>NC_091060.1:118878150-121378150 GCF_000393655.2 Nicotiana sylvestris
CAAAATTGCTTAAAGGTATTCCCGAAACTAATAAAATGTGCTTGCTTGCAGGAGTGTTGCAATATGAGCAAAAAAATAAAATCAATTCAAGAAGGAGTAAATTTGGACAAGGACCAAAATAAGGCTAAAACGGGCACAGTGCGGACCACAAAAAAGTGAGTGCGGCTGCAGAACCTAAGGGCGACCTCTAACAGAATTTCAAGGCAAAATACAGACCGCACAATTCTAGTGCGCCCGCAAAAAAGGAGATTCAGAGAGTTGGTTTTTGGGCAGGCTGAAGATATATGGACCGTACCATAATTTTGCGGCCGCAGGACGACAAGTGCAGCTGCACTCACAATTATGCGGTCTGTAGAAGAGAATAATCAGAGAGCCATGTTCCAGTCCAAGTTCAAATGTGAGGCCGCACTCAGAACTGTGCGTTCTGCACAATCAAATGAAGTGCGACTGCATCCCACTTTTATGCTATCTTAGAAGGCTCAGTCCAGTCAAGCTCAGAGTGCGGACCGCACACAGAATTGTGCGGCTGCACAACCTCCGCAGGGGCATTTTTGTTAAATATTTTCAGCTTAGTATAAATAGAATATTTTGTCATTTTAGGTTAAGTTGTATCAGTGTAGAGCACCTGAGTTGTTTTTCTTTACTGTTTTAAGTAATATTGTACTAGATTAGCTTGTAAACATTAGATTTTTTTTTCCTAATCAATTATTATGCATTCTATCTTAATTTCTTCTTTAATTTCTTCATTTTCATGAGTAGCTAAATTTCTAGCTAGAGTTGTGGCCCAACCCTAGTGTGGGTACTTAATGGGTGTTTGATTAAGACTTGTTTGTGATTGGGTTAGTGATATTTAGCCTAGTTCTTGCTTGAATTCAAGAATTAATGGTTGCAAACATTGATTCACGCCTAATTGACTTAGTCTCTACTTGAGAAAGAGAGTCTAAGTCTAGAAAAACTTGGCTAACAAGAATTTGGGGTGAACTCAAGAAATTGATAGCCCAAATTAAAGGGTCAAATCTAGAGATAGTAAGACCCGACTTGAGCATATATCACTTGTTTTGTGCAATACCCATTTGGACTTGAGAAAGCCAAATTGGGCAAAATCACTCAAACTATCGAGAGGTATAGAGTGGGTAATTGTGTGTAAATGCTATATTACAACCCCGACCAATCAAAATTGTCCTAGAGTTTACAACCCGTTAGGTAACCACCTAGGTGAAAATCATGACCCTAGATCTTTTATCATTTGAAAAATAACCAAAACCAAAAATATTGTCTTCTAGTTTTATAATTGCAATCCATAGCTTAAAGTAGAAGTAGAAACAACAAACAAGAATGTGGAAGTGTAATTTGAGGCATATCATACAATTACACTAAATATATACCTAATCCCAATTCTAACTCCATGTGGATTCGACCCCGACTTGCGTTAGATTTTATTATTGCATCGACCGCCTCACTACCTATATTTGTGGTGTGAGTTTGGGCGACATCAATTTTTGGCGCCATTGCCGGGGAGTTAAACGAATTTATCTATATATCTAGGTTTTTGTGTGATTTGTCTTCTTTTCCTTCCGAGTCACTAACTTTCTTTTTGAATTCATTATAGGTACGAGAATGGCTCTCAACAACGAGCCCATCAGAAATGTGCCCTTGGGGGGAGGAAGTAGACAATGATCAATGAGGTTCTTCCCGTACTTCAAGCAAATAGGTGAGGCCGGCCGCGTTATGATAATGTTCTCGTCCTCCCCCACCTCCACCAAGAGCGGCGGCACACTGATAGTTACCGAACATAGAAACAATACCGAAGACCTCCGGCATCAGAGCTTGAATCTCCGGGCGAAGATTTTTCAGATCTGGTCGATATGGGAGGGTATGAGAGTGGACGCCGACTGGGGTTGTTTGGTTGTAACTGCGAGTCTGTTTTGGCTGAAGAAGGAAGATGACTCGATGAGGGGTGGGGTTCTTGATTTTTGCTGAAAACGGCGCTGATTGTGTGTGTCGGGATCTTAAAGTCTTAGGCGTATTTTGTGTCTATTTTTTTAGCTCTTTAGGCGTTAGGTTCTTTTCCCAAACGGCTGATGGTTGTGTGTATATAGGTCTAGGTTTTTGTAGGGTTTTTTAGGTTAAGGAGTATGGGACTATGAATTATGGGTTTGGAAATTATGGGCAAGGAAATTATGGGCTAGATCCGAAAACTAAGCCTAAAAATGGGTCGCTTGAGCCCAAATTTTATTCTTTCCCCGCGAACGAGACTAAAAATACGATCTCATTTATTAATTAATCCTACGTAAATAAAATAACTATTAAAATAAGACTGGTCATTAAAATAAAATTATTTTTGGTATTTTTTGAAGATTAAAAATGACTACAAAACATTAATGAAACTATTTTTTTAATTTTTATTTCTTGTAATAAAATAAAGTAAAAGAGTCAAAATTAGTTGAAATAGCGATATTATGCCTAAATTAAATATTTACATGCTAAAATATAAAAAGTCTTGAGGAGGGTAAAAAATCACATGTCTACAGCTGCCCCTCTTTGATTGGAAATACGAAGTATTTTCAGACAAAGAACGACTAGACAGGTTTTTGACCCGACCCTTATTTAAAGAGACCAAAGCTAAGAGGAAGGAGATTGTGACCGAGCCCTAGTGTCTGAGCTGCCTATATATCCTTGGCTATAAAGGAATTAGGCCATGTGTAGTTCGGAAGTGAAGGAGTATACTGAGGTGGAGAGCCGATCGAGGTGCCGTTCCATCGAGGTTCCGGTCTGCGGTCCTGTTATTACTTCAAAATCAAAAAATGAAAAGAACTAACTAAGCCTGTCAACTATGAGTTACAAGATTCCTATCTATTAGTCTTCTGAAGCTTGATCTTGAGTCTTGAATGGTTATTCATGCAGACTTTGGATTTGAACCTTGACGCTTGCTAGTTGTAGGTGCTAGTTCATTCTTCTTCAGCTTTTCAGATCAAAACCGGGTTATGTCTTGAGCAGCTCACATCTTTCAACAACCTCTGCATTTGGATTCACTTCTTGCCTTTTTTATTATTATTCTGGATTGTGACTAACTTCCGTTGATCATCTCGGACTGTTGACTCGCATTCTTGCCGCGAGCTTCTTTTATTGTTGACTTGAATTGCATTCTGAAGTGAATTCCTTTATTTTCCAGGCAGGTTCCTGATTGCTAAAACTGAACTGTCTTCCTTTGAAACTTGAACCATTTTCCTTATTCTCCAGGTGGGTGCCTGATTGCCAAAAACTTGAACTGTATTCCCTTGCTCTTCAGGTGGGCGCCTGATTGCCAAAACTTTAACTGGTTTTCCTTGAGACTTGAACTGCTCCTCCTTGTTCTCCAGGTGGGTGCCTGATTTCCAACACTTGCACTGTTTTTCCTTAAGACTTGAACTGCTTCTCCTTGTTCTCCAAGTGGGTGCCCGATTTCCAACACTTGCACTGCTTTTCCCTCGAAACTTGACTTGTTTTCCCTTGTTCTCCAGGTGGGCTCCTGACTATTGAACTTGAACCGTATTCCTTTGAACATTGCTGTTTTTCCTTTGTTCTCCAGGTGGGTGCCTGGTTACCAACATTTGAATTGTATTCCTTTCCTCTGAGACTTGAATTATTTTCCCTTGTTCTCCAAGTAGGCGTCTGATTGCAACAAAAGAGACAAAACAAAAGAAATTTTTCTGCCCCAGTTTGATATTGGGAACATTTGTGAGTGTTAACCAATTCTTGTTATCAAAATAAATTCTATGCTAAATTCCCTTATCCTGAAAATTTCAAACCAAGTCTCATCTCAAAAGTGAAAAACTTTAAATGCTAAATTATACTTTCCAAAAGTAAAACTTATGCTAAATTTTGTTATCTGTAAAGGTCTTGAAATTTAACTAGGTCCCATTATCCAGGAGGGTCCTGAGAACCCCGCCCCCCTTTTTTTTTAAAATTAAATCCCATTTTCCAGGAGGGCCCTAAAAATTTAAAATTAAGTCCCATTATCTAGGAGGGTCCTGAGAAGCTGAGAATGAACTTACCTGAGCCGCGCTCTCTTCCTGGAGGATCTCTGCAGAACAAACAAAATTCTTTGCCCCTGAACCATGCTTTTTCTCATGGAGGGTTCCTGCAGATCGAACAAATTTCTTTCCCCTTCTCAAACCGCCTTTGTGCTGACATAATTTGGGCACGACATTTGAAAAATTCAAGCTTCCAAGCCTTGACTTTGAGGGCGACTGCTCCTTCACTTCCCATGACAACTTGATTTCAACTCGACCTTGCTTGTTTATTGACTAACCACTTTCTCTGTTAACCTTATCACAGAAAATACATTTGATCCGTTCACCCAACATCCTCTATCTCTTGCATTGTTCATGAATTGACATATACCAAACCTTTGTATTTCACATGAATCCCAAAGCACATTGATTGTTACCAACTCAGTGCGCATGTTGTTCTTTCCTAACTTAAACCACTTTGATGTACTAGCTAGACTCCGCTTTAAGCAATTGGAAAGCTGGTGGCAAATTTTGAAGTCATTTCTCACTTGTTCTGACCAAACAGATTCAGGAAGAAGAAGTAAACAAAATAAAAGGAACAGAGTAAAGGACAATGGAAAGAGATGATTCCTAACAAGAAAACTACAAAGTAGAAACTTATCAGATGTGGAAACCAGCTCTAATGACCATGACATTCATCTTTGGATAAAATGTCCTAATCTGTCAAGCAAGTCTGATGTTCAACTCTTGTTATACCCTCTAAACCGTGAAACTGAGCTTCAATGCTCTGATTATCCAATCTGATTCACGATCCTTATTCGACTTGTAGTTCTCGGAGGGTTTTCACCATCAAGCATCTCTCATTTTGTTCTTTCTCTCAACTCACCGTCACCTTATGGTGCCTGTGAAGATTTCACCAATAAGACTCTCTCATTTTGTTCTTTTCTTCTTATTTCTTCTGATTCTGCAGATGGCAATGCATCAAACATGATAAAAACATCATATACTCTTGGCATGTCTAAACTCAACACTCTCAAAGATTATCTGGAAGGTCTTTTTTGGAATGTAATGTGGCTTTTGGATAGGGTTAGAAAGAAAGAATATCATAAATCTCAAAATAACTAAGACAACGGGATTAATTTGTTTATAAATTTTGGAATCCATTCTAAAAATTTTGCCCTCATTTCTAAGATAATGGAATTTGAATCTCTTTTTTCTGTTTTTCTTTTTGATGGAGTTACTAAGAAAGACTGCCCCACTCTCGACTTCGTGAGATTATGAAATATTTTATTTGGTATGACCGAACCGTAAGGCTGCCTACGTATCTTATGGTGACAAGAATCAGGTCAAACGTAGTTCACAAAACTATTTTTTGTTACTATTTGCCCTTTTTTTCTTTTCTCTTTTTTTCCCTTTTTCCTTCTCTTTTCTTTCTTTTTCCTTTTTTTTCTTTATCTCTGTTTTTTCTTTTTCTTTTTGAATTTTTCTTTTGGAATGAACTTTCTAAAATAAACCTATGGGGACATGAATTTTGTTTTTTTTTTTTTCGTATGACTTTAACTTGATTCCAAAAGAGGGGAGGTCAAAGAAATTAGTACAGGATCAAAAGGGTATCGAATGGTATAAGTGTTTGGGGTAGCTGACAGAGGGCCTCCCAATCCCTGAAAATGCCGAGTAAAACACATGCAACTTGAAATGAAAAAGGAATAGCACACACAACATTTGTTTTATAGCTTCGACATTGATATCACTGATATGGTTTCCACTTTTTTTGTCTTTTTTTTAGTGCCTTGTCAAGTACAAAACTCTCATTGGATGATTTCTTCTTCACGATGGATACCCTCCGTCTGTTTGGAGCAAACTCCCTTGACTTTATCTTGTTACTTGAGGTACACTTGAACTCAAAACTGCTTACTTCAAATTGTCTGGGATGCACTCTCCTTTAACGAATTCTTGTCATCCTATTAACTTTCTAAATTATCTGCCCCAGTTTCACACACTTCGGGCTTCAAATGATCTCAAAATGTCCAAATTTGTACCTATTTCCCTCACATGTCCCTGTCATCTTCAAAATTGTTTAGAAAAAGAACTATAAAAGGAAAAAAGAACTAAACAAAAATGATTAGCAATAACAGAAAACAGAAATTGCATTAGACAGACGGTGAAAGGGTTTGAACAACAAGACAAGCAAAATAAACTGGGGTACAACCCCGGAACAAACCTAGATAACGCTAAATGAGTTACTACGACTAAAGGAACTAGGCAAAATAAAACGTATAGAAGGGTTTGAGTCAAAAGACATTATCCGGATTACAACCATGAAATAACTCGGACAACATAAATGACAACAAAATGAACCACCAAGACTCCTCTGTGGCTAGCCACGAAAGGAGCGTCTTTCCAATACCAAGCTCGGCATCTTATCCACTGAGTTCCACATCAATACTACCAAGACCACTACCAATTTCAATATCATTAACTTCACCAAGTGGCTCATTGGCTCCTTCGACCAAACCTTCGTCATTGCAAACCATCCCAACAATCTGTGCGTTGTCATGTACCTGTAGAGGATTATGTGTGACACTTGGAGTATTACTGCCTTGGACCACAATTATTTCTTCTTGAATCATTCTTTCTAATTCCCTTTTCAAAGCACGACAGTCTTTAACATTGTGCCCCTGGGCATTGGAATGGTATTCACACCTTTTAGCAGGGTCAAAGCTTCTCGCACGTGGGTCTATATAATTTAGAGGAATAGGTGCAATCATGTCGCAATGCTTTAATTTCTCAAACAAGCTTGCATATGACCATCCTATTGGTGTAAAATTATTCTTCAGCCTTTGTTCCCTTCTACACCCTTAGCTTGAATGTGGGTTATAGGGCACTTGAAGATTTTGTGAAGGCTGGTGGGGATTCTGCGGTGCTCGTGCTCGCCTGTTGGAGTGACCCAGTAGTTGGACAGATGGCCAGACGTTGTTCGGAGGATAATACTGGGGTGGATTATATGGAGCTCAGGGATATTCATGGGGTCGGTATTGAGGCTGAAAGCATTTAACAGGAATGTGCACTGGATCATGTCGTTGGCGGGACTCAGCAACATCTTTTCTATCAAAGGGAGGACTGTCCCGAGCAACTTGTTCGTTCCATCTGAACCAAAATTCCCTAAAACTTTCCTTGGATTTCCTTTACATTTGAGATAGGGAGGAGAGGTCTGGGACAATGTCTATATTGTACTGAAAGTGTCGCACAAAATCTTGAGCCATGTCATCCCATGTATGCCACTTACCGACATCTTGACGAGTGTTCCATTCCAAAGCTGCCCCAGTCAGGCTCTCACTAAAATACGCCATCAACAACTCATCTTTCCCGCCAACACTTCTTATTTCACTACAATAACCTCTCAGATGGGCTATTGGATCTCCACTCACATCATACAAATTAAACTTTGGCATCTTAAACCCTTTTAGCTTTCTGGATATCTCATCTTGCTCCACTCTCTTAGCAGGATTTGCAGTCTCACCGGGAGGCTCAAATGAGGAGCGTAAGAGTATGGATCCGAGACCTTAAAAGTGGGTTCTGGAGCATAGTGTTGGGCATTAGGGACTTTGAGCACAGTCTCGTTAGAGGATCGAGGAAAGGTAGTAGGTGAATGAGCTACAAAAACACAAGTGGTCAAAGGTGCGGGATATGAGGTAGTTCTGGGGGGTGGAGTGTGACAAGGTTGTGGGGAGATATCCTGGACTTGTGACAATGGCGGAATGGTAACAAGGCTTTCAGTGTAGTTAGTGGGAACTAATGGTGGAGGACACCCAGTAATCCAGGCTTGGTATATTTCGGCCATCTGTCTTTTCAACCTTAAGACCTCTTCTTTCAACTCAGATTCTGATTCAACAATTCCCTTAAACGGATCAACAACCCCTGTGTCCAAGTCTTTGATAGCCATGGCTACCTTTCTCTTTGACCTCGTGTTGTATGGATGAGTTACTTAAAAATTACAAACCAAGCACCCTTCTGCTCAATGAAGATAACAAAAGAAACAAAATGGGGTCATCCTGTTAGCATTTTAACAGCTAAAAATATCACACCGCATGCAATGCACCTAGCAACAATTAACGGTTCTAGAATGACTTCGAGGGTCACATGGTCACTTGGCATCATCCCAATTTTGTTCCTTTCAATCTTCTCTTTCGTTTCTTTTCTAGCACTTACATGCTCATTTTCCTTCTTTTTTTTTCTTTTTTTTTCTAATTATCACTCTTTTCTTTCCTCTCGTTTCTCGCATCCCATAATTTCACCTCTTTTTTTTCTTTTCTTTTCTTTTTTTTCTTTTTGTTTTATTAAAAAAATGATTCGAACGAACCTTATGTAGTTTGCCTACGTATCATGACACCGCATGAATCAGATCTTTGCGTAGTTCGGGAAGATCGGAAACAAAGGAAACAAACTAATGTTATCTTCTTTTTTTTCTTCTTTTTTTTTTCTTTTTTTTTTTACCTTAATGACTACTCTGACGAGAAAAGGGACATAAAAAAACAAATCTTTTTTTTTTGAGTTTTCTAGACTTAATGTTCTATAACCTATTCTAAACTCAAGCTTAACGAATTTTTTTTCTATTCTTTTTGAAACAAATACTCTATTAAGGAAAAATCCTAGAAGAGAAAAATATTTTTTTTGAATTTCTTTTTAGGAAGAAAATCTAAAAAAATAAACCAAAGAAACATATTTTGATTTTCGTTTGATATCCTGAAAGAAAGATTTTGAATCAAGCAATGAAAAAGATAAACAAATATTTGGATTTCAGTTTGATTACCTAAGGGAGAAACTCAGAAGATAAATCAAAGATAAAATATGTTGTTTTTTTCTTCTTCTATGTACAATGTCCTAGAGTTCTAGTAAAAATAAAAGAATTTTTTTTAAAGTCATTTTTCATCAATTTCCCAAAGAAGAACCTCAAAAGAAAATCTTTTTGAATTTTTAGTCTTAATGTACTAACAGGAAATATAAAAGCAATTTTTTTGTTGAGTTCTAGATATTAATTTCCTAAGGAAAACCACCTCAAATATTATTATTTTTTCATTTCTAGAATTAGTATTCTAAAGAAAACTTCTAACGGAAATATAAAACGCAAAATCTCTTCTTCTTTTTTGGATTTTTGAGTTATAACACACTTTTTAAAATACAAAACAGTAAGTACAATAACAAAAAACTCGACTCCTGACTGAGCGATCCTGAGTAGATGGTCCCGGGGTGTCTGTCATGCTCAAAATCCGATAAGTAAATCCACACCTGTATGAGAAAAATTAAAACCAAATAAGTTAAAGACCTAAAATGCTATGTGAGACAATAACCCTTCCTGTTGGACACATGCAAGACATGATTGAGGCTATTTTTGCAAAATGGCTTACTTGCCCAAATGGTGGCTAGAAGTGCAAAATTTGGCTAAGACCCCACAAAGCCAAGAACCTAAGATTTTACTAGGAAGACCGTACCCTATGTGGGCTGCCTACGTATCACACCCCGAAAGACGAGAATCATGTATGCGTAGTTCCGACAGATTGGATACGGGCAAGAATTAAAAAAATAGCTAATTTAGAGAAAATATGTTTTTTGTATTTTTTGAAAAAAAGATACATGTCAACTCTTTTTGGATTTTCTTTTCCCTTTTTTTGATTTTTTTGATTTTCGGAAAACGATGAAGAAAATGCAAAATTGTTATAAATAGAATTCTATTTATGGTGAATGTCCAAATTTAGAGAGATTCTAGGGTTTATTACTTGGTGGCTAAGTCAACCTCTCCCTATAAATAGAGGGTTCTATTCCATTGTAATTCATCCCAAAATTCAAAAAGAATTCTCTCTTTCTTTCTCTGCAATATTGTTCTTCTACTTTTATTGTTTTATTACACGTTATCAGCACGAGACTCTACCGTCTCAAGAATCGTTTGAGAATATTAAGGTATAACTTTTCTCCTCTTTTTAATTATGACTGACATTAATGAAAAGAAAGTTCGTTGCCCTTGAAATTTCGGGCAAGAACTATATGACATGAGTGTTGGATGCTGAAATCCATTTAGATGCAATGAGTCTTGGAGACGCCATTAAAGACAAAACTAACGCATCCACCCAAGACTGTGCTAAGGCCTTGATTTTCTTGTGCCATCACCTTGATGAAGGGTTGAAAATAGAATATCTCACGGTCAAAGATCCACTTGTTTGTGGAATGGCTTAAAGGAAAGATATGACAACTTAAAGTTGGTCACTCTTCCACAAGCACGATATGATTGGGCTCATCTTAGGCTCCAAGACTTTAAGTCTGTTTCTGAATATAATTCTGCGATGTTCAGAATTACTTCTAAATTGAAACTCTGTGGAGATACTATCACTGATTATGATATGCTTGAAAAACGTTTACAACGTTTCATGCCTCCAATATGGTTCTGCAACAGCAGTACAGAGAGAAAGGTTTCAAGAAGTACTCTGAGCTGATTTCTCTTCTTCTTGTGGCTGAACGAAACAATGACTTGCTCATGAGAAATCACAAAAATCGACCCACTGGGTCTACACCATTGCTTGAAGTGGATGAGGTGTATTCCCATTATGCTAAGCATGGAAAAGGTCGTGGCCCTATTCGTGGTCGTGGTCATGGTCGTGGCCGTGGACAAGGAAGAAATTTTCTTGGTGTTAATCACCCCCCAAATAAAAATAACCACCAAAAGTGGAAAGGGAAAGATGAGAGGCCAAAGGCAAATGGTTCAGAAACTGAATGTTATCGTTGCGGTGGAAAATGGCATTGGGCAAATATTTGTCGTGTACCAAGACATTTGGTTGAGATTTATCAAGCATCTCTAAAGAATAAAGGCCTTGAAGCTAATTTTGTCTATGACAATGAATTTGACATCACCCACTTAGATGTGGCAGACTTCTTTGAGCACCCTAATGAGAAAATAGACCATTTGATCGGTGATGGATCCGTGGTTAAAGATGATTGAGTAGTTTGATTTTTAATTTTGCTTATTCGTAGTAGCTAGTGAATAAACATCATGTAATCATAGTTCTTTACATGAGTAGTAGTCACTAGTATCAATTAGTATTATTTTATGAATTAGTGATAGTTCGTTCTAGTATTCGTTTTAAACAATATTTCAGCCTTTGACCATATCATAATTATTTACATACACATGCATGTGGTAAGAATTTAAATGTGGCAAATTGTTTTGGTATTTAACCGTCTCCGTACATAAATTCTTACCAAGTGTTTCTAATACTAAAGTGTATGTTGTGTATAATATGTCAAAAACATATGTATCTATTCTGTACTGTATTACGAACTTAGTGTGCAATTATTGCCTTTACATATTGTACTATTATAATGAAAATTCATCATAACTGTAATAATATTTTTCTTTACCAATGTGCATACATCAGGCAGATAACGCAATCTTAGAGTAGTACATGAAAAAACATATTATGATTTCACTTTTAATAGTGCTAACAAGTGAAAAAGCAGTAATGGCATGTGATAATCTTGTTAAAAGGCTTTCTCGTAGTGTTAATAACCAAACACGAAAATCAAACTATAACACTTATAATTGTATTATTACTCCTAATAAATTAAAATAAAAATGATTTCTTGTTAAAATTTGCATGTGGCCAAGATGTTATGTGTATTAAATCTCGGCTGTGTGTGTGTAATACCATTATTTTGCATTTGTTTGCATTCTTTCATATAAATACATTTTCTTCTTTATATTTTTTCTGAATTTCCCTTTTAGACTAATATTTATTCGTATATTTCTTTTGTATGTCAAACCATGGGAAACAAATATGGATATCCCACAAAACAAACTTGGATCAAAGTTCAATTGTAAAAATATTTGTTTAATTGATTCATGTACGACACATACAATATTCAAAGAGAAGAAATATTTCTCTCATTTAAGTATGTGTAAGACAGATGTTACTACAATTTTTGGTAGTAGTAATTTAATTGAAGGCTCTGGAAGAGCTACTATAACTCTGCCTAAGGGAACAATACTTATCATAGAGAATGCAATGTTCTCCTCCAAGTCCAAGATGAACTTGTTGAGTTTTAAAGATATCCGTCGAAATGGATATCATATTGCGACAATAGATGAGAATAATCTTGAATATCTCATTATTACCAAGAATGTCTCTGGCCAAGAATTAGTGCAATTGAGGCACATTCTACCGTAAATCAAAAGGTTACTGATTCCAATACTTTTGTACTTTGGCATGATCGATTGGGACATCCTGGATCAATTATGATGAGACGAATTATAGAAAACTCAAATGGGCATTCATTAAAGAATTTAAAGATTCTTTTAAATAATGAATTTTCTTGCACTTCTTGTTGTCAAAGCAAGTTAATTATTAGACCATCACCAATAAAGGTTGAAATTGGGTCCCATGCGTTTTTGGAACGTATACAAGGGGACATTTGTGGACCTATTCACCCACCTAGTGGGTCGTTTAGATATTTCATGGTCTTAATATACGCATTTTCTAGATGGTCCCATGTGCGCCTATTGTCATCTCGCAATCTCGCGTTTGCAAAATTAATGGCACAAATAATTCGATTACGAGCATAATTTCCCGATAATCCAATTAAGTCTATTAAACTTGATAATGTTGCTGAGTTTTCATCCCAAACATTTAATGATTATTGCTTATCAATTGGGATAAAAGTGGAACATCTTGTAGCTCATGTTCACACTCAAAATGGTCTTGTAGAGTCTTTAATTAAATGTCAGTAATTGATAGCAAGACCGTTACTCATGAAAACGAGGCTGCCCACATCTGTTTGAGGTCACGCCATTTTGCATGCAACAATGCTAGTTCGTCTCAGACCGACAAATTATCATAAATATTCCTCGTTGCAATTAGTTTTGGGTCATGGACCTAATATATCCCATTTAAGAATTTTTGGATCCGCAGTATATGTGCCTGTAGCACCGCCATATCGCACCAAAATGGGTTCCCAAAGAAGGTTAGGAATATATGTTGGGTTTGAATCGTCCTCCATTATTTGCTACCTTGAAACATTAACGTGGGATTTATTCACTGCTCGATTTGCAAACTGTCGATTCGATGAGACACTTTTTCCAAAATTAGGGGGAGAAGTTGGTGAAACCAAACGGAAAATTTTGTGGAAAAATACATCATTATCTCATCTTGATCCATGTTCCTCTATTTGTGAAAAAGAGGTGCAAAAGATTATCCATTTGCAGAGAATAGCAAATCAAATGCCAGCCGTATTTACGGATCTGAAAAAGATAACAAAATCACATATCCCTGCAGAGAATATTCCAATCCGTATTGATGTCCCTGTTGGACAATCTTCTAATGTCATAGCTAATGAGTCAAAAGCGCGCCTAAAACGTGGCAGACCATTAGGTTCCAAAGATCGAAATCCTAGAAAAAGGAAAACAAATGATCAAAATGACACTACGAAAGAATCTCATGAAAAAATCCACAATTTAATAAATTCTGAGATTCATGAGGAATCCACTGAGCCCGAGACTCAAGAAAATAAGGAACTATCAATAAATGCAATCGATATTGAGACAAATTTGAATTGAGTGGATATAGTGGTGGATTATGTCTTTGCATATAATGTTGCATCTAGCATTATGCAAGAAAGTGAGGATCTTGAACCTCAATATGTTGGAGAATGTCGACAAAGACTTGATTGGCCAAAATGGCAAGAAGCAATCCAATCAGAGTTGAATTCACTTGCAAAACGTGAAGTTTTTGGGCCTGTAGTCCAAACACCTAATGGTGTTAAGCCTGTTGGCTATAAATGGGTCTTTCTACGCAAGAGAAATGAGAAAAACGAGGTACAAAGATATAAGGCACGCCTTGTTGCACAAGGATTTTCACAAAGGCCTGGTGTCGATTATGAAGAGACATATTCACCTGTTATGGATATTAATAACTTTCCATTATCTCATTAGTTTTGCTGTCTATGAAAAACTTACATGCATTTAATGGATGTGGTTATCGCCTACCTTTATGGCTCACTTGATAATGAGATATACATGAAAATTCCCGATGGATTTAAAATGCCAAACGCACATAATGCAAAGTCCCGGGAAATATTTTCAATCAAATTGCAAAGATCTTTATATGGTCTAAAGCAATCAGGACGAATGTGATATAATCGTCTTAGTGAGTATTTATTAAAGGAATGCTATATAAATGATGTCATTTGCCCATGTGTTTTTATAAAGAAAACAACATCGGAATTTGTTGTACTTGCTGTATATGTTGATGACATAAACCTTATTGGAATTCCTATAGAACTCCAAAAGGCAATTGATTATTTAAAGAAGGAATTCGAGATGAAAGATCTCGGAAAGACAAAATTATGTCTTGGTTTGCAAATTGAACATTGACAAACGAAATTTTTGTTCATCAATCTGCCGACATAGAAAAGGTATTGAAACGGTTTTACATGGATGGAGCACATCCATTAAGTACTCCAATGGTTGTTCGATCACTTGATGTGAATAAGGATCCATTCCGACCTCAAGAAGAGAACGAAGAGCTACTTGGTCCTGAAGTACCATATCTTAGTTCAATTGGTGCACTAATGTATCTTGCTAATACTACAAGGCCTGACATAACTTTTTCAGTTAATGTCTTAGCAAGATATAGCTCTGCTCCTACAAGGAGACATTGAAATAGAATCAAACACATATTGCGATATCTAAAAGGGACTACCGATATGAACTTATTTTATGGCAACAATTGCAGTCCCGATCTGGTTGGTTATGCTGATGCTGGGTATTTATCTGACCCACACAAGGCTCGGTCTCAAACAGGTTATGTATTTACCTGTGGAGGCACTGTCATATCTTGACGATCGACTAAGCAATCAATTGTGGCTATTTCATCTAATCATGCTGAGATAATTGCTATTCATGAAGCAAGTCGAGAGCGTGTATGGTTAAGGTCTATAATACATCTTATTCGAGACAAATGTGATTTGAAATGTGATAAACTACCCATGATTTTGTATGAAGACAATGCAGCATGCATAGTTCAATTGAAGGGAGGATTCATAAAAGGAGATAGGACAAAACACATTTCACCAAAGTTATTTTTCATACATGATCTTCAAAAGAATAGTGATATCAATGCGCAACAGATTCGTACAAGTGATAATATGGCTGATTTGTTCACAAAATCTCTACCAACGTCAACCTTCAAGAAGCTAGTGTACAAGATCGGGATGCGAAGGCTCAAGGATGTGAATTGATGCTCTCATCAGGGGGAGTTAATGCGCGTTGCACTCTTTTTCCCTTAAAAGGTTTTGTCCCACTGGGTTTTCCTTGAAAAGTTTTTAACGAGGCAACCAAAAGGCGTATTATTAGAGATGTGTACTCTTTTTCCTTTTCTAGAAATTTTTTCCCATTGGGTTTTATTTTAGTTAAGGTTTTAACGAGGCACATTACTTATCGAGTAGACATTCAAGGGGCAGTGTTATAAATAGAATTCTATTTATGGTGAATGTCCATATTTAGAGAGATTCTAGGGTTTATTACTTGGTGGCTAAGTCAATTTCTCCCTATAAATAGATGGTTCTATTCCATTGTAATTCATCCCAAAATTCAATAAGAATTCTCTCTCTCTCTCTCTCTGCAATACTGTTCTTCTACTTTTATTGTTTTATTACACGTTATCAGCACGAGACTCTACTGTCTCAAGAAGCGTTTGAGAACATTAAGGTATAACTTTTCTCCTCTTTTTAATTATGACTGACATTATGAAAAGAAAGTTCGTTGCCCTTGAAATTTCGGGCAAGAACTATATGACATGGGTGTTGGATGCTGAAATCCATGTAGATGCAATGGGTCTTGGAGATACCATTAAAGATAAAACTAAAGCATCCACCCAAGACTGTGCTAAGGCCTTGATTTTCTTGCGTCATCACCTTGATGAAGAGTTGAAAATAGAATATCTCACAGTCAAAGATCCACTTGTTTTGTGGAATGACTTAAAGGAAAGATATGACAACTTAAAGTTGGTCACTCTTCCACAAACACGATATGATTGGGCTCATCTTAGGCTCCAAGACTTTAAGTCTGTTTCTGAATATAATTCTGCGATGTTCAGAATTACTTCTACATTGAAACTCTGTGGAGATACTATCACTGATTATGATATGCTTGAAAAAACGTTTACAATGTTTCATGCCTCCAATATGGTTCTGCAACAGCAGTACAGAGAGAAAGGTTTCAAGAAGTACTCTGAGCTGATTTCTCTTCTCCTTGTGGCTGAGCGAAACAATGACTTGCTCATGAGAAATCATGAAAATCGACCCACTGGGTCTACACCATTGCCTGAAGTGGATGATGTGTATTCCCATTATGCTAAGTGTGGAAAAGGCCGTGGCCCTATTCGTGGTCGTGGTCATTGCCGTGGCCGTGGACAAGGAAGAAATTTTCCTGGTGTTAATCACCCCCCAAAGAAAAATAACCACCAAAAGTGGAAAGGGAAAGATGAGAGGCCAAAGGCAAATGGTTCAGAAACTGAATGTTACCGTTGCGGTGGAAAAGGGCATTGGGCAAATATTTGTCGTGTACCAAGACATTTGTTTGAGCTTTATCAAGCGTCTCTAAAGAATAAAGGCTCTGAAGCTAATTTTGTCTATAATAATGAATTTGACATCACCCACTTGGATATGTCAGATTTCTTTGAGCACCCTGAAGGGAAAATAGACCACTTGATCGGTGATGGATCCGTGGTTAAAGATGATTGAGTAGTTTGATTTTTATTTTTGCTTATTCGTAGTAGCTAGTTGATTTTTGTTTTTTGTAGAAATTATACCAAAATTTTTTTTTTCATGTTTTTTTTCTTAACAAAAAAGTGAAACAAAATATAACTGGGCCCTACTTGCTTTATTTTTGCACTTCACGCTCTCTTTTTCTTTTTCCCTTTTTTCATTTGCCTTCAACTATCATTGGTCAGCCAAATGACCTTTTTACCTTTGAAGAAATGCAACATGTAGCACATAGGATGCATCAAGATGGTCTGTTATTTTAGGTACACCTGTCCTAGACGGACCCAACTCCTGTGTGGAGTCCCCAACGTCAAATGCAGATGACGCAAACAAACGTTCCTACTAGGGATCCGGCATGAGGCTGTGTTTTTCTAGGTTTAAATTCTGGGTTGTGTTCTAGTCTTGGGTTACCCGAGCGGACAACTGGGGCCTAAGACGGGGCAACGTACCGGGAGCACTAAAGTCTACCCGGTGTTGTTGCTAGCCCAGCCTCGTTCTATTTGGTATAATTTCTACAGAAAAAGTGGGTCACGCAAACGTGTGCACCATTTTCAGAAGACTCAGAGGGGTGGCGTAAGAGGACAGTTATATACAATTCAAACAATATTAAAGCGGTAAACAGGTAGCATTTAGCACAAAGGTTCACAGAATACAGTAATATTAACAATAAATGAAGCCAAGTAAAAATAATTTTAACAAGCTCGAATTCTTAAACCCTGAACCAGAGATTCTGGGTTCGTTTCCCCAACAAAGTCGTCAGAGCTGTCACACCTCCTTTTTCCTACCCCCGGAAGGGGTATAAGAGAGTTTTTCCAATTTAAGTGACAATCGAAATGAGATTAATTATTTAAATTCAGAGTCTCCACCTGGGATAATTTATGGTGTCCCAGGTCACCGGTTTAAAATCCCGAATCGAGGAAGTTTGACCCTGTATTAATTTCTACGAAACACAGAAATCCGGGTAAGAAATTCTGTTAACCCAGGAGAAGGTGTTAGGCACTCCCAAGTTCCGTGGTTCTAGCACGTTCGCTTTGATCATACTTGGCTTATTAAATTGTCTAATTACTCATTTTAGAACCTATGTGCATTTACTTCTTTTAATTAAGAAATTATCTTGAAACAGTTCACACGCATGTGTACCCATTTGTTTGGCGCGCCAAAAATCATGTCACGCGTACATATCCACAATTAATAATGCTTTATTATTATTAAGAAAACTTTGGCCAAAGTTGCGCGAACGCATACTCCAGTTTTATTTTTAAAATCGTAATCATGTCACGCGAACGTGTATGCAATCACGATGGTATATTAAACGGGCCTAAAACAACTCCGAGCATTTGTCATTTTTATATTTTTGTTATGAAATTAATACGAGGTCCATGTTTGATTAAATCGTGGATGGCACACCTCGGACTATGTAAACTAAATTAAATTAGTAGCCAATGAAAACCAATTTTATTATTAAGAAGATTTGATCGAAGTTGCGGACGCATACTCCGAATTGGTTTTTAGAATTGTAATTATATCATGCGAACGCGTCCACAATCACAATGATAGATCAAATCGCGCCTAAAGCAAGCTACGATATCCATTAATTAAACAAACAAAACGAGAGCTTGAAGAGTAGGCTTTTTAAACCAAGTCTTTTTAAACATTTCCAGTAGGCTTTTTAAACCAAGTCTTGTAAACCAACAAGGCCCCAAACCTCAAATAACATCGATTAACCCCACACGATTTAGGATTAACGGTTTGAATACAAGTTGTTTTTCCTATGCAGAAATTACACATCTGCCAACAAATGCAGTTAAAGCAAGATTTACGCTAATAGAGAAGCTAAACTACAAAATAAAATGTGCAAAAATATATGCGCTACTTTCCTCCTCGCTATTCCACATGAGATACTTGCTACAATAAATAATTCCAATTGCCATTTTTAAACTCAAATGCGAACAATCCCATTCAATCAAACCAACATAACAGAATACCAATCCAATTTAAATCCTTCACCAAACTAGAATAATGAGATGAAATAAGATAAAGGTTTGAAAAATGCACCTTTACTCCTGCACTCTCTTTGAAAGACTGTATTAATGAAAGAACACCTAATAAATCTTAAAACGAGCAGGTGAACTTGCGACCAGAGATCTCGATCGGCAAACCTTACAAATTGTACTTCACTGGACTCATGTGAATCGAAACCACCTCGGCTTTGACAAGAAATTGAGTGAGGCACAGAGAAATCCTAACTTGAAATTCCAGAAACACAAGATCGACGGAACTTAGTTAGCCCATTGAAGGTCACCGGAAATGACATTCTTCGGCCAGCCAACCTTAAGGGAGACGTCGAATTCAAAGACACAAGGTCAATCACAAATAAACGGCAATAACCAGTCTATATTCCACAAACAAAGATCCAATTAGTAACGAACGGCAGCAGCGGCGTTATTCGCTGGAGAAGATGAATAACTTGAGACACTTAACGTTACTTCCATGGCGTTAACACAGAAACAATACCGAAGACCTCCGGCATCAGAGCTTGAATCTCCGGGCGAAGATTTTTCAGATCTGGTCGATATGGGGGGGGGGGTATGAGAGTGGTCGCCGGCTGGGGTTGTTTGGGTGTAATGGCGGGTCTGTTTTGGCTGAAGAAGGAAGATGACTCGACGGGGGGTGGGGTTCTTGATTTTTGCTGAAAATGGTGCTGATTGTGTGTGTAGAGATCCTAGAGTCTTAGGCATATTTTGTGTCTATTTTTTAGCTCATTAGACGTTAGGTTCTTTTCCCAAACGGCTGATGGTTGTGTGTATATAGGTCTAAGTTCTTGTAGAGTTTTTTAGGTTAAGGGGTATGGACTTAAAAATTATAGGCTAGATCCGAAAACTAGGCCTAAAAATGAATCGTTTGAACCTAAATTTTATTCTTTCTCCGCGAACGAGACTAAAAATACGATCTCATTTATTAATTAATTCTACGTAAGTAAAATAACTATTAAAATAAGACTGGCCGTTAAAACAAAACTATTTTTGGTATTTTTTTCAAAATTAAAATGACTACAAACTATTAATGAAACTATTTTTTTTGTAATTCACATTTTTCTTGTAATAAAATAAAGTAAAAGGGTCAAAATTAGTTGAAATAGCGCTATTAGATCTAAATTAAATATTTACATGCTAAAATACAAAAAATCTTAGGGAGGGTCAAAAATCACATGTCTACAGTAATCATCAAGGAAATTGGGGCGGCAATAATCAAAGCAATTGGGGAGTCAATAACCAAGGAGGGTGGAACAACAACAACAACAACCGGGGGACGGGTTTCAAAGGCCCTCGATGTTCCAACAACCGAGCAACCCACCTTTGTATCCTCCTCAAGGTCCGAGCTCTTCTAACAATGATATGTGTAGAATTGAGAACATGTTTAAACAGATGATGGAAAATAATGCCGACTCCGATGCTCAATTAGCCTCTCACAATACTTCAATCCGCAATTTGGAAGTTCAATTGGGACAAATCTCGCAAACTTTGAACACTCGTCCTAAGGGGGCACTACCAAGTGATACGGTGGTGAATCCGAAAGGTGGGAATAATACGGGACACGCTATGGCCGTGACTACAAGAAGTGGAAAAGGTGGAGATGCAACCACTTCTAATCAAAGAAGAATTATGGATGAAGATGTTATGGTTCAAGAAGATGAAATCCCAAGAAATGTGGTTCAAGCTAATGAAGAAGTGAGAATTGATATTGATGAAAGTGTGGAGGAGAGGCAAGAAGAAGTGAACCCGTCTAGGGAATACGTGATCGACATGCCTGAACCGGTAGTGCCAAAGGCTAAGGCACCAATGCCAAGGCCTCCTCCTCCATACCCTCAAAGGCTTGCAAAGTAAAATAATGAGAACCAATTCAAAAAGTTTATTGATATGATGAAGAGTTTGTCTATTAATGTGTCGTTGGTTGAGGCCTTGGAACAAATGCCGGGATATGCAAAATTTATTAAGGACTTGGTAACCAAGAAGAGATCGATGAATTGTGAAACAATTAAGATGATACATCAAGTGAGTGCAATTGTGCACTCAATGGCTCCTAAGTTGGAAGATCTGAGCGCTTTCACAATCCCTTGTTCTATTGGGTGTGCCGGCTTTGCCAAAGCTTTATGTGATCTAGGGGCGAGTATCAACTTGATGCCCTACTCGGTGTTCAAAACTTTGGGAATTGGGAAACCAAGACCCACATCAATGAGGTTGCAAATGGTGGATCGTACAATGGAGAAACCTTTGGGCATTATTGATGATGTGTTGGTTCGAGTCGACAAGTTCATCCTCCCAGTGGACTTTGTGATTCTTGATTGTGAATTGGACTATGAGGTGCCTATCATTTTGAGTAGACCTTTCCTTGCTACGGGGAATGATCTTGTTGATGTGGAAGCCGGTGAGCTCACTTTCCAGGTGGGTGAAGAAAATGTGGCCTTCTATGTGTGCAAATCAATGAGGCAACCAAATAGTTATAAAGTTTGTTCATTCATGGATTTGGTCAGTGACGTGATTATTGATGAGGCTAGTGCCACAATGAATGTTGAGGATAATTTGGAAGTCGTTTTGCTCAATCTTGATGATCTTGAGGAGAAAGAAGGCTATGTAGAGTGTGTAAATGCATTGCAAAGAATATGGTCATAGACTTATGAACCCCGCAAGCTATCTTTGGATCTTGAAAATCGGAAGACTCCTCCAATAAAGACCTCAATCGAGGAGCTTCCAACTTTGGAGTTAAAGCCATTGCCTCCACATCTCAGGTATGAATTCCTTGGCCCTTCTTCTACTTTATTGGTTAACTAACATGCAGGTAGAGTCCATATTGGAGGTGCTACAAAGGAGGAAGAGAGCAATCGATTGGACATTGGCGGATATTCGGGACATAAGCCCCACTTTTTGCATGCAGAAGATTATTTTGGGGAAGGGTGCCAAACCCTCCATTGAACATCAAAGGAGTCTAAATTAAGCAATGCAAGAGATGGTGAAGAAGGAGATAATCAAGTAGTTGGATCCCGGGGTTGTTTACCCCATTTTTGATAGCTCGTGGACCTCTCCGGTACAATGTGTCCCAAAGAAAAGGGGCGTGACTATGGTAACAAATGAAAAGAATGAATTGATCCCCACAAGAACCGTCACCGGGTGGAGAGTGTGCATGGACTATAGGAAGCTCAACAAAGTCACTCAGAAAGATCATTTCCCACTTCCATTTCTTGATCAAATGCTTGATAGGTTGGACGGACGTGCTTTTTATTGCTTTCTTGATGCATACTCCAGCTATAATCAAATTCTTATTGCTCTTGAGGACCAAGAGAAGACCACTTTCACTTGTCCCTATGGTGCTTTCGCATTCTCGCGGATGCCATTTGGTTTTTGTTATGCACCGATAACCTTTCAACGGTGTGTGATGACTATTTTCACTGACATGATAGAGGATATTCTTGAGGTTTTCATGGATGATTATTCCCTAGTTGGGAATTCTTTTGAGGATTGCTTGAACAATTTGGATAGGGTCTTGGCTAAATGTGAAGAGAATATTTTGGTGTTGAATTGGGAAAAACGTCACTTCATGGTCGAGGAAGGCATTGTCCTTGGCCACAAAATTTCAAAGCATGGTATTGAGGTTGACAAGGCCAAAACTGAGGTGATCTCCAAACTCCCTCCCCTACATCCGTGAAGGGAGTGAGGAGCTTCTTGGGTCATGCAGGTTTCTATCGCCGATTCATCAAGGAATTTTCCAAGATGGTAAATCCTTTGTCTAAACTTTTGGAGAAGGATGCCAAGTTCCATTTCAATGAAGATTGTATGAAGGCATTCGAATTGCTAAAGTTCTAGTTGACTACTACTCTTGTTATCACCGCACTAGATTGGATCTTACCTTTCGAGCTCATGTGTGACGCTAGTGATGTGGAGGTTGGAGCAGTTTTGGGGCAACGTATCAACAAAATCTTCCATCCAGTCTACTATGCTAGCAAGACCATGAATGATGCCCAAGTCAACTACACAGTGACCGAAAACGAGCTACTTGTTATTGTCTTTGCTATGGAGAAGTTCTGCCCGTATTTGATGGGAACAAAGGTGATTGTTCACAACGACCATGCGGTGCTTCGATATTTGATAAGCAAGAAAGATTCTAAGGCAATATTAATGTGGTGAGTGATTCTATTGCAAGAGTTTGATCTAGAGATTCAAGACCGCAAAGGTAGTAAAAATCAAGTGGCGGACCACTTGTCCCAATTGAAGGAGAACGGAGGCCACATGACGGCCTTAAGATCAATGATTCCTTCCCCGAAGAGCAATTTCTAGCCATTTCAATGACCGAGATGTCGTGGTTTGCCGCTTTAGCCAATTATCTTGTGAGCGGCATTGTACCGAATGAGTTCTCTTCAAACTAAAGGAAGAAGCTCAAACATGATTGCCTTGACTATTAGTTGAATGAGCCGTATCTTTTCCGGATATGTACCGATGGGGTGATCCGATGATGTGTGCTGGAGGAAGAACAAATAGAAATTCTTGAGGCTTACCACTTTTCACCGTATGGTGGTCACGATGGTGGAGCGAGAACGGCTACAAAAGTGTTGAGTTATGGATTATATTGGCCTACTCTCTACAAGGACGCTAGTGATCTAGTCAAGCATTGTGATGAATGTCAAAGGGCCGATGGGATTTCTAAGAAGAATGACATGCCCTCACTACCATCTTGGAAATTGATATCTTTGATGTTTAGGGTATTGATTTTATGGGACCGTTCGTGAGCTTTTGTGGGAACACTTACATTTTGGTAGTTCTGGGCTATGTGTTAAAATGGGTTGAAGCCGTGGTTTTACCCAACAATGAAGCTCGAAGTGTGGTGGCATTCTTGAAACAGAATATCTTCACGAGGTTTGGTACCCCAAGGGCCATTTTTAGTAATAGGGGTTCGCATTTTTGCAACAAGGTTTTTGATACCTTACTCACAAGTATGGTGTCACTCACAAAGTCTCGACCCCATACCATCCTCAAGCAAGCGGAAAAGTTGAAGTCTCCAACCGGGAGATCAAGAGTATTTTGTCAAAGACTGCGAATGCCAACCGGATGGATTGGTCAAGAAAACTTGATGATGCTCTTTGGGCTTATAGGACGGCCTACAAGACACCGATTGAGATGTCTCCATATCGATTGGTGTTTGGGAAGGCGTATCATCTTTCAGTAGAACTTGAGCATAAGGCCATGTGGACTTTGAAGAAGTTGAACCTTGAGTGGGATGTCGCTGCAAACCTAAGAGTGGCACATTTGAATGAGCATGATGAATTCTGGTATCATGCCCACACAAGTTCGTCCCTTTAAGGGGAGAAGATGAAGTACCTCCATAACAAGTACATCCACAACAAGGAGTTTAAAGAAGGTGATCTAGTGGTATTGTTCAATTCCCGATTACGGATGTTTCCGGGCAAGTTGAAGTCAAAATGGAGTGGCCCCTTTGAATTGGTGAATGCAACCCCCTTTGGTGCTCTAGATTTGAAAAATAAGAATGATGACATGTTTAGAGTCAATGAGTACCAGGTTAAACATTATCATGTCAAGGTTGATGTTGGCCACATTGTGACGGTTCTTTATTTCAAATAATTGGTAATTTCCGTCGTGCCGCAACGTTAAATCAGACACTTCTTGGGAGGCAACCCATATGTTTTTTTTTCTTGGTTTTCTTCTCTAGATTAGATAGGCTTTGTTTTGTGCTAATTAGCTTTGAAGTGTATGTAGGAATGGGTTTGCATTGCAGGAACTATGCAAGAAAAATTGGCTAAGTGTCCCAAAAGTGTGGACCGCACAATCACTCTACGGCCGCACAATTCTGTGTGTGGTTGCACAACTAGAAGATCAAAAATGCATGCTCTCTGATGTTTGACCTATCGAATTCCTTAACAATTTGCGGCCGCACATAAAATTGTGCAGTCCGCATAAATTCTGCAGCCGCAGTCACTTTTGCGCGGACTATAGAACTTCTTCAAAGGTACAGGTAAGGAGTGCGAACCGCACTCAAAATTATGCGGCAATACTCAGGTAAGTTTGGGCCCGACTCGATCAACCTATAAATAGCACTTCCAGTCACTATTCACACTTTTCGATCTCTGCATTCCCAAGCCCTAAGCAAACACAGTGCAAACTCCATTAGCTCTAAATCTTCCCTCATTTCATCAAGTTAGGTTCATACCTACATCATTCACTAGTGGTATGTTCAATCCATGTTAGATTTTTGTTCTTTCTTTTAAATTTTTGTTCTTGTTTTCTTTGATTAGTTTAGTTATTTTTAGTCCTATAAATGTCAAATGTGCTTAATATGTGCTTTAAAATCATGTGGGTAGCTTCGTATATGTTAATTAGGGATTGGGTAGACCACTAAGCTTGCCAATTTGTGCAAACCATGTCTAATTTGTGAAAACTTGCATGAACCCCAGTTTACTGCCGCATGAAATTCAAACTGTGCGGTCGCACACACTTTTGTGCGGTCCACAGTTCTTTATGTTAGGTCTTCTATGTGCTTTAATTGTACGGACGACACTCAAATATATGCGGTCCGCACTGCTAAATGATTAGAGGACCCGGTAGTTTGAACCTGGGTTGTGCGACCGCTCTCAAAATTGTGCGGTCCGCAGTTTTGGTTGTGCGGACGCACTGTGAAATTGTGCGGTCCGCACTCGGATATCTGCGGCTGCACTCACTTTTGTGCGGTCTGCACTGCCTCTTCTAAGTCTGATTTCCTACAATTGTTATGCATGCATCTATGAATTAAAACTCTAATTGATTCCTATTATTATGCATTACAGACAATGGTTAGATCATGTGGTATAGGAAATACATCAAAAGGGAGGGCAGAACCCTCTCGAGGTTGCGGTGGAGGCAAAAGTAACCTACCACAACCGAAAGCCCGATCACAACAAGTTCAAGGGAGATACCAACTCCGTGACGAATCCTCCACCTCAGCTAGTTCTTTTGAGGGTTCAGAGGCAGGTAGTCAAGATTTTGCATGCCCCGGCTGCACCAACTAATGTAAATGATGTCCCGAATGATGGTAGAGGGGTTGATACTACAGTGGGGGGTTTAGAGAGGTCGAGGAGAAGAGAGATGTGGGAAGATAGATTCGTCAGCTTGACTGCCTTCAATAGGTTTAGAGAGTGGTGGCCCCAGAGATCGCTCACACTTGAGCGACACTTCTTGATGAAGGATTTGGGCACTCACAACCCTAATGTTCTTTGACAATTTCGGGAGCTAAAGGGCTGGAAATTATTCACCCACAGTGTCATCGATCCAAATGAGCACCTGGTTAAAGAATTTATGCCAATGTAGCTCATATTAAGAAGGGTACCAAGGTTACAAAAGTGAGAAACCTGAAAGTCAAATTTGACTCATATGCTTTGAATGCATAAGTGGGATTTGAAGAAGTGGAAGCAGTCCAATACTTGGAAAAGATGGCTATGGGTGATGCAACTCGCCTACGGTTAGCTGAGATTTTTGCTACTCAAGGACCACCACCCCCATGGCTCACAGCAAGGGTTTCCATAGTCCGGGCCACCCTAAACTTTGAACCAAAAAGAGGGCAGACCTTTGTGTGAAGCCGTATTGATCCGTGCCTAAACGAGAACAACCTCCCACTTCCTCGAGCAGTCTTGGTGGCCTCAATTATGGCTGAGTACCCGATCAATGTAGGTGTTATCATGTCCACCAACATCACTCTTGATATCCAAAAAGGTGAAAGATTCTATGTGTAACCAAACTTTCTCACAGAATACTTTAAAGATCAAAAGGTGGAGCCAAGGCAATATGATACAGAAGTAAAGGCCAAGAAGCCTTTCTCATGGTACCACATGCAGGGTGCTGACAACCCGAAGTTCAAGGGTAAGGCAACTACCTCCGCTGGCCAGTGAGGAGCCAACGGTAGTAGTTACTAATTTAGCTGTTGAGCCTTCCACAGATGCCATGCCTTCTACATCAGTCGGTCCTTCCACCAGGACAGCAGCCATGCCACCACCTTCATCTGCTAGACCATCAACTCCATTACAGTGCCATCTTCATCCACTTATCCACAGACTGCGCTATGAGTCTCCTAGACATTAGTGAGTCTCAATAACTGTATGCAGGCAGCTACTTCAAAGTTGTCTGACATATCCAGTGTCGTTACACCATAGTCTTCTGCCCCAGTAGCACCACTGGTACCTCCAGTAGAGTAAACATTGAAGAAGATTCTGGACAAACAGAAGACCATTATGGAGACCTTACTGGTGAATAGGGAGGTGATTGAGGAGTTGAGAAAGCAAACAAAGAAGATGCAAAAGCCTCAGGTATCGAAGAAGTCAGTGGAGAAGTTGAGAAAAGAGTTTGCCAAGATTATATCTACCAGAGATCTACCATTGGACCTTCTTATGGAGCCAGCAGTACCCGAGGCACTAGAGGCAACAGTTGGCCATCTGAGGAGTCGGTTGCGACTGCCCACACTGCTGAGGAGATGATCCACATGCTCAACAACCTTGTTGTCCCTCAACCATGTGATGATGAGATACAGGTAGAGTAGACCGAGGGTGCTGCGGATCCCATGCAGACTGAGACCATATAGGGATTTCTCTTAACTCTCTACCCTTCCCTGTTCTTATTTTTGTTAAGCATTGGGGACAATGCTCATTATTATTCGGGGGGTGGTCTATTTTGATTGGTTGACATTGACATTTGGCCTGTAATAACTCTTATACTAATTTTCTTTTATCTTTATTTTCTCTTTGGTATGTATATACTCTTTCCTTCCATTTGATATATATTTTCATTTCCCCTATGTATATATTCATTTCCTTCGGTTTGTATATTCATTTATCTTGCTTTCCATAGTTTATTTCGTAGCTTCTTTAGTTTGTCTTTCTTAGTGACATAACTTACTTATTTACTTTATTAATTTCTTTTGGATTTATTAGCTTCTTTTTTACGTTTGGGTGATCAATAAGCCTTTGGTTTTCTTAATGCCACGGTTCTTTTCAAAGGTGGATTTTGTATGAACCAGGTGGCTCTTCCCAATAATGGATGGCGTGACAACCTTCTTAAGGGATTGAGTCTATTTTCTTTTATGTTTAGGCAAATATAGTAGTAATAAATAAAAGCATCTCAAGCATGCTTCACTTGGTACCAACACATTTACCTACAACCTTATGGTTAAAACAAAGTTATTGGCATAAAATAGCTCTAATTGTGACCTATTGACTCTTGTGTTGACTTAAATAGTCATCGAGTGGTTCTGTTGAGCCATTTGTGATTCTCAATCTTAACTAGGGTTGTTTTGGGCTCTCGAATCGATTCTCTTTAACAATTCAGCAGCGGGAGAGGTGAGGTATTGAATTGCAAGTTTAAGTACCCGTGCTAATAGTCTAAAACTTGCCCCGAATATTTTTCTAGGCAAAATTCTAAGTGTAGCTTGGCTTGAGAAATGATGTAGGGTCTCCTTGATCCAATTTAAAATTTGAGATCTTCCATAGCTTACCAATGTGATATCCCTAGTCAACCCATTTAAGCATAAGCTCCTTTTCTTTCAATAACCACTTTACAAGCCTTTATCCATTTTGTAATGACCCTCTCTTGGCACCTGATCTTTCCTTAGCAATCTTGGGAAACAATTGGCAAAAACATAAGTTTGGTGGAGAGACGAGGAGTTTGATAGTGATAGAAGGTACAAAGAAGAGAAAGAAATGAAGAAAAGGGAAGGCAAAGAAAAGAAAGAAAGAACAAAAAGAAAATGTCAAAAAGAAAGTGAATAAGATAGAAAGTTGAAGGGATTCAAAGAAAACAATGATGGAAGGCATGGAGTAAATAGAAAAGGAGAAAAATGAATGTCATGACCAAGAAGGAGTGACGTGACGTCTCTCTATTCCCCCGAGGAAAAAGAAATTGACTCAAAGAGTCGACAAAGTATGAGCCAAAATGAGAAAATAAAGTGCTTAAAGAAAGATGAACCCATTCTATTTTCAAGACCTACCTTGATCCAAAAAGCCTTCATTACATCTCGAAAAAGCCCTACATGATTTTAAGTTGAGTGAGCTTGCATTAGTGGTGATTTACATAAGGGTAAAGCATATGGTACTTAAAGTCGTACTTGTGACATTCCTTTGAGAGAGGCGAGCGAGCTTTTCACAATTCTTGAATTGAGTGTTACATTCCTATGATTTATGCTAACATAGAGTAGAGGAGGAGGAGTTGGGATCCACAATGACCAATATAAAAGAGCGAGCTTCCTTGATGAATAAAGTCAACTCTTGATGCTCTAGTTTCACATTATAAGTATTGTACTCAAAAAGTAAAATCATTGCACTGTTGATAATTGATACATGTTATGTGTTGGTCCCAATTGATGTGCGATTGATTCACCTTAGGCCAGCTGAAATAGTTCTTGTCTTGTGGAAGTGGGAATTACCTTATTTGCTTGAGGACAAGCAAAAGCTTAAGTTTGGGGGAGTTGATAAGTAGGGATTTTGACTATTTATTTACGCTCTTTTACTTTTGTTTTAGACCAAAATTGCTTAAAGGTATTTCCGAGAACTAATGAAATGTGCTTACTTGCAGAAGTGTTGCAATATGATCCAAAGAAATGAAAATCAACTCAAGAAGGAGTAAATTTGGACAAGGACCAAATCAACTAAAGATATGCGGACCAGACCATAATTATGCGGCTGCAGGATGACAAGTACGACAACACTCACTATTATGTGGTCCGCAAAAGGGAAGAATCAGAGCTCCATGTTCCAGTCTAAGTTCAAGTATGCAGCCGCACTCAGATTGTGCGGCATGCACAATCAAATGAAGTGTGGCCGCATAACCACAGAAGGCTCAGTTGACCAGTCAAGTTCAGAGTGCGGACCGCACACAGAATTGTGCGACCGCACAACCTCTCCAGTGGCATTTTTGTCAGATATTTTCAGCTTAGTATAAATAGAACCCTTTGTCATTTTTAGGTTAAATTATATCAGTGTAGAGCACCCGAGACATTTTCTTTACTGTTTTGAGTAATATTGTACTAGATTAGCTTCTAAATATTAGATTTTCTTTTCCTAATCAATTAATATTTATTCTATCCTAATTTCTTCTTTTTTCGTGAGTAGCTAAATTTCTAGCTGAGGTTGTAGCCCAACCCTAGTGTGGGTACTTAATGGGTGTTTGATTTAGGGCTTATTTGTGATTGGGTTAGTGATATATAGCCTAGTTCTTTCTTGAATTCAGAATTAAAATAGTTGCAAACATTGATTCATGCTTAATTGACTTAGTCTCTACTTGAGAAAGACAGACTAAGTCTAGAAAAACTTGGCTAACAAGAATTCGAAAGAAATTGATAGCCCCAATTAAAGGGTCAAATCTAGAGATAGTAAGACTGGACTTGAGCATATATCACTTGTTTTTTGCAATACCCATTTGGACTTGAGAAAGCCAAATTGGGCAAAATCACTTAAACTACCGAGAGATATAGAGTGGATAATTGCGTGTGAGTGCTACATTACAACCCCGACAAATCAAAATTGTCCTAGAGTTTACAACCCGTTAGGTAACTACCTAGGTGGAAGTCACCACCCTAGATCTTTTATCATTCGAAAAATAACCAAAACCAAAAATATTGTCTTCTAGTTTTATAGTTGCAATCAATAGCTTAAAGTAGAAGTAGAAACAACAAATAAGAATGTGGAAGTGTAATTTGAGGCACATCATACAATTACACTAAATATATACCTAATCCTAATTCTAATTCCCTATGGATTCGACCTTGATTTGTGTTGGGTTTTATTATTGCATCGACCTCCTCACTACCTATATTTGTGGTGTAAGTTTGGGCGACATCAGAGAGATTATCCAGTTCTTTTCTTATACGCAGTTTGTCGCATCTCTAAATCCCAACCACAAAGTTTGTCTCGACATAAGTAGCACTTCGATCAAGTTTCTCAGACAAAATTATGATTACTGTCAAATCGGTTGCAGCTAGAACTTAATCCGACTAGATGAAAAATGTATTGAACCACGCTCTGATACCAATGTTATATCGAGGAAAAGGTAAGCCTCCGAGAATAGAGGAGATAAAAATACCAAATGTTAACGTGAAAAATCCTTCAAATTAAAGGTAAAAACCACGAGATCATAAAATAAAATTAAAAAAACTCCACTATAACAAAAAAAAAATTGGTTACACAATAAGTGTCAAATATGGAGCAACAATAATAGCAAGAGCAATAACAAACCAATTGATGAAAGAAAAGAAATCACCACAAAGTAGAGCTATTGTTCAGGCCTCAAAATCAGTTACTACATGCCTCCAAATTCAATTTCACCGATCAAATTAAAGGATAAGATGTTAGAAATACTCAGTCAAAATTTTAGTCTGATGCAACGGTGAATAAATCAAGAATGTAGTTTGAAGTTGGCTGATCAGAATAAAATCTATAGCAAAAAGAACTTTATTTTTTTCTCTCTTCTCTCTTGTTGTATGCTCCCTCAAAAATCTTTCTTATGTGCTAAAGTCTTTTAAAGACCAATACCAATGAGCATGAAATAATTCTTTAAAGTTGCTCTATTTATGGATAATAGGTGGTGATTTCTCTTAAAGCCAAAACTAACTCCAAATAGAAAAAATCAAATCAAAATTTAAATAGGAATAAAAACCAAAAGAGAATAGGATTAGGCCATTGGGCTTTTGGAAAGATAATATGGGCATGGGCCAAACAAACTCCCCCTCCAGCCAAGGGGCCAAATATGTCTTTAAGTAGAGAAATTATTGGCGGGCTTCATGCCAGCCAATTTTCTGCAGAACTCATGCTTATCTGCAATCATTGCTTTTATCAGCATATCCGAAGGATTGTCATTAGTGTGTATCTTCTCAACCTCGAATAGTTTTTCTTCTACATCCATTCTTACCCAATGATACTTTTATATTTATATGTTTGGTATTAGGACAAAATGTAGAGTGTTTGGTAAGATAGATAGCACTCTGATTATCACAAAATAGGACGTACCTTTATTGGTCAAAGCTAAGATCGTTAATATACTATTTTATACATAGTAATTAATTGGCATATACGGTGATAGCAATATATTCGGATGTTGTGGTACATAGAGTTATGTGCTTCTGTAGTCTAGATTGCTAAAAAATAGCTCCCCCTGCAGAGGTGATAAAAAAACCGAAAGTGGATCTTGTATTATCAAGATTGCCTCCCAAATTAGAGCATGTGTAACAAACAAGTTTAGGATTACAACTACCAAAAACTTCAAATCTGCAGTACCATTTAAGTACCTTAATATCTATTTCACTACATCCCAATATTCTTTTTCAGGATTAGAAAGTGAATCTATTAATAGTACCAACAACATGCAATATCTGGCCTAGTGTAAACTATAGCATACATTAAACTACCAACTGAAGAAAAGTAACGAATACAAGACATCTCTTTTTTCTCTCTTTATCAATAGATGGACTCTTACTAGTACTCAATTTAAAGTGTTTAGTAAGAAGAGCACTAACCACTTTTGTATCTGTCATGAACCTCTTGAGTACCTTCTCAATAGATTGCTTTTGGGATTAAATAACTCCTTTCTATCTCCGTATCGATAGATTTGAATGTATAAGATTTTTTTTGTCGGTCCCAAATCCTTCATCGCAAATGATTGCTCAGCTGCTTCTTATGGGCTATATTTTGGATATATTCTTACGATTAATAATCATATCATCCACATAAAGTAATAAGATAATAAAATCATCATCAATGGACTTTTGGAAGAATACACAGTGATCTGAAGAAGTTTTTTTTCTACCCTTGTTTTCTATCACTATTGTTTTGGAGCTTTTTTTAATTTGTAGACATAGTTTTCTTTTTTAATTTGAACCCTCGTGATGCCCATATAAATATACTCATCTAAACCACCACGAAGAAAAGCAGTCTTGACATCCATCTACTCAACCTCTAAATTTAGACTCACGGCTTAGCCTAAAACCACATGAATAGAAGACATCTTCACAACATGGGAGAACATGACAGTTATGATGAATCCATGTAATAACTCACAAAGATTAGAGGGTGGAATCCATGAAAGATAAGATGAAGTCACTCTATGAGAATGGAATTATGAGTTAATGAAATTGCCTAAGGTAAAAGAACTTTATCAAACAAATGGATTGTAGTATACTAGAGTACTCTAATTCATATGTTCCATAACGAGTGATTTTGAGGTTGTGCCTCTGTTTTAAGCGGGTATTTCTGCAGGCAGCTAATAAGGTGAATGAAAAAGGAAGATGACGAATATTACATGGGAAAAGCTCGTCTTGATTGTTCATTCCATGCTTCTATGCTGAAATAGAGGCTTTTCTTGCCTTCTCTAGATACAGATCGATGCATACGTAGTGCAAAAAATATTTTGCAATTACAATATATTAACTCAAATATTTAAAGATCGTATTTGCTAGGTTTGACTTGTCTGATTCTGAAACTTGGTAATTGAAGCTGGTCCATTCTGCAATATGTTGTTGCAGTTCTTGGTAAATGATATTGGAGACCATAAAAAATATTCTTTGATTGTTCACAGTTATTTCCCAATTAGCTAATGCGTCAGCAACTCTATTAATTGGCTTCTCTAAGGCTGTGTGATCCTCTCAATCTACATAGCACCCATCCACATTGTAATTTGCCTCCAAATTGCTATTGCTAAATGCTCTTTCTCCTTTATGAATGGGACATTGGTGACTCCTGAATTTTTGAATACTTGAAGTATGAGATTTCATCAGATGTTATTCGTTCAACTCAGGTTATAGGATTAGTTACACTGAACTCAACTTCATCCTATGAAATAAGACCATGCATGTAACCAAAGAGGGAAATCTTTACTAATGCAGTATTAGTTTTTAGTAAAAGTTGTAAGATAACGAATGAAAAGAATAATTTTTCGAGTTTACTTCAACTTTCACAAATCAAATTAAGTGTATTTACAATAATATAATAGGTTTAGCATGTCTTTCAAGTATAAAAATTTTATAATAGTGAATGGAAGATATAGGGAAGGCAAATGAAGAGATCATCCAAAAAATTTCTTAATTATACGCTGTTATAGTATTAGAATTTGCATAGAACTAGTATTTCAACGAAAACTAAGGCAAGCAAGGTGAGTGAAGATTGAATAAGATTGTAACATCTTTTTGGTACAACATGATGCTGCTTATATTAGCTAACATTACCTATTTATTGGCTATTCATTATTGCAATTTATCTTTCGTTATTATCATGATCATTCTTAATATAACTTCCACGTTTCCAGTGATCTGAGGAATTCTGGACGAATTAGCCCTCAGCTTGGACCGCAGAAGAACTAACACTTCTTGTAAAACTCCATGACTCCTTTTGTGAATCTTTTCTAATTTACATTCTCTCCCTGCACCAAATATAATCTTTGTTTTTGTTCATACTACATATTTAATGTATTTAGATGCAAGAACTGCATGGTTATAGATTACAATATTTGAGATCAATTTCTGTTTGTGTTTACTCTTAAAACGGATAACAATTAAATTTGTATGCAGTTTTAAGGGTATGTGGATTGATTCAACACAAATAATCAAGAATATTAGATAAATGAGTTAAAGACAAAATGAACAATCAAACCAAATGTAATGTTACGGCCTAGCTCGAACTTAGGTTGAACAGTGGTTTTGCCCTCAATTGGATCCTTAGTTCAAAACCAATTGTAAATAAAGAACAAACAGTGAAGTAAGAATCTTTTATAGCTGGAAAGTAATAATTTGTATTGCCTTGGTTTGTGTTCTACCCTTTGCCCAAAGAAAGAAAAACCTCCCATTTATATAGTAGAAGAGTTCCATCCCTAGTACAAGTCTAAAAAAAAAAAATCTTCTTTGCTAGTTAATTGTTGATCTGTTACCGACAACGAGCGAGATATGTGGCGTGATATCCGATCAAGTACGAATATCATAGCCGTCATGCATAACCGTATATCGTGTTTCTCGAGGTCTTAGAACTAATTTTGGGTCCGGAGAGCATTGCTTTATCATGCCGAGAACAACACATCGTTCTTCTTTCAGGGGTCTCGACGCAAAGGGTTTTCGGGTTTGATTTTACTTTTGTGTGTCCGTGTCCTTCTTTTGTTTTCACCACCATAAATTCAAGACGTGCTCTATCCCCAATTTTACCTGTATACAGATAGCCCCCTCAATTTCTGGGGAGTAGGTTTGTCGAAATGATGGAAAATGATAGATGAACCCCGATTCCTTCCATCGTACATTACAACCGAGCTGATGGATAAGCAGAAACGTCCCGTCAGTCGTGTCGTAAAGACTTTGGACACGTGTCAATCCACGAATGGTTGCATTCAAATGTGAAATGTCGCGCATTGACTATTTTTTTCCCTATAAAAGCTTCACCCTTTTGCATTTCTTTCACTTTTCGATCCTATCTTTTATCTTCGAATTTTTTAACGGCTTTCAAAATTTTCAAATCTCCATACCCTGCTTCTTGAACATTCATATCTTCATCTCTAACCTTCAAACCTTCATTATTTTTCTTGAATTGTCATCCCGATCTTCATATCTTTATATATAACCTTCAAACCTTCATACTCTTTTTTCAGATCTTCATATTTTTCCTTTGAATATTCATATTCTCCTCCCAAGTCTTTATATTTTTCCAGGTCACGATGGCTAAAACTTTCAAGTCTGTACCACAACAAATGGCTCCCTCATTTTCCAATTCGGCCACGGGAGTCGAAGTGGCCGTCCCCGAGGTGGCTCAAGATCCTCCTATGAAGAGCTTTATATCTGGGGGTTGCTATATCGGGGATGATTTCAAGGTCGAGAAGGCCTCTATTCAACAACACCGAGGCGAGAGAGCATGGAGATACATATGCTCCATCACTGAAGACACCCTTCCTATAGTTAGAGAATATTATAAGTGGGAAGGTAAAGATGTGGTCATCCACATGCCTAATGATGATATTACTACCCATGTGGAGGGGTATTTAAGTATTTATACTTACCTCTTCATGCTGGGCCCGGTAGATCCCATAGTCCTGGCTTTTTCCAAGAGGTACGAGGTGTGCCTCGTGAAAATTCACTCATCATTTTGGAGGATCACGATCGTCCTATGATATTTTGTGAATAATACTGACAACCCAATGATTCAACCTCGACCATCTACTCCACCGGTATAGCCCTCAAATTTTCTGAGGAGGGCTGATCAAGCTTCTCCGTCAAGCAAGTAAGGCCCATTTCTCTATCAATGACGAGGATTGAGACCGAGGCTTGCAGGGGAGGTTTGTTCGGGTGAAGACTAAAGACTTGATCCTTCCCGAGTTTCTGTCGTTCTCCGAGAAGTGGAATGCATCTCGTAACTGTCGTTTTCCTTAAGTATTATCTTCTTTTTATTCCTTTTCTCATTGCTTGTGTTTACAACCATGCAACTGTTGCCTAAGTTTCTGATGCAATCCCCCGGTTCAAGGAGTGGATTGAAGGGATCTGTAAGCAGATGTTGTACTTCGAGCGTGCATAGTGTAAAATTTCGAAGGACAAATGGGAAACACGTTCTCATGGTGAGGATCCTCCCTGCATAGTTACCATTACCCACAAATTACACAATGCTAATCATTTATCTCTTTTAATAGGTCTGCCCAAAACTACCGAACTTAGGCCGCCGGATAAGGAGGAGGATACTTCTCTACCCATCGAGCCATATGTTTCGGGAAATCCCGAGGCTACCGCTGAGGAGGAGAAGTAGAGGAAAAGGAAGTCTGTGGGTTCCCCGGATCATGAGGGAAAGAGGAAGAAGAGGGAGGCAACCCAGGTCTGGAAGCCCAAAAAGAGTACCAAGTCCAGGGTACCAGACCCCGACTTTCTCTACCGGCTCAGGGATGAGCCCAAAAAAGATGACATCTTCGTTTCCCATTGATAGACCCCTACTGGGGACTAGACGATGACCGGGAAATAGGGTCACGAGGTCGATCCTGTTTAACTTGGGAAACTCAAGGGGGGATGGAGGCTGCGACTTCCTAGAAAACTAGTTTTGTTCCGAAGGAGGCGATCAGTGTGATTGACATTATCGAGATTCCTTCCTATATCGAGTCCATGCTCGAAAAATGCCCAAGCGAGCAAAGAAAAGTCAAGTGAGGTAGTACGGGGTTCAGATGATCACCTCAACTCCTTTTTCGACGGCACAACCATGTCCACATTGGAGGATTTTTCCGGGTGGGTCACCTAGAGATCCCGAAGAAGGACGTGCCCTCAGAAGCTGGCGGGAAGATCTTTAGCCAAAAAATAGTAAAACAATTTCCTACGCCGAGTGTGGACCCCGGGCACAAGAGAACGGTTATTCTCAAAATCCCGTAGGATGCTTGGGTTTTGTCTACTCCGTTGGGCATATCCAGCTACCTCTATTCCTGGTGACAAAAGAGGACCAGGCAAATTTAAACGAGGTGAGAACATCAAGTCTCTTTAACAAGGCACGACAGACACTGAACAAGGTAAGGCGTTAACACTTTCATACCTATTTATGAATCCCACTTAGGTTTTCATTTAATGTATCTTAATAATATCGTTGTTTTACAGGTTTCGGTGCTTCACCATGAAAGCTTCCTCCGGTACCGCTTGGAAATCAACCAACTCAATTTCGAGAACAAAGAGCTGGTCTGGAAAAAGGACATGTACATGGATCTTAGTGAGTAACAGGATGAGGCCCCTAAAGACCCCCCCTTTTCTCCAAGAGGAGCTGGAAAAGGCTCAAAATGAGGCTCGACCCTAGTTGAGAAGGTAAAGGTCTTTGAAGCTAAAAACGAGCAGCTTGTTGTGGTTACTAACAACACAACTTCGCAGATCCAACAGAAGATAGACCTGATCGACCAGCTGTGGGCTGAGATGGACGAGGTCAAGGCCTAGATAGACGTGTGGAAGGGTGGGATGGACCTACTGGTGTCAGAGAAGGGAATTGTGAAGGCGGAGCTGGCGTTGGTCGAGAATCAACTTCGAGTGGCAAAGGACAAATTCAACAAGTGTTCTAGGTCAAACGATGATCTCTGGGAACAATTAAGCTTTGCCATCACAGAATGGGATGCTCTCGGAAGAGAATATGCAGCACTAAGGTCCAAATTGGATACAACATTTGCTGATGCCGAGGAAATAGTGGTTTAGTCTAAGGTAGATGTGGAGGCAGCTGAGACCTGCTTAAAGACAAATACTGAACATATAAAGTGGTTGTCCCAAAAATAGACCCTCGAAGAGATTAACACTCAAGGTTTTGACCTATCGGCCGAGGTTAAATAGGCTAGGAGGCTTGAGGCTAAGGCAAAGGACCTATACGATCCTGAGTGTCCCGAAGATTATGGAGGTTCCGAGGGCTTTAAGGGCTCCGATGGTTCTTACAACGAGTCGGACCTCGATGAAGACCAGGCATAGGTGCCTTTGTATTTTTCTAATTTCCTTATGTATTTTTTTTGTTTATCCCAAGGTCGTTCTATCGGGACCTTGTAAATATATTTTGTAATGTATAAAATTATTCCTTTTAGGCAACGTGTCTTTATTTTTCCAGCATCTTTTTGCAGTTCCTATTTGTGTATTGTTCTTGATGCCTTAGCATACAATCTGATGTAGTTCTGGGGAATTTCTTTTTTGGAGGTTTGAACAAAGTCCAACTTTGGCGCAACTCTGTTTGCTTTTGGCTTCGAACCCTCGATGAGACCGGGGGTTTTCAAAATACTTGAGTGTTTTTAGACAATGTTTTTGTCGATGATAACCTTTTCGTGGGTTTTGAATTTCCGTAAGGGCCTTACTTTTTGGTTTCGGACTTCGGATGTCTCCCAGTAGTTTTTAGGGTGGCTGTAACCTTTTACATTTGGGCTCTACATAATACGATTGGTGCCTCTGGGATTCGGTAGCTCGGGCCGACTCGAACTTTCATCGAGCGATAGTCCCTGAGTAGGAGTAGCCCGTAGGCTAGATACTCCCCATTTAGGGGTGTCCCATAGGTTTTTAGGATCCGAGATCGAAGAAAGAAAATGTGTAATGACAAAGTGTAAGGGAATTGAAAATTTCTTTTAATTCTTGGTAAGCGAGATACATGATTGAAAGCGGATAAAAAATTGTGTCATGGCTAGAGAGGACTATGTGGTCATGGTTCATACGACTGTTTGGCCCTTACAAAGAATCCTAACCACCAAGCCTTAGCTTTTAGCACATTAAGTTTTCTTCTTTCCTTCCTGAAGACCTTGATCCGAGGGTAATGACTCCCATTGTTCGAGATCGAACTCGTGAAGGCTTGGATAATGTTGACCTGAAGCAAACGATCATCAACTCTAGTTTGAAGCCAGTATTCAAATCTAAGTTAGCACGTTTTAATGTTGCCTCATTAAAAATCCTGCCGAAAAAATCCACTTAGGGACAAAACCGGTTCAAGGGATAAAGAGTGCAACACGTGCTTTCATACCTAATAGCCACATATGTCCTTGTCTGATTACCTGCATATGTTAGTCTGGTTTGTAACATGATTAAAAAATAATTTAGTCCATGCCTTAGCAGTAGTACCACTTTAAGTGTGCCACGTTTCAATTGTTCGGTAGTTGTATGATGTTTCCCACTTTGAGTTTATATGTGCCTTTGCTAGTTATTCCGATAACTTGATACGGTCCTTCCCAATTCAGTCCCAACTTCCGTTCGTTCGGGTTCCTAGTGTGTAATGTTACTTTTCTCAATACCAAGTCCCCGACTTGAAAGTGTCGAAGGCTAGTTCTTCAATTGTAATGCCTTTCTATTTGTTGTTTCTTGGCGGCAAAATGGAACAAGGCGGCCTCCCGCCTTTCATCCAATAGTTTTAGGCTCTTGGTCATGACCTCACTATTTGATTCCCAGGACGTATACTGGAACCTAAGGCTCGGCTCTCCCATCTCAACTAGTATCAAGGCTTCGGCTCCGTAGACCACAAAAAATAGGATAGCTCCGATTCTAGACTTTGAAGTCGTACGGTATGCCCACAAGACTTCAGGAAGGATCTCCTTCCATTTTCCCTTTCATGCCGGTCAACTTTTTTTCCAGGTTTTGAAGTACGGTCTTGTTTGTTAATTCTACCTACCCGTTCCCACTAGGGTGGTAAGGCGTTGATAAAATATTCTTGAACTTATAATTTTCAAAACGTTTATTCACCTTGCTACCAATGAATTGCTTTCCATTATCGCAAACGATCTCAGCTGGTATCCAAAATCGACATATTAAGTAGTCCCAAATGAAGTCAATGACTTCTTTCTCTCGAACCTTTTCGAATGCTTGAGCCTCGGCCCATTTGGAAAAATAATCGGTCATGAATACTATGATTTGAACTTTACTGGGTGCCCATGGCAGAAGGCCGATGATGTCCATTCCCCACTTCATAAATTGCCAAAGGGACAATATTGAGTAGAGCATTTCTCCCTGTTGATGAATCATTGGGGTGTGTCTTGGCAATCGTCGCATTTTTGTACGAAGTCCCTCGCATCCTTCTCCATTTCGGTCCAATAATAGTCGATCCTAATTGGTTTTCGAACCAAAGATTCTGCCCTCAAATGGTCCCCACAAGTGCCTTCGTGAACTTCCCTCATGGCGTATTCGGTCTCTCCCGGTCCTAAGGGCGAGCTAGCGGGCCGTCGAAGGTTCTCCTGAAGAATGATCCTTCGACAAAGTTAAACTAGCAGCCTTGGTACGCAAGGTTCTCGATTCTTCGGGATCCAAAGGCAATTTTCCGGTCTTCAAGTAGTTTATGTATTTTCCTTCCATCCCATGTTAAACTCGTGAGTTTACTTCGGCGTGGCCCTCCTCTATAACTGATTTTACTAGTTATACTACTTTTACATAACTAAATTCATCAGCATCGATAGACGACCCAAGTTAGCCAGTGCATCAGCCTCGCTGTCCTGATCTCGGAGCACATGTTGTAGGGTTCATTCTCTGAATTGATACAAGGTTACCTATAATTTTTCCAAGTACCTTCGCATCCGCTCTTCCTTTACTTCGAACGTCCCATTAACTTTATTTACCACGAAGAGGGAATCGAAATTAGCTTGGATCAACTCGGCCCCAAGGCTTTTAAATAATTAAAGACCTACAACCATGGCCTCATACTCGGCCTCATTGTTAGTCAATTTCACAATTCTAATAGACTACCTAATTGCATTCCCCGTAAGTGGTTTCAATACGACCCCGAGCCCGGACCCTGATAACTAGGGATTATGATGCATTTTACACTCCTTGCTTAAGTTTTGATTAGAAATGTGTACAAAATAGTCCCAAAGGCTCACAAGTTGTGCTTAATTTCAGGTTTGATCAACAAGGTAACAAGGTGTCAAAAACCAGCTTAAAAAGGAGTGAAACTTGCACAAGTACCAAGACAAGACCAAGTTTAGTCAAAACAGGGCCAGTGCAGCCGCACACCATTCTGTGCGGTCCGCAAAAGTGAAGTTCAGAGAGGTTGCTTTTCAGGCCATAAGGCAATGCGGCCGCAAAGGGTTTTGTGCGGTCCGCATTGGGTTCATTGCGGCCGCACTCGATTTCATGTGGTCCGCAAAGCCAAGATTCAGAGAGGTGGCATTTTGGAGGATGAAGCCCAATGCGGTCCGCGGTCCATTTTATGCGGACAGTATTAGAAGCCACCGCGGCTGCACTTGAGTTTGTGCGGTCCGCAAAGCCCAACTCCAGAGAGCTGATTAATCAAGCCCAGAGCCTTAGTGCAGCCGCACTGGATTTTGTACGGTCCGTACTAGCCCCGCAGGGGTATTTTTGTCTAGAATTTTTAGCCTAGTATAAATAGTTTATGTTCCCATTTTTAGGTCATCAGATAGTTTTGTACTGAGAGCTACGCTCGTGACTTCGTTTCTTTTACTATTTTGAGAAATTTTAGCTTAGTTTCAACAGTGAATCTTCAAGTTTTATTTATCAATTAATTATTATGAGTTTTTCTTCATCTATTGCTTTGTTTTTTCTCTAATTATGAGTAGCTAGACCCATCAACTAGGGTTGTGGCTCAACCCTAGTGTGGGTAATTGATGGGTCTTGTGTTTTGATGCTTGATTGTCTATGGGTGTTTGATATTTGGGCTAATTTAGGGTTTTAATTGTGAATTAGTGGTTGCAAACACTAGTTTATACCTAGTAAACTTTGGCTCTTCTTTGGAAAGAGAGTCTAAGTCCATGAAATTAGTCCAACAAGGAATTGGGGCGTACTCAAGAGATTGATAGCCCCAATTAAAGGGTTAAACCTAGATATAGTAATACCCGACTTGAACCTTGATTGCTTACACAAATTTGCATACTCAATTGGTCTTGAGAAAGTCAATTCGGAAAAAATCACTCGAACTACCGAGAGGTATAGAGTGAGTAGAGTCGTGCAATGGTTATATCATACTCCCCAAATGTGACAGTCTAGATTTAGACTCAAGAATCCGTCAATTGACCACCTAGGAGAAAGTCACTACCCTAGTGTCTTTTACCTATTTGAACAACTTGCGATAGTTTAACCTTAGCCTTATTTAGATTAATTTAGCATTGTAGTATTATAAAATTAGAATTATAATCAAACCAAAAATGTGTAGAAGTGCAATTAAGAGCAAATACACAACTGCACTTTAGATAGGTACTCAACTCCAATATCTAGCTCCTTGTGGAAATCGATCCCGACCTTAATCGGGTAAAAGCTTCTTTGACCTCTCTCGCTACTCAATAGTAGTGCAGGGTTGGCCTCGATCACTTTTTGGCGTCGTTACCGGGGAGCTAACGGTTTTGGCTATCTATCTGAATAGTTTTGTGTATTGTTCTTCTTTCCTTCTGTGTTACTAATTTGTTTGTGTTACAACTTGAGGAACAAAATGGCGGCGAATGCTAATGAACCTCTTGGAAATTTGATTGCGGGGGAGGAGGTAGATGATGTTGGAGATGACGAGGTGCCTCTTGTACCTCAAGGACAACGTAGAGGCTGCCAGGCTAATGCTAATGCCAATGACATTATTCCAGACCCTCCTCTGCCACCTCCAAGTGTGGCTCCTAGAGTGCTTCCAGACCAAGGCTATGCAAGTGCAATTGTCCCACCCGGGATCTGGGAGGGAAATTTCCAAATTACAAATGTGATGCTGACATTGCTGGAGCAGCGTGGGTATTTCACGGGCACTACAAATCAAAATGCTTACAAACATCTCAAGGGGTTCGTGGATACATGTTGGGGGAGAAAGCAAACAAATGTATCCGAGGATGCTCTTCGGTTGAGACTCTTCCCATTTTCACTTATAGGGAAGGCATGGGATTAGCTTGAACGACTTCCCTACCATTCCATCACTACTTGGGATGAGTTGGTGGACAAGTTCATTTCAAAAAATTTCTCACCGGGCATATGGCAGCATTGAGAGATGAGATACTTGCTTTCAAGCAGGAGCCTACCGAACCTTTGCATAAGATTTGGGATTGTTATAGAACAATGGTAAAGGAATGCCCCAACAATGATATGACTGAGAAAATGATCCAACGGACTATCTACTGGGGTATTAACACAACAAACCAGTGCATAGTGAACCAACTTGCCGGGGGCAACTTCATGAAGTTGTCTTATGATGAGGCTTGTGACATTCTTGACGAGATGGCTGACACTTCTTCTACTTGGCAAAGTAGAGCCAATATGCCCCAGGGTGACCCCACGGTTACTCATTTGCACAAAGAGTTACATGATCATGGGCAAGCTATAGTTGAGTTAACAACTACTATGAACCAACTAGCAAAAGCACAGTTGCAACAAGTTCAAAATCCTCGCCAAGTGAATGCCATAGAGGGTGTCGACATGCTTGTCAACAAAAGAAGACAAAGAGGTCAACAGAATCAAGGGAATTCGGAGCAATTTGACAATGATTGTGGTGGATTTCAAGATGATAGTTATGATGGGCAGAATAAGTAGGTGCAGTACGTGAATAATTATCAAGGACAAAGGGGCAATTCTTCCAACCATCAATAATAGAGACCCCAAGGAAATTGGGGCAATCAACAACAACAACGCAATAGAAATTTGGGGAACAACAATCAAAACTCAAACTGGGGTAATCAGAACAACAATCAAAACAATCAGGGAAATTGGAATGGTAACAACAATAATTGGGGTGGTAACTGATAACTTAGGATTTTTACGTGTTTATGCCCCTACTTGCCTATGCTTTGAGTATAAATTGATACAAAATAGTCCCAGAATGCTCACAAGTTATGCTCGATTGCAGGTTTGATCGACAAAGTGACAAAATGTCAAAGATAGGCTCAAAAAGGAGTGAAACCTGCTCAAGTATCAAAGACCAAGAGAATTGAAGAAGAAATGGCCTAGTGCGGACCGCATAACAGTGAACGCGGCCGCACTAGGAGGTTCAGAGACTTGACATATTCAGGATCAAAGGCACGTGACCACGATAGGATCTTCACGGTCCACGGTGGAGCTTCGCGGCCACACTCATGCGATGTGCGGTCCGCGTTCATAAGGTTCAGGGAAGGGCATTTTTTATCACGCGGTCAACGGTCACGACTGCGCGGACCGCGCCAGTTGCCATCGCGGCCGCGGTATACTTCCACGCGGTTCGCGTCCCCCAGCTCAAGTCATCAAACAGTTGAAGTTCAAGAGCCAGTGCGGCCGCGGTCCGTTTTGTGCGGACCGCATTAACCCCGCAGGGGTATTTTTGTCCAGTTTTTCCAGCCTAGTATAAATAGAACATTTTACTATTTTTTTAGGGATCGATTTATCTGGGAACTAGAGACAAAAGCTGCGCTTGGTGTTGTAGCCATTTTTGGCATATTTTGCTTTCCATTAAATATAGATTACTGTAGTTTCTTCTTAGTAATTAATTAATATGTTTAGTTCTTCATCTATTTCTTCAATTTCTGTATCTAGCATGAGTAGCTAAACCCATTAGCTAGGGTTGTAGCTCAACCCTAGTGTGGGTAATTGATGGGTGTTGCTATCTAAGGTTAGATTGACTATGGATGTTTGTTATTTGAGTTGAATTTATGATTTAATTTAGAATTGGTGGTTGCAAACACTGATTCAAGCTTTGTGGGTTTAACTCTTCTTGAGAAAGAGAGTCTATGATCCCAAAATTTACCCAACAAGGAATTGGGATGGACTCATGAGAAATGATAGTCCCAATTAACGGGTTAAATCTCGAGAGAGTAATCACTCTACTTGAACCCCAGTTGCTTGGTCTAATTTGCCTACCCATTTGGTCTCGAGAGAGTCAAATGGGCAAAAATCACTTTCTCTATCGAGAGGCGTGAGAGTGGGTAAGATTGTGCAACGGTTATAGCATAAGCCCCAAATATGTCAATCGAACCTAAGTAACATCTACCCGTCAATTAGCCACCTAGGTAGTGTCACGACCCTAGTGCCCTTCTTCCCATTAGATACAACTTAGAAATATTCTTGTAGTATAATTTAGTGTTAATCAATAGTCTTATAAAAATAGTTATAAATCAAAAACCCAAAAATGTTTGAAGTGACATTAGAAGCACAACCACAACTCTAGGCTAAACAGAAAATACAACTCCACGACTAGCTCCCTGTGGAAATTCGATCCCGGACCTCTATTCGGGTAACAGCTATTGCGACCCGCTCTTCCTACCACAGCGTAGTGTCGAGTTGGTAGAGATCACTTTTTGGCGTCGTTGTCGGGGAGCTTACGGTGTTGACTATCTGTTTAGTTAGTTTTGTGTTTTACTTCTCTTTCCTTCTTGTTTACTAATTTTGTTTGTGTCGATCACTATCAGGCACAATGGCTCTTAATGCAAATGACCCTCTCAGCAATGTGATAGCGGGGGAGGAAGTAGAGGATCTAGAGCAAGATGAGGTCTTACCTCAAGTTCCACGGAGAGGCCGAAATGCCAATGTAAATGCAAATGAGAACAACAATATTCCAGAACCTCCTCTGGCACCGCCGAGAGTGGCTCCCAGAGTTCTACCAAATCAAGGATACGCCAGTGCTATTGTTCCTCCCCGAATCCGGGCGGGGAACTTTCAAATCACAAATGTTATGTTGACCTTGCTCGAGAAAAGAGGGTATTTCACGGGTGCCTCCGATCAAAATGCCTACAAGCACTTGAAGGGGTTCGTGGATACATGCTGGGTTAGCAAGCAGACAAACGTGTCCGAGGATGTGTTGAGATTGAGGCTTTTCCCGTTCTCTCTTCGGGTTAAAGCATTGGATTGGTTAGAAAGGCTCACCAATCATTCTATTACAACATGGGATGAATTGGCGGACAAATTTATTTCCAAGTTCTTTTCTCCAAGTCATATGGCAGCTCTTCGGGATGAAATTCTAGCTTTCAATCAAGAGCCAACGGAACCTTTGCACGAGATATGGGAAAGATATAGAACAATGGTGAAAGAGTGCCCTAATAACGACATGACCAAGGCTATGATTCAACAAACCTTTTATCGGGGCATCAACACCATGAATCAATGCATTGTGAACCAATTGGCCGGAGGGAACTTTATGAAACTTTCTTACCAAGAGGCATATGATGTACTTGATGAAATGGCCGACACCTCTTCGGCATGGAAAAGCCAAGCAAATGTGCCCCAAGGTGACCCCACGGTCATCCATTTGCACAAGGAATTACATGATCATGGTCAAGCCATCACCGGGCTTACAACAACTATGAATCAATTGGCAAAGGCGCAATTGCAACAAGTCCAAAACCCGCGCCAAGTCAATGCAATGGAAGGTGTTTCTATGTTGAAAAGGAGGCAAAGAGGACAACAACCTCAAGGTAATTGTGAACAATATGACAACAACAATGATGGTGGTGGTTATTCAAATGAGTTCTATGATGATCAAAGCGAAGAGGTCCAATATGTCAGCAACTACCAAGGGAATAAAGGTACCTCTTCGAATCAACAATGACATCCTCAAGGAAATTGGGGCAATCAACAACAAGGCGGCGGTAATTGGAATAACAACAATCAACAACAAGGCGGAGGTAATTGGAATAACAACAACCAAAACAACAATTGGGGTAATCATAGCAACCAAGGAAATTGGAATGGTAGGAACAATAACTGGGGAAACAACAACAATCAAGGAGGGTGGAACAATAGCGGGAACCAAGGCAACTGGGGGCAAGGCTTACAAAGGCCCCCCATGTATCAATAACCAAACAATCCACCCCCCTTTCCTTCTCAAGGTCCGAGTTTGTTCGGAAGTGATATGGGGAGAATTGAAAGCATGTTCGAGCAAATGATGAAAAAGAACCAAGATTCCGAGGCCTAATTAGCTTCGCATAACACATCTATCCGGAAATTGGAGGTACAATTAGGCCAAATCTCTCAAGCATTGAATACTCATCCCAAGGTTGCGCTACCAAGTGATACGGTGGTGAATCCAAAGGGTGGGAATAATAATCATGTGATGGTGGTTACAACAAGAAGTGGGAGAGGCGGTGATGTGAATGCCTCAATGCAAAAGCAAGTTATGGATGAAGATGTTGAGTTGCGGGAAGATGATGATGTACCTTTGATTGTTGATGATGTGGTCAATCAAAATGCGAACAATGATGTGCGGATTGGTATTAATGATGAAGCCGAGGTAGAGACTCAAGATGCCGTGAACCCGTCTGGGGAACACGTGATTGACATGCCCGAGTCAGTTGTACAAAAGGCTACGGCGCCTTTGCCTAGGCCACCTCCACCTTATCCTCAAAGGTTAGCAAAGCAAAAGAGTGACAATCAATTCAAAAAATTCATTGACATGATGAAGAGCCTCACAATCAATGTCTATTTGGTCGAGGCACTTGAGCAAATGTCGGGGTATATAAAGTTCATGAAAGATTTGGTTACAAAGAAGAGGTCGATGGAGTGTGAAACAATTAAGATGACTCATCAAGTGAGTGCTATAGTGTATTCAATGGCACCCAAGCTTGAGGATCCCGGAGCTTTTACTATCCTATGTACTATCGGAAGTGCAGATTTTGCTAAGGCCCTGTGTGACTTGAGGGCTAGTATTAATTTGATGTCGTACTCGGTCTTCAAGACTTTGGGAATTGGGCAACCTCGACCTACCTCAATGAGACTTCAAATGGTGGATCGATCAATGAAGCGACCCTTGGGCATAATCGATGATGTTCTTGTCTGTGTTGATAAATTCTTATTGCCGACCAACTTTGTCATATTAGATTGTGAGGTGGATTTTGAAGTGCCGATTATTCTTGGAAGACCTTTCCTAGGTACAGGGAAGACATTGGTTGATGTTGAAGCGGGTGAGTTGACATTCCGAGTAGGATATGAGAAGCTGGTATTCCATGTTTGCAAATCAATGAGACAACCTAATAGCACGGAGGTGTGTTCATTTGTGGACATTGTCACAGCTGTGATAGTGGATGACACAAGTTCCTTGATCAATGTTGAAGATCCTCTTGAGGCCGTGCTTCTTAACATGGATGTCAATGATGATACTAGTAGAGTGGAGTGCGTGAATGCATTGCATGGTATGGGTTCATATTCATATGAGCCTAGGAGGTTATCTTTAGATCTTGAAAACCGCAAAACTCCACCAACAAAGCCATCGATTGAGGAGCTACCAGTGTTGGAGTTAAAGCCACTTCCTTCACACCTCAGGTATGAATTTTTGGGTTCAAATTTTACTTTACATGTTATTCTTTCTTCTTGCCTCACTAACATGCAGGTTGAGGCCATCTTGGCGGTTCTTCAAAAGAGAAAAAGAGCAATCGGATGGACTCCAGCTGATATTCGGGGTATAAGCCCCGCCTTTTGCATGCACAAAATCATATTAAAGGAGGATGTGAGGCCTTCACTTGAGCATCAAACAAGATTAAAAGAGGCTATGCAAGAAGTAGTAAAGAAAGAGGTCATCAAGTGGATTGATGCAGGTGTGGTTTATCCCATTTCTGACAGTTCATGGACTTCTTTGGTGCAATGTGTACTGAAAAAAGGTGGAATGACTATAGTGACCAATGACAACAATGAGCTTATTCCGACTCGGATAGTGACAGGTTGGAGAGTTTGTATGGATTACCGGAAGCTGAACAAGGTAACTAGAAAAGATCATTTCCCATTGCCATTCCTTGACCAAATGCTTGATCGTCTTGTGGGTCGGGCTTTCTATTGTTTTTGGATGGTTACTGGGAGTACAATCAAATTCTTATTGCCCCGGAGGACCAAGAAAAGACGACTTTTACATGTCCTTATGGCACATTCGCTTTCTCTAGAATGCCATTTTGATTATGTAATGCTTCGGCGACCTTCCAACGTTGCATGATGGCTATTTTCACCGACATGGTGGAAGATATCTTGGAGGTCTTCATGGATGATTTCAGCGTGGTTGGGGATTCTTTTGAGGAGTGTTTGGTAAACTTAGATAGAGTGTTGGCTGGGTGTGAAGATACCAACCTTGTTCTAAATTGGGAAAAGTGTCATTTTATGGTAGAAAAAGGTATAGTGTTGGGTCACAAGATCTCGAAGCGAGGAATTGAAGTGGACAAGGCCAAAATCGAGGTTATTTCAAGGCTTCCTCCCCCTACTTCTGTCAAAGGGGTGAGGAGTTTTCTTGGGCACGCGGGTTTCTACCGGAGGTTCATCAAAGATTTTTCTAAGGTAGTTAACCCGCTGTGCAAGTTGCTAGAGAAAGATGCCAAGTTTGTTTTTGATGAGAAATGCATGGAGGCTTTTGAACTTCTTAAACAAAAGTTGACAACTACCCCCATTATCACCACACCAAATTGGAGCTTACCATTCGAGCTCATGTGCGACGTGAGTGACGTTGCGGTGGGGGCGGTTTTAGGCCAAAGGATCAACAAGATGTTCCATCCGGTGTACTACTCAAGAAAGACCATGAATGAGGCTCAAAGGAACTACACAGTCACCAAAAAGGAGTTATTGGCTATTGTTTTTTCTATGGAAAAGTTCTGTCCTTACCTTATGGGGGCCAAAGTTATTGTACACACCGACCATGCCGCCCTTAGGTATTTGATGACCAATAAAGATTCAAAGGCAAGATTGATAAGATGGGTTCTTCTTCTTCAAGAGTTTGATTTAGAAATTGTTGACCGAAAGGGTAGTGAGAATCAAGTGGCAGACCACTTGTGTCGTTTGGAGGAGGAGGGGAGGCCTTGTAACGGCCTTGAGATCAATGATACATTTTCTGACGAGTAACTCCTTGCGGTGTCAATGAGTGGAATGTCGTGGTTCGTCGATGTTGCAAATTATCTTGTTACTGGAATCATCCCGTGTGAGCTCTAATCTAACCAAAGGAAAAATCTCAAGCGGGATAGCTTGGATTATTATTGGGACGAGCCCTATTTGTTTAAGATTTGCACCGATGGTATGATTCGACGATGTGTCCCGGAGGAGGAGCAATTGGGTATTTTGGAAGGTTGCCATTCCTCACTCTATGGTAGCCATCATGGCGGGGTGAGAACAGCTTATAAAGTGCTTAGTTGCGGATTTTATTGGCCCACTTTGTTTAAAGATGCCGGTGATGTGGTCAAAAGATGTGATAAATGCCAACGAGCAGGCGGAATTTCAAAAAGGGATGAGATGCCCCTCAATATGATTCTCGAGATAGATATTTTTTATGTTTGGGGCATCGATTTCATGGGTCCTTTCATGAGCTCTTGTGGAAACACTTACATTATTGTGGCGGTGGATTATGTCTCCAAGTGGGTCGAAGCCGTGGCTTTGCCCAACAATGAAGCCCGGAGTGTTGTGCCATTTCTTAAAAAGAGTATCTTCACGAGGTTTGGCACTCCCCGTGCTATCATTAGTGACGGGGGATCTCACTTTTGCAACAAGGCTTTTGATTCATGGCTAGCCAAATATGGATTTAATCACAAAGTAACCACCCCCTATCATCCTTAAGCTAGCGGCCAAGTGGAAGTTTCCAACCGAGAAATTAAGAGTATCTTGTCTAAAACTGTAAATGCAAATAGGAACGATTGGTCGAAAAAATTGGATGATGCTCTTTGGGCCTATCGGACAGCTTACAAGACCCCGATTGGTATGTCTCCGTACTAGTTGGTGTTTGGGAAAGCTTGCCATCTTCCGATGGAATTGGAGCACAAGGCTATGTGGGCCTTGAGGAAGTTGAACTTAGAATGGGATGCTGCTGCAAATCTGAGGATTGAACAACTCATTGAGCTCGATGAGTTTAGATTCCATGCATACTCCAGCTCATCCTTGTACAAGGACAAAATGAAATACCTTCATGACAAATATGCTCGGGGCAAGAAGTTCAAAGTTCGGGATATGGTTCTCTTGTTTAATTCTCGGTTACGTCTGTTTCCGGGTAAGCTCAAGTCAAAGTGGAGTGGGCCATTTGAAGTTGTATTCGTGACCCCATTTGGTGCTCTTGATCTAATAAACAAAAATGGTGAAGTTTTCAGAGTCAATGGCCACCGGGTCAAGCATTATCTTGGAAAGTTCGATGGCAGCCACGTAGTGGCGCTTCTTCATCTAAAGTGATGGGATGGTAACATGCGTCATGCCACGACATTAAATTAGGCGCTTCTTGGGAGGCAACCCATGTCTTTTTTATTTTCTTTGTAGCTTAGGATTTTTGAGCTAATTGTTTGTAAGATGTTGCAGGGATTTTGTTGAAGCAGTGTAAAACAAATTAGGAAAATTGCATAGTCTTTGAAGACTGCCAGTGCGGCCGTGGTGCACTTTGTGCGGTCCGCACCGGCATGAGTCAAAAAAGGGACTCTATGAAGTTCTTCACCGCGGCCGCGGTCAAGTTAGTGCGGTCTGCGGAGGACCTACGCGGCCGCGTTCCACTTTTGTGCGGTCCGCGTAGGGTGCTTCATGAAGGGTCAGACAAATAAACCCAGTGCGGTCCGCGGTCACTTTTGTGTAGCCGTGCTGGTAGGTGAGTATGGGTCCCACTGGGTATCTATAAATAGAGACCAAGGGTCTCATTTTACCCTTTTTGCAAATTGGAAACCCAGAACCCTAATTCTACTGTTCACCTTCTTCCAAGATTGAGATTATTGCTTGTGTGGATAGATTGCATTCATTCTTCCTAATCCTGGTAACATTTCATGCATTCATGATTAATTACTTTCTTAGTTTTATTTTATTTTATTTGCTTTCCAGTAGTCTGTAACTTCTTTCTATTCATGATTTTCTTCGATTGTTAGTCTAGGTTAGATTTCGTGATTAGTTTAAAGTACCTAAGGATTGGGTACCTGAGTAGGGACAAGTAGGGGTAAAAATTTGAACAAAAATAGAACAAAGCATGCAACCCTAGCTTAGTCCCTGAAACTAACCTAGTGCAGCCCGCGGTCACCTTAGCACAGTCTGCGGTACCCTAACATGGTCCGCGTTATACTTCCACTCGGTCCGTGATGCTTGATTGACTAAAGAACAACTTGTGTCCAGCGCGGCCGCGGTAACTTTTGTGCGGTCCGCGCTGGCCCACCACGGCCGTGACCCTATTTTGTGCGGACCGCGGTGTGAGATTCAAAGAAGACCTTTCCTGGGGCTTTGTTCAGTGCGGCCCGCGGTCATTTTAGCGCGGTCCGCGATTCCTCCAACGCAGCCGCATTCCTAATGGTGCGGTCTGCGGTGCTTGGTTCTGCAGCAGTGTCTACAACAATCATTTTGGTGTATGCAACTTTCATTTTGTTGTCTGCAACTTTAAGTCATTCACCTGTTTTACTACTTGTGCTTCAACAAACAATGTTAGATGTGTTTGCTTGCAGACAATGGTAAAACAATGAGGAAGAGGTGCCAAACAGCCCGGTCGAGGTGACTCCTCCTAGGGAGGAAAAGTAAAACAAGTTAAACTCACTCCCCGACCTAAACTGAAAACAAGGAAACAAATTGTTATAGATGACCAATCGGGGAGTGAGTACGTACCCTCTCAAGACCTCTCTTCTAATTCAGGGCCAGCTCCTACAGTCCTAGCTTCACATACTGCCAAAGCCCCACAATGTGTACCATCTGAGTCATCTGATGGCTCAACAGCAGGCAACGGTGAATACTCTACCTCCCCCACAGCTTCAGTATCCAGGGAGAGTGCAGAAGGTGGGACTAATAGTGATAATGAAGTGCCGGACAGTGGTGTGCCCCAGGTTGGGGGTGTTGAACGAACTAGAAAACCTGAAGTTTGGGAAGATCGATTTGTTAGCCAGGTGGCGTTCCACAAGTTTAGGGAATGGTGGCCGTCACGGAAGTTGATTCTTGAGAGAAGCTTCATTGCCAAAGACCTTCTACCCCTACACCCTAATTTGCATAGACAGTTTCAGGCTTGAGCGGGTTGGGAGTTCTTTAAAGACAATTGTTTGAAGGCGAATGAGCATATGGTCAAGAAATTTTACAGCAATGTGGCCCATATCTCGAAGGGCACTAAGGTGACCAAGGTGAGAAACAAAAATGTGGTATTCACCGGGAGGGCACTGAATAAATACTTGGGGTTCATTGATGAAGATGAGTCCTTTTACAATGAAAAGTTAGCAATGGGCGAGGAGGTTCGTCCGTGGTTAGCTTCATACTTGGCAATCCCGGGTACAGTTCCAGAATGGTTACAAGCAGGGGCCAAAATACTTCGCAAAACTCTCAACTTCGAGGCTAGAGGGTGGTTGACCTTTGTGTGCAGTCGGCTCGATCCGACTACCCATGATCAGACTATTCCACTTACTCGGGCGGTTCTTATTGCTTCTATTATGGCAGGCTATCCTATCAATGTGGGCAATGTGATGTCCCGCACCATTTTTGCAGTGGGGGTTGAGCATGACCGGAACTACCCTTTTCCCAACACGCTCACTATATATTTACGGGACTTGGAGGTGGAGAAGAGATCGTTTGACGTCAAGGTCAAACTTATGGCTCTGTTCTCCTGGTACAGTTTGAAGGGGTCAGACAACCCCAAGGACAAAAATTATTAGCTGCCTGTTTCTACCCCAGCTGGCTAGTTTGAGGAGCCAGTTGCGGTAGTGTCTTTTGTTGATCCCTCCACAGAGCCTTCTACCATGCCTGCTGCCACCACTATTGATGATTTGCCTCCAGGACCCTCCTCTTCTACTGGCCCCAGTACTTCAGCTGACCCGGGGGTTCCTTCTTCCCGGACTCATCCTTTTACGGCCCATCAATTGAGTTGGACACTAGCCAGTTTGAACAACTGGATGTTAGCTGCGACATTCAAGTTGTCTACATTATCTGCTACAGTTGAGGCCCACTCAGCACCTTCCACTGCTCAGATTCCTCAGTCCATTGAGGATACACTAAAAAATCTCCTGGACAATTAGAAGAAGATTATGAGGACTCAGGACGCCTTGACTAAGGCGGTGGATTCACATGGCAAGTCTTTGAGGGAGCTTGCCAAGGAGTACAAGAAGATGAGGAAGTCCAGGGCTTCCAAGGAGTCAGTAAAAGTGCTAAGGACTGATGTGGACAAGCTATTAGCGGACCAGATGCCTTTAGACTTGCTATTCGGGGATCTAGCCCCAGCAATAACACCAGTGCCACAGCCACAGTAGGAGCAATAGCAGGCACCCAGGCCTCCAAGGAAGAAGAGGAAGCTCCTCAATTTAGTTGGTGCTGTTATTGAGCTAGCAAACCCACAGGAGACCCCCTCCAGTGATGCACCTATCATCCAGCTGGTCCAGGAGCAGGCCCCAGTTCTAACAGCTGAGCAGCAGGAGATCGGGAACCAGTCTGAGGTTCCCGTACATACAAAGGACTTGGGGACCACTGATAGGGAGCTCTTATATCCTTTACTTTGTTTTTGATGCTTATTTGATAGTTGGCATTGAGGACAGTGCCAGCTTTTATTCGTGGGGTGCACCCTATTTTTATCTGGATGATTGTATATATAGATTCTTAGTTTATGTTTTTGTTGATATTTTTTATTTTAGGCTGTATATAACTTTACATTTCTGTATGTATTCATCCCCGTTGTATATTCTACTCCCCTATTGTATATATTCATTCTATTTTCTATTTTCGCAAAAAAAAAAATCGTTTTTAGCTTTGTAGTTAGGCTCGCAGCCTCTTGTTTTATTTTTGAAGCCTCCAATAAGCCCTTGGTTTTCTTAATGCCACGGTTCTTTCCAAGGGTGGAGTATTGTGCGAACCGGGTGGCTCTTACCAATGATAGATGGCGTGACTACCTTCTTAAGGGTTTGAGTCCGTTTCTTTGATTTTTCTTTTGTTTTTGATAGTTGTAGTTAAAGGTACCTCAAGTAAAGCTTCACTTGGGCCAAGCACATTTGCCTTTGATCCTATAGTCAAAGACATAATGTTGTGTTCAGGATGGTGAAAGTCGTGGCTTTGAGACTCTTGCGTTGACCAAACAATCATCATGTGGTCTTTTCGGACCATTGTGTGCTTGAATCATAACTAAGGTCGTGGTGGGCCCTGGACTCGATGTCTTTAGCAATCCCTTAGCGTGTGTGGTGAGGAATCGAAATGTGAATCAAGTCCCAAGCCAATAGTCTAGAACTTGCCCTGAATGTTTGTTAAGGTGAAATCCTAGTTGAAATTTGACTTGAGAAATGATTATAGGCTCTCCTTGATCCAAATGTTAAATTGAACAATTCCATAGCCTACCAATGAGATGATCCCTAGTTAACCCTTTTGAGCCTTAAACCTTTTTCTTTCAAGAACCAATGCTACAAGCCTATACCCGTTCTAAATTATTACCCTCTCTTGGCACCCAAATCTTCCCTTGAGTAATGGAAAATATCTAAGTTTGGGGAGGGGGGAGACAAGAAAGGAAGCAAAGTGGTAAAAAGGTACAAAAGCAAAAGAAAAGGAAGGCAATGAAAAAGCAAGAATAGAAAAAGACAAAAAAAAAGTTCAATGTGAACAAGAATAAAAAAAGGGGACTCAAGGAAAACAAAAGTGAAAAAGGTGTATGGAAAAAGTAGAAAAAGGAGAAATGTTTTGAATTGTATAAGAAAGAGTGACAATGTGTCTCTCTAACCCCTTGTAAAGAAGTGAAATACTCAAAAGAGTCAAGAGAGTTGTGCCAAAATGAATCAAAAGAAATTCTTAAGGGAAGATTGAACCCACTTGAATAAAAATATGTCCTACCCTTACCTAAAAGCCTTCACAATGACTCCACAAAAGCCCTATTTGATCTCGAGTTGAAGGGAGATTACATTAGTGGATACTTACATAAGGGGCAAGCATACGGTACTTAGAGCCGGACTTGTGACCTTCTTCTTGAGAGAGATGAGCGAAATTCCATTAACCTCAGTTTGTATGTCAATACTTAAAAGGTGAGTTTCGCTTAGGGAGAGTTGAGGATGTGGGAGTTTAGGTTCCACAATGACCAAAGTATGTAAAAGCTCTTTGATAAAATGTGTCAACTCTTGATGCTCTTGTGTCACACTTGATCCATAGTTTTCAAAGTATTAAATATGTTAATGATGCATTCGTATTAGGGGCAATTGTTAGTCCAAATTGATGTTTGTTGAGGTTCTTTCAGGATAGCTGGAATTACTTGGACGTTCCTTTAAGGGGTGGGTTTTATTTTGTTTGCTTGAGGACAAGCAAAGACTTAAGTTTGAGGGAGTTGATAACTTAGGATTTTTACGTGTTTATGCCCCTACTTGCCTATGCTTTGAGTATAAATTGATACAAAATAGTCCTAAAATGCTCACAAGTTGTGCTCGATTGTAGGTTTGATCGACAAAGTGACGAAATGTCAAAGATCGGCTCAAAAATGAGTGAAACCTGCTCAAGTATCAAAGACCAAGAGAATTGAAGAAGAAAGGGCCTAGTGCGGACCGCATAACAGTGACTGCGGCAGCACTAGGAGGTTTAGAGACTTGCCATATTCAGGCTCAAAGGCACCCGACTGCGATAGGATCTTCGCGGTCCGCGGTGGAGCTTCGTGGCCGCACTCATACGTTGTGCGGTCCGCGTTCATAAGGTTCAGGGAAGGTCATTTTTGATCACGCGGTCCGCGGTCACGACTGCACGGACTGTGCCAGTTGCCATCGCGACCGTGGTACACTTCCACGCGGTCTGCGTCCCCCAACTCAAGTCATCAAACAGTTGAAGTTCAAGAGCTAGTGCGGTCACGGCCCGCACTGACCCCACAGGGGTATTTTGTCCAGTTTTTCCAGCCTAGTATAAATAGAACATTTTACTATTTTTTTAAGGATCGATTTATCTGGGAACTAGAGACAAAAGTTGTGCTTGGTGTTGTACCATTTTTGGCATATTTTGCTTTCCATTAAATATAGATTACTGTAGTTTCTTCTTAGTAATTAATTAATATGTTTAGTTCTTCATCTATTTCTTTAATTTCTGTATCTAGCATGAGTAGCTAAACCTATTAGCTAGGGTTGTGGCTCAACCCTAGTGTGGGTAATTGATGGTTGTTTCCATCTAAGGTTATATTGACTATGGGTGTTTGTTATTTGGGTTGAATTTATGATTTAATTTAGAATTGGTGGTTGCAAACACTGATTCAAGCTTTGTGGGTTTAACTCTTCTTGAGAAAGAGATCTATGAACCCAAAATTGACCCAACAAGGAATTGGGATGGACTCATGAGAAATGATAGTCCCAATTAACGGGTTAAATCTCGAGAGAGTAATCACTCTACTTGAACCCCAGTTGCTTGGTCTAATTTGACTACCCATTTGGTCTCGAGAGAGTCAATTGGGCAAAAATCACTCTCTCTACCGAGAGGTGTGAGAGTGGGTAAGATTGTGCAACGGTTATAGCATAAGCCCCAAATATGTCAATCGAACCTAAGTAACATCTACCCGTCAATTAGCCACCTAGGTAGTGTCACGACCCTAGTGCCCTTCTTCCCATTAGATACAACTTAGCAATGTCTTGTAGTATAATTTAGAGTTAATCAATAGTCTTATAAAAATAGAAATCAAAAACCCAAAAATGTTTGAAGTGACATTAGAAGCACAACCGCAACTCTAGGCTAAACAGAAAATACAACTCCACGACTAGCTCCCTGTGGAAATTCGATCCCGGACCTCTATTCAGGTAAAAACTATTGCGACCCGCTCTTCCTACCACAACATAGTGTCGAGTTGGCAGCGATCGGTAACAACAATCAAGGTGGTTGGAACAATGGAAACCAAGGAAACTAGGAGAAAGGCTTTCAAAGGCCCCCAATGTACCAACAACCGAACAATCAACCCCCATTTCTATCTCAAGGTCCTAGTTCTTCTAGCAATGATATGGGGAGAATTGAAATGATGTTCGAACAAATGATGAAAAAGTGTGCGGATTCCGATACTCAGTTGTCTTCCCACAATACTTCAATTAGGAATTTGGAGGTTCAGTTGGGCCAAATCTCACAGTCCTTGAATACCCACCCTAAGGGTGCTCTACCAAGTGATGCGGTAGTAAACCCGAAGTGTGGGAACAATCATGTATGGTGGTAACTACAAGGAGTGGAAGAGTCAGTGATGTGAATGCCTCCAAACAAAAGCAAATTTTGAGTGATGTTGTTGAGTTGCAAGAAGATGAAGTTCCTTTGGTAGTTGAAAATGTGATTGATGAGAATGTAAATGAAGAAGTAAGGATTGATATTCAAGATGTCGAGGTGGAAACTCAAAATGATGTGAACCCGTCTAGGGAACACATAATAGACATGTCGGAGCCGGTTGTGTCAAAAGCCAAGGCCCCTTTGCCAAGGCCACCTCCACATTATCCTCAAAGGCTCGCGAAGCAGAAAAATGAGAATCAGTTTAAAAAGTTCATTGATATGATAAAGAGCTTATCCATTAATGTGCCTTTGGTGGAGGATCTTGAACAAATGTTGGGCTATGATAAATTCATGAAGGACTTGGTGACAAAGAAGCGATCTATGGATTGTGAAACTATAAATATGACCCACAAAGTTAGTGCAATAGTGCATTTAATGGCCTCGAAGCTTGAAGATCCCGGTGCTTTCACCATTCCTTGCACCATTGGGAGTGCGAACTTTGCTAAGGCTCTATGTGATTTGGAGGCTAGAATCAACTTGATGCCCTACTCAGTTTTTAAGACTTTGGGGATTGGGCAACCGAGGCTGACTTCCATGAGATTGCAAATGGCAGATAGAACGATGAAGAGACCATTGGGTATTATTGATGATGTGCATGTTCGAGTGGACAAATTTATCTTGCTGGTTGACTTTGTGATCTTGGATTGTGAGGTGGATTATGAAGTTCCTATCATATTGGGGAGACCTTTCCTTGCTACTGGGAAGGCCTTAATTGATGTGGAAGTAGGGGAACTCACCTTCCAGGTGGGTGATGAAAAAGTGGTTTTTCATGTGTGCAAGTCAATGAAGCATCCCAATAGTTCTGAGGTGTGATCTTTTGTGGACCTTGTCACGGCAGTGATAGTTGATAATACCAGTGTAATGATCAATGTGGAGGACCCTATGGAGGTGATATTGTTGAATCTTGATGTCAATGATGATGAGGGCCGAGCGGAGTGTGTGAATGCTTTACGTGGGATGTGCTTTTACTCTTATGAGCTGAGGAAACTATCTTTGGACCTTGAGAATAGGAAGACTCCACCAACAAAACCTTCAATTGAGGAGCCTCCGATGTTGGAGTTGAAACTGCTGCCTCCATACCTCGGGTATGAGTTCTTAGGCCCTAGCTCTACTTTGCTAGTTATTCTTTCCTCTTGTCTTACTAACATGCTGGTTGATGCCACATTGGCGATGCTTCAAAAGCGAAAAAAGGCAATTGGATGGACTTCAGCTGATATCCGGGGGATAAGCCATGCATTCTGTATGCACAAGATTATTCTGGAAGATGATGCAAATCCTTCCTTGGAACATCAAAGGAGGTTGAACGAGGCAATGCAAGAAGTTGTGAAAAAGAAGGTGATCAAGTGGTTGGATATCGGGGTTGTGTACCCCATCTCTGATAGCTCTTGAACTTCACTGGTGCAATGTGTATCGAAGAAGGGTGGCATGATCATGGCTGCAAAATCACAAAATGAGTTGATTCCTACCAGAACCGTCACCAGTTGGAGGGTATACATGGACTACCGCAAGTTGAATAAAGTGACCCACAAGGATCACTTTCTATTGCCTTTTCTTGATCAGATGTTAGACCGACTTGCTGGGCGTGCCTTTTACTATTTCTTGGATGGGTATTGTAGGTACAACCAAATCTTGATTGCTCCGAAAGATCAGGAGAAGACCACATTCACTTGTCCATATGGCACCTTTGCCTTTTCTCGGATGCCTTTTGGGTTGTGTAATGCACCAGCTATATTTCAGCGGTGTATGATGGCGATTCTCACCGATATGGTGGAAGACATTTTGGAGGTGTTCATGGACGACTTTAGTGTTGTGGGTGATTCATTTGATGAGTGCTTGAAGAATCTTGATAGAGTTTTTGCCCGTTGTGAAGAAACCAATCTTGTTCTCAATTGGGAGAAATGTCACTTTATGGTGGAAGAGGGCATAGTTCTTGGGCATAAAATTTCAAAGCATGGTATTGAGGTAGACAAAGCAAAAATTGATGTGATTTCAAGGCTCCCTCCCCTTACCTCTGTCAAGGGAGTTAGAAGTTTTCTTGGGCATGCGGGGTTCTATTGGAGATTTATCAAAGACTTTTCAAAGGTAGTGAATCCCTTATGCAAGCTATTGGAAAAATATGTCAAGTTCGTGTTTGATGAAAAATGTATGCAAGCCTTTGAACTTCTCAAGCATAAGTTGACCACCACTCATATCATTACCGCACCTAATTGGAGCTTTCCCTTTGAGCTCATGTGTGATGCGAGCGATGTTGCAGTTGGGGCGGTTTTGGGTCAAAGAGTGAACAAAATATTTCATCAGGTGTACTATACGAGCAAGACAATGAATGTTGCTCAAGTGAACTACACGGTGACCGAGAAAGAACTTTTGGCTATTATGTTCGCAATAAAAAGTTTTTGGCCATATCTTATGGGTGCCAAGGTCATAGTCCATACCGATCATGTCACACTGCGGTACTTGATGACGAAGAAGGATTCCAAAGCTAGACTGATGCGATGGGTCTTCTTACTTCAAGAGTTTGATTTGGAGATTGTGGACCAGAAGGGTAGTAAAAACCAAGTGGTGGACCACTTGTCCCGTTTGGAGGGGAGGGGAGGCCTCGTGATGGCCTAGAGATCAATAATTCATTTCCCAATGAACAACTCCGACCGGTGTCGGTGAATGGTATCCCGTGTGAGCTCTCTTATAACCAAAGGAAGAATCTCAAGCGGGATAGTTTGGATTTTTATTAGGATGAGCCGTACTTGTTCAAGATTTGTACGTATGGTGTGATTCGAAGGTGTGTCCCGGAGGAAGAGCAATTAAGTATCTTGGAGGCTTGTCATTCCTCTCCCTATGGTGGCCATCATGGCGAGGTGAGGACAGCTTCCAAAGCTCTTAGTTGTGGGTTTTATTAGCCAACTTTGTACAAAGATGCAAGTGAACTTGTGAAGAGGTGTGATGAATGTCAAAGAGCGGGTGGAATTTTGAAGAAAGATGAGATGCCACTCAATACCATTCTTGAGGTTGATATTTTTTATGTATGGGGCATTGATTTTATGGGCCCGTTTGTTAGCTCGTATGGGAACACTTACATTCTTGTGGGGGTTGACTATGTTTCAAAGTGGGTTGAAGTCGTGGCTTTGCCAAACAATAAGGCCCGGAGTGTTGTTGCATTTCTCAAGAAGAGCGTTTTTACAAGGTTTGGCACTCCTCGTGTAATCATTAGTGATAGGGGTTTCAGTTTTGCAATAGAGATTTTGACACTTTGCTTGCAAAGTATGGTGTCAATCACAAAGTTTCTACTCCCTATCATCCTCAAGCGAGTGGCCAAGTTGAAGTCTCAAACAGGGAAATCAAGAGTATATTGTCAAAGACGGTCAATGCAAATAGGACCAATTGGTCAAAGAAGTTGGATGATGTTTTGTGGGCTTATAGGACTGCTAACAAGACTCCGATTGGTATGTCTCCGTATCAGTTGGTGTTTGGGAAAGCTTGTCATCTACTGGTTGAGTTAGAGCACAAGGCCATATGGACTTTGAGGAAGCTGAATCTTGAATGGGATGTGGCAGCTGTCACACCTCCTTTTTCCGCACCCGAGAGGGTGCAAGGGAGTTTTTCCAATTAAAGGACAATCGAAACGGGATTGGTTTATTTATTTCAGAGTCGCCACTTGGGAGATTTAGGGTGTCCCAAGTCACCAATTTTAATCCCAAATCGAGGAAAAGAATGACTCCATATTACAGTCTGCGTACCAGAAATCCGGATAAGGAATTCTGTTAACCCGGGAGAAGGTGTTAGGCATTCCCGAGTTCCGTGGTTCTAGCACGGTCGCTCAACTGTTATATTCGGCTTGATTATCTGATTTTATACAAATATGAACTTATGTGCCAATTTTATCTTTTAACCGCTTTTATCATTTAATGTTATTTTTATCAAGAATTGCAACATCGTGGAAAACACACCTCGAACCACGTTACAATCAATGTACCCGTGGTTAGAGCTACGTTTCAACTCTGTTGAGATTGAGATTTGGGTCACATAAATGTGCACCCGAGTTTAGGAAGATAACATTATTAAATACGCGTCTAAAGCAACTAGCGTATTGTTATGTTGGGAAAAGGCCGTGAAATTCGCTAAACGACCTGTCCCGAATTCTAAGTATTTAATATATACATTTAGAGGGCCCCGCAGCTTGTGCATTTTTGTTTGTCGAGGCTCGTCTCATTCATTATTTTTTAAAAGGAATTTGCAACGTCATGGAAATGCATCTCAAACCACGTCACAATCAATATACCCGTGATTAGGGACACATTTCGATTCCGTTGAGATTTGGACTTGGGTCACATAAATGTGCACCCGAGTTTAAGAAAATTAAATTATTAAAGGCGCGCCTAAAGCGACTAGCGTATCATTTATTTTGGGTAGGGCCGTGAAATTTGCTAAACGGCCCATCCCGGAATCTAAGTATTTAATACATATATTTTGTGAGGGCCCCACAATTTGTCCCTTTTATTTGGTGAGGCTCGTCTCATTTTTTTTTTTTTTTAACAGATGCCGTTTTTATGCCTTTAGCCATACTAAACCTTACAGCTTCTTTACAACTAAAATCTCACAACTTGTTAGAAGTTTAATAAAAGAGTTTTAGCGAATGAATGTTTCGGGAGTAGTAACAACATGTACTAATAATAAATTTTTTGTCCGAATGAACTAAGCGAAGGAAAGGACGAACAAATTAACGTCAAACTTGTGTCATAAAACAACTAGTCCAACTTAATTGAATGACATCGAATAAACAAGAATCACATGACGCAAAATGAGCAAAATGCATACGACGAAAACATAAGCAGAAAATTATCATATCAATTTATATATTGCGTCTTCGAAACATTTAACGTAAAGTTTCTTTATCTAATACATCGAGGTTTACTAACCTGAATAAACAGAAACGTATAGAGCCATGGTCCAAACCTCAACATCGACTTCAACGAACAACCTCGACGCACCGGACCTCGACGAACAAAGACGACCTCAACGGACTGCACGACGATAGTGAAAGAACAGCGATAACATGGGCTGATTGGTTGTCGTGTTTGGACAGAACAGCTGAAGCAGTGGTGGTGGGTCGACGAATGGTTGTTTGCTGGCGGTTCAGGCATGCGAGGGGGGCGTCTGGGCAGTGGTCGAGGGTTTTGACGATGCAGCAGCGATAGCTGCTGCTTGACGGGGATTGGGTCTGTTTGGTAGTGGTTTTGGACGTAAGGCTGGTGGGTTCAAGCATTGGGGGGTCGTGGTGCAGGTGGTTCATGGGGTAGGGTTCTGTTTGGTGGTGGTTTGGGCGAGGTGGAGTTGGTAGCGGCAGCAATGGAGGAGTGGTCGTGGTCGACGGAACTGGGGTTGCGACGATGAGGAAGACGATGGCGAACAGTGGTCGACGGACGTGAAGGAGTGGGTGTCGCGGCTGGTTTTGGGTAGGGTCGTTTGATGACGAGGAGGAAACAGCTATGGAGTAGGGTTTTTTTTCGTTTTTGTTCTTCTTCTTTTAGGAAGAAGACGGAGGAACAGTGCCCAGTTTTTAAATTTTTCAAAAATCCTCCCCCAAAAATTTTGTCCGTGTCTTTTGTAATGGTTTTGCCCAGAAAAATGAGCCCCACGCGTGGTGGGGTTCGAGACTTGTGTCCCCCACGCGTGGTGGGCTTCCCCATGTGTCATGGACTCGGTTTATTATGGGCTAGGTCCGAAAATTAGGCCTAAAAGCGGGTAAGTTTGAACCCGAATATTATTCTTTTTCTCGGACCCGATTAAGGACACGACGTTGCTTAACTAGTCCTATGCAAGCAAAATAACTACCAAAAATAAGACTAGTATTTAAACAAAACTATATCTTTTTTTTAAATATTTTTTCAAGATTTAAAATAGCTACAAAATATTAATAAAACTATTTTTTTTGTAATTTTCGTTTTTTAATAAAGACAAAATATAAAGTAATATTTTTTGTATTTTTCCAAAATTAAAATGACTACAAAACATTAATAGAATTATATTTTTTGTAATTTTCGAATTTATATAAAGTACCAAAATAAAGTACAATTTTTGTATTTTTTTCAAGTTTATGAGAAATACATAAACTAAAATTTATATATGTATTTTTGTGATTTTTTTCTTTTTGCAACGAAATAAAGTAAAATAGCTAAAATGGCTATATTAGACCCAATTTCACATATTCACGCAAAAAATGTGAAAATTCTCGGGGAGGGTCAAAAATCAGGTGTCTACAGCTGCCCCTCTTTGACTGGAAACACGAAGAGTTTTCCGACAAAGAACGACTAGACATGTTTTTGACCCGACCATTACTTGGACGGACTACACTAAGGAAAGGGAGGGAATGTGACCGAAGCCCTGGTATCTGAGCTGCCTACATATCCTTGGTTATACAGGAATCAGGCCACGTGTAGTTCGGGAATGAGAGAGATGGTGAAGTGTACCGAGGTGAAGAGCCGATCGAGGTGCCGTTCCGTTGAGGTTCCGGTCCGCGGTCCTGTCATTACAACAAAAATGAAAACTGAAAAAGACTAACTAAGCCTATCAGCTACTAGTTACAAGGATTCCTATCTTTAAGTCTTCTGAAACTTGGTCTTGAGTCTTGAATGGTGCTTCATACAGACTTTGGATTTGAACCCTGACTTGCTAGTTGTAGGTGCTAGTTCTTGAGCAGACCACATTTGTTCTCCACTTCCGTAATTTGGGTTCTTTTCTTTTTCTTTTTTCTCTTTTTTTCTTCTTGTTTTTGTTTTTGTGACCAGCTTCTGTTGATTATCCCAGACTGTTGACTTGCAATCTTGGGGCGAGCTTCTACTATTTCTAACTTGGATTGAATGCTGGGGATTTCTGTTGTAACCTTCTGCTTTCCAGTGGGTCACTGCTTGATCTTGAAAAATGTTCCTCTGTTCTACAGGCGGACTCCGGACTTCTTCGATCTTCGACATACCACCAACTCCGTTCTACAGACGGGTCCTTGACAACCAAAACAAACAAAACAAACAAAATTTCCTAACCCAGTTTGTACTGGGAAGATTTGTGAGCCGTTAGCAAAACTGTAACTCACTTACCTTACTGATGCAATGATGAGAGTGAACTAAAGACTAGGCTAGGATGTGCATCTCCTACGAGTAAAACCAAAACCAAAACTCTTGCTAGCAAATGTGTCTGCTAAAACCTCAATGACTCAAACTAGAAAGTGCTTCTTCTATGGTTGAGTCGGAATGAGCTAAAACTAGGAAGTGCATCTCCTAAGGGTGAAAACTTCAGTGACTAGAACTAGGAAGTGCGTCTCCTATGAACTTGAAAGACCTTGATTAGGAAGTGCGTCTCCTATGAGTAAACTTCAAAAACTGGACTAGGAATTGTGTCTCCTATAGTCGAACTTAAAATGAATCAAACTAGGAAGTGCATCTCCTAAGGGTGAAATCTCAATTCCGGAAGTGCGTCTCCTGAAATAAAGTATAACCTGAAAAAGCCAAACTAGGAAGTGTGTCTCCTAAAGCAAAATTATAACCTGAGCGAACCAGACTAGGAAGTGTGTCTCCTAATGATGAAAACTTAACTCATGAAGTGCGTTTCTTATGCATGAAATTAAACTTAGGAAGTGTGTCTCCTAGGGGTAAAATAGTCTTAGGAAGTGCGTCTCCTATGGGTGAAACCTTAATGATTTTGAACTAGGAAGTGCGTCTCCTATGAATGAAAATAATTTAGGAAGTGCGTCTCCTATGCGTGAAATCTTAATTTAGGAAGTGCGTCTCCTATGGGGTAAAAGTAAACTTAGGAAGTGCGTCTCCTATGGGCAAAACTAAACTTTAGGAAGTGCGTCTCCTATGGTAAAACTGAACTTTAGGAAGTGCGTCTCCTATTGGTGAACTATTCTTAGGATGTGCGTCTCCTATGGTAAAACTGAACTTTAGGAAGTGCGTCTCCTATGATAAAACTGAACTTTTAGGAAGTGCGTCTCCTATTGGTGAACTATTCTTAGGAAGTGCGTCTCCTATGGTAAAACTGAACTTAGGATGTGCGTCTCCTATTGGTGAAACTTAATTTAGGATGTGCGTCTCCTACTGGTGAAATTAACTTAGGAAGTGCGTCTCCTACTGGTGAAACCTATCTTAGGAAGTGCGTCTCCTATTGGTGAAATAAACTTAGGAAGTGCGTCTCCTTAGGAAGTGCGTCTCCTATTGGTGAAACTTTTCTTAGGATGTGCGTCTCCTATTGGTGAAATTGACTTAGGAAGTGCGTCTCCTATTGGTGAAACTTAATTTAGGATGTGCGTCTCCTATTGGTGAAATTAACTTAGGAAGTGCGTCTCCTACTGGTGAAATTAACTTAGGAAGTGTGTCTCCTACTGGTGAAACCTATCTTAGGAAGTGCGTCTCCTCTTGGTGAAACTTACTTAGGAAGTGCGTCTCCTGTTGGTGAAACTTGCTTAGGAAGTGTGTCTCCTCTGGGTGAAACTTATCTTAGGAAGTGCGTCTCCTCTTGGTGAAGCTTATCTTAGGAAGTGTGTCTCCTACTGGTAAAACTTGCTTAGGAAGTGCGTCTCCTACTGGTAAAACTTGCTTAGGACGTGCGTCTCCTATTGGTACAACTATTCTTAGGAAGTGCGTCTCCTATTGGTGAAACTTCTTAGGAAGTGCGTCTCCTACTGGTGAATCTTACTTAGGATGTGCGTCTCCTCTTGGTAAAACTGAACTTAGGAAGTGCGTCTCCTATGGTAAAAATTGAACTTAGGAAGTGCGTCTCCTATTGGTGAACTATTCTTAGGATGTGTGTCTCCTATGGTATAACTGGACTTAGGAAGTGCGTCTCTTATTGGTGAAATTTTATAGGAAGTGCGTCTCATATTGGTACAATGGATTTAGGAAGTGCGTCTCCTATTGGTGAAACTGAACTTAGGATGTGCGTCTCCTGTTGGTACAACTGAACTTAGGAAGTGCGTCTCCTATTGGGTGAAATAAGCTTAGGAAGTGCGTCTCCTATTGGGTAAAATGAACTTTAGGAGGAAATACATCTCCTATGGGTAAAACAAACAAACTTAGGAGGAAATGCATCTCCTATGGGTAAAACTAAAACAAACTTAGGAGGAAATGCATCTCCTATGGGTAAAACTAAAACAAACTTAGGAGGAAATGCATCTCCTATGGGTAAAGATGTGGGATGTATTCCCTTGTTATACAGGTGGGCGCCTGGTAAAGACATAAAAGTATTCCTCTCGTTATTCAGGTGGGCGCCTGGTGGTAAAGATATGAAAAATGATATGCCCGCATTATACTGGTGGGTGACCTAGAATATGAAATGAACAGACACAAGTGTATTCCCGCATTATACTGGTGGGTGACCTAGAATATGAAATGAACAGACACAAGTGTATTCCCGTATTATAGTGGTGGGTGACCTAGAACAGAAATGAAAAGACAGAAATGTATTCCTCTCGTTATTCAGGTGGGCGCCTGTCTTCATCAATAATTTTGAAAATAACATCCTATTTGAGGGCGGATGAACCCAAACTATCCTATTTAAGGGCGGATGAACCCGACATATCCTGTTTGAGGGCGGATGAACCCGACATATCCTATTTGAGGGTGGATGAACCCGACATATCCTATTTGAGGGCGGATGAACCCGACATATCCTATTTGAGGGCGGATGAACCCAAAATATCCTATTCGAGGGCGGATGAACCCAAAATATCCTATTCGAGGGCGGATGAACCCAAAATATCCTATTCGAGGGCGGATGAACCCAAAATATCCTATTCGAGGGCGGATGAACCCAAAATATCCTATTCGAGGGCGGATGAACCCAAAATATCCTATTCGAGGGCGGATGAACCCAAAATATCCTATTCGAGGGCGGACGAACCCAAAATATCCTATTCGAGGGCGGATGAACCCAACATATCCTATTTGAGGGCGGATGAACCCAACATATCCTATTTGAGGGCGGATGAACCCAAAATATCCTATTCGAGGGCGGATGAACCCAAAATATCCTATTCGAGGGCGGATGAACCCAAAATATCCTATTCGAGGGTGGATGAACCCAAAATATCCTATTCGAGGGCGGATGAACCCAAAATATCCTATTCGAGGGCGGATGAACCCAAAATATCCTTAAGACTTGAAAATGTCTTACCTGGAAAACTTGGTGGGGATTATTTACTTACCTGTTGGGGGGTAAAATGTTATCAGCTGGGGGTACCTGACTTCCAGAAAATTTTCTAAATGGAAGGAAAATTTTCTGCCCCAGTTTGATAATATCCCTTGTGGCATGCGTTTCTGCATCAATGCCATTTCCTTTACCTGTTTCAAATCAAACAAAATTGTTAGTTTAAAACATGGTGGTTGGTTGTGATACTCCCAACGGGATGGCTTTTCCTTTTTTCCTTCCTTGCTTTGCGTTGCACAACTTGTTGGGGATGATATTATGTGCTGGGGATAATCCCTTCCTGCTGGGGGATATCCCTCTTCTTTTGTGGCATAGCTTGGAAACTGGCATTTCCCCGACCTTTTAGTCTAGTATGGATTTCGCCAAATCATGCTCACTGCTCTCCTTGCTTTGTTCACGGGCCTTGTCTTTGAGGTTTATAACCTTGGTTTTGGCAAGGATATCCCTCTTGACGCTCGTCAATCCTTTTGTCAATTCCCTTTTGCTGGGGATATCTTTATTGACACTGGCCTCGCGCTTGTTCCTTGCTGACTATACCATTTGGATGTACTAGTCAGATCTCATCTTGAAAAGCTGATGGCATATTTGAAGTCATTTCATACTTGTTCTGGCCCGACAGACTCTATTGGGGAATTTTTCTATGAAAGGAGAAAGATAAAAGAAACAAAATAAAAGACAAAGGAAACGAATGACTCTTTTACAAAAGAAACTATAAATAAAAACCTATCCAATGCAGATACCGACTCTAATGGTCATGACATGCGTATGTGGCCTATCCTTTACCGTCAATCATCTTTCAAGATCTTCAATTGGCGATTCCCCATCTTAATCTTATTCGACTTGTAGTGCCCAAAGGGTTTTCACTATCAAGTCTCTCTCATTTTTGGTTCTTCTCTCAGCTTTCATCGCCTTATGGTGCCTGTGAAGGTTTTCACCAATAAGACTCTCTCGTTTTATATCTCTCTCCAGCTGGGGGATTTGGAGTGTTGCCGGTATGACTCTTTCTGTTGGAGATTAGAGTCCTTTCTGCTGCGGAACAGAATGTTATGTTCGCCGGTAAGACTCTTCATTTGTCTGACTTGGCATCTTTTTGAAGACTGATCAGAAGGTCTTTCTTTGGACCGTAATGTGGGTTTTGGATAGGCTAGAAAGAAAGGGTATAAAAGGCTCAAAAAATACATTAATTTTGGGTTATTAGTTACAACCTTCGGAATTAGATTTATTTACAACAAACGCAACCTTTGCCCCAGTTTCTTGCTTGGGGATATTTTAATTGATTCTTTTTCATTTTTCAAAACTATGACCGAGCCGTGAAGCGCCTACGTATCCTCTTTGAGGAATCAGGTCAAACGTAGTTCCCAATTCCTCTATTTTCTTCTGACTTTTTTTTTTTTTTCGTTATCATTTTTCTTTTCCCTTTTTCTTTTCTCATTTCTCCTTTCTTTTTGTCGTTTTTCTTTTCTTTCTCTCTTTTTTCTTTTATTCTTTTTTTTCCGTTTTGTTGTTTTCTTTTCTTTCTTTTCTCTTACCTGCCATGCTTGCGTATTCTATTCGTTGCTACTAATTCCGAACGAGGGGTATGAAAGAAAATAAATAAGGCTCAAAAGGGGTAACGAAGGATAAAGTGTTTGGGTAGCAGAACAAAATGCCTTCGTCATTCCAGTCTTCAAAACATGCCAAGTGCAAACAACACACTTTAAATTTGTAGTCTCTTCTGATGGTGCTGGACTTGACAATTATGTTAAACATTTTATTTTTCCTTTGTCATTTCTAAGCACCGTTGGGCGACACTCTCATTATCATGACCGACCCTCATGCCAATTTGGCGAATCTTGCTTTTAACGGTTTTCTTTGTGCTTAACTTGCCCCAGTTCCACATGACTCGAGCTCTGAATAATCTCAAACCGTCCTTATTTTCTTTAAATGGTCTGATCGCCTTTCCAGGGTTTTATGATTAACTTTAAAGACTAGGCCCAAAGTGTGTGCGCATGTCATGTCACTAGAATCGGTGCTGAATAAAAATGACATAATGACTAAACAGAAAGATGACTGGGAATAATCAAAGACTGAATTTTTTGCATTGGACTGAACAAATGGTTTTAAAAACAAAGCAAACCGGAATAAAATCCTAAACAACTTGGACAAAACTTAAACAAACCGCTATGACAAAACGGAAAGATAAGCGGAAAGATATTGACACAAAACAAATCCGAATTACAATCCTAATAATCCGAACAACGGAAATGACAACAAAATAGACCATCAAAGATCCTCTCCGGTTGACCCAAAATGGAGTGTCTTTCCAACTATCCAAGCACGGCATCTCCGGCTGACCCAAAATGGAGTATCTTCCAACTGCAAAGCATGACATTTTAGCCATTGAGCTCTATATCAACATTGCCAAGACCATCCCCAACTTCAGTATTATCAACATCAATCAACAAGTTCTCAAGATGATTCGCCTGCTCCCTGTCACTGTCGTCGATCACAATTGCCCCTTCCTGAATCATTCTTTCGATTTCCCTTTTCAAAGAACGACAGTCTTCAATGCTATGTCCTTGGACATTAGAGTGGTACATGCATCGTACAGCAGGATTGAACCCTTTTGCATATGGATCTGGAGTATAGCCAAGGAGCGGCTCAATCAGTCCTGAAAGCTTTAGCTTTTCAAACAAACTTGCGTAGGACTCCCCAATTGGCGTGAAATTGTTTCCTTGCCTTTGTTTTCCCCCATGCCCCTGTTTTCTAGGGTCGTTGGGTGCTTGAAAACGTTGTGAAGGCAAGAATGCATTACGTGGTGCTGGCTCTGGCCAGCGGGGGTGACCTGATGGTTGACCCTGCAACCGGACCTTGTTCGAAGGATAATACTGAGGCGGATTATGTGGAGCTCGGGGGCAGGCTTGGGCATGATGGTCTGAAAAGAGTGGCTCTGATGGTGGGTAGTAGGGTTGTGGAAGGTTGTATGGAGTGTGTGGATAATTTGTATGACTGGGCCTGGGCTGGTAGTGAGGGGAAGGACCTCTGAATTTGGACCCAGTACCTGTTTCGACTGATGCGACCTCGAGCACACCTCCCGCACCGCTCTGAATAGCTTGAGTCGTTTCCTTGAGCTTTGAGTAATTTAGGATTTTGTCAGACCTTAGGCCCTCCTCTATCATGACCCCTATCTTTACCACTTCATTGAAGGATTTCCCAACCGTTGTCACCAAGTGACCAAAGTAAGTTGGATCAAGTGTTTGCAAGAAGTAGTCCACCATTTCTCCCTCTTTCATGGGAGGATCAACTCTGGCCGCTTGTTCTCTCCAGCGGAAACCAAACTCACGAAAACTTTCCCCAGGCTTCTTTCCAGTCCTCAGCAATGTGAGACGGTCAGGGACTATCTCGAGATTGTACTGGAAATGACCTGCGAAAGCCTGCGCCAGATCATCCCAAGTATACCACCTACTGGAATCCTGCCTGGTATACCATTCCTAGCGCAGATCCGCTCAGACTCTGGCCGAAATAAGCTATTAGCAGCTCATCCTTGCCGCCTGCCCCTCTCATTTTGCTACAGAATCCCCGCAAATGTGCCATGGGATCACCGTGCCCTTCATATAAATCAAACTTAGGCATCTTGAACCCAGCCGGGAGTTGGACGTCTGGGAAAGGGCATAGATCTTTGTATGCTACGCTGACCTGGTTGCCCAAACCGTGCAGGTTCCTGAAGGACTGCTCCAGGCTTTTGAACTTTTTCAACACCTCATCCTGTTCAGGGGCTTTAACCGGCTTTTCGATCTCTGCCGGTACCTCCAAGTGTGGATTGTAAGCATGTGGTTCGGGGGCATGGAATGTAGGCTCAGGGGGATAGTATTGCGTATCGTGAGCCTGAAACAATGGCTCACTGGTCGTTCTGTGCAAGGGGGCTGATGTGGGTCCCACAAAAGTGGGAATATCGGGTGTGGGGAGAGGTTGATGGGGTGGTGGAGCCTGGGAATCATGAGGGCTTCTTTCTTGATGGTAACGGGGATTTGGGAGGCTTGTTGAAGGGCCGGAGTGAGGGTATTCCGGCATGTGCCCCAATGGCTCAGGGCTCTTTTGTGCTTTGGCTAGAGCTAGCTGCATTGCATTCATCTCTAGTCCCATCCTTTCTATCTTTCCCATCGCTTCCTTTAACAACTGGCTCATCGGCCTTTCTTCCTCGGTACTATTCTCTGAAGTAGTCATGCTTGTTGTTATCGGTCCTTTGGATCTAGTTTGGTAAGGGTGTGTTGCCAGAATTCTTTAACAACTAACTGTTTGAGATTCGGAAAACAACAAACTTGTTAGCGTTTAGAGTTTAACAGATTTGATAACAACACATTGAGGATGCAATGCCCCTAGGCAGTTAACCGTTTCTAACATGCTTTGCTTCAAACAACATGCGTCATCCTGGCTTGCTTATTTGCCCCTTTGAAGTACTTTGGGAACCCCTATATTTTATTCTATTTTGTATTTTCTTTTTCTTTATTACTGGCGGTCGAATCTTATGGAGATTGCCTACGTATCATGACCCCGCATGAATCAGACCTTGCGTAGTTCGGACCAATAAAAGATAAACAATAATAAACATTTTTTCACAATTTCCATTTTTCACAATTTTCAAAAGATTTATAAACTTCAAAACAAATGGCCAACTTTCTTCCTCCGTTTGCTAATTTTAACCAAATGGTTATTTTTGCAAATGTGGCCCCTTCCAATTCTCACATGAATTTTGAGGCCGGGGAGGATTATTTTATGACACTTTACAAACTCGTCCATTCTTTTACGAAAATAACCTTTTGACAATTGAAAGATACTCTAAGGCTATTTCGACAAGAACGGTTTAAGACGCGGCCGAAGCTGGCTCGGCTTATTATGACAAAAATTCAAACGGTGTTCACCTGACCGCCGACTCTTTGTTTTTTTTTTCAAATTATAATAAAAACCTGGTATTGCAAACACGGCCCTTCAGCGCCTTGGGGACGAAGATTTTTAAGGCTGTGTGGGTCCATATCTCAAAATTACCCAAAGGTGGCTGTTTATGCAAAGTCAGCCTTCTGGCGTCCCTTTAGGGAACATTCGGCTATTTATGACATAACAACATCACCTGACTTATTTATGACTCTTTTTATCGTTTTTCAAATTTAGAAAACTCAATATTGCAAACACGGCCTTTCAACGTCTCGGGGACGAAGATTTTTAAGGTTGTGTGGGTCAACTGGATCAAATCTTAAATATGACCCAAAAGTGGCTGTTTATGCAAAGTCAGCCTTCCGGCGTCCCCTTCGGGAACATTCGGCTATGTCTTGATAAAACAGCGTCACCCGACTTCTTAGAAATTTGACATATATATTTTGCTTTTTTTTAAAAAAAAAAAAAAGGGAACCCGACTTATTTATGACAAAATTAAAAATCTTGACTTTTTTTTTTATTATTTGTTTTTGGCTTTTTTAGCAAAAGGTGGGGTTGGACATCACCCGACTTATTTATGACATGTTTTTTTTTAATTTATTTATTTGTCTTTGGCTTTTAGCAAAATGGGGGGTTGGACCTGATGAGGGTTGCCTACGTATCTCACACCCGGTGAGAATCAAACCCGCGTAGTTCGGGCCAATAAACTATTTTTGAGAAGACCCTTCTCCATTTTCTATTCTTTTTCCCTTTTTTTTTAATATAGCAAACAAACAAACTATTATTTTTCATTCATAACAAACAAACTAACTAACGTAAAACCTAAAACATTCCTTCTTTTTGAGAAAGAAAATATTTTTTTTTTGGAATTTTTACCTTTAATCAAAGAAATGCTTAAAAAAAAAAAAATTTGAAATTTGAATTTTTTAAAGAAGAATCAAAATATTTTCGGATTTTTTTTTTAATTTTGAATTTTCTTTTGAATTTTTTTTTGGATTATATATATATTTATTTTGGAACAGATAATAAAATCACGTTCAACGCCCGACTCTTTTTATTTTTATTTGGCATTTTCATAGACAAACAAAATAAAATAAAATGAAACATTTTAAAAACCAGACTCTTTTCATTTTCATTTTCATGGCAAAACAAACTATTTTCTTTTCTATATTTTTTGACAGAACAATGATGATTTTTTTTCTATTTTTCCTTTGCTTTTAATATAACAAACTGATAAGACGTTTTTTTTCATTTTCTCAAAATTTCGACAGAGTTTCGATACTACTCGGACATTCATTTTCTTTTTTCTAACGATAAGTAGCCACATCTCTACACTGTTATTTTCTCCTCTTTTTCACTATTTTCTAATTTGTGGATGATGAAAACATACACAATCTTTTTTTTTTGAATTTCCAACGTTTCTTTCTATATATATACATATATATATTTTTTTATATTTATTATATTTTCAAAAATGTGGCATGGGGGACATAGGGAATTTCAAGACTTCTTGGATTCCGCCAATGTTCCCCATGTGCTTTCCCAAAAAGCAAGCGTGGGGGACATAGGGAATTTCAAGGCTTCTTGGATTCCACAAATGTTCCCCATGCTTTGATTAAAATAACACCATGCTGGAAATGACCAATTTACCCATTCGCCCTTTACTAAATACAACATGTAGCACATAGGATGGTCTATTATTTTCAGGTTGCTTGTCCTAGACGGACCCAACCCCTATGTTGAGTCCCCTAAGTCAAATGCACATGATGCAAATAAACGTTCCTACTAGGGATCCGGCATGTGGCTTTGTTATACTAGGTTCAAAAACCTGGGTCGTTGTTCTAGACCTGGCTTACCCGAGCGGACAACTCGAGCCGAGGATGGGAGCTGTGTACCGGTAACCAAAAGGCCATCCGATTTTGCAACTCCTCCGAATCCTCGTTCTATTTTGGTATATGACACTAACAGAAAGAAGCCACGACCAGCGTGCACTCCTCAAAGGTAAGAAGAGAAGGGTTTCGGCACAGTTTATATACAGTTCAAATAATATCAAAGCGGTAAAAGCAGCATTTAGCACAATAGGCTCAAACATGTAAAAATCAGATAAAACCAAATATAACAATTTATCTAAGCTCGAATTTCTAACCCTGAACCAGTGGTTCTGGGTCAAAAATCCCCAGTGGAGTCGCCAGAGCTGTCACACCTCCTTTTTCCGCACCCGAGAGGGTACAAGGGAGTTTTTTCCAATTAAAGGACAATCGAAACGGGATTTGTTTATTTATTTCAGAGTCGCCACTTGGGAGATTTAGGGTGTCCCAAGTCACCAATTTTAATCCCGAATCGAGGAAAAGAATGACTCCATATTACAGTCTGCGTACCAGAAATCCGGATAAGGAATTCTGTTAACCCGGGAGAAGGTGTTAGGCATTCCCGAGTTCCGTGGTTCTAGCACGGTCGCTCAACTGTTATATTCGGCTTGATTATCTGATTTTATACAAATATGAACTTATGTGCCAATTTTATCTTTTAACCGCTTTTATCATTTAATGTTATTTTTATCAAGAATTGCAACATCGTGGAAAACACACCTCGAACCACGTTACAATCAATGTACCCGTGGTTAGAGCTACGTTTCAACTCTGTTGAGATTGGGATTTGGGTCACATAAATGTGCACCCGAGTTTAGGAAGATAACATTATTAAATACGCGTCTAAAGCAACTAGCGTATTGTTATGTTGGGAAAAGGCCGTGAAATTCGCTAAACGACCTGTCCCGAATTCTAAGTATTTAATATATACATTTAGAGGGCCCCGCAGCTTGTGCATTTTTGTTTGTCGAGGCTCGTCTCATTCATTATTTTTTAAAAGGAATTTGCAACGTCATGGAAATGTATCTCAAACCACGTCACAATCAATATACCCGTGATAAGGGACACATTTCGATTCCGTTGAGATTTGGATTTGGGTCACATAAATGTGCACCCGAGTTTAAGAAAATTAAATTATTAAAGGCGCGCCTAAAGCGACTAGCGTATCATTTATTTTGGGTAGGGCCGTGAAATTTGCTAAACGGCCCGTCCCGGAATCTAAGTATTTAATACATATATTTTGTGAGGGCCCCGCAATTTGTCCCTTTTATTTGGCGAGGCTCGTCTCATTTTTTATTTTTTATTTTTTTTTATTTTTTTTTATTTTTAACAGATGCCATTTTTATGCCTTTAACCATACTAAACCTTACAGCTTCTTTACAACTAAAATCTCACAACTTGTTAGAAGTTTAATAAAAGAGTTTTAGCGAATGAATGTTTCGGGAGTAGTAACAACATGTACTAATAATAAATTTTTTGTCCGAATGAACTAAGCGAAGGAAAGGACGAACAAATTAACGTCAAACTTGTGTCATAAAACAACTAGTCCAACTTAATTGAATGACATCGAATAAACAAGAATCACATGACGCAAAATGAGCAAAATGCATACGACGAAAACATAAGCAGAAAATTATCATATCAATTTATATATTGCGTCTTCGAAACATTTAACGTAAAGTTTCTTTGTCTAATACATCGAGGTTTACTAACCTGAATAAACAGAAACGTATAGAGCCATGGGCCAAACCTCAACATCGACTTCAACGAACAACCTCGACGCACCGGACCTCGACGAACAAAGACGACCTCAACGGACTGCACGACGACAGTGAAAGAACAGCGATAACATGGGCTGATTAGTTGTCGTGTTTGGACAGAACAGCTGAAGCAGTGATGGTGGGTCAACGAATGGTTGTTTGTTGGCGGTTCAGGCGTGCGAGGGGGGCGTCTGGGCAGTGGTCGAGGGTTTTGACGATGCAGCAGCGATAACTGCTGCTTGACGGGGATTGGGTCTGTTTGGTAGTGGTTTTGGACGTGAGGCTGGTGGGTTCAAGCGTTGGGGGGTCGTGGTGCAGGTGGTTTCATGGGGTAGGGTTCTGTTTGGTGGTGGTTTGGGCGAGGTGGAGTTGGTAGCGGCAGCAATGGAGGAGTGGTCGTGGTCGACGGAACTGGGTTGCGACGATGAGGAAGACGATGGCGAACAGTGGTCGACGGACGTGAAAGAGTGGGTGTCGCGGCTGGTTTTGGGTAGGGTCGTTTGACGATGAGGAGGAAACAGCTATGGAGTAGGGTTTTTTTTCGTTTTTGTTCTTCTTCTTTTAGGAAGAAGACGGAGGAACAGTGCCCAGTTTTTAAATTTTTCAAAAATCCTCCCCCAAAAATTTTGTCCGTGTCTTTTGTAATGGTTTTGCCCAGAAAAATGAGCCCCACGCGTGGTGGGGTTCGAGACTTGTGTCCCCCACGCGTGGTGGGGTTCCCCATGTGTCATGGACTCGGTTTATTATGGGCTAGGTCCGAAAATTAGGCCTAAAAGCGGGTAAGTTTGAACCCGAATATTATTCTTTTTCTCGGACCCGATTAAGGACATGACATTGCTTAACTAGTCCTATGCAAGCAAAATAACTACCAAAAATAAGACTAGTATTTAAACAAAATTATATCTTTTTTTTAAATATTTTTTCAAGATTTAAAATAGCTACAAAATATTAATAAAACTATTTTTTTTTGTAATTTTCGTTTTTTAATAAAGACAAAATATAAAGTAATATTTTTTGTATTTTTCCAAAATTAAAATGACTACAAAACATTAATAGAATTATATTTTTTGTAATTTTCGAATTTATATAAAGTACCAAAATAAAGTACAATTTTTGTATTTTTTTCAAGTTTATGAGAAATACATAAACTAAAATTTATATATGTATTTTTGTGATTTTTTTCTTTTTGCAACGAAATAAAGTAAAATAGCTAAAATGGCTATATTAGACCCAATTTCACATATTCACGCTAAAAATGTGAAAATTCTCGGGGAGGGTCAAAAATCAGGTGTCTACAGCAGCCAATCTTCGTGTGGAGCAACTTAATGAACTTGATGAATTATGATTCCATTCCTACTCCAGCTCATCCTTGTACAAGTACAAAATGAATTACCTTCATGATAAATATTCTCGTGGCAAGGAGTTCAAAGTGGGTGATTTAGTTCTCTTGTTCAACTCTCGATTACGTCTGTTTTCGGGAAAGCTTAAGTCAAAATAGAGTGGACCTTTTGAAGTGGTGTTTGTGACCCCGTTTGATGCACTTGATTTGAAGAACAAAAATGGGGAAGTTTTTAGAGTAAATGGGAATAGGGTCAAGCACTACTTGGGAAATATTGATGACAGCCATGTGGTGGCACTTATTCATCTCAAATGATTTGATGGTAACCTACGTCATGCCGCGACGTTAAATCTGGCGCTTTTTGGGAGGAAACCTATGTGTTTTTCTTCTTATTTTTCTTTGATTTTTATTGTAGTGTAGGAGTTATTTTTGGGCTGACTGGTTGTGAGATGTTGTAGGATTGTGTTGATGCAGTGCAGAAAAAAGTTGCAAAATGACTACTCTCTGAAGATTTTCAATGCGGACCGCACTGCCATTTTGTGCGGCCGCAAAGACCTCAGTGCGGGGGCAAGAAATCAATGCGGACTGCATTGTTGAATTGATAAAAGTGGAAGTTCTCTAAAGTTTACCACCGCGGCCGCATTGCATTTTGTGCGGTCCGCGGTGGTCCACTATGTCCGTATTGCATTTTATGTGGGCTGCAGTGGTTGTCTTGTCTGAGCCTTATGGTTTCGAGCACTGTTGATTGCAGTGCCATTTTGTACGATCCGCGACGGGTAGGTGAGATGGGCCCCAGGACCTTTTTCTATAAATAGGACCTGAGGCCCTCATTTTAAACTTTTCAATCCTTTTACTCTCAGAACTTTAAAAATCACTGTTCATCTCCACTTATTGCACGTAACTGGCTACTAAGGCTTGTTCATCATCTCAGCATCTCATTTCTGGTACTTTAATCCCATTTCATTGTTTAATTTTGTTATTTTCTTTTAATTTTTGTTTTTCTTGTTTCTTCTTCTTGCCCTACCCGTTTTTCTTTCAATAGTGTAGATTAGGTTGGGAAATGTTTGTTTAAAGTTAGTTTAGGTAGTTAGAACACTGAACCAACACTTAGGGACTCCCATCAATAAGTGTAAAATTGGACTAAAACTGATCAACACATGAACCCTAGGTTAGTGCTGCTTCTGGGTATTCAGTGCGGACCGCGGTAGAATTTGTGCGATCCGCGGTGCCCCTGTACTGCCCGCAATGGTATTTTGTGCGGACCGCAGTGTCAAAGTCCTGCAAGCTGAACAATGGAGGACCGCGGCCGCATTGTATTTTGTGCGGTCTGCGGTGCCTTAATGCGGACCGCAATGGCATTTTGTGCGGTCCGCGGTGCATATATTCAGAGAGTGAGTAGTCTGAACCCCACCTTTGTGTGGACCACAATGGATTTTGTGCGGTCCGCAATGGCCTCTCTGCGGCTGCAGTGCATTTTGTGTGGTCCGCACTCTACAAGTTTAAAATTGTCTGCAACATTTTTTCTGCAACTGTGAATTACAATGTTTTTCTGGATACTAACAAGTCTGAATGAATGTTGTTTGCAAATAATGATAAAATCAAGAGGCAAAGGTGCTAAACAACCAGGACGAGGAGAATCCTCTTGGGGTGGGAAACAAAAGATGATAAAGTTGACCCCCCAAGCCCGGCAAAACATAAAGAACAAAAGGAAAATCATTAGATCTGTTGATAGGGCTATTGATTAGTCGGGGAGTGAGCACGAGCCCTCCCGAGAGGCATTATCAGATTCAGTGCCAGAGTACTATCTTGACTGGCCGGAGAGGAATTGGTTGAGAGATACACCTCCAGCATCCCCCACTACCCAAGCCTCAGTTCACATATCTTCTGAGTCGTCTAAGGGCTCAGCTGAAGGCAGTGGGGATGGATACTCCACCTCTCCTACAGCTTCATTATCCGGAGAGGATGCAGTTCTAGAGGAAGGGGAAGAAGAAGAAGGGGGTGAGCCCCAAGTTGGTGGGGTTGAGCGAACTAGGAACCTTGGAAAGAATCTTTAGGGCATGTCTTGTTTAGATCTTTGTAATGTACATGCATTCTTAGCTTACTCCATTTTTTAGGTACTACCACTATGTTAGCTAACCATTCCGGGTATTTAACCTCCTAGATGGACCCTATATTGAGGAGTTTGGATACCTTGTCCTTGATGAATGCATGATTGACCTCGGACTGCGGCCTCCTCTTCTGCTTAACCGGATGGAACTTTGGGTATAAACTCAGTTTATAGTTTATGAGTGGTTATCTCCAGTGGGATTCCTGTTATGTCAATATAGGACCAACCGAAACAATCTATGTTAGCTTTAAAAAAATTAATAAGCTTTTTCTTGAGCTCGGGGATTAACCTCGTGCCCAGGTATACCTTTCAATCCGGTAGGTGTTCGATTAGTATTAATTTCTCTAACTCCTCGACCATCGATTTGGTGGCGTCGGTGTCATCGGACGCTATGAAAAATCTTGGGACTCTGTAATCTTCCTCCTTGCTATTCCTCGTTTCTCCAGCTCGACCGAGATAAGCATTAGAGATTGCTATTTAGTTTCTTCCCTAGCCGGTTTCGCGGTCCTTAACGTTAAAACAACAGGCACCAAGATTACCTCATCGACTAGGAACATATCATTTGTAGCTGGATGTTCTCCGTAGGTCATCTTGATTCCTCCCGATGTAGGGAATTTCAACGCCTGGTGCAAGGTCGAGGGTACTGCCCTCATGTAGTGAACCCACGGCCTTCCAAATAGAGCGTTATACCTCATGTCCCTTTCGATCACGTAAAACTTTGTCTTTTAGATCATCCCGACAGTGTTTACTGACAGGGTTATCTCCCCTTTAGTGGTTTCACATGACATGTTAAATATGTTCAACAGCCGGACTATCGGCACTATTTGGTTCTATAACCCCAACTTCTCTACGACCCTCGATCTGATGATGTTGGCCGAGCTACCTGGATCAATCAACACACATTTAATTCGAGATTTAGTGACAAGCACGGATATTGGCAGAACATCATAATGAGGTTATACGATGCCCTTGGCATCCTCGTCCATGAACAAAATGGTTCCCTCGGAAACATAATCTCTGGTGCAGTTTTCCCTTGTGATAGATACTTTAGTGAGTTTTAGCATTGTCCCTGGGGGACATCGACCCCTCCAATGATCATGTTGATGACATGCCAAGGCTCTTCTTGTTTGGGTTTTTGTTGGCGTCCCTGTTCCTGAAGTAGTTTTTGGCTCGATCACTCAGGTTTTTTTGGAGGTACACGTTATTGAACAATCAGGCAACATCTTCTCTCAATTGTCGGCAACCCTCGGCCCTGTGGCCATGAGTGACATGATACTTACACATCAAGTTAGGATTTCTTTGGGTGGGTTTGGACTTGTAATGGATGAGTCTACTTAGTTTCCTTGATGCTACCGATGGCTGATACGATACTGGCAGCGTCAACATTGAAGTTATACTCTGATAATCTTAATGTTTCCCTACCCTCGACTGGCCTGTCGAAACCATTTTTGCTCATCAGATAAGCCTTCGATCTCTTCTCTTTTCATTCCTTATGGGGTGATGCCCGAAACTATTTACCTTTCGGTCCACGTTGTATGGTTGGTACCAATCTCGGACCGGCCTTGGCTCATGATCGATGGCTCTTTTAGACATGTCGTTGGCCCTGATGGGATAAACAGACCCAGAAGGGCATTCGACTTAGTCGTCCTCCACTCTGATATTTGACTGGTACCTGTTGTGTACGTCGGCCCAAGTTACCGCTGGGTACTCTACCAAATTTTGTTTTAGTTGTTGTGAAGCCAAGAAGCTCCGGGGGTTAAGTCCTTGAGTGAATACCTGAACGACTCAATCATTTGCAACCGGAGGCAGGTCCATCTGTTCCATCTAGAACCTTGACATGAACACCCTGAGCATCTTGTTATCTATTTGTTTAACCATAAAAAGGTCTGATTTTCTGGTCTCCGTGAGCACTCAATTTTTGCCCTACATGAAAATAACTCCTAAAAATAGACCAAAAATAATTTTAATTAATTTTTAGAAATTTTTCTTTATTTAGTTGCATTTCATGTATTTTTAATATTTTAAAATCACAAAAAAAAATCATAAAAATTGTCACGTTATAATTTTATGCCATCTTAGGCTAAGTTTGCATGTAGGAATTAATTTTATTAAGCAAAAAATCACAAAAAAGGTCATTTTTGCATATTTCGATTCTAGCCTTTAAAATTAGCAGTTTTCCTTAGTTTTATGTTAATTAATTGTTTTAATGTTAGAAATAAATAAAGAATTTTAATTTTTAAAAAATAGATTGGTTTAGGATTAATTGATTAAAAAAGGAAAAAAGAAAAGAAAAGAAAAATAGGAAGAACATATTTTTGGTTTTGTTTCTTTTAAAATTGGGTCAATTCCTAATGGCCCAAAATAATTTTGAATCCCAACCCAGTTTCAATACCAATACCCATTGACCCATTACCCATTTTGCTTAGCCCACATCTGATTTTTATAACCCTAAAGACCTAATTAAATCTATATAATAAAAACCTAGCAACACCAAAAGGGGGGAACAAAAAGAAAAAGATGGCGCAGCAGCTTGAGGGGAGGAGAACGAACAGACACAAAAATCGGCTCTCTCTCAACATTTGACTCTCTCAACCCCAAGAGAAGAGAGCAGCTGTGCAACTCCATCATCTAAGAGACCTCACCCATTGCCGAATCCCTCCATACTTCACACCAGTCATTCACCATTTTTACATTCACCTTCTCCACCTTCAACCAACCATTAAAACAATCGAAAATAGCTCCAAAAGGTCACCAAAGACCAGCTAAAAACCAGCTCAAAACTGTCCCTTTTCTCAGCCTAAAAATGCAGCTGAAATAGCTGTGAAAACAACCCAAAAAAGTAGCGACAATCACCTGCAAAATAGATCCAAACGCTGCCCCTTTTCTACCTGAAAGCACTCCAAAATCACAGCTCAAAACAGTCCAAAACAAGTCTAAAAAACAGCCCCAAAAATCTACTTAAAAAAAGTCCAAAAGAGCTCCAAAAAGCCGTAAAACCCGGCTGAAATCACGTTAAAATGCAGCCAAAAATCTAGTCCCAAAAGCTGTGATAAGACTGCCCAAAATAGGAGCAAAAACCAACCCGTTTGAGTCGAGATTGTCGAGGCCACCGTTCGAGTTTGCCAGATGTGGATTCCAGCTTCTGTTTTTATTTTCGGCAAAGTTTTTCGATGTCAGATTCCTTTGTGCAAAGTTGCTATTGAAAGCTAAAGAAAGGTCCAACCTTTTACGTTAAATCTTTGTTATTTGCATGTCTGTTTGTGGTCTTTCTTAGATATGAGTTTGATTTCATTTTGATAAAATTAATGTACCTTCTTAATGTTATATTATATTAATTGTTGATGCCCCTTATGTCAACTAAAGTTCTGTTTCCTGCAAAATATTTCTATGACCCATGAAGCTTTTCAATTCACTTATGTTATCATCTTTATTGACAAAATTATATACTAATTCCTAGTTTCTTGACAACTGAAGACAGCAAACTGTTACTCTATCAAAATACGAAATGACCAATATGGGGTTGGGGGAGTACTATATTTGTTTTCAATCTACTTGCTTGTATAAACCTTTGGAAATTAGAGGTAATTTGCTTGCAGTAATCCATATCTATTACGCAAGCCCTTTTAGCTAGTTTGAGTGAAATTCCATTTCCCATTAGTGTTTAATTAGATTCCATTAAATAGGTTTGAGGCGCCATATGTAGATAAGTTTTAATTTTTGGCCTTCAAAACTAAGTTTAGAAATACCTTTAATAGAATAATTTCGGGCGTGTCGTGCCAAATAAAATCTCAAAATGCATGGCCCTCATTTAATTAACTTTAATCCTTAGAAATCGAGGCATGCCATTGAGTTGAACTTCCCATGGCCCTCGCTAATGTGAAAGAGAGTAGTTGCTTTAGGCGCGCTATTTAAAAATTACTTTCCTAAACTCAGGTGTGCATTTCATGTGACCCAAATTCAAATCTCAACAACGTTAGATAAAATGTGTCGTGGACCGCGGGTGCATTTATGTGACGTGGTTCAAGACGTATTTTAGATGACGTTGAATTTTTTCTAAAAAATAATTAAATAAAAGCGGTTATAAAGTTAAAAATTGAATCATAGGCTAAAACATGTATTAAAATCAGATAATAGGTCAATTATAATAGTTTAAGAGACCGTGCTAGAACCACGGAATCTGGGGGTGTCTAACACCTTCCCTCAGGTTAACAGAATTCCCTATTCAAAATTTCTGGTTCGCAAACTTCAAAAGGAAAGTCGAATTTTCCTCGATTTGGGATTTAAAATAAACCGATGACTTGGGACACCATAAAACAAACCATCCCAAGTGGCGACTCTAAATAAAAAATGAATAAATAATCCCAATTCAAATAATGCCAATTAAATTGGAAAAACTCCCTTATACCTACCTTTGGGTGTGTAAAAAAGAGGTGTGACAGCTCTGGTGACTCTGCTGGGGAGAAGAACCCAGAACTTCTGGTTCAGAGTTCAGAATTCGAGCTTAGAATAACTGTTATAATTGGCTTTATTTATTATCTGATTTTTATATGTTTGAGCCTAATGTGCTAAATGTTGCTTTTTACCGCTTTGATATTGATTGAATTGTATTTATAAATTGTTACGAAACCCTCTTCTCTCTGAGTCTTCTAAATCATCTTGGAAGTATGCACTTCGTGTGACTTCTTTTCTGTTAGAGTCATTATCCCAATTTTAGAACGAGGTTCGGAAAAATTACAAAGCCGGTGAAGCTTCTGTATTCCCGGTACGCTGCCCCCCCCCCCGGCTCGAGCTGTCCGATCCGGTAAGCCAGGTCTAGAATAATACATCTAGGTTTTAAACCTAGTATAACATAGCCTCATGTCGGATCCCTAGTAGGAACATTTGTTTGCATCACATACATCTGACTTTGGGGACTCAACACAAGGGTTGAGTCCATCTAGGACAGGTGTACCCAAATTAAAAAGACCATCCTGATGCATCTTACGTGCTACTTGCGCATCTATTTTGTTTCGGTTTGCATGTTGACCGGCTTCTAGAATAGGGAAAGAAAATAAATAAAAAATTGAAAAAAGAAAATCAAAAAAAAAAGTGAGAGGTAGGTATTTAGAAAATTCTGAAACTCTACCAAAAATCTGGGGAAAAAATCATTTCAAAATGAGCCAAAATTTCAAGTGCCATGTTTCTCCTATTCCGTCAAAACTGACCAAACTACGCGGGTCTGATTCTCACTGGATGTGAGATACATAGGCAAACCTCATCGGTTCCGACCCCAATTTTGAAAAATCCAAAAATATTTTCCTTTAGTTCCTTCTTTGGAAATCTCTCCCTAGAGAATTCAAAAAAAAAGTTTGTTTTTTAAATAGAAAAAAAAAGTTTCCTTCTTTCTAAAGTCTTTCATACGAAAAAAAAATAAAAAGAAAAATCAAAAAGAATAAAAATCCAAAATACGAGTTTCCTTCATTTTGAAGTATTTTTCCAAAACAAAATCCAAAAAAAATCATCAGAAACAAAAATCCAAAAATACTCTTTAGATCTCTTTCTTTTGTAAATGTCCGTAAAAAATTTGAAAAATTGAAGTCCAAAAATATTTTTGCTTTTCTTTAGAAGTACTTTTGTAAATAAATAAAAAGCTCAGAAATTTAATTTTTTTTAAAGAGTCCCTCTTTCGAAAATTAAGAGGCAACATCCAAAATCCAAAAATATTTTATTTCTTCTTTAGAAAAAGAGAAAACAAATGAAAATTCAAACAAAAATATTTTCTTTATACTTTTAAAATTCCCGAAGTTCAAATCGAAAGCAAATGAATTTTTAGAAGTCTTTCTTTCGAAAAACAAAACAAAAATCAAAATCAAAAAAAAAATTCCTTTCTTCTTTTAAAGCATTCCTTTCAAAAACAAAAAGTTAGTATATTTACTCCATTCTCGATCTTCCCGAACTACGCAAGATCTGATTCATGCGGGGTTATGATACGTAGGCAATCCCCGTCGGATTCGATCATAGCCATAAATAAATTGAGTGAAAAATAAATTGAAAAAAAGATAGTAAAAAAAACAAAACAAAAAAGAGTGACCAAAAATAAAAGAGTGACAAACAAAAAATAAAAGAGAGTGCAAAAATAAAAGAGCGTCAAAAGCGAGATGAAAGAAAAAATCAAGAGTGATTAAAAAGAGGCAGAAATGAAGAAAAGAGGAACAGAGTGAAAAGAGCTAGTTAAGGTCGGGATGAAATATGCAACCGCTCAGACACACGGTAGAAGCGTTTAACTGTTAGGTGCATTGCATCCTAACGCGCGATTTCCTATATGTTAAATGTTTCTAAACTAACAAGGTTGTTGAATGTGCAAACTAGCCAGGTTTTGGTGGTTGGTTTTGGTGGTAGTCTAGCCTCCCCTCCTTCACAAAATCCAAAGGCATAGATGGCATCCACAAGCAATCTACCAATCATCGGTCGTGAGGATAACCCGGCATTGGCTATTCTGCAGCTATAATCAGCAGCTGCTGAAGAGAATAAGATGTTGCATCTCCACATAATGGAAATATGGGACACCTGGTCTAATGGTAGGGATCCGCCAAGTGCAATCCCTGGGTTCCCTGAGTTGAACCCAGGTCAAGTGAGGTTACTAATGCCCCTGTGCCCAACCCGCTCATCCCATGCGGGCACCCTCCAATGCCCTCCAATGATCCTAGCATGCCTTCTGTGGTTCGTCCCCAGGCACCGGGTTCAAGGGAACTACCTCCAATGTTCATCTTTCAAGGTCCACAACTTCAACCAGAAATAACATATGTGACCCCGTACTCTTTCACTCAACCTCCGCAATATGATCTCTCGGTGGAGGAAGAAAAGGTTGTTAAAAATCCTGAGCAAGAGGAAATTGCTCGGAATATGAAGAGCTTGGAACAAAGCCTAAAAAAAACATGCAAGGTCTGAGTGTCCAAAAGAGTATCTCATACTCTGACCTCTGTATGTTTCCCCATGTCCACTTGCCAGTTAGCTTCAAGATGCTAATATTTGAAAAGTATGACGGGCACAGAGACCCGGTTGCTCATTTGAGACAATACTGAAACTAGTTGAGAGGTGCCAGTGGAAAAGAGGAGCTATTAATGGCCTATTTTGGGGAAAGCCTCACCGGAATCGCTTTTGAGTGGTATACAGATCAAGAAACTACTCACTGGCATGTGTGGGATGATATGGCTTGAGATTTTGTCCGTTAGTTCTAGTATTGTGTGGACATCGCTCCCGACAGAAACACTTTGTCCAATTTGAAAAAGAAAACCGCGGAAAGCTTATGCTGTCAAATGGCGTGAGCAAGCTGCGAGGGTAAAGCCTCCAATGGATAAAGTTGAAATGGTCACGGTCTTTCTGCAGGCCCAAGAGGTTGACTACTTCCAGAACATGATGTTTGTTGTGGGTAGATCGTTCGTTGAGGCTATCAAAATTGGGGAAATGGTTGAAAACGGTTTAAAAATAGGCTGAATCTTGAGTCATGCTGCCTTTGAGGCCACATCACAGGCTGCTCAAAATGGTTCGGAGGGTTTGATGAATAGAAATGGGAGTGAGGAGGGAGCCATGATGGTTTTAAGCTCGAAGGGGGCTCGCATGTCATTCAGCCAATCACATGTGCCTCCTATTGTCCCACCACACTATTATCCCCTTCAAGATACTGCTTATGCCATGGCACCGCCTCCCTATGCGGTGATGAACACGCAACCTTACCCGCGACCCCAACATTGTCCACAAAATATAGCTCCACCTCCCAGAAATTCCCATCATTACCAAGATCCATATAATTCTCAATCAAATGATCCCCAATACAATCCTTGCCCAAGAGAGCCTTTCAGAAAGAATCAGTTCACCCCTATTGGTGAATCGTATTCAAGCTTGTTCCAAAAGCTAATCAGGCTAGATCTATTGCAGCCAGTGGCCTCGAACCGGCCGAACCCTGAGTCCCCCTCACACTGAGCTGATGCTATATGTGAATACCACTCTGGAGCAGTAGGACATAGTACCGAGGACTGTTGGACCCTCAAAAGGGCAGTTGAAGATTTGATTGAAGCCGAAAGAATTATTTTTCAGTATGAAGAAGCTCTTGATGCGATGCACAATCTGTTGCCTACCCACAACAACGGGCCAATAGTCGGAATGATTTGTGAAGATGAGGAATTTGATCTGGCACTGAAGGCCATTGCAGCCATTGCTAAGACAGAAGAAAACCAAAAAATGGTCGCCAAGCCTAAAAGTTCCCCATCAGACGGGATTCTTGGTAGCCAGTCTTGCTGTCTTTTCTGCGTCCAGATTATCTCAGAGTATGATCCGGATATTTTACTTTATTGTCTTACTTTCTGATGTAAACCCTTCTATCTTCAAAAAATAGAGAAAAAAATCATCAAAAAAATAAAAATCATCAAAAAAAACATCAAATGAAATTAATATTTCATTGTCCAGGAATGTCTCTTTTCTTAATCTTGCCATTTTTCTTATTCTCTTTTTAGTTCTGTTAAATGCAGATTTCAATAACATGACATGCTTGCGGACTTCATGCCCAAATCTTGAAAGTTGTCAGACCTCGAAATAATGAATCAAGGATTAGATCGCAATGAAGATAAAGTTTAAGGAAATAAAACAAAGAGTTGGAACAACTGAAGGAAAATTGGTTCCCGGATCGGAAAGGTCCATACATTGCAACAAGAGTACTGTCAAAAGAGTGTGTTGTACTTGGGACACATCGAAGGAAATGTCCCTGAAATAATTGTCAACGCAAATGCAGTCGAAGGTTACTCTGATTGATCCTCCATGTAGTATTAACATTTTCCGGTTGGGATGACGAAGGCTTTCATTCTTGCTACCCAAACACCATTAACCCATTTGTAAACCATTTGAGTTGGTTACTCATCTTTGATTACCCTCTTTGGAACCTGAAAATATTATTAAAAAAAAAGAAAAAAAAGAAAATGAAAAAAAAGAAGAAAAAGAAAAATACAAAAAAGGAAGAAAAGGGCAAAAAGAAAATGAAATGAAAAATGAAAAAGAAAGAAAAAAGAAAACAAAGAAAACAGAAAAACAAAAGAAAATCAAAAACAATATTCCCTGAACTACGTTCGACTTGATTCTGAAAGGATACGTAGGCAGCCTCTCTCTGGGGCTCAATCACACCAAAACAAAAATTCAATTTCCCCCCGAAAGTGAAACTGGGGCAGATGTTATAATGGTTCGGCGATGATCCCGCTCAAAAGGTTCCAAAGTTGTAACTAGATCCAAATCCTTGTTAGCCAAACCCTGTTCAAGTCCTTCCGATCAATCAGTGAGAATGTTCAAGGACCGAAGAATACAGTTACTTGGATCCGATGCAATAAAAATGAGAGATATAAAATGAGAGAGTCATATTGGTGAAAATTCACACAGGCACCATGAGGCGATGGTAAGCAGAGAAATGAAAAATGAGAGAGTCTTGTTAGTGAAAACTCGTAAAGAGCACTATAAGGCGAGAAGAGAAGTGAGAGAGGTTAGCTCGTGAAAACCCGCAAAGAGTGCCCCTGATCGAAAAGAGGATCCTCACAGCCATCAGCACCGACAGAGTCCTAGCAAGGTTTCTCGATTTTGAGGCAAAAATTGTGATGAATTTCTGAGATTCGTACGGTTAACACAGATCAGGCATCCAGTCCAAAAGGCATGTCATGTTCATTGAAGTCCACATGTACTCTAGATAAGTCCTTCTTTCCTTTCCCCGAAAGGGGCACTTCTTTTTTTAAACTCATTCTCCATTCCATTGTTTGTTTTCTTTGAATCTCTTTCGATCTAACACTATTCCAAAACTAAGACAAAGAAAGGATAGTAAGATTGATCTACAGGGGCTCATTTGATACAAGCTAATATGCAAAAGGCACCCAGCCTCGTCAGGGGCATCAACTCGACCTCGACTGGCCATGGCGGCCGATACTCCGGAGTTGATAAATCTTCGAAGGAGAAAATCAAATCGAAGTGCCTATAAAGGCAAATGAAGTTGAAAAGGTTGAGTCCCACGTGGCCAACCATCTCGGCAAAAGTTTGAAAATCCAAGGTACCAAAATGATCTGAAATTAAAATTGGAAGGAAGAAGCCAGAAATGAAAGGCCTACGAAGGTGAAACAAAGTTGGAAGGGTTAAGTCCCATGCGACTAGCTGTTGCAGCAAAGTTTGAGGAGCCAAAAGTTCCCCAATGTTCCGAAGAAAAGAAAAAAATAATAATGACAAAAAAAGAAAAAAGAAAAGGAAGTCAGAAAGAAAATGCGAAGGCAAAATAAAGTCAAAAAGGTTGAGTTCCACCGACCAACTGTCATGGCAAAATTAGGAAAAAACCAGAGGTTCTCAGGGTCTGAAATGAAATTGGTCCCCAGGAAGCAAGCAGTTGCAATTGAGATCTTCATTAAAAGAGTTGGGCCGAGATCAAGTGATTAAAACAATCAAGGCCACAAAACCAACCACCGTTTCAAACTAGCAATTGTTCTTTATTTGAAAAATTGAAACAGGTGCAATCCGAAGCAACCGTGCAAGAAACAGGTGCAACCAAAAGGGAAAAGATGCGCAAAAGCTAGAAACAGCTTTGCAGCAATAATCAACCCAAAAAAGAAGTTTCCTCCAAATTATTTCCTGCATTTTACTAAAAAAATGAGATGAAATGAAAAAGGAAAAATGAAATTAAAAAAAAAAAAGAAAAACAAAAGAAGAAGAAAATCCAAACAAAAATGATAGTTTAGAATCCCCAATCTCAATCTTTTACACTTTTTGCCAACATTAGGGCTCCAATCCCTGAGTTGAAATTTTAGACATAGGGCCTCCATTCCCTAGTCGCTTTTTTACAAGCATTAGGGCTCCAATCCCTGAGTTGAGATTTTAGACATAGAGCCTCCATTCCCTAGTCACCTTTTTACCAACATTAGGGCTCCAATCCCTGAGTTGAGATTTTAGACATAGGGCCTCCATTCCCTAGTCGCCTTTTTTTACCAACATTAGGGCTCCAATCTCTGAGTTGAGATTTTTAGACATAGGGCCTCCATTCCCTAGTCGCCTTTTGTCAACATTACGGCTCCAATCCCTGAGTTGAGATTTTTAGACATAGAGCCTCCATTCCCTAGTCTCCTTTTGCCAACATTAGGGCTCTAATCCCCGAGTTGAGATTTTAGACATAGGGCCTCCATTCCCTAGTCGCCTTTTGCCAACATTAGGGCTTCAATCCCTGAGTTGAGATTTTTAGACATAGGGCATCCATTCCCTAGTCGCATTTTTTGCCAACATTAGGGCTCCAATCGCTAAGTTGAGATTTTAGACATAGGGCCTCCATTCCCTAGTCGCCTTTTGCCAACATTAGGGCTCCAATCCCTGATTTGAGATTTTAGACATAGGGCCTCCATTCCCTAGTCACATGTTGCCAACATTAGGGCTTCAATCCCTGAGTTGAAATTTTAGACATAGGGCCTACATTCCCTAGTCGCTTTTTTACAAGCATTAGGGCTCCAATCCCTGAGTTGAGATTTTAGACATAGGGCCTCCATTCCCTAGTCGCCTTTTTTACCAACATTAGGGCTCCAATCCCTGAGTTGAGATTTTTAGACATAGGGCTTCCATTCCCTAGTCGCATTTTTTGCCAACATTAGGGCTCCAATCGCTAAGTTGAGATTTTAGACATAGGGCCTCCATTCCCTAGTCGCCTTTTTGTCAACATTAGGGCTCCAATCCCTAAGTTGAAATTTTAGACATAGGGCCTCCATTCCCTAGTCGCCTTTTTTCCAACATTAGGACTCCAATCCCTGAGTTGAGATTTTTAGACATAGGGCCTCCATTCCGTAGTCGCCTTTTTTGCCAACATTAGCACTCCAATCCCTGAGTTGAGATTTTATACATAGGGCCTCCATTCCCTAGTCACCTTTATTTGCCAACATTAGGGCTCCAATCCCTGAGTTGAGATTTTAGACATAGGGTCTCCATTCTCTAGTCGCCTTTTGCCAACATTAGGGATCCAATCTCTGAGTTGAGATTTTTAGATATAGGGTCTCCATTCCCTAGTCACCTTTTGCCAACATTAGGGCTTCAATCCCTGAGTTGAGATTTTTAGACATAGGGCCTCCATTCCCTAGTCGCATTTTGCCAACATTAGAGCTCCACCCCCTAGTTGAGAATTGTAGATATAGAGCTTCATTCCCTAATCATTCCTCCTAAAGACACACAATCCTTATTTTATCACTTTCAAAAAAATGACCTAGAGTTTAGTTACAATTAACTCACGAAATTTTCCTAGCGAAAACTGGGGCAGAAAATTTTGTTCGTTTGTTTATTTTGGTGTCTGAGCAGGTTTGACCTCGAGGCACAAGATTCGAGATGACCAAAAGAATGAGTCTCAATCTAGAATAAAGAAAAGAAGAAAAAGAACAAAACAAGTGAATTCAAAAGGTTGAAACGGAAAAAGATGCGGACTGCTCAAGATATGATTGAAATCACAAAGCTTCGCATGTCCCGCCTTGATCCAAAGTTGAAGAAAGAACCGGCACCTACAGCTCATGAGCATCAAGATTCAGATCGGAGTCTGCACCAAAAACTAGTCAAGACTCAAGATCAAGCTTCAAGAGATTTATAGATAGGAATCTTGTAACTCGTAGCCGATAGGCTTAGTTAGTCTTTTTCATTTTTTATCTTTTAAGTAATAACGGGACCGCGGATCGGAATCTCGACGGGACCTCGCTCGACTCTCGAACGCATCACTCCGTCATCCTTCCATGAACTACACCGATTTGATTCCTTTATAGCCAAGGATATGTAGGCAACCTCCATAGCAAGGTTCGGTCAAACTTTTTAAAAATGCTTCCAAATGGAGTTACAAACGGGCAAAAATTGCTCGTAATTGCTCATTTTATCTTTGCCCGAAAACTCTTCATATTTTCAAGCAAATAGGGGCAGCTGTGAGCACCCAATTTTTGCTCTACATGAAAATAACTCCTAAAAATAGACCAAAAATAATTTTAATTGATTTTTAGGAATTTTTCTTTATTTAGTTGCATTTCATGCATTTTTAATATTTTAAAATCACAAAAAAAAAATCATAAAAAATTGTCACGTTTTAATTTCATGCTATCTTAGGCTAAGTTTGCATGTAGGAATTAATTTTATTAAGCGAAAAATCACAAAAAATGGTCATTTTTGCATATTCGGATTCTAGCCTTTAAAATTAGCATTTTCCCTTAGTTTTAGGTTAATTAGTTATTTTAATATTAGAAATAAATAAAGAATTTTAATTTCTAAAAAAATAGATTGGTTTAGGATTTTAATTGATTAAAAAAAGGAAAAAAAATAAAAGAAAAGGAAAATAGGAAGAACATATTTTTGGTCTTGTTTCTTTTAAAATTGGGTCAATTCCTAATGGCCCAAAATAATTTTGAACCCCAACCCAATTCCAATACCAATACCCATTGACCCATTACCCATTTCCCTTAGCCCACATCTGATTTTTATAACCCTAAAGACCTAATTAAATCTATAAAATAAAAACCTAGCAACACCAAAAGAGGGGAACAAAAAGAAAAAACTGGCGCAGCAGCTTGAGGGGAGGAGAACGGACAGACACAAAAATCGTCTCTCTCTCAACATCTGTTTTCCTGCAAAATATTTCTATGACCCATGAAGCTTTTCAATTCACTTATGTTATCATCTTTATTGGCAAAATTATATACTAATTCCTGGTTTTTTGATAACCGAAGACAGCAAACTGTTACTCTAGCAAAATATGAAATGACCAATATGGGGTTGGGGGAGTACTATATTTGTTTTCAATCTACTTGCTTGTATAAACCTTTGGAAATTAGAGGTAATGCGCTTGCAGTAATCCATATCTATTACGCAAGCCCTTTTATCTAGTTTGAGTGAAATTCCATTTCCCATTAGTATTTAATTAGATTCCATTAAATAGGTTTGAGGCGTCATATGTAGATAAGTTATAATTTATGGCCTTCAAAACTAAGTTTAGAAATACCTTAAATAGAATAATTTGGGGCGTGTCGTGCCAAATAAAACCTCAAAATGCATGGCCCTCATTTAATTAACTTTAATCCTTAGAAATCGAGGCATGCCATTGAGTTGAACTTTTCATGGCCCTCGCTAATGTGAAAGAGCGTAGTTGCTTTAGGCGCGCTATTTAAAAATTACTTTCCTAAACTCGGGTGTGCATTTCATGTGACCCAAATCCAAATCTCAACAACGTTAGATAAAATGTGTTGTGGACCGTGGGTGCATTTATGTGACGTGGTTCAAGACGTGTTTTAGATGACGTTGAATTTTTCCTAAAAATAATTAAATAAAAGCGGTTACAAAGTTAAAATTGAATCATAGGCTAAAACATGTATTAAAATCAGATAATAGGCCATTTATGATAGTTTAAGCGACCATGCTAGAACCACGGAATCCGGGGGTGCCTAACACCTTCCCTCGGGTTAACAGAATTCCTTATTTAGAATTTCTGGTTCGTAGACTTCAAAAAGAAAGTCAAATTTTCCTCGATTTGGAATTTAAAATAAATCGGGGACTTGGGACACCAGAAAACAAACCATCCCAAGTGGCGACTCTGAATAAAAAATGAATAAATAATCCCAATTCGAATAATGTCACTTAAATTGGAAAAACTCCTATATACCTACCTTCGGGTGCGTAAAAAAGAGGTGTGACAGTCTCGACCTTGATGGCCGCGGCATGGGCCTTCACAAAAGCATCTGCAAGCATAGAAAACGAGTCAATAAAATTTGGGGATAAGTTGTGATATCATCGCTCCTTTCGACAAAGTTTCCTCAAACTTCTTCAGTAACACCGACTCGATTTTATCATCTTCTAAGTCGTTCCCTTTGATGGCACGTGAATAGGACTCATTAGAATCTGTGGTTCTGTTATATTTTGGAATATCGGGCATACTAAACCTCTTCGATAACGGTTTGGTTGCCGCGCTCGAAGGGAAAGGCTTTTGGATAAATTTCTTGGAATTCGGCCATTTCAATATCGGGGGTGCTCTTGGGATTTGGTCGACCCTGGAATTGTATGTTTCCACCTTTTTGTCATTGGCCTTAATTTTCTTCTCATCTGATTCCACCCACTTCGTTAATGCTTCAAGCATTTTCATTATCTTAGGGTTGACCCCAAGCTCAGTTTCACCCGGTCTCTCGGTGGTTTGTTCGTTTCTTCAGGTGCTTTCACGGGACTGTTCGAGATTGACCCTGCTAGGGGCGTGGCCTTGATTCTGTAGTTGTGCTATCGTCGTATGTTGAGCCTGCAATATTTCGAATATTAGCCGCAGGCTTACCCATCACCTCGCTTCCATGCGCTTCTTAAGCTGTTGGTCGGGATCCTCCGTGAATGTTGTTTTCGGGATCAGTTGGCAGAGTGACGTCGATAGCAACCTATGAGTTGGCATCGACTGGATCGACAACTAGGACTTTATTGGGATCAGTAGGGGGCACTTCATTGATAAGCACCAGATTATTTTTTCGTCATGATGGCCAGATTCAGCGTCAACATTCAAGTGGGCAGACTGTGAATTTGACATTTTTAAGCTGACCTGAAATTAAGACTTTAAAGAACAAGCATAAAATATAGTGTGTTATGGAGATTTGTAACAAATCACCACTATTATCCTTGGCCCACAGTGGGCGCCAAACTATTTACCATTAAAACAGATAACAATAAAATTTTGTACGTTATTTTAAGGATATGTGGATTGATTCAACACAAATAATCAAAAATATTAGATAAATGAGTTAAAGATAAAATGAATAATCAAACCAAATGTAATGTTACGGCCCAGCTCAAACTTAGGTTGAATAGTGGTTTTGCCCTCAATCAGATCCTTAGTTCAAAGCTAATTTTGAATGAAGAACAAACAGTGAAGTGAGAACTTTTTTATAGCTAGAAAGCAGAAAAATGAATTTATATTGCCTTGGTTTGCATGTTACCCTCTGCCCAAAGAAAGAAAATTCTCCCTTTTATATAGTAGGAGAGTTTCATCCTTAGTACAAGTCTAAAAAGGTAAAATCTTCTTTGTTCATTAATTGCTTATCTGTAACCGATATCGAGCGAGATCCGCACTGTGATATTCGGTCAAGTACGAATATCACGACCCCTTATCCGTCGTGCATAACCATTTATCGTGTTTCTCGAGTTTTTAGAACTCATTCCGAGTCCGGGGAGCATCGCTTTATCATGCCCGAGAATGACACATTGTTCTTCTTTTAGGGGTCTCGGCACGAAGGGTTTTCGGGCTCGATTTTAGTTTCATGTGTCTGTGTCCTTATTCTGTTTTCACCATTTTAAATTCGAGGCGTGGCTTTGTTTCACTGATGGCTGGCACCATGCTCTTTGGATCCCTTTATTTTACTCAGTTTGAAACTAAGGAAAAGCTGAGTTGAGAAAATTAATTGCCTTGTTTAAGGTGACTTTCGTAGTTGCCACCAAAAGTAGTGTTACATGTCACTGCTCTAAGCGGCATCCTAAGCAAAATCTTTTAGTGGTGACAAAAGAGGTCGTTAGAATTTCGTTATTAAAATGTAGTGCTCTAACAGTAAGCGTGAAAGTGGGTTATGGGGAAACCAAGTGACTTGCGTTAATGTGCATCTAACTCCTATTATTAGTTTTCGTTATATCTAAGCTTGCCACAAAAATAAGTGAATGCACTGCAAAATGGATCTTAGGTAGGTCACTACATAAAAATAAGGTCGTCAGACTGTTATGTCAATGAAGAGGCAAACCCGAAAATAAAGAAGATAAAGGACACCAAATTTTAATGTGAAAAACCCTTCAAATTGAAGGTAAAAACCACGTTACAATTTGGTATTCTTTATCTTCTTTATTTTTGGGTTTGCCTCTTCCTTGACATAAAAGTGGTATCAGAGCGAGGTTCAAGACAGGTTCATCTTGGCGGGTTCAGTTCTAACCGCAACATATTTGACGATAATCATAATTTTTGTTTGAGAAATTCGACCGGAATACTACTCGAGTTGAGACAAACTTTATGGTGAAGATTTGGAGATGCAACCTGTTGAAGGCTATGTGAATAAGATAGATCAAGTTTATTTCGTCAGAAAATTCAGTCCAAGGGGGAGAATTGTTAGGTGTTTGTCCAGATTTTCTTACCATAATTAGTTTTCCTATTTGTTGAAGGAAAGAACAACATGTTTACCTTAATTGGGTTTTCCTTCTTGTAGAAGGAAATTATAATTCTTCCATATTTAGCTAGTTCTTTTTCTTGTAGGAAAAGGTTTCGACTTCTATAAATTAAGGATTCATCCTTCCCATTCAGTAGCATCCACAATGTAGCCATATGGGATTTTAGAGTCGTGTTTAGGGGGAGAACTTTACGGGACAAGTGTTAGTGTGCCACTTGTGTTTGCCTCTTCGTGAGATTGTTCTCTTGATATTTTGTACTCTCTTTTTATATAGTGGATTGTTCATCTCCGTTGTAGGTGTAGGTCAGTCGACCGAACCACGTTAAATGTTTGTGTATCTTTTGGTATATTTCTCTTTTGTTGTCTGATTTATCGCCGTTCAAAGTTTGCTCTGCTAGCTTCCGCATGACACTTGGTTTTTTCGTTCCTAACAAGTGATATCAGAGCCCAGGTTCAGGGGAACGAGTATGGAGATGGCTGAGTGATGGTGCAGGGCAGTGCACACACAAGAAGAAGCTAGTTGCGGGCTTCGGTTGCCATAATACTCTAACAATGTGAGTGGCACACGGTGAATCTCCCGTGAATCGTGGTACTGGACCACGTGGAACTTAGTTCGAGGGGGAGATTGTTGGGTGTGCGAACAAAGTCCCATATTGGTAGCTGAAAAGATTGGGAGTCTACATATAAGGTGTAGGGAACTCTTAATGGTGTGTGGCCTTTTGGGGAAACCGTGCGGGTTTGGCCCAAAGCGGACAATATCACACCATGTTAAGAGTGTATTTGGGCTAGTTTAGCCCAACATACGCACTGACAATACAAATAATTCTTCCACAATTCGTGCAATTTAACTGGTTATAATTGGCTAATCTAATCAGCTTGATAATAGCTACTCAAAATGTGACTGGTTCTCGGTTGTCCCTACTAGTTTTATTAGTTGTTACCCAAGAGTATACAATTAAACTTCTATATAACAGTCTCATTTGTTCTAGATTATTTTGGTTGTTATAATGAAGTGTTGGTACAGATAACGTATATAATAACATAGCATAAAAAATAGTTCTATAAAAAACTAGGCTTTTATAGTAAATGGATATTATATAGCGATGGTATCATAGAGATGCTGACTATATTAATTGATAAGAGGCATTTGGAAAATTAATCAAACAGCTTATTAGAACTTAGGAGTCTTAGAAATGATGAGATTTCCTTCTATGCATTCTTTTGGGATTCTGATCCTTATCATCTCTTAACTCCCTGTTTGCCTCTTGATTAAACAAGGAGGACACTAGAGGGATAAACTTTGGATGAATTTAACCCAAACAATTACTGCCCTAATTGAAGAAGTTTAGGATTTGGAAATGGCTAAATGCGGGATTATCCCATATATTCTTTTGCCTCTTGCTCATCTTTCTGTAAACTTTATTCTAGGTTGAACCATGGATTCGTGTTAAGTGAATTTATCAGTTGAAAACTGAAAGCATCCAACATTTGGCATTTCATTTGTAAGTTAGTTACCTAATGTTTCTGAGTGCATGCAGGGGTGAAACTAGAATATATGTACGCGTTTGATCGAAACCATTAGCTTTTGTTTATAATTGTATTTGTATTAGGTTAAATATATATAAATATTTAGTTGCAGACCTGGTAGCACATAAGTATACTTCTCTATGTGTTTTTTTCCGTCCTATGTAGCCATGCTTGTCATGAAGCTTAATCCTTGTACCTACGATGTTTCTGCAAAGAAAGACATCTGAACATGCAGTTGGTGTAAGGCCCCAGGAAAATAAATTCGCTAAGTAAACTAGGCATTTGTGGTTCTACATAGGCTAATTATAATATTTTATATGCTATTAACATGGTGGACATCAATTGTACTTCGTTAAAAGGTATACAAGTCTTGTGGTAAGTAATTTGGGGTCCAAGTAAAGGCCTAAGTCTAAGGAAAATTGGAAAAGTTCATAATAGGCTAAGATTTCAAATGAGTTCGCACAAGCCCCCACTTTGAACAATGATATCTACATATGTGTAAAGTTTTATGTGATGAACAACCTATCATATGAAAGGTCTTCGAGTCTAGTTTCCAATACTTCAAACCGTTTGTCATTTGGACATTCCTACACAGAGTTATGATCAAATTACTAAAGGCTAGATTTTCGACCAATTTGCGATCGCGAAATGACCATGCGGACCACATATGTGTCGCATAGTAAAGCAGTGTTAGGCAAAACATTATGCTGTCGCATGTTGATTATGTTGTAGCATAATCGATTATACTGTCGATTATGCTATCGCATTTCGATTATGCTGCAAGAATGCTGCCCACATTTCAATTATGCTATAGCATAATTGCACCGCATTTTTTATTTCGGGGGTCCTTTTTGAAAATTTTTATATCCGAACCCACTTTGATAAATAAGCTTTGGGGCTTCATTTGAGACTATTTTTACACTAAATCTAGAGAGAGGTGAGAGCATTTTAGAGAGAGAAGGAGGAACCCAACATTCAATCATCCAATCTTGCATCAATCTTCAAGAATCAAAGAACTCAATCACAAGTTCTTCATCTAAGAGGTAAGATTCTATACATTAGACTTTAATTTCGAGTTTGGGGTATAAGATGGGGTATTGAGGTATGATTCTTAGGTGTAGTAGTATTATGTATACATGCATGTTTAACTTAGATTTATGGGAAAATTAGTGAACATAAATAAGTAAAGATTGGGTTATGGAATGAGGAAATCTTGTAAAAGAGATTTGAAATCAAGATGCTCAACTAGTATTTGATAAAATACTCAAATGAACTGAAACCATGAATACCTTCCTAATTTGTGTTCAATTTTATTATGTCTCAAAGTAGATCGGGATTGCTAGAATTTTCGGAATGTCGTAGTAACTTAAGGAAAGCTTAAACAAGGTATGTATGGCTAAAACCCCATCTTTTAGAAACTGAGCTCTATTGATGCTTGTGTAAATGTGGTAATACTGAACTTTGGATTCTTTCTTTGATTGATACTTTACATGAATTGGTGTTGTGACCCTATATTTGTGAAAGATGCATTCCAATATGATCAATGTGATATTCTTGATAACTTTAAAAAGGTGCAAGGAATATGAATCATGTATTGAAATGTTAAGACCTTAAATTGAGATTGGAGCTGCATATATTATGCCAAACTATGTGAAATCCTCTATATATAGAGATGTTGAAGTAATCAAATGAATTTGGGAAATAGAGTGTGGCCAATATGCGGAGAACTTGAATTATAATTGTACCTGGTGATGCCTATGACATGAGAAAATATGAAATAGATTATAAAATGAGCCTCGACTTTGCTTTCCATAAATGACTTCAATAATAAAGTGCCCTAGAGGCTTTGTACACAATTTATGCCATAAGTGGTTGTTCGAGATAAGGTTTTGCCTTATGAGTACATCCAATGTGATCCGAGTTGTTACATACTTTGATTTTGAATTCGTATATTGTCATGATTGGAAAAGAGTAATGCAAGAACAATTGGTGTAATTGCTTGTTTATGCCATTGATGTGGGTTTTTATTGTGGTTTGGTGTGTCCCCTCCTTTTTGGGAGAATTCTTTGTGTTTAAAGTTCCATGTTAATTAACTTGGGTGTGTGATTATTGAAATATTGTATATGCCCATGATTCATGATTCCTCTCATGTGTACTTGACATCTTGAATTGAATGGCTTATTGTTGAAACTAGCATTGATGTGAAATATGTGGAAATGATGTGAAATGGGAAAAAGAACAGATTGAGTTATGAAATGCGGCCTAGTGCCAAGAATGATGTGAAGAGTTGTGTCCCCAAGTGCCGATGAAATAATATATGTGAAACGAAATGATTAATGAGAAGGGAACAACGCTTTGGTAAGGCGGCCTTGCCGATCGTGCCGAGATCAGACTCCGCTCAAGATAGCGGTGGTGTTGTGAATGAATTCTGGAAAAAAGAAAAATGAGATTGTGATTGAAATATATGTCTCAAATGAGGCGACCAAGCCGATCGGGTCGAGATCGGACTCTGCTCAAGATAGCGGTGGTATTGTGAACAATGTTGAACAGTATGAAATGCCCCAAACTAAAACTTATGGGAAAATGATGTAAAAATGGCATGATTCTTTTATTTGATAATGTTGTGATCATTTAAAGTGTTTGAGTTGCACTTGTAATTTCCTTATTATTGTATGAAAGTTCTTTCTAACTAGATGATGTTTAGTTATACATACTAGTGCTATTTGATGGCACTAACGTCCCTTTTGCCGGGGGCGCTATATCTTTAAATGGATGTAGGTGCTTCCATAGCAGGCAGTGTTGGTCGCAGCTAGTGACGCATCTTCCTTTCAGCTGATTTGGTGAGCCCCACTTCATTTCGGGGTCCTGTACCGTTGTTTATCATGTACTTTGTATTAGAGGTATAGCCAAAGCCTTGTTGCCGGCATTTCCATATTATTCTTCAGTTATATTTAGAGGCTCCGTAGACAGGTTGTGGGTGGTGTTTGGTATCTGGACTTAAAGTAAAAATATTGATGTTTGGCAAAGATTTATAAAACATGTAATATTTTGATAATTATGATTTAAGTTTCTAATGGAAATGAAATGGAAGTTGTTAATGAAATACTTACTAAATCTGATTAATGGAGTCCATCTCTTATTTAATCATGAGTTGGTTTGGGTAGAATGGAACCTAACAAGCTTGCTCAGTTGGGTTTACTCGATTGAGCGCCGGTCGTGCTCCTCGAATTTTGGGTCGTGACAAACTTGGTATCAGAGCCTAAGGTTTTAAAGTATCCTAGGATGTCTCGGAGCCGTGTCTAGTAGAGTCCTTCTTATCGGTGTGTTGTCGACCATATCTATAAGTTGGAGGCTATTTGGACATTTAGGAATTTCACCCTTCTTTGATACTCCAGATCGTGCGATATAGCTCAAGATAGGGAGCCGTTTTCCTCTCTAAGTTTTATTCTCAAGATTTGTAATTTTGATACCATAATCCGCGAATTTGAAGCATGCAAGGAGGGATTGATCCCACCATTGAGTCCGAGTGGATTGCCCAAGGACTTGTTAGGAGAATGTGCTGAGCCATGGGGGGATTGATAGAACTTGTTGCTAAGGGGACCCTTGTTCCTATTAATGTCACTGCACCACCAGATCAAGTAGTATATCAGTATGTTACCAATGTATGCTACAGATGTGGAGCCAGGGTGCAACAATTAAGGCACTACCCCACCAATCTAGAGTCACCAAGTAAGTGACCCATTAGTACGTCATTCTAAATGCCACATACTTTTCCTTATTATATACGTACACCTGTATTAGGGGCCTACATAGATATGGTCTTAACAAGAATCTAAATCAAAAAACCATTGCATGCACCTGCTCTTTGAATGAGACATATTATTCACAAAATCTCCCGATCACAGCCCTCTTACTTACAACCTCCTATGGTATTGAGCTCTATAAGTATGTTCTTGAATTGAGTTATAACACTATTGATACTTCCCACTTGCTTTTCCTAAATTCTCAACAAGGGACTATTCCCGATGAATTTCTTACAGAAACTTTTTATTTAAATGGACAACATCTACTCGCTTGTGCCTATGCATGCACCGTTGTAAAGTTTACCTATGTGGTGTCGGGATCTATGAAAAGCATCCTAGTGTTGTGATCCTTCTCGAGTCACTCTTTTTCTCACTGATGTATATGGCTTCTATGGTTTGAACAGACACTCTACTCTCTTGCGAGTATCATCATGAAACCTTCTCACTGTCTAGGCATATCTTAGCACCTATCATATGGGTGCATGTCAATCAAAATGGTCACCGTGCGCATTAAGCCTATCTGAAAAATTTAGATCCTCACATCTCCATCATAGGAAGATCATGTGTCGCCATTGTGGTATAACCTTCGTGTCCACCTGGGACATCCCGTAACAAGTTCTAGTATTGTGGTCGCCCATGATGTGGTCCTGTATTGCAGTCTGAGAGTTAATATAGCAGAAGCATGTAGCTCATAACAAATGATCATTTTCTCTTTATACCTCCACAATGTGTTAATTGTATTCCTTAGTTAGTGAATTCATTGTGCTAGTTTCCCAACACTTGTTCGATAACCATGAGAGAATATGCCCTTCTATGTGTCACTATGACACTTCCTTTATCAAGTCAAAATCCATGGAGAATTCATCATGAACATCTGCAAACCTTCCATGATTATTTTGCACTGTCCCATTGAGTTTGGTTGTCTTTACACCCTCGGCCTCTAGAATCATTGACTATGTCATTGTCATGTGCGGGGAGTTTTGCTACCCTTGGTATTCCACCTCCTTGAGTGGATAGGAGTGTCATTTGTCTTTCTCCCCGGAGCATCATGTTAACCATTAGAACGCCTCTAACCAATACGTGATTTCGTCCCAACATTTAGATGTCCTAGCTATGTGGTTTCACTCGTGAAAGGTTGAGATTAGATGACTTCAGATTTTTGCACATATCATGAGCATATTGAATTGGAAGACAAGTTATTGTATCTTTACCTCTCTCATATAGGATCAATTATCAGGAAGGGTTAAGCTGTTTGAAGTATGATAATCTCATAAGTGTTCCACTTCTTTTCATCCTCATGGGCTTGTGGCATAGATTCCTTGTGTTAGTTAATATTAAGAGTGTAATTCAACTTCATGTGTTTTGGAAACCCATATTGCATTCAAGGTGCCAGAATATTCTCATTCTTGATAACTGGATTTTCCCTACACTCCAGGTGGAGACCGGGTCACGTACTTGAATATTCCTCCTTAATGGTTCCTATTGCCAATGTATGAGTTACCCCGATGCCTTAATTGTCTAATAGTTAATGTCGTCACTATGATTAACCCTGTTAGCATTGTTAGTAGTAATTTTCATGTCCTTTAGCATGTAACCTCATGAAATACTCTGTTCAGCACCTAAATGGATTCCTAAATAATTCCAGCCCAATCTTGAACTCTGTTGCTCCTTACTGTATTAGATCTATTGGGTATTGAAGGTTCAAACATGTCAAAGAAGAAGTATCCTCGTGTGATCCCATATATTCGATAGGTACTTTTATTGTCAGTTTATGATAGCACATCTTAGAGTAATTGTTGAAGGTCATCAAGGGTTTAGTGAGAGTTTTCGCCTAGAGATTTAGAGTTTTGGAGGGTGAACAAGTTATTCTCAAAATTTTCCCTTGTAGATGTTATGAGAGTTGATAATGAAGGGTACGTAAGCGCATTTCCCATTAGGTCGCACTAGGAGTATAGTGTTTCCCCATAGGTGTTCCTCATGAATTTGTGTTTTCATATGCCTATGTCTAAGAAGGTAGGTGGAGATAAATTGTGTATCATTCCGGTGGAAGTTATTGAAGGTAAAGTTAATGGATAGTTAGCTTATGCGAGATATCTACTTGTAATCCTTGTTAGGTAAGTATGGGGGTGGTAATTGCTCCCGTGAATGTGTTCTGGTAAAGTTTGTAGGTATAAGAGGACACATTGAAGGTCGAGAGTGTTGTGGAAATAAAATATTTTCTCTTGATTGTATAGCAGTTGGTTATGTTTTGAAAGGTACCTTCTAGGTGTTATGATTTAAAAATGTGCAATCAAGGTATCATCATGATAATGTGGTGCTTGTAATACTGAGGTTCTTGTTATTGATATATACATTATGGTACTTAATCGAGTTGTGGATGTATTTTTAGGATGGTTATGATGGTTCTCTGACAGGTGGATAGGCCTAGTTACGAAGAAGACTCTGTCGAAATTTCTAAAATATTTGGGAGTTAGTCAAAATTTAGGGACTTAGGTAGGTTAGAAAGAGATTTATTATGTTATGTTAAGCGTTTAAGTTGGACTCTACTCCTCATTCGGGGACGAATGATCCTAAGGGGGGGTGAATGTAAGGCCCCGAAAAAAAAACAATTCGCTAAGTAAACTAGGCATTCGTGGTGCTCGTAGGCTAATTATAATATTTATATTCTATTAACATGGTGGACATCAATTGTACTTGGTAAATAAGTGTACAAGTCTTGTGGTAAGTAATTTGGGGTCCAAGGAAAGGCCTAAGTCTTAGGAAAATTGGAAAAGTTCATAATAGGCTAAGATTTCAAATGAGTTCGCACAAGCCCCCACTTTGAACGAGGATATATACATATGTATAAGGTTTTATGTGATGAACAACCTATAATACGAAAGGTCTTCGAGTCTAGTTTACAACTCTTCAAACTGTTTGTCATTTGGATATTCCTACACAAAGTTATGATCAAATTACCAAAGGCTGGATTTTCGACCAATTTGTGATCGCGAAACGACCATGCGGACCGCATATGCGTCGCATAGTGAAGCAGTGTCAGGCAAAACATTATGTTGTCGCATGTTGATTATGCTGTAGCATAATCGATTATGCTGTCGATTATGCTATCGCATTTCGATTATGCTACAAGAATGCTGCCCACATTTCAATTATGTTATAGCATAATTGCACCACATTTTTGACTTCAGGGGTCATTTTTGGAAATTTTTATATCCGAACCCACTTTGATAAATAAGCTTTGGGGCTTCATTTGAGACTATTTTTACACTAAATCTAGAGAGAGGTGAGAGCATTTTAGAGAGAGAAGGAGGAACCCAACATTTAATCATCCAATCCTGCATCAATCTTCAAGAATCAAAGAACTCAATCACAAGTTCTTCATCTAAGAGGTAAGATTCTATACATTAGACTTTAATTTCGAGTTTGGGGTATAAGATGGGGTATTGAGGTATGATTATTGGGTGTAGTAGTATTATGTATACATGCATGTATAACTTAGGTTTATGGGAAGATTATTGAACATAAATAAGTAAAGATTGAGTTAGGGAATGAGGAAATCTTGTAAAAGAGATTTGAAATCAAGATGCTCAAGTAGTATTTGATAAAATGCTCAAATGAGCTGAAACCATAAATACCATCCTAATTTGTGTTCAATTTTATTATGTCTCAAAGTAGATCGGGATTGTTAGAATTTTCGGAACGTTGTAGTAACTTAAGGAAAGCTAAAACAAGGTATGTATGGCTAAAACCCCGTCTTTTAGAAATTGAGTTTTATTGATGCTTGTGTAAATGTGGTAAGACTGAACTTTAGATTCTTGCTTTGATTGATAATTTACATGAATTGGTGTTGTGACCTTATATTTGTGAAAGATGCATTCCAATATGATCAATGTGCTATTCTTGATAACTTAAAAAGGGTGCAAGGAATATGAATCATGTATTGAAATGCTAAGACCTTAAATTGAGATTGGAGCTGTGTCGCACCTCCTTTTTCCCGCGCCTGAGGGGCGCGTGGGGAGTTTTCTCCAATTAAAGGACAGTCGAAACGGGATTTGTTTATTTGTTTCAGAGTCGCCACCTGGGAATTTTGAGGCATCCCAAGTCATCAATTATAATCCCTGAATCGAGGAGAATATGACTCTGTTTATTTATCTGCGAACCAGAAATCCTGAGTAAGGAATTCTGTTAATCCGGAAGAAGGTGTTAGGCATTTCCGAATTCCGTGGTTCTAGCACGGTCGCTTAACTGTTTTTATTATTGGCTTAATCATCTTGATTTTATTAAATACTTTTTTGTTACGTGATTTTTCTACCGCTTTTGCTTATCGTGATTAAGGACCCTTCTTTGAATCGAATTACGCGTACGTATATTCGTGTTACAAATTTAAAAATGCGGAATTGTGTCACGCGTACGTGTACACAATAATTTTTGATAATATATTAAGCAATCATTTTTCCGAGATTGTGTTGAATCAAGAATATTTATTTTTCTTGAATAGTGAACCGTACATCTCGGGTTTTTATGAAATTGATTTAACGCCTTTGGATAAATCCTTTTATTAAATATTCGTTCGAAATTGCGCGTACGCATAATCCGAATTTTTTGCTTTTAAAAATATAATCAAGGTACGCGAACGTATCCCTAATTGCGCAAAAATATTTGCAATGATATTAAGGATTTTTCCGCAAATTATTCATTATATCCATACATTTTTATGTGAAAATCATGATAAATTCCCATTTAAGGTTTCAAAGAATTTACAATATTAAATGTTGACCGTTGATTATATTTTCCGAATATAAATAATTTATTCCAACTGTTCAAATTCAAAGGACATAATAAAAATATGATTAATACTATCTTTTAAAAAAATATATGACATATATATATATACATGCCAAAGAATAAATGGCATATGAAACTGAAAATAAATGATTCATAAAGGGAAGGAAATATTTTCCGAGAATTTTCATTGTTTACTTAATGCAAATTCTATTTCTAATTATCAATGATGTAAAATGTGGCAATCTATGCTTGTACATCTCTTTTCATTCTCATACACTCACTTTTAATCTAATAGGCCTAATTACTTGTTCACTTTGTTTTATGAAAGTAGATAAGCATCGAATTTGTAGAAAGGGAATTATTATGCAAGTTAATTTAACAAAGTTACATTACATGCAACCCGACTATTTGGCGTAAGCATTCATAACGTTCTGTCATCATGACGAGCTATACCAACTTACTTTACTCATATGATTATACCTGTCATCATACCATATAATAACTTATACCAATCTAAACAAAATCATACTTATTACAAGATATTCTACTAATGTAACTTCTTTATCTTTGCATTTAGCTAATAGTACTATGGGATGCAATCAATGGTCCATTTTTATGCCTTACTCCCTGTCTTGACAATTTATTAAACTAATGAGATAATGAACTAATGTTATTACAAACCTTTATACAAACTTTTAAAGTAAGACAAATAGCTCATAGCTATCAAATTGAATTTACTACTAATTAACTAACATGAAACAAAAATGAAATTTAAATTGATGAACTTGGACAAATAAAAATAGACTTTCAGTTCAAGCTTCATCGACAAGTCATGTTGAATCTCTTTCCAACTTAAAATTTAAAAGACATATACCTGAAAATGGAGGTAGAAGAAGTAAGTTTCAGCAGTTACAGCAGTAACACACTCAGCCAAATATCAGTATTCCCACAGATTTGAACAATAATAAGACCCGAAGAAAATAGATGCACAGTATAGTATTTTGAAAGACACTTCAGATTTTAACTGAACAGTGGAATCACACAAAGTTGAACAGATTCAACACAAGAACATCATTTCAGATTTCAGCTTTTCTTCAGTTACAAATTCAGTTTGTTTCTGATTTTCTGTTTCTGCTGCTGTATCTGTGTGTGAGTGTATATGTGAGTATTCTATTTTCTGTTTCCTTTCTTTAAAATCTCAGCCCTCAAAATCTCTTAAAGATTTTCTCTTAAAAATTCTCTCTGTTAAAAAAAACTTTCTGAAAATTCTGTTTTTCTCTCTCAAAATTCTCTCTTCCCCAACTGTCTGTCCAGCTCCTGTATTTATACAGGGCTGGTCTTAGGCAATTTTAAGTGCTTCTTGGACCCCCTTCTTCTTTTTTAAAAACAGAAAATCCCATTATGTAAAACCTTTTCCCTGATTTTCAGCAGCCCATTATCCCTTGTTCCCCATTAGTATCATTAACCTATAGCCACTAACATTACATTATAATATACTAGCACTAACACCCTGTTTTTTACTGCTCATTCCGAGAAATGCCCCTGAAATCTTGATGTTATTACTGAAAAATCAGAACCTATAGCAAAACAGATTCTAAAATCTGTACAAACTTAGTTATCTCCTGATTTACAGCTATAACCAATCCTATTAACCTCCTAACACAATTGCATTTGACCAACTTTTGCAAACTTGAATTCAAACTGGACATTACAACAATATTATACTGAATTCAGAACTAACATCATAACAACATTACTGAAGTTATCACAACAGTTCAGACTGGATTTAACATTGAACCAAAATCAGACACATACAGGATCATTGCCAATACTGACAATGCCCTTGACACTTTAATGTTCAGATAACATATATACAACACTTATTGACAGATTCATATAAACCAGGATGATTTAACTGATGATTATCTACAATATCTGTCAACAAACAGTACATAATGATAGAAAACAGGTTGTTTCAATCAGTATTATTATGAATGAAAATTCATAATATAACTAATCGACGAACTAAATCGAGTCGATTACACACATTGTAACTAAGCACAATCAATCAGAAACAATTCACATTTAAAATTAGGTAGACGAGTAGGAGACAGTATGATAATAACAGATTGAAAAATTATACAGACTAAAACAAACACAAAAATACATATATAATACAAAATATAAATAGAAAAAATACCTTTGAATTTTCAATTTTATTTCGACTCGACTTGGATTTGGACCTTTTTTGTTTGAAATCAAACTGACCTTAGTCGAAGTATTTTCCACTGAAAATACTTCGACTAAGGTCGATTAAACCTCAATCTTCATTTAATATGCACAGAATCCGGAAGTTTGGTATTTTTAGGGTTCTTAAAAACTCGATTTGGGATTTAACCATTTCTGGTCAGATTCGAGAAGAACCAAACATGACACAATGGTGAGGGTAGCCTAGGGGTTATTTGGTGTTAATTTGAAGCGGATCTGAGTTCGTCCTTGTTTGGTCTGAATCTTCAAAAGAAGATTCGAGAAGCTCGGGACTGATTCGAGCCAAACAACCAACAGATCCATACTCAGGATGACTAGGGGAAGCTATGGTGTTAACTAGGTGTTGTTTGGTTTAGGTCTGAACTTGGCTCGAATCTTCAAGTGAAGATTCGAGAACCTCCAGGGAGATTCGAACCAAGCTGGTAACATATTCGGATAGAGGGTGTTCAGGGGGTCCTAGGGTGTTAAGTTGGTGACCGGCGGCGTTGATGCCGCCGGGTTTCAGGCGAAGGAATCCTAGGGCGGCTAGGGTTAGGAGTGGGGGTTTGGGAAGATGATGAACAGGAGAGGATGGGGGGTGTTTAGTTAGGGGCCGGGGTAAAGGGTTACGGGTTTATATAGGGGAATGATGGGTGGATATGGACCGTTGGATTAGGCAGGATGGATGGCTGAGATCTATTCACTTAACCAAACGGTGTCGTTTGGTTTAAGTTAGGGGACGGGTTGAAACGGGGCAGTGGGTCGGGTACTGATCACGGGTTAGGGTGATGAGATCTTGGCCGTTGGTTGTATTTAATCCAACGGCCCTTGATAAGGGGTGACCAAACGACGTCGTTTGATTCTGCTTGAATTGGACCGGACATGGGGCTGTTGGGATTGGGCTTGTGAAGGGAATTAATTGATTTGGGCCTGGATTTTAATCCAGGTCCAATCTTTTACTTGTGTTATTATTATTTTTTATTATTATTTTTTATTATTTTCTAATTTCATTATTAACAAAAATCTTAATTAAAATTATAAAAACAAAATTACCATTACAAAGATATTAATTACCTTTTTAACAACTATTAACACATAGACAACATTAATCACACAGTGGAACATTAAAAATAGAACAAAAATGCATATTTTTATGATTTTATTTAAATTAACTTAATTAAATGCATACTTAAATCCTAGATATGCATGAAACATGTATTTTTATTTTTATTTTGTTTAATTATAACAAAACAAACATTTTACGGACATAAACAAATATTTAACACCACGCAAATTCAGAAATTACACAGTAAAAGAAATTTATTTTGATTTATTTTGGAGCAGTTTTTCGTAAGGCAAAAATCACGTGCTCACAGCTGCCCCTCTTTGTGCGGAAACTCGAAGAGTTTTCGTGCAAAGATAAAGTGAGCGGATACGAGCGATTTTTGCCCGTTCGAATACTCCGTGGGAAGCATTTTTAGAAAGATTTGACCGAACCTCTGCTTCAAAGGTTTCCTACATATCCTTGGCTATAAAGGAATCAGGTCAATGTAGTTCGGGAATTTTTTGGTAGCTGGGACTACCGTGGGACTGTGATGTTACTGCTGCTTCGTGCTGTTTTTACTGCTTGCTGACCTCCTTATTACACCTTACTTTAAAGGAAATACAAAATTAAGCTAGATTATGGTACAGGAATTATAAAAATCTTATCTAGATCATGCCCTTGCGTTTCTTGTTGTCTTGATATCTTGGTGAATCTTGGGCATTTGGCTTATTCCGTATTCCTCTTGGAACTCTTGTTGTTTCTTGCTGGGGATTCTGTTGGACTCCTCTGCTTTATTGATTCTAAGTGTGCTCCTTTCTCACATGAGTGGGCTTTTGGTTTCAACACTTCAATTGCATTCCCTCGTTCTTCAGGTGGGTGCCTTGACTGCTTCTTTTCTTTCTTCATCCTCATTTTCCAGGTGGACGTTTGACTTCTTTAATTCTTTTATCCTCATTCTCCAGGTGGATGCCTGATTTCTTCAATTCTTTATCCTCATTCTCCAGGTGGACGCCTGATTTCTTCAATCTCTTTATCCTCATTCTCCAGGTGGACGCCTGACTCGTTCAATTTTCATCCTCATTCTCCAGGTGGACGCCTGATTTCTTCAATTCTTTGTCCTCATTCTCCAGGTGGACGCCTGACTTCTTCTTTTCTTTGTCCTCATTCTCCAGGTGGACGCCTGACATCTTCTTTTCTCATCCTCATTCTCCAAGTGGACGTCTGACTTCTTCAATTCTTTGTCCTCATTCTCCAGGTGGACGCCTGACTTCTTCTTTTCTCATCCTCATTCTCCAGGTGGACGCCTGATTTCTTCAATTCTTTGTCCTCATTCTCCAGGTGGACGCCTGACTTCTTCTTTTCTCATCCTCATTCTCCAGGTGGACGCCTGACTTCTTCAATTCTTTGTCCTCATTCTCCAGGTGGACGCCTGACTTCTTCTTTTCTCATCCTCATTCTCCAGGTGGACGCCTGACTTCTTCAATTCTTTGTCCTCATTCTCCAGGTGGACGCCTGACTTCTTCTTTTTCTTTATCCTCATTCTCCAGGTGGACGCCTGACTTCTTCTTTTCTCATCCTCATTCTCCAGGTGGACGCCTGACTTCTTCTTTTCTCATCCTCATTCTCCAGGTGGACGCCTGACTTCTTCAATTCTTTGTCCTCATTCTCCAGGTGGACGCCTGACTTCTTCTTTTCTCATCCTCATTCTCCAGGTGGACGCCTGACTTCTTCAATTCTTTGTCCTCATTCTCCAGGTGGACGCCTGACTTCTTCTTTTTCTTTATCCTCATTCTCCAGGTGGACGCCTGATTTCTTCTTTTTCTTTATCCTCATTCTCCAGGTGGACGCCTGATTTCTTCAATTCTTTGTCCTCATTCTCCAGGTGGACGCCTGACTTCTTCTTTTCTCATCCTCATTCTCCAGGTGGACGCCTGACTTCTTCAATTCTTTGTCCTCATTCTCCAGGTGGACGCCTGACTTCTTCTTTTCTCATCCTCATTCTCCAGGTGGACGCCTGACTTCTTCAATTCTTTGTCCTCATTCTCCAGGTGGACGCCTGACTTCTTCTTTTTCTTTATCCTCATTCTCCAGGTGGACGCCTGACTTCTTCTTTTCTCATCCTCATTCTCCAGGTGGACGCCTGACTTCTTCAATTCTTTGTCCTCATTCTCCAGGTGGACGCCTGACTTCTTCTTTTCTCATCCTCATTCTCCAGGTGGACGCCTGACTTCTTCAATTCTTTGTCCTCATTCTCCAGGTGGACGCCTGACTTCTTCTTTTCTCATCCAGGTATTTCCTGACACAAATATTGTATTTGCCCCTATTTTAAATCAAAGAAAATTTCGTTAGTTTAAAGCAGGGTGGCTGGTTGTGGTATTCTTGCCGATGGTGATGTTTCTCTTCGTCTCTCTTTATTGCCTTGGAATGATTGAAAAGACTGTTTTGTCTTTGTAATTGATCCTTGACTATAGGATTTCCCTCTGTATGTTTTCCTTCAAAACCTTTTAACTGTAATCATATGCCTCTTCTGACTTTGCTGATCCACTTTTGATTTCCTCTTTCTTACACCCATATTTTATCTCCCACCTTTCGTGGCCGTATTTTGTAGCCTTGGATCTTGGTAGTATACCTTGACATTTTTTCTTATTTGTTTAGAATAAAATTTATCTCAAAGCTTGGAGAAAGTAAGATTATTAGTAGCGAAATACGATGATTTCGACAATTATAGAATGAAAAGAAAAAAAATCCAATTTTTGGATGACTGTTGGAAAGGAATAAAGGACTTATCTGATTGGAATTACTGACACCAATGATCAGGGTATGCATTTCGGATTAATCAACCCAGTCTTTTAATCAATCTCCTTTCAATTGTCTCAAGGAGTTTTCACCGATAAATTTTCCTTGTTTTTCACTTCTTCACTTCCTTTTCGCCTTATGGTGCCCGTGTGGGTTTTCACCTATAAGACTCTCTCATTTTACTTTTCTCTCAACTTTCGTCGCCTTATGGTGCCCGTGTGGGTTTTCACCTATAAGACTCTCTCATTTTTACTTCCTTTCCTTGTTTGTACCAGAGTGTTATGAACCACTTTATTTGCTTGCCTCAGCATTTTTTCTAAGATTGATCGAAAAGTCTTTTTGGTATAAGGTTAGGAATGGAAAAGGTATCAAAAGCTAAATAGCTTTGGTATGGGTTTAAAATTACAGCTCTTGGAATCTTTTCTTATTTCCAATACAATTCCTGCCCCAGTTTCTTGATTGGGGTCTCTTAATGTTTCTTTTCCGTGCACATTGTGCATGTGGTGCACCATATGACCGAGCCGTGAGGCGCCTACGTATCCTTCTTTGAGGAATCAGGTCAAACGTAGTTCACTCCATAATAGTGAAGATTTTGATTTCTTTTTTCTTTTTTTTATTGATTCCAAGAGAGGGTAGGAAAAAAATAAGTATGGCTCAAAGGGGAAGCAAATGGTATAGTGTTTGGATAGCAGAATAAATTGCCTTTGTCATTTCAATCTTCGAAAGTGCTAAATACAAACATTCAAAAAGTTATGCATAATATCTCTTTACTGCGTCAGAATTGATCGCCATATCTATGCATTTGCCTTCAATATCTGTTAAACATAGTGCACCATTCGATAATACTCTGGTCACAATGAATGGTCCTTGCCAATTCGGAGCAAATTTGCCTTTTGCTTCAACCTGATGTGGAAGAATGCGTTTCAGCACATGCTGACCTACTTCAAACTTCCGGGGACGCACCTTTTTGTTGTATGCTCTTTCTATTCTTCTTTGATATAATTGACCATGGCATACTGCGGTCAATCGTTTTTCATCAATCAAATTTAACTGTTCTAGACGGGTTTTGACCCATTCATCATCATCAATCTTTGCTTCGGCAATGATCCGAAGGGAAGGAATCTCAATTTCTGCAGGAATTACTGCTTCAGTGCCGTATACCAACAAATAAGGAGTTGCTCCTACTGAAGTGCGAACAGTAGTGCGGTATCCCAATAATGCAAATGGTAATTTTTCATGCCATTGTTTTGAACCTTCTACCATTTTCCGCAGTATCTTCTTTATGTTTTTGTTGGCTGCTTCTACTGCTCCATTCGCCTTGGGCCGATATGGGGTAGAGTTACGATGTGTAATCTTAAACTGTTGACATACTTCTTTCATTAAGTTGCTGTTAAGATTAGCACCGTTATCTGTGATGATCACCTTCGGGATTCCGAATCGACATATGATATTTGAGTGGACAAAATCGACCACAGCTTTCTTGGTCACTGATTTGAATGTCTTGGCCTCAACCCATTTGGTAAAATAATCAATAGCTACCAGAATGAATCTGTGTCCATTGGATGCTGCCGGTTCAATTGGTCCAATCACATCCATGCCCCAAGCAACGAAAGGCCATGGTGCCGACATTGTGTGCAACTCGGATGGTGGAGAATGAATCAAATCTCCGTGTATTTGGCATTGATGACATTTGCGCACAAAATTGATACAATCTCTCTCCATGGTAAGCCAATAGTAACCAGCTCGGAGGATTTTCTTTGCCAACACATATCCACTCATGTGGGGTCCGCAAATTCCTGAATGTACTTCAGACATGACAGTTGTAGCTTGTCTGGCATCTATGCATCTTAATAATCCAAGATCTGGTGTTCTTTTATACAAAACTCCTCCGCTTAAGAAGAATCCATTTGCTAATCGCCTAATGGTCCTCTTTTGATCTCCTGTGGCTTGTGCGGGATATATACCCATCCTGATATATTCCTTGATGTCATGGAACCATGGTTCTCCATCAAATTCTTCTTCAACCATATTGCAATAAGCGTGCTGATTGTGGACTTGAATATGTATTGGATCCACATAAGCTTTGTCCGGATGGTGCAACATTGATGCCAGGGTAGCTAATGCATCTGCAACCTCATTATGGATTCTTGGAATATGTTGGAATTCCATTGATTGAAACCGCTGACAAAGATCATGTAGACATTGCCGGTATGGGATGAGCTTCAAGTCTCGGGTTTCCCATTCTCCTTGAATTTGGTGTACCAAAAGATCCGAATCTCCCATGACTAAGATTTCTCGGATACCCATATCGGCGGCTAGCCTTAACCCCAAAATGCAAGCTTCATATTCAGCCATATTATTGGTGCAATAAAATCGTAGTTGAGCCGTAACAGGATAGTGATGCCCTGTTTCAGAAATGATTACAGCTCCTATTCCGACTCCTTTCATGTTAGCAGCTCCATCAAAGAAAAGTTTCCAGCCAGGTTTTTCAATTTGCTCCACCTCGTCGATATGCATTGTTTCCTCATCAGGAAAATAAGTCTTCAGCGGCTCATATTCCTCATCGATCGGGTTTTCGGCTAAATGATCGGCCAGTGCTTGAGCCTTCATTGCAGTTCGAGTCACATAGATGATGTCGAATTCTGTGAGCAATATCTGCCACTTTGCAAGTCTTCCTGTTGGCATAGGCTTTTGAAAAATGTATTTCAATGGATCCAACCGAGAAATGAGGTAAGTAGTGTAGGATGACAAATAGTGTTTCAATTTTTGAGCTACCCATGTTAGGGCGCAACATGTCTTTTCCAGATGAGTATACTTAACCTCATAAGCCGTGAACTTCTTGCTAAGGTAGTAGATGGCCTGTTCTTTTCTGCCCGTGAGGTCATGTTGCCCCAATACACAACCAAATGAATTCTCCAAGACTGTTAAGTAAAGAATCAAAGGTCTTCCTGGCTCTGGCGGGACTAACACGGGTGGTTTCGACAAGTACTCTTTTATCTTATCGAACGCTTCTTGACACTCATTGGTCCATTTGACTGCAGCATCCTTTTTTAACAATTTGAAAATTGGCTCACAGGTTGTTGTAAGCTGAGCAATAAACCTGCTGATGTAATTTAGCCTCCCTAACAAACTCATTACTTCAGTTTTGTTTCTTGGAGGTGGCAGTTCTTGAATGGCTTTGATCTTTGACGGATCTAGCTCAATGCCTCGTCGACTGACTATGAATCCCAGCAACTTTCCGGATGGAACTCCAAATGCGCACTTGGCAGGGTTAAGCTTGAGGTTGTACCTGCGAAGTCTTAAGAAGAACTTCCTCAAATCCTCAACGTGGTCGGCCTGATGCTTTGATTTTATGATCACATCGTCCACGTATACCTCAATCTCCTTGTGTATCATATCATGAAACACTGTGGTCATTGCTCTCATATAGGTTGCTCCGGCGTTTTTTAAACCGAATGGCATTACCCGGTAGCAATAAGTTCCCCATGGTGTGATGAATGCCGTCTTTTCTGCATCTTCTTCATCCATTAGAATTTGATGATATCCGGCATAACAATCCACGAAAGACCCTATATCATGCTTGGCACAATTGTCGATCAAAATATGGATATTGGGTAATGGGAAATTATCCTTTGGACTTGCTTTGTTGAGATTGCGATAGTCGACGCATACTCTAATTTTGCCATCTTTCTTTGGCACAGGAACGACATTAGCTAACCAAACAGGATATCGAGTGACTCGAATGACCTTTGCTTCCAATTGTTTGGTGATTTCTTCCTTAATTCTCACACTCATATCAGGCTTGAATTTTCTCAGCCTCTGCTTGACAGGAGGCACCGTTGGATCGGTGGGCAATTTGTGGACCACTAAATCAGTGCTCAAGCCCGGCATGTCGTCATACGACCATGCAAAAACATCTTTGAATTCTATGAGTGCTTTAATTAACTCTTCTCGGATCTTTGGTTCGAGATGGACACTTATTTTAGTTTCCCGGACATTACTCGTGTCCCCTATATTGACATCCTCGGTATCATTCAAGTTAGGTTTGATTTTTTCCTCAAAGTGAATTAACTCTTTACTAATCTCTTCAAAAACCTCATCTTCATCATATTCTGATTCATAATCACAATATGTTTCTTGAATTAATATTTCGGAATCAGATTGATTTTTAAGACTGGGCTGAAGATTCCTCATGCATGCCATATCACTAGAGCCAGCGTAAAAAGAACTGTACAGAAAAAAAGAAAAAGAAAAAAAAACTATTAGGAATGATAATAAAAAGGAAACTGCTTTTTATTGGATAATGAAAGATAACAAGGTTTTGCACGCTTCAAACCAACTGTAAGATAAACTTTGGGATTACAACCTTGAAATATCCCAAACAAACTGAAAGAAAATCAAAATAAACTACCAAGACTCCTTTCGAATTGGGAGAGGAGTGGCTTTCCAATTATTGAGCTTTGTTTTTGGTCCAACGAATTGAACTTCTGCGTTGCTACACCCTTCTCCGTCTTCCAGCATATTTACATCACTAAACAATTTCTCGAACCTTTCAATTAATTCCTCCTCAGGATTGACCTGGGATTTAGGAATTGTTGTTATTAGCTGATTTTTAGCACCGGTCTTGACAAAAGACTTCGACAGCTGTGGTACTGGTTTTTGAAGAACCCACGCTCGGTGTTTCAATTTTCTGGCTCTTATCACGTCATTGGTGGTAGGTGTGAATCCTAAACCGAATGTTCCCCAGTTCTCGGGGAGAGATACTGGTTGTACAATTCCTTGCAAAGATAAGCCCAGACCTTTGCCGGGTATAAAGCCATTCTTCAGCATTTCATAAGCTACCATGACTGATGCAGAGGATACCTTTGGACTCGCAAGGTATTTTCCTTCTGGAATTTTCTCTACCGTCACCGTGTCGGACACTTGGTATACCCATGGTCCTTGGTCAATTTCTGCTCCCTCGACTGGTACAATGGTGCTGTTGTGAGCATTTAAACTTTCTTCTCCATGTACGACTATCTCTTGATGGTCCCATTCAAACTTGACAGCCTGATGTAGTGTTGACGGGACTGCTTTAGCAGCATGGATCCATGGTCGACCCAACAACAAGTTGTAAGAGACAGTTATGTCCAACACTTGGAATTCCATTGTGAATTCAACTGGCCCTATAGTTAGTTCCAACACTATGTCGCCAAATGAATCTCTGCTTCCACCGTCAAATCCTCGTACGCAGATACTATTCTTTTGGATCCTCTCCTCTTTAATTTTTAATTTGTTTAAAGTGGAAAGAGGGCATATGTTTGCACTGGACCCATTGTCGACCAATACCCGGGTTACTACGGAATTTTCACATTTCACGGTGAGGTAAAGAGCTCTGTTGTGCTCGGTACCTTCCACAGGTAATTCATCATCAGCAAATGTAATTCTGTTTGTCTCAAAGATTCTGTTGGCTATTTTTCCCAAATGATTTACAGAGATCTTTTCAGGAACATGAGCTTCATTCAGGATTTTCATCAACGCCAGACGGTGTTCCTCTGAATGGATCAGTAATGACAACAATGAAATTTGAGCGGGGGTCTTCTTTAATTGATCCACAACAGAATAATCATGGAGCTTCATTTTTCTTAAAAACTCCTCCGCCTCTTCTTCCGTCACAGCTTTCTTCGTGGGCATTGGATTGTTTTTAGTTTTTCTCAGCTCTTCGGGAGTAAAACATCTTCCCGAACGAGTCAAGCCTTGTACCTCACACACTTCTTCCTTGATTTCTTTGCCTTTGTACATTACGGTCACCCGTTCATAGTTCCATGGGATGGCTTTGTTGTTGATGATTGGCAGCTGAATTACAGGTGCAATAATAACTCGATCTGTACGTGCTCCTTCCACAATTACGACGGGTTTGTTAGCAACCCCTGGTACTATCACCTTTGTCCTCTCTTGTTTTGCGGCAACTTTGTTCGATGATCCCTCATCGACTATCATAGACGGTTCACCACCATTCTTGTTATGCTTAAACACCAGCTTCTCCTCCATTAACTGCTTATCTGGCTTGGTTTCATGAGACTTGATCATCATGACAGTTTGTGATGGCTTCTTTGTCTCCCCATCAGCTTGTATGATTTCTATCATGTTAGCCTCTTGATGGGCTGGCATTGGATTTCTATTGATATTTGGAGTTTCGGGGGTTTGAACCTCGATTTTATTAGTGTCAATCAGCTCTTGTATTGCATTTTTCAAATGCCAACATTTCTCCGTATCATGGCCTGGTGTACCGGAGCAATATTCACAGCTAATGGTGTAATCCAGATTCTTTGGTGGAGGATTGGGTAGCTTGGATTGTATTGGTCTCAACATGTCTAACTGTCTCAGCCTGTGGAACAGACTAGTGTAAGACTCTCCCAATGGAGTGTAAGTTTTCTTTTTCTGTTCCCTTTCTCCCCTGAATGCTGGCCTAGGCCTGAAACCTGGTCCGGGATAAGCTCGGGGGTAGGTATTTGGTGTGACAGGAGCACGCCAATTGGTGTGAACAGGTGGCTGATTGTATGCTTGAGCGTGGTTAATGGCGAAATGAGGCTCTGAAGGGTGATAGTAATGTTGGGATGAATCATGGTGGTAAGCTGCTTGGCGAGGTCGTTGCTGATTATAGTAAAGCGGTGAACCCCTGGGTCCTGGCCAAATTCCTGAATCAACTACGGTTGCTTCCTCCCTCTTCTTTCTTCCGATTCCTCCTACCCCGCCTTGAATAGCTTGAGTAGTTGCCTTAATTGCTGAATAGCTCATGATTTTGTTTGTCTTGAGGCCTTCTTCCACCATACCTCCCATCTTCACTACCTCGTTGAATGATTTTCCAACCGCTGAAACCAAGTGGGCGTAGTAAGTTGGTTCCAAGGCTTGGAGGAAGTAGTCTACCATTTCGCTCTCCTTCATAGGAGGATCCACTCTTGCTGCCTGTTCTCTCCACCGAAAACCATACTCTCTGAAACTTTCATTGTGTTTCTTCTCAAATTTGGTCAAAGATAATCGATCTGGGATGATCTCCAGATTGTATTGAAAATGGTATGCGAATGCATGTGCCAGGTCATCCCAGGTGTACCATCTTCCATGGTCTTGGCGTGTATACCACTCCAAAGCTGATCCGTTTAGACTTTGACTGAAGTAAGCCATCAATAATTCATCCTTTCCCCCAGCTCCTCGCATCTTGCTACAGAAACCCCTTAAGTGGGCTACTGGGTCGCCGTGCCCGCTGTATAAGTCAAATTTGGGCATCTTGAAGCCAAATGGCAATTGTACATTAGGGAATAAGCATAAATCTTTGTATGCTACACTGACTTGCCCACCTAATCCCCGCATGTCTCGGAACGACTGTTCTAGACTTTTGACCTTCCTGAACATCTCTTCTTGTTCAGCATTTTTGGCTGGCTTGTCAATTTCGGTTGGGAGATCAAACCGAGGAGCAGGTGAATTGATTTCGGAGGCTTTGAAGGTGGGCTCCGGGGGTAATATTGGTTGTCTTGGGCCTGAAATGTAGGCTCACTAGGAGATTTGTGAAATGTAGCAGGGGGAGGTGCTACAAAAACAGGAGTCATAGGTGGAGGAAGGTACGGAACTGGTTTTGGAGGTGGAGACTGTGGTGTCTGAGAGGTGGTGCCTCGGTAGTGCTGATAAATGGGGAAACTTGGGGATAATTCAGTGGTGATATTATCCTGAGTTTGGATCATTGATGGAGCAGGGTTATTTGGGTAAGATGGGGGTAACTGTCCTGTAGACCAAGCTTGGTACATTTCAGCCATTTGCTGCTTGAGCTTAAGCATTTCTTCTTTCATTTTCCCGACATCCATCTCTTCTATCTCCATTCCTGTGTCAACATCTGGGATAGACATACTTTCGGGTATTGGTCCTTTTGATCTTGTATGATAGTGATAATATGCCAGTATACTCTTTAGAGAAACTAACTGGTCGAATTCTGAAAATGGACAAACTTGTTAGTTTTGAGAGTTTAACACATATATAATCACACGTTGAGATGCAATGCTCCTAGACAAATAATCCCTTTCTATTATGCATTCGCTCGGTTGCTTGTGTCGTCCCAGCTTTCTTGAAATTGAAAAATTGTCATTCGCTTTTATTTACTATATATATCTTTATCGTGGTGGTCGAATCTTAGAGATTGCCTACGTATTATGTCAAACATGAATCAGACCTTGCGTAGTTCGGACCAAAGTCAATCATGTTTATTTATTATATAAAGATGGAATTATATTCGAAAACTTTAAGAAAATAGCTTGAAACACACACACTTAAATCAAAATAAAAGATACAATTCATAACATCTCACAAAATGCCCCACTTTCCACTTTTGTTCTCTAATATTGGATTATCTGCTCAATGTGGGGCTTGACCTGGATGGCCTCCCAGCGTACGATACATCCTTTCCAACTCCATTGCTAGATGACGAGCAAAAGTGGGCGCATGCTCTGTAAACCTTTCATAATCCATTCCTTGGCAGTTTACATAACTTTGAGATGTGAAGACTGCCAAGTCGTGGATTTGTGCCCTGAAACCTTGGAGACGTTGGTCTTGGTCTTGCAATTGCTGCTGACGAGTGGTGGCTATGTCTCTGACACGGTTTTCACGATCTAAAGCTGATTCTAATAGAGCTCGGAGTCTGGCCTGCTCTAATCTTGCTTGCGATCTTTCCCTGTCGAGGTCTGCTTGTTGGTATTCTCTGTTGCATCTTCTTGCCTCTTCTAGTTGTGCACGAAGCTGGTCTTCTGATCGCATCCAATAGTCTTTTTCCTTCTTGAATTGAGCCTTGTCTTTTTCGGATTGCCTATCTTGGCGTTCCTTGTTAGATCTGGCTTCTTCGTTTAATTGTTGGATCCTTTCTTTTGCTTTGCTCAATGCCCTTTCGTTTTCCGCAAGAATGGAATCATAATCTTGCATTTTTTCGAAGAGATTGGCGATGATTTTTTGATCCTTCCAGCTTCTCTTTGGCGTTTCAGAGACTCTTTTCATTTTTAGGAATCGAGCATGAAGATTTTCATTCTCACAAGCTAGACTCTTTTTCTCGCCTTTGGCTTCTTGTTCTTGCAAATCTTTCTCCAAACTGAGGCTTCTTAGATTTTCTTTTAGGGCATGGATAGTGGCTTTGTACCCTTTTTCTTTTTCTCCCCAGATTAACCGTTCTTGGATTTTATCATTGAAATTTTGAACATGGGGTCTTTTTGTTGGCCTTTTTAGCTCAGGTTCCGGTACATCATCCACGCGAGACCGCTTTTCGAACCACCTTGCATATCCAGGATTTATCTCACCCTTGGTAGTGTCTAGGACTTGAGTATCACTTTTCAAGTATCGGCACCCATTCCACATCTGCTGAAGTAGAGCTTCGGGAATAGTGGCTTCTGGGTGTAATTCGATTACTTGCATACTCAAATCTTCCTCATCAGGAACTATTTGATATCTCCCTAGTTGCCTTAGGACTCTTAGTGGTGCATATGGCTGAATGCTTCTCAATCCCAATAGTAGTAGATAACTATTTGAGGTTGACATATGTATTACTTCTCTCATCGGGAGCCATCCCAGAGTCCATTCAATTTGATTTGCCGTTAAAGCCTTTAGATGAGATACCCATGCTTCTATCCCTTCTGGAGCTTGGTAATTTTTTGTTCTTTCCTCATAGCTCTCGATGCAATTAGCTTTGTTCGACCCATACTGTATGATCTTGGGTTGTTGTTGGAGATGTTCAATCACCCACATTTGCAACAAAATTTTGCATCCTTCGAAAACCTTCGCTCCTGATTTGCATAAAGTTAAAGCCCGATAAATATCTGATAGAATGATGGGGACAAGGGTGTGATTTTCTTTAGTGGTGAGGATTTGCACAATTTTTGCGGTGCGAATATCAATTGTTCGCTCTTTATTTGGGAAGACCATGACTCCTAGAAAAGCCACCATGAAAGCAAATCGTCGGTGTATCTGCCAAGTGTCTTTGTTTTGCTTATTAGTAAGGCCTTTCTCATGAATTTCGAACCCATCTGACTTTCCAAATCTGGAATACAAAAAGTTGAAGGAACAACATCCATTGATGACATTGCTTTTCCTGATTTGACTGCTGATGTTCAGAAGACCGAAGAATCGATGTATTGAAGGAGCCTTTGTGAATATCAAGCTTTGATTTCTTAAACTTCCGTCAAAACCAACATAGCCAGCTACCTCCTCTAATGTAGGAGTAAGCTCGAAGTCAGAGAAACGAAAAACATTGTGAACAGGGTCCCAGAAAGTTACTAATGCCGTAATCAGATCATCCCGTGGCTTAACTTTCATAATGTCCGTGAGATTTCCCAAATGCTTGACGACCCATTTTTGACCGTCTTCGCCTAAATCATACCACCACATTTGAAGCTGACATAGAAATTCCTCCGTACTTGTGGATGAGGGGCTTTGCGTAGTGCTCATTTTGTATCTGAAATTTAATAAAGTCAAAATTTATTTTGGAAAAATTTATACTAAAAATTATTTTCGAATTTTTTTTATTAAATATTTTTATTTCAAAATTTAAAACTATATTTTTTTCGAAAATTTTAAAACAACACATTTTATTCCTTGCTTCTTACCATGATTTTATTTAAGCTGGTCAACAAGCATGTTTGAGGCAAATGAATGCACAAGTAACAAGTAGGATGCATCATGATGGTCTTTTAATTTTGGGTTCACCTGTCCTAGACAGACCCAACCCCTGTGTTGAGTCTCCAAGGCCAAATGCATATGATGCAAATATTCGTTCCTACTAGGGATCCGGTACATGGCTGAGTTATTCTAAGTGTAAAACCTTAGGTTGATTGTTCTAAACCTGGCTTACCCAAACGGACAGTTTGAGCCGAAGCGGGGGCAACGTACCGGGAGCACGAAAGTCTGCCCGGCCTAGTTACTTGTCCCAACTCCGTCTTATTTGGTATGACTTTAACAGAAAGGTGGGTCACGCGCACGTGTACACCATAAATTCAGAAGACTCAGAAAGAAGGGGGTTTCGTAGCAGTTGTATATATTCACAATTCAAATAATATTAAAGCGGTAAAAAAAACATTTAGCATATTAGCATATAAACAGTTGAAAATTATATAGTAAGTAAAGCCAAAAAACAGATATTTTAAGCTCGAATTCTTTAAACCCTGAACCAATGGTTCTGGGTTACGGCAACACTTGTCCCCAGCAGAGTCGCCAGAGCTGTCGCACCTCCTTTTTCCCGCGCCCGCGGGGCGCGTGGGGAGTTTTCTCCAATTAAAGGACAGTCGAAACGGGATTTGTTTATTTGTTTCAGAGTCGCCACCTGGGAATTTTGAGGCGTCCCAAGTCACCAATTATAATCCCTGAATCGAGGAGAATATGACTCTGTTTATTTTTCTGCGAACCAGAAATCCTGAGTAAGGAATTCTGTTAATCCGGAAGAAGGTGTTAGGCATTTCCGAATTCCGTGGTTCTAGCACGGTCGCTTAACTGTTTTTATTATTGGCTTAATCATCTTGATTTTATTAAATACTTTTTTGTTACGTGATTTTTCTACCGCTTTTGCTTATCGTGATTAAGGACCCTTCTTTGAATCGAATTACGCGTACGTATATTCGTGTTACAAATTTAAAAATGCGGAATTGTGTCACGCGTACGTGTACACAATAATTTTTGATAATATATTAAGCAATCATTTTTCCGAGATTGTGTTGAATCAAGAATATTTATTTTTCTTGAATAGTGAACCGTACATCTCGGGTTTTTATGAAATTGATTTAACGCCTTTGGATAAATCCTTTTATTAAATATTCGTTCGAAATTGCGCGTACGCATAATCCGAATTTTTTGCTTTTAAAAATATAATCAAGGTACGCGAACGTATCCCTAATTGCGCAAAAATATTTGCAATGATATTAAGGATTTTTCCGCAAATTATTCATTATATCCATATATTTTATGTGAAAATCATGATAAATTCCCATTTAAGGTTTCAAAGAATTTATAATATTAAATGTTGACCGTTGATTATATTTTCCGAATATAAATAATTTATTCCAACTGTTCAAATTCAAAGGACATAATAAAAATTGATTATATTTTCCGAATATAAATAATTTATTCCAACTGTTCAAATTCAAAGGACATAATAAAAATATGATTAATACTATCCTTCAAAAATATATGACATATATATATATACATGCCAAAGAATAAATGGCATATGAAACTGAAAATAAATGATTCATAAAGGGAAGGAAATATTTTCCGAGAATTTTCATTGTTTACTTAATGCAAATTCTATTTCTAATTATCAATGATGTAAAGTGTGGCAATCTATGCTTGTACATCTCTTTTCATTCTCATACACTCACTTTTAATCTAATAGGCCTAATTACTTGTTCACTTTGTTTTATGAAAGTAGATAAGCATCGAATTTGTAGAAAGGGAATTATTATGCAAGTTAATTTAACAAAGTTACATTACATGCAACCCGACTATTTGGCGTAAGCATTCATAACGTTCTGTCATCATGACGAGCTATACCAACTTACTTTACTCATATGATTATACCTGTCATCATACCATATAATAACTTATACCAATCTAAACAAAATCATACTTATTACAAGATATTCTACTAATGTAACTTCTTTATCTTTGCATTTAGCTAATAGTACTATGGGATGCAATCAATGGTCCATTTTTATGCCTTACTCCCTGTCTTGACAATTTATTAAACTAATGAGATAATGAACTAATGTTATTACAAACCTTTATACAAACTTTTAAAGTAAGACAAATAGCTCATAGCTATCAAATTGAATTTACTACTAATTAACTAACATGAAACAAAAATGAAATTTAAATTGATGAACTTGGACAAATAAAAATAGACTTTCAGTTCAAGCTTCATCGACAAGTCATGTTGAATCTCTTTCCAACTTAAAATTTAAAAGACATATACCTGAAAATGGAGGTAGAAGAAGTAAGTTTCAGCAGTTACAACAGTAACACACTCAGCCAAATATCAGTATTCCCACAGATTTGAACAATATAATAAGACCCGAAGAAAATAGATGCACAGTATAGTATTTTGAAAGACACTTCAGATTTTAACTGAACAGTGGAATCACACAAAGTTGAACAAATTCAACACAAGAACATCATTTCAGATTTCAGCTTTTCTTCAGTTACAAATTCAGTTTGTTTCTGATTTTCTGTTTCTGCTGCTGTATCTGTGTGTGAGTGTATATGTGAGTATTCTATTTTCTTTTTCCTTTCTTTAAAATCTCAGCCCTCAAAATCTCTTAAAGATTTTCTCTTAAAAATTCTCTCTGTTAAAAAAAACTTTCTGAAAATTCTGTTTTTCTCTCTCAAAATTCTCTCTTCCCCAACTGTCTGTCCAGCTCCTGTATTTATACAGGGCTGGTCTTAGGCAATTTTAAGTGCTTCTTGGACCCCCTTCTTCTTTTTTAAAAACAGAAAATCCCATTATGTAAAACCTTTTCCCTGATTTTCAGCAGCCCATTATCCCTTGTTCCCCATTAGTATCATTAACCTATAGCCACTAACATTACATTATAATATACTAGCACTAACACCCTGTTTTTTACTGCTCATTCCGAGAAATGCCCCTGAAATCTTGATGTTATTACTGAAAAATCAGAACCTATAGCAAAACAGATTCTAAAATCTGTACAAACTTAGTTATCTCCTGATTTACAGCTATAACCAATCCTATTAACCTCCTAACACAATTGCATTTGACCAACTTTTGCAAACTTGAATTCAAACTGGACATTACAGCAATATTATACTGAATTCAGAACTAACATCATAACAACATTACTGAAGTTATCACAACAGTTCAGACTGGATTTAACATTGAACCAAAATCAGACACATACAGGATCATTGTCAATACTGACAATGCCCTTGACACTTTAATGTTCAGATAACATATATACAACACTTATTGACAGATTCATATAAACCAGGATGATTTAACTGATGATTATCTACAATATCTGTCAACAAACAGTACATAATGATAGAAAACAGGTTGTTTCAATCAGTATTATTATGAATGAAAATTCATAATATAACTAATCGACGAACTAAATCGAGTCGATTACACACATTGTAACTAAGCACAATCAATCAGAAACAATTCACATTTAAAATTAGGTAGACGAGTAGGAGACAGTATGATAATAACAGATTGAAAAATTATACAGACTAAAACAAACACAAAAATACATATATAATACACAATATAAATAGAAAAAATACCTTTGAATTTTCAATTTTATTCCGACTCGACTTGGATTTGGACCTTTTTTGTTTGAAATCAAACTGACCTTAGTCGAAGTATTTTCCACTGAAAATACTTCGACTAAGGTCGATTAAACCTCAATCTTCATTTAATATGCACAGAATCCGGAAGTTTGGTATTTTTAGGGTTCTTAAAAACTCGATTTGGGATTTAACCATTTCTGGTCAGATTCGAGAAGAACCAAACATGACACAATGGTGAGGGTAGCCTAGGGGTTATTTGGTGTTAATTTGAAGCGGATCTGAGTTCGTCCTTGTTTGGTCTGAATCTTCAAAAGAAGATTCGAGAAGCTCGGGACTGATTCGAGCCAAACAACCAACAGATCCATACTCAGGATGACTAGGGGAAGCTATGGTGTTAACTAGGTGTTGTTTGGTTTAGGTCTGAACTTGGCTCGAATCTTCAAGTGAAGATTCGAGAACCTCCAGGGAGATTCGAACCAAGCTGGTAACATATTCGGATAGAGGGTGTTCAGGGGGTCCTAGGGTGTTAAGTTGGTGACCGGCGGCGTTGATGCCGCCGGGTTTCAGGCGAAGGAATCCTAGGGCGACTAGGGTTAGGAGTGGGGGTTTGGGAAGATGATGAACATGAGAGGATGGGGGGGTGTTTAGTTAGGGGCCGGGGTAAAGGGTTACGGGTTTATATAGGGGAATGATGGGTGGATATGGACCGTTGGATTAGGCAGGATAGATGGCTGAGATCTATTCACTTAACCAAACGGTGTTGTTTGGTTTAAGTTAGGGGACGGGTTGAAACGGGGCTGTGGGTCGGGTACTGATCACGGGTTAGGGTGATAAGATCTTGGCCGTTGGTTGTATTTAATCCAACGGCCCTTGATAAGGGGTGACCAAACGACGTCGTTTGATTCTGCTTGAATTGGACCGGACATGGGGCTGTTGGGATTGGGCTTTGTGAAGGGAATTAATGTTTTGGGCCTGGATTTTAATCCAGGTCCAATTTTGTATAACTTGTGTTATTATTATTTTTTTTTTATTTTTTATTATTTTCTAATTTCATTATTAACAAAAATCTTAATTAAAATTATAAAAACAAAATTACCATTACAAAGATATTAATTACCTTTTTAACAACTATTAACACACAGACAACATTAATCACACAGTGGAACATTAAAAATAGAACAAAAATGCATATTTTTATGATTTTATTTAAATTAACTTAATTAAATGCATACTTAAATCCTAGATATGCATGAAACATGTATTTTTATTTTTATTTTGTTTAATTATAACAAAACAAACATTTTACGGACATAAACAAATATTTAACACCACGCAAATTCAGAAATTACACAGTAAAAGAAATTTATTTTGATTTATTTTGGAGCAGTTTTTCGTAAGACAAAAATCACGTGCTCACAAGCTGCATATATTATTCCAAACTATGTGAAATCCTCTATGTATAGAGATGCTGAAGTAATCAAATGAATTTGGGAAATAGAGTATGGCCAATATACGGAGAACTTGAATTATAATTGTACCTGGTGATGCCTATAACATGAGAAAATATGAAATAGATTATAAAATGAGCCTCGACTTTGCTTTCCATAAATGACTTCAATAATAAAGTACCCTAGAGGCTTTGTACACAATTTATGCCATAAGTGGCTGTTCGAGATAAGGTTTTGCCTTATGAGTACATCCAATGTGATCTGAGTTGTTACATACTTTGATGTTGAATTCATATATTGTCATGATTGGAAAAGAGTAATTCAAGAACAATTGGTGTAATTGTTTGTTTATGCCATTGATGTGGGGTTTTATTGTGGTTTGGTGTGTCCCCTCCTTTTTGGGAGAATTCGTTGTGTTTAAAGTTCCATTGTTAATAAACTTGGGTGTATGATTTTTGAAATATTGTATATGCCCATGATTCATGATTCCTCTCATGTGTACTTGACATCTTGAATTGAATGGCTTGTTGTTGAAATTGCCATTGATGTGAAATATGTGGAAATGATGTGAAATGTGAAAAAGAACAGATTGAGTTATGAAATGTGGCCTAGTGCCAAGAATGATGTGAAGAGCTATGGCCCCAAGTGCCGATGAAATGATATATGTGAAACGAAATGATTAATGAGAAGGGAACAACGCTTTGGTAAGGCGGTCTAGCCGATCGTGCCGAGATCGGACTCCGCTCAAGATAGCGGTGGTGTTGAGAATGAATTCCGGAAAAAGGAAAAATGAGATTGTGATTGAAATATATATCTCAAATGAAGCTACCTAGCCGGTCGGGTCGAGATCGGACTCCGCTCAAGATAGTGGTGGTATTGTGAACAATATTGAACACTATGAAATGCCCCAAACTAAAGGTTATGAGAAAATGATGTGAAAATGGCATGATTCTTTTATTTGATAATGTTGTGATCATTTAAAGTGTTTGAGTTGCACTTGTGATTTCCTTATTATTGTATGAAAGTTCTTTCTAACTAGATGGTGTTTAGTTATACATACTAGTGCTATTTGATGGCACTAACATCCCTTTTGCCGGGGGCGCTATATCTTTATATGGATGTAGGTGGTTCCATAGCAGGCAGTGTTGGTCGCAGCTAGTGACGCATCTTCCTTTCAGCTGATTTGGTGAGCCCCACTTCATTTCGGGGTCCTGTACCATTGTTTATCATGTACTTTGTATTAGAGGTATAGCCGAAGCCTTGTTGCCGACATTTTCATATTATTCTTTAGTTATATTTAGAGGCTCCGTAGACAGATTGTAGGTGGTGTTTGGTATCTGGACTTAAAGTAGAAATATTGATATTTGGCAAAGAATTATAAAACTTGTAATATTTTGATAATTATGATTTAAGTTGCTAATGGAAATGAAATGGAAGTTGTTAATGAAATATTTACTAAATCTGATTAATGGAGTCCATCTCCTTTTTAATCATGAGTTGGTTTGGGTAGAATGGAACCTAACAGGCTTGCTCAGTCGGGTTTACTCGGTTGAGCGCCGGTCGTGCTCCTCAAATTTTGGGGCGTGACAGTTGGCTGGTTCCATCCTATGTCCCTGATTACTATCTACCTATTTCATAGCAACAAGTGTTGGGATGGAAAATAACAAAGCAACATGCGGAAGCAACTAAAGCAAATCTTTGACGACGTAAGAGAATTATACTAAAAAAAGAATATTATAATGAGGTTTGGCCAATTAACGTACATATGATAAAACTAATATAGAATAAAATTTAAAACCTTCCCCCTAAACAAAAATGACTATCTTGTGGATGCTATTGTTGTTTACCTCAAAAATACGAGTAAATTAAATTTATTTTGTGGTTTTAAAGATAAGTGATTTAGTTCAATAACAATTAATAATCAAGAAATATGAAGTATAGATGAAGGAAATAAGTAAGACCAAATTAGTAGATAAGTCTGTCTCGACCTCGAGCCCAAATGACCTCGAGATTGGTCATGAATAATAAAGCAAGAATAATGAAGTTAAAGGACAACTCTGATGAACAATGAGCGAAAAAGTAAGATAGTATATTCTTTGTCAATGATTAGATGATCCTCACAAATGATTGGGGTCCCCTTTATATAATAGGGGAACCCTAAAATAGGGTACATTTATATTTACAGTAAGGGATCTTATTGGGGACAGCTATATAACCACCTGTACGGATTTGTACTAATTCGTATAAATATATTCCGAAATTTACGACATGATCTTGGGGATGTGGCAGGAATCTTATCCTTCTGTAACAAACTCATAACGACACTGTTTCGGAGTCAGACGTACTTGGCTCCGATGTTCCTCGAGCACTTAGGTCTTTGAGCCCGAGCTTGGTCTATATCGAACTTTTGTCCTCGATGTGACTTCTCGAGCCTACAAAATCGGAGGCATATGATTTTGACTGTATACATCGGGCTCGCTCCTAGTCTATTTCGATCTCGCTCTTGAAGTGACCCTCGAACCCACAAAATTGTGTAGCCCCGATTTCTATTGTATACAGATGGTTCCCGTGTTTCTTAGAGTATAACGACAAGAAATGAATTGAGTCCTTGATATTTATCCCGATTTGCCATGACATCATCATCGTGACTTAAGCGACTGAGGAAACAAAAGCTTGGAAGTTGGACTTTCTCGAGGAAAACTCCGAGAACTTTTAGTGAGTCCGGCGGCGGGGAAGGTTCTGAGGGTGAAGACACTTCTGCTGATAAGGACCGTGCCGCTTTGGTTTCGTGCTCTTAGTAATTTTTTGCTTTTGAGGCTGATCGGCCCTTGCGAGGAACTCTTGATCGTGATCTATAGCTCTTGTAAAAAGGTTTATACAAAGCTTTTTTCCTTCCATGGCTTCTGAATCTGTTACCTTTTTGTGCGGGTCAAAGCCTTATCATAAAATTCCTTTTAAATGTCCAAAGTTTGAGATGGTAATGACCGATAATAAGTTCTGTCCTCGAACATTTCTGATCAATGGTCCCCGAATGGCCATTCGAACTTGAGTTTGAGTAGCTCTTAGGCTCAACAGTCGATGAGGTAAGGTAGCCCTTGGGTTTGATAGTTGAGTGAGTGCACGCTCGAACTTGAAATGAAAATTGCCCTTTGGCCTTATGGCCAAGTGAGGACATGCTCGAACTTGAGATGAGGTGGCCCTTGGGCTCGAAAAAATAGTCCCCGAGTGAGAATTTTCTTGAACTCGGGTAGCCCTTGGGCTTAGTAGTCAAGTGAGTACTTGATCGAACTTGAAATGAAGTTAGCCCATAGGCTTTATGGATAGTCCCCGAGTGAGGGTTTGCTCGAACTCGGGTTAAGATAGCCCTTGGGATTTTATGATCGAGTGAGGACTTGCTCGAACTCGAAATAGAGTTAGACCTTAGGCTTCATAGATAGTTCCCGAGTGAGAATTTTCTCGAACTCGGGTAGCCCTTGGGCTTAGTAGTCGAGTGAGTACTTGCTCGAACTTGAAATGAAAATAGCCCATAGTCTTTATAGTCAAGTGAGGATTTGTTCAAACTCGAAGTAAAGTTAGACCTTAGGCTTTATGGATAGTCCCTGAGTAAGGGTTTTCTCAAAGTTGGGTTAAGATAGCTCTTGGGATTTTATGATCGAGTGAGGACTTGCTCGAACTCGAAATAGAGTTATCCCTTAGGATTCATAGGTAGTTCCCGAGTGTGAATTTTCTCTAACTCGGGTAGCCATTGGGCTTAGTAGTCGAGTGAGTACTTGCTCGAACTCGAAATGAAAATAGCCCTCAGGCTTTATAGCAAGTGAGGATTTTCTCGAACTCAAAGTAAAGTTAGCCCTTACGCTTTATGGATAGTCCCCGAGTGAGAGTTTGCTCGAAATCAGGTTAAGATAGCCCTTGAACTTTTATGATTGTGATGACCCAGCCAGTCATCTTATGAGTTACCGCTCTGTTTCCCCCATTTCTATTTCTTCATGCTTCGTTATCTGTGTTTTATGTGATCAAGTTGGTTAGGTTGCATTCGGAGTGGATTTGGTAAGAAATGAGACACTTAGTCTCTTTTAAGAAGGTTTAAGTTGGAAAAGTCAATCGGATGTTGACTTATGTGTTAGAGGGCTCAGATGTGAGTTTTGATGGTTCGGTTAGCTTCGGGAGGTGATTTATGACTTAGGAGTGTGATCGGAATTGGTTTTGGAGGTTCGAGGTAGAATTAAGCTTGAATTGGCAAAGTTGGTATTTTGATGATTTCCGATTGATAGGTGAGATTTTTATTCGGGAGTCGGAATGAAATTCCGAGAGTTTTTAGCTTCGTTATATCATTTGGGATGTGCATGAAAAATTTCAGGTGATTCGGACGTGGTTTGATTGGGTTTTTTATCAAAAGCGTGTTTTGGAAGTTTTTAGAAAACTTAGGCTTAAATTCGATGAGTTTTGGGTAATTTGATGTTGTTTGAGGTGTTTTGATGATTGGAACAAGTTTGAATGAGGTTTTAGGACGTGTTGGTGCTTTTGGTTGAGGTATCGGGGATCTCGGGTGAGTTTTGGGTGGTCAATCGGACCATTTTTGGCTTTGAGAAGTTGTAGAATTGTTGTTCAGATGTTGCAGGCATTTAAGCCTACGTGATCGCCTGGGGTACATCACGATCATGTAGAAGGATTTTAGAAGGCAAGAAATTTGTCCTTCGCATTCGTGCTTGAGGGCTTGCGTTCGCGAAAGGCTAAGAGTTGGTGCTTCGCGTTCGAAGTGAGAGGGTCGCGTTCGCGTATAAGGATTTGGGGTCCAGTGGAGCTTGTTCTTCGCGTTCGTGTGTGAGGGAACGCGTCTGCGTAAGTGTAAGGCCTGAAGCATCGCGTTCGCATAGGGATATTTTTTGGGAGTTTAAAATTGTGATTCGCGATCGCGAGGCTTAGGTCGCGATCGCGATGAACAAATATCAGAACTGGGCAGAAAGTTTATAAGTTATTTCATCCGCGATTTTGGGTCATTTTTACTCCATAGTTGATCATTTTGAGAGCTCTTTGAGGGAGATTGAAGAGGGATTCAAGGAGAATTGATTGGAGGTAAGATTTTTGAACCTAAAACGCGATTCTATTGTGAAATTAACCTAGAAATTCATGGAACTTAAGCTAAAAATGGAAGAACTAGGGCTTGAGATTTTGAACTTTTGAATTGGGATTTGAAGGACCATTTGAGGTTGGATTCGAGAACTTTTGATATGTATGAACTTGTGGAAGGATAAGGAACTCGTTGATGTAAAAATTTCTGAGTTTCGAGCAGTGGGCCCGGGGCTCGGGTTTTGCTAATTTCGGGATTTTTGATATTTTCGATTGTTTTCACTTGGGTCTTGTTCCCCTAGCATATTGTGACGTATTCGTTCTGATTTTGGATAGATTCGACGCTCGTGGAGGCCGATCGAGGGGCAAAGACATCGCGGGCTAGAGTTGTAGCCGGTTCGAGGTGAGTAGTGATTGTAAATGATATCCTGAGGGTTTGAAACCCCGGATTGCACATCGTAGTGCTATATTGAGGTGAGACACGCGCTTGATGATGAGCGTGGGGTCGTTTACTACTGGGGATTGTGACTTCGTCCGTCCCGATTGATGATTTTACCGTATATTTGACTGAAACTTATTTGTTATCATCATGATTTGGACTGATTGCCATATTTGGGCTTCTTTCCAATTATTTGAACCCTTCGGGAATTTTTATCACTGTTTCCTCACTGTTTTGACATATTACTTGAAATTAGTCCTATTGTTTACCACTATTTTCACAACTCAGCCACTTTTACTCAATTTTGAGACTTAAATAATATTTCTAAATAATGTTTTGGGCTAAGAACTACTGTTTTACTAATGCCCGAGGGGCTTGTGATGATTTTTGGATAGAGTGCGGACGAGGGACATATGTGAGGATACGTTGAGTGATATGAGGCCAAGGGCTTGAGATACTTTATACGCCACAAGGTGGCTTGAGTGAGGTGAGGCAGAGTGCCAAGTGATGTGAGGCCGAGTGCCGAGTGATGTGAGCCCGAGTGCCGAGAGATGATGCCACGAGGTGGCTTGATATAGCACTTGGGCCGTAAGGCGCCCCTCCGGAGTCTGCACACCCACAGTGAGTGCAGTTACCCGTTATGATCTGAGAGTGAGCCCTTAGGGTTGATATTGTTCTGAGAGTGAGCTCGAGGGGCTGATACTGTACCAAGAGTGAGCCCTAGGGGCTGATACTGTTCTGAGTGATTGATACTGTGCCCGGGGGGTGGATTTCTACTTGTTATTTACCTACCAAATTACCTATTTTAATTGTTAAAAAGAGATTTTACCTGATTTCTTCACTGAATTACTGCTTTAAGTGATTTTACTACTTTGGTATAGAATTGCTTTATGTTTTTTACATGTTTTCATGCTTTCAGCCATTATTTATAATTATTGCTCACTAGGTCGAAGTACTCTCATTACTCCCTACACCGTGTGTGCAGATTCAGGCATCGCAGATTCCGCTCTTGAGTGTTGATCCTCCCAAACCAGGTAGTGTTTCGGAGACCTCGAGGTAGCAGTTGGCGTCCGCAGTCCCCGTGCCTCCCTTGTCTATTTATTTCCATGTTTTTGAACTGTTGTATCGGATTTCGTATCTAGTAGACTTGTATCAGGATTCGTTAGTTAATCATGACTTGTGACACCCTAGTTTGGGTTGTGTCGGGATGGTTTCTACTGTTGTTATTGTTATTTCCACAAATTATGGATATTATATCATGTTTTAGAACTATTTATGGTATTTAACTGCTTATTAGTAGTTAATTGCTTAAAAGAGGTGTTCTGTATTGGTCTGGCTGGCCTTGTCTTCACGAGAGGCGCCATCACGATCGGGTTCGGGGTTTGGGTCGTGACAAGTTGGTATCAGAGCCTAGGTTACATAGGTCTCACGAGTCATGAGCGGGTTTAGTAGAGTCTCGCGGATCAGTACGGAGACGTCTGTATTTATCCTCGAGAGGTTGCAGAACCTTTTAGGAAAAACTTTATATTCTTGAAATTCTTGTCGTGCGACCTTGTTGATCCGAGAACTAAACTTCTGTTATTTTATTCTCTCACAGATGGTGAGGAAGCGAGCTACTGGACGAGGTGGACGACCACTAGTGCCACCCACTAAGGCCACCAAAAGCCATGGACGCAGTCGTGGTCGTGGTAGAGGCGGAGCAGCGACGGCAACACCTGTTGATCCACCAGCTGCCCCAACTCCGGATTAGGCTCCAGCAACACCAGTTCAGGCACCAGCTGTGCCCATCATGATCCCGGGTCTACAGGAGGCCTTGGCATAGATCTTGTCAGTTTGTACTAGCCTGGCTCAGGCAGTTTCAGCCACCACAGCAGCAGCTACTTTACAGGACGGGTGAGGCAATCAGACCCTCGCTGCTCGCACACCTGAGCAAGTAGTGCAGGGACTACAGACATCGGAGTCACCTCCAGCCCAGCCGGTTCCACCAGCTCAGGAGTTCATAGTACCAGTTATGCTAGAGGATGAGCAGCATCGTCTTGACAGGTTTGGTAGACTCCAGCCTCCGTCATTCAGTGGTGCTGAGGGCGAGGATGCCCAGGGTATTCTTGATAAGTGCCAGCGGATGCTCCATACAGCAGGGATTCTTGAGACTAGTGGTGTGGCATTTACCACCTTTCAGTTTACTAGGGTTGCCTTCACTTGGTGGGAGGCGTATGAGAGGCGTAGGCCGGTTGGTGTAGCGCCCCTTACTTGGCAGGAGTTCTCCACTCTCTTCTTGGAGAAGTATGTACCGCAATCCCGTAGAGAGGAGCTGCGTAGACAGTTTGAGTGGCTAAAGCAGGCGGATATGACTGTGTCACAGTATGAGTCGAGGTTTTCTGAGTGGCTCATCATTCCGTCTGGATAGTTCCGACAGATCGTGAGAAGATCAGGAGATTTGTTGATGGCCTTAACTACCATCTCCGTATTCTTATGACCAGGGAGAGAGTATTAGGTGCTACTTTCAAGGAGGTGGTTGATATCGCTCGCGAGATTGAGATGGTTTGCCGTCAGGATCGAGAGGAGAGGGAGGCCAAGAGGCCTCGAGGATCTAGCAGTTACAGTGGTGCTCTTTCGAGGGGCCAGTTCCAGCATGGTAGAGGCATTCTTTCAGGCCTGCTCAGTCGGCCCGTCCAGAGTATCACGGGGCATCTTCAGGTCGTGGTTCTCATGGGTCTCAGCAGGTTCAGCCTTCACTCAGCGCCCTTTCAGCCCAGAGTTCATCTCGTGCCCCGTCAGCTCGGGGTTCTTCTATGCCGAGTGCATCAGCTGGTCACTCTGGTGCGAGGGGTTCCCTTTGGTCCCCTTCTCCAGCACTTGGGAGTTATTTTGAGTGTGGAGAGTTTGGTCATGTGTGGAGGCAGTGTCCTCGTCGTGTTGCTAGTTCATCCCAGCAGAGGGGTCAACCCTCGACTTCTGCTCCAGTTACTTCACCACCCGCCCAGCCAGCTAGGGGTGGAGGTCAGGCAGCTATGGGTCGCCCCAGAGGGGGAGGTCGATCAAGCGGTGGCCAGGCTCGTTTGTATGCTATTCCAGGAAGGACAAATGTTATTGCTTCAGACGTTGTCATTACAGGTATTGTTTCAGTCTGCCACAGAGATGCCTCTGTATTATTTGATCCCGGTTCCACCTATTCTTATGTGTCCTCATATTTTTCTCATTATTTGGGTACGCCCCGGGAGTTTTTTGTTTTACCTGTTCATGTGTCTACCCTAGTAGGCGATACTGTTGTTGTAGACCGTGTGTACTGGTCATGTGTGGTGACTATTGGGGGTCTGGAGACCCGAGTGGATCTATTGCTATTGAGCATGGTGGATTTTGATGTCATTTTGGGAATGGATTGGTTATCTCCATGTCATGATATTCTAGACTGTCATGCTAAGATAGTCACTTTGGCTATGCCGGGTGTACCGCGGATCGAGTGGTGTGGTGTGACTGATTATGTTCTAGTAGAGTGATATCTTGCTTGAAGGCCCAGCGTATGGTTGGGAAGGGTTGCCTTTCATATCTAGCGTTTGTGAGGGATGTTGGAGCTGAGACTCCTAGCATTGATTCTGTTCCAATTGTGAGGGATTTTCCCAATATTTTTCCTGCAGACCTACCGGGCATGCCACCGAACAGGGATATTGATTTTGGTATTGACCTGGTGCCGGGAACTCAGCCCATTTCTATTCCGTCGTATCGTATGGCACCAATAGAGTTGAAGAATTAAAGGAGCAGCTTCAGGAACTCTTAGATAAGGGATTCATTCGGCCTAACGTGTCAGCTTGGGGTGCGCCGGTTCTGTTTGTGAAGAAGAAGGATGGCATAATGAGAATGTGCATGGATTATAGGCAAATGAACAAGGTAACAATTAAGAACACGTATCCTTTGCCTCGCATTGATGATCTATTTGACCAGCTTCAGGAAGCGAGGGTGTTCTCCTAGATTGATCTCCGTTCGGACTATCACCAGTTGAAGATCAGAGATTCAGATATTCTTAAAACTGCTTTCAGGACTATATATGGTCATTATGAGTTTCTTGTTATGTCTTTCGGGCTGACCAATGCCCCAACAACGTTCATACATTTGATGAACAATGTATTTTAGCCTTATTTGGATTCGTTCGTTATTGTATTCATTGATGATATTCTGGTGTACTCGCGTAGTTAGGAGGAGCACGCGGAGCATTTGCGAGTTGTATTGCAGAGATTGAGGGAGGAGAAGCTTTATGCAAAGTTCTCCAAGTGTGAGTTTTGGCTCGGTTCAGTGGCTTTCTTGGGACACGTGGTGTCCAGCGAGGGTATTAAGGTTGATCCAAAGAAGATAGAGGCAGTTCAGAGTTGGCCTAGACCGTCCTCAGCCACAGAGATTCGTAGCTTTCTTGGGTTGGCAGGCTATTATCGCCGGTTTGTTCAGGGATTCTCATTTATCGCATCGTCCTTGACCAAGTTGACTCAAAAGGGTGCTCCATTTGTATGGTCGGACGAGTGTGAGGAGAGCTTTCATAAGCTCAAGACAACTTTGACCACAACTCCAATATTGGTTTTGCCATCAGCTTTAGGTTCATATACTGTGTATTGTGATGCTTCGAGAGTTGGTATTGGTTGTATATTGATGCAGTAGGGTAGAGTTATTGCGTGTGCTTCTCGTCAGTTGAAGCCCCATGAGAAGAACTACCCCGTTCATGATTTGGAGTTGGCTGCCATAGTTCATGCATTGAAGATTTGGAGGCACTACTTGTATGGCGTATCTTGTGAGGTATTCACTGATCATCGTAGTCTTCAGCATTTGTTCAAGCAAAAGGATCTTAATTTGAGGCAGCGGAGATGGTTGGAGTTGCTTAAGGATTATGATATCACTATATTGTACCATCCGGGAAAGGCCAATATAGTGGCTGATGCTTTGAGCCGAAAGGCAGTGAGTATGGGGAGTTTGGCGTACATTCCAGTTGGGGAGAGACCCCTTGTAGTTGATGTTCAGGCCTTGACCAATCGATTTGTGAGATTAGATATTTCGGATAGAGGAAACATTTTGCGTTACAAAAAACGGACGGACAAAGTCAATAAAACGGATAATTTGGATTTAATATTAATTTTTTGTTACAAACGTAGATATTTAACAATATTTCGTTAAGACGAAGCCGAGCCGAACCACGACGGCGCGAGACTTGCCTTCTTCCTAACTTTTTAAGAGCTAAAAGAAGAGCAATTGTATATATACCCATCAAAAATCTTTTCCTCCTCCAATATATGTCCCTTTGTTAAGAAGGGAAATTCAAATATTTTATTTTCCCATTCACCCTCTTTTAAGATTATTTTAGCTTAAAAAACTCAACAGAGACCTTATCCACGTCCATTCAAGTTTGTTTCTTAGCTACCATTTGTTAAGCATAGAACAAAAAAACAGGCTATTTAGCATGTAGCCAGTCTCATGTAAATAGACATCATGAGATATCTACTATGAGTTGTCAAAAGACTCAAAACCAATTACATAAAACTTGATGTTGTACATCACTAAAACTTGCATACAGCTAGCAATGGGGTAAAGTTTAGGAGAGGCTGTTGTTGCTTGGTTTAAATATTGCATATTTAAAACAAATTCAGACCACATTCCAGTAAGAATCTTTATATTTTACCTTATACAAATACCATCTGAGCTTTCCTTATGATTTTCTCCTTTTTTTTTCTCTTTGCTTTTTAGTCCTGATCAAATTATCATGGCAAGAGAAGAAAGAACAATTTTTTAAACTGCACCACCTAATTTCAATCTTACGAATTTTCCTATTAAAAGGCAAAATCTGTTGCAAAAGCCTATCTAAGATAACATTTGTTTTCTTTATACTAAAATAAGCAGAAGTTTTTGATAAATAATTTGTAAATTTATAGGTGATCATGACTAAAAAGCAAAGTGAGAAAAAAGGAGAAAATCATAAGGAAAGCTCAGATGGTATTTGTATAAGGTAACAAGTGGTGGTAAGGTTGCCCTAGGCATAATAATGACAGAAATTACTAGTAGCAATAATCGAAGTCACTTGGACCCTTTTGAAAACCAACTTCCCCATTGTCATCATTTTTCCACATTCAGTCATATCTTGAAGAAGATGATACAAGACTCGTTTTAGCAAAAAGAAAGGCCATTCAAACTTTATTTTATTTTTTGCTGTTTATGTTTTTGTCAAAATAAAAGTCTTATTTTGCACATTGAACTCTGCTTTGGTCAACAATTTCTCCTCCTTAAATAGGGAATATAAATGATTATTAAGCATTTGCCTTCTCTCTCCACGTGCTAGCATTCAAGTGTTTTCAAAGCCAATGAGGAGAATGACGGGGTTGTCACATTTGGCCCTTGATCGCGGGAGAAATTTAAAAATAACCAAATTTATATGAGGTCGTTCAAAAATAGTCACAGTTTCAAAAGTAATCAAAATTTAGCCATTTTTCATGTAAAGATAAATCTGAACGAAAACACTGTTCAAAATTCGGAAAATTACTCCAGTATAATATACCGGTCCAGCATAGTATACTGGAGATTGGAGCACCAGTGCTCTAATCTCCAGTATATTATACTGAAACTTTCTGCGTGTTGGAGTTCTAGCATAATATGCTGGAAGTTCATACACAGGTGCACCTATCTCTAGTATATTATGCTGGAACTTTTCGTGTTGCAGCAAAATAGTGGTTATTTTTAATGACTTTGTAAACGCTGACTATTTTTGAATGACCAGTCCGAAAACTGGCTAGCCCGTGCTATTTTTACCTTGATTGCAGTTACTAATAGCTTGTTTAGCCAAACTTTTGAATTAATTTATTGTGAAAAGTATTTTCTCACAAATATCTTTTAATAAAAAGAAGAGTTAACTCAAACAGCCGCCTAACCGGTCATTTAAACTAATAATTGTTTGTGGAGGTATAATATATGTACAATTTATGTATTATATGTTTATAATTATGTATAATCAATATATAAATTATGTATATTGATAAAAAAAAATATCGACGACTATGTATGTAAAGATCCCTTTTTTGAAAAGTACTTTTTGATAAATAAAAAAAATAATTTATGCTTGGTTGATTAATTTAAAAATTATTTTTTAGCAGCAATTATTACTTGGCCGAACTTTTAAAAAGTGCTTTTGAGTATATTTCTCTCAAAATTGCTATTCAAAAAAGTATTTTGGGGAGAAGCTATTTTTTCCTTCTTCTAAACACTGTTTCTGCTTCTACTCAAAGCACTTTTTTTCTTCTAAAAGCTTGGTCAAACACCTTAACTATGATAATAAGCACTTTGGGTCAATAAGACGCTTGGCCAAACAGGTTATCATTTTCTGAAATGGCACAGAAAAATACATTAAGGGTTGAAAAAAGATTAAAAGCTCAAGATATAGAAAAATAATTTCAAAATCTTAATGTAAGATGAAAATTGTTACCGCGTGAAATGAGCATTAAAGGTAAAGTTCCAACAAATAAAAGAGCTTAAAAATAAGTGGTAACTCTATCCATAACCTAGTTTTTCATTATAACTTACATAATGCATGAGATTATTGCATTTTATGAAAGAATTGTGCTTGAAAAACATGATGGGACAAGCCACTAGAGATGATGTCAAGGGACTTTGCCAGCCATAGTGAAGTTGTGGATGAGATTATGGACATGAGCTATCCATAATGAGGCCGTGTGGACGAGATATGAACACACATTACTCTAATGAAACCGTAGACAATAGCAAAGACACGAGCCAACCACTGGTGATAAAGGCCGAATCAAGATTTGAAGTTATGAGTTTTATATTTGTTGCTGAAACATAATATTTTTCTGGATTTACAATTAAATATTTTATACATATTTAATAAATTTTTTAATATAAATACAAAATTTAAGTAAAAAGTACTGAATTCGTCCGAACTTGTAAATATTCTAGCGCCACCCTGCTTGGCGGAGGCCATGGATGAGAACATTCCAATACAATAGGTTTGTTGTACCCAACGAGAGTTGAGTAGCCTATAGATTACTGTTATATACTCACCTTGGTCAAAATACTGGATAATATATAAATTTCATCTTAGAGATAAAGCAATAATCCACTATCACATTTTCTTATAAGATTAAAATGGTATTTTGAAATTGCATTTGTGCTTATATACAATATAATGCTACATTGAATATGTTTAAATTTTCAGATTTCAAAATGCATGATTTTGTGAACCTTAAATTGTCGCATAATCTGAATTTGTTGCTATACTTGTTAGAAATTGTTAATAAATTATGGATTGAAGGATTAGAGTCTTAACTTTTATTATGACAAGGACAATTACCACACACAAAAAAAGATAAATATAATGATATTGCAAAAACGGGACCATTGCGTTTTGGTCATTGACCTTAACAAACTTCATTTTCAAAAGAGGAACTTCAAAAGCCATGATGTGATTTTAGTTCACTAGTCATAAATCACGAAATTCATCCAAAAGACAAAAGACAAATCAAAATGCCAAAACCAAGAGAAACGAAAAAGAAAAAGGAAAAAAAAAAAATCAAATAGCACAAATACAATATTGTCCCCAATTTAAAACACACAAAAGAATGAGGGGCTATACAAACCGTTTGGACATAAGAATTTTTTTACTTTTTTTCAAAAAAAATTCAAAGAAATCAACGTTTGGTCATAAAATTTTCAGATTTCACTTAAAGATTCATTTTGGAATTTTTCGAAAATTTGGAAAACTCCAAAAAGTTGTTTTTCAAAATTTCCACTCAGATCACTTGCTAAACTTCAAAAATAACCCCAAATTATATTCATGTTCATACACAACTCTAATTTTCAAATATCATTCCCACTTAAATTTTTTTTCTTTTGGAATTTTACAAATCTTATGTCCAAACGCCCACAAAATATGACACTTTTATTTGGGTTTCTACTTTCTAGTACCGTTTTGTTTTGAGCGATGGATATTTGAGAATGGAAGTGTCCCGTTCCGTAATTTTCCTCAAAGCGGAATGTTGACTAGATTTTGACGGTCAAATTTTGAAAGGAAGAAACCGTAACGGGAATGGTTGGTATTCCTTTATTTTAACTAGAGATTTCACTGAGCACTAAATATGAAATTATTTTTATTAGGAAACATTTTTTCTATTACACTGAATTTCTTGATAAAAATTTAAATTTAATCGGATCCTAATAAAAATATTGAACATCGTTTCAAAAATAAATTGTGGACCTCACAAATGTTTTGGTCCTTCACATAGTCCTGTCACTGTCCCATGATTTCATTTTTGGATATTTGATGTAATTCCCCCTCCCCTCAAATATCTATCTTTTTCTCAACAAAAAAGGTCACTTTCCAACTAAGTAGTAGCACATTTTATATTTGGGAAAATTCTTTATCCTTTTCTTTCTTTCGGGGGCTAAAGTACAAAAGAAAATTTAATTGCTAAAGACGTCTTTGTATTTGAAAAATGCAATTAGTCCACTTAAACTATTTAATCCTTATTCTTCAACTAGAATTGACTATTAGTACCCGCACGTGCAACCTTATTTTATTTATTTATTTTTTGTCAAAACTAGCCATACTTTAGTCTTAGTGTCTAAAAATTTTCAGAGTTTACACTTTTTCAGCAAACCCCATTTAAAATGCAAACAAAATAAGTAAATAGGTGAATTTAAGAGAAAAAAACTATAAAGCTTATGAATTAAGGATATAACATGCTTTAAAAAAGAGAAAGTTTGTTCAAGGACCGAATAAAGGTGACAAAGTTAGTAGTATGGTCCGTAAAATCCGTAGTATTCATTTATTGACTCTTACTTAAATAAAAAATATTCTAAATTAACGGCTTCTCAATAATATATATTCATAATATTTCGTTATTATGGATATATATTATGGTTTTTCAATAATAATATTCTATTTTTTTTCATCTAAAAAAATTAATATTTAATGAAATAATGAATGTGTTTGTCTCATAAAATGACTGTCAGTGGATAATCCTTTAATTCAGCCATGATGAGGATTTCTAATTTCTTAATCATGCCATATTTATATGAGATGTAATAATATAAATACAAAAGGTAAATGAATAATTTTGTTATTATAAAAAAAAAAAACACTATCCAACTATTTTGTCAAAACTACATTAATTCTTGTTGCTCTACTGAAATAAAATAAAAATACAACATCAATCTAAGCGAAATATTAAGTTAGAAAACTACTTATTTCACATTATGGTAAAAGTCAGAAGACCCTACCTTTTGTTTTAGCAAAAAGAATAATTTAATAACACATTCTTTTAATTAGGAAAAAATGATTTAGGCTAGTCTGTAATAAGGAATTTTAAAAAATAAAAGAAGTTGTTACAGAAAACAAAGATATCGAGGCTAAAAAAATTTCTAAGCTAAATTTAATTGAGTTAATATCAATTTTAGTATTCCTCGTTTTAACATATTTTAGAGCTTTTTTTATAATTATTTAGTATTTAAAATTTTCTATCTCGACTAATTTAAATTTGTGCTGCATAAAAATAATCAAAAGATAAAGTTTTTTTCTAGTAGGATGCTCTTCAATCCTAAGGTCGAGCTCGAAACCTTCGATTATAGATGAATGATTTCTACCAATCCCACAATATGTTAGATTGTGATAATAAAATATAACAACAATCTATACTCGTAGGTATATTAATTTCATTTGAGATTTGCGTTTCTTTTTATTCCCATAGCGCTCTATATAATATGATGCAATTTGACTATATACGAATTTTATAAGAGAAAAAAATACATTTAAAACGTGTCTTCCAAAACAAGTTATATAAACATATATCATTTAATTTAAATAAAAAATTATAATTAACTTAATTTTAAATATAAGAATAATTTTTTTAAAAAAAAACAGATTAAAAAGAAAAAAACTCATTAAATTAAAGTAAACAATTTAAATTTGTCAAAAGTTGACAGGAGTCAAAGATAGCGCGAAGCCGTTTTGGAGTTTAGGTTTCGGGCAGACGGGGCAAAGCACCGTTCGGGCAGCTTAACACGCCCAAAAAGAGAAGATGATAATCTCTCTCACTTAACTTTTTCTCTCTCTCTGGGCACACAACAACACACACTACTCAGTAGAGAGAGAAACAAAAAACAAAAAAAAAAACAAAAAAAAGCAGTACAAAATGTGAAAAGTTGCAGCAGATTAAAAAAAAAAGGGGTTCATCAGAAGTAGAAGAACTCAAACTGAACTGAGAAACACAAAAAGGGTCACAAGTACATTGTAAAGGGGTTACAAAATCCTAAAAAAAAGTGATTTTTTTTGGTCTTTTTTTTGTGGGTTATTTCAAAAGATCGGTTCTTGGATTTTGAGCTTTGTGGGTCATTTTCTTTGTTGTGTTATGATGCTATTTTGGTATGGTAATGAGGGCTAGGGTTTTCTTGGGTTTTTTGGGTAAATGCTGGCTTCTTTGAGTTTGCTTTACTTGGATCTACGAGATTGTTCAATGAGCTGGCTGTTTGATTTGTAAAAAAGAATATATACAGATAAATCTGTATGTGTATTATTTGATAATGAAGGTGATGAAGAAAGATGCCTTGGTGTCAATGGTGGTGTGGCTAATCTTGGTTGTACATCCTCTTAAGCTCATTTGTGCTAACATGGAAGGTTTGTGGGGCCCCACCATTCTCTTTTTTAGTTATTTTTGAGGTTTATCTCTGTTGTTCTATTTTGTCAGATGAGTTCCAAAAAAAAGGTGAAATTTTTTGTGCTAGAAAGTCAATATTTGTTTGATAATGAAGTGAAGATGTGCAAAATTGGACTTTGGATTTGACTTAATGTGTTAGTTGTTGAATTTTCCCAAAATGGTAAGCAAGATAAGCAATGAGCTCCCTACCTTGTTATAGTAGCAAGCAGTTCAGTTCTTTTATATGTGATTATTGCTATTCAATCTTGGTGCATTTATCATTTCTTGTACATGCTTGAATAATTTCTATTGATTCAATTTGCTTTTTTTTTGGTGGCCAAAGTCTTGATAAATTGCTTTGTTTAGCCAGTAAATTAAATGTTTGTTGTGCGCTTAGATGGTTTAAATATTGTCTAATTTTTCCTAAATGCATGCACAAACAGGCGATGCATTGCACAGTCTGCGTACCAACTTACAAGATCCTAACAACGTGTTACAGAGCTGGGATCCTACCCTCGTTAATCCTTGCACATGGTTTCATGTTACTTGCAACAATGATAACAGTGTTATACGCGTGTAAGAATCTGTTGTCCGCTCTTTCATGGATTTTGCAATTCCATTTTCCTGTGGTGGTGAGCAGATCACATTTCAGTTTGTGGTTCCATAACACTTGTTATATATTCAACTTTTCCAGTGATTTAGGAAATGCTGCTTTATCTGGTCAATTAGTTCCACAGCTTGGTCTTTTGAAGAATTTGCAATACTTGTAAGTCTCTCTTTTGTGTATTATGTTTGTTACTTTCGTGTTGCTTTACAAATTTAGACTTGGCAAATGGGCATTAGGTGTGTTGGTTTCTCCAAATGTTGAAGATTTTGCATTTTATCTGTTGAATTTGTTGCATGGAAATGCCATGGATGGATGGCATTAATACTTCTGTATGTAAAAAAAAAAAAAAACTGCTGGAAGTGGCAAAGCAAGCAGAGAACACTGTCTCCTCTCCATCTCTCGTTTCACTTGGAGAGTGTTGTTGTCGATGCCATAGTTGTTAATGTGCTCCATGAGCAACAAATATTATAATTTGTTTGTTTCACGATTACATACTAATGAATTAGGAAAGTTGGGTGCTTGGATGAGACTAGCAATGGATTAATTTAAGTGGCAAAGTAATGGCTTTAAGCACTTGTATAATATTACGGTTGAACTTAAATTTATGTCGTACACTTAACTATCAAAAGATAAGAAGTCATTGACTTTTTTATCAACACTTAAATAGCGTTGCAGTCCTAATCTATGTGTGCCGGATTCTCCAAAAGTTATGTAGTTTAAGACATATCATTATTTATCCCAGCACCCTAAGCACTCTTAATTTGGACTAGCAAACTTCCGCTCAGATAGTTCTTTATTTGCTCTTTCCTTTTCCCAGGTAACTGCTATTAACCAGGGGCGGATTCATCTTGCGGAAAGCGGTGTCACGTGACACCGCTTCGTCGAAATTTTTATTAAATATGTACATATAGATAATATACAAAATGAAAATATTTGGTATAAATATAAAAAATGACGCCGCTTTTCATTATTGTGATTCATTCATTCATTTTTTTCAAATTTTGACACCGCTTACCAAAAATCCTGCTACGCCCCAGCTATTAACAGAAATCCTGATTTAGGTTTATGGAATAGGAAACAGCAAACAAGAGATTACAAGCCAGTTAAAAATGTAAAGTAAAACCCTGACCTAGAAAGAGGAAAAGTGGCTAGATGATTGATGATGTCTTGGAGGAAAAAATCTGAAGTTTTCTGGTCATACATTAGATGCTAATGCAGTTAGTCACCAAGAAAATGTAACTTAATAATCTTAGCCTTGCGTTTGAATCAACGACTTAATTAAGCATAGTTTTCTATACAAGTAATTAGGCTTAGTTTGAAATTTTGAAGTTTGACAATATGGATGTTTGTTTGAGCTCAAGGTATATTAGTTTCTGCACTCTTAAATTGTGAACATATAGTCATATCCTGTCCCAAACTGCTTGTTTGGAGCTCTTATTGATTGTAACCCGTGATCTTTTGAAATTGCAACTATATGGAAGTTCATAGAGACAGTAAATGCATGTGCGCCAGGTGAAGCTGGGCATTATGTGATGTTTAACCCATGCTTCAGGTAATGTGTTAATGATGGGTATAACTAGTGATCTTTTGCTTGAGGCTCATGCAGTAAGTGTAACTAAGTATGTATTTCCCAAGTGTACGTAACACACTGTTCAGATGAACTTTGAAGTTATAGACATTAACTGATTGATAAGATACAAAGATTGTTTAAAATGTGACAAGGTAATCATTTGCTGCACATGGAAGTACAAAGGTTTATATCAAGCAAAATGCTTGTAACAGAAAATTCCCCCATGGCAAAAACATTGCTAAATAGTTATAAATCTTAACTTGAATCTCCTAGTACTTTCTCATTTTTTGACTTTTAACTGTGGCGTGCACTGAAAATCAGCTGTCGTGCCATTTTTGATGAATGTGAGGATTCTGCATCATTATTATCTTGGTTGACCCATTAACCTAGGGGGATGTCGTTGGTATGATATTGACTCATCTCTGGTTTGCTTCTCACAGGGAGCTTTACAGTAATAACATAAGTGGTTCAATACCGAGTGATCTTGGAAATTTGACTAATCTGGTCAGCTTGGATCTCTACTTGAACAGCTTCAGTGGCCCCATCCCAGATTCTTTGGGCAAGCTGACGAAATTGAGATTCCTGTATGTACTTTTATCCTACTTTAAATTTCTGTGGATATTGTGATGCCAAATGTCTATGTATTAAATCAACTATCCACTATCCAGCCTCAAGATGGATCACATATGATCTACTCTTGCCGGCATGTAGAGAAAAGGAAAGAAAGTCGGATATTTTTCTTAGGTTTCACATAAGATGACCTCTATTAGTATTAGGTTTCACGCTAAGCTTTGATGGTAGAAGGTAATTGAGGACCACATGGACCTGATATCATTCAAATTAAACAGATGTTGTATATATGGTCGTTTTATTTTCTGCCTTTGTTGTAATACTTATCTAAAGGAAAAGAAGTCTAGAGGCCTACGCTTCCTCTGATATTAGAGATCTATATGGGCCTGATATTATTAAATTAAGCAGCTTTTAGTCGTAGATGTTTTATTTTCTCTGTTTATTGTGATCCTTTTCTAAAGGAGATTTTAAGTTAGGAAGCCTATGCTTCATAATGCATCTTCCACTGCTCAAGTTTCTCTTGCTTAATGCTCCACAAACTTTTCTTTCTGGACTGCCTAAGAAGTATTCCAAGTTGGAGTTGTTATGCAGACTCAGCTCGTAACCTCAATAACTGCATTTTGGGACTGGCTATAGAACTATTGCAGTATCGCCAATGATGGCTGATATAATTTAGTCAAAAGGTGTTTGTTTGTCAGGGGGAAAACATTTGAGGTTTTCTGTTGTGGTTCTGAGCTGAGAACTTCATTTCCAGCTGAACTTGATTTTGGTGTCAGCCTTCACTTCTGTTTTATTCTCCAATTATTTTACTATAGCAAAAATAAGCTCATTCCTGTATACCTTTGTATCTTTTGGCAAGGGTAGTCGGCTCAATAACAACAGTTTGACTGGTTCCATCCCGATGTCACTGACTAATATCTCATCACTTCAAGTGTTGTAAGTACACTAGCTCTTCTGTGGCTATTACTCAGTCAATCTCTCTGCTTTTTCTTTTCATTCATCGACCTTTCCTTCCACTGCATATACTCATGCTCTTTTCTTGTCTCATCTGTGTACAGGGACCTGTCAAACAATCGTCTTTCGGGTGCTGTTCCAGATAATGGTTCTTTCTCTCTATTCACGCCTATCAGGTATATTCCATAAAGGTGGTTCAGTATCCAATTGACTGGTGGTTTCAAAATTTTGCTATTTGCTAACATAGTTCACTTGAATTTACAGTTTTGCAAATAATTTAGATCTTTGTGGGCCTGTAACTGGACGCCCTTGCCCGGGATCTCCTCCATTCTCTCCTCCCCCTCCATTTGTTCCACCACCACCAATTTCTGCTCCAGGTAATTCTTTAATGGTGTCGGGATAAATGTTTTCATTTTTTTGGCTTGCTCGAGTGTGGTGATTTCACTTATAGTTTATCCATCTTACCCCTCTTAGTTTTCCTAATCCACGTTAGAATTTGTGCTATAACAATACTGGCAGAAGGGGCATAAAGGAAAAAGTCATCTTTGTTAATCAGGCATTTTGGTTACTTGATTTTAATGAAAAACTGGATGTGCAAAGCTACATTTAAAGTTTCTAAGCAGTCTGCTGTCTTTGTGCATTTTTTCCCTTGGTCTATATGCATCAATTGTATGTTGCTATCTGTGGTATTTGACATAGAATATATGAGGGTCTTACTGCATAACATGCTCTATAGTAAAGTTCAAGATGATATAGGGCCAACACTTTTCCTTTTGAAAATGGCAGATAATGTTGAACTAAATTAATCAAATTTATGCTAGGTTGTGTGAAGATTTTAGGATCTTTGCTGTGTAAAAACTTTCCTGAATTTAGATCTGAATGACATCCAAATTTTTACCTTTTTTTCTGTGGAGTGATTTAGATGTTGAAGGGCCAAAGTTGTGTATTAAAAATAGTGTGGATAATGTATGAAGGAAATTAATCAAATTTATGCCAGTGGAGTAAGCAGATATTCTTGAAACGAGGAATTGTCGAACTGATATATAAATATTTTGAATGAAACATCAGGAGGAAATGGTGCAACTGGAGCAATTGCCGGAGGTGTAGCTGCTGGTGCTGCTCTACTATTTGCTGTTCCTGCCATTGCATTTGCCTGGTGGCGCCGTAGAAAGCCACAAGAATATTTCTTTGATGTACCAGGTTAGCAGTTTACACAGTGTCCAACCTTAAGTCCACAATTCCCTACCTACTTCCGCATGTGTCTCTGTTTTCTCTTGCATGTTATATTTTTCAGCTCCATATTACTATCTTTGCTTAATTTTATTGCAGCTGAAGAGGATCCCGAAGTTCACTTAGGTCAACTGAAAAGGTTCTCCCTCCGAGAGCTACAAGTTGCAACTGATAGTTTTAGCAACAAAAACATTTTGGGTCGAGGTGGATTTGGTAAGGTATACAAAGGACGCTTGGCAGATGGAACATTGGTGGCTGTTAAACGGCTAAAGGAGGAGCGTACCCCTGGAGGGGAGTTGCAATTTCAAACAGAAGTTGAGATGATTAGTATGGCTGTGCACAGAAATCTTCTACGACTGCGTGGCTTTTGTATGACACCAACTGAAAGGCTGCTTGTCTACCCCTATATGGCCAACGGAAGTGTTGCATCATGCCTGAGAGGTGATGCCTACTGAAATCTATTACTCTTTCAATTTATGTGTCTTAGTTTGACTAGGATTGGAGTTCAAGAAAAGTAAGGAAGACTTATAAATGTTGTGGTCATAAACTAAAGATATTTGTAATATACCAAAATGTCCCTTGAATCTTGTGTCTTAATTATACCATGTGGAATGTTGTAGTTAAAGGGTTACTAAATACTGAAAGAGGCACAGACAAAAAAAGCAAAGTAAGACATAAATTGAAACAGAGGGAGTAGTATCTGTGGGTGTTTTCTTTTTTAGTTCTGAAAGGCCAAGAACATCTTTCGCAGGATCAACATTTTATCTGCCGTAACTTTTTTTCTCTAACAAAATGTAAATCTTCTATGATCTATTCCTGTAACTTGGTAAAAGGCAGGAAATATTAGTTGTTATTCATCTTCTGAAAAAACTGTTTGTTTTCTAGAACGGCCACCATCTGAACCACCACTTGATTGGCCAACACGAAAACGCATTGCTCTGGGATCTGCGAGGGGATTATCTTATTTGCATGATCATTGTGACCCTAAGATTATCCATCGTGATGTGAAGGCTGCGAATATATTGCTAGATGAAGAATTTGAGGCTGTTGTTGGAGACTTTGGTTTGGCTAAACTTATGGATTACAAGGATACGCACGTTACTACGGCTGTGCGTGGTACAATTGGGCATATAGCTCCAGAATACCTTTCCACAGGGAAGTCTTCCGAAAAGACTGATGTTTTTGGGTATGGGATCATGCTTCTGGAGCTAATCACTGGCCAGAGGGCTTTCGATCTTGCTCGGCTTGCGAATGATGACGATGTCATGTTGCTAGACTGGGTACGTTGCACATGTCTGCTTTAAGTGAACGTGCACAGCACTCACTGTTTAATAAACCTTTCTGCCTTTGGCTGGAATCTTTATGGCTATAATCTGGACTTCAAACTAATGTTGCTGAGGTCCTTGTTTTCAGGTCAAAGGACTCCTTAAAGAGAAGAAACTGGAAATGCTGGTTGACCCTGATCTTCAGAACAAATATGTGGAGGCTGAGGTGGAGCAGCTGATCCAGGTAGCATTGCTTTGTACGCAAAGCAGCCCAATGGATCGTCCCAAGATGTCGGAAGTGGTGAGAATGCTTGAAGGAGATGGCTTGGCTGAAAGATGGGATGAGTGGCAGAAGGTAGAAGTTCTCCGCCAGGAGGTGGAACTTGCACCACATCCTGGTTCCGATTGGATTGTTGACTCAACAGAGAATTTACACGCAGTTGAATTATCGGGTCCAAGGTGACCCTTGTACCCAAGTAAAAAGGAAAGCAAATTGTTAGGAACTCTAATTTTGTTGATCTTGAAAGTTTTTCTTGTGAAATTTAATCAAAATCTCCTGTTCTAAGCCGTTGTGTATTTGTTACATTGTGCATATGAATTTGTACTGACAGGAACTCTAAATCTATGCCCTGACAAGTTGAACATAGGCGTAGTGGCTATATGCTTTAAAATTGTCAAACACAGAAGCTGTTAAACTGAGTCTTATTTCCAGTGACATTGGTAATGCAATCAATTTGACAGTTATTTACAAGATTTTGGCATTTTACAATCAAAGTATAAAAGCTCGTCACGTTCTCTTATGTCAACAAATATATGGTTGAAGGGTATTATCTAAGCAAAATATATAGTAATTGAGTAGAATGGGCACCTATTAGTATTGCAAATGCAAAGCTTGTCCTACAACTTTTTGCCTAAATTTGGGGCTCTTTCTGGCTATTCTGATAATTTCATGCAACACACTGACGCTTTAATATCAGAGTACAAGAAGACTCAGTAGTACATTGATCATGTAACTCGTTATTTTTTACTCCAAAGTAAATTTTTATGCAAATTCTTGAACTGCATACTCTTTAATATACAAGGATTCTTTGAATGTACTACATGCATAAGGGGGTAAAGAATTTTCAAAACTCACAACCAGCAAACAAACCAGAGCCAGCAGAAGGGGTAGAGAAATCCACTTCACTTGTCATGTCTGGACCTAATATTATCTTTGAATGACTGTGAACGAGAACTGGGATTAGAGCCATTTGCCGTAAACAAGTTAGGATATGAATAATATGTTTCATCGTCCAGGGAAGGCAATCTCTGTGGTTGGTGACGAGCAGTGCCCTGAGCAGGATGATTATTAGTGGACATGGAGGACTCAAAACCTACTGTTGCATCATCATATGAAGGAATATTTGACACCTGATGCTCCGATGCGCTGCCATGAAGTGGGCTGGGGATACCATCAGAGTTTGACAATTGATGTTGGAGGTCAAAGGGAGCCTTTTCTAAGATATGAGATTCCTGTTCCTTTTTCTCAGCATAAAAGGGGTTTTCGCTGGGGCTTCCAGGCACCTCTTCACTCCTTTTCCTGGTAAGCTCACTGATTCTAAACTGAGCAAGGCTAGCTGCTGAGCGAGCAGCAGCAGCTGCACGTTCAGCTGATTCAGCAGCTGCCTGGGCAGCAGCCAATACATCCTGCAAATCTATGTCAGTCTCAACTTTGGTCTTTGTAGTAGAGGGAGGTTGAGTACTTTGGGTTGTGGTACTTTTTGTTGATGAGAATGGAGATGATTTTGGCGGGGGAACCATGAATGGCAAAAACTGTTTCTCCTCTTCAGGTGCAGATAAAGTTTCAGGTGATCCTAAATCTTTTGAAACTACCTTCTCTTGCAAGACTTCATCTCGCTCCACATTTTGCTTGTGCGATTTGATCTCAGCATTTTCAGAAGGCTTAGCTATCTCCTCATCGGAGTCAGATAGTGCGGAGGCCGGGAAAGGAAACATTTCGGGGACTGAAACTCCACCGGTGCTAGGTCGTAGTGGCTGCTTAGGAACTTCTGGAAAATCTAACGAGTCAAATTCAGACTCAGATTCTGTTTGTTTATCAGAGACTTGTTCTGATGCAGGTTGCTGCAACTCATCAAACCTTTCCTTGGGAAGAGGGACCTTAGCCCCACTAACGAATTGTGTGGGGCCATTCTGCACAGCAGAGGGAAACGATCATGAAGATTGAAGAGAGAACAAAATCAAGCCAGTAAAGACTAAACTATACCAGTAAGTCGTCATGTGACTTCAACAGCTCATTTTCAGAAGCACTTGGATCCCAATCTAGCTCATTCTCCTCTGCAATTTCCTTCAGCAGCTTCAATTTCACATCAGGAGCAGGTGCTCGAATAGATAGCAACTCTATCAGCTGTCATGATCCCCAGAAAAAGAGAAAGAAGAAACTAAGTAATAAGAAACAGTTCTTTATGGTTTAGCTATGTCATAAACGGCAACAAAGGTAACCTGGCGGTTGACACCACATTCTGGCATGAGCTCCGTAGCAGCAGTGACGAATTCTTTCCCATATTTACCGACGAACAGCATCTGAACCTGTAGCAGTTCGGGAAGATCTGCACATCTTGGTGCAGCAAAACATATACTTGAAATAGCTTCTTTCAGATCTAGGGGGCATTCCCTGGACATTGTAAAACCTTTCGGGCTTCAGCTCTTATCCAAATATTCAAGTTAACAAATTCATTCAACAAAATCTAACTAGAGGTCCAGAACATTAAGAGTTGGAAAGAAACCCTACATATTACATGAGGGCTCAGGTTCACAAGTCCCACTTATTAGTTTCATTCTACTAACAAGTGCTAGTTCTCCAAGTATAGCATGAAAACAAGGATAAAATGTAGGAACACCACCATTATACTTCATCATTCTGTTTTTTTTTTTGGACAAAGGTAGCAGTTATGTATTATAAAAAAGGAAACCCAGCACATGATTCTGTTTCTTTTTAAAAGAAGAAAAATCGAAGATGAAATGCTTTAGCTCCGTCTAGGAACTAGAGATCCAGGTTTATGGTCTTATCGTAGATGATTGAACTTCTTTATGGCTTCACCTCCCATAACATAAGCAAGAAGAGCTGGTAAGCTGTATTCCCTACATACTTACTGGTCATATCAGCAGAAGTTAATCCGTACTAGATCCTTCCTTCACTACAATTGACTTTATGTAGAAAGACCAAACATGGTGCTGCTCGGACACATTTACATAATTTCATTTAATCAACCTACAGCGTGGATAACCGAATTTACACTACTTTTAAAACTAGATGACACTTTTTTAATACATGTAAGTTGCAGATTAAAGGACTAGGATCTAAGAATGGACCAAAGTTGCTCCATGTTTTCAATATAGTGAAGATTATTCTCGCAAAAGAAGTAAAGAACAGCAAGGGTGGAGAACAGTAGATCTGAGAGTTTGGTGCTGAAGGAGATATGGAACTAAATGTTGAAAACAGCAGCAGCAGTAGATGGAGAACGCGAGAGGCAAGCAACGGAGATGGAGAGGAAGATTTGATCTCCTATACCATTACGATTATAATTAAACTTCAGTCAGCTAATTTTCTTGTAGTCTTTATATCACGTGTAACCCAATTTAATGACATATTTGCAGCTCGAGTAAAGTTAAAGGGCTCTTACTGCTAAAAAAATATACAAGACCAGCATAAGTTGACAAAAATGCAATACTACAGGTAGGTCAACCTCACAACTGGGATTTAACATCTGAAAATGTGTCAAACAAATTATATAACCAAGAAAAACAAATATTAACTGTTTTATGTGCACTTTTTGACAAAGCACAACAGGTGATCATCTAATGCATCATATAGGAACCCTCTTATAGTTTTTATCATTCACCCGTATATTCTTAATCCTAAGATCTAATGTAAGCATATTCAGTTGCTCATCTATAAACTGAAGAAACAACTTAGGATACTGCAATTGTGCCCACAATATAGAATCTCAAAAACATCAATATACACACAACATCGAATCTCAAAAAACATTAACACAAGGGAGTATCACGCTACCGTTGTGCTTCGATAATTGGAAGACGAACAGATATAAGCTCGCAGAATAGCTCGACTATCTCCTGTGCTGCCATCATTTTCTCTTCTCTTATTATATGCTCTACCTAAATAAGAAAACATCAGAATCAAGCTCAATATACGACAAACCATCTACCAAAACAAATATGACCTTTCAGTATTTAAATGCAACAAACTCACAGGCTTGCATAAATTACATCAGCTTTAGAAAATAAGTTTCAGCATATACCCGAATCCGAGCAGTAGCTTCCTGACCAGTCTCTAGTAGCTTAGCAATTTCTTTTCTCATCTGCTTCAGCTGCATCTCCCTACGATTCCTCAGTAGTTTGATACGAGGAATCGTCAATTTCAATAGGGTTTTACTGCAAAATAATTAGTAAAACAAAATCAGCAAAATTACTAAAAGAATTGGAAAGACATCATTTTTCTCCCAAATTTTCTACAAAAATGGAAATTTCAAAACCCCATTATTTCAAGTTTGTCAAATTTACATCATAAGTACCTTAACCAAAACAGACCCAAATCATCCAACTCCAAAACAAAACAGAAAAAAAAAAAAAAAAAAAAGGAGGGAAATTGAGGGGTTACCATTTAGCAGCTTTGAAACCTTTGCTGAAGAAAGAATCCATCAATAGAGTTAGATTCAGATCTTCAATATCTGAATGAATTATCACTTACCTAAAACAAAAACAAAAAAAAGAGCGAAGTTTAAAATATGACAATAATTAAACCAAACTTGATAGTAGTATTTTCGATTAAGCAAATTTTTTTAAAAAAAATATTTAAAAAAAGGGAGATCAAAGACAAAGATGATGACGAAGTACCAAAGAAAAATAGGAAGATGTGTTAGATAGAAAAAGCACAAAAGCGAAACTGCTCCGCTATGTATATAAAGCCGAATGGGACGCGTACAAGCTATCAATGTCGACGACTACCGTAGTGTTTCCTTAAGCTGTAAGCATTATTGGGTTTCAACTTAATTTTAATTTTACTCCAAATTTGGGATAAAAATTAGGGATATTTTCTGAATTTTGGAACTGTGTAGACTTTTACCTTTCGATCACGATTACTAAGATGACGAATTTTGGTTGGATTTGAGCCAATTGCTGACGGTGAAAGAAGAAGATTTTTCTCAAAGGGACGGACACCTACATGTTTATTATAGAGAATTTTACATTATTCTTTTTGGCTAAAAAGATGATAAAATCGACAAGACACATCCAATTTTTAATGCTAGCTTTAATATTAATTTTTTGAAGTTTTAAATATATTTTTACACTAAAAATATATAAAAAGTATTTTTTTTGTAGTTAAACATATTCAAATATTTGAAACAATAGTCGGGTAAAAAATAAACTATTGCCTCTCCGAAATAGCACCTAACAAATTTAGGATATAGTAAATATGTGCGAGCATTAACTTTGTGCATTACTTATCTTTTGTTTGGTATATTTTTTGAACCTATGTATAACTAATATTTGTATTAATTATATATTATATTTGGTATTATTCAACAACAACAACAACAACGACCCAGTATAATCACACAGGTGGGATCTGGGGAGGGTAATATGTACGCAGACCTTACCCCTACCCCGAAGGGTAGAGAGGCTGTTTCCAGGAGACTCTCGGCTCAAAAAAAAAAAGCAACAGGAGCCGATATATTAGTACCATAAAAATGCATAATAAATAACAGCAATATAAGAGATATGAAATACAGAATACGAAATACGAAATAGATGACTGGTATAGTAAAACTAGCAGGTAAAGCCCTGCATCAATAGACGACCAATGACATTCTTAGTCTAACTCCTAACTGGCTAGTCTCACTATATTGTGCTGTAGAAATATTCACAACTTTTCCTAACCTACAACCTTAATGTTCGACCTTCATAATTCTCTGTCAAGGGCCATGTCCTCAGTAATCCTAAGTCGCGCCATGTCCTGTCTGATCACCTCTCTCCAATACTTCTTAGGTCGCCCTCTACCTCTCCGCGTGCCCACTACAGCTAGTCGCTCACACCTCCTCACCGGTGCATCAGTGCTCCTCCTCTGAATGTGCCCGAACCATCTGAATCTTACTTCCCGCATCTTGTCCTCCATGGGGGCCACGTCCACCTTCTCTCGAATATCTTCATTCCTAATCTTATCCATCCTTGTATGCCCGCACATCCACCTCAACATCCTCATCTCTGCTACTTTCATCTTCTGGATGTGTGGGTTCTTTACCGGCCAACATTCAGTTCCATATAACATGGCAGGCCTAACCACTGCTCTATAAAACTTACCTTTTAGTAACGGTGGCACTTTCTTGTCACACAAGACTCCCGACGCTAACCTCCACTTCATCCACCCCACCCCTATACGGTGTGTGACATCCTCGTCAATCTCCCCGATCCCCTGAATAACCGATCCAAGGTACTTGAAACTACCCCTCTTGGGAATGACTTGAGAGTCAAGCCTCACTTCAACTCCCGCTTCCGTCGGCTCAACTCCAAATTTGCACTCGAGGTATTCCGTCTTCGTCCTGCTCAACTTGAAACCTTTAGACTCAAGAGCATGTCTCCAAATCTCTAGCCTCTCGTTAACGCCGCCTCGTGCCTCGTCAATTAGAATTAATGAAACAATAGTAAGCAATAGAAGGATTTTTAATACTTGCATAAACATGGTTAGACATAACAGCCCCTCAAATCCCTCAAAACATATTCCAAATACTTTTCGTCATATTTGTATACTTTTATATTGTGATATTTTAATAAATATTTATTTAACCGTTAGCATTCTACTATAATCAAAATAATATCATATTTAATACTAAATTTGATTTTAAATTTGTTCAAAGTACAAACTAAAGTTTTCCTTATTTGTTAAAAATTTACCAATTTTTTTAATAATTGATATTTTGTATTATAAGTCATATCAATTAAATTTTCTTCTCTTTTAACTATAATATTTCAATTAGTTTTTTCTTAATTTTGTTCCCTGTAAAAAGAAGTTGGTTTTAGAGAGAGTGAAGAATGGTGAGGGTAATAAAATGGTTGCAATAAGAATAATGTACAAAGTTAAAAGAATATGAAAGGTATTTTTGTAAACAAGCAACTTTTTTAGAAATTGTGCAATGTTTTAATACCCAAATTAAACAGTAGATAAGAAATAATCTCAGCATAATTAATCCCAACATTATTAATACACCTTATTCAACACTATTCTTAGAGTTTTTGAAGGCACGATTGTATTGGAAAAAATTGTATTTAAATATAAAGGTGACGTGTCGAGACACGTGGACTGGTCAAATGGTCAAAGAATTACAGCTAACCAAGAGGCACGAGTTGCAATAGATACGAGCAAAGGTAGAGGAAGAGGCACGGGCAGTTATTCAAATAACTCAGCACCCGTACCTATTTAAGTCATTTATCTTCGAGAATCAAAAGGAATGAATCTGACAATAGAAAATAGTGCAGATACGACATTTAATGAGCATTAAATGTTGAATACGTTAGAAAATTTGTATTGAATATAATGATTATGTAACATAGCATTCAATGTCTTTAATTACTCATAATAGCCTTATTATGATTTGGGCAAAACGCATATCTCCAAGATATCTATAAAAGGGAGATATCTCATCAATTGTAAGGACACGAAACACTATTGGAATATACTCTGATTTACTTGTTTTTCTCTTGATTACATTCTTGCTACCTAAATTACTTCTTTTTATACATTCTTTTGATTATCCGTAACCTGTGTTCTTCTAAATTCTAGCTTTGACTAAAATTCTATTTTTTGGTTAAACAAATTGGTTCCGTTACCGGGAATCTGATAATCTATTTTCTTTTCGCCTAATTTTCCTTGTTGCATCAACTATGTCGAACAACAATGAAAATACTCAAGGAAACCAAGAAAACCAACAAAATTAGGGAGATCTACAGAATATTAACATTCAGGTTCCTACTCCATGAGGCTCTCCACGGCAATCTCGTGAGGATACTCCTGATGGGTCTCAAATAAACAAGCATGCTCAATTTGAAAATGCTGAAGCTGTCGATGAAGCTTTACAAAAATTAATTGTTGCTCAGGTCAATAAAGCTGTTGAGGCACTTGTTAACCAGTTACCTGTTGCAACGCCTACACCTACTCCAAATGATAACACTTTGAAAAACCCTCGTTCCGGGCTTGTTAACTCAGGCAGCGGTGGAACTCCCAGTGAATCACAGGAGAGGGAACCAGGTAATGTAATTAATTCTGATTTACAGAACTTAGTACTAACCTTGTAGAAACAGCTCAAGGAGCAAAGTGGTCGCATAGAGCAGATACCCGGGGTGCCGCCCGTAATTAAAGGGATAGATATGGATAGATATTCGCAACAACCCTGGAAGCCAAGTGTTGCTCCTCTTCCAATTCCAAAAAAGTTCAAAATGCCTGATATTCCAAAATATAATGGAACAACAAACCCACGAGACCACGTGACTGCATTCACAATGGGCATAAAAGGCAACGATTTGACTAAGCAGGAGATTGAATTAGTATTAGTCAAAAAACATTTGGTGAAACACTCACCAAAGGAGCGCTAATATGGTATTCTCTTTTACCCGAAAATTCTATAAAATCTTTTGTTGAGCTTGCAGATTCTTTCATCAAAGCACACTCGGGAGCTCAAAAAGTGGAAAGAATGGAGGATATTTTCAAAATCAAGCAAAGGGACTCAGAATTGCTTAGAGAATTCGTGGACAGATTTCAACGTGAAAGAATGACATTGCCATGTGTACCTGATAACTGGGCAGCTATAGCTTTCACAAGCAATTTGAATGAAAAAAGCTCAGAAGCAACGAGGAGACTCAAGGAAAGCCTTCGAGAATTCCCAGCTACAACGTGGAATGATGTTTATAACAGGTATAGCATGAAACCGAGGATTGAGGAAAATACTGTTCCACGATTTCAAAAAGAAGAATAGGTAAGTTCGAGACATGCAAAGACTGAAAAAAGATCCGGTAAAAATAAGTACGAGCCTTACATGGGACCTGCGGGAAAGGACTCATGGTCAAAGCAGGATAATCAAAGGTACAATCACAGATCAAGAAACAGAGAATCAGGTTCTTCATCAAGATTTAGGAACGAGCGAAATAACTATGAGTCACGAGATGATGATAGAAAATTAAAAGCGAGATTCGGTGGTTACAACTTCAACGTCAGCACCTCCGAGATCGTAGCTGTTTTGAGAAGCATGGGGGATAAAGTTCGATGGCCAAAGGAAATGAGATCGAATCCAAACAGGTGCAACCCTGATCATTGGTGTGAGTTTCATAATGACCACGGACATAAAACAGCAGACTGCAGATTTTTACAAAGTTTAGTTGATCATTTATTGAAACAAGGATATCTTACTGAGTTGTTCAGTGAGAAAGGCAAGCAAGCTTACATGAAGAACAAGCAGGAGCCTCCAAAACCACCTTCCCCCAAAAGAACTGTCAACGTTATAAGTGGGGGTGAAGATATCAATGGTATATCATATACTGCAACTAACAAAATTTCCAAAGTGACAATTACTCAAGGGAAACGGGTGTGGCATGTCTTAGAGGAAGACAACATTACATTCAATGATGCAGATGCAGATGGTGTATTAACCCCTCATAACGACGTACTGGTAATATCTCTAATTGTACATGATACTAATGTGAAACGAGTTTTGATTGATCCAGGTAGTTCCGTGAACATAATTTTGCTAAGTATTACGTGAGATGCAAGCTGAGGATAAAGTAATACCAAAGGCGCATACTCTATCTGGATTTGATAATTCTAGTGTTATCACGAAAGGAGAGGTAACACTCACCACCTTCGCTGAGGGAGTCGTCAAAGATACAAAGTTTCAGGTAGTAGATATGGAGATGGCTTACAACATGATTCTTGGGAGACCATGGATCCACGAAATGGATGTTGTTCCTTCAACCTTGCATCAAGCTATTAAATTTCCATCGCCATGGGGAATCTGTCAAATTCGTAGAGATCAACATACATCCATGGATATCAACTCCGTTGTAGATACAAGCACGAGAAATAAAGGTAAATAGCAATCACAGAAGGCAGTTGAGAACGCCACAACGCAAACCTCAACTGAACAAGGGAAAACAGATGTTGATTCAAGGCCCAATACCATTCAAGAACCAGAAGAGAATGAGAATATTAAAACAACAATATAGGAATTAGAACCTATTGTGTTATTTGCTCAATGGCCTGATAAGAAAGTCTACGTTGGGGCCAATCTTAGCCAAGGTATGAGAGGTAAGTTAATTGAATTTTTGAAAACTAACGTAGATTGCTTTGCTTGGTCCCATTCTGACATGACAGAGATACCACCAGAGGTGATGACTCATAAACTAAATGAAGATCCATCATACCCTCATGTCAAGCAAAAGAAAAGAAAGCAAAGAACTTTTAAGAATCAAGTAATTCAAGAAGAAGTCCAAAAGTTGCTAAAAATTGGTTCCATTCGTGAGGTAAAGTATCCTGACTGGTTAGCTAATACTGTTGTAGTTCCAAAGAAGAACGGTAAGTGGCGAGTTTGTGTAGATTACACAGATCTTAATAAAGTCTGCCCTAAAGATTCTTTTCCACTACCACACATAGATCAATTGATTGATGCAACTGCAGGTCATGAGCTATTAAGTTTTTTAGATGCATATCCAGGTTATAATCAGATTAAAATGGATCCGGGAGATGAAGAAAAAACTTCATTCATAACTGTCAGGGGGACTTACTATTATAAAGTAATGCCATTTGGTCTAAAGAATGCAGGTGCAACGTATTAGAGGTTAGTTACCAAAATGTTTCAAGAGCATTTAGGAAAAACTATGGAAGTATATATAGATGATATGCTTGTTAAAACTCAGTATTCAAAAGATCACATATCACATTTATCTGATACATTTTCAATTTTGCACAAATTTAATATGAAGTTAAATCCCGAGAAATGTGTATTTGGCGCTGCATCAGGTAAGTTTTTTGGCTTTCTTGTTTCTAACCATGGTATTGAAGTGAATCCTGCACAGATTAAGGCCATTGAAGAAATACCTGATATACTTTCAAACAAGAAAGAAGTTCAAAGATTAACAGGGAGAATTGCAGCCTTGAGAAGATTCATTTCTAAGTCATCAGAGAAGTGCTTTAAATTCTTCTCAGCCCTTAAAAAGCATGATCATTTTGAATGGAATAAGGAATGTCAACAAGCACTCAAGAATTTGAAAACGTACTTATCAAATCCACATTTACTGGCAAAACCAAAGGCTGGGGAAAAATTACTCATTTACCTTGCTGTTTCGGAAGTAGTGGTAAGTGCCGTTTTGGTCTGGGAAGAACAAGGTAAATAATCCCTCATCTATTATGTTAGTAAATCTTTGTTAGATGCGGAGACGCGATATCCTCAATTAGAAAAACTTGCACTCGCATTAATCATGCAATCTAGGAAGTTAAGACCTTACTTTCTGTGCCATCCTATTGCTATAGTAATTGCCTACCCTTTACGTAATATATTACATAAGCATAAGTTATCAGGTACGTTGCTAAGTGGGCTATAGAGTTAAATGAATATGAAATCACGTACCAACCTAGAACTGCTATAAAATCACAAGTGTTAGCAGATTTCGTGGCTAATTTTAGCCAGGGAATGCAATTAGAAGCAGAGAAAGAATTACAAGTGTTCAATGGAGCTAACCCAGAAACTTGGACTTTATTTACTGATGGTTCATCTAACGTAAAAGGTGCAGGTTTAGGGATTGTTTTGATACCACCTACGGGTAAAACCATTCGACAAGCTATTAAATGTCATTCTATAACTAACAAAAAGAGGGAGTATGAGGCTGTGATTGCAGGTCTAGAATTGGTATGAGAACTTGGCATAAATCAGATTGTGATCAAAAGTGATTCACAACTCGTGGTTAATCAAATGCTGGGGACTTATACAGCCAGGGAAGCGAGGATGCAACAGTATTTAGAAAAGGTACGAGAATTGATAAAGCAATTTCAAATCTAGAAAGTTACACAAATACCAAGGGATGAAAATGTTAAAGCAGACGCCTTAGCTAATCTCGCATCTGCAGCTGATGTGGCAAGTGATGCAAACGCCTCAGTTATACATTTATTTCATTCAGTTCTCGACCCTGATAAAAATGAGGTAAATTTTAATAATTTAACTTGGGATTGGAGGAACGAGATTGTTGCCTTTTGCAGTATGGTATTGTCCCTGATGATAAGAAAAAAGCTCGTGCGCTTTGAGAAAAAGGCTGCTCGGTATTGCTTAAAGCAAGGCAATATATATCGTAAAATGTTCGGTGGTCCCTTAGCGAGATGTCTCGGACCTTCACAAATGGAGTATGTGATGAGAGAAATATACGAGGGACATCGCGGAAATCATGCAGGTGGAAGATCACTGGTAAAAACCATAATTAGGACAGGTTATTACTGGCCTAAAATGGAAGAAGAAGCAGAAAGTTTTGTGTCCAAATGTGATAAATGTCAAAGGTACGGTAATAATATGTATAGACCTGCGGAGTTATTACATCTGGTCATTTTACCATGGCCATTTATGAAATAGGGAATGGATATCGTGGGTCCATTGCCACAAGCAAAGGGACAGGTAAAGTTTCTGCTCATACTCACTCGTTATTTTACTGAATGGGTAGAGGCATGAGCATTCAAATAGGTACGAGAAAAGGAAGTCAAAGATTTTATTTGGCGGAATATCATATGCCGATTCGGTGTACCAAAGGAGATCGTATGTGATAATAGACCTCAGTTTATAGGAGCTCAGATCACGGAATTCCTTCAAAGTTGGCAAATTAAAAGGATTACGTCCACACCTTATCACCCGGTGGGTAATGGGCAAGCAGAATCAACAAACAAGGTTATTATCAACAATTTAAAGAAGCGATTAGAGGAATCAAAAGGTAACTGGCATGAAGTGTTACCTGGAGTTTTATGGGCATATCGTACAATTGCAAAATCGAGCACCTGAGAAACACCGTTTTCATTGGTTTATGGAGCTGAGGCTTTAATTCTAGTTGAGATAGGAGAACCGAGTACACGATTCATAAAGACGACACAAGAATCTAATGACGAAGAGATGCGGGTCAATCTTGATTTACTCAAAGGGAGGAGAGAAGTTGCACTAATAAGAATGGCAGCACAAAAGCAAGTCATAGAACGATATTACAACCGAAAAGCACGCCTCAGATTCTTCAAAGTTGGGGACTTCATGCTTAAAAAGGTTTTTCAATCTACAAAGGCAGCTAACACGGGTAAATTAAGTCCAACATGGGAAGGACCCAATAGAGTTCGTGATATTGCAGGAAAGGGAGCATATGAACTGGAGACAATGGATGACAAGATATTACCTTCACATTGGAATGGTGTTCATTTGAAGAGATACTATTTCTAAGGAATACCCACGGTCAGGTATCACCATTTTGAATTCAATTTTTGAATTATTAAAATATTACTAACGATTTTAGATGATAGGCAAAAAGCTAACTCGTACTAAATGATGAGTCATGACCTGTAAGGCACGCGGAATAAACTAAAATTCCTAGCCTAGGATTACAATTATTCTAATAGAAATTCAAACGGGTTAAGCAGTCTTCATCTATAATCGCACCTCCGAGTCCCGTATGTTTTTTCTTTTCAGGAAAAGGACCAAATGAGAGAGACTATCAAGTGCTCGAGGCTTCATACTTCAACACTCAAACACTTGGGGGACTACATAATATACATAGACACGTGTATAAAGAAGGCAAAGAAGATTGAGGAAAAATCAAGCCTAAAAGAGTCAAGTACAGAGTAAAAGTCACGAAGTCACGAGCTAAGGCCAAAGAAAAACCTCACTATAGTTAGGGTAAAGGCTATGTACTAAAACGGGTTGTAAGGAAAAACCTCGTGTCTATTATTCTTCTTTTGTAAAAATCTGTTACAAGAAAAATAGTTACGAGAAAGTTATGGATGTAATTCAAATACATGACAAAGTTTTATTTAAAACTAGACAAGGTTCAAAAATAAAAACTTGTCAAAGTTATTTCAAAGAAACACGTGTGATCCTATTTCTTTTGTCGTATGATAACACCATTATGAAGTTGAGACGTCTTCTTCATTAAGTGTCGAAATATAAAAGGGCCCTCTTTTATAAAACTCATGTTTAATTTAATTAGTCATGAGATTAACAGAAGCATTTTCGAAGAACAAAAATGCAAAGTTATTCTGTAAGTCCTTAAAAATAAAGTCAAGAATAAAGCAAATAGAAGTTTACGATAACATGAAAAACTTCTTAATATATAAAAAAACTTAAGACTAAGCACGAACTTACTCATAAAACTATGAAATTGTTTATACAGATTGCCCCATAAAAGACTTGGGGACTTGCGTTTGCAAAATAACCCTCAAATTAAGCCAAGGGTTTGATTACAATTTTACAAAATAAAAACAAAAACAAAGTCATTCAAATGATTAAAGCTGGTCATTGAGAAGTTTGTGGAACTGAAGCAGAAGTATCAATAGCAGCAGAAGCATCAATAGCAACGGGCTCAATTTGGGCAGGTGCATCAATAGTTGCGGGTTCAACTTGGCTTGCAGCAACAGGCTCGATTGAGCTTGAAAGAGTTGGGATACCAGAATCAACTTCAACGTTCACGGAAGCTTCAACCACGGGAGAAGGAAAGTCTTGAGTTTGCTGAGCCTTCTCAATGGTCTCATTGATTTTAGCCAACTCAGATTCCAAGTTAAAATTTTTTGGCCAGCTTCGATTAGGGTATCACAACGTGAATTCAAAAATTCCCAACTTACCTCAACAACAGATTTTTCTTCAAGGGCCTCATAATCCTTTTCCCAATCAGCAATCCCATTCTTGAGCTCTTCATTTTCAGCAAAGGCAGAGTTGGAAGAAGTTTGAAGAGAGACATGGGAGCTTTTTAAAGCATGCACCTTATCAGAAGAGACCTGAAGGTCTTCTTGTGCTTGAGTTATGCTTTGCACGAGCTCCCCTACGTAAATTTCTTTTTGACTCAAGAGAGCCTTCAACTCTCTGTTCTCTTCACTGGCTTTGGATAGTTGCTCTGAGAAGGAGGATTCGAGACATTCTTTTTCTGCTTGGCTTGAAGTAGCTTTTACAACTGCTAACTCAGAGGTTAAAGCCTGCACCTGCTGCTCTAAGGTACTCTTGTTTTCTTGTAAGTCTTCCACATTAATTTTTGCACTCTCAAATTATTCCTTCCAATTGATCGCTTCCAACTGAGAATCACGTGCTATCTTCTCTAAGAGGGGGATTCTGTTCATTATTTCTGTGTTCTGAAGCTTAACTTTTTCGATTGGGCCAATTAAAGGCTCGAGCCATACATCCGCCTGACCTGATTTCCTCAAAAGGCTGCTCTCAGCAGGAACTTCAATAACCACCCTCCTCATAGCGACACTTCTACTTGAAGAACCCTCTTCAGTGTGATGAACGATAGGAGAGGGAATTGTCAAAGAAGGAGCAGTAGAAAAGGTGAAAACAGTAGAGGAAGGGACAGAAATAGCTGGGGCTGGTAAGGAAGGAATCACAAGTGTCACGTCTCCTTTTTACCTACACCCCCAGAAGGGGTATAAGGGAGTTTTTCCAATTAAAGGACAATCGAAATGGGATTAATTATTTAAAATTCAGAGTCGCCACTTGGGATAATTTATGGTGTCTGTAAGCACGTGATTTTTGCCCTAAATGAGAATTACTCAATAAAATAAAAAAAACAAAAATCAAAATAAATAATTTTGTGTTGTTTGCAATTTTTTGTGAATTTTTGTGTTATTTGTCTTTTATTGTTTGCATTTGTCTGTGTCTGTGTATTTTATTTAAATTAATAAAAAATATAAAAATATGTTGAATTTGAATTTAGGTCTTAATTTTACAATTAGGAGTAATTAAGTAAGTTTTACAAAAATAAAAAAATCACAAAAAATAACGTACTTCGCATTTTAATGTTTAATGTCAAAATTGTGCGATTTCTTTTAATTTGATATTTAATTATTTGTGATAATTACTACTTAGAGTTAATTAATATTTTTAGGATAATTTGGTTGAGGTTAAATTTAGGTTTTTATTTTTATTTTAATTGGGAAAGAAAATTGACAAGGAAAAGAAAATAAGAAGAGGAAAATCGGATTTGGGCCAATTCCTATTCAATTCACCCAAGCCCAAACCAAAACAACCTTATACCCAACCAAAATACCCACAAACCAAGCCCAAACCCTTAAAAATCTGATCCACCCCATCTCCCCACTCAATCTTGACCGTTGATCTATAGTAGATCCAACGGTCCGGAACTCACCCATTTTTTAATATAAAAACTATTCAAAAAAAAAACCACCCCCTCATTTCTAAACTCCTCATTCTTCCACTTCTCTCACATCTCTCTAAACTTAAAACTTCTCTACCTCCCTCTTCTCCCTCCACCGCCGTCGCCGACGCCCATCGAAATTCTTTTCCGGCGGCGGCCTATCTCTAAATTCGCTCAAATTCACACAATCTTCTCCTCTTCTCCTCATCTACCTCATCTTATCAACCAAACTCCCAAAACCCAACCAAAATTCGTAGATCTTAGATCTAAAAAAGCCAAAAACCTAGATCTACCCTTTTTTTTTTTGTGCATTTTCCTAGCCGTTAAAAAATTCTCCGGTCAAGATCTCCCATAAAGGATCTTAGATCCAAGACGAGAGTCTTGATTTGAGGATTTTTTCACGGTTAGACCCATGTAATTTTGTTATTTAATTTCCACCTTCCTTAATTTATTTATGCATTTATATTTTTCGTATTTTTATTCTCTTATGTATGTTATTTTCTGTATTTTTGTTTTATTTATTTATTTATTTTCTGTTTTATTTTATTTTATTTATATTCTGCGTATTTTTTTTAATATTTATTTTGTCCGAATTTTATTCATTTATTTTTTCTGCTTAACGCATATTTTAAACTTCTGTTATAATTAATTAATTACTTACGTCATATTTAACTAAAATATAAAAAATAAAAATAAAAAAAGATGTGTAGATAGATTTTAATTAGATAAAAATGATAAATAAAAAATTATTATTAAAAATGTAGTATTTATATTCCGTTTTTATTTTTATTTTATTTACATCTCATCATTTTAATTACTGTTATTCTATTAAATATATTATGTAGTTATTAATGTGTTGTATTACTAATAACAAGTAGTGGTAGGGTAGAAATTGCACTACTTTTAAATAATAAGTAGTGGTAGGGTAGGAATTGCACTACTTAATTTAAATAATAGCACTAGCTTCGTGGAAAATTTAAAAATGAAAAGATAATTTGATAATGGAGGATGCATTAACAGTAATTGTCTATAGAAATGCTGGTTTTGAGAGATTAAAAGGATGGACAGGGAGACTAAAAAGGAAAAAAAACTCCAGAGTAGGAGTATTCTGAAAAAAAAGAATAGAGGAGAAACAGAAAAAAGAGAAAAAAAAAAGGAGAGGAGATTGCTGTATACATTCTGTATACATGGGATATACATTCGATATACACGGGTATGCACGATATACATTCTGCATACAAAAAATATACAGTGGCAGAAAGAAAAACCAGCTGAAAACAATGACGAAAATCAGTCCCTTTCACCCCTAAAATTGAGTAAAATCAGCACATAAAACTCACCCCAAACCCAGTTGAAACCACCCCCAAAATACTCTAAAATCTAGCTCCAAATTGAAGAAGAATTGATTTCAAAGCTCGATTTCTTCTTCTTATGGGTTTACGAAAGCTGTTTTGGAGCCATGAATGTTGCTTCGCGGATTCTGTGTTGCTGTTGTTATATGCTACTGCATTTCTGCTGATCTTCCTCTTCTTTTACTTCCAATATCAGGTACACAACTGACACGCTGGTTACTGTAAGCTGAAACATGAAGCATGAATATGAAATGAAGAGTTGAAGTTCTGAATTTATCTTAGTTATATTCTGAATTTTAGTTGTGTATATACATTATTTAGTTTCCTCTAATCAGAATCATGTAGTTGTTTAATATATAATGGAACATCTAACAGTAGCTTAGTGGACGAACTGTCTATGTATTGCTAAAAAATAAATAAATGGTGTAGTAACTCTGTTCAGATAGTTCGTTATTGTTTGATGATTATCATGTCTCAAAAAGAATGTTAGCTGATTTAGACTATTCTTAAACATTCAACAGTTAGCTCATTAAACGAATAGACCGTTTCGGAACTTGTAGGAATATTGTTTAGCTAGATACTATTGGTTAATTTCAGCATGTAAATGGTTTAGGATTAAAATTAGATTGCCAAGTTTTTTTTAATTTGACAAACTGTGAGCATGCCTAGTATAATGTAACTAGGTAGTAACATGTGAATGAGATGGCCCAGGTCCAGTTTTGTGCCATACACGTTGGGCCTGGGTCCACGTTGACCAACAAGCTGTCCATATTGTGCTTACATTCTGATTTAATAAATTGCGTTCGGAACCCGACTATAACAACTCGTAAGCATGTAAATAAATTAGGACCTTTTCTCTTTCATTTTTTAGAGACAAATTTAATAGAAAAAATGTAGGCACTTTAGGATTATCCTTTTAAAATAAATGAGATGAGCCTCGCCCAATAAAATACAAGTTGCTGGGCCCTCAATAAATGGTTAATAATTGTATAGACTTCGGGATCGGTCGTTTAGCAAATTTCACGGCCTTACCCAAAATAATGATACGCTAGTCGCTTTAGGCGTGCCTTTAACAATTTACTTTCTTAAACTCAGGTGCACATTTATGTGACCCAAATCCAAATCTCAACAGAGTTGAAATGTGTCAATAACCACGGGTACATTGATGTGACGTGGTTCGAGATACATTTTTCACAATGTTGTAATTCTCTGTTAAAATAATAATAATAATAAAAGCGGTAAAGAGTTTAAAGTTTGCACATAAGTTCATAATTGTATAAAATCAGATAATCAAGCCGAATATGACAATTGAGCGACCGTGCTAGAACCACGGAACTCGGGAATGCCTAACACCTTCTCCCGGGTTAACAAAATTCCTTATCCGGATTTTTGGTGCGCAGACTGTTAAACAGAGTCATTCTTTTCCTCGATTCGAGATTCAACCGGTGACTTGGGACACCATAAATCTCCCAAGTGACAACTCTGAAATAAATAAATAAATCCCGTTTCGATTGTCCTTTAATTGGAAAAAACTCCCTTCCGCGTCCCTTTGAGGTGGCAGGGGGGCGAAAAGGAGGTGTGACAGTGTCCCAAGTCACCGGTTTAAAATCCCGAATCGAGGAAAGTTGACTCTATTTACGGTCTGCGAACACAGAAATTCGGGTAAGGAATTCTGTTAACCCGGGAGAAGGTGTGAGGCATTCCCGAGTTCCGTAGTTCTAGCACGGTCGCTTTGATCATACTTGGCTTATTAAAATTGTTTAATTACTCGTTTTAGAACCTATGTGCTTTTACCTCTCTTTTTTTTAAAGAAATTACCTTGAAACGAGTCACGCGTACGTGTACTCATTTCGTTTGGTGCGTCAAAAATCATGTCATGCGAATGTGTCCACAATTAATAACGCTTCGTTATTATTAAGATTATTGGCCGAAGTTGCGCAAACGCATACTCCAGTTTTGTTTTTAGAAACCGTAATCATGTCACGCGAACGTGTCCATAATTAGGATAGTATATTAAACGTACATAAGCAAACTCCATACATTTGTCAATTTTTATATCTAAATTAATACGAAGGCCATGCAATTGTGATTTTTGTTTGGCACGGGGCACCTCAATCCTAAAAAAAAAAGTTCAAGCTAAATGTTTGAGAGCCATAAATTATTTATGTTATTGGATATGGCTCGCCTCAACTAGTTAAATGTCTAATTAATTAACACTAAATGTAGCTAAAGGTTCCATTTAAACTAACTAAGATGGTTTATACGAGGGAAAACTAATCCATTACATAAAAGGGCTTGAGCTAATACAAGGGGACTGATAGTCCCACAACAGCAATGGCCCAGATCTCGTTCAAGGGAATTTTCAGAATTGGGCCTCATAATTGAGCCCAAGTTCGAAGCCCTACAGCTGTTGAGCCCTAAGCTCTACATCGACACCTTTCAATGCGTGAGCAAGCTTGAAGTCGTAGAGGATTCAACCGAATAACAACGAGACCAATACATATGCAAGTAGCTTTAGGATCTGTCTTTAACTTGTCAATAGCCCATCACATGACATCCAATAATGATTCACCCTTGAAATCGATTATGAGTTCCAATTCTAATAACTAATAGCAGGTAGCAGAATTTACAGTTTCAACATCATACAAACACGGCTAATCACATTACTTTTGCACAGAAAGGACATTAGCAGATAAATCACTAACCCAGACTCCTAAAAGGAAACTTCAAACAAATAACTAAAATTCAGAATAGTAATACTGAATACTGCATATGCAAATGCTTACTAGGAATGTCCTGGAAAGTCCCTTTATACATATACCCCAACTCAAACCCACAAAATCCAAGTGATTAAGCCATAACTCGTTCCATGTTTCAAACCAAAACTAATTCTAGAACAAAGAGCTTAGCAAGTATTCTCAACACTAAGATAATTACAAACATAGTTATACTCCATTCAACCAAAAAATAAACTCGACCAAGCTATCCCTGGAATAAATAATACGCATCATGCATGAAATTAAAAAAGACAGAAATGAGAGTTCAATAGTAATCATCATCCAATTTGTCCATATTTCAGGTTCAAGCTTCAGACTACATTCAAATGGTGTCCATAGTATTTGTGAATACCTGGAAAGCAAAATGACATAAAAAGGAAAAAGGTCAGCGATAGCAGGACAGTGACAACAACAACACTGGAACAGTAACCTCTCAGTAGTTCATGATTGGTTTTTAAAAAAACCAAAATCAGACCATCTTCAACCTAGATAAGTTCGTGTGATCTCTCAGGAATTAAAGCTCAACAGGGAAGCTAAGAAAGCTGGAAATCAGGACTCCCAGCACAAATTCAGCTTAGAATCAGCTTTCAAAAACCAAATTAAACCAAACTCATTCCCATATGAATCAAAGATTGCTTCAGATATTCAACCTCAAGAATTATGGAAAGAAATCTAATGGAACAGTAGTTTCTATGAAATCCTCAACCTCAAGAATTGCTTCTTTATTTTTGGGTTTCCAGATCTCAAACTCTCTCTTGGGTCTGCCTTGAAAGGCAAGTTTAGGATGCCTTTATAGGCAAGCTATTAGGGCAGACTTAGGTTACACTTTGCCCTCTTTTGAATTTTGTTTTTTGCTTAAGTGTCCCTAGCTTAATTTCCAGAAATTCACTTTAATCCTTACCCCCAGCTTCCTGAAAGCTTCCCGTTCAGTTACACTCAAGATTCCATAGGCCAATTCCCTAGACTACTCCTCGAACCCTGATTATTTACCCTCCCAGCCTAGCAGAATCCCTGTTGATATACTAGACAGACCGAATGGGCCATGGGTCAATTTGACTCAACTGTTCAGCCCCAAATGAGCCGGAATAGACCCAAAATCCAACCCTCAAGATCAAAATCTATTCGTCCCAACTAGCAATTATCTAGTTAACAAGTTGAAAATACCAAATAACACAGGACAATTAAAGTTGTAGCCTAAATCATTTACTAACTAAACTTAACCAAACTAACAATTTTTAAAACTAATCTAATTACAGCCTAACTATACTAACTAAAAACAAGTCTCCAATTACTCATGCATGAATAAATAAACTCCGGAACAAATGAAGAATGATTCAAGAAGAGGAGAAGAAACAGAAAACTGAAAAACAAACGGAGAACAGATTAAACAAGGAGAAGAAAAGAAGAATACCTAAGAAAAGTTCAGAAAATGAAAGAGGGGGCCTGGGTCTTCAGATCCTCGGATTTTTCGGACAAATTTGATGTTAATCGTGCGTTCTTACGAAGAACACACGAATAAAATCGGATTCGACAAGAAATTTCGCCAAAGCTTGACTTGGGATTTCTGAGGTTCATTTCTGATCTAAGATTCGAGGAACTAGGGCAATATTCGAGGGTAATGGAGTATGGATTTGGAAAGAGGGGGGTGAGGAGGATATATGGTGTGATTTTGGTGGCGTTTAGAGGTGGCGCCGCCACCGACGGTGGAGGATTTGGGGGTGGCTAGCTAGGGTTTGCAGCTTCTGAGCAAGATTCGAGAGATTCAGGTGTGATTCGAGGGAAAAAGGGTGTGGATTTGGAATGAGGAGAAGGAGAGGGATCTAGGGTGTAAATTTGATGGCCATTGGAGACCTACCGCCGTCGTAGGGCGATTTCCGGCGGCGGTGCACGGTGACGTTACGTTGGGATCTTTGAGGGTGTTGGGGACGACGAGAGGGGGGTCTGAGGGTTCGGACACTTTTATACGGGGGAAAGGGCCAGTTCTGGTCCGTTGGATCTAGGCACGATCAACGACTCAGATCAAAGCTTAATGAAACGACGCCGTTTGGTTGGGGTGTGGGACGGATCGGGTTGGGGCCAAACTGGGCCGAATCTGAGAGGAAAAATGGTTGGGCCTGGAATTGTTAAAACAAAAGCTGGCCCAATTTTGGGTTCTTACAAAGGAGACTCAATTTTTGATTTTATTTTCTTTTTAAATTAAAAATCTAAATTAGTTCTTAATAAAATTATCCTACCAATTTAAATTACTTAACTCTAAATGACAATTACCACAAATAATTAAATGTCCAATTAAAAGAAAAATTACCAAAACTCGAGACTTAAAACACAAAAAATGAGTTATATGCTTTTTGTAATTTTCTATTTTTGTAAAACGCTAATTTACTAATTAATCTACAAAATGTGTAAAATTAAATCCTAAATTCAGATGCAGTGTATATATTTTTTTTTTTTTGTATTTTTCAATAATTAGACTACACGGACAAAATGCAAACAACTAACAACAATGCTACGAAAATTCATAAAATTGCAAATAATGAAAAGAAATTATTTTGTTTTGAAATTATGGGAGCACTTCATATAGGGCAAAAATCACGTGATCACAGCTGCCCCTCTTTGCCCGGAAACACGAAGAGTTTTCGTACTAAGATAAAGTGAGCGTATACGAGCGATATTTGCCCATTTGAATACTCCGTGGGAAGTATTTTTGAAATATTTGACCGTACCCTACTTACAAGGTTGCCTACATATCCTTGGCTAAAAAGGAATCAGGTCAGTGTAGTTCAGGAATGTTTGGTAGCTGGGACTACTATGAAGCTATGATTTCACTGTTGTTGCCGCTGCTGCTACTGCTTTCTGAACCCCTTATTACACCATGTCAGAATAAAAAGGAGCTAGGCTAGACTATGATCTATGCATTACAAAAATCCTATCTATCCCTTCAAACTTGCTCTTGTGGTTCTTGTTGCCTTGTTGACTTATATTCTCCTGGTGAAATCCATTTGTTACCGCCTTGAATTGTAATCTGAGATGTTTTTCCTTTCTCCAGGTGGATGCCTGACTGCTGAACTTGAATGTATTCACTGCTCTCCAAGCGGGCCCCTGACTTCCCACTTGAATGTATTGCCATGCTATCCAGGCGGGCTCCTGACTTCAGCAAAATAGGCAAAAACAAAGAAAATTTTCTGCCCCAGTTTGGGTATGTGGGCCCATGTATAAGTATAAAACGAATCACATTGCCGAATATCAAAAAATTTTAAAAACCAAAACTTGAATTGTACTCTCTTATTCTCCAGGCGGGCTCCTGACTATTAAACTTGAAAGTATTCCCTGCTTTCCAGGCGGGCGTCCTGACTTCAATTTGAAATGTATTCCCTGCTCTACAGGCGGGCTCCTGACTGTTGCGCTTGAATGTATTCCCTGCTCTCCAGGTGGGCATCCTGACTTCAACTTGAAACATATTCCCTACTCTCCAGGCGGGCTCCTGATTTCAACTTGAAACGTATTCCCTACGCTCCAGGAGGGCTCCTGATTGCTAAACTGAAATGTATACCCTGCTCTCCAGGTGGGCTCCTGATTTCAAAATAGGCACAACAGAGGATTTGAAGGTTAAACTTAAATTATACTCCGTTGTTCTCCAGGCGGGCTCCTGACTGCTGACTTGAAACGTTTTCCCTGCTCTCCAGGCGGGCTCCTGATTACTAAACTTGAATGCATTCCCTGCTCTCCAGGCGGGCTCCTGACTTCAAAACGTGAATGTATTCCCATGCTATCCAGGCGAGCTCCTGACTTCAGCAAAATAGACAAAAATAAAGTTAGTTTTCTGCCCCAGTTTGGTGGCTGGGCACAGATGTGAGTGTTAAACTGAATCGTATTGCCAAATATTACTAAGAATTCGAAAGCTAGGTCCCATTATCCAGGAGGGTCCTGACAATTCTTACCTAAACAACAATTTTAAATCTAAGTTATATCTTCTAAAGGTGTGACTTCCGCTAAATCTTATTATCTAAGAGGGTCTTAAAGCTACACCCCATTATCTAGGAGGGTCCTGAAACTCAAAATAAAATCTTGTCCTAAAAAAATGCTTTTACGACTGAATTATATTACCCTACGACAGAGCTTACGATACACCTTGTGATCTAATGAAAATCTTAAAACTAAGCCCCATTATTCAGGAAGGTCCTGGAAACTCCTAATTGAATCCTATCTCGGACATGCAAACTCATAAGCTAACTTATATTCCTTTTGGTGTACATTTATGCTAGATTATGCTATTTCTGAACTTTGAACTAGGTTCCATTTTCCAGGAGGGTCTTGAAAATAAAAAAATCAAACCTGTTTGCTGACTGCCTTTCTTCACGGAGGGTTTCTCCGAAACAACCGAAATTTTCTGCCCCTGTTTCAAACAAAGAAAAATCTTGTTAGTTTTAAAATGTGGTGGTTAGTTGACGACATTCTTTGTTGAAGACCTCTCCGCTGCCATGCTTTGTTTTGATTGGCTTCCTTTGTACTAGCTAAGAACCACTTGACTTCCCGACTGACTTTCAAAACCCCATGACTTTGGATGACCCGAGTGTTCTATACCCGAATCGTTGCCTCATACCTCTTACCCCTTTAACTGAACCTCTGCATCTCCCATGAAATTACCAAATTATTTTGCCGATGGAACTCTTGCTGGAATTTTATCCCCTTTTTCATCATGCTATCTTTGGTATTTCTCTGGCTGTGCTGTGCTTTGCAATCTTGAAGCTGGTAGTGAGCTTTGAAATTCCTTTTTATTTGCTTAAACAAGACTGGCATTGGGAACATCTTAGAGAAATAAACCCAAATAAAAGAAATGAAATGCAATGACTTTTAGAGTTAAGGATAAGGAAGTTCAAAACTGGAAGACTATCTGAAGAGAAAAAGAAAAGAGGCTTATCTGAGTGGAACAGCTAGTTTCAATGGCCATGACATGTAATTTGGATTAATCGGCCCAATCTGTCCAACCAATCAACTTTCAGTTGCCATACTTTGTTGCCCCAGAATTTCCATAACCTGATTTCTTCACCTCAAATCCCGACCTTATTCATCCTGCGGTGCCTTGAAAGGTTTTCACCAGCAGACCTCTCTCATTCCTTCATCTGTCAACTCACATTCGCCTTAAGGTGCTCGTGAGGGTTTCCACTAATAAGACTCTCATTTTGATTTCTCTTAGCTCCTGTCGCCTTACGGTGCCCGTGAGGGTTTTCACCAATAAGACTCTCTCATTTTTGATTCTTTGCCTATTTGGACCAGAGTGTTGCCCTTGATATGAGTTCCCTCCACCTGCTTGACTTGGCATTTCTCGAAGACTGATCAGAAGGTCTTTCTTTGGACCGTAATGCGGGTTTTTGGATGGGATTATCAAGAAAGGGTATAAAAGGATCAAAACAATTCAAATGGGTTAAAATTACAACTTTCAGAATCAGATTTCTCACAACAACCGCAACTTCTGCCCCAGTTTCTTGTTTGGGGATTTTTGGATTTTTACTTTGATGAGACCGAACCGTGAGGTTGCCTACGTATCTTTACAAGGAATCAGGTCGAACGTAGTTCATGACATAGGAATTACTTTGTTGTTGCGATTTTCTTTTTCTCTTTCTTTTTTTTCTTTTGCTTTTCTCTCTCTTTTTTTCCTATTGTTTTTCTTCTTCTTTTCTCCTTTCTCCTTTTTCTCTCCTTTCTTTACTTATCTTTACGCTTGTGTTTCCGATATTTGCTATTGATTCCGAAGGAGGGGTATGAAAGAAAATAAATGAGGCTCAAAGGGGTAACGAGGGATAAAGTGTTTAGATAGCAGAACAAAATGCCTTCGTCATTTCAATATTCGAGACATGCCAAATATAAACAAGTACAATCAAAGAAAGAAATCATACATAATATCTCTTGACTGCATCAGAATTGATAACCATTTCTACACATTTGCCTTCTACATCTGTCAAATACAACGCACCATTGGACAACACTCTAGTCACAACGAACGACCCCTGCCAATTGGGGCGAATTTTCCTTTTGCTTCAACTTGATGTGGAAGAATGCGTTTCAATACTAACTGCCCCACTTCAAACTTCTGTGGATGCACCTTCTTGTTATATACTCTTACCATTCTCTGTTGATACAACTGGCCATGACACACTGCTGCCAATCTCTTCTCATCGATCAAACTCAATTGTTCTAAGCGGGTTTTGACCCACTCCTCATCATCGATCTCAGCCTCCGCAACAATTCGAAGGGATGAAATTTCCACTTCTGCGGGTATTACTACTTCGGTTCCATACACCAACAAATAAGGAGTCGCCCCTACTGAGGTTCGGACCGTAGTGCGATAACCCAACAATGCAAATGACAGCTTTTCATGCCATTTCCTAGAACCTTCCACCATTTTTCGAAGTATTTTCTTTATATTCTTGTTGGCTGCCTCAACTGCTCCGTTTGCTTTAGGGCGGTATAGGGTAGAATTGCGATGTGTAATCTTGAACTGCTGACATACCTAGGGTGGTATGAGGTAGAATTGTGATGTGTAATCTTGAACTGCTGACATACCTCTTTCATCAGATGACTATTGAGATTAGCCCCATTGTCTGTAATGATCACCTTCAATATCCCAAACTGGCAAATGATATTTGAATGCACAAAATCAACCACCGCCTTCTTGGTTACGGACTTGAATGTTTTAACCTCTACCCACTTGGTGAAATAATCGATGGCCACCAGAATAAACCTGTGCTCGTTGGACACTGCTGGCTCGATTGGTCCAATGACATCTATTCCCCAATCAACAAAAGGCCATAGTGCAGACATTGTATGTAATTCAGATGGTGGAGAATGAATCAAATCTCCATGCACTTGGCACTGATGACATTTACGCACGAGACTGATACAATATGGCTCCATAGTGAGCCAATAATAACCTGCCTAGAGGATCTTCTTTGCCAACACATACCCACTCATGTGCGGTCCATAGACTCCAGAATGTACTTCGGTCATGATAGTCGCAGCCTGTCTGGCATCTACACATCTTAATAACCCGAGATCTGGAGTTCTTTTGTATAAAACTCCTCCACTGAAGAAAAATCCACTTGCCAAGCGATGAATTGTTCTCTTTTGATCACCTGTGGCTTGTAGCGGATATACTCCCCTTCGAATGTTTTCCTTGATGTCATGAAGCCAAGGCTCCCCATCGAGCTCTTCCTCCACCATGTTACAATAAGCATGCTGATCACGGACCTGAATATATAACGGGTCTACATAAGCCTTATCTGGATGATGTAACATTGACGCCAGAGTAGCCAAAGCATCAACGACCTCATTGTGGATCCTCAGAATATGCCTGAACTCTATTGATTGAAATCGTTGACAAAGATCATACAAGCATTGCCGGTAAGGTATGAGTTTTAAATCCCGTGTTTCCTATTCTCCCTGAATCTGGTATACCAGAAGGTCCGAGTCACCCAAGACCAAGACTTCCTGGACACCCATATCCACATCCATCCTCAAACCCAAAATGCATGCCTCGTATTGCGCCATGTGTTAGTACAGTAGAATCGAAGCTGAGCCGTAACAGGGTAATGATGCCCTGTTTCAGAAACAAGCACCGCTCCTATCTAACGCCTCTCATGTTAGCAGCCCCATCAAAGAAAAGTTTCCATCCTGGACTTTCAATCTGTTCCAACTCATCAATGTGCATTACCTCTTCATCAGGGAAGTAAGTCTTCAAAGGTTCGTATACTTCATCCACATGATTCTCAGCCAAGTGGTCGGCCAATGCTTCTGCTTTCATCGCGGTCCGAGTCACGTAGACAATGTCAAATTCTGTGAGCAAGATCTGCCACTTTGCAAGCCTTCCCGTGGGCATAGGCTTCTGAAAGATATACTTCAATGGATCCAAGAGAGAGATGAGGTAAGTAGTATAAGAGGACAAATAATGTTTCAGCTTCTGGGCTACCCAAGTTAGGGCACAACACGTCCTCTCAAACTGAGTGTACTTAATCTCGTAAGATGTGAACTTCTTGCTAAGATAATATATGACCTGCTCTTTTCTGCCAGTGATGTCATGTTGTCCCAACACACATCCAAATGAATTGTCCAAGACTGTCAAATACAGAATCAAAGGTCTCCCTGGTTCTGGCGGGACCAACACAGGTGGGTTTGACAAGTACCCCTTTATCTTATCAAAAGCTTCCTGACATTCATCTGTCCACTTGACTGTAGCATCTTTCTTTAACAATTTGAAGATAGGCTCACACGTTGTCGTGAGCTGAGCAATAAACCGGTTGATGTAATTCAATCTTCCCAACAAACTCATCGCCTCAGTCTTGTTCTTCGGAGGTGGCAATTCCTGGATGGCTTTGATTTTTGACGGGTCTAATTCAATATCTCGTCGGCTGACTATGAATCCCAACAACTTTCCAGACGAAACACCGAACGCGCATTTTGTAGAATTGAGCTTGAGATTGTACCTGTGAAGCCTTTGGAAGAACTTTCTCAGATCTCTGACATGTTCAGACTGCTTTTTAGACTTTACAATCACACCATCCACATAAACCTCGATCTCCCTGTGTATCATGTCATGGAATATGGTCGTCATTGTCCTCATGTAAGTTGCCCCAGCATTTTTCAAACCAAATGGCATGACCCGATAGCAGTACGTTCCCCATAGCGTGATGAATGCTGCCTTTTCTGCGTCTTCTTCACCCATTAAGATCTGGTGGTAGCCCGCATAACAATCCACAAAAGAACCAATATCATGTTTGGCACAATTATCGATCAATATATGGATGTTCGGCAGTGGGAAGTTATCCTTGGGACTTGCCTTGTTGAGGTCTCGATAATCAACACACACCCTGGTCTTGCCATCCTTCTTCGACACATGCACTATATTGGCTAACCAAGTGGGATATCGAGTGACCCGAATGACCTTGGCCTCAAACTGTTTGGTGACCTCTTCCTTAATTTTTACACTCATATCAGTTTTAAATTTCCTTAGCTTCTGCTTGACAGGGGGGAATGCCGGATCAGTGAGCAATTTGTGAACCACCAAACCAGTGCTTAGACCTGGCATGTCGTCATAGGACCATGCAAAAACATCTTTATACTCGAATAGTGTTTTAATTAGCTCCTCTCTGAGCCGTGGTTCAAGATGGACACTTATTTTAGTTTTCCGGACATTATCTTGGTCCCCTAAATTGATTGCTTCTGTATCACTCAAGTTAGGCTTGGGGTTTTCTTCAAAATGGCTTAATTCTTTACTAATCTCTTCAAAGGCTTCATCCTCATCATATTCCGATTCAACATCACATTCTATCTCTTGAATTACTATTTCAGAACTAGATTGACTTTTAAGACTGGGCCGGAGATTCCGCATGCATGTCATATTATTGAAGCCAGCATAAAAAGAATTGTACAATGAAAAAAGGAAAACAAAAATAAAACTATGAGGAAGAAAGGAAAAGAGAAATTGCATTTTATTGAAATTAAAGACAACGAGGTTTATACATCCAAACGTACGGAACATAGAATCTGAATTACAACCCTGGAATAATCCAGATAAATTGAAAGAAAATCAAGCAAACTACCAAAACTCCCTCCTGGTGGGAAGAGGAGTAGCTTCCCAATTGTTAATCTTTGCACTAGGCCCAACAAATTGTACATCCGCCTCGCTAGAACCCTATCCAGCTTCCAACACGTTCATATCAGCGAATATCCTCTCGAAACTTTCCATCAAATCTTCATCCACATCAACCACCGAAATGGGAACCGATATCACTGGGCGCTTTCTGGTACCAGGCCTGACAAATGATCGGGAAAGACGCGGGACTGGCTTTGGAAGGGCCCATGCTCTCTGTTTCATTTTTCTAGCTCTTCTCACGTTTGCGATTGTGGGATTGAACCCCAGACCAAATGTATCCAAGTTTTTAGGAAGAGAAACCGGCTGTACGATACCTTGCAGAGATGCACCCAAACCCTTGCCCGGCACAAAACCATTTTTCAACATTTCAACGGCTACCATGACTGATGCAGCAGCTACCCTTGGAGTCGGCACACACTTCCCTTCAAGAATTTTCTCTACCGATACCGTCTCAAGAACCTGATAAACCCATGGCCCCTTGTCGTCTTCAAACTCTATGAATGGAACAATGGCATCACTAGGAACACGCAAATTGTCTTCGCCATGCACAACAATTTCCTGTTTATCCCATTCAAACTTAACCATTTGATGCAGAGTGGACGAGACTGCTTTGGCAGCATGAATCCAGGGTCGACCTAACAACAGATTGTAAGAAACATCCACATCAAGCACCTAGAATTCTATAGTAAATTCAACTGGCACTATTGTAAGCTCGAGCACTATATCCCTGACTGAATCTTTCCCTCCACCGTCGAATCCCCGAACGCAGATACTGTTCTTGTGAATTCTTTCATCATCCACCTCTAACTTGTTCAAAGTGGAAAGAGGGCAAATATTTGTGCTGGAATCATTGTCAACTAGTACCCGAGTAACCGCGGAATCTTCACATTTCACTGTCAGATATAGGGCCCTATTGTGCTCGGTACCCTCTATAGGCAACTCATTATCAGAAAAAGTGACTCTGTTTACCTCAAATATCTTGTTAGCTATCTTTCCCAAGTGGTTTACTAAGATTTTTTAGGAACGTGAGCTTCATTCAAGATCTTCATCAATGCCCGACGGTGCTCGTCTGAATGGATCAATAATGATAAGAGCGAGATATGAGCCGGTGCTTTCCTTAACTGTTCCACAATGGAATAGTCCTGTACTTTCATCTTTCTTAGAAATTCTTCCGCTTCTTCCTCGGTCACCGCTTTCTTTACGAACACTGGATTATCTTTTGAGGTCTTAGCTTTTCTCAACTCTTCGGGGCAAAGCATCTCCTCGATCGAGTCAAACCATGAGTCTCACACACTTCTTATTTAACCTCTTTCCCCTTGTAAGTCACTGTCACTCGTTCATAATTCCATGGGACTGCCTTGCTGTTGACTATCGATAATTGAGTTACCGGTTTGATAACGACAGGATTTGTGGGGGCGCCCTTCACAATTACCACAGGCTTGTTCGTCACTCCTGGCACAACCACTTTTGCTCTTTGATGTTTTCCTGCAACGTCACTTGATGACACCTTCTTGACCTCCACGGATGGTTCGTTATTTGCCCCATTCAACTTGATCACAGACTTCTCACTTGTTGACTTTTCAAATGGCTTGGCTTCACTAGCCCGAATCATCATTACGGTTTGTGAAGGCTTCTTAGGCTCCCCTCCCTTATGCACTATCTCAATCATATTAGTCTCATGATGGGCCGACAACGGGTTCTGGTTGATGTTGGGTGCCTTCGGGGCTTGGACCTCAATCCGATTAGTATCAATGAGCTCTTGAATAGCTGTTTTCAACTTCAAACATTTCTCTGTGTCATGACCCGGGGTCCCTAAACAATACTCACAACTCACTGAGCGGTCAAGATTCTGGGAGGGGGATTCAGCAGTTTAGCCTCGATTGGATTCAACATACCCAACTGTCTCAGTCGATGGAATAGACTAGCATATGATTCTCCCAAATGAGTGAAAGTCTTCTGCTTCTGCAACCTCTCACTCTTAAAGGCTTGATTTGGCCGAAAACCTATTCCAAGGGGATTTTTGTAGGCTCTTGGGGGTAGATGGGCATTTTGTGGAGCTAGGTATGGACTTTATGGGGCCGGCGCACGCCATTATGCGTGAGCGGGAGGTTGGGTATAGGTTTGTGCATGATGGACGGAAAAATGGAGATCGGGCGGTGGGTAGTAGTGTTGTAGTGGACTATATAGAGTGTGGGGGTAAGTTTGGTGGTAGGGTCGAGGCGGGTTGTAGTAACGTGGAATGTTTCTGGATCCAACCCAAGCTCCCGACTCAATTGTAGCAACATCCTCTTTCTTCTTCTTCCCGAGTACACATCCCATACCGTTTTAAATGGCCTGGGTGGTCGCTTTGATTGCTGAATAACTCATGATCTTGTTGGACTTGAGTCCCTCCTCAACCACGCCTCCCATTTTTACAACTTCATTAAAGGACTTACCCACTGCTGACACCAAGTGACCAAAATAAGTAGGTTCCAAAGCCTGCAAGAAATAATCAACAATCTCACTTTCTTTCATCGGAGGGTCAACACTCGCTGCTTGCTCTCTCCACCGAAATCCATATTCCCTAAAGCTCTCATCGGGCTTCTTCTCAATCTTTGTCAATGACAGACGGTCTGGGATAATTTCAAGGTTGTACTGAAAATGGCAAGCAAAAGCTTGGGCCAAATCGTCCCATGTGTACCACCTGCTGTGATCTTGTCTGGTATACCATTCTAATGCCGAGCCACTCAAACTTTTGCTGAAATATGCCATTAGCAACTCATCTCCTCCACCTACTCATCTCATCTTGCTACAAAATCCTCTTAAGTGTGCTACTGGGTCACCATGCCCGTCGTACAGATCAAACTTGGGCATTTTGAACCATGCTGGTAACTGAACATCTGGGAACAGACATAAATCTTTATAGGCCACACTTACTTGACCTCCCAACCCCCTCATATCTCGAAACGATTGTTCTAAGCTTTTGACCTTTCTGATCATCTCTTCATGCTCGGGATTTTTGGGTGGCTTCTCGATCTCTATCGGGAGATCAAGATGAGGGGTGCAAGAATATGGTTCTGGAACTTTGAAAGTGGGTTCAGGGGAATAGTACTGGTTGTCGTGAGTTTGGAACAGAGGTTCACTGGAAGATCGGTGTAATGTAGCAGGTGGAGGTGCAACAAAAACAGGTGTAATTGGTGGAGGAGGTTATGGGACTTGTTTGGGTGGTGGGGCTTGAGAAGTATGGGAAGTGGCACCATAGCACTGTTGGTAGAGGGGAAAGGCTGGAGATGAGTTCACAGTGGGAGGCTCCTGAGGTTGGGCCGATGGTGGGATATAAGCAGGGTTGGCGGGATAAACCGGGGGTGGATGCCTCTTGGCCCAGGCTTGGTACATTTCAGCCATCTGTTGCTTTAACTTATACATCTCCTCCTTCATTGCATTAACATTTAGTTCTTCCACCTCTTTTGACGGGTCAACAATACTTGTCTCCGGTTCTTGGTTGGCCATATTCAGCCTGTCTTTTGATCGGGTGTTGTATGAGTGAGTTGCCAGAATGTCAATCAACTAACCACCTGCCTGAACTCAACATATCAAACAACAACCTTGTTAGCGATTAGGCTTTAACAGATTGGTAACCGCACATTGGGCATGAATGCACCTAAGTAATTAACCGTCTCTATTATGTATTTGATCGGTTGCATGCGTTATCCCGACCTTTTCTTACTTTCAATTGCAAACTACCCCCTTTTCTTTTCTTTTCTTTTCCTGATAGCATCCTAGGAAGCTCAACTCTATTCAAGGACATGGATGAAGGTTTTGAATCTCAAAGATGGCCTTTAATAAGATGTCAAGCTAAAGAATTACAAAACAAGATCATTAGACTTCAAGTACAAATGAAGAAGTTATTAATTGGGAGGAAGAGCTCAAGGATAAAGGATGTGAATTGGCTAGGTGATAGCATCAAGGACAAGGATAGAGTTTTGGAAGCTCCAAGGCCATATACAAGATCTCAAGCTAAAGAGTTGCAAACTAAGGTTGCTAGACTTCAATGGCAAATAAAGAAGCTTTTAATTGTAGAGGAAGAGCTCAAGCCCAAAGGAGATGAATTGTCCAAGTTTTACAATTATTTGGTAGTCCAAATTGAAGTCCAAGAGGAGGAAGATTGGGTTACCAAATCAGCCCTTGAAGTCCACCAATAGGGCTCAAAATGACCTTAAAAGAGGTCCAAAAGGGGGTGTTTCAAAAGGAGCCCAATTGGAGTCCAAACCAATGGCCCAAACTAATAGTTTTAAGGCCCAAATCTGCCCCAAAAGGATTTGGCCGCCCCCCACTTAATTTTGATGGCTTTTGTTACCCCTTAGGAGCCACCTACCTAAGTTTGATGGCTATTGTGACCCCTAGCAGCCCCCTACCTAATTTAGATGACTTTTTAGCAACCCCCTACATTATTTTAAGTGCTTTTAACTCCTATAAATAAGGAGTTCTTCTCATTCATAAGACACAACATTTATTGATTAAGTATATCATACTTTGAGAGTTCTTTTGAACCTTTGTTACTTGTGCTTTGAGATTTATCTTTCAACCTTTACTAGTTCTTAGTTCAAGGTAGTAAGATTACTTCTCTTTTATGATATCTTTGATTCCTTTGTGGTATTCTTAGAAGGCGATTAATACTAGTTATTAATTGTTGTCTCAAGTTACTCGTAAAGTGGTCAAGATCCGAATCTATTGTTTTGATTTGCTTTTTAAGTAAAGGCGTTTGATTTCTTCCATAAATCAAGACGTTGTTACTTTGATCTTGTCAAGGCTATAGAACTTGCGTTCTTGGAAGTTCTTGGAATTCTTTCCTTGAATTCTTCCCATATCCTTTATTTTCATCTCTTTAATTCTAGTTGTTCAATTCCTTATTGTTATTGCTTCCGCATTTACTTCTCAAATTCTTACTCTAATTTGGATTCCCGACCTAGTTCTTATCAAGTGGTATCAGAGCTGTTTTATCAAGATTTCGTTCTTGGTAAGTCTTGGGATTTTTTGAATACTAAGAGCAAAGAAAAGAAAAGAATAAAAAAATTAAAAAAAACGAAAATCAGTTTTTAGAACAAAAAAATAGATTTGCGTGCTCTCCGGAATATTTCTTTTGTATCTAATTTGTTACCAAAAATTAACAAAGGAAACAAGAAGAGGGGATCCTAGATTTTCTTACTCTTTCTAATCTAAACATATAATCCTTTCCTTTTTGTTCGCGTCATGTTTCAACCGAGCCTAATAGTTCTAGGATTTGGTTTTTCTTTCATTAGTTCCCCAAAAATCTGAATTTTACTACTAAGAACTTCATACGAGTTGGTTTAACTATAAATCTACAAAGTATTTTGTTCAAAGGTTATTTCGAGAGAAAACAAAAGGGTAAAGTGTGTGAGAGAACAATTGAAAAAAAAAACAAAGAAGCCAAATTTGAGAGATACATATTTCCTTTAATCTATGTCAAGATATCTCAAATAGGTAGTTGCAGTGGAAGGAGTAGATCTATGACTCTTGAAAGGTCGATATTACAATATATCGAATGGAAAGAAGACAATGGTAAAGTTATTTTTCAAACAAGAGCTAAAGTGATGTCTACAATTTATACCCTTAGAATTGACAAAGCATTTAACTATAACTTAATTAGCACTTATATGGTTGAGAAATTGAACTTGCCTTGTGTTGAACATATTGATCCCTACATGTTGAAAGGAGTAAAGGTAGATAAAAGAGTGTTATTACCATTCTCTATTGGAAGGTATGAGGATGTGATTTGGTGTGATGTCATTCCCATGAATCGTTTTCATATCTTGTTGGGAAGGCCATGGAATATCTATAGAAGTGCTTCATATAGTATCGAAAAAAATAGATACTCTTTTGAGGTTAATGGGAAGAAACTCAGTCTTGGACCTTTGACTCCCTCACAAATTTGTGCAGATGAAAAGATTGTTAAAAAGAATATGGAAAAATACGAGAGAGAAAAGAATGAGAGGAGTAAGGGAGTGCATGTTGACATTCCAAGAGAGGAAAAAGGAGAGGTTGTCTTGAGTAAAAAGAGTGGGATGTCAAGTGAGGTAAACAATGATCTTGAGAAAAAAGAAAAGAGAGAAAGCAATAAGAGAAACAAAGTCTGTGAGGTAGAGAGAGAAAAACAAGAGAGATTGAGTGAAGGAAAAGAACTCTTTAGTGAGAGAAAAGAGGCTAAGGGTGAGGAAAACATTAGTCTTGCGATAAAAGCCAAAGAGAGTGTAAGCAAGAAAAAAGTTTCTTTACTTCCTAACCCATTAACTCTTTCTTGTTTTAGTTCTTGTGATTTTGTGCAGCCACGTGATGAAATACCTTTTGAAAGGAGTGGTGAGGCGCAAGAGATGGTGGCAAAAGATCCAATTGGATTCCAACATAAATTCGGCAATATCAATTCTTGTTGGATGGTGGAAGACAAAAGCTTGATTAAATTCTTTGTTATTAAACCTTTTGACTATTTCGATTCTTATTTACAGGGTTATGACATGGAGTTGCCTAAAAGCATTGCTAAGGTGGAGCCATTGCATAAAAGAATACAAGGTGATGATGTTCCATTGGTAAATAAGTCCAAGTATGGTATGTATAATTGGTTTATTTGCATTCTTGGTCTTTCTAGAACACCTAAGGTATTTTTGGAGGTAATGAATTACACTCTTATTTCTTATATTGGTGACTTTATAATTTTTGTAGATGATGATATTTTGATGCACATAAAGTCATTAACTATAATATCTAAGTTAATGTGTAAGAGTAATTCGCTTCCTTTTAAAATTGTGTATAACATAGATGATTACTTATTCCAACTTGGTGGAAAGAGGCATGGAATTTCTGAGAAGAGGCTTGCGAATGAGTTAAATATTTCTTCTTATCTTATTCAAGTGGTTAATGAGTTTTCATGTGCTAAAGTGCTAGAATGTGATCTTTGTTATGTGATGGGGAGTTATTCTTCAAGTCATGTTCATTGTAAGCTTGTAAAAGTATTTGTTTCTAGTAAAGAGGATATGCATGATTGTTGTAACACTGGTGATCAAATACTCTTTCATGTAGAGGAATCCATGAGATTTGTAATTGTAGATAGTAGTCTATATCATGAATGTATCTTGTTTGATAAATGTGGTAAAGGTACTTATATTAAATGGATGTGTAGTCACTCTTTTATTATTTCTTTGTCTTGTATACTCATGGACTACCGTACTGACAAGATCGAATTGCAAGTTCCATTGCATGGTGCATCTAAGAGAGGTTTTTATTGTATTAATCTAGGTAGACATAAATTTTATTGGGATGATGATGTCCATATGCTTTATAAGGGAGTATTTATACCTATTAGGATTGATTGGGTTAAATGGACACATTGTCACTATCTTATTTTATTCCTACTATTTTTTTAGATTAGTGGATACCATTTACTAGTGCGTGTTTTCTTTTTCTTGCAAGGTCAAAATTCGAGGGCGAATATTCTTCAAGAAGAGGAGAATGATAGCATCCTAGGAAGCTCAACTCTATTCAAGGACATGGATGAAGGTTTTGAATCTCAACGATGACCTTTAATAAGATGTCAAGCTAAATAATTACAAAACAAGATCATTAGACTTCAAGTGCAAATGAAGAAGTTATTAATTAGGAGGAAGAGCTCAAGGATAAATGATGTGAATTGGCTAGGTGATAGCATCAAGGACAAGGATAGAGTTTTGGAAGCTCCAAGGCCATATACAAGATCTCAAGCTAAAGAGTTGCAAATTAAGGTTGCTAGACTTCAATGACAAATAAAGAAGCTTTTAATTGTAGAGGAAGAGCTCAAGCCCAAAGGAGATGAATTGTCCAAGTTGTCCAAATTGAAGTCCAAGAGGAGGAAGATTGGGTTACCAAATCAGCCCTTGAAGTCCACCAATAGGGCTCAAAATGACCTTAAAAGAGGTCCAAAAGGGGGTGTTTCAAAAGGAGCCCAATTGGAGTCCAAACCAATGGCCCAAACTAATAGTTTTAAGGCCCAAATCTGCCCCAAAAGGATTTGGCCGCCCCCCACTTAATTTTGATGGCTTTTGTTACCCCTTAGGAGCCACCTACCTAAGTTTGATGGCTATTGTGACCCCTAGCAGCCCCCTACCTAATTTAGATGACTTTTTAGCAACCCCCTACATTATTTTAAGTGCTTTTAACTCCTATAAATAAGGAGTTCTTCTCATTCATAAGACACAACATTTATTGATTAAGTATATCATACTTTGAGAGTTCTTTTGAACCTTTGTTACTTGTGCTTTGAGATTTATCTTTCAACCTTTACTAGTTCTTAGTTCAAGGTAGTAAGATTACTTCTCTTTTATGATATCTTTGATTCCTTTGTGGTATTCTTAGAAGGCGATTAATACTAGTTATTAATTGTTGTCTCAAGTTACTCGTAAAGTGGTCAAGATCCGAATCTATTGTTTTGATTTGCTTTTTAAGTAAAGGCGTTTGATTTCTTCCATAAATCAAGACGTTGTTACTTTGATCTTGTCAAGGCTATAGAACTTGCGTTCTTGGAAGTTCTTGGAATTCTTTCCTTGAATTCTTCCCATATCCTTTATTTTCATCTCTTTAATTCTAGTTGTTCAATTCCTTGTTGTTATTGCTTCCGCATTTACTTCTCAAATTCTTACTCTAATTTGGATTCCCGACCTAGTTGTTATCATTTCCTTCCTTTCACCCTTGCCTCTGTTCTCTCTTTGTTTTTATTCTCTCTTGATTTCTTATTTTCTCTCTTTTCTTTCTTGTTTTCCCGCTCTTTTTTTTCTTACTCTCTTGTTTTTCCTCTTATTTTCTTTCTCTCTTTTTCATTTGGTTACAGTCGAATCCTATGGAGATTGCCTACGTATCATGACCCCGCATGAATCAGACCAAGCGTAGTTCTTGGAGATAAAAATAATAAAACATTTTTGGAATTTTCAAATTTTTCATAATAAGACTCGAAAATAGACTTAAACAAAAACTAACAGACTCTGATGAAAGACGAAATACAGACTCGAAAAACAAACGACCCACATACAGACTCCAAGACAAACTGGCAGACTTTAACGGAAAGAAAATACAGACTCAAGAAATCACGAATACATCAGTGCCTCAATTGCCCCCGGGACCTGCGGGGCATCATTCGCCCTCGCCGCGGGCCGACTCGATAAATCCCCTTGGAGGTGGTAGAGATCTTCCATTACCCGGCGAACAAAAATCATCACAGTAGCGAAGAACATAGATCTAGTCATATCCTCACAGCTACTGCACTTCATCGCGATGTAGTCGGCGACCCTTTTGACTCGCTCTCTTATGACGCCCTTCTCTTGCAACAAACGCCCAATCTATTTGGTTCTGGCTTCCAAAGTTTGTTCGTCTACCTGGTTCTGCTCTTGGAGTTGTTTCAAATCTCTTTCTAGCCGTGCCATTAAAGCGTAACAATGTTCTCTTTCAGCCTTAAAATTTTTGGCTTGTTTAGCCATTTCACCCTCGAGGTTGCCAATTGCCTTTTCCCAACCTGTGACCCCTTTTCCATATCTTTCTTTCATTTGTTGAACGAAAGCTGCATGCCTTTCGGCGCTTTTAGCCAACCTTGCCCGTGCTTTTTCTAGTTCAGACTCAGCTTTCTATAGGTCATCTTCATAGTCACGCACCTTTTGAGTAAGGTTATAAATGAACCTTTCATCTTTCCTGCTTCGTCCTGGGTTCTTGGCTTCAGCTTTCAACTGTCGAACCTGAGCTCTGAGATCTTCATTTTCTCACACCAATCTTCTCCTCTCACTTTCGGCCTCTTGTGCCAGTAAATCATTGTTGAAGGTGACATTTCTCAACTCTTGTCGTAGATCATGGATGGTGGCCTTATATTCCTTTTCCTTCTCCCCCCAGGCTAACCTCTCCTGAATTTTATCATCAAAGCCTTGAACATGAGGCCTTTTGGAGGACCTCTCGGGCTCTGGCTCGTTATTTACATAAGACATTTTCTCAAACCAAGCAGCATAATTTGGATCTACTTCCCCCTTAGCGATGTCTGGTACCTGGGTGCCATTTTTTAGATACCGGTAGCTATTCCAATCCTGCTGAACTACAGCCTCAGGCAATGAAACTTCTGGATGTAACTCTATGACCTGGGTGCTTAGATCTTCATCTTCAGGCACAATCTGATACCTTCCCAATTGCCTCAAGACCCTCTGCGGTGCATATGGCTGAATACTCCTTATGCCCATCAACCTCAGGTAGCCTTTGGTAGCAGTCATATAGATGGCTTCTGTCCTCGGGAGCCATCCTATAGTCCACTCGACCTGACCTGCGTTAAGAACTTTCAAGTGAGAGACCCATGCTTTAAACCCTTCTGGTGCATTGTAATCATTTACCCTCTCCTCGTAACTAGTGATGAAGTTATTCAGGCTCGAATCATAACTCATGAATCTGGGATGATGGCGAAGGTGCTCGATCAACCACAATTGCAGAAGGATGCTGCAACCTTCAAAAAATTGAGCCCCTGCTTTTCATAAAGTCAATGCTCGATAAATATCCGCCAGCACCAACGGGGCAAGTGTATGATCTTCCTTGGTAGTGAGGATTTGTGCAATTCTAGCCATACGAATATCCACCGTCACTTTCTTATTTGGAAAAACCATGATCCCCAAGAATGCCACAATAAATGCAAACCGGTGATGAATTTGCCAAAGGCCCTTGTCTTGTTTGTTGCTCAGACCCTTTTCATGCATTTCAAAACCAGCAGAGTGCCCGAACCTGAAGTATAAGAAATGGAAAGCACAACACCCATTGCTCACACGTTCTTTATTCATCTGTTTACTGATATTCAGGAGGTCAAAGAACTTGTGCACCGATGGAGTCCTTGGAAATATAAGTTTTTGCTTCCTCAAATCCCGTCCGAATTCAATGTACCCGGCTATCTCCTCAAAAGTAGGGGTGATCTCAAAATCCGAGAAACGAAAGACATTGTGGACAGGATCGCAGAAAGTTACCAAAGCCTTGATCAGATCTTCCCGTGGTTTGATCTCAAAAATGTTTATAAGAGCACCCAATTGCTTTTTCACCCATTTCTGACCATCTTCATCTAGATCATTCCACCACATACGCAAGTGCAACTGAGCATGTTCCTTGACCACTTTTGGCGGATCCTGGACGATATTCATTTTGTTCCTGTGGAAGGTTAAGGTTAGGGTTGACTCGAGTGGACCCTTTTGTAAACAGGTTTTTGAAGAAAAAAGAGAGAGAAAAGAGAAAAAAAACAAATCAAAGGACCATGATTTCTTCCCCTATATGCCAGTTTTAGCCAAGTGACTATTTTTGCAAATGCGGCCCCTTTGTCCAATCTTTTACGAAAATAGCCTTTCGACAACTAAAAAATACTCTGAGGCTATCTCGGCAAGAACGGTTTGAGACATTGCCGAAGCTGGATCGGCTTATTTTGATCAAGAATCCAGACTGCATTCACTCGACCACCGACTTTCTTTTTCTTGTTTTTCTTTCTTTCTTTTTTTCAAAAATAAGGTTGAACCTTATGTAGGTTGCCTACGTATCCCACATCCAATGAGAATCAGACCTGCGTAGTTCGGTCAGTTTTGACACATTTGGAAGAATATAGTGTTTGACTCTTTTGAAATAACTTTCTTTTTTGAAAAATTTTGGCAGAGCTTCGGGACGTTTTTCAAATACCGGGGTTTTCTTTAGAATCAGGCTTTATTTCCTTCCCTACATCACTATTGGTTTTTCTTTTTGCTTTATTTTCCCTAGCCGGTCAGCATGCAAGCCAAAACAAATAAATGTACACATAGCACATAAAATGCATCAGGATGGTCTGTTGTTTCGGGCACACCTATCCTAGACGGACCCAACCCCTGTGTTGAGTCCCCTAAGTCAAATGAGCATGATGCAAACAAACGCTCCTATTAGGGATCCGGCATGAAGCTGTGTTTTTCTAGGTTTAACTCATGGGGTTTTAGTCTAGACTTGGGTACCCGAGCGGACAACTGGGGCCGAAGAGGGAGCGACGTACCGGGAGCACTGAAGTCTACCCGGCCTTGTCGCTTGCCCAGCCTCGTTCTATTTGGTATAATTTCTACAGAAAAAGCAAGCCATGTGAACGTGTGCACCATTTTCAGAAGACTTAGAGAGGTGGCGTAAGAAAACATTTATATACAATTCAAACAATAATAAAGCAGTAAACAAATAACATTTAGCACAAAAGATTCATAGAATACAGTAATGTTAACAATAAATGAAGCCAAGTAAAAATCATTAACAAGCTTGAATTTTTGAACCCTGAACCAGAGATTCTGGGTTCGCTCCCCAGCAAAGTCGCCAGAGCTGTCACACCTCCTTTTTACTTACACCCCTAGAAGGGGTATAAGGGATTTTTTTCAATTAAAGGACAGTCGAAACGGGATTAATTATTTAAAATTCAGAGTCGCCATTTGGGATAATTTATGGTGTCCCAAGTCACCGGTTTAAAATCCCGAATCGAGGAAAGTTGACTCTATTTACGGTCTGCGAACATAGAAATCCGGGTAAGGAATTCTGTTAACCCGAGAGAAGGTGTTAGGCATTCCCGAGTTCCGTAGTTCTAGCACGGTCGCTTTGATCATACTTGGCTTATTAAAATTATTTAATTACTCGTTTTAGAACCTATGTGCTTTTACCTCTTTTTTTTTAGAGAAATTACCTTGAAACGAGTCACGCGTACGTGTACTCATTTCGTTTGGTGTGTCAAAAATCATGTCACGCGAACGTGTCCACAATTAATAACGCTTCGTTATTATTAAGATTATTGGCCGAAGTTGCGCAAACGCATACTCCTGTTTTCGTTTTTAGAAACCGTAATCATGTCACGCGAACGTGTCCATAATTAGGATAGTATATTAAAGGTACATAAGCAAACTCCGCACATTTGTCAATTTTTATATCTAAATTAATACGAAGGACATGCAATTGTGATTTTTGTTTGGCACGGGGCACCTCAATCCTAAAAAAAAAAGTTCAAGCTAAATGTTTGAGGGCCATAAATTATTTATGTTATTGGATATGGCTCGCCTCAACTAGTTAAATGTCTAATTAATTAACACTAAATGTAGCTAAAGATTCCATTTAAACTAACTAAGATGGTTTATACGAGGGAACTTAATCCATTACATAAAAGGGCTTGAGCTAATACAAGGGTACTGATAGTCCCACAACAGCAATGGCTCAAATCTCGTTCAAGTGAATTTTTAGAATTGGGCCTCATAATTGAGCCCAAGTTCTAAGCCCTACAACTGTTGAGCCCTAAGCTCTACATCGACGCCTTTCAATGCGTGAGCAAGCTTGAAGTCGTAAAGGATTCAACCGGATAACAATGAGACCAATACATATGCAAGTAGCTTTAGGATCTGTCTTTAACTTGTCAATAGCCCATCACGTGACATCCAATAATGATTCACCCTTGAAATCGATTATGAGTTCCAATTCTAATAACTAATAGCAAGTAGCAGAATTTACAATTTCAACATCATACAAACACGGCTAATCACATTACTTTTGCACAGAAAGGACATTAGCAGATAAATCACTAATCCAGACTCCTAAAAGGAAACTTCAAACAAACAACTAAAATTTAGAATAGTAATACTGAATACTGCATATGCAAATGCCTACTAGGAATGTCCTGGAAAGTCCCTTTATACATATACCCCAACTCAAACCCACAAAATCCAAGTGATTAAGCCATAACTCGTTCCATGTTTCAAACCAAAACTAATTCTAGAACAAAGAGCTTAGCAAGTATTCTCAACACTAAGATAATTAAAAACATAGTTATACTCCATTCAACCAAAAAACATACTCGACCAAGCTATCCCTAGAATAAATAATACGCATCATGCATGAAATTAAAAGAGACAGAAATGAGAGTTCAATAGCAATCATCATCCAATTTGTCCATATTTCAGGTTCAAGCTTCAGACTACATTCAAATGGTGTCCATAGTGTTTGTGAATACCTGGAAAGAAAAATGACAAGAAAGGAAGAAGGTCAGCGATAGCAGGACAGTGACAACAACAACACTGGAACAGTAACCTCTCAGTAGTTCAAGATTGGTTTTAAAAAAAAACAAAATCAGACCATCTTCAACCTAGATAAGTTCGTGTGATCTCTCAGGAATTAAAGCTCAACAGGGAAGCTAAGAAAGCTGGGAATCAGGACTCCCAGCACAAATTCAGCTCAGAATCAGCTTTCCAAAACCAAATTAAACCAAACTCATTCCCATATGAATCAAAGATTTCTTCAGATATTCAACCTCAAGAATTATTGAAAGAAATCCAATGGAACAGTAGTTTCTATGAAATCCTCAACCTCAAGAAATGCTTCTATATTTTTGGGTTTCCAGATCTCAAACTCTCTCTTGGGTCTTCCTTGAAAGGAAAGTTTAGGATGCCTTTATAGGCAAGCTATTAGAGCAGACTTAGCTTACACTTTGCCCCCTTTTGAATTTTGTTTTTTGCTTAAGTGTCCCTAGCTTAATTTCCAGAAATTCACTTTAATCCTTACCCTAGCTTCCTGGAAGCTTCCCATTCAGTTACACTCAAGATTCCTTAGGCCAATTCCCTAGACTACCCCTCAAACCCTAATTATTTACCCTCCCAGCCTAGCAGAACCCCTGTTGATATACTAGACAGACCGAATGGTCCATGAGTCAATTTGACCTAACTGTTTAGCCCCAAATGAGCCGGAATAGACCCAAAACCCAACCCTTAAGATCAAAAATCTATTCGGCCCAACTAGCAATTATCTAATTAACAAGTTGAAAACACCAAATAACACAGGACAATTAAAGCTTTAGCCTAAATGATTTACTAACTAAACTTAACCAAACTAACAATTTTTAAAACTAATCTGATTACAGCCTAACTATACTAACTAAAAACAAGACTCCAATTACTCATGCATGAATAAATAAACTCTGGAACAAATGAAGAATGATTCAAGAAGAAGAGAAGAAACAGAAAACTGAAAAACAAACGGAGAACAGATTAAACGAGGAGAAGAAAAGAAGAATACCTGAGAAAAGTTCAAAAAATGAAAGAGGGGGCCTGGGTCTTCAGATCCTCGGATTTTTCGGACAAATATGATGTTAATCGTGCATTCTTACGAAGAACACACGAATAAAATCGGATTCGACACGATATTTCGCCAAAGCTTGACTTGGGATTTCTGAGGTTCATTTCTGATCTAAGATTCGAGGAACTAGGGCAATATTCGAGGGTAATGGAGTATGGATTTGGAAAGATGGGGTGAGGAGGCTATAGGGTGTGATTTTGGTGGCGTTTGGAGGTGGTGGCACCACCGGCAGTGGAGGATTTGGGGGCGGCTAGCTAGGGTTTGCAGCTTCTGAGCAAGATATGAGAGATTCAGGTGTGATTCGAGGGAAAAGGGGTGTGGATTTGGAATGAGGAGAAGGAGAGAGCTAGGGTGTAAATTTGATGGCCATCGGAGACCTACCATTGCCGTAGGGCGATTTCCGGTGGCGGTGCACGGTGGCGTTACGTTGGGATCTTTGAGGGTGTTGGGGATGACGAGAGAGGGGGGTCTGAGGGTTCGAACACTTTTATACGGGGGAAAGGGCCAGTTCTGGTCTGTTGGATCTATGCACGATCAACGGCTCAGATCAAAGCTTAATGAAACGATGTCGTTTGGTTGGGGTGTGGGACGGACCGGGTTGGGGCCAATCTAGGCCGGATCTGAGGGGAAAAATGGTTGGCCCTGGAATTGTTAAAACAAAAGCTGGCCCAATTTTGGGTTCTTACAAAGGAGACTCAATTTTTGATTTTCTTTTCTTTTCTTTTCAAATTAAAAATCTAAATTAATTCTTAATAAAATTATCCTACCAACTTAAATTACTTAACTCTAAATGACAATTACCACAAATAATTAAATGTCCAATTAAAAGAAAAATTACCAAAACTCGAGACTCAAAACCCAAAAAATGAGTTATATTCTTTTTGTAATTTTTTATTTTTGTAAAACGCTAATTTACAAATTAATCTACAAAATGTGTAAAATTAAATCCTAAATGCAGATGCAATGTATATATTTTTTTTGTATTTTTCAATAATTAGACTACACGGACATAATGCAAACAATTAACAACAATGCTACGAAAATCCATAAAATTTCAAATAATGAAAAGAAATTATTTTGTTTTGAAATTATGGGAGCAGTTCATATAGGGCAAAAATCGCGTGCTCACAACAGGCACGGGAGTTGAAAAAGAAGATACGGGTATTTCATCTAAAACAGGCCCTAAACCTTCACGGCCAAATCCGCTGATAAAAAGTTGATTAATAGACTCACGAGTATCATGGGGAGTGACGTCATCGTCAGGAATTATTACCGGGGTTTCAACAGGCTCAGTGAGAGAAATAGAAAGACGGGGGGATGTTTCAGCTTCGTCATCAGAGATGATGCGTCTTATAGCTCGTGGTCTCGTCACCAAAGATCCCCCATCTTCTTCTTCTTCGGAGTCTTATTCTTCAACAGCTTTCCTTTTCGCAGAAGAAGAACTCAAGACTATTTCTCAGGCTCTTTCTAAAGAGATACGGGTTCCCGAGGAGACACGAGAGGCCGCAACTGCTACAGCAGTAACTCCTCGAATAGCAAATCCTGATAAAAAGAAGGATGAGAGTTAGAGAAATAAGGGAATATATATATATATATATATATATATATAAGTGAAAGATAAAATAAAAACTCTTACAATGAGTCTTTACTTTCCAACCGAAATGGCTAAAAAGTGTCTTCCAAGACCTACCATCCATTGGTGTGGTCTTCAGTAATTTGTCTACCCAACCACGGAAATTGGGAACATCCTCAACAACTCCCATGGTTGCTAAAAAAAGAAAAGCAAAATTAAAGAAGTTGATTAACTTGAAGGAAAAAGGCACGAGAAAGATAAAAGACTTACGTGCAAAATTCCATTTCTCAAGGAAAGGAACGTTATCTTCACCCACTAAACCAACAGTGGGGCCAGCAACAAACCGGGCGTACCAACCACGGTCCTTGTCATCTTCAAGGCTCACCAAAACCCTCTTACTCCTGGCTACTAAGGTAAAAACACCATTGCGGAAAAGCCTAGGGGAGTAAAGGTGAATCAGGTGAGGGAAGGTAAAGGGAACATTAGCTGTATTGGTTAAATGCCTCAAACAGGCAACAACTCTCCATACGATTGGGCCAATTTGACCCAAACAAACATTGAAGAAACGACAAAATTCAAGAATAACTGGGTCAATAGTTGGTTTGAACTCTAAGGTGAAAGGGTATGTATAGACAAAAGAGAACCCAGTCAAGTAAGAAGTAATTCTCTAATTTGGATTAGGAATAATGATAGGAAAATCATTACTCCAATGGCAGTCTTTACGAACTACAGGAGTCAAAACTTCTGTAATTTGAGTGGGGTAAGCATCAGCACGATCTAAAGTAGAAACTTGGTTTCTAAGGGATTCCCTGTCATGGTAAAAAGATAGTTCTATAGGGACTATCTCTTCCACTAAAGGCTCACGTAAAGGTTCAGCAAGTTCTTTACCCCTAGAAGAAGATTTTTGAGGAAGGGAACCTCTAGTTCTATAATAAGGACCAGAACTAGGAGAAGGCATAGACGAACCACCACGAGTAGACCCTAAGCTACGAAGCCTACCTCCTCTTCTACTCCTAATAGGGGCATTGGGGAAGGTATAAACAATGGAAACTCTCCTAGGGTTAGGGTTTGGTGAAGACATGGCGAAGAAGAATGATGTGAGGAAGAAGTAAACAGAGATTTGAGGAATTAAGTATTCAATAAGTTTTATGTGGTAAAAGACAAGGAAAGAAGTTATATTTATATTGATAAGCAACCGCCAAAGGTAAAAGTGCAGGGATGGAAGGAACATAATAATGATAACTGGCACTTCGTGAATAGTAGAGCCGTAAAAAAGCCTTGAAAAGGGCTGCAAAACTGCAGAACCAATGTAAAAATGACACGTGTACGGAGCATTAAATGGAAGCATCAATTTTGTCATAGCATTAATGGTGATAAAAATTAGCTTTTAATGAAATCCACTTCCCAAATATTCAACTGATGAATAAATGGAAAGTGGGTGGACTATCTGTGTTGGAAAAAATTGTATTTAAATATAAAGATAACGTGTCGAGATACGTGGACTGGTCAAATGGTCAAAGAATTACAACTAACCGAGAGGCACGAGTTGCAATAGATACGAGCAAAGGCAGAGGAAGAGGCACAGGCAGTTATTCAAATAACTCAACGCCCGTACCTATTTAAGTTATTTATATTCGAGAATCAAAAGGAATGAATCTGACAATAGAAAAGAGTGCAGATACAACATTTAATGAGCATTAAATGCTGAATACGTTAGAAAATTTGTATTGAATATAATGATTATGTAATGTAGTATTTAATGTCTTTAATTACTCATAATAGCCCCATTATGATTTGGGCAAAACATATATCTCCAAGATATCTATAAAAGGGAGATATCTGATCAATTGTAAGAACACGAAACACTATTGGAATATACTCTAATTTACTTATTTTTCTCTTGATTACATTCTTGCTACCTAAATTACTTCTTTTTATACATTCTTTTGATTATCAGTAACCCGTGTTCTTCTAAATTCTAGCTTTGACTAAAATTTCATTTTTTGGTTAAACATCGATGAACTTGTGCAATCCTTGAAAATTGGGACACAAGAAACAAATTTGTGTAGGATGGTAAAATTCTTCGTCCTACGTATGTATTATCTGAAGCTCTAAACTTTTTGAGTGAGTGGGAAGTTGCTATGATTGAAAAGCCACTTCCAAGTCTAAGCCTCCACATGTTGAACTCATAACTACTAGCCGTAATCTGGGTTTATTCGTGTATAAACTATTAAAATTGTTAAAAATATTAAATTATGAACCCATAACTCAAATAATATAATGAGTTTCGTGGTTGAAACTCAATCTTGAACCCTTAGAATTAACATCTTGGATATGTCTCTGTCCACATGGAACCTGAAAATGCAATATTAATGTAGCTATCTTCCTTGCTTTATGTTGTAGTAGAGTAGGGGCTACAGTGAGTGATTTAGTAGGTCAATTTGCAGCTGTAGTTTCTTCGGGGGTTTTTAGGCTGTGTCAATTCTAAGCATGCTAAAATTATGAGTTTGCATTTTGCTCTCAGCTGGTTGTTCAAATATTTTGATGGCCCATGTATAGTTGAATGTGATGCCCAAAAAATTTCGTTCTTGCAATGCCTTTAGTAAAAATTCTACAGAGTTCGAAGTGTTATTAAATGATTGTTGTTTCTATTAAAGAGAGATACTGATGTTTCTCGGGTTTGGATTAGGAGACAAGAAAATTTTGTTGCTTATTGCACTCTTTCTTGCTTCGAAAAATGCATTGTTGGAATTGGTTTGGAGCGACAAGCAACTCTAAATGGCAAGAAAGTATAGAAATTATGCTAGTTCTTTCTATGGAAAGCATGCTCCTAATTTAATTATAAACTTGTTGGTGGCTAATTTAATTTTATTAAATTGTTCATTTGGGTTAAAAAAAATTAGGATAAATATCATCCATCATTATAATTTTTTTCTTTGAGTTCTTCCTCTATTTTCGAAAAATCGAGGGATACTTGCAACGTGCCGATACACATTATATGTGGTAAAGTCCAGTAATAGCCAAATTTTGGTATTCTTTTTATCCACTATTTGGTATGTTGTATTAAAAATGATAATTGCATAATTTTTAAGAAGAAGGTATAAGTTATCCCATCACTAATTGTTAGTATACTGTATTTGTATAATAATTTTGGAAATATAAATGAATATAAACAGAAATGAACATAAACAGAAATGACAGAAAACCAATTCGAGCCCACTGAATTCACAGTATTTTCTTAAAGAATTTAATCCCCTCCTAGTACCCAAGGTTATGGATTTTTTCCTCCCAGGATAGAATGAATTACACACTGGTGAGTGGTACTTCAAACCCCAGTGTTTTAGCGAACACAAAGTTCGATAGCAAATCACACTTACTTTTGCTTTGTTTGATGCTAAAAGTATGCAGAAGAAGGAGAAGAAACTCAGAAAATCGTATTAAAATTCTGAGCAGAATAGTGTTGTATTTATAGCCAAAGTTGGGCTGAAATCTGAAGAGGTACAACTTTTCAGAATGGTTGTTTCTGCAAAACAACCACAATATAAATGCCATTACATAAATGGCTATTTACTCAACAATAAAGAGGGAATATTGAAAAGGGTAGTTAATTTTCTGTTACCAAAACAAAAAAATGGATTGAATTTAATATTAATATTCTGTTATTAAAACAAATATTTAATAACATTTCTGTTAATATTTTCCTATTAACAAATAAATTTGGTTCAAAAAGTTAATCAATCAATCGATCATTTGACCAAATCCAAATCCAATCCAAATTTGAATTCGAATCCGAAGTTGAAGCCGAGCCGAGCCAAGCGAGCGACGACGACGACGACAACGCGAGGCTTGCCTTCTTCTCAACTCTTTAAGAGCTAGAAGAAGAGCAATTGCTTATATACCCATAAAAACTTCTTCCTCTTCCAATATGGGACAATGTCCATTTACCAAGTGGGGAAACTTAAAATTTTACTCAAAAATTTCATTTCCCTTCATTTCTCATTCACCCTCTTTTAAGTATTTAATATATTAATTAAATACATAAAAACCCAATAATCCCCCACATGAATGGAGAATGGCTATATCACAGAAGTATGCATGAAAAACTGTGTGATTCGCAAGCAAGAATTAATTGCATATGGATAAGTAGGCTTCCCTTTGAACCTTCTGTAGTGAGTTTATGTCGGATATACTCGATCAATCAGTAGATTCGATATCTTTGAACTGTCGAACTTTGGTGTATACCTAGACAACCACAAGTCACACAACCAACCCTTAATCATCTTTGGTTCTCATTGTTGTGTTTGTTTTAGCCATGAACACCGCCTGGTTTCATAAGTGCATAGAGAACTGGACTTACAAAGTTCTCTTTGCAGCGGATAACACTTCACACTTACATAGGTGATTCCTAAACGTGTCATCTCGTAGATACACTATTTGATATACCCCGTATCAAAATTAGAAATCATTAAAAAGTTTTTAATGCTTTATCCTTGGTACTGAATATTGTCTCATCCCGAGAATGGACCAAAAGTTTAGTTGACAATGTTGAACCGTCATTAATGACTTTGTTTGATCTCCTTGAACCTAGATCTGGGGATCTCCAGTCTTCTAGGTAGAGTTACCGCCACTATGACTTGTTCTCGGCCACAGTCTCATTCCCCTTGATGACTTCTCAACTATCTCTCTAGTTAGGCCTTTTGTAAGTGGATCCGACACATTATCACTTGACTTTACATAGTCAATCGTGATAATTCCTCTAGAGAGTAATTGTCTAACGGTTTTATGTCTTCGTCGTATATGACGAGATTTACAGTTATACATAATGCTCCCAGCCCTTCCAATTGCCGCTTGACTATCACAATGTATGGCATATTGGTGCCAACGATTTGGGCCAAAATGGAATATCTTCCAAGAAATTTTGGAGCCATTCAGATTCTTCACCAGCTTTATCTAAGGCTATGAACTCAGCCTCTATTGTAGAACGGGCAATATAAGTTTGTTTGGACGACTTCCAAGATATCGCTCCTCCACCAATAGTGAATACATATCCACTTGTGGACTTGGAATCAGTTGATCCGGTGATCCAATTTGCATCACAGTATCCCTCAATGACCGCATGATATTTACTGTAGTGCAAAACAAAGTCTTGGGTATGTACTAAATACCCCAAAACTCGTTTCATGGCCATCCTATGAGATTGACCTGGATTGCTCGTATATCGACTCAATTTACTTATAGCACAAGCTATATCTGGTCATGTACAATTCATGATGTACATTAAGCATCCCAGCACACGAACATAATCCAATTGTGATATGCTTTGGCCTTTGTTCTTTGCTAATGCAAGATTCATGTCAATTGGAGTCTTTGCAACTTTAAAGCACAAGTGCTTAAATTTTTTAAGGACTGTCTTAATATAATGAGATTGTGACAATGACAGACCTTGAGAAGTCTTATGGATCTTAATTCCCAGAATTAAATCAGCAACTCCCAAGTCTTTCATATCAAATTTGCTAGTTAGCATACACTTAGTAGCATTTATGTTGGCAATGTCATTACTCATTATGAGCATATCATCCACATATAAGCAAACAATGACTATGTGATTTGGAACATTTTTAATGTACACACATTTATCACATTCATTTATCTTAAATCCATTTGACAACATTGTTTGGTCAAATTTCGCATGCCATTGTTTGGGTGCTTGTTTTAGTCCGTAAAGGGACTTAACAAGTCTACAAACCTTCTTTTCTTTACCTGGAACCACAAACCCTTTAGGTTTTTCTATGTAGATTTCTTCCTCCAACTCTCCATTTATGAAGACCATCTTAACATCCATTTGATGGATTTCAAGACCATAAACTGCTGCTAACGCTACTAACGTTCGTATGGACGTAATTCTTGTAACTAGAGAGTATGTATCAAAATAGTCAAGACCTTATCGTTGTCTATACCCTTTGACCATAAGTCTTGCCTCATACTTGTAAATAGATCATCTTTTATTTTCCTCTTAAAGATCCATTTAGAACCCAACAGTTTATTTCCAGGAGGAAGATCAACCAATTCCCATGTATGGTTGTTTAGTATGTATTCTATTTCACTATTGTCTATCTCTTTCCATAACAATGATTCAGAAGAAGACATAGCTTCTTTAAATGTTTGAGGCTCATTTTCAAATAAGAAAGTCACAAAATCTGGTCCAAATGAAGTAGACGTTTTTTGACGTTTACTACGTCTTGGATCCTCCTGGTTAAGTGTACTTTCTTTTGTTTCTTCCCGAGGTCGTTTAGATCTTTCACCAATCGACTCACATTCCTTTTTATACGGATATATATATTTTCAAAGAACTCAGTATTATCTAATTCTATAACCGTATTATTATGAATATCGGGATTTTTTGATTTATGAACTAGAAATCGATATGCTTTACTATTAGTCGCATATCCTATGAAAACACAATCAACGGGTTTTGGTCCTATTTTTACCTTTTTGGGTTTAGGAACTTGCACTTTTGCCAAACACCCCCACACTTTAAAATAATTCAAGTTGGGCTTCTTTTCTTTTCATTTTTCATATGGAATGGATTGTGTTTTGCAATGGGGTACTCGATTTAATATTCGGCTAACCGTAAGAACGGCTTCCCCCCACAAGTTCTGTGGCAAACCAAAACTCATCAATAATGCGTTCATCATCTCCTTTAATGAACGATTCTTTCTTTCTGCAATTCCATTGGATTGGGGCATGTAAGGGGCCATTGTTTGATGAATAATTCCATATTCTAAACATATTTGTTCAAAAGGAGATTCATATTCACCACCCCTATCACTTCTTATCATTTTGATTTTCTTGTTAAGTTGCGTTTCAATTTCATTTTTGTATTGCTTCAATGCGTCTATTGCTTCATCTTTACTATTAAGTAAGTCAACATATCAATATCGAGTACTATCGTCAATAAAAGTTATGAATACTTCTTTCCACCGCGAGATGGTATTGACTTCATGTCACAAATATCTGTGTGAATTAAGTCTAAAGGATTTGAATTCCTTTCAACTGACTTATAAGGATGTTTAACATACTTAGATTCCACACATACTTGACATTTTGATTTGTCACATTCAAACTTAGGCAATACTTCCAAATTATTCATTTTTCGTAAGGTTTTATAATTGACATGACCCAAACGTATATGCCATAATTCATTTGACTCAAGTAAGTAAGACGAAGCTGAAATTTTATTATTATTTTCAACAACCATTACATTCAGCATGAAAAGGCCCTCAGTAAGGTAACCTTTTCCTACAAACATTTCATTATTACTTATTACAACCTTATCGGAAACAAAAACACATTTAAAACCATTCTTAACAAGAAGTCCAGTAGAGACTAAATTCTTCCTAGTCTCAGGAACATGAAAGACGTTGTTCAAAGTCACCACTTTGCCGGAAGTCATTTTGAGAAATATCTTCCCATATCCTTCAATCTTGGACTTTGCAGCATTTCCCATAAAAATTGTCTAATCGGGTCCAATAGGAGCATAAGTAGCAAAAGCTTCTTTAACAACACAAACATGGCGAGTGGCTCCAGAATCAATCCACCACTCTTTAAGATTGCCTACTAAGTTGCATTCGGAAAGCATGACACATAAGTCATCAGCATCATCATGCTTTTCAACTATGTTTGCTTGACCCTTCTTCTTATCTTTCTTCGGAGCATGACACTCCGTAGATTTGTGTTCGATTTTTTCACAGTTATAGCAATTTCCACTGAACCGCTTCTTGCTTGGGTTGTATTTTGGTCCAGAAGTCTTCTTCCTCTTTTTGTTCTCTTCAACAATATTTGCTCCTATTATTGTTGCGTTCTCACGGCCTCTCTTTTCAGCAGCTTTGTTGTCCTCTTCGATTCTCAACCGAATAATGAGATCTTCAATGGATATCTCCTTGCGTTTGTGTTTCATAGTTTTTGAAGTCCTTCCACAAAGGAGGCAACTTCGCAATCATTGCTGCTACTTGGAATGCTTTATTGATGACAAGACCTTCAATGAAACTTCTGTTAGTAAAAATACTGAGATTACTACTTTCAACATCAATATTAATTGATTTATACCTTCAACAAGGAGATCGTAAATAATCACTTGCAATTCCTGGACTTGGGTAATAATAGGCTTGCTATCTACCATTTTGTAGTCCAAAAACTTTGCAGCAATGAACTTCTTCAACCCGACATCTTCGGTTTTGTATTTATTTTCAAGCGCAGTCCACAGTTCTTTTGACGTTCCACGCCATTGTAGACGTTATACAAAGCATCCTCCAGCCCGCTTAGAATATAATTCTTGCACAAAAATTTTGAATGCTTCCACGCCTTAGTCACGAGAAAACGTTCATTTTTTCGAGTTTCACCGGACAGCACAAGAACATCTTCTTTGATGAACGTCTGCAGACTTAGAGTAGTCAAGTAGAAGAACATCTTTTGCTGCCAGCGCTTGAAATCAATCCCAGAAAATTTTCCGGGTTTCTCTGCCGGTGCCAATGCTGCCGGTGTTGTTCGGCTCGTTGAGGCATTGACAATCACCATCGGAACAGCTTGGTTTCCGTTACCATTAGTCATTTCTGTAAAAGAATGACACAAACGTTAAAATCACGTAGATTTTAATCTCCAATAGAGTAAAAAACCACAAAGGTTTTACTCTCCAGAAACAATAAGTACAAATATAGAAAATATAATAAATTCCTTAAGCTTGTTAGTATATTGTATTTGTATAATAATTCTGGAAATATAAATGAATATAAATGGAAATGAACATAAATAGAAATGACAGAAAACCAATTCGAGCCCACTGAATTCACAGTGTTTCCTTAAGGAATTTAATCCCCTCCTAGTACCCAAGGTTATGGATTATTTCCTCCCAGGATAAAACGAATTACACACTGGTGTAGTGGTACTTCATACCCCAGTGTTTCAGCAAACACAGATTTCGGTAGCAAATCACACTTACTTTTGCTTTGTTTGATGCTAAAAGTATGCAGAAGAAGGAGAAGAAACTCATAAAATCGTAGTGAAATTCTGAGCAGAATAATGTTGTATATATAGCCAAAGTTGGGCTGAAATTTGAAGAGGTGCAACTCTTCAGAATGGCTGTTTCTGCAAAACGGCCACAACATAAATGCCATTACATAAATGGTTATTTACTCAACAATAAAGAGGGAAAATAAAGAGAAAAAATTGAAGATGGTAGTTAATTTTCTGTTACCAAAACAGAAAAATGGATTGGATTTAATATTAATATTTTGTTATTAAAACAAATATTTAATAACATTTCTATTAATATTTTACTATTAACAAATAAATTTGGTTCAAAAAGTTAATCAATCAATTATTTGACCAAATTGAATCCGAAGCCAAAGCTTTCGAAGCCGAAGCTGAAGCCGAGCGAGCGAGCGACGACGGTGCGAGGCTTGCCTTCTTCTCAACTCTTTAAGAGCTAGAAGAAGAGCAATTGCTTATATACCCATAAAAATCCCTCCTCTTCCAATATGGGACAATGTCTATTTACCAAGAGGGAAAACTTAAAATTTCACTCAAAAATTTCATTTCCCTCCATTTTCCATTCACCCTCTTTTAAGTATTTAATATATTAATTAAATACATAAAAACCCAACACTAATTACCCCGCTCCCTACATGGTATAAATTATTCCGGTACTAATTTTACTTCATAAGTTAGCACTATATCTACTTATACCTCATAGAGTATTTTAACAGTTTTACATATCGTGTGTCATTGAATTGTGAAAAAAAAGAAGGAACATGTAATATTTGTTTTCCTCCTTTAGTGGTTTAGTTCAAAAAAGGTTAGGGTAAACTCTTTGTTGGATTTAACTCTCCACTGTCTAAAGCAGTACTTTAAAAGATGTTTCCTGGGCGAGCTCCGGGGCGAGCCTTGAAGCAAGGCGTATCCAAAACTCACTGAGGCATACTGACGGGGCGTGAGTATCAGTGAGGTAAGCCCTGATTTTTCGGGCGTTCGCTTAGGCATATGCCCCAACATTCTCGGCTCATTTGAGATGTTAGCCTCGAGAACTTTTTCAAATTTGAGCCAAAATTGCTTAATAAATCTTTTTTGTTTAATTTAAACATCCAAAAATTAACTCATATCAAAATTTTAAACTAAGATCCTAAAACCTAAAAGTTTTCTTTTTATCTTTGTTCATCCCAATTTCATAATCTTTACTCTGGTCATTTATTACTGAGTAACAAATATGCTTAAAACCTTTGTTTGCACAGTGCAAATCACAAACGAGTTTTATTCTCTAATTTCTACTCTACATCCACGCTTGCATTTCCTTTGTGCTTCATTTCTTTAAGTTTTTTTTTTTTGTTTTGCACTTTTTAATTTATTCTTTTCAAACAAATTTATGAATTTAATTTTTTTTGTTGGTATTACTCTAGTTTAGATGTTATTTTGATTACTCTATTCTGGCTAAGTGGCTATTGGTATTATATAATAAGTATTTGTAATTTGTTATCTAGTTTTAGATTTTTAAATAATAATTTTATATTATTTTTATTCTTTGAATTGTTAGGAATTAGAATATTATTTTTATACATCTAAGTGTTCTATCACAGCCATGTTAATTATAGATGTAACACATTTTTACGTCTTTCACTTTTCAAATAAAAATTAGTAACTCCTTTGTGCGGTTCATGCACATATTAGCATGTTTATAATAGATATATACATTTTTTTACTAATTTTATAATTTGTTTGAATTTCTTACATTTTTTATGTATTTTTTATTTATATATTATTTATTTATTTATAAAATATTAAAAATTATATATCCATGGGGCTTACGCTATGCGCATCTAGGCTTTCGCTTCGCCTCGTGTTAGATAAAATGTCTCGCCTCTCGCTCACGCTTTTTAAAACACTAAGCTAAAGTTTACTATCCAATTATTCTGAATTTGTGTTTGGTAAACCAATAAAGGGATAAACATGCTCCTACCAGTAAGCCCTCCATTCCGGGCGTATGCACCTTGTTGCATGCGGTGTATGACAGTATGTATAAGGAAAAAAAAATACTGAGGATAAATATAAAAAGTGACAACACTTATTATTGTATTAGTCCACTTTTCTAAATTGAAACACTTCTTATGAAATATCCTGCATAGGCAACTTGCATGCACCCAAATGAGTAAAATACTTAGATGTAACATTGGTCAATGGTATACATGAGGCTATGGTTGCTATTTTCTTGTTAGAGAATTTCTCTACCTGCAAACTATTAGTGATAGTAGAGTCCGAACCAAAACTGAAAGGATGGCTGACAGCAGCAGCGCTGAATAAAGAAGAAACCTTATACAAGGTTATGATGATGAAATTCTCCAATATGGTAAACAATTTTTTCTTCACACAAATTTTCTGTTTTATACTATCAATAAAAGAGCTATTACTGCTAGAAGTGTGCTTCTAATGATTCAAAGAATATAACTGTCAAAAGTAACTTACTTTACAAACATACCTGTGGTCACCTTTCTGATCCTATCAACACCTTTCTGACTTTCTAGTGTTTTGATGAGTTAGGATGTGAGTTGTATACCGTTATATTTGGGAAGATTATGATGACTTAGGATCAACAATATCCATGTTAATTGGGAGTTACGGACACAACAACCATCAACAACAACAACCACCCAGTGGGATCCCACAAGTGGGGTCTGGTGAGGGTAATATGTACCCACACCTTACCCCTACCCGGAAGGCCAGAAAGACTGTTTCCGAAAGACCCTTGGCTCGAGTGAAATAAGAAGAAACCTACTACTGTATTTATCAAACTAATACAGGTTAGAATGGTTACTACAAGGAGTTTGCTCTACTTCAATGGCAACATTTGGTGTTCATCAAGAACAAGCGATAAGCTCTCAAATCGTCAAAGTCTCCTTCCTAAGCCAAAATCATCCTATATATAGTCTAGGGAACATGACAACTTTTTTCTGATAATCAAGAAATCCCTTGTAAGCTAGCTGGAGTGCTGTACTAACTCCAATTCTGCTCACAAGTTTGTAACTCGAGGGGGTTAAAGCCCGCCCCTCTATTCTGTTCCCACTTAAATACTTGACTGCAGTCAGTGACACTAACTTTCTTTTTGGGTAAAAGTTTATTTATAAGATACCAAGATGATACAAAAAACATTCCAAGTGACAACATCAGCAAGCTATTCTCCCCTCCTAACACCTCCAGAAAGTCCATATTGATTCAGATGTCCTAATCTGACTACATTTACACCAAAAGTACAGATTATGGAGACGTATATTCTTAATTCTAATAATATGATTCATATGTCCTTCAAGCAAGCATTGTTTCTTTCTAGCCATAAGGTCCATAGAATGTACAGCGGAATGGTTCTCCATGTCTGTTTCAGCCTTCTAGGTACTCTTTGAGATTGCCAAGCTTGTAATAAACTCCTGACGTATCTAGGCATCACCCAAGAAATACCGCAGATGCTGACAAATAGATCCCAGCATTGTCTAGATACTCTGCAATGAAGGGCGAGATGATTCATTGGTGCCTGCTTTCTTCACAAAGGTAACACCTATTGCACACTCCACAAACTGTAGCCTCTTTTCTGCAAATTGTCCTGAGTCAAACAGGCATTATTGATGTCAAACACCTTCGCCATCCTATAGCTGATTTCAGTAAATTAGAATCCAGCAGATTAGTGAGTCTGACTACAACCTGAATGTCACGACCCAATTCCCGAACCCGGTCGTGATGGCACCTCTCGTGAAAATAAGGCCAGCCAGACCAAACAAAACACCTCTTTTAAACAGTTAAATATCATAAATAGTTCTAAAGCATGATATAATATCCATAAATTGCAGAATTAACGATAACAACAGTAGAAACCATCCCGACACAGCCCAAACCGGGGTGTCACAAGTCATGAGCAACTAAAAAATCTGGATACAAGTCTACTGAACACTAAATCTGATACAATAGTTCTACAAACATGAAAATGATAAGATAAGGGAGGCACGGGGCTGCGAACGCCAACAGCTACCTCGTAGTCTCCGAATCACTGCCTGAATTGGGAGAATCAGCACTCAAGAGCGAACTCTGCGATGCCTAAATCTGCACACATGGTGCAGGGAGTAATGTGAGTACTCCGACTCAGTGAGTAATAATTATAAATAATGGCTGAAAGTATGAAAACACGTAAAGGCACAAAGCAATTCTATATCAAGTAGTAAAATCACTTAAAGCAGTAAATTAGTGAAGAAATCAATTGATATTCCTTTTTAAAAACAAGTAAAACAGGTAATTTAACAGGTAAATAACAAGTAGAAATCCACCCCTCGAGCACAGTATCAATCGCTCAGAACAGTATCAGCCCCTCGGGCTCACTCTCAGTACAGTATCAGCCCCTCGGGCTCAGTATCAATCACTCAGAACAGTATCAACCCCTCGGGCTCACTCTCATATCATAATGGGTACCCACGCTCATTGTGGGTGTGCAGACTCCGAAGGGGTCCCTTACGGCCCAAGCGCTATATCAAGTCACCTCGTGGCAACATCACTCGGCACTCGGCCTCACATCACTCAAGCCACCTCGTGGCATAGAAAGTATCTCATATCACTCAGCATGTCCTCACGTATGGCCCTCGGCCTCACTCAGTCCAGAAATCATCACAAGCCCCTTGGGTATCAGTAAAACAGTAGTGCTCAGCCCAAACAACATTTGAAAGATCATTTAAGTCTCAAATTCAAGTAAAAGTGGCCGAGTTTGTAAAGCATTGCAAATCAATAGGACTGAGTTCAAGTAGTATGTCAAAATAGTGAGGAAACAGTGATAAAAGTCCACGAAGGATTCAAATAGTCGGCACGAAGTCCAAATATGGCAATAAGCCCAATTCATAATGATAACAATTAAGTCTCAGTCAAATACACAGTAAAAACATCAATCGGGATGGACCAAGTCACAATCCCCAATAGTAAACGACCTCGCGCCCGCCATTAAGCGCGTGTCTCACCTCAATATAGCACTACGTTGTGCAATCCGGGGTTTCAAACCCTCAGGACATCATTTACAATCATTACTCACCTCAAGCCGGCCAAAACTCTAGCTCGCTATGCCCTTGCCTCTCAAATCGGCCTCCTCGCGCGTCGAATCTGACCAAAACCACAACGAATACGTCACAATAGGCTAAAGGAACAATACCCACTCGAAAACAATCGAAAAATATCAAAAATCCCGAAATTGGCAAAGCAAGAGCCCCGGGCCCACTTCTCGAAACTCAGAAATTTTCACATCATTAGATTCCTTATCTCCCCACGAGTTTACATATCAAAAACACCAGAATCGGAGTTCAATTGACCCCTCAAATCCTTAATTTAAGCCCTCTTAAACTCAAGCCCTAAACCTCCATTTTTAGTCCATTAATTCCTTAAATTTCAGTCCTAATTCATGAAATACCACCATAAAAGTGTGTTTTAAGTCCAAAATCCTTTTCCCTTGAAATCTCTCTTCAAAATCGCCCAAAAATTCTAAGTCCGAAGTTAAAAATGGTTAAACCCTTTAAAAATCGCGAAGAAGAGACATATATACATTCTGCCCAGGGGTTTTCGCATCTGCGACCCCTTTACCGCACCTGCGGTACCGCATTTGCGGTCCAACCAACCGCTTCTGCGGTTTCTCATTAAAATTCCAAAAGTCGCTTCTGCGATTGGACTTCCGCATCTGCGGCTTCGCAGATGCGGCCACCTCGACCGCTTCTGCGGAAACTGCTCCCCGGCCCGAACTTCGCATCTGCGGCTTTTCCCCTCGCACGTGCGGCACCGCACCTGCGGTTCCCAAGCCGCAGGTGCGAAAACACTAGAAGCAGCACACTTTCTGCAATCATTCAAGTTCAAATCTTCCTGTTAACCATCCGAAATCACCCCGAGGCCCCCGGGACCTCAACCAAAAACACAAACATGACCCAATACCTTATTCAAACTTGCTCCAATCATTAAAACACCTCAAACAACACCAAATCTACTAAATCACATCGAATTCAAGCCTAATTTTTCTAAAATCTTCCGAAATACGTTTTCGATCAAAAACCCAACCAAAACACGTCCGAATGACTTGAAATTTTGCACACACATCCCAAATGACATAACGAAGCTATTGCAACTCTCGGAATTCCATTCCGACCCCCGGATCAAAATCTCACCTACCAACCGGAAATCGCCAAAATACTAACTTCGCCAATTCAAGCCTAATTCTACCCCGGACCTCCAAAACCAATTCCGATCACACTCCTAAGTCATAAATCACCTCCCGAAGCTAACCGAACCATCGGAACTCACATCCGAGCCCTCTAACTCATAAGTCAACATCCGGTTGACTTTTCCAACTTAAGCCTTCTTAAAAGAGACTAAGTGTCTCATTTCTTACCAAAATCACACCAAACGCAAACCAATCAACTCGACCACATAAAACACGTATAACGAAACATAAAGAAGCAGAAATGGGAAAAACGGAGCGGTAACTCATGAGACGACTGGCCGGGTCGTCACACTGAAAAAACAAAATTCAATAGAAAACAGGAGAACAGAAAGACATGATATGAACCATAAAGATGAAAATTACACCTCATTTGAGCGTCGTGTCTCTAACGTCTCACGGAAGTCATATATGACTCATATAGATTAGGTACCTCATCCTTGTAAGGAAGCACGAATATTGAACGAAACATACATTCAGATAGACGCAAAGCTCTCAAAAAAGATACTTTCTGATTCAGCTTCTTCCCCTCTAAAACTTTCAGTACATCATTTCTAGAAATCACTCTCTTGTCCAAGCTAAGCATTAGAACCGCAGGATTACAAACCAAGTGTTCCGGTTTGTATCCGAGTCCCCCATGAAAAAGTCCAATGCTCGCTGAATTTTAGCTTCCGACATAACCAAACAGAGAGGTTGCTTTCTGAACACAGTCATTATATCCAGATCACACCATCCACAACTCCGGAAAATTCCCATTTTCTTTTTCACTGTTGAGTTACTAACTGAAACAAGTGCAATAACTCCATAGAAAAACATTCCAGATTTTGGAGAAATCTGTAAATCCTTTTCAACTCTGTGCAATTTCTCTTCCAGCCACCCAGTTTTTTGCAAAACTACCCGTGGTTTCTGAACTAAAAGCTTCTCGATTTTGGGATTTGAAAAACCAAACCTTTGCAACAACAATATTTTGGGATTGATTTGTTTTGGACCATTTGGAGCAAGTAACCAAGGTGATTTCTTTATAGCTTTAACCAAACATTCTTCACTACTAAATAGTTTCCTAAGATACTCCAAATTAGGCCTGAAATGAGAATCTACTCCTCGAAACAGAGCTCGTACGTCCGATCTGAAGAGATTTACTAGGTCGGATCCAGACAACCCAAATTCTATTAGACACTGAAATTTGGGTTTAAGAGTCCTGTTTACATCAGAAAAAAGCAGCTGTGGGGTAATAGAAACTAACTTCTTGATGTCTGTCCGTTCTAAACAAATCTCTTGAAAGAATTTGATTACCAAATCAGGATTCTTAGGGAGTTTCATGCTGTTTAACTTGGCAGTTGCAGAATTCGCTTCCTCTCTAGAGAATCCCAGTGATTTGATGAGGTAGTCTGACAAGAAAGGGTTCTGAAAAGGAGCAGACACAAAGGGTGTTGAGCACCAAATTTGATTCCATTCATAAAATGATTTTAACTTAGACACTAAAGCAAGAATAGTTTCATCAGATTACAACATTGCATTGACAAACGATAATGATGATAATAATAAAAATAAACATGCAGATTTAGAACATGAAACAAGACGTTATGCATTCCAACTTCATTTTTACTTGTAGAGCACAAACTTGTATCTTCTTGAACCATATTACAGGGGAGTACTCAAACTTCAGTACCAGAAAGGTCTCATGAGCTACAAATAATATGTGATTTATCAAAAGAGAAAGCAGCAAACGGAGATGACTAAACATCATATTGGTACGCCAAGTACCCTAATCAAGATGGGTTAGAAAAGGTCTTCTTTCAAACTAAACTTGGTAAAATGGCTACTAGCTAGGAAAATAACAATATATTTGATGCCCCTCATATGTTCTCCATTTTGAAAGGATTACTGTAACAAGTAGCTTTGGGACCTAGTGCTTATATATCTACATGATTCTGCAGATTCTTTTTAAGTGAATGGTAAGTTAATTTGCTCAAATTTATTCTTATAACTACTTGTTTGGTAAATCGCCCCATTTGTTTTAGCACCAAAAAACGTACTACTATACCACATCCTCTCAGTTTCTTAACCAGTCAAAAGGGCTCCTGCCAAAGTAAAGACTAGCTTTAAAGCAATTGCTCCAACCACTATGAATAAACAAGTGCATTCGTCAACAAAACAAAAATGTGGCGAACTGCACAAAGCGAAGGAAGTCACTAACACAAAATTTAATCACTCTTTTCATGGATTATTCATACAAATAAGTGCATTATCCTTGAAAGGCAGGGGAATTCCTGTATAAACTATGATTCTGCAACACATAGGGCTTCTTTTTCTTGTTCAACTCCTTCTCACTCTATATTTTCAGCACTCTTTTGGCGAAAATAAGTATACTAAGTTTGATTCTTTTGGTATCATAAGATAAAAGCATTTGAGCACATTTCTCTCTAGCTATAACCACATTTTTCATCACCACAAAACACTTGTCTAAAAAAATAGTAGAATTTTAATATAAAATATAAGTAAGAAAATCTAAGCGCCTAAGATAACACTTTGATATGTAAAATCATAGCAGCAAAAGAGACAAAAAAAATATCCAGATACATAAATTTATCGAAATGGGTATTGCTTAAACAATTTTTTCTGCAAAAAAATTTGGAAATTTTCGAAGATTTCAAGAGGGGTTACCTTGGTGGTGGTAGAAATTGCTTCATCTGTAGAAAATCCCACTGAACTGAAGAGGTAAGCGTTGTTGCCAATATGTCGAAATTTAGATATTCGAACTAGCATTGTTTGAGAAGGTTCAAACTTCCCTTTTCTTTTTCTTTCAAAAGAAGTACTGTATAGTATAATAATAATAATAATAATAATAATAATAATAATAATAATAATAATAATAATAATAATAATAATAATAATAATAATAATAATAATAAATAGCAAAATGTTAGAGCGCCAATGTTTATGACATTAAATTTTGAAACTGTTGATATGATTTTTTATATCACTACTACAACAACAACATGTGGGGGTCGGGAAGTAGTCTATACGCAGACCTTACTCCTACCTAATGCAGCTAGAGACGCTATTTTCAATAAATACTCCGCTCAACCTAAACATAAGAGGAAAGGAAGAAAGAAGTAAGAGAAAAGTGAATGGAGAAATAAAGTATAAGTATATCAAATAATAGCAACGGGGAATACAATAATTGAGGCGAACAAAATCACATAATGTAATAAAAATCTAAGAATACGAAGGGGCATGCATGCTACTAAGACTATCGGTGATGATTTTTTATATCACTAATACTAAGATTTGTTTGGTTTCCGGTATTAAAATTTACATTAGTAATGCCAATGTATCTTATGTATGGATTTATGTGTTATTTTATGTAAAATTTGAAGGAAAAAAGTGTGTGCATTAGCAATACTTAAGTGTTTTGATTTTAGTTTATGAATTGTTTTTAGTTAAAGTTCAATTTGAGCACTATATTTACCTAAATTAAAATCTCTCTTTATTTTAAAAAAAAAAACTGAAGTTGGACGCCAAAAAATAGACAATCAATTTCCATCCTACCTCATGGTGAGAGATAAGAAAGTTCGGATAATTACTTAAACCTCATAGTAATAGGAGTAATAAATAAAACATGTAATTTTTCAACTCTATTCAAAATATAAAAAGTAAAAGATAAAATATGACTATTTAATAAAAAGAAGGGCAAAATGAGCGAAAAAAAAGAAGGTAACAAGGTGACCACACCAATTGATCGTTATATAAAATGATATTTAATCATATAATCAGTAGCGGACCAGGATTTTGTGCAAGCGGGTTCAATCTTAGAAATACATAACTTTAGTCGTAAAATAGTAATTGTCAAGTGGATTCAAATAAATTATTTATACAAAATTTATGCAGCTTTAATCGTAATTTATACATATACATCATATTATTTTTTGATAAAGCGGGTTCAATCGAATCCTCTGCCACCAGGTACATCCGCCACTGCATACGGTACAATAAAATTTAAATAACAAAAAAAATATAATTAAAGTAATAATATGATACAATATAGTACCTAATAACCATCCAAACAAGCTTGTATATACCTGGTCTCGAATCGAGCTTTACGTACTCTGGCTTGATTCTGTTTTCCAACATATACTGTGCTGCTTGAGTTATTATTATTTTTAAAAACTATGTTAGCTCGAATAATTGGGATTCGTGTCTATGGAGTCAAGAATCTACACATTTTCTCCATTTACACCTTCAGATTTCTCCATGCTAATACTACTATTACTACTACATCAACCCATTTCTTAGTGGACTTTCTTGTTAATTCTCTCGGGTTTTCAAGAGAAGAAGCAGTCACTACAAGCAACAAGGTAACCCGCTCGAAACCCCCAAAAAACCCAGATTTTGTTATCAATTTCTTTGAAAAAAATGGTTTCGATAATACCCAAATTAAGAACATTGTCTCCAAGTCCCCTAAAGTACTCTTCTCTAATGTAGACAAAACCCTAAAACCAAAACTCGAGATTTTACAAGAAATTGGTTTTTCTGGATCTGACTTAGTTAAGTTTGCAAATGCAAATATTCATATTTTTGATAGAGGTGTAGATACTTTTCTTAGACCTTCACTTGAATACCTTAGAACTTTATTGGGTAGTGATGAAGATGTTGTTAAGGTTATAAAAAAAACTTCTTGGTTACTTAGTTCTAATGCTCCCAAGATAATGGCACCTAATGTATTGTTGCTGCAAAATATTGGGTTTTCGGATTTGAAACTTAGGAAGTTTATATTGCACCACCCAAGAACTATGATGCGGAAAACTGAATGGCTTGAGGATGTTGTTCATAGAGTAGAAACGGACTTTGGAATCCCTCGTGAATCGGCTATGTTTGTCCATGGAATTAGTGCCGTTAGTTCCTTTAGTAAGTCAACTCTGGCAGAGAAGGTTGATGTTTATAGGAGTTTTGGTTGGTCTGATGCGCATATCAATACCATGGCAAGAAAATTACCTTTTTGTTTCTGCTTATCGGAGGCCAAAATCCGTAAACAATTAACTTTTCTCATGAAGGAAGTTGGCTGCACGTCAGAGTATTTAGCATCTCGTCCTAAGCTGTTAATGTATAGTTTGGAGAAGAGAGTGATTCCTAGATATAAGGTCCTGAAAATTTTACATGGCAAGCGTCTCAACAGCGGTCTTGGGTTGTACTCTGCTGCTTGCATGACGCCATCGACGTTTATGAAAGAAGTAGTGTTGCCTTACAAGGATAAACTACCCCTTCTATATGGATCATGCATGAAAAGCGTCCAATGAACAGATATTATCAGTTTCTAAATAGGTAAGCAACTTTCTTTTGGCTGTTATCTAGTCTAATTAATTTGTTTTGTCATTGCCATGGCTTTTTTTCCTGTTTGTGATTTTTTCTTTTTGAGCCGAGGGTGTTCCGGAAACAGCCTCTCTACCTTCACGAGGTAGGGGTAAGGACTGCATACATAACCCAACTTGTGGGAATATACTGGGTATGTTGTGGTTGTTGTTGTTGTGTTTTTTTTTTGGTTTTTTTATCTCGGGACAATGTCACTCTTACACTAGATGATGTGTTGCCATTATCTGATTAAGCATTTCGAAACAAAGAGCACTCTTTATTGAAGCCATTGGTACTTAAAGTGCTGACTGATCGGAGATCCGTGAAGGTTATATATTCATATCTTCTCATATTGAGAAAAAAGCCTGCACCAGTAGAACTGTTGATGTGATTCAGTCTTGCTTTCCTGTTCCTCAGTAGGAAATGATGCCTCAGTAGAACTGTTGTAGTCACCTGTTTTATACACGCGATCATGTTGAAGCCTGGTCAAATCTGCCTGAAAGTATGAGCATATTTTTAGATGCCTGACATTATGAGCATCTTTGGAGATTCTGAAGCCAGAAAACAGATGCTTTTGAGGGCACTGAGAGGAAGCCAGTAGTCATAAGAGTTTTGAATTTCGCCGTGACGGGGGGTACTGGTATTTATGGTGGTAGTTTACTCGTAATGTACAAACCATGATTGTCTCATGCAAGTTGCGTTTGTTGGTGATAAAGACATCTTTCTGTTTGTTTGGGCTATCTTGAGTTTTTCTTTTGCCCTTTCAAAGGTGGGGTTTACCTCTTCATTTAATAATGGAAATTTTCATGAGTTTTCTGTTCCCTAATCATATATCAGGTCAAGAAACTTCACTTTGAGAGTGAAGATTCTTGTCTTGCTTTTGGGATTGCCTGATTGTATAAATTCGAGTTTACTTTTCAAGTAGATATTTGTATGTTGCTTTCCGAATTACATGAAGCATCTACTTCGTGAAAATGCTTTCAAACAGGCTCTTTTAGAAAAAGGGTTGGGATCGCTGATCGCCCATTGGTTTTATCTTGATATCTTTGGCATGTCGTAGAAGGGTTAAATCTAAGCATATTTTAGACCATTGTTTCTCGCACGGTCAGATAAACTTGAGACTAAGGAATATCATAAGGTTCATTTGTGATGAAAGGTACTATCTGATGGAAATAGTGTGAGGAAAGGATGACAATTGGTTGCTATGCGTAGTTATGATATTAAAATTGGTGCTTAAAAAGTGCAACCGGTTCTATTCCGTTTCCATAGCGAGTGCAAATGTTCTTTGGGATGCAGAAGACCTGCGCATCTTTTGTTTACTACTAGCAGCACACAGTGAAAACAAAACATGTTTTGCTTAGTTTGGTTACTATTTCGTTATCTGAAGGCATAGCATTCACACTCTTCTTACCAAAAATATGTTTCCTATTTCTTATTCATTTAGTTTATGAGGCGTTGACTATGTTAATTGCACCATTTTCATGTTTATCTCTGATAGGGATTCAGCTAAGGCATTCATACTAAGGCTCATGTCGACGAGGGTATTGGAATCCTTTGTATGTTCCTAGTGTTGGCCAAAGGTCCTTTTCTTGGAGAAATGAACGTCAATCTGCAATTTCAGGAGGAAGTGCGATCACACAACCTGCTGTCAACCACACGCACCAGGGTATGTAGTTGGGCACTCACTGGACCGCACAAATATGTTGTGCAACCGCACATGCCTAACTTGGCCAGATCTTTTATGTTGCTCACTTTAAGTCCCATTATATCTGTATATACCAGATGGCCTTGCTTAAGTTATTTCCCTAGACTATTCTCATTTAAAAAACAAAGTTATTTCCCTAGACACACACTCTCTCTATATATATATATGATGTATTTTGGGTTAGGAAAGGATAAACCTTATAGCTTGGTGATAAACCTTCTTGTTCTTGGTGAAAACCTATGGTTGTCATTGAAGTAGAGCAAACTCCTTGTGGTAACCATTCTAACCTCTTATCAGTTTGAAAAATCAAATAGGTTTCTTCTTATTTCACTTGAGGTTCTTTATTGCTTGTGAATGATTTCTTTCTTTAATTCTTAGTCCAATGCTTGAATCTGCAAAGGATAAATGTTTTTATATTGGTTTGCGATAGTAATCAACAATCTGTCCTAGCTTCTTTCTCTCTTCTTCGCCAAGTTGTTGGGTTTCAAGTGGCTTGGTTGTTCTCATTCAGTTTACTTGTATCTAACTGAATTGCAATCCGTACAATCTCCTCTCCATTTTTCTTCCTCAAATACCTCCATCCAACAAACTGTGGTATTAATGGAATCCAGTTATCGCGGATTGATATTGGTCTTGTTACATAATTAATCTTCTGTTCATGTTAATTTTAAGGCAGAACAACTTCATAGATACCTCTACTTGTTCGGTTTTGACATCCCAATGGCCCTACTCTATGAAGCTTCAAGCAGACACCTGAACTCAATCAAAACACGAATTTTAAACGCCTCTGACCGTTGACCAAGCTTATGTGGCGTTGATTTGGCTGAGTTGGACAAAAATGACTAAAATTTAGAAATGTCATGGTTCTAATGTATTGTTCATTCATACCATATAAATCATGTTTTTTGAGAGAGTAATTATTTTTGTTGAGAAAGTTCATACCACATAAATCATATATGTCCATTTATTGGTTTAGATGCATGCTTTTTAAGCAACTGTTAAAGAGGTAAAATGAGTGGGGTTGTAACCTTGCAGATGAAAGAAAACAAGAATAGCATAGGATCTCTGCTGCTGCTTTAAGTGAGGGCCGATGTTAGCTGCATTTGCTAAGCAAATAGGAAAAACAATGGAAACAGAAATGGAGAAAAAGAAAGGCAAAAAGGCATAGCGCCTCTCATGTATATATATATACTAGTTTTAGTGTACGCAAGTTGCGCGTGTACCCTATCACGATAATAATTTTTTTTTAAATGAGACCGGATTAGTATCATATTAAAAATTGTACTTGAGTCATAAAATAAAAGTGTAAGATATGTTAATGTAGATAAATAGATTACAAATTTTTAACTGACGATTATTTTACTTTGATATGGTCTAAGTGTAAGAAATAAATAAAAGTGTAAGATATATAACTCGCTAAATTGGAAATATGAATTGTAATTACACTTTTATCGAATTCATTACAAAATTTTATTTTAGATAAAAATTTATTCTAAAATAGTAAAGAATCAATGACTATTTTATTTTGGATCTTTATGCTTGTTGAACTATTAGTGTTATTTATATAATTCAAAAATTATTTATTGTGTACTTAATTTTGTTTTCATAAGAATATTATTGACAGGGAAAGAAATTGATTATAGTATACTATTAAGAACCAAATTTGCTAAAAATAAAACTTGAAACAATGAGGATAAATAACGGTAAATTTATTCTAAATTAAATGAGTTGTAATTAAGTTAACCTTTTTTTTTCTTCAACAAATAGCATCTCTCTATGTTTTTATATATTAAGTTTTTTGTAAAGTTAACTCAACATTAGTTATTTTTAGACTTTATATCATCACTCATCAATTTTTCTTATGAGTTATGTAGGATCAACCTCTCCATTCTCAATTCTTTAAAAGACCGTTAGCAACAAACAAACAAAAAGAAAACTCTAAAAGACCAAAAAAATCCACTTTATAACTCTAAAAAAAACCAAAAAAATTCACTTTATTTTATTTGATAAATCTTTAAAGAATCGTGATAAAATTATTTTCGTGTTATTTATTTGTATTTAGTATAAATTCATAGAAATAACAATAATTTTTATAAGATATTCTTGCAGAAGTTCTTATAATTTACACTTTTTTAAAGCATTTTTATTTTACCACTCAAATATATTATTAACTATTATTTAAAATTATATACTCATAGATATGAACACGTATAAAAACTAACCTTTTTGCCGTTGCTATCTTCTCGTAAGTCCGCTCATATGTAGCATGTTATTGATTCCTGCAAACATAACAATTAGTACTCAATTAGATAGCAAAACATGCTGCTTTAACAAAAAGAAACCAAGTAAATAAAATAGTTTCAAGATTTTTTTATTGAAAAAAGAAAGAAAAATCAAGTGTTCCAATTTAAGGGAAGGATCGCAGTTAAAATTATTGTAGATCATTTAAATAAGGAAAGGATTTATTAAGTCAAATCTTACTTAATTTATAACTCCTAAATATTACAAGGGAAAAGATTTAATGGTCAATATTTTTAATTATTTGAAAGCTTTACATATTACGAAAATTATCAAATGGCTATTTTGTCTAGTATGAAATTTATTTTTAAAGGGTACAAAAGGCGAACGACATTTCGCTAAGGGTCTTCGTGCTTTTAATATAATATAGATTATTAAAAGGAGAGGACAAAGCCATCTCCTTGAGCCAAGTGGCATCCTAAAAAAAACACATGGCCTAATTAGTTACTAATTAGTTATTTAGTTAATAATTAGTTATTGATTATTATTTTTAATTTCAATATCTATAAAAATGAAAATTATAAAAAATAAAAAACTACCATCTCTCTCTATATATATAACAAAAAAGTTATATAAAGAGAAGTAAATAATTATATGATGCCAAGTGGTATAGCCAAAAGAAAACAAAAGTAGATTTTTAGGACAAAGCTCCAACAAAGTTGGAACTTTAAAATTATCTTATAATAAAAATTGAAATAAATAAAAAATTGCCAATTCAAATCTATATCTATATTTATAAATTATTAAAATCAAAAGAAAAAGGCACCACAATAATTCAAGTGGTAGCCTAGAAATAAGCCACATGATATCTATCTATACATTATTAAAAGGAGAGGATAAAGCCCTCTCCTTAAGCCAAGTGGCAGCCTGAAAAAAGTCACATGGCATAATTAGTTACTAATTAGTTATTTAGTTAATAATTAGTTATTATTTTTGAATTTAAATATATGTAAAAATTAAAAAAATACTATATATATATATATATATATATATATATATATATATATATATATATATACATATATATACATATATATATACTAGTTTCTCTGCACGTGCATTTCACGTGTATGTCGAGTCATGTAGGATGTGATTTTATAGAATATTATCAATATTATTAAAACAAAATTTTAAGTAATTATAAATTAAAAAATAAAGCACAAGTTTCTATGAATGATCAATATGTATAGCCGTATGTTTGTTTTTTTTGGGTGTAAGTCGTATGGTTAATTCAAGATGATTGTATATTGTTGAACCTATGAAGATTGATAATCAAAGTTTAATTAAATACATATGAATTTTTAACTCACTTTGGTTTTATGAGGTTTCAGACATGTGATAGAAGCATATATGATATATCACCTAATACATTCGTATAGACGCTATTGATGATATATGTTCATGTCATCCATTTTGGTTGCTTTGTCATGATTTCTGTTGCCAACATTGCTTTCTCCTTTGGGTGTGCCATGTGAAGTTGGTCATGTGCGAAAACATGTTGTGATAGATACAATCCAACATTGGGAACATTAATATCAGCCTAGTTCGTATGTTTAACACATTGAAAATAATCTTTCATATAATTTTATTATATCCATGCGACCAAATTGTACATATCGATTGATCTATTTCATTTGATAAAAAAGGAAGAAAAGAAATTAACCTTAAATACATATTATTCAAACTACGGCATGCATGCAATTTAAAAGTACATTTTCACGAGATCATCATATAATAATTACTCTATCCTAATATTGTTTCATACACCACAAACGATAGAAAATAAAATAAAATTAAAAGTGAAGAGAGTAAATAAGTAGAACCCATTTATGCTTCCACTTTCTTTTCTTTTCTTTTGCTGTCTTTTTCTTCCTATTGTAATTTGACAACTTTATTCTCAAAGGATAATTGTTGATGTCTCTGTTTCCTTCGTGTAATACCAAGTGCAAGACGTCATTCTTCCACATTATGTCTTCTATGTTTCTACACTAATTTGAACAGGTTATAGAAGTGTCGATTCAACTTTATGTTGGAGAAGGCCAGTACACCACCAAGCATTAAAATATAATCAGAAATCATATTCGGTGGATGGAAAATATGGGATACTTTTGTCAAGTTTCTGGATATTTACTCTCTTTTTTCTAATGTATGAGATCACTTGAGTGCTAAATTCTGTCATAGAAGCCAATCAAATAGAGTTTAAAATAAGAACCGTGCATATATTCTTTTATCCTTTCCTGTACTTTAATAACATAGTAAGTAATTCTATTCATCTTCAAATATTGGCATCTTACTTATTTAATTTGTTATAACCATGTTTACTGAAAAATTCTTCTAGCTATTTTGTTGGGAATCAGAATGATCTCGATCGCATCCTTCATCATTGAATTTTCTCTTGCACAAAGAAGATCTTTTGATTTGGAATATTTCCATCCTACACTTTTTGTAAATATATTAGAAAATACTCTAAAAGGGAAAAAGTTGTGCGAGAGAACTTCAATGAACATATGGATCTTTAGGATACTAATTTAGTTGCACTCCTTAATTTCTTCTAAGAATTCAACCCAATAGGAAGAAGGTGTTTTTGGAAGAATCGGTAAGAGAGAAATTAAGAAGAGTTGATGGCAAGTTAACATAGTGGCTAATTAGGTTGCTATCTCATGCAGAAAAATCGGTTGAATGTTTAAGCAATGGCGAAGCCAGGAATTTACTTAAGGGTGTTTAAATTTGAAAAAGGTGAAAAATATTCTCCGAGAAAGAGTGTTCAATATATGTAATACCTCTAAAATCTAATATTTTACATATATATGCAGTGTAATTTTCCGACGAAGGGTGATCAGTTGACCACCCTTTATAACATTTAGCTTCGCCCATGGTTTAAGGGAATGACTATTGCTATGTATATTACTAATTGGCAGTGTTTATCATCTAATTTAAATAGATAAGGCTCTTTCCTTTCATAAAGTGCCGGTTGGAAACTAATTAGAAACGGAGGGGCTAGTATACAGTTGAAACGACACAACAATTTTAAGAAAAGACATAGCATCAAATGATTTTCTGCTCTTTATTTTTTATTTTATACATATACTAGTTAATTAACCCGCACTTTGCACGGTTAAATAAACTTTTTTATTTTTTAGTTGATATAAAGGAAATAGAAAATGTAAAATACCAAAAATCATAGCCAAGGTTCAAGTGGTGTAGAAGGAGTGGCAGTTGTTATTGGCTCAGCAGTTGGTGGCCAACCTAGGGCATAAACAATTGTTTAATTGCTTTTAAAAAGTAAAAATCGAATGCATAATTAAAAATTACATACAAAACAATCTGACAAAAAAAAAAAGCAATTAAAACGAATAAAGCATTGACTACTTTTTTTTAGTAGTTTCGTAATTACAGAGTTTTCTCTCAATTTGAGGGGAAAACTGTTGGGCACATGCTCAGTCCAGCCAAAGGCTCAATGGTCTAATCTTATTCTCTTTTGGTTTTTCATTCCTATTTGGAATTGGATTCGGTTTATTCCTATTTTAAATGAGTTTTGGCTTTAAGAGAAAGCACCACTCATGATCTATAAATAGGACAACCTTGGAGAATTATTCTATGCTCATTGATACAAGTCTTTGAAAGATTTAAGTACATAAGAGTGATTTTTGAGAGAGCTCTCGTCAAGAGAGAAAAGAGAAGAAAAATATTTGTTTTGCTGCAGATTTTTATTCCGACCAGCCAACTTTAAATCACGTTTTCCAATTCGTTAACCGTTGGATCGGGCTGAAATTTTGACTGAGTGTTCGTAACATATTGCTCTTGGATTTGAACGGTGAAGATCGAATTTGGAGGCTCGTAGTATCTTATTTCGAGCCTCGAACAACAGCTTTATTTTTGTAGATTATACTCTTGTCACACCTCCTTTTTGCGTGCACGCCCCGAAGGGTTGAATGCGTGAGGGAGTTTTTTCCAATTTAAGTGACAATATTCGAAATGAGATTATTTATTTAATTCAGAGTCGCCACTTGGGAAAGGTTTGGCTTTTGGTGTCCCAAGTCACCGGTTTATCTTGAATCCCAATTCGAGGAAAATGTTCGACTTTCCAAATGAAGTCTGCGAACCAGAAATTCTAAGTAAGGAATTCTGTTGATCCGAGGGAAGGTGTTAGGCACCCCCAGATCCCGTGGTTCTAGCACGGTCGCTTAAATTGTTATAATTGCTAAATATCTGATTTTAAATACATGTTATAACTTGTGTGCTTTTATTAGATTTAAACCGCTTTTATTATTATTTATTTTTTATGGAATTACAACGTCGTGAAAATGCATTTCGAGCCACGTCACAATCAATGCGCCCGTGGTTGTTAATACATTCCGACTCCGTTGAGATTTGGATTTGGGTCACATAAATGCGCACCCGAATTTAAGAAGGTAAAATTATTAAAATGCGCACCTGAAGCAATTATCGTATTATTATTTCTGGGTAAGGCCGTGGAATTTTGCTAAACGGCTCATCCCGAAGTCTAAGTAATTTTAATTAAATATTTATCGAGGGCCCCACAATTTGTGCATTTTATTGGGCGAGGCTCATCTCATTTATTTTAACAGGATAATCTTAAAGTGCCTACATTTTTCTATTAAAATTGTCTCTACAAAAGGAAAGAGAAAAGGTCTTAATTTATTTACATGCTTGAGTTGTTATAGTTGAGTTTCGGATATGATTCATAAATTCTGAAAATGATGTAAGCAGGGCGGTCCGTTGCCAATGCGGGCCCAGGCCCAACGTGTATGGCATAAAACTAAACCTGGGCCTTCTTATTCACGTATTACTAACTAGTTACATTATACTAGGCATGTTCTCAGTATGTCAAATTAAAAAAAAACTTAGCAATCTAATTTTAATCCTAAACCAATTACATGCTGGAATTAACCAATATTATTTAACTAAACAATATTCTTACAAGTTCCGAAATGGTCTATTCGTTTGATTTTTAACTTAGACGGAGTTACTACACCATTTATTTATTTTTAGGCAATATATATAGATAGTTCATCCGTTAAGCTATCGTTAGATGTTCCACTATATATGTATATTAAATAGTTACATGATTCTGATTTTTGTAAGCTAAATATTTTATATATACAAATAAAATTCAGAATATAATTTAAAATAAATTTAGAACTTCAATTCTTCATTTTTCGTATTCATGCTTCCTGTTTCAGTTTACAATAATCAGCGTGTCAGTTGTGTACCTGATATTGGAAGCAAAAGAAACGTGAGATCAGCAAAAACTCAGTAGCATACAACAACAGCAACCCCAACAACCAGTAACAACCAGCAACGAGAAACTTAGTGGCAGATTTTAAAATCAAGACAAAAATCCAGAAACACCAACAACAATCAACGGACAGAAGCAAAGGGAATCTTTTCAGATTTTTGAAAGACTAATTAGTGTTTAACCCTTAATTTCTGAATCTGTATATCAGAATATTTGGATTGTATATCAGGTGTATACTATTCTTCTTTTGAATTTCCAGAATATTTTTCTTTTTATTTTCTAAAGTCTTAGTATTTTCGGAATTTCCTCTCTCTTCAAATTTTCTTCTCCCGTATTCCCCTGTCTGCTGATTCAAGTCTCTCTATTTATTTCTCATCCCAAACACTTAAATCAATTAATAAAACCACCACTTTCTCCTACCAAACCCACTATCTTCCCACTCATCCCTCATTACATTAAACAAATATATCAATCCAACCCATTATATCTTGTCCCCCATGCCTACCATAAACAATTACCATATTCCTCTCCACTACATCTTGTCCCTCATGCCTAACATAAACAATTATATCACCCACACCCCCATTACATTTTGTCCCCCATGCTTAACATGAAGAATTACAAAAAATGTTTAATTACCAAACTACCCCTCCGACCTTATTGCAATTACCATCTTACCCCTGAACGTACTGCAATTTACCAAACTACCCCCATCAGCTATAACAAATCAATTAATCAAACGCAACCAAAATATAGCCAATATGACCAATTTTTACACAAATTCAAACAACAAATCACATGAACACAATTTCTGAACCAATTCAACAACAAATCACATGAACACAAATTGAACAACATCAAATTAATGTGCATAAATTAACCATATTGGGAACCAATCCTGGTTAATTTAGACCAAAAATTGATGAGCAAGGAAACAACAATATTAACAACACAATACATGATTCAAACTAAATCAATAAATCAAAAACCAAAACATAAACTCACATTAAATTACTGGATGAACTTCAAACAAAGAATAAACATGCATTAGATCCATATTATATAAAAATGTAGGATTCAAATGATTTAAACTAAATCTAACAATATTAAAATTAAACTAACAATTTCTTCTACAAAATACAAAATAAAAGCACATAAAATAAACTGAAAAACTAATTAATCAAAGTTCCATTTGAATCTGAAAATTAAATCAACAAAACATATGAACAAACTAAAAAATTATTTCAACGATGAACAAACAAAACAAGAATTGAATCATTTATCGATTTTGGATCCGAAAAATATCAAACAACAATATGGACAAAATGAAACTTAAAAACAATCTACTAACCGGAACGAAATGACGAACAATGACAGACCAACAACGAACTCGTATGGACTCTTTTGACGACCCCAACCAAAACTCGAACAAGCGACGACGAAGACGAATCTAAGAAGTAACTGAAGCAGCGATGAAGCAAATGTGAAGCAGCAACAAACAGGTCAGTGAAGAAGAAGCAGTAGTAGCTGGTCATTTGGATGGAGACAAGTGAAGCGAAGCCCCACGTCCATGGTTAGAGCTCGGGAGCTCGACCACTCAACTCGAGCTCGGCGAAACGAAGAAAATGAAGGAGAAAGCAAAAGCAGCGGGGAGCAAAAGCAGAAACGTGAGCAGCAGCAGCAGCTCGGAGGAGTTGGAGAAGATAACGAAGCAGTGGCAGCATCAAAAATAGAGGAAAAGAAGCATCGGGTGGTGACGGGGTGGGGCTGCCATGGCGAAGCTGTAGCAGCAGCATGAAGAAGAAGACGAAGCAGTTCTGAGGGGTCGTTTGAGCGTGAAGGTGGAGGAAGAAGAAAGCAGAAGCAGCTGCAGCAGCACGGAGGAACTGGAGGATGCAGCAGCGGCGAGTCGAGCTCAAGCTCGATGAAGCAGGCAGCGATGGGGTTTGGCTTCGATGAAACAATGGCGATAGTGGTCGTTCACGTCGCTGCTGGAACTTGACGAAGAAGAGGGCAGCCATGGACGAGCTTTTTGAGCTCGACATGGAGAAGATGAAGATGCAGCAGAAGGTAGAAGCGGCATGGCCATGGCTGTGTGTGTTTTAGAGTTTGGAGAAGAAGAAGAAAAGGTGGGGGGCGGATAGTTTCTTTAGGGTTTTTCTTTTGTTTTGTTTTTTTGAAATGCAAGATAGGGGGTGTTGGGTATTTGGGTATGGATTGGGTCGACCCGGTTTGAAATGGACCGGGTCGTGGGGAAGGTTGGACAATTTTTTGGGCCTGTGGCTTACAATTGAAGAAGTGGCCCAATCCAATTTTTCTTTGTATTTTTGCTCTCTTTTCTTCTTTTATTTTTCTAAAACTAAATTATAAAAAATACTTGAATTATTATTAAGAACTAAATTAAGTTATAAAATCGCAAATTAACTCCCAATAACAATTAACGCACAATTAAGTAATAATTAAGCATAAAATTGTATATTTGGAAATTAAATGCTAAAAATGCAAAAGATGCCTATTTTTGTAATTTTTATTTTTTTGTAAAACAAACTTAATTACTAATAATTTTAGGATTAAATCCTAAATGCAAAAATGCGACATATTTTGTATTTTTTATTAATTTAACAAATAAACATGCACAGACAAATTATTCAAAAATATCACAAATATCACAAAATTGCACACCAAGAAGAATCATTTTATTTTTTTGAATTTTTTGGGAGTAATTCTCATATAGGGCAAAAATCACGTGCTTACAACTCTTTCTTCAATTGATTAGTTGTTGCTCTTGTTGCTATTGTTGCTCCGTGTTTGGCACTTGTTGTGTAGCCAATTTGGAGAACTTTGTAACCCTCTTATTGTTATAGTGGAGCTTTTTGGATCTTTGTGATCCCGTGGTTTTTACCTTCGATTTGAAGGGTTTTCCACGTTAAAATTTGGTGTTCTTTATCTTCTTTATTCGGGTTTGCCTCTTCCTCGACATAACAGTGGCATCAGAGCCTTGGTTATTTATCCGGGGTATTACGGAATGGAGGCGAATATGAGCAAGATAGTATGTTTAAATGGGAAAAATTATAATGCTTGGAGAAGCAAGATGAAAGAATTGTTGTTCGTGAAGAAGATGCATCTACCCGTTTTTTCAGCTCATAAACCCGAGAGTATATCCGATGAAGATTGGGATTTCGAGCACCAACAAGTATGTGGATATATGTGACAATGGGTTGAAGATAATATTCGCAACCATATTGTGAACGAGATACATGTGAGATCATTGTGGGAAAAGCTAGAGACTCTTTATGCTTCAAAAATCGGGATCAACAAATTATTTCTGCTAAAGCAATTGATGACCTTTAAATACAAGGAAGGCAGACCTATCTTTGATCACATAAATGATTTTCAGGGCGTCCTTGATCAGCTATCTGGAATGGAAGTTAATTTTGATGATGAGATACAAGGACTTTGGCTTCTTAATACTCTGTCAGACTCTTGGGAAACTCTTCGTGTTTCTTTAACAAATTCAGCTCCTGGAGGTAAGGTGACCATGGAATATGCCAAGAGTGGTGTGTTGAACGAGGAAGTAAGGAGAAAATCTCAAGGTTCGTCCTCACAAGCAGATATCTTGGTTACAGAAGACCCGGGGAGAGATAGAACAAGAGGCTCAAGGAATAGATGTAAAAGTAGAAGCAAGTCAAGGTCCAAATACTATAATATTACATGCAACCACTGTGACAAGAAAGGACACATCAAAAGGCTTTGCCGCAAGTTAATGCAAGACATTAGAGAAGGAAAGAAAGTTGAAAATAACGAGAACAATGTTGCTGCTATTGTTCGAGATGACCTTCTTTTTGCTTATGATGAAAACGTCATCAATTTGGTATCCCATGAGACGAGCTGGATAGTAGATTCTGGAGCTACCTCACATGCCACACCAAGAAAAGATTTTTTCTCATCTTATACTCATGTTGATTCTGGAGTGTTAAAGATGGGCAATGCCAGTGAAGTTAAGGTGTTTGGTGTTGGCATAGTTTGTTTGAAAACTAATAATGGTTCAATGTTAGTTCTTCAAGATGTCAAGCATGCTCCAGACTTCCCTTTCAATTTGATCTCCGCAGGAAGATTAGACGATGAAGGTTACCATAATGCCCTCTTTAATGGCCAATGGTAGCTCACTAAGGGCTCGTTAGTAGTAGCTCGAGGAGTAAAGTCTGGTCAATTATATGTGACACAAGGCTCTATTCTTAATGACTCCATAAATCTGGTGGAAAGTGATACTTTATCAGAATTGTGGCACCGAAGACTAAGTCATATGAGCGAGAGGGGGATTACATGTTTGTCTAAGAAAAGTTTGCTTTCTGGAGTGAAACAAGCAAAGCTGAAAAGGTGTATCCATTGTTTAGCTGGCAAACAGAAAAGGGTTTCCTTTCATAGCCATCCTCCCTCAAGAAAGCCCGATTTATTGGAGCTAGTACACTCTGATTTGTGTGGTCCCTTTAAAGTAAAGTCAAAAGGTGGTGCACTTTACTTTGTGACCTTCATTGATGATCATTCTCGTAAGCTCTGGTGTATCCTTTGAAATCTAAAGATCAAGCACTTAGCGTGTTTAAGGAATTTCAGGCCTTAGCTGAGAGACAGACGGGGAAGAAATTAAAATGTATTCGTACTGACAATGATGGTGAATATTGTGGTCCCTTTGATAACCATTGCAAGGAAAAAGGAATTCGTCATCACAAAACTCCGCCCAAGACACCTCAATTGAATGGTTTGGCAGAGAGGATGAATAGAACTCTAGTTGAGAGAGTTGGATGCTTACTTTCAGAGGCTAAACTTCCAAATATATTTTGGGCGGAAGCACTTAACACTGTTGCCTATGTTATCAATTTGTCTCCTGCAGTTGCTTTGGATGGTGATGTCCCAGACAGAGTTTGGTTTGCCAAAGATGTTTCTTATAATCACCTGAGAGTTTTTGGGTGTAAAGCTTGTGTACATGTTCCTAAAGATGAGAGTCAAAACTGGATGTCAAAACTAAGCAGTGCATCTTTATTGGTTATGGTCAAGATGAGTTTGGGTATCGTTTTTATGATCCAGTTGACAATAAAATTATTAGAAGTCGTGATGCAACATTCTTTGAAGACCAAACTATTGAAGATATTGACAAAGTCGAGAAGATAGATTCTCAGAGTAATGAGAGCTTAGTTGATATTGATCCAGTTTCAATTGCTAAGGCACCTATTGCACATGAAGGAACCCAAGACAATGATGGAGATAGTGATCAAGATCAAAATGATCATCATGGTGTAGATGTTATGGATGCTCCAGTTGATGAAGTTGTGGTTGATCAGCAACCAATTCCTGCACAGGTAACTAATTCGAATGCTCCTGAAACCTCTCTTAGAAGATCTACAAGGGAGAAGCAAAAATCCATGCGCTATCCTCCTGAAGAGTATGTACTTTTGACTGACATGGGAGAACCTGAGAATTATGATGAAGCCATGCAAGATACTCACAAAGATCAGTGGATCGAAGCGATGGAAGATGAGATGAAGTCACTCCATGAGAATGGCACATATGAGTTAGTGAAATTGCCGAAAGGTAAGAGAGCTTTATCTAACAAATGGATATTCAGAATAAAGCAAGATAACCATACCTCTGCGCCTAGATACAAGGCAAGGTTAGTTGCTAAAGGTTTTGGCCAGAAGAAGGGAGTTAACTTTGATGAAATTTTCTCCCCTGTTGTGAAGATGTCTTCTATTTGTGTGGTTCTAGGCTTAGTTGCAAGTCTAGATTTAGAGGTTGAACAGATGGATGTCAAGACTGCTTTTCTCCATAGTGATTTAGATGAGGATATTTATATGGAGCAACCTGAGGGCTTTGTAACTAAGGGAAAAGAAAATTATGTCTGCAAATTGAAAAAGAGCCTGTATGGATTGAAACAAGCTCCAAGGCAATGGTATTTGAAGTTTGAATCTGTCATAGAAGAACAAGGGTACAAGAAAACTTCTTCAGACCACTGTGTATTCTTCCAGAAGTTCTCTGATGATGATTTTATTATTTTATTGCTTTATGTGGACGACATGCTTATTGTTGACAAGAATAAATCTAGAATTGCAGTCCTTAAGAAGTAGTTGAGTAAATCGTTTGCGATGAAGGACTTGGGGCCAACAAAGAAAATCTTGGGCATTCAAATCCACCGACACAGAGATAGAAATAAGTTATTTCTGTCTCAAAAGCAATACATTGAGAAGGTACTCAAGAGGTTCAATATGATATATGCAAAAGTGGTTAGTACTCCTCCTGCTAAACACTTCAAATTGAGTATTAGTCAGGGTCCATCTACTGATGAAGAGAAAAAGGAGATGTCTCGTATTCTTTACTCTTCTGCCGTTGGTAGCTTGATGTATGTTATGGTTTGCTTGAAAAAGGGGGGGGGGAATAGGGGATTGCATGGGGTTGTAGTTAAATAGCATATTCAGAGAGGTGATCGGGTGGAGAGGTTAAAGAATTAAGTAAATGGGTGTGTGGAGTCGATGGATGTTACAATTATGTTGTCATTCTCTCTTTGATGATATTATTTAAAGAAGGAAATCAATTAATGGAATATTTCTTTAAAGGTTGTGACTGTTCCTACGTAACCGTTGTTTGATTCCATTTTTAAACGGCACTTAATTAAAAAAATAGTGGCAAAAAGTCAAAAAATTCTAAGAAAAGAAAAATATGAATTCTGCTCAAGGACATTGCCTTAATTTCTCTCTTTTTTGTATTCCATAGCTGAAAGAAAGTAGTAATTACACTTTTGTATATTCCATAACTGAAATCTCCTCATTCATAAGCCTCATCAGTTTCGTTATTAGTTCTAGATAGTAAATAAATTTTTTGTATTAAAATTAGGAAAAAATCTCAAAAATCTAGAAAAAAAGATAAATATGAAAGTTGGCTATATAAAAATGCCACATCAGCTGGCCAATTCCTAACTTTATATATTTATATAGATACAACATACGAAAAGGTAGCTATTTGTGCAGGCCAGCTTTATTCATTACTAATTTAAACATTCTAAGAGGCACAACCCTTCAGAATAATTTTCTCCTTCTTTCTATTTAAATATAATTATTAGTATTTAATTGATTTTTTTAAATAAATAGAGTATTTAAATTTTAAGAGGTTATTTTGATAATTTAACTTTTTAGTTTAGGGGTTCATGATTTTAATATAATATAGATAATTAGTTATAGTAAAAAAGCGAAAATATAAATATATATAAAAAATAATCTATATCTATATTTATCTATATATTATTAAAAGGAGAGGACAAAACTCTCTCCATAATCCAAGTGATAGCCTACAAAAAGGTCACATGGCATAATTAGTTATTATTTTTGAATTTAAATATCTATAAAAAATAAAAATAATAAAAAATCAATTAGTTGCAGTAGTAAATATAGATATCTTATAATTAGTTGTAATAAAAAAATGAAAATATAAATATATATAAAAATAAATACCCTTTCAAATTGCGAGGGAGTAGTTTCAAGTTGGAGTTTTAAAATTATTTTTTTTTAAAAAAAAAGATAAAAAGAAGAAAAACTACCCATTCAAACCGGGGAGTAGTTTCAACTTTCGAGTTGGAGTTTTAAAATAATTTTAAAATAAAAAACGAAATTAAAAAAATAAAAAAGTACCAATTCAAATTACTAATAGGATCAAACAAGCCCGATCATAATTTAATTTAATTAAAACTTTTTTAATATTTATCGCGCATCACGCGGGTACGACCACTAGTTGTGTCTTAAATGAGGATACAATAACTTTAATTTTTGTCAAATGCTTGACAAATTAATTTGTATCATGATTGTGGTGTTTAACAAAACCATGAAGCACAAGGTTTACAAATGTCAACTGAAGAAAATTGAACACCTTGTATGTAATATATCCCTACTCCGCGGATACTATGAACCTACACTTTTACAAACTTTAATCTCAGATAGAAACTAACAATATGGTGGTTTCCTTGAACAATGTCCTTACACCAAAACCAGAAAACCCAAAGAAGTGCACTTTGCTTTAGGAAGTGAAATTGCAAATTCCAATTACTAAAATACGATAGATATCAAGAAAAACACAAAAAGAAAAAGGAAAGAATGAGAGAGCAAAAATGCTAGGTAATTTCTTCCATTTGCTATCCGGTAACTAGTACCTAAAGAAATAGTCTAAGTTCGTGTAAGCTTGTCCTGACACTACTATTCAAAAAATCATTTCAAGGACTAGAAAGTATGACATGAAAAAGAATGGTTAACTTAACATTATAGATAAGACAAAGACTAAAACTCTAAGGTAAAGGTAGCTCGGTGCACTAAGCTACCGCCATGCGCAAGATCCGGAAAAGGAGCAGACCACATTGGGTCTTATGTACACAACCTTTCCTTGCATTTTTGACAGGCGGTTTCCGCAACTTAAACCCATAACTCCTGGTCATAAGCCGACAACTTTTACCATTGCGCCAAGCTCCGTTCATTAAAGTTTCAGTAAGATACAATAAAAGTTCTTTACATGTTAATCAATGGTAAAGGTAAGGCTTATGAAGCTAACCTGCAATCCAGTTCCTTTAAAATGGATAGATTAGTAAACAACTCGCGCAAAATGTTATAGGATCAAACTCAGACAAGATAGAAGAACTTCCCAATGGGAAATCATACATCCTTTTGTCATCCATCAGAGAGAAAATCAGACCCTTAATATCATATAAATAACCAATGCCAATGTCTTCTGGAACAAACTTGGTGGTAACTGCCAAAGGGAATCAGTTATCAAGATCTGTTGAATCCGAAAAGCTTCAAATGGCAAGGTTGAATTTGCATATAGCTAAGAGCAGTTGAAACTTGTAAATATGAGGAAGGTCTTTCAGTAAGCTATGCTCCAATTCCATGAATGAATTTTGGCAACACCGACTGTGTTTTTTAGAATACAAACTGAAAAAGGAAAAGCAAAAAAAATATTGAACTACAACTGATAATTTTAGAAAGATCTCAGCACCCTTAGTGCCAAAAGTAAACCAAATCTACTAAGGAGCCGCAGTTTTTTTGTGCGATTCATACAGATCAGGTATCTGATCCTTGTAGGGCAGCACAAAATACTCTATGAACTTTGACTCTGTTATGGTCATTACATAATAGAGATTCACCTTTCTCCTCTCAAGCTTCTTTTCGTCCAAAATTTTCAAGACTTCCATCCGAGGTATCACCCTTTTCTCCAGACTATAGGCCAAAAATGCAGGACGAGAAGCCAAGTAAGCAGGTTCAAAACTGAGCTCCTTCATGTAAAGATTCAATGCTTTCTCAATTCTAACCTCTGAGAGAGCAATACAAAGCGGTAGCTTCCTGAATAACTCGAGTATTTCATCATCAGACCATCCAAAACTCTTGAACATTCCAATCTTCCTATCCAATGTAGACTTTTTTTGCGCAGATAAAACATGAAATGCATAAAGAAAACTAGGGGAGCCAAGTGGGACTCGAAAATCCTTCTCCACTCTATGCAAGAAATACTTAACACGATCAGGATTTTGTGTAACACGAGAAGGATTTTGAAGCACAAATTTTTTAATTCTCGAATCAGAAATACCACAGTTTTACAACAACAATACATTAGTATCCATAATATGATGGGCACCAAAAGAAAGCAACCGAGGACTTCTCTTTATAGCCGTAACTACATTTTCGTAGTGGCCAAAGTTCTCCTAAGACAATCAAATGGTAGGTCTCATATGAGTATCTAAACTTATTACCATAATTTTTGTATTTTTAGCAATTACATTAACCAGGTCTGACCCGGATAGCCCGAGGTCCACAAGGCACTGGAATTTGGGTTTTAAAAACATCAGAGAATAGCAATTTGGGTGCTCTAGAGACCATCGTTTTGATCTGGGAGTTGTCAAAACCGGTTTGTTTCAAGAAATTGAGGACTAAATCGGGATCTCTGGTGGTTTTCCGTGAAGATAACTTGGAATGTGTAGAGGTTGCTTCTTCTTTGGAGAACCCTAGAGAATCAACCAGGTAATTTACAAAGAAAAGAGTTGAGGTAGAAGAGTAGAGAAATTGTGACCTGAAACAGTAAAAGGAAAGGAGGTCTCCAAACATTTGTCTCTGCTGAGCATTATCGTTTAACTAATGTCTGTTAACAAATGGGGGATTAGATCAATCTATTTGTACATAATTTGAACAAAAAATTGAACGACATGTCCCCCACTCTGGCGGAATTTCTCCGTTTCTTAATTAAATATCATAGTTCTTAAAGCTTGAAATTCTTAATTAGTGATGAAACGTAATAGTAATTTGAGTACCTCCCTTCATTTTTAAAAATTTGAGTAGTAATTTTTATTAATTAATAGTAGAAAGGTCAAAATGAAGTCTACTTTGTCTAAATTCATGAGACAGGACTCTTCCCTACAACAAATTTTATATTTGATACATATAATTGATTTAGAGTCAAGGATGGATGGAAACAACAAAAGATATTAAAAATGAGAATTATAGGAGCTGAAAATCTCAAACATATTAGTCGCAAAATCATAAAATCTAGAGTCATTTATAAACTTCAAATATAACAAAAGTAACTCGTCTCCCATAGACAGATATAAAAAAAAAATAATTAAGTAATGTTTTCCATAACCTCGAAGCAAATTCTTTTTGTGCAGTCATTTCATTTTTACTGTGCTTATAAAAATTAAATATTATTTAATAACAAATAATTGATTGTAATAAGTTGGAGACAACCATAGCCTCTAAATTTGTTGAACTATTTCATAGAGAAGCGCATTATGGTTAATTTTTTTTTTTTATCTCTAATTCATATAATGAGTTCATAAACTCACATTTAAATTGAAAATTTTACTTACAAGATAAGAAGCTCATGTTATTCCTTCTCACTACTTAATTTAGAGTATAAGTATTGGTTCTAACCTGAAGTACTTTCATTTTGGCTTCTTCTTGTCTTTATGTTGATATGATCTTTGTGTTGCAACTATTTTATGTTTCTATCTTTTCACTTTAGATCAATTTGAAGGAGGTAGTTATCGTAGAGTTGGTGACTCAGATTTCTTCCATCTATTGCTGTTTAGAAGGAATTTTTGGGTTATATATTTTTTCCAATTCTAGCTTCTGCTTGTAGGAGCGAGAAATAGGAAAGTGAATTAAGAGATAATAGATCGGGAGTAGAATAGGAATCCGCCGATTTGGGAATTATGCCACAATGTGTGCTTCTTTAACCTATTCAGTCCTAGAACCTTGGTTTTAAGTTGTTGAAAAAGCTTGGCGGGAGAGAAGGAACTGGACTTGGCATTGCTGAACATGACAAATTGGAACCTGTGCCAGCTTATATCAAGAAAAATAAAAGAGGCTTGGAAGCGGAGAAGTCAAAGAAGGCGGCATAACACCTTAAAAGTTCCGGGATTTCAGATTGTAAAAGACGGGATGCACAGAAGACAAAGGAAATATCTAAGAAGATGAAGAAAGCGCTAGAGTTTGAGAACCGCATACAAGAGAAAGAATTTGACCGAGCTTCTTTTAGGAAATTTTGGCAAGAGCTTCTAATTTTGTTTTCCGCCACATATTTCAGCCCAGGGGCGGACCTACATAGACAGTAGACTAAGCAAAAACCATGTATATATATTTGTATACTAGTGATGTTATGCCCGGGCTTAGCACGGGCCCAATGGCTATTTATATACTATCCGATATCTCTATAACAGTATACTTATATAACAGTCATTCGCTATAAAAACTAAATTTTTGTTGAGTCGATTTTTATGTTATAATATATATTATAATCGATGTTATGTTATAATATATGTACTCAATAACAAAAATATCGAAACAAATGAGATTGTTATAGAGGGGTTTGATTGTATGAGCAATCCTCCCAGAGTCCCCTACGCGACATTTTCATATCTACCCACTTTTGGGGTCATCGTTGAAGTTATACCTGCATTGCACAAAAAATTTCAAAGAATACCCGCTCAAATCCGAAGTAGTTCAATCTCTTAAATGCAACTTCAGAAATTCGAATTTTAAGAGGTTCGATCTCTTCAATGCAACTTCAGAAATCAAATTTGAAGTACTTCTATCTTTCAAATGCAACTTCACTAACTTGAATCTTAAGTACGTCAATCTATTGAATGCAAATTCAGATATCGAATCTTAAGTTCTAAGCATAAATTTGTTCTTCGATTTTCAATAATCCAGTACACGATTCAATGCCAAAATCTACTCCAAATGAGCTTAAATTTGAAATCACTTTCAAATATCATAAAGAACAAATCCTAATCATCAAATTGTCAACAACAACAATAAATTTAACAAACTCACTTTGCAATTAAAAAGAAGAAGAAGAAGAAACTTTAAGCACAAAGAAGAAGAAAACAACAATAAAGAAGAAGAGAAAAGTTTATATATTTGAAGTTATCCAAAAATTGGGAATTAGTTAAAAAAAATTTAAAAAATAAGTACAAATTCAATGGGCGGTGCAAAATTGGGTGCTACATAAAACTTTTACCCTCTACGTTACCCGAGTTCCCGTTTTTTATATTTTAGTTATGGTAATCTGGCTTTAAGTATAATATTAAGCAATATGTTACTGAAATTTCCTGAAACACTAATTATCATATCTTATTGGTCTAGAAAAAGTATATGCGTGAAAAATAAAATTATATATGTCCTTATTTCTGAAGTATCGAACTTCATTTTTTATGTATTATAAATTTTTAAAAGTAATTTAATTTAAAATATTAAAATATAATAATAAAATTTCTCAAGCCGAAGAACTAATTTTTAAAAAAATATCCTTATTAGTAATTTCTTTGTCTCATATGCCTTAAATATGGGTTAGAGAGTAAAACGATATTATTGGAAACTAAATAGTGATATAACTGTACCTCAATTTTTTCCAAAATTTGTAAAACTAATTAATTCTTATTAGTAAGCAACTGCAATATTCTTGAGCATTATAGTAAACTACCATTTCATAATATAGTTGGCATCTATAACAAGGTTATAATTTTATTTCATAAGTTGTGGATTACTCTCTATGCAATAATTTATATTTTATGTAATTAAAATAATGATCATTTAAAAAGCTAATCACATAGAAATGTCCAAACCAAGAAAAGGTTTTTACAAATTTTATGTAAGATCTCAACATAAAATTTCAAGTTAAGTTACATATACTGAACTTAAACTAAATCAAACAATCTCTTAAGTTAAATAATTATAAAATTACACTCAATAGTCATTAAAGTAGCTTTAGCCACATGGATATCAAATAGACAATAAAGTACAAATTAATACCTATATGTGATGAGAATTTTAATGGACCCCACATTATTATATGTTGTGCCCGACAAATTTTCAATATGGAATATGGAATGACATATGGAATACGGTGAAACATTATGAAATGACAAAAATGCCTTTGTGATGATGCAGGTATGTTGACCATCAGCTCTTTGCTTATATAATAGTAATATAATAGTAATAGATATGACAAGCTAAATAAATTTAATGTGCCCCCAGAATACTAAAAGATGGACTGGCTTCACTGGTTAATATGCTGCATTTGTCTCCACTTGACCAGGATTCGAGACCAGTCAACACCTCTTTCTTTTCGGTCAATTATTTTTTCCTCTTTCAATTCACTTTTCACTCAATTTTTTTCCCTCTTCAATTCAAGATAGATTGGTATCTCCTGTATTTAGTGCTCTAATGTGGTTAGGAGTGGCAAACATGCGGGCCGAGTCGGATATGGTTCGTGTCAAGGGGCAATGTACAAGCCCTTGACACGAATTCTGCCCGCAGTCGTCAAGTCTCATTATTAGGGGCTAACAGTAGGCCACTATCCTACCATCGAAAGTTGATAGGGCAGAAATTTGAATGATGCGTCGCCGGCACGATGGCCGTGCGATCCGTCGAGTTATCATGAATCATCGCAGCAACGGGCAAAGCCCGCGTCGACCTTTTATCTAATAAATGCATCCCTTCCAGAAGTCGGGGTTTGTTGCACGTATTAGCTCTAGAATTACTACGGTTATCCGAGTAGTAGATACCATCAAACAAACTATAACTGATTTAATGAGCCATTCGCAGTTTCACAGTCTGAATTTGTTCATACTTACTGTCATGGGCTGCTTTCCAGACATGCCCCATGACCCCTTGGCCGCGCCCCATGGCGGCCTAGCAAGCCTCACAATGCCTAGCGCCATGGTCGGCCCCGTGGTCTTGGCTGCGCCAAGTGACAAGCGCGCATGTGCCTCTGTCGCCCCACCGATGCCTCTCGCCAGCGCCCAAGGGCTGGCCAATGACAACAGCGCCGCGCGCCCTGACAATGCCGCGCGCGCAGATCCTGATGCCTCGCCAGCGCCCAGCTGCAGGCCCATTCCAGCAGCGCCTCGCGCACAGACCCTGATGCCAAGCACCAGTGCCCAGCCTCAGGCCAGCACATCAAGTGTCGCGCGCGCCCACAGCAACGCGCGCGCAGACCCGCAAGACAAAGATGCTGCCATCGGACTTAGTTTTTCCTTGTAATAATCTAAGTCCTTTTCATTGTAATCATAGACTAGTTTTCATCATTTTCATTTCAGTGTGCTTCTACAGCTTTATTAGGACTAGTCTTGTAATGTTGGTTTATTTTTTTTAAGCATTATTAAGGGGGACCAAACAATCAAACATTTTCAAGCAAGCATTTTCTGGTGTCTCTCCCCCTCGACACCGCATCATTGTAATCAGCATTTTCATTCATCAATAAAATCATCATCATCATTCAAAACCCAATTCTCTCTCAAGCTTCCGCAATTGCCCACGACATTGGTTTTCCCGCACGGCACTGACAATCTAGTCTAGCGTGCGGCGAGGACCTCATTGGCGGACAGCAACCGCACTGACATCGGTTGCTTAGCCTTACGTTGCCCTTCCAAAGATCATCAGGAAGGCGTTGCGTAACAGTTGGTATCAGAGCCTAGGCTCGACATCGGACGAGGGAACATTTGCCATCATCACCATTTCTGACCATGGTGAATCATGGGGAGCGTCTAGCATCCCTAGAAGAGACGGTTGACCGATTACGACCCATCGTAGAAACGGTGCCTGATCAAAGCAACAACCTAGTGCAAAGGTTGGACGACCTGGACCGCCGAATGCGGCAGGCCGAAAATGACATTGCAAACATCAGTCGTGACTCCGACGAGGACCGACAAACGGCAGCCATTGAAACTGCCAATATTCATGGCAAATTTGAGGACCTCCAACAGGAGCGTGCCGACGATTTAGCCCATCAGCAACATGAGGCAGACAGACTAACTGCCATGCAGCAAACCATAAACGACTTGACTGACAAGCTCAACGTTGTCAATGCTGCCTTACAGAGCCTACTTCGAGAAGGCGACCATCACATCAGGGGTGCAGCAAACCTCACCCCCATTCCACAAAAGCTTAAGATACCGGAGCCAAAGCCATACGACGGATCCCGGGATGCTAAAGAAGTGGAAAACTTCATCTTCGACATCGAACAATACTTCGATGCCGTGGGCCATTTGGAGGAATCCAAAAAGGTAGCGACTGCTGCCATGTATCTTCAGGGCGATGCCAAACTTTGGTGGCGGGTCAAATACGAAGCCATCAAGGCCGGTGAAGATACTCTTCAGACATGGGACGAATTGAAGGTAGCCATACGCCTGCAGTTCTTTCCCGAAAATGTGGAATACAATTCCAGGAGAAAGCTACGGGACCTCCGCCACACCAGATCAGTGAGGGAGTACGTGCGCGAATTCTCCGCACTCATGCTAAACATACGCGACATGGGGGACAAAGACAAACTCTTCGCATTCATAGAAGGTTTGAAACCTCATGCCCGTATGGAACTACAGCGACAACGGGTAGACACCCTGCCCAAGGCCATTCAAGCTGCAGAATGCCTTGGCGATTATCATTTGGGAACTCAGAACGACAGGCCCCAGCCGTCTGTCCGAGGGGGATTCAACGGGCACCATCCCAGCAATGGTGGCCCAAGCAAAAGTGGGGGAGATCGGAGTGCATCCAAAACTAAGACTCCTCCCTCCAACAGCAACAGTGCTGCATCCATCAACAACAATCAGGGGAGAAAGCCTCCCTCAGAATGCCGTCATTGCGGCGGGGCACATTGGAACAATGAATGCCCAAACATCAAGGTCAATGCTCATCAGACTGTCGAGGATGAGACAGATGCATCAGACACATCTGAAGACAACCAGGTAGGCGCCTTCAATGCAATTGTTGGCTCTATCCCTCATGCCTTAGCGGGGACCAGTGCATGTCCTCCTAAGAAAACATCAGTCCCGATCACCAGGAAAGGGAAAGAAAAGATGGACGAAGGACCTCCTAAGCAAGCGAGGACCCTAATGTTCGTCGAATTGAAAGTGAACGGCAAGCCCCTTCACGCATTGATAGACACGGGTGCCACCCATAACTACTTGTCATCAACGCAAGTAGAGCGCCTAGGTCTTGTGGTACAAAAGAGCAAAGGCCGCGTCAAGGCTATCAACTCACCACCTCAGACATTGGGTGGAACAGCTACAAATGTCCCAGTGAAACTTGGCCCATACAAAGGAAGCATCGACCTGCGCATCGCAATCATAGATGACTTCGACATCATAGTGGGTTTGGAGTTCATGAGGCAAACCAACACCATTCCAGTACCATTTGCCAACATGCTCCTGATGATGGGAGAAAACGGGGCCAAGCCCTGCACCATACCATGCTTTCCCATAAAGATGGCCGCTGAAAACATCTCGGCCATGCAGTTGGAGAAGGTAGTCAACAGACATGAACCTCAGGTTCAGGCTACCCTTCGCAGCAACAATCAGCCATCATGTCATCGGCCTCAAAAGACTGGTGACGCTCATCATCGTGTGAAGACTTGTCAGCCATGCCACAAGGACAAGTCGGATCACTCATCACAGCCGGGACCCTCGCAGCCATCACATGTCCCTCAGAGACCATGGGAAAGTGTTTCCCTCAGATTCATCACGGGATTGCCCCAAGTCGGCAATCTTGCATCCATCATGGTTGTCATAGATCAATTTTCAAACTATGCAACCTTCATAGCAGCCCCGAAAAATGCATCAGCAGAAGATACAGCTCGACTCTTCTTCTCGCACATTGTCAAACATTGGGGCCTGCCCAAAAACATTGTTAGTAGGCGCGACTCACGCTTCACTAGCAACTTTTGGACCCATCTCTTCAGGTGCTTTGGGTCAACATTGAGTCACAACACAGACATCCATCCACCATCGGATGGCCAGACAGACCGGTTCGATGACATGCTGGAGGAATATCTCCGCAACTTCGCAACCGGATCACAGAAGCATTGGGTGAAGCTCCTGGATGCTGCTCAACTGTGTTTCAATTCTCAAAAGAGCCATCATACAAACAAGAGCCCTTTTGAAATTGTTACCGGACAGCAACCGCTTCTCCCGCAAACGGTGAATGCCTCAACCATGCCGAAATCTCCTCGAGCTGCCAACTTCTCGAGCGAATGGGAGCGCAACATGGAGATAGTGCGGAGCTATCTCATCAGGGCCCAAGAGCGGGCAAAAAGGTTCACCGAACAAAATCTTTGCTTTGCCCAACATCAACCAGGGGACAAAGTAATGCTATGCATCCCAAAGCGGTACTTGTTTGCAGAAAGGACCCATGACCCTCGCCTGCAACAAAAATACATTGGGCCCCTGCCCATTGCAAAACGCATTGGGAAGTCCACATACCAGGTCAAAACTCCATCCTGGTGGAAGATCCATCCAGTCTTCCATGTCAGCCGCATGCAATCATTGCTTCGCTACAACAGCAAGCTCAAAGAACAGAGGGGCGCAGACCTCCCATCCAACAACCATCAGAATCATCATCATCATCATCATCATCATAAGGCTCCGAGGACGGCGCCAACTCAGGTGGGGGAGAATGTCATGGGCTGCTTTCCAGACATGCCCCATGACCCCTTGGCCGCGCCCCATGGCGGCCTAGCAAGCCTCACAATGCCTAGCGCCATGGTCGGCCCCGTGGTCTTGGCTGCGCCAAGTGACAAGCGCGCATGTGCCTCTGTCGCCCCACCGATGCCTCTCGCCAGCGCCCAAGGGCTGGCCAATGACAACAGCGCCGCGCGCCCTGACAATGCCGCGCGCGCAGATCCTGATGCCTCGCCAGCGCCCAGCTGCAGGCCCATTCCAGCAGCGCCTCGCGCACAGACCCTGATGCCAAGCACCAGTGCCCAGCCTCAGGCCAGCACATCAAGTGTCGCGCGCGCCCACAGCAACGCGCGCGCAGACCCGCAAGACAAAGATGCTGCCATCGGACTTAGTTTTTCCTTGTAATAATCTAAGTCCTTTTCATTGTAATCATAGACTAGTTTTCATCATTTTCATTTCAGTGTGCTTCTACAGCTTTATTAGGACTAGTCTTGTAATGTTGGTTTATTTTTTTTAAGCATTATTAAGGGGGACCAAACAATCAAACATTTTCAAGCAAGCATTTTCTGGTGTCTCTCCCCCTCGACACCGCATCATTGTAATCAGCATTTTCATTCATCAATAAAATCATCATCATCATTCAAAACCCAATTCTCTCTCAAGCTTCCGCAATTGCCCACGACATTGGTTTTCCCGCACGGCACTGACAATCTAGTCTAGCGTGCGGCGAGGACCTCATTGGCGGACAGCAACCGCACTGACATCGGTTGCTTAGCCTTACGTTGCCCTTCCAAAGATCATCAGGAAGGCGTTGCGTAACAGTAAGTATGAACAAATTCAGACTGTGAAACTGCGAATGGCTCATTAAATCAGTTATAGTTTGTTTGATGGTATCTACTACTCGGATAACCGTAGTAATTCTAGAGCTAATACGTGCAACAAACCCCGACTTCTGGAAGGGATGCATTTATTAGATAAAAGGTCGACGCGGGCTTTGCCCGTTGCTGCGATGATTCATGATAACTCGACGGATCGCACGGCCATCGTGCCGGCGACGCATCATTCAAATTTCTGCCCTATCAACTTTCGATGGTAGGATAGTGGCCTACTGTCACGGGGGTGATTTTAGTCAGTCAAAACTCACACCCGCGCGGCAGTCAAGTCGTACACTTGACTCAGCCTTTCCCAAATACTTAGCCAATTTTCGCGCACCTTTGGCCTAAACGAGATTTAGACAGCAATTCAATAAGAACAAAACCCAGCTACGCTTTAGAATATACATGTACATATGCATGAATGATTTTTACGAGAATGACTTCTTTCCATCATTTGTTGAAGTTTACTCTACTTTATGTTGTAGTTGACAAGTGATGCTCATTTATACGCTTGTCGTTTTAGTATTTCTTCTTCCACCGAATTTCGCTTTGCGTGTCTCATGCAAAAACTAACATGAAGTTTTGAATTTATAGTTGGAGTAAAGTGTAAAATTTTAGGCTAGTAACCAATAAAAAGAAGGGAAATAATTGCATGCTAATGTATCCAAATTAAACTCAGCATATTTCCAAAATGTGAACCATACCATTTACAATAATAAATCCATCTTGAGGATAGAAACCCAGAAGAAAAAAGTCAAAGTGATGAAGTGATTTAACACTTTGGTGTCTACTTTTATAAAGCATATTATAAGTATGATTAAAAACTAGGAATAGTTATTACTGTAACCGTTAACCAAGTCAATAAAAGTTGGAATGTGAAAAGGTAATACGTATTCTAAATTCTCCCTCATTTATCCGGGTAAAAAAATTGTTTTAAAGATTCTAAATCCTCTATCATAAATTTGTAAATTAAATTTAACTTAAAATGTTTGTTAAATTAAGTTTGACTTAAAATGTTCTCAATGTAATGAAACAATAAAGAAGAATATTGCAACGAAAGAGAGAGAATTCTTATTGATTTGTGATGAATAACAATGGAATAAAACCCCTCTATTTATAGGGAAAACGTGACTTAGCTACCAAGTAATAATCCCTAAAATCTCTCTAAAATATAGACATTAATCTTAAATAAAATTCTATTTATAACATTCCCCCTTGAATGTCTATCCAACAGATAATGTGCCTCGTTAAAATCTTAACTAAAATAAAACCCAGTGGGAAAAAAATTCTAGAGAAGGAAAAAGTGTACACATGTTTAGAAATACTCTTTTTCGTTGCCTTGTTAAAAACCTTGCAAGGAAAAATCCAGTGGGACAAAACCTTATAAGGGAAAAAGAGTACAACACGTATTAACTCCCCCTGATGATAGCACCAATTTAGAGCCTTCGCTTTCCAGTCTTGTACACTAATTTCTTAAAGGTTGATGTCGGTAGAGATTTGGTGAACAAATCAGCCATATTATCACTTGAACGAATCTGTTGCACATTGATATCACCATTCTTTTGAAGACCATGTGTGAAAATAAACTTTGGTGAGATGTGTTTTGTCCTATCTCCTTTTATGAATCCTCCCTTCAATTGGGCTATGCATGATGCATTGTTTTCATACAAAATCGTAGGTAATTTGTCACACTTCAAACCACATTTGTCTCGAATAAGATGTATTATAGACCTCAACCACACATATTTTCGACTTGCTTCATGAATAACAATTATCTCAACATGATTAGATGAAGTAGCTATGATTAATTGCTTAGTCGATCACCAAAATATGGCAGTGCCTTCACATGTAAACACATAGCCTATTTGAGATCGAGCCTTGTGTAGGTAAGATAAATATCCAACATCGGCATAACCAACAAGTTCGGGACTGCAATTATTGCATAAAAGAAGCACATATCGGTAGTCTCTTTTAGATACTGCAATATGTGTTTGATTCCATTCCATCATTTCATTGTAGGAGCAGAGCTATATCTTGCTAAGAAATTAACTGAAAAAGTTATGACAGGCCTTGTAGCTCTAAGATATGATACTTCAGGACCAAGTAACTCTTCATTCTTTTCTTGAGGTCGGAATGGATTCTTATTCACATCAAGTGATCGAGCTTCCATCAAAGTACTTAATGGATGTGCTCCATCCATGTAAAACCGTTTCAATACATTTTCTGTGCAGGCAGATTGATAAACAAAAATCCGGTTTGCCAAATGTTCAATTTGCAAACCGATACATAATTTTGTCTTTCCGAGATCTGTCATCTCGAATACCTTCTTTAAATAGTCAATTGTCTTTTGGAGTACTATAGGAGTTCCAATAAGGTTTATGTCATCGACATATACGGAAAGTACAATAAATTCCAATGTTGTTTTCTTTATAAAAACACATGGACAAATGGCATCATTTGTGTTACCTTCCTTTAGTAAATACTCACTAAGACGGTTATATCACATTCGTCCTGATTACTTTAGACCATACAAAGATCTTTGTAATTTGATTAAAAATATTTTCCAGGACTTTGAATTATATGCATCAGGCATTTTAAATCCCTTGGAAATTTTCATGTATATCTCATTATCAAGTAAGCCATATAGGTAGCTGTAACCACATCCATTAAATGCATGTCAACCTTTTCATGGACATCAAACCTAATGAGATAACGAAATGTTAATGCATCCATAATAGGTGAATATGCCTCTTCATAATCGACACCAGACCTTTTTGAAAATCTTTGTGCAACAATGCGTGCCTTATATCTTTGTACCTCTTTTTTCTCATTTCTCTTACGTACAAAGACCCATTTATAGCCAACAAGCCTAACACCATTAGGTGTTTGGACTACAGGCCCAAAAAATTCACATTTCGCAAGTAAATCCAACTCAGATTGGATTGCTTCTTGCCATTTTGGCCAATCACGTCTTTGTCGACATTCTCCAATAGATTGAGGTTCAAGATTCTCACTATCTTACATAATGCTAGATGCAACATTATATACAAAGATATAATCCACCACCATATCCAATCGATTCAAATCTGTATCAATATCGCTTGGATTTATTGATAGTTCCTTATTTTCTTGAGTCTCATGCTCGGTGATTTCCTCGTGAATCCCAGGATTGGTTAAATCATGAATTTCTTCATGAGACTCTTTCATAGTGTCATCTTTATCATTTGTTTTTCTTTTTCTAGGATTTCGATTTTTAGAACCCAATGGTCTGTCACGTTTTAGGTGTGATTTTGACTCACTAGCTATGATACTAGAAGATTGTTCAACATGGACATCAATATGGATGGGAACATTCTCTGCACATATATGTGATTTTGTTATCCTTTTCAGATCCGTAAATGCGTCTGGCATTTGATTGTTATTCTCTACAAATGAATAATCTTTTGCACCTCTTTTTCACAAATAGAGGCACGTGGATCAAGATGAGACAATTGCGATTTTTTTTACAAAATTTTTGGTTTGGTTTCATCATTTTCTCCCCAAAATTTTGGGAAAAATGTTTCATCGAATCGATAATCTGCAAATCAAGTAGTGAACAAATCCCCCGTTAATGTTTCGAGGTGGCGAATAATGGAGGACGATTCAAACCCAACATATATTCCTAACCTTCTTTGGGGACCCATTTTGATGCGATATGATGGTGCTACAGGCATATATATTGCGGATCCAAAAATTCTTAAATGGGATATATTAGGTTCATGATCCAAAACTAATTACAATACAGAATATTTATGATAATTTATCGGTCTGAGACGAACTAGTATTGCTGGATGCAAAATGACATGACCCCAAACAAAAGTAGGCAACCTCGTTTTCATAAGTAGCGGTCTTGCTATTAATTGTAGACGTTTAATCAGATTTTCTGCAAGGCCATTTTGAGTGTGAACATGAGCTACAAGATGTTCCACTTTTATCCCAATTGAAAAGCAATAATCAATAAAACTCAGCAACATTATCAAGTCGAATAGACTTAATTGGATTATCGAAAAATTGTGCCCGTAATCGAATTATTTGTGCCATTAATTTTGCAAATGCGAGTTTGTGAGATGACAATAGGCACACATGAGAACATCTAGAAGATTCATCACTTAAGACCATAAAATATCTAAACGACCCACTATGTGGGTGAATAGGTCCATAAATGTCCCCTGTGTACGTTCCAAAAATGAGGGGACTCAATCCCAACCTTTAAAAGAATCTTTAAATTCTTTAATGGATGCGCATTTGAGTTTTCTACAATCAGTCTTATCATAATTGATCCAGGATATCCCAATCGATCATGCCAAAGTACAAAAGTATTGGAATCAATAATGTACCTCAATTTCACTAATTCTTGTCTAATACAGGCCACAAGATAAAGATGAGAACTTCTCGATAACCCTATTCTGACCAGAGACATTTTTGGTAACGATGAGAAATTCAAGATTATTCTCATCTATTGTTTCAATATGATATCCATTTCGGCGAATATCTTTAAAGCTCAACAAGTTCCTCTTGGACTTGGAAGAGAACATTGCATTATATATAATAAGCATTATTCCCTTACGCAGGGTTATGGTAGCTTTTCCAGAGCCTTCAATTAAATTACTACTACAAAAAATTGTAGTAACATCTGCCTTACACATACTTAAATGAGAGAAATATTTCTTCTCTTTGAATATAGTGTGTCGTACATGAATCAATTAAGTAAATATTTTTACAATTAAACTTTGTTCCAAGTTTGCTTTGCGAGCTTTCCATATCTGCTTAGTCTTCTCAAAGAGCTTCTTGAGACGGTAGAGTCTCGTGCTAATAATGTGTAATGAAACAATAAGAGAGAGAATTCTTATTGATTTGGTATGAATTATAATGGAATAGAACCCCTTTATTTATAGGGAAAGAGTGACTTAACCACCAAATAATAATCCCTAAAATCTCTCTAAAATATAGAGATTCACCTTAAATAAAATTCTATTTATTGTTGACATGTGATTTTTGTCCCTCCCCAAATCTTTCACATTTTTAACACGTAAATATTTAATTTAGCCTTAATGTAGCTATTTCAGCTTATTTTGACTCTTTTTACTTTATTTTCGTCACAAAAATGAAAATTACAAAAAAAAGATATATAAATTTTAGTTTATTTATTTCTCATAAATTTTGAAAAAAATACAAAAATAGTACTTTATTTTTATTTTTATATAAATTTAAAAATACAATATATATATATATATATATATATATATATATATATATATATATATATTTGTTTTAATTGTCAGTTTGTTTTAATAATTATTCTGCTTACGTAGGATTAATTAAATAAGGTCGTGTTTTTATTCTCGGTTGCGAGGAAAGAATAATATTTGGGTTCAAACGACTCATTTTAGGCCTAATTTTCGGACCTAGCCCAAAATATTTTCAGCCGAGATGCACATGACAACACATAACTCACACATGCTAGCACATGAACACAACACATAACTCACACATGCTAGCACATGAACACAACACACAACTCACACATGCTAGCACATGAACACAACACACAACTCACACATGCTAGCACATGCACACAACACACAACACACACATGGTCTTCAATATTCTCCATTAAAACCCAAACAAAAACACACACGGGAGAAGACCTTAGACACCAGCCCCCTCTCCTCTCTTCATCTTCTTCAAACCACCCAACCACTACCCATTTTTCTGCAAAAGAACACCCCCCTCCCAAAAACGCGGACAGGGTATACCTTCGATATACACTCAATATACCGCGGATATACACGGGCAGAACACCCCCTCCCTAATGTATCTCCTTCTTTCTTTCTTCTCAAACCAGAAAACAACTAACTTTTCACCATCAAAACCATCCTTGAAGCTCCAATATTTCAGCCATCAAAATCAGTTCAAAACACATCAAAACAAGCTTGAAAATAGCTCTGTTTCTTCAGTCAAAACGACCTCTAAAATAGCAGCAAAAACCTGTTGCAAACAGCCATAAAATCCACCCCTAACACCACCAAAAATGAGCCAAAAGATCTGCTGAAATCGGCTAAAAGAAATCGGAACAGATGCGTTTGGATTTTCGTCGCCGGTCAAAGTCGCTAGTCCAGGTTTCCGTTTGAGTCTCCTTCTAGTCCGTATGGTTTTGCTTGGCTTTATTTCGTTTTGGAGTAACGATTGTTGAGCTGTATCCATTTCATGAAGAAGGTTGTCTTCTCAGTCTATTGATAGAATATTCATATCAAAGGTTCATTTCCTCTAATTTCTTGTTTGCATTAGATGAATGTTTCAGTTTTGATTTAGATCTGTCTAAATGTTTTACTATTGTTTCTTTTGTTTCTGTTTTGATTTATGTGTGTTTGATTAGAATTATTTTCTCAAGTCACTAAATGAAAGCTAGATTCGTTTGAATTGGTAGATGTTATTAATCAAGTTTCGTTGATTAGGTGCAATTAATAAATCATTGTGATTACGGGTACGGTTCCCGTGACGTAGTTGTGATGCTTAATTTCTAAATTTCGGGGGTGCATCTCATGTAACCCGATTATAATGGCTCTAGATAATCTTAGTGAATAAATTAGGATTATATTTTTGATAGAGACAAAACAAAAAAAATAAAAATCATAGTTGCTTTTAGGCTTGCCCTTTTAAAAATAAAATGAGTCGAGCCTCGCCCAATAAAGTGCACAAACTGCGGGGCCCTCATAAATGTATATACTAAAAATACTCAGAATTTGGGATGAGCTGTTCAGCGAATTTCGCAGCTTTCCTCAAAGATAATAACGCGTTAGACTCTTTAGGCGCGATTTTAATTAAATTACATTCTTATATTCGGGTGCGTATTTATGTGACCCAAATCCAAATCTCAATGGAGTCAGAATGTATTAACAACCAGGGGTGCATTGATTGCGACGTGGTTCGAGATGCATTTTCACGATGTTGCAATTCTATTAAAAATAATAATAAAAGCGGTTTAAACTTAATAAAAGCACACAAGTTATAACATGTATTAAAATCAAATATTTAGCCATTATAACAATTTAAGCGACCGTGCTAGAACCACGGATCCGTGGGTGCCTAACACCTTCCCTCGGGTCAACAGAATTCCTTACTTAGAATTTCTGGTTCGCAGACTTCATTTGGAAAGTCGAAAATTTCCTCGATTTGGGATTCAAGATAAACCGGTGACTTGGGACACCAAAAGCCAAACCTTTCCCAAGTGGCGACTCTGAATTAAATAAATAATCCATTTCGAATATTGTCACTTAAATTGGAAAAACTCCCTCGCGCATTTAACTCTTCGGGGCGGGCGCGCAAAAAGGAGGTGTGACAGCTCTGGCGACTCTGCTGGGGAATTAACCCAGAACCACTGGTTCAGGGTCCAAGAATTCGAGCTTAGAATAATTGTTATATTTGGCTTTATTATCTGATCTTTATTACATGTTTTGCATAAAAGTGCTAAATGTTGTCTTTTACCGCTTTTGATATTATCTGAACTGTATATAAACTGTGCCGAAACCCTTCTTTTCTTACCTCCGGGGAGAAGCTCGCTGGTCGAGACTCCCTATTCTGTTAGTGTCAATACCTGAAATAAGAAAGAGGTCGGACAAGTTACAAAGCCGGACGATCTCGCGGGTCCCCGGTACGTAGCCCCCTCCTCGACTCGAGTTGTCCGCTCGGGTACACAGTCTAGAACAAATACCCAGGTTACGAACCTAGAATAACTTGACTTCATGCCGGATCCCTAGTAGGAACGCTTATTTGCATCATGTTGCATTTGACTTAGGGGACTCAACACAGGGGTTGGGTCCGTCTAGGACTAGCAACCTGAAATGAAAAGACCATCCTGTTGCATCCTATTTATTTCCGTGCATTTATTTATCTCGGACATGCATGCTGCCTGACTTTGGAGTATTTGAAAATATAAACAAAAAAAAAATAATAAAAAATAACAGTGTATAAGGCTAATTTTCTACTTTGAAAAATAGCAATGCCCAATTACTGTCAAAACTCTGTCGAAATTTTGCGATAATAAAAGGGGAAAATGTTTTATTTACTAAGAAAAAGAAAAAGATAGAAAAATAGTCTTTTATTTTTGGGAAGTTGTTTGTTGAAAAATAAAAGGAAAGAATTTTGTTCTAAATTAATTCGGTTAATTTGACCGAACTACGCGGGTCTGATTCTCACCGGATGTGAGATACGTAGGCAAACCTCATCGGTTCCGGCCCCAATTTTCAAAAATCCAAAAAAAAATATATTTTCCTTTAGTTCTTTCTTAGAAAATACAAAAAAAAAAAGAAATAAAAAATAATATAGAAGTTTTCTTTAAACTCAAATAAAAAAAAATAGTCTCCTCTTTCTGAAGTCTTTCATATGAAAAAATGAAATAAGAATTAAAAATCAGCAACAAAAATCCAAAAAAAATACTCTTTGCTTTTTAATCTCTCTTTTGTAAAATGTCCATAAAAAACAATATTTGAAAAATTGAATTCCAAAATATTAGGACTTTCCTTTAGAAGTGCTTTTGTAAATAAATAAAACTCAGAATTCCACATCATTTTCTTAAAAGTCCATCTTTTAAAATTTAAGAGGCAACATCATAAATAAAAAATATACATTCTTTCTTCCGTAGAAAAGATAAAACAAACAAACAAAAAAATCAACCAAACACATTTTCTTTTTTTGTTTAAAAAATAAAAAAAATTCCAATGTTCAAGTCAAAAGAAAATAAATTTTTTAGAAGTCTTTCTTTAAAAAAGGTAAAACAAAAATCAAAATAAACAAAATTTTCTTTCTTCTTTTAAAGCATTTCTTTCAAAAAAAAAAAAGGGTTAGTCTAGTTACTCCATTTTCAATGCGAGAACTACGCCGGTTTGATTCTCGTAGGATGCGAGATACGTAGGCAACTCTCATCGGGTCCAACCCCACCTTTTGCTAAAATAGCCAAAAATCAATCAATAAATAAAAACGTGTCAAATTTTAAATTTTGCCATAAATAAGTTGGGTGGTGTCCAACCTTCCCTTTTGCTAAAAATAGCCAAAAATATATGTCAAATTTTAAATCTGTCATAAATAAGTCAGGTGATGTTGTTTTGTCATAAATAGCCGAATGTTCCCGAAAGGGACGCCGGAAGGCTGACTTTGCATAAACAGCCACCTTTGGGTCATTTTTTAAGGTTTGGTCCAGTTGACCCACACAGCCTTAAAATCTTCGTCACCGAGGCGTTGAAAGGCCGTGTTGGCAATATTGAGTTTTCTAATTTGAAAAACGATAAAAAGAGTCATAAATAAGTCAGGTGATGCTGTTTTGTCATAAATAGCCGAATGTTCCCGAAAGGGACGCCGGAAGGCTGACTTTGCATAAACAGCCACCTTTGGGTCATTTTTTAAGGTTTGGTCCAGTTGACCCACACAGCCTTAAAATCTTCGTCACCGAGGCGTTGAAAGGCCGTGTTGGCAATATTGAGTTTTCTAATTTGAAAAACGATAAAAAGAGTCATAAATAAGTCAGGTGATGCTGTTTTGTCATAAATAGCCGAATGTTCCCGAAAGGGACGCCGGAAGGCTGACTTTGCATAAACAGCCACCTTTGGGTCATTTTTTAAGGTTATTTTCGTAAAAGAACGGACAAGTTTGTAAAATGATCCTCTCCGGCCTCAAAATTCATGTGAAATTTGGAAGGGGCCACGTTTGCAAAAAAATAACCGTTCGGTTGCATTTTGTGAGTGTTGAAACCCAATTTTTTATTATGAAGAAAAAAATGTTTCATTGCTTTTACCTTTCATTCGGCCCGAACTACGCAAGATCTGATTCATGCGGGGTCATGATATGTAGGCAATCTCCATCGGATTCGATCATAGTTATAAATTAAATTGAGAAAAAAAAACAAACTGAAAGAAAAGGAAAAAGAAAATCGAGTGAAAAAGAAAATAGAAAAAAAAAGGAAAAAAAAAAGAAAAAAAAAGAGTGCAAAAAATAAAAGAGCGGCAAAAACAAGATCAAGAGTGACTAAAGAGAGGCAAGAATAAAAAGAGGTACATAGTGAAAAGGGCAAGTTTAGGGTCGGGATGAAACATGCAACCCGTTCAAACACATGGTAAAAGCGTTTAACTGTTTAGGTGCATTGCATCCCATCTTGCGATTTCCTATATGTTAAATGCTTCAAAACTAACAAGGTTGTGTGTGTGAGTAAATTAGCCAGGTTCTGTTCAGGTGATTGGTTTTGTTGGTATGCAGTGATGAGCAGCCTTGCACGCGGCCACAACATTATACACAAAACTGAGCTCCACCTCCCAGAAACGCCCATCCTTACCAAGCTCCATATAATCCCCCAATCAAATGTTCATCAGTACAATCCTCACCCAAGAGAGTCTTTCAAAAGGAATCAGTTCACCTCTATTGGTGAATCATACTCAGGCTTGTTCCAAAAGCTAGTCAGGCGAAGTCTGCTGCAGCCAGTGGCCCCAAATCGGCCAAACACCGAGTCCCCCTCCCTGCATCGAGCTGATACTAGATGTGAATACCACTCTGGAGCAGTGGGGCACGGTACAAAGGACTGTTGGTCATTGGACCCTCAAAATGGCAGTTGAAGACTTGATTGAAGCTGAAAGAATCGTTCCCCGGGACGAAAAGGTTCCTAATATGATGAACATTCCCCTGCCTACTCTCACAAATGGGCCAATAGACGGAATGATCTGTGAAGCTGAGGAATTTGATCCGGCACTGAAGGCTATTGCAGCCATTGCCGAGACAGAAGAAAAGCCAAAAAATGATTGTCAAGCCTGAAAGTTCCCCATCAGACGGGAGTCTCGGTAGCCTGTCTTGCTATCCTTTCTGCATCTGGATTATCTCAGGGTGTGATCCAAATGTTTTACTTTATTGTCTTACTTTCCGATGTAAACCCTTCTATCTTCAAAAATTTAAAAAAAAAAAATCAAATGAAATTGATATTTCATTTTCCCGGAATGTCTCTTTTCTTAAAATCTTGTCAATCTTCTCATTCTCTTTTTAGTTCTGTTAAACGCAGATTTCAATAATATGACATGCTTGCGGACTTCATGCCCGGATCTTAAAACTCTGTCAGACCTCGAAATAATGAATCAAGAATTGGGTCGCAATGGAGAATAGCTTAAGGAAACAAGACAAAGAGTTGGAACAACTGAAGAAAAATTGATTCCCGAAATTGGAAAGGTCCATACATTACAACAAGAGTATTGCCAGAAAAAGTGCGTTGTACTTGGGACACATCGAAGGAAATGTCCTTGAAATAACTGTCAATGCAAATGCAGTCAAAAGGTACTATGTTGGATCCTTTATATAATAAAATCTTTTCCGTTTGAGATGACGAAGGCTTTCATTCTCGCTACCCAAACACTATCAACCCTTTGCAAAACCCATTTGAGTTGGTTACTCTTCTTTGATTACCCTCTTTGGAACCTGAAAATATTATTGAAAATAAAATAAAATAAAAAATTGAAATGAAAAGAAAAATGAAAAAAAAAGAAGAAGAAAGAATTGGAAAAATAAGAAAATATATATACAAAAAAAAGAGCAAATCAAAAAAAAAAAAGAGAAAAAAAATCCAAAAACAAAAGTTGCCTGAACTACGTTTGACTTGATTCCGAAAGGATACGTAGGCAACCTCTCCTTGGGGTTCAGTCACACCAAAATTAAAATCCAAGAAGTCCCCCAAAAGTGAAACTGGGGCAGAAGTTATAATGGTTCGGCAATGATCCCGCCCAAAAGGTTCCAAAGTTGTAGTTCAACCCAAATTCTTTTACCCCAAACCTTGTTCAAGTCCTTCTGATCAATCGGCAAAACGGTTCAAAATGGGAGGATGGAGTTATTTGGACCTGATACAACAAAATGAGAAGAATAAAATGAGAGTCTTATTGGTGAAAACCCACACGGGCACCGTAAGGCGACGGTAAGCAGAGAAAATCAAATGAGAAGTCTTGTTAGTGAACACCCACACGGGCACTATAAGGAGATGGTAAGAAATGAAATGAAAATGCCAGCTCGTGAAAACCCGCAAAGGGCGCCCATGATCGAAAATGAGATCCTCACAACCACCGTCATCAACAGAGTCCTAGCAAGGTTCCTCGGTATTCAAAGCAAAGTTGTGATAAATTTTTGGGAGTCAGACGGTTTACACAGATCAGGCATCTAGTCCAAAAGGCATGTCATGTTCATTGAAGTCCGCATGTACTCCAGATAAATCCTTCTCTCCTTTCCCCGAAAAGGACACTTCTAGTTTTAAACTCTCTCCATTCAATTATTTGTTTCTCTTTGAATCCCTTTTGGTCTAACACTGTTCCAAAACCAAGACAAAGAAAGATTGGCAAGACTGATTTACAGGGCTTTCGTTTGATACACGCTAATGTGCAAAAGGCACCCAGCCTCAGCAGGTGCATCAAGTCGACCTCGACTGGCCATGGCGGCCGATGCTCAGGAATCAAAAACTCTTGGAAGGAGAAAATCAAATTAAAGCGCCTATAAAGGCAATTGAAGTTGAAAGGGTTGAGTTTCACATGGCTAATCGCCTCAGCAAAGTCGAAGAAACCAAGGTACCCCCAAATGCTCTAAAATTGAAGTTGGAAGAAAGAAGACAGAAAAAAGGCCTACAAAGGTAAAATAAAGTTGGAAAGGTTAAGTCCCACGCGACTAGCCATTGCAGTTAGGTTTGAGGATCAAAAAATCCCTGATGCTCCGGAAAAAAAAAACAATTGATTGAGCCTGAACTACGTCTGACTTGATTCCGAAAGGATACGTAGGCAGCCTCTCCCTGAGGTTCAGTCACACCAACAATAAAATCCCATTTACCCTGAAATTGAAACCGGGGCACGTCAAACGGTTTAAAAGTCGTAGTATCATCTACCTCTCTTTACCAAGCACAACCCTTCATATCAATTACCAAAGGTAGCGGGAAGCCAAGAAGCGTCACGAATGGAGACCGACACACTCTAAATTGAGAGAAATAAAATGAGAGAGTCTCGACGGTGAAAACCTACGGGCACCGCGAGGCGACGGGAGTAGAGAAACCAAAATGAGAGAGCTTGTTTAGTAAAAAACTCGCAAAGAGTGCTATCAAGCGACGACAGGAAGAGAAATGAGAGAGGTCGACTAGCGAAAACTCGCAAAGGGCGCTGTTGGCCAAAAGGATGACTCCACCTCAAGAGATTTTGGCATGTCCCACCGTTTTGAAAACGCAGATCCATTTTGGTTCAGGGGGAAATGCAAGTTCATTGAAGGTCAGGCGTCCAGCCCAAAAAGCATGTCATATCCATTTAAAGTCAGCATTGTTTCCCTCAGATAAGTCTTTCGTGTCCCGAAAAGGACACTTCTTTTATGAAATTTGCTTTCTCCATGTCTTTACTTTATTTTTCCTTTAAATCCCTTTCAGTTTTAACCCCAAGTCCCAGATATACTGAAAAGGATAGGTGGCAGGTTTGGTTTCACGAAATTCCGTCTCATGAAGGAAAATACCTCGTTTCATTGGTATGTTTGTCCAAACCTGATGGATCATAATGTTGACTGCATTTGGTGTAAAGTCACAAAAAGAAAAAAAAGAAAAGAGAAATTTTTCCCCAGCATAGCCTACCCCAACAAATCAACGGCAAGTCCGCCTTGTACAAATCCCCATAGGGCTTTCCTTTTGTACAAATCCACACAAAGAATCCACTTTGTAAATATTCCCCAAAGAGTTTGCCCCAGCAAAATCCCCACAAATTTTTCCCTCTTGTGCAAGATCCCCACAGGGTCTCCCTTTGTTTAAATTAAAAAAAAAAAGATTTCCCCAAAAAGTCCCCAGCAAGTCCCTTTGTAAAGATTTCCCTGCGAGCTTACCCCAACAAATCCTGGAAAGCCCGTTTTGCAACAAATCCCCAGCAAGTCCCTTTTGTACAAATCCCCACAGAGCTTCCCCTTGTACAAATCCCCACAGAGTCTCCTAATTAAAATCCCCGTTGAAATCCCCGTTTGAATCCAATCAATGGCAGGACTTCGCAACAAAAATAAGGACGCAACAAAGCAACTGGAACAATCAAGGTCACCGAACCAACCGCCATTTTCGAGCTAACAATAGTTCTTTGTTTGAGAAGTTTGAAACAGGTATAATCCAAGACAACCGTGCAAAAAGCAGGTGTCACCCAAAGAAGAAGGTACATGAGTACAAGAAACAGTTCGGTAATAAGGAATCCACTCGAAAGGTAAGTTTCCAAGAAATTCTCTTTTACCTTTTACTAAAACAAGAAAATTCAAAAAAAGGGTGTCAGTTAGTATCCTTGAACTTTTTCCCTTTAGTCAGCATTAGGATTTAAACCCTAAACTGAAATCTTTCCTTTAGTCAGCATTAGGGTTTTAAACCCTAAACTGAACTTTTCCCTTTAGACAGCATTAGGGTTTTAAACCCTGAACTAAACTTTTCCCTGTAGTCAGCATTAGGGTTTTAAACCCTAAACTGAACTTTTTTCCTTTAGTCAGCATTAGGGATTTAAACCCTAAACTAAACTCTTTCCTTTAGTCAACATTAGGGTTTTAAACCCTAAACTGAACTTTTTCTTTAGTCAGCATTAGGGTTTTAAACCCTAAACTGAACTCTTTCCTTCAGTCAGCATTAGGGTTTTAAACCCTAAACTGAACTCTTTCCTTTAGTCAACATTAGGGTTTTAAACCCTAAACTGAACTTTTTCTTTAGTCAGCATTAGGGTTTTAAACCCTAAACTGAACTCTTTCCTTCAGTCAGCATTAGGGTTTTAAACCCTAAACTGAACTTTTTTCCTTTAGTCAGCATTAGGGTTTTAAACCCTGAACTGAACTTTTCCTTTAGTCAGCATTAGGGTTTTAAACCCTAAACTGAACTTTTCCTTTAGTCAGCATTAAGGTTTTAAACCCTAAACTGAACTCTTTCCTTCAGTCAGCATTAGGGTTTTAAACCCTAAACTGAACTCTTTCCTTTAGTCAGCATTAAGGTTTTAAACCCTAAACTGAACTTTTCCTTTAGTCAGCATTAGGGTTTTAAACCCTAAACTGAACTCTTTCCTTCAGTCAGCATTAGGGTTTTAAACACTAAACTGAACTTTTCCTTTAGTCAGCATTAGGGTTTTAAACCCTAAACTGAACTTTTCCTTTAGTCAGCATTAGGTTTTAAACCCTAAACTGAACTCTTTCCTTTAGTCTGCATTAGGGTTTTAAACCCTAAACTGAACTCTTTCCTTTAGTCCGCATTAGGGTTTTAAACCCTAAACTGAACTTTCCCTTTAGTCAGCATTAGGGTTTTAAACCCTAAACTAAACTCTTTCCTTTAGTCAGCATTAGGGTTTTAAACCCTGAACTGAACTCTTTCCTTTAGTCAACATTAGGGTTTTAAACCCTAAATTGAACTTTTCCTTTAGTCAGCATTAGGGTTTTAAACCCTAAACTGAACTTTTCCTTTAGTTAGCATTAGGGTTTTAAACCCTAAACTGAACTCTTTCCTTTAGTCTGCATTAGGGTTTTAAACCCTAAACTGAACTTTTCCTTTAGTCAGCATTAGAGTTTTAAACCCTGAACTGAACTCTTTCCTTTAGTCTGCATTAGGGTTTTAAACCCTAAACTGAACTTTTCCTTTAGTTAGCATTAGGGTTTTAAACCCTAAACTGAACTTTTCCTTTAGTTAGCATTAGGGTTTTAAACCCTAAACTGAACTTTTCCTTTAGTCAGCATTAGGGTTTTAAACCCTAAACTGAACTTTTTCTTTATTCAGCATTAGGGTTTTAAACCCTAAACTGAACTTTTCCTTTAGTCAGCATTAGGGTTTTAAACCCTAAACTGAACTCTTTCCTTTAGTCAGCATTAGGATTTTAAACCCTAAACTGAACTTTTTCCATTCAGTCAGCATTAGGGTTTTAAACCCTAAACTGAACTCTTTCCTTCAGTCAGTATTAGGGTTTTAAACCCTGAACTGAACTCTTTCCTTCAGTCAGCATTAGGGTTTTAAACCCTGAACTGAACTCTTTCCTTCAGTCAGCATTAGGGTTTTAAACCCTAAACTGAACTTTTTCCCTTTAGTCAGCATTAGGGTTTTAAACCCTAAACTGAACTTTTCCCATTTAGTCAGCATTAGGGTTTTAAACCCTAAACTGAACTCTTTCCTGTAGTCAGCATTAAGGTTTTAAACCCTAAACTGAACTTTTCCCATTTAGTCAGCATTAGGGTTTTAAACCCTAAACTGAACTCTTTCCTGTAGTCAGCATTAGGGTTTTAAACCCTAAACTGAACTCTTTCTTTCAGTCTGCATTAGGGTTTTAAACCCTAAACTGAACTTTTTCCCTTTAGTCAGCATTAGGGTTTTAAACCCTAAACTGAAGTTTTCCCATTTAGTCAGCATTAGGGTTTTAAACCCTAAAACTGAACTTTTGTCCATTCAGTCAGCATTAGGGCCCCAACCCTAAACTGAACTTTTTCCAGTTAGTCAGCATTAGGGCTCCAACCCTAAACTGAACTTCTTTCCATTTAGCCAGCATTAGGGCTCCAACCCTAAACTGAACTTCTTTCCATTTAGCCAGCATTGGGGGTCCAACCCTGAACTGAACTTTTCCCTTCAGTCAGCATCAGGGCTCCAACCCTGAACTGAACTCTTTCCATTCAGTCAGCATCAGGGCTTCAACCCTGAACTGAACTCTTTCCATTCAGTCAACATTAGGGCTTCAACCCTGAACTGAGCTCTTTCCATTTAGTCAGCATAAGGGCTCCAACCCTCAACTGAACTTTTTCCAGTTAGTCAACATTAGGGCTCCAACCCTAAACTGAACTTCTTTCCATTTAGCCAGCATTGGGGTTCCAACCCTGAACTGAACTTTTCCTTTCAGTCAGCATCAGGGCTCCAACCCTGAACTAAACTCTTTCCATTCAGTCAGCATTAGGGCTCCAACCCTGAACTAAACTTTTTCCATTCAGTCAGCATTAGGGCTCCAACCCTGAACTGAACTTTTTCCTTTTAGCCAGCATTAGGGCTCCAACCCTAAACTGAGCATTCTTACCTTGTGGCAATATTAGTGATCCAATCCCGGAGTTGGCATTTTGTAGACTGAAATTTTCCAATCCCTTCATCAATTCTATAAACTTCCCGGCAATTAACTCCTGAAATTTTCCTAGTGAAACTGGGGCAGAAAATTTCGTTCGTTTGTTTTTCCCCGCAGGTCTAACCTCGAGGCGCATGGATCGAGACGACCCACGAGATGAGTCTCAACCTAGAATAAAGAAAAGAAGAAAAAGAAGAAAAAAGAGCAAAAGAAAAAAGGAAGATGTTCCCACATATTGGAACAAACAAATGGCAGGTCGCTCAAAAATTGGATCAAATTCCCGAGCTCCGCCAATCCCGTTTCATTCAATACTGCAAAAATAAACAAGCGCCTACAACTTGCAAGCATCAAGATTCGGATCGAAGTCTACAAGCAGAATCACCTAAGACCCAAGATCAAGTTGCAAAAGAATTATAGATAAGAATCTTGTAACTCGTAGCTGATAGGCTTAGTTAGTCTTTTTAATTTTGATTTTTATGTAATAAATAGGACATCAGACCGGAACTTCGACAGAACCTCGCGCGACTCTCAACCTCGGCACTCCATCGCCCCATTCACTTCTGAACTACACATGGCCTGATTCCTTTATAGCCAAGGATATGTAGGCAGCTCAGATACCAAAGCTCGGTCACATTCTCTTTTCTTCTTTCTTTTGGTCTCCTTAAATAAGGGTCGGGTCAAAAACCTGTCTAGTCATTCTTTGTCTGAAAACTCTTCACATTTCCAGTCAAAGAGGGGCAGCTGTTGACATGTGATTTTTGTCCCTCCCCAAATCTTTCACATTTTTAGCACGTAAATATTTAATTTAGCCTTAATGTAGCTATTTCAGCTTATTTTGACTCTTTTTACTTTATTTTCGTCACAAAAATGAAAATTACAAAAAAAAGATATATAAATTTTAGTTTATTTATTTCTCATAAATTTTGAAAAAAATACAAAAATAGTACTTTATTTTTATTTTTATTTTTATATAAATTTAAAAATACAAAAAATATATATATATTTTTGTTTTAATTGTCAGTTTGTTTTAATAATTATTCTGCTTACGTAGGATTAATTAAATAAGGTCGTGTTTTTATTCTCGGTTGCGAGGAAAGAATAATATTTGGGTTCAAACGACTCATTTTAGGCCTAATTTTCGGACCTAGCCCAAAATATTTTCAGCCGAGACGCACATGACAACACATAACTCACACATGCTAGCACATGAACACAACACATAACTCTCACATGCTAGCACATGAACACAACACACAACTCACACATGCTAGCACATGAACACAACACATAACTCACACATGCTAGCACATGAACACAACACACAACTCACACATGCTAGCACATGAACACAACACACAACTCACACATGCTAGCACATGAACACAACACACAACTCACACATGCTAGCACATGCACACAACACACAACACACACATGGTCTTCAATATTCTCCATTAAAACCCAAACAAAAACACACACGGGAGAAGACCTTAGACACCAGCCCCTCTCCTCTCTTCATCTTCTTCAAACCACCCAACCACTACCCCTTTTTCTGGCAAAAGAACACCCCCCCTCCCAAAAACGCGGATATGGTATACCTTTGATATACACTCAATATACCGCAGATATACACGGGCAGAACACCCCCTCCCTAACGTATCTCCTTATTTCTTTCTTCTCAAACCAGAAAACAACTAACTTTTCACCATCAAAACCAGCCTTGAAGCTCCAATATTTCAGCCATCAAAATCAGTTCAAAACACATCAAAACAAGCTTGAAAATAGCTCCGTTTCTTCAGTCAAAGCGACCTCTAAAATAGCAGCAAAAACCTGTTGCAAACAGCCATAAAATCCACCCCTAACACCACCAAAAATGAGCCAAAAGATCTGCTGAAATCGGCTAAAAGAAATCGAAACAGATGCGTTTGGATTTTCGTCGCCGGTCAAAGTCGCTAGTCCAGGTTTCCTATTGAGTCTCCTTCTTGTCCGTATGGTTTTGCTTGGCTTTATTTCGTTTTGGAGTAACGATTGTTGAGCTGTATCCATTTCATGAAGAAGGTTGTCTTCTCAGTCTATTGATAGAATATTCATATCAAAGGTTCATTTCCTCTAATTTCTTGTTTGCATTAGATGAATGTTTCAGTTTTGATTTAGATCTGTCTAAATGTTTTACTATTGTTTCTTTTGTTTCTGTTTTGATTTATGTGTGTTTGATTAGAATTATTTTCTCAAGTCACTAAATGAAAGCTAGATTCGTTTGAATTGGTAGATGTTATTAATCAAGTTTCGTTGATTAGGTGCAATTAATAAATCATTGTGATTACGGGTACGGTTCCCGTGACGTAGTTGTGATGCTTAATTTCTAAATTTCGGGGGTGCATCTCATGTAACCCGATTATAATGGCTCTAGATAATCTTAGTGAATAAATTAGGATTATTTTTTTTGATAGAGACAAAACAAAAAAAATAAAAATCATAGTTGCTTTTAGGCTTGCCCTTTTAAAAATAAAATGAGTCGAGCCTCGCCCAATAAAATGCACAAACTGCGGGGCCCTCATAAATGTATATACTAAAAATACTCAGAATTTGGGATGGGCTGTTCAGCGAATTTCGCAGCCTTCCTCAAAGATAATAACGCGTTAGACTCTTTAGGCGCGATTTTAATTAAATTACATTCTTAAATTCGTGTGCGCATTTATGTGACCCAAATCCAAATCTCAATGGAGTCAGAATGTATTAACAACCACGGGTGCATTGATTGCGACGTGGTTCGAGATGCATTTTCACGACGTTGCAATTCTATTAAAAAATAATAATAAAAGCGGTTTAAACTTAATAAAAGCACACAAGTTATAACATGTATTAAAATCAAATATTTAGCCATTATAACAATTTAAGCGACCGTGCTAGAACCACGGGATTCGAGGGTGCCTAACACCTTCCCTCGGGTCAACAGAATTCCTTACTTAGAATTTCTGGTTCGCAGACTTCATTTGGAAAGTCGAAAATTTCCTCGATTTGGGATTCAAGATAAACCGGTGACTTGGGACACCAAAAGCCAAACCTTTCCCAAGTGGCGACTCTGAATTAAATAAATAATCCATTTCGAATATTGTTACTTAAATTGGAAAAACTCCCTCGCGCATTTAACCCTTCGGGGCGGGCGCGCAAAAAGGAGGTGTGACATTTATAACACTCAATATAGTATAATTATGATGATATGATGCAGCAAGTAACACCTTTTCAGGTTACTAATCCCACTTTAAGGACAATTTATCTTTTAAATTGACTTTTCTTTGGCAACTAAACTATTTTATTTATCAAAGTATATTATTATATACAGAGCAAAAAAAAAGAGAGCATGACTTGGATATGTGGTCCCAAATTTGCAGACACGGTATATTTCACTTCTCCTATACCACCCTACTTCAAGCTAGTCTGTTTGACCAAGCTTTATTTTTGGCCAAAATATTTTCTTTCTTTCTAAAGTGAAAGTATTTGACCAAGTTTTTTGAAGGAAAAAAAATATTTTTGAACAAAAGCAAAAGTAATTTCTGAGGAAAAAAAGTAGCTTCTTCCCACAAGTACTTTTTTGATAAGTACTTTTAAGAAAAATACAATTAGAAATACTTTTTAAAAGTTTGACCAAATACTAATTGCTGCTCAAAAGTACATTTCGAATTGATTAGCCAAACACTAATCACTTTTTCAAATTGATTAGCCAAACATAATTGAATAAAACACTTTTCAAAATAGGCAGATTTTAGAAGCTTGGCCAAACGGCTTCATATGTTGCCTATTTACACTTTGCCATATGGCAGTAGAGTGTCACAGCCAACGACTCATGCAAAATGGTACAAGATAAAATTCAGATGAGATAGAAGAAAGAAATAGTAGTAATACTTTCTTTTGTCATGCACCAGAGAGAGAATTTCTTAAAAAACTGTTCTTTTTGGTTGGAATCAAGAAAGCTAAAGAGATAGCATTATGGTTAAAGATGCTCAAGAGGTATCTCTCATTCTCTTTATCTAAAGCAAAGAAATAGCCAGAGCTACCTTTTAATAATTATAAGAAGGAGAAAACACTGAATATAACATACTGAAAATTGAGAAGTAATGCTAAGAAGGGAATACGTTCTACGTTAAGGCTCTTGCAAAAAGAAGGGGGCTTGCAGCGACTAGCAAAGAAATAAGCTGACCAGGGAGAGCCATGGTGCAAATTGTAAACTTTGAACCTGCCTTTTGCTGTACAAAGCTAGAACACATTACTAACTGGTGTTGAAATATGACCATTTCCATATGTAAATATGGTACTCTTAATTCAGCGAATAGCATGAATGCCGCCTGATGTTCAAGACAAATAATCAGATAGTTCGGAAAAAGAAGGCACAAATGCAACAATATTACAACAACAAAAAACCTAGTGAGTTCCCACAAGTGGGGTCTGAAAATGCAACAATACTGATTGGGGAAATAAATACACTTTGTTTAAAAGATGCTCTCGAATTATGGTGTCATCCTACAATTTTTGTATAGAATTCATAGAGAGACCAGGAATTTAATCCTCATAAAACCAGCTCTGAGTTCTGAATAAATTTTGATTCTAGGAACCATTTTTTTGTCCAAACCAAACCTCTATAAGCTGAGATGAGAAAGCTGTCTCTGGGGAAGATATCCAAGTTGAGCCAAAACTCGCAATGATCCTGTCCATAAAAACCCTTACTAAGCAAAGCAGCAGTTCCATAGACCAAATCCAATTGGAGAGAAATATCAACCTATTTCTGCTCTCAGGACCATTTCTTTGAGTCCCCCCTGAATTTTACACAATTTGTACCCTCCTTATTGAGTTTGCACTTCTCAATTTGGTCACTTGGAAAACCATCATATCCTAAAGACAATATAGTTCTTTCGCAATCAAATCAATTTGAACTACCAATATGTTAAGATATCAGATACCGTAGTTTATTTTCCTCTCATTTCAGCAAGATAACCAGGAAGAAGCATTATAGAGACAATCATATAACCTGGCATATATATCACCATTGTAAAATAATGTAATTCCGACCGCAATTAATTCACTTGCTTTTCTACTTAATTAATGGATGTTGGATTATGAGTCATGGGTCGCTCCATGTGGGCTGACCTGACCCGGTTAGGAGAGATAAGGGAGAGAGGTTAAAGGGAAGTTACCACTAGAGCACAAACACCCACTAAACTGAACGTGCAAAAGGGGTGAGTGATGTGTTATCTTCCTTAACCGCTATTACTCTCCCTATTTATCTGAAGGAGACAATATAGAACAGAGCACCGTAAGAATTTTCTCTGACTCTCTTCTTCTCCTAACGAAAAACACACACAAGTAAGGGCATCTAATTGGTGGAAGATTAACTTTGTTTCCTAGTGATTCAAAGTTCGATTTGGGGCAATTGTTTCGGTGATGAATTCAATGGTTTCCGCTGCATCAATAAGGTACACAATTCGTTATTCTTGCCCCGCGATTATTAGTCTAACAATGGCATCAGAGCGGTGTTGTTTGTATCCTGGTTCGATTGCTTCCATGAAAAATATTTTGTTGGAATTATCCCTAATTTACTAGTATCTGTTAAATTTTGCTCTTGTCGCTCGAATGTAATATAGTTAATCAGGGTTGCAAATTTTATTTTATGGTGCCGCCCATGTCCTTTTGTGTCGTATGTGTTAAAAAATAGTTAGCACATCTTGAAAAATATCCCCGAAAGGATAATTGGCTTTTATGCCATATTGAAATTACTTTCTCTTTGGTTTGATGAAAAATGCATTAAAGTTGAGAATAATTATTCTTAAAAGCTGACCGAACATCCTGTTAATGTTTTTGTTGGCTTTGCCAAACTGTCAACTAATTCATTCTCAAGTAATGATTTCTACAAAGTTATTTTGATGTAGTGGGTCCTTTTTTTTGTTTCCTACAAGCATTACAAATTATTTTGAGAGACTAATTGAAAAGAATCAGTCAACTCTTTATAATAATAAAATTGGGAGTTGATGGAGTCTGCATACTTTTCTCTTAATTTTTAAAAAAAAAACAGAATGAAGAAAAGTGAACACTGATACTGATTTCTACTTGAATTGCTTATTTAATTTAGCCACTGTTAGAATTGTAAATGACAGTGTTCGCATGTCACTTCTAAATAGTAAAGGAAGTTACTAGTATTTTCTGGAGGTAAAAAAAATTATGTCAGAATATATGTTGAGACCATATATACTGCTAGAGTCTTTATGGTTAGCTATGTGACATGAGAATTGATTTAAGAGGACTCACTAACTCTTTAAAATAGGAAATTATTTTAGTCTTAATCCATCAATTCATATCCTTCTACAAATAAATGTGATATATGTTGTCACATTGAATGGTCGTAGCCATTCTTATTGTTTCCTTGGTCCTATTTCAGATATAGCTGAATAGGGACAAGTTCGAATTACTCCAAGTGGGAGTTCTCGAAGACAAGGAAGGGGACAACGTAGAAGGGTACGTCGTCGCATGACTTATTTCTACAATGATTCAGACTCGGAGCCTGAAGTCATCAGGAATGTCCCAAGGGCGAGACAAAATGAGTTAAGGGATCGAAGGGCTGAACGTAGGGAAATAGAAAAGAAATTTAGAGAGTTTAAGGAATTTCAAATGGGCTCTGATGTTTCCGTTCCTGACCATGTACACCTCTTTAAGATAAAAAGAGCTGAATTGGCTAATTACGTAGAAATTACTGATTGAGAAGCAGTAGTTATTTTAGCGGACTCTCTTCGAGAGCCTTGGGGTGAAATTTTAACTGAGATTTATCATGATGTTTGGTTTAGTGCACCTTTTAGCGTATATGAGCAAGAGTTAGTGTTCGATTGGTATATGGATGTCCTAGCAAACATGTAAATTGTTATTATGTGTTTATTTTAATGAAATTTATATTATGTTATTTGTCTCACTAGTTACATACATTGTTTATTATATCCTTTTATAATGAATTGAGACTTGAAATATGTACACACTAAAAACTGATTTTAATATTAATTAAAAATATTTATACATAGATGATGAATGGAAACGTAGGGACCATTCGATTCTATACTAAATGTAGAATTAATATTATAAGTAATTTTCTTGAGTGTGCAATCACATGCATAAATTAACTGAAGTATATATTGATGAGTTAAACTTGTAATATTGTCTCTAATAACAGACATGACATCAAAAAGTATCATTGCTGACTTGAACAAGGGTGACAAACTAAATGGTAAAAAATTACGATATCTGGAGTCGTAAGATGTGGTATGTACTCGAAGAGCAAGATGCTCTTGAAAGTATTAACCATGTTATGAGTCACCCAGAGGAGGGTAACACTGCCCAACACAGGAGGGATCTAGAAACTTACAATGTTTGGAAAAAGAAAGATTCCACTGCATGTGGAATCATTGTAAGTTCAGTTGCTGATGATCTCATCCACGAATGTGAGCAATATCCTACTGCTTAAGCTATGTGGGCACATTTAAGGGAGGCATATGGGGGTACGACTGTGACTTGCCTTCGACAGTTGACAATCAAGTTTGACACGTACAAAAAGCGTCATGATCACGGTGTCAAGCAACATCTAAGGGTGATGTTTAATATGATTGCTCAACTCAAAAGTGCTAGCCATGTTCTCTCTGATGAGCAACAAGTTCAGGCAGTGATTCGGTCTCTTCCCAATAATTGGGAACATTTGAAGGTTAACTTGACCCACAATGATATCATCAAAACTTTTGCTGATGTTGCCCGTCACGTGGAGCTTGAAGACGAGCGACTTGGTGCTGCTAAAGCTGTACCTAATGCCTTTGTGGCAGAATCAAGTGGTACAAAGAGATCAAGCTTCAAGCGCAAGAGAAACTGAAAAAATGACGGAAAGGGTAAGGAGACCGGAGAAGGAACCTCCAAGAAAAGAAACAAGTCAAATTACAAAAAAGGAAAACGGTTCTTCAAGAAGAAAGACAAGAGCAAGATGACGTGTTACAATTGTCAAGTCCAAGGGCATTTTGCTCGTGAGTGCACTGAGCCGAAAAAGGTAGCATTTCAAAGCGCATCTCTTAGTGCTATATATGTTTCTAGCACTGTTTTACTAATTGAATCTTATCCTGTGTGGATTGTAGAATCAGGGGTCATCGACTATGTGAGCCGCGATAGAGAAACGTTTATAGAGTTCGTCGAGTTCCACCTGGATCCAAGCATGTATATGTGGGAAACAATGCAAAGCTTGAAGTCAAAGGGATAGGCACTTGCCGAATGGACATGGGTGGTGGCGGATCTTTGATGTTGCATGACGTCCTATATGTTTCAGAGATTCGACGAAACTTAGTATCTGTGTCTGTTCTTCTAGATTTAGATTTCAATTTGAACTTTAGTCGCAATGGTCTTAGAATTACTCAAGATAATGTTTTTATGGTTTTGAACATCGTTATGATGGTTTTATTGTGTTAGATTGTAATCCTTCTACGTATAACTATTATGTTGACCGTTGTGTTATGTCATGTTATTCTAGTAACAATGATGTTGATGTTATTACATGGCATGCAAGATTAGGTCACATAGGGCATGATCGAATGAATAGATTGGCTAAGGAAGGGCATCTAGGTCCTTTCTCTAAAATTGAAATGCCAACTTGTAAAAATTGTCTTGCCGGAAAGATTACACGTAAACCATTTGGAAAGGCTAAGAGAGCTAATTTTCCATTGCAATTAATCCATTATGATATCTGTGGTCCAATGAATGTGAGGGCTAGGTCTGGTGCTTTATATTTCATTACGTTCATTGATGATTTCACACGCTTTGGTTATGTCTATCTGATCTCTCATAAACCTGAAGCACTTGAATGCTTTAAGAAATATGTGAATGAAGTTGAAAATCAATTAGACAAAAGGATTAAGACCTTAAGAACCGATAGAGGGCTTGAATATCTTTCAAAAGAATTTGAAGAATTGTGTAATGAAAAGGGAATCACCAGACAATTAACTGTTCCGTACACACCTCAACAAAATGGTGTAGCAAAAAGGAGGAATAGAACACTATTGGACATAATAAGGTCCATGATGGCACAGGCAAATCTACCTATCTCATTTTGGGGAGATGCGTTATTGACTGCAACTTACATATTGAACAAAGTTCCTTCTAAATCAGTTTCTTCCACTCCTTATGAGCTATGGATTGGTAATAAACCAAACTTAAAGGATTTACGACCTTGGGGTTGTGCTGCATATTTAAAAGATTCTTTTAGCAAGTTTGGTAAATTAGGTCCAAAAGATAAGAAATGTATCTTTATAAGATATTCAGAACACTCCAAAGGGTATGTGTTCATTGGTGAATTAGAGGATGGAAGTGTTAGTGAGATTGAATCACGAGATGTCACATTTCTGGAAAATGATTTTCCAAAGAAGGGTGAGGTAAAGAATAGAGAGCCTCTTTATGAAAAGTGGAACTCAGATAGTCAGCAAGTGTCTTATGACATAGTTGATAATCAAATTTATCAAGATCTCATTCTTGATCCAAGTGGGAGTGGGAACTCTCAATCCTAAAATCCTTCTGACGAACCTGAATTTCAACTACGAAAGGGTGCCGAAAAAAATATACCCAAACACACTTATGATATTGAAGATTATATTTTCTTGGTATCTCCCACAGAAATGGATGAACCAAAGTCTATGACTGAGGCTTTATCGAGCCCTGGAAAAGATGAGTGGATGAAAGCAATGAAAGAAGAATTAGAGTCCATGAAAACCAACAAAGTCTGGGATCTTGTTGATCTTCCGCCTGGGCATAGAGCCATTGGGAACAAATGGGTTCTCAAAGTTAAACACAAAGCAGATGGGTCAATAGAAAGATACAAGGCACGATTGGTGGCAAAAGGCTTTACTCAAGAAGCTGTAATAGATTATGAGGAAACAATTTTACCAGTTGTGAAGTTTACCTCAATTCGCTTACTTTTGGCTATTGTTGCACGTTTGGATTTGGAATTACATCAAATGGACGTGAAGATAGCTTTTCTCAATGGAGAACTAAACAAAGAAATCTACATGGAACAACCTATAGGCTTTATCGTTAAAGGCCAAGAAAAAAGGTCTGTAAATTGAAAAGATCTATTTATGGCCTAAAGCAATCTTCAAGGCAATGGTATTTGAGATTTCACAAGGAGGTGATCTCATATGATTTCACCATGATTGATGAAAACCATTGCATTTATGTGAAAAAGTCCAATGGAATATTTGTAATTCTTTCTCTTTATGTGGACGATATTTTATTGGCCGGAAATAATTTAGAGTGTTTGAAAACTACCAAGTCATGGCTTTCAAAGTCATTTGACATGAAAGATATGGGCGAGACAGACTATATCCTTGGAGTTAAGATCCAAAGAGACCGTTCCAAAAGGTTATTGAGTCTATCTCAAGAAACTTATATAAAGAAAATTTTGGAGCGTTTTCGCATGAATGGTTGCAAATCCATGGATACTCCTATAGCGAGAGGTGAAACTTTAATCCTTGAAATGTGTCCCAGGACTGAAAATAAAAAGGAAGACATTTCTCGAGTTCTATATTCAAGTGCTGTCGGGAGCTTGATGTACGCTACGATGTGTACTCGCCCAGACATTTGTTATGCCATAGGTCTGGTTAGCAGGTGTCGACGCCCCCTTTTTCTATACGTGGGTCGAAATTGGGTATACGACATTGGGAGGACAACTCTATTCCCTTTCGATAATTGGGTTTTGGAATTTTAAAGAGTCGCCACCTAATGATTATAGTGCATTAAGACACTTTTATGAAAAGAATTGAGATGAAGAACCAGAGTTTGAGTAAGGGCTAGAAATTATCTCGAGGGGAAGGTATTAGGCACCCCTCAAGATCCACTAGTGTGGTTTCCAGCTATGCTACAATTGTGACTCTAAGAAGACAAATAGAAAAAGGTTTTCACATAGTTTTGCAAACAAGTTTAAGAGTTGAAAAAGAAAAGAAGTAGAAGTAGTTTAGAAAGTTTAAAAGAAAACTTAAAAAGAATTAACAAGTAAAGGGGAGAGGGGTCCTAGGTTTACAAACAATATAGATCACATCAATGCAATATCCAGCAATCTCTCCTCAGAAGAGGGGTCGCACGTGATATTAGCGCACCGGTTATCATATCCATATTCTACCCTTCCCACCCCGTTAAGGTATTAAAGCGCATAAAGTTTCGTTACTTATTGCATACTAGTACCCGTCCCAATCCTATCAGTCCCGGAGGCATTTAGGACTACTATCCTAAAGGGAAAGGGATTTAGGGCCTTTTGAGAGTTTCAAAGGACAAAATACTAAGGCGTCAATCAAAACACATAATACAAGTAAAAGTGGAGGCAGATAAGCAAGTAAAGCTCAAGTAAATCTCCTTAAATCAGATAAGCCATAGAGTTTAGCATGTCTTGCATGTACTGGTTTGGTCTTTAAAAAATTAAAGCGATAAGCGGACTGATTCAACACATAACTTTTAAACAGGAAGTCCGCATTAGGCTCACTCGAATGCAGTTGTCAAAGACTAGTACACTTTAATTAGTCAACTTTACCTTAAGTGTGGGACATAACTACTGATTGTAAAGGAGTTGCAGAATAAGATAAGTTTCAGAAAAGATTGCAGACAAAGAAAATGGTTTAAAACAGTTTCAGAAAACATACTTGTTTAAGAAAAAGAGTTGCCGAGTTTTAACAAAAGAACTGAATTGCAGACTGATTCAAAAGGTTTATCAGATAAGTATAAAGAAATGAATTCAGATTGATTTGAAAAAATGTTTGTCAAATTATCAGGAAAGCAGTAAGTTTTCAGAAAATATGCACTGATTTGAGAATATTTATCAAGAAGGAAAAAGATGCACTGATTTGGTTGCAAGAAAAGCTTTAAGGGTTTAGAAAACGTGCAGAAAGTCACTTGGTTTAGCAAAAATGGGTCAGTACTATTTTAGACGAGTGAAACAATCCTGATTTGAAGTCCCTTTAGGCATGATCTCTACGAGTTAATGATTTTAATACATTTCAAACGTTAACAGCCTTATAAACATGATATCTATATGCTGATTTATCATTAAACCTAACGGTTTGCCTAATGTCATTATAAATGCAAATCCCTATAGGCATGGTATCTATATGCATAGTTGCAGAAATCAGAAAGTTAGATCCTATAGGCATGGTTTCTACTTGTGAGATTGCATAGATTAACAATAAAAGTCCTATAGGCATGGTTTTTACCCTTTTGTGCATAAAAGTAAATCCCCTCCCCTTTTCACTAAAATCCCAAGTTTATACAAATTATTACAGACCAGAAAAATAAGACAGAAATAAAAATACATCAAAAATTATAGCTATATCCGAGCAGCCTAATTTAGACTTAGTATCTAACAATATGAGATTGAACCACTTCCGAGATCCAGATTTCCAAAGCCTTCTCTTATCTAGGGTGTTTCAGAGATCCAAGGAGTTTCAAGAACTCCAGGCAGTGCTTACACCCAAGATATTAATTAGAAAGAGTTATAGTGCAGTGTGGAAGGGCCAGCCCTCAGGTGTACAAGTTCAGAGGGAGCTCAGGGGGTCCCAAGGCAAGGCTCACAAGAGAGGGGCAAAACTTAGTTTCTAAGAATGAGTGTAAGTGCAAGAGGGGGGTTAGAGAGTGCCATGGCAGGCTGGTGGTTATGCCTAGCCATAGGATAGGATGGCACACCCCTGACCAGGCCTGTTAAGCCAACAAAGAAGAGCACAGACCTATTGAAGGTCAAACTATGGTCTGGACAGTGATTAGGGCACTGCCAGACCAAAGTCTCAGACTCAGAATACACATAAAGGGAAAGGGGAATGGGAATTGAAAGAGTTTAGGACTTAGGGAGTCCAGTCCATATACACGAACAACAATATCAAGTGTTGTCATGTTTTCTGAACCATAACTCAACATACAAAGGGTTTAAGGATGGGGATTCATATAGGAGCAGGAATAAACAAACTTGCAAAAGCAGTAAATAAACAAAGAGAAGACTGAAGCATAAACACATAAGAGAGAGGCAGAATTTAAACAAGAAGAGACATACCAGTTGCAGAAGAGTAAGCAGGAAGAAAAGCAGAATTCTTGCAGCCTAAGCACAATCAGAGAAGAGGACTCTAGCTTATGAGTTCAGAGAAAAACTCGAATGCTTTTAAGAAAAAACTAAGAGTATTTGAGAGAAGAAGTAGTGATTTATGTTGTGTGTGTTCGTACTTTGAAAGAGAAGAGTATGGGTATTTACAGTTTTGAAAACGAGTAAAGAATAAGGTGACAAGTATAGCTTTAACACAACTATGGGCATGATCACAATCAAAATCAATTAACACAAGACTTCCCTTTAATCAAGGGATTATTGTTCAAACGGATACTAACAGGATCAAAAATAAGGAAAGAAAATCAGTCTGTAAGCAGAATGGTTGTTACCATAAGAGGAGCAGTAAAATCATACAATAGTTATTTAAGTCCAAGTACAGGATTGTACTTATTTTTGGAAAGGGTTTAGTAAGGCCAAACCAAGAAAGAGAATCAATTAACCCTTAACAGAAGAGTAAGAGGGAAAAGTTTTGAAATCAGTTATGAGTTTGAAAATCAATCACAGAAGGGACTCAGTATATAAAGGAATGCACAAGTAATAGACATGTGAGGCCAAGCTATGGCAAAAGAAACAACATACAATAGTAGCATAGAGCAAGCATTCAAAGCATGATAGTCAGGTTTAAGCGGTTTAGTAATATAGAAAAGGATCAGAGGCATGCAAAGAGTTGAGTGAAAATCATAGTCGAGTTTGACAGGTAGCAAGAACTCAGAACCAAAAGAGTCACATAAAGAAAAATGAGAGTTGAAGTAAAGGAATCACATTGAGCAATTTCAACAAACGAAGAACTTCAGGAACTCAAATAGACCCCCAAAGAACTAGGGTTTTCAAAATCAGTCAGGTTTAGAGGCGATAAACAAGTGAAACAAGCAAACGAATTCAGAATCTCGAATAAACCCCAAAAATTAGGGTTTTCAACATGCTAACTCAGATAGAAAAACAAGGTGAACGAATGTTAACAAACAGACTAAGAAACTTAAACAAAATCTCAAGAATTAGGGTTTTAAACATGCTAACTCAAATAGAAAACAACACAAGCAAAACACAGTAAAACATGTCGAGAATCAGAGAAGAGATTCGAAATACCTTAACATAAAACCCTAATTAAAGAATAAAGAGTTTTGAAAGCAAAAAAATTAAAGAACTTTGAGAAAGATGCTTAGAAAGTTCAAACACATATAGATCCGGGGAAGATCTGAAATAAAATCGAAGGAACCTTAGAGATTAGGATTTCGTAAGAAACCCAGGCGATGAGAAAGGCTTTGAAAACCATCGATCTAAGTAGGAAAGTCGAAGATCGAACTCGAATAACCTTGGCTGGCTAGAACAAAGGTTGAAGACGACCGGAGAACAGTCATCAAGCAAGGCTTGGTCGAAACCCCTTCAAGATCTGGTCATAGGACCTCAAAGACGAGCACGTAGAGGCCATGAGAGGCTGGTACAGGTCTCCGATGAGCATGAGAAGCCATGGATTAGGGTTTCAGTGAGAGGAGGCGGCTAGGGTTTGAGGTGGGTTGAGAGAGAGTTGAGAGAAAGAAGGGATTCAAAGGCGGCATCTCTGAAGGAATGGGGTAGGTTTAGGGGTCGTTTGAAATTAAAAGGAAAGAATCAATGGTGGCCGTTGATCTAAGTGATCAACGACCGAGATTGAACGGGTTATGGACTGGGTCGGTTGAGTAGGTGCTGGGTCGGGTTAAAGGTAATTGGGCTGGGTAGTTTGGGCTTGAATTTGGGGCTGAGTTGGGTTAATTAGGGGTGCCAAATTGGCTGAAATTGAAATACAATTGAGGCTAGATTGTAAATAGCCACTTTTCCCATTTTGTTTTATAAAAAATAGCAATAATGATTTTAAGAACAAACTAAAAGTACAGAGTAAACAAATATCATATAAATATTAATTAAAAAATGCTGGGGTTAATTTTATAATTATAAGATGCTATCAATTACAAAATAGGCTATAATTGCAATTATATGCAATTTAGCTTTTAAAAATGACAAACGAATTTGTCAAAATGTGCAAAAATCACCTTAATTGTATTTTGGTGTAAATATGAGGATAAAACAAGTTATTCACCAAAAATAATAATTTTGGGAAGAATGATTGGATTTATGGTATTAAAATAGGCAATAACTTGGTTTAAAAAATCATTAAAAATACCAAAACTCTTGGGTGTTCTGATATATGCACATATATGCTATTTTGGAAATATTTTGGGTATGAAATTACCTAGGGAAAATTGGGTATCAATAGCTGCCCCTCTTTACCCGAGGAGGATGAAAGAGTTGTCGGGTAAAGACAAGATGACCAATTTTGACCGGAAATGACGATTTGAAAGGAATTTTGACCGAGCTCTGGTTTCTGAGCTGCCTACATATCCCTGGTCTTATAGGAATCAGACCATATGTAGTTCTTGAACCATTGACGGAATATGCCGATGGAGATTTGAAACGGACGAACGCGATGTTTAGATTGAGAGAGGTTTCTGAAAATCGATAGGCTGCGGGAACTGGAGCGAGATCGCTCCTGATGAGACGACCGTTGCTAGCCGGTTTACCTGCAAATGAGCAATACGAACATATATTGTGCATAAATTTAAACTTGATGCAAATTCCCATCGGACCATAAATGTTGTCTTTGGACGGTTAGGATGACGTCCTTAGACCATGACGTCCCGGGCTATGAAGAGCGTAAATAAAAATTCGCAGGCCATGAAATGATGTTCTCGGGCCATGTAGATGATGCCTCCGAACTATGATGCCTTTGAATAATGATATGCAAAAGATAAAATGGGGTCCTCAGGCCATGGCATGGCGTTCTCGGGCTATGCAAATGGTGCCTCCGAACAATGACGCCTTTGGACAATTTGGCGATCTTTCAGCCCATGAAATGCAGAAGGTGGCGATCTTTTAGCCCATGAAATGTAGTATTTGACGATATTCCAGCCGATGCAAGACGTAAATAAAATGTGACAATATTTCAGCCATGCGAGAGAGATAAGGTGGCGATCTCTCAGCCGATGCAAGAAAATAAAGTGGCGATATTTCATCCATGCAGGATGGAGACAGAGCTTAGTCTCGGAAGGCAAAAAGGTAGCCTTATGCAATGCAGGAAATGCAGATGGAGGTAGAGCTTAACCTCGGAAGGCAGAAAGGTAGCCTTATGCAAAATGCAGATGGAGATAGAGCTTAGTCTCGAAAGGCAGAAAAGTAGCCTTATGCAGATGATGATGGAGGTAGAGCTTAACCTCGGAAGGCAGAAAAGTAGCCTTATGCAAAATGCAGATGGAGACATGGCTTAGTCTCGAAAGGTGGATACGGTAGCCTTATGCAAAATGCAGATGGAGACAGGGCTTAGTCTCGAAAGGCAGATAAGGTAGCTTTATGCAATGCAAGGAAATGCAAGATGGAGATAGTGCTTGGTCTTGGAAGGCAGAAAGGTAGCCTTATACAATGCAGAGAAATGCAGGATGAAGACAATGCTTAGTCTCAGAAGGCAGAAAGGTAGCCTTATGCAATGTAGAGAAATGCAGGATGAAGACAATGCTTAGTCTCGGAAGGCAGAAAGGTAGCCTTATGCAAATGATGATGGAGGTAGAGCTTAACCTCGGAAGGTAGAAAAGTAGCCTTATGCAATGCAAAGATATGCAGATGGAGGTAGAGCTTAACCTCGGAAGGCAGAAAGGTAGCCTTATGCAAATGATGAGAAATGCAGGATGGAGACAATGCTTAGTCTCGGAAGGCAGAAAGGTAGCCTTATGCAAATGATGATGGAGGTAGAGCTTAACCTCGGAAGGCAGAAAAGTAGCCTTATACAGTGCAAGAATGTAAAAGGACGATTATTAGTAAGATCTCTTAGCTGATAGCCGATTATGACAATATGACTGCCGGGGAGATTGTGTACGGATAACAATTGTGGGCAAGTGATGATTCTGAGAAGTTGCATTCTTGGGAAAGTATGCGTACATAAATATACTTAACGATACTGCAAGTCAAGTGCCTGCATCCAAAGAAAAATCGTGAGTTCTGTAAGGGAAAAAGTTAGTTCATCTTCCCCGGGCTCTTGACGTTGTGTGTCATTGGGGTAGCGTCGCTAAACAACAGCAATCCGGATAATAGTTATGCATGATTTAGTAACTATAACGTAAGTATATAATCAAAAATAGTTTTCTTTAGATGAACCAACGACTGCGACGTGGTTCAAGACATTGTAACCTCTTTCGCTCCGGAATTTTGAGGGTCCTCCTCAAAATTCTGCCCCAGTTTACTGAGCGGACATTTCTGACGGCTGTGCTGAATGACTTAAAAAAATTATCTTCAGAATTTTGAGGGTCCTCCTCAAAATTCTGCCCCAGTTTACTAGCTGGCACTTTTGGCGATGCATGGACTAAAATCAACTTCGGAATTTTGAGGGTCCTCCTTAAAATTCTGCCCCAGTTCCAATAGCGGGGGGGGGAGGATGGAATTTTTATTAAATTGTGACCGAACCCATAAGGCTGCCTACGTATCCCCTCTTAAATGGGAATCAGGTCAGGCGTAGTTCAAATTACATCATAAAAGGAATCATAAGTGGTTACACATAATATCGTTTTACTGCATCTGAATTGATTGGCTTTGGCCAGACTTCTCCTTCCATTTCTGCAAGAATAAGGGCTCCTCCAGTTAGAACCCGGTGAACCATGTACGGACCCTGCCAATTGGGAGAAAACTTCCCCTTGGCTTCATCTTGATGTGGGAATATTTTCTTCAACACCAGCTACCCCGGTGTAAACTTCCTTAGTTTAACTCTTTTGTTGAAGGCTCTGGACATTTTGTTCTGATACAACTGACCATGGCAAACTGCATTCATCCTTTTCCCATCTATAAGGGCTAACTACTCGTAGCATCCTTTTACCCATTCTGCATCATCCAACTCTGCTTCTTGTATAATCCTTAAGGAGGGAATTTCTACCTCGGCGAGGATGACCGCCTCTGTACCATAAACCAGCATGTAAGGAGTTGCTCCAGTCGATGTGCAGACTGTGGTGCGGTATCCCAATAAGGCGAATGATAATTTCTCATGCCATTATTTGTGCCTTTTGACCATCTTCCTTAGTATCTTTTTGATATTCTTGTTGGCTGCCTCCACAACTCCATTCATCTGAGGCCTATAGGCTATAGAGTTCTTGTGTTTGATCTTGAATGTTTCACACATTGCTTTCATCAAGTCGCTGTTGAGATTGGAACCATTATCGGTGATGATTGATTTCGGAATTCCGAACCGACAAACAATGTGGTCGTGGACGAAATCCGCCACAACCTTTTTAGTGACCGCCTTGTATGATGCTGCTTCGACCCATTTGGTAAAATAATCGATTGCCACTAAGATGAACCTGTGCCCATTTGATGCGCCAGGCTCGATAGGTCCGATAACATCCATTCCCCAAGCGGCGAATGGCCATGGTGAGCTTGTTGCAGTAAGCTCATTTGAAGGCACCTTTATCATATCTGCATGTATCTGACAGCGATGGCATTTGTGAACATACTGGATACAGTCTGTTTCCATAGTCATCCAAAAATACCCTGCTCGGAGTATATTCTTTGCTAAGACAATACCATTCATGTGTGGCCCGCAGGTCCCTGCATGCATTTCGTCCAATAGCCTGGATGCTTCTTTTGCTTCGACACACCTTAGTAAACCCAAATCGGGAGTCCTCCTATACAGGATTCCTCCACTGTGAAAGAAGTTGCTAGATAACCTACGAAGTGTGCACTTCTGAGTAGCATTGGCGAGTTTTGGATATTCCCCTGTTGTCAAGTACTCCTTGATGTCATGGAACCATGGTTTTCCATCCGCTTCTTCCTTAACGTGGGCGCAATAAGCTGGCTGATCATGAATCTTTACTAGGATGTGATCAATGAAATTTGTATCTGGATGCTAGATCATGGATGATAAAGCAGCTAGTGCATCAGCAAACTCGTTCTGGACTCTGGGGACGTGCTGAAATTCTATCTTTGTGAACCTTTTACTCAACTCCTGTATGTGATGCAAGTAGGGAAGTATCTTAGAGTTCTTGGTTGCCCACTCTTCTCGAACCTGATGTATGAGCAAGTCTGAGTCCCCGATCACTAGCAACTCCTGAACGTTCATGTCAATGGCCATTTTGAGCCCCAAGATGCAGGCTTCATATTCGACCATATTATTGGTGCAAGGGAACCTGAGCTTGGCGGATACCGGGTAGTGCTGGCCGGTTTTTGATACTAGGATCGCTCCTATGCCAACTCCTTTGAAATTTGCAGCTCCGTCAAAAAACAACCTCCAACCATTATAAGATTCTACAATATCTTCTCTTATGAAAGATACCTCTTCATCGGGAAAATACGTTTTTAGGGGCTCGTATTTTCCATCCACGGTATTCTCGGCGAGATGATCCGCCAAGGCTTGCCCTTTGATTGCTTTCTGGATCACATAAATAATGTCGAATTCTCTTAGCAGGATTTGCCACTTGGCGAGCTTGCCAGTGGGCATGGGTTTCTGGAAGATATACTTCAAAGGGTCCATTCTGGATATGAGATAAGTATTGTAAGCACAGAAGTAATGCCTCAACTTCTGTGCGACCCAAGTCAGAGCACAACAAGTGCATTCTAAAAGAGAATACCGGGCCTCGTACGGTGTGAACTTCTTACTGAGATAGTAAATGGCCTACTCCTTTCTCCCTGTCTCATCATGTTGTCCCAGAACACAACCGAATGCTCCATCCAATACCGCAAGGTAAAGCAATAGGGGTCTTCCTGGCTCAGGCGGAACCAAGACTGGTGGCATTGACAGGTATTCCTTGATTCTGTCAAAAGCTTTCTGACAATCATCAGTCCACTTGGTAGCAACATCTTTTTTCAACATTTTGAAGATAGGTTCACAAATGACAGTGGACTGAGCTATGAACCAGCTGATATAGTTGAGTCTCCCCAGGAAACTCATCACGTCCTTCTTTTTCTTTGGCGGTGGCAATTCTTGGATAGCTTTGACCTTTGACGGATCCAATTCTATTCCTCGACGACTCACGATGAAACCTAATAATTTACCAGCAGGAACCCCGAATGCACACTTGACGGGATTTAGTTTCATATTGTACCTCCTCAATCTATTGAAAAACTTCCTTAGGTCATCCATGTGATCCCCGACTTTCTTGGATTTGATGATGATGTCATCCACATATACCTCGATCTCCTTGTGTATCATGTCATGAAAGATGGTAGTCATGGCTCTCATGTAGGTGGCATCAGCATTCTTCAAACCGAATGGCATCATTTTGTAACAGTACATTACCCATGGCATGATGAAAGCCGTTTTCTCTGCATCTTCCTCATCCATCCATATCTGATGATACCCAGCGAAACAATCAACAAAAGACTGCAACTCATGCTTGGCGCAATTGTCGATTAGAATGTGCATGTTAGGCAAGGGGAAGTCGTCTTTGGGACTAGCCCGATTAAGATCCCGGTAGTCAACACAAATTCTAACTTTCCCATCCTTTTTTGGCACTGCCACGATGTTGGCTAACCATGTCAGATACTCTACTACCCTGAGAACCTTGGCTTTGACTTGCTTGGTAACCTCTTCTTTGATTTTCAAACTCATGTCGGGTTTGAATTTCCTGAGCTTCTGCTTTACCGGCGGACATGTTGGATCTGTTGGCAGTTTGTGAGCTACAATGGATATGCTGAGACCAGTCCTATCATCATATGACCAGGTGAATATGTCTTCATATTCCTTTAGGAACTCCGTGTACTCTTTCTTTTCTGATGGTGATAGGTGAATACTGATGCGCGTTTCTTTGACATTCTCTGTATCTCCTAGATTAACGACCTCAGTTTCGTCCAAGTTAGACTTAGGCCTATTTTCAAAATTCTCAACCCCTTTGATGACCTCTTCTGGTATATCATCCTCTTCTGAATCCGTATCCGTTTGTTGCGTTGTCTCGTTGCAAGTCACAATTGTTGGTTCATCATCAAGGCAAGTAATAGTAATGCTGTGTAAAATAAAGTGAATGATAGAAAAAATAATAAGAGAGAGATATATAATAAACTGAAATGCTTCGATTGAATTCATAATTGTTTTGAATATCAGAGCTCTTTTCAAAATTAAAAGACAATGCGGAAATAAAATCAGCTAGTAAAAGGTAAAAATGTGATGCATGGTGCTTTTGTTTAGCCTTGCTACCCCGAAACTTTCCGGGCCCTGGTGGTTCTGATTGACCAATTGTTGAGGCGCTCTCCTCGGTTCACAACTTGTATAGAAGGTCCTTCCTCCCCTTCCTCCTCGAAAATAACACAACAGTCCATATCATCATCCTCCAGGAATAGATTCTTCATGGCTACCAATGCTTCATCTTCCTCCGACCCATATATAGTATCTGCCGGCTGGAAAGTCTGCTCCAGGTGAGGTATCGGATGCTCCAGTGGGTAGTGGGGACCGCGCCATAGTGGCGACCAGTGATTAAACTCCTCCCAAGTGTACTCATACCCCAAACGAAATGTAGTACCATGTTTCCTCAGCTTGATGGGTTTGGCGATTCCCTGGAGGTTTTTGCCGAGTCCCTTTCCAGGTTCGTATCCACACCAATTCAGGATACTTTCAATCTTGTTATCCCACCATTTATCTTTGTCTACATCGTTGACTCTTTCAATGTGGTGGTATGTTTCTCCGCCTATTCTCCTTCTGCCTCCAATCATCGGGATGGTCTGGCGACTATATATGGGGTTGCTACCATCGCCATGAATAATCACCTCTTGGTGATTCCATTCGAACTTCACTACCTGATGCAGGGTCGATGCTACAGCTCCAGCGGCGTGGATCCATGGTCGTCCCAACAGCAAATTGTAGGATGCTGGGACATCTATCACTTGAAAGTCAACGTCGAACCAGGTTGGCCCCATTTGCAAGCATAGGCTGATCTCTCCGATAGTAGACCTTTGGGACCCATCGAAGGCTTTGACATTGATGGCCCCATCTTTGATCTCGTGCAGGCTCTTTCCCAATGTTCTGAGAGTTATCAACGGACAGATGTTGAGGCTGAAGCCTCCATCGATCAAGACTCTAGTGATGAAGTAATCCTCGCATTACACGGTGATGTGCAGGGCCATGTTGTGACTCAGTCCTTCCGGTGGCAACTCATCTTCGTGGAAGGTGATTTTGTGGCTTTCCAGTATTTGTCCTACTATATTTGCCATTTCGCCTCCAGTTATGTTGCTGGGCACATAAGCTTCGCTCAATATCTTCATCAAGGCATTTTTGTGTGTGTCAGAGTTCTGTAGAAGAGCTAGGATGGAGATCTGCGCTGGTGTTTTGTTCAACTACTCAACGACCAAATACTCCTTAGCTTGTATTTTCCTCCAAAGATCATCGGGCCCAGTTTCAATAGTCCGTCTAGAGGCTTGCTTACTGGACTCGGCTAGGTGCTCTGGAGTGTAAACCATGCCTGTTTTGGTCATACCCTGCGCAACAATTGTTTCTCCTGTCTTGGTCTTCCCTTTCCTCCTAGCTTCAGCTGTGTAATCCCATGGTATGGCATTTGAGTGGAATGGTATTATGTCTGACATTGCTACAGGAATGGGTACCCTTGGTTGTAACACAACAACTTCGAAAGGTGCCGGTGCCCTCGGAACTCCAAACTCAACTTTAATTGGTCCGGGCACCTTGGCAAAAGAAGGTGCTTCAAATTCGAGAGGTATAGACATATTGACTTCATTGCCCGGGGAGGGCTGATTCTGCACAACAATTGGGTTAAGCGTGACCGCCGGTTTCTTTGGCTCATCACCCTTAGCAATCAATCCTATTGACCCCTTAGGGTCCCAGTCATCTTCGATCTCGATCATATGAATATCTCCGCCTTTCTGATCAGGCAGAGGGTTGTTGCAAACATTAGGAGTAGGCTCCTTTGCTACGATAACCTTATTGTCGATCAGAGTTTGAATCTTGTCCTTCAATGAGCGACACTCGTCAATGGTATGTCCCTTCATGCCGGAGTGGTACGCATAGGTCTTATTAGGGTTGACCCACTTGGAAGGATTTTCTAAAGTTATGCCAGGGATAAGGGAGACGTAACCAGCAGCTTTAAGTTTCTCATACAGCTGGTCAATTGGCTCAGCGATGGCTGTATATTGTCTGGGAGGTCTGCGGTCAAAATTTGGTCTAGGTCTTGGGAAATTTTAGCGACTGGGAGGTGATTGGTAGTGAGAGGGTTGGGCATTATAAGCTTGGTAAACAGGTGCAGGTTGAGAGTATCTGGGTGAAGTGGGTTGATATGCGGGAAGTGGAGATGATTGGTAAACGGGTGATGGATTTTGGTAAGAGGGTGAGGGTGCTTGGTAATTTGGGATGGGCTGATATGTAAGTGGAGGTGACGGGTAAGTGTGGTATTTTAGTGGTGATTTGGCTCCCTGTGCGACCATCACGACACTCATATCCTTCTTCTTGGACGTGCCACCAGACTGTAAAGCCTTGTTGGTGGCCTGCAATGCTTCAAGATTAGTAACCATACCATTCTTAATGCCTTCCTCAATTCTTTCTCCCAGCTTGATGATATCGGAGAATTTCTGGCCCTCGATCAGCATCAACCTCTCATAACATTGTGGATCCTGAGCCCAGACGAAGAATCTGTTCATCTGTTCCTCTTCTAAGGCCGGCCTGACCTTAGCAGCCTCTGATCTCCAACGAGTAGCATACTCGCAGAATGTCTCAATAGGCTTCTTCTTCAAATTCTGGATGTAGAATACATCCGGTGCATTCTCTATATTGAATCGGAACCTATCCATGAAATCCGATGCCATGCCTACCCAGCTTGTCCATTTCTTGGGGTCCTGACTGATGTACCAGGATAAAGCATCCCCCTTCAGACTTCTCATGAAGAGTTTCATATGGTTTTCTCATTCCTTTCGACTCCGACTAGCTTATCACGATATGCCCTCAAATGGACTCTGGGATCTCCCGTTCCATCGAACATTTCGAACTTGGGAGGTTTGTACCCCATCAGAAGTTCAACATCTGGCTGAATGCAGAGGTCATCATAATTCAGCCCCTCTATACCTTTGTTTCCTTCCATGCCCTGGACTCGGATGGTCAAATTCTTGAGTTCTGCTGCCAAGTTTCTGATAAGAGACTTCTTGTCATCAGACTCAGGTGCACTTGAGATTGGTTGAGTGTAGCGGGGTACAGTATCTTCGTAGATGGGAGTGTTGTGGAGGTGGTCGTTTGTGGTGTTCAGTGGTTCAGGAATGAGTAATGGAGTGTTGTTTGGAGTGTGGCATGTGTTGAGTGTTGAGCATGAGTGGGTTGCATCTGTGGTTGTGGGGTGTTCTGTGGAGGTGCGGGATTTTGAGCATTTGGAAAGTTGACATCAGGAGCGGTGAGAGAGAATGATAAATTTGTGAAGTTCCGAACTTGATCCAGTTCTTCTCGGAACTTCAATAATTTCTGCTCAAGTTGGGCAGCAGTTTCCTTAGAAATCGGGGTACCCTGAGGAATCTCAATTCTTTCAATTTCCTTTCTGGCGCTTGAATCTACCATTCTACCTTTGTTCTTGTTCCGGATAGGACTCGGAGGAGGAGGAGGTGGAGGGCCCTTGGATCTCGTACTGTATGATGATTGTCCCAGAATGCACGAACTAACCTTTGGAGAAGGGAATAAAAATAAAAGAAAAACAAAAAAGGTAACAAGTTAGCGCGGATTATGAAGAAAAATTGTTGCAATATTTAAACATATTGTGCAAGAATATAAATCGTGTGCTAATTTGGGTGCCTCATTGTGCCCGAGGTAGGCCTAGTGACAAGTTAATTTGGAGAACTTATAATGCTAAATGCCTCATTTTATTGATAAAAATAAGACGAATCCAAAACAATGCCAAATAACAGAAAGTAAAATGTCACTAGTGGCAATTGTCCTTATTACATCATTAAAGCAAAATAAAAGACTCCTAACTACTTGGTCCCAGAAGGACCTTCCCCAAATTCGACATCTTTGTCTCCCTCGAACAGCTTCACTAGCTCGCGCAGTCCTAGCAGCAGATAAGCTTGGGCCAAATGTCCGCCTGCATTTCCTTCAGCGTTTCGACAGTCTTCAATCCTCTTGAGGAACTTTCCTTCTAGCTCCACTAGACCCCGCTCCAAATACCCTAGTCGTTTGTTGGTGCTGACAGCCATATCCTTCGATTCCTCGATCAACTTCTGATGGGCTTCTTGTATTTCCCGATGCTCACTTTCACACTCTCGAATTCTCTTGCGCAATTAATTGTACTTAACTCGCGCTTCAGCTTTCTCTTCGATAATTCTGTGTCCTCGAATGAACTCGGGCTGACCCATACCATTGTGATTATGTTTCAACCAACCCGAATAGTGTGGCACACAACCGTCGTAATACCTGTCTGGCTCAATAGATTCTCTCCCCAAAACGAGCTTGCAATGCCACATGTGCTGAGCTTGGCATTTGTGAGGGCTATCATCGTCCTGGAAATCAACCCTAAAGTGACTCATTTTGTCGACCCTTGGTATGATTTGCTTTCTTCCAGCCTGCCTCATGGCCCGGAGGGGAACGTAGGGATAAGTTCCTCTTAGACCAATGATTATGATAAATGGTGCGTCTCGGGATCGAACAATGAATTCTTCCGTAGGGAACCGCTCGACCATCCACTGTACCTGGTCTTCTTTTATATTCTCAAATAACTCCACCCATCCTCCATCGTCCTCTGGCTGAGCGAACATGTTAGGAATATAATGCATACGCCTTAGCTGGTGGAAGGCAATGTGATCATCCCAGTCTCTGCGTAAGATCTCTTACCGGTATTCCCCTTTCTGGAGGTGCTCCATGAGACAGAGCTGAAGTAATAAATTGCATCCCTCAAAATGACTGGCCTTTCGCTGATAGTTGTCTAGGGCTCGGTATATCTCAACAACGATCATGGGCATTATACTGAAAGGCTGTCCGCCAATTCCTTCCATCAGATTCTTGGTTACCATGGCCAGTTTGGTGTGGATCCTAGCCTTCTTCATAGGGAACACTATCATCACCAGGAAACAAAACATGAATACGAAGACCCTTCTGTGAATATGCCCCAATGAGGTGAGGGCAAATTCGTCTGAGTAGGTGCGGTATGACCTGCTATGGCCGTACCTCTCGTACAGATAGTCGAATGGGATGTAGGAGTCTTTCAAACAGGTCAAGTCTGGATTCTTCTTCAGTCCCATCATCTTAAGGAAACCCCTACCCTTGCGATTCTCTAGCATAAGCAAACTTGGAGTCTCTCAAGGAATACCAGCTAAACCTCCCATTTCCTTGAGCAAAGGAGTCATTTCAAGGTCCCCGAAGCAGAATGCGGACCTGTCACTATCCCATAACAGAGTTGCAACCTCTATGGTTTTGTTGTCAGGCTGGATATCTAGAAGAGAAGGCAGATTCCCTAAGTATTTGCGGATGAGTGTCTGATCACTGGAGTGGAGGTCTTCCCACCAATTTAGCAGCCTTGGATGAATGTTGGTTACCATGCCAAATCTGGGGACTTCGTGCCTTATTTTCTGCAAAACAGAGTGTTAGACCCTTACCCCGCCAGACTCGACTATTTAAACCAATAATTAGCATAGCAAGCATTTAGTTCTCCAAATAAATGCATAGAACATGTAGGTGTCCGTTTGAGTTTCAGGGAAACCTGATGGACTTTGGACAAGACTATCTTAATGAGTCATTATGCGGACAACATAACTGACTCGGCTAGGTTTGACCATGATGCATGCACAATTAAATAGAGTAAGGTTCCTGTTGGGGTATTAGATCGGTACCCTTGAGCGGACAACTCAAGGGGGAAAGGCACGGAACTGTCGACTGCACCGCTGATCGACTGGTTTTACCGCAAATACGCCTTTGCCAAATTTAAAGGGTGATAACATTAGAAGAGCGCAACCACTCATTATAAGCGTTGCTATGGTATTTGTTTGGCACGAGTGGAATATGATGTTGAAGATGCAGCTTACAAGAATGAAACAAATTGACATGTATTTCCACGTTCATAAAATAAATGATTTATGAGTCACAAACAATTAATGAGATAATAGAGTCCCAAGAAGCATGCAGTGGAAAGAGCCTAAAGAATCCCCAGCAGAGTCGCCATGCTATCGACGCCCCTTTTTCTATACGTGGGTCGAAATCGGGTATACGACATTGGGAGGACAACTCTATTCCCTTTCGAGAATTGGGTTTTGGAATTTTGAAGAGTTGCCACCTAATGATTATAGTGCATTAGGACACTTTTAAGAAAAAAATTGAGATGAAGAACCAGAGTTTGGGTAAGGGCTAGAAATTATCTCGAGGGGAAGGTATTAGGCACCCCTCAAGATTCACTAGTGTGGTTCCCGATCATGCTACAATTGTGACTCTAAGAAGACAAATAGAAAAGGGTTTTCACATAGTTTCGCAAACAAGTTTAAGAGTTGAAAAAGAAAAGAAGTAGAAGGAGTTTAAAAAGTTTAAAAGAAAACTTAAAAAGAATTAACAAGTAAAGGGGAGAGGGGGTCCTAGGTTTACAAACAATATGGATCACATCAATGCAATATCCAGCAATCTCTCCTCAGAAGAGGGCTCGCACGTGATATTAGCGCACCGGTCATCATATCCATATTCTACCCTTCCCACCCCGTTAAGGTATTAAAGCGCGGAAAGTTTTGTTACTTATTGCATGCTAGTACCCGTCCCAATCCTATCAGTCCCGGAGGCATTTAAGACTACTATCCTAAAAGGAAAGGGATTTGGGGCCTTTTGAGAGTTTCAAAGGACAAAATACTAAGGCGTCAATCAAAACACATAATACAAATAAAAGTGGAGGCAGATAAGCAAGTAAGGCTCAAGTAAACCTCCTTAAATCAGATAATCCATAGAGTTAAGCATGTCTTGCATGTACTGGTTTGGTCATTAAATAATTAAAGAGATAAGCGGACTGATTCAACACATACTTTTAGACAGGAAGTATACATTAGGCTCACTCGAATGCAGTTGTCAAAGACTAGTCCACTTTAATTAGTCAACTTTACCTTAAGTGTGAGACAAAACTACTGATTGTAAAGGAGTTGCAGAATAAGATAAGTTTCAGAAAAGATTGCAGACAAAGAAAATGGTTTAAAACAGTTTCAGAAAACATACTTGTGTAAGAAAAAGAGTTGCCGAGTTTTAACAAAAGAACCGAATTGCAGACTGATTCAAAAGGTTTATCAGATAAGTATAAAGAAATGAATACAGATTGATTTGAAAAAATGTTTGTCAAATTATCAGGAAAGCAGTAAGTTTTCAGAAAATATGCACTGATTTGAAAATATTTATCAAGAAGGAAAAAGATGCACTGTTTTCGTTGCAAGAAAAGCTTTAAGGGTTTAGAAAACATGCAGAAAGTCACTTGTTTTAGCAAAAAGGGGTCAGTACTGTTTTAGACGAGTGAAACAATCCTGATTTGAAGTTCCTTTAAGCATGATCTCTACGAGTTACTGATTTTAATACCTTTCAAACGTTAACAGCCTTATAAACATGATATCTATATGCTGATTTATCATTAAACCTAACGGTTTGCCTAATGTTATTATAAATGCAAATCCCTATAGGCATGGTATCTACATGCATAGTTGCAGAATTCAGAAAGTTAGATCCTATAGGCATGGTTTCTACTTGTGAGATTGCATAGATTAACAGTAAAAGTCTTATAGGCATGGTTTCTACCCTTTTGTGCATAAAAGTAAATCCCCTCCCCTTTTCACTAAAATCCCAAGTTTATACAAATTATTACAGACCAGAAAAATAAGACAGAAATAAAAATACATCAGAAATTACAGCTACATCCGAGCAGCCTAATTCATACTTATTATCTAACAATATGAGATTGAACCACTTCCGAGATCCAGATTTCCAAAGCCTTCTCTTATCTAGGCTGTTTCATAGATCCAAGGAGTTTCAAGAACTCCAGGCAGTGCTTACACCCAAGATATTAATTAGAAAGAGTTATAGTGCAGTGTTGAAGGGCCAGCCCTCAGGTGTCCAAGTTCAGAGGGAGCTCAGGGGGTCCCAAGGTAAGGCTCACAAGAGAGGGGCAGATCTTAGTTTAAGAATAAGTATAAGTGCAAGAGGGGGGTTAGGGAGTGCCATGGCAGGCTGGTGGTCATGCCTAGCCATAGGATAGGTTGGCACACCCCTGACTAGGCCTGTTCAGCCAACAAAGAAGAGCACAGACCTATTAAAGGTCAGACTATGGTCTCAACAGTGATTAGGGCACTGCCAGACCAAAGTCTCAGGCTCAGAATACACATAAAGGGAAAGGGGAATGGGAATTGAAAGAGTTTAGGACTCAGGGAGTCCAGTCCATACACACGAACAACAATATCAAGTGTTGTCATATTTTCTGAACCATAACTCAACATACAAAGGGTTTAGGGATGGGGATTCATATAGGAGCAGGAATAAACAAACTTGCAAAAGCAGTAAAATAAACAAAGAGAAGACTGAAGCATAAACACATAAGAGAGAGGCAGAATTTAAACAAGAAGAGACATACCAGTTGCAGAAGAGTAAGCAGGAAGAAAAGCAGAATACTTGCAGCCAAAGCACAATCAGAGAAGAGGACTCTAGCTTCTGAGTGCAGAGAAAAACTCGAATGCTTTTAAGAAAAACTAAGAGTATTTGAGAGAAGAAGTAGTGACTTATATTGTGTGTGTTCGTACTTTGAAAGAGAAGAGTATAGGTATTTATAGTTTTGAAAACTTGTAAAAATAAGGTAACAAGTATAGCTTTAACATAAATATAGGCATGATCACAATTAGAATCAATTAACACAAGACTTCCCTTTAATCAAGGGATTATTGTTCATACAATAGGTATTTAAGTCCAAGTACAGGATTGTACTTATTTTTGGAAAGGGTTTAGTAAGGCCAAACGAAGAAAGAGAATCAATTAACCCTTAACAGGCGAGTAAGAGGGAAAAGTTTTGAAATCAGTTATGAGTTTGAAAATCAATCACAGAAGGGACTTAGTATATAAAGGAATGCATAAGTAATAGACATGTGAGGCCAAGCTATGGCAAAAGAAACAACATACAGTAGTAGCATAGAGCAAGCATTCGAAGCATGATAGTCAGGTTTTAGCAGTTTAGTAATAGAGAAAAGGATCAGAGGCATGCAAAGAGTCGAGTGAAAATCATAGTCGAGTTTGACAGGTAGCAAGAACTCAGAACCAAAAGAGTCACATAAAGAAAAAAGAGAGTTAAAGTAAAGGAATCACATTGAGCAATTTCAACAAACGAAGAACTTCAGGAACTCAAATAGACCCCAAAGAACTAGGGTTTTCAAAATCAGTCAGGTTTAGAGGCGATAATCAAGTGAAACAAGCAAACAAATTCAGAATCTCGAGTAAACCCCAAAAATTAGGGTTTTCAACATGCTAACTCAGATAGAAAAACAAGGTGAACGAATGTTAACAAACAGACTAAAAAACTCAAACAAAATCTCAAGAATTAGGGTTTTAAACATGCTAACTCAGATAGAAAACAACACAAGCAAAACACAGTAAAACATGTCGAGAATCAGAGAAGAGATTCGAAATACCTTAACATAAAACCCTAATTAAAGAATAAAGAGTTTTGAAAGCAAACAAATTAAAGAAACTTTGAGAAAGATGCTTAGAAAGTTCAAACACATATAGATCCGGGGCAGATCTGAAATAAAATTGAAGGAACCTTAGAGATTAGGTTTTCGTAAGAAACCCAGGCGATGAGAAAGGCTTTGAAAACCATTGATCTAAGCAGGAAAGTCGAAGATCGAACTCGAATAGCCATGGCTGGCCGGGACAAAGGTTGAAGATGACCGGAGAACAGTCATCAAGCAAGGCTTGGTCGAAACCCCTTCAAGATCTGGTCATAGGACCTCAAAGACGAGCACATAGAGGCCATGAGAGGCTGGTACAGGTCTCTGATGAGCCTGGGAAGCCATGGATTAGGGTTTCAGTGAGAGGCGGCGACTAGGGTTTGAGGTGGGTTGAGAGAGAGTTGAGAGAAAGAAGGGATTCAAAGGCGGCATCTCTGAAGAAATGGGGTAGGTTTAGGGGTCATTTGAAATTAAAAGGAAAGAATCAATGGTGGTCGCCGATCTAAGTGATCAACGACCGAGATTGAACGGGGTTATAGGCTGGGTCGGTTGAGTAGGTGCTGGGTCGGGTTAAAGGTAATTAGGCTGGGTAGTTTGGGCTTGAATTTGGGGTTGAGTTGGGTTAATTAGGGGTGCCAAATTGGCTAAAATTTAAATACAATTGAGGCTAGATTGTAAATAGCCACTTTTCCCATTTTGTTTTATAAAAAATAGCAATAACGATTTTAAGAACAAACTAAAAGTACCGGGTAAACAAATATCATATAAATATTAATTAAAAAATGCTGGGGTTAATTTTATAATTATAAGATGCTATCAATTACAAAATAGCCTATAATTGCAATTATATGCAATTTAGCTTTTAAAAATGCCAAACAAATTTGTCAAAATGTGCAAAAATCACCTTAATTGTATTTTGGTGTAAATATGAGGATAAAACAAGTTATTCAACAAAAATAATAATTTTGGAAATAATTATTGGATTTATGGTATTAAAATAGGCAATAACTTGGTTTTAAAAATCATTAAAAATACCAAAACGCTTGGGTGTGCTGATATATGCTATTTTGGAAATATTTTGGGTATAAAATTATCTAGGGAAAAATTGGGTATCAACAGCAGGTATAAATCCAATGCTGGAAGAGATCATTGGAAAGCTGTGAAGAGAATTTTCAGATACCTGAAAGGAACTGCAAATTATTCACTATGTTATAGTGGAAATGATTTATACTTGAGAGGATATATAGATGCTGATTGGGCTGGTGATTGGAATGATAGAAAATCAACATCCGGTTATGCTTTCTTACTTAATGGTGGTGCTATATCATGGAAAATTAAGAAACAAACTTGTACAACCCTTTCAACAATGGAAGATGAGTTCGTAGCTTGTGCGTCTGCAGTACAAGAAGCTGTTTGGTTGAAGAGGTTCTTTGAGCATTTGGATATTGGAAAGAACTCTCAGGGTGACATGACTCTATATTTTGATAGTCAAGTGGCTATTGCATATATAAAAGATCCAAAGTATCACAACAAGACCAAATATATTGACATCAAGTATAACTTTGTAAGAGACATGGTAGCAAGTGGAGAGATAAATTTACAGTACATTCCTACGCGAAGCATGATAGCTGATCCTTTTACAAAGGCGATATCTAGAGACCTGTTTGAGAAAGATGTTATGGCTCTAGGTTTGCGAAGGATATGAATATATTTATGTATTGTAAAACGACTTAAGTGTTATAATACACTCATCAATATTGACTCTTGAATTTGTGCTTATATCTCGTATGTATGTGATGAATATTTTGTTGATAAAGTGTGTCGAACAAGTCGCAAGATTGACTCTCTCACACGAGCAATTGCCTCTTGCATTAAGAATCGTGAAGAGATGAGACCTTATAGAACCTTGGATAATGCGGGGTTATATTTACTTGTAGAGGTCGTTCTTGATAGCTTACAAATTTCACTATTCGATTATGTAACGACCCGACCGGTCGTTTTGAGCTTTTCCACTTTGATCGCTAGTTCTCGAGCATGAATTGCCCCTTATGATGTATTATGACTGATGTAGATCATTGGTTTTGGTTTTCACGGAAATCGGTGTGAATTTGAAAGAACAGTCTTAGTTAAAATCTTTGAATTTGAAATGTTTGACCAAGAGTTAACTTATTTGTATATGAGCTCGGATCGGAATTCTTATGATTTTGTTAGCTTCTTTAGGTGATTTATGACTTAGGAGTGTGGTCGGAATTGGTTTTGGAGGTCCGATGTTGAATTAGGCTTGAATTGGCGAAGTTAGTATTTTGGCGAATTCCGGTTGATAGGTCAGATTTTGATCTGAGGGTAGGAATGGAATTCCGAGAGTTGCTATAGCTTCTTTATGTCATTTGGGATGTGTGTGCAAAATTTCAAGTCATTCAGACGTCGTTTGGTCGGGTTTTTGATCGAAAGTGTATTTCGAAAGTTTTTGAAAACTTAGGCTTGAATTCGATGTGTTTTGAGTGATTTGATGTTGTTTGAGGTGTTTTGATGATTGGAGCAAGTTTTAATGAGGTTTTAGGATATGTTGGTGTATTTTGTTGAGGTCCCGAGGGGCTCGGGTGGAATTCGGAAGGTTAACGGATCAATTCGGACTTGAAGAAAGCTGCTGAAATTTCAGCTTCTGCAATTTTCGCAGGTGCGTGAACAGTAACCGCATCTGCGGTGAACAGTAACCAGTGAACAGTAACCTCACCTGCGGTGAACAGTACCGCAGATGCGAAATTTTTTGGATAGATTATTTTCAAGTTCTGATTTTCCATTTTTACCAAATTGGAGCTCGGGGAGAGGCAAGGTTTGGGAGATTTTTAGAGGAAACAATGAGGTAAGTATTCTTAACTTAATTTTGGTTAGATTACTCGAATCCATTGTTATTTTAACATGTAATTGGTGATTTTAAGTGGAAAAAGTTTGAAAACCCTCTTGGATATATTTGAGGATTTGAAGGTCGAAATGTTATCGAAAATTAGTAATTTTGGTATGGTTAGACTCGTGGTTGAATGAGTTGTCAGATTTTGTGAGTTTCGTTGGATTTCGAGACGTGACCCCATGGGTAATTTTGAGTTAAATTTCGGATTTTGTTGGAAAATTAATATTTTTATATGGAATTAATTCCTATAATTAGTATTGACTGAATTGAATTAATTGTGACTAGATTCGGGCCGATTGGAGGCTTATGCAAGGGGCAATGACATTTCAGAGTAGGATTTTTGCTCGGATTGAGGTGAGTAATGATTGTAAATGATATTCTCAGGGTTTGAAATCCCGGATTGCACATCGTAGTGCTATATTGAGGTGAGACACGCGCTGGATGATGAGCGTGGGGTCTTTTACTACTGGGGATTGTGACTTGGTCCGTCCCGATTGATGATTTTACCGCGTATTTGACTGAAAATTATTTGTTATTATCATGATTTGGACGGATTGCCATATTTGGGCTTCGTGCCAATTATTTGAACCCTTCGGGGGATTTTTTATCACTATTTCCTCACTGTTTTGACTCATTACTTGAACTCAGTCCTGTTGATATCTACTGTTTTACAAACTCAGCCACTTTTACTCAGATTTGACACTTAAATGATATTTCTAAATGATGTTTTGGGCTGAGGACTACTGTTTTACAAATGCCCGAGAGGCTTGTGATGATTTTTGGACTGAGTAAGGCCGAGGGCCATATGTGAGGATATGCTGAGTGATATGAGGCCGAGGGCCTAAGATACTTTATATTCCACGAGGTGGCTTGAGTGATGTGAGGCCGAGTGCCGAGTGATGATGCCACGAGGTGGCTTGATATCGCTTGGGCTGTAAGGGGCCTCTCCCGAGTCTGCACACCCACAGTGAGCATCGTCGACGATATATGGATCGGGCTGCGCGCTACAGCGATATATGGATCGGGCTACACACCGTAGCGGTTACTATATGATACTATTCTGAGAGTGATCTGAGAGAGTGAGAGAGGGCCTGAAGGGCTAAGAGTGTTCTGAGAGTGATCCCGAGGGGCTGGTACTATTTTGAGATATTGCCCGAGGGGAGAACTTTTATGTGCTCATGTTTCATATTTACTTGTCATTTTACCTATAATATTGTGGTATTTGTGCCCGAGGGACGGATCTTCTGTGCTTATCGGCACTAACTATTTTGCAATCATTGCATAACTGTTGAAAAAGTCATTTTTAAGAGGTTTGAACTGAGCTAAGATATTTTTAAAGATTTCACAGCTTCACTGCTTTTCTCAAAGGGTTTCACACTGCTTCTATACAGCATGTTGGTTGCTTTACGTGATTTCTTACTGCTCAGTTGTTATTTACCTTTATTACTCACTGAGTTGGAGTACTCACTTTACTCCCTGCACCCTATGTGCAGATGCAGGTATTTATACACCCAGTAGCGGGTTTTGACTGATAGGAGGTAGAGTCTCTCGGAGTTTGGCGAGATGACTACCAGCGTTCGCAGCACCGCTTTTCTCCCTTATGTTCATCATTCCTGTTTTGTTTAATTCGGACCATGTAGTTGTATTCACACTCTAATAGATGCTCGTGACTTGTGACACCCCTGTTTGGGCTGTGTTTGGGTTGTATTCCGCACTTTTTAAAGAAATCGTTTGCTTAGTCTGTGGTTATATAATCATATAAAAACTGTTTATTAATATTACTTATTTTGAAAAGACAAAATGGGTTGGTTGGCTGGCCTTGTCTTCACGAGAGGCTCCATCACGACCGGAGAGGGATTTGGGTCATGACAAGTTGGTATTAGAGCCTAGGTTACATAGGTCTCATGAGTCATGAGCAGGTTTAGTAGAGTCTCGCAGATCGGTACGGAGACGTCTGTATTTATCCTCGAGAGGCTGCAGAACCTTTAGGAAAACTTCATATTCTTGAATTCTTATCGTGCGTCCTTGATTCATCTTGAAAAGTAACTCTTGAAATTCCTTCCATGCGTTCGTATGTGCGCATGAGCGCTCAGTATCAGATGTGCCTTGATGGCTTGTGATCCCCCGATCGAGGGGCGAGCTATGATCTCTGTGAGTTGATGTTAGGCCAGTCTGGAGGACTTGAGGCCGAATCTTTGCCTATGGCTTAAGCACCGAGGTGCTAATTGTGTGAGCAAGTGTTTTGAACTTATATGTTCGGTATTGTTCTTATTAGTAGGAATGATGGCTGGATAGCTATGTGATGAGTATGTTAGTACTGCGAGATGTATCTATATGACTTGGAAGTGACGAGGAAGGTCTGAAGGATGATAGATGAACTATTAAGTGTTTGATTTCCATTGTGATTGGATGTGTAGCCCTGACTTATGGGCGAGTGAAGAATCTTTTCATGTCTTCTAGTTGAAGTGAAGTAAATTTCATGTTGCGGTATGAGTTAAGACTCAGGAAAACTAAGTGATTGTGTAATGTGTATGATGGTGGAAGGTATACAAAAATGTTATATTGAGGCGAAGCAGGAGGGTTATCTCTTGTGGAGTGTTCTGAAGTGGTGTGATCCTTATGTTTATGTTATAAGATCTCATGTGTAAGTGAAAAGTACGTGTTGAAATTCGAAATTTTAGGTCGCTTAAGAGAGTGGGCTTAACTGTTGTAGGGATGAATGTGAAATTTGCAGAAGATTTACAATACTAGATGATCTGTGTTTTCACAAGCTTACAATGGATTTGAGTTTAATCTCACTATGGTATTGTGGCATCAATAGAGTAAAGTGTTATGAGTTCTTGAGTGTATCTTAATCTATGGCTTCGAGCCAAGTGGGGGAGTCTGCTGTGAGCATTTGATTGCACGGTTAGGTGCTATGTTCGTTCCAGTTTGAGGCGTGCGAGTGAATTAGCTATGACTTGCGGAACATGAGACCGAGAATGGCTCGAGTAAAGGAAGATTTTGAAAAAGGTCATATTATGCTTCATAGAGTAAGAAAAATCACGGGATGTCTTAAGTGGTTGTTGGTAAAGAATGCTCGGTGCATAGAGCAGGAAGTTGCTTGATGGTATTGGGATGAGGTTACGTTCTGCGGTGTCGGAGTGCCAGTAAGGCACAGGTTGTTCATTTTCTTTTATCAGACTAATTTGCGGTTTGAGGAGAGTGGATGACCTGCGAGAATGGTTCTACTATGTTTAAGATTCTGCATATATCAATTAGGCAATTTGGAGTTGCATGTGTGGTTAGAAACTGGGTTTCATTGGAGGATATCAAGACTTGTAGTATTTTCTATAACTTGTGGGCTTCTATGTATCAGTATCAGGAAGGTAAAGGTAACAAATTTAGATTCGAGAGAGTCTCTTCAGATAAGTATTGTTGGAATGTGGTACTTTTGGGAATATTTAAGGGAGTATTCAGCGACTTATGGGTTTCAGACAGTAGGGTTATATGCTTGGGTCTTGTGTGGTAATCCTGGGTTGAGGCATTATAGTGCTAAAACAAGAGGGAATATCAAGTTGAGGATGAAACAGAAGGAAATTTAGATGGATGGAGTAGCTTGATAGTAGACCGGATCGGTATGGTAAGGATATGATTAACTCCTTGTGCGTGTTCGAGGTAATGAGTTCTTTCAGGTATTTTGCAGCAATTCTCTTGGGTTTTGATGGCTTGCTTAGCTTGGTCGAGTTAGAAGGATTCAGTCCTAGCAGGTCGGATTTGTGCAAAGGGAACTCGGAGAGTTCTTGATGGGTTTTACCGTGGTTTGGAAATGTATATTTTCTATGGGCATGCGGAGCATGAGATGTATAGTGATTTTCTTCTAGATAGGACCAATGGAAAGTTCTAGACTAGTGGAGTGCAGAGTTGTCTGTGGCTCGAAAGGGAGATGAAGTTCTCATGTTATCCTAGGACGGTATGGTATATGCAGTATATTGTAAGGATCAAGATTTGAATGTGTGAAGTTATAGTTCAGTTCTGAAAGGAAGTTCATGAAACTCTTGAGCAGCAGGTAGTCTCAAGTGATTAAGGAAGTGATATTGCTATTGGGATGATTCGACGAGGGTATATGTTTCAGAAAAAGAAAATGTGATTAAGTTGATGGTATTGCGGGTTTGCTTGGTGGCACAGGAAAATTTTTAGAGTATCTATCGTGGAATGATTGGGTATTAAAGGTGTGGCATGTGTTCTGACGGCAAAATTGGGATCGGATATGGTGATTCATGTGCCGTGTGGATTAGGAGATGGAAGTTCTCATATTTAGGCTATGTTGTGGTTATGGATTTTGTGTATCGGCACTGTTTAGCGACTATCAGGATTTGGAGGCCCGAGTGGATCTTTCGTTGCTTGGTATGTTAGATATTGGTTATGATATTGAGGTTTAGGCAGGTCGTCTCAGTGTTGGGTTATTCTGGACTATTGCGCTATGGGCTATGCCGGAAATGCCACGGGATGAGTGGCGAGGTACGTCAGATTATTTTCTAGTAGAGTAGTTTATATTTCGAAGACCCAGTAGACGACTAGAAAGGACTGCCTTTCTTAATTAGGCCTTCGTGATGGATGTTAGTGCAGAGGTTTCTACCATTGATTCAGTTCTGGTGTTGAGGGACTTTCGGATGTGTTTCTTGTGGTCGGGCATGTCGCCGGGCGAGGTTGTGGAGTTCAGTATTGATTTGGTGTCGGGCACCATATCTTATGGCTCTGGCAGGAGTTATAATAGTGGATGGAGCAGCTTCAGGCCTCCTTGATAATGAGTCCGTTGGCAGGCCAACGTGGATGTGTGTTCTAGCTTGAGTCGGCTTGGTTGGCCCCGAATTGTATTGTTGAGGGGTAGGTTGATTCGATCGTTATTGAGCTTGTTAGTGATCTGGGGAGATCTATGAGTGACTTTTCTGTGTTGCAAGATGTTATGATTTATTGGTTATGGGCACATATGGTGCGGTTCATTTGGGGTCTCATAGTGGAAGTCGAGCGGGAAGAGTAATTGGGTGTTGCTCGGTAAATGGCATATCGGTTATGTCCTATCGTGTTTGCGTGGTTTATGTTATTTGTTTCACCGTGGGTGTAATGATTTGCTTTAGTTCCAGACATCAAATGGCGCGTGGTTGTCGCTTTCGAGCATAGTGACTTGAGGTGTCTCATGTGGAGCAGTGTTTGATTGGATCGCGCATTGCAGTGAAGCTATGTGTAGATATGACCTTGCGGGTAGGTTCGTATATTCTATTCAATGATATGAGACGAGTTCTCAGCCTTGCGTTGTGGTGGTACTGGTGAGCTTGAGGTACAACTCTTTCATTTGAGTCATTTTCATGATTTGAGTATGTTCAGACCGTTGCTTATTGGTGCGCGGATTATGCTAGATGTGTCTTAGGCCCCTGTTGATGTGTCATGTCACCTGAGTGGTGTGTTGGATTAGAGGAAATTGTTGGGATCATTAAATGAGTACGAACGAATTTGATTTCAGCATGTTGGAAGGATAATATCGAGGTTCGGCTTAAAAATTTTGCTATGGTAATTGCTAGAGGAGAAATGGCTTCATGAATGGTTGATCTGAGAAAATGGTTATGGTTTATTGCGTGTTTCATTTATCGTTGGCAGTATATGATGGTGTTGGAATGAGACTTTAGCTGATAAGAAGTTTTCTACCAGTAATTGGTTGTTGTGGATAGCTGCTGTGAATAGAAGTTATCGTTACTGTCACACCCCCATTTTACCACCCCGAAAGATGATATAAGGGAGTTTTTTCCAATTAAAGTGACATTATTCGAAATGAGATTATTTATTTATTTTTATCAGAGTCACCACTTGGAATAAATTATGGTGTCCCAAGTCACCGGTTTATTTTAAATCCCGAATCGAGGAAATTTCGACTTTCCTTTTGAAGTCTGCGAACCAGAAATTCTAAGTAAGGAATTTTGTTAACCCGGGAGAAAGTGTTAGGTATTCCCGGGTTCCGTGGTTCTAGCACGGTCGCTTAGCAATTTATGCTTGGCTTTATTGTTTAATTACTCATTTTTAAAATCTATGTGCAATTATCTTTTTATCACTTTTTAATCACTTGAATTATGCGTAATTAAAGAATTGAGTTACGCGTACGTATACTCTTTTCTTTTGGCGCGTCAAAATCATGTCACGTGTGCGTGTCCACAATCAATAACGCTTTGTTTATTTTATTAAGACAAATTTGATTGAGGTTGCGCGAACGCATACCTTGATTTTAACTTGGAAAATCATAACTATGTCACGCGGACGTGTACATAATCAAAAAAGAAATTGACTGGTTAACACCAACCTAATGCATACTAGTGTATTCAGGATATTCCATTTATTTTTCCTTTTAGATTCGAGACATTTAATTGTGTATTATTATATTTTGTTTCTATTATAAAGTGTCTTAAATTAGTTCCTGATTCATCCTCTCATAATTTTTTAGCACTCTTTTTATTTCTTGCAATGTTCTTGAATTAATTCGCGACCCGCATCACTTCCTCTCTTATGATTATTTTTCACTAATAGGCATAAAATATTCTATGCCTATCTAGTATACTCTTCGTGAAACTTTTTTGTTAAAATTGACATATAAACGCGAGCAACAACTCGGCCAAAATTTAGCCATGACCTTCTGTAACTAATTAACGTAATAACAAGACATTAATTTGAAAATACAGTCACATAACTATCACAATCAAGAGAACCGATTCTTGACTCTAAAAAATGGGAATCAACAAACTAATCCAATTCTTTAAACTATTTCAAACAAAATTATCCTAGTATTATCTCCTTTATATATATATATATATATACTATTTTTATACTTTCCCTTTAAGACTAAATGCATGATCAAATTAACAATTTATGGAAGTGATTTAAGCTTACAAGAATAGCTCGGTCATTTACACTCTGTCCACTATATTTATTAGAATACTCGTTTTCTTGGAATGATTCTTCTTTCAAACCTTTAATTACAAATAACGATATTAAGAGCGTTAACAATAAATGTTAACACGGCTAGAACTTCTCAAATTCTTATACCATAAAATGTTTAAAAATATAGCGTTAATATATTTAGCAATATATATGAACCAAATATTAAAGGAATGAAGAGGGGCCTTTTACGAAGATCAACATGGTAAAGTTCTTCCAAACAATCCATACCCCAAATTCAATATGCATAATTTAAACCACATAGTTCAAGCAAACAATTCCCAATCTACCATAATTCTAAGTTAAACGCATTAATGGAAAACTTATACATTTCGAGCTAAACTTGACTGACTAATACAGTACATCACAAGCAGAATCGAAAAGAAAATTTTACACGGATCAACCTAATACTGAATTTATGCTTTAAGACAGCTTCTCATTTATTCTGCAAATCCATTACATAAACCACTGAGTTTCAAAATGTATACCTGATGATAGCAAAGGAAACACCAAAGAAATGAAAGCTCAGCAGTCAGTAGAGATAGGAAGGAACAACCCAGTTTTAACCCAAGAAAACAGCTATTAACCCCAGATAATTCAATGAAATAGTATATGGAAGATGGTTTCAGCCAATTCGAGATTGAAAACTAGAAAATAGAAATCAATGAAACAGTAATTTTCAGTTTTTCAGTATTTTCAGAGATATTTTTCTTTGTATTTTTAAGTACCAGCCTCTCTCTTCTGTATCTATTTCCGTGTTCTTCTTCTGATTTTCTGCTCCCTTAAATGGGCATTTAATTAGTGCATTTTCCACTACAACTTATCTTCTCCATTTTAAATCATCCACTCAAATTAGTGCTTTTAGTTAATTCAATAATGCAATTACTACCCTACCACTATTAGAAGCTTCTCAATTAGTGACCAATTGCATAAAACTTATAATAGTCAATTCTTATTAATACAATGTTAAACAAGAAGTTATACCAAACTACTGAACTAATCCTAATTATTCTGACTAAGTGATTAAACGAGATACGATTTCAAAGTCTTAAAATAAGCTGATATCCCAATTATACGAAACAAATCCACAAGACCAGTCTTAAAGAAACAACAGTGAACAGAAATAATTTATACAAAGAACTAATCGAATTTCAAATGAAATTGACCAAAAAAGAAAAAAGAGACGAGGAAGACGAATATCAGAATAAACATTAATAGAATATAAACATAGAATCAGGACAGAGACTCACCGGTCATTAGTAATTGAAGAAAACCTTCGAATCTTCAATTTTTAAACCAGATTTTGACTTTAACTATGTGTTCTTATCAAGAACACACAGATAAAGTCAAAATTAGCTTAAAGTATCAGCGAATCTTGACTCTGCAGTTTTAGGTTTAAAACTTAGATTCATTATTCGACAAGTTCTGGTTTAATTCGAGGGTAACAAATTGTGGATTAAGGAAGAGGAGAGGGAGGTGGCTTCAGGGTGTTAATTTGGGAGGGATTGGAGCTGGCGCCACCACCGGAAGGCTGTGGTGAATGGTGGCGGCTGCTAGGGTTCATCCCTTTAAATCGAGATTCGAACAGTTCTAGAGATGTTCGAGGGAACTGGAGCAGGGATTTGGTATGAGGGGCTTGTGATGTTCATGGGGTGTGGTTTTCAGGCGGATTGGAGCCGGCACCGCCGGGTTTAGGGCGGTGGAAAAGGGTGGCGGCTACTAGGGTTACTCGTCTCTGAAGAGACGATGTGAGACGAGTGAGAGGAGGGGGGTGTTCAGAGGGGGTGTGGTCTGTTTGGACAAATATATATTGGGGGTGAAATTAGATCCAGGCCGTTCGATCAAACAAGATCAACGGCTTGGATCATCTGACTAAATGGAACGCCAATGTTTTAAACACCTTTGAGACCGGATCGGTCTCTAAAAAATAGGTCTAGGTCGGATACGGGTGATGAGGTGCTTTCTAGATCGTTGGATGAACGATTTTTAACGGCTCAGATTGAAGCATGTCCAAACGACGTCGTTTGGTTTAGTATTGTGATGGGCTGGGTATTGAGGCGGGTTTGGACCGGTTTTAGTTGGGTTTTGAAGAATATTTTGGGCCTGTAGATTTGGGTTTGAAGAATAGCCCATACTTTTGATTTCTCATTTCTTTCCTCTTTCTTTTCAAATTAGTTCCCTCCTTTTCTTGTTTTATTTATTAATTTTTCAAAAATTAAAATTCTAAATTAAGTTATCAAACAAAAATTAATCTAAAAATACTAATTAACTCCAAATGATAATTATCACGAATAATTAAAATACTAATTTAAAAGAAAATCACACAATTTGACAAAAAATATGTTATTATTTTTTGATTTTTCATTTTTGTAAAATACCTAATTATTAATTCAAAAAAAAATGTAAAACCAATTCCTAAATGTAGATACTATATTTTTGTATTTTATAATGCGTTAATAAAATTAAACATATACACAAACATATGCAAACAATCAGGAAAATAACATAATAATTCCTAAAAATAACACATAATTAAAGAAAAGACCTAATTTTGAGAATTCTTTTGGAGTAATTCGTGTGAGGCAAAAATCACGTGCTCATAGCTGCCATTCTTTGCCCGAAAACACGAAGAGTTTTCTTGCAAAGATAAAGTGAGCGGATACGAGCGATTTTTGCCCATTTGAATACTCTTTGGGAAGCATCTTTTGAAAGATTTGACCGGACCTCTGCTTTAAAGGTTTCCTACATATCCTTGGCTATAAAGGAATCAGGTCAATGTAGTTCGGGAAGTTTCGGTAGCTGGGACTACCATGAAGCTGTGGTTTCACTGTTATTGCTGCTGCTACTGCTGCTGCTGATACTACTTACTGAACTCCTTATCACACCATGAAAAAATGAAGAAGCTAGACTAAACCATGATCTATGCTTTACAAAGACTTATTTTCAAACTTGATCTTGTGACTTCTATTGCCTCGTTGATTTGTATTTCCATCAGAAGTTCCTTTGCGGCTGACTTGAATGGTATTTTTTGAAATGCTTTCCCTTTTTCTCCAGGCGGGTGTATGATTGCTGAACCTTTTAAATGTCTTCCTTTGACTATTGTTTCCTTTCCTCTGTTCTCCAAGTAGGCTCCTGACTACTCGAACTTGAATTGCTTCTTCCCTTCGTTCTCCAGGCGGGCTCCTGACTACTTGAAATTTCAATTGTATTCCCTTGTTCTCCAGGGGGGCTCCTGATTGCTAAGACTCGAAATGTATTCCCTTGTTCTCCAGGTGGGCTCCTGATTGCTGAACCTGAAATGTATTCCCTTGTTCTCCAGGCGGGCTCCTGATTTCAACAAAAATAGACAAAACAAAGAAAATGTTCTGCCCCAATGTGGTGGCTGGGCACATGTGTGAGTGTAAACTAAATCATGTTAGCAAATATCAGTAATAACTTGAAAACTAAAACTTGAGTTGTACTCCCTTGCTCTCCAGGTGGGCGCCTGATTGCTGAAACTTCAAGCGTTGTTCCTTGTTCTCCAGGTGGACGCCTGATTGCTGATACTTCAACTATATTTCCTTGATCTCTAGGTGGACGCCTAATTGCTAGTACTTCAACTGTTGTTCCTTGTTCTCCAGGTGGATGCCTGATTGCTGATACTTCAACTATTTTTCCTTGTTCTCCAGGTGGATGCCTGATTGCTAGTACTTCAACTGTTGTTCCTTGTTCTCCAGGTGGACGCCTGATTGCTGATACTTTAACTGTTGTTCCTTGTTCTCCAGGTGGACGCCTGATTACTGAATCTTCAACTGCTTTTCCTTGTTCTCCAGGTGGACGCATGATTACTGAATCTTCAACTGATTTTCCTTAACATCCGTGTTGTTCTTCCCTGTTTTTCAGATGGGCACCTGACTTCAACAAAATAGACATAACAAAAAGAAAAATTTTCTACCCCAGTTTGGTAGTTGGGTGCATCTGTGAGTGTTAAATTGAATCATATTACTAAATATTACTAAGAATTTGAAAGCTAGGTCTCATTATCCAGGGGGGTCCTAACAACTCTTAACTAAACAACAATTTTAAATCTAAGCTATATCTTGTAAAGGTATGACTTCCGCTAAATCTTGTTATCTAAGAAGGTTTTAAACTACACCCCATTATCCCGGAGGGTCCTGACAACTCTTAAATCAAATGATAATTTTAAAGCTAAATTATATCTACTGAAGGTATGTCTTATGCTAAATCTTGTTATCCAAGCCAGTTTTAAACTACGCCCCATTATCTAGAAGGGTCCTGACAACTCTTAAATCAAGTCTTATCTTTAATAGTGACAATTTTACAGCTAAATTATATTACCCTACAACAGAACTTATGCTAAACCCTATTATCTAATGGAAATCTCAAAGCTAGGTCCCATTATTCAGGAGGGTCCTGAAAATTCTGCAATCAAACTTGCCTGGTACTTGTTCTCCTTACGGATGATTTCCTAAAACAAATGCCATCTTTGCCTCTGTTTCAAATCAAAGAAAATCTTATCAGTTTAAAACGTGGTGGTTAGTTGTGGCATTCTTGCTGGGGGTGGTTTTTTCTTTGCGAGGCTTTGCTTCGTTCTAACTGCCTTGAACATGGTCGAAGGATTGTTTTGACCTTCTGACCGATCCTTGACTGCAGGATCCCCAACTGTTGTTCTCCATTTCTGACCTTTATGTCTGAACTCGTATATATCCCACGACATTACTGAACCATTCTGCCGATTTAACTTTTGCTTACACCCTATGTCCCACTTTCATCGTATTATCTTTGGCATGTCCTAGCCGAATTTTGCTTTGTGCAATTTTGAAACTGGTAGTAAACTTTGAAATTCCTTCTTATTCGTTGAAACAAGGCTAAACTTGGAAGAGCTTTAGAGGAGTAAAATTAACAGCAATGAAATGCAATGATTTTGAGAATTAAGAATAAAGAAGAGAATCCAAATTTGGACGACTGTTGGAGATAGGAAAAGAAACTTATCTGAGTGGATTCACTGGCACCAATGATCATGGTATGCATTTTGGATTAATCAGCCCAGTCTATTTAACCAATATCTTTTCAAATTATTTTACTTTGTGCTGTAAGATCTCCACAACCCAATTTACTTTCCGCCAACTTACGAACCTTGTTCAACTTGCAGTGCCCTGAAAGGTTTTCACCGACAAACCCCTCTCATTTGTTTGTTCCTCAATTCCTTGTCGCCTTATGGTGCCCGTGAAGGTTTTCACCAATAAGACTCTCTCATTTTTATTTTCTCTCGGCTTTCGTCGCCTCATGGTGCCTATGAGGGTTTTCACCAATAAGACTCTCTCATTTTTTTTGATTTCTCTTGCTTAAACCGGAGTGTTACCCCTGATATGAATTCTCTTTACATTTCTTGACTTGGCATCTCTCGAAGACTGATGGGTAGGTCTTTCTTTGGGCAACAATGTGGGTTCTTGGATATGTTTGGAAAGAAAAAGGTATAAAGGGGCTCAAAACAACTTCAAAATGGGTTAGAATTATAACTTTTGGAATCACATTTCCTATTACAATCACAACTTCTACCCCAGTTTCTTGCTGGGGAATCTTTTGATATTTTATTTTACTATGACCGAGCCGTGAGGCTGCCTACATATCCTTAACAGGAATCAGGTCAAACGTAGTTCACACCTGAATTTCCTTGTTGTTATACTTTCTCTTTTCACTTCTTTTCTTTTCTCTTTTCTCTTTTTCTTTATTTTCTCTCTTTTTCGTTATTGATTCCAAAAGAGGGGTATGAAAGAAATAAATAAAGATCAAAAGGGGGAACAAAAGGTAAAGTGTTTAGATAGCAGAACGAATTGCCTTCATCATTTCAATCTTCAAAACAATGCCCGGTACAAACAATCAACAATTATAACAAAGAAATCATACATAATATCTCTTGACCGTATCAGAATTGATGGCCATGTCTATGCATTTTCCTTCAATATCTGTTAAACATAGAGCACCATTAGACAATACTCTGGTTATAATAAATGGCCCTTGCCAATTCGGGGCGAACTTGCCTTTTGCTTCAACCTGATGTGGAAGGATACGTTTCAGCACTTGCTGACCCACTTCAAACTTTCGAGGATGCACCTTTTTGTTGTATGCTCTTACCATTCTCTTTTGATATAACTGGCCATGACATATTGCTGCCAATAGTTTTTCATCAATCAAGTTCAACTGCTCCAAACGGGTTTTGACCCACTCATCATCATCAATCTTAGCCTCAACGACAATTCGAAGGGAAGGGATTTCAACTTCTGCAGGTATTACTGCTTCAGTGCCATATACCAACAAATAAGGAGTTGCACCTACCAAAGTACGAACAGTAGTGTGATATCCCAACAACGCAAATGGTAATTTTTCGTGCCATTGCCTCGAACCTTCTACCATTTTCCGAAGTATATTCTTTATGTTTTTTTTGGCTGCCTCGACTGCTCCATTCGCCTTGGGACGATATGGGGTAGAATTGCGATGTGTAATCTTAAACTGTTGACATACCTCTTCCATCAAGTTACTGTTAAGATTAGCACCATTATCTGTGATGATCACCTTTGGGATTCCGAATCGACAGATGATATTTGAGTGAACAAAATCGACCACTGCTTTCTTGGTCACCGATTTGAAAGTTTTGGCCTCAACCCACTTGGTGAAATAATCTGTGACGACCCGACCCGTCGTCTCATGAATTACTACTCCGTTTTCCCCATTTTCAGCTTCCTTATGCTTCATTATCCATATCTTGTGTAATCGAGTTGATTTGAAGTGGTTTTAATAAGAAATGAGACACTTAGTCTCTTTCAAGAAGCCTTAAGTTGGAAAAGTCAATCGGACGCTGACTTATGAGTTAGAGTGCTCGGAGGTGAATTCCAATGGTTCGGTTAGCTCCGGGAGATGATTTGTGATTTAGGAGCGTGATCGGAAGTGATTTTGGAGGTTCGGTGTAGAAGTTAGCCTATTTTGACGAAGTTAGGATTTTGGCGAAATCCAGTTGGTATGCGAGATTTTGATCCGAGGGTCGGAATGGAATTCTGAGAGTTTCTGTAGCTTTGTTATGTCATTTTGGACTTGTCTGCAAAATTTGAGGTCATTCGGACTAGTTTTCATGTGTTTCGGCATCGGTTGTGAACTTTTAAAATTAAATAAGTTCTTAGGCTTGAATCCATGCATAATTGGTGATTTTGATCATATGTGATGTGATTTGAGGCCTCGACTAAGTCCGTGATGTGTTTTCAGACTTGTTGGTGCTTTTGGTTGAGGTCCCGGGGGCTTCGGGTGTGTTTCGGGTGAGTTTTGAGCGAGTACAGATACCCCGGAACTTAGAAAAATGGAGAGGGCAGCAGTGGCGGCGCGGACCGCGCTCCTTCTCGCGCTGGGCGCGCGGCCGCGCAGGGGAAGAATCTGTAGGTCACTGGTCCTACGTCGGAGGTTCATATCTTTTTATCTACAAGGAATTTTGAGGTTATTCAAAAACGAAAGTTGTAGATCTTTGAATCTAGTTTTCAGAAACATATTATAATAGGCATTTGGACATTTGTTGAGAAAGTTACGGCCTAAATAGTGAAGCCTGTCACTGCAGTTAAATTGCTGCGCGGCCGCGACCATTTTTGTGCGGTCAACACTCTCTGGGCGCGGACCGCGGTCATTTTTGTGCGGTCAGCACTGTCGGAATCCGAGGGGTACTCTATAAATACGAGATTTTGGGTTTTATGTGATATTTTGACCTATAGAGCTCGGATTTTGGTGATTTTTCGAAGGTTTTTCAAGAAATTTATCGGGGTAAGTGATTCAAACTCAGATTTGGTTAGAGTACATGAATATACCATTGAATTCATCATTTAATAAGTGATTTGAGATGGAATTTGGGAAGAACTACGGCTTGAGTTTTGAGATTCTAAATTGAGGATTTGATGAGTAATTTGAACTCCGATTTTTACATTCTTGGTATGTATGAACTCGTGGAAAGATGAGGAATCTAAATATGTAAAAATTTCTGAATTTCGAGAAGTGGGTCCGGGGCTCGGGTTTTAGTAATTTCGGAATTTGTGCCCGAATTTGATTGTTTTCGCTTGGACTTTGTTCCCTTAGCATAGTGTGATATATTCGCTCTGTTTTTGGTTAGATACGACGCGCGTGGAGGCCGGGTTGAGGGGCAAAGGCATCGCGGGCTAGAGATCTTACCGGTTCGAGGTGAGTAATACTTGTAAATGATATCCTGTGGGTTTGAAACCCCAGATTTGCACATTATAGTGCTGTATTGAGGTGACTTGCACACCAGATATGAGCGTGGGGTAGAGCACCGTTGGGGATTGTGACTTGGTCCATCCCGGTTGTTGATTTTACTGCGTATTTGACTGAAATTACTTGTTATCATCATAATTTGGGCTGATTGCCATGTTTGGGGCCTTGTGCCAACTTGTAGAATCCTTCGGGGATTGATATTACTGTTTTAGCATAATTTGCATATTATACGGTCTCAGACCAAGGTTTTGAATACTGTTTTGCAAACTCAGCCATATTTCTAAGTTTTAAAAACTCAAATGATATTTTAAGTGTTATCTTGGGCTGAGGACTACTGTTTTATAAATGCCCATGGGGCTCATAATGATTTTTGAACTGTGCATGGATCGGGCTGCGCGCTGCAGCAGTGTATATATATTGGATCAGACTGCACGCCACAGTAACATTGCGCCTGGACTGTAGGAGCCCCTCCGGAGTCTGTACACACCCCAGTGAGCGCCGTCGACGTTAAATGGATCGGACTGCACGCCGCAGTGGGTACCAGAGTGTACCATCATATGCATTGCATTGCATTCATACATTTGTGCACTATTTGTTGTTTATGTCATTTCTTGAGATATTTATTTGTTGTTCTGAGATTGTCTGATCACTTTCAAAGTGGATAAATTTGAGAGAGTGGTAACAGTGACACTGTATAATGTATAGGGGTCAGGTAACAGTGGCTGTCCAGCGGTAAGAATATTGCCTGAAGGGCGAGTTATGAGTTCAATTAGACATACTTGCTTGTGCCCGAGAAGCTGACTTTTGTGCTAACTTGCACTACCTGTCCTGCATTTACTGGCTTAAATTGTTGGAAAAATGATATTTTTGAATGTGATTTTAAACTGAGGCAGATATTTTCTAAGGAAGTTTCCCGGACCTACTGTTTTTCTAAAATAGTTGTGTTGCCCCATATTGCATGGTGGAGTGCTCTTACAGGATTTCTTGCCTTCAGTTATTATTTACTCTTATTACCACTGAGTTGGAAGTACTCACTTTACTCCCTGTACCTCGTGTGCAGTTGCAGGTATTGTTTGCCCGGTAGCGGCTTATTAGCGGATTGAAGATTTGTTATCGTAGCTGAGCCAGGTGACCACTAGCGTCCGCGGCACCGGATCTTCTCCCTTATTTTATGTTGTTCATATTAATTTCGGACTTTGTTTCCCATTTCCGGACTTGTAGTTCTTTAGTGAATTTTGTAGTAGCTCATGACTAGTGACACCCCGATGTCGGGCTGTGACGGGATGGTTCCCAGTTGTTATTGTTGTTTTCCGTGCTTTTGATTATGCTAATCATGTTTTAGCTTTATAAATGTTAAATAACTATTAAAAAGAAGCGTTTGTTTTGTTGGCTGGCCTTGTCTTTATGAGAGGCGCAATCACGATCGGGTTTGGGATTTGGGTCGTGACAAGTTGGTATCAGAGCCTAGGTTACTAGGTCTCACGAGTCATGAGCAGGTTTAGTAGTGTCTCGCGGATCAGTACGGAGACGTCTGTATTTATCCTTGAGAGGCTGCAGAACCTTTAGGAAAACTTCACATTCTTGAATTATTATAGTGCGTTCTTGATTCAGCTTGAAAAGTAATTCTTGAAATTCCTTCCACGCGTTTGCATGCGCAAACGAGCGCTCAGTATCAGATGAGCCTTGATGGCTTGTGATTCCCTGATTGAGGGGCGAGACGTGTTCGCTTTGAGTTTGATGTTGGGCCAGTCTGGAGGACTTGAGGCCGGATCTTTGCTTATGGCTTGAGCACCAAGGTGCTGATTGTGCGAGCTAGTGTTATGAACTTATATGTTCAACATTGTCCATATTAGTGGGAATGATGGCTGGATAGTTACCTGAGGAGTATGATAGTATTACGAGATCTATCTATATAGCTTGGAAGTGACGAGCAAGGTCTACTGGATGATTGATGAACTGTGGAGTGTATGATTTCCATTGTGATCGGATGTGTAGTCCCAAGTTATGGGCGCGTGAAGATTTTTTCATGTCTCCTTGTTGGAGTGGAGTAAAATTTCATGTTACGGTATGAGTTTAGACTTAGGAATATTAAGTGATTGTGTAATGTGTATGGCAGTGGAAGGTATACAAAAATATTAACTAAAGGTAAAGCTAGTGGGTAATTGGCTTATGAGGAGAATCTATTTGTCATACTAGTTAGATAAGTCTGGGAGCTGAGATCGCTTCTGTAAATGTATTATGACGAAATCTATGAGTCGAGGAGACCACCTTGAAAGTCGAAAACATTAAAGAAAGAATATGTTCTTACTCGGTTGAATAGCCCAATAATGGAGGATTGAAAGGTATTTCTATGTGTTATGATTCAAATAGGTGCAACACATGTCCATGTATCAATTTTGATGGTATAATACATGTAATATTGGGATTAGTGTTGTTGATATACATTGTGATGCTTTGTCAAGTTGTGGACGTGTTGTTAGGATGGTTTTGGTGATTCTCTGGCAGTTGGATATGCCCAATTACAAAGGAAACTCTGCCAAATTTTTTGAAATATTTGGGACTTAGTAAAATTTTGGTCGCCTAGAGAGTAGGCTTGACTGTTATGTGAGTGAATGCCAGAAAATGCAGAAGAGTTAAAATTCCAGATGATTTGTGTTTCCACAAGCTTATGAAAGAGTGACTTTAATCTCACTATGGTATTATGACAGCAATGAAGTATATGCGTTATGAGTATAGTGTGTTGTGATATATGGCTTCGAGCCAAGTTGGGGAGCTTGCTATTGGTTAGCGGATTGTACGGTTATGTACTATGTTAGTTCCGATTTGATGCATGCTGGTGAATCAGTTCTGGTTGTGGAAATTGGGCCGAGAATGGCTAGAGTAAAAGAAAATTTTGATAAAGGTTATATTATGTTTCATGGGGTATGAGAATCACGGAATGTTTAGAGTTGCGGTTGGTAGAGAATGCTCGGTGCATGGAGCAAGAAGATGTTTGGTTGTATTGGAATGAGGTCATACCCTGCGGTGTCAGAGTGCTAATGAGGCACGGGTGGTTTTGTTCATTGGATCAGGTAAATTACAGTTTGAATAAGAAGTAAATGACTCTCGAGAATGGTTTTATTATGTTCAAGATTCTACATGTAACAATAAGGTGTCTTAAGGTTGTGTATGTGGTCGAAGACTGTGTTTTCACTAGAAAAGGTCAAGCCTTGTGGTATTTTTATGTTAATTATGGGATCCTATGTATCATTATCTGGAAAGTAAGGGTAACACACTTAGATTCGCAGGAAGTTCTTCATAGTATAGTATTTTGGAATGTGGTGTTTCTAGGAATAATTGATAGAAGATTCAGTGGCTTATGGGTCTTAGACAGTGTGGTCTTGTTCTCGGGTCTCGTGTAGTGAGCTTGGGTTGAGGAACTGAGGTTCTATAACAAGAGGGAATATCAAGTCAATGATGGATTAGAAGGGAAATTAGATAGATGAAATAGCTTGATAGTAGACCGAATCAGTATGGTAAGGATATGATTAATTCTTTGTATGTGTTCGAGGTAATAAGCCCTTACAAGTATTTTTGCAGCGATGCTCTTGGGTTTCGATGGCTTGCTTAGCTTGGTCGAGTTAGAAGGATTCAGTCCTGGCAGGTCTGATTTGTGCAAAGGGAAAATCGGAGAGTTCTTGATGGTTTCTACCGTGGTTGAAGAGGTGCATTTTCTATGGATATGAGAGACATGTGATGTGTAGTGATTTTTCTTCTAGATGGGATCAATGGAAGTTCTTGACTAGTTGAGTGCATAAACGTTCCTGGTTCGGAAGGGAGGTGAAGTCCTCATATTACCTTAGGATGATATGGTATATGCAATATGTTGTGAAGGATTGAGAATTGCATGTGTAAGGTTATGTTTCAGTTCTAAATGGAAATTCATAACATTCTTAGGTGGTACAGGCAACTTTGGGGTGAATGATCTTCAGATGATTGAGGAAATTGTATTTCTAATCATAGTGATTTGTAGAGGGTACATGTTTCAGAAAAAGAGCAATGTGATTAAGTTGATGGCACTTCAATAGTATTGCGGCACTTTTAAGGCTGGATCTTTACTTGTTGGTATGTTAGATTTTGTACGTGATGTCAGAATTTAGACTGGTTGTCTTAGCATCGGGAAATTTGTGAACTATTGTGCCATGGGCTATGCCAGAAATGCCACGGGTTGAGTGGCGAGGTGAGTTGGATTATGTTCTATCAGGTTTGCGGGGTATGTGTTATTTGACTCACCGTGGGTGTAATGAATTGCTCTGGCTCCGGACATCAATTGATCGTGGTTGTCGATTTCAAGCATAGTCACTTGAGGCATTTCATGTGGAGTAGTACATAGATAGGATTGCGCGTTGTAGCAAAGCTTTGTGCGGGTCAAATCTGTGTGTCCTATTTCTATGATGTGAGACAGGGTCTCAGCCTTGTGTTGTGGCAATACTAGTGAGTTTGAGGTACAACTCTCTCAGTTGAGTCATTTTCATGCTTTGAGTATATTCGGACCGTTTCTTATGGGTGCACGTATTACGCAAGTTGAGGCTTAGGCCTGTATTGAGGTGTCATATTACCAGAGAGGTGTGTTGGATTCGAGGTGATAGTTGGGGTCATTGATGAACACGAATAGATTTGATTTTGGCTTGTTAGAAGGATAATATTGAGGTCAACTCGAAAATCTGTTGTGGTATTAGTCAAAAGGGAAGTGGTTTCATAAGTGGTTGATCTGAGAGATGGTTATGGTTTGATGCGTGTCTCATTTATCGTTGGCAGTATATGAAAGTGTTGGAATAAGACTTTAGCTAATAAAGGATTTTCTATTGGTATTTGGTTGCTGTGGGCAACTACTGTGAATAGAAGTCATCGTTTCGAGTGCTTGGATTACACGGTAGAACATATGATTTCACCCGAGGGTGCAGGTATGGTTTATCACAGCTGGTTCGAGACTATTCAAGGTAAAGGTGTGATGTTTTGATCATATCGGTGGTTTCAGAAGTAGAAAGGTAGTTCTATGATTTATGGGCTAGACTGGATTAGGTATTTCGATTTAAATGTGTTATCGGAACTATATGAGATATAGTGACGTGGGATCACCCCCGGGTATATGCTTAGTAAGGTTACTCAGCTTTTGGTTGGCTTCTAGGGCAACTCTGGGTACGCTCGAGGACGAGCGTTTGTTTAAGTTGGGGAGAATGTGACGACCCGACCCGTCGTCTCATGAATTACTACTCTGTTTTCCCCATTTTCAGCTTCCTTATGCTTCATTATCCATATATATTGTAATCGAGTTGATTTGAAGTGGTTTTAATAAGAAATGAGAAACTTAGTCTCTTTCAAGAAGCCTTAAGTTGGAAAAGCTAACCGGACACTGACTTATGAGTTAGAGTGCTCAGAGGTGAATTCTGATGGTTCGGTTAGCTCCGGGAGATGATTTGTGATTTAGAAGCGTGATCGGAAGTGATTTTGGAGGTTCGGTGTAGAAGTTAGCCTATTTTGGCGAAGTTAGGATTTTGGCGAAATCCAGTTGGTATGAGAGATTTTGATCCGAGGGTCGGAATGGAATTCCGAGAGTTTCTTTAGCTTCGTTATGTCATTTTGGACTTGTCTACAAAATTTGAGGTCATTCAGACTAGTTTTCATGTGTTTCGGCATCGGTTGTGAACTTTTAAAATTAAATAAGTTCTTAGGCTTGAATCCATGCATAATTGGTGATTTTGATGATATGTGATGTGATTTGAGGCCTCGACTAAGTCTGTGATGTGTTTTTAGACTTGTTGGTGCTTTTGGTTGAGGTCCCGGGGGCCTTGGGTGTGTTTCGGGTGAGTTTTGAGCGAGTACGGACACCCCGGAACCTAGAAAAATGGAGAGGGAAGCAGTGGCGGCGCGGACCGCGCTGCCGCGCATGGGAAAAATCTGCAGGTCACTGGTCCTACTTCGGAGGTTCATATCTTTTTATCTACAAGGAATTTTGAGGTGATTCAATAACGAAACTTGTAGAGCTTTGAATCTAGTTTTCAGAAACATATTTTAATAGGCATTCGGACATTTTTAGAGAAAGTTACGGTCTAAATAGTGAAGCCTGTCACTGCAGTCAAATTGCTGCGCGGCCGCGACCATTTTTGTGCGGTCATCAATCCCTGGGCACGGACCGCGGTCATTTTTGTGCAGTCAGCACTGTTGGAATCCGAGGTGTACTCTATAAATACGAGATTTTGGGTTTTGTTTGATATTTTGACCTATAGAGCTCGGATTTTGGCGATATTTCGAAGGTTTTTCAAGAAATTCATCGGGGTAAGTGATTCTAACTCAGATTTGGTTAGAGTACATGAATATACCATTGAATTCATCATTTAATAAGTGATTTGAGATGGAATTTGGGATAACTAGGGCTTGAGTTTTGAGATTCTAAATTGAGGATTTGAGGGGTCATTTGAACTCCGATTTTTACATTCTTGGTATGTGTGAACTCGTGGAAAGATGAGGAATCTAAATATGTAAAAATTTCTGAATTTCGAGAAGTGGGCCTGAATTTGTGCCCGAATTTGATTATTTTCACTTGGGCTTTGTTCCCTTAGCATATTGTGATATATTCGCTTTGTTTTTGGTTAGATACGACGCACGTGGAGGCCGGGTTGAGGGGCAAAGGCATCGCGGGCTAGAGATCTCACCGGTTCGAGGTGAATAATACTTGTAAATGATATCCTGAGGGTTTGAAACCCCGGATTTGCACATCATAGTGCTGTATTGAGGTGACTTGCACGCCGGATATGAGCGTGGGGTAGAGCACCGTTGGGGATTGTGACTTGGTCCGTCCCGGTTGTTGATTTTACTGCGTATTTGACTGAAATTACTTGTTATCATCATAATTTGGGCTAATTGCCATGTTTGGGGCCTTGTTCCAACTTGTAGAATCCTTCGGGGATTGATATTACTGTTTTAGCATAATTTGCATATTATACGGTCTCAGACCAAGGTTTTAAATACTGTTTTGCAAACTCAGCCATATTTCTAAGTTTTGAAAACTTAAATGATATTTTAAGTGTTATTTCGGGCTGAGGACTACTGTTTTATAAATGCCCATGGGGCTCATAATGATTTTTGAACTATGCATGGATCGGGCTGCGCGCCGCAACAGTATTTATACTGAGATGAGCATGGATCGGGTTGCGCGCCGCAACAGTGTATATATTGGATCGGACTGCATGCCGCAGTAACATTGCGCTTGGGCTGTCGGAACCCCTCCGAAGTCTGTACACACCCCCAGTGAGCGCCGTCGACGTTAAATGGATCGGACTGCACGCCGCAGTGGGTACCAGAGTGTACCGTCATATGCATTGCATTGCATTCGTACATTTGTGCACTATTTGTTGTATATGTCATTTCTTGAGATATTTATTTGTTGTTCTGAGAATGTCTGATCACTTTCAAAGTAGATAAATTTGAGAAAGTGGTAACAGTGACACTGTATAATGTATAGGGGTCAGGTAACAGTGGCTGACCAGCGGTAAGAATATTGCCTGAAGGGCGAGTTATGAGTTCAATTAGACATACTTGCTTGTGCCCGAAAGGCTGACTTTTGTGCTAACTTGCACTACCTGTCCTGCATTTACTGGCTTAAATTATTGGAAAAATGATATTTTCGAATGTGATTTTAAACTGAGGCAGATATTTTCTAAGGAAGTTTCCCGGACCTACTGTTTTTCTCAAATGGTTGTGTTGCCCCATATTGCATGGTGGAGTGCTCTTACGGGATTTCTTGCCTTCAGTTATTATTTACTCTTAATACCACTGAGTTGGAAGTACTCACTTTACTCCCTGTACCTCGCGTGCAGTTGCAGGTATTGTTTGCCCGGTAGCGGCTTACTAGAGGATTGAAGATTTGTTATCGTAGCTGAGCCAGGTGACCGCTAGCGTCCGCGGCACCGGATCTTCTCCCTTATTTTATGTTGTTCATATTAATTTCAGACTTTGTTTCCCATTTCCGGACTTGTAGTTCTTTAGTGAATTCTGTAGTAGATCATGACTATTGACACCCCGATGTCGGGTTGTGACGGGATGGTTCCCAGTTGTTATCGTTGTTTTCTGCGCTTTTGATTATGCTAATCATGTTTTAGCTTTATAAATGCTAAATAACTGTTAAAAAGATGCGTTTGTTTTGTTGGATGGCCTTGTCTTCACGAGAGGCGCCATCACGATCGGGTTTGGGATTTGGGTCGTGACATAATCAATGGCTACCAGAATGAACCTGTGCCCGTTGGATGCTGCTGGCTCAATTGGTCCAATGACATCCATGCCCCAAGCAACAAAGGGCCATGGTGCCGACATTGTGTGTAATTCCGATGGTGGAGAATGATTCAAATCTCCGTGTATCTGGCACTGACGACATTTGCACACAAAATTGATACAATCTCGCTCCATGGTAAGCCAATAATAGCCTGCTCGAAGAAGTTTCTTTGCCAGCACATATCCGCTCATATGTGGTCCGCAGACTCCCGAATGTTCTTCGGACATGACAGTCGTAGCTTGTCTAGCATCTATGCATCTTAATAATCCAAGGTCTGGTGTTCTCTTATACAAAACTTCTCCATTTAAGAAGAATCCATTTGCCAACCGTCGAATTGTTCTTTTTTGATCCCCCGTGGCTTGCACTGGATATATCCCCATTCTAATGTACTCCTTGATATCGTGGAACCATGGTTCACCATCAAGTTCTTCTTCAATCATGTTACAATAAGCATGTTGATCTCGGACTTGAATATTTAGAGGATCGACATAAGCTTTGTCCAGATGGTGCAACATTGATGCCAGGATAGCCAAAGCATCGACAACCTCATTATGGACCCTTGGAATATGCCTGAACTCCACTGATCGAAACCGTTTACAAAGATCATGCAAGCATTGTCGGTACGGTATGAGCTTCAAATCTCGCGTTTCCCATTCTCCTTGAATTTGATGTACCAGAAGATCCGAGTCTCCCAAGACCAAGACTTCCTGGATATCCATGTCTGCAGCTAGTCTTACATCCAAAATACAGGCTTCATACTCAGCCATATTATTGGTACAATAAAACCGAAGCTGATCCGTAATAGGATAGTGATGCCCTGTTTCAGAAATAAGCACAGCTCCTATTCCGACTCTTTTCATGTTGGCAGCCCCATCAAAGAAAAGTTTCCAGCCTGGTTTTTCAATTTGCTCCAGTTCATCGATATGCATCACTTCTTCATCGGGAAAATAAGTTCTCAATGGCTCGTAATCTTCATCGACCGGGTTTTCGTCCAAATGATCGGCCAATGCTTGGGCTTTCATCGCAGTCCGAGTCACATAAATGATGTCAAACTCTGTGAGCAAGATTTGCCACTTCGCAAGTCTTCCTGTCGGCATAGGATTTTGAAAGATATACTTCAACGGATCCAAGCGCGAAATGAGGTAAGTAGTGTATGATGACAAATAATGTTTCAATTTCTGAGCCACCCAAGTTAGGGCGCAACATGTCCTTTCCAGATGAGTGTACTTAACCTCATAAGCCGTGAACTTCTTGCTAAGATAGTAGATGGCCTGTTCCTTTCTGCCGGTGATGTTATGCTGCCCCAGTACACAGCCAAATGAATTTTCCAAGACTATCAAGTAAAGAATCAAAGGTCTCCCTGGTTCTGGCGGAACCAACACGGATGGGTTTGACAAGTATCCTTTTATCTTATCAAATGCTTCTTGACACTCATCAGTCCACTTGACCGTAACATCCTTCTTCAGCAGTTTGAAAATAGGCTCACAAGTTGTCGTGAGCTGAGCAATAAACCTGCTGATGTAGTTCAACCTCCCTAACAGACTCATCACTTCAGTCTTGTTCCTCGGAGGTGGCAATTCTTGGATGGCTTTGATCTTTGATGGGTCCAACTCAATGCCTCACTGGCTGACTATGAATCCTAACAGCTTTCCGGATGGAACACCAAATGCGCACTTGGTAGGGTTAAGCTTGAGGTTGTACCTGCGAAGTCTCAGGAAGAATTTCCTCAAATCCCCAACATGGTCGGCCTGACGCTTTGATTTTATGATCACATCATCCATATATACCTCAATCTCCTTGTGTATCATATCATGAAACACCGTAGTCATTGCTCTCATGTGAGTTGCCCCGACGTTCTTCAAACCAAATGGCATTACCCGGTAGCAGTAAGTTCCCCATGGTCTGATGAATGTCGTCTTTTCTGCATCTTCTTCATCCATTAGAATCTGATGATACCTTGCATAACAATCCACAAAAGATCCAATCTCACGCTTGGCATAATTATAGATCAAAATGTGGATATTGGGTAGTGGGAAGTTATCCTTCGGACTTGCTTTGTTGAGATTGCGGTAATCGATGCATACTCTGATCTTGCCGTCCTTCTTTGGCACATGCACGACATTAGCCAACCAAACAGGATATCGAGTGACCTAAATAACCTCTGTATCCAAATGTTTGGTGATTTCTTCTTTAATCTTCACACTCATATCAGTTTTGAATTTCCTCAACTTTTTCTTGATGGGAGGAAATGCTGGATCAGTGGGAAATTTGTGGACCACTAAATCAGTGATCAAACCCGGCATGTCGTCATACTACCATGCAAAAACATCTTTGTATTCGATGAGTGCTTTGATTAACTCTTTCCGGATCTTTGGCTCGAGATGGACACTTATTTTAGTCTCTTTGATATTGTCTGTGTCTCCTAAATTGACGGTTTCTGTTTCATTCAGGTTGGGTTTGGGTTTTTCTTCGAAGTGAATTAACTCCTTACTAATCTCTTCGAAGGCTTCATCTTCATCGTATTCTGATTCGTAGTCACAATCTACTTCTTGAATTATTATTTCGGAATCAGATTGATTTTTAAGACTGGACTGAGGATTCCTCATGCATGTCACTCCATTAGAACCAGCGTAAAAAGAACTATACAGAAAAGAAAAGAAAAACAAAAGAAAAACTATCAGGAATGATAGAGAAAGGGAAACTGCATTTCATTGAATGATGAAAGATAACAAGGTTTGCACACTTCAAACAGACTGAAAGATAAAAAATCTGGATTACAACCCTGGAATAACCCAGACAAACTGAAGGAAACTCAAAATAAACTACCAAGACTCCTTCCGAGTAGGGAGAGGAGTAGCCTTCCAATTGTTAAGCTTTGTTTTTAGCCCGAAAAATTGCACTTCCGCGTTGCTAGAACCCTCTCCAATTTCCACCATGTTCACACTGTCAAACAACTCCTCAAATCTTTCAATTAACTCCTTGTCAGGATCAGTCACAGAACTGGGAATTGCTGTTACTGGGCGACTTCTGGTACCAGACTTGACAAATGATTTGGAAAGACGTGGGACTGGCTTTGAAAGGACCCATGCCTTCTGTTTTAGCTTTCTGGCCTTTCTTATGTCTGCGGCAGTGGGCTTGAATCCCAAACCAAATGTTCCCAAGTTTTTGGTAAGGTACACCGACTGTATGATGCCTTCCAAAGATGAGCCCAAACCTTTACCGAGTACAAAACCATTCTTCAACATCTCATAGGCTACCATGACTGATGCGGCAGTTATCTTTGGATTTGGAATGTATTTCCCCTCCGGAACTTTCTCTACCAATATCGTGTTAGAAACTTGGTAGACCTATGGTCCCTGGTCATCTTCCACTTCAATGACCGGTACAATGGCATTGCTGCGAGCACATAAACTGTCTTCCCCATGCACCACTATTTCTTGTCTATCCCATTCAAATTTGACTACCTGGTGTAGTGTTGACAGGACTGCTTTAGCGGCATGGATCCATGGTCGACCCAACAGGAAATTATAGGAAACAACTATATCCAGCACCTGAAACTCCATTGTGAACTCAACTGGCCCTATCGTCAGCTCCAGTACTATGTCCCCAACTAAATCTTTACCTCTGCCGTCAAATCCCCGCACGCAAATACTATTTTTATGGATCCTCTCATCTTCTATTTTCAACTTGCTTAGAGTGGAGAGAGGACAGATGTTTGCGCTTGACCCGTTGTCAACTAATACCCGGGTCACCACAGAGTTCTCACATTTTAATGTGAGGTAAAGAGCTCTGTTGTGCTCAGTACCTTCTACAGGCGATTCATTATCGGAAAATGTTACTCTGTTTACTTCGAATATTTTGATGGCTATTATTTCCAAGTGATTCAAGGAGATCTTATCGGGAACGCGCGCCTCATTCAAGATCTTCATTAAAGCTTGACGGTGCTCACCCGAATGGATCAATAATGACAATAGGGAAATTTGAGCATGCATCTTTCTTAATTGTTCCACGATAGAGTAGTCCTGTAGCTTCATCTTCTTCAAGAATTCTTCTGCTTCTTCTTCAGTTACGACTTTCTTTACTAGAGTTGGATTATTTTTAGCTCTTCTTAACTCCTCGGGAGTAAAACACCTTCCCGAGCGAGTCAAGCCTTGTACTTCACAAATTTCTTCTTTGACTTCCTTCCCTTTATACATCACTGTTACCCATTCGTAATTCGATGGAATAACCTTGCTGTTGATTATTGGTAACTGGGTTACTGACTTGATAATAACATGGTCTGCATGATCACCTTCCACGATTATGATGGGTTTGTTGGCCGCTCCTTGTACAATCACCTTCGCCCCTTCCTGTTTCGTTGCAACTTTGCTAAAAGACTCCTTTTCAACTGCCACAGATGGCTCAACACTCTTTTTGCTTGGCTTGATCACCAACTTCTCACCTGCTGATTGTTCATCTGTCTTGACTCCACTAGACCGAATCATCATGACGGTCTGTGATGGCTTCTTGGGCTCTCACTCCGCATGCACTATTTCGATCATATTTGCCTCCTGGTGGGCTGGCATTGGATTCTTGTTAATATTGGGCACCTCGGGAGCTTGAACTTCAATTCTATTGGTATCAATAAGCTCCTGTATCGTACTTTTCAAGTGCCAACACTTTTATGTATCATGACCTGGAGTACCAGAACAATACTCACAGTTGACAGTATAATCAAGATTCTTTGGAGGAGGATTTGGCAGTTTGGACTGTATCAGCCTTAGCATATCTAGTTGTTTTAGCCTGTGGAACAAACTGGTGTATGATTCTCCCAATGGAGTAAAGGTTTTCTTTTTCTGCAACCTTTCACCCTTGAATGCTTGACTAGGCCAAAAACTTGGTTCGGGAGTGCTTTGGTAGGCTCGTGGATGTGTATAAGTATTTTGTAGGACGGGAGTATGCCATTGAGTGTGGGCAGGAGGTTGGTTGTATGCTTGTGCATGGTGGACGAAAAAATGAGGTTCTGGTGGGGAATAGTAGTGTTGGGGTGGATTGTGGTGATAAGTTTGTTGGTGGGATCGAGGTTGATTGTAGTGGTAAGGCGAACCTCTGGATCCGGACCAAGTTCCTGAATCAACCATTGCTGCTTCCTCTCTCTTCTTTTTCCCAATCCCTCCTATGCCGCCCTGAATAGCCTGAGTAGTCGCTTTGATAGCCGAATAGCTCATGATTTTATTCGACTTGAGGCCTTCTTCTACCATGCCCCCCATCTTTACTACTTCGTTGAATGACTTTCCCACAGCTGAGACCAAATGGCCATAGTAAGTAGGTTCCAAAGCCTGTAGGAAGTAATCTACCATCTCACTTTCCTTCATTGGGGGATCTACTATTGCTGCTTGCTCCCTCCATCGGAAACCATATTCTCTGAAGCTTTTACTGTGCTTCTTCTCAAGTTTAGTCAAGGACAGTCGATCTGGAATGATCTCAAGATTGTATTGGAAGTGACAAGCAAATGCTTGCGCCAGATCATCCCATGTGTACCATCTCCCATGGTCTTGGCGGGTATACCATTCCAATGCTGATCCACTCAAACTCTGACTGAAGTAAGCCATTAACAATTCATCTTTTCCTCCAGCTCCCCTCATCTTGCTGCAAAAACCCCTCAAGTGGGCTACTGGATTACCGTGCCCATTGTATAGATCGAACTTGGGCATCTTGAAACCTGCCGGTAATTGCACATTCGAGAATAGACATAGGTCCTTGTAGGCCACGCTGACTTGCCCTCCCAACCACCGCATGTCTCTGAATGATTGTTCTAAGCTTTTAACTTTCCTGAACATCTCCTCCTGTTTGGTATTTTTGACTGGTTTATCAGCTTCTATCGGGAGGTCAAAGCGAGGAGTATAGGAATGGGTTTCTGGAGCTTTGAAAGTGGGCTCCGAGGGGTAGTATTGGTTGTCCTGGGCCTGGAACATAGGCTCGCTAGGAGATTTGTGGAGTGTAGCTGGTGGAGGTGCTACGAAGATAGGAGTTACTGGTGGAGGAGGGTATGGAATTGGTTTAGGGGTGGAGATTATGGTGTATGAGTAGTGGTGCCCCGGTAGTGTTGGTTAATGGGAAAGCTTAGGGATAGATCGGTGGCAGGGTGATCCTGAGTTTGAGCCGGTGGTGGAGTGAAGGTAGGGTTAGCCGGGTAAGCCATTGGTGATTGTCCTTTAGCCCAGGCCTGATACATTTCAGCCATTTGTTGTTTCAATTTGTACATATCTTCTTTCATGGCATTGACATCCATCTCTTCTTCTTCTCTCGAACGATCGATAACACTTGTGTCTACATCTGGGATAGACATGATTATTTCACCTTTGGATCTGGTTTGGTATGGGTGGGTTGCCAGTATGCTTAGGTGAACTAACTGCTTGAACTCTGAGATATCAACCAAACTTGTTAGTGATTAGAGTTAAATAAACAACCACACATAGGGTTGCAATGCACCTAGGCAATTAGTCATTTCTACCATGTATTTGCTCGGTTGCTTTTGTCATCACAACTTTTCCTGACTTTTCCCTTTTATTGTTACTCACGCCTATCTTTTATTTCCCTCCCCTTTTTTCATTTTATTCGTTTCTTTTGGTTGTGGTCGAATCTTATGAAGATTGCCCACGTATCATGACCCTGCATGAATCAGACCGAGCGTAATTCTAGCGGAAACAATTATTATTACTTTTATTTATTTCAACAAACGAAACAGTACAAAGACATAAATGACATTACATTTGGACAATACTTTAAGAAAATGGTTTTAAAGACCCGACATGTACTCAAACTAAAATATGACTATTATATGAAAAGTTTTAACAACTATGACTATGCTTCACTCCACAATCTTTTTCTTTCAATCACTAGAACATCTGCTCACGGTGGAGCTTGACCCGGCTGACCCCCTAATGTACGGTACATCCTCTCTATCTCTACTGCAAGATGACGGGCAAAAGTAGGCGCATGCTCCAAGAATCTTTCATAATCCATCCCCTGGCAGGTCACATAACTTTAAGAAGTATAAACGGCCAAATCGTGGATTTGTGCTCTGAAATCTTGGAGATTTTGGTCTTGGTTTTGCAATTGTTGTTGGCGAGTTGTGGCTATATCTCTTATGTAGCCCTCGCAATCTAAAGCTGACTCCAATTGAGCTGGAAGTCTGGCCTGCTCGAGTCTTGCCTGTGCTATCACCCTATCAATATCTGCATGCTGATGTCCTCTATTGTACATTCTCATTTCTTCCAATTGTGGATGGAGCTGAGCCTTTGAACGTACCCAATGATCCTTCTCTTTCTCGAATTGAGCCATTTCTTCTTCGAATCTCATTACTTGGTGTTTTTTACTAGATTTTGCCTCCTCATTCAACTGTATGATTTTTGCCTTAGCTTTATCTAACGCCTTTTTGGTTCTTGCCAAAATGGAGTCATAATCTTGCATCCTTTCTATCAGATTGGAAATGGTTTTCTGATCTTTCCAACTTCTCACTGGCGCTTCAGAGGCTTTCTTCATCTGTTGAAACTGAGCGCGGAGAGCTTTATTCTCGCAAATCAGACTCTTCTTTTCACCTTCTACTTCTTGTGTTTGTAAGTCTTTCTCCAAATTGAGGTTCCTCAGTCTTTCTTCTAAGGCATGAATAGTTGCTTTGTACCCCTTTTCCTTTTCACTCCAAGCCAACCGTTCTTGGATTTTGTTATCAAAGGCTTGAACATGCGGTCTTTTTATAGGCCTTCTGGGATCGGGTTTTGGTGCATCATCCACACGGGATCTTTTCTCAAACCACCTAGCATAACTCGGATTTATCTCACCTTTCGCAGGATCTGGAACTTGGGTGTCATCTTTCAAGTATCGACAACTATTCCAAATCCGTTGGATTAAAGCCTCAAGGAGTGTGGCTTCGGGGTGTAGCTCAATCACTTGCATACTCAAATCTTCATCATCAGGCACCACTTGGTATCTCCCTAGCTGTCTTAGAACTCTCTGTGGAGCATACGGCTGGACACTTCTTAAACCCAACAACAACAAATAACTCTTTAAGGTTGACATGTGTATCACCTCTATTACCGGTAGCCATCCCAAAGTCCACTAAATTTGACTTGCCACTAAAGATTTCAAATGGGATATCTAGGCTTCCACCCCTTCTGGAGATTTATAATATTTTATTCTTTCTTCATAACTCTCAATGAAATTGTCCTTGCTCAGACCATACTGCATGAACTTGGGGTGATGTCGGAGATGTTCAGTCAGCCACATTTGCAACAAAATATTGCATCCTTCGAAGAACTTTGCCCTGGACTTACACAAAGTCAACGCCCGATAAATGTCTGAGAGAATAATCGTGGCAAGAGTGTGATGTTCTTTGGTAGTGAGGACTTGTACGACTCTGGCTATGCGAATATCAATCGTCCGCTCTTTGTTTGGGAAGACCATGACTCCCAGAAAAGCCACCATGAAAGCGAAGCGACGGTGAATCTTCCAGGTGTCCTTATTTTGTTTGTTAGTAAGGCCCTTTTCATGAATTTCAAATCCATCCAGTTTTCTGAACCTCGAATATAGGAAGTTGAAAGAACAACACCCTTTGACAACGTTGCTTTTTCTGATTTGATTACTGATATTCAGAAGACTAAAGAATCGGAGTACAGAGGGAGCCTTTGGGAATATAAGATTCTGGTTTCTCAAATCTCCGTCAAAACTGGAATATCCAGCTATTTCTTCTAATGTGGGAGTAAGCTCGAAATCAGAGAAGCGAAAGACATTGTGAACGGGGTCACAAAAAGTCACTAGTGTCGTGATCAAATCATCGCATGATTTAACTTTCATAATATCTGTGAGAGCTCCCAAATACTTAATGACCCATTTCTGACCATCTCTTCCTAATTCATACCACCACATCTGAAGCCGAAATAGAAACTCATCTACATCTGTGAATGGCGGGTTTTGGATGGTGCTCATTTTGTACATGTGAGTGATTTTAATTTTAAAAACCAAAATCAAAACTCATTTTGAAAAAATCATCAATATTTCTAAAAAAACACTTCGATGAAGAAGATTGAAAGGCTGTATTTGCTAACCGGCAAAATTGTTTTTTTTTTTGAAAAAGAAAAGACCAAAGGCGGCTGTTCTTGCAAAAACAGCCTTTTGGCGCCCTTTTGGGGACATTCGGCATATTTTGGACAAGAATGTCATCGCCTTACTTATGACAACACAATGACATTTATGTACCCATATTTTTTATTTATTTATTATCTAAATATTTTTATTTATTATACTTTTTAATTAAAATAGTTGGGCCCGATGTGGGTTGCCTACGTATCTCACATCCGGCGAGAATCAAACTTACGTAATTCGTAATAACAAAACTATTTTTTTAAAAGAAACACAAAATTTCCTTATTTTTTTTTTCAAAATTTTGAAAGAATTTCAAAATATTTTGGAAATTATTTTTTTTCCCGAAAAACAGCTAATTTTCTTTCTCGGTCCTCGCATTGATTTTCCTTTTCTAACTTTTCCCTATAAGCTGGTCAACACGTAAATCCAAAACAAATGAATGCACAAGTAGCAAGTAAGATGCATTAGGATGGTCTTTTCATTTCGGGTACACCTGTCCTAGACAGACCCAACCCCCGTGTTGAGTCTCCGAAGTCAAATGCACATGATGCAAACAAACGTTACTACTAGGGATCCGACATAAAGCTGAGTTATTCTAAGTGTAAAACCTGGGGTATACTGTTCTAGACCTAGCTTACCCAAGCGGACAGCTTGAGCCGAAGTGGGGGCAACGTACCGGGAGCACGAAAGTTTAACCGGCCTAGTTACTTGGCCCAACTTCGTTCTATTTGGTACGACTTCTAATAGAAAGGTGGGCCACGCGCACGTGTGCACCATAAATTCAGAAGACTCAGAAAGAAGAAGGGTTTGGTGATAGTTTATATATATATAGTTCAGATAATATCAAAGCGGTAAAAAGCAATATTTCGCACATTAAGCACAAACATGTGAATAAAACTAGATAAAAAATAAAGCCAAATATAACAATTATTCTAAGCTCAAATTCTTGAACCCTGAACCAGAGATTCTGGGTTCTTGTCCTCAGCAGAGTCGCCAGAGCTGTCACACCTCCATTTTACCACCCCGAAAGATGATATAAGGGAGTTTTTTCCAATTAAAGTGACATTATTCGAAATGAGATTATTTCTTTATTTTTATCAGAGTCACCACTTGGAATAAATTATGGTGTCCCAAGTCACCGGTTTATTTTAAATCCCGAATCGAGGAAATTTCGACTTTCCTTTTGAAGTCTGCGAACCAGAAATTCTAAGTAAGGAATTTTGTTAACCCGGGAGAAAGTGTTAGGTATTCCCGGGTTCCGTGGTTCTAGCACGGTCGCTTAGCAATTTATGCTTGGCTTTATTGTTTAATTACTCATTTTTAAAATCTATGTGCAATTATATTTTTATCACTTTTTAATCACTTGAATTATGCGTAATTAAAGAATTGAGTTACGCGTACGTATACTCTTTTCTTTTGGCGCGTCAAAATCATGTCACGTGTGCGTGTCCACAATCAATAACGCTTTGTTTATTTTATTAAGAAAAATTTGATTGAGGTTGCGCGAACGCATACCTTGATTTTAACTTGGAAAATCATAACTATGTCACGCGGACGTGTACATAATCAAAAAAGAAATTGACTGGTTAACACCAACCTAATGCATACTAGTGTATTCAGGATATTCCATTTATTTTTCCTTTTAGATTCGAGACATTTAATTGTGTATTATTATATTTTATTTCTATTACAAAGTGTCTTAAATTAGTTCCTGATTCATCCTCTCATAATTTTTTAGCACTCTTTTTATTTCTTGCAATGTTCTTGAATTAATTCGCGACCCGCATCACTTCCTCTCTTATGATTATTTTTCACTAATAGGCATAAAATATTCTATGCCTATCTAGTATACTCTTCGTGAAACTTTTTTGTTAAAATTGACATATAAACGCGAGCAACAACTCGGCCAAAATTTAGCCATGACCTTCTGTAACTAATTAACGTAATAACAAGACATTAATTTGAAAATACAGTCACATAACTATCACAATCAAGAGAACCGATTCTTGACTCTAAGAAATGGAAATCAACAAACTAATCCAATTCTTGAAACTATTTCAAACAAAATTATCCTAGTATTATCTCCTTTATATATATATATACTATTTTTATACTTTCCCTTTAAGACTAAATGCATGATCAAATTAACAATTTACGGAAGTGATTTAAGCTTATAAGAATAGCTCGGTCATTTACACTCTGTCGACTATATTTATTAGAATACTCGTTTTCTTGGAATGATTCTTCATTCAAACCTTTAATTACAAAGAACGATAGTGTTAACACTAAATGTTAACACGGCTAGAACTTCTTAAATTCTTATACCATACAATGTTTACAAATATAGCGTTAACATATTTAGCAATATATATGAACCAAATATTAAAGAAATGAAGAGGGACCTTTTATGAAGATCAACATGGTAAAGTTCTTCCAAACAATCCATACCCCAAATTCAATATGCATAATTTAAGCCCCAGAGTTCAAGCAAACAATTCCCAATCTACCATAATTCTAAGTTAAACGCATTAATGGAAAACTTATATATTTCGAGCTAAACTTGACTGACTAATACAGTACATCACAAGCAGAATCGAAAAGAAAATTTTACACGGATCAACCTAATACTGAATTTATGCTTTAAGACAGCTTCTCATTTATTCTGCAAATCCATTACATAAACCACTGAGATTCAAAATGTGTACCTGATGATAGCAAAGGAAACACCAAAGAAATGAAAGCTCAGCAGTCAGCAGAGGTAGGAAGGAACAACCCAGTTTTAACCCAAGAAAATAGCTATTAACCCCAGATAATTCAATGAAACAGTATATGGAAGATGGTTTCAGCAAATTCGAGATTGAAAACCAGAAAATAGAAATTAATGAAATAGTAATTTCCAGTTTTTCAGTATTTTCAGAGTTATTTTTCTTTGTATTTTTAAGTACCACCCTCTCTCTTCTGTATCTATCTCCGTGTTCTTCTTCTGATTTTCAGCTCCCTTAAATGGACATTTAATTAGTGTATTTTCCACTACAACTTATCTTCTCCATTTTAAATTATCCATTCAAATTAGTGCTTTTAGTTAATTCAATAATGCAATTACTACCCTACCACTCTTAGAAGCTTCTCAATTAGTGACCACTTGCATAAAACTTATAATAGCCAATTCTTATTAATACAATGTTAAACAAGAAGTTATACCAAACTACTAAACTAATCCTAATTATTTTGACTAAGTGTTTAAATGAGATACGATTTCAAAGTCTTAAAACAAGCTGATATCCCAATTATACGAAACAAATCCACAAGACCAGTCTTAAAGAAACAATAGTGAACAGAAATAATTTATACAAAGAACTGATCGAATTTCAAATGAAATTGACCAAATAAAGAAAAATAGACGAGGAAGACGAATATCAGAATAAAAATTAATTGAATATAAACATAGAATCAGGATAGAGACTCACCGGTCATTAGTAATTGAAGAAAACCTTCGAATCTTCAATTTTTAAATCAGATTTTGACTTTAACTGTGTGTTCTTATCAATAACACACAGATAAAGTCAAAATTAGCTTAAAGTATCAGCGAATCTTGACTCTGCAGTTTTAGGTTTAAAACTTAGATTCATTATTCGACAAGTTCTAGTTTAATTCGAGGGTAACGAATCGTGGATTAAGGAAGAGGAGAGGGAGGTGTCTTTAGGGTGTTAATTTGGGAGGGATTGGAGCCGGCGCCACCACCGTAAGGCTGTGGTGAATGGTGGCGACTGCTAGGGTTCATACCTTTAAATCGAGATTCGAACAGTTCTAAGGATGTTCAAGGGAACTGGAGCAGGGATTTGGTATGAGGGGCTTGTGATGTTCATGGGGTGTGGTTTTCAGGCAGATTGGAGCCGGCGCCGTCGGGTTTAGGGGGGTGGAAAAGGGTGTCAGCTACTAGGGTTACTCGTCTCTGAAGAGACGATGTGAGACGAGTGAGAGAAGGGGTTGTTCTGAGGGGGTGGGGTCTGTTTGGACAAATATATACTATGGGAGAAATTGGATCCTGGCCGTTCGATCAAACGAGATTAACGGCTTGGATCATCTGACTAAATGGAACGACGACGTTTTAAACACCTTTGAGACCGGATCGGTCTCTGAAAAATGGGTCTGGGTCGGATACGGGTGATGGTGTGCGTTCTAGACCGTTGGATGAACGATTTTTAACGGCTCAGATTGAAGCATGTCCAAACGATGTCGTTTAGTTTAGTATGGTGATGGGATGGGTATTGGGGCGGGTTTGGATCGGTTTTAGTTGGGTTTTGAAGAATATTTTGGGCCTGTAGATTTGGGTTTGAAGAATAGCCCAAACTTTTGATTTCTCATTTCTTTCCTCTTTCTTTTCAAATTAGTTCCCTCCTTTTCTTGTTTTATTTATTAATTTTTCGAAAATTAAAATCCTAAATTAAGTTATAAAACCAAAATTAATCTAAAACTACTAATTAACTCCAAATGATAATTATCACGAATAATTAAAATACTAATTAAAATAAAATCACATAATTTGACAAAAAATATGTTATTATTTTTTGATTTTTCATTTTTGTAAAACACCTAATTATTAATTAAAAAAAATGTAAAATCAAATCCTAAATGTAGATACTATATTTTTGTATTTTTTAATGCGTTAATAAAATTAAACATATACACAAACATATGCAAACACTCAGGAAAGTAACATAATAATTCTTAAAAATAACACATAATTACAGAAAAGACCTAATTTTGAGAATTCTTTTGGAGTAATTCGTGTGAGGCAAAAATTACGTTCTCACAGTTACGAGTGTTTGGGTTCTGTGGTATATCATGGGATTGCTCCCGATGTTGCGAGCATGGGTTATTACAGCTGGTTCGGGTCTATTAAGAGTATAAGTGTGAGGTTTTGATCGTACCGATGATTTTAGAAGTGAAAATGTGGTTCTATGGCTTATGGGCCAGATTGGATTGTGCAATTTCAGTTGCAATGTGTTATCGGACCTATATGAGATAGGGTGACGTGGGATCACCCCTGAGCATATGCATGGTAAAGTTATTTAGCTATTGGTTGACTTCTAAAACAACTCTGGGTACGTTTCGAGGACGAACGTGTATTTAAGTGGGGGAGGATGATCGCCAGTTCTCGGGCATGACTTGCCTCGTATGATGTATTATGACTGATGTAGATAATTAGTTTTGGTTTTCACGGAAATCGGTATGAATTTGAAAGAAAAGTCTCAGTTGAAATCTTTGAATTTGAAAGGTTTGACCAAGAGTTGACTTATTTGTATATGATCTCGGATCGGAATTCTTATGATTTGGTTAGCTTCGTTGGGTGATTTATGACTTAGAAGCGTGGTCGGAATTGGTTTTGGAGGTCCGGTGTAGAATTAGGCTTGAATTGGCGAAGTTAGTATTTTGGCGAATTCCGGTTGATAGGTGAGATTTTGATCCGAGGGTCTGAATGAAATTTCAAGAGTTTCTATAGCTTTGTTATGTCATTTGGGATGTGTGTGCAAAATTTCTGGTCATTCAGACGTCGTTTGGTCGGGTTTTTGATCGAAAGTGTATTTCGGAAGTTTTTGGAAACTTAGGCTTGAATTCGATGTATTTTGAGTGATTTGATGTTGTTTGAGGGGTTTTGATGATTGGAACAAGTTTGAATGAGTTTTTAGGATATGTCGGTGTATTTTGTTGTGGTCCCGAGGGCCTCGGGTGGATTTCGGAAGGTTAACGGATCAATTCGGACTTGAAGAAAGCTGCTGAAATTTCAGCTTCTGCAATTTTCGCAGGTGTGTGAACAGTAACCGCATCTGCGGTGAACAGTAACCAGTGAACAGTACGCATATGTGGTGAACAGTAAAAGCGCACGTGCGGTGAACAGTACCGCAGATGCGAAAATTTCTGGAGAGATTATTTTCAAGTTCTGTTCGTCCCATTTTCCATTTTTACCAAATTGGAGCTCTGGGAGAGGCGATTTTTGGGAGATTTTTAGAGAAAACAACCGGGTAAGTATTCTTAACTTAATTTTGGTTAGATAACCCGAATCCATTGTTATTTTAACATGTAATTGGTGATTTTAAGTGGGAAAAGTTTGAAAACCCTCTTGGATATATTTGAGGATTTGAGGGTCGAAATGTTATCGGAAATTAGTAATTTTGGTATGGTTAGACTCGTGGTTGAATGGGTTGTCAGATTTTATGAGTTTCGTCGGATTTCGAGACGTGGGCCCCATAGGCAATTTTGAGTTAAATTTAGGATTTTGTTGGAAAATTAATATTTTCATATGGAATTAATTCCTATAATTAGTATTAACTGAATTGAATTAACTATGACTAGCTTCGGGTCGATTGGAGGCCGATTCAAGGGGCAATGACATTTTAGAGTAGGATTTTTGCTCGGATTGAGGTGAGTAATGATTTGTAAATGATATTCTGAGGGTCCGGATTGCACATCGTAGTGCTATATTGAGGTGAGACACGCGCTGGATGATGAGCGTGGGGTCTTTTACTACTGAGGATTGTGACTTGGTCCGTCCCGATTGATGATTTTACTACGTATTTGACTGAAACTTATTTGTTATTATCATGATTTGGGCTGATTGCCATATTTGGGCTTCGTGCCAATTATTTGAACCCTTCGGAGGATTTTTTATCACTATTTCCTCACTGTTTTGACTCATTACTTGAACTCAGTCCTGTTGATATCTACTGTTTTACAAACTCAACCACTTTTACTCAGATTTGAAACTTAAATGATATTTCTAAATGATGTTTTGGGCTGAGGACTACTGTTTTACAAATGCCCGAGAGGCTTGTGATGATTTTCGGACTGAGTGAGGCCGAGGGCCATATGTGAGTATATGCTGAGTGATATGAGGCCGAGGGCTTGAGATACTTTATATGCCACGAGGTGGCTTGAGTGATGTGAGCCGAGTGTCGAGTGATGTGAGGCCGAGTGCTTAATGATGATGCCACGAGGTGGGTTGATATAGCGATTGGGCCGTAAGGGGTCCCTTCGGAGTCTGCACACCCACAGTGAGCGCCATCGACGATATATGGACCGGGCTACGCGTCGCAGTGATATATGGATCGGGCTGCACGCTGTAGCAGTTACTATATGATACTATCCTGAGAGTGATCTGAGAGAGAGAGAGAAAGAGAGAGGGCCCAAGGGGCTGAGGGTGTTCTGAGAGTGAGCCCGAGGGGCTGGTATTGTTTTGAGATATTGCCCGAGGGGCGAACTTTTATGTGTTCATGTTTCATATTTACTTGTCATTTTACCTATTATACTGTGGTATTTGTGCCCGAGGGGCGGATTTTCTGTGCTTATCGGCACTAACTGTTTTGCAATCATTGCATAACTGTTGAAAAAGTCATTTTTTAAAGAGGTTTGAACTGAGCTAAGATATTTTTAAAGATTTCACAGCTTCACTGCTTTTCTCAAAGGGTTTCACACTGCTTCTATACAACATGTTGGTAATTTACGTGATTTCTTACTGCTCAGTTGTTATTTACCTTTATTAATCACTGAGTTGGAGTATTCACTTTACTCCCTGCACCCTGTGTGCAGATGCAGGTATTTATACACCCAGTAACGGGGTTTTGACTGATCGGAGGCAGAGTCTATCGGAGTTTGGCGAGGTGACTGCCAGCGTTCGCAGCACCGCTTTTCTCCTTTATGTTCATCATTCCTATTTTTTTTATTTCGGACCATGTAGTTGTATTCACACTCTAATAGATGCTCGTGACTTGTGACACCCTGGTTTGGGCTGTATTTGGGTTGTATTCTGCACTTTTTAAAGAAATCTTTTGCTTAGTCTGTGGTTATATAATCATATAAAAACTGTTTATTAATATTAATTATTCTGAAAAGACGAAATGGGTTGGTTGGCTGGCCTTGTCTTCACGAGAGGCGCCATCACGACCGGAGCGGGGTTTGGGTCATGACAGATTATGACTTGTTTTGTAAGCCAGATACGAGTTTCTCTAAGAAGATGGTTTGAGGATTATTGAAGTAAAAAACTCGGGTTAGACACTTGAAGGTGTCTATACCAAGATCTGTACGGTGTTGGATGAATAAAATAATAAGACACACGCGCTAATATAAGGTAAGAACACTGTGACATGTGTTTCATACCACATGTGCTATCGACCATGGGATAATGGAAGAATGAATCCCTGCTTCTTCATTGTGTGGGATCCCAAAGAAGTTAGAGTAACTTTTATTGAAATACCCTTTGACCTTTTACAGTCTCTTGAAGTGCCAATCGGTGTTGCTATTTTAGCATGCCACTAATAGCCATGATTGATTCGACAATGCAGTGCATGTCTAGGAAAGCAGTTGATTTGGAATGGAAAGATTCAAGTAGAGAGGGAAGCCGACTAAAATTTAGTAATTTAACTTGTATTCATAGGTCGACCATTACACTTACCATGAGGGTATTGGGTGTAATTGTGGATACAAAGTTAAACATGAACTCGAGTTTGCCTCTTTCGAGGATGAGGGATAGAATAAGTAGCTACTGCAATAGCGAATGATGTCTGGGATATTGCAAGTAATAATATCCTCATGCTAGTAGTGAATCCTTTACATTTGTAATTGGATTTCTACATAGAGCTTTAGTACAACCTTTAATTGGTTTTGGAATTTTACAGCTCTTTGTGCTCGCAGGTCGCACCAACTATTTGCTTGTATGAAAAATGTGTCAAAAACATCGGTCTAGCCCACTATGAGGGAAGTGGGAGATGTTGGATTATGGGTCATGGGTCACTCCATGTGGGCTGACCCGGCCCGGTTAGGAGAGATAAGGGAGAGAGGTTAAAGGGAAGTTACCACTAGAGCACAAACACCCACTAAACTGAACATGCAAAAGGGGTGAGTGGTGGGTTATCTTCCTTAACCGCTATTACTCTCCCTATTTATCTGAAGAAACAATATAGAACAGAGCATCGTAAGAATTTTCTCTGACTCTCTTCTTCTCCTAACGAAAAACACACACAAGTAAGGGCATCTAATTGGTGGAAGATTAACTTTGTTTCCTTTTGATTCAAAGTTCAATTTGGGGCAATTGTTTCAGTGGTGAGTTCAACGGTTTCCGGTGCATCAATAAGGTACACAATTCGTTGTTCTTGCCCCGCGATTATTAGTTTAATAACGGATAATATAGAACCTCCCATTTTCTGGTTTCTCACTTTTCAGAACTAACCAATTAGGTATATTATCAAATAATGCAAAATGAACAGGACATTTTTGAGCCAACACAACAACTACGGCTCAAGCCTAAATAAGTTGGAGTCGGCTATATAAAACCTCACTTCTTTCTTTAAGCTCAGCTCATACCATCATCCTATCAATATATATAAAGTGAATATCTTCAAGCACTAAGAAGTCACAAGTTTTTTGTGCGATTCATGCAGATCAGGTATCTGATCCTTGTAGGGTAGAACAAAATAGTCTATGAACTTCGACTCTGTTAACATAAGAACAGGATAAAGAGCCAACTTTCTCCTCTCAAGCTTCTTTTCATCCAAAATATTCAAGACTTGCATCCGAGGTACCACCTTATTTTCCATACTACAGGCCAACAATGCAGGACGAGAAGCCAAGTAAGCAGGTTCAAAACTGAGCTCCTTCATGTAAAGATTCAATGCTTTCTCAATTCTAACCTCTGAGAAAGTAACACAATGAGGTAGCTTCCTGAACATCTCGACTATTTGATCATCGGACCATCCAAAACTCTTGAAAATTCCAATATTCTTTTCCAGCGTAGACTGCTTTTGACAGGCTAATGCACGAAATCCATATAGAAAAGTAGCGGAGTCAGGCGTAACTCGGAAATCCTTCTCCACCTTATGCAAAAAATCCTTAAACCACTCAGGCTTTTGTGTAATAGAATTAGGATTTCTAAGCACAATTTTTTTTATCATCATATCAGAAAAACCATAGTTTCTCAACAACAAAACATTAGTCTCCATAATATGATGGGTACCAAAAGAGAGCAACCAAACAACTCTCTTTATAGCTTTAACTACATCTTCATCGCTACCAAAAATTCTCCTAAGACAACCAATGGTAGGTCTTAAATGAGTATCTAAACTTCTCTAAAAAATATTAGGATCTTTTGCAATTACACTCACCAGGTCCGACCCGGATAACCCGAGATCCATAAGGCACTAGCGTTTGGGTATTAGGGTTCTGAAAACATCACGGTATAGCAATATGGGTGCTCGAAAACCCAATTTTTTAATCTGGCTCTTGTCAAAACCGGTTTGTATCAAGAAATTGAGGAGTAAATCGGGATTTTTTTAAAGGTTTTCTGTGGAGTTAGCTTGGAAGACGTACAAACTGCTTCCTTTTTTGAGAACCCTATAGAATCAACCAGGTATTTAATCAAGAAATGGGTTGAGATACGATTACGGGTAGAGGTTGTTGAGTAGAGAAATTGAGATCTGAAACAATATAAGGAAAGGAGGTGTCCGTAGCCATTGCAGTGAAATTTGGAACTGTGAGCGGATAGAGCTAGAGCTGCTTTGCCTCTGAATCTGATGAGCATTACCATTTAGCTATTTTGCTATTAACGTTTGCAACAGTGGAAAAATACTTCTCCATGGTTCACTGTGTATACCTGTCTTTCTCAGTTTCTCTCTCAATCTCTCTCGGAATATAGAAAAGATTTTACTGTTTTGATTTTTTTTAAATGAATGAAAAAATTTATCAGGGCCATTTGGCCATATATTTTTTTGTTTTTACTTTTACTTTTAGGAATTGTTTCACATTTTTTTTCGTGGCAATAAATATTTCAAATTTCACTTGATCTTGAATTTCTAAATTTTTTGAAAATTTGAAAAACTCCAATAAGCTATTTTTTCAAAATTTTCGCTTCAAATCACCTACAAAAATTTAAAAATACCTCCAAAAGTGTATTTTTAAGTAAATATAGTACGGGCTAGCAAATTTTCGGGCTGGTAATTGAAAAATAATTGTAAACATTGCATGTGTTTCCCTATTTGGGCGCTCCTTTTTAACCTGTAGCTGCTTTGTCTTTCTGTTTCACCCGTACCCGTTTTTGTGTTAAAAGCCATTTGAAAAGACTATTTTACCCATATTTATTAAAAGACTACTTTCTCTCCAAGTATACACTAGTCCTCTACTGTCTTTGTCTTTCTCTCCCGTTATTCGCGTTTTTTGATTTGTTCTTTTCTGAAATCAAATGGTTTTCGTCGTTGTTTTGATTTTTCAACTGCTAGTCGTCATTGTTCCCACATTACGATTTAATCGCAGGTACATTGCATTATCTTTCTAGGTTTTATTTTACGATTTAATTTCTGATTTTGGTCTTGATAGTCATGTATTTATGATAAAATATTTTCTTAGGGTTTAGTTTGATAAGTGCATTAGTTTTACTTTTACGATTGTGTTTTTAGGTTTTTTGAACGAGTGTTTATGTTATTGATGAAAATTCTATAAATTCTTCTGTGATTAGACATCCAAAGTTTTAAAATTTTTGAGAGTTAAACAGATGATACTATTGAAGTGTGAAGTTTATAATAGTTCAATAATACCTTAGATAGGAGTTGAAGTTTTTTTTTTCATGTTTTGGCATTATTTTTGGATCTGAATTTGTGTTTTGTTTTTTGTAAAAACTACAACATGTTTTTTTGCTGAATGTTTTGTTCTTGTAACTGGTGAAGTTCAGCTTTAGGAGCTGAAGTTTTTGTGTTTTCTAACTGGTGAAGCCCAGCTTTAGGAGCTGAAATTTTTGTGTTTGTAACTGGTGAAGTCCAGCTTTAGGAGCTGAAGTTTTTGTGTTTGTTACTGATGTTTTTTTTGTAACTGTCGCATCTCTAGAGCTGAAGTTTTTGTTTTATAACTGTCGAACTTCAGCTCTAGGGCTGAAGTTTTTGTCTTTGTAACTGTCGAACTTTAGCCTTCTTAAGTATTGAACTTTTAACTGATCTTTTTGATAATGTCCCGATGTTATTTTTTGTATCTTTTACTTTTTTTGAACAGATGGCTCCTAAAGCACCTAAATATCCTAATTCATCTAAAGAAGGCAAAACACCTAAAGCACCTAGACAACCTATAATACCCCCAGGTGCTTATGTCCCTGCTCCTCCACCTACAAGACCAGGACAAAGATATTTTGAGTTTGGAGATTGGTTTAACTCTAAGGGTTACTGGAAGGGGAACCATGATTTGAAGATATTAATTGCAACTTTCTTGACTCCTACACAACGGGATAAGCTTAATAATGGTACATTTAGATACATTATAGCTATGGAGAATTTCAAATGTAGCATGAAGTTGGCTCATTGTCTATGTCTTTCTCGAATATTCACGAATGATTGAGACTCTATTAGTTTCAAGATTTTTGGCCATGATGTTTCCTTCACCCTTGAAGACTTTCACATTATGTGTGGTTTGCGGATCACAACATATAATGTTGAAAAACCAATTAATCGAGAGAGCAATATTCGGAAGCGCTATTTTGGTAAGTCCAAGGGTGTGACTTTGAAGGATATTCGAAGTTTTATGACTCACAATGAAATTTCAAAGAATGTTGTGAATCATGTACACGTATGAGGGTGATGATGATGCAGTTAAGCTTATGCTTGTTGTAGAGTCTATTTTGTTTGGAAAAAATACCGAGTCATCTGTGATGTAGGAGTATGCATCTATTGTTGAAGATGATAAGGTTTGTGCTGAATATCCTTGGGGTAATGTGGCATATGAGAAGCTCATTTATTCACTAAAACATGCATTGGACAAGAAGAACAAATTCCATACAACTGAGTATAAACTTGGTGGATTTCCATATCCGTTATATGCTTGGTTCTATGAGCACTTCCCAGATGTTCGAAAGACGTATATAAGAGAGGATGAGTACCTTGATACCCCTCAGATCCCCAGGATGTTACGTTATGTATGTGTGGGAGAGCCTAAATTTTCCGAACTTTATTATATGTTCAGTACTCATAAAGTAAATTACTTTTTTTTGTCTATGTGTTGATATGTTGATGTATTAGTTTTTTTCTCCTCATAATATAATTTTTTGTATTAAACAGAGATATCGCAACTTTAGGGTATTGGATATAATTCCTACAGAAGAAGAATTGAATTCAATGCCTTTAATTGGGCAATTACCATGCAGCTGGATTCGTTCAAAGGTAGTTAATGCAGTTTCTTCAACTGGTGAATCACCACGTACTCTGAGTCGATCAAAAGAAGCGAATCGAACTCCTGTCATTGGTAAATCACCACGTACTCTGAGTTGATCAAAAGAAGCGAATCAAACTCATGTCATTGGTGAATCACCACGTAGTCGAAATCGATCAAAAGAACCGAATCGAACTCCTTTTATTGGCGACGCATCTCGTACCCAGAGTCATTCTACCTCTTCTACATCTGACTTTGATGACAATGAATTAGTTGAGACAATATGTTATGTAAGTTTTGATCTGAAGTTTTTTGGTTTTGTTTTTATTAAACTACAACATGTTTTTGAGCTGAAGTTTTCTTCTATATCTGAATATTTGTTGTGTATCTATTCTAAAGGTTAACGACGGAGGTTCAAAGGCATACAGAAAAAGAAAGAAGCACGATCGTGAACGAAGTTTTCGATAAGTTTAAAAAGGAGGAGCGATCTGCTATTGTGGATGTGGTTTTTGTAAAAGTAAATGTAAGCTAATTTATAGAGAAGTCTTTTTATTTGTGCTGATGTTATTTAGATTAATCATTGTTAGTAATTGTTTTTCTAGGAATATTTCGATGAGAAGTTTGAACAGTTGTTTACGATTGTCAACAAATCAAATAGAATGGACGATGACAATTTTGATTTGAGTAAGCATCGAGAATATGATAGGATGAACGACTATTACGAACATCCATCGGCTTTTGAAGGCGATCAACATGTTCAAGAACAAGTTGAAGAGGAACGTTCCAGTGCTGATAGATTGAGCAGAGATGGAAATGATGAAACACAGTTATCAACTGAGAATATTTGAAGCAAGGAAGGTACAGATAATCAAGTTGTTGAGACTGAAGAACATACTGCTCATGATGCATTGCATAAAGTCACAGATAATAATGCTACACATAATGAAGCGGCTGTTGAAGGCGATGAACAAGTTCAACAACAAGGTGGAGAGGAACAATCAAGTGTTTGTAGATAGAGTAAAGATGGAAATGATGAAGAGTTAACAACTGAGAAAGGTGCAGATGATCAAGTTGTTGGTACTGAAGAACATGCACCGAGTTGTGCTTTGGAAAGTGATATTGGGAAAGGCAATTTGTTTGGCGATGGAGATCAAGCACCTATTTGTACTTTAGAACTGAAAGGGAGTGATGTGTCTAGCACTATTAGGAAAGACGATCGGTATACAGGATTACTAGCTATTTGCAAAGAACTTCTAGGTGGTGATAGACAGGAAATTGTTACTACAGGTACAAAGTGTGAAGTTTATAATATTTCAATGATACCTTACATAGGAGCTGAAGTTTTGTTTCATGTGTTTGTGTTTTTTGTAAAAACTATAACATGTTTTTTTGCTGAATGTTTTGGTTTGTAACTGGTGAACTTCAGCTATAGAGCTGAAGTTTTTGTTTTTGTAACTGTCGAACTTTAGCTCTAGAGCTGAAGTTTTTTTTTTGTAACTGTCAAAGTTTTTGTTTGTTACTGGCTAACTTCAGCCTTCTTAGAGTTAAAGTTTTAACTATTTTTTTATAATATCCTATAGTGAAATTTTCACTACAGGTATAAATTTTTTCTATGTTGAAAAACTAGTTGATATATTCCCCCTCTTTATAAATATGCAGTGGTAGTTGAAACTAGTTGTGCTTCAATTGACACAACTCAAAAACTCTTTGATGATGCTGAATTGAATGAAGGTAGAGTTAAGAAAAACCTTCCAGAGAATACTCCAATGCTTGTCGACGTTGGTTCACAATTAAATGAAGCTGGAAATGCTGATATCGACAAAGGCATGCAGCCTGGGGAAACCGCAGTAGAAGACAAATGTCAAGGTATTCTATAGATCATGATTTTATTATATTTGATCGAAGTATATTTTTTTACAGTTTGAAATTTTACATACTTTATTTTCTTTTTTATGCTTTTGAATGATTTTTCATAAAGACTCGAGGAAGCTCAAAAAGAATTTGGTGAGCTTGTGCAACTATATGAAAAAGGAGAAATACATATATTCACACCTGTTGCCTCACAGACAAGTGTGAAGTGTGTTGGTAATATTTTATAAAATTTAGTCAGTATTATTTATTTATTTATTTTTTTACTCCCTCCGTTCCAATTTATGTGAACATATTTCCTTTTTGGTCCGTTCCAAAAAGAATGAACCCTTTCTAAATTTGGAAACAATTTAGCTTAAACTTACAATTCTATCCTCAATGAGAAGCTTTTATAACCATACAAATACTATGGGCCTATTTTAAACTTGTTTTGGACCACAAACTCCAAAAGTCTTCTTTTTTTCTTAAACTCCGTGCCCAGTCAAACAGGTTCACATAAATTGGAACGGAGGGAGTATTTTTTTTTGCATGAAGATACAGGATCTGTTGGAATGCAAACACCATCTGTGTCATAATACTTAGACCAGATAGTTATTTTCTGCAATTCGATTACAAGCTATTTTTTTGCCTAATGTGTGTTTTCTATCAGTTTTATTTATGTTTATATTTTTCCTTGCTTTTGCAGATCTCATCTGATGCATCAGAACTTCTTCCAAAACCTAAGAGAAGGAAGATTTCCAGTTCTCCTATGTATGACACAAGTGATATCCCCAACTTCAATTTATGTTCATTTTCACTTGGTAGTACACAAGGGACTGATTCAGAAGGTAATTCTGCTGCTGTTGTTGTTCGTGAAGAGGCACAAGAACGCTGTGAACAGCAGGGAGTTGGTCAAGCTTTTGCCACGATGGCTATAGTGTTTCCCCTGCTGCTGAACAGCAGGAAGAGAAAGCAAAAGGAAAACCAGATAAAAAAGGGAAAAGGATTCATATGGAGAGTATTTGGTTAAGATCTCCTTATGTAGTTCATAAAAAAAGCAAAGGGGGCAAGATTGGAAAGTAGGAAAGAATACACGAAGGTGTCCCTTCCATTATGTTAATCAAGACATTGGATTGATGCAAAGATTTACAGAGTGGTTGGAGATGGATGCCAGTGAATATGATTCCAATCGATTCAGATTAGCAGGAGTTGATATTGCAAAATCATTCTTTACCGAGCTTATGGATCCTAACTCTGATCTTGTGGATGAAGTAAGTTATTAAGTTTGTTTTTTGAGATTGAGAGAAAAAGATAAGGTAATGACGCGGCCACACCAAATCCGCCATTACATAAAGTGACACATTTTGTCATTACATAACGACAGATTTAACGATACGATACAATAAAATTTAAGTAACAATCAAAACAAACATCGTATTTAATGTAATAATACGATGTAATACAATAGGTAACAACCATCCAAACAAGCTGTTAAACCTAGTCTTTGTTTTTAAGAAGAAATTGCTAAGCAAAATTGTGTATCCACTCGAGTAACAAAGACAACAAAAACTATTCGGAGAAAAAACAAAAAGAAAATCGCATACAAAGTTTTACGGTTGCCTCTTTGCCCATCAGAGAGAGCTACATACCCTTTGTTGTGCATACTCTGAGCGTTGCATCTCTCTTTATTGCGTGCTTCTGTTCCAGGTAATTTGTCTCTCTGCACCTCAATTTTTATTTGTAGTTTCATACTGTCTTTTGGACCTATATAAACATTGTGATTTTTTGACGAAGGGTGATTAATTGATCACCCTTATTGTATTGGGAAAAAACTGAATTTACATTGAAGGTGATGTGGCATGACACGAGGACTGGTCAAATGGTCAAAACATGATGATCAGTTAAGAGGCACGAGTGACAACAGATACGGGGAAAGGAAAGTTAAATAGGCACGAGAGGCAATTCGAATAATACAAGCTTCGTACCTATTTAGGTCATTTAAAGCCAAGAGATCAGAAGGCATTGAAGACATGGATATGATGACAAAAAGGAGTCCAAATTCAATATTAAATACCCAATACGTTAGAGAATTGGTATTAAATAGGAATGATTGTGTAACGTCTTATTTAATGTCATTTATTGCTCATAATTGTCTCATTAAGACTAAGGTATTACTCCTTTACTTAGAATCAACTATAAAAGGAGGAGGTCTCGTCATTTGTAAGGACAGAGGATATCATCAACATTACATTGGAATACAAACCTATTTACTGCTTATTTGTCATTCTGAAAAAGTCTATTATTTCTTTTTCGTCTCCTGATTATCAGTAGCCCGAATTTCTAGTTGTCTTTAAATTTGACCAAAGAATCATATTTTTGGTTAAATAAATTGGTTCCGTTACCGGGAAACTGATAATCTTTTCTTTGAAGCTACGTTTTATTCGTCTTTTATCAACATGTCAAACAACAACGACAATAACAGTAATAACACATTGGGAAACCATGAAAATCAAATCCATCAAAATCAAGGTGACGTGGTTCCCTCCCCTCCAGATTCACCACGTCAATCTCGTGAAGGCACTCCTGCTACTGAATCTCGTGCTGATCAACAAGAACAATCTGAACACTTTGAAGGAGGTACAAATGAAGCTTTACAAAAGCTAATTGATGCACAGGTCGGCAAAGCTCTTCAGGCTCTAGTTAGTCGATTGCCTGCTGCACCACCCACACCAACTCTTAATAATAATACATTGGAGAATCCCTGTTCTGGTCTTGTTAATTCCAGGAATGGAGGAACCACCAGTGAACCACAGGAAGGGGGACCAGGTAATTCAAATAATTCCAATTTGCAAAATTTAGTACTAACCTTGCAGAAACAAATTAAGGAACAAAATGAGCGTATTGAGCAAATCCCTGGAGTTCCGCCTATAATAAAGGGAGTTGACATGGACAAATACTCACAACAACCTTGGAAGCCAAGTGCTGCTCCCCTTCCAATTCCGAAAAAGTTCAAAATGCCTAACATCCCAAAATATGATGGTACTACAGACCCACGTGACCACGTGACTACATTTACAACAGGCGTGAAAGACAATGACTTGACCAAACAAGAAATTGAATCAGTACTGGTCAAGAAATTTGAAGAAACACTCACCAAGGGTGCATTAACCTGGTATTCTCTTTTATCTGAAAATTCTATAAATTATTTTGCTGAGCTTGCAGATTCTTTTATTAAAGCACATTCGGGAGCTCAAAAGGTTGAGAAAAGAATGGAAGATATTTTCAAAATCAAACAAGGGGATTCAGAGTTGCTAAGAGACTTTGTTGATAGATTCCAGCGTGAAAGAATGACTCTACCCCGTGTGCCTGACAACTGGGCTGCAATAGCTTTTGCAAGTAATTTAAATGACAAAAATTCTGAAGCCACAAGAAGACTCAAAGAAAGCCTTCGAGAATTCCCTGCAACCACGTGGAATGATGTTTACAATAGGTATAGTACGAAGCTGCGAATTGAAGAAGATACCGTACCTAAGTTTCATCATGAAGAAAGGGGCGGTTCCAGAAGATCAGAAACCGAAAAAAGATCAGGTAAAAATAGGTACAATCCATATGGGACCTGCAGGAAAAGACTCACGGTCAAAACAAGATAGCCAGCAATATGATAAAAAATTAAGGAACATGGACTCTGGTTCTTCATCGAAATTCAGATATGATCGGAACAGACAAGAGTCACGAGATGATGACAGAAGTTTAAAGGCAGGGTTCGGCGGATATAACTTTAATGTCACTACCTCTGAGCTCGTGGTTGTTTTAAGAAGCATGGGAGATAAGGTACGGTGGCCAAAAGAGATGCGGTCAAATCCAAATAGACGCAATCCAGATCATTGGTGCGAATTCCACAATGATCACAGACACAAAACTTCAGAATGTAGATTCTTGCAGAGTGAAGTGGATCATCTATTGAAGCAAGGATACCTCACTGAGTTATTTAGTGAAAAAAGGTAAACAAGCCTATATGAAAAATAGGCAAGAGCCACCAAAGCCTCCTTCACCCAAGAGAACAGTGAATGTGATAAGTGGGGTAGAAGATATTCACGGCATAACCTACACAGCTTCCAACAAGGTTTCTAAAGTAACAATTACACAGGGGAAATGGGTACGGCAGGTTTTAGAAAATGAAAGTATTTCATTCGATGATGCAGATACCGAAGGAGTGATAACTCCACATAACGACGCACTGGTAATATCTTTACTTGTACATGATACTAATGAAAAACAAGTTTTGATTGATCCAGGGAGTTCCGTAAATATTATACTACTAAGGGTATTACGTGAAATGCAAGCTGAAGACAAAATGATACCCAAGGCGCATACCTTGTCAGGCTTCGACAATTCAAGTGTGGTAACAAAAGGAGAGGTAATTCTAACAACTTTTGCTGCAGGTGTTGTTAAAGAAACTAAATTTCAGGTAGTTGATATGGAAATGGCCTACAATATGATCATGGCGAGGCCTTGGATCCATGATATGGATGTTATTCCATCAACTCTACATCAGGTTGTTAAATTTCCATCACCGTGGGGGATTTGTCAAATTCGAGGGGATCAGCAAACAGCCAGGAGTTTGAACACTGTAACAAATACGAGTACCGTAAACAAAGAAAAATAGCAATTACAGGAAATAGTTGAAGGTGCCAGCAATCAACTAAGAAAATAGATTTAGACTCGAGACCTGATACAATTCAAGAACATGAGGAGAATGAAAATATCAAAACAACCATCGAAGAACTCGAGGCTGTGATATTATTTGAGCATTGACCTGAACGGAAAGTTTATGTTGGAGCTAATTTAAACTCAAACATATGAGGTATGTTAATTGAATTTCTAAAATCTAACGTGGACTGCTTTGCTTGGTCCCATGCTGACATGACAGGAATACCACCGGATGTGGTGACTCACAAGTTTAACGAAGACCCATCCTTTACACCAATAAAGCAAAATAAAAGAAAGCAAAGGGCTTTCAAAAACCAGGTGATTCAAGATGAGGTCCAAAAGCTATTAAAAATTGGGTCAATCCACGAGGTAAAGTACCCTAATTGGTTAGCCAACACAGTTGTTGTACCTAAGAAAAATGGTAAGCGGCGAGTCTGCGTAGATTATATAGATCTTAATAAAGCTTGTCCAAAAGATTCTTTTCCTTTACCACATATAGATCAATTAATTGATGCAACTGCAGGACATGAACTTTTAAGTTTTTTAGATGCATATTCAGGGTACAACCAAATTAAAATGGACCCTAGTGATGAAGAAAAAACTTCTTTCATCACAGACAGGGGGACTTACTGTTATAAAATAATGCCCTTTGGTCTCATAAATGCTGGGGCAACCTATCAAAGGTTGGTCACAAAAATGTTCCAGAAACATTTAGAAAAGACAATAGAGGTATATATAGACGATATGCTCGTCAAAACCCAACAGTCTCATGATCATATTTCTCATCTATCTGTAACATTTGAAATTTTGCGAAAATTTAATATGAAACTCAACCCAGAAAAATGTGCATTTGGAGTTTCATCAGGTAAATTTTTGGATTTTCTTGTTTCTAACCGTGGTATTGAGGTAAATCCTTCTCAGATCAAAGCAATAGAAGAAATCCCTAATATCTTTACTAATAAAAAGGAAGTTCAAAGATTAACGGGAAGAATTGCAGCTTTGGGGAGATTTATTTCCAAATATTCAGAAAAATGTTTTAAGTTTTTCTCTGCACTCAAAATACAAGATTGTTTTGAATGGAATGAAGATTGTCAACTAGCCCTTAGAAATTTGAAAGCTTATTTGTCAAAACCACCGTTATTGGCAAAACCAAAGGTGGGAGAAAATCTTCTCATCTATCTGGCTGTGTCTAAAGTTGCGGTAAGTGTTGTTTTAGTCCGTGAGGACCGGGGTAAACAATCTCCTATTTATTATGTAAGTAAGTCCTTACTAGATGCTGAAACACGATACCACAGCTAGAAAAGTTAGCATTAGCTTTGATCATGGCATCTAGAAAATTAAGACCTTATTTTCAATGTCATCCCATTGTTGTAGTTACTGCTTTTTCACTTCGAAATATTTTGCATAAACATGAACTGTCAGGAAGATTAGCAAAATGGGCTATAGAACTAAGTGAATACGAAATCATTTATCAACCCAGGACCGCTATAAAATCTCAAGTACTAGCTGATTTCGTGGCTGATTTTAGTCAGGGGATGCATTTAGAAGCAGAAAAAGAATTACAAGTTTTTAATGGTGCAAACCCGGGGACTTGGGTTTTATTCACTGATGGTTCATCTAATGTAAAAGGAGCAGGTCTGGGTATAGTTCTCATACCACCTACGGGTGAAACTATTAGGCAAGCTATAAAATGTCATTCTATAACTAACAATGAAGCAGAGTACGAAACTGTAATTGCAGGTTTGGAATTGGCAAGAGAACTCGGCATAACACAAATTATAATCAAGAGTGATTCTCAACTCGTGGTCAATCAAGTGTTGGGGACTTATACAGCCAGGGAAACTCGAATTCAAGAATATCTCGAAAAGGTACGGGAACTAATTAAGCAATTCCAAACTTGGAAGGTAATGCAGATCCCAAGAGATGAGAATGTGGAGGCAGATGCTTTAGCTAATCTCGCATCTGCAGCTGACTTAGCAAACGACGCAAATGCTTCAGTCATACATTTATTTCATTCCGTTCTTGAACCTGATAAGAACGAGGTAAATTTTAATCATTTAACATGGGATTGGAGAAACGAAATTATTGCTTTTTACAGCACGGAACCATGCCTATTGACAAAGGGAAGGCTTATGCGCTTCACAAAAAAGCCGCTCGATATTGTTTATATCAAGGAAATTTTTATCGAAAAATGTTCGGTGGACCACTAGCACGGTGTCTCAGACCCTCTAAAATAGAATATGTGATGAGGGAAGTGCACGAAGGACATTGTGGAAATCACGTAGGGGGAAGGTCGCTGGTAAGAACATTGATTCGAGCAGGATATTATTGGCCTAAGATGGAAGAAGAGGCAAACAGTTTCATGTCCAAATGTGATAAATGTCAAAGATACGGCAATAATATACACAGAACAGCTGAGTTACTACACCCTGTTATAGCCCTGTGGCCCTTTATGAAATGGGGAATGGATATCGTAGGTCCACTACCACAAGCAAAAGGTCAGGTAAAGTTTCTACTTATACTCACAGATTATTTCACTAAATGGGTAGAAGTAGGAGCATTTAAACAGGTACGAGGGAAGGAAGTTAAAGACTTCATATGGCGAAATGTAATATGCCACTTTGGAGCACCAAAGGAGATCATGTGTGACAATGGACCACAATTCATAGGAGCTCAAATCACAGAATTTCTTCAAAGTTGGCAGATTAAAAGGATAACATCTACGCCATACCATCCAGTGGGTAATGGACAAGCGGAATCCACTAACAAAGTCATTATCAACAATTTGAAGAAGAGGTTACAGGATTCAAAAGGTAATTGGCCTGAGATATTACCTGGAGTATTATGGGCTTATCATACACCGACAAAAACAAGCATTGGAGAAACGCCATTTTCAATGGTTTATGGAGCGGAAACCTTAATTCCAGTTGAAATAGGTGAACCAAGCACACGGTACATTCAGGCAATGGAGGAATCTAGTGATGAAGAGATGCGGGTCAACCTTGATTTGCTTGAAGGAAGAAGAGAAGCTGCATTGATAAGAATGGCAACACAAAAGCAAGTAATTGAACGATCTTACAATAGGAAAGCACGCCTGAAAATTTTCAAAATTGGGAACTTCGTGCTTAAAAAGATGTTCCAATCTGCAAAGGCTGCTAATTCAGGAAAGCTAAGTCCAACGTGGGAAGGACCATACAAAGTTCGTGACATTGCGGGAAAAGGAGCATACGAGTTGGAGACAATGGACGGCAAAGTTTTACCCTCACATTGGAATGCCGTCCATTTAAAGAGATATTACTTTTGAGAAAGTACCCACGGTCAGGTATCGCCATGTTAAATTTTTTTTTTTTGAATTATTAACGTTTTACTAACAATTTTAGATGCTAGGCAAAAACCCTAACTCGTGCCAAATGATGAGTCACGACCTGCAAGGCAAAATGGAGTATTCTAAAATTCCTAGCCCAGGGTTACAATTAATCTGATGGAAATACACACGAGTTAGGCAGTCTTCATCTATAATCGCACCTTCGAGTCCCGTATATTTTTCTGTTTCAGGAAAAGGACCAAATTGAAAGAAATAAACAAGTGCTCGAGGCTTCATACTTCACCGCTCCAACACTTGGGGGACTACATATCATATACAGATATGTGTAGAAAAACAGATACGAATATCGAACAAAGGTCGGCCACAAAGAGACGAGTGTTGAGAAAAAGTTACGAAGTCTTCAACATTTATCATCGTGTTCAACAAATACAAGACATTCATCATAGTGTTTTTCCAGAGGGAACAATAGAGTCATCTCTCAAACTCATAAACGGAGTCACCTCTCAAACCCTTCCTAATATATAAAGATAGGGTCATGACTATGTACTGAAACAGGTTATGAAGAAAAACCTTGTTTATTTTATATTATGTAAAAATCTGTTGCAAGAAAAATAGTTACGAGAAAATTATAGATGTATTTTAATACATGTAATAGTCAAAAAAAAAACTTGTTAAAGTTCATGAATAAAAACTTGTCAAAGTTGTTTCATACAAAACATGTGTATTCCTATTTCTTTCATCGTATTATAACACCATTATGAAGTTGAGACGTCTTCTTCATTAAGTGTCGATAAAAAGGGCCCTCTTTTATAAGTCTCATGTTGATAATCCATGAGAAGAATCATAAAGCATTTTCAAAGGATAAAAATGCTAAGTTATTCTATAAGTTACCAAGGAGCAGGTCTGGCTAAGTCCCCATTACGATAACTGGGGACTTCATCAAAAGATTCCTTAAAGTTACCAAGGGATAACACCACCAGTTAATAAAAAAACAGTAAAGTTTGAAATACATTCAACTAGTCACTGAAGGGGTTGGAACATCAGAAGTTGCAATCTCATTTTCAGGGGTAGTCACAGGCACGATAACAACTTCTGAAGGAGCAACAATAGGAGCGGTTTCAACTGGGCCTGGAATGTTAAAATCACCGAGGGAAGCAAGAGTCACGGGAACTTCAGCTTCCATGGACTGTGTCATAGAAGTTTCACCCTCAAGAGCTGGAATTGCAACTCCAATTGCCGCTGCAGCTACTTCTTCATTTAAAAGCTCTTCTGCCCTAGGAGTTCCAAGTGCAGGAGAAGGAGTATCAACTGGTTGTTGGATTTTTTCAATAGTGTCTAAAACTTTGGCTAATTCAGATTGCAAATCAAAGTTTTCTTGAGTAGCTTCCATCAAAGCATCACGACGAGATTTTAGAAAAGCCCAACTTACCTCTATGTTGAAGTTCTCCTCAAGAAGTCCATATTCCCTCTCCCACATAGCAAGATCGTTCTTCAATATCTGGTGTTCAGCTAAGTGGGAGTCAAGGGAAGCTTCAAGGGAGGCATGAGAACTCTTCAAAGCACGTATTTCGTCAGAGGAGATCCTTAAGTCAGCTTGAGCTTGAGTCAAGCTTTGCACCAACTCCCCTGCATATTCTTCTTTCATCTCCACAAGTGCCTTAAGCTCCCTAATTTCTTTACTAGCCTTTGATAGTTGTTTTGAAAATGAGTCCTCCAAAATCTCCTTATCTTTTTCAAGTTGGCTTGAAGAAGCCTTGGCAATTGCTAGCTCAGAAATCAAACCACGCTTTTGTTGTTCCAGGAAATTTCTACTTTTTTGCAACTCCTCTATGGTCCCCTGAGCATTCTCAAACTGCTCCTTCCAGTTTGCTGCCTCAAGCTGGGTATCCTTGGCTATTCTCCTAGCCTCAGAGATAGCCTTCGCAGACTCTCGATCCTTCTTCTCTAGAGTGGAGACTCTTTCCATTAACTCAGTACCAATAAGATTAGCCTACAAGGGAAAGACATCAAATGTGAGAATATAGAGAGATATATAAAAAAACTTGTAAGTTAAAAGAGAAGTACCTTCAAGGTAGAATGAACTATGTCATTTATCAGAGTCAAGCAACTGTGGCTCTCCATCTTCTTCTTCTCAATATCTCCTATTAAAGGCTCGAGCCAAACATCAGCTCCACCAGTCTTTCTCAAAAGGCTATAATTGGCAGGAACTTCAAGAGTAACACTTCTCATAGCCATGCCTCTGCAGCTAGAACCCGCCTCTGTATGCTGAACAGAGGGAGGGGGAATAATGGAAGGAGGAGTAGTAGAAGTGGTAAAAACAATGGGAGCTGTGGGAGTCAAAGCAGGGATGGTAGGAGTAGATATAGGAACCAAACCAGGTAAAGAAACAAGAGTCGACAAAATAGGCAAAGAAATACTCGTGGTTGTCAAAGGAATAAAAGGAATAAAAGAAATGGGAATAGAAGAAGAAAGGGGAGTTTCATCAAGAACTGGTCCAAACTCTCCACTCGAAAAACCACTAACAAAGAGACATCAAATTGATTCATTAGAGCCTCTTGGAGTGGTATCCTTATCAGAAAGGATTTGAACAGGCTCAGAGATAGAGGCTCGAGCAGGAGTATCTTCAACTTCATCTCCATCAATGACGCGTCTCCTGGTTCTTGGCCTAGCTATCAAAGAGGTATTCTCTTCTTCCTCATTCTCAGAACTTTCTTCTACAACTTTTCTTTTTGGTAGCGTGGCCCGAGTCTTTTCCAAATCAAGTGAAGCGGTTGAAGATGCTCGAATGGCAACGACTACCTCAGCTGTCATACCCCTGATACCAAATCCTGATAAAAAGAGGGATAAGGAATTGAAATAAGAAAGAATTCAATATACGGCAAAGTATAAGGAAATACATACCATGGGTCTTCACTTTCCAACCATTCAAAAGAGAAATTGATTTCCAAGTTCTCGCCTCCATTGGCGCAATCTTCAAAATTGAATCTACCCAACCACGGAAGTTAGGAACGTGTTCCACATCTCCCATGATTGCTACAAAAAGCCAAAAAGAGATGAGATTAGAAAAGAAACCAAAATTCTTAAAAACTAAGATACGGTAGGAAAAAGAAAAACTTACGTGCAAAATTTCACTTCTCAGGGAAGGGAATGTTTGTTTCACCCAACAAATCCACCGTACGTACAGCAACATAACGACGATACCACCCTCGATCCTTGTCATCTTCGGGGTTTACTAAAACCTTCTTGCTTCGTGCAGTTAAGGTAATAACTCCATGGCGGAATAATTTGGGGTGGTATAGGTGAATAAGATGGGAAAATATAAAATTAACATTGGCTTTAGTAGACAAATACCTTAAGAAAGACACAACTCTCCAAACAAGAGGCCCTACTTGAGCTAAGCAAATTTTGAAAAAGCAACAAAATTCAAGAATAACTGGGTCAATGGCAGGATTAAATCCCAAAGTAAAGGGATAAGTATAAACGAAAGAGAATCCAATTCTGAAAGAAGAAATTCTTTGGTTTGGGGCAGGAATCATCATACGAAGATTATCTCTCCAATTACAATCTTTCCTAACAGTGGGAATCACAAGTTCAGCTATTAAAGTAGGATAGGTGTCAGCTTTTTCTAAATTTTTAACTTGTTCTTGGAGAGATCTTCTATCATTCCCAAAAGATAAATCATTGGGTACGATTTCTTCAACTAAAGGCTCCTGAGTAGGTTTAGAGAGTTCTTTACCTTTAGAAGAGAGGGTCTTTGGGATAGAACTCCTAATACCAGAAGAAGAAGAAGCAGAACCAGATGAGCCACCATGAGTGGATCCTAGGCTCAAGCTCTGAAGCCTACCTCCTCTGCCTCTCCTACGTCTTACGGGGGCATTGGGGAAGTGATCTAGAATTGGAACTTTTCTAGGGTTAGGGTTTGGAGATGACATCGTTGAAGAAGGATGAACTAAAGGGGAGAAAAAGCAGAAGTGAATAATAAATTACTTGTTGAAGATCTACGAAGAAGAAAACAAAAGAAAGAGGGTCAAATATGTTTATAATGACAATCGTTAAAATTAGAAGTGTAATGATGGAAAGCCTATAATAAAGGCAACTAATACTTCGTGAATAGTGGGAATGAAGAAGCCTTGAAAAAAGGGCGCAGAATTGCAGAACCAATCAAAAGGTGACACGTATGTAAATCATTAATTAGAAGGGACAATTGAAGCGTCAGTACTGTCATAATATTAATTACAGTAAAAATTCCCTTTTTATGAAGATCCACTTCCCAGATATTTAATTGATAAATAAATGGAAAGTGAGAGGACTATCTGTATTGGGAAAAAACTGAATTTACATTGAAGGTGACGTGGCATGACACGAGGACTGGTCAAATGGTCAAAACATGATGATCAATTAAGAGGCACGAGTGACAACAGATACGGGGAAAGGAAAGCTAAATAGGCACGAGAGACAATTCGAATAATACAAGCTTCGTACCTATTTAGGTCATTTAAAGCCAAGAGATCTGAAGGCATTGAAGACATGGATATGATGATAAAAAGGAGTCCAAATTCAATATTAAATACCCAATACATTAGAGAATTGGTATTAAATAGGAATGATTGTGTAACGTCTTATTTAATGTCATTTATTGCTCATAATTGTCTCATTAAAGCTAAGGTATTACTCCTTTATTTAGGATCAACTATAAAAGGAGGAGGTCAGGTCATTTGTAAGGACATAGGATACCATCAACATTACATTAAAATACAAACTTATCTACTGCTTATTTGTCATTCTCAAAAAGTCTATTATTTCTTTTTCGTCCCCTGATTATCAGTAGCCCGAATTTCTATTTGTCTTTAACTTTGATCAAAGAATCATATTTTTGGTTAAACACTTATGACAATGTGGCTTTCCCACTAGCATTATGTGCACCAATGCTTAGATGAGTTTTTACACTCTTTGTTGGGAGAATTATTTTTTAATAGTGGTGTCTGGCCTGGTTGGTGAACGGACTATATTCACCTGCTACTTGCTTCCTCCTTCTAGCAAGGATGTTCAAATTTGAAAAAAAGTGAAAAATAATTCTGGACAAAACGTATTTAATATGTGTTATATACATGGTGTAATTTTTCGAAGTGTGATCCGCTGACCACCTTGGTAAAACTGCTTTTGTTGTCTATTTGTTGTAGTGCGAAGGGAGTCTGCACTGCAGAGGATCACATTAGTCAGTTACTTGATGAAATTCTGGTATATATATATTATCTTTCCTTACTGTTAAGGAAGCAGCTGACACAAGTGTCCTCTCAAGGCGTTGACTAAGGTTATGGACATGTATTGCTCGGCTTGATTTTGATGCTACCAAACCCTTGGATGAAGTAGCCTCACAACTCAAGCTACGGAAAAGGCATATGAAGAAGTATCTCAGATGGGTCAACCGTACTTTGCAAATGTGTAAAGGACAAAGATTGTACCAATTCCGGGTTAATTTTGATTTAAACAAATTCGCGCAGCGTGAGATTGACAGTTGGCTTGAATTTGCCCTTTCTAGGGAAGTTCAAAGACTAGAATTAGACCTATTAAAGGGTGGAGAGTACATTCGTCGTTTTGATTACCGTTATACTTTTCAAGAGCGACTCCTTGGTCTCAGTGGCTCTTCTTCAGGCCTACCTCATTCTATTAACTTCCAAACGTCCCCACTTGTCAGTCAGAATTTCAAGTGTTGCTCTTGAAATCCGTAAATGTGACGGGCGAAGTTCTTGAGTTCTTTCTACACAATTGTCCGTTTCTTGAAATGGTTGTTCATGGATCAGGAACATTGGTAAATTTGGAAGTTGTTGGTCCATCACTCAAGTTGAGACACTTGGAGATATGGTACTGCCTCAATGTGGAATCACTTAAAATTTGTGATACAAATCTTAAAACTCTTGGGACTTCATCAGGAGAGAAATTACTGCTTAAGAATGTTCCGATGCAGGTTGAGGTAGACATTTTGGGTTGGCCATACACCCATATTTTTGATGGCATATCCTCTCGTCTTTCCTGTGTTCTCACTCAGCTGGAGGTCCTTACAATACATGCTTATGATTCAATGGTTAGTGAACAGAATTTACCTATCTACCTTTGTGATTATGGAAAAGAAATCTAGCAGACTATTCCAGTTTGTGTTTTGTGGATCTAATGAAAGGAATGGAACAGTAAATGTTTTGATGAATTAGCTCTCCTTATAAACAAATTAAATTATATGTGCTTATAGCAGTTAGCCTTTCGGTGTAAATTGAAGAATGTGCATGAAATAGAGAATATACGTTAGAGATTATTAATTCTCTAAAGGCTTAGCTGCTCAGTATGTTACTTTTGTATTTCAACACTCTCTCTATGCTATTTTGCAGTAATAAAAGTTTTACCTTACCGATTGAAAAAATATAATTTTGTCGATCTACCTTTGTATTGCTAGCACTTACTGGTACCTTCTCTGTAGTTATTTTTGCAGGAAAATTTGGAGCATTACAATTTTCCTGAACTTACGAATCTCAAGAAATTTGTCTTAACTATATTCGGACGGAAAGACCTGAGTCTCTTAGGTTACACGTGTATCATAAGGGCTGCTCCACAGTTGGAGGAATTTGAATTACAGGTAGGTATAAAGTTTTGAGTTCTTTTTCCTCTTTTGCTGGTATATGGTCTGATTTGATCTTATAGCAATTCTGGTTTAAGGAGTTATTGATGCTTGTTCTCTTTTTCAAAAAAGTTATTGATGCTTGGGCCATCATGAAGTCCTCTGGTTGCAGTTAAATCGAGTCTGCAAATCCATCTTTCTACCTGTTATTTGGTGCATAAACTCTAGATAAAACAAAAGTGAAGTTCGATTAAATGATTTCTTAGGAGTGCATCTTCCTAGAGCTCTTCGGTAATGTGTTTCAATTGTTTTCTTGAATTTTATTTTTGATCGGAATAATTTGCTTTATTGAATATTATTTGTAAAGAGAAGAAAAGAAGCAAAGTGGTTTTTATGGGACATGGGTTAACATGTAAGAACTTAGAGTAGATGCAATTGACGCGCAAATTCTGAACGTCCTTTGGGCAGTTGAAGGTTTATTGCAGGTTTAATCGCTTCCCAACTTCCTCCAATATCACTTTCTTGACTGAAGCCTATTTCCCCGCATATATTTACTTAATAGCTGATAACAGGCTGCTTGTAACTCCTCTTTAATTATAGTTATCACTTTTTAGATCCAAGTTTAAGTTTAGCCCGGACCTGCAAGGTTGGTTGAACTTTGAAGCTTGTACTTCCAAGCTTCTTTTCTTTCTTTTTGAAATTTTACGTTGGGTAGCTTCACACAAAGGGTTAAGATCTTTTAAGATTGCTTTTAGTGAGAAAATGACTTTATATCGGCCAATAGGACAGTTGGCACATTCAATGTTGGAAACCTTTATGTATTTGCGCGTGTACACATGTATGTATACATGCATACATTGTATGTATGTTAATAGTTTTATATACATCGTACATTGTACGTATGACGGTGGTTCTTGCCATTTTCTATTGGGGTGAGGGTAATAGGTATGGGAAGAGAGGAGATACTGTGCTGAAAACTGTCCCTTATCAAAGAAAAAAAAACTGTACGGATAACTGTCTAGACAGATAGTCCTCTAAATTTGCCTCCAGCGATTCATCACTTCCAAGTTTTTGTTGTTGAAGAAACAAGGTTTATATTTTGAAGATGAAGAAGTATATGAGCAAAGTAGAACGACGCTACAGAGTTCAATAATTCTAAACCCAAAAAGACCGAAGCTTTCCATCAAATAGAACATGTGAACAACTGCAAAACCTCCTTAATCCATTGAGTCTTTCATGCATGTAGGTTATTTGTTTGTAGAAATTTGAGATGGGAATACACATGTTAACGTTGTTGCTGCTTTCCTTGATCAAAATTAGTAGAAGATATGAGATGTAATAGTCTTGAGGACATTTATTTTAATTTTCTAAGTTATAAATGTTAGGAGAAGCAACAAAAGGTGCTTTCCTAGATAAGGAAAATACACTTATGTGAAGCCAAGATAGCGTTTAACCTTTCTCGGCCTTTTGGTTAAGATCAAGTGTGTGTTGAACCAAGTTACTGGTGAATTTGTACGAATAGTTAAAAAGGTCAGCAAGTCGGGCAGGTAGCTCAAATTTTGTTACCTAATTTTATGGCTTGTTGGAGAAGTAAAGATTTTCTTACGGGGAGTCTAGATCACGGATAAACTAGTAATGGTGATTGAATAATGTTGACTACTAGATATATTACATGGTAACCGGAATTGTTCATTCAGTCAAACAAGGGTATCAAGTTTAAGTCCCATATATGATATGGCCATATGGGTATTGTTCCTTACTTCCTATAGAATGTTGTTCTCGTGTGAGTGTTAATCTAAGGGTATGATCACTACCACCAAAAGATAAAGGCAGCATTCACGTAGGAACTTTTGTATTTGGTTCATCAAGTGATGATGCTTGAGATACAAGGAATACGTCTCTAACCCTTTATCAAAAAGAGGGATGATTTTATTTATTGATTTTAACCATAAACTGGAGGTGTGGTTTATTTCATTTGCATATACTTTCTCTACCTAAGTGAGTTTTTCTTATCATTTCCATATACTTTGTTATCTGAGTTTTAGACTTTGTTCTATTTATGTATGGCAGTTGATGTTGTCATGTCCCTTCCCATCAAACAGATAGTAAAACCATAAAATGTCCACTGCATCACCTCAAAGTGGTCAAGTTGTGGGGTACTTTCTGGAAAATGCTATTGCACTCGAGAAAATCATCATCGATCCCAGGAATCCAATTTATTCTCGCGTCCCTTTGGGACTTGAGGAAATTAAGAAGCAGCAAACAGCAAGAAATCTTGCTAAGCTCCAGCTTGAAGGTGAAGTACCTCCAGATATTGAGTTGGCGATACTGTAGAATGCATGTTAACTATGAAAATAATAATGTTAGTTTTCATTTATTAGGGCCTTCCAATTTAAAGTTGTGCTAATAGGGGAGATTTGGTTCAATGTTCTGATCCCACAAGGGGATAATGTGCCTAATTTAATTTTATAATTATTTAGCCTCATTATCTCTTTTGATGGATACTTCTCATTTTCTGAATAATGGAGCCATTCTGTCAAGGGAAGAAATAATATTTTCTTAACAGTAATCAATAGTACCTATAAGCAGTGACAAAGCTGCATGGATGGAAGGACGATTAGTTGAACACTTTTCGTTGGAAAATTGTACATTTATATCGGTCAAATATTGTTATTTATGTTACGTGTAATGGCTTTCTGGCCACTTAAATTTGTAGGGCTTTTAAAAGCCAACACATGAACTTGCACTTTTCCCATTTGAACACTCTAAACTTGATGCAATGGATACTAATAAACACAATTGGAACTTACACCCCATATTTTCGTACGTAAAAATATGCCTTCAGTAAATTGATGAAAGTTGGAAAATCAGATGTTACATCCCGCATTTTTGTACGATAAAGTTTCGTCATAATTAATCGACGTAAGTTCGGGAATGAGATTATTGTGAGATTTTTAGTATTGTACTATTTCAAACAAGTGATAAGTAAATTCATGGAAGTGAGAGGGTGAACGAATCAAAGAAAATTAATTTCGTCGAATTTGACATTTTGGGGTAAAATACGGTCTAAGCTATAATACCCCGAATTTATGGACTAGTGCCATACAAGGTACCACATGACCATAATAGAAATGTGTGCAAAGTGTATTAAAAATGAGTAATATTTTAAGTAATTTGAGATAATTCTTAATTATGTGGGTAATTGATTAATTATTGGGTAGTGAGAGATTATTAAAGTAATCATGAGATTAGACATTAATTAATGGTGAATTGGGATAAGGCTTGTACCACAAAAACGTGACAGCCCTTGAATTTGGCAACAAAACCCATTAGGTGACTCATAAAAGGCTTGGCAAGGTGTCACTTTAATATATAAGTATGGCAAGAACATGGATTATACAAATATAAGGCCTTTAACATTCTTTAAGGCTTCTTTCATCGTGAGTTACATCCTTCCAAACGTGAGTTACATTCTTTTAACATTCTTTCAACGTGAGCTACACAAATAATGTTATGAATATACAACATCACGTTTTAGAGAAATTGCATACGTGATTTACAATAGTCGGAGCTATAACGTGAGATTTTGTGATTCTAAGGAAGTACAGTGCAATCTTTCTCAAGAATATCATACGGATTTTTTCTTACTCCGATCTTGTCGTCACGTGCTTTGTCGCAATTGACTTGTATTATAGGGATTGTCAACAGAATCGACTCAGATATGTTAAGGCTATCCCTTCTTTCTTTTGGCATGATCTATACGATATTAACGAAACGAGCAAATGCACAACTTCCATAAATTACTCTATTCGTAGAAATTCTAGAGATATGTACATTCTTATCCTCCCATAAGTAGATGTGTATATTCTTATCCTCCCATAAGTCTTATTATTCTATCGTCTATTCATAAGTCTCAGAAAAATATGTATTTGATAAAGTTTATCCAAAAGTATATTGAGTTTTATGGCATTCCGAGAAAATCTTATTAATGTATTTCTTATGCATTTCATGCATTTATACATGTACATTAACCCATGACTCAGACGGCGTTATATACGTGTATATATGTATATTAAATATATATGGGATATGGAAAAAGGTTATGGCGTTATATACGCACCGCCACTTGATCAGCTGATATACATTGATGATTTTGCCCACAGTGGCCGAGTTGATATGATGGGATGCCCTCAAAGGCTAGATGATATTATGAACACATGTACCTATGCACGACATGACATTCATATGTATTTGCATGAAATTATAAGTATTTCATGATTTACAGAGTTATCCAGACAGGTTGAGTCATTTACTCTATATTTTTTCCATATCTTTTAGGTACTTATTTAGGTGCCTTACATACTTGGTACATTATTCGTATTAATGTCCACAGGTTCCGATAGGTAGGCCGAGAGCCTTCCAAGTAGGCTATCAGCTCAGCGAAAGATGTTGGTGTGTTCCATTTGCTTCGGAGTTGCTTGTTTGGTTAGTATGATTTAGATGTGTATTTTTTGATATGGCGGGACTCTGTCCCGACCTTTATGAAAATTATGTATTCTTAGAGGCTTGTAGACAGATGTCTTGTACGTAAAAGATTGTATGGCCTTGTCGGCCTATGTTCAGTGTACGAGTAGTTATTTTGGTCTTATAGCCCCGTATGTCTTATGTATAAATTGGTATCACATGTTGTATTCTACTTATCTCACGACAGACTTCTGGCTCAGTTATCTATGATAGTATGACATGAAAAGATACGATATGTTGGTACACGGTTGGGTAAGGTACCGGATACCCGTTGCGGCCTATCGGTTTGTGACAAAAGTGGTATCGGAGCAGTTTTGTCCTAGGGAACTTACAAGCCGTGTCTAGTAGAGTCTTGTTTATGGGTGTGTCGTGCACCACACTTATAAGTAGGAGGCTACAGGGCATTTAGGACTGTCACTCTTTCTTCTTACTCTAGATCGTGTGGTAGATCTCAGTTGTTAGAATTCAAGTGTCTAACTCCTATTTTATTCATAATAACACGATACCTACATCTAGAAAGACGGTTGGTAAAAGATATGGATATGGAAGAGTTGAGTCAGTGGAACTCGACTTTGCATCATACTTATGATAAGTAAATGTGAGATTTTCAGCATATCATGTGTGTACTGAAAGATGTGAGCCTCTTGATAAGGAGCCTTGAGGAAAGAATACCTATCCACCTTTATGGTGAAAGACAATGAGAGATTCAGAAGATAAATACAAGTTTCAACAAGCAAAAGAAGCAAGATGAAGAAGAGTATGATGTGCCCAGTTAATGAAGGTTAACAATGTTTATAATTCAGGCAGTGGAATATAAGCTTTTTGTGTTATATTCAACAGTAATAGAGGTATGTGTAAGCACGTGATTTTTGACCCTCCCCGAGAATTTTCACATTTTTAGCGTGAATATGTGAAATTGGGTCTAGTATAGCTATTTTAACTATTTTACTTTATTTCGTTGCAAAAAGAAAATTTCAAAAAATATATATATAAATTTTAGTTTATGTATTTCTCATAAACTTGAAAAATACAAAAAAAATTGCACTTTATTTTTGTACTTTATATAATTTCGAAAATTACAAAAAAATATAGTTCTATTAAGGTTTTATAGTCATTTTTAACTTTGAAAAATACAAAAATATTACCTCATATTTTATCTTAATATTTAAAAACGAAAATTACAAAAAATAGTTTTATTAATATTTTGTAGCTATTTTAAACCTTGAAAAATATTTAAAAAGATATAGTTTTGTTTAAATACTAGTCTTATTTTTGGTAGTTATTTTGCTTACATAAGACTAGTTAAGCAACGTGTTCCTATTTCTCGGGTCCGGGCAAAAGAATAATATTCGGGTTCAAACTACCCGGTTTTAGGCCTAATTTCGGACCTAGCCCATAATAAACCGTGTCCAGGACACGTGGGGAACCCCACCACGCGTGGGGAACATATGCCTTGAACCCCACCACGCGTGGGCTCATTTTTCTGGGCAAACCATGTCAAATACACGGACTACACATTTGACGAAGGAGAGGACTTTTGAATTTTGGAAAGGGGGGAACGTCTACTGTTGAATCTTCTTCTTTAACAAGAAGAAGAAGAAGAAGCCCTAGCAGCTCCCTCCGTCAACAACCACACAGCCTTCCGTTCATCTCCCCGTCACCACCAAACAGACCCCAAACCATCGACAACCTCCCAGCTGCCCAAACGACCACTGTTCCTCCGTCTTCTTCAAAAAACCAGTCCAAAAAACCCTACGAGCTCACTCCTCCATTACTACCAAAAACCAGCCCTTCCACCACCCAAAACCACCATAAACAACACCTCCATCACCACCCGTCACCTTCCCCGGCACCCCTACGGTCGCAAACCCTCCCCGACGCCGGAACAGCAGCTTCCCTCCCGTCACAGCCTCACAGTCGACGAAACAAGTCCCAAAACCAGCGTCAAACTCAGCGAAACCACTTCCTTCCTCACCCAAACCAGTCGAAAACCCTATTCCAAACACCAACACCAAACAAGCCTGTTCGTCGCCCCAGCTGCCGGAACCACCAGAGCCCCGTCGAGACCCACCACTGTTTCCGCCTCCTGCTGTCCACCGTCGCCACCAGCTTCCAACCAGCCCCCATGACCATTCCTCCTCCCCCATCGTAACCAAAAACCATTGTCGCCCCAGCTCCCTCTCCGCCTCTCGACCCTACTGTCGAATGCTTGCCCCGACGACACCAGCCCCCTCATCATCATTTTCCGGTCGACAACCACCCAACCCAGCTCCTTACTCGCATCCAAACGACCCCTTTCTGTGGCATGTCCTCGAGCTAGCCTACTGCGTCGCAAAATCCAGCAGTAGCAACAGTTTGGTCCAAGCTTTCTATTTCATCGAGGTCGTCTTTGGTCGTCCGTGGTTTGTCGAGGTCCGGTACGTTGAGCTTGACGTCGAAGTTCCGTCGTTCCGTTATTGGAGAGGTGTCCGACAGTTGTCGGTCCAGTTGGTTGTTGTTCTTGCTTCAAACAGGTGCATACACATTTCCAAACTTGTTATATTTGCTTAAATGGAATGAAATGATATGGATTTCCTATGTACTGTTTGTGTATTGGATTTGTTGAATATCGGATTTCCTATTCTGAAAGGGGTTAATTACTTAGTTTGTCTTAATAGTTGTTTATACATGTGGTAGTAATGTTAAAATTTTCGTAGCAATTTTAATTCCGCAGAAAAATACACGCTTCATCAAATGAGTTCAATTTATAACCCATGAGCTTGTGAAGTAGCAAAAAAGAAACGTAGTTATTTTAGTCTTGCCCTTTTTCTAAAAAATAAATAAATAAATAAATAAATAAATAAATAGAAAACGAGACTAGCTTCGCCAAATAAAAAATGTACAAATTGCGAAGCCCTCTAAATGTATATATTAAATACTTAGATTCCGGGACGGGCCGTTTAGCAAATTTCACGGCCCTACCCAAAATAATAATGCGCTAGTTGCTTTAGGCGCGGCTTTAATAATTTAATTTCACTAAACTCGGGTGCACATTTATGTGACCCAAGTCTAAATCTCAATGGAATCGAAATGTGTCTCTAATCGCGGGTATATTGATTATGGCGTGGCCCGAGATGCATTTCCATGACGTTGCAAATTCTTTTAAAAATAATGAATGAGACGAGCCTCGGTAAACAAAATGTAGAAGCTGCGGGGCCCTCTAAATGTATATATATTAAATATTTAGAATTCGGGACATGCCGTTTAGCAAATTTTGCGGCCTTCTCCAAAATAACAACATGTTAGTTGCTTTAGGTGCGTCTTAATAACGTATTTTTCCTAATTCGGGTGCACATTTATGTGACCCAAATCCAAAATCTCAACCGAGTCGAGATATGTCAATAACCACGGGTGCATTGATGTAACGTGGTTTGAGATATATTTTAACAACGTTGCAATTCTCGTAAAAAATAAATAAATAATAATAATAATAATAATAAAAGCGGTCAAGAGTTTAAAACTTGCACATAGGTTTTAACATGTATAAAATCAGATAATCAAGCCTAGTATAACAGTTGAGCGACCGTGCTAGAACCACGGAACTCGGGAATGCCTAACACCTTCTCCCGGGTTAACAGAATTCCTTATCCGGATTTCTGGTACGCAGACCATAATATAGAGTCATTCTTTTTCCTCGATTCGGGATTAAAATTGGTGACTTGGGACACCCTAAATCTCCCAAGTGGCAACTCTGAAATAAATAAACCAATCCCGTTTCGATTGTCCTTTAATTGGAAAAAACTCCCTTGCACCCTCGCGGGCGCGGAAAAAGGAGGTGTGACACCTCTGGCGACTCTGCTGGGAACTTCTATTTAAAACCCAGAACCACTGGTTCAGGGTTAAGAATTCGAGCTTAGAATAATTGTTATTATTTGGCTTTATTTATTATCTGATTTTTACATGATGTATGCCTAATGTGCTAAATGATGCTTTTACCGCTTTAATATTATTTGAATTGTGAATGTATACAACTGTTACGAAACCCTTCTTTCTGAGTCTTCTGAATTTATGGTGTACACGTGCGCGTGACCCACCTTTCTGTTAAAGTCATACCAAATAAGACGGAGTTGGGACAAGTAACTAGGCCGGGCAGACTTTCGTGCTCCCGGTACGTTGCCCCCGCTTCGGCTCAAACTGTCCGTTTGGGTAAGCCAGGTCTAGAACAAATACCCAGGTTATGAACTTAGTATAACAAAGCCACATGCCGGATCCCTAGTAGGAACGTTTATTTGCATCATGTGCATTTGACTTAGGGGACTCAACACAGGGGTTGGGTCCGTCTAGGACAAGCAACCTGAAAATAATAGACCATCTTTTGGCATCCTATGTGCTACATGTTGTACTTATTCAAGGGTGAATGGGTCGTTTGGCGGACCAATAATAGTTGCGGACAAATAACACACCTTGTTAGGTTGATCACATTTAAATAAGAAGGCCGCACGTTTTTCCAGCATGATGTTATTTTAATCAAAGCATGGGGAACATTTGTGGAATCCAAGAATTCTTGGAATTCCCTATGTCCCCCACGCTTGCTTTTTGGGAAAGCACATGGGGAACATTTGTGGAATCCAAGAAGCCTTGGAAATCCACTATGTCTCCCACGCTTCATTTTGGGAAAAGCACATGGGGAACATTTGCGGAACCCAAGAAATCTTGAAATTCCCTATGTCCCCCATGCCACATTTTTGAAAATATAATAAATATAAAAAATAAAATATATATGTATATATATATATATATATATATATAAAACGTTGAAAAATTCAAAAAAAAAAAGAAGATTTTGTATGTTGTCATCATTTTCCACATATAAGAAAATCGTGAAAAAAAGGAGAAAATAACAACATAGAAGTCCGAGTAGAGTCGAAACTCTGCCGAAATTTTGAAAATGAAAAAATGTCTTGTTAGTTTGTTATATTAAAAGCAAAGGAAAAATAAAAAAAAATCATCATTGTTTTGTCTGGTGTTTTTTAAAATATTAAAGAAAATAGTTTGTTTTGCCATTAAATGAAAATGAAAAAGAGTCTGTTTTGTTTTTAAAAAAATGTTTTTATTTTATTTTGTTTGTCTATGAAAATGCCAGAAATAAAAATAAAAAGAGTCCGGCGTTGAATGTGATTTTATCATTTGTTCCAAAAATAAGTATATATATAATCCAAAAAAAAAAAAATTCAAAAGAAAGTTCAAAATTCAAAAAGATAAAATAGATAAATAAAAAAAAATCCGAAAATATTTTGATTCTTCTAAAGAAAATTCAAAATTCAAAAAAAAAAACATTTTAGAAGCATTTCTTATATTAAAGGTAAAATTCCGAAAAATATCTTCTTCTTTTCTTTAGAATAAAAAAACTAAAATTCAAAAAATATTAGTCTTTCTTTTAAAAAGAAAATCAATCAAAAAATAATATTTCCTCGCTTCTTTTAAAGTAGTTCTTTTAAACGAAAGTTCAAAAAAGGTTAGTTCATCTGCTTATTATTATTTGCCTACTTATTCTTATTTGACCGAACTACGCGGGTTTGATTCTCACCGGATGTGAGATACGTAGGCAACCCTCATCGGGTCCAACCCCACCTTCTCAAAAAAGAAGGAATGTTTTATGTTTTTCGTTAATTTGTTTGTTTGTTATGAATGAAAAATAATAGTCTATTTGATTGTTGTGGGAAAAATAACAAAAACAAAAAATATAGAAAATGGAAAAGGGTCCTCTCAAAAATAGTTTATTCGCCCGAACTACGCGGGTTTGATTCTCACCAGATGTGAGATACGTAGGCAACCCTCGTCGGGTCCAACCCCACCTTTTGCTAAAAAGCCAAAAACAAACAAATAATGAAAAACATGTCGAATTTTAAAAGAGTCGTAAATAAGTCAGGTGATGTTGTTTTGTCATAAATAGCCGAATGTTCCCGAAAGGGACGCCGAAAAGCTGACTTTGCGTAAACAACCACCTTTTTGGGTCATTTTTTTTAAAAAAGATTTGGTCCAGTTGACCCACACAGCCTTAAAAATCTTCGTCCCCGGGACGTTGAAAGGTCGTGCTTGCAATATTGAGTTTTCTAATTTGAAAAACGACAAAAGAGTCATAAATAAGTCAGGTGATGCTGTTTTGTCATAAATAGCCGAATGTTCCCGAAAGGGACGCCGGAAGGCTGACTTTGCATAAATAGCCACCTTCGGGTCATGTTTAGAATTTTTGGTCCAAGTTGACCCACACAGCCTTATAAATCTTCGTCCCCGAGGCGCTGAAGGGCCGTGTTTACAACGCCAAGTTTTCATTATAAAAGAAAAAAAAATCAAAGAGTCAGCGGTCATGTGAATACCGTCTTTTGTCATAATAAGCCGAGCCAGCTTCGGCCGCATCTTAAACCGTTCTTGCCGAAATAGCCTTAGAGTATCTTTCAGTTGTCGAAAGGTTATTTTCGTAAAAGAATGGACAAGTTTGTAAAGTGTCGAAATAATCCTCCCCGACCTCAAAATTCATGTGAAAATTGGAAGGGGCCACATTTGCAAAAAATAACCATTTGGTTAAAATTAGCAAACAGAGGAAGGAAGTTGGCCATTTGTTTTGAAGTTTATAAATCTTTTGTCTAGAATATGCGGTTTGTTTAATTTTCAAGTTTGTGGGTAATCTTTAAATCCTTGAAACCCAGTTTGTTTTAAATTTAAAAAAAAATGTGTGTTTAGTATTGTTTATCTTTTATTGGTCCGAACTACGCAAGGTCTGATTCATGCGGGGTCATGATACGTAGGCAATCTCCATAAGATTCGACCACACACAAAAAAAATGATAAAAAAGAGAAAAAAAGAAAAAGAAAAACAAAGGTAAATAAATAAATAAATATATATATATATATTGATAATAATAAGGACCGACTGAGTCCATTCTAACATATTTGGTTTTGAATTGTAAAGAAAGTTGAGGTGGTTGGTTTGTGCCTCAAAGAAAATGACAACTAACGTCGAAGCTGTTACAAGTGCTCTAGAGACTCAGAGTGGGAATCTTCCTCGTCATGAGTCACAATTTGCGACACAACAAGAGCAGTACCACTCTCCTGAGTACCACTCGTACTCGTTTGATCTTGCTGCAAAAACTGAGAAGCCTGCCCGAAAGATGGTACAGGAAGAAATGACCCGAAGAGTGAAAAGCTTAGAACAATGGTTGGAGAACATGCAAGGGTTGGCAGGCCAAAAGAGTGTTGCCTTCAAAGATCTATGTATATTCCCCGATGTCCACTTGCCGCCTGGTTTCAAGACTCCAAAATTTGAAAAGTACGATGGACATGGAGATCCCATAGCCCACCTGAAAAGGTATTGCAATCAACTGAGAGGGGCAGGAAGAAATGAAAAATTGTTGATGGCTTATTTTGTGGAAAGCCTTACGGGAGTAGCCTCCGAATGGTTTATGGATCAAGACACGTCTCGCTGGTATGTCTGGGATGACATGGCACAGGCCTTTGTCAGACAGTTCCAATACAACATCGACATTCCCCCAGACCGCATGTCCCTTTCAAACCTGAAGAAGAAACCAAGTGAAAGTTTCAGGGAATATGCCATAAAATGGAGAGAGCAAGCAGCTCGAGTTAAGCCACCCATGGATGACCACGAGCTAATTACTGTCTTCCTTCAAGCGCAAGAGCCAGATTACTTTCAAAACATGGTGTCCGCAGTTGGCAAAACCTTCTCGGAAGCAATCAAAATTGGAGAAATGGTAGAGAATGGTCTTAAGACAGGCAAAATTATAAGTCAAGCCGTTCTTAAAGCCGCAACTCAGGCTGTCCTGGTTGAGTCAGATAATCTTAGCGACACAAATGAGGAGATTGAAGAAATCATGATGACATCAGGGTCTAGAAGAGGTCCCAGGAGAACATCTCGAAAGTATGAGCAGCCTCCTCAAATTTTCTATGGCTCCTCTGAGCAGTATTATCCACCTCAGGACGCTCAATACTCTGTCGCTCCACCTCAGTATGTTGTCCAGCCACCAAAACACCCCAGGAGGCGAGCACGAGCATCACAAAATCTCCAGAAGTCTCCACAAAATTTTCAGGTGCCCTATAACCCACAGCCAAGCCAGTGGTATAAAGGGGAACAAAGGTTGAAAGATAATTTTACACCAATAGGAGAGTCCTATGAAAGCTTATTTGAGAAATTAAAGAATCATGACATGATTGCACCTATTCCTCCAAATCGTGTGGACCCACGTGCAAGAAGCTTTGACCCTTCTAAAAGGTGTGAATACTATTCCAATGCCCAGGGGCACAATGTTGAAAGCTGTCGAGATTTGAAAAGAGAAATAGAAAGAATGATCCAAGAAGGGCGGATTGTGATCAATAATAGTGACATGGAGCACTCGAACCCTATCGAGAACTTGTTGACAGAGGGTGACGATGTTGAAGCGGGTAATGGTCTTGGCAGTATTGGTGCAAAGCTCAGTGGCTAAGATGCCAATTTTTTGGGAGGACGCTTCGCTCCTTGGTCAGCAAGAGAGAAGCTTGTGGTGGCTTATTTTGTGGTCATTTCTGTTGTTCGGATTATTAAGGTTGTAATTGGGATTTTGTCATGTGTCAAACCTTCTTATCTTTCCAGTTTGTCATAGCATTTTGTTTAATTTTTGTCCAGTTTGTGTTGGGTTTTTATTCTGGTTGTTTTGTTTGTTTTATTATTCAAACCATTTCGCCGGTAGTCTAATATAAAGTCGGTCTTTTGTTAGTTCCATTCGTCTTTTGTTTAGTCTTTTTATCATTTCACTCAATGCCGATTCTAGGGACATGACATGCGCACTCACTTTGGGCCTAATCTTAAAAGTTAATCATAAAACCCCGAAAAGGTGATCAGACCATTTAAAGGAAATAAGGACGGTTGAGATTATTCAGAGCTCGAGTCATGTGGAACTGGGACAAGTTAAACACAAAGAAAACCGTTAAAGAAAGATTCGCCTAAATTGGCATGAGGGTCATCCATAATAATGAGAATGAGAGTGTCGCCCAACGGTGCTTTAGAAGTGACAAATGACCAAACAGATGTTGAATATAATTGTCAAGTCCAGCACCATCAGAAGAGACTACGAATTTAAGTTGTGTTGTTTGCACTTGGCATGTTTTGAAGACTGAAATGACGAAGGCAGTTTGTTCTGCTACCCAAACATTTTACCCTTCGTTACCCCTTTTTGAGCCTTATTTATTTTCTTTCATACCCCTCGTTCGGAATTAGTAGCAACGAATAAAATACGCGAGCATGGCAGGTAAGAGAAAAGAAAGAAAAGAAAACAACAAAATGGAAAAAGAAGAATAAAAGAAAAAAGGAGAGAAAGAAAAAACGACAAGAAAAAAGGAGAAATGAAAAGAGAAAAGAAAAGAAAAGTGATAACAAAAAAGAAAAAAGAAAAAAAGAGAAGTCTAATGAAAAAGAGGAATTGGGAACTACGTTTGACCTGATTCCTCAAAGAGGATACGTAGGCGCTTCACGGCTCGGTCATAGTTTTGAAAAATAAAAAAAAATCAATTAAAATATCCCCAAGCAAGAAACTGGGGCAAAAGTTGCGTTTGTTGTAAATAAATCTAATTCCGAAGGTTGTAATTAATAACCCAAAAATTAATGCATTTTTGAGCCTTTAATACCCTTTCTTTCTAGCCCTATCCAAAACCCACATTACGGTCCAAAGAAAGACCTTCCGATCAGTCTTCAAAAGATGCCAAGTCAGACAAATGTTGTCTTACCGGCGAACATAACATTCTGTTCCACAGCAGAAAGGACTCTAATCTCCAGCAGAAAGAGTCATACCGGCGACACTCCAAATCCCTAGATAAAAAGTGATACAAATGAGAGAGTCTTATCGGTGAAAACCTTCACAGGCACCATAAGGCGATGAAAGCTGAGAGAAAAGCCAAAAATGAGAGAGACTTGATAGTGAAAACCCTTCGGGCACTGCAAGTCGAATAAGATTGGGAATCATAATGGGGAATCGCCAATTGAAGATCTTGAAAGATGATTGACGGTAGAGGATAGGCCACATACGCATGTCATGGCCATTAGAGTCGGTATCTGCGTTTGATAGGTTTTTATTTATAGTTTCTTTTGTAAAAGAGTCATCGTTTCCTTTGTCTTTTATTTTGTTTCTGTTATTTTTCTCCTTTCATAAAAAATTTCCCCAATAGAGTCTGTCCGGTCAGAACAAGTATGAAAATGACTTCAAAATATGCCATCAGCTTTCCAAAATGAGATCTAACTAGTATATCCAAATGGTATAGTCAGCGAGGAACAAGCGCGAGGCCAGTGTCAAAAAAGATATCCCCAGCAAAAGGAATTGACAAAAGGATTGACGAGCGTCAAAAGAGATATCCTTGTCAAACCCAAGGTTATAAACCTCAAAGGCCAAGGACCATGAACAGAGCAAGGAGAGCAGTGAGCATGATTTGGCGAAATCCATACTAGACTAAAAGGTCGGGGAAGTGCCAGTTTCCAAGCTATGCCACAAAAGAAGAGGGATATCCCCCAGGAGGAAGGGATTATCCCCAGCACATAATATCATCCCCAACAAGTTGTTGAACGCAGAGCAAGGAAGGAGAAAAGGGAAAGCCATCCCAGTAGGAGTATCACAACCAACCACCATGTTTTAAACTAACAATTTTGTTTGATTTGAAACAGGTAAAGGAAATGGCATTGATGCCAGAACTGCATGCCACAAGGGATATTATCAAACTGGGGCAGAAAATTTTCCTTCCATTTAGAAAATTTTCTGGAAGTCAGGTACCCTCAGCTGATAACATTTTACCCCCAACAGGTAAGTAAATAATTCCCCAACAGTATTATCCCTAGCAGTTGCGAGGAGTCCAACACAAGGTTGGAAAGTCGGTATCCTCAGCGGTTCCTTTCGGGGAAAGGCAAAATGACTCTCAAGGGAGGAAGAAGCTATGAATAATATATATAAAAAAAAGAGAAGAATAAAAAGATAACAATGAAAAAAAGAGGGAAAATTCATCCCAATCCCCAGCAAGTATCCAAGGTAAGACATTTTCAAGTTTTAAAGATATTTTGGGTTCATCCGGCCTCAAATAGGATATGTCGGGTTCATCCACCCTCAAATAGGATCGGTTGGGTTCATCCGCCCTCAAATAGGATATGTCGGGTTCATCCACCCTCAAATAGGATCGGTTGGGTTCATCCGCCCTCAAATAAGATATGTCGGGTTCATCCGCCTTCAAATAGGATCTGTCAGGTTCATCCGCCCTCAAATAGGATATGTTGGGTTCATCCGCCCTCAAATAGGATATGTTGGGTTCATCCGCCCTCAAATAGGATATGTTGGGTTAATCCGCCCTCAAATAGGATCTGTCGGGTTCATCCGCCCTCAAATAGGATCTGTTGGGTTCATCCGCCCTCAAATAGGATATGTTGGGTTCATCCGCCCTCAAATAGGATCTGTCGGGTTCATCCGCCCTCAAATAGGATCTGTTGGGTTCATCCGCCCTCAAATAGGATCTGTTGGGTTCATCCTCCCTCAAATAGGATCTGTTTTTCAAAGAAAATTGTTGAAAACAGGCGCCCACCTAAATAACGAGAGGAATACATTTCTGTCTTTTCATATTTTGTTCTAGGTCACCCACCAGTATAATGCGGGAATACATTTCTGTCTTTTCATTTCTGTTCTAGGTCACCCACCAGTATAATGCGGGCATATCATGTTTCATATCTTTACCACCAGGCGCCCACCTGAATAACGAGAGGAATACATTTCAGTCTTTAAATTTCCTGACAGGCGCCCACCTGAATAACGAGAGGAATACTTTTGTCTGTGCATTTCATATTTTAGGCGCCCACCTGTATAACAAGGGAATACATTTTGTGTCTTTACCATTAGGCGCCCACCTGTATAATAAGGGAATACATTCCAAAAAATGACCTAGTCTGATGAACCTTCTCCTAGGATCAAAATCTTAGTCTGACGAATTTTTCTCCTAAGATAGAGACCTAGTCTGACGAACCTTCTCCTAGGATCAAAATCTTAGTCTGATGAATCTTTCTCCTAAGATAACCAAAAAACAAAAAATGACCTAGTCTGATGAACCTTCTCCTAGGATCAAAATCTTAGTCTGACGAATTTTTCTCCTAAGATAGAGACCTAGTCTGACGAACCTTCTCCTAGGATCAAAATCTTAGTCTGATGAATCTTTCTCCTAAGATAACCAAAAAACAAAAAATGACCTAGTCTGATGAACCTTCTCCTAGGATCAAAATCTTAGTCTGACGAATTTTTCTCCTAAGATAGAGACCTAGTCTGACGAACCTTCTCCTAGGATCAAAATCTTAGTCTGATGAATCTTTCTCCTAAGATAACCAAAAAACAAAAAATGACCTAGTCTGATGAACCTTCTCCTAGGATCAAAATCTTAGTCTGACGAATTTTTCTCCTAAGATAGAGACCTAGTCTGACGAACCTTCTCCTAGGATCAAAATCTTAGTCTGATGAATCTTTCTCCTAAGATAACCAAAAAACAAAAAATGACCTAGTCTGATGAACCTTCTCCTAGGATCAAAATCTTAGTCTGACGAATTTTTCTCCTAAGATAGAGACCTAGTCTGACGAACCTTCTCCTAGGATCAAAATCTTAGTCTGATGAATCTTTCTCCTAAGATAACCAAAAAACAAAAAATGACCTAGTCTGATGAACCTTCTCCTAGGATCAAAATCTTAGTCTGACGAATTTTTCTCCTAAGATAGAGACCTAGTCTGACGAACCTTCTCCTAGGATCAAAATCTTAGTCTGATGAATCTTTCTCCTAAGATAACCAAAAAACAAAAAATGACCTAGTCTGATGAACCTTCTCCTAGGATCAAAATCTTAGTCTGACGAATTTTTCTCCTAAGATAGAGACCTAGTCTGACGAACCTTCTCCTAGGATCAAAATCTTAGTCTGATGAATCTTTCTCCTAAGATAACCAAAAAACAAAAAATGACCTAGTCTGATGAACCTTCTCCTAGGATCAAAATCTTAGTCTGACGAATTTTTCTCCTAAGATAGAGACCTAGTCTGACGAACCTTCTCCTAGGATCAAAATCTTAGTCTGATGAATCTTTCTCCTAAGATAACCAAAAAACAAAAAATGACCTAGTCTGATGAACCTTCTCCTAGGATCAAAATCTTAGTCTGACGAATTTTTCTCCTAAGATAGAGACCTAGTCTGACGAACCTTCTCCTAGGATCAAAATCTTAGTCTGATGAATCTTTCTCCTAAGATAACCAAAAAACAAAAAATGACCTAGTCTGATGAACCTTCTCCTAGGATCAAAATCTTAGTCTGACGAATTTTTCTCCTAAGATAGAGACCTAGTCTGACGAACCTTCTCCTAGGATCAAAATCTTAGTCTGATGAATCTTTCTCCTAAGATAACCAAAAAACAAAAAATGACCTAGTCTGATGAACCTTCTCCTAGGATCAAAATCTTAGTCTGACGAATTTTTCTCCTAAGATAGAGACCTAGTCTGACGAACCTTCTCCTAGGATCAAAATCTTAGTCTGATGAATCTTTCTCCTAAGATAACCAAAAAACAAAAAATGACCTAGTCTGATGAACCTTCTCCTAGGATCAAAATCTTAGTTGGGAGCCCGCCCATAAAACAGAGGAATACATTTCAGTCCTTACATTTCAAGCATTGAAGTTAGGCGCCCACCTGTATAACAAGGAAATACATCCTAATCTAGTGTTTAGTTCACTCCCAGCACTGCATCAGTAGTATCAGTGGGCTACGATTTTGCTAACGACTCACAAACCTCCCCAGTGCAAACTGGGTTAGGAAATTTTGTTTGTTTTGTTTGTTTTGATTGTCAGGGACCCGCCTGTAGAACGGAGTTTGTGGTATGTCAAAGATCGAAGAAGTCAGGAGTCCGCCTGTCAAAGATCAAGCAGTGACCCACTAGAAAGCAGAAGGATTACAACAGAAATCCCCAGCATTCAATCCAAGTTAGAAGCTCGCCTCAAGAACGCGAATTAATAGTCTGGGATGATCAACAGAAGCTGGTCACAAAAACAAAAAAAAAACAAAAAAAAACAAAAAAAAAAAAGAAGAAAGAGAAGAGCCCAAAATACGGAAGTGGAGAACAAATGTGGTCTGCTCAAGAACTAGCACCTACAACTAGCATGTATCAAGGTTCAGATCCAAAGTCTGTATGAAGCACCATTCAAGACTCAAGACCAAGTTTCAGAAGACTTAAGAGATAGGAATCCTTGTAACTAGTAGCTGATAGGCTTAGTTAGTCTTTTTCAGTTTTCATTTTTGTTGTAATGACAGGACCGCGGACCGGAACCTCAACGGAACGGCACCTCGATCGGCTCTTCACCTCGGTACACTTCACTATCTCTCTCATCCCGAACTACACGTGGCCTGATTCCTGTATAACCAAGGATATGTAGGCAGCTCAGATACCAGGGCTCGGTCACAATCCCTCCCTTTCCTTAAGTGTAGTCCGTCCAAGTAATGGTCGGGTCAAAAACACGTCTAGTCGTTCTTTGTCGGAAAACTCTTCGTGTTTCCAGTCAAAGAGGGGCAGCTGTAAGCACGTGATTTTTGACCCTCCCCGAGAATTTTCACATTTTTAGCGTGAATATGTGAAATTGGGTCTAGTATAGCTATTTTAACTATTTTACTTTATTTCGTTGCAAAAAGAAAATTTCAAAAAATATATATATAAATTTTAGTTTATGTATTTCTCATAAACTTGAAAAATACAAAAAAAATTGCACTTTATTTTTGTACTTTATATAATTTCGAAAATTACAAAAAAATATAGTTCTATTAAGGTTTTATAGTCATTTTTAACTTTGAAAAATACAAAAATATTACCTCATATTTTATCTTAATATTTAAAAACGAAAATTACAAAAAATAGTTTTATTAATATTTTGTAGCTATTTTAAACCTTGAAAAATATTTAAAAAGATATAGTTTTGTTTAAATACTAGTCTTATTTTTGGTAGTTATTTTGCTTGCATAAGACTAGTTAAGCAACGTGTTCCTATTTCTTGGGTCCGGGCAAAAGAATAATATTCGGGTTCAAACTACCCGGTTTTAGGCCTAATTTCGGACCTAGCCCATAATAAACCGTGTCCAGGACACGTGGGGAACCCCACCACGCGTGGGCTCATTTTTCTGGGCAAACCATGTCAAATACACGGACTACACATTTGACGAAGGAGAGGACTTTTGAATTTTGGAAAGGGGGGAACGTCTACTGTTGAATCTTCTTCTTCAACAAGAAGAAGAAGAAGAAGCCCTAGCAGCTCCCTCCGTCAACAACCACACAGCCTTCCGTTCATCTCCCCGTCACCACCAAACAGACCCCAAACCATCGACAACCTCCCAGCTGCCCAAACGACCACTGTTCCTCCGTCTTCTTCAAAAAACCAGTCCAAAAAACCCTACGAGCTCACTCCTCCATTACTACCAAAAACCAGCACTTCCACCACCCAAAACCACCATAAACAACACCTCTATCACCACCTGTCACCTTCCCCAGCACCCCTACGGTCGCAAACCCTCCCCGACGCCGGAACAGCAGCTTCCCTCCCGTCACAGCCTCACAGTCGACGAAACCAGTCCCAAAACCAGCGTCAAACTTAGCGAAACCACTTCCTTCCTCACCCAAACCAGTCGAAAACCCTATTCCAAACACCAACACCAAACAAGCCTGTTCGTCGCCCCAGCTGCCGGAACCACCGGAGCCCCGTCGAGACCCACCACTGTTTCCGCCTCCTGCTGTCCACCGTCGCCACCAGCTTCCAACCAGCCCCCATGACCATTCCTCATCCCCCATCGTAACCAAAAACCATTGTCGCCCCATCTCCCTCTCCGCCTCTCGACCCTACTGTCGAATGCTTGCCCCGACGACACCAGCCCCCTCATCATCATTTTCCGGTCGACAACCACCCAACCCAGCTCCTTACTCGCATCCAAACGACCCCTTTCTGTGGCATGTCCTCGAGCTAGCCTACTGCGTCGCAAAATCCAGCAGTAGCAACAGTTTGGTCCAAGCTTTCTATTTCATCGAGGTCGTCTTTGGTCGTCTTTGGTTCGTTGAGGTCCGGTACGTTGAGCTTGACGTCGAAGTTCCGTTGTTCCGTTATTGGAGAGGTGTCCGACAGTTGTCGGTCCAGTTGGTTGTTGTTCTTGCTTCAAACAGGTGCATACACATTTCCAAACTTGTTATATTTGCTTAAATGGAATGAAATGATATGGATTTCCTATGTACTGTTTGTGTATTGGATTTGTTGAATATCGGATTTCCTATTCTGAAAGGGGTTAATTACTTAGTTTGTCTTAATAGTTGTTTATACATGTGGTAGTAATGTTAAAATTTTAGTAGCAATTTTAATTCCGCAGAAAAATTACACGCTTCATCAAATGAGTTCAATTTATAACCCATGAGCCTGTGAAGTAGCAAAAAGAAACGTAGTTATTTTAGTCTTGCCCTTTTTCTAAAAAAAAAATAAATAAATAAATAAATAAATAAATAGAAAACGAGACTAGCTTCGCCAAATAAAAAATGTACAGATTGCGAAGCCCTCTAAATGTATATATTAAATACTTAGATTCCGGGACGGGCCGTTTAGCAAATTTCATGGCCCTACCCAAAATAATAATGCGCTAGTTGCTTTAGGCGCGACTTTAATAATTTAATTTCACTAAACTCGGGTGCACATTTATGTGACCCAAGTCTAAATCTCAACGGAATCGAAATGTGTCTCTAATCGCGGGTATATTGATTATGGCGTGGCCCGAGATGCATTTCCATGACGTTGCAAATTCTTTTAAAATAATGAATGAGACGAGCCTCGGTAAACAAAATGTAGAAGCTGTGGGGGCCTCTAAATGTATATATATTAAATATTTAGAATTCGGGAAATGCCGTTTAGCAAATTTTGCGGCCTTCTCCAAAATAACAACATGTTAGTTGCTTTAGGTGCGTCTTAATAACGTATTTTTCCTAATTCGGGTGCACATTTATGTGACCCAAATCCAAAATCTCAACCGAGTCGAGATATGTCAATAACCACGGGTGCATTGATGTAACGTGGTTTGAGATATATTTTAACAACGTTGCAATTCTCGTAAAAAATAAATAATAATAATAATAAAAGCGGTCAAGAGTTTAAAACTTGCACATAGGTTTTAACATGTATAAAATCAGATAATCAAGCCTAGTATAACAGTTGAGCGACCGTGCTAGAACCACGGAACTCGGGAATGCCTAACACCTTCTCCCGGGTTAACAGAATTCCTTATCCGGATTTCTGGTACGCAGACCATAATATAGAGTCATTATTTTCCTCGATTCGGGATTAAAATTGGTGACTTGGGACACCTTAAATCTCCCAAGTGGCGACTCTGAAATAAATAAACCAATCCCGTTTCGATTGTCCTTTAATTGGAAAAAACTCCCTTGCACCCTCGCGGGCGCGGAAAAAGGAGGTGTGACAGTATGTACAATTGACCGTACCCATCTCAGTTAAGCCCTATCGAGGCAAATAGGTGTAGTTTAAGAAAAGGACGGAACATCAGGATTCGGCTGGGGTTAGAGTAACCCAAAATGGTAAATGGATTATTTGTGTTAGTTGACATTTCTGAAGGATATTGCAAATATGCTAATAGATCTTTTTGCGAGACACCCAGATGGTGCACTCTAGAATATTATAATTAGATGTGAATACTAGTACGATCAGGGATAAATATTACCTTAGTGTGGCTTGTGTCCCTAGTAGAGCGAGAACGTTAATCAACCCGAAGAGCCACTGGATGGAGCAAAGGGGAGCTAAAATCAAAAGAATGTCTTGTTTGAGTTTTCAGAATAAAGTGATAGGCATACATGTTAGTAGGAAATAAGAAAAGAGTTAATGAAGCATTATGAGTAAGATATGATACATGGATGACAACAGTAGATCAAAAGATGACAGTATTACAGAATCTATAGTCAAGTGAAGGAAGAAACGAGAGGTGACAGGCCTTAGGACAACAAAAGAGTATAGGCCATACAGCTATGTCCTCATTTCGAGAAATATGTTCGTAACTCTAATGCGATTACCAAAAGGAAAAGTTAGGCCCTAGAGTAATAGAATCGGTATGGTGAACAAGATAAACTAAATATGAATTAGGGACTGAGTGATTGATAATAGTCGGCATCGTAAGAATTTCAGATTTTGTTCAGGCAATAATATAATGGACAATAGAAGAAGATTCATGAGGAATTCAGAGAATGGTCATTCAGGAAGACGCTTCCCTAAAGAAAGCAATGTGAGACAAGTTCAGCTTAAAGAACTATGTGTGCTAGTTACACTAAGTGTCACCTTCGTGAGTAAGGAATTTCGTTATCCTTGGTGCACAAGGATTACCGCAATGCGAGTAAGGTTCATCGATGGTATGAAAGGACGCCGAAGATGAAGAGGTAAAACATCTATAGGTAGGACGTCGTAGCTCCAACTCTCAGTACTCCCCTAAAGGGGGAATATGATGTGATGTGGCGTTAAGTAAGAATTAAGTGACTGTAGTAATTATGGAATGGTAAAGGAAGAATGCGATAAAAATGAGATTGCACTTATTCAAAGCCTACATGTATAATGCAATTCCAGAACATTATGCAATACAATGTCAAGGAGAGGAAGTAAGGGTCCCTGCCCGAGATGTTATTGATAGATAAGGAGCCAGTGCAAAACGTAAGTTAAGACAAAGAAAATAACCCAAGAAAGATTACGCGGAATATTGATATGAGAATGGGCCAACGAATAGTTAGTAAGTTGATTCAGGAAGGGCCTAGTTATGGCTAGACAAAAGGATACAGACAAATCAATAGATTGTGCAAGATAAACAGAATGAACCCCAACATGGGACATTCAGTCCCACGGATATGACATCATAACCTTGAGAAATATTCAAATAGGAGTTGGGATAGTAAAATGTACCATATGAGTAGTGCGGAAATAAAAGATAATGTTACTACGAAGACAGTCAAAATATTAGTTCAGAAGCAACCCTACAAGCACAAGGGCGTGGAGGTAAGTAACTACGGATAATTAGAGGCGAGGAAAAAAGTCAAAAATTCCATCGGGTATACGATATAATAAGCTCGCATCTTTACAAGAGTCAGAGGGTCCTCCCTAAGTACTACAATGAGAGACTAGCCGAGGAAATAATGAAGGAGGCTTCAACCTAAATATAGTAACTCGAAGAAGAAATGGTCATGTAAAAGCAGTCTCACAACAAATCGAAGGTAATATTCGAGACCATGTGAGTTGCACAAGAATTTCGACATGTGTAGGAACTAAGATAAGCTAAGTATGCACGCAACAAGGGGGCGGAAAGACCAGGAAAAGTAATAGCTTACGTTTAAAGAAAACTGAGAAGGAACGAAAGGAATCAATCGATCAATGATCCAAAGTTAGCTACGTTATGAGTGTAAGCACGTGATTTTTGACCCCCCCCCCCCGAGGATTTTCACATTTTTTTAGCATAAATATGAAATTGGGTCTAATATAGCCATTTTAACTATTTTACTTTATTTCGTCGCTAAAAGAAAAAATCACAAAAAATATATATAAATTTTAGTTTATGTATTTCTCATAAACTTGAAAAATACAAAAATTATACTTTATTTTGGTACTTTATATAAATTCGAAAATTAAAAATATAATTCTATTAATGTTTTGTAGTCGTTTTAATTTTGGAAAAATACAAAAAAAATATTACTTCATATTTTATCTTAATATTTAAAAAAACGAAAATTACAAAAATAGTTTTATTAATATTTTTTAGCTATTTTAAATCTTGAAAAGATATTTAAAAAGATATAGTTTTGTTTGAATACTAGTCTTATTTTTGGTAGTTATTTTGCTTACATAGGACTAGTTAAGCAACGTGTTCCTATTTCTCGGGTCCGGGCAAAAGAATAATATTCGGGTTCAAACTGCCCGATTTTAGGCCTAATTTTCGGACCTAGCCCATAATAATCCGCGTCCACCACACGTGGGGAACATAAGTCTCGAACCCCACCACGCGTGGGGCTCATTTTTCTGGGCAAACCCATTACAAAACACGGACAAAACATTTTGAGTGGGGGGGGGACTTAAAAATTTTTTGGGGGGAAGATACTGTTTATCTTCTTCTTCTTCAAAATAAGAAGAAAAAACCCTAGCTAGGGGGCTCTGTCTCACCATTACCAAACGACCCCTCCATAGACACCATCCACCACGAACCAGCAGCAGAATCGTCAACCAAACAACCCGTCAGCCACCCCCTCGTCGGAGTTCCAGCTCCGCCAGTCCGACACCTTCCCGTCACAACCCAACACCAGTCCAACTCCATCACCCTACTGTCCAAAACACCATAACCCAGCCGGACGAGCAGCAGCTGTTGTTGCTACGTCATCACTGTCTGTCACGCCACCAACTCCCTCCATCCCGTCCAGCTTCCCCACAACCACAGCCGCTCCCCGTCGTCGCACCCCCCCCCCGTCGACAACAACCCACCACCTGCTACCAGTAAACCACCCAAACACCACCTCCATCGTCACCTTCTCCTTCATCCACAACCAGTAACGCTCAAACACCACAGTTCCGACAACCATCCAACCCAGCTCCATTCGTCGCGTTGTCACTGTCCCTCGACCTCTTCTGCTTCATCTTGTCGCACCGATCTGTTGCGTCGAGAAAAGTCAGTAGTAGCGAACATGGCAGGTTGTTAGCACTTTCGGGCCGAGCTTTCAGTTCCCTGTGAGGTCCTTTTGTTCGTCGAGGTCCGGTACGTCGAGGTTAGTCGTTGAGGTCGATGTAGAGGTTTGGTCCGTGGCTCTATCCGTTTCTGTTTGTTCAGGTTAGTAAACCTCAAGTATTAGATAAAGAAACTTCACGTTAAATGTTCGAAGATGCAATATATAAATTGATATGATAACTTTCTGCTTATGTTTTCGTCATATGCATTTCATTCGTTTTTGGCGTTATGTTATTCTTGTTTATCTGCTGTCATTTAATTAAGTTGGGTTAATTATTCTATGACACAAGTTTGATGTTAATTTGTTCGTGGCCCTTTGCTTAGTTCATTCGGATAAAATTAGCATTAGTATTTGTTGTTACTACTCCCGAAACACTCAGTCGCTAAACTCATTTTATTAATTTTTTTTGACAAGTTATGAGATTTTAGTTGTAAAGAAGTCGTAAGGTTTAGTATTGTTAAAGGCGTAGAAATGGCATCCTTTAAAAAAAAAAAATATTACTTAATAGAAAACGAGACTAGCTTCGCCAAATAAAAATGTACAGATTGCGAAGTCCCTCACAAAATATATGTATGAAATACTTAGATTCCGAGACGGGTCGTTTTAGCAAATCTCACGGCCCTACCCCAAAATAATAATGCGCTAGTTGCTTTAGGCGCGCCTTTAATAATGTTATCTCCCTAAACTCGGGTGCACATTTAGGTGACCCAAATCCAAATCTCAATGGAGTCGGAATATGTCTCTAGTCACGGGTATATTGATTATGTCGTGGCCGAGATGCATTTCCATGACGTTGCAAATTCCTTTTAAAAAATAAGAATGAGATGAGCCTCGCCGAATAAAAACACAAATTGCGGGGCCCTCAGTAAATACTTGTTTAAAATTACTTAGAATTCAGGAGGGTCGTTTAGCGAATTTCACGGCCTCCGCAAAATAATAACGCGATAGTCTCTTTAGGCGCGTGTTTAATAATTTACTTTCTTAAGCTCGGGTGTGCATTTCATGCGACCCAAATCCAAATCTCAAAACATCAAATAAAATGCGTTTCGGATTGTGGGTGCATTTCATGTGACGCAGTCCAAAGACGTGTTTTAAGCGATGTTCACATTCTTGTAAAAACAATAATAATAAAGCGGTTAAAAGTTAAAATTTGCACATAAGTTCATATTCGTATAAAATCAGATAATCAAGCCAAATATAACAGTTGAGCGACCGTGCTAGAACCACGGAACTCGGGAATGCCTAACACCTTCTCCCGGGTTAACAGAATTCCTTATCCGGATTTCTGGTATGCAGACTGTAATATGGAGTCATTCTTTTCCTCGATTCGGGATTAAAATTGGTGACTTGGGACACCCTAAATCTCCCAAGTGGCGACTCTGAAATAAATAAACAAATCCCGTTTCGATTGTCCTTTAATTGGAAAAAACTCCCTTGCGCCCTAGCGGGTGCGGAAAAAGGAGGTGTGACAGCTCTGGCGACTCTGCTGGGGATTAGACCCAGAACCACTGGTTCAGGGTTAAGAATTCGAGCTTAAAATAATTGTTATTATTTGGCTTTATCTATTATCTGATTTTTACATGTTTGAGCCTAATGTGTTAAATGCTGCTTTTACCGCTTTGATATTATTTGAACTGTATATAAACTGTGCCGAAACCCATATCCTTTCTGAGTCTTCTGAATCATGAAGAAGGGTGTACTTCGTACGACTTCTTTTCTGTATAGTGTCAAATCCCAATTTAGAACGAGGTTCGGACAAGTTGCTAAGCCGGTGAAGCTTCTGTATTCCCGGTACGCTGCCCCCCCTCGGCTCGAGCTGTCCGCTCGGGTAAGCCAGGTCTAGAACAAACACCCAGGTTCTGAACCTAGTATAACAAAGCCACATGCCGGATCCCTAGTAGGAACGTTTATTTGCATCATGTGCATTTGACTTAGGGGACTCAACACAGGGGTTGGGTCCGTCTAGGACAAGCAACCTGAAAATAATAGACCAGCTTTTGGCATCCTATGTGCTACATGTTGTATTTAGTCAAGGGCGAATGGGTCATTTGGTCATTTCCAGCATGGTGTTATTTTAATCAAAGCATGGGGAACATTTGTGGAATCCAAGGAGCCTTGGAATTCCCTATGTCCCCCACGCTTCATTTTTGGGAAAAGCACCTAGGGAACATTTGTGGAATCCAAGAAGTCTTGGAATTCCCTATGTCCCCCACGCTTCATTTTTGGGAAAAGCACATGGGGAACATTTGCGGAATCCAAGAAGTCTTGAAATTCCCTATGTCCCCCATGCCACATTTTTGAAAATATAATAAATATAAAAAATAAAATATATATGTATATATATAAAAAAAAACATTGAAAATTCGAAAAAAAAAGATTGTGTATGTTTTCATCATCATCCACAAATTAGAAAATAGTGGAAAATAGGAGAAAATAACAGTGTAGAGATATAACTACTTATTGTTAGAAAAAAAAACGTCCAAGTAGTGTCGAAACTCTGCCGAAATTTTGAGGATATAAAATAAAAAAAATATATGTCTTATTAGTTTGTTTTATTAAAGCAAAGGAAAAGTAGAAAAAATAATCATTGTTTTGTCTTATTTTTTTCTTTTTTTTTTAAAAAAAACATTAATAGAAAAGAAAATAGTTTGTCTTGCCATAAAAATGAAAAAAGAGTCTTGTTTTTAAAATTTGTGTTATTTATTTGTTTATGAAAATGACAAAATTAAAATAATCCAAAAATATTTTCTCCATTATTGACTTCTTTAGGAAGTCTTTCTAATTGTTTTCAAAAAATAATATAATATATATAAAAAAAATAAACAGATCCGAAAATATTTTGATTCTTTTTTCAAAATTGAAAAGAAAATTCAAAATTCAAAAAAAAACATTTTGAGAAACATTTCTTTTATTAAAAGCAAATTTCCGAAAAATATTTTCTTCTTCTTCTTTAGAATAAAGAAAAAAAGAGCAAATGAAAATTCAAAAATATATCTTAGAAGTGTTTCTTGTAAAAAGAAAATCAATCCAAAAATGCTTCCTTTCTTCTTTTAAAGTAGTTCTTTTGCCCGAACTACGCGGGTTTGATTCTCACCGGATGTGAGATACGTAGGCAACCCTCATCGGGTCCAACCCCACCGTTTTGCTAAAAAGCCAAAAACAAACAAATAATAATCATAAAAAAAATATATATATGTCAAATTTTAATTTTTGTCATAAAGAAGTCGGGTGACGCTGTTTTATCAAGACATAGCCGAATGTTCCCAAAAGGGACGCCGGAAGGCTGACTTTGCATAAATAGCCACCTTTGGGTCATTTTTTAAGATTTGGTCCGATTGACCCACACAGCCTTAAAAATCTTCGTCCCCGAGACGTTGACAGGCCGTGTTTACAGTATTGGGTTTCCTATTTTCGAAAAACAATAAAAGAGTCATAACTAAGTCAGGAGATGCTGTTTGTCATAAATAGCCGAATGTTCCCGAAAGGGACGCCGGAAGGCTGACTTTGCATAAACAGCCACCTTTTGGGTCATGTCTAGGAGTTTGGTCCAGTTGACCCACACAGCCTTAAAAAGCTTCGTCCTCGAGACGCTGAAGGGCCGTGTTTTGCAACACCAAGTTTTTATTATAATTTGAAAAAAAAAAGAGTCGACGGTCAGGTGAATACCGTTCAAATTTTGTCATAATAAGTCGAGCCAGCTTCGGCCGCGTCTTAAACCGTTCTTGCCGAAATAGCCTTAGAGTATCTTTCAGTTGTCGAAAGGTTGTTTTCGTAAAAGAATGAACAAGTTGGTAAAGTGTCATAAAATAATCCTCCCCGGCCTCAAAATTCATGTGAGAATTGGAAGGGGCCACATTTGCAAAAATAACCATTTGGTTAAAATTAGCAAACGAAGGAAGGAAGTTGGCCATTTGTTTTGAAGTTTATAAATCTTTTGACTAGAATATGTGGGTTGTTTGATTTTCGAGTATGTAGGTCATCTTCAAACCTTTGAAACCCAATTTGTTTTAATATGGAAATTGTGAAAAAATGTTTATTATTGTTTATCTTTTATTGGTCCGAACTACGCAAGGTCTGATTCATGCGGGGGCATGATACGTAGGCAATCTCCATAAGATTCGACCACAACAAAAAAATAAAAAAATAAGAAAAAAATTTTTGAAAAAAGAGAAAAAAAGAGAAAAGAAAAAAAAATGAAAAAATCTAAAGAAAAAGAAAATACAAAATATAATAAAATACAGGGGTTCCCAAAGTACTTCAAAGGGGCAAATAAGCAAGCCGGGATGACGCGTGTTGTTTGAAGCAGGGATGACGCATGTTGTTTGAAGCAAAGCATGTTAGAAACGGTTAACTGCCTAGGGGCATTGCATCCTCAATGTGTTGTTATCAAATCTGTTAAACTCTAAACGCTAACAAGTTTGTTGTTTTCCGAATCTCAAACAGTTAGTTGTTAAAGAATTCTGGCAACACACCCTTACCAAACTAGATCCAAAGGACCGATAACAACAAGCATGACTACTTCAGAGAATAGTACCGAGGAAGAAAGGCCGATGAGCCAGTTGTTAAAGGAAGCGATGGAAAAGATAGAAAGGATGGGACTAGAGATGAATGCAATGCAGCTAGCTCTAGCCAAAGCACAAAAGAGCCCTGAGCCACTAGGGCACATGCCCGAATACCCCCACTCCGGCCCTTCAACAAGCCTCCCAAATCACCGTTGTCTTCAAGAGAGAAGCCCCCATGATTTCCAAGCTCCACCATCCCATCAACCTCTTCCAACACCAAATGTTCCCACTTTTGTGGGACCCACATCAGCCATCTTGCACAGAACGACCAGTGAGCCATTGTTTCAGGCTCACGATACGCAATACTATCCCCTTGAGCCTACATTCCATGCCCCCGAGCCACATGCTTACAATCCACACTTGGAGGTACCGGTAGAGATCGAAAAGCCGGTTAAAGCCCCTGAACAGGATGAGGTGTTGAGAAAGTTCAAAAGCCTGGAGCAGTCCTTCAGGAACCTGCACGGTTTGGGCAACCAGGTCAGCGTAGCATACAAAGATCTATGCCCTTTCCCAGACGTCCAACTCCCGGCTGGGTTCAAGATGCCTAAGTTTGATTTATATGAAGGGCACGGTGATCCCATGGCACATTTGCGGGGATTCTGTAGCAAAATGAGAGGGGCAGGCGGCAAGGATGAGCTGCTAATAGCTTATTTCGGCCAGAGTCTGAGCGGATCTGCACTAGAATGGTATACCAGGCAGGATTCTAGTAGGTGGTATACTTGGGATGATCTGGCGCAGGCTTTCGCAGGTCATTTCCAGTACAATCTCGAGATAGTCCCAGACCGTCTCACATTGCTGAGGACTGGAAAGAAGCCTGGGGAAAGTTTTCGTGAGTTTGGTTTCCGCTGGAGAGAACAAGCGGCCAGAGTTGATCCTCCCATGAAAGAGGGAGAAATGGTGGACTACTTCTTGCAAACACTTGATCCAACTTACTTTGGTCACTTGGTGACAACGGTTGGGAAATCCTTCAATGAAGTGGTAAAGATAGGGGTCATGATAGAGGAGGGCCTAAGGTCTGACAAAATCCTAAATTACTCAGCGCTCAAGGCAACGACCCAAGCTATTCAGAGCGGCGCGGGAGGTGTGCTCGAGGTCGCATCAGTCGAAGCAGGTACTGGGTCCAAATTCAGAGGTCCTTCCCCTCACTACCAGCCCAGGCCCAGTCATACAAATTATCCACACACTCCATACAACCTTCCACAACCCTACTACCCACCATCATAGCCACTCTTTTCAGACCATCATGCCCAAGCCTGCCCCCGAGCTCCACATAATCCGCCTGAGTATTATCCTTCGAACAAGGTCCAGTCGCAGGGTCAACCATTAGGTCACCCCCGCTGGTGAGAGCCAACACCACGTAATGCATTCTTGCCTTCACATCGTTTCCAAGCACCCAACGACCCTGGAAAACAGGGGCATGGGGGAAAACAAAGGCAAGGAAACAATTTCACGCCAATTGGGGAGTCCTACGCAAGTTTGTTTGAAAAGCTAAAGCTTTCAGGACTGATTGAGCCGCTCCTTGGCTATACTCCAGATCCATATGCAAAAGGGTTCAATCCTGCTGTACGATGCATGTACCACTCTAATGTCCAAGGACATAGCATTGAAGATTGTCGTTCTTTGAAAAAGGAAATCGAAAGAATGATTCAGGAAGGGGCAATTGTGATCGACGACAGTGACAGGGAGCAGGCGAATCATCTTGAGAACTTGTTGATTGATGTTGATAATACTGAAGTTGGGGATGGTCTTGGCAATGTTGATATAGAGCTCAATGGCTAAAATGTCATGCTTTGCAGTTGGAAGATACTCCATTTTGGGTCAGCCGGAGATGCCGTGCTTGGATAGTTGGAAAGACACTCCATTTTGGGTCAACCGGAGAGGATCTTTGATGGTCTATTTTGTTGTCATTTCCGTTGTTCGGATTATTAGGATTGTAATTCGGATTTGTTTTGTGTCAATATCTTTCCGCTTATCTTTCCGTTTTGTCATAGCGGTTTGTTTAAGTTTTGTCCAAGTTGTTTAGGATTTTATTCCGGTTTGCTTTGTTTTTAAAACCATTTGTTCAGTCCAATGCAAAAAATTCAGTCTTTGATTATTCCCAGTCATCTTTCTGTTTAGTCATTATGTCATTTTTATTCAGCACCGATTCTAGTGACATGACATGCGCACACACTTTGGGCCTAGTTTTTAAAGTTAATCATAAAATCCTGTAAAGGCGATCAGAGCATTTAAAGAAAATAAGAACGGTTTGAGGTTATTCAGAGCCCGAGTCATGTGGAACTAGGGGCAAGTGAAACACAAAGAAAAACCGTTAAAAGCAAGATTCGCCAAATTGGCATGAGGGCCGTTCAAGATAATGAGGGTGAGAGTGTCACCCAACTGTGCTTTTGAAATGACAAGGAAAAATAAAATGTTTAACATAATTATCAAGTCCAGCACCATCGGAAGAGACTATAAATCTATTGTTTAATTGTGTTGTTTGCACTTGGCATGTTTTTAAAGACTGGAATGACGAAGGCATTTTGTTCTGCTACCTAAACACTTTATTCTTCGTTACCCCTTTTGAGCCTTATTTATTTTCTTTCATACCCCTCGTTCGGAATCAGTAACAACGAAAAAAAAAGGAAAGAGAGCAAGAAAGAAAACAACAAAACGAAAAAAAAGAGAAAAAAGAGAAAAAGAAAAGAAAGGAAAATGATAACAAAGAAAAAAGTCAAATGAAACAGAGGAATTGGGAACTACGTTTGACCTGATTCCTCAAAGAGGATACGTAGGCGCTTCACGGCTCGGTCATAGTTTTGAAAAATGAAAAATAATCAATTAAAATGTCCCCAAGCAAGAAACTGGGGCAAAGGTTGCGTTTGTTGTAAATAAATCTAATTCCGAAGGTTGTAACTAATAACCCAGAATTAATGTATTTTTGAGCCTTTTATACCCTTTCTTTCTAGCCTATCCAAAACCCACATTACGGTCCAAAGAAAGACCTTCTGATCAGTCTTCAAAAGATGCCAAGTCAGACAAATGAAGAGTCTTACCGGCGAACATAACACTCTGTTCCACAGCAGAAAGGACTCTAATCCCCAACAGAAAGAGTCATATCGGCAGCACTCCAAATCCCCAAGCTGGAAAGTGATACAAATGAGAGAGTCTTATCGGTGAAAACCTTCACATGCACCATAAGGCGATGGAAGCTGAGAGAAGAACAAAAAATGAGAGAGACTTGATAGTGGAAACCCTTCGGGCACTACAAGTCGAATAAGATTAAGAATCCGATGGGGAATCGCCAATTGAAGATCTTGAAAGATGATTGACGGTAAAGGATAGGCCACATACGCATGTCATGGCCATTAGAGTCGGTATCTGCATTTGATAGGTTTTATTTATAGTTTCTTTTGTTAAAGAGTCGTCTTTCTCTTGGTCTTTTTATTCTGTTCCTTTTTTTATCTTTTTCCTTTCATAGAAAAATCCCCAATAGAGTCTGTCTGGTCAGAACAAGTGTGAATTGACTTCAAAATATGCCATCAGCTTTCCAATTATGCCAGATGAGATCTGACTAGTGCATCCAAATGGTATAATCGTCAAGGAACAAGCGCGAGGCCAGTGTCAAAAAGATATCCCCAAAAGGGAGTTGACAAAAAGATTGACAAGTGTCAAGAGGGATACCATTGCCTTTACCAAAAGTTATAAACCTCAAGGCCAAGGCCCATGAACAAAGCAAGGAAAGCAGTGTGCATGATTTGGGAAAATTCATGCTAGACTAAAAGGTCGGGGAAATGCCAGTTTCCGAGCTATGCCACAAAAGAAGAGGGATATCCAGCAGAAAGGGATTGTACCCAGCAAATAAAATCGTCCCCAACAAGTTGTGCAACGCAAAGCAAGGAAGGAAAAAGGAAAAGCCATCCCGTTGGGAGTATGACAACCAACCACCATGTTTTAAACTAACAATTTTGTTTGATTTGAAACAGGTAAAGGAAATGGCATTGATGCAGAAACGCATGCCACAAGGGATATTATCAAACTGGGGCAGAAAATTTTCCTTCCATTTAGAAAATTTTCTGGAAGTCAGGTACCCCCAGCTGATAACATTTTACCCCCCAACAGGTAAGTAAATAATCCCCACCAAGTTTTCCAGGTAAGACATTTTCAAGTCTTAAAGATATTTTGGGTTCATCCGCCCTCAAATAGGATATGTCGGGTTCATCCGCCCTCAAATAGGATATGTCGGGTTCATCCGCCCTCAAATAGGATATGTTGGGTTCATCCGCCCTCAAATAGGATATGTCGGGTTCATCCGCCCTCAAATAGGATATGTTGGGTTCATCCGCCCTCAAAACAGGATATGTTGGGTTCATCCGCCCTCAAATAGGATATGTCGGGTTCATCCGCCCTCAAATAGGATATGTCGGGTTCATCCGCCCTCAAATAGGATATGTTGGGTTCATCCGCCCTCAAAACAGGATATGTTGGGTTCATCCGCCCTCAAATAGGATATGTCGGGTTCATCCGCCCTCAAACAGGATATGTCGGGTTCATCCGCCCTCAAACAGGATATTTCGGGTTCATCCGCCCTCGAATAGGATATGTTTTCAAAGTTATTGTCTTTCTAGGTCACCCACCAATATAATGCGGGAATACATTTCTGTCTTTTCATTTCTGTTCTAGGTCACCCACCAGTATAATGCGGGCATATCATTTTTCATGTCTTTACTACCAGGCGCCCACCTGAATAACGAGAGGAATACTTTTATGTCTTAGTTTGGCCAGGCGCCCACCTGTATAACGAGAGGAATACATTTTCTGTTTTTTAAATTTCTTACCAGGAGCCCACCTGAATAACGAGAGGAATACTTTTATGTCTTAGTTTGGCCAGGCGCCCACCTGTATAACGAGAGGAATACATTTTCTGTTTTTTAAATTTCTTACCAGGCGCCCACCTGTATAACGAGAGGAATACATTTCAGTCTTTTCATTCCAAGTGTTGAAGTTAGGCACCCACCTGTATAACAAGGGAATACATTTTGTGTCTTTACCAACAGGCGCCCACCTGAATAACAAGAGGAATACTTTATGTCTTAGTTTAGACAGGCGCCTACCTGAATAACGAGAGGAATACTTTTTGTCTGTGTATTTCATATTTTAGGCGCCCACCTGTATAACAAGGGAATACATTTTGTGTCTTTACCATTAGGCGCCCACCTGTATAACAAGGGAATACATTCCACGTCTTTACCCATAGGAGATGCATTTCCTCCTAAGTTTGTTTTAGTTTCACCCATAGGAGATGCATTTCCTCCTAAGTTTGTTTTAGTTTCACCCATAGGAGATGTATTTCCTCCTAAAGTTTATTTTTACCCATAGGAGATGCATTTCCTCCTAAGTTCATTTTACCCAATAGGAGACGCACTTCCTAAGCTTATTTCACCCAATAGGAGACGCACTTCCTAAGTTCAGTTGTACCAATAGGAGACGCACTTCCTAAGTTAAGTTTCACCGATAGGAGACGCACTTCCTAAGTTAAGTTTTACCAATAGGAGACGCACTTCCTAGATCCATTGTACCAATAGGAGACGCACTTCCTAAGTTTATTTCATCAGTAGGTGACGCACTTCCTAAGATAAGTTTCACCAGTAGGAAATGCACTTCCTAAGTTAATTTCACCAGTAGGAGATGCACTTCCTAAGTTAATTTCACCAGAAGGAGATGCACTTCCTAAGTTAATTTCACCAATAGGAGACACACTTCCTAAGAATAATTTCACCAATAGGAGACGCACTTCCTAAGGAGACGCACTTCATAAGTAAGTTTCACCAAGAGGAGACGCACATCCTAAGTAAGTTTCCCCAAGAGGAGACGCACATCCTAAGTAAGTTTCACCAAGAGGAGACGCATAAGTTAGTTTCACCAAGAGGAGACGCACATCCTAAGTAAGTTTCACCAAGAGGAGACGCACATCCTAAGTTAGTTTCACCAACAGGAGACGCACATCCTAAGTTAAGTTTCACCAAGAGGAGACGCACTTCCTAAGTAAGTTTCACCAAGAGGAGACGCACATCCTAAGTCAGTTTCACCAATAGGAGACGCACATCCTAAGAATAGTTTCATCAATAGGAGACGCACTTCCTAAGAATAGTTTCACCAAGAGGAGACGCACATCCTAAGTTAGTCCTAAGATAAGTTTCACCAAGAGGAGACGCACTTCCTAAGAATAGTTTCACCTATAGGAGACGCACTTCCTAAGAATAGTTTCACCAGTAGGAGACGCACTTCCTAAGCCAAGTTTTACCAATAGGAGACGCACTTCCTAAGAATAGTTTCACCAATAGGAGACGCACTTCCTAAGTTTAGTTGTACCAATAGGAGACGCACTTCCTAAGTTATTTCACCCAATAGGAGACGCACTTCCTAAGTTAGTTTTACCCAATAGGAGACGCACTTCCTAAGAAAAGTTTCACCAATAGGAGACGCACTTCCTAGTTCAAAATCATTAAGGTTTCACCCATAGGAGACGCACTTCCTAAGACTATTTTACCCCTAGGAGACGCACTTCCTAAGTTTAATTTCATGCACAGGAAACACACTTCCTGAATTAAGTTTTCATTATTAGGAGACACACTTCCTAGTCTGGTTCGCTCAGGTTATACTTTTGCTTTAGGAGACGCACTTCCTAGTTTGGCTTTTTAGATTATATTTTATTTCAGGAGACGCACTTCGGGAATTGATATTTCACCCTTAGGAGATGCACTTCCTAGTTTGATTCATTTTAAGTTCGACCATAGGAGACGCACTTCCTAGTCTAGTTTTTTGAAGTCTACCCGTAGGAGACGCACTTCCTAATCGAGGTCTTTCAAGTTTTTTAGGAGACACACTTCCTAAATCGAGATTTTATTCATAGGAGACGCACTTCCTAGTTCTAGTCACTGAAGTTTTCACCCTTAGGAGACGCACTTCCTAGTTTAGCTCATTCCGATTCAACCATAGAAGACGCACTTTCTAGTTTGAGTCATTGAGGTTTTTATTTTAGCAGACACATTTGATAGCAAGAATTTTGGTTTTACTCATAGGAGATGCACATCCTAGCCTAGTCTTAGGTTTACTCTCATCATTGCATCAGTAGTGTAAGTGAGTTACAATTTTGCTAACGACTCACAAATCTTCCCAGTACAAACTGGGTTAGGAAATTTTGTTTGTTTTGTTTGTTTTGATTGTCAGGGACCCGCCTGTAGAACGGAGTTTGGGGTATGTCAAAGATCGAAGAAGTCAGGAGTCCGCCTGTAGAACGGAGGAACAATTTTCAAGATCAAGCAGTGACCCACTGGAAAGCAGAAGGATTACAACAGAAATCCCCAGCATTTAATCCAAGTTAGAAGCTCGCCTCAAGAACGCGAATCAATAGTCTGGGATGATCAACAGAGGCTGGTCACAAAAACAAAAAAACAAGAAGAAAAAAAAAAGAACCCAAAATACGGAAGTGGAGAACAGATGTGATCTGCTCAGGAACTAGCGCCTACAACTAGCAAGTATCAAGGTTCAAATCCAAAGTAGGTATGAAGCACCATTCAAGACTCAAGATCAAGTTTCAGAAGACTTAGAGATAGGAATCCTTGTAACTAGTAGCTGATAGGCTTAGTTAGTCTTTTTCAGTTTTCATTTTTGTTGTAATGACAGGACCGCGGACCGGAACCTCAACGGAACGGCACCTCGATCGGCTCTCCACCTCGGTACACTTCACTATCTCTCTCATTCCCGAACTACACGTGGCCTGATTCCTGTATAACCAAGGATATGTAGGCAGCTCAGATACCAGGGCTCGGTCACATTCCCTCCCTTTCCTTAAGTGTAGTCCGTCCAAGTAATGGTCGGGTCAAAAACACGTCTAGTCGTTCTTTGTCGGAAAACTCTTCGTGTTTCCAGTCAAAGAGGGGCAGCTGTAAGCACGTGATTTTTGACCCTCCCCGAGGATTTTCACATTTTTTTAGCATAAATATGTAATTGGGTCTAATATAGCCATTTTAACTATTTTACTTTATTTCGTCGCTAGAAGAAAAAATCACAAAAAATATATATAAATTTTAGTTTATGTATTTCTCATAAACTTGAAAAATACAAAAATTATACTTTATTTTGGTACTTTATATAAATTCGAAAATTACAAAAAAATATAATTCTATTAATGTTTTGTAGTCGTTTTAATTTTGGAAAAATACAAAAAAATATTACTTCATATTTTATCTTAATATTTAAAAAAACAAAAATTACAAAAATAGTTTTATTAATATTTTGTAGCTATTTTAAATCTTGAAAAGATATTTAAAAAGATATAGTTTTGTTTGAATACTAGTCTTATTTTTGGTAGTTATTTTGCTTACATAGGACTAGTTAAGCAACGTGTTCCTATTTCTCGGGTCCGGGTAAAAGAATAATATTCGGGTTCAAACTGCCCGATTTTAGGCCTAATTTTCGGACCTAGCCCATAATAATCCGCGTCCACCACGCGTGGGGAACATAAGTCTCGAACCCCACCACGCGTGGGGCTCATTTTTCTGGGCAAACCCATTACAAAACACGGACAAAACATTTTGAGTGGGGGGGGGACTTAAAAATTTTTTTGGGGGAAGATACTGTTTATCTTCTTCAAAAAAAAAAGAAGAAAAAACCCTAGCGAGGGGGCTCTGTCTCACCATTACCAAACGACCCCTCCATAGACACCATCCACCACGAACCAGCAGCAACATCGTCAACCAAACAACCCGTCAGCCACCCCCTCGTCGGAGTTCCAGCTCCGCCAGTCCGACACCTTCCCGTCACAACCCAACACCAGTCCAACTCCATCACCCTACTGTCCAAACCACCATAACCCAGCCGGACGAGCAGCAGCTGTTGTTGCTGCGTCATCACTGTCCGTCGCGCCACCAACTCCCTCTATCCCGTCCAGCTTCCCCACAACCACAGCCGCTCCCCGTCGTCGCACCCCCCCGTCGACAACAACCCACCACCCGCTACCAGTAAACCACCCAAACACCACCTCCATCGTCACCTTCTCCTTCGTCCACAACCAGTAACGCTCAAACACCACAGTTCCGACAACTATCCAACCCAGCTCCTTTCGTCGCGTCGTCACTGTCCCTCGACCTCTTCTGCTTCATCTTGTCGCACCGATCTGTTGCGTCGAGAAAAGTCAGTCGTAGAAAACATGGCAGGTTGTTAGCACTTTCGGGCCGAGCTTTCAGTTCCCTGTGAGGTCGTTTTGTTCGTCGAGGTCCGGTACGTCGAGGTTAGTCGTTGAGGTCGATGTAGAGGTTTGGTCCGTGGCTCTATCCGTTTCTGTTTGTTCAGGTTAGTAAACCTCAAGTATTAGATAAAGAAACTTCACGTTAAATGTTCGAAGATGCAATATATAAATTGATATGATAACTTTCTGCTTATGTTTTCGTCATATGCATTTCATTCGTTTTTGGCGTTAAGTTATTCTTGTTTATCTGCTGTCATTTAATTAAGTTGGGTTAATTGTTCTATGACACAAGTTTGATGTTAATTTGTTCGTGGCCCTTTGCTTAGTTCATTCGGATAAAATTAGCATTAGTATTTGTTGTTACTACTCCCGAAACACTCAGTCGCTAAACTCATTTTATTAATTTTTTTTGACAAGTTATGAGATTTTAGTTGTAAAGAAGTCGTAAGGTTTAGTATTGTTAAAGGCGTAGAAATGGCATCCTTTAAAACAAATTAAAAATAAAAATAAAAAAAATAAAAAAATAGAAAACGAGACTAGCTTCGCCAAATAAAAATGTACAGATTGCGAAGTCCCTCACAAAATATATGTATGAAATACTTAGATTCCGAGACGGGTCGTTTTAGCAAATCTCACGGCCCTACCCCAAAATAATAATGCGCTAGTTGCTTTAGGCGCGTCTTTAATAATGTTATCTCCCTAAACTCGGGTGCACATTTAGGTGACCCAAATCCAAATCTCAATGGAGTCGGAATATGTCTCTAGTCACGGGTATATTGATTATGGCGTGGCCGAGATGCATTTCCATGACGTTGCAAATTCCTTTTAAAAAATAAGAATGAGATGAGCCTCGCCGAATAAAAACACAAATTGCGGGGCCCTCAGTAAATACTTGTTTAAAATTACTTAGAATTCAGGAGGGTCGTTTAGCGAATTTCACGGCCTCCGCAAAATAATAACGCGATAGTCTCTTTAGGCGCGTGTTTAATAATTTACTTTCTTAAGCTCGGGTGTGCATTTCATGCGACCCAAATCCAAATCTCAAAACATCAAATAAAATGCGTTTCGGATTGTGGGTGCATTTCATGTGACGCAGTCCAAAGACGTGTTTTAAGCGATGTTCACATTCTTGTAAAAACAATAATAATAAAGCGGTTAAAAGTTAAAATTTGCACATAAGTTCATATTCGTATAAAATCAGATAATCAAGCCAAATATAACAGTTGAGCGACCGTGCTAGAACCACGGAACTCGGGAATGCCTAACACCTTCTCCCGGGTTAACAGAATTCCTTATCCGGATTTCTGGTACGCAGACTGTAATATGGAGTCATTCATTTCCTCGATTCGGGATTAAAATTGGTGACTTGGGACACCCTAAATCTCCCAAGTGGCGACTCTGAAATAAATAAATAAACCCCGTTTCGATTGTCCTTTAATTGGAAAAAACTCCCTTGCGCCCTAGCGGGTGCGGAAAAAGGAGGTGTGACAATGAGCGCACTTAATATTTCAGAGTATAATCCATGCAGCATATATGTTGATAATCATATAGCCGTAGGAGGCTCCGGTATAAGTTAAAGAAAGAATTGAGCCCAGGCCATAGATCAAATTGTTAAAGGATTATATCATGGATATTCCATAGCACCCATGAAAGGCTAAACATAATAACTAATATCATGAACCAGATTAGGAGATAAGCTTAAGCCTACATAAAGGCTGATCAAAAGGAAGAAGAAACTAAAGAGTTACATCAACTAAGAAAATTAGGAGTCTGATTATTGGACCCAGAAAATTATAGACATCAAGATTGAGAACATTACAGAATCACTCTTAATATCAGAGGTACAAGAGAGATAGTACAATAGACATATTTTATAATGGCTCTATGATAAATCATGTGAGAAGAGTACCAGCCTCATAAGAAGTCAGTATGAAGCTCCCACCAGATTGTGTATACACTAGAGGTGCAAGTATTATAATAGAGCTTCAAGTTATAGACGTGAATTACACCGAGGTGGAAGGGAGGTCATAAAAGAGATAGAAGATACGATGCGAGATTTTAAGGTAAGTAAGGTAAAGGTGAACAACATACGAGTTACTCAAAGGCAAAAGATTGTGAATAGTTCATACTTCGGATAAAAGGCTAGAAGCACGGGGATTCAGTATCTAGGAATAATAGCGGCATCGTCAGTAGCATATCTTCCAGCCTATGGTCTAGGTATCAAAAAGCCTGACTAAGAGAGTAAACAAGAGTTAGAGATGATGTGATGTCTCGCTTGATGTTCCAAAATGACATAAGGAAATCTATGATGCAAGCAAGTTGAAAGGTTGCAAGTAATATAAATAGATATGTGTAGGTCGCAAGCTATTGTATGGTTCAGCGACAAGGTTCTAAAAGACATCAGTAAGGATAAGAACGGGCGAATGAGAAGGTAACGAAAATGGATAAGTGCTAAGAATTAAGCCCATGAAAACAAGAAGAGCATATGGTTTCTCTAAGTTATACAAAGCTCACTATAGCATGAATGAACTCAAAAGAGTCTAAGATTAATAGCATTTAGAAGAGATGGAATGCTTCCCTGGTAATAGAATGAGGGTGTAATTGTTTTAGATAAAGGATAACATTTAGGCCTTCAATTGAGTAATGATCTGACTAAGAAAAGAAAAGGATCTCATGAATTGGACAGGATTAAAATACCCACACAAGATGAATTAACAATGGATGGATAAAAGTTATAAAGTGTGAGATGAGATTAGATCGTCATTCTTAAGATGAACAGTAATGTGGAAGCATTAAAGGACATAGATTTATACATATTGGACAATGAAAGTAACCTGGAATTTGGTAGTAGACCTCAATAACGAGAAATCGAGGTAAGAGTTATGGTATATCATGACTTACTTAGATGTAGTAAAGTCATACAAATGGATAACCAGGTCTATGAAATAAGATATAGCAATATCCGTAAGTTCAATAAAGTACCGGGCGAAAAACTTCAGTATACTCATAGATGCCCAGAGGGACAACATATCAAGCTCTGTATATGTTTACAACGTGAGACCTAGATATTGGCTAAAAGCTAGAGAAAAAAGGAGAGAAGAGTTGCATAGGCGCACATACAAGGAAAAAGTCGTACATGCTGCATGACAAAAGGTAGCAACAGTTACGAGATTGGAAGGAGTCCGACCGCAAGTCATGGTATGAGAAAGAGGACTAAAGGGGGGAATACCCTAGACTTTGGATTTATTCAAAGAATAGTTGCCTACATGGCTAGGAGAGTATTAAAGTATTCGCAAGAGCTATGGGTTATGAGGATGATAAGTGCATCAGTCAACATTCGAGGACGAATGTTCCAAAGGGGGGGGGGGAATGATGTTACACCCCATATTTTCGTACGTAAAAATATTTCATAAGTAAATTGATGAAAGCTGAAAAATGAGATATTACATCCTGCATTTTTGTACGATAAAGTTTTGTCATAAGTTAATCGACGTAAGTTCGGGAATGAGATTATTGTGAGATTTTAAGTATTGTACTATTTCAAACAAGTGATAAATAAATTCATGGATGTGAGAGGGTGAGAGAATCAAAGAAAATTAATTTCATCGAAATTTGACATTTTGGGGTAAAATACGGTTTAAGCTATTATACCCCGTATTTATGGACTAGTGTCATACGAGGTACCACATGGCCATAATAGAAAGGTGTACAAAGTGTATTAAAAGTGAGTAGCATTTTAAGTAATTTAAGATAATTCTTAATTATGTGGGTAATTGGTTAATTATTGGATAGTGGGTGATTATCAAAGTAATCATGAGATTTGTAATTAATTAATGGTGAATTGGGATAAGGTTTGCACCACAAAAATGTGGCAGCCCTTGAATTTGGAAACAAAACCCATTAGGTGACTCATAAAAGGCTTGGCAAGGTGTCACTTTAATATATAAATATGGCAAGAATATGAATTATACAAATATAAGGCCTTTAACATTCTTTAAGGCTTCTTTCATCGTGAGTTACATCCTTCCAAACGTGAGTTACATTCTTTTAACATTCTTTCAACGTGAGCTACACAAATAATGTTGTGAATATACAACATCACGTTTTAGAGAAATTGCCTACGTGATTTACAATAGTCGGAGCTATAACGTAAGATTTTGCGATTCTAAGGAAGTACGGTGCAATCTTTCTCAAGAATATCATACGGATTTTTCCCTACTCCGATCTTGCAGTCACGTGCTTTGTCGCAATTGACGTGTATTAGAGGGATTTTCAAGAGAATCGACTCAGGTATGTTAAGGCTATCCCTTCTTTCCTTTGGCATGATCTATACGACATGAACGAAATAAGCAAATGCACTACTTCCATAAATTACTCTATTCGTAGAAATGCTATAGATGTGTATATTCTTATCCTCCCATAAGTTTTATTATTCTATCGTCTGTTCATAGGTCTCAGAAAAATATATATTTGATAAAGTTTATCCAAAAGGCATGTTGAGTTTTATGGCATTCCGAGAAAATCTTATTAATGTATTTCTTATGCATTTCATGCATTTATACATGTACATTGACCCATGAGTCAGACGGCGTTATATATGTGTATATATGTATATTAAATATATATGGGATATAGGAAAAGGTTATGGCGTTATATACGCACCACCACCGGATCAGCTGGTATACGTTGACGATTTTGCACAAGTGGTCGAGATGATATGATGGGATGTCCTTAGAGGCTGGATAATATTATGAACACATGTACCTATGCACGACATGACATTCATATGCATATGGATGACATTATAAGTATTTCATGATTTACAGAGTTATCTAGACAGGTTGAGTCATTTACTCTATATTTCTTCAATATCTTTATGTACTTATTTAGATGTCTTACATACTCGGTATATTTATTCGTACTGACATCCCTTTTACCTGGGAACGCTGCGTTTCATGTTCGCAGGTCCCAATAGACAGGTCGAGAGCCCTCCAAGTAGGCTATCAGCTCAACGGAAGATGTTGGTGTGCTCCATTTGCTTCGGAGTTGGTTGTTTGATTAGTATGATTTAGATGTGTATTGTTTGGTATGACGGGACTCTGTCCTGACCTTTATGAAAATTATGTATACTTAGAGGCTTGTAGACAGAAGTCATGTACGTAAAAGATTGTATGGCCTTGTCGGTCTATATTCAGTGTACGAGTGGTTATTTTGGTCTTATAGGCCTGTATGCTTATGTATAAGTTGGTATCACATGTTGTATTCTACTTATCTCACGGCAAACTTCCGGCTCAATTATCTTTGATAGTATGACATGAAAAGATACGTTATGTTGGTACTCAGTTGGGTAAGATAGCGGGTGCCCGTCGCGGCCCATTAGTTTGGGTCATGACACAATCACTGAAAGTTGAGGAACTTGCATTGATACTGAGATCGGTGAAGGTTCTTCCCAAATAGGTGATATTGGATTGAACTTTAGTCTCCATTATCAGAGCTTATGTTTACAGTTCGTACCTAGGAGGTGAAGAACAAAATAAGTGAAAGAGAAGAAAAAATAGAAATTTAATAAATTAATTTTGAAAAACGAGAGGGCCCACAAAAGGTCAAATTGAGACCTTAAACGTACAGGTGTCAATAAAATGTGAACGAATGGATGATGTTGCCATACAAAATATTAAATTAAACTCATGCCAGCAGCAATTGAACAACACGCACCATCACAAGTGTTTATTAGTAGCCATTTTTTCAAGTAAAGGTGTTCAAATGGAAAACTCAAGAGTTCATATATCGGCTTTACAAACTGATGCAAGTTTAAGTGGCCAGGAAATCATTTCGCCTTTATGTTAACATATCTTAAATACTCTTGACACAATTGAGGTGTGCAACCCAGCGGTGAATGATGTTCAAAATAGGGATGACAATGGGACGGGGCAGGGTGGGGCGGGTTAAAACATTTATTAAATTTTAAAGCGGGGCGGAGCGGTTGTGGGTTTAATGCGGGTTCAATGCTGGGCAACTTTAAATTTTAATTTTTTTGAAACAAAGCAATCATTTCAACTATTTATAAAGAAGTGTTGATAATCACTTGCTTTGTTTAAATAATTGAAATGCCCTTAAACCTATTTACAAAAAAATAGTTCTGAACATAAAAAGGACGATACGGGAATGGAATAGAATGAAGACGGAGTTAGTATCTTTTTTCGATGTTTTTAGGTGTTTATGTTTTGAGAAGGATAGTTTAGGGATTAAAAAAAATATTAGGAATAAAATATCAACAATTTTCGTCAAAACAAAAATTGTGAAAATTCACAAGTTTGGGGTTAACTAATTTATTACTTTTGGCAAATTTTAGCTTATAGGTACTTTTTGTTTCAACCAAACACGTAGATCCAAAACTTGTTTTATAAACCAAAAATAGTAGTACTATAATTTATAAACTTATGCAAACATCCTCTTAAATTGACAAGTTGATTTCAGCAGCTACGTCTTCCTTTTTGTTTTTTTGTCTAATTATTTTTTTGAACTAGAAATTTCCAATTAAAGAAAAAAGAAAAAAACATTAAGTGGGGCGGGTCTAAGAGGGGCATGGCGAAAACTAAAAAAATATAACTATGCGGGACGGGTTGAAATTTTTGTATGTTTTGCCAAATCCGCCCCGCACCACCCATGCCCCATTACCGTCCCTAACTGAAGCTTAAATTAGATTTAAACCAAATGTGATATTTTTTTTATTGTAGCGCCTTTTAAGTCATGTACTTATGATATATTTTTCTCTTTTAAGGCCTTAGTGAGGTTGAACTATAGCTCTGCTTTTGGATTGAGACCCTTTATGGGGAACATAAGAATGTTTTTTTCTTGATTATTTATTTATGTTGATTTTCTTTTGAATGTGAGAGAAGGTTTTATCCTTGACCTTTATGTAAGTATATAAGATGGAAGTTCATCTATTAGTTTTTTGCTTTAATTTTTTTGAATTCGCTAAATTTATTTGTAATATACATCGGTTTCTATTATCTGTCATCGCACTTTTTTCATTTGCAATAATTTGCGCAACGCGCGAAGACATATACTAATTTATTATTTAACTATAATTAAGTGATATGTATTCTTACTTTAATTTTTTGATGTTAAGGCTAAATGGTTATGTTGAACAAATGAAGTACACAAATACGAAACCAGATTCCCGTTGGTTACTGAATACTGAGGCAAAGTTAGTTGCTTCTCCGCATCCCTCAGCGAGAGTTCTAGAGATTCTTACCTTTCTTTTCTGAAAAAATAAAATTGTTAACTTACTTGTCATGTAATATATCAGTTCTATATGGATTACCCAACAAAGATACCTCGAGTAATGTGATGCTACAGTTTTGCAATTAGACACATCCGTTATAGCTTTGAATAATGAGAAAGGAAGATATATTAAAAGATATAAGGTAAAAATGTTCAAATTTACCCTCTACTATACCAGATATCCTAATTTTACTTTTCTTTATACTTTGTATGGCCACTCATATTCCTGCAATAAGAGGCGGGTCCAGAATTTATAATCCATGAGTTCAACCTTTAAGATTTTTAGTATTGAACTTATTGTATTTTTAAAGTTATGGATTCATATATACTATTTCTAGTAATTTAGTGAGTTTTACACATAAATTTATATTCCGCATCGAAAATATTGGGTTCATAAACTCGGTATCTCTATGATACATCCGCCTCTGCTTGCAACTAGAAAATAATCTGGTATTTACCTTTAATTTTTAATAGAGCTCCAACGCGTGGACCACAGTGTATTTCACGTGCCAAAATACTACGGCAAAAAAAGTTCAAAATTACCAATACATTTTTTTTAAGTAATGCTGGTTAGCCAACCTGTTTCGCCATAGATCTCAAATACAAAATTGTACTCTGACTTCTCTCAATAATCTCTATCTAAGCTACAATGCAATCTACTGACCTACCCTACCCACCTGCCCCACCTGACCCAATCCATAATATTTCGACAACTCACCTACTCAATCCTACTAACACCAATCCCCACCTACAAACCTCCCCGCAACGGCTACCACCGTGACAAACCAAATACCCACCATCTCAACCAAAGCAACAGAGACTACCAGAAACAGGACCAATACAACCAATGAGACCAAAAATCACCCCACATCTTCCACCTTAAACAACTTACCAGCCCAACCAAAAATTTCTTCAAACTTTGATCGACCTCCGCCACGGACTGACAAAACCTTGGATAACAATATCGATCAACACCAGCTAGCCCCTCAAACTACCAATACACAACCGAATAAGAACCCACCAGTCCAAAATTCTTCATAGAGTAACATGCAGCTTGGGAGAGGCTCACCTGTGGGCAACATAGCATAAGACTGTAACAATCCGACCGGTTGTTTTGAATAAGTACAACCTCGTTTCCCCATATACTGCTAAATTCATGCTTCACGGTTCTTATGTAGCTTGCCGGGGAAATTGGTTTGTGTTCGGAAAGGGTTTGAAAGGAATTGAGACACTTAGTCTCCAAGAAGAGAGCTTAAATTGACCGGAAGGTGAAATATGGGTAAACAAATCCGGAATGGATTTTGGATGATTCCAATAGCTCCGTATGGTAATTTTGGATTTAGGGTCGTGCCCAGAAATGTTTTTGGAAGTTTGTAGTTTAATTAGGCTTGAAATGACGAAAATGAGAAGTTGAAGTTTGGAAATTTGACCGAGAGGTTGACTTTTTGATATCGAAATCAAAATCCGACTCAAGAAGTTGGAATAGCTCCATTGTGTCATTTATGACTTGTGTGCAAAATTTGGGGTCAATCGAACCTGATTTGATAGGTTTCGGCGTTGTTTGTGGAAATTGAAATTTCTAAGTTCTTAAGCTTGAATCCAAAGTTGATTTGGTGTTTTGATGTTATTTTGAGTGATTCGAAGGCTCAACTAGGCGTTAATGATGTTATGGGAGGTGTTGGTACGTTTGGGTTGAGGTCTGAGGCCTCGGGTGTGTTTCGGGTGAGTTTTGGGCGATTCCGGACATTCCGGAACTTAGAAAATGGATGGGGGCAGAAGTTTTAGCGCTGGGCGCGGTGGATTTAGTGCTGGGTGCGGTGATTTTAGTGCGGTCGCGGAAAATGGTCCGCGGTCATGAAGAATCTGCAGGTCGTTGGTCCAACTTCGGAAGCTCATATCCTTTGATCTACAAGGAATTTGGGGATGACTCAAAAACAAAAATTGTAGATCTTTGAATCTAGTTTTCAGAAACATATTATAATAGACATTTGGATATCCGTATATAAAGTTATGATCAAAATACCAAATGCTATCACTGTAGTCAAATCCACCGCGGACAGCATTCGATTTTGTGCGGACAACACTGGTTTTGTGCGGTCCGCGGTGGTGGAAATCCAGGGGTGCTCTATAAATATGAGGTTTTGGGTTTTATTTCATATTTTGACCTAGAGAGCTCGAATTTTGACGATTTTTTGAAGGGTTTTCAAGAAATTCATCGGGGTAAGTGATTCTAACTCAAATTTGGTTAGAGTACATGAATCTATCATTGAATTCATCATTTAGTTCGTGATTTGGGATAGAATTTGGGAAAAATTGTGAAATCTTTCAAAAATGTAAAATGATGATTTGAAGGACCAAATGGTATCGAAATTGGATAATTTTTGTATGGGTGAACTCGTATCGGAATGGGTATTCGGTTTTTTGTAAATTTTGTCGGGTTCTGAGGTGCGGGCCCGGGGAGTTGACTTTTGTTGACTTTTTGCAAATTACATAAGAATCATAGCTTTGTTAATTGGAATTATTTTCTCTTGCATTGTTAGATGTATTCAAGTCATTTTTGGCTAGATTGAGCTGAGCATTGATGAACTGGAAAAAGGAAAAGCTAAATTGAATATTGAATTGACCGGATTGAGGTAAGTATCTTGTCTAACCTTGTTTGGGGGACTACCCCTTAGGATTTGAGTCTTCTATGCTAATTGTAGTCCGTGCATGCGAGATGATGAGCGTGTGCTCGATCTTATTTGTGGGAAAATTGCCCTTTAAGATTCTTAGGTCCTTATGCTCTTTATGTAGGAAGTATTCAGTTATGATTGAGTTACCTAATTGAATAATTTATCTCTATTTGCTCCATGCAATGATGTTATCCTTCTTCTAATTATTACATGTTATTTGGACTTATTTGCCTTAATTGAAGTAACTGTTCTCCTTATTGTTTTATTATCTCCTAATTGTAAATTCCTCTATGACTCCGTATATATATGCCATGAATCCAAATTGTTGTGGTTGCTAGTGAAGGTATCACGTGCCTGTTGTGTCTCGTTGTTCTGTTAAGGTTATTGCACTTCTTGGTTTTTCCGTGATTCTCTCGTTGCCGTGTATTCATACTCTTGGTGGTAGAATTCCTTGTGATTGGGTTGTTGGATTGTTTTTGAGAATTCCTTTGTGATGCTGCTGTGTGTTTACTTTGGGACTACGGGATGATATCCCGGGAGATCCCCCTGCACTTATATTGAGGATACCAAGAGATCCTCGGGATACCAAGAGATCCCTAACATTCATATTGAGGATACCAAGAGATCCTCGGGATACCAAGAGACCCCTAGCATATATATTGAGGATACCCAGAGATCTTCGGGATACCAAGAGATCCCTAACATTCATATTGAGGATACCAAGAGATCCCTAGTATATATATTGAGGATACCAAGAGATCCTCGGGATACCAAGAGATCCCTAGCTCATATATGGAGTATACTAAGAGATCCCTGAGTATATACATTTGGGACTACAGGACGGTATCTTGGGAGATCCCCGGTTGTTATCTCTGCGTTGAGCTATACTCCTTCTGTGATTATTTTGTCTCCGTTGTAATTGTTGTTATCAATTCAAGTGTTTTAACGGTTTAGATTCCTTTACTCTTGTGATCCTTTGTGTTGGAATCCATAATGTTAATAATACCTCGCCTTATTTTTACATATTCTTTCAATACTTCAAATTTCAACAATTGTTACATTTTAACTCAATTGATTTCTCAATTAATTTTTTCTTAAACCGTTTGAGGTTGTATTTTACTCGAAAAGGAATTTTTACTAAGTTAATTTATTAAATCCCTTGTTAAAGGTGAAAAATCATCCGATATTGTATTTCAATTGAAAATGGTACCTTACTTTATGTTATGTAAATGAGACTCCTTGAACATCTTAATTGTATTGGTTATGGACCTTATGTACTGAGTAACATGGGAATGTCGTTTAAAAAAATAAGATAGAAATATATGGTACTAGGTGCCGGGTGTGCTAAAAGTTTGTTAATTGAGGTTATGATATGAGACATCGAGTTTGAGATGACTGGGAATTGTGCATCAGAAACGATATGATTTATTCAGCTGACATCGCCTTCCTTGTTTGAGTACATTTTTACTTGTCTGTGTCCCAACTATGTTGGTGTTAAATTATTTGGTTATCTTCGTTTCCACCCGTGTTTCTCTTTAGTGTTTCTACGGATTGTAGTTTGTTCTTTCCCTGTTGTTGATATTACTATGTCATTTCTAGGTTGATAGTTTATTATAAAATCCCGTTCCACTTATTTGACCAGTAGGTGTCTGGATTGTTCCTCGTCACTACCCCACCGAGGTTAGTCTTTATACTTATTGGGCACCACTGTGGTGTGCTCATACTACTTCTGTACATTGTTTTGTGTACAGATCCAAGTAATCGATCGTTAGTGGCTGGGCGGATCATTGTTGTGGAGACTCAAAGTAAACCTGTTGTTGCGTTCGCAGGCCTCAAAGTCACCTTTAATTGTATTTATTTCCATATGTTGCTTTTGTTTTGGAACAGTGATGTATCTATTTTGTATAACTATTCTTAGAAAGGCCTAGTACCACCGGTTTTGGGAATTGTAATTTGTTTAGAGAAATTTAATTTAAAGTTAGTGAATATTCATATTGTTACAGAAAATGTTAGGCTTACCTAGTTTAGAGACTAGGTGCCATCACGACTCCTTTTTGGGTCGTGACAAAGACCCTACAAGTAACAAAAGAGGTGACAGAGTGTATCGAAACCGTCATTTGCTACTACTGTTCAGACAAAATTGCCATTACTGAACATCGAAAATCCACCAATCGAACTATGACACGACACTCATTTAGGTAAACCTGCGATTTTCTTTTCTGCCGAGGATTACTTTGTAAATCTAGCAAAGGAATGTAAACTTACTATTATAGGTAAGTTTTATAGCGGGAAACCTGCAATGGAGGAAATCAGAAAAGTTTTCATCTGGCAATTCCATTTAACTGGTTCAGTTAATATTGCTTACTTTGATCCTAAACATGTGTATATCGATTTTTCCAATGAAGTTGATTACAAGCACATCCTCTTCAAGGACTACATTGATATTGGAGAGGCGCCAATGAAAATCCTAAAATGGACCCCAGATTTTAAACCGGAGGAGGAGACGTCCATTGTTCCAGTCTGGATTTTTATTCACCAGCTACCATGGAACTTGTTCAACCGGCAAGTTATTTCAAAATTAGTAACAGACGTGGGAGTTGCAGTTGCTCTTGATCAGGTGATATATTCCAAGTCTAGAGGAAATATCGCCAAAGTAAAAGTTGAAATGGATTTGTTAAAATGAAAATTGGATCAGATATGGCTTGGTTACAAAAGGCTTGACGGATCAGATGATGGCAAATGGATTGACATTGAATATGAAAAGGTTCCAAGCTATTGCTTATATTGCAAGATGCAAGGACACCTAGAAAGTCAATGTAGAAACAAGATCAGGGATGGGAGGATCAAATTACAAAGGGAAGAACAAACCAAAAAGGAGGAGAATGTGAACAAAGATGAAAAGGATTTTCAAACTGTCAAGAGTAAAAGAGGATCAAAGATAAAGAATGTAACATCAAACTATCAGCAAAGCATAGGAGAATTGAAATAATTCCTCACATGATGTAGTAAAGGGGTGGACAATTTCATCAGGCCAACAACACAACATGGAAGTTAACATAGGTAGTAATGTTCAAGAAGTACCAACCAACCATAACAATAAGCAAAATAAGTGTATCATCGTTGAAGAACCTAGCATTCCTCAGCAGCTCCCGTAACTTGAGGAAGTGCCTGGAAAATGAAAAAAAAAATACGGAGAAAAAGTAAGAGCGACCACCTAGGAGATTGTGGGTTGTACCAAGAAAAAGAAGAGGAATAGAAAGAAGAAACCAGTTACTGAACATGAGATAGGTGGAGTGTTGGAACTGGAAGGAGATAAAGACCAACCAGATCCCATGAAACAAGATAAGAGCACAAAGAGTGATAAAATTGATAATGTGAAACAAATGGAAGCTGGGCAAACATCAAACCAAAAGAAAAAGCCAAATGTGTTCAACTCACAAAATGTTGAAGCAACCTATGAAATGGACCACAGAGAAATCCAAAATAATTATTTGAAGCTTATTAGTGGCACAAACTTGGAAGAGGAGCAGAATAGTGATTATGTATATGATTAAAAACATGGACAACAATCTGATTCTTCAGAAGAAAAAGAGAGTTGCTCAGAAGACATGGACTATGAAGGTGTTTGGATTGGCTTAAAAGCTGGTCAAACCAGCTTAAAAGCACTTTTGGGCTTATCTGAGTGTTTGGATAGGCTATAAAAGTATTTTTAAGCTTACATACATTTAAGCTAAAATACTCAAAACAAGCCAAAAGCAATAAGTTGGGCAACCCCAACTTATTGCCTTTTGGCTTATAAGCTCCTTATGTTTGACCAAGTGATTTACCTTACTATCCCTTTTACTTTTTCTAAACCCCAAAATTACCCTTCCCTTACTATTTAAAGTGTCAGTTTTGTGCGACCCGACCAGTCGTCTCATGAGTTACCGCTCCGTTTCTCCCGTTTCTGCTTCTTTATGCTTCGTTATCCGTATTTTATGGTTTCGGGTTGCTCAGATCGAGTCCAGAATGATTTTGGTAGGGTTTGAGACACTTTGTCTCTTTTAAGGACGTTTAAGTCGGAAAAGTCAATCGGATGTTGACTTATGTGTTAGAGGGATTGCATGTGAGTTCTGATGGTTCGGTTAGCTTTGAGAGGTGATTTATGACCTAAGAGTGTGATTGGAATGGGTTTTGGAGGTTTGGAGTAGTTGTAGGCTTGAATTGGCGAAGTGAATATTTTGGTGATTTCCGGTTAGTAGGCGAGATTTTGATATAGAGGTCAGAATGGAATTCCGTGAGTTGTAGTAGCTCCGTCATGTCATTTGGGATGTGTGTGCAAAATTTCAGGTTATTCGGACGTGGTTTGGTTGTTTTTTTTTTCAAAAGCGGAATTCAAAAGATTTTTGAAACTTAGGCTTGAATATGAGGTGCTTTGGTTGATTTGATATTGGTTGAGATGATTTGATGATTGGAACAGGTTTGTATAAGGTATTAGGATATGTTTGTGCTTTTGGTTGAGGTCCCGGGGGCCTCGGGATGATTTTGGATGGTTAACGGAGAAGTTGAAAGGTTATTGCAGCTGCTGAGATTTGCTGCTTCTGGTGTTTTCGCACCTGCGGTTTGGGGACTGCAGGTGCGGCACCGCACGTATAGAATGGGAGGCGCAGATGCGGAATTGAGAGGAAGAGTCAGGAACCGCAGATGTGGTAAATGGACCGTACCTGCGGAGTCGCAGATGTAGAGAGTGGATTGCAGATGCGGTATTTGGTCCGTTAAGTGATTTCCGTAGAAGCGGAGGGTAGACTACAAATGCTGTACCGCAGAAGCGGGTTTTGGACCGCAGATGCGGGTATCCCTGGGTAGAAGGTATATAAGTCTTCCTTCGCGATTTTTGATGGTTTTCACCATTTTTGACTTCGGCTTGGGAGCTTTTGGACGATTTGGAAGAGGGATTTCAAGGGAACTTTATTAAGGTAAGGATTTTGGACCTAAAACACATTTCTATGGTAGTATTTCATGGATTAAGGCTGTAATTAAAGGAATTAAATGGCTAAAAATGGGGGATTAGGACTTGAGTTTAAGAGGCCTTTAAAGGAGGATTTGAGGGGTCATTTGGACTCTGATTTTAGTGTTCTTGATGCATAGAATCGTGGGGAGATGAGGAATCCATTGATGTAAAAATTTCTGAATTTCAAGACATGGGCCCGGTGGTCGAGTTTTGGTAGTTTCAGGATTTGTGCCCTTTATCGATTGTTTTTTTTTGGGCTTTGTTCTCTTAGCATATTTTGACATCCTCGTTCTAATTTTGGATAGATTTGACGCGTGTGGAGGCCGATTCGAGGGGCAAAGGTGTTGCGAGTTAGAGATTTAACCGGTTTGAGGTGAGTAATGATTGTAAATGATGTTCTGAGGGTTTAAAACCCCGGATTGCACATCGTAGTGCTATATTGTGGTGAGATACATGCTTGACGACAGGCGTGGGGTCGTGCACTATTGGGGCTTGTGACTTGGTCCATCCCGGTTGATGATTTTACCGTGTATTTGACTAAAACTTATTTGCTATCATCATGATTTGGGCTGAATGCCAACTATTTGAACCCTTCGGGGATTTTTATTACTATTTCCTCACTATTTGACTTATTATTTGAACTAAGTCATGTTATTTTCTACTATTTTCATACTCAGCCATGTTTACTCAGTTTTAAGACTCAAATTCTATTTTTAAATGATGGGCTGAGAAACACTATTTTACTATTCCCGAAGGGCTTGTAAGGATTTTTGACTGAGTAAGGCCGAGGGCCTATATTGTGAGGAAACCCTGATACTGATTTGAGGCTGAGGGCCTGAGATATGTATGCCACGAGGTGGCTTAATTGATTTGAGGCCGAGGGCCTAGTTTTGATGCCACGAGATGGCTTGTTATTGCGCTTGGGCCGTAAGGGGCCCCTCTAGGAATCCGCACACCCCCAGTGAGCGCGAGTACCCATTTGTGATGTGAGATTGAGCCCGTGGGGCTGGTACTGTACTAAGATGTTGACCGAAGGGCGGATTTGTGGATACTGTGCCCGAGGGGCGAACTTCTATTTGTTTACTTTACATTAATTACTTGTCAATTACTTATTTACTTGTTGAAAGGAGATTCTTACTTGACTTTTCACTGTTTTACTATTCTTAAATGATTTTACTGTTTCTTTATAGAATGCCTTGTGCCTTACGTGTTTCTTTACTTTCAATCGTTATTTACATTTGTTACTCACTGAGTTAGACTACTCACTTTACTCCCTGCACCCTGTGTGCAGATTCAGGCGTAGCTGGTCCTGCTCCCGAGTGCTGATTTATTCCAGCTTCAGGCGGATCTTCAAGGAGTCTTTAGGTAGCTGTTGGCGTTTGCAGCCTGAAGCTCCTCCATATCTCTTTCCTTTATGTTTTTAGTTCAGTGTTTAAAAGCTCCATAGTTACATTTGAGGATTCAGTATTGTTAGATGCTCATGACTTGTGACACCTCGGTTAAGGCTGTGTCGGGTTGTATTTCCGCAACTTATTATCTCTAAATCATGTTTTAGACTGCTTTTATGTTGTTTAACTGCTTTAACAAGTGAATTGAGTTAGTTGGCTGGCATTGTCTTCACGAGAAACGCCATCACGACCAGGTTAAGGGTTAGGGTCATGACCAGTTGGTATCAGAGCCTAGGTTACATAGGTCTCACGAGTCATAAGCAGGTTTAGTAGAGTCCCACGGATCGGTATGGAGACGTCTCTATTTATCATCGAGAGGGTGCAGAGTCTTTAGGAAAAACTTCATATTCTTGAAATTCTTATCGTGCGAACTTATTGATCCGAGTACTAAACTTCTGTTATTCTATTCTCTCACAGATGGTGACAACACGCGCTACCGGACAGGGTGGACGACCACCAGTGCCACCAGCTACGGCCACCAATCGCATAGGACGCGGTCGTAGTCGTGATAGAGGCAGAGCAGCGAGGGCAACACGTGTAGATCCACCAGCTGCCCGAGCCCAGGACCAGGATCCAGCTATGGACGCTCCAGTAGTGCTAGTTTAGGCACCAGCTGTGCCCATCATGATTCTGAGTCTTCAGGAGGCCTTGGCACAGATCTTATCAGTTTGCACTAGCCTGGCTCAGGCAGTTTCAGCCACTACAGCCGCAGCTACTTCATAGGACGGGGGAGGCAATCAGACTCCCGCCGCTCGCACACCTGAGCAGGTCGTGCAAAGACTTCAGACGTCGGGGGCGCATCCAGCCCAGCCGGTTATAGCTGCTCAGGACTATATGGTTCCTGTCATGCTGTAGGTTGAGCAGCGTAGGTTGGAGAGATTTTGTAGATTGCAGCCTTCGACCTTCAGTGGCGTAGAGGCTAGGATGCCTAGGTCTTTTTGGATAAGTGTCAGAGGATGCTTTGTACTGTAGGTATTCTGGAGACCAGCAGGGTCGCTTTTATCACCTATCAGTTTTTAGGAGTTGCTTTCACTTGGTGGGAGGATTTTGAGAGGCGTAGGCCTGTTGGTGCAACACCCCTTTCCTGGCAGCAGTTCTCCGTTCTTTTTCTGGAGAAATATGTGCCGCAGTCCCATATAAAGGAGTTGCGTAGGTAGTTTGAGTGGTTGCGACAGGGGGAGATGACCGTGTCGCAGTATGAGTTGAGGTTTTCTGAGTTGGCTCGTCATGCCATCTGGTTGGTCTTACTGCGATGGTCTTACTTATCAACTCCGTATTCTTATGACCAGGGAGAGGGTATCTGGTGCTATGTTCGAGGAGGTTGTTGATATCGCCCGTGAGATTGAGTCGGTTTGCCGTTAGGAGCGAGATGATAGGGAGGCCAAGAGGCCTCGAGGATTTGGCAGCTATAGTGGTACTCCTTCGAGGGGTCAGTTTCAGCACGACAGGGGCCGTTCATTCAGGTCTGCTCAGCCAGCTCGCCCAGGTTATCGTGGGGCGTCTTTGGGTCATGGTTATCATGGATCTCAGCAGGGCCAGTCATCACTTAGTGCCCTTCCAGCTCAGAGTTCGACCCGTGCTCCATCAGCTCAGGGCTTTTCTATGCCGAGTGCATCTGCTAGTCACTCCGGTGCGAAGGATTCCCTTCAGTCCCCTTCTCCAGCACCTAGGAGTTATTACGAGTGTGGCGAGATGGGCCACATGTAGAGGCAGTGTCCTCGTCGCGTTTCTAGTTCGTCCTAGCAGAGGGGTAAGTCATCGACTTCATCGCTAGTTTCTTTACCACCACCCGCTCAGCCAGCTAGGGGGTGGAGGTCAGTCAGCCAGGGGTCTCCCCCATTTCTATGCACTGACATGCAGACCCGATGTTATTGCTTTAGATGTTGTTATCATAGGTATTGTTTCAGTCTTCCACAAAGATGCCTTTGTATTATTTGATCCCGGTTCCACCTTTTCTTATATGTCATCATACTTTTCTCGTTATTTGGGTACGCCCCGTGAGTTTCTTGCTTTACCTGTTCATGTATCTACCCCGATGGGCAATATTATTGTTGTAGACCGTGTGTGTCGGTCATGTGTGGTGACAATTGGGGGTCTGGAGACCCGAGTGGATCTATTACTACTGAGCATGGTGGATTTTGATGTCATTTTGGGCATGGATTGGTTATCTCCGTGTCATGCTAGTATGGACTGTCATGCTAAGATAGTCACATTGGCTATGCCGGGTGTGCCACGGATCGAGTGGCAAGGTGTGACTGATTATGTTCCTAGTAGAGTGATCTCTTTCTTGAAGGCCCAACATATGATTGGGAAGAGTTGTCTTTCATATCTAGCATTTGTGAGGGACGTCGAAGCTGAGACTCCCAGTATTGATTCTGTTCCAGTTGTTAGGGATTTTCCCGATGTGTTTCCTGCAGACCTGCTGGGCATGCCACCGGATAGGGATATTGATTTTGGTATTGACCTGGTGCCGGGCACCCTATTTCGTCGTATCGTATGGCACCGACAGAGTTTAATGAGTTAAAGGAGCAACTTCAGGAACTCCTTGATAAGGGGTTCATTCGGCCTAGTGTGTCACCTTGGGGTGCGCCGGTTCTGTTTGTGAAGAAGAAGGATGGCACAATGAGAATGTGCATTGATTATAGGAAATGGAACAAGGTAACAATTAAGAACAAGTATCCTTTACCTCGCATTGATGATTTATTCGACCAGCTTCAGAGAGCGAGGGTGTTCTCCAAGATTGATCTTCGTTTGGGCTATCAGCAATTGAAGATCAAGGATTTAGATATTCTTAAGACAGCTTTCAGGACCTGATATGGTCATTATGAGTTCTAAGTGGTGTCTTTTGGGCTGACCAATGACTCGAAAGTGTTCATGCATTTGATGAACAACGTGTTCCGGCCTTATCTCGATTCGTTTGTCATAGTTTTCATTGATGATATTCTGGTGTACTCGTATAGCTAGGAGGAGCACACGGAGCATTTGAGAGTTATGTTGCAGTGATTGAGGGAGGAGAAGCTTTATGTAAAATTCTCCAAGAGTGAGTTTTGGCTCAATTTAGTGTCTTTCCTGGGGAACGTGGTGTCTAGCGAGGAATTCAGGTTGATTCGAAAAAGATAGAGGCGGTTCAGAGTTGGCCCAGACCGTCCTCATCCACAGAGATTTGCAGCTTTCTTGGTTTGGCAGGCTATTATCGCCGGTTTGTTCAGGGATTCTCATCTATCGCATCGCCCTTGACCAAGTTGACTCAGAAAGGTGCTTCATTTGTATGGTCGGACTAGTGTGAGGAGAGCTTTTAGAAGCTTAAGATAGCCTTGACCACAACTCCAGTGTTGGTTTTGCCATCAGCTTCAGGTTCATATACCGTATATTGTGATGCTTCGAGAGTTGAGATTGGTTGTGTGTTAATGCAGGAGGGTAGAGTTATTTCTTATGCTTCTTGTAGTTGAATCCCCATAAGAAGAACTACCCCGTTCATGATTTGGAGTTGGCTACCATAGTTCACGCATTGAAGATTTGGAGGCATTACTTGTATGGCATATCTTGTGAGGTGTTCACTGATCATCGTAGTCTTCAGCATTTGTTTAAGCAAAAGGATCTTAATTTGAGGCAGTAGAGATGGTTGGAGTTGCTTAAGGATTATGATATCACTATATTGTACCATCCAGGAAAGGCCAATGTGGTGGCCGATGCTTTGAGCCAAAAGGTAGTGAGTATGGGGAGTTTGGCATATATTCCAGTTGGGGAGAGACCTCTTGCAGTTGATGTTCAGGACTTGGCCAATCGGTTTGTGAGGTTAGACATTTCGGAGCCTAGTCAGGTATTGGCTTGTGTGGTTTCTCAGTCTTCTTTATATGATCGCTCAGAGAGCGGCAGTATGATGATCCGCATTTGCTAGTCCTTAGGGACATAGTTCAGGATAATGATGCCAGAGATGGACCATTGGCGATGATGGGGTAATGAGGATGCAGGGTCGGATTTGTGTGCCCAATGTGGATGGGCTTTGGGAGTTGATTCTGGAGGAGGCCCATAGCTCGCGATATTCCATTCATCCGGGTACCGTGAAGATGTATCAAGATTTGAGGCAGCACTACTGGTGGAGAAGAATGAAGAAAGATATTTTGGAATTTGTAGCTCGATGTCTAAATTGTCAGCACGTGAAATATGAGCATCAGAGACCGGGTGGTTTGCTACAGCAGATGGATATTCTTGAGTGGAAGTGGGAGAGGATCACTATGGACTTTGTTGTTGGACTTCCACGGACTTTGAAGAAGTTCGATGCTATTTGGGTCATTGTGGATCGGCTGACCAAGTCCGCGTACTTCATTCCTATGTGTACTACTTATTCTTCAGACCGGTTGGCCGGGATATATATTTGAGAGATTGTTCGCTTGCATGGTGTTCCGGTTTCCATCATTTCATATAGAGGTACTCAGTTTACTTCGTAGTTTTGGAGGGCCGTGTAGAGAGAGTTTGGTACTCAGGTGGAGTTGAGCACAACTTTTCATCCTCAGATGGACGGGAAGTCGAAGCGCACTATTCAGATATTAGAGAACATGTTGCATGCTTGTGTCATTGATTTTGGAGGGTCATGAGATGAGTTTCTACCGCTTGCGGAGTTTGCTTATAACAACAACTACCAGTCGAGTATTCATATGGCTCCATATGAGGCTTTGTATGGGAAGCGGTGTAGATCTCCAGTTGGTTGGTTCGAGACCGGTAAGGCTAGGCTATTAGGGACTGAATTGGTGCAGGATGGTTTGGAGAAGGTGAAGATGATTTAGGAGAGGCTTCGTACAGTGTAGTCGAGACAAAAGAGTTATGCTGATAGGAAAGTTTGAGATGTGTCCAACATGGTTGGCGAGAAGGTCCTATTGAAGGTTTCACCCATGAAGGAGGTGTTATAAGATTTGGGAACAAAGGGAAATTGAGTCCGCGGTTCATTGGGCCTTTTGAGGTGCTTATGAGGATTGGGGAGGTGGATTATGAGCTTGCTCTGCCACCCAGCTTATCGAGTGTGCATCCGGTATTTCATGTTTCTATGCTCCGGAAGAATATTGGGGATCCGTCTCATGTTCTGGATTTCAGCACAGTTCAGTTGGATGATAATTTGACCTATGATGTGGAGCCAGTAGCTATTTTGGGTCGTCAGGTTCGGAAGTTGAGGTCAAAGGATATAGCTTCAGTAAAAGTATAGTGGAGAGGTCGGCCCGAAAAGGAGGCTACCTGGGAGACCGAGCGGGAGATGCAGAGCAGATATCCTCACTTGTTTGAGGCTTCAGGTATGTTTCTTGACTCATTCAAGGATGAACGTTTGTTTAAGTTGGGGAGAATGCGATGACCCGACCAGTCGTCTGATGAGTTACCGCTCCGTTTCCCCCATTTTTGCTTCTTTATGCTTCGTTATCCGTATTTTATGGTATCGGGTTGCTCAGATCTAGTCCGGAATGATTTTGGTAGGGTTTGAGACACTTAGTCTCTTTTAAGGAAGTTTAAGTTGGAAAAGTCAACCGGATGTTGACTTATATGGTAGAGGGCTCGGATGTGAGTTCTGATGGTTCGGTAAGCTTCAGGAGGTGATTTATCACCTAGGAGTGTGATTGGAATGGGTTTTAGAGGTTTGGAGTAGTTTTAGGCTTGAATTGGCGAAGTGGATATTTTGGCGATATTCGGTTGGTAGGCGAGATTTTGATATAGGGGTCGGAATGGAATTTTGAGAGATGCAGCAGCTCCATGTGTCATTTGGGATGTGTGTGCAAAATATTAGGTTATTCAGACGTGGTTTGGTTGGATTTTTGATCAAAAGCGAAATTCGGAAGATTTTTGAAACTTAGTCTTGAATCCGAGGTGCTTTGGTTGATTCGATGTTGTTTGAGATGATTTTATGATTAGAACAAGTTTGTATAAGGTATTAGGATATGTTTGTGCTTTTGGTTGAGGTCCCGCTCCCGAGTGCTGATTCATTCCAGCTTTAGGCGGATCTTCGAGGAGTCTTTAGGTAGATGCTGACATTCACAGACTAGAGATCCTTCCTATCTCTTTCCTTTATGTTCTTAGTTCAGTATTTAAAAACTCTGTAGTTACATTTGAGGATTCAGTATTGTTAGATGTTCATGACTTGTGACACCCTGGTTAGGGCTGTGTCGGGTTGTAGTTCTGCTACTTATTATCTCTAAATCATGTTTTAGACTGCTTTTATGTTGTTTAACTGCTTTAACAAGTGAATTGGGTTAGTTGGTTGGCCTTGTCTTCACGAGAGGCGCCATCACAACCAGGTTCGGGGTTAGGGTCGTGACAAGTTCTCATCACCATATTCCAGTTTATCGTTGCTTCTATGTTCACCAAAATTAGTTAACTTTTTTGAAGCGCTAAAAGGGAAGCAAACAATAGCTTTTTAAATAAATGTTTCATATATTCTAATATTTTGTAAATATTATTCTTTAGCTTCTTTTTTTGGTTACATAATAATTAATTTTTTTGTGTGGTTTAATCCGTTATTTGTTTAATTGTTGAAACTACATTTTAAATCAAATATTTCAATGAATTTACATGTTACCCCAGAATCTAAACCTATGAACGGAAATGTCACGACCCTAGCTCGCCCTCCGTGAACCATCGTGACGGCACCTAGTCTCTACGACTAGGTAAGCCTAACGAGTGCGGAAAATAAATAGAAAACTTGTGGAAATGTAAATTAAAAGCCAAGAATAACCAAAGTAAAATGATATATAAAATGTCGCTCGGCATGTACAACTCAACATCTCAAAATCCTACAATACTATCCCAAACCCGAAAACTCACGGGAACACAAGCTGAAAGAAATATAGTAAAGTACTCTAACTCCAGAATGTCTAATAGTAAGATAGAAATGTTAACACTACAGGATAGAATAAAGATAGAGACTCCTTGGTCTGCAGACGCAGCAGATATACCTCGAAGTCTCCGAAAGATCTCCCTGCCTCAAGGATGATAAGCCTGGGTAGAGGTACCTGGATCTGCACATGAAAAACATGCACAGAAAGGGCATGAGTACACCACAACGGTACTTAGTAAGTGCCAAGCCTAACCTAGGTCGGGTAGTGACGAGGAAGGTCAGGGCCCTACTAAGGTAAATAATAATAAAAATGACAGGATAAGATAAGCAGAATAAATGAGAATCTACAGTAAGAGTCTATACAGGATGATAATAGAACAATAACCGAACATAAATAAAGGCAAAACACAGGGAAACACCGCTCATAATAAAGATGACAACCGGGATCTCTTGGTATATTGAGGATCTCTTGGTATCCTCAATATATACACTAAGGATCTCTTGGTATCCCGAGGATCTCTTGGTATCCTCAATATATATCAGGGATCTCTTGTTATCCCGAGGATCTCTCGGTATCCTCAGCACACGTGCTAGGGATATCTTGGTATCCCGCACCTCAGTCCAGATCATAAATACGTGCAGGGGATCTCCCGGGATGCTGTCCCGTAGTCCCAAATTAAAACACACAGCAACAACTCAAGAATATTAAAATAAATGCTAAGTTCGTAACAAATAAACAGTTAATTCTAGCCTAACATGCTTCACGTAATGCAATTAAGGCAGTCTAAGAAAATAGGCAATTAAGTCAACTAAGCATGCTTTTCTAAACTAAAATTATGCTAAGTTTGCAAGTAAGATAAAACAGGTAAGAAAGGAACTCAATTTAAATACTTAAAGTGAAACCGGATTTTCAATAATTAGCTCAAGTACGCACTCGTCACCTCACGTACAAGATATTTCAATTATCAAATATCATATCCTAAGGGGAAGGTCCCCCACACAAGGTTAGACAAGCCATCCCGCTCAAAATCAACCCGACACGATGTCTTTGCCACGAGTACTCGACTCTAAATGGCCCAAATCTATTCAATTTAATTGCATAATGTAAATAACACTTCAAGTATTGATTCTACAATAAAAGTCTAAGCTAATACGCGAAATTATGTAAAATGTCCAAAACGCCCCTCGGGCCCACGTCTCGAAATCGGGTAAAAATTATATATTCCGGGCACTCATTCACTCACGAGTCTAACCATATAATAATCTCTCAAATCAGATGTCAAAAACCCAATCAGAACCCAATAATTCGGCCTATGAAGTTTATCCAATTTTTCCCAAATTTTCCACCAATATTCGAAATTTAAAGGCTAGATTTAAGTTAGGAATCATGGAAATTGGTCTAAGTTAGGTAGAGATCACTTACCCAAGTTACCCAGGTGCAAAGGTCTTCAAAAATCACCCCTCCCGAGCTCTCAAATTCAAAAATGTGAAAATAGGCTTAAACCCTCCAATTGGGATTTTAAGAAATCTGCCCAGGTATTTTGTACATCGCGATTCCACCAATAGTGCTGCCTCAAATCCTGATACATTTTTGCAGCACCCGGGTGGATGGAATACCGCGAACTTTGGGCCTCCTCCAGAATCAACTCCCGAAGCCTATCAACATTGGGTACACAAATCCGACCCTGCATCCTCAATACCCCATCGTCACCAATAGTCACATCTCTGGCATCACCATGCTGAACCTTGTCCTTGAGGACAAGTAAATGAGGGTCATCATACTACCGCTCCCTGATACGGTCGAATAAGGAAGACCGAGAGACCACGCAAGCTAGAACTCGATTGGGCTCCGAAATATCCAATTTCACAAACTGGCTGGCTAAGGCCTGAACATCCATCGCCATAGGCCTCTCTGATGTTGGTAAATATGCCAAACTCCCCAAACTTTCTGCCTGGCGACTCAAGGCATCAACCACTACATTGGCCTTGCCCGGGTGATACAAAATGGTGACGTCATAATCCTTCAGCAACTCCAACCACCTCTTCTGGCACAAATTTAGGTCCTTTTGCTTGAAAAAATGCTGTAAGCTCCGATGGTCAGTATAAATCTTACAGGGAACCCCATATAAATAATGGCTCCAAATCTTCAAGGCGTGAATAATGGCAGCTAACTCAAGGTCATGAACAGGGTAGTTCTTCTCATGAATCTTCAACTGTTTAGACGCATAGGCAATCACCCTACCATCCTGCATCAACACCGCCCCAAGGCCAATCCTCGAGGCATCACAATAGATCGCGTAAGATCCTGAACCTAAAGGTAATACCAAAACTGGGGTTGTAGTCAAAGTTGTCTTGAGCTTCTGAAAGCTTGCCTCACACCCCTCTGTCCACTGAAATGGAGCACCCTTCTGGGTCAATCTAGTCATAGGGGCTGCAATCGATGAAAAACCCTTCACAAAATGACGGTAATAGCCCGCCAAGCTAAGAAAATTGCGGATCTCTGTAGTTGAGTATGGTCTGGGCCAACTCTGTACGACCTCTATCTATTTCGGATCCACCTGAATACCCTCACTCGATACCACATGGACTAAGAATGCCACTGAGTCCAACCAAAACTCACATTTCGAGAACTTGACATATAACTTCTTCTCTCTCAGAGTCTGAAGCACAGTCCTTAGGTGCTACTCATGATCTTCCCAACTACGGGAATACACCAAAATATCATCAATAAAGACAATGATGAACGGGTCAAGATAGGGCCGGAACACACTGTGCATCAAATGCATAAAGGTTGCTGGGGCATTGGTCAACCCAAATGACATAACAAGGAACTCGTAATGACCATACTGAGTCCTGAAAGCAATCTTTGGGATATTTGGCTCTCGAATCTTCAACTGATGGTAACCTGAGCACAAATCAATCTTAGAAAACACCCGTGCACCCTGAAGCTGGTCAAACAGATCATCAATACGAGGCAAAGGATAACAGTTCTTCACTGTAACCTTGTTCAACTAGCGATAATCAATACATACGCGCAAAGAACCATCCTTCTTCTTCTTCACAAACAAGACAGGATCACCCCAAGGTGAAATACTAGGCTGAATAAAATCCTTATCAAGCAATTCATGTAACTGATCCTTCAACTCCTTCAACTCAAGAGGAGCCATACGATACGGTGGGATAAAAATAGGTTGAGTGCCCGACAACAGATCAATGCCAAAATCAATATCTCTATCAGGCAACATGCCTGGAAGATCAGCTGGAAACACATCGGGAAAATCCCGTACTACTGGGACTGAATCAACAGAAGGGGTATCAATACTGACATCTCTCACATAAGCTAGATACGCGTCACACCCCTTCTCAACCATACGCTGAGCCTTAAGGAAAGAAATAACTCTACTAGGCATGTGATCTAAGTTACCTCTCCACTCAACACGCGGTACACCTAGCATAGCCAGCGTCATGGTTTTGGCATGACAATCAAGAATAGCATAATGGGGCGACAACCAGTCCATGCCCAAGATAATATCAAAATCAACCATGCTGAGTAACAATAGATCGACTCTGGTCTCAAAACCACTAAGAGCAACCAAACACGACCGATAAACGCGGTCCACAACAAGAGAATCTCTACAGGAGTAGAAACATAAACAGGGGAACTCAAAGAATCTCGGGATACACCCAAATGCGGAGCAAAATAAGAAGACTCATAAGAGTAAGTAGAGCCTAGATCGAACAGAACCGATGCATCTCTGTGACAAACCGGTATAATATCTGTGATGATAGAATTGGAGGTGACAACCTCGGTATGGGCAGGAAGGGCATAGTATTTAGCCTGGCCTCCCCCTCTAGGGAAACCTCTACCTCCCCGAACTCCACCTCTAGTTGGCTGAGCAGGTAGGGTAGTAGTTGGAGCTGTAATCTATGGAGGTGCACTCCTACCAAGTCTTGGGCAATCCCTTACCACGTGGAGTGTGTCACCACACTCAAAACAAGCTTTGGGAGGACGTGGTGGCTGTGATTGGCTAGGGACAGGTCTGCTAGACTAACCTCTGAAAGCACCCCGCGTAGGAGGCGCGCTAGAAACCGGAGTTGCATAATAAGGCTCTTGAGGCCTAGGAGGAGCTGGAGCACTACTGGCTGCTGAAAGAGCTGAATGAACAGGGTGACTCATATAACCCCTACCATGATGACCTGTAGCTGGGGTACGGACACCAGAATAATGGCCCGACTCTCGAGACCTCTTGGCCTCCTTATCCTCTCTCTCCCTAGCATGCATACCCTCAATCCTCCTAGCAATTCTCACCACCTGCTAATAAGAAATATCTATCTCCAACTTACGAGCCATGCTAGATCTGATGCTGGGAATAAGGCCCTCAATAACCAGCGAACCCTCTTACGGACAGTAGAAACCAAGGCTAGTGCATGCCTAGCCAAACTGGTGTAACAGATAGCATACTCTGAAATAGTCATAGCACCCTGGCGCAAATGCTCAAACTCTGCGCGCCATGCGTCCCTGAGGCTCTGGGGAACATACTCCCTTAGGAACAGATTTGAAAACTGAGCCCAAGTCAGTGAAGTAGCCTCATCTGGACTGTCTAACTCATAGGTGTGCCACCGCTCATAGGCAGCTCCTCGAAGCTGGAAGGTAGTGAAAGAAACCCTACACGATCCTGAGATACCCATGGTACGGAGAATTCGGTAACACCCTTCAAGAAATCCCAAAGCATCCTCCGATTCTAAACCACTGAATACAGGAGGCTTGTACTTCTTGAACCTCTCAAGCCTCAGTTGCTCATCCTCAGAAGCCGCTGCCCTGTCCTCGGTCTGAACTGGCACTGTAGGCGGTACAGGAATAATCTCAAGGATCTGCTCAACATGCACTCGCTGCTCAGGACTGCGGGCGGCGGGAGTCTATGATCCTCCCCCGGCTTGGGATGTAGCTGCAGCTAGGGGAAGCAACCTTGCCTGAGCCAAAGTGGTGTACATGCTCATGAACTGTGCCAAAGTCTCCTCAAGAGCTAGAGTAGTAGTAGCAGTAGGCGTGTCAGGTGCCTGGACTCCGGCTGGATCCGCTGGTGGTAACTCGATGACAACTCGTGCAGGTGACCTGGCTGCACCACGTATGCGTCCTCGGCCTCTACCCCGGCCCCGGCCTCTAAAGGCAGCAGTAGGGGGTGCGGGTGCCTGATTATCTTGAGTAGCACGTGTCTTCACTATCTGTGAGAGAATAGAAGATAGAAGCTTAGAATTATGATGTCAAAATATCACACGACAAGGAGATTAAATGAAGTGGAAATTTTCCTAATAGTTGCATAGCCTCTCGTAGATAAGTACAGACGTCTCCGTACTGATCAGTGATACTCTAAGAAACCATCATGTGTTCCGTGACTCCTATGAATCTAGATCTCTAATACCAACTTATCACGACCCTAGTTCGCCCTCCTTGAACCGTCGTAATGGCTCCTAGTCTTTACGACTAGGTAAGTCTAATGAGTGTAGAAAATAAATAGAAAACTTGCGGAAATGTAAATTAAAAGTCAAGAATAACCAAAGGAAAATGATATATAAAATGCCGCTCGGCATGTACAGCTCAACATCTCAAAATCCTACAACACTATCCCAAAACTCGGAAACTCACATGAACACAAGCTGAAAGAAATATAGTAAAGTACTCTAACTCTAGAATGTCTACATCAACAGTAAGATAGAAAGGCTAACACTATAGGATAAAATAAAGATAGAGACTTCTTGGTCTGTGGACGCGACAGATGTACCTCGAAGTCTCCGAAAGATCTCTCTGCCTCAAGGGTGATAAGCCTGGGCAGAGGTACTTGGATATGCACATGAAAAATATGCGCAGAAAGGGCGTGAGTACACCACAATAGTACTCAGTAAGTGCCAAGCCTAACCTCGGTCGGGTAGTGACAAGGAAGGTCAGAGCCCTACTGAGGTAACTAATAATAAAAATGACAGGATAAGATAAACAAAATAAATGAGAATCTACAGTAAGAGTCTATACAACATATAATCCACATGATCGTTGGCGGCGTCGATATCCCACAAGGACCTGTGTTCAAGCGCACCAAGGTATCGATCACCAGAGAAAACTAGACTCGAAGTTATATGCCCGAGGATGCCCTATCATTCTATGACGAGGAAGTAGAAGGCATATCTCAGCCGCACAATGACGCCCTAGCAATTTCTATTATTTTAGATAAAATTCAAGTTAAACATATTATAGTGGATCTAGGTAGCTCAGCAAACATAATCAAATCGAGGGTTGTAGAACAACTCGGCTTACAGGATCAGATTATACCTGCATCCTGGGTCCTAAATGGCTTCAACATGGCAAATGAAACAACAAAGGGGGAGATAATCCTGCCAGTAAATGTAGCCGGGACAATACAAGATACAAAATTCCATGTCATCGTAGGCGACATGAGGTCTAGTGCACTCCTCGGGAGACCATGGATACACAACATAAGGGCGGTATCTTCAACTCTTCATCAGATGATGAAGTTCCCAACGGAGGACGGTGTGAAAATGATCTACAGAAAACAATATGCTGCAAAGGAAATGTTTTTAGTCGATGAAGTGATGCCGATAATAGAGCCTCGACCTCAAAGAATTTGAGCACCAAAGGTAAGCAGGCGGCTAAATGGAAATCACCACCCCCAGCCTCAATGGAATTAAAGCAATAGGTAATTGAAGACGAAGAAGAGGATTTCCTTACTCCTCGAACTTTCATCGTTCCCGAAGAGTCCAATGCAACCAAATCAATGGTCGAGGAACTGGAGCAGGTCATACTGATTGAATATATGCCCGATAGAAAGGTATACAGGGGAACGAGATTAAACCCCAAACTCAGGAAAAAATCATTCGATTTCTTATTTATACTATGGATTGCTTTGCTTGGTCCCATTTGGATATGACAGGATTCCACCGAAAATAACAACACGTCGGTTAAGCCTCGACCCCAGGTTCAAATCGGTAAAGCAAAAAATGAGGCCCAAGTTCGAGGTAAAGAATGCATTCATAAAGGACGAGGTAACCAAACTTCTTAAAATAGGGTCTATTCAGGAGGTAAAATACCCCGAATGGTTATCCAACGTAGTTGTAGTTCCTAAAAAAGGAAACAAACTTAGAATGTGCGTAGATTACAAAGATTTAAACAAAGCATGCCCAAAAAATTCATTCCAACTGCCCAATATTGATCGTATGATCGATGCCACGAGATACTTTTCTTGACGCCTACTTTGGGTACAATCAAATTTAGATGAATCCGGAGGACTAGGAAAAGACCTCGTTTATCACTAAATTTGGAACTTATTGTTACAATGTAATGCCCTTCGGGCTAAAAATGCAGGAGCTATATACCAACGCCTAGTTAACACAATGTTCGAGGAAGAGATAGGTAAATCGATGAAAGTTTACATTGATGATATGTTGGTTAAGTCCCTACACGCAGAGGACCATTTAACTCATTTGCAGGAAACATTCCAAATCTTGAGGAAGTACAACACGAAGCTTAACCCGGAAAAATGTTCCTTCGGAGTCGGCTTGGGTAAGTTCCTCGGCTTCATTGTATTGAACCAGGGTATCAAAATTAACCCCGACAAAATCAAGGCCATCGAGGATATCATGATCATGGATAGTGTGGATGTCGTGCAAAGGCTAACAGGACGAATTGCCAAATTAGGTCAGTTCATTTCAAGGTCATCAGATTGAAGTCATAGGTTCATTTCCTTGCTCAAAAAGAAAAAGGATTTCGCATGGACTTCGGAATGCTAGCAAGCCTTGGAAGAATTGAAGCGTCACTAATCAGAATGCTAGCAAGCCTTGGAAGAATTGAAGCGTCACTTATCGAGCCTGCCTTTGCTTCACACCCCGAAGGTAGATAAAGAGCTTTACTTATATTTGGCAGTATCCGAAATAGCGGTAAGTGGGGTACTAGTTCGAAAAGAGCAAGGTATGCAATTCCCTATTTATTATGCAAGCCAAACTCTGGGAAATGCTGAAACTAGATACCCTCACATAGAAAAATTAACATTTACATTGATAAGCGCATCTAGAAAGCTAAGGCCATACTTTCAGTGTCATTGATAACTAGGAATTTTAGTCTATTTTATACTTCATTTTGCTTAAGTTTTGGATTTAACGTGTGTACAAGTATTCCCAGAAGCTAACTTATTGTGCTTGCCTTTAGTGTTTGGTCAAAAAGAGACAAGAAAGTCAAAACCATCTCAAAAAGGAGTGAAACTTGCACACGTCAAAAGCTGAGTCAATTGAGAGCTACAACGAAAAATCAATCGTGGACGCGGAGGATCCACCGCTGAGGCGGTCTTGATCTCGCGGTCCGTGGTGACAAGGTTCAGAGAGCTACATTTTTGGGATTGCAAGTTACCGTTGCCCGCAGTGTTTTTGCGCGGCAGCAGTACCTCTATCGAGACAGCAATCCTTTTATCGCATTTAGCGGAGGAGAGATTCAGAGAGTTTGAAGTTGAGATAAAAGTTGAAGACCGCGGTCCGCGCTTGATTTTATGCGGCTGTGATATCTTCATTGCTGCAACGGTCCATTTTCCGCTGTTAGACCCTTCATCACTCGCATCCTTGTACAATGTAGGCCAATAAAAACCACAACTAAGCATCTTTAAAGTTGTCCTCGCCCCATCATGATGACCACCGTTGGGGGTGGAATGACACGCATCCAGAATACTCATTTACTCCTCTTCCGGAACACATATCCGGATGACACCATCATTATATATTTTGAACAAGTAGGGCTCATCCCAATAGTAATCCAAGCTATCTCGTTTAAGCTTCTTCCTTTGGTTAGAAGAGAGCTCACAGGGAACAATACCGCTCACAAAAAAATTGGCAACATCCGTGAAACAAGGCATGTTATTCACAGATACAGAGAGGAATTGTTCATAAATGAATCATTAATTTCGAGGCCATCACGGGGCTTCCCCTCCTCCTCTAAGCGGGACAAGTGGTCCACCATTTGGTTTTCACTCCCCTTTCTATCAACGATCTCAAGGTCAAAGTATTGAAGCAATAGAACCCATCTCATCAACTGAGCCTTTGAATCCTTCTTTGTCATTAAGTAGCGGAGTGCTGCATAGTCAGTATGAACTAATACCTTGGCAACCATGAGATAAGGCCTAGACTTCTCTATTGCAAACACAATTTCTAGAAACTCTTTTTCTGTCACCGTGTAATTCACTTGAGCATCATTCAATATTTTGCTTACATAATACACCAGGTGAAACATCTTATTCACTCTTTGACCCCAAAAGCGCTCCTACCGCAATATCGTGTGCGCCACACATGAGCTCAAAAGGTAAACTCCAATTGGGTGCGGTAATAATGGGAGTGGTTGTAAATTTATACTTGAGAAGTTCAAAAGCTTTCATATATTCCTCATTAAACACGAACTTGGCATCCTTCTTTCCAATAACTTGCAAAAAGGATTCACTACCTTAGAAAGGTTTTTGATGAATCTTCGGTAGAACCCCGCATGCCCAAGAAAACTCCTAACTCCCTTGACTGAAGTAGGAGGAGGAATCTTTGAGATCACTTCAATTTTAGCATTGTCCACCTCTATACCGTGCTTTGAGATCTTATGGCCGAGGACAATGCCCTCTTTAACCATAAAGTGGCATTTTTCCCAGTTAAGCACAAGATTTGTCTTTTCACACCGGGCCAACACCTTGTCAAGATTCTTCAAACATTCATCAAAAGAGTCACCCAAAATACTGAAATCATTCATGAACACTTCCAAGAAGTCCTCCACCATGTCGGTAAATATAGCCATCATACACCGCTGGAAGGTAGCCGGTGCATTATACAAACCAAAAGGCATCCTAGAAAATGCAAAGGTTCCATACGGACACGTAAATGTGGTTTTCTCCTGATCTTCCGAAGCAATCAAAATCTGGTTGTAACTTGAGTACCCATCCAGAAAACAGTAGAAGGCACGCCCAGCAAGTCTATCTAGCATATGGTCAAGAAAGGGCAATGGAAATGATCCTTGTGGGTCACTTTATTCAGCTTGCGGTATTCCATGCCCACCCTCCATCCGGTGACAGTCCTGGTGGGAATCAACTCATTTTGCTCATTGGTAACCACAGTCATACCACCCTTCTTCAGCACACATTGCACCGGTAAAGACCAAGAACTATCTGAGATGGGGTACACAACCCCTGCATCTAACCACTTGATCACCTCCTTTTTGACAACCTCTTTCATAGCCTCCTTTAACCTCATTTGATGTTCCACGGAGGTCTTGGCATCATCTTCAAGTATAATCTTGTGCATCCAAAAGGCGGGGCTTATTCCCCAAATATCAGCTAGAGTCCATCCAATTGCCTTTTTCCTTCTTTGGAGCACCTCTCGTGTTGCATCTACCTGCACGTTAGTAAGACAAGACAAAAGAATAACCGGTAAAGTTTAACTAGGGCATAAGAATTCATACCTGAGATGTAAGGGCAAAGGCTTCAACTCCAAAATGGGAGGTTCCTCGATTGAGGGCTTTGTTGGTGGAGTCTTTCTGTTCTCAAGATCCAAAGAGAGCTTTCGAGGCTCATAAGAGTAAGAGTCCATTCCATCCAAAGCATTGACACACTCAACCTGACCTTCATCCTCATTTACATCAAGTGTGTCAATGCTTTTCAAGGAATGGACCCTTACTCTTATGAGCCTCGAAAGATCTCTTTGGATCTTGAGAACAGAAAGACTCTACCAACAAAGCCCTCAATTGAGGAACCTCCCATTTTGGAGTTGAAGCCTTTGCCCTTACATCTCAGGTATGAATTCTTAAGGCCTAGTTCAATTTTACCTGTTATTCTTTAGTCTTGTCTTACTAACGTGCAGGTAGATGCAACACGAGAGGTGCTCCAAATAAGGAAAAAGGCAATTGGATGGACTCTAGCTGATATTCGAGGAATAAGCCCCGCCTTTTGGATGCACAAGATTATACTTGAAGATGATGCCAAGCCCTCCGTGGAACATCAAATGAGGTAAAAGGAGGCTATGCAAGAGGTTGTCAAAAAGGAGGTGATCAAGAGGTTAGATGGAGGGGTTGTGTACCCCATCTCAGATAGTTCTTGGACTTCACCGGTGCAATGTGTGCTGAAGAAGGGTGGTATGACTGTGGTTACCAATGAGCAAAATAAGTTGATTCCCACCAGGACTATCACCGGATGGAGGGTGGGCATGGAATACCGCAAGCTGAATAAAGTGACCCGCAAGGATCATTTCCATTGCCCTTTATTGACCAGATGCTAGATAGACTTGTTGGGCGTGCCTTCTACTATTTTTTGGATGGGTACTCAGGTTACAACCAGATTTTGATAGCTCCGGAAGATCAGGAGAAAACCATCTTTACGTGTCCGTATGAAACCTTTGCATTTTGTAGGATTCCTTTTGGTTTGTATAATGCACTGGCTACCTTCTAGCGGTGTATGATGGCTATATTTACCGACATGGTGGAGGACTTCTTGGAAGTGTTTATGAATGATTTCAGTATTGTGGGTGACTCTTTTGATGAATGTTTGAAGAATCTTGACAAGGTGTTGGCCCGGTGTGAAAAGACAAATCTTGTGCTTAACTGGGAAGAATGCCACTTTATGGTCAAGGAGGGCATTGTCCTCGGCCATAAGATCTCAAAGAACGGTATAGAGGTGGACAAGGCTAAAATTGAAGTGATCTCAAAGCTTCCTCCTCCTACTTCACTCAAGGGAGTTAGGAGTTTTCTTGGCCATGCGGGGTTCTACCGAAGATTCATCAAAAACTTTTCTAAAGTAGTGAATCCTTTGTGCAAGTTATTGGAAAGAAGGATGCCAAGTTCGTGTTTAATGAGGAATATATGAAAGCTTTTGAACTTCTCAAGTACAAATTTACAACCACTCCCATTATTACCGCACCCAATTGGAGCTTACCTTTTGAGCTCATGTGTGACGCACACGATATTGCGGTAGGAGCGCTTTTGGGGTCAAAGAGTGAATAAGATGTTTCACCGGTGTATTATGTAACCAAAACAATGAATGATGCTCAAGTGAATTACATGGTAACAGAAAAAGAGTTGCTAGAAATTGTGTTTGCAATGGAGAAGTCTAGACCTTATCTCATGAGTGCCAAGGTGATAGTTCATACTAATCATGCAGTACTCCGCTACTTAATGACAAAGAAGGATTCCAAGGCTCAGTTGATGAGATGGGTTCTATTGCTTCAATACTTTGACCTTGAGATTGTTGATAGAAAGGGGAGTGAAAACCAAGTGGCGGACCACTTGTCCCGCTTAGAGGAGGAGGGGAGGCCCCGTGATGGCCTCGAAATTAATGATTCATTTCCCTATGAGCAACTCCTCTCTGTATCTGTGAATAATATGCCTTGTTTCGCGGATGTTGCCAATTGTTTTGTGAGCGGTATTGTTCCCTGTGAGCTCTCTTCTAACCAAAGGAAGAATCCTAAATGGGATAGCTTAGATTACTATTGGGATGAGCCCTACTTGTTCAAAATATATAATGATGGTGTGATCCGGATATATGTTCCGGAAGAGGAGCAAATGAGTATTCTGGATATGTGTCATTTCTCCACCAACGGTGGTCATCAAGATGGGGCGACAACAACTTTAAAGGTGCTTAGTTGTGGTTTTTATTGGCCTACATTGTACAAGGATGCGAGTGACGAAGTTTTTATTGGCCTACATAGAGCAATCATCAGTGATGAAGGGACTCATTTCTGCAATAAGGCATTTGACACTTTGCTTGCAAAGTATGGTGTCAATCACAAGGTTTTTATCCCTTACCATCCTCAAGCTAGTGGACAAGTGGAGGTCTCCAACAAGGAGATCAAGAGCATATTATCAAAGATGGTTAATGCAAATAGGACTGACTGGTCCAAGAAACTAGATGATGCATTGTGAGCGTATAGGACTACTTACAAGACTCCGATTGGTATGTCTCCATACCGGTTGGTGTTTTGGAAATCTTGCCATCTCCCGGTTGAGTTAGAGTACAAGGCCATATGGGCCTTGAGGAAGTTGAATCTTGAATGGGATGTTGGAGCAAATCTCTGGGTGGAGCAACTCAATGAGCTTGATGAGTTTCGGTTTCATGCCTATTCCAGCTCGTCCTTGTATAAGGATAGGATGAAGTATTTACATGACAAGTATGCCTGTAGAAAGGAATTCAAAGTGGGTGACTTGGTTCTTTTGTTCAACTCCCAGTTACGACTGTTTCTGGGAAAATGGAGTGGACCTTTTAAGGTGGTGCTTGTGACTCTGTTTGGTGCTCTTGATTTGAAAAACAAAAATGGTGAAATATTCAGAGTTAATGGTCACAGAGTGAAGCACTATCTTGGTAAGTTTGATGATAGCCACATGATGTCAATGATCCATCTCAAGTGATTGATGGTAACCTGCGTCATGCCGCGACGTTAAATTAGGCGCTTTTTGGGAGGCAACCCATGTGTTTTTCTTCTTCTTTTGATTTTCTTTGTAGTTAGGATTTGTTGGTGAACTAACTGGTTGTGAGATGTGTGTAGGGATGTTTGATACAGTGCAGGCCAAGATGAAAATATTTCACTCTCTGAAGATTGGACTGCGGCTAAGCTCCATTTTTTGCGGTTAGCGGTGGCCTTACCGCGGAGGCGGAATTTGATGGTGGTCAGCGATGCTAAAAAGTCCAAAATGGGGGCTCTCTAAAGTTTCAACCGCTACCACGCTACATATTTCGCGGTCAGCAATGTCTTACTGCTGTCGCGGAGCATTTTTCGCTCTCAGCGGTTGTCACAGAATTGCAGCCCTTCAGTTCTACACCAGCGCAGACCGCGGTGATTTATTGTGGCCATGCTAGGTAAGTTTAGTGGGCTCTGGGTATTTTCTATAAATAGGCGGTCATAAGGCCTTTTACACTTTTCGCTCATTTCACTCTCAAAGAAAATGCACCACTGTTCATCCATGCCCTAGTTTGCCCAAACACAATAACTAGACTTCATTTGTCTCACATTTGACATCTGGTAATTCCACTCAGTCTTTAGTCTTTAATTTTGTACTTATTTTCTTTTAATTGATAGTTTTTATTTCTTCTTCTTCCTTTTTCTTTTAATTTTGACTTAGGGTTCCTTAGTGTTAATCAAAATTATACTTAGATTGTTAGAATTGGTTAATGAATACCTAGTTGGGCTTAAAAATGTGTAAATGCATGAACAACTGAAACCCTAGATTTGCTGGGCCCGATTTTGACTTTTGCAATCGCGGTTGATTTTCCATGGTCGGCGGTGCACCTACTACGACCACGATGGATTTTCTGCGGTCCACGTTGCTCAAGTTCAGAAAGATATAAATGAGGGTCTGCGGCCGCAGTTGATTTTCTACGGACAACGGTGCAACTACGGCAGCCGCCCTCCTTTTTCCGCGATCTGTGGTGCAATAGAATCAGAGGGTGGGTAGTCTGATCCCCACACCTCCGCGTCCGCGATGCATTTTCCGGCAGCGCTCCCTTTTTCGCGATCCGCGGTCTACTATTTTGTTCAAGAACTGTCAACTGCTATACTGATTTTCTGCACTACTTCTTCTAGTATTTGTACTGCCTCTTCTGCTGAGTTGTCTGATGGCTCAGCAGAAGGTAGTGAGTCTTCAGCTTTAGCCTCACCTACAACTTCGTCAACTGGACAGGATCCCTTAGATGATGAGGTACCAGATGACGAGGGAGGGGGTGCGACCCAAACCGGGGGGTGTGGAAAGGACTATAAACCTTGAAGTGTGACAAAGGAGGTTTGTCAGTGAGCTGGCATATCACAAGTTCAGGGAGTGGTGGCCTCTAAGGTCACTTATTCATGAGCGCCAGTTCATAAAGCGGGATCTTCTACCTCACAACCCCAACGTGAAGCAGCACTTCAATGAGCGAGTGGGATGGGATTACTTCACTAGTAAGGTGTCGGAGGCTAATGAGCACCTAGTCAAGGAATTCTATGACAATACCTCCCACATAAAAGAGGACACAAAAGTTACTAAGGCGCGGAACCTGAAAGTCAAGTTTGATGGGAAAACAATCAATGAATACCTGGGCTTCGATGATAAAGATGAGACATTGTACTTGGAGAAGGTAGCGATGGATGAGGCATCCCTCCCGTGGTTGGAATCATACCTGGCTCTCCCGGATACCACTCCAGCATGGTTGACAACAAGGGTTCCTATCTTGAGGAACACCTGAACTTTGAGGTAAAGGGTTGGGAGACCTTTGTATGCAGCAGACTAGACCCCACTATTCACGAAAATACTTTGCCGGTCTCGCGGGCAATTATAGTAGCGGCTATTATGGCAGGGTTCCCAATAAATGTCGGGAATATTATATCTAAGGTGATCACCAGAGTGGTCAATGAGGGTGATGGATAGTACCCCTTCCCGAACTTCCTCACCATATACTTGGAAGATCAGGAGGTGGAGAAAAGAAAATTTGATGTCAAGGTAAAACCCAAGATGCCCATTTCATGGTACAGCCTTAAGGGTCCAGACAACCCCAAAACCAAGGGATCCAAGGGCAAAGCTACTACTTCTACTTGCCAATCTGAAGAGCCAGTAGTGGTAGTCATTACTTCACAGCCTCCCACTGCCATACCAAATCCTGCCTCCGGACCATCTACTTCCATGTCTTCAGAAATTCCATCCTGCTCAGCATACCCATTGACTGCCCACAGATTGAGCCAAACACTCTTCAGTATCAACAACTGGATGCAGGCAACAACTTCTTAGTTGTCTGTGCTATACAGCTCGGTGGCAGCCCAATCAGTTCCCCCATAGCCACAGGTGCCAGCTTCGGTAGAGGAGTCTATCAAGGAGCTTTTGGACAACCAGAAGAAGCTCCTGGAGAACCAAAAACTTATAATGGATGCTCTAGCAGTTCATAGAAAATCACTTCAGGAGCTGAGCAATCAAACAAGGAAGCTGAAAAAGACTAGGGACTTGAAGGAGTCTATGAAGGAATTGAGGGGGGAGGTGGAGAAGATGAAGGCAGCAGACCATTTACCATTAGAGCTACTATTACATGATCAGCCTCCAGCGGCTCAGACACAGCAGGTTCAGGAGCAGGAGATTGAGAGAGATCCTAAGAGGAGGAGAGTGATGCTCTGGGTTGATGATTTAGAGATTGAGCTGACAGAGACTGAGAGAGTTGCTTCTGGCCAGCTACATGCCCTCGAGACAGGTGATCCAGGCGCCCAGCCACAGGACCCCATCCAGCCACAGGACCCCATGCTGCCACAAGGCTTGATAAAGACAAAGGACCTATAGGGAGTTTCCTTTACTCTCTACCCTTCTTTTTAGCTTATTTTTTGTTAGTTAGCATTGCAGACAATGCTAGATTTCATTTGAGGGGGTGACCCTACTTTGATGAATTGGTAGTTGGTTTGTAATTATGATATTATTTTCTTTCTTTATGCTTATTTTTCACTTTTGGTATGTATATGACTTTACCATTTATTTCACTTTTCTTTATTTTTTGATCTTGGTCTATATATAAGTTACTCTCTCATGTATATATTCATTCCCACTTATGTATATTCATCTAAACCCCTTATTGTACATATTTAGTTTACTTTCCGCATTTTACATCATAGCTTCTTTTGCAATTTCCCTTAAGAGTATAGCTTTTTACTTCATTTAATAGCTTCTTTTTCGGTTCGTAGCTTCTCATTTTACAAGTTTCAATGATCAATAAGCCTTTGGTTTTCTTAATGCCACGGTTCTTTCCAAAGGTGGAGTTTGTGTGAATCGGGTGACTCTTCCCGATGATGGATGGCATGACAACCTTCTTAAGGGTTTGAGTCTGTTTTTCTTTTCGTTTTTGTGTAAATAGTAGTTAGTGAGCAACGATAGCCCAAACAAAGTTTCACTTGGTCATAACACATTTACCTTTGACCTTATGATTAAAAACAAATTGGTGTGTATAGGATGGTGATAGTTGTGACCTTGAGACTCTTGTGTTGACTAAACAATCATCGAGTGGTTTCTCGGAGATTTGTGTTGCTCAAATCTTAGCTAAGGTTGTTGTGGGCCCCCGACACTATTTCTTTAGCAATCCTATAGCTTGTGTGGTGAGGTATTGATTTGCAAGTCCAAGTCCCGTGCCAATAAATCTAGAACTTGCCCTGAATGTTTGTCTAGGCGAAATCCTAAGTGAAGCTCGACTTGAGAAGTGATTTTAGGCTCTCCTTGGTCCTAATTGAGACTTGAAAACATCCATAGCCTACCAATGATGATATCCCTAGTCAACCCTATTGATCCATAGCTCTTATTCTTTTATTAACCATGATACAAACCTTTATCCATTCTAAAATGATGCTCCCTTGGCACCCGATCTTTCCTTAGCACAAGGCAAAAACATAAGTTTGGGGGGAGATACGAGGAATGCAAAAGTGATAAAAGGTATCAAATGAAGAAATGGAAAGGCAAAAATAAAAAGAAATAGAAAGAAAAGCCAAAAATTCAAAAAGAAAATGAACAATGTAGAAGAAATGAAGGGATTCAATAAAAGCAAAAGATGAAAGACATGGAAAGATTGGAAAGGAGAAAAAGGATTGAAATGAATAAGAAAGAGTGACAGTGTGTCTCTCTAACCCCTAGGAAAGAAGTAAATGACTCAAAAAGTCAAGAAACTGTGTGCCAAAATGAAGCAAATGAAGTTCTTAAGGGAAGATGAAATCTTCTTAGACCAACATATCCTACCCTGAACTAAAATCCTTCATTACATCCCCACAAAGCCCTATATGATCTTGAGTTGGGTGAGCTTACATTAGTGGTGACTCACTTAAGGGGCAAGCTTATGGTACTTAGAGCCGGACTTGTGACCTTCCTTTGAGAGAGATGAGTGTGTTTTCTACAATCCTCATTCTGAGTGCTACAATCTAAAAGTAAGGTTTGCATGTGGAGAGTTGAGGAGTATGAGTTTGGGTTCCACAATGACCAATGTAACAGAAAGAGTTTCCCTGATCAGTTGAGTCAACTCTTGATGCTTTTGTGTCGCACTATAGCCATGGTGCTAAAATGTTGTGTATTGTTGATAATGCATTTGAGTTGAGGGTAATTGTTAGTCCCAATTTTGTTCTTGATGAGGTTACTTTAGGACACTTGAATTTTCCTTTCTTTTATCTTGAGGAGGCGGGAATTACTTTGTTTGCTTGAGGACAAGCAAAAACTTAAGTTTGGAGGAGTTGATAACTAGGGATTCTAGTCTATTTTATGCTTCTTTTTGCTTAAGTTTTGGATTTAAAGTGTGTACAAGTATTTCCAAAAGCTAACTTATTGTGCTTGCTTGCAGTGTTTAGTCAAAAAGAGACAAGAAAGTCAAAATCAGCTCAAAAAAAGAGTGAAACCTGCACAAGTCAAAAGCAGAATCAACTGAGAGCTACAGCGGAAAATCAACTGCGGACGCGGAGGATCCACCGCTGAGGCGGTCTTGATCTTGCGGTCTGTGGTGGCAAGGTTCAAAGAGCTGCATTTTTGGGATTGCAAGTTACCGCTGCCCGCGATGCTTTTGTGCGGTAGTGGTACCTCTGCCGCAACAACGGTCCTTTTATTGCAGTTAGTGGAGGAGAGATTCAAAGAGTGTAAAGTTGAGCTAAAAGTTGAAGACCGCGGTCCGCACTCGATTTTATGCGGCTACGGTAGCCTCACCACTGCAACTGTCAATTTTCTGTTGTCAGCGATGTGAGCACGTGATTTTTGCCCTATATGAATTGCTTCTATAAAATCAAAGAAAATAGACTTTTTTCAATTATTTGCCATTTTATAGGATTTTTATTTAATTGTTTTGCATTTTTGTGTATGTTTAAGTTTTATTTAAATCGTAAAAAAATACCAAAAATATCACGCATGACATTTAGGATTTGTTTTTACTTTTTTATAATTAATTAGTTAATTATTTATTTTATTAAAAATTAAAAATCACAAAAATGCTTCGTTTTTACAGTTTTGCCTTTTATTTTTAGGATTAAGTAATTTTTATAATTAGTTAATTAGTTTAATTTCATATTTTTAGACAATCTAGGATTTTAATTAGGATTTTTAATTAAAGAAAAGAAAAATAAAAACAAAGAAAAAAGGAAAATAAGAAGAGAATTTGAAAGATGGGGTTTTAATTCAAATTTGGGTTGTTCGTATACCCAAAGTCTGGCCCAAACCACTCATAGCCAAACCCATGACCCGAACTGACCCAACCCATCAACCCATTAACCATTTTCCTAAAAAGACCTAGGGATACACATTAAATAGAGGAACAAACCTAAGAAGATCAGATTTTTAAGAATCCTCTCCCAAGCAAAAACGACGCAAGAGCTCTTCTTCATCTTCTTCTTCATTTTCTCCAAGCTCAACAATCAGACCCTTACCCCTTAACGGCGTAACCTCCAGTCCATTCTTATTCTCCATTTGTCATCTTTAATGGATATTAGAAGACCCAAATAAGGAAATCCCACACACCCCAAAGAATGTGAAAGTGGATATTCATACAGAAGCATTTGAAAAGAGAAAAATAGATATTTCTGAAATCAGAAATAATCTGCTTGAGGAATAGAAAAAAGCCAGTAGAGTTTAAAACAATTTTCGCCAGAAAATAGTTTATAAAAGTTGTATCTGCCTCGGCTGATTCTAGAGAATTTCTCTATGGTTTCTGGGTACACAAAGCTGGAATTAATCTGCAAATTGATGTTTCCATTCACAGTTAAATAGCTGAGCTCCAATCTACTGTTTTCCAGCATGTATTTGGTTTTCTTCTTTTCTAAATTTGAACCTTGACCAACGAGGTATGTTCCCTATAAAATTGATTTCAGATATGTTTTTTTGTCATGGAATCTTATTTTGTTTGTGTGCTCGTATCCTATGTCAATTGAAATGAGAATAGTATGAACTATGTTACTTGTTGGAAATATTATTTGTTGTGGTATTTCCTATGCTTTTAAGTTAAATATATTTGGTTTGTATTTGAATAGTGTTGTTAGTATGCATTGTTTGATTTTCCAGCGGCATCGCATGTGATCATCCTTTTTATGAATGATGAAGATTTCTTTTGAGGTCTCATACTCTGTTGCACTGCCAGACATATCAGATACAAAGCTTTCTTTTATCTTGGAATTTAGCAATAGTTTCTTTCCATAAAAAATAGTCTGCTAAACTATAATCGGTCAATATAAGACTTAAGGATTGCATCATGATATAGTCATTATTCTTGATGAATTCTTTTAGTAGAGTAGTAAGTTTGTTTTAGTAAATTTTCGGTTATTTTGAGGTGTGTCATGCCAAATAAAACCCCTAAGCCCATGGCCCTCACAAAACTAGCTAGCTTTTATAGACAATTTGAGGTGTGTCATTTTCATTAAATAACCCATGGCCCTCATGCGATTAATACTAACTCTTTTAAAAATCGGGATGTGCCATCAATTAAACTTTCCATGGCCCTCGCAAACTTTGTTATTAATTTGAAATTTCATAGTTGCTTTAAGCGCGCTCTTTAAATTGATTTTCTTTTATTTATTAAATTTAGGCGTGCATTTCATGTGACCCAACTCCAACTCTCAACAACGTTAAATAAAATGTGTCGTGGATCGCGGGTGCATTTCATGTGGCGTGGTTCAAGGCGTGTTTTAAATAACGTTGAATCTTCCTAAAATAATTAAAAGCAGTTTAATAAGTTAAATATGTACCATATGCTAAAACATGTATTAAAGTCAGATTATAGTCCAATTATGATAGTTTAAGCGACCGTGCTAGAACCACGGAATCCGGGGGTGCCTAACACCTTCTCTTGGGTTAACAGAATTCCTTATTCAGAATTTATGGTTCGCAGACTTCAAAAGGAAAGTCGAATTTTCCTCCATTTGGGATTTAAAATAAACCGGTGACTTGGGACACCAATAAAAAATATTCCAAGTGGCAACTCTGAAGAAATAAAATAAAATAATCTCATTTCGAATAATGTCACTTAAATTGAAAAAACTCCCCTATATCCACCCTCGGGTGTGTAAAAAGGAGGTGTGACAGCTCTGGCGACTCTGTTGGGGATCCAAACCCAGAACTTCGGTTCAGGGTCCAAGAATTCGAGCTTAGAATAACTATGATAGTTGGCTTGTTTTATCTGATTTTTATATGTTCAGCCTAATGTGCTAAATGTTGCTTTTACCGCTTTGATATTGTTTGGCCTGTATATAAATTGCTACGAAACCCTCCTCTCTCTGAGTCTTCTAAATCATCTGGGAAGTGTGCACTTCGTGTGACTTCTTTTCTGTTAGAGTCTTATCCCAATTTTAGAACGAGGTTCGGACAAGTTGCAAAGACGGTGAAGCTTCTATATTCCCGGTACGCTGCCCCCCCCCCCCCCGGCTCGAGCTGTCCGCTCGGGTAAGCCAGGTCTAGAACAATACACCCAGGTTTTAAACCTAGTATAACAAAGCCTCATGCCGGATCCTTAGTAGGAACGCTTGTTTGCATCACGTGCATCTGACTTTGGAGACTCAACACAGGGGTTGGGTCTGTCCAAGACAGGTGTACCCGAAATGAAAAGACCATCCTGATGCATTCTACTTGCTACTTGTGCATTTATTTACTTTGGATTGCATGTTGACCAGCTTCTAGAATATGAAAAGAAAATAAAGGGAAAAAAAGAGAAAATAAAAAAAAGTGAGAGGTAGGTATTTAGAAAATTCTAAAACTCTTCCAAAATCCTAAAAAAAAAAATAAAGGTTATTTCAAAATGAGCCAAAATTTTTAAGTGCGAACTACGTTGGTCTGATTCTCACGGGATGTGAGATACGTAGGCAAACCTCATCGGTTTCGACCACAATTTTCCAAAAATCCAAAAATATTTTCTTTTAGTTCCTTCTTTAGAAATCTTTCCTTAGAAAATTCGAAAAAAAGAAAGAAATTTTTATATAAACTCAAAAAAAAGGTAGCTTCCTTCTTTCTAAAGTCTTTCATACGAAAAAAAACAATCAAAAAAATCAAAATTCAAAATACGGATTTCCTTTATTTTGAAGTATTTTTCTAAAAAAATTCAAAAAAAAAACGAAAAGAAAATCTTTTCCTTGTTTAAAAGTCTTTCTTTCTCAAAAAAAAAAATTGAAAAATGGAAGTCCAAAAATATTTTCGTTTTTCTTTAGAAGTACTTTTGTAAATAAATAAAAACTCAGAAATCCAAAACATTTTCTTAAAAGTCCCTCTTTCAAAAATTAAGATGCAACATTCAAAATCCAAAAATATGTTCTTTCTTCCTTAGAAAAAGAGAAAACAAATGAAAATTCAAACAAAAATATTTTCTTTTTACTTTTAAAATTCCCAAAGTTCAAATCAAAAGCAAATGAATTTTTAGAAATCTTTCTTTCAAAAACAAAACAAAAATCAAAAAACAAAAAAAAAATATTTCCTTTCTTCTTTTTAAAGCATTTCTTTCAAAATTCCAACCAAAAAAATATTAGTTTATTTATTCCATTTTCGATCTTCCCGAACTACGCAAGATCTGATTCATAGGGGGTCATGATATGTAGGCAATCCCCATCAGATTCGATCATAGCCATAATATTAGTTGAGTGAAAAAATAAATTGAAAAAAAAGAGAGTGAAAAAAAGAAGAAAAAAAAGAGAGTGACCAAAAATAAAAGAGTGAAAAAAAATAAAAAAAGAAAAGAAAAGAGAGTGCAAAAAATAAAAGAGCGGCAAAAACGAGATAAGAGAAAAATCAAGAGTGATTAAAGAGAGGCAGAAATGAAGAAAAGAGGTATAGAGTGAAAAGGGCTAGTCAAGGCCGGGATGAAGCATGCAACCTTTCAAACACGGTAGAAGCGTTTAACTGTTAGTTGCATTGCATCCCAACGTGCGATTTCCTATATGTTAAATGTTTCAAAACTAACAAGGTTTTTGGATGTGCAAATTAGCCAGGTTTTGGTGGTTGGTTTTGTTGGTAGTCTAGTCTCCCCTCCTTCACAAAATCCAAAGGCATAGATGGCCTCCACAAGCAATCTACCAATCATCGGTCCTGAGGATAGCCCAGCATCGGCTATTCTGCTGCTAGAATCAGCAGCTGCTGAAGAGAATAAGATGTTTCATCTCCGCATATTGGAAATGTGGAACGCCTGTTCTAATGGTAAGGAACCACCAAGTGCAATCCCTGGGTTCCCTGAGTTGATCCCCAGGTCAGGTGAGGTTACCAACGCCCCTGTGCCCCACCTGCTTATTCCATGCGGGCACCCTCCAATGCCCTCTAATGATCCTGGCATGCCTTTTGTGGTTTGCCCCCAGGCACCGGCTTCAAGGGCACCGGCTTCAAGGGCACCGCCTCTAATGTTCATCTTTCAGGGTCTACAGCTTCAACCAGAAATAACATATATGACCCTCTACACTTTCACTCAACCTCCACAATATGATCTCTCGGTGGGGCAAGAAAAGGTTGTTGAAAGTACCGAGCAAGAGAAAATGGCTCTGAAGATGAAGAGCCTGGAACAAAGCCTGAACAACATGCAAGGTCTGAGTGGCCAGAAGAGTGTCTCATACTCTGACTTTTGTATGGTTCCCCATGTCCACTTGCCAGCTGGCTTCAAGATGCCAAAATTTGAAAAGTATGACGGGCACGGAGACCCGATCGCTCATCTGAAATGATATTGTAACTAGTTGAGGGGTGCTGGTGGAAAAGAGGAGCTGCTAATGGCCTATTTTGGGGAAAGCCTTATCGGAATTGCTTCTGAGTGGTATATGGATCAAGAAATTACTCATTGGCATGTGTGGGATGAAATGGCTCGAGATTTTGTCCGCCATTTCCAGTATAATGTGGACATCGCTCCCGACAGAAACTCTTTGTCCAATTCAAAAAAGAAAACCGCGGAAAGCTTCCGCGAATATGTTGTCAAATGGCATAAGCAAGCTACCAGGGTAAAGCCTCCAATAGATGAAATTGAAATGGTCACGGTCTTTCTACATGCCCAAAAGGCAGACTACTTCTAGAACATGAAGTCTGCTGTAGGTAAGCCGTTCGCTGAGGCTATCAAAATTGGGGAAATGGTTGAAAACGGTCTAAAAACAGGCCGAATCTTGAGTCATGCTGCTTTTAAATCCACATCACCAGATGTTCAAAATGGTTCAGAGGGTTTGATAAATGGAAATGGGGTTGAGGAGGGAGCCATGATGGTTTCAAGCTCGAGGGGGGCCCGCATGTCATTCAACCAGTCATATATGCCTCCTATGGTCCCACCACACTATTATCCCCTTCAAGATGGTGCTTATGCCGTGGCACTGCCTCCATATGCGGTGAGGAACGTGCAACCTTACTCGCTGCCATAACATTATCCACAAAATCGAGCTCCACCTCCCAGAAATGCCCATCCTTACCAAGCTCTATATAATCCTCAACCAAATGATCCCCAATACAATCCTCGCCCAAGAGAGACTTTCAGAAAGAATCAGTTCACCCCTATTGGTGAATCATATTCAAGCTTGTTCCAAAAGCTAATCAGGCTAGATCTATTGCAGCCAGTGGCCCCAAACCGGCCAAACCCCGAGTCCCTCTCACACCGAACTGATGCTAGATATGAATACCACAATGGAGCAGTGGGACACAATATAGAAGACTGTTGGACCCTCAAAAGGGTAGTTGAAGATTTGATTGAAGCTGAAAGAATTGTTTTTCGGGACAAAAAAGCTCCTGATGTGATGAACAATCTGTTGCCTGCCTATAATATCGGGCCAATAGTCAGAATAATTTGTGAATATGAGGAATTTGATCCGGCACTGAAGGCCATTGCAGCCATTGTCGAGACAGAGGCAAAGCCAAAAAACGGTCGCCAAGCCGAAAGGTTCCCTATCAGACGAGAGTCTCGGTAGCCAGCGTTGCTATCCTTTCTGCGTCTGGATTATCTCAGGGTGTGATCCGGATGTTTTACATTATTGTCTTACTTTCTGATGTAAACCCTTCTATCTTCAAAAATTGAAAAAAAAAGAAGAAAAAATCAAAAATCAAAAAATCAAATGAAATTAATATTTCATTGTCCAGGAATGTCTCTTTTCTTAATATTGTCATTCTTTTCATTCTCTTTTTAGTTCTGTTAAATGCAGATTTAAATAACATGACATGCTTGCGGACTTCATGCACAGATCCTGAAAGCTGTCAGACCTCGAAAAAATGAATCAAGGATTAGATCGCAATGAAGATAAAGTTTAAGGAAATAAAACAAAGAGTTGGAACAACTGAAGGAAAATTGGTTCCCGGATTGGAAAGGCCCATACATTGCAACAAGAGTACTTCCAAAAGAGTGCGTTGTACTTGAGACACGTCGAAGGAAATGTCCCTGAAACAACTATCAATGCAAATGCAGTCAAAAGGTACTATGTTGGATCCATTATATAGCATTAATGTTCTCCGGTTGGGATGAAGAATGCTTTTCTTTCTCACTGTCCAAACACTATCAATCCTTTGCAAAACCTTTGAGCCGGTTACTTTTCTTTGATTACCCTCTTTGGAAGCTGAAAGTGTTATTGAAAAAAAAATCAAAAAAAATGAGATGAAAAGTAAAAAAAGGGAGAAAAAAGGAAGAAAAGACAAAGAAAATAAAAAAAACGAAAAAGAGAGGAAAAAAGGAAAGGAAAAGACAGAGAAAACAAAACAAAACAGAAAAACAAAGTTTCCTGAACTATGTTCGACTTGATTCCAAAAGGATACGTAGGCAACCTCTCTCTGGGGTTCAGTCACACCAAAATAAAAATCCAAATTTTCCCAAAAAGTGAAACTGGGGCAGATGTTATAATGGTTCGACGATGATCTCGCCTGAATGGTTCCAAAGTTGTAATTCAGTCCAAATCATTTTTACCCAAATTCTTTCAAGTCCTTTCGATCAATCGGTGAGAATGTTCAAGGATAAGAGAATATAGCTACTTGGATCCGATGCAATAAAAATGAGAGAGTCTTATTGGTGAAAACCCACATGGGCACCGTAAGACGATAGTAAGCAGAGAAATTGAAATAAGAGAGTCTTGTTAGTGAAAACTCGTAAAGAGAACTATAAGGCGACGGTGAGAAGAGAAATGAGAGAGGTCAATTGGCGAAAACCAGCAAAGGGCGCCGTTGATAAAAAAAGAGGATCCTCACAGCCATCGACACCGACAGAATCCTAGCAAGGTCTCTCGATTTTGACGCAAAAATTGTGATAAATTTCTGAGAGTCGGACAGTTTACACAGATCAGACATCCAGTCCAAAAGGCATGTCATGTTCATTGAAGTCCGCATATACTCCGAATAAGTCCTTCTTTCCTTTCCCCGAAAGGGACACTTCTTGTTTTAAACTCATTCTCCATTTCATTGTTTATTTGAATCCCTTTCGGTCTAACTCTGTTCCGAAACTAAGACAAAGAAAGGATGATAAGACTAATTTATAGGGTTCTTATTTGGCGCGAGCTAATATGCAGAAAGGCACCCAGCCTCGTCACGGGCATCAACTCTACCCTGACTAGCCATGGTGGCCGATGTTTCGAAATCAAAACTCTTGGAAAGAGAAAATCAAATAGAGCGCCTATAAAGGCAAATGAAGTTGAAAAGATTGAGCCCCACGTGGCTAACCGCCTCGTCAAAGAGTTGAAAAAAAAATCCAAGGTACCCCAAATGCTCTGAATTTGAAATTAGGAGAAAACATCCAGAAAAGAAAGGCCTACGAAGGCGAAATAAAGTTGGAAAAGGTTAAGTCCCACGTGACTAGCCGTTGCAGCAAAGTTTGAGGAGCCAAAAGTTTCCCAATGTTCCGAAAAAAATGAAAGAAAAAAAGAAAAGGAAGTCAGAAAGGAATGGCCTACGAAGGCAAAATAAAGTCGAAAAGATTGAGTTCCACCAACCAACCGTCATAGCTAAATTTGAAAAAAAAAACCAGAGGTTCTCAGGGCCTGAAATGAAATTGGACCCCGGGAAACAAGCAGTTGTAATTGAGATCTTCATCAAAGAAGCTAGGTCGATATCAAGTGATCAACAACAATCAAGGCCACAAAACCAACCACCGTTTCAAACTAACAATTGTTCTTTGTTTGAAAAATTGAAACAGGTGTAATCCAAAGCAACGGTGCAAGAAGCAGGTGCAACCAAAAAGGAAAAAGAAATGCGCAAATGCTAGAAACAACTTTGCAGCAACAGTTCATTAAAAGGGAAGTCCCCTCAAAATTCTTTCCCGCATTTACTCATTCCATGAAATAAAGGAAGAAACAAAATAAAACAAAACAAAAAAACAATCAAAATGAAAAAAAGAGATAAAAAGAAAATTCAAAAATGATGATAGTTTAGAATCTCCAATATCAATCTTTTACGCTTTTCCAACATTAGGGCTCCAATCCCTGAGTTGAGATTTTTTAGACATAGGGCCTCCATTCCCTAGTCGCCTTTTGCTAATATTACGGCTCCAATCCCTGAGTTGAGATTTTAGACATAGGGCCTCCATTCCCTAGTCGCCTTTTTACCAACATTAGGGCTCCAATCCCTGAGTTGAGATTTTTAGACATAGGGCCTCCATTCCCTAGTCACCTTTTTCCAACATTAGGGCTCCAATCCCTAAGTTGAGATTTTAGACATAGGTCTTCCATTCCCTAGTCGCCTTTTTTCCAACATTAGGGCTCCAATTCCTGAGTTGAGATTTTTTAGACATAGGGCGTCCATTCCATAGTCGCCTTTTGCCAACATTAGGGCTCCAATCCCTGAGTTGAGATTTTAGACATAGGGCCTCAATTCCCTAGTTGCCTTTTTGCCAACATTAGGGCTCCAATCCCTGAGTTGAGATTTTTAGACATAGGGCCTCTGTTCCCTAGTAACCTTTTGCCAACATTTAGGACTCCAATCCTTGAGTAACAATTTTTAGACATAGGGTCTTCATTCCCTAGTCGCCTTTTTTTACCAACAATAGGGCTCCAATCCCTAAGTTGCGATTTTTAGACATAGGGCCTCCATTCCCTAGTCGCCTTTTACAAACATTAGGGCTCCAATCCCTGAGTTGAGATTTTTAGACATAAGGCCTCCATTCCCTAGTCGTCTTTTGCCAACATTAGGGCTCCAATCCCTGAGTTAAGATTTTTAGACATAGGGCCTCCGTTCCATAGTCGCCTTTTGCTAACATTAGGGCTCCTATCCCTAAGTTGAGATTTTTAGACATAGGGCCTCCATTCCCTAGTTGCCTTTTGCCAACATTTGGGTCCAATCCCTAAGTTGAGATTTTTAGACATAGGGCTTACATTCCCTAGTTGCCTTTTACCAACATTAGGGCTCCAATCCTTGAGTTGAGATTTTTAGAGATAAGGCCTCCATTCCCTAGTCGCCTTTTGCCAACATTAGGGCTCCAATCCCTAAGTTGCGATTTTTAGACATAGGGCCACCATTCCCTAGTCGCCTTTTGCCAACATTAGGGCTCAAATCCCTAAGTTGAGATTTTAGACATAGGGCCTCAATTCCCTAGTCGTCTTTTACCAATATTAGGGCTCTAATCCCTGAGTTGAGTTTTTAGACATAGGGCCTCCATTCCCTAGTCGCTTTTTGCCAACATTAGGGATCCAATCCCTGAGTTGAGATTTTAGACATAGTGCCTCCATTCCCTAGTCGCCTTTTACCAACATTAGGGCTCCAATCCATGAGTTGAGTTTGTAGACATAGGGTCTCCATTCCCTAGTCGCCTTTGGCCAACATTAGGTCTCCAATCCCTGAGTTGAGAGGTTTTAGACATAGGGCCTCCATTCCCTAGTCGCCTTTTACCAACATTAGGGCTCCAATCCCTCAGTTGAGTTTTTAGACATAGGGCCTTCATTCCCTAGTCGCCTTTTATCAATATTAGGGCTTCAATCCCTGAGTTGAGATTTTTAGACATATGGCCTCTATTCCCTAGTCGCCTTTTGCCAACATTCGGGCGTCAATCCTTGAGTTGCAATTTTTAGACATAGGGCCTCCATTCCCTTGTCGCCCTTTTTACCAGCATTAGGGCTCCAATCCCTGAGTTGAGATTTTAGACATAGGGCTTTCATTCCCTAGTCGCCTTTTACTAACATTTGGGCTCCAATCCCTGAGTCGAGATTTTAGAGATAGGGCTCCATTCCCTAATCTCTTCCTCTTAAACAGTTACAATTTTTAATTTATTGCTTTAAAAAACAATAAAAAAGAAGAGGGAGAAATAGTTTAGATTTTTGTTACAAATAACTCACGAAATTTTCCTGGTGAAAACTGGGGCAGAAAAGTTTCGTTCATTTGTTTGTTTTGGTGTCTGAGCTGGTTTGACCTCGAGGTACAGGATTCAAGATGACCAAAAAAATGATTCTCAATCCAAAATAAAGAAAAAGAAGAAAAAGAACAAAAAAAAGAAGTGAACTCAAAGTGCTGAAGTGGAGAAGGACGCGGACTGCTCAAGATATGATTGAAGTCACAAGCTTCGCATGTCTAGCCTTGATCTTGTGCTGAAGAAAGTACCAACACCTACAGCTAATGAGCATCAAGATTTAGATCGGAGTCTGCAGCAAGACCTAGCCAAGACTCAAGATCAAGCTTCAAGAGATTTATATATAGGAATCTTGTAACTCGTAGTTGATATGTTTAGCTTGATTAGCTTCTTATGTTTTTCATTTTGGTGTAATAAGGATCTCAGCCAGCAAAAACAGCAGCAACAACAGTGAAATCACTGCCTCCCGATAGCCTCAGCTACCAAAACTTTTAGAACTACACTAACCTGATTCCTTTATAGCCAAGGATATATAGGTAACCTCTGAAGCAAGGTTCGGTTAGACTCTTTTCAAAAAATGCTTCTCATGGAGTTTCAAACGAGCAAAAATCCCTCATAATTGCTCACTTGATCTTTGCCCGAAAAATCTTCATATTTCCGAGCAAAGAAGGGCAGTTGTGAGCATGTGATTTTTGCCATATATGAATTGCTTCTATAAAATTAAAGAAAATAGACTTTTTTCAATTATTTGCCATTTTATAGGATTTTGTAGAATTTTTATTTAATTGTTTTGCATTTTTGTGCATGTTTAAGTTTTATTTAAATCGTAAAAAATACCAAAAATATCACGCATGACATTTAGGATTTGTTTTTTACTTTTTTATAATTAATTAGTTAATTATTTGTTTTATTAAAAATTAAAAATCACAAAAATGCTTCATTTTTACACTTTTGCCTTTTATTTTTAGGATTAAGTAATTTTTATAATTAGTTAATTAGTTTAATTTCATATTTTTAGATAATCTAGGATTTTAATTAGGATTTTTAATTAAAGAAAAGAAAAAAAAAACAAAGAAAAAAGGAAAATAAGAAGAGAATTTGAAAGATGGGGTTTTAATTCAAATTTGGGTTGTTCTTATACCCAAAGTCTGGCCCAAACCACTCATAGCCAAACCCATGACCCGAACTGACCCAACTCATTAACCCATTACTCATTTTCCTAAAAAGACCTAGGGATACACATTAAATAGAGGACACAAACCTAAGAAGATCATATTTTTAGGAATCCCCTCCCAAGCAAAAACGACACAAGAGCTCTTCTTCATCTTCTTCTTCATTTTCTCCAAGCTCAACAATCAGACCCTTACCCCTTAATGGCGTAACCCCCAGTCCATTATTCTTCTCCATTTCTCATTTTTAGTGTATATTAGAAGACCCAAATAAGGAAATCCCACACACCCCAAAGAATGTGAAAGTGGATATTCATACAGAAGCATTTGAAAAGAGAAAAAATAGATATTTCTGAGATCTGAAATAATCTGCTTGAGGAATAGAAAAAAGCCAGTAGAGTTTAAAACAATTTTCGCCAGAAAATAGTTAATAAAAGTTGTACCTGCCTCGGCTGATTCTAGAGAATTTCTCTATGGTTTCTAGGTACACAAAGCTGGAATTAATCTGCAAATTGATGTTGCCAATCACGGTTGCATAGCTGAGCTCCAATCTACTGATTTCCAGCGTGTATTTGGTTTTCTTCTTTTCTAAATTTGAACCTTGTGCAACGAGGTATGTTCCCCATAAAATTGATTTCAGATCTGTTTTTTTGTCATGGAATCTTATTTTGTTTGTGTGCTCGTATCCTATGTCAATTAAAATGAGAATAGTATGAACTATGTTATTTGTTGGAAATATTATTTGTTGTGATATTTCCTATGCTTTTAAGTTAAATATATTTGGTTTGTAATTGAATAGTGTTCTCAGTATGCATTGTTTGATTTTCCAGTGGCATCACATGTGATTATCCTTTTTATGAATGATGAAGATTTTTTTGAGGTCTCATACTCTGTTGCACTGCCAGAAATATCAGATACAGAGCTTTCTTTTATCTTGGAATTTAGCAATAGATTCTTTCCATAATAAATAGTCTACTAGACTATAACCGGTCAATATAAGACTTAAGGATTGCATCATGATATAGTCATTATTCTTGATGCATTCTTTTAGTAGAGTAGTAAGTTTGTTTTAGTAAATTTTCGGTTATCTTGAGGTGTGTCATGCCAAATAAAATCCCTAAGCCCATGGCCCTCACAAAACTAGCTAGCTTTTATAGACAATTTGAGGTGTGCCATTTTCATTAAATAACCCATGGCCCTCATGCGATTAATACTAGCTCTTTTAAAAATCTGGATGTGCCATCAATTAAACTTTCCATGGCCCTCGCAAACTTTGTTATTAATTTGAAATTTCATAGTTGCTTTAGGCACGCTCCTTAAATTGATTTTCTTTTATTTATTAAATTCGGGTGTGCATTTCATGTGACCCAACTCCAACTCTCAACAACGTTAAATAAAATGTGACGTGGATCGCGAGTGCATTTCATGTGGCGTGGTTCAAGGCGTGTTTTAAATAACGTTGAATCTTCCTAAAATAATTAAAAGCGGTTTAATAAGTTAAAAATATACCATAGGCTAAAACATGTATTAAAGTCAGATAATAGTCCAATTATGATAGTTTAAGCGATCGTGCTAGAACCACGGAATCCGGGGGTGCCTAACACCTTCCCTCGGGTTAGCAGAATTCCTTATTCAGAATTTTTGGTTAGCAGGAAAGTCGAATTTTCCTCGATTTGGGATTTAAAATAAACCGGTGACTTGGGACACCAATAAAAAATATTCCAAGTGGCGACTCTGAAGAAATTAAATAAAATAATATCATTTAGAATAATGTCACTTAAATTGGAAAACTCCCCTATATCCACCCTCGGGTGTGTAAAAAGGAGGTGTGACAAGCGGTACCTCCATAGGGGCATTTTTATTCGAAAAATTTAGCTGTATATAAATACTTCTTTTTCAGATTTTGAAGTCATCTTTTGTTTAGCTGAGCACGTGAACCGCCTAATTTTCCTTTTGAGTAATTTTAAAGCTTGTTTAACAATTAATCTTAGATGTTTATCTTGTAATTAATTTTTATGGTTTCTATTTCATCTCAATCTTTGATTTCTTTAGTAAGCATGAGTAGCTAGACTCATTAGCTAGGGTTGTGGCTCAACCCTAGTGTGGGTATTTAATGGGTCTCTTATTTTAGGATTTAGATGTTTATAAGTGATTGATATTTGGCCAGATTTGTGTTTTTTATGTTGAATTGATGGTTGCAAGTTGTTCCTTTTTTTGACTTAGGCTCTTCTTGAGAAAGATTCTTAAGTCTAGGAAATTTAGGACAACAAGGAATTGGGGTGTATTCAAGAGATTGATAGCCCCAATTAAAGGGTTAAACTAGAGATAGTAATACCTGACTTGATCCAACTTTGCTTGCACAAATTGAGCACCCAACTGGGCTTGAGAAAGCTAATTAGGGCAAATTTACTCAAACTACCGAGAGGTATAGAGTGAGTAGTTATGTGCATTGGCTATATCATGATCCCAACTATAACACTATTGCCCTAAGTTCTAGATCCCGTTAGATACTCACCTAGGAGTAAGTCACTTCCCTAGTTCCTCTTTACCAATTTAGAAAACCCTACAAAAATATCTACTTAGCTTAATTTCGTGCATCATTAGTATAAAATCAGAAATAGCAAGAACACAAAAGAATGATCGGAAGTGCAATCAAGAACAGAACACATTGCTAGATTAGATAGGAATCCAAATCTAAACATATCTTAGCTCCATGTGGATTTGATCCCGACCTTTTCGGGTAAAAGCCGCATCGACCGCTCTTGCCACTCTATAGTGGTGTAGGGTTGGACCCGATAAATCATCCTATATGTGTATTAACCACTTATCCTCTTTGAAATGTTTTGCACAAACCCGAGCTATCGGGCCGGTTGGCCAAATGGGTCGTCGAACTTAGCTGGTACGATATCGAATATCAACCCCGAACGGACATCAAGTCTCAAATCCTAGCTGACTTCATGGCCAATTTTACGCCGACCCTCGTACCCGAAGTGGAGAAAGAACTCCTGCTAAGATCGGGTACATCATCGGGGGTATGGACCCTTTTTACGGACGGTGCCTCGAATGTGAAAGGATCGGGGCTTGACATTGTCTTGAAGCCACCTACATGTAGTACCATTAGACAATCTATCAAAACTTCTAGGTTGACTTATAATAAGGCCGAGTATGAGGCCATGATTGTAGGTCTTGAGCTAGCTAAAGCTTGGGGGAAGAAGTCATTGAAGCCAAGTGCGATTCATTGTTAGTGGTAAACCAAGTAAACAAAAGTTTTGAAGTCCGAGAGGATAGGATGCAACGGTACTTAGATGAGCTACATGTAACTTTGCACCGCTTCAAGGAGTGGACTCTGGATCATGTGCCTCGAGAACAAAATAGTGACACCGACGCGCTTGCTAATTTCGGATCCTCGATTGAAGAAGATGATATCGTCTCGGGGACTGTTGTCCAATTATCAAGGTCTGTGGTAGAAGAGGGCCATGCCGAGATAAATTTCACAAGTTTGACTTGGGATTGGAGGAATAAATATGTCGATTATTTGAAAAATAGAAAACTCCTGTCGGACCACAAAGAATCGAGGGCCTACGAACCATGGCCGGTAGGTTCATATAAGATGAAGATAGAACAATATACAGGAGGACGTTCGATGGACTATTGGCGGTATGTTTAGGGTCGGGGGACACCGGCTATGTTCTACGAGAAATCCATGAAGGTACTTGTGGGAATCACTCCGGTGACGAATCTTTGATTCGCAAAATTATTAGAGAATGGTATTACTGGGACAACATGAAAAAAGATACTAAGGAGTTTGTCAAGAAATGTGATAAGTGCCAACTATTTGCACTGATGATTCGTCATCCCGGTGAACAATTCCACCCGATCCTATTCTTGTGGCCTTTCATAAAATGGGGAATGGACATAGTTGGCCCTCTACCAATAGCCCCAAGTAAAGATAAATTTATTTTGTTTATGATTGATTATTTTTCTAAATGGGTGGAAGCACAGGCCTTCAAGAAGGTTAGAGAAAACGAAGTTATTGACTTCATTTGGGACCACATCATATGTCGGTTTGAGATACCTGCCGAGATTGTATGTGACAATGGAAAGCAATTCATCGGCAACAAGGTAACGAGGTTCCTCGAAGTACACAAAATAAAGAGGATCGTATCAACACGATACCACCCAACCGGGAATGGACAGGCCGAGTCAACAAACAAAACTATCATTCAAAACCTAAAGAAAAGATTGGACGATGCAAATGGAAAATGGAGAGAAGTTCTACCCGAGGTCATTTGGGCATATCGACCAACATCGAAGTCTAGCACGAGGGCTACTCCGTTTTCTTTAGTATGTCTCTGAGGCCCTTATCCATGTCGAGGTCAGAGAACCCAGCGCCAGGTTTCAACATGCATCAGAGGAATCAAATTACGAGGCTATGAATACTAGCCTCGAGCTATTAGATGAAAAATGAGATGCAACACTTGTTTGGATGGTCGCTCCGAAGCATAGAATCGAGAGATACTACAATAGAAGAACCAACCTTCGACACTTTGGAATCGGCGACTTAGTTCTACGAAAAGTTACCCTCAATACTCGAGACCCGAATGAAGGAAAACTAGGTCCAAATTGGGAAGGACCGTACCGAGTCCTCGAAATTGTCGGTAAAGGATCTTACAAACTTAGCAGAATGGAAGGTGAACAGCTGCCTACCAATTGGAACGTATCACTACTCAAACGATACTCTTGCTAAGGTATGACTTTCTCCTTTTGTCCATTAGAATTTGAAACTAATCCATTGCAGGTGATCGATCGAAAATATCGAAGACACCTTTCTACATGAAGGCCTTAGCTTTTAAAGCACGCGTTGCACTCTTTTTCCCTTAGATCAAATTTTGTCCTAAATGGGTTTTACCGGCGAGGTTTTTAACGAGGCAACAACTATATTCTACCTAAGGAGAACTCAACAATATCCAAGGCTTCTTTTCAATCAACCTCGAATACTGGGAGGCATCACCCTCGGAGGTTATATTTTTGAGGAAAATACTTCACGCCAAAGAGGGCCTCGATAGGCGAACTTTGTAATGGGCCAAACGGTCAGATGAACCGTGTCCATGTATAATAGTCGAGCCCCGACTACAAAACATGTACGCGTGTATCAATTATTCAAAGAAGCATTCTTTTTATATCAAAACACTTTGTGTCTCGAAGAAGTCTACTATTATACGAGCTTCATACTTATAATTCTACGGGAAATGGCTCAAGAGCCAGAACGCAAATGCACCCCGAATACTTGGGGACTGTCATCGACAGTTAACACATTCGAGTCATCAAAAACTCAAACTCATAAGACCTCAAAGAGGCATCCCCTCGATATAAAATCTAAGGCCATCATACTTGGGGACTAACCTTTCGAACAAGTTCGAAAGGTTATCGAGAACAAGTCCAAGAGATATACCCGAAGGCTACGGCCACATTAAAGACTACAGTCATATATAAAGGCTATGGATGAAATAATACGGCTCGAAGACGTCCGACCTTTTTCATAAATTAAAGGCCTTCAAACACTTTGGAAAACAGGTTAAATCAGGCTACCCTCGGCAAAAGCAAATGATAAAGGGCTTCGATAAAATCAGCCCTCGAATAATTAAAGTCTTCGGTAATATCAACCTTCGAAAAAACCTCAAGAGGTATTCAATTATCGTTCCACAAACGAATTACAAATGAGGTTCCAATCGATCGAACCTTCGAAAAACCCAACGGGTACAAAAAACACATGCTAAGGCATAGAAAAAATTTCACTAAGTCTTTTAGCCGAAAAGAGGGAAAAATTATAGTCGTTTTAGAGGCCTAATTGGACCAACTTAAAGAGCCTAAGGTCCAACCTAAAAGAGCGTAAGGGCCGATATAAAAGAACCTAAGGGCCGAAACATGCAAAGTTCGAGACCTTATTCTCACTCATCTTGGACTCAAGAGTCCCATCATCCCGAGCTCGCGTCAAATCGACTTAAGATTAGCATAGGATTAACCAAAACCTTAAGAGGTATTCTGTTATAAAGATTTCCCACTAATCACCAAAAATCTAAGGGTTGTTATCAAAATATTTCACAAAATAAAGACAATGCGTAATTCAGTATGAATAGAGACGACATCCTCAGGAACTACATCCTCGAGAACCTCCTCCTCCTCCTCCTCGGGGACTCTTTCCTTATCTCCCCCGCTCTCAAAACCACTAACGACATCTTTATCATTGGAAGAAACGAGAAACCTGGCATCGGTTTCTAGCACCTTTGCTTGGGTTATTTCTTCAGTGAGGTCAAACCCTCGGGCATGGATTTTTTTGAGAGTCTCCCTCCGGGCTTGGCGCTTGGCCAAATCATTACTACATTTTTCCCAGTCAGAGTCCTCCCTTAGCTCCGCTTGAACAGCCTCGGCGTCGCTTAAATATATGAGAATGGTCTTATCAGACGTAACCTTCGTCTTCTCAACTTTAGTCTTGGCCTCTGCAACTTCAGCCTCGGTTCTAGCAAGCTTTGCCTCTAGCTCCTCAATTCTCTTGTCCTGGGCTAGATTCTTCACTTTAATGCCTCAGAGTTGAGTCTCAGCCGAGGACAATTGGACTAGAATAGCTTCTTTATCAGTAGCAAGCTGATCAGTGCTCTTTTTCCATCGGTGGCAGTCAGCCTTAACCTGATCGACCTTGCCCCGGAGCTGCCCAATCATCTCTAACTTTTGTTGCAGCTGAGACATCAAAGTATTAGCCTCTGCAGTAGGATCAAGAAGACCATACTCTGTTAAAATTAAGGTTACATGCTCATCTGGCTCGACATCATTTTTCCGAGCTTTGGCCAAGTCAGCCCGAAGGTCCTTGAGCTTATCCTCCTTTTGGCTACAGAGTAGCCTCAGGGCATTCTCTTCACCAAAGCCTTCCTAAGCTCGGCCTCATATTGGCTCAGCTCAACCCTGAACTTGTTGATGGCCTACACATGAAACAAAGACACGTCAGTCAAAAGAAGGGGAGGTTAAAGAAAATTACAACCATAAAAGTTAGTGTTTACCTGAGAGAAGAGACGTTGAGCCTCTTCGAAGAAGGTGGATGCATCATTAAGGTCAACAGTATCATCAACCGTGGTGAAAAAATCCCAAAAAGGATCTTCTTCAAGAACTTTGCTCGGGTCAGGCATTTCCATAGCACGAGCGTCCTTTATTGCCTCTTCAGAGTAATACGGTAGAGAAGGTGAGTGACCCATTGTCACCACCCCAAGCTCCTCACTCGGGGCACTTTGATTAGCTTCGGCCCTCTCAGCACTTGCCCCATCCGACGTACTTATTGAAGGAGGGGGAATTATCTCGATCTCAGGGGACTCGAGGGCTTTGCCCGAGTCTTTCTTCGGAGTTCCTCCATCAGGAGGCAATGTCTCGGGTTCGGAGGACTTGGCGGCCTCGACTAGTTTCCTAGTTCGGGGCACTAGTATCGACTCTTCGCCCTCGTCCTCTTCATCTTCCAGATGTTGGATGGATGAATCCAAGCCCACATGGATAAGTTTCCTCCTTGGCTTTTGAGTAGGGCCCCCCTCATCCTAGGGATCTTCGGGTTTCGAGGACCTCTTTCTCTTGGTCTTTCCCCGATTTCGGAATCGGGGACTCGGTTCCTTCCCCAGGCGAGGCTGGCCTCATTTGGAGACATCTCCGATGCCTGCACAAATAAGCATGAGTGGGATGACATCACCAACAAAAGAAAAGTATCAAAAATCTGAGAAGAGAACTTACCATGATGTTTGGCCTCCCATTTGCCCCTCGATAAATCGCGCCATTTGCGCTCGTCATACGAGGAAGTCGTAGCTAACTTTCGGACCCAGTCCTCGAGTTTGGGGATAGCGTGAGGCATCCAAGCAACAGCTGCAGAAGAGGTAAAAGCATTACAAAACACGAAAGCAGAATATGAGTAGGCATTTGGAAAAGAACGTCACTTACGATTAAAGTTCCATCTCTCCGGGAACAGCATTGTTTCCCTAAGGATGAGATCCGAGGTCCTCACTCTGATAAACCGGCTCATCCAGCCTCGATCTTCATTCTCATCGTTACTAGCAAAGAAGGCCTTTTTTGATCGACGTTGAAGCTTGATAAGTCCTTAAAATAGCTGAGGCCGATACAGCCGAATGAGATGGTTGAGGGTAAATTCTAATCCCTCGGCCTTGCTAATATCGCAGGATAATCACGATACGCCAAAAAGGAAGGATGGATCTGGCCAAGGGTAATCTCATACCATTTACAGAAATCAATCACCACCGGATCGAGGGGACCCAATGTGAAAGGGTAAGTATAAACATTTAAGAACCCTTCCACGTGTGTAGTGATGCTTTCCTAGGGGGTTTAGGATCAGTACCACGACCTCGTCTCCCCAGCCGTAGTCCTTCTTCATGGCCTTAAGGTACTTCTTCGATATCGAACTAATATATCGAGATACATTCTCACATCGGTCAGGATATCGAGGGGATTTTCAATATTGAAATCCTTTTTTATCACACAAAGGCCGGGAGTGATTTCGTGAAGAACTGGCGGCGCCACCGATTTGGCCGGCTGGGAAGAAGAAGAAGATGATGCCTTCTCTTTTTGGGGGACTGTTTTGGCAATTTTGGCTATAGTTTTAAGCCAAAAAATATAGATGGTAGCGGAGCGTAGTGTTTTCTGGGAGTTTGGCATTTTCTGGCACTTAAAGGGGTGGTGGAAGCAGATGATGAGAGAAAGAGATGAAGAGGAAAGGTTATTAGAGTAAATTTAATGAAGAAGTAAAGTTTTTAATTCGTAGAAGGAGCCCCGTATTTATAGATGAGCGGCAATGGTTCAGCAGCGCTAAGTGGCCGACCATTACTGGCATGCATTTAATGTTTTGAGGAAACAAACCGACGGGATGTTTCATTCACTTCGAGCGCCTACGTCACGGGAACAACGTCATCCTCAGAGACTCCGAAAAGTCGAGGTTCAAATCGTTTCTTATCATCTTACTTTAAGAAATGCGGGGACTATTTGTATACGCTCGAAATTAGGTATGCCCGATTTCCCGGGCTCGGGGGGTCGCCTTAGGCCCGAGCTCAAGCAAGGTTGAGTTCGAGCTCGATGGACCAGACTCGAGCTCGAAGACAGAGTGCAATGTCGGAGGATCGAAGTACGACGAGTATCGAAGCCGAGTATGCTCAACCCCGAAATTATGTCGTTATGGATTTGTAACAGAATGAGCAAGATTTTTTTCATGTCCCAAAGATCATGGCGTAAATCCCGGAATAAATTTGTACGAATCTGTACTAGGCAGTTAGACAGTTGTTCCAATAAGATTCTTTACTGTAAATGAAAATGTACCTTATTTAGGATTCTCCTATTATATAAAGGGGACCCGATCATTTGTAAAGATCATCTAATCATTGGTAAAGAATATACTCTCTTACTTTTCTTGCTCATTGTTCATCAGAATTGTCCTTTAGCTTTATTATTCTTGCTTTACTTGTCACGACCCAGATTTCCCGCCCTTGGGAGTCGTGATGGCGCCTACTAATGTGAGCTAGGCAAGCCGACTATTTGAACAAATTACCCTTTTACCCATTTTATATTCTTTAAAAATTATGAAGCAATAATATTTAAAAAGCGAAATTTACCATAAGCGTAAGAAAAAGAAATAAACTATCTGAATATGAATCCAATACAACTGTTTGAGCCTCGACTACCCAGAACTGGTGTCACAGTTTCACAGACGATCTAAGAATACTACATACAAAGTCTGAAAGATAAAAGATACACTGTTTCAGAATTAAGGAAATGAAACAGGAATAAAGGGATAGAGGGAGACGCCAGGGCCTGCGGACGCCTGCAGGACTACCTTGGATCTCCGTGTGGACTGAAGGCAGCCACCCAATCTACGGTCCAAAAGTTGTTGCTCCGGGATCTGCACACAGTGCAGAGTGTAGTATCAGCACAATCGATCCCATGTGCTGGTAAGTGCCTAGCCTAACCTCGGCGAAGTAGTGATGAGGCTAGGACCAGCCTACCAAATAAACCTGTGCAATTCAACTATATACAACGGAAAAAGGAGAACAGTAATATGCAGTCAAGTATGGGAAGGGTAACATGCTACGGGGGAACTATCAATTTAGAATAGAAAGACAACAGGAAATTGAAAGAAACAACATATCTCAAATATCAACAAAGAATAAGAAATTAATAAGTGTACGACATCACCCTTCGTGCTTTTACTCTCGTCCTCACCAAAGCAATCAAGTAATGAAAAAGTGCACGGCATCACCCATTTGTGCTTTTATTCTCATCCTCACCATATAATCAATATAATCGGCACAGAATGGTACATCGTGCTGCACGACATCACCCTTCGTGCTTTACACTATTTTCTCATAAATCATACACGGCATCACCCTTCGTGCTTTAACACTCTCTCACCAAATAATACATGGCATCACCCTTTGTGCTTTAACACTCTTCCTCACACAAACAACAATCACAAACAATAGGGGCAAGGAAATGAATGAAATTACAATAAGAATCCCTGCAAGGGAACAATAATTCAACAAACAAGTCACGACAAGGAAGATAACATCAAAAGCAACAATATCCCGGCAAGGGAGATAATATAATGATTCTCTTCTCTTTTTCACTTTTACTTCACAACTTACTTCACAACTTGAGCCAATGCTCTAAAGGGTTTAATTACCACTTACACTTTCACATTTCATTATACAACTTGAGCCAACGCTCCTCAATGTTCAAATGTCACAATTACTTCCACAAAATTTGCCCAACAATAAAAATCATTTTCAAAGCATGAATAACAAAACGAAGTCATAATAATTACAATATAAGACTCACGGGCATGCTTGATACCAACATATAGATACTCGTCACCATGCCTATACGTCGTACTCAACAAGTACCACATAGCAAATAGGACTCGGCTCCTAATCACTCAAACTAAGGTTAGACCAAACACTTACCTCGATGCCACGAACATAATTCACGTCTCAACTATCGCTTTACCCCTTGATTCCACCACCAATTCGCTTGTATCTAGCCACAAGTTACTTAATTATATCAATAAACGCTAAATGAATCAACTCCAATGCATGAAAATAGGTTTTCCAAAGTTTTACCCAAAAAGTTAAAAATTTCCCCTGGGCCCACATGGTCAAAACCCGATGTTCGAACCAAAACCTGGTTACCCATTCCTCCACGAACCCAAATATATAATTTGTTTTGAAATCGGACCTCAAATCGAGGTCCAAATCCCCAATTTTTGAAAAACCTAGGTTCTACCCAAAACACCCAATTTCCCCCATGAAAATCATTGATTTTGAGTTGAAATCATGTGAAAAGATGTTAATGATTGAAGAAAACGAGTTAAAATTGACTTACAATCGATTTGGAAAAAGAGTTGTCTTTGAAAAATCGCCCAAGAGTGTTTTGTTTTTGAAAGAGTGTGAAAAATGAAAGATTTTCGGCTAAGTTATAAAATTCCAGGTTGCAGATGTCGCAATTGCGACCAGGGTTCACAATTGCGAACCCAGACTTCTGCTAAGTTCGCACTTGTGAAGTGACACTCGCATTTGCGAGGCCGGAATTGCAAACAAAAGATCGCATTTGCGATAACAGGCTCAAAAGGGGTGTATCGCATTTGCGAGGAATGGCTGTCCTATGCTATTTCGCATTTGCGACTCAGCCTTCGCATTTGCAAACTCGCATTTGCGAGCCAATGCGAAGCCTGCAGACCTGCAATGCCACAGCTGAAGTCTGCAACTTTTCAAGTCCAAAATCCACCCGTGGCCTATCCAAAACTCATTCGAGCCCTCGGGGCTCCAAACCAAACATGCACACCCACCTAAAAACATCATACGGACTCGCTCGTGCATTTAAATCACTAAAATAACATCAACAACTATGAATTTAGCATCAAAATCATGAAATTTCTTAATAACTTCAAATTTTTTCAATTTTCTCAAAAACGATCCGATTCATGTCGTTTCAAGTCTGTTTCTTACCAAATTTCACAGACTTATCTTAAATCACATATAAGACCTGTACCGGGCTCCGGAACCAAAATACGGGCCCGATACCATCAAGTTTTAAACATATTGCATTTTCAAAAACTCATAAATATTCCAGAAAATAATTTTCTTTAAAAATTCATTTATCGGGCTTGGGACCTCGGAATTCGATTCCGGGTATACGCCCAAGTCCCATATTTTTCTACGGACCCTCTGGGACTGTCAAATTACGGGTCCGAGTTCGTTTACCTAAAATGCTGACTGAAGTCAACTTAATTCATTTTAAAGCCAAAGTTCATCATTTTGTTTTCACATATTTCACATATTGGTTTTCCGGCTACGCGTCCGAACTGTGCACGTAAATTGAGGTGAGACAGAAACAGGTTTTTAAGGGTTCGGAATGCAGAATTTACTTTTAAAACAAGTGATGACCCAAAAGGTCATCACATTACTGTTCTTGATCCATCTCGAGGTCACTGGGCTCGAGGTTGATACTGCTTAAGTAACACTGGTTTGATTCACTTATTTCTTTCATTTATACTTTATACTTCTTGATTATTAATTGGTATTGAACTAAATCACATATCATTAAAACCACAAATCAAATTTAATTGCTACTCTTATTTTCGAGATAAACACCTATCTTTGGCCAATCAATAAATTATTTGTTAGTGTGTTTCAAAACACATCATTTCAAAGTTAAATTAGTATTGTGTTGTACTGATGGATGATTTGCCGCATGTAAATTCTGTAATCGTCATAGTTCTCTATGTTGGTGCTCACCTACATGCTTGCTTCACATCTAGTGTGGATATGTTGCTCTTTCTTCTAAATTTTGCAGCTCACTAGAATTCGTCACTAAGTAGCAACGCAGACAATAAAGATTCAATCGAATCTTTCTTTCTAATCAATGGAGCATCATAGCGATGGAAGAGTTATGGCCAACTCCAACCTGTATATACAAAATTAATAATTACAGGGTAAATTTCACAAATGGTCATATAACTATGACATTTTTTCACTAAAGTCATATAGCTTTTTCTTACATAAAAGTCATAAAACTTTCACTACTTTACTCAAAAAGTCATAGTTAGCCGGCAAAGACAATTCTCCGGTAATTTTTTGGTATTCTACCTTTTTTTATTTTTTAAATTCAATCTAATAAATAAAAATCATAAAATTTAGAAGTATATTTACGACTAGGTTTAGAAGTATATTTCGTTATTCATAAAATTTAATTCGTAAATACTTCAGTAAGAACTTCACTGATAATTTATATTTTTAGCTAGAAAATTTGATTCAATAAAATTTTTAGCTAGAAAATTTGATTCAATAAAAGTGTTTCTATCATATTTTTCGAACAAATAATATTTATTATTAGGTTTAAAAATAATAGTAGTTATTTATTTGCAATAAGGATTCTCAAGCGTTTGTGTCACGACCCCAACCCCGGTCGTGATGGCGTCCAACACACTGTTAGGCAAGCCTGACCAATTAACAACCTTAACCCATTTCTTATACATTTCATCTTCATCTAACACAGTTAAATTACCAAATCACCATATTAAAAGTCTGAAACAAGAATTAAATATGCGGAATTTCAAATAATAATACTGCTATATGGCCCATATAGATCCGGTGTCACAAGTCTGAGCCTCTAATACAAGTTTAATAGCATAATACATATCAATCTAGGAAATGCGGATAAAATAAGAGGATAGAAGGGAGAGATCAGGGCTGCGGACCACATGCAACTACCTCGATGCTCCCGGATATGCGCTGCTCAACTGAAATTCCTCACTCAGCCTCAAATGCAACTGGATCTGCACGCAAGGTGCAAGGAGTAATGTGAGTATTCCGACCGAGTGAGTAATAAACATAAATAATGACTGAGGATAAGAATTCATGGAGAAACACAGAGTAATCTATAATGCGACAGTTTAAAACAAGTAGTATGAAAGCGATAAACCAATGAAATCGAAATATGGATATGCTACAACAGATAAACAGATAAGTGACAGACATATAAAGAAAATCAACACATAGAACGGTACCCTATAGTACCCGCTACGGCGTGCAGCCCGATCCATTTATTTATCGTCGACGACGCTCACTGGGGGTGTGCAGACTCCGGGAGGGGCCCCTTACGACCCAAGCGCATTATCAAGGCATCTCGTGGCATCAACTAAGCCCTCGGCCTCATATCAATATCAATATAATACTGCTGTGGTGCGCAGCCCGATCCCATAGTATCCTCACATCTGGCCCTTGGCCATGCTCAGTCCAGAAATCATATAAGCCTCTCTAGCATTTAGTAAAACATGAGTTCTCAGCCCAAAACATCATTTAACATGTAATTTTAGTTTCAAAAACCGAGTAAACGTGGCTGAGTTATAAAACAGTAGAAAACAGTACGACTGAGTTCAAGTAGTAAATCGAAATAGTGAGAAAATAGTGATAAAAGCTCCCCGAAGGGTTCAAATAGTTGGCACGAAACCCAAATATGACAATCAGTCCAACAGTGATGATAACAATAAGCTTCAATCAAATACGCGGTAAAAACATCACTCGGGACGGACCAAGTCACAATCCCCAATAGTATACAACCTATTTTAGCTTTTGAAGTCACTTAACATTTTGTCTATAAATCTTTTATTTTTTAAACTAAGTAAAAATTCCAAATATAATTTAATTGAGAAAAATCTTAATTACGTAAATCCTTTTCTTATTGGAATTGTGTAAATTACAATAAAATGATCCTTGTTATTCACTCTCGAATTACCAAAGAGAGTTTTTTTTCCTTCCACCACCTAGAACCTACATTGCTACTTTTATAATTTTCAGCTTATGTTTTTCTCCGAAGTAATATAAGTTGTACCTTAAATTCATTTAGTATTTCTCATATAACAAGTTTCTAAAAGATTATTTATTTATATCGTTACAAATTTAAGTTTAATATATTGACGGAAATAAATTAAAGATTTTTATATGGAAGTTTCTTCCTTCATTGAGTTAAATAAATAAAATTAACAATGATAAATTTTAGAAATTTATACTTTTTACTTTTACGTACTTCTATTTATGAGTCTCATATAATTTTTAATGTAATAATTATAAGATCTATAAAGAAAATTTACTTATTCGGACGAGGTACACGCGTAAAGCACGCTAAATAGCGTGTATATATAATATTTATACTTTGAGTAATATTTTTTACACCAAAATCATCGTCTATAAGATACATGTGCAACTATATGCTGCATTTATCTCGATGTTAATTGCTATTACAAATAATTTATTTTTATTCTAAATTTTATATAATCTTTATTAATAGACACAAAATACACGTGCAACGCACGTACACTAAAACTAGTTTATAATTAAATATCTAACTGTAAACCTAGTTATTATTGCATGTAAATTTAAAATTATGGTAGGAACTCATAAGTAGGGGTGTTCATAAAAATTCGAAAATCCGAACCAAACCAAAAACCAAACCAAACTGACAAAAAAAAACGATACTTTTTGGTTTGATTTGGTTTTGGTTTTAAAATTTAAAAACCGATCAAATTTGGTTTGGTTTTGGTTTTAATTAAAAAAAAACGAACCAAACCGAATATAGGAGTAGCTATTTTAAATTTATTATTACACCTATATATACGTATATTTTTATACAAAGTTTTAAAAATTTCATAGTAAATATTAATCGTTTGCACTTTTAGTACTGTTCTTTACCTTTACATTCTAGTTTAATTGGTAGTTTTCTTTTGTTAGGTGTAAGAATCTATTTCATGTTAAAAATAATATATTTTTAATTGAGTCCTTAAATTATTCATCACTATTTGATTCAATTATCATCAATATATCTTGGTAAATAATATATTTCTCAAAGGGCAATTGATTTGATAATGTTACGTTGAAAATGTGGTCGCCGAAATGTGTGTTTAGTAGTGTATGTCTTATATTTAAAAAAAAAACCGACAAATAACCGAAAAAATCGAAAAACGACATAGACCGAATCGAGAAAAAACCGACATAATTGGTTTGGTTTGGTTCTAATATTTGAAAAACCGACTTACTTGGTTTGGTTTCTTTTTAGGGAAAAACCGATCCAAACCGAACCATGAACGTTCCTACTCATAAGAATCAAATCCCGGATCCACCTCTGAATAGAGTGTATGCCTTTGCTATAGGAGGTAAAATTTCCTATTTCAATTGAGTCATAATTTATTAAATTGAATTTTAAAAATAAAAAAATTTGGTAAAATACGAAAAAATTACCGAAGAATTGTCTTTGCCAGTTAACTATGACTTTTTTGAGTAAAATAGTGAATGTTTTATGACTTTTGTGTGAGAAAACAAAGTTATATGACTTTAGTGAAAAAATATCATAGTTCCCATAATTACACGGAGGAGGACATAAACCTTAGCCTCGATTACATTGTGTAAAATGGTGCAAACCAATCTAGGGCATAGTTGATTACAAGAAATTGAGCTCAAATTGGAGGACTCGTCCCAAAGTCTTGGGGTATACATAGTACTAGAGATAGACAATACATATACTATAGACTTTTGCAAATTATCCCAATAATATTCAAGTGCTGGCATCATTAATAACAGACACCACATGACATCTAGAGAAAATTACATATGTTGTGCATAGCTGCATTTACTTTCATGAATTTATTCAAACAATAAGAAAGAGAAATAAAAACCAGATTTTCGATCAAAGATAAGACAAACTAAACAGGACTAGTCTCTTCTCCTTCCCCCTTTTCAGGAGAGCCAGAGTGCATTTTTTTAAACAACTGGTTACACTATGTCAGCTTTCAGAAATATCCTTGTAACTCGATATTTAATTGATAAATAGCCATTGATACAATTGCGCCCCATACAGTGGTCATGCATCAACCTTCTTGATATATGCTGAATGTCTATCAACAACAAGCTCGACCAATGGACACTCAACCTCAGCCCCAGCCTGAGTGCTGTCCCTGCGAACTGTGACCTTTTCCTGCTCTGTCACAACTATAACTTCCTCTTTACGGGTTGAAAGTTCGTTTGCTATCACCATATGCATCTTGTATTTTTTGAGGGCCATATCAGCCTTTGCTAAAAGGATATCTTTATCTGTTTCTAGCTGCCAAATAGTAGATGTGAAAATTAGTAACGAAATGATATGAAGAACTTCCTAACAAAATTAAAACAACAAATGGATTCGATGACAAAAACTGTCCAGACTAACTGCAGAAAGAGGCCTATCTCATCCAAAGAATGACAAGCATATTAGGTGCCTCAAGGACAAATAAACGAACTTCTGACATCTTATTTCTGTAAACTGATTAACCTTATATTTTTCCAAACATATGTACAGATATTTACTAACTCAATGGGGTAAGTAGGGGCGCATCCAGCCCTTTGGTACCGAGTTTATCTTACTTTCAGCGCGGAACATAAATTTATGTGTAAAGGTTCACTAAAATTGCAACAAATAGTATATATGAACTCATAACTTTAAAAGTATAATGGGTTCAAAGCAAAAAACTTTAAAAGTTGAACGCATAGAGTTTAAATCTTGTATCCGCCTCTGGGGTCCTTCCAAAAGCATAAGCATTTGCAAAACAAGATTAGGCTAGCAACTTTACAGCATTCTATATAGATGTGAGCAAATCATGCCCCCCCGCACCCCCCCCCCCCCAAAAAAAAAAAAAAAACCCACCCCAAACAAGACTAATCCAATCCAAACCCAACAAAGACCCAATATTGCAGAACCTGATACCAAAAACCTTGCTTTTTCCGTTCAGTTATGCGACACAAATAGATTTGAAACACATTGAGGAGGTACTCTGAACTAACTCTACATTTTATATTGTATAATGGTACAAATATTTTTAAATATTAGACTCCATAAGTACAGCTGGTTTGACAGAAAAAAGTTTACATTATATACCGAAATATAAATTCTTTAACGAGTTCCAACTGTTGTAACTTGTGAAAGATCTAAAATATTAAACTTGAAAAAGTGAGTCAAACATTTAAAAACAGCTCAAAAGCAGATTTCTGTAGTTGCAAAACTAAGATACAGGGAACTTGACTTCGATCTTGGAAGTTCCATGAAGTGGATCATTTCAGGTGTCTTTTGAGTTCATCTTGACAAGTGAATTTAAATAGCAAAATACGTACACATATATAATACAAAATTGGCACAACACACGCCATACATATACACACTCACATATAAAAGATGTTAGAAATTCAGGATTCCTGTCAAGTCATCATTTCTTCATAAGTAGTGCCTTTTTTTTTTCTTTTCAAAAGACAAAGCACAGCATTGTTAAAGTTCATAATTTTACCAAACCATACAAGATGATCACCTACCTTGAAAGATATGTAGAAGGCCATCGGTGCCCACTCATTCCTAAGCACTGAAAGCATCTTTGGTACTTGGGCGAGTCGCATGTCCAGAGGACCAGATGCTGACTGGATCTTATGTAAAGCCTGTGAAAAAGAGCTAACATGTAAAAAAGATAGCAGCACATTTAGAGGAAATAGATCTAGTACCATTTTCACCTTTATAAGTCGATTCAAACATGTCATATAACTACCATTTGCAATATATATATATAGAGAGAGAGGGGGGGGGGGCAATGGGACGCAAGAAAGAAGGACAAGTAAAATTCACAAAGCACTAAATCCATCCATTCCCAACGCAAATACAACCAAAGCAAATGCAAAATAGGAGAAGCTATATTCAAGAACATAAATGTTTACCATGCTTTCCCATGGAACATAAAAATCAGAAACGGCAGCTGCAAGATAGAAAATAGCACTAGGCCCAAGGCCCCTCAATGATGCAGAAATTAGCTGAAGAATCTGCCAGTAACAAACATAACATTAATAAAAGTGCTACTGGCCTCCGCAGAGCATGCTAAAGAAGTTCATATGAAGCTTATTTGAAGTTGAAGTTTAGACAATTCACATTGATTTTACAGTGAAACAGATTTCACTGATATATTAAAAGAAACCTGCAAATACTCAAAAATTGTCGTAAATGGAAGTTTCAACAGGATGCCATCAGCAACTGCCTGCAATTATTAAATTCTTACAGTGTCTGTTCAAAATGAATAAAGATAGTATTTAGATCAAACAAATAGGAAGAAAATGATCAATAAGTAATAATTCATACAGCACGAGTTTCAGTAATGGCTTTCTTCACTGTTTCGGCATGCAATGGATCCACTGAAAACCAGTGCAACAGAAATATGGTCATTAGACTGAAAAGTGTAAACTGGTCGACAAAATCAATTGGGATTCAAAATACTCAGAACAATGGTGGTAAGATCTCTCCCAGTAAACTTAACAGCATTGAGAAATAGGAAAAGGAAGATCAAGCTAGTCAATAATTAGATTGCAAACTCCACCAGGTGAAAAATATACATTAATAAGGGGACATGGAGCATATTTCATTCCCAACTGAGGATCTCCTTCTTTTTGCTTTTCCTTTATCTTATGATTCTCATAAGCTAACAGATGATCCATAGTCAACACCAATAAGTTAAGATTGCGGGTTATCATTCATTTCACTTACACTAGTTCTGGTGTTTGCAGAAATCATTTTAGCAAAGCTAAGACTTGTATGTGTAGGGATAGGTGTGAGATTACGAGAATCTCTACCTTTAGAGATCTTTTAATTGCCTTAAAGGACGAATTATTTATTAATATTGGAACGAAAGGCAGTAATAAGGTGGAATAGATATAGAGCATTTATATAGTCGACCCAATTAGTTTGGGATTGAGGCGTAATGAGCTAACTTCTGACTTTCTTTACAATATGATTCCCTCCATCTATTTCATTATGATTCACCTGCACCTCTATATAGTGAAGTATGACGAGCTGTTGAGCATTTGACTATTATTTATGTGGACCTACGAAGTTTACAGGGAATTCCTTGTGAACATGCTATTAAAAGGCAGAAAATATGAAGTAACATGTGCCACAATACTGAGCATGAAAGTATAAAAACTACGTACTTTCAATAATTGAATCATCAGCTACAGTAAAACACTCTAGCAACGGGTCATCCGGCAGCAAACTACAAAATGGCTGGCAGCCCCCCCTGCATATCTCATGGTGTTACTACTCTAAAATCAACGTACCACGATAATCAGATAAATTAACTTGGCACTTGATTACAGACCTTCGGTAGAGAAAGATTACAGAATAACCTGCCTTCAAAAAGTATCTGCAGTTCCATTGTCATTTTTGAATGTCAAATGTATGTAGAGCTCAAATGTAAACAAAGCATCTAAGCATGATATTCGTGATATACTCTGTGGATGCGGCCCCTCTATGACCGGAAGCAAAGTTGTCAATATAACGAACACATTGCTTTTCCAAAGGAACAGTTGTACCACCAGAAGTCACACACACCACCCTGTTTGCTTTTCCATTTACTGAACACGGAGACACAAAAGAAAGTCTAGCATCTATATTTGAAGAAAAGAGAATTAAAAGGCTAAAAACTATGAGATGTTGATTTTTAAAGAAATAATAACTGCCTGATAATGAGGTATTGCGATCAACGAACTCCTTCAAACATATTTCAGTTTCAGCAGCATCCGTCAGCGGTGGAGCTGACTCAAAGAAGGATGTCACTTCATTTATTGCTGTTTCTGGTAACTTATCAGCATCATCAACTGCATCCATGCCAAAACCTGACAAGATGGTTTATTTAGCTAAGAAGATAAAGACTTGAGAAGCGGTCATATAACCAATCATCAGTCAGAAAAAATATCTCGATCAAAGATAACGCTGACCCTTAAGATCCATATCTGTATTCGAATTAACTGGTAAAGGAAGCAGTGGAATAGTATTTCATCGGCATGATGCAATCACTCGATAACGGGCAATGAAACACACATGCTGCACGTCAAACTTCAACTAGACCAAGGCTTTAGATCTAAGGATTGAGCTTTAACAACACTTTGATATCTTTCCTCAAAATTTAGATTATACCAATATTTTTCATTTCTCAAAAAATCCAGTAAAAGCTGAAATGCTGAATAAAAATAGAGAATCGTTGCCACACAACATATACATAGAGCATGCCTAACAAGTTCACTTCTTAATAGTCGTTTCCCTAAAAAGAATTTATCTATTCCTACATCAGAAGCGGTGCCACAACCAAGGAAGTGGTTTCAATTGAATCGTCTTATGGAAAATTGTGCTGTGCAAATAGGGTAAAAACAATTTTTTCGTGTATATATATATATATATATATATATATATATATATATATATATATATTAACTTTTGAATCACTTGTAGTGGCAAAGATAGTCCAAAAATTGATATGGGTCACACGTTCAAATTTTTTGAATCGCCTTGATAAAATTTCTGGCTCCGTCACTGCATCACACATCAAAATTTCCAAATGAGGAAAAAATTATGGGTGAATACTACATAAAAGCAATTTAAGAATATCAAGGAATGTGATGCAGATTGACCTGATCAAGAAAGACACTAAATTTGGAAAATTTCTGCAACACTTGCATAATCTGAATACCCAAAATCTTTGATATTCCCAAATCGTTAAGAAACAATAAAACAAAAAGAATGGATAGGGATTGAAAGACAAAGAATGGCAGGTGCACGAAGCATCCTGAATTCACGGGGTCCGGGAAGGGCCGTACACAAGGAGTGTGACCCTGATGCAAACATCCAACGCGTGATGAAGACAACTTTATCATTGCTCCAAGGACAGAGATTTGAAAAAACAGCAGAAGCAAGGCAGTGCAAAAAAATTCAACTGGTGCACAACCTCAGCTCAGTAAACCCAATATTCATACCCCAAAAAATTTGGACTGAGGAACTGGGGTTTTACCTTTCCGGAAGTTAGTTGAGAAGAATTTCTGAATTTGGAGAATTCGGCGGCAAATACAAATGGAGTTATAAATATTCGTTTATTCATTTCTTATTTCTAAATAATTAATGGCAGCTAGTTTCCGGCAACCGTTTGGTATGCTTTTGCCGGCAATATGCCTTTTGTTAGTTTAAAGAAAAGCGTGAAAATAATGTTCACCCCTACATCTGTCAAAAATATGATAATTAGATAGCATAAGCAAGCTTAAGCAATATGTTTTATACGGATTTATCAAAGATATCAATGGTTTTGATCTGCACTTTGGGAGTTCACACCAAAAATTCTAGGAAATATCGATGGCAAATAATGTTTGGCAGGGGCGGCTCGACATAATATGGGCTAGGGCGAAGACAAAAAGTGAGGCCTTTAATTTTTTAAATTATTTTTTCTCTTATAATTTATCGAAATCTAATTGCCAATGTCTAACCAATTTGTTTAATCTCTCTTATATTATCATGTTGAACTTTATTGATTTAGCTTTGAAAAGCTTTTTCAACCGAGACAACTAATATAGAAATTATTAACGGTAATTGATTAAAACTTTTTACTTAATTGAGTTTGTCAATTAGAGTATTCTTTTATTTACGCAGTTTCTATTAGCACTTTTAATTTCAAATATAAGTTTAAACAAATAATAGTATAATAAGTACTATGTTTTAAGAGTAATTCGATATTAAGGACGAATTTTAATGATTACTTGTTAAAGTAGCTTAAAAAATATCTACAAAGGCACTCAAAGAATAAAGAAAATTTATTCTAAATTAACATTGTAAGTAAATAGATTTAACTTGGGACGAATTAAACATAGGAAGCAACTAATAACTACAATTTAAGATGCGTAAAACTTTAAGCTATAATTATTTTAACCAAAAAAATCACAAATTCTATCAATAGTGTATAATTATTAAATATTATACATATTATTTGTAGATTTTGGGGCCCAAAGTATTTTGGGGGCCTAAGACCATCGCCTTAGTGGCCTTAGCCGGCCTTGATATTTGGCGTCCGTTCATGATTTTTTCCCCCTTTTGAGGTCTAAGCGAAATTTTTTTTCTTTCTAAAATACCTGCTTCTTTAAGATATCGAAACAACTATTACTCAGAGTAATTTACTCTATCCATTTCATATATGTGATTCGATTTGATTAACGGTATTAAATTTAAGAAAAAAAGTAACTTGTGAAGCACATGATCTTAAATATATCACAATATTTGGATAGCTATAAAAACTTATCATTAATGATAAAATGAGATGTTTAAGTTTAATTCATTCTTTTTAAGAATAAACTAAAGAAAATAGTATCACATAAACGGAAAAAAATATTTAACTTTTGTTGTACTTGTTCTCGAGGTGATATATATGGTAGCTCATTCAGTTTTACTTGTATATTTTATGAATTTTTCTATTATGAGAACTTTCACTAATTTTCTTAACATATTAGCAATTGTGTGTAGTTAATCCTTTTTCACATTAAAACCCGATCAAAAATCAATTACATTTTAAATTTGGGAAAATCATTACGGTATCATAGATGGAATATAAAGGCAATGAAGGTGAATGGCCTCATTCAAATTGAAATAAAAATAATGGAAGTGAATAAGAAAAATCCATCCATTACGGTGCCATAGTAAATTGCATTCAATACTCACGAAATTGGTTGGTTTATTAACACAGAATTATCTTCGTAGCTTTTTACAATGTTAAAATTAATTTCTTCCACATTCAGTTTAGGGAAAAACAAACGCGATACAGATAATCATATACTATCTTATACCCTATGGAGTAGTAGTATTTATTCTATCGTAGGACGAGATACGCTATACGATTTTCTCTCATTTCCTTTTCCTTATTTTTTTGTATCACTGTTTCAGTGAAAGAATCGGAAGAAGAATCTTTTTTTAAAGAAAAAAAAATTGGTTTCAATTCAATACTAAACAAACCCAAACGGCATTGAACACTTGTGTCTGAAATTTCTCGAATCGGTTTTTCATTTTCATAAAGACCAATACAATAGTCAATACGAAGTTACACATTATATCTTTCCTACAATGCATCTGATGGAAGAACTGTATTGGGAAAAATCGAGTTAACATTTGAAATTAATTATGTGCTGAAATATCAAAATACGTGGACCAATGGAAGAATGATAGCTGACAAAGAGTATTCAAATAGCCGCGAGCCTTAATAGGTACGGGCAAAGGTTCAAAAAAACAAGAAGGAACGGTTACGAACGGTTACTCGGATCTCTTGATGATTTGAAGAGACATCGGAGGAATGAACCTAGTTAGCAAAAAGTACAGATACGTATTATCTGTAATTAATGAGCATCAATGATGAGGAACACTATAGAATCTTCATGAAACAGTTACGATTGCCAATTATAACATCACATTAATGCCATTAATTGCTCATAATGGCTCTATTATGAGAGGAAAGAAACATAGTACTTAGAAATAACTATAAAAGGAGAGAAATAACATTTGTATAGGGACACAGATTATTATTGGAATATTCTGATTTACATTGCTTTATTTTGCTTACTCAGCTACTTCTCAATTCAATTCTTCTTTTTCATTACATAATTATTTTTCTACTTGATTATCAGTAACCCGAGTTCTTCTAAATAGGCTTTGACCCAAATTCCTATTTTCTGGTTACCGGGAATCTGATAATCTTTTACTTTCTAAATCGACTCTTTTGTCAAAACAATCATGTCAAATGTAAACGACAACAACCAACCAAATTTACAACTCCAAGAAAATCGGCAACATCAGGAGAATTAACAAGATGAAGGAACTCCAGTTCCCTCACTACGAAACTCTCCTCGACAATCCCGAGAGGGGACTCCTGACGGATATGAATCAAATATGAATGAGTAGTTCGAAAATAATCAAGCTATTGATGAAGCTTTGAAAAAATTAATCGCCCAATAAGTCAGTAATGCTCTTCACGCTTTTGCTAACTAGCTACCATGTGTTGTACCACCAACGCCAACTCTAAACAACAACACCGTAGAAAATCCTTGCTCAGGACTCATTAACTCAGGCAGTGGAGGAACTCCTAACGAATCTCGTGACGGAGGGTCAGGTAACCCAGTTAATTCTAATTTACAAAGTTTAGTACTAACTTTGAAGAAACAACTCAGGGAGTAGAGCGATCGCATAGAGCAGATACCTGGAGTGCCGCCTATAATCAAGGGAATAGATATGAATAAATACTCTCAACAACCTTGAAAGCCAAGTGCTGCTCCTTTATCAATTCCAAAGTGTGACGACCCGGCCGTTCGTCTTAAGAATTAATGCCCCGATCCCCTATTAACTATTTTTCCCAAGTTTAATTCTGCTAATTTGATTCGCCGGGATGTTCGATTTTGAGTTTCGGGACACTTAGTCCCTAAATGAGAGCTTAAGTGTTGGAAAAATTACCGTAGTCGGAACAGCATGAAGACGGCCTCGAAATGGAAATCTGATGGTTCCGTTAGCTCAGTTGGGTGATTTTGGGGTTAGGAGCGTGTTCGGATTATGTTTTGGAGGTCCGTAGCTAATTTAGGCTTGAAATGCCGAAAGTTGAATTTTGGAAGTTTCCGGTTCGTTAGTGAGATTTTGATCTGAAGGTCAAAATGGAATTCTGAAAGTTGGAGTAGTTTCGTTATGTCATTTGGGATGTGTGTGCAAAATTTCAAGTCATTCGGTGGTGGATTGGTTGGGTTTTCGATCGAAAACGTAATTTGGAAGATTTTTGAAAACTTAGGCTTGAATCCAATGTATTTTGGTTGATTTGATGTTGTTTGAGGTGTTTAAAAGATTTTTACGAGTTTGAATAAGGTTTTAGGATATGTTTGTGCATTTGGTTGAGGTCCCGGGGGCCTTGGGTGTGTTTCGGGTGGTTAAACGGATCATTTCAAGTTGGAAAACGTTGCAGATTTTACTTCAAGTCTGTTGCAGACATTTTGTTCTTCGCAATCGCGTATAAGGGGCCGCGATCACGTAGGCTTATTTGGGGAAGGGGCAGAGCTGTTCTACACGATCGCGTGAGTCTGTGTGGTATAGCTTCGCGATCGCGTGGTCATTGTTGCGATCGCGTGAGTTTGAGTGTTATAGCTTCGCGATCGCGTGGAGCGTGTCGCGATTAAGGAAATCCCTAGGCAGAATTTAAAACCCAAAATCGAGGGTTTAGACCATAACTCATATTTTGGACTTGGGAGCTCGGGAGATCACGATTTTTGAAGGGATTTTCACCTGGGCGACTTGGGTAAGTGATTCTTACTCGATTTGGACTAATTTCCATGAATCTACACTTGAATCCATCCTTTAATTTCGGAATTTTGGTAGAATTTGGGGGAAAAGTTCTTAGACCAAGAGATTAGGTTTTGATTGGGTATTTGACATCGTATTGGGATAATTTTGATATGGTTAGACTCATGAGAGTGAGAGGATTCTGAGAATATAAATTTTACCAGATTCCGAGATGTGGGGCCGAGGGGTATTTTGGTCATTTTACCTAATTTCGCGTATTAGCTTAGTATTTAATTGTAGAATCAGTTACTTGAGGCGTTATTTACAATATATAATTGAATTGAATAGATTTGGGTCATTTAGAGTCGGATACTCGTGGCAAAAGTATGGTTTCGAGTTGATTTTGAGCAGGTTCGAAGTAAGTGGCTTGTCTAACCTTGTGTGGGGGACTTTTCCCTTAGGATTGGTATATTTGGTAATTGAAATGCCTTGTACGTGAGGTGACGAGTGCGTACTTGTGTAAATTGTTGAGAAATCCGTTTTTCATTAAGTATTTACTAGTATGTTCCTTTCCCTGCTTTCTTTACTTGTGCTAAATAACTTGCTGTTAATTTAGGAAAGCATGTCTAATTGATTCCATTGCCTTATTTGTTCAACCTGCTTTACCTGAACTCCGTGCAGCATGCTAGGCTATAATTATTTGATGCCTTGATATGAAATTTCCATTCTGAATATCTTCTTGCGGTTGTTTGTGTATTTACATTGGGACTACGGATGTGGGATTCCGGTAGCTCCCCTTGTCTGTTTACTTTGGAACTACGGGTTAGATTTCTAGTAGATCCCCCTGCACAGTTATATGGAACTACGAGAATGCACCCGACAGATTCCCATATTACTGGGTATTTATATTTGGGACTACGGATCGGATTCTGGTAGATCCCCGCGCATTGATAGTTGGACTACGGGATGGGATCCCGGGAGATCCTTCAGATATATACATATGATGGACTACGGGATGATATCCGGGGATAATCCACTGGATAGTTGTAATTCGGACTATAGGACGGTATCCTGGAAGGTGCCCGAATGTTATTTACTGACTTGAGCTGTACTTCTTCCGTGATTTGTGGTCTTTGTGCTAGTTGTTGTTCCTTCCATTCTATGATATTTTCTTATTGTTGCACTTTATTATACTGCTTTATTTCATACTGTTAAACCTTATATATTATTTAACCTCAGTAGGGCCCTGACCTTCCTCGTGACTACCCGACCGAGGTTAGGCTTGACACTTACTGAGTACCGCTGTGGTGTACTCATGCCCTTTCTGCGCATGTTTTTCATGTGCAGATCCAGGTACCTCTACCCAGGCTTATCACCCTTGAGGCAAGGAGATCTTTCGGAGACTTCGAGGTACATCTACCACATCCGCAGACCAAGGAGTCTCTATCTTTATTCTATCCTGTAGTGTTAGCTCTTCTATCTTACTGTTGATGTAGACATTCTGGAGATTTGAGCACTTTACTGTATTCCTCTAGCTTGTGTTCCCGTGAGTTCCCGGGTTTTGGGATAGTGTTGTAGGAGTTTGAGATGTTGTGCTGTATATGACGAGCGTCATTTTTATATATCATTTCTTTTTTGGTTATTCTTGGTTTTAAATTCATATTTTCGCAAGTTTTCGATTTATTTTCTGCACTTGTTAGGCTTACTTAGTCGTAGAGACTAGGTGCCGTCACGACGGTTCACGAAGGGCGAACTTGGGTCATGACAAGTTGGTATTAGAGCACTAGGTTCATAGGAGTCACGGAACACATGCCAGTTTCTTAGAGTCTCGCTGATCGATACGGAGACGTCTGTACTTATCTATGAGAGGCTATGCAACTGTTAGGAAAATTTCCACTTCATTTGATTTCCTTGTCGTGCGATATTTTGACATTACAATTCTAAACTTCTGTCTTCTATTCTCTCACAGATGGTGAGGACACATGCTACTCAAGATGATCAAGCACCCGCGCCCCCTACTGCAACCGTCAGAGGCCAGGGCCGGGGTAGAGGCCGAGGGCGTGCCCGTGGTACAGCAAGAGCACCTGTGCGAGCTACCACCGAGGTACCACCAGTAGATCCAACCGGAGTCCAGGCACCCGATACGCCTACTGCTACTACTACTCCAGCTCTTCAGGAGACTCTAGCACAGTTCATGAGTATATACACCACCTTGGCTCAAACAGGGTTGCTTTCCCTTGCTGCAGTTACATCCCAGGCCGGGGGAGGAGCATAGACTCCCACCGCCCGCACTCCTGATCAGCGAGTGCATGTTGAGCAGGTCCCATAGATCATTCCAGCACCGCCTGCAGTGCTAGTTCAGCCCGAGGATGGGGCAGCTGCTTCAGAGGATGAGCAGCAGAGACTTGAGAGGTTAAAAGAGTATGATCCTCTGGTATTCAGTGGACTAGCATCAGATGAGGCCTTGGGATTTCTAGAGGAGTGTCACCGTATTCTTCGCACTATAGGTATATCAGGATCGAGCGGGGGTTTCTTCATTGCTTTCCAGCTTCGGGGAGCCGCCTATGAGTGGTGGCGCACCTATGAGTTAGATAGTCCAGACGAGGCTGCTTCACTGACTTGGACCCAGTTCTCAGACCTGTTCCTGAGAGAGTTTGTTCCTCAGAGCCTCAGGGATGCATGGCGCACAGAGTTTGCGCATTTGTGCCAGGGTGCTATGACTGTTTCAGAGTATATTGTCTGTTACACCAGATTGGCTAGGCATGCGCCAGCCTTGGTTTCTACTGTTCGTGTGAGGGTTCGCCGGTTTATTAAGGGGCTTATTCCTAACATCAGATCTAGCATGGCGCGTGAATTGGAGATGGACATTTCTTATCAGCAGGTGGTGAGCATTGCTAGGAGGATTGGGTACGCATGCTAGGGAGAGAGAGGAGAGGGAGGCCAAGAGGTTTCGAGAGTCGGGCCATTATTATGGTGCCCGTACCCCAGCTGCAGGTCGTCATGGTAGGGGTTATATGAGTCACCCTATTCATTCAGCTCTGCCAGCAGCCAACAGTGCTCCAGCTCCTCCTAGATCTTATGAGCCTTATTATGCACCAACGGTATCTAGCGCACCTCCTGCGCGGGGTGCTTTCAGAGGCCAGTCCAGCAGACTTGGCCCTAGCCAGTCACAGCCACCATGTCCTCTCAGAGCTTATTTTGGGTGTGGTGACACGTTCCATATGGTTAGGGATTTCCCCAGACTTGGGAGGGGTGCACTTTTACAGACTTCTCAGCTACAGCCTGCCCCGTAGAGTTCTCAAGCTATGATCATAGCTCGAGCTGCTACCTCATCTGCCCATCCAGCTAGGGGTGGAGGTCGGGGAGGTAGAGGTCGCCATAGAGGGGGAGGCCAGGCTTGATACTATGCCATCCCTGCCCGTACCGAGGCTGTTGCCTCCGATTTTGTCATCACAGGTATTATACTGGTTTGTCACAGAGATGCATCGGTTCTATTCGATCCAGGCTCCACTTACTCTTATGTGTCTTCTTATTTTGCTCCACATTTGGGTGTACCCCGGATTCTTTGAGTTCCCCTATTTATGTTTCTACTCATGTGGGAGATTATCTTGTTGTGGACCGTGTTTATCGGTCGTGTTTGGTTACTCTTCTTGTTTTTGAGACCAGAGCCAATTTATTGTTACTCAGCATGGTTGATTTTGATATTATTTTGGGCATGGATTGGTTGTCTCCCGATTATGCTATTCTTGATTTTCATGCCAAAACCGTGACGCTGGCTATGCTAGGTGTACCACGTGTTGAGTGGAGTGGTACTTTAGATCACACTCCCAACAGAATTATCTCTTTCCTTAAGGCTTAGCGTATGGTTGAGAAGGGGTGTGACGCGTATTTAGCTTATGTGAGATATGTCAGTGTTGATACCCCTTCAATTGATTCAGTCTTTGTAGTACGAGATTATCCCGATGTATTTCCAGTTGATCTTCCTGATATGCCGCCTGATAGAGATATTGATTTTGGCATTGATCTGTTGCCGGTCACTCAGCCCATTTCTATCCCTCCGTATCGTATGGCTCCTCCTGAGTTGAAGGATTTGAAGGATCAGTTACAGGAATTGCTTGATAAGGGTTTTATTCGACCTAGTGTTTCACCTTGGGGTGCTCCTGTCTTGTTTGTGAAGAAAAATGATGGTTCTATGTGTATGTGTATTGATTATCGCCAGTTGAACAAGGCTACAGTGAAGAACCACTATCCTTTGCCTCGTATTGATGATCTATTTGACCAGCTTTAGGGCGCACAGGTGTTTTCTAATATTGATTTGTGCTCATGTTACCATCAGTTGAAGATTCGGGAACCAGATATCTCGAAGACTACTTTCAGGACTCGGTATGTCGATTACGAGTTCCTTGTCATGTCATTTGGGCTGACCAATGCCCCGACATCCTTTATGAATTTGATGCACAGTGTGTTTCGGCCGTATCTTGACTCATTCGTCATTGTTTTTATTAATGATATTCTGGTGTATTCCCGGAGTCGGGAAGATCATGAGCAGCACCTGAGGACTGTGCTTTAGACTTTGAGAGAGAAGAAGTTATATGCTAAGTTCTCGAAATATGTTTTGGTTGGATTCGATGGCATTCTTAAGCCACGTGATATCGAGTGAGGGTATTCAAGTGGACCCGAAGAAGATAGAGGCCGTGCAGAGTTGGCCCAAACCATCCTCAGCTACACAGATCCGCAGCTTCCTTGGTTTGGCGGGTTACTACCGTCGTTTTGTGGAGAGGTTCTCATCGATTGCATTCCCTACGACCAGATTGACCCAAAATGGCGCTCCATTTCAGTGGACGGAGGAGTGTGAGGCTAGCTTTCAGAACCTCAACACAGCATTGACTACAGCCCCAGTTTTGATATTACCTTTAGGTTCAGGATCTTATATAGTTTATTGTGATGCCTCGAGGATTGGCCTCAGAGAGGTATTGATGCAGGACGGTAGGGTGATTTCTTACGCGTCCAGACAGTTGAAGATTCATGAGAAGAAATACCATGTTCACGACCCTGAGTTAGCTGCCATTGTTCACGCCCTGAAGATTTGGCGCCATTATTTATACGGGGTTCCCTGTAAGATTTATACTGACCGTCAGAGCTTGCAGCATTTGCTCAAGCAAAATGATCTAAATTTACGCCAGAGGAGGTGGTTGGAGTTGTTGAAGGATTATGACATCATTATTTTGTATCACCCGGGCAGGGCCAATGTAGTGGCTGATGCCTTGAGTCGTCGGGCGAAGAGTTTGGGGAGTTTGGAATATTTACCAGCATCGGAGAGGCCTATGGTGATGGATGTTCAGGCCTTAGCCAGCCAGTTTGTGAGATTGAATCTTTTGGAGCCCAGTAGGGTTCTAGCTTGCGTGGCTTCTCGGTCTTCCTTATTTTATCGTATCAGGGAGTGGCAATATGATGACCCTCATTTGCTTGTCCTCAAGGACAAGGTATAGCACGGTGATGCCAGAGATATGACTATTGGAGATGATGGGGTATTGAGGATGCAGGGTCGGATTTGTGTACCTAATGTTGATGGGCTTCGAGAGTTGATTCTAGAGAAGGCCCATAATTCGCGACATTCCATACATCCGAGTGCCGCGAAGATGTATCAGGATTTGAGGCAGCACTATTGGTGGAGGCGGATGAAGAAAGATATAGTTGGGTTTGTAGCTAGGTGCCTAAATTGTCAATAGGTGAAGTATGAGCACCAGAGACCGGGTGAGTTGCTTCAGCAGATAGAGATTCCGGAGTGGAAGTGGGAGCGGATCACCATGGACTTTGTAGTTGGACTCCCAAGGACATTGAAGAAGTTTGATGCTATTTGGGTGATTGTGGATCGGCTGACCAAGTCCGCTCATTTCATTCCTATGTGTACTACTTACTCTTCGGAGCGGTTGGCAGAGATTTATATCCGGGAGATTGTTTGTCTGCATGGTATTCCTGTTTCCATTATTTCAGATAGAGGTACTCAGTTCACATCATGGTTTTGTAGGGCCATTCAGCACGAGTTGGGTACTCAGGTAGAGTTGAGTACAACATTTCACCCTCAGATGGACGGACAGTCCGAGCGCACTATTTAGATTCTTGAGGATATGCTCCGTGCATGTGTGATCGAGTTTGGAGGGTCTTAGGATCAGTTCTTGCCATTGGCAGAGTTTGCTTACAACAACAACTATCAGTCCAGTATTCAGATGTCACCGTATGAGGCTTTATATGGTAGGAGGTGTAGATCTCCGGTGGGTTGGTTTGAGCCGGGTGAGACTAGGCTATTGGGCACAGATTTGGTTCAGGATGCTTTGGAGAAGGTTAAGGTGATTCACGATAGACTCCGTACAGCCCAGTCCAGACAGAAGAGCTATGCGGACCAGAAGGTTCGGGATGTTTCCAATATAGTTGGAGAGCGGGTTCTACTTCGGGTTTCGCTTATGAAGGGCGTTATAAGATTTGGGAAGAAAGGGAAGTTGAGTCCGAGGTTTATTGGCCCTTTTGAGATATTGAGGCGTGTTAGGAAGGTTGCTTATGAGCTTGCCTTACCTCCCAGCTTGGTAGGAGTTCACCCGGTATTTCATGTTTTGATGATCCAGAGGTATCACGGTGATCCGTCGTACGTGTTGGATTTCAGTTCAGTCCAGTTGGACAAGGATCTATCCTATATTGAGGAGCCAGTGGCTATATTGGATAGGCATGTCAGAAAGTTGAGGTCAAAGAACATTACATCGGTAAAGGTTCAGTGGCGGGGTTAGCCGGTCGAGGAGGCGACCTGGGAGACCGAGCAGGATATGCGAAGCTGTTACCCTCATCTTTTCACTGCTTCAGGTATGTCTCTATACTCGTTCGAGGACAAAAGAATATTTAAGTGTAGGAGGATGTGACGACCCGACCGGTCGTCTTAAGAATTAATGCCCCGATCCCTTATTAACTGTTTTCCCCAAGTTTAATTCTGCTAATTTGATTCGCCGGGATGTTCGGTTTTGAGTTTCGGAGAGTTTTGGGACACTTACTCCCTAAATGAGAGCTTAAGTGTTGGAAAATTTACCGTAGTTGGAAGAGTGTGAAGACGGCCTCAGAATGGAAATCCGATGTTTCCGTTAGCTCCTTTGGGTGATTTTGGGGTTAGGAGCATGTTCGGATTGTGTTTTGGAGGTCTGTAGCTAAATTAGGCTTGAAATGCCAAAAGTTGAATTTTGGAAGTTTCCGGTTCGTTAGTGAGATTTTGATCTGAGGGTCGGAATGGAATTCTGAGAGTTGCAGTAGTTCCATTATGTCATTTGGGATGTGTGTGCAAAGTTTTAAGTCATTCGGTGGTGGTTTGGTTGGGTTTTTGATCGAAAACGTAATTCGGAAGATTTTTTAAAATTTAGGCTTGAATCCGATGTGTTTTGGTTGATTTGATGTCGTTTGAGGTGTTTTGAAGATATGTACGAGTTTGAATAAGGTTTTAGGATATGTTGGTGCATTTGGTTGAGGTCCCGAGGGTCTCGGGTGGGTTTCGGTTGGTTAAACAGATCATTTCAAGTTGGAAAAAGTTGCAGATTTTGCTTCAGGTCTGTTGTAGACATTTTGTTCTTCGCAATCACGTATAAGGGACCATGATCGCGTAGGCTTATTGGGGGAAGGGGCAGAGTTGTTTTACGCGATCGCGTGAGTAGGATTGCGATCGCATGAGTCTGTATGGTATAGCTTCGCGATCGCGTGGTCATTGTTGTGATCGCGTGAGTTTGAGTGTTATAGCTTCGCGATCACGTGGAGTGCATCGCGATTGCATAGGGTCAGTTGAGGGGCAGTCTATTTTATGCTTCACGATCGCGAGGCTAATGTCGCGGTCGCGATTAAGGAAATCCCTGGGCAGAATTTAAAACCCAAAATCGAGGGTTTAGACCATAACACATATTTTGGACTTGGGAGCTCGGGAGATCACGATATTTGAAGGGATGTTCACCTGGGCAACTTGGGTAAGTGATTCTTACTCGGTTTGTACTAATTTCCATGAATCTACACTTGAATCCATCCTTTAATTTCGGAATTTTGGTAGAATTTGGGGGAAAAGTTCTTAGACCAAGAGATTGGGTTTTGATTGGGTATTTGACATCGGATTGGGATAATTTTGATATGGTTAAACTCGTGAGAGTGAGAGAATTCTGAAAATATAAATTTTACCCGATTCAGAGATGTGGGACCGAGGGGCATTTTGGTCGTTTTACCTAATTTCGCGTATTAACTTAGTATTTAATTATAGAATCAGTTACTTGAGGCGTTATTTACAATATGTAATTTAATTGAATAGATTTGGGCCATTTGGAGTCGGATACTCGTGGCAAAAGCGTGGTTTTGAGTTGATTTTGAGCCGGTTTGAGGTAAGTGGCTTGTCTAACCTTGTGTGGGGGACCTTCCCCTTAGGATTGGTATATTTGGTAATTGAAATGCCTTATACGTGAGGTAATGAGTGCGTACTTGTGCAAATTGTTGAGAAATCCATTTTTCATTAAGTATTTACTAGTATGTTCCTTTTCCTGCTTTCTTTACTTGTGCTAAATAATCTGTTGTTAATTTAGGAAAGCATGTCTAATTGATTCCATTGCCTTATTTGTTCAACCTTCTTTACTTGAACTCCGTGCAGCATGCTAGGCTAGAATTACTTGATGCCTTGATATGAATTTTCCATTCTGAATATCTTCATGCTGTTGTTTGTGTATTTACATTGGGATTACAGATGTGGGATTCTGGTAGCTCCCCCTTGTCTGTTTACTTTGGGACTACGAGTTAGATTCTCGGTAGATCCCCCTGCATGGTTATATGGAACTACGGGAATGCACCCGGTAGATTCCCCTAGTACTGGGTATTTACATTTGGGACTACGGATCGGATTCCGGTAGATCCCCGCGCATTGATAGTTGGACTACGGGACGGGATCTCGGGAGATCCTTCAGATATATACATATGATGGACTACGGGACGGTATCCTAGGAGAATCCACTGGATACTTGTAATTGGGACTACAGGACGGTATCATGGAATGTGCCCGGATGTTATTTACTGACTTGAGCTGTACTTCTCCCGTGATTTGTGGTCTTTGTGCTAGTTGTTGTTGTTCCTTCCATTCTTTGATATTTTCTTATTGTTGCACTTTATTATACTGCTTTATTTCATACTGTTAAACCTTATATTTTATTTAACCTCAGTAGGTCCCTCACCTTCCTCGTCACTACCCGACCGAAGTTAGGCTTGGCACTTACTGAGTACCGCTGTGGTGTACTCATGCCCTTTCTGCGCATATTTTTCATGTGCAGATCCAGGTACCTCTACCCAGGCTTATCACCCTTGAGGCAGGGAGATCTTTCTGAGACTTCGAGGTACATCTGCCGCGTCCGCAGACCAAGGAGTCTCTATCTTTATTCTATCCAGTAGTGTTAGCTCTTCTATCTTACTGTTGATGTAGATATTCTAGAGATTTGAGCACTTTACTGTATTCCTCTAGCTTTTGTTCTCGTGAGTTTCCGAGTTTTGGATAGTGTTGTTGGAGTTTGAGATGTTGTGCTGTATATGCCGAGCGACATTTTTATATATCATTTCTTTTTTGGTTATTCTTGGTTTTAAATTCATATTTCCGCATGTTTTCGATTTATTTTCCATACTTGTTAGGCTTACCTAGTCGTAGAGACTAGGTGCTGTCACGACAGTTCACGGAGGACGAACTGGGGTCGTGACACAAAGAAATTCAAGATGCCCGATATTTCGAAATACGATGGAACAACTGATCCACGGGATCACGTGATTGCATTTACAACCGGTGTAAAGGGTAATGATTTGACCAAGTAAGAAATTGAATTAATAATGGTCAAAAAATTCGGAGAAACTCTCACGAAGGGAGCGTTAACATGGTACTCTCTTTTACCTGAAAATTCTATTGATTCTTTTGCTGAGCTTGCAGATTCATTTATCCTTCCAACGTGGGAGGATGATGTTGCCACTTGTACCTGATAACTGGGTAGCTATGGCCTTTGCTAGTAATCTAAATGAAAAAAGCTCGGAAGCCACGACAAGACTCAAAGAAAGTTTACGAGAATTTCTTGCAATAACTTGGAATGATATTTATAATAGATATAACACAAAGCTGCGAATAGAAGAAGATACTATCATTCAGTCTCTGAAAGATGAAAAGGATGAGTTCAATACAAGCTGAATTTGAAAAAGGTCCGGTAAAAACAGGTACGAGCCTTACATGGGACCAACAGGAAGGGATTCCTATTCAAAATAGTAAAACCCAAGGTATGATCCTAGATCAAAAGATAGAGAGTTAGGTTCATGATCAAGGTTTGGAAAAGAACGAAGCATGTGAGATACGCGAGATGATGACAGAAGCTCAAAAGCAAAGATCGGCGGCTGTCGCACCCCCTTTTTCCCTTTTTGACGGGAAAGTCCGGGTTTTGATATTCATGGGGGGAAATAACTCGTTTCCTTTTGGGAATTGGGTGTTTGAAGAGTCGATGGTGTGTTAGAGAACTTTGAGCAATTAACTCATAGACTAGTTTGCATTACCAGAGATTAGGGTAAGGGCTCGAAATAACCTTGAGAGGAAGGTGTTGGGCACCCTTCGCGGTCCACAACAGTGGGTCCCGACCGAAATTAAACTATGTAAATTACAGAATTAGTCCATTTACAAATAAACAATTTCGACACATATTCTCAAATAAGAGCACGTTTTCATATTCTAAATACATGTATGATTCAAGTAATGAAACAAGGGAAAAGGCTTGAACAAGTTGCACATATATAAAGAAAAGGGAATTTATTTAAACAACGGGAGTCGGGAAAGAGGGGTCTTAGGTTGTTTAGCTTACAGGATCATACCCACACAATATCCGGTAATCACTCCTCAATGAGGGGCTACACGTGACATTAGCGCGTAGTCATCATATCCTTACTACCCAATTCCCTCCCCTTGGTCATAGCCTAAAGCGTTCTATTAACCTTGAAAATATCCTATGCGTGCACTACCCGTCCCTTCCTTGTGGCCCTGGAGGTATTTAGGACCTCTAATTTAGGTAGTTCTAGACCATCCTAAATTACTAAAAGGAGAAAAATCTAGGCGTCAATCAAAACAGTTGGGACTGCATTAAAGAGAACAATTAAAGGCTCACATTTACCTCCACAAACATAACAAGTAAGTGCATGTCTCAAATAACAGTTTCAAGTATTTAAGAGAAAATCTTAGAACATGATATCTAGGTGAGCAGAGATTATACAATATTGAATTAAGACCAAAGTGTCGAAGAACTGAATCCTACTTGCCTACTGATTCTTTTAAACCTGTTGAATGTGAGCAGTCTCAAATAACAAGGCATAGTTTTATAGTTTACAGGGTTTTAGTCGCCCTACAGGCTTGCCTAGACGCGTAATAGTGATATTCTAGGAGCATGATATCTATTATTGATTAAGAATGCAATGAAACAACAAACAACTTTTTTACGTCAGTTTAGATCCTATAGGCATGTTCTCTAGTAATATTAATTAAGGCAGCGTTGAAAACTTATTAAAGGAGCGGACCGATTAATTAACTAAACCAATTCATAATGAACATGAATTAAATTGATTTTTCTAACCAAACTGGTTTTAAGTCCTATAGGCATGATTTCTAATCAAACATAATGTGAAGCAAGCACAATTCATTTGACCCAAGTGAAACCCCTGTAGGCATGATTTCTATTAAAGCTGATTTTAACTCGTATAGGCATGGTGCCTAATTATTAAAAGCTGATTTAGATCCTATAGGCATGACTTCTAATTGTGTGGAAGTAAAGCAAACAGAACTTATTTAAACCAAACCAGATCTTATTGGCATGTTATCTAACAAACACATTTGAATCAACATGGACCCTATAGGCATGGTATCTACCCAACTTTACCCACAGTATATAACTACCCTCCCTTTTTCACTAATCACCCCAATGTTTGTTTATAATAATTATTACAGACCAATGAATTGAATAAAAATACATATATAGAATATAAATTAATCTATAGGGAGCCTGAGGTAGGCCCAAATGATTTCTAAGCCTCCAGTAGTCTCAAATGCCAAAGTTCCATAGCCAATTTCATGTCTAGGTGTGTCAGAGTTCCCTAAGGACCTCAAGGATCCCGGGTAGTGCTCACAACTAGACCTTTGTCAAATAATAACTGATTTATGTGCAGTGTGAAAGTGCCAGCCCTGAATGCCATAGTTCAAAGAGATCTCAAGGGTCTATAAGCAGTACACATACCAGAGGGGCAGGACGTTGTATTCTAGGAGTAGATGAAAGTGTATAACGGTTTGAAAGAGTTTAAACGAAAGGTCTTCGGACTGAAAAGAATTTTTGAAAACCATTAGTGATAAAATAGTTTGAGGAAAGTGTAAAGAAATAATTTTGCAATCAAAACAGAAGTCATAGAACAAATAGTTTTAGGGAGTACTTTGGCAATCAGCCTTCACACAAGGGAAAAGGAATTGGGAACATAGAGAGTACTCCTCAATGGAACACACAAACAACAGAATACATAGAGTATTTGAGAGGTTATATAGAGCTAGTAGGTTAGGATGCAGGTCATGCCACAAAGATCACAGCAGAAACATGTTAAAGCCATTCCAGGGAGAGTAATTAACTTAGCAGGAGTGAGGTAGAACAAGCAAAGTCTTAGATGGGCATGCTAAGCAAGTATTAACAGGTGAAGGCATGCTAATTACACAAAGGCAGAGTCTAGGCATGCTAGATAAACAGTAGTTTAGTTTCATATGTAGACATGTTAAACAAGATAGCTAACAAGTAAGTAAAGTGGAAACATGCTAATTACAAATTTGAATAGGCAGTATTAGGCATGCTGGGTAAGCAGTAAACAGGGGCAAGAATGGACTTAGGCCATATGGGCTAAAGTAGTAAGTAAACACATAGGTTTTGATTCTTAAAATTAATCAGAAACATACCTAGTTAAAGAATGAAAAACACAAGATATGAGAAAGGTATTGTGTAATTTCCAGCCTTGGCTTGCAACTGTCTAGAAAAACAGAGATCACAATTAGCAAAGAGAGCAGAGAGAGCCTTTTTAGAGTGTAAAAGTGGTAGTTTTTGAACTGTTGTTCGTGTCTAGAAGTTAAAATAACAGGGCGTTTATATAGTAATCAAGATTTAAACAAAATAAGGTAAGGGATCAAATATGTAGCAATTAGAAAAATTCACAAAATCAGTCACACACGTAAAATCAGTAAGTCTTCCCCTTAATCAAGGGATAATCAATCAACGATAAAAGCATGACAGATATTTAAGGAAGGGAATCAAGTAAGGCTTGTGTATAGAGCAGGTAATTAGGGGTGAATAAACATGAGTTCAATTAAGGAAATAATTGGCAAAAATCAATAAATAACAAATCAGGCAAGAGAAAACTAATTAAAGTAAGAAGTTCATTCAAACCGAGTAGAGTAGTAAGAATCAAAGGTTTTGTTAAGGAAAGAGTTTCAATCAAACCAAAATAAGAACTTCAAAATAGTCCAAGGTTTAATGAAAAGAGAAAATCACGTAAAGAGTCAGCAAATATCACAGACAATCTAAATAGGCAAGAAAAGAATAGTCAGGGCTCAACACAAAGTTTTTAACAAAGCAAATTGGTAAATCAAAAATTCAAAACAATCCTGATTTAAGGAGAAAAATATGGGTTTACCATGAATAGTCAGAATGAACATAGACATATAGAGTCAGTAGACAAGTTGAACCAAGAAACTTAATAGAGGCATATTAGGATAAGAAAATCACAAGACATCTAATTGGCTAAAGAAAAATCACAGAACCAAAGCAAGGACAAAGTCAGTACACAAGTAGCTCAGAAACCAAACAAAAAAAATGAAGACAAATTAGGGCTTTTTCTATAACAAGTTAAGGTTAGAGCAAACCTAACAAAATCGGTTAAAACATATAGGAAATAGAAGATTAAACACTCAAAATTATCAAATGTTTTGGAAAAAGAAATTTCTGGAAACCCTAGTTTAGAGAAGAATGAAAAATCATTCAAAAATCAGATGATTCTTGTAAAAAATTAAAAGGTTCTTGTAAAACTCATATGAAATAGGTCCAAACCATCTCAAATCTGTACAAATCTAAGAAGTTCAGAAGGAAGAAATTAGGGTTTCGAGAAGAACAACACAGAGGTGAAGAAGCAAGCTTAGAAACCCATAGATATAGGAAGATCTTACTCAGAATCAAATCGGAACAACCTAAAACAGGCGCGAAAGGGCCATAGATGCAAGCGAACTGACCCTGGTCCCCGGAGGACCTTAGAGATGGCAATACCAACGTAAGAGATGCCATTATAGGCCTGATGGTGGTGGGGAATCACCATGAAAGGCAACAAACGACCGCCGATGTGGGTAAATTAGGGTTAGGGCTTGAGAGCTTTTTGAGAGGAAAAGGATTTCAGGGCAGCGGTTGGTGAGAAATGAGAGGGTTTGGGGGGGTCGTTTGGAACCAAAAAAAGGGGCTAATTGTGGCCGTTGATCTCTTTGATCAACGACCGAGATTGAAATGAGATTGGGGCCTGGTCGGGCGTTAAGGTTTGGGCTGGGTAGGTATAGGTTAAAAATTGGGCTAAGTATTGGGTCAAATTTGTATAAAAATAGGGCCAGATTTTAAATAGCTAATTTAAAAATCTAAATAATTCATAAAAATAATAAATGAATACCAAAAAATTTCTTTGTGTACTAAAATGATTTAAAATATTTATCTAACAATTTAAAAAGTATAAAAAACCATTTTATGCATAAATAATGTAATTATACATTAGTATGGGCTATTATTGCAAAGATGTGCAATTTAGCCTAAAAATATAAATGTAATTACAAAAAATGCATTAAAAATATTTAAACACTATGTTGGCATAAATAATGAATTTAGATGGCCAAATCATAACAAAAGTAATTTGAAGGATAATTATTGGATATTTATATAATAAAAGAGAAGAAATAAATTGATTTGGAGCTTTTAAAACTGTGGGAAAAATTATAAAAACTCTTATGCATGCTTATGACTGCATATGTACTATTTTAAAAGTATATATACGTGTTTAAAATATGTGAGGAAAAATTGGGTATCAACAGCTGTCCCTCTTTATCCGGGAAGGATGAAAGAGTTTTCGGGTAAAGAAATGATGACCAATTTTGACCAAATGGGGTGTTTTTGAAAGATAGAGGCTGTACTCTGGTCTCTATTTGCCTACATATCCCTAGTTTTATAGGAATCAGGCCATGTGCAGTTCTGGATTCATTGGCAGAATATACCGATGAAGTCATTGCAAGAACGAACACGAGATGCAAGAGCAGTTATGATGAACGGTTAGGTTTGAGGTAATTTGAAGGAACTGGAGAGAGGTCGCTCCTGCTAGGATAGCGGTTGCTTGCTGGTCACCCGCAGATACAGAGATGCTACAGACATGCATTTGTGCAAAAATTTAAACATGATGCAGATTCTCTTTGGACCATGAAGGATATCTTCGGATGCTTAAGGATGACGTCCTCGGACCATGATATCTTGGGTCATGAATTGTTTAGTGAGGGATTCGTAGGCCATGAAATGGTGTTCTCGGGCCATGCAGATGGTGCGTCCGAACCATGATGCCTTTGAATAATGATACGTAAATTTGAGAGGTTTTCGGGCCATGGAATGGTGTCTTCCGGCTATGAGGATGATGCCTTTTAGACTATGACGCCTTCAGATAGGTTGGCGGTATTTCAGCCCATGAGATGCAATAATATGATGCTACAAAGACAAGGCTTAGTCTTGTGCAATGAAGGGCAGAGCTTAGCCCGATTGAAAAGCAAATAGATAATACTAGAATAGAGCAATATTTATGCAAGGAGGGACAATGTTTAGTCCCATGCAAATGTGGAGGTAGGAATTATCCTCATGTAGGTATGGAGGCAAAGATTAGCCTCATGTAGATATGGAGGCAGGGATTAGCCTCATGCAAATGTGGAGGCAAGGATTAACCTTATGCAGGTTTGGAGGCAGGGATTAGCCTTATGCTGGTATGGATGCAAGAATTAGCCTTATGTAGGTATGGAGGCAAGGATTAGCCTCATGCAAATACGGAGGCATGGATTATCCTCATGCAAATATGGAGGCAAGGATTAGCCTCATGCAAATATGGAGGTAAGGATTAGCCTCATGCAAATATGGAGGCAAGGATTAGCCTCATGCAGGTAGAGAGGCAGGGATTAGCCTCATGCAGATATGGAGGCAGGGATTAGCCTCATGCAAATATGGCGGCAGGGATTAGCCTCATGCAAATATGGAGGCAGGGATTAGCCTCATGCAAATATGGAGGCAGAGATTAGCCTCATGCAAATATGGAGGCAAGGATTAGCCTCATGCAAATATGGAGGCAAGGATTAGCCTCATGCCAAATATGGAGTCAAGGATTAGCCTTATGCAGATATGGACGCAGGGATTAGCCTCATGCAAATATGCGGGACAAGGTTTAGTCCCATGCAAAGAGCGAGTAGCAAATAAAAGTAGTATATTTCTTAGCTGGAGATATATTCGGTGTTTGATGGCTGGATCGATAGTGAAATTGCTTTGTGTATACATGTTTGCGAATGCTATCGCTACGTCAAATGTGCCTGCGTTCAAAGAAAAATTGTAAGTTTGTGAAGGGAGGTTGGTTCGTGCTTCTGTCTGCTGGCCTTGCTTTGTTCCGTTCTGAAGGCCTTATTTAAGTTTCCCCGAGTAACGCCCGACTTTTATGAAAAATAGATTTTTCGAAAATATGTAATTGTTGATAAAAATAGAGTCATTTTAGAATCATATTGAGATATCAAGTGATTTTTTTTCTTATTTTTTTTGGATGAACTAGTGACTGTAACACATTTCAGAGACACTATAGCTTTCTCATGTTAGATTTTTGAGGGTCCTCCTCAAAATTCTGCCCCAGTTTGGTAGATGATCCTTCGACAGTTTGTGGGTAATGAGCCTTGTTAGACTTTCTTCGGAATTTTGAGAATCCTTCTCAAAATTCTGCCCCAGTTTCTTAACCGATTTCTGACCATCTGGTATATGTTGGCATTGGCTGGACTTGCTCTATAATTTTGAGGGTCCTCCTCAAAATTCTGCCCCAATTTCTGATCTTGGGGGAAATGGAAATTTAATTATGATATGACTGAACCCATAAGGGTGCCTACATATCCTCTCTTAAACGGGAATTAGGTCAAGCGTAGTTCAATTACATCATATGAAAAAATGTAAATAATCTAAGCATAGTATCTCTTGACTGTGTTCGAATTGATTGGTTTTGGCCAAATTTCGCCGTCCATTTCTGCGAGTATGACTGCTCTTCTTGTCATCACCCTATGGACTATGTAAGGACCTTTCCAGTTGGGAGAGAATTTCCCTTTGGCTTTATCTTGATGTGGGAAGATCTTCTTCAGTACCAGCTGTCCTGGCGCAAATTGCCTTGGTTTGACCCTTTTGTTGAAAGCTTTGGACATTATATTCTGATAAAGCTTACCATGACATACTACATTCATTCTTTTTCCATGGATAAGGGCAAATTGTTCATAGCGACTTTTTATCCATTCCGCATCGCTGAGTCTGGCTTCCTGTATAATCCTTAAAGAAGGAATCTCTACCTCGGTTGGGATGACAACTTCGGTACCATAAACTAGCATGTAGGGAGTTGCCCCGGTTAATGTGCGAACCGTGGTGCGGTATCACAACAAAGCAAAGGATATCTTCTCGTGCCATTGTTTGTGGTTTTCTACCATCTTCCTTAGTATCTTCTTGATGTTTTTGTTGGCGGCTTCTACGACTCCATTCATCTGAGGTCAATAGGATCTGGAATTCTTGTGCTTGATTTTGAAAGTTTCACATAGGGCTTTCATTAGATCACGGTTGAGACTGGCAGCATTATTAGTAACAATGGACTCGGGAACTCCGAATCAACAAACAATATGATCTTTGACAAAATATGCGATGACTTTCTTGGTTACAGCTTTGTAAGATGCAGCCTCTACCCATTTTGTGAAGTAATCAATGGCCACTAGAATAAACCTGTACCCATTTGAAGTAGTGGGCTCGATTGTACCAATGATATCCATTCCCCAGACAATGAATGTCCAAGGTGAGCTTGTTGCATTAAGTTCGTTTGGCGGTACTTTTATCATATCAGCATGCACTTGACATTAGTGGCATTTGCAGACGTACTGGATGCAATCTGTTTCCATGGTCATCCAAAAATAACCGGCCCTGAGTATCTTCTTGGCTAAGACAAAACCATTCATATGCGGGCCACAGGTCCCAACATGTATATCCTCAAGTAGCTTAGAAGCTTCCTTTGTGTCGACACATCTTAGCAATCCCAAATAAGGAGTTCTTCTGTACAAGTTTCCTCCGCTGTGGAAGAAGTGATTGGATAATCTCCTGAGTGTTCATTTCTGAGTGTGGTTCGCATGCTCTGGATATTTCCCTTTTGCCAAATACTCCTTAATGTCATGGAACAAAAGTTTTCCATCTGTTTCTTCTTCAACATGGGAATAATATGCCAGCTGATTATGAATTCTCACTGGGATAGGATCAATGTAATTCTTATCTGGATGATGTATCATGGATGGCAAAGTGGCCAATGCATCGGTGAACTCGTTCTGAATTCTGGGAATATGTCGGAACTCTATCTGCGTGAACCTCTTTCTTAATTCCTACACATGATGCAGATATGGCAATATCTTGGAATGTTTTGTGGCCCATTCTCCTTGTACCTGGTACATGAGCAAATATGAATCACTGATTACCAACTGCTCCTGAATATTCATGTCGATTGCCATATTGAGTCTTAGTATGCTTGCTTCATATTCTGCCATGTTGTTGGTGCATGGAAATATGAGCTTAACAGATACCGGATAATGCTGACCTATTTCTAATACCAAAACTTCTCCAATGCCCACTCCTTTGAAGTTTGCAGCTCCGTCAAAGAACATCCTCCAATCGTCATGTGCTTCGGTAATGTCCTCCCCTATGAACGACACTTCTTCATCAGGAAAATACATTTTTAGGGGTTCGTATTCTCCTCCCAGCGGATTTTCAGCAAGATGATCTGCCAATGCTTGGCCTTTGACTGCCTTTTGAGTTACGTAGACGATATCGAACTCACTTAACAATATTTGCCATTTGGCTAACTTCCCAATTAGCATGGGTTTCTGAAATATAGACTTCAAAGGGTCCATCCTGGATATGAGGTATGTAGTATACGCACAGAAGTAATGCCTTAACTTCCTTGCCGTCCAAGTCAAAGCACAACAAGTGCACTTTAGTAGAAAGTACTATGCCTCATAAGGTGTGAACTTCTTACTCAAGTAGTATATGGCTTGCTCCTTTCTTTTTGTCTCATTATGTTGTCCCAAAATGCATTCGAAGGCTCCATCCAACATAGATAGATAGAGTAGCAAAGGCCGCCACAGCTCTGGCGCGACCAAAACTGGTGGTGTGGATAGGTACTCCTTGATTTTGTCGAAGGCTTTCTGACAATCCTCGGTCCAGCTTGTCTTGACATCTTTCCTCAACATCTTGAAAATAGGAACATATGACTGTGGACTGTGCTATGAAGCTACTGATATAGTTGAGACATCTTAGGAAGCTCATCACGTCCTTTTTGCTCCTAGGTGGCGGTAACTCCTGAATGGCCTTGACTTTAGACGGATCTAGCTCAATCCCTTGACGGCTGACAATGAATCCCAATAACTCTGCTGCAGGAACCCCGAATCGCACTTTGCGGGGTTCAGTTTCAAGTTGTACCTTCTTAACCTGTCAAAGAACTTTCTCAAGTCTGCTATGTGGTATGCGGCCCTCTTGGATTTGATAATGACATCGTCCACATACACCTCTATTTCTTTGTGTATCATATCATGGAAGATGGTTGTTATGGCTCTCATGTAGGTAGCCCTAACATTCTTTAGACCAAATGGCATCATCTTGTAGCAGTATACCCCCATGGTATAGTAAAAGATGTTTTCTCCATATCTTCTTCGTCCATACAGATTTGGCGATAACCCACGAAGCAATCTACAAAAGATTGGAGTTCATGCTTGGCGCAATTATCGATCAGGATGTGTATGTTTGGTAGTGGGAAATCATTCTTGGGACTAGCTCTGTTTAAATCTCGATAATCAACACATACTCTGACTTTCCCTTCTTTCTTTGGTACCGGCACAATGTTAGCTAACCATGTTGGGTACTCAACAACCCTGGAACTTTGGCTTTGATCAGCTTGGTAACTTCCTCCTTGATCTTCAGGCTCATATCTAGTTTAAACTTTCTGAGTTTCTGCTTTACCAGCAGACACATGGGATTAGTAGGCAACTTGTGAGCCACTATGGACGTGCTCAAACCAGTCATGTCATCATATGACCATGCGAAAATGTCCTCATATTCCTTTAGAAAATGGATGTACTCTTCCTTCTCTATTGGCGATAAGTGAATGCTGATGCGAGTCTCCTTGATGGTTTCAGCATCCCCCAAATTTACTACTTCGGTCTCGTCCAGGTTGGACTTAGGCTTATTCTCAAAATTTTCAACTTCCCTCACAACTTCCTCAGGTATCTTGTCTTCTTCATCAGAATCACTACTCTCATATTGCGTTGCCTCAATATATGTCACAGTCACCGGTTCATCAGGAAAAGTAACAATAACGTTGTAGAAAAAAAAATGAAAGATAATAATAAATAATAAAGAGCAATGCATTTGATTGATACTTAAAATATCCAAACGAGTACGGCTCGATGAATCGAACATTTATTTTGAATCAAGTGAATCTTAAAAACAAATTACTGAAAATCTTAAATGCCAATAATGGCTATAGGAATAAAATCTACCAAGTTACCCAGGGACTCGGCGGGCCCGAGATGGTGTGGCGGTCCAGTTCCTGTAACAGCTTCCTTCTCCACGGTATGAATAGTGAGGCCTTCTTCCTCCTCCTTATCCTAAATTATTGCACTGCTGTCCATGTCTTCATCCTCCAAGAACAGATTTTTCAGCCCCGCTAACGCTTCTTCTTCTGTAGTTCCCCATATTATGTCATCTTGGTGAAAAGTCTGATCCAGATGTGGCACTGGTTGCTTGAGAGGATAATAAGGTCTGCTCCATGAAGGAGACCAATCATCATACTCCTTCCATGTATACTGATATCCGAGCCTGAAAGTAGTACCATGACGTTTCAGCTGTATCAGCTTAGTAATACCCTAGAGATTCTTCCCAAGCCCTTTGTTTGGTTCATACCCAGACTATGCTAGTATGCTTTCTATTTTGCTACTCCACCACTTGCCCTTTTCAACGGCATTGACATGTTCGATGTGATGATAGGTTTCTCCTCCTAACCTTCTTCTGTTTCCAATAACCGGGATAGTTTGACTGGTGTAAATAGGGTTACTCCTATTTCCATGAATGATCACTTCCTGATAGTTCCATTCCAATTTCACGGCTTGATGTAGTGTGGAAGCAACAACCCCAGCGGCATGTATCCATGGTCGGCCTAATAGGAGATTGTATGAGGCTGATATATTGAGCACCTGATATTCAACGTCGAACCAAGTTAGCCCCATCTGTAAACAAAGGTTAATTTCCCTAGTCGTGGCCCTTTGGGACCCATCTAAAGCTTTCACATTCATGCTCCCTGCCCGTATTTAATGGAAATCTTTCCCAGTCTTTTTAGAGCATCCAACTGACAAATATTGAGGCTTGAACCTCCATCAACTAAGACCCTGGCAATGAACTTGTCTTCAAATTGCACTGTGATATGCAATGCTCTGTTGTGATTCAACCCTTCAGGCGGCAACTCATATTCGTGGAAGATTATCTTATGACTTTCCAGCACTTGCCCTACCATATTGGCCATCTCTTTGCAGGTAATTTTGCTAGGCACATAGGCTTCACTCAACACCTTCATCAAAGCATTCTTATGTGCTTTTGAATTCTGCAATAGTGATAGTATGGATATCTGAGCTGGGGTTTTATTCAAATGATAGATAATGGAATATTCCCTTGCTTGCACTTTTCTCCAAAGGTCATTTGGTCCTATTTCAATGACAGACTGCTTGGTAGTAGCATCCTTAATTGGTCCTCCCAAGTGTTCAAGTGTATAAATTCTCCCGGTCCTAGTTATTCCTTGTGCAACATCGAATTCCTCTATCTTTGCCTTACCCTTTCGCCTAGCCTCAACAACATAATCCCAGGGTATTGCTTTTGACTCAAAAGGAGGTGTGTTTGATATTGTCACCGTGAAAGTTGTGGCCACTTCTACTTCAAATGGAATAGGGGTGGCTGCAGGCGGAGCTACCTCAACCTCAAATGGAACAGATGCGGTTATCTCAACTTCGATTGATGACTGAGTCTGTACTACAATGGGAGTAAGTGTGAATGCAAGTTTAAAGTCATCGCCTTCTCGAATAAGCCCGATTGACCCCTCAGGATCCCACTCTTCGTTCGTCTCTATCACATGTACCCCACCACCTCTATGATCAGGGAGAGGGTTGTTACAGACATTAGGTGTAGCTTCCTTTGCCTGTATGACCTTGTTGTCAATCAACATTTGGATCATATCTTTCAACATTCGACATTCGTCAATGGTGTGCCCTTTCAACCCGAAATGGTATGCATAAATTTTGTTTCGGTTAAGCCATTGGTATGGGTCTCTAATGCCACAGCAGGAATAAGGGTGATATAACCAACGACTTTTAACCTTTCATACAGCTTGTCGATGGGTTCAGCGATAGCAGTGTACTATTTAAGTGGCTTATGGTCAATGTTTGGTCGTGGTCTTGGAAAATTTTGGCGAGTTGGAGGTGTTTGGAAATGGGATGGTTAGGAATTATAGGTATTATAGGCAGTGAATAGTTGGGAATATCTGGGAGATGAGGGTTGATATGTGGGTGGTGGTGCTTGGTATGTGGGTGGAGGTATTTGATATGTGGGTGGAGGTGTGTGATATGTAAGTAGAGATTTCGGGCCTTGAGCTACCATTACTGCCCCAAGGCCTGATTGCAATGCTTTATTTGTGGCATGTAATGCATCAGAATTCGGTACCATCTCGCTTTTAATGCCTTTCTCAATTCTTTCCCCAGCTTGATGATATCCGAGAATTTTTGGTTTTCAATAAGCACCATTCTTTAATAATACTACGTATCTTGTGCCCTGACAAAGAACTTGTTCATCTGCTCCTCGTCCAAAGATGGCCTGACCTTGTCCGTTTCCGACCTCCAACGAGTAGCGTATTCGTGGAAGGTTTCGGTGGGTTTCTTCTTAAGATTCTGAATGTAGAAAACATCCGGTGCATTCTCTGTATTGAACCTGAATCGCTCCATGAAATCCGACGCCATACTCACCCAATTGGACCATTTCTTGGGATCTTGGCTGATGTACCAGGACAAAGCATCTTCAGTAAGACTCCTCTTAAAGAGTTTCATCCGGATCTTTTCGTCTTTCTCGACCCCATCACAATAGGTCCTTAGATGAACCCTGGGATCACATGTACCGTCAAACATCTCGAACTTGGGATCTTTATATCGCTCCAACAGTTCTACATCTGGCTATATGCATAGGTCTTCGTAGTTCAAACCTTCTATTCCCTTGCTGCCTTCGACACCGTGAACTCGACTTGTCAACTTCTTGAGTTATTCAGCCATGTTTTTAATGAGCAGGTCTTTCTCGGAGGATTCTAGGGTATACGAGATTGGTTGGACAGAGTGAGGCACGATTTTCACGTATATGTGGTTGTTTTGGTGAGTGTCAGGTGTCTGGGTGCAATAGTGGTCATTGGTAGAGTTTTGAGGGTCAGGATGGGTTGTGGGGTATTCTGGGGAGTATGATAAGTAGCTGTTGGTGGGTAATGAATTGGTTTATGGTGGGTTTATGGCGGAGTTTGTATTAGTAGGGGATTGAGATTTTGGGATAGGGTTGCATATTGATGCAGTGTAGGAGGGTTTTGCGGATGTTGGTTTGGTGTGTTTTGGGGAGGTGTTGGGTTCTTTGTGTTTTTTTGGTTGATGTTGGGGACATTTAGGGTGAGTGACAAGTTTGCCAAGTTGCAGACCTGCTCAAGCTCTCCTTGTAGCTCTAATATCTTTTGTTCCAACCTCAAGACTAGATCATTTGGTGCCGGGGTCCTCCGACCATCTGCAGCTTCTGCATTTTCAGCATTCTCCTTTCGAATACCACTTAAATTGTCCATTTTTGCTTTTCCTTTGCCTTTTGTATTGCTTGGAGGAGGAGGTGGAGGAGGTCTAGATCTGGTATAATATGTTGATGATACCAGTATGAGTGAACCAACCTTAGGGGATGGGAATAAGAAATAAAGAAAAACAAAAAGGTAAACAAGTCAGTAAGGATTCTAAAATGTTTGCAATATTTAAACAAATATTGCGGGAATGTAAATTCATGTCCTAATTTAGGAGCCTAGTTATGCCCGAGGTAGGCCTAGTGACAAATAAATTTGGAGAAATTTAGTGCCAATAATTGCCTGATTTCATTAAAGTAAAAGTAAATGAACCAAAACGAAACTAAATAAGATAATGTCACTAATGGCTCTTGGCTTTATTAAATTTGAAAGGAAAAGAAATAAATCTAATATACTTGGTCCCAGAAGGACCCTCTCTAGACTACATGCTCTTGTCGACCAACTCTCCCAACTCGCTTAGGTTCAGCAGCAGGAATGCCCTTACAAGATGCCCTCCTTCATTTTCTTCAGCGTTATGGCAGTCAGTGACCCTTTTTCTCATCTTCCCTTCCAACTCCATTAAACTGTACTCCATGTATTCCAGCCTCTTCCTGGATTTCACAGCTCTTTCTTTCCACTCGTTAATCATCTCCATATCAGCCTTGTGAAGTGCCATATGCTTGGCTTCAGAATCTCAAACTCTTTTCCGCAGCTTGTTGTACTTCACCTCGGCTTCAGCAACCTTGTCTATGACCCTTTTTCCTGGCCCAGCCCTTGGCTCAACGACCCTAGTTATGTTGTCCTCCAACCACGAAGGGTAAAGGTATGAGTGGCCTGTGTGATATCGGTCTGGCTCAATAGTATCCTTCTCCACAATAATCTTTAAGGTCCACATGTAATGCGCTTCATTCTTATACGGGATGGTGTCACCTTGGAAATTGTCTCTGAAGTGACACATTTTAGCGACTCGTGGTATGATTTATCTCCTTCCTGCTTGTCTCATAACCCTGAAAGGAGTGTAAAGGTATATGCCCCTCAACCCGATCAATACCAAGTGCGGAACACCCCTGGATCTGATGATGCATTCATCGGTAGGGAACCACTCGAACATCCACTGGACTTGATCCTCGGTCAAATTTCGAAAAGTTGTACCCATCGCACAACATCCTCTAGCTGAGCAAACATGTCTGGAATGTAATTCATTCTTTTGGGGTGATTGAAGGCTATATGATCATTCCACGGCCTTCGCGAAAATTCTTGACGGTGTTGTCCCTTTTGGAGATGTTCCAATAACTAGACTTGTAGTAGCAAGTTGCAACCCTCGAAGAACCTGAACCCCTTCTGACATCACTCCAAAGCCTGATACATGTCTGCAATGATCATAAGGATAATAGTGTATGTCTCTCCCTCGATCCCGTCCATCAGAGTTTTGGTCACCATGACCAACCTAGTATGGATCCTGTCCCCTTGGATGGGGAATACCAGCATGCCTAAGAAACACATAATAAACACGAAGACCCTACGATGAATCTAACCTAAAGAAGTGATTGAGAACTCATCATCAAAAATGCGGTAGGAGCTATTGTGACCATATCTTTCATAAAGGAACTCAAAAGGTTTGTAGGAGTCCTTTAGGCATTTGAAATTGTCATTTTTCTTCAACCCTATCATCTTCAGAAATCCCTAGCAGTGCGATTTTCAGGCACCAATAGATTAGGACTATCCCAAGGTAACCCAGCAAATCCTCCTATCTCTTCTAGAAGGGGTGTCATTTCTATGTTCCCAAAATGGAACACAGCCCTTTCCTTGTCCTAGCACATAGTTGCAGCCTCAATCAACATTTTGTTGAGCTGAAGGTCCATCAAAGAAGGCAAGTTTCCTAAGACTCGTTTCACATGGTTTTGGTCACATGAAGGAAGATCCCTCTACCAGTCTAGCAATAGTGAGGGTGTGCTAACCATACTTAATCTAGGGACCTCGTGCCTCATTTTCTACAAAACAAAGAGTGTTAGGCCCTTTCCCCCTCCAAGTTCATCTATTTATACACTAATGATTAGCATATTGGAACTTATTTCTCCAAATTAATGCACATAATCGTGGTTACGTCCGTTGGGATAATGAAAAACCTGATGGACTTTTAGATAAGGCTTGTCTTAAAGGGTTATTATGTAGACAACAGATTAACCCAGCTAGGTTGGACTATGATGCATGTACAATTTAATCAAAGTAAGGTTTCTATAGAGGTCTAGACTAGGACCCTCAAGTGGATAACTTGAGGGGGAAAGGCATGGAACCGTCGAATGCACCGCTGATCAACTAGTTTTACCTCAAATACGCCTTTCCGAATTTAAAGGGTGATATATTGGAAGAGCGCAAACACTCATCAAGCTTTGCTATAGGATTAATTACGCACGAGTGGAATATGATGTTGAGCATGATTTATGCATCAATAAATAACATGTTGTCAAGTATTTGAACGTAAGAAAAATAATAAACATAGTATTTTGAATAATTTAAAGACAGTTACGGAAAAAGAAAACAAGGAGACAAGTTAGTTTTAGGAATAAAAGAATCATAAATGCTTGAAAATAAACAACTAAATTCAAATAAGGGGAAAGGGTACGTGGGATAGAACATGCTTGTACTAATTCACAAAAGATAAGTTCGTTATGGTACGAGCCTAAAAATATCCCCAGCAGAGTCGCCATGCTGTCGAGCCCCCTTTTTTCCTTTTTTGACAGGGAAGTCCGAGTTTCGACATTCATAGGGGGAATAACTCGTTTCCTTTTGGGAATTGGGTGTTTGAAGAGCCGCCACCTAATAGATTATGGTGCGTTAGGGAACCTTGAGCAATTAACTCATAGACTAGTTTGCATTACAAGAGATTAGGGTAAGGGATCGAAATGACCTTGAGGAGAAGGTGTTAGGCACCCCTCGCGGTCCATAATGGTGGGTCCTGGCCGAACATAAAATATGTGAATTAGTCCTTTTACAAATAAACAATTTCGACACATATTCTCAAATAAGGGCACATTTCATATTCTAAATACATGTATGATTCAAGTAATGAAACAAGGCAAAAGGCTTGAATAAGTTGCACATATATAACGAAAAGTAAATTTATTTAAACAACGGGAGTTGGGAAAGAGGGGTCCTAGGTTGGTTAGCCTACAGGATCATACCTACACAATGTCCGGTAAGCACTCCTCAATGAGGGGCTACATGTGACATTAGCGCGTAGTCATCATATCCTTACTACCCAATTCCCTCCCCTTGGTCATAGCCTAAAGCGTTATATCAACCTTGAAAATATCCTATGCGTGTGCTACCCGTCCCTTCCTTGTGGCCCTGGAGGTATTTAGGACCTCTAATTTAGGTAGTTCTAAACCATCCTAAAATACTTAAAGGAGAAAAATCTAGGTGTCAATCAAAACTGTTAGGACTCCATTAAAGAGAACAATTAAAGGCTCATATTTACCTCTACAAACATAACAAGTAAGTGCATGTCTCAAACAACAGTTTCAAGTATTTAAGAGAAAACCTTAGAACATGATATCTAGGTGAGCAGAGATTATACAGTATTGAATGAGGAACAAAGTGTCGAAGAACTGAATCCTACTTGCCTACTGATTCTTTCAAACTTGTTGAATTCGAGCAGTGTCAAATAACAAGGCGCAATTTTATAGTCTATAGGGTTTTAGTCGCCCTACGGGCTTGCCTAGACGCGTAATAATGATATCCTAGGAGCATGATATCTATTATTTACTAAGAATGCAATGAAATAGCAAACAACTTTTTTACGTCAGTTTAGATCGTATAGGCATGTTCTCTAGTAATATTAATTAAGGCGGCGTTGAAAACTTATTAAAGGATCGGACAGATTAATTAACTAAACCAATTCAAAATGAACATGAATTAAATTGATTTTTCTAACCAAACTGGTTTTATGTCCTATAGGCATGATTTCTAATCAAACATAATGTGAAGCAAACAGAATTCATTTGACCCAAGTGAAACCCCTGTAGGCATGATTTCTATTAAAGATGATTTTAACTCGTATAGGCATGGTGCCTAATTATTAAAAGCTGATTTAGATCCTATAGGCATGACTTCTAATTGTGTGGAAGTAAATCAAACAGAACTTATTTAAACCAAACCAGATCTTATTGGCATGTTATCTAACAAACACATTTGAATCAACATGGACCCTATAGGCATGGTATCTACCCAACTTTATCCACAGTATATAACTACCCTCCCTTTTTCACGAATCACCCCAATGTTTGTTTATAATAATTATTACAGACCAATGAATTGAATAAAAATACATATATAGAACATAAATTAATCTATAGGGAGCCTGAGGTACGCCCGAATGATTTATAAGCCTCTAGTAGTCTCAAATGCCAAAGTTCCATAGCCAATTTCATGTCTAGATGTGTCAGAGTTCCCTAAGGACCTCAAGGATCCCGGACAGTGCTCACACCTAGATTTTTCTCAAATAATAACTGATTTATGTGCAGTGTGGAAGTGCCATCCCTGATATGCCATAGTTCAAAGAGATCTCAAGGGTCTCTAAGTAGTACACATACTAGAGGGGTAGGACCTAGTATTCTAGAAGTAGGTGAAAGTGCATAATGGTTTGAAAAAGTTTAATGAAAGGTCTTCGGACTGAAAAGAATTTCTGAAAACCATTAGTGATAAAATAGTTTGAGGAAAGTGTAAAGAAATAATTTTGCAATCAGAACACAAGTCATAGAACAAACAGTTTTAGGGAGTACTTTGGCAAGCAACCTTCACACAAGGGAAGAGGGATTGGGAACATAGAGAGTACACCTCAATGGATCACACAAACAAAAGAATACATAGAGTTTTTGAGAAGTTATATAGAGCTAGTAGGTTAGGATGCAGGTCATGCCGCAAAGATCACAACAGAAACATGTTGAAGCCATTCTAGGGAGAATAATTAACATAGCAAGAGTGAGGTAGAGCAAGCAAAGACTTAGATGGGCATGCTAGGCAAGTATTAACAGGTGAGGCATGCTAATTACACAAAGGCGGAGTCTAGGCATGCTAGATAAACAGTAGTCAGTCAAATAGGCTTAGTTTCATATGCAAACATGTTAAACAAGATATAAAACAAGCAAGTAAAGTGGAAACATGCTAATTACAAATTCGAATAGGCAGTATAAGACATGCTTGGTAAGCAGTAAACAGGGGCAAGAATGGACTCAGGCCATGTGGACTAAAGTAGTAAGTAAACACATAGGTTTTGATTCTTAAAATTAATCAGAAGCATACCAAGTTAAAGAATGAAAAACACAAGATGTGAGAAAGGTATTGTGCAATTTCCAGCCTTGGCTTGCCATCGGCTAGAACAACAGAGATCACAAGTAGCAAGGAGAGCAGAGAGAGCCTTTTTAGAGTGTAAAAGTGGTAACGTTTGAACTATTGTTCGTGTCCAGAAGTTAAAATAAGAGGGAGTTTATATAGTGATCAAGATTTAAACAAAATAAGGTAAGGGATCTATTATGTAGCAATTAGGGAAATTCACAAAATCAGTCACACACGTAAAATCAGTAAGTCTTCCCCTTAATCAAGGGATAATCAAGCAACGATAAAAGCATGACAGATATTTAAGGAAGGGAATCAAGTAAGGCTTGGGTATAGAGTAGGTAATTAAGGGTTAATGAACATGAGTTCAATTAAAGAAATAATTGGCAAGAATCAGTAAATAACAAATAAGGCAAGAGAAAACTAATTAAAGCAGGAAGTTCATTCAAACCAAGTAGAGCAGTAAAAATCAAAGGTTTTGTAAGGAAAGAGTTTCAATCAAACCAAAATAAGAACTTCAGAATAGTCCAGTGTTTAATTAAAAGAGAAAATCACGTAAAGAGTCAGCAAATATCGCAGACAATCCAAACAGGCAAGTAAGGAATAGTCAGGGCTCAACACATAATTTTTAACGAAGCAGATTGGTAAATCAAATATTCAAAACAATCCTGCTTTAAGGAGAAAAATATTGGTTTACCATGAATAGTCGGAATGAACATAGACATATATAGTCAGTAGACAAGTTGAACCAAGAAACTCAGTAGCGACATATTAGGATAAGAAATCACAAGACATCTAATTGGCTAAAGAAAAATCACAGAAGCAAAGCAAGGACAAAGTCAGTACACAAGTAGCTCAAAAACCAAACAAATAAATGCCAAAAAATTAGGGCTTTTAGTATAACGAGTTAAGGTTAGAGAAAACCTAACAAAATCAGTTAAAACATATAGGAGACAGAAAATTAAACACTAAAAATTATCAAATGTTTTGGAAAAAGAAATTTCCGAAAACCCTAGTTTAGAGAAAAATGAGAAATCATTCGAAAATCAGGCCATTCTTGTAAAAAATCAAAAGGTTCTTGTAAAACTCATCTGAAATAGGTCCAAAACATCTCAGATCTGTACAGATCTAAGAAGTTCAGAAGGAAGAAATTAGAGTTTCAAGAAGAACAACACAGAGGTGAAAAAGCAAGCTTAGAAACCCATAGATATAGGAAGATCTTACTCTGAATCAAATCGGAACAACCTGAAACAGGTGAGAAAGGGCTATAGATGCAAGCGGACTGACTTTGGTCCCTCGAGGACCTTAGATATGGCAATACCAATGTAAGAGAGGCCATTAGAGGCCTGATGGTGGTGGGGAAGCACCATAAAAGACAGCAGATGATTGGCGATGTGGGTAAATTAGGGTTAGGGGTTGAGAGCTTTTGGAGAAGAAAGGGATTTCAGGGCAGCGGTTGGTGAGAAATGAGAGGGTTTGGTGGGGTCGTTTGGAACTAAAAAAGGAAGGGGTTAATTGTGGCCGTTGATCTCTATGATCAATGGCCGAGATTGAATGAGACTGGGGCCGGTTCGGGCATTAAGGTTTGGACTGGGTAGGTTTAGGTTAAAAATTGGGCTGGGTATTGCGTCAAATTTGAATAAAAATAGTGTCATATTTTAAATAGCTAATTTTAATAACTAATAATTCATAAAAATAATAAATGAATACCAAAATATATTTTTGTGTACTAAAATAATTTAAAATAGTTATTTAACATCTTAAAAAATATAAAATACCATTTTATGCATAAATAATGTAATTATACATTCGTATGGGCTATTATTACAAAGATGTGCAATTTAGCCCAAAATGTAAATGTAATTACAAAAAATGCACTAAAAATATTTAGACACTATGTTGGCATAAATAATGAATTTAGATGGCTAAATCATCACAAAAGTAATTTGAAGGATAATTATTTGATATTTATATAATAAAAGAGAAGAAATAAATTAATTTGGAGCTTTTAAAATTATGGGAAAAATTATAAAAAAAAATTATGCATTCTTATGACTGCATATGTACTATTTTGAAAGTATATACACGTGTTTAAAATATGTGAGGAAAAATTGGGTAGCAACAGCAGCTACAGTTTTAATGTTAGAACATCCGAGTTGGTGGCTGTTTTGAAAAGCATGAGAGACAAGGTACGATGGCCAAAGGAAATGAGATCAAACCCAAGCAGGCAGAATCCCGATTTTTGGTGCGAGTTTTAAAACGATCACGGTCACAAAACGGCGGATTGCAGATTGTTACAAGGTAAAGTAGAACATTTATTAAAACAAGAGTATTTAACTGAATTGTTTAGTGAAAAGGAAAAGCAAGCATATATGAAGAATAGACAGGAACCGCCAAAACCTCCTTCACAAAAATGGACGGTTAATGTCATAAGTGGAGGGGAAGAGATCAATGGCGTGACATACACGGCAACAAAGAAAGTGGCAAAAATTACAGTTTCTCGCAGGAAGCGAGTTCGACAGGTTTTGGAAGAAGATAGTATTACATTTTATGATCTAGATGCAGATAGCGTGCTAACCCCGCATAATGATGCACTAGTAATATCTTTACTTGTACATGACACTAATGTAAAACGAGTTTTGATTGACCCGGGTAGTTTCATGAATATCATTCTGTTAAGAGTGGTAATCGAGATGCAAGCCGATGATAAGCTGATACCCAAGGCACACACCTTGTCTGGTTTTGACAACTCAAGCATCGTAGAAAAAGGGGAGATAATACTCACCACATTCACATAAGGAGTAGTCAAAGACACCAAATTTCAAGTAGTAGAAATGGATATGGCTTATAATATGATTCTTGGCAGACCATGGATTCACGAAATAGATGTTGTTCCATCTGCTTTACATCAAGTTATCAAGTTTCCATCATAATGGGGAATACAACAAATCCGTGGTGACCAACAAGCTTCTCGAAGCATAAACTCTGTGGCAGATTCAAGCGCAAAAAGTGACGAAAAATAGAAATCACAAAATTCAGTTGAGGATGCAACAACACGAGCCTCAACAGAAGACGGGAAACAAATTTAGATTCGAGGCCCAATACTATTCAAGAACCAGAAGAAAATAAAAACATCAAAACAACAATCGAGGATTTAGAAACTGTGGTACTATTTGTACATTGGCCAGACAGAAAACTCTACATTGGACCCTGTCACGACCCCAAATACCGATCGTGATGGTGCCTATCACATTACTAGGTAAGCCAACCAATCAACTAACCACAACCCATTTTCCTTTAATATTAAGCCATTTTCTAACACAAGATTTAAATACTAATTTCATTATAAGCGTTAAAACAACAGAAATATGCAGAAGGTCAAAATAACCATAACTACATAGCCCAAAATGATCCGGTGTCACGAGTCTAGAGCCTCTAATACAAGTCTAAAAAACCCACTACATAAATAGTCTAGAAAAATGTGGAAAGGTAACAAGATAGAGGGGAGAAATCAGGGTTGCGGATGCCATGCGGCCACCTCGAAATCCCCGGCAAATGCTGAACAACTGAAAACTCTTACTCGGCAGCTCGACCACCTCGATCTACACACAAGGTGCAGGGAGTAATGTGAGTACGCCAACTCAGTAAGTAACTAAAGTAAATGAGTACTGAAAGCAGTGACGAGCAGTTCAAAAGCATATAACTGAATAATCAACAAAATAACGGTTCAGTTTCACAGTTTAAAATCAGTTCCGTCGTAAAATCAATATTTCCAGTTTAAAACATTTGAGACCAGATACTTGGCAATATATCCGACATAGGCTTATTTAAAAGAAGAGTGAAATCAGTGAAAACATCATAACAGGGCCCCTCGAGCAAGGAATCACTCAAAATATGGCCCCTCAGGCAGCCTCTCAGTCGCTCGTGACTTTACTCTCATCACTCAGTACTCACTCTCAGTACTCTGCTCATTAACATCTCATAATAACATAAATCTTAGTAACCGCTGCGGCATGCAGCCCGATCCATATATAATAGTCGGCTACGCTCACTAGGGGTGTGCAGACTCCGGAGGGGCTCTTACAACCCAAGTATCATATCACTGCAGCGTGCAGCCCGATCCAATATATATATCGCTACAACGTGCAACCCGATCTATATAAGTATCGCTGCGGCGTGTAACCCGATCCATATATATATATATATATATATATATATATATATATATATATCCTCACAACTGGATTCTCAACCTCTCTCAGTCTTTAACCTTACATCCTGTCGGGCACAATAATGGAAATTAGGAAACTCAGCCCAAACAGTCCTCACAATTAGGAGTAGAGTAGTAAAACCAGTCTTAAACATTTAAGCAGGTAAAACATGACTAAGGATATGCATCTAGCAAGTAAAGTGAGGAAAATAGTCAAAATGCCCCTAAGGGTTTCTACAGGTAGGCACAAGTCCCCACACATGGCATACAGCCCATAACACAGTATAAGAGTCCAAAATACAGAATAATATAATATTTCCAATTCAAATATGCGGCTTAATAGTCGCTACGGAACGTACCGAGTCACAATCCCTACCGGTACATGCCCACACACTTGTCACCTAGCATGTGCACCACCGCATTTATTCCAAGGGAGCGAAGCCCAAGCAAAAACAATCAATAAATGGCACAGATCCCGAAATTACCAAAACCCGACCCCCAAGCCCACGTCTCGAAATTCAGAAATTTTTACACTAATAGATTCATCATCTCCCCACGAGTTCATTACATATCAAAAGTTTAGAAATCCGACCCCAAATGGTCCATCAAATCGTCAATCATAAGTCTCCAATTCTAAACCCTAGGTTTCCCAAATTTCACCCTTAATTTCCTTGATTCATAGATCTAATCCATGAAATAATAGCATAGGAATGAGTTTTAAGTTCAAATCCCTTACCTCAATGATGTTCCCCTGAAATTCCTGTTTCAAATCGCCCAAAAAGCTCCAAGCCGAAGTACAAAAATGGTGAAATAACCCAAAATTCGCGAATGACTCTTTTTAATTATTCTGCCTAGTTGTTCCACATCCATGGCCCCATTGCCGCTTCTACGATACCGCATTTGCGGAAAATCCTCTGCCTTTGTGGAATTCACTTAAGAGCCCAAAAGTCGCATCTGCGATACACTTACCACATCTGCGACTTCGCAGATGTGGCCATCCTGACCGCTTCTGCGGTCCCTGACAAAATTCTCCTAGTCCGCTTCTGCGGCCATTCCATCGCATATGCGGTGCTGCACCTGCGGTCCCCAAACCGCAGGTGCGTAAATTCTAGAAGTAGCAGAATTTCAGCAGCTGCAATAACATCTCAACTCCTCTGTCAACCATCCGAAATAACCCGAGGCCCCCGGGACCTCAACCAAAAGTACAAACATAACCCAATACCTTATTCAAACTTGTTCCAATCATCAAAACACTTGAAACAACACCAAATCAACCAAAACACCTCGGATTCAAGCCTAAGTTTCTAAAATCTTCCGAATTCTGCTTTTGATAAAAAACCCAACCAAACCACGTCCGAATAACTTGAAAATTTGTACACACATCCCAAATGACACAACAGAGCTACTGCAACTCTCGGAATTCCACTCCGACCCCTATATCAAAATCTCGTCTACCAATCGGAAATCGCCAAAATATCCACTCCACCAATTCAAACCTAATTCTACTCTGAACTTCCAAAACCCATTCCGATCACACTCCTAAGTCATAAATCACATCCCAAAGCTAACCGAACTATCAGAACTCACATCCGAGCCCTCTAATACATAAGTCAACATCCGGTTGACTTTTCCAACTCAACTTTCCTTAAAAGAGACTAAGTGTCTCAAAATTCACCAAAATCATTCCGGATTCAATTCGACTAACCCGATACCAAAAACAAGGATAACGAAGCATAAAGAAGTAGAAATGGGGAAAACAGAGCGGTAGTTCATGAGATGACTGGCCGGGTCGTCACATCCTCCCTAACTTAAACAAACGTTCGTCCTCGAACGAGTCAAGAAACATACCTGAAGCCTCAAACAGGTAAGGATATCTGCTCCGCATCTCCCGCTCGGTCTCCAAGGTAGTCTCCTCCACGGGCCGGCCTCTCCACTACACTTTCACTGAAGCTATATCCTTTGACCTCAACTTCCGAACCTAATGACCTAAAATAGCTATTGGCTCCACATCATAGGTCAAATCATCATCCAACTGAACCGTGCTAAAATCCAAAACATGAGACGGATCCCCAATATACTGCCGGAGCATAGAAACATGAAATATCGGATGCACACTCTACAAGCTAGGTGGCAAAGCAAGCTCATAAGCCACCTCTCCAATCCTCCAAAGCACCTCAAAAGGCCCAATGAATTGCGGACTCAATTTCCCTTTCTTCCCAAATCTCATAACACCCTTCATGGGCGAAACCTTCAATAAAACCTTCTCACTAACCCTGTGGAACACATCTCGAACCTTCCTATCAGCATAACTCTTTTGCCTTGACTGCGCTGTATGAAGCCTCTCCTGAATCACCTTCACCTTCTCCAAAGCATCATGCACCAAATCAGTCCCCAATATCCTAGCCTTACCGAGCTCGAACCAACCAACTGGAGATCTACACTGCCTTCCATACAAAACCTTATATGGAGCCATCTGAATACTCGACTGGTAGCTGTTGTTATAAGTAAACTCTGCAAGCGGTTGAAACTCATCCCACGATCATCCAAAATCAATGACACAGGCATGTAACATGTCCTCCAATATCTGAATAGTGCGGTCGGACTGCCCGTCCGTCTGAGGATGAAAGGTTGTGCTCAACTCCATCTGAGTACCCAACTCTCTCTGCACGACCCTCCAAAACTGTGAGGTAAACTGAGTACCTCTATCTGAAATAATGGAAACCGGAACACCATGCAAGTGAACAATCTCTCGAATATAGATCCCTACCAACTGCTCTGAAGATAGGTAGTACACACAGGAATGAAGTGCACGGACTTGCTCAGCCGATCCACAATCACCCAAATAGCATCGAACTTCTTCATCCAACTATGAAGTCCATAGTGATCCTCTCCCACTTCCACTATGGAATATCTATCTGCTAAAGCAAACCACCCGGTCTCTGATGCTCATATTTCACTTGCTGACAATTGAGACACCGAGCCACAAATCCCACAATGTCTTTCTTCATTCTCTGCCACCAATAGTGCTGTCTCAAATCCTGATACATCTTTGTGACACCTGGATGAATGGAATAACGCGAGCTATGGGCCTCCTCCAGAATCAACTCCCGAAGCCCATCCGCATTGGGCACACAAATTCGGCCTTGCATTCTCAACACCCCATCATCACCAATGGTCACATCTCTAGCATCATCATACTGAACTCTGTACCTAAGGTAAAGAAAATGTGGATCATCATACTAGCGCTCTCTGATGCGATCATATAAGGAACACCGAGAAACCATACAAGCCAATACCCAACTGGGCTCTGAAACATCTAACCTCACGAACCGATTGGCCAAGTCTTGAACATCAATTGCAAGAGGTCTCTCCCCAGCTAGAATATATGCCAAACTCCCCATACTCACTGCCTTTCAGCTCAAAGCATCGGCCACCACGTTGGCCTTTCCCGAATGGTACAATATAGTGATATCATAATCCTTAAGCAACTCCAACCATCTTTGCTGCCTCAAATTAAGATCCTTTTGCTTGAACAAATGCTGAAGAATGCGATGATCAGTGAACACCTCATAAGATACGCCATACAAGTAATGCCTCCAAATCTTCAATGCGTGAACTATGGTAGCCAACTCCAAATCATGAACGGGGTAGTTCTTCTCATGGGGATTCAACTGACGAGAAGCATAAGCAATAACTCTACCCTCCTACATCAACACACAACCAATCCCAACTCTCGAAGCATCACAATACACGGTATATGAACCTGAAGTTGATGGCAAAACCAATACTGGAGCTATGGTCAAAGCTGTCTTGAGCTTCTGAAAGCTCTCCTCACACTCGTCCGACCATACAAATGAAACACCCTTCTGAGTCAACTTGGTCAAGGGCGATGCGATAGATGAGAATCCCTAAAGAAACCGGCGATAATAGCCTACCAAACAAAGAAATCTGCGAATCTCTGTAGCTGAGGACGATTTGGGCCAACTCTAAACCGCCTTTATCTTCTTCGGATCAACCTGAATACCCTCGCTTGACACCACGTTCCCCAAGAAAGCCACTTAACTGAGCCAAAACTAACACTTGGAGAATTTTGCATAAAGCTTCTCCTCCCTCAATCTTTGCAATACAACTCTCAAATGCTCCGTGTGCTCCTCCTAACGATGCGAATACACCAGAATGTCATCAATGAAGACTATGACAAATGATGAGATAAGGCCGGAACACGTTGTTCATCAAATGCATGAATGCTGCTGGGGCATTGGTCAGCCCAACAGACATCACCAAGAACTTATAATGACCATATCGGGTCCTAAAAGCCATCTTAAGAATATCTGAATCCTTGATCTTCAACTGGTGATAACCCAAACAGAGATCAATCTTGGAGAACACTCTCGCTCCCTGAAGCTGGTCGAATAGATCATCAATGCGAGGCAAAGGGTACTTGTTCTTAATTGTTACCTTAATTGCCTATAATCGATGCACATTCTCATTGTGCCATCCTTCTTCTTCACAAACAGAACCGGCGCACCCCAAGGTGACACACTAGGCCGGATGAACCCCTTATCAAAGAGTTCCTGAAACTGCTCCTTTAACTCCTTCAACTCCGCTGGTGCCATACTATACGACTTAATAGAAATGGGCTGAGTGCCCGACACCAGATCAATACCAAAATCAATATCCCTGTCCGGTGGAATGCCCGGCAGGTCTGCAGGAAACACATCTAGATAGTCCCTCACAATTGGGACATAATCAATACTGGGAGACTCAACTCCAACATCCCTCACGAAGTCTAGATATGAAAGACATCCCTTCCCAACCATACGTTGGGCCTTCAAAAATGAGATCACTCTACTGGGAACATAATCAGTCAAGCCTCGCCACTCTATCCGTAGCATACCCAAAATAGCCAATATGACTGTCTTAGCATAACAGTCCAGAATAGCACGATATGGAGATAGCCAATCCATGCCCAAAATGATATCAAAGTCCACCATACATAATAGTAAAAGATCCATTCGGGTTTCTAGACCCCTAATAGTCACCACACATGACTGATACACACGGTCTACAACAACAGTATCTCCCACTGTAGTAGATACATGAACAGGTAAAACAAGAGACTCACAGGGCGTATCCAGATAACGAGCAAAGTACGATGACACATAAGAAAAGGTGGAACTGTGATCAAATAATACAGAGGCATCTCTGTGGCAGACTGAAACAAAACCTGAAATCATGACATCTAAAGCAGCAGCATTTGGCCTACCTGGTAGGGCATAGAAACGAGCCTGACCACTGCCTGATCGACCTTCCCCTCTAGGGCAACCCCTAGCTACCTGACCTCCACCCTTAGCTGGCTGGGCGGGTGGTGAAGTAATTGGATCAGAAGTCGAGGGTTGGCCCCTCTACTAAGACTAACTATCATGAAGACAAGGACACTGCCTCCTCATATGTCCAAACTCTCCACACTCGTAACTACTCCCCGGTGCTGGAGATGGGGACTAAAAGGAACCCCTAGCACCGGAATGACCAGTAGAAGAACCTGGTATGGAAGAACCCTGTACTGATAGAGCACGAGACAAGCTCTGAGCTAGAAGGGCACTAAGTGACAAGTGGCCCTGATGAGAACTGTGAAAGCCATGACCTGATGATGTTTCACGGTAACCTAGGCGAGCTGAGTGAGCCTGCCTGAAAGAACGACCACTGCCCTGCTGGAACTGACCCTTCGAAGGAGCACTGCTGAAGGTACCAGATCCCCAAGGACTCTTGGCCTCCCTCTCCTCTCGCTCCTGTCGGCGAACCGACTCAATCTTACGGGCAATATCAACAACCTCTTCGAAGGTAGCACCTGTCACCATCTCCCTAGTCATGAGAATCCGAAGCTGGTACGTGAGTCCATCAACAAAACTCCTAATCCTCTCTCGATTTGTGGGAACCAACCAAATTGCATGGCGGGCTAACTTAGAGAACCGCATCTCATACTGCATCATCGTCATCTCCCCCTGACGCAGCTACGCAAACTGCCTGCACAGCTCCTCTCGGCGTGAATGGGGTACATACTTCTCTAGGAAGAGAACAGAGAACTACTGCCAAGTAAGGGGCGCTGCACCAATAGGCCTACGCCTCTCATACACCTCCCACAAAGTAAAGGCAGCCCCGGAAAATTGAAAGGTAGTAAATGACACACCACTAGTCTCAAGAATCCCTGTTGTACGAAGCATCCGCTGGCACTTATCAAAGAAACCCTGGGCATCCTCGCCCTCTGCACCGCTGAATGTTGGAGGCTAGAGTCTACCAAACCTCTCAAGTCGGTGCTGCTCATCATCCGGCATAACTAGTACCATAAATTCCTGAGCTGGTGCAACCGGCTGGGCTAGATGTGCCCCCGGTGTCAGGAGTCCTTGCATAACCCACTCAGGTGTGCAAGCAACGGGAGTCTAGGTGCCTTCCTCAGCTTGAGAAGTAGTTGCGACTGTAGTAGCAAAGACCGCCTGAGCCAAGCCGGTACACACTAATAAGATCTGAGCTAAGGTCTCCTAGAGATCTGAATCATAATAGGCATAGCTGGTGCCTGAGCTGGTGCTGCTGTAGCGTAAACAACTGGGACCTGATCTGGAACTGGGGCAGCTGGTGGATCTGCTAGTGCTGCTCTAGCTGATTTGCCCCTACCACGGCCTCGATCGCGACCTCGGCTTCTGGTGGCCCCAGCTGGTGGTACTGGCGGTCGTTCTCCCTGCTTGGTCACACGTGTCCTCACCATTTGTGAGAGAATGGAATAACAGAAGTTTAGTACTCGGATAAACAGATCCGCACAACAAGAATTTCAAGAATATGAAGTTTTTCCTAAAGGTTCTACAGTCTCTCGAGGATAAATACATACGTCTCCGTACCGATCCGTGAGACTCTATTAAACCGGCTCATGACTCGCGAGGCCTACGTAACCTAGGTTTTGATACCAACTTGTCAAGACCTCAAATACCGGTTGTGATGACGTTTATTACATTACTAGCCAAGCCAACCAATCAAATAACCACAACCCATTTTCCTTTAACATTACGCCATTTTCTAACACAAGTTTTAAATACTAATTTCATTATAAGCGTTAAAACAACAGAAATATGCGGAAGGTCAAAATAACAATAACTACATAGCCCAAAATGACCCGGTGTCACGAGTCTAGAGCCTCTAATGCAAGTCCAAAAAACCCACTACATAAATAGTCTAGAAAAATGCAGAAATATAACAAGATAGAGGGGAGAAATCAGGGCTGCGGACGCCATGCAGCTACCTTGAAATCTCTGGCAAATGCTGAACAGCTGAAAACTCTCACTTGGCCGCTCGGGCACCTGGATCTGCACAAAAGGTGTAGGGAGTAATTTGAGTACGCCAACTCAGTAAGTAACTAAAGTAAATAAGGATTCAAAGTAGTGATGAGTAGTTCAAAATCATATAACTGAATAATTAACAAAAGAATGGTTCAGTTTTACAGTTTAAAATCAGTTCCGTCGTAAAATCAACATTTCTAGTTTAAAACATTTGAGACCAGATGCTTGGCAATATATCCGACAGAGGCTTATTTAAAAGAAGTGAAATTAGTGAAAACGTCATAACAGGGCCCCTCGGGTAAGGAATCACTCAAAATATGGCCACTCGGGCAGCCTCTCAGTCGCTCGTGACTTTACTCTCGTCACTCAGTACTCACTCTCAGCACTCGGCTCATTAACATCTCATAATAACAGAAATCATAGTAACTGCTGCGGCGTGTAGTCCGATCCATATATAATAGTCAACTACGCTCACTAGGGGTGTGCAGACTCCGGAGGGGCTCCTACAGCCCAAGCGTTATATCGCTGCGGCATGCAGCCAGATCTAATATATATATCACTGCGGCGTGCTACTCGATCCATATATACATACATATATATATATATATATATATATATATATATATATATATATCCTCACAACTGGATTCTCATCCTCTCTCAGTCTGTAACCTCACAGTCTCTCGGGCACAATAATGGAAATTAGGGAACTCAGCCCAAACAGTCCTCACAATTAGGAGTAGAGTAGTAAAACTAGTTTTACACATTTAAGCAGGTAAAACATGACTGAGGATATGCTTCTAGCAAGTAAAGTGAGGAAAATAGTCAAAATGCCCCTAAGGGTTTCTACAGGTCGGCACAAGGCCCCAAACATGGCATACAACCCATAACACAGTATAAGAGTCCAAAATACAGAATAATATAATATTTCCAATTCAAATACGCGGCTTAATAGTCGCAACAGGACAGACCAAATCACAATCCCTACTGGTGCACGCCCACACACTCGTCACCTAGCATATGCGCCACCGCATTTATCAAAACAAGTCCAATACCAAGGTTTTGTACCCTCAGTTCCAGATTTACAATGGTTACTTACATCAAACTGATGAAAATACTACTCCGCGATGCCTTTGACCTTCGAATCGGCCTCTAGGCACGTCTAATTTATCTAAAATTAGAACGAGGGCGTCATAATATGCCAAGGGAACGAAGCCCAAGCGAAAACAATCAATAAATCGCACAAATCCCAAAATTACCAAAACCCGACACCCAGACCCACGTCTCGAAATTTAGATTTTTTTACCCCAATAAATTCCTCATCTCCCCATGAGTTCATCTATATAAAAACTTCAGAAATCCGACCACAAATGGTCCATCAAATCCTCAATCATAAGTCTCCAATTCTAAACCCTAGGTTTCCCGAATTTCACCCTTAATTTCCTTGATTCTTAGCTCTAATCCATGAAATAATAGTATAGGAATGAGTTTTAAGTCCAAATCCCTTACCTCAATGATGTTCCCCTGAAATCCCTCTTTCAAATCGCCCAAAAAGCTCCAAGTCGAAGTCCAAAAATGGTGAAATAACCCAAAATTCGCGAAGGACTCTTTTTAATTCTTCTGCCTAGTTGTTCTGCATATGCGGCCCCATTGCAGCTTCTGCGGTACCGCATTTGCGGTAAATCCACCGCTTTTGCGGAATTCACTTAAGAGCCCAAAAGTCACATCTGCGATACACCTACCGCATCTGCGACTTCGCAGATGCGGCCATCCTGACCGCTTATGTGGTCCTTGACAAAATACTCCTAGTCCGCTTTTGTGGCCATTCCATCGCATATGCGGTGCCGCACCTGCGGTCCCCAAACCGCAGGTGCGAAAACACCAGAAGCAACAAAATTTCAGCAGCTGCAATAACATCTCAACTCCTCCGTCAACCATCCGAAGTCACCCCGAGGCCCCCGGGACCTCAACCAAAAGTACAAACATAACTCAATACCTTATTCAAACTTGTTCCAATCATCAAAATACTTGAAACAACACCAAATCAACCAAAACACCTCGGATTCAAGCCTAAGTTTCTAAAATCTTCCGAATTCCTCTTTTGATCAAAACCTAATCAAACCACGTCCGAATGACCTAAGAATTTGTACACATATCCAAAATTACACAACCGAGCTACTGCAACTCGCAGAATTCCATTCTGACCCTTGTATTAAAATTTTGCCTACCAACCGGAAATTGCCAAAATATCAACTCCGCCAATTCAAACCTAGTTCTACTCCGAACTTCCAAAACCCATTCCAATCACACTCCTAAGTCATAAATCGCCTCTCGAAGATAACCACACCATCGGAACTCTCATTCGATCCCTCTAACACATAAGTCAACATCCAGTTGACTTTTCCAACTTAACTTTCCTTAAAAGAGACTAAATGTCTCAAACTTTACCAAAATCGTTCCGAATTCAATTCGACCAACCCGATACCATAAAACACGGATAACAAAGCATAAAGAAGTAGAAATGGGGAAAACGGAGCAGTAGTTCATGAGACGACTGGCCGGGTCGTCACAGAACCAACCTCAGCCAAAAAATGAAATGTAAGTTGATTGAATTTTTATAGGCTAATGCAAATTATTTTGCTTGGTCCCATTCAGATATGACATGTATACCACCAGAGGTAGTGAACCACAAATTAAATGAATATCCATTATACCCACCTGTCAAACAAAAGAAAAGGAAGCAAGGCTCCTTCAAGGATCAGGTGATTGAAGATGAGGTGCAAAAGCTTTTAAAAGTCGGGTCCATCCGCGAGGTAAAGTATCCAGATTGGTTGGCTAATACTGTAGTAGTACCCACAAAGAATGGTAAGTGATGAGTTTTTGTAGATTATACTGATCTAAATAAAGCTTGCCCTAAAGATTCATTTTCGTTACCGCACATAGATCAACTAATTGATGCTACTGCAGGGCATGAATTATTATGTTTTTTAAATGCCTATTCAGGACATAATCAGATTAAAATGGATGCTCTAGATGAAGAGAAAACTTCCTTTATCACAGACAGGGGGACTTACTGTTACAAAGTTATGACGCTCGGCTTAAAGAACGCTGGTGCAACATACCAAAGGCTAGTAACCAAAATGTTTCAAGAACACCTAAAAAAACCATGGAGGTGTATATAGATGATATGCTGGTCAAATCACAACAAGCAGGGGATTATATTCAACACTTGACTGACACGTTTCAAATTCTTCGCAAATTTAACATGAAGTTAAATCCTGAGAAATGTGCATTTGGCGTATCATCAGGTATGTTCTTAGGTTTTCTTGTTTCTAGCCATGGAATTGAATAAATCCCGCACAGATTAAAGCTATTGAGGAAATTCTGGATATACTCATGAGCCAAAAAGAAGTATAAAGGCTGACAGGAAGAATAACAGTCCTGGGAAGATTTATTTCCCAGTCGTCAAAAAAGTGCTTCAAATTCTTTCAGCCTTAAAAAAGTAAAATCAATTTGAATGGTCTGAAGAATATCAACAAGCACTTAAAAATTTAAAAGCGTACATGTCAAATCCACCATTGCTAGCTAAACTAAAAGATGGGGAGATATTTCTTATCTACCTTGTTGTTTCAGAAGTTGCGGTAAGTACCGTATTAGTACGAGAGGACCAAGGTAAACAATCTCCCATTTATTATGTTAGCAAATATTTATTAGATGCTGAGACTCGGTATCATCATTTAGTAAAACTTGCATTAGTATTAATTATGGCATCTAGGAAATTAAGGCCTTATTTTCAATGTCATCCTATCTCCGTGGTAATCGCCTACCCTTTACGTAATATATTACATAAACTAGAGTTTTCGGGTAGATTAGCCAAGTGGGCTATAGAACTAAGAGAATATGACATTACATATCAACCTAGAACTGCAATAAAGTCACAAGTTTTAGTAGATTTTGTGGCAGATTTTAGCCAAGGGATACAATTGGAAGCAGAAAAAGAACTGCAGGTATTTAACGGGTCTAATCCAGGTACTTGGACCTTATTTACTGACGGTTCATCAAATTTAAAAGGAGCAGGTCTAGGCATTGTCCTGGTACCACCTGCGGGTGAAACCATACGACAAGCCATAAAATGTCATCCAATCACTAATAATGAGGCAAAATATAAAGCTGTGATTGAAGGTTTAGAATTGGCACGAGAGCTTGGAATAGAGCAGGTCATAATCAAAAGCGATTCGCAGCTTGTAGTTAACCAAATGCAGGGGACTTATACAGCTAGAGAGGCAAGGATGCAACAATACCTGGAAAAGGCACGAGATTTAGTTAGACATTTCTAAACTTGGAAAATCACGTAGATACCAAGGGAAGAGAATGCCAAGGCAGACGCTCTAGCTAATCTTGCATCCGCTGCAGAAGTAACAAATGAAGAAAACGCTTTCGTGATACATTTGTTTCATTCAATGCTCGATCAAGACAAAAATGAGGTAAATTACAATAATCTAACTTGGGATTGGAGAAACGAGATTGTCAATTTTTTGCAGTATGGAATACTACTTGAGGATAAGAAAAAGGCTCAAGCACTTCGCCAAAAAATTGCTCGTTACTGTTTAAATCAAGGCAATTTATATCGAAAAATGTTTGGTGGCTCTAGCTAGATGTCTCGGTCCTTCTCAAACGGAATATGTGATGAAAGAAATACACGAGGGACATTATGGAAATCATGTTGGAGGGAGATCTTTGGTAAAAACCATAATTAGAGTTGGCTATTACTGGCCAAAAATGGAAGAAGAGGCGGAAAATTTTGCGGCTAAATGTGATAAGTGCCAATGACATGGCAGCAACATGCATCGACCAGCTGAATTATTACATCCAGTTATGGCACCATGGCCTTTTATGAAATGGGGGATGGATATCGTAGGTCCACTGCCACAATCCAAATATAAGGTAAGATTTCTGTTAGTACTCACCGACTATTTTACTAAGTGGGTAGAAGCAGGAGCCTTCAAATAGGTACGAGAAAAAGAGGTTAGAGACTTCTTCTGGAGAAATATCATATGCCGATTTAGGGTGCCAATGGAGATCATATGTGATAACGGCCCGTAATGCATAGGTTCACAAATTACAGAATTCTTCCAAAGTTGGCCAAATTAAAAGGATTACCTCGACACCTTATCATCCGGTGGTCAATGGACAAGCTGAATCAACAAATAAAGTTATTATCAATAACTTGAAGAAAAGACTAGAAGAATCAAAGGGCAATTGGCCAGAGGTACTACCTGGAGTCTTGTGGGCTTACCGAACAACAACAAAAACAAGCATGGGAGATACACCATTTTCACATGTATACGGAGCTGAAGCCTTAATTCCAGTCAAAATAGGGGAGCCAAGTACGAGATATACTCAAGCTACTGAAGAGTCAAACGAAGAAGAGATGCGGGTAAACCTAGATTTACTTGAAGAAAGGAGGGAAACTGCATTAATAAGGATGGCAGCGCAAAAACAAGTTATTGAGTGGTATTACAATCGGATAGCTCGTCTCAAATACTTCAAGATTGGGGACTACGTACTCAAGAAATTTTTCCAATCCACGAGGGTAGCCAATACAGGAAAGTTAAGTCCAAATTGGGAAGGGCCTTATAAGATTCATGGTATCATAGGAAAAGGTGCATACGAGCTTGAAACATTGGATGGAAAGATTCTACCTTCAAATTGGAATGTTGTTCATCTGAAGAAGTACTATTTCTAAGGGAAGGAAATACCAATGGTCAGGTATCCCCACTCACGATTTTTATTTTTGAATTATTAAAATTTTACTAATAATTTTAGATGATAGGCAAAAAGCTAGCCACACTAAATAATGAATTTCGACCTGAAAGACATGCGGAGGGAACATAATTTCCAGTCTAGGATTACAACTATTTTGATGGAAATGTAATGGGTTAAGCAATTTTTATCTAAAATTGTACCTCCGAGTCTCGTATGTTTTTCCTTTTCAGGAAAAGGACCGCATAGAAGGAATAATCAAGTGCTCGAGATTTCATACTTCAAAACTCAAACACTTGGGGAACTATATAATATACAAATGATATATGTATAAGAAAGGCAAAGAAGGCTGAAACAATTAAATTTCAAGTCAAGCCTAAAGTCTACTCAACAAATATCAAGTTTAGAGCAAAGTCACCAGCCAAAAAGAAATGCAAGCCTTATCCAAAAACCTATGATGAATACACTCGTGGATATAAATTTCAAACTCCTACGAATGTTTAGGTTAAAGGAAGTATTTAGCCATGGGTCATAAAGAAACCCTTGGATTATTTTACAACTCTGTTGTAAAGAAAACAGTTTTGGAAGAGTTATAGAAGATATTTAAATACATGTAATGTATTATTTAAGCTTGACAAAGTTCGAATGAAAACTTTTATCAAAGTTATTCCAATAAACATGTTTGTTCATATTTCTTCTTTCATATGTTTACACCATTATGAAGTTGAGACGTCTTCTTCATTAAGTGTCGTATATAAAAGGGTCCTCTTTTATAATTCATGCTTGATTCAAAAATCCATGAAATTAACTAAGCATTTTTAGTGCAAAAAGTTTAAAGGGTAAAAAAAAACCACATATTAAAATTAAAATAGAATACCTTGAACTTATAAAGAAACAAAGCAAGGGAAAATCATTCAAAGAGTATAACAGAGACTCAAAGTCAAAAGTATTAAGTTGAAGCAAAAACTTTATAATACTAGGTTGAAATTAAGTATGAATTTAGTCCTAACTTAATTGTCATTATAAAATTCCCGAAAAGACCTGGGGATATGTTGTTACCAAAAACATTACCCCTAAAAGGGACCAGGGGTAAAACCATCAAATGTTCCACCAACAAAACAAAAAAAGTTAAACTTCATAAACAAACTTTCATTGTGGAGCAGGTGCTGAAGAAGAATTAAAAATGGCATCATCACCAGAAGAAGATTTGATTTGATCAGAAGTAGCTGGGACATCCATCGCACCAAGATTAGCTTCAACATTTTTTGGAGTATCAGCCATGGGTGAAGAAAAACTTTGGCTTTGCTGAGTTTTTTCAATTGTCTCCTTTATCTTTGCTAATTCAACATCCAAATTAATACCTTCCTGGCTTACCTCCATAAGGGTATCATGGTGCGTGTTCAAAATGGCCCAACTTACTTCAATAGCGGCCTTATCTTCAAGAGCCTCCTAGTCTCTTTCCCAATGGTCAATTTCACTCTTTAGCTCCTCCTTTTCAACTGAAGCAGCATCGTAAGAAGATTGCAAATGGGCAAGTGAACTCTCTAAGAACTTAACCTTATCAGAAGACACTCAAATATCTTCTTGGGTCTAGGTGAGTGTTTGAACAAGCTCACCAGCATAAACCTCTTTCTCATTCAACAGGGCCTTCAGACCTCTAGTCTCTTGTGTGGCTTTGGAGAGTTGTTCAGCAAAAGATGACTTGAGAAGTTCTTATCTTTGCCCGCCTGGTTCGAAGAAGCTTTTTCAACTGCTAGCTCTGATGCCATGACTCTTAGCTGTTGCTCTAAGGTACATTTGTTCTCCTCTAAAACTTCCATCTCAAGTTGGAGGCTCTCATACTACTCTTTCCTATTATCTGCCTCAATCTGGTAATTATGCATCAACTGCTCTATATGGGAAACACTTTTCATCATCTTTGTGATGATGAGATTAATCTACATAAAAAAAAGGATAAGAATCCTAGTAGAAGGAAAATGGTATAAAATATGAAAAGAAATCTATACCTTCAATGATGATTGCACGATATCATTCATCCAAGTAAAAGAACTGTGACTTTCTAGTTTGGAATTTTCAATCGGACCAATCAAGGGTTTTAACCATACATCAACCTGGCCTGATTTCTTTAGAAGATTACCATCGGCAGGAACTTCATTGGTAATTTACTTCATTACCCTACTTCCACTTGAAGAACCAATTTCAGTACGAGAAATATTGGTAGCAGGGATAGTAGAGGAAGTCATAATGGCTTGAGGCGGAGCAGAAATAGCATCAATAAGAACATACACGTGATGTTCCATTGGGACAGATATGGGAAGGGAGGCAAGAGTTACTTCCTCAGACACCAAGTCAAAGCCTTCATTATCAAACCCACGCGAAAAAACTTGTTTATTAGAGTCACGAGCTTCCATGGGAGTCTCTTCGTCAGAACTCACTAAAGTGGCTTCAATAGGCTCGGTTATGGGAACAAAATGAGTAGGAGTAACTTCATCATCCGAAATGACGCATCTTCTAGCCCGCACCTTTCTAACCAAAGAACTTCCACCTCGTTCCTCCTCGTCTTCAGAATCCTGGGGTCTGTCAGCTTTCCTTTTCGATGAAGAACTCAAAATTATCTCTTGAGCTCTTACCAAAGAAAGTCTAGAAGCTGCAATTGACTCAACACTTACACCACGAATAGGAAACCTTGATAAAAAGAAGGGTTAAATACATTCTAAAGAAAGAATGAATAACAATAGAAGGAAAAGAATAAAAAATGTATCGTGAGTTTTAGCCTTCCAACCAAACCTGTTTGAGAGGTACTTCCAAGATCTAAATTCCATTGGAGAAATGGTCAATAATTTCTCTACCCAACCACAGAAATTGGGAATCTCTTCAACAGTTACCATGTGTCACGACCCAAAATCTCAACCCGGTCGTGATGGCGCCTCTCGTGAGGACAAGGCCAGCCAATCAACAAAACAGTACATCTCTTTATAATTACTTAGAAGGAATAAGTCTAAATCATGGGCAATATAATCATAAATGTGAAATAAACGTGATAGAACAAAGAAAATCATCCCAACTCAGCCCGAAATCGGGGTGTCACAAGTCATGAGCTACTACCGAGTTTACTAATATTTTACAAAGTCTGAAATTATCATAAATAACAAAGATAAGGGAGAAAACGGGGTTGCGGACGTCAACAGCTACCTCGTTACTCCTAGTCACCGCCTGGCCTGGAAAGAATCAGCGCTCAGGAGCGAACTCAGCTCTGCCTGTATCTGCACACATGGTGCAGGGAGTAATGTGAGTACTCCAACCCAGTGAGTAATAAAAGTAACTACAGTCCGAAGATAAGAAAAACCAGTAAATACACAAAGTAAGCTAAAATCCAAATATGCAGCAACATATGGAACTGAGCAGCTAAACAACAGTATAGATAGAAATACATGAATACAATGCAATGCATATGATGGTACATTCCCGTACCCACTGCGGCGTGCAGCCAGAGCCATCCCTATTTATTTATCGTCGACGGCGCTCACTGGGGGTGTGTACAGACTCCGGAGGGGCTCCTACAGCCCAAGCGCAATATCTTGGTCAGTCATTGTTACCTGACCGGTCAGCCATTGTTACCTGACCAATTTATATCATACAGTGCCATTGTTACCACTGTTCAAGTATATCATCCAGTGTCATTGTTACCACTATTTCAAGTATATCACACAGTGTCATTGTTACCACTGTGTCAAGTATATCACACAGTGTCATTGTTACCACTGTTTTAAGTCACTTTATAATCAGTCCAGAAAATAATATAATAAGCCCCTTGGGCATTTACAAAACAGAAGTTTCCAGCCCGAAATATATTTAAAATGTCATTTGAGTTTTCAACACTTAGAATTACGGCTGAGTTTGCAAAACAGTAATTAAAACCTTGGAATGAAATTAAATGATATGCAAATCATGCTAAGCAGGAATATTAATTCCCGAAGGATTCTACAAGTCGGCACAAAGCCCCCAAACGTGGCATTAAGCCCAAATATCATCAATACATGTGCGTATCAATCGCCAACATATTATAAGTATCAATTCAATGTGCGAATCAGTCGCCAATATACTATAATTATCACTCGGGATGGACCAAGTCACAATCCCCAATCATATACAACCCTGCACCTGCCATGGGATGCGTGTCACGCCTCAATATAGCGTTACGATGTGATAGTCCGGGGTTTCAAACCCTTAGAACAGCAGTTGCATCAATTACTCACCTCTAGCTCGCTATGCCCTTGCCTCTCTAATTGGCCTCCTCGTGTGACAAATCTGACAAAAATCACACAAACCTCGATGAAGTTCGATTTCTAAAAGACGGGGTTTTAACCATACATATCTGAATTTCGCCCCTTAATGATACTTTAATGATCCCATAAATTATGCCATTTAGGCATATTATCAAACATCTTGTAGGCATAAATATTTACACCTCTTAACTATACCATTGGTTCCTCCAACTATCACCGTTAACCAATAATTTATCACACTATTATTCTTTAACAATTTATACTTCTAACATCATATGTGTGATCAACCATTCACACCCAAACCAACAAAAATTCCATCAAATAAACACCTTTAAATCCCTACCATGTTCATGTATTTAAATTGGGAATTTATGGCTTCCAACCACCATACAATAAGTTGTAATACTTGATTCATACTCATATTTCCATAATATATCCATATATGTGAGTCTAAGGGTGTAGGATTACCTTTTGGAAGAAATCTTGCAAAACCCTCCTTTGAGTTCTTGAAGGAATTTCTTGAAAATCTAAGGATTTTTAAGATCAATCCATGTTAATATAAGTGTTTGGGAGTAGTAATCAACTCAAAATACTCCAAAAATCTTACCTTAGGATCATAGGGATGAAGTTTGGGACGAAATCCCCTTGAGAGAGCAAGCCTTAACCCCAAAAATGAGTTGGGAACTCTCTAGGCCGGTCTTGGGGTACTTAAAAACCTACAGTCACGTAGTTCGCGCGTTGTTCGCGCGTTTTTTCGCTCGTTTTGCTGAGCATTCTGCCTCAGATGCGCGAAATGCGCTACTTCGTGTGCTCTGACACCTGACCAGTGAAATGGTCATAACTTCCTGTATACACTTCCAAATGACAAACGGTTTGTTGAATTGGAAACTAGACTCAAAGAGCTTTAATGTGATAGGTTGTAGCTCACACAACTCCTTATATAACGAGAGATATTATCATTCGAAGTGAGGCCTTGTGCGCACTTATTTACAACTTTCGTCTATTATGAAATTTCCAACTTGAAAAGTTCCCGTTAGCCATCCGAAATCCTCCCGAGGTCCTCGGGACCTCAACCAAAAATACCAATACATCTTATAATATTATTCAAACTTGTTCCAATTATCAAAACACCTCGACTAATACCAAAATTATCGAATTACACCGATTCAAGTCTAAGTTCCTTTAAAACTTCCAAAACGCGCTTTCGATCAAAACTCGACCAAAAAATGTCCGAATGACTTGAAATTTTGCACACATATCCAAAATGGCATAACGAAGCTACAGAAATTCTCGGAACTCCATTCCGACCGTCGGATCAAAATTTCACCTATCAACCGGAAATCGCCAAAATACTAACTTCGCCAAAATGAGCTAATTTCTTACCGGACCTCCAAAATTAATTCCGATTGCGCTCCTAGGCCTTAAATCATCCCCAGAAACTAACCGAATCATCGAAATTCACTTCCGAGCCCTCTAACTCACAAGTCAACGTTCGGTTGACTTTTCCAAACTAATTCTTCCTTAAAGAGACTAATTGTCCCATTTCATACCAAACTCGATCCGAATTGACTCAAATTTACTAAGTACACATATTGAAACATGAATAAGCATTTAACGGGGAATACAGGACGTAAATACAGGAAACGACGGTTCGGGTCGTTACATTCTCCCCAACTAAAACAAACGCTCGTCCTCGAGCGAGTTAAGAAACATACCTGGAGTTTCAAATAGGTGCGGGTACCTGCTCCGCATCTCCTGCTCGGTCTCCCAAGTAGCCTCCTCCACGGGACGACCTCTCCACTGTACTTTCACTGATGTTATATCTTTTGATCTCAATTTTTGAACCTGTCGACTCAAAATAGCCACTGGCTCCACATTATAAGTCAAATTTTCATCTAACGGTACTGTACTGAAATCCAATATATGAGATGGGTCCCCAACATACTTTCGGAGCATAGAAACATGGAATACCGGGTGAACACCTGACAAACTAGGTGGCAAGGCAAGCATATCGGCCACCTCTCCAACATTCCTAAGTATTTCAAAAGGTCCAATAAATCGCGGACTTAGCTTTCCTTTCTTTCCAAATCTCATAACACCCTTCATGGGTGAAACCTTCAGCAAAACCTTCTCACCTGCCATGAATGACACATCTTGGACCTTCCAGTCCGCATAACTCTTCTGATGCGACTGAGCTGTGCGAAGTCTTTCTTGAATTATCTTCACCTTTTCTAAGGCATCCTGGACCAATTCTGTCCCCAACAACCTAGCCTCACTGGGCTCAAACCAACCCACTAGAGTTGTACACTGCCTCCCATATAAGGCCTCATACGGTATCATCTGAATACAGGACTGATAGCTGTTGTTGTAGGCAAACTCTGCAAGTGGTAAAAATTCAACCCAAGAACTTCCAAAAATCAATCACGCAGGCACGCAACATATCCTCCAATATCTAAATAGTACGCTCGGACTTTCCGTCCGTCTGAGGATGAAATGCTGAACTCAACTCCACCTGAGTGCCCAACTCGTGCTGAAAAGTCCTCCAAAACTAAGAAGTGAACTAAGTACCTCTATCCGAAATAATAGTAACTGGAACACCATGCAACCGCACAATCTCCTGAATAAAGATCCTAGCCAGCCGCTCCGCAGAATATGTGGTACACACCGGAATGAAATGCTCTGACTTGGTCAGCCTATCCACAATGACCCAAATCGAATCAAAATTCTTCAAAGTTTGAGGAAGGCCACTCATGAAATCCATAGTAACTCTCTCCCATTTCCACTCAGGAATAATTATCTGCTGAAGCAAACCGCCCGGTCTCTGATGCTCATATTTCACCTGCTGACAGTTGAGACACCGAGCCACATATCCCACAATGTCTTTCCTCATTCTCCTCCACCAATAATTCTGTCTCAAGTCTTGATACATCTTCACAGCACCCGGATGGATGGAATACCGCGAACTGTGGGCCTCCTCAAGAATCAAATCTATAAGCCCATCAACATCGGGCACACAAATACGGCCCTGCATCCTCAATACGCCATCATCACCTATAGTCACATCTTTGGCATTATCATGCTGAACTCTGTCCTTAAGGACAAGCAAATGCGGATCATCATACTGGTGCTCTCTGATGCGATCATATAAGGAAGATCGAGAAACCACACTAGCCAATACCCGGCTAGGCTCAGAAATATCTAACCGCACCAACTGATTGGCCAAGGTCTGAACATCAACTGCAAGAGGCCTCTCCCCAACTGGGATGTAAGCCAAACTCCCCATACTGACTGCCTTTCGGCTCAACGCATCGGCCACTACATTGGCCTTTTTCTGAAACATATAACCTCTACAAATCACTATGATTAGAAATACAATTTCCTTAATCATCTGAAGATCATTCACCCTAATCATCTGAAGCTCATTCCTCTAATCACCTAAAGCTGCCCGTACATCGAGCCAAATTTGCTCATTACAACAAAATTCCAAGTATCGCTCATAAACATGCTAAGTGCAATAATATCTCTGAGGGACATATAGCGTTATAAGCTACAAAACTCAAGCACAACTGAGGTGCGATGTACAATCTGAATTTCAAGAGCCAAGATGCTCATATAATGTCATTCCTACGTGGATTCTCAACACATAGAAATTTCTCAAGTCGTCTCACAACTCATACAACGCAATGCATCACTGCACGAAATATCTGACAGGAAACATCAACCTAACTACTCCATGAGGACCGCATTACAAAAATGAACACATCTGGCCTGATATAGAGCCATTATTCACATAAAATTCACTCACCGACTTCAAGTTGATTCTGATCACACTGAACTAGTCTGATAACCTTTCAAAGGTCCATAATAACTTCCATTTTCTTCATAAAACCCAAGAACAACCATCACAATCGGAGTAATCCTCCCCAGTTCACAACCCAATATGCCAAGTGCCCTCCAGGCATGAATCTTTAATTTAACGACACCATCACAAACTTCATACTTGGTTTACATCTTTAATCAATCAAGTGATCATATGCCACACTTATATAATCTTCCCGTGGGACACACTCCCACAACCTACCACAACAATATCTGGAGTGTACCTCCAAATCATCGGTCGCACTAATGCTGAAGAGCGATCAAGAATCATTAACCAGGATGCAAAACCCTTTTTACAAAACACCAATCTTAGGTGACGCTGAAGACAATACCAACTTACCGTAAACATCGAAACTCATCCGAGCTCATGACATCTTGTCGAAAATTTTCCTTCACTCGTGCCATTCTCGACCCAATTTATATAACCAGAACTGATTCACCAGCATGCATCAAACTCGAACCAATATAGCATATAATCGTGTAATCGACCTATTTAATAGCAAACTCCCCAACTTGGCTCAAAGCCATAGATCAAAACGCACTCAATAAATCACAACGCATGTATTCTATTGTTGCTGTAATACCATAGTGAGATTAAACTCACTCCTTCATAAGCTCGTGGGAACACAAATCATCTGGAATTTTAATTCTTCTGCAATTTTTGCATTTACTCACACAACAGTTAAGCCCACTCTCTAGGCGACCAAATTTTTACTAAGTCCCAAATTTTTCAAAAATTTCGGCAGAGTCTCCTTTGTAATTGGGCCTATCCACCTGCCAGAGAATCACCAAAACCATCCTAACAACACATCCACAACTTGACAAAGCATCACAATGCATATCAATTACATAAATCTCAATACTACATGTATTATACTATCAAAATTGATACATGGACATGCGTTGCACCTATTTGAATCATAACACATAGAAAATACCTTTCAATCCCCCATTATTGGGCTATTCAACTGAGTAAGAACATATTCTTTCTTTAAATGTTTTCGACCTTCAAGGTGGTCTCCTTGACTCAACTATTTCATCATAATACATTTACAGAAGCGATCCCAGCTTCCAGACTTATCTAACTAGTATGACAAATAGATTTCCCTCATAAGCCAATTACCCATTAGTTTTACCTTTAGTTACTCTTTTTGGTATACCTTCCACTACCATACACATTACTCATGACGTGGATATCCAACCGTCATTCTGGCTAATAAGGACAATAATGAACATATGAGTTCAAAGCACTTGCTCACAAAATCAGCACCTCGGTGCTCAAGCCATTGGCAAAGATTCGGCCTCAAGTCCTTCAGACTGGCCTAACATCAAACTCAAAACGACCAAGTCTCGCCCTTCGATCGGGGAATTACAAGCCATCAAGGCACATCTAATACTGAGCATTCGTTCGCGTATACGAATACGTGGAAGGAATTGTAAAAGTTACTTTTTCAAGCTGAATCAAGGACGCACGATAAGAATTCAAGAATATGAAGTTTTTCCTAAAGGTTCTGCAGCCTCTCGAGGATAAATACAGACGTCTCCGTACCGATCCGCGAGACTCTACTAAACCAGCTCATGACTCGCGAGACCTAGTAACCTAGACTCTGATACCAACTTGTCACGACCCAAAATCCCAACCCGGTCGTGATGGCGCCTCTCGTGAGGACAAGGCCAGCCAATCAACAAAACAGTACATCTCTTTATAATTACTTAGCAGGAATAAGTCTAAATCATGGGCAATATAATCTTAAATGCGAAATAAACGTGATAGAACAAGGAAAACCATCCCAACTCAGCCCGAAATCGGGGTGTCACAAGTCATGAGCTACTACCGAGTTTACTAATATTTTACAAAGTCTGAAATTATCATAAATAACAAAGATAAAGGAGAAAACGGGGCTGCGGACGTCAACAGCTACCTCGTTACTCCTAGTCACCGCCTGGCCTGGAAAGAATCAGCGCTCAGGAGCGAACTCAGCTCTGCCTGTATCTGCACACATGGTGCAGGGAGTAATGTGAGTACTCCGACCCAGTGAGTAATAAAAATAAATAACGACTGAAAACATGAAATCTCATAACGGCACAATATAGCGCTATCCCAAGCAGTAAAATCAGTTATACAGTAAAATAGTGAGTATCAGATACAAATACATGAATATAATGCAATGCATATGATGGTACATTCCCGTACCCACTGCGGCGTGCAGCCCGAGCCATCCCTATTTATTTATCGTCGACGGCGCTCACTGGGGGTGTGTACAGACTCCGGAGGGGCTCCTACAGCCCAAGCGCAATATCTTGGTCAGTCATTGTTACCTGACCGGTCAGCCATTGTTACCTGACCAATTTATATCATACAGTGCCATTGTTACCACTGTTCAAGTATATCATCCAGTGTCATTGTTACCACTATTTCAAGTATATCACACAGTGTCATTGTTACCACTGTTTCAAGTATATCACACAGTGTCATTGTTACCACTGTTTCAAGTCACTTTATAATCAGTCCAGAAAATAATATAATAAGCCCCTTGGGCATTTACAAAACAGAAGTTCCCAGCCCGGAATACATTTAAAAATATCATTTAAGTTTTCAACACTTAGAATTATGGCTGAGTTTGCAAAACAGCATTTAAAACCTTGGACTGAAATTAAATGATATGCAAATCATGCTAAGCAGTAATATTAATTCCCGAAGGATTCTACAAGTCGGCACAAAGCCCCCAAACGTGGCATTAAGCCCAAATATCATCAATACATGTGCGTATCAGTCGCCAACATATTATAAGTATCAATTCAATGTGCGAATCAGTCGCCAATATACTATAATTATCACTCGGGATGGACCAAGTCACAATCCCCAATCATATACAACCCCGCACCTGCCATGGGATGCATGTCACGCCTCAATATAGCGTTACGATGTGAAAGTCCGGGGTTTCAAACCCTCAGAACAGCAGTTGCATCAATTACTCACCTCTAGCTCGCTATGCCCTTGCCTCTCTAATTGGCCTCCTCGTGTGACGAATCTGCCAAAAATCACACAAACCTCGATGAAGTTCGATTTCTAAAAGACGGGGTTTTAACCATACATATCTGAATTTCGCCCCTTAATGATACTATAATGATCCCATAAATTATGCCATTTAGGCATATTATCAAACATCTTGTAGGCATAAATATTTACACCTCTTAACTATAGCATTGGTTCCTCCAACTATCACCGTTAACAAACAATTCATCACACTATTATTCTTTAACAATTTATACTTCTAACATCATATGTGTGATCAACCATTCACACCCAAACCAACAAAAATTCCATCAAATAAACACCTTTAAAACCCTACCATGTTCATGTATTTAAATTGGGAATTTATGGCTTCCAACCACCATACAATAAGTTGTAATACTTGATTCATACTCATATTTCCATAATATATCCATATATGTGAGTCTAAGGGTGTAGGATTACCTTTTGGAAGAAATCTTGCAAAACCCTCCTTTGAGTTCTTGAAGGAATTTCTTGAAAATCTAAGGATTTTTAAGATCAATCCATGTTAATATAAGTGTTTGGGAGTAGTAATCAACTCAAAATACTCCAAAAATCTTACCTTAGGATCATAGGGATGAAGTTTGGGACGAAATCCCCTTGAGAGAGCAAGCCTTAACCCCAAAAATGAGTTGGGAACTCTCTAGGCCGGTCTTGGGGTACTTAAAAACCTTCAGTCGCATAGTTCGCGCGTTGTTCGCGCGTTTGTTCGCGCGTTTTGCTGAACATTCTGCCTCAGACGCGTGAAATGCGCAACTTCGCGCGATACTTCGCACGCTCTGACACCTGACCAGTGAAATGGTCATAACTTCCTGTATACACTTCCAAATGATGAACGGTTTGTTGAATTGGAAACTAGACTCAAAGTGCTTTAATTTGATAGGTTGTATCTCACACAACCCCTTATATAACGAGAGATATTATCGTTCAAAGACAGGCCTTGTGCGCACTTATTTACTACTTTCGTCTATTATGAAATTTCCAACTTGAAAAGTTCCCGTTAGCCATCCGAAATCATCCCGAGGTCCTCGGGACCTCAACCAAAAATACCAATACATCTTATAATATTATTCAAACTTGTTCCAATTATCAAAACACCTCGACTAATACCAAAATTATCGAATTACACCGAATTCAAGTCTAAGTTCCTTTAAAACTTCCAAAACGCGCTTTCGATCAAAACTCGACCAAAATATGTCCGAATGACTTGAAATTTTGCACACATATCCAAAATGACATAACGAAGCTACAGAAATTCTCAGAACTCCATTCCGACCGTCGGATCAAAATTTCACCTATCAACCGGAAATCGCCAATATACTAACTTCGCCAAAATAAGCTAATTTCTTACCGGACCTCCAAAATTAATTCTGATTGCGCTCCAAGGCCTTAAATCATCCCCCGAAACTAACTGAATCATCGGAATTCAATTCCGAGCCCTCTAACTCACAAGTCAACGTCCGGTTGACTTTTTCAAACTAAATCTTCCTTAAAGAGACTAATTGTCCCATTTCATACCAAACTCGATCCGAATTGACTCAAATTCACTAAGTACACATATTGAAACATGAATAAGCATTTAACGGGGAATACGGGACGTAAATACAGGAAACGACGGTTCGGGTCGTCACATTCTCCCCAACTAAAACAAATGCTCGTCCTCGAGCGAGTTAAGAAACATACCTAGAGTTTCAAATAGGTGCGGGTACCTGCTCCGCATCTCCTGCTCGGTCTCTCAAGTAGCCTCCTCCACGGGACGACCTCTCCACTGTACTTTCACTGATGTTATATCTTTTGATCTCAATTTTTGAACCTGTCGACTCAAAATAGCCAATGGCTCCACATTATAAGTCAAATTTTCATCTAACGGTACTGTACTGAAATCCAATATATGAGATGGGTCCCCAATATACTTTCGGAGCATAGAAACATGGAATACCGGGTGAACACCCGACAAACTAGGTGGCAAGGCAAGCATATAGGCCACCTCTCCAACCTTCCTAAGTATTTCAAAAGGTCCAATAAATCGCGGACTTATCTTTCCTTTCTTTCCAAATCTCATAACACCATTCATGGGTGAAACCTTCAGCAAAACCTTCTCACCCGCCATGAATGACACATCTTGGACCTTCTAGTCCGCATAACTCTTCTGACGCGACTGAGCTGTGCGAAGTCTTTCTTGAATTACCTTCACCTTTTCTAAGGCATCCTGGACCAATTCTGTCCCCAACAACTTAGCCTCGCTAGGCTCAAACCAACCCACTGGAGTTGTACACCGCCTCCCATATAAGGCCTCATACGGTACCATCTGAATACAGGACTGATAGCTGTTGTTGTAGGCAAACTCTGCAAGTGGTAAAAATTCAACCCAAGAACTTCCAAAAATCAATCACGCAGGCACGCAACATATCCTCCAATATCTAAATAGTACGCTCGGACTTTCCGTCCGTCTGAGGATGAAATGCTGAACTCAACTCCACCTGAGTGCCCAACTCGTGCTGAAAAGTCCTCCAAAACTAAGAAGTGAACTGAGTACCTCTATCCGAAATAATAGTAACTGGAACACCATGCAACCGCACAATCTCCTGAATAAAGATCCTAGCCAGCCGCTCCGCAGAATATGTGGTACACACCGGAATGAAATGCACTGACTTGGTCAGCCTATCCATAATGACCCAAATCGAATCAAAATTCTTCAAAGTCCGAGAAAGGCCACTCATGAAATCCATAGTAACTCTCTCCCATTTCCACTCAGGAATAATCATCTGCTGAAGCAAACCGCCCGGTCTCTGATGCTCATATTTTACCTGCTGACAGTTGAGACACCGAGCCACATATCCCACAATGTCTTTCCTCATTCTCCTCCACCAATAATGCTGTCTCAAGTCTTGATACATCTTCGCAGCACCCGGATGGATGGAATACCGTGAACTGTGGGCCTCCTCAAGAATCAAATCTCTAAGCCCATCAACATCGGGCACACAAATACGGCCATACATCCTCAATACGCCATCATCACCTATAGTCACATCTTTGGCATTATCATGCTGAACTCTGTCCTTAAGGACAAGAAAATGCGGATCATCATACTGGTGCTCTCTGATGCGATCATATAAGGAAGATCGAGAAACCACACTAGCCAATACCCGGCTAGGCTCAGAAATATCTAACCGCACCAACTGATTGGCCAAGGTCTGAACATCAACTGCAAGAGGCCTCTCCCCAACTGGGATGTAAGCCAAACTCCCCATACTGACTGCCTTTCGGCTCAACGCATCGGCCACTACATTGGCCTTTTTCTGAAACATATAACCTCTACAAATCACTATGATTAGAAATACAATTTCCTTAATCATCTGAAGATCATTCACCCTAATCATCTGAAGCTCATTCCTCTAATCACCTAAAGCTGCCCGTACTGCCTAAGAATGTTATGAATTTCCATTCAAAACTGAACTATAATCTTACACACGCAAATCTCAATCCTTCACAACATGTCGTATATACCATATCATCCTAAGGTAACATGAGGACTTCGCCTCCCTTCCGAACCATGAACGTTTACGTACTCAATTAGTCAAGAACTTCTATTGATCCCATCTAGAAGAAAAATTATTACACATCCCATGCTCTGCAGGACATACATAGGTCTTGTTCAATTTTTTTTTTTACAATACCGACACGACGGATGAGGTCCGTATAAATTCATAACACCGCCGAATCAAATATTCATTGGGTCTACACTTCTGGCAAGAACTATCACCTCATTCTGAACCAAATAATGGTCTTAGCACCTTAATTTACTTCATATACTCAGATTGCACTGATCTCGAATTCAATGATCTCGTCTCACCCATTACGAACTGCTCAGTCAATAAACATAATCAAAAGTCGCATATGATGCCTCAATATACCAATAGGCTACCAATTCGAACGCGGTACAAAAGGAAAACAAACTCGGGAAGGAATTACCAATCCCACTCACTACTACGGACTTTCCTTAGAAAACAGGTAGCAAGGCATACAAAATAGCATATAGAAAACTATACTCAAATTCACACTGTTGCGGCATGCAACCCGATCCAGATAACATACCCATGGCGGCGTGCCACCCGATCCACACATAGATCTCACATAAGGAGATGCACATCGAGCCAAATTTGCTCATTACAACAAAATACCGAGTATCGCTCATAAGCATGCTAAGTGCATAATAATATCTCTGAGGGACATATAGCGTTATAAGCTACAAAACTCAACAACTGAGGTGCGATGTACAATCTGAATTTCAAGAGCCAAGATGCTCATATAATGTCATTCCTACGTGGATTCTCAACACATAGAAATTTCTCAAGTCGTCTCACAACTCACACAACGCAATGCATCACTGCGCGAAATATCTGACAGGAAACATCAACCTAACTACTCCATGAGGACCGCATTACAAAAATGAACAAATCTGGCCTGATATAGAGCCATTATTCACATAAAATTCACTCACCGACTTCAAGTTGATTCTGATCACACTGAACTAGTCTGATAACCTTTCAAAGGTCCATAATAACTTCCATTTTCTTCATAAAACACAAGAACAACCATCACAATCGGAGTAATCCTCCCCAGTTCACAACCCAATATGCCAAGTGCCCTCCAGGCATGAATCTTTAATTTAACGACACCATCACAAACTTCATACTTGGTTTACATCTTTAATCAATCAAGTGATCATATGCCACACTTATATAATCTTCCCGTGGGACACACTCACACAACCTACCACAACAATATCTGGAGTGTACCTCCAGATCATCGGTCGCACTAATGCTGAAGAGCGATCAAGAATCATTAACCAGGATGCAAAACCCTTTTTACAAAACACCGATCTTAGGTGACGCTGAAGACAATACCAACTTACCGTAAACATCGAAACTCATCCGAGCTCATGACATCTTGTCGAAAATTTTCCTTCACTCGTGCCATTCTCGACCCAATTTCCATAACCAGAACTGATTCACCAGCATGCATCAAACTCGAACCAATATAGCATATAATCGTGTAATCGACCTATTTAATAGCAAACTCCCCAACTTGGCTCAAAGCCATAGATCAAAACGCACGCAATAAATCACAACGCATGTATTCTATTGTTGCTGTAATACCATAGTGAGATTAAACTCACTCCTTCATAAGCTCGTGGGAACACAAATCATCTGGAATTTTAATTTTTCTGCAATTTTTGCATTTACTCACACAACAGTTAAGCCCACTCTCTAGGCGACCAAATTTTTACTAAGTCCCAAATTTTTCAAAACTTTCGGCAGAGTCTCCTTTGTAATTGGGCCTATCCACCTGCCAGAGAATCACCAAAATCATCCTAACAACACATCCACAACTTGACAAAGCATCACAATGCATATCAATTACATAAATCTCAATACTACATGAATTATACTATCAAAATTGATACATGGACATGCGTTGCACCTATTTGAATCATAACACATAGAAAATACCTTTCAATCCCCCATTATTGGGTTATTCAACTGAGTAAGAACATATTCTTTCTTTAAATGTTTTCGACCTTCAAGGTGGTCTCCTTGACTCAACTATTTTATCATAATACATTTACAGAAGCGATCCCAGCTTCCAGACTTATCTAACTAGTATGACAAATAGATTTCCCTCATAAGCCAATTACCCATTAGCTTTACCTTTAGTTACTCTTTTTGGTATACCTTCCACTACCATACACATTACTCATGACGTGGATATCCAACCGTCATTCCGGCTAATAAGGACAATAATGAACATATGAGTTCAAAGCACTTGCTCACAAAATCAGCACCTCGGTGCTCAAGCCATTGGCAAAGATTCGGCCTCAAGTCCTTCAGACTGGCCTAACATCAAACTCAAAACGACCAAGTCTCGCCCTTCGATCGGGGAATTACAAGCCATCAAGGCACATCTAATACTAAGCATTCGTTCGCGTATACGAATACGTGGAAGGAATTGTAAAAGTTACTTTTTCAAGCTGAATCAAGGACGCACGATAAGAATTCAAGAATATGAAGTTTTCCTAAAGGTTCTGCAGCCTCTCGAGGATAAATACAGACGTCTCCGTACCGATCCGCAAGACTCTACTAAACCAGATCATGACTCGCGAGACCTAGTAACCTAGGCTCTGATACCAACTTGTCACGACCCAAAATCCCAACCCGGTCGTGATGGCGCCTCTCGTGAGGACAAGGCCAACCAATCAACAAAACAGTATATATCTTTATAATTACTTAGCAGGAATAAGTCTAAATCATGGGCAATATAATCATAAATGTTAAATAAACGTGATAGAACAAAGAAAATCATCCCAACTCAGCCCGAAATCGGGGTGTCACAAGTCATGAGCTACTACCGAGTTTACTAATATTTTACAAAGTCTGAAATTGCCATGGGATGCATGTCATGCCTCAATATAGCGTTACGATGTGAAAGTCCGGGGTTTCAAACCCTCAGAACAGCAGTTGCATCAATTACTCACCTCTAGCTCGCTATGCCCTTGCCTCTCTAATTGGCCTCCTCGTGTGACGAATCTGCCAAAAATACACAAACCTCGATGAAGTTTGATTTCTAAAAGATGGGGTTTTAACCATACATATCTGAATTTCGCCCCTTAATGATACTATAATGATCCCATAAATTATGCCATTTAGGCATATTATCAAACATCTTGTAGGCATAAATATTTACACCTCTTAACTATAGCATTGGTTCCTCCAACTATCACCGTTAACCAAAAATTCATCACACTATTATTCTTTAACAATTTATACTTCCTAACATCACATGTGTGATCAACCATTCACACCCAAACCAACAAAAATTCCATCAAATAAACACCTTTAAATCCCTACCATGTTCATGTATTTAAATTGGGAATTTATGGCTTCCAACCACCATACAATAAGTTGTAATACTTGATTCATACTCATATTTCCATAATATATCCATATATGTGAGTCTAAGGGTGTAGGATTACCTTTTGGAAGAAATCTTGCAAAACCCTCCTTTGAGTTCTTGAAGGAATTTCTTGAAAATCTAAGGATTTTTAAGATCAATCCATGTTAATATAAGTGTTTGGGAGTAGTAATCAACTCAAAATACTCCAAAAATCTTACCTTAGGATCATAGGGATGAAGTTTGGGACGAAATCCCCTTGAGAGAGCAAGCCTTAACCCCAAAAATGAGCTGGGAACTCTCTAGGCTGGTCTTGGGGTACTTAAAAACCTTCAGTCGCGTAGTTCGCGCGTTGTTCGCGCGTTTGTTCGCGCGTTTTGCTGAACATTCTACCTCAGACGCGCGAAATGCGCAACTTCGCGCGATACTTCGCGCGCTCTGACACCTGACCAGTGAAATGGTCATAACTTCCTGTATACACTTCCAAATGACAAACGGTTTGTTGAATTGGAAACTAGACTCAAAGAGCTTTAATTTTATAGGTTGTATCTCACACAACTCCTTATATAACGAGAGATATTATCGTTCAAAGACAGGCCTTGTGCGCACTTATTTACTACTTTCGTCTATTATGAAATTTCCAACTTGAAAAGTTCCCGTTAGCCATCCGAAATCATCCCGAGGTCCTCGGGACCTCAACCAAAAATACCAATACATCTTATAATATTATTCAAACTTGTTCCAATTATCAAAACACCTCGACTAATACAAAAATTATCGAATTACACCGAATTCAAGTCTAAGTTCCTTTAAAACTTCCAAAACGCGCTTTCAATCAAAACTCGACCAAATTATGTCCGAATGACTTGAAATTTTGCACACATATCCAAAATGGCATAACGAAGCTACAGAAATTCTCGGAACTCCATTCCGACCGTCGGATCAAAATTTCACTTATCAACCGGAAATCGCCAAAATACTAACTTCGCCAAAATGAGCTAATTTCTTACCGGACCTCCAAAATTAATTCCGATTGCGCTCCTAGGCCTTAAATCATCCCCCGAAACTAACCGAATCATCGGAATTCAATTCCGAGCCCTATAACTCACAAGTCAACGTCCAGTTGACTTTTCCAAACTAATTCTTCCTTAAAGAGACTAATTGTCCCATTTCATACCAAACTCGATCCGAATTGACTCAAATTCACCAAGTACACATATTGAAACATGAATAAGCATTTAACGGGGAATACGAGACGTAAATACAGGAAACGACGGTTCGGGTCATTACATCATGGTTGCTGAAAGAAGAAAAGCGAAATAGTCACGGGAAGTACAAACTCTTTTTTAAAAAAAAGAAAAGAGAAGAGAGAAAGTTGTAAAGAAAACTTACGTGCAAAATTTCACTTTTCAGGGAATGGCATATTTTCTTCACCTACTAACCCTAACGTAGGAGCAGCGACAAATCGAGCATACCAACCACTATCTTTATCGTCCTCAGGGCTGACTAATACCCTCTTACTCCTCGCCACCAAAGTAAAAATCCCATGACGGAATAACTTAGGGGAGTAGAGATGGATTAGATGAAAGAAGGTGAAAGGAAATTGAGCCAAATTAGCCAAATACCTTAAACATGCAACAACCCTCCATACAATAGGGCCAATTTCACGACCCAAAAATCCCTCCGAAGGAGTCGTGATGACACCTAGTCTCTAAACTAGGCAAGCTAACATTAACTGAAATAACATTGATATTCATTAACTTCAAATGAAATTTCTCTAAACAATTTACAATTCCCAAAACCGGTAGTACAAGTCATAAGCTTTTCTAAGAGTAGTTATATAAATAAATACATCTCTGTTCCGAAACAAAGGGAACAAATGGAAATAAGTACAATTGAAGGTGACTCTGAGGACTACGAACGCTGCAACAGGTTTACCTTGAGACTTCACACCAACGAATAGCTAATATCGATCAAATACCTGGATCTGTACACAAAAATATACAGAAGTGTAGTATTAGCACAACCGACCCCATGTGCTGGTAAATGCCTAGCTTAACCTCGGCGAAGTAGTGACGAGGCTAGGACCAGACTAACCAAATAAACCTGTGCAATATAGCGTACAAAATAATAGGAAGAAGATAACAATGGTGGCAACAATGATCAACAGGTGATATAATTAGCAGGCAACAATAATACCATAAATACTTCTCAACAAATAATAAATTCAAGTGCAATTAATTAATCGAGTCCTTCAAATATAAATCTTTCGCCTATAAATTCTTCAAGTAATAATCTCTAAGATAATATGCTTTTCAATAAATATATTTCGAATATATTTCCTTCAAATAAGTATCTTCACATCTTTCGAATATAATTCTTTCGAGTAAAGGTCACCTTGTGACGCCTCATTTCACAATCATAAACAATATAGATCTCAACCCACTTTCATATTTTTACGGCACCTCGTGCCCATATTTATATCACAACCGCACAGACAACTCACGTGCCATTTAATATAATATTTTCCCCAGCACCTTGTGCCCACATATTTTTGTCTCACATTGCACAACAATATTCTCATGTTACTCAGTTTATAGGTTCCATAATCCAAAACAATTAAGAACGTTCAAGGAGCCTCATTCCCTTAACATAAAGTAGAGTACAACTTCCAACCCAATTAGGAAATCAACAAGAAAAAATGAAGTTATTCTATATTTATTTTTTTAGAAATCATTTGATAAAGAAAATACCCTTTTCAATTAAAGTACAATATCGAATGAATTATTACCTTTAATACGAGAAATCAATAAATTAAAACATAGAAAATTTCCTTTTTAAGTAAAGTAAAACCTCAAATGGTTTAAGAAAAATTTAGCTAAGAAATCAATTAAGTTAAAAATGTAACAATTGTTGAAACTTGAAGTATTAACATAAAAAATAATTAGGCGAGGTATTGTAAACACTATGGATTCCAACACAAAGGATCACAACAGAAAATGGATCTAAACAGTTAATACACTTGAATTATTAATAACAAGTAAACACATCAAACAGAAAGTGCACGACATCGCCGTTCGTGCTTTAACACTCTCTCACCAAAACAATACACGGCATCACCCTTCGTGCTTTAACACTCTCTCACAAAAAGAATACACGGCATCACCCTTCGTGCTTTACACTCTTCCTCACCCAAACAACAAACACAAGACAAATAGGGTAAGGGAATCTATAACATCGAAATAAAACCAAGTAAGAACAGAAAATCAGTAAATAAACGTAAAGGACAGCATAACTCAATTAGAATTAGGAAAAATCAAGGACAAGTGCACGGCATCACCCTTCGTGTTCTTACTATCGTCCTCACCATAAGAATCAACATAAACTGCACGGCATCACCCTTTGTGCTTTTACTCTCATCCTCACCATAAAATCAATATAATAGGCACGGAATGGTGCATCGTGCGGCACGGCATCACCTTTCGTGGTTTACACTCTTTCCTTACAAATCATACACGGCATCACCCTTCGTGCTTTAACACTCTCTTCCTCACCCAAACAACAATCACAAGAAATAAGGGTAAGGGAATAAATGAAATTACAATAAAATCCCCGCAAGGGAACAATAGTACAACAATCAAATCCCGGCAAGGAGACAATATCATGATTCTCTCTCTCCTTTCTTCTTTCACATTTACTTCACAACTTGAGCCAATGCTCTATAATGTTCAATGATTCTATTCTTAACTTGAGCCAATGTTCTACAATGTTTAACAATTCAATTCTCAACTTGAGCCAACGCTCTACCATGTTCAATTAACAATAATACTTCCACAAGTCATATTCCTCAATAGAAATTATCATATAGAGCATGAACAATATGAAACGGAGTCACATTAATCAAAGTATAAGACTCACGGGCATGCTTGACACCAATGTATAGATACTCGTCACCATGCCTATACGTCGTGCTCAACAAACAACACATAGCAAATAGGACACAACTCCTAATCCCTCAAGCTAAGGTTAGACCAAACACTTACCTCGCTTTGCAACCAATTTGAAATTCCAACAAGCCTTTGCCTCGCGCATTCGTCCGAAGCTTCAAATCTAGTCATAATAATTCAATATACTCAATATAAATCGTACGAATTAATTCCATATGAAAATATTAATTTTCCAACAAAAATCCGAAATTTAACTTAGAATCACCCGTGTGGACCACGTCTCGAAATCCGACAAAACTTACAAAATCCGACAACCCATTCAACCACGAGTCTAACCATACCAATTTTACCAAAATCCGACATCAACTCGACCCTTAAATCTTCAAATTAAACCAAGAGGGCTTTCAAGATTTTACCAACTAAAATCACTAATTAAATGTTAAAAACAGCGATGGATTCGATTAATCTAACCAAAATTGAGTTAAGAACACTTACCCCGATGTTTTCCTTGAAAATCTCTCGAAAAATCGCCGAGCTCCCTTGGTCCAAAAATGTTAAAAATGGCTGAAACCAAGAAATAAAGCTTCTGCCCAGGTATTTACTCTTCGCGATCGCGGAAAATGCTTTGCGATTGCGAAGAACAACTTTTCTCAGCCCAAAATTTGCCCTTCGCGATCACGGACAATGATTCGTGATCGTGAAGAACAATTCCCAGCTCTTCCGGACAGCCTCCAGTATAATGGTTATAACCTTTTGCACACAACTCCAAATGATAAATGGTTTGATATTCTGAAAACTAGACACAAAGGGCTATTATTTCATATGTTGCTCATTCCCTGACTCCTTAAAAAGTGCGAGATATAAGCTTCCAAAATCAGCCATATATATTAGAGACCTTCCTGGACAGCCTATAGTGTAACCACCATAACTTTTTGTACACAACTTTAAATTCCAATTAATTTATATTTCTGAAAACTAGAAACAAAGTGATACAACTTTCATTTTTGGATCATCTCCAAATTCCTTAGAGATTGTGAGATATAAGCTTTCAAAATGGGATCAACGCAACAGAATATTTGTTCTTCGCGATCGCGAAGCATTGTACGCGATTGCGAAGCACTGGCACTTTTTTCGCATTTTACTCATTGCGGTCGCGTCCAATTTCCCGCGATAGCATAGAACACTGCTGTAGCCAAAAACTAGCAGCTAAAAATAGCTTAGAAATGGTCCGGAATCACCCTGAAACTCACCCGAGGACACCCGGGACCTCAACCAAACATGCCAACCAATCCTAAAACATCATTCAAACTTGTTCCAATCTTCGGAACGCTCAAAACAACATCAAAACACAAATTTTATATCGGATTCAAGCCTAAGAATTCCAAAAACTCTCAAATTACGTTTTTGATCAAAAAGTCTATCAAACCTCGTCTGAATGACCTGAAATTTGGCACACACGTCACATTCAACACTACAAAGCTACTCCAACTTCTGGAATTCCATTCCGGCCCTCAGATCAAAATCTCACTATCGAACCGGAAACTTCAAAAATTCAGCTTGCGGCATTTCAAGCCTAAATTAGCTACGGACCTCCAAAACATAATCTGAACATGCTCCTAAACCCAAAATCACCCAACGGAGCTAACAGAACCATCAGAATTTTGTTCCGAGTCCGTCTTCACACTATTCCGACTATGGTCAAATTTCTAGAACTTAAGCTCTCATTTAGGGACTAAGTGTCCCAAAACTCTCTGAAACTCTAAATAATTCCTCCCGGCAACTAACAATAGCAGAAACAAATACGTAAATGTAATTAATAGGGGATCGGGGCGTAAATACTTAAAACGACAGGTCGGCTCATTACAGCCAATTTGTCCTAAAAACACATTGAAGAAGCGACAGAATTCAATGATAACATGATCAATAGGGGGTCTAAAGTCCAATGTAAAAGGATATGTATATACAAAAGAAAAGCTAGCCATGAAAGAAGTAATCCTTTGATATGAATTAGGGATCAGAATTGGGAAATCAAACCAGAGATCAAACCTTCAGTAATCTGTGAAGGGTAAACATCAGCACATTCATGAGAGGACATATAGGAAACCTGGTTTCTAATTGATTCTCTATCAGTATAAAAAGAAATTTCAAAAGGGATAATTTCATCTAATGTAGGTTCATGGATTGGCTCATTGGAATCCCTACTTCTGGCAGATGATCTATGTGTAAGAGAAGCCCTTGTTCTAGAATATGAAAGAGGAGTGGAACTAGGTAGAGAACAAGAAGAACCTCAAACAGAAACTGACCCTAAACTACGTAGCCTACCCTCTCTCCTGCTCCTAGTAGGAGCAAGGGAAAGTTCATCTACGATAAGAACTTTTTGAGGATCTTGGTTTAAAGAAGCCATAGTTGTACAAAGAGGGAGAAAAGATTGAATAATCAATAATGGAATACTTTTCTATGAAAGAAAAGATAACAGATATATTTATACTTAGAAGAAACCGTCAACCAAAAAGGTAATAATGGGAACGTCATAATGAAAACTGCCACTTCGTGATTGATGAAGTAGTAAAAAAGTCTTAAAAGACGCAGAAGGACAACATAACCAATCAAAAATCACCACGTGTCACATGTATTAAATGGAAGTGACATGTGAAGCGTCAGTTCTGGAAAATGTATAATGATACGTGAGAATGAAGGCAAAAATTCCCACTTTAATGAGATCCACTTTCCAAATATTCAATTGCTGAATAAATGGCAAGTTGGGGTCTATCTGTATTGGAGAAAATTGAGTTAACATTTGGAATTAATTATGTGCTGATATGTCAAGACACGTGGATCAATGGAATAATGATAGCTGTCAAAGAGTATTCAACGAGTCGCGAGCCTTAATAGATACAGGCAAAGATTCAAGAAAATAAGAAGGAACGGTTACGAACGATTACTTGGATCTCTTGATAATTTGAAGAGACATCGGAGGAATGAACCTAGTTAGCAAAAAGTACAAATACGTATTATCTGTAATTAATGAGCATCAATGATGGGGAATGTTATAGAATCTTCAGGAAACAGTTACGATTGTCAATTACAACATCACATTAATTCCATTAATTGCTCATAATGGCTCTATTATGAGAGGAAAGAAATGTAGTACTTACAAATAGCTATAAAAGGAGAGAAATAACATTTGTATGGGGACACACATTATTATTGGAATATACTGATTTACATTGCTTTATTTTGCTTACTCAGCTACTTCTCAATTCAATTCTTCTTTTTCATTAGATAATTATTTCTCTACTTGATTATCAGTAACCCGAGTTCTTCTAAAATTAGGCTTTGATCGAAATTCTTATTTTTTGGTTAAACAAGAACGATTGGTAAATTAATCTGTATGTTTTTTTCTTCAATAATGGTAGACTTTGTTCCAGGAGTAAAAGGAAAAGATATTGGTTTCCAGACTTCAAAGAAAATTGGTCCAATCTTGAAGAAACAGGCAAAGAGGCAATAGCTAAGTCAGTTAGGACAATTGGCCAACCATACAATGCAGAGTATTTTGGGATCAATGAAATCATGTTTACTAAGTAGGTTTAACGCGCACGAAATTGCAAAAAAAATCTTGTATGAGGCTGAATTCTATTTTCATTGTACAAAAAATATACTGGAAGCTCCGATTTAGAATTCGAAAAATGTCCAAATATGCCCTTGTACTATACGAAATTGAACATATTTTCCTTTCGTTAATACTTTAGCCCATATATGCCTTTACCGTCAAATAGTTGGTCAATATATGCCCTTGCAGTCAGATTGGTCCACATATGTCCTTTTTGTAGCGGAATCCACCCAAACTAGTTAGCTTTTTCTTTAATTGTATTAATGTGTATTACAAACACTATTTTCTTTTTATTAGTACTTTTTTCCTTTACATTTCTCTTTTCTTTCTTCCTTTTTTCCTTTTTCTTTCTCCCATATCTGATTTCCTCCATTACTAATGCCTTCTCCATTTTCATCACTAATTTCACGTGATTTTATTCATAAAAATCAAATCTACACCACCAAAAGCTTCCTAGCGAGAAGGCCCTAGTTCTTTTGAAAAGAAGAAGATGAAAATTGTCGGAGAAATTGTTTTAGTGGTGTAACTTTGGTGAAGGTAGGATATGATTATTCAGATTTTGAAGGTGTTGTTCACTATGGAGCTTCAAATCTGCAGGGAACAAAACCTTCAAAATCCGAATAATAATATCCTACCTTCACCCAATTAACACCATCGAAAAAAAATTCCGACAATTTTTTAGAAAGTTGTATTTGTAAACTAATTCTAGAAAATAAAAGCAGAATAATATATAAATAGAAAATGTAAAGAAACAAAAATCAATTCGAGCCTATTGAATTCACAGTGTTTCCTTAAGGAATTTAATCCCCTCCTAGTACCCAAGGTTATAGATTATTTTCTCCCAGGATAGAACAAATTATACACTGGTGTAGTGGTACTTCAAACCCAGTGTTTTAGCGAACACAAAGTTCGGTAGCAAATCACACTTATTGTTGCTTTGTTTGATGTTAAAAGTATGCAGAAGAAGGAGGAGAAACTCAAAATATCGTATGGAAATTCTGAGCAGAATAGTCTTGTATTTATAGCCAAAGTTGGGCTGAAATCTGAAGAGGTGCAACTCTTCAGAATGGTTGTTTATGAAAACGGCCACAGCATAAATGCCATAACATAAATGGCTATTTACTCAACAATAAAGAGGGAAAATTGAAAAGGGTAGTTTAATTTTCAGTTACACAACTGAAAAATGGATTGGATTTAATATTAATATTTATTTTAATATTAATATTCTATTATTAAACAAATATTTAATAACATTTCTATTAAAATTTTACTATTAACAAATAAATTTGGTCAAAAATATTAATCAATCAGTCGATCATTTGACCAAATTCAAATCCAAATCAGAATCTGAATCGAAGCCGAAGCTGAGTCGAGCGTGCGACGACGACGACGACGCGAGGCTTGCCTTCTTCTCAATTCTTTAAGAGCTAGAAGAAGAGCAATTGCTTATATACCCATAAAAAACCTCTTCCTCGTCCAATATGGGACAATGTCTCTTTGCCAATGGGAAAACTTAAAATTTCACTTAAAAATTTCATTTCCCTCCATTTCTCATTCACCCTATTTTAAGCATATCATATACTTAAAATCCCAACAATCCCCCACATGAATGGGGAATGTTTATATCACGGAAATATGCATGAAAAATAGTGTGATTCGCAAGCAAGGATTAATTGCATCTCGATAAGTAGGTTTCCCTATGAACTTTCCGTAATGAACTTATGTCAGATATACTCGGTCAATTGGTAGATTTGATTTCTTTGAACTGTCGAACTTTGGTGTATACCTAGACAACCATAAGTAACACAACCAATCCTTAACCGTCTTTGGTTTTCATTATTATGTTCGTTTCAGCCATGAATACCGCCCGGTTTTATAAGTGCGTAGAGAACAGACCTTACAAAGTTCTCCTTGAAGCGGCTAACACTACTTATATAGGTGATTCCTAAACGTGTCATCCCGTAGATACACTATTTGATATACCCCGTATCAAATTTAGAAATCATTAAAAACCCTTAATGCTTTATCCTTGGTACTTGAACATTGTCTCATCACGAGAATGGACCAAAAGTTTAGTTGACAATGTTGAACCGTCATTAATGACTTTGTTTGATCTCCTTGAACCTAGATCTTGGGATCTCTAGTCTTCTAGGTAGAGTTACCACCACTATGACTTGTTCTCAACCATAGTCCCATTCCCCTTGATGATTTCTCAACTACCTCTCTAGTTAGGCCTTTTGTAAGTGGACCCGACACATTATCACTTGACTTTACATAATTAATCGTGATAATTCCTCTAGAGAGTAATTGCCTAACGGTTTTATGTCTTTGTCGGATATGACGAGATTTACCGTTATATATAACGATCCCAGCCCTTCCAATTGTCGCTTGACTATCACAATGTATGCGTATTGGTGCCAATGGTTTGGGCCAAAATGGAATGTCTTCCAATAAATTTCGAAGCCATTTAGTTTCTTCACCGGCTTTATCTAAGTTTGTTTGGACGACTTCCAAGATACCGCTCCTCCATAAATAGTGAATACATATCCACTTGTGGACTTAGAATTAGTTGAACCGATGATCCAATTTGCATCACAGTATCCCTCAATCACTGTAGGATATTTATTGTAGTGCAAAGTAAAGCCCTGGGTATGTTCTAAATATTCCAAAACTCGTTTCATTGCCATCCAATGAGATTGACCTGGATTGCTCGTGTATTGACTCAATTTAATTATAGCACAAGCCATATCTGGTCGTGTACAATTCATGATGTACATTAAGCATCCCAACACACGAGCATAATCCAATTGTGATATACTTTGGCCTTTGTGCCTTTGTTCTTTGTTAATGTAAGATTCACATCAATTGGAGTCTTTGCAACTTTAAACCCTAAGTTCTTGAACTTTTCAAGTATTGTCTTAATATAATGAGATTGTGACAATGCCAGACCTTGAGGAGTCTTATGGATCATAATCCCCAGAATTAAATCAGTAACTCCCAAGTCTTTTATATCAAACTTGCTAGTTAGCATACGCTTAGTAGCATTTATGTTGGCAATGTCATTACTCATTATCAGCATATCATCTACATATAAGCAAACAATGACTATGTGATTTGGAACATTTTTAATGTACACACATTTATCACATTCATTTATCTTAAACCTGTTTGACAACATTGTTTGGTCAAATTTCACATGCCATTGTTTGGGTGCTTGTTTTAGTCCGTAAAGTTACTGAACAAGTCTACATACTTTCTTTTCTTTACCTGGAACCATAACCCTTCAGGTTGTTTCATGTAGATTTCTTCCTCCAAATATCTATTCAAGAAGGTCGTCTTAATGTCCATTTGATGAATTTCAAGACCATACACTGCAACTACAGCTTATACTACTAACATCCGTATGGACGTAATTCTCGTAACTGGAGAGTAAGTATCAAAATTTTCAAAACCTTCTCATTGTCTATACCCTTTGACTACAAGTCTTGCCTTAAACTTATCAATAGTGCCATCATCTTTCATTTTCCTCTTAAACATCCATTTAGAACCCAAAGGTTTATTTCCAGGAGGAAGATCAACCAATTCCCATGTATGATTGTTCAATATGGATTCTATTTCACTATTGAATGCCTCTTTCCATAATAATTATTCCGAAGAAGACATGGCTTCTTTAAATATTCGAGGCTCATTTTCCAACAAGAAAATCACAAAATCTGGTCCAAATAAAGTAGACGTTCTTTGACGTTTACTACGTCTTGGATCCTCCTAATTAAATGTACTTTCTTTTGTTTCTTACCGAGATCATTTAGATCCTTCACCAATCGACTCACATTCCTTTTTATACGGATATATATTTTCAAAGAACTTAGTATTATCTGATTCTATAACTGTATTATTATGAATATTGGGATTTTCTGATTTATGAACCAGAAATCGATATGCTTTACTATTGGTCGCATATCCTATGAAAACATAATCAACGGTTTTCGGTCCTATTTTCACCCTTTTGGGTTTAGGAACTTGAACTTTTGTCAAACACCCCCACACTTTAAAAATAATTCAAGTTGTGCTTCCTTCCTTTCCATTTTTCATATGGAATGGATTGTGTTTTGCTATGGGGTACTCGATTTAGTATTCGGCTAGCCGTAAGAACGGCTTCCCCCTCACAAGTTCTATGGCAAACCAGAACTTATCAATAATGCGTTCATCATCTCCTTTAACGAACGATTCTTTCTTTCTGCAATCCCATTGGATTGGGGCGTGTAAGGGGCCATTGTTTGATGAATAATTCTATATTCTAAACATATTTGTTCAAAAGGAGATTCATATTCACCATCCCAATCACTTCTTATCATTTTGATTTTCTTGTTAAGTTGCGTTTCAACTTCATTTTTGTATTGCTTGAATGTGTCTATTTCTTCATCTTTAATATTAAGTAAGTAAACATAACAATCTTGAGTACTATCGTCAATAAAAGTTATGAAATACTTCTTTCCACCGCGAGATGGTATTGACTTCATATCGTAAATATTTGTATGAATTAAGTCTAAAGGAGCTGAATTCCTTTTAGCTGACTTATACAGATGTTTAAAGTACTTAGATTCCACACATATTTGACATTTTGATTTATCGCATTCAAATATAGGCAATACTTCCAAATTAATCATTTTTCGCAAGGTTTTATAATTAACATGACCCAAACGTATATGTCATAATTCATTTGACTCAAGTAAGTAAGACAAAGCTAATTTTTTTTTCAACAACCATTACATTCAACTTGAAAAGGCCCTCGATGAGGTCCCCATTTCCTACAAATATATCGTTCTTACTTATTACAACCTTATCGGATACATTTAAAACCATTCTTAACAAGAAGTCCAGTAGAGACTAAATTCTTCCTAATCTCGGAAACATGAAGGACGTTGTTCAAAGTCACCACATTGCCGGAAGTCATTTTGAGAAATATCTTTCCACATCCTTTAATCTTGGCATTTGCAGCATTTCCCATAGAGAGTGTCTCATCGGGTCCAACAGGAGCATAAGTAGCAAAAACATCTCTAACAGCACAAACATGGCAAGTGGCTCCAGAATCAATCCACCACTCTTTAGGATTGCCCACCAAGTTCCATTCGGAAAGCATGACACACAAGTCATCAACATCATCACGCTTTTCAACCATGTTTGCTTAACCCTTCTTCTTGTCTTTCTTCGGAGCACGACACTCTGTAGATTTGTGTCCGACTTTTCCATAGTTGTAGCAATTTCCACTGAACCGCTTCTTGCTTGGGTTGTATTTCGGTCCAGAAGCCTTCTTTCTCTTTTTGTTCTCTTCAACAATATTTGCTCCCATTATTGTTGAGTTTCCACGACCTCTCTTGTTAGCAGCTTTATAGTCCTCTTCGATTCTCAACCAAACAATGAGATCTTCAAGTGACATCTCCTTGCGTTTGTGTTTCAAATAATTTTTGAAGTCCTTCCATAACGGAGAGAACTTCTCAATCATAGCTGCTACTTGGAATGCTTCATTGATGACAAGACCTTCAATGAAAATTCTGTTAGTAAACATAATAAAATAAATACTACCAACACTAGTATTAATTCTACTTATACCTTCAGCAAGGAGATCGTGAATAATCACTAGCAATTCCTGGACTTGGGTAATAACATACTTGCTATCTACCATTTTGTAGTCCAAAATTTTTACAGAAATGAACTTCTTCAACCCGACATCTTCAGTTTTGTATTTCTTTTCAAGAGCAATCTACAGTTCTTTTGACGTTTCCACGCCACTGTAGACGTTATACAAACTATCCTCCAGCCCACTTAGAATATAATTTTTGCACAAAAAATCTGAATGCTTCCACGCCTCAATCACGAGAAAGTGTTCAGTCTCTGGAGTTTCATCGGACAACACAGGAACATCTTTCTTGATGAACTTCTGGAGACTTAGAGTAGTCAAGTAGAAGAACATCTTTGCTACCAGCGCTTGAAATCAATCCCGAAAAATTCTCCGGGTTACTCCGCTGGTGCCAATGTTGTCAGTGTTGTTCGGCTCGTCGAGGCATTGGCAGTCACCATTGGAACAGCTTGGTTCACATTATCATTAGTCATTTCTGTAAAAGAATGACACAAACGTTAAAATCACATAGATTTTAATCTCCAATAGAGTACAAAACCACAAAGGTTTTACTCTACAGAAACAGTGAGTGTAACACAAATACAGAAAAATATATTAGATTCCTTAAGCTTGTTAGAAAGCAGTATTTGTAAACTAATTCTAGAAAAACAAAGCAGAATAATATATAAACAGAAAATGTAAAGAAGCAAATTAAAATCAATTCGAGCCCACTGAATTCAGAGTGTTTCCTTAAGGAATTTAATCCCCTCTAGGTACCCAAGGTTCTGGATTATTTCCTCCCAGGATAGAACAAATTACACACTGGTGTAGTGGTGTCACGACCCAAGATCCCTCCGAAGGAGTCGTGATGGCACCTAGTCTCTAAACTAAGTAAGCCTAACATTTTGCAGAAATAACCTTAATATTTATTAACTTAAATTTAAATAACTCTCAATAAATTACAATTCTCAAAATCGGTGGTACAAGTCATAAGCCTTTCTAAGAGCAGTTATACAAAATAATTACAACACTATTCCAAAATGAGAAGGAATCAATGGAATGTAAATACAACGAAGGTGACTCTGAGGCTTGCGAACGCAGCAATAGGATATCATGACTCTCCACCGCGATGACCCGTGCAGCTACTATCGATCAATACCTGGATCTGTACACAAAACTGTATAGAAGTGTAGTATGAGCACACCACGACGGTGCCTAGTATGTATCAAGACTAACCTTGGTGGGATAGTGACGAGGATCAGTCAAGACCCCAACTGGTCAAATGAAATGAACAGAATATGATAATACAACATTGAGATAAAGATAACGAAATAATACCAACAGCAGAAAGAAATCAAAATACCAACAGTAAGAACCATAAAGGGAGAACACGGGTGGTAACGAACGGTAACCAAGTAAATCAACATAGACAGCAGAAACAGAGACAAGTAAGAATGTATTCAATTAAAGAAGGAGATTCCCACTCAATCAATCACATCATGTCTAATACACAATCCCGACAATCTCAATCCTCGGTTTCTCATATCATAGTCTTAACTTCCGAACCTTCCCCATGCATGGCACCTTGTGCCCCCATATTTTCCATCCCACTTTTAACAACAGAATCGACATGCTATACAATACATAATGTCCGTACATTGAACTCAATATGTCCAGAAAGTCACATTTACCTAATATAAGTAAAATTACAATTTCTAAACTAATTGGGAAAGCCAGCGAGAAAAGATGAAATTGTTTCTTTTGGAATCATTTTAGTAAAGAAAGTACCGCTTTTAATTTAAAAATACAACATTGAATGAATTAATACCTTTAACAAGAGATTTAATAACTTAAAACGTAGTAGAAATTCCTTTTTAAGTAAAATACAACCTCAGACGGTTTAAGGGGGTATAATTGAGAAACTAATTGAATTACGGCTATACCAATTATTGAAGTTTGAAGTATTGGAGTATATATATATATATATATATATATATATATATATATATATATATATATATATATATATATATATTTATATATACATAAATATGGTGAGGTATTGAAAACATTGTAGGTTCTAACACAAAGGATCACAACAATAAAGGAATTTAAATAGTTTAAACACTTAAATTGATAACAACAAATAAACACAGCAGCAGAAAGTGCACGGCATTACCCTTCGTTCTTTTACTCTTGTCCTCACCATAAAAGTCAATATTCACTTTATTTTTTCTTGTTGCAGCATGCAACCTGATCCCAATCAAATAGTACTGTTGCGGCGTGCAACCCGATCCAAATCATATAATATTGTTGCAGCGTGCAACCCGATCCAAATTATATAATGATGTTGCGGCGTGCAACCCGATCCAAATCATATAATATTGTTGCGGCGTGTAACCCGATCCAAATAATATAATGATGTTGCGATGTGCAACCCGATCCAAATCATATAATATTATTGCGGTGTGCAACCCGATCCAAATCATATAATGATGTTGCGGCGTGCAACTCGATCCCATATAATATTGTTTCGGCGTGCAACCCGATCCCAATATACAAATCAACACTAATCACAAAAGAATCCCAGCAAGGGAACAATAAGGAATCAACCATATCCCGGCAAGTGAGTCAACAACAAGAATAAACACATCCCGGCAAGGGAACTAACAGTAAGGATTAAATATGTCCCGGCAAGGGAATCAGATCTAACCAAACTTGTACCGATAATTAACTTCACAATGAAACCTCAACTAAACAACAAGACATAATAATCACGTGATAACTACACCGGTAACCACAACAATTGGACATGTAACCTATTTGCACGAAGTCATAGAGGAACTCACAATCAAGAAGTATCAAAACAATAAGGAAGGCAATCACTTCAAATAAGGCAATTAAAGGTCAATGCAACAAGTAGGAATTCGAGGAAAGCTAGCAACATCATATGGAGCATATAGAGAATATTTAAGAAATTATTACACCTAATCATAACGGAATACTCTCCACATATTGAACATAAGGACCTAAGAACCCTAGAGCATATTTCCCACAAATAAGTCCGAGCACACACTCGTCACCTCGCATGCATGGACTACAATTAGCAAAGAAGACTCAATTCTAAGGGGAAGTCCCCCACACAAGGTTAGACTCGGTACTTACCTCAAAGATGACAAATCGATACTCTAAAATGCACTTCTCGAGTGAAAAGACCTCCAGACGGCTCAAATCTAACCAAATTAACTTCAAAGCACAAATAAAATACATAAGAAACTATTCTGTATCATAAAGTATCAATCTTTAACAAAATCCAGAAAACAATTGGTCCAAATGCTGACCCCCGGGTCTACGCCTCGGAACCCGATAAATTTTACAAAATCTGAATACCCATTCCAATATGAGTTCAACCATACAAAATTTATTAAATTCTGATACCATTTGGCCCCTCAAATCACGATTTTTTATTTTAGGAATTTTCTTCAAAAACCAACATTTTACTGAACCCAAATCACAGATTAAATGATAAAAATAAAGACAAATTCATGGAATATAATCAATTCTAAGTGAAGAATACTTACCCAATCATTTTGCTTGAAAAACCCACAGAGAATCGCCCAAAACCGAGAGCTAGAACTCCAAAAATGTTAAAAATGGCCTAACCCTCGATTTGGAAAACATATATTTTGCCCAGATAATAAAGCATCATGAAAGCGTAGGAAGTATCGCATTCGCGAAGAAAAAAAATGAATGCTTCCTTGATATGCTTCGCGAACGCGACAGCACGCACGCAAACGCAATGAAGGCAAATATTATGGCCCAGAGATTGCTCTTCGCGAACTAGTACGTGAACGCGAAGAGTGGAATTGCATAACTACGTGAACTCGATGAGGGATAAAGCAGAGCTTCGCGTACGCGAGGAGTGCGACACGAACGCGAAGAAGAATTTCCAGGTGATCAACAACAAAGCTTCGTGAACGCGAAAAGCTGTTCGCGATCGCGAAAGAGGATACCAGAAGCAGAAAACAACAATTCAAAAACAAGGGAAAATGACTCGTAGCCCACCCGAAACACACCTGAGGCCCCCAGGACCCCGTTCAAACACACAAACAAGTCATATAACCTATCACGGACTTGCTTGAGGTCTCAAATCACATCAAACAGCGCCGAAACATCGAATCACACCAAGAATCGAAAACTCGTGCCAAAACCTATCAATTCAACCCGTACTGATGCCAAATTTTGCAAACAAGTCCGAAATGACATAACAGAGTTGTTCCAACTCTCGGAATCGTATTCTGACCCCGATATTACAAAATTCAACTATGGGTCAAACATCTCCATTTTCCAAACTTCAACTTATTGAACTTTTGCTGAAACACCTCAAATTACCCTACGAACCTCCAAATCCGAATCCGAACGCGCGCCTAAGAAAATTCACCATACGAAGCTGTTGAGATCACCCACGACCCATTCCGGGGCCGTTTACTCAAAAGTTCAATTCCGGTCAAATTTTCACTGTTTAAACTTCCAAAACTAGGTTCCTTCTTCTAATCCAACTCCGATTCATCGGGAATCTGAATCCAACCATGCACACAAGTCGATATGCATCATGTGAAACTCCTCGAGACCTCAAACTACCAAATCGGGCGAAATTGGTCAAAATGACCAAACGGGTCGTTGCATCCTCCTCCACTTAAACATATGTTCGTCCTCGAACGTGCCTGGAGTCTTCCTAAATCCATCGAACCACTGCATGAGCTCACCATACATACACCTAGGGGCGATTCCCCATCACCCAACATTAGCAAAACTGACAATGCAACTTAATTGAAGATCTCATCTCCTCCTTAACCCATAACCTTAGAACAAAACCCAAACCTCAGCATCTGAAATTCATCATCGGATCAGAATTACATGTCATCACACTGCATGAGCCTTAACAAGTTGAATCAAGCCAAATTCCAATCCAGAATACAATAAAACGTCGCTCCACACAACTCAAATGCCCGAAGCAATAACATCTTACCACCATAGCTACTCAAATAGCATCTTGGATGTCGGCAATATACTTCACATTGAATACAACCTTGTTCTGGACCTCCACATCACTACTCATGATAAACAAACATGTGAAAACTCATAGCCGCCCATGAAGACAACAAGTCAAGCAGCTCTCTCGCCCGCCAAGGGCCATCACCCAAATCTTAGCAGAAACACCCTCATACTTCCAAACACCCCTCACCCCTAATACCATAGTACCAATCTCAGGTCTAAGAACCTCATCTCAGCCAGTACAAGCAGCACAACTAGCAACTCATCACGGAACCACACGGATTCTCACATTACACAATTCGTACACCAAACCAACAATAACTCAATTACGCAGCACAAGTAAAGAAAAGCAGAGTGTAAGACTTATCTAACGAGTACAACACATATAACAACAAAAGTGTAATTCTTTATCAAATCGTCCCACAGAGGGAAAACACAACACAAAATAAACACAAGGACATGGTATCCCACATAACATCCGCTAAGGCATGCAGCCCGCTCCCAAATACTCATCAAGCCAAAATGCACGAGCTACTGAACATATGAATACTGATATCAAGTATAACAGAGTGCACAAAAAAACTATGGGAAAATAAATGAAAGTGCTAAAACTTGAAAGAAGCAAGCACGACTAAGGTGAAATAAGCAAATCAACATCACAAGGGCTATCTTGGCCACATCACCATAAGGCCTGAACAGAATTACTAACTGCGGGGGAAATAATCATACAACCTCACACGTTGAAGACCCAATCATAATGAAATACTCTCCACATATTGAACATAAGGACCCAAGAACTCTAGAGCATATTTCTCACAAATAAGTGTGAGCACACACTCCGTATGCAAGGACTACAATTAGCATAGAAGACTCAATCCTAAGGGAAAGTCCCACACACAAGGTTAGGCAAGATACTTATCTCAAAGTCAACAAACCGATACTCTAAAATGCACTTCTGGAGTGAAAAGACCTCCGGACGGCTCAAATCTAACTAAATTAACTTCAAATAACAAATAAAACACATAAAAAACTATTCTGGATCATAAAGTCTCAATCTTTAACAAAATCCAAAAACATTGGTCCAAAAGTTGATCCCCAGGACCGCGCCTCGAAACCCGACAAATTTTAAAAAATCCGAATACACATTCCAATATGAGTTCAACCATACAAAATTTATTAAATTTCGATACCATTTGGCCCCTCAAATAATTATTTTTTATTTTAGGAATTTTCTTCAAAAACCAACATTTTACTCAACCCAAATCACAAATTAAATGATAATAATAAAGACAAATTCATGGAATATAATCAATTCTAGGTGAAGAACACTTACCCAATTGTTTTGCTTGAAAAACCAACAAAGAATCACCCAAAACCGAGCTCTAGAACTCCAAAAATGTTAAAAATGGCCTAACCCTCGATTTGGAAAACTTATATTCTGCCCAGATATTAAAGCATCGCGAACGCGTAGGAAGTATCGCGTTCGCGAAGAAGAAAAATGAAGGCTGCCCAGATGTGCTTCGCGAACGCGACAGCACGCACGCAAACGCGAAGAAGGAAAATATTATGGCCCAAAGATTGCTCTTCACGAACGCGTGAACTAGTACACGAACGCGAAGAAGAATTTCCAGGTGGTCAACAACAAAGGAGGCTATTCGCGATCGCGAAAGAGGATACCAAAAGCAGAAAACAGAAGTTCAAAAACAAGGAAAAATGACTCGTAGCCCACCCAAAACACACCTGAGGCCCCCGGGACCCCGTCCAAACACAGGAACAAGTCATATAACATATCATAGACTTGCTTGAGGTCTCAAATCACATCAAACAATGCCAAAACATAGAATTACACCAAGAATCAAACTTAGAAACTTTCAAACCTTCTAACTTCCAAAACGCGTGCCAAAACCTATCAATTCAACCCGAAATGACGCCAAATTTTGCAGACAAGTCCAAAATGACATAACAGAGCTTTTCCAACTCTCGGAATCACATTCCGACCCCGATATCACAAAACTCAACTATGGGTCAAACTTCTCCATTTTCCAAACTTCAACATTTTGAACTTTCGCTGAAACACCACAAATTACCCTACGGACCTCCAAATCCGAATTCGGACGCGCACCTAAGCAAAATCACCATACGAAGCTATTGAGATCACCCACGACCCATTCCGGGGCCGTTTACTCAAAAGTTCAATTCCGGTCAAATTTTCACTGTTTAAACTTCCAAAACTAGATTCTTTCTTCTAATCCAACTCCGATTCATCTGGAAACTAAATCCAACCATGCACAAAAGTCGATATACATAATGTGAAGCTGCTCGAGACCTCAAACTACCAAATCGGGCGAAATTGGTCAAAACGACCAGCCGGGTCGTTACAGCCTCCTCCACTTAAACATACGTTTGTCCTCGAACGTACCCGGAGTCATTCTAAAGCCATCAAACCACTACATGAGCTCACCATACATACACCTGGGGGAGATTCCCCATCACCCAACCTAAGCAGAACTGACAATGCAACTTAACTAAAGATCTCATCTCCTCCTTAACCCATAACCTTAGAACAGAACCCAAACCTCAGCATCTGAAATTCATCATCGGATCTGAATTCCATGTCATCACAGTGCATGAGCCTTAACAAGCTGAATCAAGCCAAATTCCAATCCAGAATACAATCACACGCTGCTCCACACAACTCAAATGCCCGAAGCAATAACATCTTACCACCATAGCTGCTCAAATAGCATCCTGGCTGCCGGCAATATACTTCACATTGAATACAACCTTGTTTCAGACCTCCACATCACTACTCATGATAAAGAAACATGTGGAAACTCATAGCCGCCCATGAAGATAACAAGTCAAGAAGCTCTCTCGCCCACCAAGGGCCATCACCCAAATCTTAGCAGAAACACCCTCATACTTCTAAACACCCCTCACCCCTAATACGATAGTACTAATCTCAAGTCTAGGAACCTCATCTCAACCAATACAAGCAGCACAACTAGCAACTCATCACGGAACCACACGGATTCTCACATTACACAATTCGTACACTAAACCAACAATAACCCAATTATGCAGCACAAGTAAAAAAATGCATAGTATAAGACTTACCTAACGAGTACAACACATATAACAACAAAAGTGTAATTCTTTATCAAATCTTCCCACAGAGGGAAAACACAACACCAAATAAACCCAGGGAGATGGTATCCCACATAACATCCACAACGGCATGCAGCCCGCTCCCAAATACTCATCAAGCCAAAATGTTCGAGCTCAGTGAACATATGAATACTAATATCAAGTACAATAGAGTGCATAAATAAAACTGTGGGAAAATAAATGAAAGTTCTAAAACATGAAAGAAGCAAGCACGACTAAGGTGAAATAAGCAAATCAACATCATGAGGGCTATCTTGCCCGCATCACCATAAGGCCTGAATAGACTTACTACCTGCGGGGGAAATAATCATACAACCTCACATGTTGAACACCCAATCATAACGAAATACTCTCCACATATTGAACATAACGACCTAAGAACCATAGAGCATATTTCCCACAAATAAGTCCCAGCACACACTTCGTATGCACGGATTACAATTAGCAAAAAAGAGTCAATCCTAAGGGGAAGTCTCCCACACAAGGTTAGGAAAGATACTTACCTCAAAGACGACAAACCGATACTCTAAAATGCACCTCTCGGGTGAAAGACCTCCGGACGGCTCAAATCTAACCAAATTAACTTCAAAGCACAAATAAAATACATAAGAAACTATTCTCGATCATAAAGTCTCAATCTTTAACAAAATCCAAAAACATTGGTCCATACGTTGACCCCCGGGCCCACACCTTAGAACTGGACAAATTTTACTAAATCCGAACACACATTCCAATATGAGTTCATGCATACAAAATTTATTAAATTCTGATACCATTTGGGCCCTCAAATCACAATTTTTCATTTTAGAAATTTTCTTCAAAAACCAACATTTTACTCAACCCAAATCACAAATTAAATGATAATAATAAAGACAAATTTATGGAATATAATCAATTCTAGGTGAAGAACACTTACCCAATCATTTTGCTAGAAAAACCCACAAAGAATCACCCAAAACCGAGCTCTAAAACACCAAAAATGTTTAAAATAGCCTAACCCTCGATTTGGAAAACTTATATTCTGCCCAGATATTAAAGCATCACGAACACATAGGAAGTATCGCGTTTGCGAAGAAGAAAAATGAAGGCTGCCCAGATGTGCTTCGCGAACGCGACAGCACGCACGCGAATGTGAAGAAGGAAAATATTATGGCCCAGAGATTGCTCTTCATGAACCCGCGAACTAGAACACGAACGCTAAGAAGAATTTCCAGGTGGTCAGCAACAAAGCTTCGCAAAAATGAAAGGCTTTTCGTGATCGCGAAAGAGGATACCAGAAGTAGAAAACAGAAGTTCAAAAACAAGGGAAAATGACCCGTAGCCCACCCGAAACACACTTGAGGCCCCCGGGACCCCGTCCAAACACACAAACAAGTCATATAACCTATCACGGACTTGCTTGAGGTCTCAAATCACATCAAACAATGCCGAAACATCGAATCACACCAAGAATCGAACGTAGGAACTTTCAAACCTTTTAACTTCCAAAACGCATGCCAAAACCTATCAATTCAACCCGAAATGACGCCAAATTTTGCAAACAAGTCCAAAATGACATAATGGAGCTGTTCCAACTCTCGAAATCGCATCCCGACTCTGATATCACAAAAGTCAACTATGGGTCAAACTTCTCCATTTTCCAAACTTCAACTTTTTCAACTTTCGCTTTAATACCTCAAATTACTCTACGGACCTCCAAATCCGAATCCAGACGCGCGCCTAAGCAAAATCACTATACGAAGTTGTTGATATCACCCATGACCCATTCTGGGGCTGTTTACTCAAAAGTTCAATTCCGGTAAAATTTTCACTATTTAAACTTCCAAAACTAGGTTCCTTCTTCTAATCCAACTCCGATTCATCCGGAAACTAAATCCAACCATGCACACAAGTCGATATACATAATGTGAAGTTGCTCGAGACCTCAAACTACCGAATCAGGCGAAATTGCTCAAAACGACCAGTTGGGTCATTACATCCTCCTCCACTTAAACATACATTCTTCCTCGAACGTGCCCGGAGTCGTTCTAAAGCCATCGAACCACTGCATGAGCTCACCATACATACACCTGGGGGAGATTCCCCATCACCCAATGTAAGCAGAACTGACAATGCAACTTAACTGAAGATCTCATCTCCTCCTTAACCCATAACCTTAGAACATAACCCCAACCTCAACATCTGAAATTCATCATCGGATCCGAATTCCATATCATCACCTGCATGAGCCTTAAAAAGCTAAATCAAGCAAAATTCCAATCTAGAATACAATCACACGCTGCTCCACACAACTTAAATGCCCGAAGCAATAACATCTTACCAGCATAGCTGCTCAAATAGCATCCTAGATGTTGGTAATTTACTTCACATTGAATACAACCTTGTTCCGGACCTCCACATCACTACTCATGATAAACAAACATGCGGAAACTCATAGCCGCCCATGAAGATAATAAGTCAAGAAGCTCTCTCGCCCGCCAAGGGCCATCACCCAAATCTTAGCAAAAACACCCTCATACTTCTAAACACCCCTCACCCCTTATACCATAGTACTAATCTCAGGTCTAAGAACCTCATCTCAGCCGATACAAGCAACACAACAAGCAACTCATCACGGAACCACACGGATTCTCACATTACTCAATTCGCACACCAAACCAACAATAACTCAATTATGCAGCACAAGTAAAGAAAAGTAGAGTATAAGACTTATCTAACGAGTACAACACCTATAACAACAAAAGTGTAATTCTTCATCAAATCATCCCACAGAGGTAAAACACAACACCAAATAAACAAAAGGAGATGGTATCCCACATAACATCTGATGCGGTGTGCAGCCCGCTCCCAAATACTCATCAAGCCAAAATGCTCGAGCTCACTGAACATATGAATACTGATAACAAGTACAACAGAGTACACAAATAAAACTGTGGTAAAATAAATGAAAGTGCTAAAACATGAAAGAAGCAAGCACGCCTTAGGTGCAATAAGCAAATCAACAGCATGAGGCTTAGGTGATGAGGCTTATCTTGCACTCATCACCATAAGGCTTAAACAGAATTAATACCTGCGGGGGAAATAATCATACAACCTTACCGCCTAACACAGCATACAAGAGTAGAACGTATCATAGGCTAGGGGCATATATAATATCCCTCTTACCTGATCAAATAACCAGAATGACAATCTCACAGAGGCACACAAATTTCTCTAACACGACATGGATATTCTCGCTGATCCCCCAAAGAGCCCACAACCAAATCCTGATTACCTCCAAATAGGTAAATATCCTTTCCAAAAAGCCACAGAGACCTATCAATCATGCATGCTATTAACTATCTCATCCTCAACTTTTCTCCACAATCCGCAAACAGGAAATAATTCACATATGAGGACATCTAGCCCCAAAACCTCAGGAATACCAAAAATTTCCATACTCTAACTCCACTACGCAATCAAATGGTTGATATATCACTTACACCCTATCATTCTACTGAAGCACTCATATAAAGTTTCTGACCGCGTAACAAAATATGAACCTCAAAAGCCTCAAAATCAATAATCACCCTACTACCAGTCACGCACTGCAAACCAAAACTCAAGGACCTTTCCAAAAATGTACACTTTTTACATATGATCGCCAACAATGCCAACGCTCTATTAATTTTAGATACCGATTCGGGAGAAACCGCAATGTACCATATATTCCTTATGCCCATAGTAGACACCCAACTCAAGCCGTAGTCAAACCATACAGAACCCTCCGAGATCCGCCCGCACGCAACCAACCATCAGGACTGCACCTCCCCAACTCAACCGAGTCACACAAACCGCCCAATTTCTATGGCTATGCTGACCCAACACTCTGACTCATTTCTTATGACAGTCAATATATAATAATTCCCATCAAATCCCCACACACAAATGACTCTAGTATGAACCACGTAGCAAGAAACTCATAAACCACCGCATTACCTCTGAAGCACCCCATTCTGCTACAACCACGATACCCACGCTGAATAGACCTCCTATGAATTTGAAGTTATTCCTTCGACTCCCCTTTATGCTAATATGTAGATCCATTATTGATGTAGAAACACTGTAAGCCCCAACATCATCCCGTGCGAGATCTCAAACCCTGGTCATATCCCAAATCCGGGGATCTACCAATACCACATATATACATACCTCAGGATAAGATTTATACAAATCTGACTCTGGAATCTGAATGTTGCTATTGGACTCCTCCACTTGGCGCAAAGCCATAGAAAATAAAGTCTGATGATCCGCAAAACTATCCTTCAAAGCTCGTACAACACAAATCACAAGGTACTCCAATACCACCAACTATTCCCAATCAACACCCATTTCGTGGCCTTACCACAATTGCGACGACTAGTCCACCAATCAAACCTCCCTGACTCCTTTGTAGCCTGTCTGTAGCATCACAAACTACTGGTGCATAGCGAACGCTGAGAGCGTAATATTATACACAAGTGGATGTAGAGGGAAATAAGTCATATACTTCGAGATGAATCAATATCGCACAATAGGGAATGAAAGAAGTAGAATTTCCTAACAGTTCTGTAACCTCTCGAAGATAAGTACAGACGTCTTCGTACCAATCCGCAAGACTCTACTAAGCCTTCTTATGACTCGTAGCACCCATGAACCTAGAGCTTTGATACCAACTTGTCATGACCCAAAATCCATCTGAAGAAGTCATGATAGCACCTAGTCTCTAAACTAGGTAAGCCTAACATTTTGTAGAAATAAACTTAATATTTATTAACTTCAATTTAAATAACTCTCAATAAATCATAATTTCCAAAATTGGTGGTACAAGTCATAAGCCTTTCTAAGAGTAATTATACAAAATAATTACAACAATGTTCCAGAACGAGAAGGAATCAATGGAACGTCAATACAAACCAAGGTGACTCCGAGGCCTGCGAACGCAGCAACAGGTTATCGTGAGTCTCCACCGCGATGACCCGTGCAGCTACTATCGATCAATACCTGGATCTGTACACAAAACTGTATAGAAGTGTAGTATGAGCACACCACGACGGTGCCTAGTATGTATCAAGACTAACCTTGGTGGGATAGTGACGAGGATCAGTCAAGACCCCAACTGGTCAAATGAAATGAACAGAATATGATAATACAACATTGAGATAAAGATAACGAAATAATACCAACAGCAGAAAGAAATCAAAATACCAACAGTAAGAACCATAAAGGGAGAACACGGGTGGTAACGAACGGTAACCAAGTAAATCAACATAGACATAGCAGAAACAGAGACAAGTAAGAATGTATTCAATTAAAGAAGGAGATTCCCACTCAATCAATCACATCATGTCTAATACACAATCCCGACCATCTCAATCCTCGGTTTCTCATATCATAATGTTGACTTCCGAACCTTCCACACGCATGGCACCTTGTGCCCCCATATTTTCCATCCCACTTTTAACAATAGAATCCATATGCTATAAAATACATAATCTTTGTACAATGCACTCAATATGTCCAAGAAGTCACATTTACCTAATATAAGTAAAATTATAATTTCTAAACTAATTGGGAAAGCCAGCGAGAAAAACTGAAATTGTTTCTTTTGCAATCATTTGAGTAGAGAAAGTGCCTCTTTTAATTTAAAAATACAACATTGAATGAATTATTACCTTTAACAAGAGATTTAATAGATTAAAACTTAGTAGAAATTCCTTTTTAAATAAAATACAATCTTAGATGGTTTAAGGGGGTATAATTGAGAAACTAATTGAATTACGGCTGTAACAATTATTGAAGTTTTAAGTATTTGAGTATATATATATATATATATATATACATAAATACAATGAGGTATTGAAAATATTGTAGGTTCTAACACAAAATATCATAGCAATAAAGGAATTTAAACAGTTTAAACAATTGAATTGATAACAACAAATAAACACTGCAGCAGAAAGTTCACGACATCACCCGTTATGCTTTTACTCTCATGCTCACCATAAGCGTCAATATTCACTTTTATTCTTTCTTGTTGTGGCGTGCAACCCGATCCCAATCATATAGTACTGTTGCGGCATGCAACCCGATCCAAATCATATAATATTGTTGTAGTGTGCAACCTGATCCAAATTATATAATGATGTTGCGGCATGCAACCCGATCCAAATAATATAATATTATTGCGGCGTGCAACCCGATCCAAATCATATAATGATGTTGCGGCGTGCAACTCGATCCCATAAAATATTATTGAGGTATGCAACCCGATCCCAAAATACAAATCAACACTAATCACAAAAGAATCCCGGCAAGGGAACAATAAGGAATCAACCATATCCCGACAAGGGAGTCAACAACAAGAATAAACACATTCCGGTAAGGGAACTAACTGTGATGACCCAAAAGGTCATCACTTACTTTTAAATTGAATTATGTGTTTTGATGCCTTGAAAACCTCATTTAACATCACCTCGATTTGCATGCGCAGTCCAGGCGCGAAGTCGGAAAGCTTATATGTGAAAATCTGTGAAAAAATGATAAATTTTGACTGTAAAATAGATATATTTGACTTCGGCCAACGTTTTGAGTAAACGGACCCGGACCTGTGATTTGACGATTCCAGAGGGTCCGTAGTGAAATAGGTGACTTGGGAATATGCCCAGAATCGAATTTCGAGGTCCCAAGCCCGAGAAATGAATTTTTAAAGAAAATTATTTTCTGAAATTATTTAATGGAATTTGAAATGAAATTTAATTAGAACATGTTGGTATCAGACCCATATTTTGTTTCTGGCGCCCGGTACAGGTCTCATATTTGATTTAAGATAACTCTGTGAAGTTTGGTAAGAAACGGAATCCGTTTGACGCGACTCGAACCGTAAATGCAAAGTTTGATGCTTTAAGAAGTTTTGAAAAATTTTCCATGGTTTTTGAGGTTTAATTCATTGTTATTGAGGTTATTTTGGCGATTTGATCACATGTATAAGTTTGTATGATGTCATTGAGTTAGTACGTATGTTTGGTTAGGAGCCCCGAGGGCTCGGGTGTGTTTCGGATGTATTTCGGATGGTTTTGGACTTAGGAAAAGTTGCAGAATTGTTGCTGCAGGTGCACATATCTTTTGTGTATCGCGATCGCGTAGTAACACTCGCAATCGCGAAAGGGAAATTGGGACAGGGGTGGATTTATTCTTCGCGAAGGATAAGCCACAGTCGCCAACGTGGAGCAGTGGGGGGTTGCTCATCGCGAACACGACCTGTGTGACGCCAATCCGTAGTGTAAACTGGAGTTGGGCTGAGGACTTGTCTTTCCTTCTACGCGAACACATAATGATGTCCGCAAACGCGAAGGTCGGGGAGGCTTACCCTTCGCGAGCGCGTAGAGGAAATCGCAATGGCATAAGTCCGCTTACTGGTAGCTCTTCGTGATCGTGACTGTGTTCACGCGAACGCGATGAACACTGTCGTCCAGCACTTAAAACAGTAGCTAAGTCGGGATTTAGCCCATATTTTCATATTATCAAAACTAGAGAGCATTGAGGCGATTTTCAAGGAATAAGTTCTTCTCCAAAGCATTGGTATATGATTCTAAACCTTTTTCTTACGATTTCCCATTGCATTTCATCAATCTTCATTCAAAAATCTAGGGGTTTTATGGTAAAAATTAGGGATCTTGGTAGAGTTAGGGCTTTTTGATTTTTTGGGAATTAAACCTCGTTTTGGTGTCGGATTTCAAAACAAATTATATATTCGGGCTCGTGGGTGAATGGGTGATCGGGTTTTGGTCCGAACCTCGTGTTTTGACCAAGCGGGCCCGGGGTCAATTTTTGACTTTTTGGGAAGAATGATTAGAAAGCTATAATTAAGCATTGGAATTGGATTGTTTAGCGTTTATTGATGGTATAAAGTCGATTATGTATAGATACAATTGATTTGGAGCCGAATTCGAGAGGAAAGGTGGTGTTTGAGGATTGAGTTGGCCGTGGAAGTTCGAGGTAAGTGTTCGATCTAACCTTAGCTTGAGAGATTAGGAGTTGTGTCCTATTTGCTATTTGCTTCTTGTAGAGTACGACGCATAGGCATGGTGACGAGTATCTATACGTTGGTGTCGAGCATTAATGTGAGTCTTAAATTGATATTTGTTGTGTTCTTAAATGATACTATGGATGCTTTAATTGGTGATTCTCAATATTGGGCAAGGATTTAGTTTATTTTCGTGGTCATTTACTTATGATTGAGTATTGATGTTAATTGAGATGAGTAGGAGTTGAGTTAAGATTGGTTATAACTAATTCTCCCTTGCTGGGATGTATATACTTTTACTGTTGAATTCCCTTGCCGGGATACTGTAGTTTATTATATATCCCTTGTCGGGACTCGTGCTATGGTTGAGTTTAAGGTATAAGAATATATTAGAACGGGTTGCACGCTGCAACAATGTTATATATATTAGATCGGGTTGCACGCCGCAACAATGTTATATATATTTGATCGGGTTGAACGGCGCAACAATGTTATATATATTGGATCGGGTTGCACGCCACAACAATGATATATATTGGAACGGGTTGCACGCCGCAACAATGTTATATTGGATCAGGTTGCACGCCGCAACAATATTATGAATGGATCGGGTTGCACGCCGCAACAATGTTATGAATGGATCGGGTTGCGCGCCGCAACAATGTTATGAATGGATCGGGTTGCGCGCCGCAACAGTGTTATTATTGCTTTATTGTAGATTTTGAATTGTTTCTCTCATATTTCTCTTTATTTCTACTGGATTTGATGTGTTCCCCGAAGCATGTACCCCTTACCACTTAAACTTCTTATTCCTGTTTATTTTCCCTCCGTATATTATATAATTGCACAGGTTTATCTGGAGTCTGGTCCTAGCCTCGTCACTACCTCGCCGGGGTTAGGCCAGGCACTTACCAGCACATGGGGTCGATTGTGCTAATGCTACTCTCTGCACTCTGTGCAGATACCGGAGCAGCACTGGGACAGTAGTACTTAGGGTGCCAACCTTCAGTCCACCAAGAGACTCTGAGGTAGTCTTACAGGCATCCGCAGGCTCGGCGTTCTCTTCTATCTATTATTATGTTTTGTTATCACTTGTATCCGAGGCAGACTGTATTTCCTTTTTCAGATATTTGTATGTAGTATTCATAGACAGTCCGTGAATATTGTGACAACAGATTCCGGGTAGAGGAGTATTTTGATATTTTAGTACTGATTTTTCTCACTTTTAGCTGTTTAAGTCTTCCGCTTAATCTGTTATCGTTAATCTTTAAATTGTTGATTTCTTGTTAATTCAAGTTGTTAAAAAGGATTAAAATGAAAGAGTTAAAATTTCTGTATTTCATGGCTTGCCTAGCTTCATCGAGTAGGCGCCATCATGACTCCCGAGGGTGGGAAATACAGATTGTGACGAGTTGGTATCAGAGCTCTAGGTTACACATGTCTCACAATTCACAAACAAGCTTAGTAGAGTCTGAGGGATAGGTACGGAGACGTCTGTATTTATCCCCCAAAGGATATAGAGTTTGGAAAAACTTCACATTTGTTCATTCTTGTCGTGCGGTTTTGTTTCTCAATGCTAATTGAATTTCTACTCTGTTCTTTCGCAGATGGCGAGAACACATGTTTCCTTATCCACCGATCCACATCCCGAGCCCCCAGCAGTAGCTCCTATGAGGGGCAGAGGCCGAGGCCATGTCAGAGGACGAGGTAGGGGCAGAGTTCAACCGCGAGCAGAAGCACTAGTGGCGGAGCCTCACACTGATTTTGATGATGAGGTTCCGGCCTCAGTAGTTCCGATGGGCCTAGATCAGTCCCTAGAGGGGTTTATTGCTACCCCAGTTGTTCAGGATGCTCTAGTCCGACTAGTGGGCCTCATGGAGAGTGTCACCCAGGCAGGCTAGCTTCCTGTAGCACCAGCCATCTTTTAGGCTAGAGGAGGAGCCCAGACACATGCTACTCGCACTCCAGAGCAGGTAGCTCCCCAGATTCAGACTCTAGCAGTTCAGCCAGTTGGAGCAGTTCAGCCGGGTGTGGTAGCTCAGACCGGTGATGGATCAGCTATGTCTGTTGATGCTTTGTGGAGGCTTGATAGGTTCACCAAGCTCTTTACTACTACTTTTAGCAGTGCATCTACTGAGGATCCCTAGGATTATCTAGACAACTGTTTTGAGGTTCTCAGGAACATGGGGATAGTTGAGATCAATGGGGTTGATTTTGCTACATTTCGCTTTTCTGGATCTGCCAAGACTTGGTGGAGAGATTATTGCTTGGCTACACCAGCCGGATCACCAGCCTTGACTTGGGAGCAGTTTACTCAGCTATTTCTAGAGAAGTTTCTCCCCATCACTCAGAGAGAGGCCTATCGGAGGTAGTTTGAGCATCTCCAGCAGGGTTCCATGACTGTTACCCAGTATGAGACCAAATTCATCGACTTCGCTCACCTTGCTCTTCTCATACTTCCTACCGAGAGAGATAGAGGGTGAGGAGGTTTATTGACGGTCTTATTTAGCCGATTCGTCTTCAGATGGCTAGGGAGGCTGGGAGTAAGATTACCTTCCAGGAGGCGGCCAATGTGGTTAGGAGAGTGGAGATAGTTCTGTCGTAGGGAAGTGGTCATGGGTCGGAAAAGTGGCCCCGTCATTCAGGCAGATTCAGTGGTGCCTCGTCTGGAGGCAGGGATTCGTATGGTAGAGGCCATTCTCTTAGGCCCTTTTAGTCAGCACTTCAGGTTTCTCACGGTGCTTTAGGTAGCAGTGGTTCTTACATGCAGTATTTTGATCAGCAGCCCTACAGTGCACCACCAGCTCCTATCAGTGCACCGCCACTCTAGAGTTTTTGGTATGGTCATTCAGGTCGCCATGGTTAGTCTCAGTTTCCTTAGCCACATCACTCAGGAGGATGCTATGAGTGTTGTGAGTATGGTCATATCTAGAGGGCTTGACCAAGGTTGGTAGGTACTCAGTCGTAGCAGCAGGGTTCCCGTGCTATGGTTCAGGCACCAGGCGTTCCACAGATCGCCCAGCCAGCTAGAGATTGGGGTAGAGGTGCTAGAGGTAGAGGTAGAGGATTTAGAGGTAGAGATCAGACCGCTAGAGGTGGAGGCCAGCCAGCTGCAGGCCGTCCAAGAGATGTAGTCCAGGGTGGTAGGGCCCAGCCCCGATGTTATTCTCTTCCAGCAAGGCCTGAGGCTGAGGCTTTAGTTGTAGTTATCACAGGTACTATTCTGGTTTGTGATAGAGATGCTTTAGTGTTATTTGATCCAGGGTCTACATACTCGTATGTGTCATCTTATTTTGCACCGTATTTGGTCATGCCTAGTAATTCATTGAGTGTTCTTATTTATGTGTCTACACCGGTAGGTGATTCTATTGTGGTAGATCGAGTTCATCACTCTTGTATAGTTGTGATTGGGGGTCTTGAGATGCGAGTAGATTTGTTGCTTCTGGACATGGTCGATTTCGATGTTATATTAGGGATGGACTGGTTATCACCTTATCACCCTATCTTGGACTGTCATGCTAAGACTGTGACCTTAGCTTTAACGGTTTGCCTCATTAAGATTGGAGAGAGATTCCTGGTCATTCTACCCGTAGCGTTATCTCTTATGTGAAGGCTCGGCGTATGGTCGAGAAAAGGTGTTTGGCCTATTTGGCATATGTTCGTGATTCTAGCGCTGAGGTTCCTTCTACTGATTCTATGCCCGTTGTTCGTGAGTTTCCTGAGGTATTCCCTTTAGACTTACAGGGTATGCCGCCCGATAGGGATATTGATTTTTGCATTGATCTGGCTCCGGGCACTCAGCTTATTTCTATCCCGCCGTATCGCATGGACCCGCTAGAGCTGAAAGAGTTGAAGGAGCAGTTGCAAGACTTGCTTAAGAAGGGTTTCATTAGACCTAGTGTTTAACCTTGGGGTGCACCAGTGTTGTTTGTTAAGGAGAAGGATGGGTCGATGAGAAAGTGTATTGATTACCGACAATTGAACAAGGTTACAATCAAGAATAAGTATCCATTGCTGAGAATTGATGATTTGTTTGATCAGCTTCAGGGTGCCAAGGTAATTTCGAAGATTGACTTGAGATCTGGCTACCATCAGTTGAGGATTAGGGAACCAGATGTCCTTAAGACAACTTTCCGCACTCGGTACGGTCATTATGAGTTCTTGGTGATATCATTCGGGTTGACAAATGCCCCAGCAGATTTTATGGATTTGATGAACCGAGTGTTCAGGCCTTATTTGGACTCATTCGTGATAGTCTTCATTGATGATATTTTTATATATTCCCGCAGCTAGGAGGAGCACGAGCAGCATCTCAAGGTGGTTCTTCAGACTCTGAGGGATAGTCAGTTATATGTTAAGTTCTCGAAGTGTGAGTTCTAGTTGAGTTCAGTTGCATTCCTGGGTCATGTTGTATCAGTAGAGGGTATTCAGGTTGATCTGAAGAAAACTGAGGTAGTCAAGAACTAGCTTAGACCAGCATCAACTACAGAGATTCGGAGTTTCTTGGGATTGGCAGGCTACTATCATCGGTTTGTGGAGGGGCTCTCATCTATCGCAGCCCCGATGACCAGGTTGACCCAGAAGGGTGCCTAGTTCAGATGGTCGGACGAGTGTGAGGCGAGCTTTCAGAAGCTCAAGACAGCTCTGACTACGGCACCAGTGTTGGTTTTTCCCATAGGTTCAGGGCCTTATACAGTTTATTGTGATGCATCTCGTATTGGGCTTGGTGCAGTGTTGATGCAGGATGGCAAGGTCATTGCCTATGCTTTGTGGTAGTTGAAGATTCATGAGAAGAACTATCTAGTTCATGATTTGGAGTTGGCAGTCATTGTTCACGCATTGAAGAATTAGAGGCATTATCTATATAGCGTGGCATGTAAGGTGTTCACGGATTACAAGAGTCTTCACCATTTGTTGAAGCAAAAGGAGTTGAATTTAAGGCAGAGGAGGTGGTTGGAGTTGTTGAAAGATTATGATATCACTATCTTATATCATCCGGGAAAGGCCAATATGGTGGACGATGCTTTGAGTAGAAAGTCAACTAGTATGGGCAGTCTTGCTTATATTCCGGTCGATGAGAGACCGCTTGCTTTGTATGTTCAGGCTTTGGCTAATCAGTTCGTGAGGTTGGATGTTTCTGAGCCCAGCCATGTGTTAGCTTGCACGGTCGTTCGTTCTTCTTTATTTGAGTGTATCTGTGATCGGCAGTATGATGATCCACATTTGTGTGTTCTTAGAGACACGGTGCAGCGCGGAGGTGCCAAGTAGGTTACCTTAGATGATAATGGAGTTTTGAGATTGCAGGGTTGAGTTTGCGTGACTACTGTGGATGGGCTCCGAGAGTTGATTTTAGAGGAGGCCCATAGCTCCCGGTACTCTATTCATCTGGGCACCGCGAAGATGTATCAAGATTTGCGGCAGTAATATTGGTGGCGGAGAATGAAGAAGGATATCATTGCATATGTGGATCAGTGTTTGAATTGTCAGCAGGTTAATTACGAGCATCAGAGGACTGGTGGTTTATTTCAGAGGATGGAGCTTCCCTAGTAGAAGTGGGAGCGGATCACTATAGATTTTGTTGTTGGACTCCCGCAGACTCAGAGGAAGGTCGACGTAGTATGGGTCATTGTTGATAGGCTGACCAAGTCAGCGCATTTCATCCCTGTAGCAGTCTCCTATTTATCTGATAGGTTAGCTTAGATCTATATCTGGGAGATTATTCGTCTTCATGGTGTGCATGTGTCTATCATTTCAGACCGAGGTATGCATTTTACCTTACGTTTCTGGAGAGTAGTTCAGCAAGAGTTGGGCACACGGGTTTAGTTGAGCACAACATTTCATCCTCAGACAAACGGGCAGTCCAAACGAACTATTCAGATTTTGGAGGATATGCTCCGAGATTGTGTCATTGACTTTAGAGGCTCATGGGATCAGTTTTTGCCTTTAACAGAGTTTGCCTACAACAACAGCTACCAGTCGAGTATCCAGATGGCTATTTATGAGGCTTTATATAGTAGGTGGTGTCGGTCTCTGGTTGGATGGTTTGAGCCGGGAGTGGCTCAGTTGTTGGGTACGGATCTGGTTCAGGAAGCCCAAGACAAGGTCAGGATTATTCAGGATAGGCTTCGTACAGCTCAGTCCAGGCAAAAGAGTTATGTCGACCGCAAGGTTTGAGATTTGGCTTTCATGGTCGGTGAGCGGGTATTGCTCCGAGAGTCGCCTATGAAGGGCGTGATGAGATTTGGGAAGAAGGGAAAGCTTATCCCTAGGTTCATTGGTCCGTTTGAGATTATTGTTCGAGTGGGAGAGGTGGTTTATAGACTTGCATTGCCTCCGAGCTTATCAGCCGTACATCCAGTGTTTCATGTGTCCATGCTTCGGAAGTATCACGGCAATCCATCCCACGTGTTATATTTCAGCACTGTCGAGTTGTACAAGGACTTGTCTTATGAGGAGGAGCCGATAGCTATCCTAGACTGGCAGGTTCGTCAGTTGAGATCAAAGAGTTTTCCTTTTGTTCGTGTTCAGTGGAGAGGTCAGCCTCCTGAGGCATCGACCTAGGAGTCTGAGTCAGCTATGTAGAGCCGTTATCCCCATCTTTTCCCCGACTCAGGTACTTCCTTCTTATGTCCATTCGAGGAGGAACGGTTGTTTTAGAGGTGGAGAATGTGACGACCCAAAAGGTCATCATTTGCTTTTAAATTGAATTCTGTGTTCTGAGGCCTTGAAAACCTCATTTAGCATCACCTCGATTTATGTGCGTAGTTTGGGCACGAAGTCGAAAAGCTTATATGTGAAAATCTATGAAAAAAAAGATAAATTTTGACTGTAAAATGAATAAATTTAACTTCGGTTTTTGGGTAAACGGGGACCCGTGATTTGACGGTCCCGGAGGGTCTGTAGGAAAATATGGGACATGGGCGTATGCCCGGAATCGAATTCCGAGGTCCCAAGCTCGAGAAATGAATTTTTAAAGAAAATTATTTTCTGAAATTGTTTAAAGGAATTTTTGGAATGAAATTTGATTAGAACATGTTGGTATCGGGCCTGTATTTTGGTTCCGGTGCCCGGTACAGGTCTTATATGTGATTTAAGATAACTCTGTAAAGTTTGGTAAGAAACGGAATCCGTTTGACGTGATTCGGACTGTAAATGCAAAGTTTATGCTTTAAGAAGTTTTGAAAACAATTCCATGGATTTTGAGGTTTAATTAATTGTTAATGAGGTTATTTTGGCGATTTGGTAACATAGATAAGTTTGTATGATGTCATTGAGTTAGTACGTATGTTTGGTTAGGAGCCCCGAGGGCTCGGGTGTGTTTCAGAAGGTTTTGGACTTAGGAAAAGTTGCAGAATTGCTACTGCAGGTGTACAGATATTTTGTGCATCGCGATCGAGTAGTAACACTCACGATCGCGAAAGGGAAGTTGGGACAGGGGTGGATTTGTTCTTCGCGAACGCGAATCCATAGTTGAGAACGCGGAGCATTAGGGGGGTTGCTCATCGAGAACGCGACCTGTGTGACGCGAACGCGTAGTGTAAACTGGAGGTGGGCTGGGGACTTGTCTTTCCTTCTACGTGAACGCTTAATGTTGTCCGCGAACGCGAAGGTTAGGGAGGCTTACCCTTCGCGAACGCGTAGAGGAAATCGCGATCGCGTAAGTCCATTTACTGGCAGCTCTTCGCGATCGCGACAGTGTTCTCTCGAACGTGATGAACATTGTTGCCCAGCAATTAAAACAGTAGCTAAGTCGGGATTTAGCCCATATTTTCATATTTTCAAAACTAGAGAGCATTGAGGTGATTTTCAAGGAACAAGTTCTTCCCCAAAGCATTGGTATATGATTCTAAACCTTTTTCTTACGATTTCCCACTGCATTTCATCAATCTTCATTAAAAAATCTAGGGTTTTTATGGTAGAAATTGGGGATTTGGGTAGAGTTAGGGCTTTTTGATTATTTGGGAATTTGACCTCGTTTTGGGGTCGGATTTCAAAACAAATTATATATTCGGGCTCGTGGGTGAATGGGTGATCGGGTTTTGGTCCAAACTTCGTGTTTTGACCAAGCGGGCCCGAGGTCAATTTTTGACTTTTTGGGAAGAATGATTAGAAAGCTATAATTAAGCAATGGAATTGGATTGTTTAGCGTTTATTGATGATATGAAGTCGATTATGTATAGATACAATTGATTTGGATCCGAATTCGAAAATAAAGGCGGTGTTTGAGAATTGAGTTGGCCGTGGAAGTTCGAGGTAAGTGCTCGGTCTAACCTTAGCTTGAGGGATTAGGAGTTGTGTCCTATTTGCTATTTGCTTCTTGTAGAGTATGATATATAGGCATGGTGACGAGTATCTATAGGTTGGTGTCGAGCATGACCGTGAGTCTTAAATTGATATTTGTTGTGTTCTTAAATGATACTACGGATGCTTTAATTGGTGATTCTTGATATTGAGCAAGGATTTAGTTTATTTTCGTGGAATTCACTTGTGATTGAGTATTAATGTTAATTGAGATGAGTTGGAGTTAAGTTAAGATTGGTTATAACTGATTCTTCCTTGTCAGGATGTATATACTTTTACTATTGAATTCCCTTGCCGGGATAGTGTAGTTTATTGTTGATCCCTTATCGGGACTCGTGGTATGGTTGAGTTTAAGGTATAAGAATATATTGTAACGGGTTGCATGCCGCAACAATGTCATATATATTGGATCGGGTTTCACGCCGCATCAATGTTATATATATTGGATCGGGTTGCACGCCGCAACAATGTAATATATATTGGATCGGGTTGCACGCCGCAATAATAATATATATTGGATCGGGTTACACGCCACAACAATGTTATATTGGATCGGGTTGCAAGCCGCAACAATGTTATGAATGGATCGGGTTGCACGCCGCAATAGTGTTATTATTGCTTTATTGTAGATTTTGAATTGTTTCTCTCATATTTCTCTTTATTTCTGCTGGATTTGATGTGTTCCCCGAATCATGTACCCCCTCCCACTTAAACTGCTTATTCCTGTTTATTTTCCCACCGTATATTATATAATTGCACAGGTTTATCTGGAGTCTGGTCCTAGCCTCGTCACTACATCACCGGGGTTATGCCAGGCACTTACCAGCACATGGAGTCAGTTGTGCTGATGCTACACTCTACACTATGTGCAGATACCGGAGCAGCACTGGGATAGTAGCACTTGGGGATCCAGCCTTCAGTCCACCCAGAGACCAAGAGATAGTCCTGCAGGCATCCGCAGGCCCGACGTTCTCTTCTATCTATTATTATGTTTTGTTATCACTTGTATCTGAGATAGACTATATTTCCTTTTTCAGACATTTGTATGTAGCATTCATAGACAGTCCGTGAATATTGTGACACCAGATTCCGGGTAAAGGAGTATTTTGATATTGTAGTACTGATTTTGATCACTTTTAGCTATTTAAGTCTTCCACTTATTCTGTTATCGTTAATCTTTAAATTGTTGATTTCTTGTTAATTCAAGTTGTTAAAAAGGATTAAAATTAAAGAGTTAAAAATTTTGTATTTTGTGGCTTGCCTAGCTTCATCGAGTAGGCGCCATCACGACTCCCGAGGGTGGGAAATTCGGGTCGTGACACTAACAGTAAGGATTAAATATGTCCCAGCAAGGGAATCAACTATAACCAAACTTGTACCAATAATTAACTTCACAACGAAACCTCAACTAAACAACAAGACATAATAAACATGTGATAAGTATACCGGTAACCACAACAATTGTACATGTAACCTATTTGCATGAAGTCATGGAGGAACTCACAATCATGCAGTATCAAAATAATAAGGAAGGCAATCACTTCAATTAAGGCAATTCAGGGTCAATGCAACACGTAAGAATTCGAGGAAAGCTAGCAACATCATATGGAGCATATAGAGACAATTTAAGCAATTATTACACCCAATCATAACGGAATACTCTCCACATGTTGAACCTAAGGACCTAAGAACCCTAGATCATATTTCCCACAAATAAGTCCGAGCACACACTTCACATGCACGGACTACAATTAGCAAAGAAGACTCAATCCTAAGGGGAAGTCCCCCACACAAGGTTAAGCAAGATACTCACCTCAAAGACGACAAACCGATACTCTAAAATGCATTTCTCAGGTGAAAAGACCTCTGGACGGCTCAAATCTAACCAAATTAATTTTAAAGCACAAATAAAAAACAAGAAACTATTCCGGATCATATAGTCTCAATCTTTAACAAAATCCAAAAACATTGGTCCAAAAGTTGACCCCCGGGCTCGAACCTCGGAACCCGACAAATATTACAAAATCCGAATACACATTCCAATATGAGTTCAACCATATAAAATTTATTAAATTCCGATACCATTTGACCCCTCAAATCACGTTTTTTCATTTTAGGAATTTTCTTCAAAAATCAACATTTTACTCATCCCAAATTACAAATTAAATGATAAAAATAAAGACAAATTCATGGAATATAATCAATTCTAGGTGAAGAACACTTACCCAATCGCTTTTCTTGAAAAACCTACAAAGAATCTCCCAAAACCGAACTCTAGAACTCCAAAAATGTTAAAAATGGCCTAACCCTCGATTTGGAAAACTTATATTCTGCCCAGATATTAAAGCATCGCGAACGCGTAGGACGTATCACATTCGCGAAGAAAAAAAATGAAGGCTGCCCAGATGTGCTTCGCGAACGCGACAGCACGCACGCGAATGCGAAGAAGAATTTCCAGGTGGTCAGCAACAAAGCTTCGCGAACGCGAAAGGTTGTTCGCGAACGCGAAAGGTTGTTCGCGATCGCGAAAGAGGATACCAGAAGCAGAAAACAGTAGTTCAAAAATAAGGAAAAATGACCCGCAACCCACCCGGAACACACATGAGGCCCCCGGGACCTCGTCCAAACACACAAACAAGTCATATAACCTATCACGGACTCGCTCAAAGTCTCAAATCACATCAAACAACGCTGAAACATCGAATCATACCAAGAATCGAATTTAGGAACTTTCAAACCTTCTAACTTCTACAACTCGTGCCAAAAGCTATCAATTCAACCCGGAATGACACCAAATTTGGCAGACAAGTCCAAAATGACATAACGGAGATGTTCCAACTCTCGGAATCACATTCCGACCCCGATATCACAAAAGTCAGCTATGAGTCAAACTTCTCCATTTTCCAAACTTCAACTTTTTCAACTTTCGTCGAAACACCTCAAATTACCCTACGGACCTCCAAATCCAAATTCGGACGCTCGCCTAAGTAAAAAATCACCATATAAAGCTGTTGGGATCACCCACGACCCATTCTGGGGCCGTTTACTCAAAAGTTCAATTTCGGTCAAATAGGTTCCTTCTTCTAATCCAACTCCGATTCATCCAGAAACTGAATCCAACCATGCACACAAGTCGATATACATAATGTGAAGCTGCTTGAGACCTCAAACTATCGAATCGGGCGAAATTGCTCAAAATGACCAGTCGGATCGTTACAAATAGTACTTCAAACCCAGTATTTCAGTGAACACAAAGTTTAGTAGCAAATCACACTTATTGTTGCTTTGTTTGATGTTAAAAGTATGCAGAAGAAAGAGGAGAAACTCAGAAAATCGTATGGAAATTCTAAGCAGAATAGTCTTGTATTTATAGCAAAAGTTGGGCTGAAATCTGAAGAAGTGCAACGCTTCAGAATGACTGTTTATGCAAAATAGCCACAGCATAAATGCCATAACATAAATCGCTATTTACTCAACAATAAAAAGGAAAAATTGAAGATGGTAGTTTAATTTTCAGCTACACAACTAAAAAATGGATTGGATTTAATATTAATATTTATTTTAATATTAATATTCTGTTATTAAAATAAATATTTAATAACATTTCTGTTAATATTTTACTACTAACAAATAAATTTTGTCCAAAAAATTAATCAATCAATTGACCAAATCCAAATCCGAATCCGAATCCGAACCTGAAACCGAGCCGAGCGAGCGAGCGAGCGACGATGGTGTGAGGCTTGCCTTCTTCTCAACTCTTCAAGAGCTAGAAGAAGAGCAATTGTTTATATACCCATAAAAAACCTCTTCCTCTTCCAATATGGGACAATGTCCCTTTGCCAGGGGAGGAACTTATAATTTCACTTAAAAAATTTATTTCCCTCCATTTCTCATTCACCCTATTTTAAGCATATCATATACTTAAAATCCCAACACAATTTTCATCTCCTTCATGCCAGAAGAACTTGTGGGGTTTGTGATAGTAAAATTAGCGGGAATTCATGAGTTTTGTCAAGTGAAATTGGTGGCGAAAATGGGAAAGGCATCAGCAATGGAGGAACTCGGATATGGGAAAAAAGATAAAGGAAAAAAAAGAAGAAAAAAAAGAAGAAAGAAAAGAGAAAGGTAAAGAAAAATAGGTACTAATAAAAAAGAGATCGTGTTTCTAATACACTTTAGTACAATTAAAGAAAGAGCTAATTAGTTTGGGTAGATTCCGTTTCAAAAAGAGCATATATGGACCAATTATGTGACGGTAAGGGCATATATGGGCTAAAGTATTAACGAATGACAAATATGCTCAATTTCATATAGTACAAGGGCATATTTGAATATTTTCCTTTTAAAATTAGATTTACCTTGGTCGGGAGTTTCTGAGTGATTGATGTTTTCTCTAATAAGTATGATAAGTGTGTCTAATGTAGCCTTATTTGAGTTGTTCTATCAAATATAGTTAATCTTATAACAGGACCGTACTTGTATCATTTTAGCATTTGCCAACCAAACAAAAAAGGCATTTAACTGTATTAGATGATTATATACAGTAGGCAAAATTAAGCAAAAAGAGGGACCCTGGATCAGGGTAAATAGAACAGGCAACCTTCTGATCTGGAGTCAGACGCGCTACCATTGCGCCACGGATCCGGAGGTGCTAAGTTGGACAAACTAAAGCTATATTTACACTACTTCCCATGTTTTAGATACTTATCTTCGTGCAAGAAATGGTTATTTTTGGCTAACAATTCTCATCAGCTAATCAGTCGTATTATTCATTCCAACGCCCTATTTTTCTTAAGATTTTCCATATGTTAGTAGTTTAAATTTAAAGTTGTCGAATTGACATGGGATTTTGCAGGGGAAGTTAATGTTGTCAAGAGACATAGTTAAGTATTGCAAGCGCCAAGCAGTACAGGACAGTGGCCATAGACAAGTCATAGACATAAAAGTACAAAAAGTCGTGCGAAAAAGCAAGAGAACATTCTTACAAAACTCTTACAACATCACTAACTCCTCCTATTTACACAATTACCACAAACAAAATCTTAATTCTTTCTGCTTCAACCAAAAAAAAAAAACCCTACTACATCTATTGGCCTCTCTATTCTCAAGAACGAAACCAGCCATAACCCAAAAGGCATAATACTACTCCATAATAAGCATTACACTAGATGAAAAAAATGGAATTTTGAGTGGCAACATGAAGATGGATCAATTGGAAGGGACATGGTAGTATTTGCCTCTACACATACACCTGTAAACAATGGGGCAAGACTCTGCAATGGAGCATTCGAAGCTCACCATAACTCTCTTACAAGGAAAACAAGGTCCACATGCATGGGAACAATCTGGTAAGCTTGATCCTGTTGGATACAACTCCATTCCTAACTCCCCTTTTCTTTCTTCCTGCAATTTTCCATTCTTAATTTTCACCATTTTATAAAGAGTGGACAAGGCTAAACTGTCATACAAATTAAATTACCTTAATTTGATTTTCCATATTTGTTCCTTTCCGATGGTAGGTAACTGAAATTTTATGAGGAAACAACATTAATTAATATATGTCTAGCTAGCTCTAGGAGTAATAGTGTTAACATTAATGTTATGTCTCAAATTGAGAGACATAAGCATCAATTGCTAATTCAATAAATTAAAGGAAGGAAATTTTGTATGTAAAGTATTATATATATTATTGTTGCCTATGAAATATATAGGTATAAACAATATCGAATAGTAGTTCATTTTGTAAACAGATAATGACCGGAAGCTTGTCAATCAAAATAAAGAGATGTGGTTCCGATCCGGAGAATATTTTATCTTATATTTCAACTTCAATGAATATAAAAGAAAATTGCAGAGAGCATCTAAGGAGAAAGAATTGGAGTGGAGAGTTATAGTGTATTTGAAATAGTGAAGAATACGTGGTTTGCTAAAGCAAAGGTGTGGTACACGTTTCAATTCGCTAATAAGATGGCCCAAATAAAAGTATATTATATACTTCATTTTGTACAATATGTTCGTATACCCCTTGTTCACTTATATATAGTAAAAATAAAAATATAAAAAGTAAATAAAATAGAATGTGCATCAAAAGCATTAGAGTGAGGACTTTTGTAGCTAGCTAGCTCCTCTCTCCCCTCCCTCTTATTTTCATTTTAATTCAGTCTATGTTTTGTGTACTGACAATGGTGTAATTTTTTTTGACTTTATCAGTATATATATATATATATATATATATATATATATATATATATATATATATATATATAGTGGACGGCGTTACAATGATATGGCCGTAGGCTTTGGGTAGAGCTGACTAGCATTAGAACAAGAGTAACTATTGAAAGAATGAGAAATCCATATGAATGAGTGGTAGTCACCATATCGTTGTTAATTTGCCTGTTGTCTTCAGCCACCTTAGAATACTTGAAAATTTGTATGAAATATAACTAAAAAACAGTGGAAGATATGTGAAAGATAATGAAGCAGAAAATTTGGGACCAACTTGTCAAATATTTATAATAAGGCTAGGGAAGATTATATTGAAATTTGAAATGAAGAGTGAAGAGGGTGATTTTAATGTAGGATGTACACCTGATGAACATCACATGATACACGGGCACACGGCCACTTTTTGTAGGATTCACAGGTTTTGTTGAGTTCTTCCAAACTAATTAATCCCCACACATATATACATATACAAATCCAATTTTTTTAAAGAAGAACGGACGGTAACAAAGAAAAGGATAATTCTAAATTAGAACGGATTTAAGTTATATTTAAAAAAAGACAGCCCGGTGCACAAGGTATCTCGCATTCACGCTGCAGGGTCCGAAAGGGCTGCACTCTAAGGAGTGTGATGTGGACAGTCTAATCTAATTCAAGCATTAATTAGTAGTCGCTTCCACATCTCAAACTCGTATTCTATAGCTCACATGGAGACAACTTTACCATTGCTCCAAGCATCCCCTCTGAATTTAAGTTAGATATCTAGCATAAAAATATTGTTACGTCATTAAGTTATCTGAAAAATAATTATTATAAAAACTTGTACGATAGATTAAAATACAGTTATGTATAATGAATAGTATTTTTTGTGTATGGAAGTTAAATCTCATAAAACATTACTAGTTAATTAGTGCGTTTGGCTTTCATAGATTATTCCTGCTAGAGAAAAATGTAACCCCACATAAGTAACACCTTGCAACCCTGCCCTCCAACATCATTAAACTTTTTACCTTTGTTTCATATGTATTTGAGCAAACTAGCTCGATTGTGTACATTTGGCTTTTCTTTTGTCTCTGCGGTATAGATACACAATGCTTCGATATATTATATATATACCAACAATTTTGTCCTAGAGACTGAGTCCAAAATTTTAAGGTCCAACTATGCAAGATATTTGAAATTATTGGTAAAATTGTTTCTCCATATATACCTGTCTAAATAAACAAAATTAAAAGCTGATCTTATTAGTTTTGGATCAAACGAATTGTTTTTCATTATTTTTAGGGGTGGGGACCGTAAGATGACCCTTCAAAGAAAAGGACAAGAAAAAATTCCAATATTGAAACATCAAAGACAAACATGAGGGACAATAAACATTCATTTCACTGGTTTAATTAGAGAACACGTACATAATATGTGATACATTGGGGTTGGCCCAAAGGAGAGTATGAGTTGAACTTAATGTATTTTTTGAATTATTATTGTCACCTAAAAGATAACAATAGGTTACTATCGGTTATAATTGAAATTAACAACCTGAAAATAAGGCAATAAGTAGTTAATTTGTTACAACATATTAAATTACACGGGTAACAAAAATTCTGTATATTGAAAATGTATGTTATATAAGTTAAAACGTTTATTTATATATTTTAAGTATGCAATAGTAAGTAAGTTTGTAGAAGAGACAAGAATTGAAGTTGAAGAGCAAATAGCAAATGCAAAGCAAAAGGGGAGTCCATTGAAGAAGGTCTCTGCTAAAACGTGAAGGTCTGAACTTGGAATAAATGAAGTTTTCAGTAAGGTTCTGCTTCTTTAATTTCCTTCCATGCCTTTAATGTATCTTTTCCCTCCTCCCATGTTCCATGTCTTAATTATTTACTCTATCTACTTTACGTGCTGCCCCAGAATGAACCCCTTTTTCAGTGTTTCCTTTTTTATTTACTTTGGATCTAGGGTTTTGGACTGTAGTGGAACCGCTCTTAGTGTTACTTTGATGGAAATTATATTGTGTAAATAAGTAAGAAAAAATTATATATATGTGTGTGTGGATGGGTGGGTGTGCGTGTTAATTTGCTCCTTTGTAATTTTATTTTTCTTAACGAAAATTCTGCATTCGCCTTTTGGACAAGAAGTTGAACATTTGTTTGATTCGCTTAATGGTGTTGGAATACATGTTGTACCAAAAATCTGTTTTCGTCTTATTTTAACTAAACTCATATGGATCAATACTAAATTAAATTTTTCTAGTAAAATGTCTCAATTCATCGTATTGCACAATAGGTTCGTTTATTTCTTAAACAATTGGTTTTGTGTACTCTAATTGATAAGTATTTAAATAAAAATTGTAGTTATTTCTTTGATTCCACTACATACTATTAAATCTGAGTTGTCTATATATGTATGATGTAGTTCAAGACTTAGATGAAGATGACTGAAGAAGATGAAGTACACAGATAAGATGAAGTACAGAGATAGATACGAAGAGATGACTGAAAATAGTGACTTTGATATTATTTAATAATATGTATTGTGTAAACTTGGCTGATACATATGTACACGTGAGAATGAGGTGTAGGTAGATATTAACTAACTTAAGCTTAACTAATTCTTTTAATAACTTCTAACCACCTAGACAGTAAAGAATCTTCTGCCCCTAATATCATTAAACACTCCCCCTCAAGCTAGGTGGAGTAAAAATATTAAGAATACCTAGCTTGAAGTTTAAATATTCATGCTGCACTCGATTGAGTCCTTTAGTGAGAAGGTCAGCTGATTGATCTTTTGTACTTATATACTTGGTTGTAACAAGTCCTTGTTGAATCCTTTCTCGTACAAAATAACAGTCGATCTCGATATGTTTAGTTCGTTCATGGTAAACAGGATTTGCAGTTACTTGTATGGATGTTTTGCTGTTACTGTGAATTTCAACTGGTACTTTGATGTCTGTGTCCACTTCCTTCAAAACTCTTATCAACCAAATAATTTTTGCTATAATTGTTGCAAGACTTCTATACTCAGCTTCTGTTGAACTTCTAGAAACAATGGTATGCTTCTTTGATTTCCATGACACTAATGAGTCACCAATATTGATTAAGAAACCTATGACAGATCTTCTAGTAATAGGGCAGGCAGTCCAATCAGCATCACAGTATTCAGTTACAACATTATTGTTTTTGCTAGATAAGAGTATTCCCTGACCTAGTTGATTTTTTATATACCTTACTATCCTTAAGGTTGTTGTCATGTGTGACTATTTAGGTTGTTGAAGAAACTGACTTAGAGTTTGAACTCCAAAGAATATATCAGGTCTGGTTATAGTTGATTTTTTATATACCTTACTATCCTTAAGGTTGTTGTCATGTGTGACTGTTTAGGTTGTTGAAGAAACTGACTTAGAGTTTGAACTCCAAAGAATATATCAGGTCTGGTTATAGTTAGATAGAGAAACTTCTCTATGAGTCTTTGATAAATAGCTTGATCAACCAAGGGATCTTCTTCAGCTTGACTCTTTGTATCAATTACCTTATCATATTGTGTTGAAGTGAGCTTGATGTTTGTATCAATAGGTGTTGATGCAGGTTTGGCTGCAGACAATCCAACTTCTGAAATGAGTTCTAAGGCATATTTCCTCTGATGCATATTGATTCCTTCCTTAGATCTTGCAAATTCAATACCTAAGAAATACTTCATATCTCCCAAATCCTTCATTTTGAAGGTTTTCTGTAATAAGGTCTTTGGTTTCTTCAATTACTTTCACATTATCTCATGTAATTAACATATCATCTACATAAACTAAATCAATGACAATACCTTCAGTAATTTTCTTAATGAACAGGGAATGATCAAACTGGCTTTGTTTAAACTTAAAGTTTATTAATGCTTCAGATAATTTAGCATTCCATTATCTTGGAGCTTTCTTAAGACCATACAAGAATTTCACAAGCCTGTAAACTGTCCTTGTCTCCCCTAACTTGAGAATCCTTAAACAAAGTCCATGTAGATTTCATCATAAAAATCACCTTGAAGAAAGACATTATATACATCCATTTGATGTATGTGTCATTTCCTAGCTGCTTCCAAGGCTAAGATAGTTGTGACTGTTACCATTTTCACAGCAGGTGAAAAGTCTTTTGATAATCTATTCCTTCTTGTTGACTGTACCCTTTAGCAACTAATCTGGCTTTAAATTTCTCAATTTCTCTAGAAGCTTTGTACTTTATTTTGTATATCCACTTGCAGACAATAGGCCTTTTCCCTTCTGGTAAGGTAGCTAAGTCCCATGTATTGTTATTTTCCAATGCTCTGATTTCTTCTTGCATAGCTTCTATCCATTTTGGGTCTTTCACTACCTCAAAATAATTAGAAGGTTCTATAGTAGATGAAAAGGAGGCAAAATAGGCCTTATATTTGGATAACATATTATTATAGCCTATACGAAAAAGGGCAAAAAATGCTCTTGAACTATTAGAAATAGATCAATAATACCCTCTGTTTACGTTTCGGCCCAAAAAAGTCCTTATCGTTAATCAATTGGAGCAAAAATGTCCTTCCCAACTAACGGAGCACCACGTCAGACAGCCTACAAAAATAAAATCTTCCAATCACCTAATTCTTCCTTGAACAACTCTTAACACCACATAAATTTATTCTCCGAGTGTGTCGAAAGTATTGATTTTGATTGAATCCGCTTGTTCTATGGTGCATCCGCCCCTAACATCAGCCCTCTACCATTGATTCACCTGCACATTGGATCATCTACCGCTCTAAGCCTTAAATCAATAGGAAAAAAAAGACCCCGACTGCAAAAGATGCCCAAACTGAAATCCTCACCAAAAATCTCTCCACTTTCATCCTTTTCTGGTGACAACTTCCGATGGGGGTGTGAAAGAGAAATGCTCCCGGGCAGCAGTGGTATCTCTGCTCCCTTCAACATAATTTTAGTTAATGGAGATGGTGATAGTTGGTCTCACAAATGATGGAGAAGCAAAACTTTTAGGAGTAGTCTTGGTCCTTTAAAGAAATGGGATGTAGATGGTTCTTTTTTCTTTTTATGGTGATTGGTAAAGGTGAGGGTGGTAAATTTTGGACGGCATGATTAAGAAGAATAGAGGTGGAGGCATGGTGGATTTTTTGCTGGTTTTGCTATAGTTTTAGATAATGAATGTATAATATTTGAATAAGAAACTAAAAAAATCTACAACAATTTATTTAGTGGACCTTCAAAGCTTTTAGTAGCTTCAATGGCAGTCACTGGCAATGGTATAAATTTTGGAAAATGATGTACATGATAAAGGAATGAAGAGTCCGTCCGGTGGAGTTCCATATCCGCAAATATTATAACATTTTTAATTTTGCTTTCATTGGGAAGGGAATTTTTGCTCCAATTAATTAATGGTAAGGGCTTTTCTGGGCCAAAAGGTAAACAGAGAGCATTATTGATCTATTTCTAATAGTTAAATGGCATTTTTGGTCCTTTTCTGTAGCCTATATATCTGTCCAATGCATATGGTACATCATTGTGAATGTTCAATGATACAAAGTCCTTCATCCAAATTAGAGGATTTTTGTCTCTTGATGAACTTCTTGTTTCAGGTTGTAGGTTCTGCTGAATATCATCTACTAGTCGTTTATTTGATAGAAGATTATCTAGTAGGTCATTATCTGATAATTGTTGTTCAGGTAGCTGGGTGTTTGGTGATTGGGGCTCAGATATTTATGTTAGCATTTCATGATTTTCTGGTATAGAGACTTCTGAATTGTTTCTGCTTGAATAGGTTGGTTGTTTAAACCCTCAGTATGTGTAGGAATACTGTTTGATTGACTGTGTAGATCTGTGTCAAATGTAATTTCAGAGAAACTATCTTGTAAATTTCCTAAATCTGGAGTAGGAAATAGTTGTTGTGAGTTTGTGTTTGTTCTGCTGAAAGGAAATGTATCTTCTCTAAATATAACATCTCTGCTGACAAAGAAATTATGATTACTTATATCATATAAAATAGTGAATTTTCGAGTACCCCATATGCACAACCATTTTAGCTCTTGGCATCAGCTTGTCATGTTCTTATAGTATCTTAGCAAAACACATACACCGTAATATTCTTAGATGATTCAAAGACGACTTTGTTTTGTATAGCCTTTCATAGGGAGACATATTGGCAGTGACAGAGCTGGGCATTATGTTAATTAAATAGACTGTTGCTAAAATGCAGTATCCCCAGAATTTGATAGGTATATTTTCTTGAAACCTCATAGCTCTGGTGGCTTCTAAGATATGCCTATGCATCCTTTCAGCCGCTCCATTTTGCTGAAGAGTGTAGGCATATGTTCTTGGGTGTATAATGCTTAGGTTCTTGAATAACTGATAACAGAAACTGTTGACAAATTTAGTCCCATTATCAGTTCTAATAATCTTGATGTTTTTATCAAATTGATTTTTAACATAGCTGAGAATATGTTGTAGGGATAAGCACACATTAGACTTTTGCTTTATCAAAAACACCCATGTCATTATGGAGTAATCATCTACTACAATTAGAAAATACTTATTGCCATCAAATATAGGTATTCTATATGGTCCACACAGATCTACATGAACCAAATCAAAATAGCTAGAACTCTGAATACAATTGAAGGAAATGGTAAAGTTGTCTGTTTAGCGTATGGGCAGACAGTACATTTGTTTATCTTGTCATGACCCATTTTCATAATCGGTCATGATGGCGCCCAACACCATTGTCAAGCAAGCCAACACGGAAAATACTAAATAGACTTTCATTTACCTTTACACCGAAATAGTTGAAATAATTCTTTAAGTTGAAATAAAATCAGAAATGATTAATAAAGTCATAATAATCATACAATCCCAAAATGATACAGTCTACTAGTGTGTGCCAAGACCTGGTGTCACACGCTATAGGCAACTAGTAGAATATACAAAAGAATCACTCTATCCTATTGTCCGAAATAGAATAGACAACAAAAATACATAAGAAAGACTTCTTTAAGCTACTGATCGGCATGGAAGGAACGCAGCTCACCATAGAAATCTCGAGCCCGCTCAGGGATGTGCACCAGACTGATAGTCAGATACACCTGCCTCAGATCCTGTACAATTAAGTACAGAAGTGTAGTATGAGTACATAAATAATATGTACCCAGTAAGTATCCCATCTAATCTCGAAGAAGTAGAGACGAGAGGTCGACTTGATACTTACTAGAGTCAAATAATATGAGAAGAATTTATAATAAGCAGGGATAGCACAAGTTATTAGCATTTAATAAGCATGAAATAACAGTTCTTTTCCAAATATTATCATGGGTATCCATATATATTTCCAACAGATATGAAGTTCAGTCCACATAGAAATGCTAAGCAAAAACATGCGCAAGTAACACCGAGGGATGTACGACCCGATTCAATCATAAAAGTAAATTGTGCACTGCCGAGGGTCGAACGGCTCGAACCATAGATGCATCTATTACCCCGCTCGCGAATCATACGTGCGACGCGGTCAAATATGAATAAGCTCATCAACAAGCAGACAATAATATATATATGAGGAGTAGTTATTCACATGAATATCCAAATTGTCTTTTAAAAGACCAAACAGGATAAGGTTCCTCCACCTGTCTTATTTACCTTAATAAAAATAATTTTTACGAATTCGAACTTATCATCAAGTTACAAGAATATCACGTAGAGCGTGCTTTTGGGTCCTAGACTACCCGGACATAACATAATAGCCGCTACGCACGGACTCTCGTCATCTAGTATGTACGTAGCCCCCACATATAATAGCAATTAATTCAATTATTACACCTATGGGGACAATTCCCTCTTACAAGGTTAGAAAGGAGACTCAACCTCACTCCCAAGTGCACTTCCAATACCAAGAACGAGTCCAAGCCCTCAATTCGGAGTCGAACGATCTCAAACTAGTTAAATGAAGTAGGAACTAGTCAATATAGACTCACAAGATTGGATTTTAGCTATTTAAGTTATTTTCCAACCCTTAACATAAGTTTCCTAAAATCCGACCAAGGGCCCACGTGCCCGGATTCTGAAATTTTTCGAAGGAAGTTGTTCTCTACAACCTAAGGATCGATAGTATATGATTCCTAATTTATTCCATAACAAATTTCGTGGTTAAATCTGACTTTTATTAAAACCCTAGGTTTTTGTTCTAACTCCATGATTTCACCTTAATACTAGTTTTTAATCTACCTAAGACATAATTATTAAACTAGAAATAGGTAGAACACACTTACCTCAAGATGCTAGGTGAAGTTCTTCTCTCAAAAGCTCTAAAATCGCCCAATGGAGGAGTGAATAAGTGATAAAAATGACTTAAAACCCGCAATAAATCAACCTCACTGCTTCAGCGATTTCCACATATGCTAAATGGGCTAAAAGAGCTGGGACCGCTTCTGCGGTCTTGAGGCTGCATCTGCGGAGCCGCTTCTGTGGTTCCTGGCCTGGATTGCCCTAGGCCGCATATGTGATGGAGCGACCGCTTCTGCGGTCTCGCACCTGTTGTCCACCAACCGCAGGTGCGGCTATGAGAGAAGTAGCATCTTCAACACTTCTCAAAAATTTCCACTTCACTCGAGCCTCGTCCAATTGACGATCAGGGCTTCCAGGCCCAACCTGAACATACCGACAAGTCTGAAATCATGAGACGGACCTACTCGAAGCTTCGGAACACCCGAAATAACGCTAAATCTAATAATCATCCCCTAAAAGCAAATGAATCAAACCTATGAACTTCAAGTTATAAATTTTCCTCTAAGGGGCCAAACCTCCCTTAAACTACTCGGATGGAAACCAAATTTTACGGGCAGGTCTTAAATGATATTTCCGACCTGTGCCAGGATTCAAAACCAACATACGAGCCTGATACCCATGAAATCAATCGTTAATCAGTTTCTTTAAATCCTTAAGACTTCAAATTAACAATATCTAATAAAAATTTATTAGTCGGTCTAAGGACCTAGGAATTCGATTCCGGGCATACACCTAGGTTCCATATTTTCTTACGGACCCTTCGGAACCGTCAAATTACAAATCCGGGTCCGTTTTCTCAAAATGTTGACCAAAGTTGACTTAACCTTTTAAGAAAATCCTAAGGAATCAAATAGGCATATATCACTCCAAACACTTCCAAATTCCGAACCAACCGTCCCTGCAAGTCGTAAATTAGCTAAAGCAAGCACGGGAAGTTTTATTTAAGGGAACGGGATTCTAAAAGGCAAAACGATTGGGCAGGTCGTTACATTCTCACCTCTTAAACAAACGTTCGTCCTCGAACGAACGTAGAAAAGTACCTGAGCTACCGAATAAATGTGGATATCTGCTCCGCATGTCCTCATCGGACTCCTAATCACCTCCTCGACTGGTTGGCCCCTCCATTGGACATGCGGGATAAGTTGGCATGATACTTTCGAAGCATCGATACATGAAAAACTGGATGAACTCACGATAAGTTGGGGGGAAAAGCAAGCTTATAAGCAACCTCCCCAACTCGCGTCAACACCTTAAAGGGACCAATAAACCTTGGGCTTAACCTGCCCTACTTCTCAAACCTCATAATGCCCTTTATTGGTGAGACTTTCAAGAGAACCTTCTCACCAACCATGAATGATACATCACGCGCCTTCTGATCTGTGTAACTCTTCTGTCTAGACTGAGCTGTGTGAAGCCTCTCCTGGATAAACTTTACCTTGTCCAAGGCATCATGTACCAAATCTGTACCGTATAACTTAGCCTCGCCAGGCTCGAACCACCCGATAGGAGAACGACAACGGCGACCATATAAAGCCTCGTATGGAGCCATCTCTATGCTGGACTGATAGTTGTTGTTGTATGCAAACTCCGCCAAGGGCAAGAACTGATCCCACTTCCCTCCAAAGTCAATCATACATGCTTTGAGCATGTCCTCTAAAATCTAAATTGTCCGCTCTGACTGCCCATCGGTTTGAGGATGGAATGTTGTGCTGAGCTCTACACGGGTCCCCAACTCACTCTGAACGGCTCTCTAAAATGAGAGGTGAACTGAGGGGCCCTATCTGATATGAGGGAAACAGGCACACCGTGCAACCGGACTATCTCCCGAATGTAAATTTGAGCATACCTCGCTGTTGTATAAGTAGTCGCCGAATTATGTGAGCCGACTTGGTCAACCTATCAACAATGACCCATACTGAATCAAACATTCACAAAGTCCGCGGCAACCTGACTACGAAATCCATGGTGATGCGTTCCCACTTCCACTATGGTATAGGCATCTGCTGAAGTAGGCCCCCCGGCCTTTGGTGTTCATACTTGACTTGCTGGCAATTCAAACACCTAGCTACATACTCTACTATGTCTCTCTTCATCCTCCGCCACCAATAATGATGCCTTAAGTCACAGTACATCTTCGTGACACTCAGATGGATGGAATACCGTGAACTGTGAGCCTCCTCTAGAATCCTCTCCCTCAGACCATCAACATTAGGAACACAGAGACGACCCTGGAGTCGCAAAACACCATCCTCTCCAATAGAAACCTCCTTGGAACCTCCCTGAAGTACCGTCTCTCTGAGAATTGCCAAATATGGATCATCAAACTGTCGGGCCTTGATCTTCCCCAATAACGAAGACTGAGCAACCACACACACAAGAACTCGGCTGGGCTTTGAAATGTCCAACCTCACAAGTCTGTTAGCCAAGGACTGAATGTCCAAAGCTAGTGGCCTTTCCGCTGCTGGAATGAATGCCAAGCTACCCGTACTCTCCGCCTTTCTGCTCAAGGCATCCGCGACCACATTTGCCTTGTCTGGATGAAAAAGAATGGTGATGTCATAATCCTTTAGTAACTCAAGCCACTTGCACTGCCTCAAATTAAGATCCCTCTGCTTGAATAAATGTTGTAAGCTGTGATGATTAGTATAAAACTCGCATGACACCCCATATAGATAATGCATCCATATCTTAAGAGCGTGTACAATCGCGGCCAACTCTAGATCGTACACAAGATAATTCTTCTCATGAACCTTCAGCTGACGCGAAGCATATGCAATAACTCGCCCCTCCTACATTAACACACATCCCAAGACAACGCGTGAAGCTTCGCAATATATTGTATACATCCCCGAGCCGGAAGGCAATACAAGAACTAGTGTTGTAGTCAAAACTGTCTTAAACTTCTGAAAGCTCTCCTCACAATCATCACACCAATGGAAAGGAGCACCCTTCTGGGTCAATCTAGTCAAAGGTGATGCAATAGATTAAAAGCCCTACACGAATCGTCCGTAATAACCTGCTAACCCCAGGAAACTCCTGATCTCGGTCACTGAGGTAGGTCATGGCCAACTCTGAACTGCCTCGATCTTCTTGGGATCCACCTTAATACCCTCTCCTGACACAACATGCCCCAAGAATACCACTGACTCTAGCCAAAACTCACACATGGAGAACTTAGCATATAGTTTCTACTCTCACAAGGTCTGAAATACTACTCTCAAATGCTGCTCGTGCTCCCCCAGGCTACGTGAGTATATCAAGATGTAGTCAATAAAGACGATGACAAATGAATCAATATAAGGCCTGAATACCCGGTTCATCAAGTCTATAAATGCTGCTGGGGAATTCGTCAAGCCAAAGAACATCACCAAAAACTCATAATGGCCATATCTAGTCCGGAATGCAGTCTTCGGAACATCCGAGTCCCGAATCTTCAGCTGATGACACCCTAACCTCAGGTCAATCTTAGAGAACACCCTAGCACCCTGCAACTGGTTGAATAAATCATCGATACAAGGAAGCGGATACTTGTTCTTGATGGTGACTTTGTTCAACTGGCGGTAATCAATGCATATCTGTATAGTCCTATCCTTCTTCTTCACAAATAACGCTGGTACACCCCAAGGTGATGCACTGGGCCTAACAAACCCCTTCACCAAAAACTCCTCAAGTTGCTCCTTCAATTCCTTCAACTTATTAGGAGCCATACGGTATGGTGGAATAGATATAGGCTGGGTGCCTGGAGCCAAATCAATACCAAAATCAATATCACGATCCGGTGGCATGCCAGGAAGATTAGAAGGAAACACATCGGCGAACTCTCAAACTACTGGAACTGAATCAATCATCGGAGACTCTACGATGGTGTCCCGAACATAAGTTAGATAAGCCAAACACCCCTTCTAGACCATATGCCGAGCCTTCAAGAAAGAAATAACTCGACTAGGTGTATCAATTATGGAACCCTTCCACTCCAACCACGACAACCCTGGTATCACGAGTGAAATAGTCGTGACATGGCAATCTAGGACGGTGTGATATGGAGATAACCAATCCATGCCCAGGATGACCTCAAAATCAATCATATCAAGCAACAGGAGATCTGCTCTAGTCCTGAAACCACAGAATATGACCACACAAGACCGGTAGATCTGATCCACAATCATAGAATCACCTACAGGAGTAGATATATGAACAGGAATGCCCAAACGCTTAGGAGAAATAACCAGGAAATGAGCAAACAGGGATGATACATTTGAATAAGTAGACTCTAGATCAAATAATATAGAATCATATCTACCACAGAGGGAAATAATACCTGTGATGATGGCTTCTGAGGCCAATGCATCTGGCATGGCCGGAAGGGCGTAGAATCTGGATGGAGCACCGGCTGACCGACCTCTACCTGATTGAGCAGTAGCTGGTTGACCTCTCCCTGCCTGGCCTCCACCTCGAGGACGACCCCTACCAGCCTGCCCTCCACCTCTAGGTGGTTGGGCAGCCGATGCTGAAGTCATAGGCCGCTGACCCTGCTGCACTGCCTTGCCTCGAAGCCTTGGGCAAGTCCTCTTCATATGACCCGGATCTCCACACACGTAGAATACTCTTGATACCATAGCCTGCTGCCCTAAAGTCTGAGCCTACTGACCCGAATACCCACTAGAAGAGCCTTGGATGGCTAGTGGGAGATATGAACTCTCTGGAATGGCACTGAAATGAGCACTGGAAGAATCCTGATGACCAAAATACCCGCTAGAGGAACCTTGAATAGCTGGTAGGCGGTAAGAACTCTCCGGCATCGCACTAAAATAAGGCCTCACTGGAGCATCTCGGGAAGGGGGTGGTGGTGCTAAATACGGGGGCCTGTTGGGCTGACCCCTCCCGAAGTAACCTCTACCGCTAGCTGGGGCACCTCTAAACTCTCCCGAAAACCAGGCCCTCTTGTTCTGTTGAATCTGGTCTCCACTCCTTTGGAGATACCTCTCAATCCTGTGAGCAATCTCTACCACTAGTTGATACTCAGTACCCATCTCCACCTCTCGGGCCATGCTAGCTCGAATACCGGGGTTCAACCCTGCAACAAATCTCTGCACTCTCTCTGCATCTATGGGAAGTATCATGAGTGCATGGCGAGATAACTCAGAGAACCTCGCCTCATAGTCGGTCACAGACATCTGACCCTACTCAAGATGCTCAAACTGGTACCGTAACTCTTCCCTCTCAGAGGGTGGAATATACCTATCCAAGAATAACTGGGTGAACTGACCCCAGATGAGGGGAGGAGAACATGCTGGCCTGCCAAGAACATAGGATTGCCACCATCTATGGGCCCTACCCTCTAGCTGAAAAGTAGTGAAGTCAACTCCATGCGACTCCAATATCCTTATGTTGTGCAGTCTATCCCTGCACCTGTAATAAAGTCCTGGGCATCCTTATGTCATTCACCCCCAAAGATAGGAGGGTGAAGCCTAGACCATCTATCCAATAACTTCGGTGGGTCATCGTCCGCAGCTGGTCTAAGTTGGGGCACCATTGCAGCAACTGGCTGGGCCCTATTTGCGAGTAGTGCACCCGGAGTCTGATACATTGCAGCTGCATGCCGAGGAGCCTGAGCAGTAGGGGTCTGTGCTCCCTCTCCTGCCTGTGAGGTAGCTGGATCTGCTAGAAATAAACTAGCTTGAGTCATAGAATCCATGAACCATAGCATACGGACCATGATCTCCTGAAATCCCGGTGTTGTCATAAAGTCTGTCGGGGTAGGCTCAGTTGCGGGCACCTCGCCCTACTCCTCGATAATAGGATCTCCCGTAGGATATGCTAGTGGTACTACTGGAATAACTCTGGGATGCCCTCGTCCCCTACCACGGGCCGGTGCCCTCCCCCGGCCTCTACCCCAGCCTCTAGCAACAAGGGGAGCAGCTCCGCCCGGGTCCGGAACATCAGCCGTACGTGTCCTCACCATCTATGAAAGAATAGAAGAGGGAAATTTAGTATATCAACCACTGCACGATAAGAAATGAATAAAGAGTAGCTTTTCCTAATACCTTATAGCCTCTCAAAGATAAGTACAGATGTCTCCGTACCGATCTACAAGACTCTATTAGGTTTGCCCATGACTTTTGAGACCTACATAAACCAAGTGCTTTGATACCATGTTGTCACGACCCATTTCCATAATAGGTCATGATGGCGCCCAACACCATTGCCGAATGTCGCACACCCTTTTTTCTCGCGAAATTGGGTTTATGATATTTGGAGGGACAACTCGTTCCTTTTGGGAACTAGGTTTGCATTTGAAGAGTCGCCACCTAATGATTAAGGTGCATTAGGACACCAATGGAGTTTGATTTGAATAACCAGAGATAGGGTAAGGGCTTGAAATTATCTTAAGGGGAAAGTATTAGGCACCCCTCAGGATCTACTAGTGTGGTTCCCGGCCAGACAATTATTGTGAATTGAGGTGCAATTAACATATAGGTAGATAAGGCTCAAATAAGAGGGGATTTCAACACAAAATGGTTCGAAAGTAAACAAAGTTTGAAAGAACAATTAGAAAAACTGATTTTTTAAATAAGGATTTAAAATGGCAAAAGAAAAAGAAATAACGAATAAAGAAAAAAGGGGGGGTCCTAGGTTTATTAAAAATATGGATCACCCCACACAATGTCCGGTAATCACTCCTCAATGGGGGGCTACATGTGACATTATCGCGTGGTCATCATATCCATATCTACCCTTCCCACCCCGTTAAGGTATTTAAAGCGCGGATTGGTCTCGATTACTTGTTGCATGCTATTACCCGTCCCATTTCTATCAGTCCCGGAGGCACTTAGGACTACTAATCCTAAAAAGGGAGGGATATTTGACTTATTTGAAGTTTCAAAGGTGAAAATTCTAAAGCGACATACAAAACACATATTGCATATTTGGGGGAAACATATAAACAAACAAAGGCTCATATACACCTCCTTAAACAAAGAAAGCATATAATTAGCATGACTTGCACATACTTTTTAGGCCTGATTAAAAATACCAAAGACAAGGGAGTTTAAATATTGAGGCAGATTAATTTATTACATAACTCAGATAAGAAGTCTGAATCAGGCCTGCTTGCTAGTTGTAATGATTAATAGAAGCAAATTCAGTTTTACAGTTATTACTCTAAGGCTTGCCTAAGTGTTTAGACGGGGTCCTATAGGCATGATATCTACTGAATTCAGAAGGTGATGAGACAGTAGAAACTTGAAATAAATTATTTGAAATCCTATAGGCATGCTTGCTAAACCTTATTAAGCAAAGGAATTAGGTTATTAAAAGAAGCAGAATGTACAAAAAACTGAATTGGTTACAGGTTCTGCAGGTGATAGTACCTACTATTACTGATTTTATATCTAACATTGACTGTGAATCAAAATGAATCCGATTTATTGAGAAATCCCTGTAGGCATGAGTTCTATGCATTACTGATTTTAGACGTGGTATCTAAATGCAGAAACCTTATAGACATGATGTCCAAATGCAGAAACTTGTTTAAACTCTCATAGGCATGGTATCTAAATGCAGAAACTGATTTAAACCCTTATAGGCATGGTATCTAAATGCAGAAGCTGATTTAAACCCTATAGGCATGGTATCTATATGCAGAAACTTGTTTTAAACCTTATAGGCATGGCGTCTAAATGCAGAAGCTGATTTAAACCCTTATAGGCATGGTATATAAATGCATAAGCTGATTTAAACCCTATGGTCATAGTTTCTAGATGCAATTTGAGTCATGCAAAATTAAAATAGTCCTATAGTCATAATTTCTACCCTTGCATGCATAGTTACCCACCCCTTTTCACTAGCCAACCCCAAAGGTTTATTACAACTTATTATAAACCAGAATAATAAATTACATTAGCAAAATACAAAGAAAAGTACAATTAAAAGAAGCCTGATTCTTGACATCCTCTTTGAGTTATGAGATAAACCAACTCATAGACCACTGATCTAAAGCCTTTTTTCAGACATGAGTGTGTCAAAGTTCCCACAGGGCCTCAATAGGACCCCGGACAGTGCTCACACCCAAGTTTCATAACTAGAATAGGGACAAGTGCAGTGTGGAAGTGCCAGCCCTTATGTGTCCAAGTTCAGAGGGAGCTCAATGGGTCCCAAGGCAAGGCTCACAAGAGGGGGTAGAACTTAAGTCTAAGAGAGAGTGGAAGTGCAGAAATAGAGCTTTAAGAACTAAGGAAGTAAAGAAGAGGGAAATAGGTACTGGGAAACAGTAACAGAGTTGATAACTTCACACAAAAGGGTTCAGGGGTTGGGAACTTATTGCAGAGAGCCTATGTACTTAGGCAAGGGTCATCTTTGGTCATGCACAGCTATAGAAGATGCTGGCATGCCTATAAGCCCACCAAAACACATAATACTAGAGAAACATAGAGGTTATGATCCTAGGAGATCAAGTTTGAGTCATGGACAGCAATGCTTAATACTGTCATGTCTCAAACAAACCATCAATATCAAACACATTGGGGTAGGGGTTTAGGATACATAATACATAGATTCAGAATAGGAAGAAAGAAATTACAGCATGCTAGAATAAGGTACTGAATTAAATACAAGCAGTAGGAAGGCAAGAATACAAGAACATTAATTAAACATGTTGTTGTTGATACTGAAAACTTAATTAGGACATACCAATTTAATGAGAAAAATGCAGTAAAGAAAGGTAGCAGGATTTTTGAAATATAGCTTTGGTTTTCAGCCAGCTAAACAGGCCACAGAAGAAGTAGTAAAGCAAGAGAGAATGTGTTTGAGTATAAGTGAGTTCAGAACTAAGAGTGTTCGTGTCTGTGTGCTAATGAAAGAGCATGGTACTTTTAGTTTGAAACAAAGTAGAAAATAAGGCAAGAATCATAGTTTAGTAGCAATTATGTAACTATGTATCAATTAAAATCAAATCAGTATTAAGGATTTCCTTTAATTAAGGAGTCAAATTTAAAAGGTAATGGGTAGAAAACAATTAAGGAAAGAGATCAAGTAGAGCATTATACGCAGAATAGACAATTAGGGGTAAGTACATAGAGGTTTAATTAAGGGAACAACTAATGAAGAATCCTTGAAATACTCGGTTAATCTAAATAAGGTAAGAAAACAAAATAAAGTTGCAGAATATGGAGATAATCGAAAATCAGTACATAGTAAATTAAGGAATCAAGGATTTCGAAATCACTGATTTAAGGAGAGTAACATGGGTTCCCATGAGTAAGAAAATAAACCAAGTTTAAAATAGGAGAATCGAAAGTCTAAGGAAAGTTTTCAAATCAGGCCCAGAAACAAGGAGCTTAGAATCAATCAAAGAGAGAACCATGAGTCTTGTTTTAGCATATAAATAGAATGCACAAAACATTAGGCATGTGAGGTTAAACTATAGCAAAGAGAAGCAGCAAGCAATAATAACTACAAAGTTAGTAGACATTGAAACATGGTAGTCACATAGGTCAACTTAGTAATAGAGAAAAGAGGGTATCAGAAGCACGCAAAGGGTCAAGTAAAAGGCCCTTCTGAAAAGTATAGTCTAGTTTCAATGATTGCAAGAAACCAAATCACAGAAGTTGAAACAAAAAGGACTTCGAATCCAGTAGAGCAACTTCAAACAGATGAAACATTTTTCAGAAGCTCAAATAGGTCCAAAGAAATTAGTGTTTTGAAACCAATCAAATTTAGAGATGATGAATAAGTAAATCATACAGCAGATAGTCTTAGAACTAGAATGAACCCAAAATTTTAGGGTTTTTTAACACCGATCGAGTCTAAAGATGAAACACAAGTAATCGAACAAATACTAACACAAAAATATATTTAGAAACCTCAAAAGAAACTAGGACTCTTGACATACAAACTCCAGTAAAAGAACGACATAAGGAAACACAGCAGAATATGTTGAAAATCAGAGAAAGCTTCGAAATAACTTAACAAAAACCTAAATCGGAAAAGATAAAGGGGTTTTAAAGGTAGAGTTTTGAAATAAATCTTGAGAAAAATGTTTAAAAGTTTAGAGCAAACACAGATCTAAAAATAATCGGAAGAATCTTAAAGGTTAGGGTTTCAGAAGAACCCCAGATTGTGAGAAATGCTTGGAAAATCATCGATCTAAGCAGGAGAAGTCAAGAGTTAGGCTTGAATAGCCATGGCTAGCCGGAGCAAAGTCAAAGATGATCGGAGACAGCCATAAAACTGAAATCAACCAAGGTCTGGACCAAACTTTACCAGGATCTAGCCTTGAAACCATGATAATCGGGCATGTAGAAGCCAAATTAGGTAGATACAGGCCTCCAATGACCTTGGAAGCCATGGATTTGGGAGATTTTCGGGTGGTGGTTGAGGGTGGCGGCTAGGATTTGAGAGGCAATTGAGAGAGAAGGGGAATTCAGAGGCGGCTGTAGGTGTGAAATGGTTAGGGTTATGGTGTAGGTCGAGATTACAAAAGGAAAGGGTTAATGTGAGCCGTTGATCTGAGCGATCAACGGCTGGGATTAAATGGGAATTCGGGCGGGTTGTTTTAATTGGGTCGTGGGTCTGGTATGGCTAGGATTTGGGATGGGTAATTGGGTTTAAAATTGGGGTTCAATTCAGGCTACAATTGAAACACAATTGGGCTATCTTTTAAATAGTCACTTTTCCATTATTTATTTTATAAAAAATAGTAGAATAATTTCTAAAAATAAATTAAAGGTACTAAAATGATTAATAGTACATAATTATCAAATTAAAAATATTGTACCTAATTTTTATAGATATAAACGTAATTAAATCTAAAAGAGACTAATATTGCAATTACAAGCAATTTAGCTTTAAAAATACTAAATAAATTTGTAAAAATATGCAAAAATTACATTAGCTATATTTTATTATAAATATGAGAGTTCAATAAATGAATCACCAAAATAATAATTGTGGGAATAATTATTGGGTTTTTTCTAGATAAGATATGGCAATAAAATAATTTTAAAAATCTTTAAAAATTATAAAATATTTGGACATACTTATATATGCATACATATGTTATTTTCAAATTATTTTGTATATTAAAAATATATAGGGAAAAATTGGGTATCAACAGCTGCCCCTCTTTACCCGGGAAGGATGAAAGAGTTGTCGGGTAAAGATATGATGGCCAATTTTGACCGAACAAAATGGTTCAAGGAGACTTAGGCCGTGCTCTGGCTTATGAGCTGCCTACATACCCTTGGTCTTACAGGAATCAGGTCGTACGTAGTTTAGGATCTGTTGGCGGAGTATGCCGATGGAGACTTTTCAAGAACGGACACAATATTCAGGACAAGGTAAATGGTTAAAGTCTGATAGGGATACGGGAACTGGAGCGGGATCGCTCCTACCGAGCCGGCCGTTGCTCGCCGGATTTCCTGCAAATAAGCAATACAAGCATATATGGTACGTAATTTAAACATGATGCAAATTCCCATCGGACCATGAAGGTTGTCTTTGGACGGTTAGGATGACGTCCTTAGACCATGATGTCCTGGGCCATGAAGCATATAATAGAGGATTCGCAGGACATGAAATGATGCTCTCGGGTTATGAGAATGATGCCTTCAAACCATGATGCCTTTGAATAATGATATGAAAAAGATTAAAAGGGGTCCTCATGCCATGGCATGGTGTTCTCGGGCTATGAAAATAGTGCCTCCGAACAATGACGCCTTCGGATAATTTGGTGATCTTTCAGCCCATTAGATGCAGTGTTTGGCGATCTTTCAGGCTATGCAATGCAGAAGGTGGCGATCTTTCATCCATGAAAATGTAAATAAGGTGGCGATCTTTCAGCCATGCAAATGTAAATAAGGTGGCAATCTTTCAGCCATGCAACTATAAATAAGGTGGCAATCTTTCAGCAATGCAACTGTAAATAAGGTGGCGATATTTCAGCCATGCAAATGAAAATAAGGTGGCGATCTTTCAGCCATGCAAATATAAATAAGGTGGCGACCTTTCAGCCATGCAAATGTAAATAAGGTGGCGATCTTTAAGCCATGCAAATGTAAATAAGGTGGTGATCTTTCAGCCATGCGAATATAGATAGGGCGGCGATCTTTCAGCCATGCAATGTAGATGGAGATAGAGCTTAACCTCGGAAGGCAGAATGGTAGCCTTATACAATGCGAAATACAGGTGGAGACAACGTTTAGTCTCGGAATGCAGAATGGTAGCCTTATGCAATGCGAAATGCAGGTGGAGACAACGTTTAGTCTTAGAAGGAAGAATGGTAGCCTCATGCAATGTAGAGAATGCAGATGGAGACAGTGCTTAGTCTTGGAAGGCAGAATAGTAGCCTTATGTAGTGCGAAATGCAGGTGGCGACAGCGTTTAGTCTCGGAAGGCAGAATGGTAGCCTTATGTAATACAAAGAATGCAGATGGAGACAACGTTTAGTTTCAGAAGGCAGAATGGTAGCCTTATACAAGAAATAAAGGCCAAATGGTGATAAATCTTTCTTAGCTGATAGCAAATTGCGGTATCGTGACTGCTGGAGACGTCGCGACATACGGAATGCCACTGGTGCATATGTGGATAGCGAATGTTGGTAGGTGCAGCAGTTCTGAGAGTTGTATTCCTAAAAAAATGTTTGTCTCGTAGATGTATAGTATGGCAGATGCTTTCGCAATCCAAGTGCCTACGTCCAAAGCAAAATCGTGAGTTTTGTAAAGGGGGGAGGTTAGTTCGTATCCCCGCTGGCTCTACTTGACCTGCTTGGCTTTGATCTAGTGATACTGTACGTATCGTTGGAGGTAGCATTGCTAAACAAAGCGATTTCAGAAATAAGCATGCATGATTTAGTAAAAGCATAACATAAGTACATAATTAAGAATAGTTTTCTTTAGATAAACCGACGACTGTGACGCGGCTCAAGACATTGCGACCTCTCTTGCTACGGAATTTTGAGGATCCTCCTCAAAATTCTATCCCAGTTTACTGGGTTGATGCTTCCGACTGTTGCTAGCGATAACTGGCTGAAATCAACTTCAGAATTTTGATGGTCCTCCTCAAAATTCTGCCCCAATTTCCAATTGCGGGGGAAATGAAAATTTTATTGAATTTGACTGAACCCATAGGGCTGCTTACGTATCTCCTCTTAAATGGGAATCAGGTCAGGTGTAGTTCAATTTACATCATATAGGAAAGCATAAGATTACACATAGTAATGCTTGACTGCATCTGAATTGATCGGCTTTGGCCAGACTTCTCCGTCCATTTCTGCAAGTATGAGGGCTCCTCCTGTCAGGACCCGGTGAACCATGTATTGACCTTGCTAGTTGGGATAGAACTTCCCTTTGGATTCATCTTGATGCGGAAAAATTTTCTTTAACACCAGCTGCCCCGGTGTGAACTTTCTCGGCTTGACTCTTTTGTTAAAGGCTCTGGAGATTCTGTTCTGATAAAGCTGACCGTGGCAAACTACATTCATTTTATTTCCATCTATAAGAGCTAGCTGCTCGTAATGACTCTTTGCCCATTCTGCATCGTCGAGTTCTACTTCCTGTATGATTATTAAAGAAGGAATTTCCATTTCGGCAGGAATGACGGCCTGTGTACCATAAACCAGCATATAGGAGGTTGCCCTGGTTGATATGCAGACTATGGTGAAATACCCCAATAAAGAAAATGATAGTTTCTCGTGCCACTACTTATGCTTCTCTATCATTTTCCTTAGTATCTTCTTGATGTTCTTATTGGCGGCTTCTACGGCTCTATTTATCTAAGGTCTGTAGGCTGTAGAATTCTTGTGTCTGATCTTGAAAGTTTCACACATGGCTTTCATCAAGTTGCTATTGAGATTGGAACCATTATCAGTAATGATTGACTCTGGAATACCGAATCGACAAACATTGCGGTCACGGACAAAGTCTGCCACGACTTTCTAAGTTACTGCTCTGTAAGATGTTACTTTGACCCATTTGGTGAAATAGTCGATTGCTACTAGGATAAACATGTGCCCGTTGGAGGTGAAATAGTCAATTGCTACTAGAAATAGTCGATTGGTCCAATAACATCCATTCCCCAAGCGGCGAACGATCATGGTGAGCTTGTTGCATTAAGCTCGTTTGGAGGCACCTTTATCATGTCTGCATATACCTGGCAGCGTTGGCATTTCCGGACATACTGGATGCAGTCCGTCTCCATAGTCATCCAAAAGTAACCAGCTTAAAGTATCTTCTTTGCTAAGATAAAACCATTCATATGCGAACCACAGGTCCAAACGGGAATTTCTTCTAGTAGCCTGGATGCTTCTTTTGCATCGACACACCTTAATAGTCCCAAATCAGGAGTCCTCCTATACAGGATTACTCCGCTGTGAAAGAAATTGTTGGACAACCTCCAAAGTGTGCGTTTCTGAGTAGGATTTGCAAGTTCTAGGTATTCTCCTTTTGCCAAATATTCCTTGATGTCATGAAACCAAGGCTTTCCGTCTGCTTCTTCTTCGACTTGGGCATAGTAAGCTAGCTAATCACGGATCTTTACAAGAATGGGATCAATGAAGTTTTTGTCTAGATGTTGTATCATGGATGACAAGGTAGCCAATGCATCGGCGAACTCATTCTGGATTCTAGGATCATGCTAGAATTCCGTCTTTATAAACCTCTTTCTCAATTCCTGTACATGATGCCGATACGGGAGTATCTTGGAGTTCTTCGTTGCCCATTCTTCTCGGACCTGATGTATAAGTAGGTCTGAATCTCCGATCACTAGCAACTCTTGAATGTTCATGTCTATGGCCATCTTGAGCCCTAGGATGCAAGCTTCGTATTCGGCCATATTGTTGGTGCAGGGGAACCTGAGTTTGGCAAACACCGGATAATGCTGACCGGTTTCTGATACTAGGACTGCTTCTATGCCAACTCCTTTAAAATTTGCTGCTCCATCGAAAAACATCCTCCATCTGTCATAGGATTCTGCAATGTCTTCTCCTATGAATGATACCGCTTCGTCAGGAAAAAACGTTTTCAGGGGTTCGTATTCTCTAACCATGGGATTTTCAGCAAGGTGATCTGCTAGTGTCTGTCCCTTGATCACTTTCTGAGTTACGTAGACAAAGTCAAATTCACTCAACAGGATTTGCCACTTGGCTAGCTTGCTAGTGGGCATGGGCTTCTGGAAGATATCTTCAAAGGATCCATCCTTGATATGAGATATATGGTATAGGCATAGAAATAGTACCTTAGCTTCTGGGTTACCCAAGTCAGAGCACAGTAGGTGCGTTCTAATAGAGAATACCGAGTCTCGTACGGGGTAAACTTCTTGCTGAGATAATAATTGGCCTGCTTTTTCCTTCCCGTTTCATCATGCTACCCCAGAACGCAACTGAAAGCTCCATACAACACTGCGAGGTAGAGTAATAGAGGTCTACCTGGCTCGGGCGGGACCAAAACTGGTGGTGTTGATAGGTATTCTTTGATTCTATCAAAAGCGTTTTGGCAGTCATCGGTCCATTTGGTAGCGGCATCCTTCTTCAACATCTTAAAGATTGGCTCACAGATAACTGCAGATTGTGCTATGAACCGGCTGATGAAGTTAAGCCTCCCCAAGAAACTCATCACATCCTTCTTGTTCTTTGGCAGTGAAAATTCTTGAATAGCTTTGACTTTTGATGGATCCAGCTCTATTCCTCGGCGGATCACAATAAACTCAAGTAGCTTTCCAGCAGGAACCCCAAATACACACTTTGTAGGATTCATTTTCAGGTTGTACCTTCGCAGTCTATTGAAGAACATCCTCAGATCTTCCATGTGGTCAGTGGCTCTTTTGGATTTGATAATAACATCATCTACGTACACCTCTATCTCCTTGTGTATCATATCATGGAAAATGGTAGTCATGGCCCTCGTGTAGGTGGCCCCTACATTCTTTAACCCAAACGGCATCATCTTGTAATAGTACATTCCCCACGACGTAATGAAAGCTATTTTCTCAATCTTCATCCATCCAGATCTGATGATACCCAGCGAAACAATCTACAAATGATTGTAACTCATGCTTGGCGCAATTGTCAATCAGGATGTGTATGTTTGGCAAAGGGAAGTTGTATTTCGGACTGGACCGGTTGAGATCCCGGTAGTCGACACAGACTCTGACCTTACCGTTCTTCTTTGGTACTGGCACAATGTTGGCTAACCACGTAGGGTATTCTACTACCCTAAGAACCTTAGCTTTGACCTGCTTAGTGACCTCTTCCTTGATTTTCAGACTCATATCAGGCTTGAATGTTTTGAGCTTTTGCTTTACCGGCGTACATGTTGGATCAGTTGGCAGTTTGTGAGCCACAATAGACGTACTTAGACCATTCATGTCATCATATGACCAGGTGAATATGTTCTCATACTCTCTTAGAAATTCTGTGTATTCCTTCTTTTCTGGCGGCGATAAGGGGACGTTGATTCACGTTTCTTTGACATTTTCTGCATCTCCTAGGTTAACAGTCTCAGTCTCGTCTAGGTTGTACTTCGGCGTATTTTCAAAATTCTCAATTTTTTTAACGATCTCTTCTGGTATGTCATCTTCCTCTTAATCTATGCCCGTTTGTTGCGTTGTCTCGTTGCATGTCACAGTCATTTGTTCATCAAGATAAGTAATAGTAATATTGTATAAGTAAAGTAATGAGAGAAAACAATAGTAATAAGTGTTGATTCATAAGAAAAATCAAAATGCTTTAATAAATTGCATAATTGTTTTGAACATTGAAGATCTTATTGCCGGAATTAAAAATATGTGAAAACAAAATATTTTAGTAAATAAACCAGTGCTTGTTTTAGCCTTGCTACTACGAGGCTCGTCGGGCTCTGGTTGTCCTGATGGTCCAGTTATTGAGGCGGGCCCCTCTACTTACGGACTATATGGAAGGGCCTTCTTGCCCTCCTCCTTGAGAACAACATAACAATTCATATCATTGACCTCTAAGAACAAGTTTTTCACAGCTGCCAGTGCTTCCTCTTCTTCTGAGCCATAGATAACATCGACCGATTGGAAAGTCTGCTCCAATGTGGTATTGGCTGCTCCAGCAGATAGTAAGGACCGCGCCATGGTGGCGACCAGTTGTTGAATTCTTCCCAAGTGTACTCATATCCCAGAATGAAAGTAGTGCCATGCTTCTTGAGCTTTATAGGCTTAGTGATTCCTTGGAGGTTCTTGCCGAGCCCTTTTCCAGGCTCGTACCCACTCCAATTTAGTATACTCTCGATCTTATTATCCCACGATTTGTCTTTGTCAACAACATTTCCCCATTCGATGTGATGGTAAGTCTCTCCTCCCAGACTCTTTCTCCCCTCGATTGATGAAATGGTCTGGCGACTGTATATAGGATTGCTACCATTGCCGTGAATGATCACTTCCTGGTGATTCCATTCAAACTTTACTGTCTGATGTAGTGTTGATGATACGGTTCCGGCAGCATGAATCCATGGTTGTCCCAATAGTAAATTGTAATATGCCGGCACGTCTATCACTTGGAAATCACATCGAACCAAGTTGGCCCCATTTGCAAACACAGACTAATCTCCCCAATGGTGGACCTTTGGAAACTGTCGAAAGCTTTCACGTTGATGGCTCCATCCTTTATATCGTGTCGTCCCTTACCTAACTTCTTGAGTATTATCACTGGACAAATGTTGAGACTGGAACCCCCGTCGATCAGGATCCTGGTGATGAAGTAGTCCTCGCATTACATAGTGATGTGCAGTGCTTTGTTGTGTCCCAACCCTTCAGGCGGTAGCCCATCTTCATGAAAAGTAATTTTGTGATTTTCCAATACCTGTCCGACCATGTTGGCCATTTCCCCGCCAGTGATGTTTCTTGGCACGTATGCTCCACTCAGCACCTTCAACAGAGCATTCTTGTGTGCCTCAGAATTTTGCAGCAATGCAAGGATGGAGATTTGCGCCGGTGTTTTGTTCAACTGGTCGATGACCGAATATTCCTTGGCATGTATCTTTTTCCAAAGATCATCTGGGCCTATTTCAATGATGGGTGACCGATTGGAGGCCTGCTTGCTTGACTTAGCTAGGTGTTCCGGGGTATAGATCCTACCAGTTCTCGTCATACCCTATGTGGCGACAGTTTCCTCGAACCTAACCTTGCCTTTCCTCCTTGCCTCAGCTATATAGTCCCATGGTATAGCCTTTGTATGGTATGGCATCATGGTTGACATTGCCACTAGGATCGGTGTGGATATCTTTACTCCGAACGGAGCATGTGCTTTGGATGGTAAAACCGCAACTTTAAATGGTGGGGGTGTATTTGCTGGAGTTATGAATTCAACCTCAATTGGTGCTGGTGTCTTTGCATATGACGTTGTTTCAAACTCAAGTGGCACCGACATATTCACCTCAGCATCCCCGGATGGCTGAATCTGGACAATGATTAGATTAAGACTAACTATTGGCTTCTTTGGGTCATCACCTTCTACAATCAAACTGATTGATCCCTCGGGATTCCAATCATCCTCTATTTCAATCATGTGAATGCCTCCACCCTTATGGTCTGGCAGAGGGTTATTGCGGACATTCGGAGCGAGTTCCTTTTCCATAATAATCTTGTTGTCAATCAAGGCCTAGATCTTATCCTTCAAAGAACGACATGTGTCGATGGTGTATCCTTTCATGCCGGAATGGTATGCACAGGATTTTTTTGGGTTAACCCATTGAGAAGGGTTCTTAGGAGTTGAAGCAGGGATAGGGGTGACATAACCAGTAGCTTTGAGTCTCTAATACAACTGGTCAACGGGTTTAGCAATGGCTATATACTGTTTAGGAGGTCTGCGATCAAAATTTGGTCGATGTCTAGGGATGTTTTGGCATATATGGGGTGATTGATTGTGGGATGGTTGATCATTGTAGGCTTGGTAAACATGTGCGGCTTGGGAATATCTGGGTGAAGCAGGCTAATATGTGGGAGGTGGAGGTGATTGATAAGGCGGAGTTTGGTAAGAGGGTGAGGGTGCTTGGTAGTTCATAGTGGGCTGATATGTAAGCGGAAGCATTGGATAGGTTTGGTATTTGAAAGGAGATTTGGTTCTCTATTCAACCATTACGGCCCCTACGTCCCTTTTCTTAGACGCACCCCCAGATTGTAAGGCCTTATTTGTAGCTTGCAAGGCCGCGAAGTTCGTAACCATACCGCTTTTGATGCCTTCTTCGATCCTTTCACCTAGCTTGATAATGTCAGAAAATTTATGGCTCTCAATCAACATTAGTCATTCATAATACTATGGGTCCTGAGCCCGGACAAAGAATTTGTTCATTTGTTCTTCTTCTAAGGCAGGCGTGACCTTAGTAGCTTCGGACCTCCAGCGAGTAGCATACTCGCAGAATGTTTCTGTAGGCTTCTTCTTTAGATTCTAAATGTAGAACACATCCGATGCATTTTCTGTGTTGAACTTAAACCTGTCAATAAAGTCGGACGCCATACCTACGCAATTTGACCATTTCTTCGGATCTTGGCTAATGTACCAAGACAGAGCATCTCCTTTCAGACTCCTCATGAAAAGCTTCATGTGGATTCTCTCGTCCTTTTCTACTCCAACCAGCTTGTCACAGTATGTTCTCAAATGGACCCTTTGGTCCCCTGTACCATCAAACATTTTAAACTTCGAAGGTTTATACCCCTCGGGCAGTTCGATATCGGGATGTATGCAAAGATCCTCATAGTTCAGCCCTTCAATTCCCTTACTTCCTTCAACGCCTTGAATTCGGCTAGTCAATTTCTTCATTTCTTCAGCCAGGTTCTTGATGAGCGAGTCTTTATCATCAGACTCGGGTGTACTTTAGATGGGTTGGGTGGAGTGTGGCATGGTCTCCACGTAGATGGGGGTGTTATAGTGGGCAGAAAGTGGTCATTTGTGGAGTTTTGGAGTTCTGGGATGAGCAGCAAGATGTTGTTTGAGGTATGGTAGGTGTTGCAATGGTGGTGGGGATGGTTTTGTTGCTTTGGGATGTTCAGTGGAGGTGTAGGGTTCTAAGCATTTGGGAAAGTAACATCTGGAGTGGTGATGGAAAATGACAGATTTGCCAGATTCCGAACCTGATCAAGTTCTTCTTGGAATTTCAGCAGTTTTTGTCCAAGATGGGATACATTTTCCTTAGGAACCAGAGTACCATAACTATGAGTGACCTCTACCCGTTCAGTTGAGTTATCTTTGTTGGCGTTGTTCAAATCTTCCATCTTCCCTTTGTTCTTGTTCCTAACAGGACTAAGAGGAAGAGTGGGTGGAGGGCCCCTGGGTCTCGTGGAATAAGATGATGTTGCCAGAGTGCACGAACTAACCTTTGGGAGGGGGAATAATAAAACAAGAAGTAAAAATAAAAAGGTAACAAGTTAGTGAGGATTATAATAATGGTTGCAATATTTAAACACATAGTGCAAGAATGTAAATCGTGTCCTAATTTGGGGAACTCTTTGTGCCCCAGGTAGGCCTAGCAACAAATTGATTTGGAGAACTTAGGATGCAAGATGCCTTATTCTATTGATAAAAAGTAGACGAACCCCAAATCGACACTAAATAAAATGTCACTAATGGCCATTGGCCTTATTACATTTCATGAAGCAAAAAGAAAAACTCCTATATATTTGGTCCCAGAGGGACCTTCCCCAGATTCAGCATCTTTGGCTCCGTCGAATAGTTTTCCTAACTCGCGAAGTCCCAGTAGTAGGTAGGCTCTGGCTAGATGTTCGCCCTCATTTCCTTCAGCATTTTGGCAATCCTCAATTCTTTTGAGGAATTTCCTTTCTAGCTCCACTATTGCCCGCTCCAAATATCCCAGTCGCTTGTTGGCACTAACAGCCATGTCTTTCCACTCCTCGATTAGCTTTGATTGGCTTCTTGTATCTCACAGTGCTCACTTTCATATTCCCGGATCCTCTTGTGCAGTTAATTGTATTTGACCTGTGCCTCGACCCTTTCATCTATGATCATATGACATCGAACAAACCCGGTCTAGCCCAGACCATTATGATTATCCTCCAACCAACCTGAATAGTAGGGAGCACAACCAGTGTGGTATCTATCCAGCTCAATGGTATCCCTTCCCATGATGATCTTGTAGTGCCACATATGCTAAGCTTGGCACTTGTAAGGGCTATCATCATCCTGGAAGTTGGCTCGGAAATGACTCATCTTGTCGACCCAGGCTACAACCTGCTTCCTGCAAGCTTGCCTCATAACCCGGAGAGGGATGTAAGGGTATGTTCCTCTCAGACCGATCAGTATCAAAAATGGTGCATCCCTGGATAGCGCGATGAACTCCTCGGTAGGGAACTACTCGAACATCCATTGGACCTGACCCTCAGTTAGATTATTAAACAGCTCTACCCTTCCCTTGGCATCTTCTGGCTGAGCGAACATGCTGGGCATGTAATTCATTCGCCTTGGATGATGGAAGGCTATATGATCATCCCAAATCCTTCGCTAAATCTCTTGTCGGTATTCACCCCTTTGGAGATGCTCCACGAGCCAGAGCTGGAGTAGCAAATTGCAGCTCTCGAAGTGTTTAGCTCCTTGTTGACACTTTTCCAAGGCTCAGTATATTTCCGCAATGATCATGGGCATGATGCTAAATGGTTGTCCACCAATTCCCTCTATTAGAGTTTTAGTTACTATAGCTATCCTGGTATGGATCCTTGCTTTATTCATTGGAAACACTATCATCCCCAGGAAATAAAATATGAAGACGAAGACCTTTCGGTGAACATGCCCCAATAATGTAATGGCAAACTCGTCGGGGCAGGTACGGTAGGATTTGCTGTGACCGTACCTCTCGTACAAATAATCAAAAGGGATGTAGGATTCTTTCAAACACGTCAGATCTGGATTCTTCTTTAAACCCATCATTTTGAGGAAGCCCCTGCCCTTGCGGTTTTCAGTCATTAACAAGCCCGGAGTTTCCCATGCTATACCGGCCAATCCTCCTATTTCTTCTAGCAAGGGTGTCATTTCAATGTCCCCGAAGCGGAACATGATGTCTGTTTGGGTGTTAGGGAATCCCAATGGACTTTGGACAAGGCTCTTAAAGAATCATTATGCGGACAACATAACTGACTCGACTAGGTTTGATCATGATGCATGCACGGTTAAACAGAGTAAGGTTTCTATGGGGTTTTAGACTGGTACCCTTGAATGGACAACTCAAGGGGGAAAGGATGGAACCGTCAACTACACCGTTGATCGACTGGTTTTATCGTAAATATGCCTTTTCTGGATTTAGGGGTGATATATCGGAAGAGCGCAGCCACTCATTATAAGAGTTGCTATGGTATTTGTTTTAGAACGAGTGGAATATGATGTTGAGTATGATTATTCAACAATTAAAGGCATGTTGTCATGTATTTGCACGTTTAAGAAAGCAGTAAATACAACAGTTTCATAATTTAAACCAGTAGTAAAGGAAAGCAGTAAAGGAAAGAAACAAGAGACAAGTCAGCTTTGTAGTTGAAAAGGGAATTAAATGCTTAAAGAAAATAAACAAGTAATTGCATATAAAGAAGCTTAAATTCACAACAATAGTCTGAAATGGTAAAAGCCTAAAAGTCCCCAGCAGAGTCGCCATGCTGTCACGACCCCTTTTTCGCGCGAAATCGAGTTTATGACATTTGGAGGGACAACTCATTCCTTTTGGGAACTGGGTTTGCATTTGAAGAGTCGCCACCTAATGATTAAGGTGCATTAGGACACCAATGGAGTTTGATTTGAATAACCAGAGATAGGGTAAGAGCTAAAAGTTATCCTAAGGGGAAGATGTTAGGCACCCCTCAGGATCCACTAGTGTGGTATCCGGCCAGACAATTATTGTGAATTGAGGTGCAATTAACATATAGGTAGATAAGGCTCAAATAAGAGGGGATTTCAACACATAATGGTTCAAAAGTAAACAAAGTATGAAAGAACAATTAGAAAAACTGATTTTTTAAATAAGGAGTTAAAATACAAAAAGAAAAAGAAATGAAGAATAAAGGGAAGGGGGGGGGGTCCTAGGCTTATTAAAAATATGGATCACCCCACACAATGTCCGGTAATCACTCCTCAATGACGGGCTACACGTGACATTATCGTGTGGTCATCATATCCATATCTACAATTCCCACCCCATTAAGGTATTTAAAGCGCGGATTGGTCACGATTACTTGTTGCATGCTATTACCCGTCCCGTTCCTATCAGTCCCGGAGGCACTTACGACTACTAATCCTAAAAAGGGAGGGATATTAGGCTTATTTGAAGTTTCAAAGGTGAAAATTCTAAGGCGACATACAAAACACATATTGTATATTTGGGGGAAACATATAAACAAACAAAGGCTCATATACACCTCCTTAAACAAAGAAATCATATAATTAGACTTGCATATACTTTTTAGGTCTGATTCAAAATACCAAAGACGAGGGAGTTTAAATATTGAGGCAGATTAGTTTATTACATAAATCAGATAAGAAGTCCGAATCAGGCATGCCTGCTGGTTGTAATGAATAATAGAAGCAGATTCAGTTTTACAGTTATTACTCTAAGGCTTGCCTAAGTGTTTAGACGGGGTCCTATAGGCATTATATCTACTGAATTCAGAAGGTGATGAGACAGTAGAAACTTGAAATAAATTATTTGAAATCCTATAGGCATGCTTGCTAAACCTTGTTAAGCGAAGGCATTAGGTTATTAAAAGAAGTAGAATGTACAAAAACTGAATTGGTTACAGGTTCTGCAGGTGATAGTACCTACTATTACTGATTTTAAATCTAACATTGACTGTGAATGAAAACGAATCCGATTTGTTTAGAAATCTCTATAGGCATGATTTCTATGCATTACTGATTTTAGACGTTGTATCTAACTGCAAAAACCTTATAGACATGATGTCTAAATGCAGAAACTTGTTTAAACCCTTATAGGCATGGTATCTAAATCCAGAAACTAATTAAAACCCTTATAGGCATGGTATCTAAATGCAGAAGCTGATTTAAACCTTATAGGCATGGTATCTAAATGCAGAAGCTGATTTAAACCCTATAGGCATGGTATCTAAATGCAGAAACTTGTTTTAAACCTTATAGGCATGACATCTAAATGCAGAAGCTGATTTAAACCCTTATAGGCATGGTATCTAAATGCAGAAGCTGATTTAAACCCTATGGTCATGGTTTCTAGATGTAATTTGAGTCATGCAGAATTAAAATAGTCCTATAGGCATGATTTCTACCCTTGCATGCATAGTTACCCACACCTTTTCACTAGACAACCCCAAAGGTTTATTACAACTTATTACAAACCAGAATAATAAATTACATCAGCAAAATACAAAGCAAAGTACAACCAAAAGAAGCCTGATTTTTGGCTTCCTCTCTGAGTTATGAGATAAATCAACTCAAAGGCCACTGATCCAAAGACTTTCTTCAGACTTGAGTGTGTCAAAGTTCCCACAGGGCCTTAATAGGACCCCGGGCAGTGCTCACACCCAAGTTTCATAACAAGAATAGGGACAAATATAGTATGGAAGTGCCAACCCTCAGGTGTCCAAGTTCATAGGGAGCTTAATGGGTCCCAAGGCAAGGCTCACAAGAAGGGGCAGAACATAAGTCTAAGAGAGAGTGGAAGTGTAAAAACAGAGCTTTAAGAACTAAGGAAGTAAAGAAGAGGGAAAGAAGTACTGGGAAACAGTTACAGAGTTGATAACTTCACACAAAAGGGTTCAGGGGCTGGGAACTTATTGCAGAGAGCCTATGTTCTTAGGGAAGGGTCAGCTTTGGGCATGCACAACAATAGAAGATGTTGGCATGCCTATAAGCCCACCAGAACACACAATACTAGAGAAACATAGAGGTTATGATCCCAGGGGATCAAGTTTGAGTCATGGACAGCAATGCTCAATGTTGTCATGCCTCAAAGAAACCATCAATATCAAACACATTGGAGTAGGGCTTTAGGATACATAATACATATATTCATAATAGGAAGAAAGAAATTACAGCATGCTAGAATAAGGTACTGAATTAAATAGCAGGCATGAATACAAGAACATTAAGTAAACATGTTGTTGTTGATACTAAAAACTTAATTAGGACATACCAGTTCAAAGAGCAAAATGCAGTAAAGAAAGATAGCAGGATTTTTGAAATATTGCTTTGGCTTTCAGCCAGCTAAACAGGCCACAGTAGAAGTAGTAAAGCAATAGAGAATGTTTTGAGTGTAAGTGAGTTCAGAACTAAGAGTGTTCGTGTCTGTGTGCTAATGAAAGAGCATGGTACTTATAGTTTGAAAACAGGTAGAAAATAAGGCAAGAATCATAGTTTAGTAGTAATTATGGAACTATGTATCAATTAAAATCAAATTAGTATTAAGGACTTCCTTTAATTAAGGAGTCAAATTTAAACGGTAATGGGCAGAAAACATTTAAGGAAAGAGATCAAGTAGAGTATTATGCGTAGAATAGACAATTAGGGGTAAGTACATAGAAGTTTAATTAAGGGAACAACTAATGAATAGTCCTTGAAATACTCGGTTAATCCAAATAAGGTAAGAAAACAAAATTAAGTTGAAGAATATGGAGATAATCGAAAATCAGTACATAGTAAATCAGCGAATCAAGGATTTCGAAATCACTGATTTAAGGAGAGTAACATGGGTTCCCATGAGTAAGCAAATAAACCAAGTTTAAAATAGGAGAATTGAAAGTCTAAGGAAAGTTTTCAAATCGGGCCCATAAACAAGGAGCTCAGAATCAATCAAAGAGAGAACCATGAGTCCTGTTTTAGCATATAAATAAAATGCACAAAACATTAGGCATGTGAGGTTAAACTATGGCAAAGAGAAGCAGCATGCAATAATAACTACAAAGTCAGTAGACAGTGAAACATAGTAGTCACATAGGTCAACTTAGTAATAGAGAAAAGACGGTATCAGAAGCATGCAAAGGGTCAAGTAAAAGGCCCTTCTGAAAAGTATAGTCTAGTTTCAATGATTGCAAGAAACCAAATTACAGAAGTTGAAACAAAAAGGACTTTGAATCCAGTCGAGCAACTTCAAACAGATGAAGTAGTTTTCAGAAGCTCGAATAGGTCCAAAGAAATTAGGGTTTTGAAACCAATCAAATTCAGAGATGATGAACAAGTAAATCATACAGCAGATAGTCTCAGAACTTAATGAACCCAAATTTTTAGGGTTTTTTAACACCGATCGAGTCTAAAGATGAAACACAATAATCGAACAAATACTAACACAAAAATATATTCAGAAACCTCAAAAGAAACTAGAAGTTTCGACATAAGGAAACACAGCAAAACATGTTGAAAATTAGAGAACGCTTTGAAATAACTTAACAAAAACCTAAATCGGAAAAGATAAAGGGGTTTCGAAGGTAGAGTTTTGAAAGAAACCTTGAAAAAAACGTTTAGAAGTTTAGAGCAAACACAAATCTAAAAGAAATCGGAAGAACCTTAAAGGTTAAGGTTTTAGAAGAACCCTAGATGGTGAGAAAGGCTTGGAAAATCATCGATCTAAGTAGGAGAAGTCAAGAGTCAGGCTTGAATAGCCATGGCTGGCTGGAGCAAAGTCAAAGATGACCGGAGACAGCCATAGAACTGAAATCAACTAAGGTCTGGACCAAACTTTTCTAGGATCTAGCCTTGAAACCAAGATAATCGGGCATGTAGAAGCCAAAGGAGGTAGATACAGGCCTCCAATGACCTTGGAAACCATGGATTTAGGAGGTTTTCGGGTGGTGGTTGAGGGAGGCGGCTAGGGTTTGAGAGGATTTGAGAGGCGATTGAGAGAGAAGGGGAATTCAGAGGCGGCTGTAGGTGTGAAATGGTTAGGGTTATGGGGTAGGTCGATATTAAAAAGGGAAAGGGTTAATGTGAGTCGTTGATCTGAAGGATCAACGGCTGGGATTAAATGAGAATCCGGGCGGGTTGTTTTTATTGGGTCATGGGTCGGGTATGGCAAGGATTTGGGCTGGGTAATTGGGTTTAAAATTGGGGTTCAATTCAGGCTATAATTGAAACACAATTGGGCTATACTTTAAATAGCCACTTTTCCCTTATTTATTTTTCTAAAAAATAGTAAATAATTTTTGGAAATAAATTAAAGGTACTAAAATGATTAATAGTACATAATTATCAAATTAAAAATATTGGAACTAATTTTTATAGACACAAACACAATTAAATCTAAAAGAGGCTAATATTGCAATTATATGCAACTTAACTTTAAAAATATTAAATAAATTTGTAAAAATATAAAAAAATTACATTAGATATATTTTAGTATAAATGTGAGATTCCAATAAATGAATAACCAAAATGATAATTTTGGAAATAATTATTGGGTTTTTCTGGATAAGATGGGGCAATAAATTGATTTTAAAAATCTTTAAAAATTAAGAAAAAATAATAAAATATTTGTACATACTTATATATGGATAAATATGCTATTTTGAAAGTATTTTGCATATTAAAAATATATAAGAAAAAATGGGGTATCAACACCGGGCAAGCCAACGCGGAAAATATGAATAGACTTTCATTTACCTTTACCCCGAAATAGTTGAAATAATTCTTTAAGTTGAAATAAAATCAGAAATGATTAATAAAGTCATAATAATCATACAACCCTAAAATGATACAGTCTACTAATATGTGTGCCAAGACCAGGTGTCACAAGTTGTGGGCAACTAGTATAATATACAAAAGAATCACTCTATCCTACTGTCCGAAACAGAATAAAAACAAAAATACATAAGAAAGACTTCTTCAGGCTGCTGATCAGCATGGAAGGAAAGCAGCTCACCGTAGAAGTCTCGAGCCCGCTCAGGGATGTGCACCAGACTGATAACCAGATACACCTGCCTCAGATCATGTACAATTAAGTACAAAAGTGTAGTATGATTACATAAACAATATGTACCCAGTAAGTATCCTGTCTAATCTCAAAGAAGTAGAGACGAGAGGTCGACTTGATACTTACTAGGGTCAAATAATATGAGAAGAATTTATAATAAGCAGGGATAGCACAAGTTATTAGCATTTAATAAGTATGAAATAATAGTTCCTTTCCAAATATTATCATGGGTATCCATCTATATTTTAAACAGATATGAAGTTTAGTCCACAGAGAAATGCTAAGCCAAAACATGCGCAAGTAACACCGAGGGACGTACAGACCGATCCAATCATAAATTGTGCACTGCCAAGGGTTGAACGGGTCGAACCATAGAGGCATCTATTACCTCTCTCGCGAATCACATGTGTGATGCGGTCAAATATAAATAAGCTCATCAACAAGCAGACAATAATATATATCTGAGGAGTAGTTATTCACAGGAGTATCCAAATTCTCTTTTAAAAGACCAAACAGGATAAGGTTCCTCCACTTGTCTCATTTACCTTAATCAAAATAATTTATACGAATCCGAATTTATCATCAAGTTACAAGAATATCACGTAGAGCATGCTTTTGGTCCCTAGACTACCCGGACTTAACATAATAGCCGTTATGCACGGACTCTCGTCACCTATTGCGTATGTAGCCCCCGCATATAATAGCAATTAATTCAATTATTACACATATGGGACAATTCCCTCTTACAAGGTTAGAAAGGAGACTCACCTCGCTCCCAAGTGCACTTTCAATACCAAGAACGGGTCCAAGCCCTTAATTCGGAGCCGAATAATCCCAAACTAGTTAAATGAAGTAGGAACTAGTCAATATAAACTCACAAGATTGAATTCTAGCTATTTAAGTAATTTCCAAACCCTTAACACAAGTTTCCTAAAATCCGACCCCGGGCCCACGTGCTCGGATTCTGAAATTTTTCGAAGGAAGTTATTCTCTACAACCTAAGGATCGATAATATATGATTCCTAATTTATTCCATAACAAATTTCGTGGTTAAATATAACTTTTATTAAAATCCTAGGTTTTTGCTCTTACCCTATGATTTCATCTTAATACTAGTGTTTAATCTACCTAAGACATTATTATTAAACTAGAAATAGGTAGAACACACTTACCTCAAGATGCTAGGTGAAGTTCTTCTATCAAAAGCTTTAAAATCGCCCAATGGAGGAGTGAATAAGTGATAAAAATGACTTAGAACCCGCAATAAATGAACCTCACTGCTTCAGTGATTTCAGCATCTGCAGTCAGGGGACCGCATCTGCGAGGATTGGACAACATATGCGAAATGGTCTAAAAGAGCCGGGACTGCTTCTGCGGTCTTGAGACCGCATCTGCGGAGCCACTTCTGCGGTTCCTGGCCTGAGCCGCATCTGCGATGGAACGACCACTTCTGCGGTCTCGCACCTGCGGTCCACCAACCGCAGGTACAGTTATGACAGAAACATCAACTTCAACACTTCTCAAAAATTTCCACTTCACTCGAGCCTCTTCCGATTGACGCTCGGGGATACGGGCCCCGCTCGAACATACCGACAAGTCTAAAATTACGAGACGGACCTACTCGAACCTTCGAAACACCTAAAACAACGCTAAATCTAAGAATCACCCCCTAAAACCAAATGAATCAAACCTATGAACTCAAGTTCTAAATTTTCCTCTAACGGGCCAAAACGCCCTTAAACTACTCGGATTGACACCAAATTTTACGGGCAGGTCTTAAATGATATTTCAAATCTGTATCAGGCATCATAACCAACATACGAGCCCTATACCTATGAAATCATTCATTAATCAGTTTCTTTAAATCCTTAAGACTTCAAATTAATAATTTCTAATAAAAATTCATTACTGGGGCTAGGGACCTCGAAATTCGATTCCGGGCATACACTCAGGTCCCATATTTTCCTACGGACCCTCCGGAACCGTCAAATTATGAATCCGGGTCCGTTTGCTCAAAATATTGACCAAAGTCGAGTTAACTTTTTAAGAAAATCCTAATAAATCAAATAGGCATATTTCACTCCAAACTCTTCCAAATCCCGAACCAACCATTCCCGCAAGTCGTAAATTAGCTAAAGCAAGCACGAGAAGTTTTATTTAAGGGAATGGAGTTCTAAAAGGAAAAACGACCGGACAGGTCGTTACATATCCTTTCCTTTATAGTTTGTACACTAATATGTAGTATTCTTTGTAAGACTACATATGACATGTGATCAAATCTTCTTTGGAAAAGAGCCACCACTAATTGGTTATCTGCGAAAATCCCAATTCATTTTTCAACAAGTGTAAATCTCTTATTCTTGTGAATCCGTTGAGCTAAAAGCATATATAAACTATCATCTTCTTTACCAATCTCCTTCACTCTCCCAATGAAGAGATCCTGAAACACACAAAAATGAGGAAAAAAAGTAGCTGAGCATTGTAACTCTTTTGTCAATTTAGAGACTGATAATAAATTATATTTAAAATGTGAGACATAAAACATATTTGACACAGTATTTGTGTCAGATATAGAGCTAGTTCCTATATGTGTAATCAGGGTTGTATCTCCATTTGGTAATGATATCCTTTTTGGATTTTCAGGTTCAACTATTGTTGATTTGTTGAGCATACCAATGTCTGAAACCATATGGTTAGTAGCTCCTGTAGCTACAATCCAACTTTGACTGTCTTTTGACACTAATAATGACTTATCAATACCATTTTGACTATCTTTTAATACTAACAATTTCTTATCAGTACCTGTTATGTTAGTTGTATGAGCATCTAAATTAGTAGTGGTTTTGTTGAGTATCTGCAGGATTTGATCATACTGTTTTTAGTGAAGGAATAGCATCCTAGCTGAGCTACTGGTGTATTATTTGACTGTGAACCTGTATCGTGATTAGTAAAACCATTGTAATTCACATTAGTGTTTTGACCATATTGGAATGCTGGAACATTCTGAGAGTTTGGAATTTGCATATTCAGTGCATTGACATTCCCATTGCAAGCTGAGTTAGGAATCTCAGTTACCGGATTGACTGCATTTGCATTGTAGTTTCCTCCACTACTTTTCTTTTTATGTTTGAAGTTAGGGGGATACCCTACTATCTTGTAGTAGTTCTCATTGTTGTGTCCCTTCAGTTTGCAGAATTCACGTTGAATGTTGTAATTCTTTTTGAACTTCTGATATTGATTTCCACTAGTCTTCGAGTACATGGCAATTTCATAGTTGCCTGTAGTGATGGTCTGATTGTTCCCCAAAATTCCAGAATTGGCTGCTACAGACTTTTGGCTCTCATCACTAATTATTATAGCATATGCTTGATTGTCAGTTGGTGATGGACTCCTCATCAATATTTCACTTCTTGCTTGAGAGTATGAGTCATTTAACCCCATTAAGCATTGAGATAGCTTCAATTTTTGCAAATAAAGCACAAAATCTCTAGATTTTTCCCTATCACAGCCAGGTGCAGGCACCAAAGCTTCAAATTCTTCCCAAAATATTTTGAGTTTAGGGTAGTAGACTGACACAGAAGCAGCCCCTTGGGTTAGAATTGCAATTTCCTTATGCAAGTTGAATGTTCTTGAACCATCAACATTATTAAATCTTTCTGATAAGTCATCTGAGACAACCTGAGCACTAGATGCATACATAATTCCTCCAAGAAGGTTTTTAGCTATTGAGTTCATAATCCAAGATAATACTATTGTATTAATCATTTCACAATGATTTCCCATAGTAATTGAAAATCTTTCTTTCTTGTATATACCATAAACCTAGTTTATTTCTACCCAATAAAGCAACTCGTAAAGATGTTTGTCAAATTGAATAGTTTTCAACACCTGTTAAGTGAAAAGAAATTATCTGAATCCCACTCACATCAGCTGGTGATATATGAGAACATTAGGTGATTGTAGTAAATTCCTAGGCCTTGATTTTCAGAGTTTTGGGTCACTTGCTCCTCTGCAATCGAACCTATTTTTTTCAAGATTTTCTTCTTAGAACTTGATTTGAACATAGAACTAATAATTCGAAAATGAACTCTAATGATCGATTTCAAGCTCAGAGACATGAGCTAGATAGCTCTGATACCATGATGTAATTCAAGGCTTAGATGAAAATGAATGAAGAAGAAGAAGTACAGAGGGATAGAGAGACAAAAAGATGACTGAAAATGGTGACTTTGATATTATTCAATAATGTGTATTGTGTACACTTGGCTGATACATATATACACGTGCGAAGAAGGTGTAGGTAGGTATTAACTAACTTAAGCTTAACTAATTCTGTTAACAACTTCTAACCACCTAGATTATAAAGACTCTTCTGCCCCTAGTATCATTTAACAATGTACTTTAATGTTTGGTCAATTATCAATGACTCATTCTGACGGCAAAACTAAATACTTCGTTACTAGGCTATTAAAATCAAAGCATGGAGTGAAAGTAACTTGGCAGTACTTATTTGAATGCCCGATTTGGATCATGGCCCCATTAACCAGGAAATTATATCAATGGTCTTGAAAATAGATGGTCTTGCTTTTTTTGACCCCCACTTGCTCTATGAGCAAATTGTTAAGATTAAAGTGTTAAAAGTATTGTTCCCGAACAATCAAGGAGCAACACTTGATAAACTTAAAGTTCTGCCCATGAAATAAATGGGGTCAAACATCGAAATCTCCTATTTCTATCTATCAGCCCCACATTAACTTGAATAGATAAGGACCAAGACCAAAAATGTCATTTAGATTCATTGGACCATACATGACTCTGTATCTATTTCTCTTGGACTTAAGAGAATAAAAAGATTTCTGCTTCTAGGCACTATAGTAATCTCTTTTTCTTTTCTTTTTCCAAGCAGGAGCACTATTTGGAAAGTTGATGGATATCACGTCCCTAATGTGATCTCAATGTAAATATAAAAAGTGTTTGACCACAATTATTCCAATTGAAACGTTGTCAAAATCTTGCTAATTAGCCATTTTAATTACTTGTATTTTATTTATTTATTTATTGATAAGCAAAGCATACTGAGTTTATCTTTCTCCAATTCTTACATGAGAAATTTCGTGTGGGTCTGGGAAATGGAATAAATATGGCGGATAAACTTTTTTTACACCATTGTTTATATGTTGACCTCGTTAAGAAAAGTTTTAAGAAAATAGCTCTGTGTCAGAATTTTGAAGAACACTTCCGACGATCACCAGAAATTTAAAGCACTAAAAGACAATCGAGTATGGAAATTTGAAGCACCGTCTTACCCCTGAACCCCTGGGAGCCGAGACAAATATAAAAGGGATTCCACCTCTTTATATATGTATAGTTCGAACAAAAATAGTGGATGCTATTGTTGGATCTGCTACAGTCGAAATGTTTCACAACCAAATTTCGTTCTTCTGCAATTTATCAAATCTTTTCGAGGATTTATCTTTGATTTTAAGGGTTTATATATAAAGATATTTTTACGTACTAAAGCTTCCACATCTTTTATACAACTCTAGGATATTTGAGGCATAAATTTAGAAAATAAAAGTGAGTATTGTCTCAGCTTACAGTAGAACGGTCATCAACTTAGCTTATAATTAGGCGATTAGGATATTAATTTGGAATTGAACATCAACTTACCATGTGGTTTGGAAAGTCCATACTTGGTTGTTGATGAATTGGTTTAGTTTGATGGACTGCTTTTTGGATTTAGGAAAAAAATGAAACTATTGCTCCAAAAAAAAAAACATGGGAAACTTACACAAATGTTCCAAATAAGTTTCAACCTACCAACCTCTAGCCATTAGTTATAAACTTATCAAAATTAGCCAAGGAAATATTTAAAGCATGCAAGGAAATCACATGCAAATTACATAGACTTTCTCTCAAAGAATCACATGCAAAAATCACATTCCATATTTTAAAGCATGATTAACAACATTTGATGCAAGACGGAAAGGAAATTTCATGGATGAGGTAGCAAATAAGGTGATGAAATACAAAAATATATATATATATATATATACAATATTCCAAAAATCTAAGCAAAAACGGAACTTTTTAAATGGGTAAAGTTGAAATTCATTGTAAACATATAGATAAGTCAATATATAAAATTTGAGCAAGATTGGAGGTGATTTGAACTATTTTTGTAACAAAATTTGTAATTAAATCGAGTTCAAAAAATTCTTCTGCGACACATGTATCACACATGTATCTCACACACAGGTATACATGGATATACATGACATACATAATTGATACAAATTTGATACATATGTGATACACGAATGATATACAGTGTGATACACATCATTCTTTCATGTTCAGTTTTTACTTCGAATTTTCAATTCAAACCACCTCAAAACTTCACCAAATCATCCCAAAACTGAGATTCAAGCTCCTTAAGGTGTACCTAATCTATTCTAATAACACTCACTCAAAAGAAAGCAAAAGATTGACATTTTTTTTTGTTGCTACAAATAGCTAATTGGCTAATATTAATAATATTTGGTTAATGTTAGTAATATTTTATGAATTGACCAATAATTATAATGAGCTACCTATAAACGGACATAGCTGATAGTTTTCCAAAAAAAATATTTGATGATTTCTTTTACATATACTTAAGCCTTGTGCGCAGAGTTTCGCATGTATCCGCACAAGTTAGATGATTTCTTTCCATATACTTAAACTTTGCGGGCAAAATTACTCCATATTTGCACGGGTGAGAAATAGTTGGTACTTAATGAAATAATCGAAGTTCTCACTAGCTTTGCCCTTACTGTACTACTGTTATACAAAGAAATACAAAACAATATGCTGTTTTCCCCGGCTCTGGCCAAATAAGAGGCTTTTTTTTTTTTTTTTTTTTTTTTTTGTTACGTACGTACTTAACAGGGTAACCTCTTTATTCTTTTGGTGTAGAAGTAGGATCTGCGTACACTCTATCCTCCCCAAACCCCACTAGTGAGATTTTTACTGGGTTGTATTGTTGTTGTTGTTGTACATAATAGGGTAAGTAGGCGTACTAAATCATCTCAAGGACTAGAAAGTATGAAATTGAAAAAACATTTTCACATTAAAGATAAGAGACATACTAAAAGCAAGCAAGATTGAAGATACAATAAAATTTCTTTAGATGTTAAAAGGTAAGGAACTAACCTTCAATCAAGACCTTTTAAATGGATAGATTAGTAAACCACTCATGCAAAATGTTACAGGATCAAACTCAGACGAGATAAAAGAACTTTCCAATGAATTAATCAACAGGAAAAGTATTTAACTTTATCTTCTGGAACAAACTTGGTGGTAACTGCCAAAGGAAATAAGATATCAACAAGATCAGTTGAATCCGAACAGCTTCAAATCGCAAGCTTGATTTTGCATACGAGGAACGTCTTTCAATAATCTACGCTCTAAATCATAAAACGATTGTTGGCAACACTAGTCTGTTTTTCAGAATATAAACTGAAAAAAGAAAAGCACAAAATTATTGAACCCAAACTGTTAAGGAGCTACAGTTTTTTCGTGCGATTCATACAGATCGGGTATCTGATCCTTGTAGGGCAGCACGAAATAGTCTATGAACTTTGACTCTGTTAAGGTCAGAACATAATAAAGACTCACCTTTCTCCTCTCAAGCTTCTTTTCATCCAAAATTTTCAAAACTTGCATCCGAGGTATTGATATTAGGCTATATAGATGATGTTTACACCTTAATATTACCATGCTTTGTTGTTATTTTATAGGTAAATTGCCAACAAAATGCTCTAAATAGTGTTCTTTTGTTTCGCAAGGAATATTATAAGTGAGGAAGCACCACGGAGTGTTTTGGAGGCAAGAATGTGAAGAAAATACTCACTCGAGAAGTACCCGAGCACAAAGAAGCAGAAAATGGCCTGGGCAAAATTCCACTGCCCGCGGTGCAACCGCGGCGGATTAAAACGTAAGGCAGAAAGGTCAGCTCAAACCGCGGTCGAGCCGCGGTCCTGCCGCGACCGCGGTGCACTGTTCACGTGACTGAAAAATCTGGGGACCAATGTGTAAATTCGGGGAAACTTTTGCCAAACCCTTATAAGCTTTAAAAACTCGCCCAAGATTGTTTTAAACTTGTTTTAGACTACTTTTGGAGGCAAGAACAAGCGTGAGAAGATCAACCAAACATTAGAGTTTTTCTATCTCTTTTATTTTTTGCAATTACCCATTATGAATAATTTAGTAGTTTATTCTCGTTTTGTCATGAGTAGCTAAATCCTTTATCTAGGGTTTGATGGAACATATTGAAGGATGAACTTCTTGATTATGTTAATATAGTTTGCCAGTTTAATCTCTATTTGTTCAACCATGTGTTTGTTGTAGTTAATTGACAAGATCCTCAATTAGTTGTGCCTATTTAGTGTGCATAACTCGGGAGAGAGTGCATATTTAGGTAGTTGTTGAACAACACCACTCCCAAAGTATAAGAGGGATCTATAACTGCGGGTTTAAAGGCTGGATTAGGGATAACGAAGCCTTAGGTGCAATCTAAAGTGAGTTGTAATAAACAAAGCCAGCTAGCGTATCTCGGGAGAGTGCGTCTAGTAAATTATTGTGATTACTTGGGAGAGATTTACAGTAAAAAAAGTGCTCATGATTGATAGAGATGATTTGGTGAATCTATATGAAACATAACCGGAATTGATTCCATCAATAGGGGAAATCATAGCCTTAGAACCTTCTCATAATTGTTTACAACTCAATCATAGTTAGTTTCGAGCTGTTTATTTACTTCCAGTCTTAGTTATTGGAAAAACCATCAACTCTTATTTACAAAGTTTAGGAAGTTGATTCCATAGAATTTAGTAAGTCCAACGAAAGTAATTGATAGGTTAATTCTTTGTGGGTTCGACTCTGGGCATAAATACTCAGATTATATTTGTAACGTACGTGTGTCCTTTTATAAGGCATAGTTGGGCGTGATCAAATTTTGGCAATATTGCCGGGGAATTAACGATGTTATCAATTACGATTGAAAGAAGTACAAAAATTCTTAGTGTAGTCAGTTTTCTCTATACCCAATTTTTACATTGAAATTTTAACGTTTGTTGACTTGGTTGCACAGGTGTATGCTTAGAAACTCATCGAGAACTGGTGAAGTATTTGAAGCATTATCAGATCCTGAGAAAGTTTTCAAGGCCTTGAATTGGGCCAACCAGAAAAACAAACAACAACGAGCAACTGAACAGTTTGAAACAGACATGGGAGATCACGAGGAAAATCCAGTTGTACCAATAGTGCCAGAGGCTGTTCTCTATGACTGGGTACAACCCACAGCTGAAAATCTGTCCACAACGATTGTAGTCCCGCAGATACAGGCCGAATCATTCCAAATCACGAATAACATGTTGCATTTGTTGCAAAACAAGGGACTATTTTTGGGGTCACAAGTCGAAGATCGTCAGCAGCACTTGAAGAATTTCCTGTCTATCTGCAAAACCCAATGGCAGCCCAACGTGACTCCGGAAGCAATCAAGTTGCTATTGTTTCCATTCTCAGTGATAGGAGCTGCCCAGACCTGGCTAAACTCACTCCCCATAAATTCTATAACAACTTGGGATGAATTAGTCAAGAAATTCTATAACAAGTTCCACCCACCTAACAAAACTGCTCAGCAAATTGATGAAATTTTGAGTTTTAAACAAATACCAATGGAGACACTGCATGAAACATGGGAGCATTTTAAAGGGATGCTGGTCATATGTCCACACCATGGTATTCCAGATCTAATATTGGGGAACGGTTTTACATGGGATTGTCAGATAGCGTGAAGAACGTTGTTGATGCTTCAGCTGGTGGGGCATTTTTGAGCAAAACATAGAGAGATGGCCAGAGTCTTCTTGACAAGATGGCACAGAATTCGGGATGGACATCTAGGAATGCACCGATCATTCCAGTGGTGCATTCAGTGCCTTTCGATCCATCCAACTCTATGGCTGAAAATATGGCCACCTTATTGACACAAATGAGTATACTCACCAAAAAGGTAGAAGAGTCAAGGCAGAAGCAGCAGGTACACATCGTAGATACTACCAATGGGGGTTTGTGCACATATTTCATCAATCAGCCAATTGGTAACCAGTGGAATGCAGAACCTGATCATTATTACTACCCTGAAGACATGAACTATGTGTCTAATTATGGAGGCCAGAGACAGGGTGGTTAGAATTGGGGCCATCAAAATCAGCAGTACAGGCCAGCCCAACCACAGTTCAACAATGGGAACATGGGAGGTATGAGACCCCCTAACAATATGGCACCTTACCCAAGGCCACAATGATATAATAATCAGAATCAGCAGCAAGGGTATCACCTTCCTCAGCAGCAGCATGGTGGAAGGCAGGAAGATGGGTTTGCTATACTTAAGGCTATGATGCAGCAGGTTATTGGGTCTAATGCAAAAATTAATGAGAGAGTAGATGCACATGATGTAGCGATCAAGAATATTAATGTGTAGATGGGCCAAATTTTGATGTCCCTGAACAATCGTCCTCATGGGACACTACCTGCAGACACCCATATAAATCCAAAAGATCAAGGCCCGAAGCAGTTGATGGCGGTGAGTCTACGTAATGGCAGAGATTTTGATGTAGAGCAAGAGAGGGCTCGAGAAACCAGACAGGCTGAGACACTCATACTAGTGCCCATTGAGCTGGATGAGTCAACGAAACTGACAGAGGTGACAGTCCAGCCTGCCCAGGAAGAAAATAACATTCAGATTAAGACCGAGAAATAAGCTGAGGCAGCCTAAGAACCAGTAGTTGATGTGGCAGCTGATAAAGATCAATCCCAAATGATTGGGAATAAGAGACCTCCTACACCCTTCCCTCAGAGGTTGGCTAAGTACCAAAAGGAAGAGCAATACAAGAAGTTTTTGGAGATGCTAAAACAATCCAGGTATATATTCCATTGATTGATGCTTTGAAAGAGATGCCTGGGTATGCGAAAATGATGAAGGACTTGATGTCCCAAAAGTTTGATTTCCGAAACTTGGCCACAGTTACTCTTACTCAGACCTGTAGTGCAGTGGTGACTAGACCAATTGCGGAAAAGCTATCTGACCCAGGGAGATTTACAATTCCATGCACTACAGGTAATTTTGCTTTTGCTAAGGCACTATGTAGCTAGCTGACAGGACTGTGAAACGACCCTCTGGTATCCTAGATGATGTGTTGATTCAGGTAGGAAAATTTGTGTTCCCTGCAGATTTTGTGATCTTAGACTGCAAAGTGGATGAAGAGATTCCCATAATTTTGGGAAGGCCATTCTTGGACACTAGGAGAGCTCTCATTGATTGTGAGATTGGGGAGCTCAAGATGAGACTGAACGATGAAGAAATAACATTCAATGTGCAGAAATCTATGAGGTGACCGAGTGAATTTACCAATTGCTCTCTTATTGATGCCGTGGATGCAATTGTAGAGACTGATGATGAGATGATGACTATTGAGGACCCTTGCTGCATGTTTGATGAATTTGGATGAGGTTAATGGAGAAGAACTGGCAGAATGGGTGTTGGCATTAGAGGGTAGAGGTTTCTGGGATAGAACTCTTGAATTTGAGCCTTTGCACTTGGAAAATAGAAAAACTCCTCCAGCCAAGCCATTTATCGAAGAACCACCAAAGCTGGAGTTAAAGCCACTACAAGCCCATCTAAGGTATGAGTTCCTTGGACCTGACTCCACATTACCTGTTATTATCTCATCTAGTTTGTTAGATGTGCAGGCACAACAACTCTTACAGGTACTTAAGAAGTGCAAGACTGCCATTGGGTGGACCATGGCAGACATAAAGGGGATCAGCCCCGCCTACTGTATGCACAAAATTATACTAGAAGAGGGACACAAACCTTTCAGGGAACACCAAAGAAGGCTGAACCCCAATATGAAGGAAGTGGTGAAGAAAGAAGTAATAAAATGGTTAGATGCGTGAATCATTTTCCCAATCTCTGACAGCAGTTGGGTTAGCCCGGTTCAATGTGTACCTAAAAGGGTGGCATGACGGTAGTTAAAAATGATAACAATGAACTGATCTCTAAAATAACCGTCACGGGATGGAGAATTTATATGGATTATAGAAAGTTGAATCTAGCCACCCGGAAAGACCACTTCCCACTTCCCTTCATTGATCAAATGTTAGATAGATTGGCAGGGAGGTCACACTTCTATTTTTTGGATGGGTACTCAGGGTACAATCAGATCTCCATTGCACCAGAGGACAGAGATAAGACTTCCTTCACTTGCCCGTATGGCATTTATGCCTTTCGGAGGATGCCCTTTGGCCTATGAAACGCACCCGCCACATTCCAAAGGTGCATGATGGCCATATTCACTGATATGGTAGAGGACATAATGGAGGTTTTCATGGATGACTTCTCAGTGGTAGGGAACTCATTTGATGAGTCCCTAATAAATCTAACTCGTGTGCTAAAACGGTGTATCGAGACTAACCTGGTTCTTAATTGGGAGAAGTGCCACTTCATGGTACAAGTGGGCATAGTCTTGGGGCACTGGGTGTCAAGCAAAGGAATTGAGGTGGATCGTGCTGAAGTGGATGTGATAGCAAAACAGCCCCCCCCCCCCAACTTCAATCAAAGCAATTAGGAGCTTCCTCGGGCATGCCGGTTTCTACCGGAGATTCATAAGAGACTTCTCAAAAATTGCCAACCCTCTCTGTAAGTTGTTAGAAAAAGATCACCCTTTCTTGTTTTCTGATGATTGCAGGGTAGCATTCGAGGAGCTGAAAAAGAGGCTGGTCACAACACCTATCATAGTTGCCCCCGATTGGGAGCAGCCATTCGAACTCATGTGTGATGCTAGTGACTACGCAGTGGGGGCAGTGCTGGGACAGAGTAAAGACAAGCTGATGCATCCAATCTACTATTCTAGTAGAATGCTAAGTAGAGTCCAGCTGAACTACACTGTGACTGAGAAGGAGATGTTGGCTGTGATGTTTGCTTTCGACAAGTTCAGATCATACCTAATTGGCTCTAAGGTAATTGTATACACTGATCATTTAGCTCTCAGGTACTTGATTGAGAAGAAGGAGTCTAAGCCGCACCTGATTCGTTAGGTGATGCTACTGCAAGAATTCGACCTCAAAATTCATGAACGTAAGAGCATAAAAAACCAAGTCGCTTATCATCTATCACGACTTGAGGGAGCTGAAAACTCGGTTGAGGTTGAGGATATTTTGGAAACATTTCCAGATGAGTAACTGCTCGCTACTAGTCTTGAGGAAGTGTCATGGTATGCAGACTTTGCAAATTACCTGGCCTGCGGTATAGTTCCCTATGACCTTTCATCTATACAAAAGAAAATTTTTTATCGTGATTGCTGCATGTATTATTGGGATGAGCCTTATCTGTTTAGAATATGTGTTGATAATATGATCCGGAGGTGTTTCCCTAAAATAGAATAATCTTCTGTTTTGCAGGCTTGTCATGCATCGGCGTATGGAGGACATTTTGGAGGGGTCAGGACAACTGGGAAAGTGCTAGAGGCCGGATTCTTTTAGCCAACAGTGTTTAAAGATGCGCACCAATGGGTGAAGGGCTGCAATGAATGTCAGAGGACCGGGAACATTTCCCATTTCCATGAGATTCCCATGAACCCGTTTCAAGAGGTGGAAGTGTTTGATGTTTGGGGGATTGACTTCATGGGTCCCTTCGTCAGCTCCTTTGGCAATAAATACATACTTGTTGCTATGGATTATGTGTCAAATGGGTAGAAGCTGCAGCGTTGCCCACTAATGATGCAAGAGTGGTGGTGGGATTTTTGAAGAAGAACATATTCACCCGCTTTGGGACACCAAGAGCGATTATCAGTGACGGAGGCACTCACTTCTATAATAGAGCCTTCGAGAAGTTTCTTGGAAAGTATGATGTACGCCACAATGTGGCTACCCCTTATCACCCGCAGACTAGTGGGCAGGTTGAAGTGTCCAACAGAGAGATAAAGAGTGTGCTAACCAAGACTGTGAACGCCACAAGAACTGATTGGGCGAAAACGCTAGATGATGCACTCTGGGCCTATAGAACTGCTTTTAAAATACCAATTTGTATGTCACCATATATGTTGGTATTTGGAAAGGCCTGCCACTTGCCAGTGGAGCTTGAACATAAAGCGTGGTGAGCATTGAAACAGTTGAACTTAGATATTGAGGCTGCAGGCACAACAAGAATCACTGAATTGCATGAGCTCGGCGAGTTCAGACATCTTGCTTTTGAGAGCACAAAGTTGTACAAGGAGAGAATGAAGAGGTTGCACGACCAGAACATTGTTCAGCGACATTTCAAACCCGGGGACATGGTATTGCTCTATAACTCAAGATTACGGTTGTTCCCTGGTAAGCTTAAGTCACGATGGTCTGGTCCATTTCGAGTGGTAGAAGTATTCCCTTCAGGAGCTGTGGAGATTGCCTCAGAGAAAGACTCTCACACATTTAGAGTCAATGGGCAGAGATTGAAGTCATACATAGGCATGAAAGAGCCAAAGAAAGTGTCTGAGATGAATCTGACAGAACCTCAGATGTCGAGCAAGCCTTAAATGTGCTTGTCTATGTCGTGCCGCGACGTTAAATCAGGCGCTGAGTGGGAGGCAACCCACGAAAGTTGTTGTTAGTATGTTCTTGAAACTTTCTAAAATATATATATATATAAAATAAAAAAAAGCGCCAGCACCGCGACCGCGGCAGGACCGCAGTGAAAGGCTGACATTCTGCATCAGCTTTTTTAACCCACCGCGACCGCGGTGGGACCGCGGTGAACTGCGATTAAGCGTAACTATTCTGCCTCAGCTCTTTAAACCCACCGCGGCCGCGGTGGGTTCCAGGTATTTGTAAAAAAAAAATGTGTTTCTTATTTTTTTCCTCTTCTTTTTAATTTCACCCCGCCAGGATTAAAACAAACCCCCCCCCCCAAACTCAAATTTCTCCATCTCACTCTCTCTCTAAACCCTACCCCCCCCCCCCCAAATCCTCTCTTCTTCTTCTTCTTCTTCTTCTTCACTCAGACTAACCTCTCCCATCTCCATTCCTCTCACCCATTCTTCAACTAAGGTATGTACTGCTCCTCTCTCACCTCTCATTTCTTTATGTATTATAGTTATGTTAGTTTATGATTGTAATGGTGTAGTACTTGTAGTTGATTTTTGTCAGTTTTTCTTCTTGTTTTTCTTTTAAATTTTGTTTTTGAGAATGATTGGTAAAAGGGTTGTGTATTTAATGTGGTGGAGAGGTGTTTGTTGGTGGGTGATTGAATGATGTAAGTGTGGGTGTGTTGGTATAGTAGTATACTTGATTTTGAATGAGGATTTGATGTCATATTATGGGCTATATGTATGGAACTTGTGTCTTGCCCACAAGGTGTTTGGGGAATTGCCCCAATGGATCTATAAGGGATTAATGTGACATGGTAGTGGTGAAGTCTGAGTAACCACCCATAGTCACACATTTCATGCACTCACTAATAGGTGTTTCTCTGTTTGACAGGTACAATGAGTTCATCCAGGAAGAGACACAATACCGGGTCCTTTGCTAGTAGACCGGGAGGCTCCTCAAAAGCTAGGAGCCAAGCCACTGCACCTCAGTTCGATAGCACTCGGTTTGTATCCAAATCAGCGGAGGATAGGTACAATGCGAAAGCAGCTAAGAAGTTGCTCCATGAGGTACATATTGATCGGAATGCCTTGGAGGTGGAGTGCCCAAATATTTTTAATGAGTTAAGGAGGTGTCAGCTGGACATCTTCTTCGAGGTACCAGAGGAGGCTAATATTCAAATGGTTCGGGAGTTTTACGCGAACTTACCAGAACATGAGAATGGGGTTGTTATGGTGCGTAATACACGGGTAAATGCATCCACCGAGGCCATTCGCCAGGTGTATCGCTTCCCAGCATTCACGGGTGAGATGGATCATTATATAGTTTATCACTGTCCGAAGGTTTATTGGACACAAATTCTTGATGTCATCTGTGTCCCGGGAAAGTCATTTATATGGATAAAAAAGTTGATCACTCTAAACTCACAGTCCCTTAATTGGGAGGCAAAGTGCTGGCTTACTATTATCAACACCCGCCTGCTACCCTCCAGTAACACCAATGATGTTAATGGGCTACGGGCAGCTGCTATCTACTGCTTGATGACGTACTAGGATTTTGTTGTAGCCCGGCTCATCCATGATGAGACATTTATTAGATCGCCTGAGCTAATCAAGGGCTACTACTTCCCTTCGCTAATTACCGGCTGTGCCGTCTGGCTAGAGTCCTTGAGGACCTTCGAGTTGATGGGAAACTACCCCTGAAAGCCCCGTTCTTGGCAAGAAAAATTGGACTCGAGGTGCGAGAGCCAGTGGTTGATGTTGATGACTCAGATGCTGAATCTGATGATGATGCTGAGGCAGGTGAGGTTCCCCATCCTTCGCGAGTTGACGAGGCAGGCCCTTCACAGCCATGCCGGAGCACCCGCATGACAGCTTTGGAGCAGGAGATGGCTGGATTGCATACTTCAGTCACTGATTTGGGTACCCGTGTGGAGGCAGTGGCGGATCGGCAGGTGAAGTCCGAGAAGAAATTCTTGGGCTGGCTGAGGGCTCTGGGTCGTGCTTGCAACGTGAACCCAGACACTGTCTTCGATCAGGAGTGATCCTTTAGGGAAGTTCCTTTACCTCACTGTTCTTTAAATTTTTAAGCCATGGGGACATGTCTTCATTTTAAGTGTGGGGTGGGGGATACTTCATTGTATATATGTAATTGTAACAATTGACTGTTTGATTTTGTTTTGTTTTGTTTTGCTTGATTGTTTTGGTATTTGAGTAATAGTTCATTAGGTAAGTTAAAATAGTAAGTGACTTGTCCCGACGACAGATCTCTTTCGGCGGAGTTCTTGAGGGACTAAGTCGAGAAAAAAAATGGAATATAGAGACTCTTCCTGATGACGGATCCTTTAGGCAATTTTTTTGAGGGAAGTTAGTCTAGAGAAAAGACCAAAAAGATTTTTTATTTTAATTTTAGGTAGTGTAGTAACTCCCTCTTGGTTTTTCTTTGGGCCACGGTTCTTTTCCAAGGATTTAGCTTGAACCGGGTATAGGTAGTTTTTGTTTATTTTTGTTCTTTTAGTTTTTAGATTAGGACTAATGGTCTACGAGCTAAAATCGAGGGAAAACCCCTTAGCGTTGATACACCTGAATACAATAGACACTAGAGTGTAACGCTTAGCTTCAATGGTTGAATCTTGTTAAAGTGCCTTAAAATTGTATGTTTGTATCTAACTTGAACACTCAAAAGAGAATGTTTTGATAAACCAATCCAGAGTGAGTCATGTGCCATGTGTGTGTGAGTTTTACTGTATTTCATGATTCACATTTGATGCCTAGAACTTGCCCTGTGTGTTTGCAAAGCGAAATAGTAGTTTCATTCAGTTTGAGAAGTGATATAGGCATTTCTTTATTGAGCCAGGCATATAAAGTAAACCCACCTGAATGCAATACACCTTAGTTAACCCCGTTGAGCCTATAAGCCTGTTTCTTTGGCAACCACACTGCGAACCTTACCCAATTGTTTGAATAGCCTGCTGTTTGAACCCTTTTACCTCCTAATAAGCACTTGAATGGTATTGAAAATATGCAAAAGTAAAAGTGTGGGGTGGTGGTTTGATTTTTGAGTGGAACCGTTGAAATAGAGAAAAGGTGTTGAATTTTGAAGCATAAAAGAAGAAGCACCACGAAAAAAAAAAGTTATAAATAATTATAGTGGTTGATAAGTGGTAGCGTGTATAAATTGCACCTAATGGATGTGGATGTTTTAAATTTAATGTGGTGGAGTGTTTGGTTGACACAAGAATGATCTTGAAGATTAATATAATTGTATTAAAAGTGCTTAGAGAGGTTAGTCACTATATCTAAATATACCCTACCCGTCCCTTAGCCTACATTACAACCAAGAGAAGTCCTATTGATCTTAGACTGAGTGGGCTCGATTAGTAGAGTATTACACTATGGACAAGCCTATGGTGCATCTTTGTGGCATGTGAATGTTCATTTTGAGAGTGAGCGAAATTTTATCTATCTTAGTTCCTAATTATTCTAAATATCATTATATATGGAATTACTCACTTGTGTGATGTTAGAGCATGTGATTCACAAAGGAAAGGTAAGTCTTGACTCTTGTATAGGGTGGTTTGAGTAAGTGCGAATGTTGCATGGTACGAAAGGTTTGACTCTTGAGGTAACGGTCGTTCACTACTAGGTGCAACTTTGGTAAAATGTTCACGGTGTGAGTCGTTAAGGGAAAAGATTAGGGAAGAAACTTTGATGGAGTGTGGTGGATTGCTCAAGGACTAGCAATGATTTAAGTGTAGGGTGTTGATATTAGGCTATATAGATGATGTTTACACCTTAATATTGTCATGCTTTGTTATTATTTTATCGGTAAATTGCCAACAAAATGCTCTAAATAGTGTTCTTTTGTTTCGCAGGGAATATTCTAAATGAGGAAGAACCACTGAGTGTTTTGGAGGCAAGAATGTGAAGAAAACGCCCACTCGAGAAGTACCCGAGCACAAATAAGCAGAAAATGGCCTGGGCAAAATTCCACCGCGACCGCGGTGGAACCGCGGTGCAACCACGGCGGATTAAAACGTAAGGTAGAAAGGTCAGCTCCCACCGCGGTCTTACCGCGACCGCGGTGCACTGTTCACGCAGTTGAAAAATCTAAGGACCAAAGTGTAAATTTGGGGAAACTTTTGCCAAACCGTTATAAGCTTTAGAAACTCGCCCAAGATTGTTTTAAGCTTGTTTTACACTATTTTTGGAGGTAAGAACAAGTGTGAGAAGATCAACCAAACATTAGAGTTTTTCTATCTCTTTTATTTTCGTGCAATTATCCATTATGAATAATTTATTAGTTTATTCTCATTTTGTCATGAGTAGCTAAATCCTTTATCTAGGGTTTGATGGAACCTATTGAAGGATGAACTTCTTGATTATGTTAATATAGTTTGCCAGTTTAATCTCTATTTGTTCAACTATGTGTTTGTTGTAGTTAATTGACAAGATCCTCAATTAGCTGTGCCTATTTAGTGTGCATAACTCGGGAGAGAGTGCATATTTAGGTAGTTGTTGGACAACACCACTCCCAAAGTATAAGAGGGATCTATAACTGCGGGTTTAAAGGCGGGATTAGGGATAATGAATCCTTGGGTGCAATCTAAAGTGAGCTATAATAAACAAAGCCAGCTAGCGTATCTCGGGGGAGTGCGTCTAGTAAATTATTGTGATTACTCGGGAGAGAGTGCTCATGATTGATAGAGATGATTTGGTGAATCTATATGAAATATAACCGAAAGTGATTCCATCAATAGGGGAAATCATAGCCTTAGAGCCTTCTCATAATTGTTTACAACTCAATCATAGTTAGTTTCCAGCTGCTTATTTACTTCCAATCTTAGTTATTAGAAAAACCATCAACTGTTATTTACAATGTTTAGGAAGTTGATCCCATAGAATTTAGTAAGTCCAACGAAAATAATTGATAGGTTAATTCCTTATGGATTCGACTCTGGGCATAAATACTCAGATTATATTTGCAACGTCCGCGTGTCCTTTTATAAGGCATAGTTGGGCGTGATCAGGTATCACCCTTTTCTCCAGACTATAGGCCGAAAATACAGGACGAGAAGCCAAGTAAGGAGGTTCAAAACTAAGCTCCTTCATGTAAAGATTCAATGCTTTCTCAATTCTAACCTCTGAGAGAGCAATACAAAGCGGTAGCTTCCCGAATAATTCGAGTATTTAATCATCAGACCATCCAAAACTCTTGAATATTCCAATCTTCCTATCTAATGTAGACTTTTTTTTGTGCAGATAAAACATGAAATGCATGAAGAAAACTAGGGGAGTCAAGAGGAACTCGAAAATCCTTCTCCACTCTGTGCAAGAAATACTTAACACAATCAGGATTATATGTAACACGAGAAGGATTTTGAAGCACGAATTTTTTAATTCTCGCGTCAGAGATACCACAGTTTTTCAACAACAATACATTAGTATCCATAATATGACAGGCACCAAAAGAAAGCATCCAAGGACTTCTCTTTATAGTCGTAACTACATTTTCATCAGTGGCCAAAGTTTGTCTAAGAAAATCAATGGTAAGTCTCATATAAGTATCTAAACCTCTTGCCATAATTTATGTATTTTTAGCAATTACATTCACCAGATCCGACATGGATAGCCTGAGGTCCATACAGTACGGGAATTTGGATTTTAGGGTTTTAGAAACATCAGAGAATAGCAATTCGGGTGCTCTGGAGACCATCTTTTTGATTTGGGAGTTGTCAAAACCGGTTTGTTTCAAGAAATTGAGGACTAAATCGGGATCTCTGGTGGTTTTCCATGAAGATAGCTTGAAATATGTAGAGGTTGTTTCTTCTTTGGAGAACCCCAGAGAATCAACCAGGTATTTTACAAAGAAATGAGTTGAGGTTGAAGAGTAGAGAAATTGCAACCTGAAACAGTAAAAGGAAAGGAGGTCTCCAACGCCATTGCGGTGAATCCTGTGAGCTAAACATTTACCTCTCGTGATCATTATTGTTTAACTAATTTCTATTAACTAACATAGGGTTTTAGGAGACCTCTCCCTAGAAATGGGGGTTTTAGATCAATCTATTTGCACTAAGAGTGGCAAACGGTCCTGGCCCGGGCCTAAACGGGCCTCAAGGGCTGGTACTATGTGGACCGTGCTTAAACGGTCTTGGGCTTCGTGGGCTTTTGGATGTAACCAAATCGGGACCGGGACCACGAACTAATGGTCCCGGGCTAAGTGGGCCGGGCCCGAGCTAAATGGGCCTGACCTATTTTTTTTTTAAATTTTTTTATCTAAGACAATTTCTTGTAAATTATATAGCTTATATATATATATAGATATACTAGTTTTAGGTTACGCACTTTGCGCGTGTATTCAAATTAATAATACATAACTGTTAAAAAATTATGTAAATATTATTAGATAATTTATTTGAGTTATATAAAATTATAAAACAAAAGTTAAAAAAAATCTGAAAATGATAAACGTTATTCCCATTTATCTAGCTTAATAAATAAAGATGCCATATACTACAAATGTTTTCAGATACCTTGTTTGTGATTTAAAAGGATTTATATCAGAATTTTAAAATAAAAAATTCATTTTTTTGGTCTTTTAGAAATTTAGGATGAAAAATTGGCAGAATGGCTCCTAAAAATTGATTGTGACAATGTAAAATTTAAAGAATAACATTTTACAACAAATAACTTAATATTAAAAAATAGCGAAACATTATCACATGTTAGACTGAATACAAGAAATCAAAAAATAAATGATAACTCATTTCTAATACATTTTTTGTACTCTACTATTTCATCGTGGTTGCTTCAAGTTCGCATTGTTATCGATTTGGCTTTTAATTTTTTATTATAACCTATTTTTAATTTTTTTCACCATTAATGCTTTTCTTACCAAAATTAATTTGTGCACCTTAAGAGTATTATCAACTTGATAAATAAATTTACTTATATAATGAATTTGAAAAATAATTAAATTGAATTATTATGCTATTAGTTAATTCAAAGACTTAATTATTTGTTCTCAATATTAAAGAAAATAACATAATTTTGTTAATTTAAATTTGTAATATTAGCTCATCCCGATTTGGAATATTAATTATAATAATAATTTTTAGGGATTGTTGCACAAATAGCCGGCCATATCGATGAATGTAATGTATATGTGTGCGTGTGTGTGTATATATATATATATATATATATATATTTAGTAAAAATAATTTTAGTTTATGAGATTATTAAAAATAATATAGTAAACATGAAAAGAAGCAATTATTATCACTAAATTCATAACGTGCTCCATAAAGTGACTATAAACTAATATAGTGACATTGTTTTATTAATTAAAACGGTTATATTTAGGAGTTCTTACTTAGTCCAAATAAGAACTAAAAGAAATCCGTAGGAAGGAGGTGGGAGGGGCTGCCTTGGATGCTGTAGGAGTGCCATTGCCTGGTGAGACTCTCAATTCTGCAAAGAAATCTGATGCATTCTTCTTGGAGCAATTGGAGGATAACTACTCGATAGGGTCTTTTTCTGAATATTTTGTTATATTTCATAGGTTTCTTTTCTTCTGAAATCTCATATTTCTATAACTAAAAGGAATAAAAAAGTCAAAGTTTTAAATATTAGGAGAATTATTAAATAATTATATCTAAATAGGAGGAAATTGATTACATGACTTTTCCTAAATAGTAGGGATATAGTTAAATGACTATTCCTAAGGAGATAATCAAATGTCTATTTTGTCCAATGTAAACTTTATTTTAGAATGGTAAAAAAAGCGAACGATATTTCGCTAAGGCCCTTCGTGCTTTTAATATAATATAGATATACACTATATACATGGCTTATGTGTGTGTATACACACACACACTATATAATTTAGATAATTTACAAGAAATTGGCTTATATAGTATATTGCCTTATATAAGATTGTATATATAGTAGTATAGTATTATAGATATACTAAGTATATAGTATATAAGCTATATTCGAATTTCGATATAACATGAGGTATATTAAGATGAACTCGGTATCAAAGTTGCAAATTAAAATTTACATTTAATACTTCAAATTAAAGTTTAATGCCCTCAACATAATACTTCAAATTAATCTAACAAACTAAAACATTAAGCATAATACGTCTAATAATTTTAAAATAATATAAATTGTCTCAAATCAACTTAAAATCTTAAATATGAATGTCTAGAGAACGCGCAAGACAACTCTTTATATGCCTCCTTAAACAGTCTGTGCCCTCCAACTTTCGACGATGAGTGTAGACTCGACCACAGTTCTTGCATTTTATTATGTAAACTTCTTCATTTTCTTCTACCACATTAAAGTGTTCCAAAATAAATGGGCGCAATCTAGAATCACCGGGCATGATTTAACTTGAATTAAGAATTTGAGTTTGAGAAATGAGAGATGAGTGAAGACTTGAATACTTCAATTTGAATTTGAGAAATGAGATAGATTGATGATTTTGTCAGAAAAGTGAAAGAATAAGGGGGTATTTATAGTTGAAAATAGGGAAAAAATATAATTACAAAAAGCTAGGGATTAAAACAAAGTTGGGGGGGGGGGGGGGTTAAATTTAGAAAGCCCAAACAACTATTTTTGCAGGCCAACGACCATTTTTTAAATGTTGCAACGGCTAAAAAATATTTTTGAACTTTTTCTTTTAAAAAAAGTAGTCGTTGGGCCCTTTTGAGCCCGTTTAGGATCGGTTGAACCGGCCCACTTAGGACCCGGTCCCGGACCCAAACGGTCCCGGTCCTAACAGGCTTCTTCAATGAACCGGCCCACTTGGGCCTCAAGCCCCTCGGTCAAGTGCTTAAATGGGTAGGCCCGTTTAGGCCCACTACCCATATGGGCTCACGGGTAAGCTGGGCCTAACCGGCCCACTTTTACACACTTAATTTGTACATACTAGATGAGGAAATGCTCATATACAGCTTACATTGCAATTTTAAAATTATTGTTCGTCCGTTAATTTTCTTGATAAATAAATAATCATTATTATATCCATTTAATCACGGATAGAGAATGATATTCGGGATCACATTTTACAATTAATTTATTTTCATAATTTACATAAACTTGTACTATAAATTATAACCTTCTTAAGTTGCTCCAATTATGTGATGAGCCGATACGTCATCTGGAGTTTTAGAACTTAATTTGTGTTTTGAAGCCTCAAATATTTTATTTTAGCCTTTCTTGATTTGTGTGTGCACTCTGAGTGTTTTTCGAAAAGCTTTTATGTTAAAAACTGATAAAATATGAAATTGTGCCTTATAAGTCTATTTGAGTTAACTTCGGTCAATGTTTTAAGCAAATGGACCCGGATCCGTATTTTGACGGTCCTGGTGGATCTGTATCGTGATTTGAGACTTCGACGTATGTCTGAAATCGAATTTCGAAGTCCCTAGATCGAGTTATTGCATTTTGTTGAAATCTAAAAGTTTGAAGGCTTAATGGATCTAAAGGTTTAACCAATGTTTGACTTTATTGATATCAGGTTCGTATTTTGGTTCTGAAACCCAGTATAGGTCCATTACTATACTTATGACTTGTCTATCAAATTTGGTGAAAAACAGAGTTGGTTTGACGTGATTCGGACATCTGGTTGTTGAAATAGAAGTTCGTGAGTTTTTTTAAAAAAATTTCATTGTAATTGGTGTCCAATTCGTAGTTCTATGTGTTATTTTGGCGCTTTTATTGCGCGACCAAGTTCGTATAATGTTTTTGGAGTTGTATGTATGTTTAGTTTGGAGCCCCGAGGGCTCGAGTGAGTTTCAGATAGGCTACAGAGTGTTTTTGAACTTAAATGGACTGCTAGTGCATCAGGTCTGCAAACTTAGCAATTGCGAGGTCTGGCTCTCAAATGCGAGCCTCGCATTTGCGAAGTAAATTTCGCATTTTGCAAGCAGTGGGCTAGGGGTGGACTTTCGCATTTGCGAGATTTGGGTCGCAATTGTGATCCCATCAGGTTCGCATTTGCGAATATTTTGTTCGCATTTGCGAAGGCAGCATGAGTGTTCATACTTCGCATTTGCGAAGTATTATACGTATTTGCGGGTTTGCAATTGCGAACGCCATGTCGCAATTGCGACACTTGCACCTGATCAAAATCTGCATTTGACGGAATTTTTGTTCATTTTTCAAAATTTCAAAACTAGAAAACCCTAGAGCCGATTTTTCCAAGAGTCCTTCTTCCCCAATCCATTAGTAAGTGATTCTAACCTATTTTCTTTCAATCTTTCATTGTATTTCATATAATTTCAACCTAAAATCTAGTGTTTTCATGGTAGAAATTGGGGGTTTGGGTAGAATTAGGGATTTTTGTAAAAATTGTGATTTAGACCTTAAATTGAGGTCAGATTTCAAAATAAATTACATAATCAGGCTCAGGGGTAAGTGGGTAATCAGGTTTTGTTCCGGATTTCGGATTTGGACCAAGCAAGCCCGGGAGTTGACTTTCGTTGACCTTTTCAATAATCACCTAAATATAATCTTTTGCAATCGTGGGTGGTTCCTAAGGCTTATTTTGAATCGTTTGGTTGGTAATTTGCTAGATTTTGTTGGTTCGAAGTCTTGTTTGAAAGGAAAAGTTGTGGTTGAGCTTTGAGTTGATCTTTGGAGCAAGGTAAGTATTGAGTTTAACATTGACTTGAGGGCATTAGAAACTATCGGATTATGTGCTATGTGAATTTTATGTGTTGCGACATATATGCGAGGTGACGAGTGCTTATACGCCACCGAATTACTTTTTTCTCCTGATTTCTTTGTTCTTCCTTCATTATCTCTTTCCCTGCCTTAACTGTTATGTGCCCTAAATGTCTTTCATGCTTTAATTGCTACTTGTCGATTATTGTTTCTCCTATTAAATTTTTAAGACCTCTTCATGTTTTCATGACTTGGTGTTATTTGCCCTAATTGACGTATTTGCATCTTCTAATTGTAATTTTGTGATGATCCAAAATGTTATCTTTAAATTAAATAATCATCTCGATGTTTTAAAACCTTGAAAAGTGCTATCAATAATTCCTCGACTTGTGTGCACAGTTCGTATAATTTTCCGAAAGATTTTTATGTGCCTTTGGTCCGAAAAATATTTTAAAACTCAACTATATGTTCCGAAAAATATAGATTAGAGCTTTAAAACTCAACTAAGTTGCCTTTGGTCAACATTTTGAGCAAACGAATCCGGATCCGAGTTTTGACCATTCCGGTAGTTCCGTATCGTATTTTGGGACTTGATCATATGCCCGAAGTCAAATTCGGAGGTCCCTAGATCAAATTATCGCCATTTAACAGAATCTAGAAATCTAAGGCTAAAGATTTCTTAAGTTTGACCGAAGATTTGACTTTCGAGAAAACGACCCCGGATTAGAATTTTGATGATTCCAATAGCTTTGTATAGTGATTTTGGACTTAGGCACATGTTCGGATTTGGATTTGGAAGTCTGTAGGATAATTTGGCGCATTTTGGCAAAAGTTGAAAATAGAAGATTTTTGGAAAGTTTAACCGAGGGTTGACTTTTTGATATCGGAGTCGGAATCTAGTTCTGTAAATTTTCATAGCTTCGTTAGGTCATTTATGACTTGTGTGCAAAATTTGGAATCAATCGGACTTGATTTGATAGGTTTTTGCATCGAATATAGAAGTTGAATGTTCCTAGTTTCATTAGGCCTGAATTGGGTTGTGATTCACAGTATTAGCATTATTTGACGTGATTTGAGGTTTCGACTAAGTTCGTATGATGTTTTAGGACTGGTTGATGCATTTTGTTGAGGTCCCGAGGACCTCGGGTGGATTTCGGAAGGTTAACGGGTCGATTTAGACTTGAAGAAAAACTGCTGCATTTTTTCACAGCAGCATGAACAGTAGTCATGAATAGTAGCCGTGAATAGTGGTCGTGAATAGTAGCCGTGGATAGTATCCTTGAACAATAACACGCATGAACAGTAACACGCGTGAACAGTACCGCAAAAAAAATCTGGACAATGCATAACGAGCAGTCCGAGTTTTCTCCATTTTTGGACTTTCAAGCTCGGTTCGGGCGATTTTCAGAGGCAAAGTTCACCACAAAACTTGGGGTAAGTGTTCTTGACTCCCTTGTGATTATATTCCATGAATAAATCTTCATATTTGGCGTTAGATTATTGATATTTGAAGAGAAATGGAGGAATTTTCTAAAATTTCATAAAGATGAATTTTCAAGATTTGAACACCGATCCGGAGTCGGATTTGAGTAAAATTTGTATGGTTAGACTCGTGGTTGGATGGGGGTTCATATTCCGTAATTTTTGTCGGGTTCCGAGAGGTGGGCCCCATGGGCGAAGTTTTAGTGCAATTTTGGATTTTTAATGAAAAATATAGAATTTCATATGGAATTAATCTATATAATTAGTATTAATTGAATTGAATTAACTGTGGCTAGATTCGGGTCGATTGGAGGCCGATTCGAGGGGCAAAGGCATTTCGGGGTAGGAATTTTCTCGGATTGAGGTAAGTAATGATTGTAAATCTTGTCTTGAGGGTATGAAACATCGGATTTCACTCTGTTTCACTATATTTAGGTGACGCACACACTAGATGACGATCGTGGGGGCGTGCACCATTGAGAATTGTGACTTGGTCCGTCCCGTAGCGACTCTTAAGTTGCGTATTTGACTGAAAACTATTTGATACTCTTGTGTTTTGGAAAATATTAGTATGTTTTGGGTTGAATGCATTATTTGGGCCTCATGCTAAGTTGTTGGACCCTGAGGGGCTTTTCCTTATTATTTCCTCACTGTTTTGACTTAAGATCTGTACTCAGTCATGTTATGTTTTATTGATTTCATAACTCAGTATCTATTATTCCTTGATGGATAAAAATAATATTTTGGGCTGAGCACCTTGTATTACTGATAGCCCAAGTGGCTTGTGAGGTTAATGACTGAGAGAGGCCGAGGGCTTGATTGTGAGGATTATATATTTATGGATCGTGCTGCACGCCGCAGCAATGTGTGTGTGTGTGTGTATATATATATGGATCAGACTGCTGATTGAGGCCAACCCTGCACTACTATTGAGTAGCGAGAAAGGTCGAAGCAGCTTTTACCCGATTAAGGTCGGGATCGATTCCACAGGGAGCAAGAAATTAGAGTTGAGTGTCTATCTAAATGAGAGTTGTGTAATTGTTCCAAATTGCACTTCTAAACATTTTGTGTTTTGATTTTACTTCTAATTGTATAATACTATGATGCTAAATTATGCTAAATAAAGCTAAGGTTAAACTATTGCGAGTTGTTCAAATGATTAAAAGGCACTAGGGTAGTGACTTTCGTCTAGGTGGTCAATTGACGGATTCTTGAGTCTAAAGCTAGATTGTCACATTTGGGGAGTATGATAACCATTGCACAATTCTACTCACTCTATACCTCTCAGTATTTCGAGTGATTTTTCCCGAATTGACTTTCTCAAGACCAATTGGGTATGCAAATTTGCACAAGCAATCTAGGTTCAAGTCGGGTATTACTATCTCTAGGTTTAACCCTTTAATTGGGGCTGACAATCTCTTGAATACGCCCCCAATTCCTTGTTGGACTAATTTTATGGACTTAAGCTCTCTTTCTCAAGAATAGCCAAAGTCTACTAGGCATAAACTAGTATTTGCAACCACTAATTCACAATTAAAACCCTAAATTAGCCCAAATATCAAACACCCATAGACAATGAAGCATCAAAACACAAGACCCATCAATTACCCACACTAGGGTTGAGTCACAACCCTAGCTTATGGGTCTAGCTACTCATAAATAGAGAAGAAAACAAAGCAATAGATGAAGAAAAACTCATAATAATTAATTGCTAAATTAAACTTGAAGATTCAATGTTGAAATCATGCTAAAATTACTAAAAAATAGGTAGAAGAACGAAGTCATGAGCGCAACTCTCAGTACAAACCTATCTGATGACCTAAAAATGGGAAAAGAATCTATTTATACTAGGCTGAAAATTCTGGACAAAAATACCCCTGCGGGGCTAGTGCGGACCGCACAAAATCGAGTGTGGCCGCACTGAGGCTCTTGAATTGAATATCCAGCTCTGTGAAGTTTGGCTTTGCGGACCGCACAAAGTTAAATGCGGCCGCGGTGTCTTCCATTGCGGTCCGCACTAAAAGGAACGCGGACCACATTGACCTTCAACCTCCAAAATACCACCTCTCTGAACCTTGGCACTGCGGACCGCACGAACTTGAGTGCGGCCGCAGTGAACCCAATGCGGACCACATAAAACTCTTTTGCGTCCGCATTGCCTGTTAGCCTGAAAAGCATCCTCTCTGAACTTTACTTGTGCGGACCGCGCAGAATGGTGTGCGGCCGAACTGGCCCTGTTTGACTGAGCTTTGTCTTATCTTGGTACTTGTGCACGTTTCACTCCTTTTTGAGCTGGTTTTTGACACCTTGTCACCTTGTTGATCAAACCTGCAATCAAGAACAACTTGTGAGCCTTTGGAACTATTTTGTACACATTTCTAATCAAAACTTAAGCAAGAAGGAGTGTAAAATGCACCATAATCCCTATTTATCAACTCCCCCAAACTTAATCTTTTACTTGTCCTCAAGCAAACAAAATAAGACCCACCCCTTAGGAGAAAATCCAAGAAAATTCAGTTGTCCTAAAGTGACTTCATCTAGCATCAATTGGGACTAACAATTGCCCTCAATACAAATGAATCTTTAACAACATTTACTCTTTTAAATACCATAGATTAAGTGCGATACAAGAGCATCAAGAGTCGACTCAACACATCAAAGAACTATTTCTATTACTTTGGTCATTGTGGAAACCAAACTCACATATCCTCAACTCTCCCTAAGCAAACCTCACATTTAGGATAATGGCACTCAGAACGAGGTTAATGGAAACACACTCATCTCTCTCAAGGAAAAGTCATAAGTCCAGCTCTAAGTACCATATGCTTGCCCCTGATGTGAGTCACCACTAATGTAAGCTTTATTCAACTAGAGATTATATAGGGTTTTTGTAGAGACATGGTGAAGGCTTTTGGTTCAGGATAGGCAATGTTTGGTCTAAGTAGGTTCCATCTTCCCTTAAGAACTTCTTTTGTTTCATTTTGGCACACATTCACTTGACTTTTTGAGTCATTTCACTTCTTTCTAAGGGGTTAGAGAGACACACTGTCACTCTTTCTTATTTATTTCAAATCTTTTCTCCTTTCTCAAATTTCCACATCTTTCATTCTTTGCTTTTCTTGAATCCCTTTTATTCATTTGTACATTGAACATTCTTTTTGTCTTTTTGCTTTTCTTTCTTTTTCATTGCCTTTCCTTTTCTTCATATTGTGCTTTTTACCACTTTGTTGCAATCTTCGTCTCCGCCCTCAAACTTATACTTTTTCCATGTGCTAAGGAAAGATCGGGTGCCAAGATAGGGTATTTTTTAGAACGGGTAAAGGCTTGTATTATGGTTCTTGAAGGAAAAAGGTCTAAAGCTCAAAAGAGTTGACTAGGGATTTTACCATAGGTAAGCTGTGCAAGTGTTCAAACTATCATTTGGATCAAGGAGAGCCAATAATTATGTCTCAAGTCAAAATTCACTTAGGATTTCGCCTCGACAAACATTCAGGGCAAGTTCTAGACCAATGGCTCGGGACTTGGAGTTGCAATGCAATTTCCTCGCCACACAAACTATGGGATCGCTAAAGACATAGAGTCGGGGGCCCACAACAACCTTAGATAAGATTTGAGCACACAATGGTCCCGAAAAACCACTTGATGATTTTCGGCCAACACAAGAGTCTCAAGGTCACAACTTTCACCATCCTATACACAACGATTTGTTTTTGACCATAAGATCAAAAGAAAATGTGCTAACCCCAAGTGAAGCTTTGCTTGATGCACCCTTAACCACTAACTACTAAAAAGCAAAAAAGAAAAGAAAACAAACTCAAACCTTTAAGAAGGTTGTCATGTCATCCATCATCAAGAAGAGCCACCCGGTTCACACAAATTCCACATTTGGATAGAACCGTGACATTAAGAAAACCAAAGGCTTATTGCAAAAATCCAAAACAAGAAGCTATGAACGCAAATAAGAAGCTAAGAAAGAAAAATTGCAGAAAGTAAAATGAATATTTACAAGAGGGGGGTTTAATCGAATATACAATAAGGGAGATGAATATATACAATGCAACATAACTTTTATATATATACCCAAAGGAAAAAGTGCGAAAAAAATGTAATGGAGTGCTGAAATTATATACATACCAAAGATGAAAAAGAAAGAAAGAAATAAAATCTGTCATATATATACATTCATCCAACAAATCAATCAAGGTAGGGCCTACCCCCTCAAATGAAAGCTGGCATTGTCCTCAATGCCAACTAAGCAAAATAAGCACCAAAATATGGAGGAAAGAGGATACAGAAATTCCTTAAAGGGTCGTCTGTCTGCATGGGGTCCTGAGTGGTCCCTGGGTCCTCAATATGCTCGGGAACCTGAGACTAGCTCCCTATGACCTGTGGCTCTGCTGCTGGGACCTGGGCCTGGACCTGGTCAGGCTCCTGAGCTGCATCCTGTGGCTGACTGGAGGAAGTCTCCAGTGGGTCTGCCAACTGGATGACAACATCATCTGACTGAGGGATCACCCTCTTCCTTTTGGGAGGCCTCTCTGACTGCACTGGCTGGGGATGGGCTGCTAGCACCGGGTCATATAGCAATAAATCCAAAGGCAAGTGATCTGCCTTCAACTTGTCAACCTCAACCCACAACTCTTTCACAGACTCCTTGGAAGCCCGAGTCTTCCTCATCTTCTTGGCCTCCCTAGCAAGCTCCTTGAGAGTCTTTCCAGGAGAATCTACAATGTTTGTAAGCACTTTCTGAGTGTCAAGGATTTTCTTCTGGTTGTCCAGAATATCCTTGAGAGCGTCCTCAATAGACTGTGGGACCTATGGAGGCGGAGGCGCCGAATGAGCTACCATGGTAGAAGATAACACAGACAACTTGGAGGTAGTTGTCTGCATCCAGTTGTTCATGCTAGTGAGGGTCTGGCTCAGCCGGTGGGTAGTCAAAGGATAGGTTGTGGTGAAGGGTATGTCAGGATCTACGGAGGTTGATGGACCAGGTGACAAGTCTGTTGAGGTAGAGGGAGGCTGCTGAGTAGTCACTACCACTACTGGCTCTTCAGACTGGCCAGCTGAAGTAGTGGACTTTTTTTTAAGCCCTTGCCCTTAGGGTTGTCATCACCTCGTAGGCTATACCACGAGAAGGGTGCCTTTGCCTTCACCTTCACGTCAAATTTCCTCTTCTCCACATTGAGGTCCTCAAAACACATCATCAAGAAGTTGGTGAATAGGTAGGACCTGTCACCCTCATCCACTACCTGTGAAATGACCAGGGACATCACATTCCCGATATTGATCAGGTACCCTGCCATGATGGATGCTACTAAGATTTCCCGGTGAAGTGGGAGTGAGTTGTCATGGGTGGTAGGGTCTAGTCTACTGCACACAAAAGTTTCCCACCCCTTTGCCTCAAAATTTAATGTCCTCCGCAATATCTTCACCCCCGCAATCAACACTCGGGGGTGGTACCTAGGATTGCCAAGTACTCCTCCAACCACTCATCCTCCTCTGTGAAGCCCAAGTAATCATTAATGGACTTGCCATCGAATCTGACTTTCAAGTTCCGCACCTTTGCCACCTTGGTGACCTTTTTGATGTGGGCCATATTGGTGTAGAATTCTTTCACAAGATGTTCATTTGTGTCCTCCACATGGTCAATGAAAAAGTCCCATCTTGTTCTATCTGTGAATTGCCTCAACACATTTGGGTTGTGAGGCAGAAGGTCTAGTGTGACTATTTTCCGCTCAGGTATCAGTTTCTTATCGGGACACCATTCTCTGAATTTGTGGTAGGCCACCTCACTCACAAACCGTCCTCCCATGGTTCCGGGTTCCTAGTTTGCTCAACCCCACCAACTTGGGGCTCACCCCTTCTGCTTCTTCCCCCTCCTCTGGTACTACACACCCTCTCCGGATAATGAAGCTATGGGAAAAGTGGAGTATTCATTTCCACTACCAATAGCTGAGCCCTCAGATAACTTAGAAGATACACGCACTGAAGCTTGGGCGATGGGGGAAGGTGGAGGAGTGTCTCTCAGTCTCTTTCTCTCCAGCCAGTCAGGAATGTACTCTGGCATTGAATCTGATGATGCCTCCTAGGAGGGCTCATACTCACTCCCTGACTGATCAATAGCCCTAATGATTTTGCTTGTATTCTTTATGTTTTGCCGGGCTTGGGGGGTCAATCTAATCATCTTTTGTTTCCCACCCCAGAAGGATTCTCTTCGTCCTGGTTGTTTAACACCCTTGCCTCTTGATTTCACGTGTGTCTGCAACAACATTCATTCAGACTTGTTAGTATCCAGAAAAACATTGTAATTCACAGTTGTAGAAAAAATGTTGTAGACAATTCATTTTTTTCAGAGTGCGAACCGCACAAAATACAGTGCGGCCGCAGAAATGCCAATGCAGACAACCCAAAATGGCACCGCGGTCCGCACAGAGGTGGGGTTCAGACTACCCACTCTCTGAATAAATGCACCATGGACCGCACAAAATGCAATGCGGTCGCGGTCCTCCATTGTTCAGTTTGTAGGACTTTATCAATGCGGTCCGTATAAAATACCATTGCTGACCGCACAGGGGCACCACAGATCGCACTAAATTCCACCGCGGTCCGCACTGAGTACCAAAACACAACAACAACCTAGTGTTCATGTGTTGATCAATTTTTAGTCCAATTTTCACCTAATGAAGGGTCCCTAAGTGTTGGTTCAGTCATTTAACTACCTAAACTAATATAAACAACGATTAATCAACCTAAGCTACCATATTGAAATAATTACGGGAAAGCTAGGAAGAAGAATAGAGAAAAACAAAAAAAAGTAAATGAAAATAACAAAATTAATCAATCAAGAAGAAGTTAAAGTGACCAGATATGAGAAGTACTGAAGATAAACGATTCTTAGCAGTTAATTATGAGCAAGAAGGAAGATGACAGTGAAATTTTGAGTTCTAGGAGTGAAAAGATCGAAACGTTAAAAAGGAGGGCCTCAGGTCCTATTTATAGAAAAAGGTCCTGGGGCCCATCTCACCTACCCACCGCGGACCGCACAAAATGGCACCGTGGTCTGCATTGCTAAAAATCATAGGACTCAGATAAGGCAACCACTGCGGTCTACATAAAATGCAATGCGGCCGCAATGGACCACCACGGACCACACAAAATGCAATGCGACCGCAGTGGTAAACTTCAGAGAACCTCCACTTTGCTCATTCATCAGTGCGGTCCGCATTGATTTCTTGCCCCTACACTGAGGTCTTTGCGGCAGCACAAAATGACAATGCGGTTCACATTGACAATCTTCCGAGAGTAGTCATTTTCCAATTTTTTCCTGCACTGCATCTGCACAATCCTACAACATCTCACAACTAGTCAGTGCAAAAATAAATCTTACACTACAATAAAAATCAAAGAAAAACAAGAAGAAAAACACATGGGTTGCCTCCCAAGAAGCGCCTAATTTAACGTCGCGGCACGACGCATGTTACCATCTAATCATTTGAGATGAAGAAGTGCTACCACGTGGCTGTCATCAATTTTTCCCAAGTAGTGCTTGACCCTATGCCCATTCACTCTGAAAACTTCCCCATTTTTGTTCTTTAAATCAAGTACACCAAACGGGGTCACACACACCACTTCAAAAGGTCCACTCCATTTCGACTTAAGCTTTCCCAGAAACAGACGTAACCGAGAGTTGAACAAGAGAACCAAATCACCCACTTTGAACTCCTTGCTACGAGCATATTTATCATGAAGGTACTTCATCTTGTCCTTGTACAAGGAAGAACTGGAGTAGGCATGGAATCAGAATTCATCAAGTTCATTAAGCTGCTCCACACGAAGATTGGCTGCAATATCTCATTCAAGATTTAGCTTCCTCAAAACCCACATGGCCTTGTGCTCTAACTCAACTGGTAGATGGCAAGCTTTCCCAAACACCAACCGATACAGAGACATACCAATCAGAGTCTTGTAAGCAGTCCTATAAGCCCATAGAGCATCATCTAACTTCTTTGACCAATCGGTCCTATTTGCATTGACCGTCTTTGACAATATACTCTTGATTTCCCTGTTTAAGACTTCCACTTGGCCACTTGCCTGAAGATGATAGGGGATAGAAACTTTGTGATTGAAACCATACTTTGCAAGCAAAGTGTCAAAAGCTCTATTACAAAAATGAGACCCCCCATCACTTATGATTGCACGAGGAGTACCAAAACTTGTAAAAATGCTCTTCTTGAGAAATGCAACAACACTCAGGGCCTCATTGTTGGGCAAAGCCACGACTTCAACCCACTTTGAAACATAGTCCACCGCCACAAGAATGTATGTGTTCTCATACGAGCTAACAAACGGACCCATAAAATCAATGCCCCATATATCAAAAATATCAACCTCAAGAATGGTATTGAGAGGCATCTCATCTTTCTTCGAAAGTCCACCCGCTCTTTGACATTCATCACACCTCTTCACAAGTTCACTTGCATCTTTGAACAAAGTTGGCCAATAAAACTCATAACTAAGAACTTTGGAAGCCGTCCTCACCCCTCCATGATGGCCATCATAGGGAGAGGAATGACAAGCCTCCAAGATACACAATTGCTCTTCGTCCGGGACACACCTTTGGATCACACCATCCGTGCAAATCTTGAACAAGTACAGCTCATCCCAATATAAATCCAAACTATCCCGCTTGAGCTTCTTCCTTTGGTTTGAAGAGAGCTCACACGGGACTATACCATTCACAAGGAAATTAGCAACGTCCGCAAACCATGGCATACCATTCACCGAGACCGAAAGGAGTTGCTCGTCGGGAAATGAATCATTAATCTCTAGGCCATTACGAGGCCTCCCCTCCTCCTCCAAGTGGGACAAGTGGTTCACCACTTGGTTTTCACTACCCTTCCAGTCCACAATCTCCAAATCAAACTCTTGAAGTAGCAAGACCCATCGCATTAGTCTAGCTTTGGAATCCTTCTTCGTTATCAAGTTCTGGAGTGCGGCATGGTCGGTATGAATTATGACCTTGGCACCCATGAGATACGACTGAAATTTCTCCATTGCGAACACAATAGCCAAAAGTTCTTTCTCGGTCACCGTGTAGTTCACTTAAGCATCATTCATTGTCTTGCTCGCATAGTACACCAGATGAAACATTTTGTTTACTCTTTGACCCAAAACTGCCCCAACCGCAACATCGCTCGCATCACACATGAGCTCAAAGGGCAAGCTCCAATTAGGTGCGGTGATGATAGGAGTGGAGGTCAACTTATGCTTGAAAAGTTAAAAGGCTTGCATACATTTTTCATCAAACACGAACTTGGCATCTTTTTCCAATAGCTTGCATAAGGGATTCACTACCTTCGAAAAGTCTTTGATAAATCTCCGATAGAACCCCGCATGCCCAAGAAAACTTCTAACTCCTTTGACAGAGGTAGGGGGAGGGAGCCTGGAAATCACATCAATTTTTGCTTTGTCTACCTCAATGCCATGCTTTGAAATTTTATGCCCAAGAACTATGCCCTCTTCCACCATAAAGTAGCATTTCTCCTAATTGAGAACAAGATTGGTTTTTTCACAACGGGCCAAAACTCTATCAATATTCTTCAAGCACTTATTGAATGAATCACCCACAACACTAAAGTCCTCCATGAACACCTCCAAAATGTCTTCCACCATATCAGTGAAAATGGCCACCATACACCGCTGAAATGTAGCCGGTGCATTACACAACCCAAAAGGCATCCTAGAAAAGGCAAAGGTGCCGTATGGACATGTGAATGTTGTCTTCTCCTAATCTTCCGGAGCAATCAAGATTGGTTGTACCCAGAATACCCATCCAAGAAATAGTAGAAGCCAAGCCCAGAAAGTCGTTCTAACATCTTATCAAGAAAAGGCAAAGGAAAGTTATCCTTGCGAGTCACTTTATTCAACTTGTGGTAGTCCATGCATACCCTCCAACCGGTGACGGTTCTGGTAGGAATCAACTTATTTTATGAATTTGCAACCATGATTATGCTACCCTTCTTCGGTACGCATTGAACCGATGAAGTCCAAGAGCTATCAAAACTAGGGTACACAACCCCGGCATCCAACCACTTGATCACCTCCTTTATCACAACTTTTTGCATTGCCTAGTTCAACCTCCTTTGATGCTCCAAGGAGGGCTTTGCATCATCTTCCAGAATAATCTTGTGCATACAAAATGCGAGGCTTATCCCCTGAATATCAGCTAAAGTCCATCCAATTGCCTTTTTCCGCTTTTGAAGCACCGCCAATATGGCATCAACCTGCATGTTAGTAAGACAAGAGGAAAGAATAACTGGAAAAGTACAACTAGGGCCTAAGAACTCATATCTGAGGTGTGAAGGCAACAGTTTCAACTCCAACACTAGAGGCTCCTCAAATGAAGGTTTTGTTGGTGGATTCTTCCTATTTTCAAGATCCAAAGAGAGTTTCCTAGGCTCATAAGAGTAAGATCCCATTGCATGTAAAGTATTACACACTCCACTCGGCCGTCATATTCATTTACATCAAGATTCAACAATACGGCCTCTAGAGGGTCCTCCACATTAATCATTGCACTGGTATCATCAACTATTGGGCTGCTTTATTGACTTGCACACATGAAAGACCACTTTTTCATCACCCACCCGGAAGGTGAGTTCCCCTACTTCCACATCAACTAAGGCATTCCCTGTAGCAAGGAAAGGTCTCCCCAAGATGATAGAAACTTCATAATCCACCTCACAATCCAAGATCACAAAGTCAGCTAGCAAGATAAATTTATCCACCCGGACAAGCACATCATTAATAATACCCAATGGTCTCTTCATCGTCCTATCTACCTCGGTTGCCCAATACCCAAAGTCTTGAAAACTGAATATGGCATCAAATTGATATTAGACCCCAAATCACATAGAGCCTTAGCAAAGTCCGCAGTCTCAATGGTACAAAGAATAGTGAAAGCACCGGGGTCTTCAAGCTTCGGGGCCATTGAATGCAATATTGCACTAACTTGGTGAGTCATCTTTATAGTTTCACAATCCATGGACCATTTCTTTGTCACCAAGTTCTTCATGAATTTAGCATATCCCAGTATTTGTTCAAGAGCCTCTACCAAAGGCACATTAATGGATAAGCTCTTCATCATGTCAATGAACTTTTTAAACTGATTCTCATTTTTTTGCTTCGCGAGCCTTTGAGGATAAAGTGGAGGTGGCCTTGGTAAAGGAGCCTTGGCTTTAGGCACAACTGGCTCCGACGTGTCTATTACGTGTTCCCTAGACGGGTTCATGTCATTTTGAGTTTCCACCTCGGCATCTTGAATATCAATCCTCACTTCTTCATTCACATTCTCATCAATCACATTTTCAACCCTCAAAATTTGATTTTGTTTGGAGGCATTCACATCACCGCCTCGTCCACTCTTTGTAGTTACCGTCATAACATGATTGTTCCCACCCTTCGAGTTTACTACCGTATAACTTGGTAGAGCACCCTTAGGGCAAGTATTCAAGGACTGTGAGATTTGACCCAACTGAACCTCCAAATTCAGAATTGAAGTATTGTGGGAAGACAACTGAGCATCTGAATCCGCATTCTTCTTCATCATTTGTTCGAACATCATTTCAATTCTACTATATCATTGCTAGAAGAACTAGGACCTTGGGATGGAGATGGGGGTGGATTGTTCGGTTGTTGGTACATTGGGGGCCTTTGAAAGCCTTGCCCCCGATTTCCTCGGTTTCCATTGTTCCATCCACCTTGATTGTTGTTACCACCCCAATTATTGTTGTTACCATTCCAACTTCCTTGATTGTTGTTCTGATTTCCCCAGTTTTTGTTTTGATTGTTGTTCCCCCAATTACCATTGCCTTGTTGTTGATTGCCCCAATTGCCTTGGGGTCACCATTGTTGTTGGTTGGAAGAATTGCCCTTTTGGTCTTGATAATTATTCACGTATTGCACCGCATCATTCTACCCATCATAACTATCATCTTGAAATCCACCACAATCATTGTCAAATTGCTCCGATTCCTTTGATTCTATTGACCTCTTTGTCTTCTTTTGTTGAAAAGCATGTTGACATCCTCCATGGCATTCACTTGGCGAGGATTTTGAACTTGTTGCAACTGTGCCTTTGCTAGTTGGTTCATCGTAGTTGTTAACTCAGTTATAACCTGCTCATGATCATGTAACTCTTTGTGCAAATGAGTAACTGTGGGGTCACCCTGGGGCACATTGGCTCTACTTGCCAAGCAGAAGAAGTGTCATCCATCTCGTCAAGAATGTCACAAGCCTCATTATAAGACAACTTCATAAAATTGCCCCCAGCAAGTTGGTTCACTATGCATTGGTTTGTTGTATTAATGCCCCGGTAGAAAGTTTGTTAGATCATCGCCTCGGTCATATCATTGTTGGGGCATTCCTTTACCATTGTTCTATAACGCTCCCAAATATCATGCAAAGTTTTGGTGGGCTCTTGCTTGAAAGCCAAGATCTCATCTCTCAATGCTTCCATATGCCCTGGGGAGAAAATTTTTGCAATGAACTTGTCCGCCAACTTATCCCAAGTAGTGATAGAATTGTTGGGAAGTCGCTCAAGCCAATCTAGTGCCTTCTCTCTAAGTGAAAATGGGAAGAGCCTCAACCGAAGAGCATCCTCAGGCACATTTGTTTGCTTGCTCCCCCAACAGGTATCCACGAACCCCTTGAGATGTTTGTAAGTATTTTGATTTGCAGCGCCCGTCAAATACCTACGTTGCTCTAGCAATGTCAGCATCATGTTGGTTATTTGAAATTGCCCGCTCGGATCCGGGGTGGGACAATTGCACTTGCATAGCCTTTGTTTGGAAGCACTCGAGGAGCCACTCTTGGGGGTGGCGGAGGAGGGTCTGGAATATTGTCATTGGCATTAGCATTGGCCTAGCTGACTCTACATTGTCCTTGAGGTACAAGAGGCACCTCATCATCTCCAACATCATCTACCTCATCCCCCGCAATCACATTTACAAGAGGATCATTAACATTCACTGCCATTTTGTACCTGAAGTTGTGACACAAACAAATTAGTAACACAGAAGGAAAGAAGAACAATACACAAAACTATTTAGATAGATAGCCAAAACCGTTAGCTCCCAGGCAATGGTGCTAAAAAGTGATCGAGGCCAACCCTGCACTACTGTTGAGTAATGATAAAGGTCGAAGAAGCTTTTACCCGATTAAGGTTGGGATCAATTTCCACAGGGAGCTAGAAATTGGAGTTGAGTGTCTATCTAAATGAGAGTTGCATATTGTTCCAAATTGCACTTCTAAACATTTTGGGTTTTGATTTTACTTCTAATTGTATAATACTACGATGCTAAATTATGCTAAATAAAGCTAAGGTTAAACTATTCCGAGTTGTTCAAATGATTAAAAGGCACTAGGGTAGTGACTTTCGCCTAGGTGGTCAATTGACGGATTCTTGAGTCTAAAGCTAGATTGTCACATTTGGGGAGTATGATATAACCATTGCACGATTCTACTCACTCTATACCTCTCGGTAGTTCGAGTAATTTTTCCCGAATTGACTTTCTCAAGATCAATTGGGTATGCAAATTTGCACAAGCAACCTAGGTTTAAGTCGGGTATTACTATCTCTAGGTTTAACCCTTTAATTGGGGTTGACAATCTATTGAATACGCCCCAATTCCTTGTTGGACTAATTTCATGGACTTAAGTTCTCTTTCTCAAGAAGAGCCAAAGTCTACAAGGCATAAACTAGTGTTTGCAACCACTAATTCACAATTAAAACCCTAAATTAGCCCAAATATTAAACACCCATAGACAATCAAGCATCAAAACACAAGACCCATCAATTACCCACACTAGGGTTGAGCCACAACCCTAACTTATAGGTCTAGCTACTTATAATTAGAGAAGAAAACAAAGCAATAGATGAAGAAAAACTCATAATAATAAATTGCTAAATTAAACTTAAAGATTCAATGTTGAAATCACGCTAAAATTACTCAAAATAGGTAGAAGGAACGAAGTCACGAGCGCAGCTCTCAGTACAAAACTACCTGATGACCTAAAACTGGGAAAAGAATCTATTTATACTAGGCTGAAAATTCTGGACAAAAATACCCCCACGGGGCTAGTGCAGACCGCACAAAATCGAGTGCAGCCGCACTAAGGCTCTTGACTCGAATATCCAGCTCTTTGAAGTTTGGCTTTGCGGACCGCACAAAGTCGAGTGCGTCTGCAGTGGCTTCCATTGCAGTTCGCACTAAAAGGAACACGGACCACATTGACCTTCAACCTCGAAAATACCACCTCTCTGAACCTTAGCACTGCGGACCATACGAAATCTAGTGTGACCGCAGTGAACGCAATGCAAACCGCACAAAACTCCTTTGCGGCCGCATTGCCTGTTGGCCTGAAAAGCACCCTTTCTGAACTTCACTTGTGCGGACCGCACAGAATGGTGTGTGGCCTTTGGGACTATTTTGTACACATTTCTAATCAAAACTTAAGCAAGAAGGAGTGTAAAATGCACCATAATCCCTAGATATCAGTTGCATGCCGCAGCGATATATGGATCGGGCTGTACGCTGCAGCAATATGTTGGATCGGGCTGCACGCCGCAACGATATATGGATTGGGCTGCACACTATAGCGGTTATTATAAGGTACTTATTGAGTGTGAGTGCTGAGTGTGAGCACTGATTGATGAGAGTTGAGTCACGAGTGACTGAGAGGATTGCCCGAGGGGCTAGATATATACATATAAGTGATACTTTGCCTGATCGGCTTGTTTTTATGACATTACTGTTTTCACTCCTCTTTATACTGAGCCTCTATTGAAAATATTGAACAGATATTTTAAACAACTTTCATTGAAACTGGAGTTTTCGTGAGATGTTCGAAATTTAACTGCTGATTTGACTTTGTTATTTTCACTGAGATTTTTATATTATGAGATGTATATGAGCGACAGTGATGATTGCTCGAGGGGCTATTTATGATTTATGTTGCCTGAGGGGCTGTATGCGAGTGAGTTTTGCCCGAGGGGCCAACTATGTTTTTTCACCATTTTTACTCACTATTTCATCACTTGTTTTGAAAACTATTAAAAGATGTCTTAAATGGATTTTACATATCTTCAAATGATTTCCACCGAAAACTAGATTTTTGACGAAAGGGTTTGATTTATATATTGCTTGGGAAGCACACCGTACCTACTGTGGTGTTATGACGTGGATTATGTGTTTTCTTACTGCTCAGCCTTTATTTACTTTTATAACTTACTGAGTTAGCGTGCTCACATTATTCCCTGCACCTTTTGTGCAGATCCATATAATTTTGAGCTCGGTGGGATGTTCATCGGAGTTAGCAAGGTAGTTGCCTGGCGATCGCAGCCCTGCTTTTCTCCCTTCTTATTCTCCCTTAGTGTATTTTGTGATTTTGCCGACCATGTTGGTCTTGAGGTTGTTAGACAGTTGTCGTAGATGCTTATGACTAGTGACACCCCAATGTCGGGCTTTCTTTCTGCACTGTTGTTTTTGTTTTAAATACTTTATAATGGTCCATTGTTAAATAGCTTTGATTTTATCCTAATAATAAAGATATTGATTTGTTTTGGGTTTGTGTCAGCTGGCCTAATTTCATGATAGGCGCCCTCACGACCGGGTTGGTTTTGGGGTCGTGACAAATTTGTTGGACTGTCTTGCCGTGTAGTATTTCATGCGTAGATTTCCTAGTTAGTATAAGGTTTACTTTCTGCTTCAACATTATATTCATCAGTTAAGCTGGTCCTTGCGATTTGAATTATTAATTTGATTGTGCTCATTGAGTATTTGGTACTGATATGGTAGGATCAAGTTGCACGCCGCAACATGTTAAATAAGGGTGGATTGATATGGTGGAATAAGGGTGAATTTGTACTGATACTGTTGGATCGGGTTGCACACCGAAACATGTGAAATAAAGGTGGATTGATACAGTAAAATATGGTACTGATATTGTTATATGGTGGGATCGGGTTGCGTGCCTTAATATTTACTTATTTTGATTATTGATATTGTTATGATGTAATAAGGGAGGATTGTGTTGAACGGTGGGATTCGATTGCACGCCGCAACAACCTTTGTGTTTCTATTTCGTTGAGCTGTGTTGATTTTCGGTATCTTCATTTGAAACTCTAAGGATTTGTAATTCTTAACGTCACTGGCTTATTTCTTGAGGCTGTAGCTATTATCTTTAGTTGACGGCCTTATTACGTTCTGTACCTCCTTTTCTGTCTTTATTATATACTGCATACAGGTTATAGTGTAAGTGACCTACCTTTGCCTCGTCACTACTTTGTCGAGGTTAGGCTCAGCACTTACATAGTACATGGGGTCGGTTGTACTCATACTACATTCTGTACTTCTTGTGTAGATTTTGGAGTCGGTCCCAACAACGGTTATTAGCTTGCTCGGATTGGACAGCTTGTGGAGACTTGAGGTACAGCTGCTTAGCGCCCGCAGCTCCTGGAGTCCCCTTCCCTTATTATTTAGATGTGTACTTTTTTTCAGAAAGCTTTATGTTATTTCAAATCATTGTTTGTACTATTCTAGTAGCTCGTGCACTTGTGATACCGAGTCCAAAAATGTATCAGACGTTTGGCTGTTTTATCTTCCGCATTATTACTTTGGATTATTGCAGTAGTTTTAGTTCTTTCTCATTAAGTTATATTAAACTGTTAAAAATGGATAAAATATTCTAACGTTGGCTTGCCTAACAAGTGAAATGTTAGACGTCATCACGGTCCCGACGATAGAAATTTCGGGTTGTGACATATTAACAATATAACATAAAAAGATTATGTGCTATAATACTCATTTTAACCTCCGGTCAATGTCAAACACAAACATCTAATTTAAAAAATTGATATCAATGGATTATTTCCTCACTGTATTTGAATATTTTATAAGAGAACACATTAAAAGCTACAAGTGTCATCTATATTTTTCTAGAATAAAAAGCATACCAATCTATCCATAAACTAATCTGGAATAAATCCAAATTAGTCTTGCACATGTTTCATCAGCAATGTATATGATGAAAGTTTAAACGAGCAATATCATTCTTTACAATACGATAAAAGATGGAAAAAACTATAATTTTATTTCATATCTTGTACAGAGGTGGGTTCAACTTTTAAAGTTTTAGCATTAAACCCATTGTATTTTTAAAGTTATGGATTCATACCTACCATTTGTTGCAGTTTTTGATAAAATTTTACACATAAATTTATGCTCCGCAATGAAAATACTGGGTTCAGATGAACCCGATAGTCATACTCTACATCCGTCCATGATCGTGTGTACATCAAAATTAAGAGAAATTTTTAGTACAATAAGCAAAGAGAACTTGCAAAGGGATTTGCATTCCTAATGAGGCAATTTACTACGTCAAACAAATAGAACAATAGGCACTAAACAAATATGAACATGACATAAATTGTAATAATTCAATATAGTAGTTCAGTTTATATTTTATATTAACTCATTTAAGATGATGTTAACTAGTGATAAAATAATAAACATGTGATGACCAAAACAAATATTATCTTTAATCTAAACATTCATTTCTGTGATCTATGAAGTTGTTGAGAGCTTACCTACTATGAGTTAAGTATCACCTAAATATATAGTTTATGTGAATGGCGTTTCATTTCTAGCAACATATTGCTTATGAGGTCATTATTAGTATTACTTTTGTGTGGTGTTACGTTGACTGGATTGTGTATGTATTGTTAGGATTGGTTTTTGGTATTCTCTGACAGGTGGATAGCCCTAGTTACAAAGGAAACTCTGGCAAAAGTTTTTGGAAAATTTGGGAGTTAGTCAAAAATTGGAAGTTAGTGGTGTGTGAGAAAAGAGATAAGTTATGCTAAGAGTTTCGGGGTCGACTCTACTCCTCGTTCGAGGACTATTAAAATGATAGATACAAATTGGATATGATAATAGGTGTACGAGGCATATTAGAAGAGATATGGGGTCTAAGGACATCCCTAAGTCCAAGTCAAATTGGAAATTACATAATATACTAAAGTTGCAAATGAGTACGCACATGACCTCACTTTGGACGAACATAGCTACATGGATATAATGAGTTGTGTGGTGCACAACCTATCAAACTAAAGCCCTTTGAGTCTAGTTTCCAACTCTTCAAACCGTTTGTCATTTGAATATTCCTACAAGAAGTTATGACCAAATAACTAAAGGATGACGGAGGAGCCTACAGAGCGACGGGTCCGAAAGAAATGGTTGGCAGTGAAGTGCTGCCATCGTGACCAGATCGCGTCCGAAGCCCAGAAATCTGGGCCTATAAATGCCAAACCGAGGGAGAGAGTATTTTTAGTGTTGGGTGTTTGGTTTTTCAGGTGAAGGGGTCATTTTGAGCTCAAATCAAGTCCAAATCAACCGAGGTAAGTGTTCTATACCCGGAAGTAATTAGATTTCATGAATCTATATCAATATTCATCGTTTATTTCGGATTTGGATGAAAGAAATTTTGGTTTTTGTAAAACTTTTCAAAATGAAAATTTAGGATTTGAAGGTTTATTTGACATCAGAATTCGATAATTTTTGTATGGTTGAACTCATATCGGAATGGGTTGTTGGATTTTATGAGTTTTGTCGGATTCCGAGACGTGGTCCCCACGGAAATTTTTTGAGATAAATTTCGAATTTTAATTCGGAAAATTTGTAAATTCATATAGAATTAGTTCCTACGATTTGTGTTGAGTATTTTGAATTGTTTATGACTAGATTTGAGAATTTCGGGCACGAATTCGCGAGGCAAAGGCTTGTTGGAATTTTGAATTGGTTGCAAAGCGAGGTAAGTGTTTGGTCTAACCTTAGCTTGAGGAAATAGGAGTTGAGTCTTATTTGCTACGTGCTAATTGTCGAGTACGACGTATAGGCATGGTGATGAGTATCTATACGTTGGTGTCTAGCATGACCGTGAGTCTTTATATTGCGTATATTCTATTTTGTTGTATCTTTCATGCCTAAATGATGAATTCTATATGTTGTGAAGAGAATGTGAAAGGAATTATGATCTTTGAACTTCGAAGAGAATTGGCTCGAGTTATAATACTATTTGTGAAAGTATATGAGATATTTGAACCCTTTGGAGCATTGGTTCAAGTGGTAAAGTGAATTAAAAATAAAGAAACGAAAGAAAGAGAAAGAATTATCGAATTATTCCCTTGCCGGGATGTTTGTTGTTTTGTTGATATCTCTCTTGCCATGACTTAGCTGTTTAATTATATTCCCTTGCTGGGATTTCTAGTATTATTTGCCTACTCCCTTGCTCCATTTTTTTTGATTGTTGTTTGGGTGAGGAAGTAAAACACGAAGGGTGATGTCGTGCATTATTTTGCTATTGTGAGGAAATAGTGTAAAGCACGAAGGGTGATGCCGTGTCGTATGATGTACCATTCCATACTGATATCCATTGACTATATTGTGAGGAAAAAGAGTAAAAGCACGAAGGGTGATGCCGTGCACATTATTATGATACGATTGATTTGGTAAGGACGAGAGCAAAAGCACGAAGGGTGATGTCGTGCACAGTTTTATTATAAATATTGCTTGGGTAAGGACGAGAGTAAAAGCACGAAGGGTGATGCCGTGCAAACTGTTGACTTTTGATTCTTGTTGATATTCTGACTTTGCTGCTTCTTTCTTTTATTGAGGATTTCTAATTGAAATTGTTGCCTCCCCACAGCATGTTTTCCCCATCCCACGTTGACTGGTTATTTCCTGTATTTCCTTTCGCTGTATATATTGAAACTGATGCCTCCCCACAACATGTTTTCCCCTTCCCACGTTGACTGGTTATTTCCTATATTTCTTTTTGTTATATATATATATTTGAACTGCACAGGTTTATTTGATAGTCTGGTCCTAGCCTCGTCACTACTTCGCCGGGGTTATGCTAGGCACTTACCAGCACATGGGGTCGGTTGTGCTGATACTACACTCTATTCTCGTTTGCGCAGATCCAGGTTTCAGACAGCAGCAGTAGCGCGGGAGTTAGCATACAGTCCAGCGAGACACCGAGGTAGCCTTACAGGCACCCGCAGGCCCGACGTCTCCTCTATATTTTATTTTAGTTTGTTATCTCATGTATTCGAGACAAACAGTTTATATTATCTTTCAAACAGTTATATTTAATACTCTTAGTTGTTCGTGAGTTATGTGACATCAGTTCTTGGGTAGAGGCTTATGTTGAATTTCCGCATTATCATTCTGTTACTTTAATTTAAGTCTTCCTCTTATTTGATTTATTCCGCTATGTGCATACTATTACTGATAATTGTTAAAAGAAGAATTTTGTTAATGAAAAAGGTAGTTAAGGGTTGGCTTTCCTAGCTCTCATTAGTAGGCGCCATCATGACTCCCGAGGGTGGGAAATCCGAGTCGTGACAAGTTGGTATCAGAGCTCTAGGTTACATAGGTCACACAACTCACAGACAAGCTTAGTAGAGTCTGAGGGATCAGTACGGAGACGTCTGTATTTATCCCCCAGAGTCTACAGAGTTAGGAAAAATTTCACCTTTGTTCTTTCCTGTCGTGCGAATTGTTTCCTCAAATGCTAATTTGATTTCTACTCAGTTCTTTCGCTGATGGTGAGAAAATGTGCTTCCTCATCTACTGCTCAGCAGCCCGAGCCCCCAGCAGCAGCTCCAACTAGGGGCAGAGGGCGAGGCCGTGCCAAAGGCCGAGGTAGGGGTAGAGCTCAGCCCCGAGCAGCAGCACCAGTGGCGGAGCCTCAGGTTGATTTTGAGAAGGTTTTGGCCCCAGCAGTTCCGGTGGGCCCAGCTCAGGTCCTAGAGGGGTTTATTGCTATCCCAGTTCTTCAGGATGCTCTGGTTCGATTAGTGGGCTTTATGGAGAGTGTCACCTAGGAAGGCTTTCTTCCTATAGCACCGGCCATCTCTTAGGTTGGAGGATGAGCCTAGACTCCTACTACTCGTACTCCGGAGTCGGTAGCTCCCCAGATTTAGACTCCAGCAGTTCAGTCGGGTGTTGTAGCTCAGATCGGTGATGGAGCATCTATGTTTGCCGATGCATTGTGGAGGCTGGATAGGTTCACCAAGCTCTTCACTTTTACATTCAGTGGTGCTTCTACTGAGGATCCTCAAGATTATCTGGATAGTTGTCACGAGGTTCTTCGGAACATGGGGATCGTTGAGACCAATGGAGTTGTTTTTGCTACCTTTCGTCTGTCTGGATCCGCCAAGACTTGGTGGAAGGATTATTGCTTAGCTAGACCATCCGGTTCACCATCTTTAACTTGGGAGCAGTTTACAGTGCTGTTTCTGGAGAAGTTTCTCCCCCTGACTCAGAGAGAGGCCTTTCGTAGGTAGTTTGAGCGCCTTCAGTAGGGTTCCATGACGTCACTCAGTATGAGACCAAGTTCATTGATCTAGCTCGCCATGCTCTTGTCATACTCCCTATCGAGAGAGAGAGAGAGTGAGGAGGTTTATTGATGGTCTTATTCAGCCGATTCGTCTTCAGATGGCCAAGGAGGCCGAGAGAGAGATCACATTTCAGGAGGTGGCCAATGTGGCCCGCAGAGTTGAGATGGTTCTGCCACAGGGAGGAGGTCATGGGTCGGATAAAAGGCCCCGTCATATAGGCAGATTCAGTGGTACCTCATCTGGGGGTAGAGATTCATATGGTAGAGGCCATCATCCCAGGCCCTTTCAGTCAGCTCTCCAGGTTCCCCTGGTACTTCAGGTGGTCGTGGTTCTCAGACGTACTATTCTGATCAGCAACCTTACAGTGCACAACCAACTCCCATCAGTGCACCGCCGCTTCAGAGTTTTCGGGGTGGTCATTCAGGTCGACAAGGCCAGCAGCCTCAGCAACATAGAGCTTGTTACACTTGTGGCGATCCGGGTCACATTGCTAGATTTTGCCCTTGAGCACCAGGTAGTTCTCAGCATAAAGGTTCTCATGCCATGGTACAGTCACCAGGTGTTCCACAGCCCGCCCAGATAGCTAGAGGTGGGGATAGAGGTGCTAGAAGTGGAGTTAGAGGTCCTAGAGATGGAGCTCAGGCCGCCAAAGGTGGAGGCCAGCCAACAGTCGGCCATCCCAGAGATGTGGTTCAGGGTGGTGGGGCCCAGCCCCGATGTTATGCTCTTCCAGCCAGGCCAGAGGATGAATCTTCAGATGCAGTCATTACAGGTACCATTTTGGTTTGTGATAGAGATGCTTCAGTGCTATTTGATCCAGGGTCTATGTATTCATATGTGTCCTCTTATTTTGCATCGTACCTGGTTCTGCCTAGCAATCCATTGGGTATTCCTGTTTATGTGTCTACACCGGTGGGTGATTCTATTGTGGTCGATCGAGTTCATCATGCCTGTATTGTAGTGATTGGGGGTCTTGAGACCCGTGTTGATTTATTACTTTTAGATATGGTCGACTTCGATGTTATATTGGGAATGGATTGGTTATCCCCGTACCACGCTATCTTGGATTGCCATGTCAAGACTGTAACCTTAGCTTTACCGGATTTGCCTCGTTTAGAGTGGAGAGGGACTCCTAGTCATTCTACCCGCAGTGTTATTTCGCATGTGAAGGCTCGACGTATGGTCGAGAAGGGGTGTTTGGCTTATTTGGCTTATGTTCGTGATTCCAATGCTGAGGTTCCCTCTATTGATTTTGTGCATGTGGTTCGCGAGTTTCCTGAGGTTTTCCCTTCAGACCTGCCGGGGATGCCACCCGATAGGGATATTGATTTCTGCATTAATTTGGCTCCGGGCACCCAGCCCATTTCTATTTCGCCATATCGCATGGCCCCGTTAGAGTTGAAAGAGCAGTTGCAGGACTTGCTTGAGAAGGGTTTCATTAAACCCAGTGTTTCGTCGTGGGGTGCACCGGTGTTGTTTGTAAAGAAAAAGGATGGTTCGATGAGAATGTGCATTGATTACCGGCTATTGAACAAAGTTTCAATCAAGAATAAGTATCCACAGCTGAGGATTGATGATTTGTTCAATTTAACTTCAGGGTGATAAGGTGTTTTCAAAGATAGACTTGAGATCTGGCTACCATCAGTTGAGGATTAGGGCATCCGATGTCCCTAAGATAGCTTTTCGCACTCGGTACGGGCATTACGAGTTCTTGGTCATGTCATTTAGGTTGACAAATACCCCAGCAGCTTTCATGGATCTGATGAACCGAGTGTTCAGGCCTTATTTGGACTCGTTCGTGATAGTCTTCATTGATGATATTCTGATATACTCCCGCAATCAGAAGGAGCACGAGCAGCATCTCAGAGTGGTTCTTCAGACTCTGAAGGATAGTCAGCTATATGCAAAATTTTCGAAGTGTGAGTTTTGGTTGAGTTTTGTTGCATTCCTGGGTCATGTCGTATCAACAGAGGGTATATAGGTTGACCCGAAGAAGATTGAGGCAGTCAAGAACTGTCCTAGACCAGCATCAGCTACAGAGATTCGGAGTTTCTTAGGATTGGAAGGTTACTATCATTGGTTCGTAGAGGGGTTCTCATCTATCGCAGCCCCGATGACTAGGTTGACCTAGAAGGGTGCCTAGTTCAGATGGTCGGACGGGTGTGAGGCAAGCTTTCAGAAGCTCAAGACAGCTCTGACTACGACACCTATATTGGTTTTGCCTACAGGTTCAGGGCCTTATACAGTCTATTGTGATGTCTCCCATACTGGGCTTGGTGCAGTGTTGATGCAGAATAGCAAGGTCATTGCCTATGCTTCGAGGCAGTTGAAGATTCATGAGAAGAACTATCCAGCGCATGATTTAGAGTTGGCAGCCATTGTTCACGCATTGAAGATTCGGAGGCAATATCTGTATGGCGTGGCCTGTGAGGTGTTCACTGATCACAAGAGTCTTCAGTACTTGTTCAAGCAAAAGGAGTTGAATTTGATGCAGAAGAGGTAGTCGGAGGTATTGAAGGATTATGACATCACTATCTTATATCACCCGAGGAAGGCCAATGTGGTGGTCGATGCTTTGAGTAAGAAGTTAGCCAGTATGGGCAGTCTTGCTTATATTCCGGTCAGTCAGAGGCCGCTTGCTTTGGATGTTCAGGCTTTGGCCAATCTATTTGTGAGGTTGGATGTTTCTGAGCCTAGTCGAGTATTAGCTTGCACGGTCGCTCGTTCTTCATTATTGGAGCGTATTCGTGATCGACAGTTTGATGATCCCCATTTGTGTGTCCTTAGAGACACGGTGCAGCGAGGAGGTGCCAAGTAGGTTACATTAGATACTGATGGAGTCTTGAGATTGTAGGGGTGATTTTGTGTGCCCAATGTTGATTGGCTTCGAGAGTTGATTTTAGAGGAGGCCTATAATTCCCGGTACTCTATTCATCCGGGTGCTGTGAAGATGTATTATGACTTGCGACAGCATTATTGGTGGCGGAGAATGAAGAAGGATATTGTTGCATATGTGACTCGGTGTTTGAATTGTCAGTAGGTTAAGTACGAGCATCAGAGGCCCGGTGGTTTGTTCCAGAAGATTAAGATTCCTGAGTGGAAGTGGGAGCGTATCACTATGGATTTCGTTGTTGGACTCCCACGGACTCAGAGGAAGTTCAATGCAGTGTGGGTTATTGTTGATAGACTGACCAAGTCAACACATTTCATTCCTGTGGCAATCTCTTATTCTTCCGAGAAGTTAGCTGAGATCTATATCCGGGAGATTGTTTGTCTTCATGGTGTGCCTGTGTCTATCATTTCGGACCGAGGTACGTAGTTTACCTCACATTTCTGGAGAGCAGTTCAGCAAGAGTTGGGCATACGGGTCGAGTTGAGCACGGCATTTCATCCTCAGATAGACGGGCAGTCCGAGCGCACTATTTAGATTTTGGACGATATGCTTCGAGCTTGTGTTATTGACTTTGGAGGCTCGTGGGATCAGTTTTTGCCTTTAGTGGAGTTTACTTACAACAACAGTTACTAGTCGAGTATCTAGATGGCTCCTTATGAGGCTTTATATGGTAGACGGTGTCGGTTACCGGTTGGATGGTTTGAGCCGGGAGAGGCTCGGATGTTGGGTACAGATCTAGTATAGGATGCCTTGGATAAGGTCAGGATCATTTAGGATAGGCTTCGTATAGCTCAGTCTAGGCAAAAGAGTTATGTCGACCGTAAGGTTCGTCATCTGACATTCATGGTCGGTGAGCGGGTATTGTATCGAGTGTTGCCTATGAAGGGCGTGATGAGATTTGTAAAGAAGGCCAAGCTTAGCCCTAGGTTCATAGGCCCGTTTGAGATTCTCGATCGAGTGGGAGAGGTGGCTTACAGACTTGCGTTGTCGCCGAGTTTATCAGCCGTACATCCAGTGTCTCATGTGTCCATGCTTCAAAAGTATCATGGCAATCCCTCCCACGTGTTAGAATTCAGCACTGTCCAGTTGGACAAGGATTTGTCATATGAGGAGGAGCCGATAGCTATTCTGGACCAGCAAGTTCGTCAGTTGAGATTGAAGAGTTTTCCTTCTGTTCATGTTTAGTGGAGAGGACAACCTATTGAGGCATCGACTTGGGAGTCCAAATCGGACATGCAGAGTAAATATCCACATCTTTTCACCAGCTTAGGTAATTTTCTAACTCCGTTCGAGATTGAATGTTTGTTTTAGATGTGGAGAATGTGATGACCAAAAAAATAATAATATTATCTTTAATCTAAACATTCATTTCTGTGATCTATGAAGTTGTTGAGAGCTTATCTACTATGAGTTAAGTATCACCTAAATATATAGTTTATGTGAATGGCGTTTCATTTCTAGAAACATATTGCTTATGAGGTCAGTATTAGTATTACTTTCATGCTGCGTTACATTGACTGGATTGTGTATGTGTTGTTAGGATTGATTTCTGGTATTCTCTGACAGGTGGATATCCCTAGTTACAAAGGAAACTCTGGCAAAATATTTGGAAAATTTGGGAGTTAGTCAAAATTTGGAAGTTAGAGATGTGTGAGAAAAGAGATAAGTTATGCTAAGAGTTTCGGGGTCGACTCTACTTCTCGTTCGACGACTATTAATATGATGGATGCCAATTGGATATGATAATAGGTGTACGAGGCATATTAGAAGAGATATGGGGTCTAAGGACATCCCTAAGTCCAAGTCAAATTGGAAATTACATAATATACTAAAGTTGCAAATGAGTATGCACATGACCTCACTTTGGACGAGCATATCTACATGGATATAACGAGTTGTGTGATCCACAACCTATTCAATTAAAGCCCTTTGAGTCTAGTTTCCAACTCTTCAAACCGTTTGTCATTTGAATATTCCAACAAGAAGTTATGACCAAATTACCAAAGGATGACGGAGGAGCCTATGGATGTGACGCGTCCGAAAGAAATGGCTGGCAGTGAAGTGCTGCCATCACGACCAGATCGCGTCCGAAGCCCAGAAATCTGGTCCTATAAATTCCAAATCGGGGGAGAGAGTATTTTTAGTGTTGGGTGTTTGGTTTTTGAGGTAAAGGGGTCATTTTGAGCTCAAATCAAGTCCAAATCAACCGAGGTAAGTGTTCTATACCCTGAAGTGAATACATTCATGAATCTATATCAATATTCATCGTTTAATTTGGATTTGGATGAAAGAAATTTTGGTTTTGGTAAAACTTTTCAAAAATGAAAATTTAGGATTTGAAGGTCTATTTGACATCAGAATTCGATAATTTTTGTATGGTTGAACTCATATCGGAATGGGTTGTCGGATTTTATGAGTTTTGTCGGATTCCGAGAAGTGGTCCCCGCGGGCAATTTTTGAGCTAAATTTTGAATTTTAATCCGGAAAATTTGTAAATTCATATAGAATTAGTTCTACGATTTGTGTTGAGTATTTTGAAATGTTTATGACTAGATTTGAGAATTTCGGGCACGAATTCGCGAGGCAAAGGCTTGTTAAAATTTTGAATTGGTTGCAAAGCGAGGTAAGTGTTTGGTCTAACCTTAGCTTGAGGAAATAGGAGTTGAGTCTTATTTGCTACGTGCTAATTGTCGAGTACGACGTATAGGCATGGTGATGAGTATCTATACGTTGGTGTCTAGCATGACCGTGAGTCTTTATATTGCGTATATTCTATTTTGTCGTATCTTTCATGCCTAAATGATGAATTCTATATGTTGTGAAGATCATGTGAAAGGAATTATGATCTTTGAACTTCGAAGAGAATTGGCTCGAGTTATAATACGATTTGTGAAAGTATATGAGATATTTGAACCCTTTGGAGCATTGGCTCAAGTGATAAAGTGAATTACAAAGAAAGAAATGAAAGAAAGAGAAAGAATTATCGAATTATTCCCTTGAGGGGATGTTTGTTGTTTTGTTGATATCTCCCTTGCCGGGACTTAGCTGTTTAATTGTATTCCCTTACCGGGATTTCTAGTATTATTTGCCTACTCCCTTGCCCCATTATTTGTGATTGTTATTTGGGTGAGGAAGAGTTTTAAAGCACGAAGGGTGATGTCGTGCATTGTTTTGCTATTGTGAGGAAAGAGTGTAAAGCACGAAGGGTGATGTCATGCCGTACTATGTACTATTCCGTACCGATATCCATTAACTATATTGTGAGGAAAGAGAGTAAAAGCACGAAGGGTGATGCCATTCACATTATTATGATACGATTGATTTGGTAAGGATGAGAGTAAAAGCACGAAGGGTGATGTCGTGCACAGTTTTATTATAAATATTGCTTGGGTGAGGACGAGAGTAAAAGCACGAAGGGTGATGCCGTGCAAACTGTCGACTTTTGATTCTTGTTGATATTCTGACTTTGTTGCTTCTTTATTTTATTGAGGATTTCTAATGGAAACGGTTGCCTCCCCACAGCATGTTTTCCCCTTCCCACGTTGACTGGTTATTTCCTGTATTTCCTTTTGCTATATATATATGAACTGCACAGGTTTATTTGGTAGTCTGGTCTTAGCCTCGTCACTACTTCGTCGGGGTTAGGCTAGGCACTTACCAGCACATGAGGTCGGTTGAGCTGATACTACACTCTGTACTCTGTTGCACAGATCCAGGTTTTGGACAACAGCAGTAGCGCGGGAGTTAGCATTCAGTCCAGCGAGACACCGAGGTAGCCTTGCAGGCGTCCTCTACCTTTTATTTCAGTCTGTTATCTCATGTATTCGAGACAAACAGTTTATATTTTCTTTCAAACGGTTGTATTTAGTACTCTTAGTAGTTCGTGAGTTATGTGACACTAGTTTTTGGGTAGAGGCTTATGTTGAATTTTCGCATTATCATTCCGTTTCTTTAATTTAAGTCTTCCGCTTATTTGATTTATTCCGTTGTGTTCATACTATTACTGATAATTGCTAAAAGAAGAATTTTATTAATGAAAAAGGTAGTTAAGGGTTCGCTTGCCTAGCTCTCATTAGTAGGCGTCATCACGACTCCCGGGGGTGGAAAATCCGGATCGTAACAAAACATTGGATAGAAGTCTATAAATATTGTACAGATTTTATTTTTTGCTTAATTTAAGGATATGAGAGAAATATTTTTATTTTTTTATAGAATTATCATGTTAATTTTCATAATGAAACAAAATAAAAACTATGACAGATAAGTTTAAGATAATTTATTAATATTTGAAAAGTTATCATAGAAGAATGGAGTTCAAACCGTATAGATTAAATTTTCACATCAATTAAGTATATAAGTTAAGTATATAAGAGATAGCCTTCTAGTCCAGTAGGAACAAATCTCATTACTTAAATTAACTTTTGAGGTTTAAGAAACTATACCTTTTAAAATTACTTTTGAATCTGAATTATTTTGTTTGAAATCGCCTTCAAATAGTGTGGATATGAAAATAGTATGGGTAAATATGAAAATCTTGTAAACGATGCAATCGATGCAGGAGTCTTTATGAAATGACATAAAAAGTTTTTATGAAATGACATAAGTCGATCATCTTTCATTTTTTATATAATAGAAAATTGGAACAAAAAATTGCACTATATGTCCCAACGGAAATGGTCTCGGTGGAATATCTTCGTTTTCACAAGTCTTAGTACGATATTTTCATTTTTTTTACTTGAACACATATATAAAGCTATTCTTGATTTATGGTGAAAAGTAGAAAGTTACTGATCCATTATTGTTAAAATCGTTTGATGTTGATAAAATTATGCTTAAATATTTAGTTTAAACATCAATGTAATAATTTACGGTAAAAAACTTAAAACTTCATTTTTGGACCTTAGAAAGTGTTGAATATGACAAAGTGAATCTTTTTGATTTGGTGTTATTTCTTTAAATTAGTGAGTGGTAATTGTTTATCTTGGTATTTGGAAACATTGTTTCAAATTTGAGATATTTGGGGCAGATTTAGGTGGTTTGATCGAAATTGAAGTTACAAATTCAAAGAACATTTTTTTAAAACAACACAAAAAAATTATGCCAATTGGGTTGACTTCGATAAATAACTTAATGGATAGGTAGAGTAACTATAATATAAACTCTACCAATCCGGTAGAGAAATTTCTCAAGAGCAAAATCATACCAACCAGGTTGACTTTTATGAACAACTTAATAGATAGGTAGAGTAAATATAACATAAATTTTACCAATTCGGTAGAGAAACGATGAAGATCAATAACTCTGGGTTCGCGGGCCATTTTTTATATACCGCCAATTTTGAGATATTGGGCTAGGACTAGCTCCTTACGAGGCTATTCCTGTCAATCACCCTAATTTGAAAACTTTTTAAGTATTTCTTTACACAAATGAACAAACATAAAATTACAATAAAAGAAATTCGTACTATATTAAATTGGCCCAGTCATAGAAGTCATATGGAAAAAGAACAAAAGTGAAATGTGTTATAAAATAAAGACTATACATTAAAGACAAGTATAAAGAGAAACTAATATATTATTCAACTTTAAAGTTATGTACATAATAAATTGAAATTTTCTCTATTTATAGAAGAAAGGAACTTGTTGTGTAAGCTGCTACTGCAAGCTGCTACTATACTAGATATAAATAATCGTCAGCTGGGGTAATGTTTATCCATAACGGAGTACCGAAAGAATAAGCTTATTGTACCAGATATGAATAATCGTCTACCGGGTATAATATTTATCCATAACGGAGTATCGAAATGATAAGCTTATTATACCCGGTATGGATAATCTTCTACCGGGGGTAATGTTTAGCCATAACGGAGTATCGAAAGGATAAGCTTATTGTATCCGGTATGGATAATTTTCTACCGTCGGTAATATTTATCCATAACCGAGTACCGAAGTGATAGGCTACTTCAGGAGGCTTATCTCCAATAGAGTACTAAATAGATAAATATATTTACAGCGAAATACCATATGGATAAGCTTCTTCAGGAAGCTTATTTACAACGGAGTACTAAATGAACATCCATAATATAATATATTTATAACACTCCTCCTTGGATGTTCCTTAAAAGATAATGTGCCTCATTAAGACCATACTAGAAAAAACCCCGTGGGTAAAAATTCTAGTGAAGGAAAAAGAGTACACATATTTAGTAATACGCATTGCTAGGCACCTCATTAAAAACCTTATAAGGAAACCCCTGTGGGAAAAAACCTTAGCAAGGAAAAAAGAGTGCAGCGCGTACTTTACTCCCCTGATGAAAACCTTGTTTCAAATATTTAAATCTCCGTATTCCAATTGTCACGACCAAAAATTCCACCACATGTGTCGTGATGACACTTATTCTCTAAGACTAAGTAAGCTGATTTTAATAACGATTCAAGCCATTTGTTTTATAAATAAAAACATGTGCCGAAACTAACAGCGGAATAGTTATAACAATTTTCCAAGACCGGTAGTACTGAGTCATGAACACTAACTGAATACATGCAATGATCTCAAGGATCGAATATACAATATTGTTCGATAAGAGTTGACAATACAATAAATAGAAACACCCCAGGAACTGCGACGACTAAGCAGCTCTACCTTGAATCCTTGCAATCAACACACTAACTCTGTCCGAGTCCGATATCTCCAATACCTAGCTCTGTACAAAAATGTACAGAAGTGTCACGATACGACCCAAAATCCACGAAGGGTCGTGATCGCTCCGGACACCATTGTCAGTCAAGCCAACAACAATTTACTAGCAATTTTTCATTTTTATTTATTTTAAAATCATTTCCTTTAAACAAATAAATAATAAGTAATAAACTCCACTGAATAAATGAGGATGTCTTTGCAAAATTTAACTACTGAAAAATCCCGTGATCATCCCAGAACCCGGTACCACAAGTGCATGAGCATTTACTAGTGAATGAAATAAAATACAATGACTGTCCAGAATACAAGTGGACAGAAATAAAAATACAATACAATACTCTGAAGGAGACTCTGCTAACTGCAGGGCTCCTTGATAATGCAGCTCACCTAAGTCTCTGCACCAACCATGCCACAATGACAATAAGCCACTAGCCCCACATAAACCTGTGCAACAAAAATGCACAACAAGTGTAGTATGAGTACGAAAACAACGTGTACCCAATGAGTATCCCGTCTAATCTCAAAGAAGTAGAGACGAGAGGTCGACTTCGACACTTACTAGTGGTCCAATGATAATATAGTAAAAATGGGAGGAGATCATGGATTTTATAAAGCAATTATAAACTCCTAAAGCCAGATAACAGGTAGACAACTTCTCAATAATAAAAGGGTTTCCAAAGATTTACTTCTCAATATCTTTATCCATTTATCTCTGGCTAGGAAAGGCAAGTATCAACATTAAAAATTCTCAAGCACACAATATAAGCATGCGCATATCATGTCGAGGTCGTACGACCCGATCCAACATAATTGTAAAATGTGCGCTGTCGAAGGTCGAACGGCGCAAACTATAGATGCATCTATTACCCCGCTCGTGAATCATACATGCGACGTGGTCATCATAAGTAAAAAAAATACCCCGCTCGCGAATCATACATGCGACGAGGGCACACATAGATACACACATTCAAACAGCCAATTAAGAATTTATTGGGGAATGTTTATCCAAATAAAAGCCACTTCTCTTTTAATGATTTAAAAAAATGAAGTTTAATCCTTTTAGAAATTCATGTACAAATTCGATAGGACTTAGGCAATTCAACTATCATTAAGATTACAAATATTCCAAGTATAACATGCTTTTGGGTTCAAGACTACCGAACTTAAACATAATAGTAGCTACGCACGGACTCTCGTCACCTCGTGCGTATGTAGCCCACACAAATAGGAGCACATAACCAATTACTACACCGGCATTCCACGCCCTTCCGAAGACCCGAATCGATGCTAAATGCTCCAAAACTAGCCAAATAACGGGTAAACCGATGAAAATACACCCTAATACTTATAACAATTCAATTTATGTAAAATCTCAACTCCGCTCGAAAGGTTGATAAAATTGCCCTTGAGCCCACGTTCCCGGATTCTGAAATTTTTCAAAGATAAAGTTTACCCACAACCTCACGAACTCAAATTTATAATTGGCTCTCAATTTCATGTCCAAAAACGTTGTCAAAATCCTAGAATACAAATTTCTTAGGTTTTCCATAAAATCACAAAATTTCTACTAATTTACATGATTTTCCATGTTAAATTCTATATATAATCCAAGAAAATAACTTGCAATAGGTGGGAATCACTTACCATGACATGGATGATGAAAATGGAGCTCCAAAATCGCTCCTAAGTCGGCTCCCATGGAGGAAATGAGATGAAATGACCCAAACCCATTTCTTTACACTTATACACTGCCCAGACGACTATTCTTCGCGTTCGCGAGACCCCCATCGCATTCGCGAAGAAGAAAATTCCCAAAAACCATTTTCCAAACTCTTCTCAGACAACCGCTAGTTTAATAGCCATAACTTTTTGTACAAAACTCCAAATAACAAATGGTAATGTTTTGAAAACTAGAAACTAAGATCTACAACTTTCATGTTTTAGTCATCTCCCAATTCCTTATAGATTTTGAGATATAAGGTGCCAAAGTCAGCCCTGTGCAACACAAATTTCTTCTTCATCTTCCCGGACAGTCTGTAGTATACCATCCATAACTTTTTGTACACAAATCTAAATGCTAAATGGTTTACCTTTCTAAAAACTATACACAAAGAGCTACAACTTTCATTTTTGGATCCTCTCCAAATTCCTTATAGATTGCGAGATATGAGCCTTTGAAGTTAGACCTGTGCAGCAGAGATTTCCTTCTTCGCGAACGCGAGAACCTCTTCGTGAACGCGAAGAACAGAGCCCCTGAGGCCAAATCTTTCTTCGAGAACGCGAGAGGATCCTCGCGAACGCGAAGAAAAACACCAAATACCAACATCAGCTATTTCAAAAAATCCCGAAATGATCCGAAACCACACCGAAATACATCCGAGGCCCCCGGGGCCCTGTCTAATCACATAAACCAGTACACGTACCTGCTCGAGGCCTCAAATCACATCAAACAACATCGAAATCATGAATCGCACCCCAATTAAAGCTTAATGAACTTTAGAACTTCAAACTTCTACATTCGATGTCGAAACCTATCAAATCATGTCCGATTGATCTCAAATTTTGCACACAAGTCACATTCGACATTACGGACCTACTCCAATTTCCGGAATTGGATTCTGACCCCGATATCAAAAATTCCACTTCCGGTCAAACTCCTCAAAAACCTTCAAATTCCAATCTTTAGCCAAATGATTTCAAAATTACCCACGGACCTCCGAATTCACTTCCGATCGCGCTCCCAATACCATAATCACCATGTGGAGCTATTCCCAGACTCGAAATCCCATACGAGCATTGATAACACTGAAATGCATTTCAACCCAAGCTTATTAAATTCTTCCAAAAATGCTAACTTCCACAATAGGTGCCGAAACATTCTCGGGTCTTCCAAAACCCGATCTGAACATACGCCCAAGTCTGAAATCATCATACGAACCTGTTGGAACCATCAAATACTGATTTCGAGGTCGTTTACTCAAAAATCCAATCTTAGTCAATTCTTTCAACTTAAAGCTTCCGAAATGAGAATTCTCTTTCCAAATCAACTCCGAACTTCCCGAAATTCAATTCAACGATGCGTACAAGTCATAATACCTGAAGTGAAGCTGCTCATGGCCTGAAACTTCTGAACGACGTGCTAGAGCTCAAAACGACCGGTCGGGTCGTTACATTCTCTCCCACTTAAACATACATTCGTCCTCAAACGTGCTAAGAACAGTGTTGGAGTTGTTCGAAATCACTGTTTAATACCTTGTGCACCTACCCGTGCTACTAAAACCCAGTTGAGCATATTAGCTTGATCAATTTTGAAGATATTCCTTTTTATTCAAGCAAATAATCTTAGAGACCAATTCCAACATCCGGAATTCTCTACCGGGCCTGCTTCCAATATATGAACACCGTATCAATCACTACACGCAGCACCAAAACATGATTGCATACTTTAGCTGAATTCACACCTTGAACCACTTTACTCACAGGACCACAATAACATTCTCTGATCAAATTAGTTGAAATTCCACGAATCTAATGCTCCCATTGCACCTCATGACATACATAGGTCTTGCTCTAACTCTTACAATACTGCCACGATGGAAGAGATGTGTAGAAATTCATAACCAACTGCCAAACCAACAAATAATTGGGTCTATACTCCTAACAAGAACCATTACCTCATTCTGAACCAAATAATGGTCTTAGCTCCTTGATATACTTCATATAATCAGATTGCACTGATCCTAAATCCAATGACCTCGTCTCACCCAGTACGAACTGCTCAGGCAATAAGCCACCCCATACATGATCAAAAGTCTCATATGACGCCACAATGTGTCAATAGGCTACCAATTCGAACGCGATACAAAAGGAAAACGAACTCTGAAAAAGGAAATCCAATTACCCCGCTCGTGAATCATACATGCGACGCGGGCACACAGCTAATATGAGTTTTCTTCAGAAAAATAGGAAACAAAACACATAAAACTGACATAGGGAACTGTACTCAATATCACACTGTTGCGACGTGCAACTTGATACAAATAACATACCCATGGTGGCGTGCCACCCGATCCACACATAGAATTCACATAAGAAGATATACATCGAGCTAAATTGCTCATTACACAAGTTACCGAATATCGGTCACAAGCACACTAGGTGCATAATACCATTATCTTGGGAGACATATAGCGCTATAAGCTACAAACTGAAGCACAACTGAGGTGCGATATACGATCCGAATCTCAAGAGCTATCCTGCTCATATAACATCATCTCTAGGCGGAACCTCAACATATAAGAAAGTCACCAAGCCGTCTCACAACTCACACGTCGCAATATAACATCACATGAAATAGTTGACGACGAAATAACACCCAACTTCCGAATACTCCATAAGGAGCGCATTGCGGAAAAGAACACATCTGGCCTGATACAGAGCCCACATTCTTATTTAAATCCATCCACAAACCTCAAGATGACTTTGATCGCAGTGAACCAAGTTAATAACCTTTCAAAGGTCCATAATCACCCCCTTTTTCTTATAACACACAAGAATAACCATCATAACCGAAGTAATCCTTCACAGTCCACAACCTAATAAACCGAGTGCCCTCCAAGCATCAATTCTCAATTTAACGACATCACTACAATCTTTATACTTGGTTTAACTTCTTCAATCAATCAAGTAACTACATGCCACACTTATACAACCTTCCCGTGGGATACGCCCCCACGACCTTCCGCATCAGGTAACAAGTATGCACAACCTCACCACCGACAATACAATGCTATAAAGCAAATTAAGAATCCACAAATCAATACACGAAGCCTCTTGAACAAGGCACTGATCTCAGGTGACACTGAAGATAATACCAACTTACTTTAAACATCCAAACTCTTTTCCTGCTCATCCGAGCTCGTGACATCCTTGTCAACACTGAACCACAACCTTGATTCTCACTTTCAAATTCCATACCACTCACTGCACCTAACACGCCGATTTGCGATAGTACAAGATTTTTATCATAACTCCCGAACCACCAATATGGTAAACACTTCATCAACTAGAAATTTTTTACATAACCCATTTCAGGAGAACCATAGCAACACACAGGTGAGTTCTCATAACCGTAGAACATTCAAATCCTTAAGTAGTTGTCTAATCCACCATAACCCTTCCGGAATCCGCCCACACATAATAGGCCATAGCACTTAAATACTCCCAAATAAAATCAATTACGGCGGCCGTCAAGCCTCACACGTACCGTTACAAATCACATGCATAACTCAACCACATTGAAGAAACTGATCACTGTCACCAATATGCCAATTCAACCATGGCTAACCAATCTCACATTCTTCTAATTTATCCTTAATCGCCTCAGAAATAATAACAACCCATTCAACAGATAATGAACTCAATCTGCACTCCTACCAAGTGGCCTTGTATCACGAGACCATGCTATCTCGAATCCCACAAACCATCTCATACCCTCCTTGTGCGTATATTCACATATTCATCTGATATACCCGTTCTGAAAATCCCTTTACAAATCCAAAGTCATTTTCTTTCATTCCTCTAAAAGCTATACTACAAGCTGGAGATATCATAGAACATTCCAAGCCTCCTTTTATAATCTTCCGCAAAAGCTCGAGTCTTAATCATACTTGTGGGCTCGAAATCATTAGGAACCACACTTTAACTTTCGAATCCACTAGGACCGTTGTTGAGAGCCACCCACTCTAACTTGGTCCCGAATATAATCAACTCCATGAATCTTCTAGAACATGAACACCCTCTCTATGAAGCACCCGGCCGAATCACTTTTCTTGTAACTCACGTCTACACCAAGCATAAATCCTAAGTCTTACCAAAGCCTGAACTTGAGCCAATAAGGCCAACCATAACACCTCTTTATCAAATCCTCTACTCACATTACCACTTATATTCTTTTCCCTTAGCCGAAATAGCTCATCCATGTGCTAATAACCAGAAATCTCACAAATAATCGACCATGCAATCCAACCGTAGGCGATGGGACTCTCCCACTTAGCTTGAGGGCACTATTACACAACTCTGAAACCCAACAAGATTCTTTATCTCTTATTGACATGACCTGGAGCAATTAAACCGCCAAATACCTCAAAATCCTTCCATTAGTATTTCACGAACACTTTGAATCTCTATCAACATTCACGTATTCGACCTCTTACCGGATTGCCAGTAAAAATCCTTCACAGATGCTTCGCCAACCATGCAACCGTTGACCTGCTCATAGGAGATAACCCACTTGAGCCCGTGCTTATCCACCAGCTGCATAAGTACATTCACTCCTCGTGGACATCAACTAAATGTGTGATAATATCTTCCTATCCAAAGCCATGTTTTATCCTTCTTCATATCAAGCAACTAATTTCCGCCATATCTAATCTCTCGTCGTATGCTAGCCAAAATTTTAAATTAAGCTCGTAGAACCAATCACCATCCACTAACATTCTCGAATCACTCTAAACTTTCCTCAAGGGGTGTAGTTATCCTGCCATTGAATCCACATGTTGCTCTGCCACTCTCCCACTTTGGCCAATTCCTCTTCTTTAAGCAAATACTCGACCTTCACTTCTTACACCTGGCCTTGTAGGAATTTAACCACTGCCTAACACTTCCCACATGTCCTTCCTCATCCTTTGCTGCTCAGTTGTTGCCTTAAATAAAATCTATCTTCGTAGCACTTGAACTCACAAATCGCTACTAACTTTAAACCTTTCCGAAGATCATTTTTCTCGAGCCGTCAACATTAGAAACACCGATTCAATCATGAACCACCGCACCCTGCGATCTCTAACAGCCGTTTCTTCAATATTATTTTACAATATCTTACCCCAAAGGTGAATCAAAGAAGACCGTAACACCGGTAAACTTAAACAATCAAGGACAACGGCACTAAATTGCAAATGAAAATTTCACCACGCTTGAAAATACCAAGCCTCGTTACTCCATCACCCAAATCTGGACATTCATAGGCTAACTGCTTTTCCTCCGTCGGAAATGAAATATCAAATCTCTGAATCGTGCACTGAGTAGACTTCCTTTAAAATCATTCACTGCCCCAACACATAGGCAAGTATCCTACCATCAAGTCAATACAATGTGATAACCAATCGTGAGCATCATAGCAACCTGTGCATAGCCTCCAAGCTCTTACAAGAGCAACTACCGAGCCAAAATGATAGAAAAATCCTTCCGCCCGACTAACTACACCGGGAGAAACATCCCGCATCATATCTTTAATACCATTAAAATTCTTCAAATCTTGATTTATAACAAGCGGTTGGCATCGCGTAAGATTGAGTAGGAAGGAAACAAGGGCATAAGCCTCAAGGAATTAAATCGCACGATGAGAAATCAAGAAGGGAGGTGCTTGTAGCCTCTCGAAGATAAGTACAGACGTCTCTGTACCGATCCGCGAGACTCTACTAGACTTGCTCATGACTCATGAGACCTAAGGGAACCTAGTGCTCTGATACCATATTGTCACGACCCAAAATCCACTAAGGGTCATGATGGCACCGGACACCACTGTCAGGCAAGCCAACAATAATTTACTAGCTATTTCTCATTTTTATTTATTTTGAAATCATTTCCTTTAAACAAATAAATAATAAGTAATAAACTCCACTGAATAAATGAGGATGTCTTTGCAAAATTTAACTACTGAAAAATCCCGTGATCATCCTAAAACCCGGTGTCACAAGTGTATGAGCATTTACTAGTGAATGAAATTAAATACAATACTCTGAAGGAGACTCTGCTGACTATGGGTGCTTCGATAATATAACTCACCTAAGTCTCCGTACCAACCATGCCACAATTCCACTAAGCCACTAGCCCCACATAAACCTGTACAACAAAAATGCACAACAAGTGTAGTATGACTACAAAAACAACGTGTACCTTGTGAGTATCCCGTCTAATCTCGAAGAAGTAGAGACGAGAGGTCGACTTTGACACTTACTAGTGGTACAATGATAATATAGTAAAAATGGGAAGAGATCATGGATTTTATAAAGCAATTATAAACTCCTAAAGCCAGATAGCAGGTAGACAACTTCTCAATAATAAAAGGGTTTCCAAAGATTTACTTTTCATTATCTTTATCCATTTATCTCTGGCCAGGAAAGGCAAGTATATTAAAAATTCTCAAGCACACAATATAAGCATGCGCCTATCATGCCGAGGTCGTACGACCCGATCTAACATAATTGTAAAATGTGCACTGCCGAGGGTCAAACGGCGCGAACCATAGATGCATATATTACCCCGCTCGTGAATCATACAAGCGATGTGGTCATCATAAATAAACAAACACCCCGATCACGAATCATACATGCAATGCGGGCACACATAGACACACATTCAAACAGCCAAAAGAATTTATCGGGGAATGTTTATCCAAATAAAAGCCACTTCTCTTTTAATGATTTAAAAAGAATGAAGTTTAATCTTTATTGAAATTCATGTACCAATTCGATAGGACTTAGGCAATTCAATTGTCATTAAGATTACAAATATTCTAAGTATAGCATGTTTTTGGGTTCTAGACTACCCGAACTTAAACATAATAGTAGCTACGCACGGACCATCGTCATCTCGTGCGTACGTAGCCCCCACAAATAGGAGCACATAACAAATTACTTCACCTGTGGGGACAATTTCGTCTTACAAGGTTAGAAAGGAGACTCACCTCGCTCCGAAGATCTATGACCGACATTCCACGCCCTTTCGAAAATCTGAATCGATGCTAAATGCTCCAAAACTAGTCAAATAACAGGCAAACCAATGAAAATACACCCTAATACTTATAAAAATTCAATTTATGTAAAATCTCAATTCTGCTCGAAAGGTTGACAAAATCGCCCTCGGGCGCACGTGCCCGGATTCCGAAATTTTTTGAAGATAAAGTTTACCCACAATCTCACAAACTCAAATATATAATTGGCTCTCAATTTCATGTCCAAAAACGTGGTCAAAATCCAAGAATATAAATTTCTTAGGTTTTCTTGAAAATGCCAAAAATTCTACTAATTTACGTGATTTTCCATGTCAAAATCTAGATATAATCCAAGAAATTAACTTGCAATAGGTGGGAATCACTTACCATAACATGGATGATGAAAATTGAGCTCCAAAATCGCTCCTAGGTCAGCTCCCATGGAGGAAATGAGATGAAATGAGACAAACCCATTTCTTTACACTTATACACTGCCCAGACGACTCTTCTTCGCGTTCGCGAGACCCCAATCGCGTTCGCGAAGAAGAAAATTCCCAAAAACCATTTTCCAAACTTTTCTCAGACAACCTCTAGTATAATAGCCATAACATTTTGTACAAAACTCTAAATAACAAATGGTTTAATTTTTTGAAAACCAGAAACCAAGACCTACAACTTTCATGTTTTTGTCATCTCCCAATTCGTCATATATTTTGAGATATAAGTTGCCAAATTCAGCCCGGTGCAACACAAATTTCTTCTTCATCTTACCAGACAGCCTGTAGTGTACCAGCCATAATTTATTGTACACAAATCCAAATACTAAATGGTTTACTTTTCTAAAAACTATACATAAAGGGCTACAACTTTCATTTTTGGATCATCTCCAAATTCCTCATAGATTGCGAGATATGAGCCTTCGAAGTCAGACCTATGTAGCAGAGATTTCCTTCTTCGCGAACGCGAGAACCTCTTCGCGAACGCGAAGAATAGAGTCCCTGAGGCCAAATCCTTCTTCGCAAACGTGAGAGGGTCCTCGCGAACGCGAAGAACAACACCACATACCAGCATCAGCTATTTCAAAACAACCCGAAATGATCCGAAACTACCCCGAAACACAACCGAGGCCCCCGAGGCCCAGTCCAATCACACAAACCAGTCCCATAACATAACACAGACCTACTCGAGGCCTCAAATCACGTCAAACAACATCGAAATCATGAATTGCACCCCAATTCAAGCTAAATGAACTTTAGAACTTCAAACTTCTATATTCGATGTCGAAACCTATAGAATCACGTCCGATTGATCTTAAATTTTGCACACAAGTCACATTCGACATTACGGGCCTACTCCAACTTCCAGAATTGGATTCTGACCCCGATATCAAAAAGTCCACTTCCGGTTAAACTCCTCGAAAACCTTCAAATTTCTATCTTTAGCCAAATGATTCCAAAATGACCCATGGACCTCCGAATTCACTTTCGATCACGCTCCCAACGCCAGAATCACCATACAGAGCTATTCCCAGACTTGAAATCCCAAACGGACATTGATAACACTAAAATGCATTTCAACCCAAGCTTATGAAATTCTTCCAAAAATGCTAACTTCCACATAGATGCCTAAATGTTCTCGGGTCTTCAAAAACCCGATCCGGACATACACCCAAGTCCGAAATCGTCATACGAACCTGTTGGAACCTTCAAATCCCTATTCCGAGGTCGTTCACTCAAAAATCCAATCTTAGTCAATTCTTTCAACTTAAAACTTCCGAAATAAGAATTCTCTTTCAAAATCAGCTCCGAACTTTCCAAAATTCAATTCCAACGATGCTTACAAGTCATAATGCCTGAAGTGAAGCTGCTCATGGTCTGAAACTTCTAAAATACGCGCTAGAGCTCAAAACGACCATTTGGGTCGTTACAAGAAGTGTAGTATGAGCACACCACAGTCGCCGCCCAGTAAGTATCAAGACTAACCTCGATGGAGTAGTAACGAGGTATAGTTAAGACACTTACTAATCAAATAACCTATGCAATATAGCAGTATACAATAGTACTGGAAAACAAATAGCAGTGATAGCAAGAAAAAATCAACCAATGATATAAACAACAAGGCAACAAGAACACTATAAATATTGTTCAACAACTAATGAATACAAGTACAACCAATTAACCAAGTCCTTCAAATGTGAATCTTTCACCCATAAGTTTTTCAAATAATAATCCTTAGAATATAATCCTTTCCAATAAATATATTTCGAATGTACTTCCTTCGAATAATTATCTTTCAAATATAATTCTTCCAAATAAATATCTTCAAATATAGTTCTTTCAACAAGTATCTTTCGAAAATAATTCTTCCAAATAAATAAATAAATAATCGAATAAAAGTTCTTTGAAATAATATTTTTCGAATATAAGTAACCCGGTGACATTTTAAAATAGTTAATTGAAAATAAGTACATTCGAGTATAATCTTTTCAAATAGATAACTTTCAAATATAAGTCACCCTGTGACACATCATCTCATAATCATACAATACGGGTCTCAATACTTGAACCCTAACACTTGGCATCACGTGCCCTCGTCACACCCTTCTGTACTTTTCTTTTGTTTAGACACTTTGTACTCAGAAACATTGATAGGAGATCTCCCGGGATCCCGTCCCGTAGTTCCAAACGTAAATATTCGGGAATTTCTCATTATCCTCAATATATGTGCTGGGAATCTCTTGGTATTCCGAGAATCTCTCAGTATCCTCAGTATATGTGTTGGGGATCTCTTGCTATTCCGAGGATCTCTTGGTAACCTCACTATATGTGCTAGGGATCTCTTGGTATCCCGAGGATCTCTTGGTATCCTCAATATAAGTGTTGGGGATCTCCCGAAATATCGATCCGTAGTCCCAAAGTAAATATCCAATACAGGGGAATCTCCCGGGTGCATTCCCGTAGTCCCAAATATAAATGTGCAGGGGGATCTCCCGAAATATCGATCCGTAGTCCCAAAGTAAATATTCAGTATAGGGAAATCTTCCGGGTGCATTCCCCTAGTCCTAAATATAAATGTGCAAGGGGATCTCTCGGAATATCGATCTGTAGTCCCAAAGTAAATATCTAGTACAGGGGAATCTCCCGAGTGCATTCCCCTAGTCCCAAATATAAATGTGCAGGGGGATCTCCCGGAATATCGATCCTTCGTCCCAAAGTAAAAACACAACAATATCAAGGAAAGAATCCAGTACACGGGCGCTGCAAGTGTTCAAATATCACAACATATCACAAGTTACACCTCAAGTACTCAATTATCACATTCTTCACAAATTATACTACAAATGTTCAAATATTAAAACATATTACGATTTCCACCTCAAGTGCTCAATTATCACATCATTCACAATTTATACTACAAATGTTTAAATATTACAACATATCACGATTTCCGCCTCAAGTTCCCAATTATTACATCATTCACAAATTGCACTACAAGTGCTCAAATATCACTACTTCGTGAAATAAATGTATTTATTCACCTTTTTAACACAATTTCCCATTTAAATTATCTATAGATAAAAATCAAAAATTAAAGTATTTTCCATAAAAAAAAAAAGGAAACTCAAACAAACACAGAGTTCACATAAAAGTCAAGTAGCAATCACTCCAAATAATCATATCAAAAAAACATCGGCAAATAAGGAATGAGGCATGGCATATAAAAGAAATAATAAGTCCCATAAAATTTTTCAATTTAATACATAAGGGTGTCCACGAATTTTAACCAATATAATTTGCACATATAAACCAAGTATTTACTCGTCACCTCACGTACATGGTTTCAAATCACACAATTTCCACACAAGACTCAACGCCTAAGGGGAAATTCCCCCACACAAGGTTAGGCAAGATACATACCTTAACGGAGTTAGACCGATATTCCAAAATAGCATTCTCACGTGAATTGACCTCCGGACGGAAACTTCAATCTATTTAGAAGCATAACAAAAGTGAACCATAATTAGGAAGATATTTGTGGGTTCACCTTATTCAAGCATTTCATCGAACAATATATGTGCACATTTGACTACACCTCTTAACCATAGATTTAGTTCATTCAAATACCACCATTTACCAACAATTCATCTCACCATCATTCTTTAACAAACTATACACCCAACATCACATGTGTGATCAACTATTCACACCCAACCAACAATATTCCATCAAATAATTACCTATCAATTTCTACAAGGAGTATTCATTTAACTTGAGAATTTATGGCTTCCAATCATCATACCCAGAGTTCCAATAATTAATTGATACTCGTATTCCGATAATAAATCAATACATGTAAGTCTAAGGGTGTAGGATTATCTTTTGGAAGAAATTTTAAGCTCTTGAAGATATTTCTTGAAGATCTATGTATTTTATGTGTAGATTTCTTCAATACTAGTGTGGAAATGATGGAATTTCATACCAAGATGTAATGACCCGATCGATGTTTTAAGAAATTAAGCTTCGTTCAGCAGCGCAAGGTCTGGAACAACTTCAGAATATGAGTATCGACTTGCGTACATGGTGGAATTCAGTTAACGGATGGTTCAGAGTCAATTGGAAGAAGGAATCTAGTTTTGGAAGTTTGAACGGTGAGAATTTGATCGGAGTGGGATTTTTGAGTAAACGGCCTTGGAATGAATTTTTGATGATTCCAAAAGCTTTGTATGGTGATTTTGGGCTTAGGCGCACATTCGTATTCGGATTTGGAGGTCCAAAGGGTAAATTGAAGCATTTCGGCAAATGTTGGAAAAGTTGAAGTTTTGAAAATGGAGAAGTTTGACCCATAGTTGACTTTTGTGATATCGGGGTCGGAATGTGATTCCAAGAGTTGGAGCAGCTTCGTTATGTCATTTTGGACTTGTCCGCAAAATTTGGCATCATTCCGGATTGATTTGATAGGTTTCGGCACGAGTTTAGAAATTTGAAAATTTGAAAGTTCATAAGTTCGATTTATGGTTTGATTTGTTGTTTCGGTGTTGTTTTATGTGATTTGAAACCTCGAGCGAGTCCGTGTTAGGTTATATGACTTGTTTGTGTTATTAGACGGGGTCCCGGGAGCCTCGGGTGTGTTTCGGATGGGCTACGGATCCTTTTTCTCCTATTTGAACTACTGATATCTATCAGCTGGTATCCTTCTTCGCGTTCGCGTCTGCTCCTCCGAGTTTTCGAAGAGTAATCTTGGAGGAGGAATGTATTGTTCTTCGCGTTTGCGCTTATCCTCTCTCATTCGCGAAGGTTTGCCTTTCTCCTTCTTCGTGTTCGTATCCAATCCCTCGCGTTCGCATAGTATAATTAGGCACTGAGGGGCCGGTGGCTATTTCTTCTTCGCGTTTGCGTCACAGCCTCCGCGTTCGTGTAAGCCTCTGTTCTTTACTCTCCGTGTTCGTGCCCCTTGTCTCGCGTTTGCAATGGCTTTTCTTGGTAGCTTCAGTTTCCCTTCTTCGCGAATGCGATTGTCCTTCCTCGTTCGCGATGCACAAAAATCTGGGCAGACAGAATATATCCCAAAATCTAGGGTTTCACCATTTTCATCATATTTTGACTTCCAGAGCTCGGTTCTTGGCAATATTTGGTGGGTTTTTCACAAAATTCGATTGGGTAAGTGTTCTTCAACTATAATTAAATATATTCCATGAATTTGTCTTTATTTTCATCATTTAAATTGTGTTTGGGGTTGGGGAAGAAGTTGGTTTTTGAAGAAAAATTTTAAAATGAAAAATCGTGATTTAAGGCACCAAATGGTATCGGAATTTGATAAATTTTGTATTATTGAACTCGTATCGGAATGGGTATTCAGTTTTTGTAAAATTTGTTGGGTTCCAGGGCCCGAGGGTCGACTTTTGGACTGATTTTTAGAATTTGTTAAAGATTGGAACTTTATAATCCAGAATAGTTTCTTATGTGTTTTAATTGTGCTTTGAAGTTATTTTGGGTTGGATTTGAGCTGTCCGGAGGTCTTTCACCCGAGAAATGCATTTTAGAGTATCGGTCTGTCGTCTTTGAGGTAAGTATCTTGCCTAACCTTGTGTGGGGGACTTCCCCTTTGGATTTGAGTCTTCTATGCTAAATGTAGTCCGTGCATGCGAGGTGGCGAGTGTGTGCTCAGAGTTATTTGTGGGAATTTGCTCTAGGATTCTTAGGACCTTATGTTCATTATGTGGAAAGTAGTCCGTTATAATTGGTTTTCCTAATTGCTTAAATTGCCCCTATATGCTCCATATGATATTATCAACTTTCATCTAATTCTACATGTTACGTTGACCCTTAATTGCCTTAATTGAAGTAATTGCCTTCCTTATTGTTTTGATACTCCTTGATTGTAAGTTCCTCTATTACTTCGTGCAAATATGTTCCATGTCCAATTGTTGTGGTTACCGGTGTAGCTATCACGTGCTTATTATGTCTTGTTATTTTGTTAAGTTTATCGTGTTTCTTGGTTTTTTCGTGATCCTTATTATGTATTGTTGATTCCCTTGCCGAGATTATTGTTTCTATTGTTGACTCCCTTGTTGTGACGTTATTGTTTCTGTTGCTGACTCCCTTGCCGGAACGTTATAGTTTCTATTGTTGTTCCCTTGCCGGGACGTTATTTTTTCTGTTGTTGACTCCATTATCGGGATGTTATTGTTTTCTATTGTTGACTCCCTTGCCGGGATGTTGTTGTTTTCACTATTTAGGTAAGGAATAGTGATAAGGCACGAAGGGTGATGCCGTGCACATGTACATATATATATTGATTTGGGATGAAGTGCGGGATACTAAGAGATCCCCAGCATATATATTGAGGATACCAAGAGATCCTCGGGATACCAAGTGATCCCCATCACATAGATTGAGGATACCAAGAGATCCTTGGGATACCAAGAGATCCCCAGCACATAGATTGAGGATACTAGGAGATCCTCGAGATACCAAGAGATCCCTAGTACATATATTGAGGATGCCAAGAGACTCTCAGGATACCAAGAGATCCCTAGTACATATATTGAGGATACCAGGAGATCCTTGGGATACCAAGAGATCCCTAGTACATATACTGAGGATACTAGGAGATCCTCGGGATACCAAGAGATCCCTAGTGCACATATTATGGATACCAAGAGGTCCTTGGGATACCAAGAGATCCCTAGCACACAAATTTACGTTTGGGACTACGGGACGATATCTTGAGAGATCCCCTATTAAAATCATTGTGTTCTGAGCTGATGTTTTCATTGGTTCTATCCGTGTGCAAACATTACGGGTGTTGTCCGTTCCATTCTTTATACTTACTAGTTGGTGCGAATTATGTTAGGACACTTGCACAGGCATACACGTGGTTAATCACCCTTGTCGAGTAGGAGGCTCTTTGGGATTTTTGAGTATAGACGCACCCCTTGTTTATTTCCTTCCATGTGAGAATGACTCTTTGGGCACGTGAGTTATCAGTATGATAATGAGGGGTCATGAGGGCACAGGATGCCAAGTGTTAGGGTTCAGGTATTGAGATCTGTATTGCATGATTATGAGATGAGGTGTCACATGGTGATTTATATTTGGAGGATTTTCTTTTTAGTAAAGATTATAATTGAAGAATTATTTTGAAAGAAAACCCTTTTTGAAAAGGACACTTAATTGTAGGAAGTATAATTCAAACAAATTTTTATCACTTAAAAAGAGTTTGATTATTTGATTGATACTTGCTGGTAAAGACTCAAGGTGAGGGTTGTTGTAGTTGCAGAGTTATGATTTGCCTATACTGTAATTGTGATCCGAGTTGGGTTGTATTTTCTTTATTCACTTATACGAGTTTTGTTATGGTTTTTCCACTATACTTGTTGTTTTCCTTTACTTATTGTATTTTCCTGTATTTTTAGAAATATCGCTTAGTCTTTATGTAGTTATCATGTTTGGTTCTTTTTTATACTTATACTTTTTCTGCTTATTAGACCAGTAGGTGTCTGGACTATTTCTTGCCACTACCCCACCGAGGTTAGTCTTGATACTACTGGGCACCATCGTGGTGTGCTCATACTACACTTCTGCACATTTGTTTTATGCAGATCCAGGTATTGTTCGTTAGTAGCGGTGTGGATTCTTGCCGAGGAGACTCAAGGTAGTCCTGTTGTTGCGTTCACAGGCTTCGGAATCACCTTCCTATTTTATTTTCACATTGTTGTACTTATTTCCATACATTTTCTTTAGAAATTATAGCAAAACTCTGTAGAGCTTATGACTTGTACTGCCGGGTTTTGGGAAATTGTTCTTTGTATAAATGATTCATCTCAGGAGAATTCGAGTTGTTATTAGTTATTATGGTTATTCCACATTTTAGTAGGCTTACCTAGTCCTTAAGACTAGGTGCCATCATGAAACCCAACGGAGGGAAAATTGGGTCATGACAGGTTGGTATCAGAGCTCTAGGTTCATAGGTGCTACGAGTTATAAGAGAGTTTAGTAGAGTCTTGCGGATCGGTACGGAGACGTCTGTACTTATCTTCGAGAGGTTACGGAACTATTAGGACAATATCACTTCTTTCATTTCTATCGTGCGAGCTTATTGATATTGAAGTTTGAACTTTTATCCTTCCATTCTCTCACCGACGGTGAGGACACGAGCTGTGGTTATCGATGACACTGCTCCCGAAGCAGGTGTCGCCAGAGGCAGAGGTAGAGGCCGACGAGGAGTACGTGCCACATCTAGAACACCTCCAGAGTAGCAATCTCACGTTAGTCATGTTGCAGGTGTCATGGCGACACATCTTGCGGTCCCAGTTCATCCAGTGGCTAGGGCAGTAGCATCCGAGGAAGGACATCTTAGATTTGCAAGGTTCAAGATAATACGACCCTCTTATATTTAGTGGTTGGGCTTCAGGGAGCGCACGAGGTTTATTGAGGAGTGCCATCGTATTCTCCGTACTATAGGTACTATTGTGACGAGTGGGGTTGCTATTACTACATTCCAGCTTCAGGGAACGGCTTATCAGATATGGCGGGTATATAAGTTGAGTAGCCGGCCGATACAGTTTCACGTACATGGGTTCAGTTTCAGAGATGTTTTGAGGAAGTTTGTACCTTAGTCACTTCGGGATTCATGACGCACGGAGTTTGAGCAGTTGCATCAGGGCACTATGTCAGTATTAGAGTATGCTGCTAGATTTAGTGATTTGACCAGACATGCACTCGCCTTGGTCGCTGCAGTTAGAGAGAGAGAGAGAGTTTGTAGATTCATTAAGGGACTCAGTCATGATATTCGGTTCAGTATGGCTCGAGGGTTGGAGTCAGATATTTCGTTTCAGCAGATGGTAGGGATCGCTCGCCGGCTATAGGCCATGTGAGACTGAGAGCGAGAGGACAGATAAGATCAGGAGAGAGGGTTTAGGGAAGTGAGGAGACCTCGTAGACCGGAGAGATCAGCTGGTCCTTATTTTGGAGGCAAGGTGCGACATAGTAGAGGTTTTGTGGGTCATCTAGTTCAGTTTGAGCTTCAGGTTTTGCACGATGATTCAGGTGTTCATGGGTTTTAGAGTGTCCGTACCACACAGTTTCCACAGCCACATCAGTATGGGGGTTGCTTGAGTGTGGAGATACTAGCCTTGGTGAGGGATTTCCCCAGATTTCGGGCAGAGGGTGCCACAATGAGGTATTCAGGTGAGTAGAGGGCACCTAAGAGGGGGAGGCCCAACCCGTTGATGTTTTCATTTAGTGGTCTTAAGGCCGTTATGCCAGGTGATGTCATTCAGGTATGCTTTCGATTTGTTATAAAGGAGCACCATACGTAGTTCATTACAGTTCTGCTTATCCGGCGAGTTCCCCTATTTGTTGCTCCACTTATGGGTGCTTTTCATGATTTGCACTCTATTTATGTGATTTCCCTGATGTGAGGTTCTATGAGTGATAGTTGTGTCTATCGTTTGTTCCTAGTCATTGTTGAGAGTTATGAGACTAGTAGTAAATTCATGTTGTCCATTTCGCTAGGTTTGATGTGATTTCTGAGTATTCTTGGTTACGAGCTGTGATTTTTATGCTCCACCGGTGTGGGAGCCAGTACGTGTTGTAATTTTGTTGACGGAATTGATCTAGTGAGAGTTTCTAGGTGGTTTGATGTGTACCCTACTTGTGATTCAGAGTTGAGGGCGGGACCCTTGTGATTTCATGTGATTTGATATGTTGAGACCGGGTTGTGTACTGCGGTAAGAGTTATATCAGTATTAGATCCTTGTAATTCATTTATATGCTTTAATTCTTTCTCATTAGATTGTTTGTAGATTAGTGTTGATAGAAAATTTGTGCCTGTCGGGCTTGTTTGATAGTTCCCTTATGTGTTTCCCTTCCCATATTTAGTCATTTTCGTTCTGTGTTTCTTGAGTTTTAACTTGTGGGGTGTGTGCCCGTTGGTATTAGCTGAGATTTGGTGATTTGGGTGTTTAGTTATGTGGTTTTCGTGGTTATTGTATCATCGCCATTGTTGTGGAGGTTTGAAACGGGTTCCTATTGAATATGAGGCTTATGGTCGGTGCTAAATTTGATTTCGGGCGAATATTGTGATCAGAAATATTACTGTGGGCCTATATGTGATGTGTTGGGTTGTAAGGTTGTACTATATGGGCGTTGGCATGAATTGGTGTAGCTGGTTGAGACTGATACAAGGTATGGATTTAGAATCGGGTCTTTTGTAAATGGATGGGAGGTGAGAATTCTGGTTCTAAGGTTTATTGGTATTGCTAGAAAGGCTAAATTTCAGTTGAGATAGTGTCGCCAGGCTTATATGGATTGGGGTAACGTGGGATCACCCGCGGGTGTATGTTGGAAGTGTGCATTCAGTGACTTGAGGACTTCGAGGCGAATCTTAGCACTTTTGAGGATGAACGTTGGTTTTAAGAAGGGAAGGATGTAACGACCCGGCCAGTTGTTTTGAGAAATTAAGCTCCGTTCAGCAGCGCAAGGTATGGAACAGCTTCAGAATATGAGTATCGACTTGCGTGCATGGTGGAATTTAGTTAACGGATGGTTCAGCGTCAATTGGAAAAAGGAATCTAGTTATGGAAGTTTGAACGGTGAGAATTTGACCGGAGTGGGATTTTTGAGTAAACGGAACCGGAATGAATTTTTGATGATTCCAATAGCTTCGTAAGGTGATTTTTGGCTTAGGCGCGCGTCCGGATTCGGATTTGGAGGTCTGTAGGGTAAATTGAGGCATTTCGGCAAAAGTTGGAAAAGTTGAAGTTTGGAAAATGGAGAAGTTTGACCCATAGTTGACTTTTGTGATATCGGGGTCGGAATACGATTCTGAGAGTTGGAGCAGCTCCGTTATGTCATTTTGGACTTGTCTGCAAAATTTGGCGTCATTCCAGATTGATTTGATAGGTTTCGAAACGAGTTTAGAAATTTGAAGATTTGAAAGTTCATAAGTTCGATTTATGGTTTGATTCATTGTTTCGGTGTTGTTTTATGTGATTTGAAACCTCAAGCGAGTCCGTGTTAGGTTATATGACTTGTTTGTGTGATTAGACGGGGTCCCGGGAGCCTCGGGTGTGTTTCGGATGGGCTACGAATCATTTTTCACCTATTTTGAACTGTTGATATCTGTCAGCTGGTATCCTTCTTCGCGTTCGCATCTGCTCCTCCACGTTCGCGAAGAGTAATCTTGGAGGAGGAATGTATTGTTCTTCGCATTCGCGCTTATCCTCTCTCATTCGCGAAGGTTTTCCTTTCTCCTTCTTCGTGTTCGCATCCAATCCCTCGTGTTTGCATAGTATAATTAGGCACTGACAGGCTGGTGGCTATTTCAGATATCTTCAGATATAATTCTTTCAACAAGTATCTTCCGAAAATAATTCTTCCAAATAAATAAAAAAAATTCGAATAAAAGTTCTTTCAAATAATATTTTTCGAATATAAGTCGCCCGGTGACATTTCAAAATAGTTAATTGAAAATAAGTACCTTCGAGTATAATCTTTTCAAATAGATAACCTTCGAATATAAGTCACCCTGTGAAACCTCATCTCATAATCATACAATACGGGTCTCAATACTTGAACCCTAACGCTTGGCATCATGTGCCCTCATCACACCCTTCTGTACTTTTCTTTTGTTTAGACACTCTGTACTCAAAAACATCAACAGGGGATCTCCCGGGATCCCGTCCCGTAGTCCCAAACATAAATATTTGGGGATCTCTCATTATCCTCAATATATGTGCTGGGATCTCTTGGTATCCCGAGGATCTCTCAGTATCCTCAATATATGTGTTGGGGGTCTCTTGGTATCCCGAGGATCTCTTGGTATCCTTAATATATGTGCTAGGGATCTCTTGGTATCCCGAGGATCTCTTGGTATCCTCAATATATGGGCTGGGGATCTCCCGGAATATCGATTCGTAGTCCCTAAGTAAATATCCAGTACAGGGGAATCTCTTGGGTGCATTCCCGTAATCCCAAATATAAATGTGCAGAGGGGTCTCCCGGAATATCCATCCGTAGTCCCAAAGTAAATATCCAGTACAGGAAAATCTTCTGGGTGCATTCCCGTAGTCCCAAATATAAATGTGCAGGGGGATCTCCTGGAATATCGATCTGTAGTCCTAAAGTAAATATCCAGTACAGGAGAATCTCCCAGGTGCATTCTCGTAGTTCCAAATATAAATGTGTAGGGGGATCTCCCGAAATATCGATCCGTAGTCCCAAAGTAAAAACACAACAATATCAAGGAAAGAATCCAGTACATGGGCGCTACAAATGTTCAAATATCACAACATTTCACAAGTTACACCTCAAGTACTCAATTATCACAGCTGCTACACCAAAACTAGGTGCAAAGAACCAACCAGACTGACCCAGTGGATAAATCAGAAATACAGAAACTCCTAATAGTTCCAGAGCAACTAGAAAGAGATTCTTTAACCAGAAATAATCCGGTTCAGATGTAGGATACCTATCCAGAAGTTTTCGCAACTCAATCAAAGATGATGGAATCATCAAAGATTTGACCTTTTCGAACTCTGTCTGACCCAACTTAAATGAGATATGATAGTTTCTTTATGCTCTAACGTTCTTGCCAATACATTATCTTCATTTTACTCCGGATTGTAATCTCTAATGAAAAATATAGCTGCTCAGCCAAAGAAAGATAACGGAGAGTTGACCGAAATGTGCACTAAATACTTTTCGAGAGATCTCCTCCAAATCACTGGTATGGCTATCGAAATCGTGAGCATCAGCATGTAGGTTCCAGATCCAAATTCTTCACAAATTATACTACAAATGTTCAAATATTAAAACATATCACGATTTCTACCTCAAGTGCTCAATTATCACATCATTCACAATTTATACGACAAATGTTCAAATATTACAACATATCACGATTTCCGCTTCAAGTGCCCAATTATCACATCATTCATAAATTGCACTACAAGTGCTCAAATATCACAACTTCGTGAAATAAATATATTTATTCACCTTACTAACACAATTTCCCATTTAAATTATCTATAGATAAAAAATCAAGAATGAAAGTATTTTCCATAAAAAAAATGAAAACTCAAACAAACACAGAGTTCACATAAAAGTTGAGTAGCAATCACTCCAAATTATCATATCAAAAAAACATCGGCAAATAAGGAATGAGGCATGGCATATAAGAGAAATAGTAAGTCCCATAAAATTGTCAATTTAATACATAAGGGTGTCCACAAATTTTAACCATTATAATTTGCACATATAAACCAAGTATGTACTCGTCACCTCACATACATGGTTTCAAATAACACAATTTCCACATAAGACTCAACGTCTAAGGAAATTTTTCCCACACAAGGTTAGGCAAGATACTTACCTTAATGGAGTTAGACCAATATTCCAAAATAGCATTCTCACGTGAATTGACCGCCGGACGGAAACTTCAATCTATTTAGAAGCATAACAAAAGTGAACCGTAATTAGGAAGATATTCGTGGGTTCACCTTATTCAAGCATTTCATCGAACAATATATGTGCACATTTGACTACACCTCTTAACCATAGATTTAGTTCATTCAACTACCACCATTTACCAATAATTCATCTCACCATTATTCTTTAACAATCTATACACCCAACATCACATATGTGATCAACCATTCACACACAACCAAAAAAATTCTATCAAATAATTACTTTTCAATCTCTACAAGGAATATTCATTTAACTTGAGAATTTATGGCTTCCAATCATCATACCAGGGTTCCAATAATTAATTCATACTCATATTCTGATAATAAATAGATACATGTAAGTCTAAGGGTGTAGGATTATCTTTTAGAAGAAATCTTGCAAAACCCTCCTTTTGAGTTCTTAAAGATATTTCTTGAAGATCTGTGTATTTTATGTGTAGATTTCTTCAATACTAGTGTGGAAATGATGGAATTTCATACCAAGATGTAACGACCCGACCAGTCATTTTGAGAAATTAAGCTTCGTTCAGCGGTGTAAGGTCTGGAACAGGTTCAGAATATGAGTATCGACTTGCATGCATGGCGGAATTCAGTTAACGGATGGTTTAGAGTCAATTGAAAGAAGGAATCTAGTTTTGGAAGTTTGAACAATGAGAATTTGATTGGAGTGGGATTTTTGAGTAAACGACCCCAGAATAAATTTTTGATGATTCTAACAGCTTCGTATGGTGATTTTGCGCTTAGGCGTTCATCCGGATTCAGATTTGGAGGTTCGTAGGATAAATTGAGGAATTTCGGCAATAGTTGGAAAAGCTGAAGTTTGGAAAATGGAGAAGTTTGACCCATAGTTGACTTTTGTGATATCGGGGTCGGAATGTAATTCCGAGAGTTGGAGCAGCTCCGTTATATCATTTTGGACTTGTTTGCAAAATTTAGCGTCATTCCGGATTGATTTGATAGGTTCGGCACGAGTTTAGAAATTTTAAAATTTAAAAGTTCATAAGTTCGATTTATGATTTGATTCGCTGTTTCGGTGTTGTTTTATGTGATTTAAAACCTCGAGCAAGTCCGTGTTAGGTTATATGATTTGTTTGGGTGATTAGACGGGGTCCCGGGAGCCTTTGGTGTGTTTCGGATGGTCTACGGATCATTTTTCTCCTATTTTGAACTGCTGATATCTGTCAGTTGGTATCCTTCTTCGCGTTCACGTTTGCTCCTCCATGTTCACGAACAGTAATCTTAGAGGAGGAATTTATTGTTCTTTGCGTTCGCGCTTATCCTCTCACGTTCACGAAGGTTTTCCTTTCTCCTTCTTCATGTTCGCATCCAATCCCTCGCATTCAAATAATATAATTAAGCACTGAGGGCTAGTGGCTATTTCTTCTTCGCGTTCGCGTCACAGCCTCCGCGTTCGTGTAAGCCTCTGTTCTTTACTCTCCGCGTTCACGTCCCTTGTCTCGCGTTCGCGATGGCTTTTCTTAGCAGCTTCAATTTACCTTCTTCGCGAACGCGATTGTCCTTTCGCGTTCGCGATGCACAGAAATCTGGGCAGATATAATATATCCCAAAATCGAGAGTTTCACCGTTTTCATCATATTTTGACTTCTAGAGCTCGGTTCTTGGCGATTTTTGGTGGGTGTTTCACATAATTCGATTGGGTAAGTGTTCTTCAACTATAATTAAATATATTCCATGAATTTGTCTTTATTTGCATCATTTAAATTGTGTTTGGGGTTGGGGAAGGAGTTGGTTTTTTAAGAAAAACTCTAAAATGAAAAATTGTGATTTGAGGGACCAAATGGTATCGGAATTTGATAAATTTTGTATTATTGAACTCGTATCGAAATGGGTATTGTAACAACCCGACCGGTCATTTTGAGCTTTTGCACTTTGATCTCTAGTTCTCGGGCATGACTTGCCCCGTGTAATGTGTTATGACTGATGTAGATTGTTGGTTTTGGTTTTCAGGAAAATCGAAATGAATTTGAAGGAACAGTCTCTGTTGAAAGCTTTAAATTTGAAAGGTTTGACCAAGGGTTGACTTATTAGTATATGAGCTTGGATCGGAATTTTTATGATTTGGTTAGCTCCGTTAGGTGATTTGGGGCTTGGGAGCGTGATCAGAATGCATTTTGGAAGTCCGTGGAAGGTTTAGGCTTGAATTGGCGAAAGTGAGATTTCGGCGTTTTCCGGTTGATAGGTGAGATATTTATATAGAGGTCGGAATGGAATTTCGAGAGTTGAAGTAGCTTCGCTATGTCATTTGGGATGTGTGTGCAAAATTCCATTTCATTCGGACGTGGTTTGGTCGAGGTTTTGATCGAAAGTGTATTTCGGAAGTTTTTAAAATACTTAGGCTTGAATTCAATGAGCTTTGGGTAATTTGATGTTGTTTAAGGTGTTTTGATGATTGGAACAAGTTTGAATGATGTTACGGGTTATTTTGGTAGGTTTGGTTGAGGTCCCAAGGGCCTCGGGTGTGTTTCGGGAGGTTAAACGGATCAATTTCATGCTTTGAGGACTTCAGAAATTGCAGGTTTCAGTTCAGGCATTTTGTCATCGCGATAGCATAGAGGCTTTGGAGGGAGCAGTTCAATTGTGCTTCACGTTCACACAGATAGAGATGCGATCGCATAGTAGGGTGAAATTTGTTGATCGCGAATGCGTAAGGGCAGGTCGTGTTCGCATAGAGTAAGATGTACCTGAGGTCTTGGTTGGATATTGTGCATCGCGAACGCGGAGTACTGTCTGTGATCGCATAGAGTGATTTTGCAGTGTATCGTGCTCGCATTGATTATGTCGTGTTCGCGTAGAATAAATTTAAGGGCATGGTAGTTTGTGATTCAAGTTCGCCAGGCTTGTGCCGTGATCGCGATGAAGGATCGGTCAGTGCTAAGCAGAATGTTTTAAGTCACTTCATCCGCGATTTTGGGTCATTTTTCCTCCATGGTTGATCATTTTGAGAGCTTCTTGGTGGAGATTAAAGAGGGATTCAAGGGGAATCGATTGGAGGTAAGATTTTTGAACTTAAACTCGTTTTTATTGTGAAATCCACCTAGAAATTCATGGAAACTAAGCCTAAAATTGAAGAACTAGGGCTTGAGAAATTGGACTTTTGATTTGGGATTTGAAAGACCATTTGGGGTCGGATTTGAGAACTTTTGGTATGTATGAACTCGTGGGAAGATAAGGAATCTAATGATATGAAATATTCTGAGTTTCAAGAAGTGGGCACGGGGCTCGGGTTTTGGTAATTTCGGGATTTGTGCCCGTTATTGATTGTTTTCGCTTGGGCTTTGTTCCCTTAGCATATTGTGATGTATTCGTTCTGATTTTGGATAGATTTGACACGCGTGGAGGCCGATTAGAGGGTCAAAGGCATCGCGAGCTAGAGATTTCATCGATTCGAGGTGAGTAATGATTGTAAATGATATCTTGAGGGTTTGAAACCCCGGATTGCATATCGTAGTGCTATATTGAGGTGAGACACGCGCTGGATGATGAGCGTGGGATTTTTTACTACTGAGCATTGTGACTTGGTCCGTCCCGATTGATGATTTTACCGCGTATTTGACTGAAACTTATTTGTTACCATCATGATTTGGGTTGATTGCCATATTTGAGCTTCGTGCCAATTATTTGAACCCTTCGGGGATTTCCTCACTATTTTGACTCATTACTTGAACTCAGTCCTGTTGATATCTACTGTTTTACAAACTCAGCCACATTTACTCAGATTTGAAACTTAAATGATGTTTTAGGCTGAGAACTACTGTTTTACTAATGCCCGAGGGGCTTGTGATGATTTTTGGACTAAGTGAGGCCGAGGGCCATATATGAGGATATGCTGAGTGATATCAGGCCGAGGGCCTGAGATACATTTATATGCCACGAGGTGGCTTAAGTGATGTGAGGCCGAGTGTCGAGTGATATGAGGCCGAGTGCCGAGAGATGATGCCACGAGGTGGCTTGATATAGCGTTTGGGCCGTAAGGGGCCCCTCCGGAGTCTGCGGACCCACAGTGAGCGTGGGTACCCATTGTTCTGAGAGTGAGCCCGAAGGGCTGATAAGAGTGATTGTGAGGTAGCTCGAGGGGCTGGTACTGTTCTGAGATATTTCCCGAAGGGCAAACTTTTATGTGTTCATCTTTCATAGATACTTGTCATTTTACCTGTCATACTGTGGTATTTGTGCCCGAGGGGCAGATTTTCTGTGCTTATTGGCACTAACTATTTTGCAATCATTGCGTAATTGTTGAAAAAGTCATTTTCACAAGAGGTTTAAACTGAGCTAAGATATTTCTAAAGATTTCACAGCTTCATTTTTCTCAAAGGGTTTTACACTGCTTCTATACAGCATCTTGGTTGCTTTACGTGAATTCTTACTGCTCAGTTGTTATTTACCTTTATTACTCACTGAGTTGGAGTACTCACTTTACTCGCTGCACCCTGTGTGCAGATGCAGGTATTTATACACCCGGTAGCGGGTTTTGGCTTATCGGAGGCATAGTTATCGGAGTTTAGCGAGGTGGCTGCCAACATTCGCAGCACTGCTTTTCTCCCTTATGTTTATCGTTCATGTTTTGTTTAATTCAGACCTTGTAGTTGTATTTACACTCTAATAGATGCTCATGACTTGTGACACCCCGGTATCGGGCTATGTTTAGGTTGTATTCCGCACTTTACAAAGAAATCTTTTGCTTAATTTGTGGTTATTTAATCATGTTAAAACTGTTTATTAATATTAACTATTCTGAAAAGGCGACGATGGGTTGGTTGGCTGGCCTTGTCTTCACGAGAGGCGCCATCATGATCGGATCGGGGTTTGGGTCGTGACAAGTATTCAGTTTTTATAAAATTTGTTGGGTTCCGAGGTGCGGGCCCGAGGGTCGACTTTTGGACTGATTTTTAGAATTTGTTAAAGATTGGAACTTTATAATCCAGAATAGTTTCTTATGTGTTTTAATTGTGCTTTGAAGTTATTTTGGGTTGGATTTGAGCTGTGCGGAGGTCTTTCACCCGAGAAATGCATTTTAGAGTATCGGTCTGTCGTCTTTGAGGTAAGTATCTTGCCTAACTTTATGTGGGGGACTTCCCCTTTGGATTTGAGTCTTCTATGCTAAATGTAGTCCGTGCATGTGAGGTGACGAGTGTACGCTCAGACTTATTTGTGGGAATTTGCTCTAGGATTCTTAGGACCTTATGTTCATTATATGGAAAGTAGTCCGTTATAATTGGTTTTCCTAATTATTTAAACTGCCTCTATATGCTCCATATGATGTTATTAGCTTTCCTCTAATTCTACATGTTATGTTGACCCTTAATTGCCTTAATTGAAGTAATTGCCTTCCTTATTGTTTTGATACTCCTTGATTGTAAGTTCCTCTGTGACTTCGTGCAAATATGTTACATGTCCAATTGTTGTGGTTACTGGTATAGCTATCACGTGCATATTATGTCTTGTTATTTTGTTGACGTTATCATGCTTATTGGTTTTTCCGTGACCCTTATTATGTATTGTTGATTCCCTTGCTGGGACGTTAATATTTCTATTGTTGACTCCCTTGCCGGGACGTTATTGTTTCTGTTGTTGACTCCTTTGCCGGGACGTTATTGTTTCTATTATTGATTCCTTTGCCGGGACGTTATTGTTTCTGTTGTTGACTCCCTTGCCGGGATGTTATTGTTTTCTATTGTTGACTCCCTTGCCAGGATGTTGTTGTTTTCATTATTTGGGTAAGGAAGAGTGATAAGGCACGAAGGGTGATGTCGTGCACATGTACATATATATATTGATTTAGGCTGAAGTGAGGGATACTGAGAGATCCCCAGCACATATATTAAGGATACCAAGAGATCCTCGGGATACCAAGAGATCCCCAGCACATAGATTGAGGATACCAAGAGATCCCTATTACATATATTGAGGATACCAGGAGATCCTTGGGATACCAAGAGATCCCTAGTACATATATTGAGGATACTAGGAGATCCTCGGGACACAAAGAGATCTCTAGTATATATATTGAGGATACCAGGAGATCCTCAGGATACCAAGAGATCCCTAGTGCACATATTGAGGATACCATGAGGTCCTCGGGATACCAAGAGATCCCTAGCACACATCTTTACTTTTGGGACTACGGGACGATATCCTGGGAGATCCCCTATTAAAATCATTGTGTTCAGAGCTAATGATTTCATTGATTCTATCCGTGTGCAAATATTACGGGTATTGTCCGTTCCATTCCTTATACTTACTAGTTGATGTGAATTATGTTAGGACACTTGCATAGGCATGCACGTGGTTAATCACCTTTGCCGAGTAGGAGGCTCTTTGGGATTTCTGAGTATAGACGCACCCCTTGTTTATTTCCTTCCATGTGAGAATGACTCTTTGGGCATATGAGTTGTCAGTATGATGATGAGGGGTCATGAGGGCACAGGATGCCAAGTGTTAGGGTTCAGGTATTTAGATCCGTATTGCATGATTATGAGATGAGGTGTCACAGGGTGACTTATATTCGGAGGATTTTCTTTTTAGTAAAGATTATAATTGAAGCATTATTTTGAAAAAAAACCCTTTTTGAAAAGGACACTTAATTGTAGGAAGTATAGTTCAAACCAATTTTTATCACTTGAAAAGAGTTTGATTATTTGATTGATACTTGCTGGTTAAGAGTCAAGGTGAGGACTGTCGTAGTTGCAGAGTTATGATATGCCTTTACTGTAATTGTGATCCGAGTTCGGTTGTATTTTCTTTGTTTACTTTTAGGAGTTTTCTTATGGTTTTTCCACTATACTTGATGTTTTCCTTTACTTATTGTATTTTCCTGTATTGTTAGAAATATCGCTTCGTCTTTATGTAGATATCATGTTTGGTTCTTTTCTATACTTATATTTGTTCTGCTTATTAGACCAGTAGGTGTCTGGACTATTTCTCATCACTACCCCCACCGAGGTTAGTATTGATTCTTACTGGGCACCGCCGTGGTTCATTAGTAGCGGTGCGGATTCTTGTCGAGGAGACTCAAGGTAGTCTTGCTGTTGTGTTCGCAGGTTTCGGAGTCACCTTCCTATTTTATATTCACATTGTTGTACTTATTTCCATACGTTTTGTTTAGAAGTTGTAGTGAAACTCTATAGAGTTTATGACTTGTACTGCCGGGTTTTGGGAAATTGTTATTTGTATAAAGGATTCATCTCAGAAGAATTCTAGCTGTTATTAGTTATTGTTGTTATTCCGCATTTTAGTAGGCTTACCTAGTCCTTAAGACTAGGTGCCATCACGAAACCCAACGGAAGGAAAATTGGGTCGTGACACAAGATAATAGAGATTACTTACCTTGAAGAAGATAAGAGTTGGGGGTCTTGAGAGGGTGGAGAAAAGCTCCAAAAATCGATCAAGATAAATGGGGGAAAGGAAATCCAGAAATGCCTTATTTATTGCACAAGGGTGTCTGCGTGGGCCACGCATCTCAGCCACGCGTTTTGAGCTACTCTTCTTCCTTATTCCGGAATAGACCACACGATTTTGCGTGGGCGACGCAACTGGGCCACGCAAGTCTTCAACAATATTTTTGTTGCATTGGCCACGCACGACTTCAACAATGCACCAAGTCCAAATTTTGATCTGGATCCCATCCGAAACTCATCCGAGCCACTCGGGACCTTTTCCAACTATACCAACAAGTCATATAAAATAATACAAACTTACTTGAGGTCTCAAATCACATCAACAATGCTAAAATAACGAATCACACCCCCTATTCAAGCTTAACGAAATTAAGAACTTTACAATTCCGAAATCGATGCCGATTTATATCAAAACCACTCTGATTGACTTTAAATTTTTGCACGCAAGTCATAAATGACATTACGGAGTTATTCCAATTTTTCGGAATCAAAATACGACCTCGTTATCAAAAATTTCAACCTTCCATCGGCTTTTCAAAAATTATCTATTTTCCAACTTTCTCAAAAGTGCGCCGAATTGTCCTACGGACTTCCAAATCCAAATCCGAACATAAACCAAATTCCGAAATCACCATACGAAACTATTGAAATCATCAAAATTCCACTCCGAAGTCGTTTCCTCAAAAGTCAAATTCCGGCCAACTCTTTTCATTTTAAGCTTCAAAAACGAGAATTGTTCTTTCAAATAAATTCTGAATCTTCCGAAAACAAAACTCGACCACACATAGAAGTCATGATATATATATTATGAAGTTGCTCAGAATCTTAAGTCATTGAACGAGACGTAAATTCTTAAAACGACAAGTTGGGTCGTTACACCAATCTTGTATACCATCAAAAGTTGAAGTTGGCAAAGATTTGGTGAATAAATCTGTCGGATTGTCACTTGAATGGATTTATTGCACATCATTGTCACCATTTTTTTTAAATCGTGTGTGTAGAATAATTTAGTGAAATATACTTCGTTCTATCTCATTTTATAAATCCTATTGATACCCAATTCTTTCCTATAATATTTTTAAAATGCATATATACCTTTAAAACTACGCATTAGCATCAATTGGTATTTTTCTATAATTTTTACATTTTTTAAATTAATTTATCTCAATATTTTATTTATATAAATAAATACAAAATTGCATTACATATAATTTTAAAACATCTCTTGATATAATATTACCATTTATAGTCCTATTAAGTTCCAATTATCTCACAAATGACCAGATTTACATCTTTTGGTTACAATTGCAATAATTTTGCAATTATAGCCCATGCACATATCACTACATTATTTTACTAGAAATTGGCCCATTATAATTTAAAATATTGAATAATTCTTTTAAAGCACCTTTGTGCATGAAAATTAGTTTTTCTCATTGTTAATTATTTTTATAAAATATTTTTATCAATTATTTGGGTATTTAACAAATAGCCTTTTTAATTTCTCTAATTTTCGGATCTAACCCACTAAGACTAGGCCCAAATCCACCCCAGCCCAAACCTAGAGACCTCTACCCGGCCCCAAACCCCTCTAATCTTGGTCGTTGATCACAGAGATCAACGGCCACCGTTCTTCCTTTCCTTTTTATTCCTAATGACCCCTAACCCTAAATCATTTTCTCCATACATCCGCCCTCGAATCCTCTCCTCTCCGTTCTCTCTGAGAACTAAACCCTAATCCTCAGGCGTTGTCACCGTTTAGCCCTCCATTTTATGGTGTTTCTTTGTCGTCTCAAGCATATATTGGCCTCCTGCTTGCTATGGTTCATCAGTTTCTTAGATCCTTGGGAAGATCTTACGGGACCTAGGCGGTCTGGTTTATACCTTTGGATTTCTTGCATGTTTTAGGGTATTTGCTCGACCTTAAGTAAGAACCTATCTTATTTTTTGTAATGAATCCAAGATTTTCCAGGCCTATGTTCTCGTCTCTATTGTGCTTTCTAAAAAAATCCTAAATTTTATCTCTAATCTTCTCAAATTTGTATAGATCTGAGAAAAATCGAACATATCTCACATGTTTTCCTTGAAAGTTTTTTGGTTTTCCACTGATTTCCCATTTTTTCCTAAACTAGGGTTTGCCCTAAATCATCTTCTCAAAAGGTTTTCTGATTTTTGAATGCTCAATCATTTGTTCTTAAGTGTTCTTGATTGATTTATGCTAAAGTTGCATAAGCCCTAGTCGATTTATGTGTAAACCCTAATTTTCTGATGCTTTACTTCGATTCTGAGTTTTTCTATGTTACCCGTTGCATTGTTTCATTCTGTATTTTTGACTTGCATGCTTTTCCCTTAGTCGGATTCATTGCTTTGTGACTTTTACCCTAATTCGTCCCTATTAGGGTTTCAAAATTATTTTCCGTCTAATTCTCTATGTTTATGGAATTTTACTTAGCCTATCTCCTATTTGTGGAAGTTGGTATCTTTCCAGAAGTCAGTATCACTTTGAAATTCTGATTGACTGATTTTCGATTATTTCCCTATTTATAACCTTAATTGGTCTTGTTACCTTATTTAATTGCCTATAATATTTACTGATTCCTTATGTGATTATTTCCTTAATTAGGCTCCTAATTATTCACTCTTTGCTTATGTCTGATTTGAATTTCTTTCCTTAAATATTTCCTACCCTTACCGTTGGTTGATTACCCTTAATTAAGGGAAGACTATACTGATTTTCTTCGTGTAATTGATTCTGTGATCCTCCCTTGATTGACTGAAGATGGTACTATTACCTTATTTGCTCTTGTCACGACCCCAACCCGGACCCGGTCGTGATGGCGTCTCTCGTGAAGACAAGGCTAGTCGACACAATTCCCCAAGTCAACCATTTTCAATTAAAAGTTGTTTTTATACTATTTATAAACCGTTAATCTCATAATGAACATTTAAAAGAAAAATGCGGAATAATTACACAAGCCCGACATGGGGGTGTCACTAGTCATGAGCATCTACCAAGGTCTGAATACAACAAAACAGTAAAATGTACTAAGTACATAAATGAAAATGAGAGGAAGGAAGCGCTGATGCGAACGTCGTGCAGCCACCTTGTTAACTCTGATGACTCCATGTCTGAGCAACCAACACCCGCTACCGGGTTCCGAAATACTTGAATCTGCACACGAGGTGCATGGAGTAATGTAAGTACTCCAACCCAGTAAGTAATAAGAGTAAATCAAGACTGAGCAGTAGGAAACAATGAATCCACATTTAAGTTAAACTCAATAAGCACACAGGATGCTAAATCAGAATACGAGTCAATCGCCTCTTTTAAAATCCAGCTTTTGGTAAAAATCATTTAAAATGCCTTCCGACAGATTCAGTAGGGGTTCAATACCATTTTTGATAAAAGAGATGAAAACCATAATCATCCCCTCGGGCAAAACATAGTTCGTAAATAGCCTCTCGGGCAAAACAGGAGTCATAAGCACCTCCTAACAAGAAAATCTCAGTGGAAATAACAAAAGCCAACCAGTGTTTAAGTTCTGAACATCTCATAAACCCCATCTTAAATGAAAGTTGTTTTAAAACATTTATCTAACATTTTTGACAGAGGCTCAGTATAAAGATGAGTGAAAACGATCATTAAATCAACATATTCGATAGAAACTCACTCTAAAGAGAAGTGAAAATCAATAAGTTCATAATCAGGCCCCTCATACAAACATCACTCATGTGCATGTATATATCTATCGCTCATCGGGCTAGCCTCTCAATCACTCGTGACTCAACTCCTACCAATCAGCGCTCACACTCAGCACTCACACTCAATAGGTATCATATAGTAACCGCTACGGCGTGCAACCCGATCCATATATCACTGCGGCATGCAGCCCGATCCATATATATAGTCGACTATGTTCACTGGGGGTGTGCAGACTCTAGAGGAGATCCTACAGCCCAAATGCTATATCGTTGCGACGTGTAGCCCGATCCAACATATCACTGCGGCATGCAGCCCGATCCATATATATATATATATATATATATATATATATTGTTGCGGCGTGCAGCCCAATCCATAAATATATAATCCTCACGACCAGGCCCTCGGCCTCTCTCATTCATTAACCTCACAATCAGACTCTCGGTCTATCTCAGCCATCAACCTCACAATCAGACCCTCGGTCTATCCCAGTCAACAACCTCACAATCACTCGGACCATCAGTAAAACAGGGAACTTAGCCCAAATAGTTTTCACATTTTTAAGAAATAAAGTGATAAAACCATATCTAAACAATAAATAGGTAAAACATGACTAAGGATATGCTTTTAAAACAAATAGAGTGAGAAAAAATAGTGAAAGTGCCCCTAAGGGTCTCAGTAGGTCGGCGCAAGGCCCCAAACATGGCATACAACCCAAAATATAATATAAATCTCTAGAACATGGAATATCACAAGATTTAAAATCAAATACGCGACTTAACAGTCGTATGGGACGGACCAAGTCACAATCCCTAATGGTGCACAACTCCACGCTCGTCATCTAGCATGTTTGTCACCTCAAAGTAACACAATGATGTGTAATCCGGGGTTTCAAACCCTCAGGATAGTATTTACAATCATTACTTACCTCGATCCGGTCCAAACTCTAGCCCGCGATGTCTTTGCTCATAGTAGACCTCCGGATGCTTCAAATCTAGCCACAATCTGTACATAATCATTAAAATATGCTAAGGGAACAAAGCACACTCGAAAATATCCAATTTGCATCAAAAATCCTGAGATTGCTCAAACCCGGCCCCTGGGCCCACGTCTCGGAATTCGTCAAAACTCATAAATCCGACAACCCATTCAACCACAAGTCCAAGCATACCAAAATTTTTAAATTCCGATAACAATTTGGCCTCCAAATCTTCAAATCTTATTTTCAAATCCCTAGGTCCAAATCCCCAATTTACACCTCAAAAACATGTAATCTAGTCGGATTATTCGATGATAATTCAATATTATGGAGTACAAATGATTACAAGTGACTTACCTCAAAATTTCCCATGATTTCTTTCTAAAAAATTTCCCCAAGCCGCGTTCTTTCACAAAAAAACGTGAAAATAAGCAAAAAAAAATTAGAAAGCATTAATAACCCGATTCTGGTCGCTAAAAGACTCATTCCCGTCGCTAAAAGTGCCAAATCAGGTCGCTAAAGGTGCGCACCAGATCCTGCTGCACCAGCAATATTTATTTTCACTAAAAAGGCTCTAACTCCACCATACGAACCCGAAATTCGATGATTCTTCTTCTTATGAGTCACAAATAATGATATGAACATAGTCCTTCAATCGAAACTCAATTCGGTTCTCGTTTGCTCAATGCAATACCCATTTCGCTCGTTAAACAATTAACACATGTTTCGCGAAAACCCAATCGCGACTTGATGAAATTAGACCAAACTTTTCAGATCACTCCTATAATTCATTATCAAAATTTCGGAAGTATCGAAATCAAATTTTGATCTCTAGAACTAAAAATGGACTTTTGGATTATTACATGCTTATGCTCAAAACGACAAAAATCTTCCAAAAACTTATCCGAGACTCATGGAGCCCCGACAAAACATGCCAACACACCCCATAACATAATTCAAACTTCTTCCAACCTTCGGAATGCTCAAAACAAAATCAAAACATCAAATCACCCTCGGATTCAAGCCTAAGAATTCCAAAACTTCCAAATTCTGAATTCGATCAAAAAGTCTATCAAACCTCGTCCGAATGACCTGAAATATTTCACACACATCACAAATGACACAACGGACCTACTCCCATTTCCGAAATTCCATTCCGACCCCAACATCAAAATTTTCACTACCGGCCGAAAAATGCCAAATTTCTAATTTCGCCAATTCGAACCTAAATCTACCACAGACCACCAAAATACATTCCGGATGCGCTCCCAAGTCCAAAATCACCTAATGGAGTTAACCAAATTATAGAAATCCAAATCCGAGATCGAATACTAAAAAGTCATAACTTGGTCAAACCTTTCAAATTTAAAGCTTCAAGCTGAGAATTGTTCTTCCAAACCTATTTTGATTATCCTGAAAACCAAAACCGACGATTTGCATTGATTATAATACATAATACGGGGCTAGTCATGCCCGAGAACTAGCGAGCAAAGTGCAAAAGCTCAAAACGACCGGTTGGGTCGTTACAGCCTCCCCCACTTAAACATACGTTCGTCCTCGACCGTGCCCATAGTTATTTTAAAAGCCAACCAATCGCTGAATAACTTTACCATGCATATACTCGGGGTGATCCCACGTCACCCTATCTCATATAGGTCCGATAACATAATGAAACTGCATTTTTCACATTCCAACCTAGCCAATAAGCTTTAAAGCCACATTTCCACTTCGAACATCATTCACAAGATCAGAATCTCACATCTATATTCTGAATAAGCCCGAACTAGCTGTATCAAGCCATAACCGCAATCCAAGATGAAAATCACATGATATACCGCATTACTCAAACACTCATAGCAATAACTTCTAATCACAACAGCTGATCAAACAACCCAATTCCGGTAATAAACCTCTTATCAAACCAAAGCCTCATTCCAACACTTTCGTATATTTCCAATGATGAATGAAACATGCAGAAAGTCATAACCATTCCTCGAATCAACCAGTCATGGAGCTCCCTCTCTTTTGGCAAGGACCATAGTAAATTTTTAAGCCGAATCCCGATATTATCCTTCCAACATGCTGAAATCGAATTCGATAGTATTCATTCTAGATCTCAATGACCTCATCTCATCCAACACAAATACTATAGTAACATGACACATCTATACAATTTAAAGCCACAACCCGTGCGACTCGTGCACTAATAAGCAACAGTCTAAATGTACTCAAATCATGGAAAAATAACTCAAATGAGAGAGCTGTACCGCAAGCTCACCAGTACCACCACAACACAATGCTGAGAACCCATCACCCTTCATTGAACCAGAACACATGAATCTAACCCGAAGGATCATACCTCTACATAACTTCGCTGCAATGCAGGACCCTATCCAAACACTGGTCCACATAAGACACCTCGAGTCACCATGCCCAAAATCATCAACCAAGCCAATTTGATGCCTAGCACCCAAAAAGTGAATCACCATAACCATGGAGAAGTAAATGACGCAATGCCACACTCGTCTGGAGGAACATATCCAATGTGCAACAAATCATGCAACACCCAAATACCCGTCTCATTCAAATCCGGCTATAAAGCCCAACTGAAACCGCACCATTTGTGCATAAAACCACCAAATCTCAAATCCTCGTAACATAGGAGAGTAACTCATAGATCACGAATAAGCTTAACAACAATCGAATGGCACATCTCTCAACAATAGCAGTTCACAGTAAACAAATCTGACCAGGTGCAGAACACACATCCATGTTGGACCTACCAATGAACCCCAAATCAACTCTGGTCACCCACAATAGATAATTAACTCTTTGAAGGTTCACAATGACTGAATCATAGCACATACTACCCTCTGACCAACCATAGCTATTTTCTCACGGTCCACAACTACAAAGCCATCTAATCACAGAAACTCTCATTCTCCCAATCCATAAAGCACACGAATCACCATATCTGATCCCAGCTACACTGCCCGAACATCTAACACACATCTGATACTCGATCATTCCACGAGGGATACTCCTATAATTCTTCTGTGCTACCAAGCCAACTTGAATATCGACAGTCGATCTAATAAGAGAGTGCATATCATTAATTCAAACACATTGCCCTTTTTTGAAGTTTATACCCTTATCAAGACACACCATTTAGTAATATCATTTACCTAGTCATCTGAAACTGTCGTGCTGTCTAAGAATTTATGAACTTCCTTTCAGAACTGAACTGTGACCTTACACATGCCAATCTCAACCCTACACAACATACCACATATACCATGCCATCCTATGCTAAATATGAGAACTTTATAATCCCTTCTGAGCCACAATCAGATATATACTCAACTACTCAAGAACTTTCCATTTGATCCCCTCTAGGAGAAAATCACTATACATCCTATGCTCCTCATGACAGCAGAAATTATACATCTCTAACCATGGTAGAAACTATCAAGAACTTTACGAATCCCCTTTTGCACAAAACCGAACCATCAGAACTGACTCCTTCTAACTCAACCAAGCTACACAAGCAATCAAAACCTCAGAGTATTGCCACGAAACACCTATGGAAACCCACTAGTTCATAAGCACTCAAGAACCGATCATATCCATTACCATGCCAATACGGCCTACTACCAAGCTATCCCAAATATCCGAGTTTCCTTTTTGATTTATCTTCAAATTGATACTCTTTCTTAATTTAACACCACAATTCCTCAACCTAGACTCACCATACGAGACCCAAGCATAAAACCACACTGTCTAAGGCTCATAAGCCACTGAGAACTCTCTTAAATGTTTCCAAAAGCACCACGTTCAAAATACCTACCCCGAAGGGACTTCCTGCGAATCTGGAACCATTACATTCTTAATACTGATATATAGAATCCCATAGTTAATGTAGAAAGTACCACAAGTCTTGACATCTTCCAAATGAAAACTCAGTTCCTAACCACTTATACAACTTTAAAATACCCAATTGTTACATGTAGAATCTTGAACACATTAGGACCATTCTCGAGAGTCATTCACTCTATTCAAACATCAATTAGTCTGATCAAATGAACCAAACAACCCGTTCCTCATTGGCACTCCGACACCGCAGAATGTAACCTCATCCCAATACAACCAAGCAACTTCATGCTCTATGCACCGAGCATTCTTGCCAACAATAACTCAAGACATCCCGTGATTCTCACACACCTATGAAGCATAATATAACCTTCGTCAAAATTTTTCTTTACCCGATCCATCTTTGGTCTCAACCTTCGTAGGCCATAACTGATTTATCCGAATGTCTCAAATCGGAACCAATATAGCACATAACCGTGCAATCGCTTAATCAATAGTAGACTCCCCCACTTGGCTTGGAGCCGTAGACAAAACACACACAATAACTCATAACGCATATACTCTATTGCTGCCACAATACCATAGTGAGATTAAACTCAAACCTTCATAAGCTCGTGAAACACAGACCATCTGGTACCTTGAATCTTCTGTAAATCTAGCATTCATCCTTGCAACAGTCAATCCCACTCTCTTAAGCGACTCAAAATTCAAATTTCAACACTTATATTTCACTTGTAAATGAGACCTTCTAAAACACACATAAAGATCACACAACCTCGGAACACTTCGCAGGAGATAACCCACCTGCCTTGTCTTCAACTAACATTTCTGTATACCTTCCACCGTCATAAACATTATGTAGTCACTTAGGCTTTCTAAGTCTGAACTCATACCGCAACATAAAATTTACTTCACTCCCAACTAAGACACATGAAAAGACTCTTCGCACACCCATAACTCGGGGCTATACCTCAAATCAAGATGAAAATCAAGCACCTAATAGTTCTTCTATCCTCCAGCAGACCCTCCTCGTCGCTTCCAATTCATAAGAATACATCTCGCAGTCACAACATACTCATCACATAACCATGCAACCGTCACTTCCACTAATAGGGACACTACCGAACATATCAGTTCGAAGGCACTTGCTCACACAATTAGCACCTCGGTGCTCAAGCTATAGGCAAAGATCCGGCCTCAAGTCCTCCAGACTAGCCCAACATCAACTCACAGAGATCATGTCTCGCCCCTCGAACGGGGAATCACAAGCCATCGATGCACATCTGATACTGAGTGCTCATGCACATATACGAACGCGTGGAAGGAATTCAAGAGTTACATTTCAAGCTGAATCAAGGACGCACGATAAGAATTCAAGAATGTGAAGTTTTTCCTAAAGGTTCTGCAGCCTCTCGAGGATAAATATAGACGTCTCTGTACCAATCCGCGAGACTCTACTAAACCTGCTCATGACTCATAAGACCTATGTAACCTAGGCTCCGATACCAACTTGTCACGACCCCAACCCGGACCTGGTCGTGATGGCACCTCTCATGAAGACAAGGCCAGCCAACACAATTCCCCAAGTAAACCATTTTTTATTAAAAGTTATTTTTATACTATTTATAAACCGTTAATCTCATAATGAACATTTAAAAGAAAAATGCAGAATAATTACACAAGCCCGACAAGGGGGTGTCACTAGTCATGAGCATCTACCAAGGTCTGAATACAACAAAACAGTAAAATGTAGTAAGTACATAAATGAAAATGAGAGGAAGGAAGCGCTGCTACGAACGTCGTGCAGCCACCTTGCTAACTCTAATGACTCCATGTCTGAGCAACCAACACTCGCTACCTTGTTCCGAAATACCTGAATCTGCACACGAGGTGCATGGAGTAATGTAAGTACTCCAACCCAATAAGTAATAAGAGTAAATAAAGACTGAGCAGTAGGAAACAATGAATCCGCATTTAAGTTAAACTCAATAAGCACACAGGATGCTAAATCAGAATACGAGTCAATCGCCTCTTTTAAAATCCAGCTTTTGGTAAAAATCATTTAAAATGCCTTCCGGCAGATTCAGTAGGGGTTAAATAACATTTTTAATAAAAGAGCTAAAAACCATAATCGGTCCCTCGGGCAAAACATAGTTCGTAAATAGCCCCTCGAGCAAAACAGGAGTCATAAACACCTCCTAACAAGAAAATCTCAGTGGAAATAACAAAAGCCAAATCAGTGATTAAGTTCTGAACATCTCATAAACCCCATCTTAAATGAAAGTTGTTTAAAAATATTTATCTAACATTTCCCACAGAGGCTCAGTATAAAGATGAGTGAAAACGGTCATTAAATCAACATATTCGATTGAAACTCACTCTAAAGAGAAGTGAAAATCAATAAGTTCACAATCAGGCCCCTCATGCAAACATCACTCATGTGCATGTATATATCTATCGCCCATCGGGCTAGCCTCTCAGTCACTCGTGACTCAACTCTTATTAATCAGCGCTCACACTCAGCACTCGGGCTCATTAGGTACCATATAGTAAACGTTGTGGCGTACAGCCCGATCCATATATATAGTCGACTGCGCTCACTGGGGGTGTGCAGACTCCGGAGGGGCTCCTACAGCCCAAGCGATATATCGTTGTGGCGTGTAGCCCGATCAAACATATCGCTGCGGCGTGCAACCCGATCCATATATATATATATCTATATCGATGCGGCGTGCAGCCCGATCCATATATATATATATATATAATCCTCACAACCAGGCCCTCGGCCTCTCTCAGTCATTAACCTCACAATCAGACTCTCGGTCTATCTCAGTCATCAGCCTCACAATCAGACCCTCGGTCTATCTCAGTCATCAACCTCACGATCACGTGGACCATCAGTAAAACAGGGAACTTAGCCCAAATAATTTTCACATTTTTAAGAAATAAAGTGATAAAACCATATTTAAACAATAAACAGGTAAAACATGACTGAGGATATATTTTTAAAATAAATAGAGTGAGTAAAAATAGTGAAAGTGCCCCTAAGGGTCTCAGTAGGTCGGCACAATTCCCCAAACATGGCATACAACCCAAATTATAATATAAATCTCTAGAACATGGAATATAATAAGATTTAAAATCAAATACGCGACTTAATAGTCGTACGGGACGGACCAAGTCACAATCCCTAACGGTGCACAACTCCACGCTCGTCATCTAGCGTGTTCGTCACCTCAAAGTAACACAACGATGTGTAATCTAGGGTTCAAACCCTCAGGACAGTATTTATAATCATTACTTACCTCGATTCGGTCCAAACTGTAGACCGCAATGCCTTTTCCCCCATGAATCGACCTCCGGAGGCTCCAAATCTAGCCACAATCAGTACATAATCATTAAATATGCTAAGGGAACAAAGCCCGCTCGAAAATATCCAATTTGCATCAAAAATCTCGAGATTGCTCAAACCTGGCCCCTGGGCCCACGTCTCGAAATTCGGCAAAACTCATGAAATCCGACAACCCATTCAACCACGAGTCCAAGCATACCAAAATTTTTCAATTCTGATAACAATTTGGCCTCCAAATCTTCAAATCTTATTTTCAAATCCCTAGGTCCAAATCCCCAATTTACACCTCAAATCATGTAATCTAGTCGGATTATTCGATGATAATTCAATATTATGGAGTACAAATGATTACAAATGATTACAAATGACTTACCTCAAGATTTCCCATGATTTCTTGCTCAAAAATCACCTCAAGTCGCGTTCTTTCACCAAAAAACGTGAAAATGAGCAAGAAAACAGAACAGCATTTAACCCGATTATGGTCGCTAAAAGACCCATTCTCGTCGATAAAAGTTCCAAATCTGGTCGCTAAATGTGCGCACCAGATCCTGCTGCATCAGCAATATTTATTTTCACTAAAAAGGCTCTAACTCCACCAAACGAACTCGAAATTCGATGATTCTTATTCCTCTGAGTCACAAATAATGATACGAACATAGTCCTTCAATCGAAATTCAATTCGGAGCTCGTTTGTTCAGTGCGATATCTATTTTGCTCGTTAAACAATTAACACATGCTTCGCGTCAAAAACCCAATCGCGACATGATGAAATTAGACCAAACTTTCTAGATTACTCCTATAATTCATTATCAAAATTTTGGAAGTCTTGAAATCAAATTTCGATCTCTAGAACTAAAAATGGACATTTGGATCATTACATGTTTATGCTCAAAACGGCAAAAATCTTCCAAAAACTCTTCCAAAACTTATCTGAGACTCATGGGACCCCGACCAACCATAACACACCCCATAACATAATTCAAACTTGTTCTAACCTTCGGAACACTCAATACAACATCAAAACATCAAATCACCCTCGGATTCAAGCCTAAGAATTCCAAAACTTCCGAATTCTGAATTTGATCAAATAGTCTATCAAACCTCGTCCGAATGACCTAAAATTTTTCACACACATCACAAATGACATAACGGACCTACTCCCATTTCCAAAATTCCATTCCGACCCCGATATCAAAATTTTCATTGCCGGCCGGAAAATGTCAAATTTCTAATTTCGCCAATTCGAACCTAAATCTACCAAGGACCTCCAAAATACATTCCGGACGCGCTCCCAAGTCCAAAATCACCTGATGGAGTTAACCAAATTATAGAAATCCAAATCCGAGATCGAATATTAAAATTCATAACTTGGTCAAACCTTTCAAATTTAAAGCTTCAAGCTGAGAATTGTTCTTCCAAATCTATTCTGATTATCCTGAAAACCAAAACCGACGATTTGCATTGATCATAATACATCATACGGGGCTAGTCATGCCCGAGAACTGGCAAGCAAAGTGCAAAAGCTCAATACGACCGGTCGGGTCGGTACAGCTCTACTCTTTAACTACTATATAAACTCTCTTATTTAACTTATTAACACACGAACAGTAGTTCAGAATCCACACACATACGCTCAAACTCTCTATTTTTCTTTGCTACTTGTGCTGATTGTTGGCCTAGCCGGCTGAAAGCCAAGGCTAGACAGTAGATTTGCACCTGCTTCTTTCATATTCTGCATTTTTCTTCTTTAACTAGTATGTCTCTAGTTAAATTCTGAATATATGTCACGACCCTAAATCCGGACCTGGTTGTGATGGCGCCTCTCGTGAAGACAAGGCGAGCCGACACATTCCCATTTCAATCTTAAGCAATAAAATAATAAGTATTAAATCGTAAACATGATAAAATCTCAAAAATAAGCAGTTAACGGTATAATTTGCGGAAAAACAAACCCAACATAGCCCAATACCGGGGTGTTACTAGTCATGAGAATCTACTAAGATCTGAATACAACTAGAGTCAAAAATGTACTAAATACAGTCTAATGAAATCGAGAGGGAGAAAAGCAGTGATGCGAACGTCGGGCAGCTACCTTGGTAAACTCTGATGACTCTGCCTCTGAGCAACCAATACCCGCTACCAGGTTCAGAAATACCTGAATCTGCACACAAGCAGTGAGTACTTCCAACTCAGTGAGTAATAAAAATAAATTAAGACTGAGTGATAGGAAATCACGAAGAGTACATCAACATGCTGTATAGAAGTAGTACAAAACCAGTAAGAAAGCAATGAAGTTAAGAAATCTCTTAAGCACCTTAGCTCAGTTTAAACTTCTTCAAAAATGGCTTTTCAACACTTAAGGAATTGAATGCAAGCAATTAGAACAGATAAGAATAAAAGATCTGCCCCCCGGTCACAATTACACAATTAAACAGGTACATGACAGGTAAATAAGAAATATATGTACATAAAGGTTCGTCCCTCAGGTACAATGTCAACAAATCCGCCTGCCAGGCAATATCTCAGAACAATACCAGCCCATCGAGCTATATCTCGCATCACAATGGGTACCCGCGCTCACTGGGGGTGTGCAGACTCCTGGAGGGGCCCCTTACGGCCCAAGCGCAATATCAAGCCATCTCGTGGCATCATAAACAGGCTCTCGGCCTCATATTAATATCAAGCCACCTCGTGGCATACAATCTCAGGCCCTCGGCCTCATTATCATAATCAGTATATCACTGTTGCGGCATGCAGCCCGACCCAAAAGTGTCCTCACAATACAGGCCCTCGGCCTTACTCAGTCAGAATCTCATAAGCCCCTCAGGCATCAGTAAAATATGAAGTTCAGCTCAAAATATCTTTAAAATATCATTTAAGGTATTTAAAACCGATTAACATAGCTGAGTTTTGAAAATAATAAAATATGGCATGACTGAGCATAAGTATAAAATCAAACAGTGAGGAAAATATCATTACAATCCCCTAAGGGTTCAAACAGTTGGCACGAAGCCCAAATATGGTATTTAGCCCAAAGTATAATAATATCAAACAATTAGCTACCAAATATACAGAAAAATAGTCATTCGGGATGGACTAAGTCGCAATCCCCAACAGTGTATGACCCCACGCTCGTCATCTAGCGTGTGCATCACCTCAACACAGCCGAATGTTATGTAATCCGGGGTTTCGTACCCTCAGAACAACATTTAAAATTATTACTCACCTCGAACTAGCCCGAAAAGCTACTCTACAACACGCTTGCCTCTCGACCTAACTTCAGGGTGCTCCAAATCTACCAAGTTCAGATTTTTATCATCAAATTATGCTAAGCGAATGAATTCCAATTGAAAAATATCGATTTTAAGCACAAACCCCGAAATCAGTCAAAATCTGACCCCCAGGCTCGCATTCCGGAATTGGACAAACTTTATATCAAAATGTTCTTCATCATCTCACGAGTCCGTACATATAAAGAACTTGAAAATTGGAGTTCGTTTAACCCCTCAAATCGTCCCTAGAAGGTCTCATAATCTCAAGCCCTAACTCCACCTTTTCACTTTGAAATCATCAATCAAATCCCAAAAACGAAGACGGATTCATGAAATACAATTAAAATCGAGTACAGAACACTTACCCCAGTCCCTATGGTGAAAATCGCCCAAATCCGAGCTCCCCAACTCAAAATATGACCGAATGAACAAACCCTAATTATATATATATTTCTGCCAGCTATTCTGCCTCGCTTCTCGTGCCAAAGAATTCTGAAACTCGTATTTTATGCCTCCAATGGATTTCTTGGGAAATGATAGTCAAGTTAGGCTATTGAATCACTCAATTTGACAATATAATGAATGAGATATGTAGGTTTTAATATTTGCAAATAGTGTAGATTTTTAAATACGCCGTCAGTGATAATTTCGTAATTAAATTGAAAAAAATCTAGAAACCTAATTCTTAGTAAAATGACCATAAAATCCTCATACGATGTCCAAATTCTATGATTCTTTTTTCTACGGGTCCGTAATTACGATACAGATCTAATACTTTAATTAAAAAAGAAATCGGAGCTCATTTGTTCAATATGATATCATTTATGCTTGAAGAAACGATGTCGAAACATAAGAAAAACGAGCACAACACAACCCAAACCTATTCGAACTCACCTGAGGCCCTCGGGACCTCAACCAATAATTCCAACAAATCATATATCACTATCCAAACTTAGTCGAACCACCGGAACACCCAAAACAACACCAAAACACCAAATCAACCTCGAATCCAAGCCTAAGAACTTCTAAACTCCTAAATTCCACCAATGACGCTGAAACTATCCAAAACAACTCCAATTGACCTGAAATTTTGCAGACATATCCAAAATGACATTACGAACCTGTTCCAACTGTCGAAATTCCATTCCGACCCCGATAGCCTATTTTCCACTACCGACCAGAAATTGCCAAAAACTAACTTTCGCCAATTCAAGCCTAATTCTACACCGGACATCACAAATATATTCTGGACACACTCCTAAGTTCCAAATCACCTAAAAAATCTAACCAAATCATAAAATTTCCAATCCGAGATCATATACAAATAAGTCAAAACTTGGTCAAACCTTTCAAATTTCAAATTTCAAGCTTCAAACTGAGAACTGTTCTTCTAAATTCATTCTGATCACCCTGAAAACCAAAACTAACGATTTACATAAGTTATAATACACTACACGGGGCAAGTCATGCGCGAGAACTGGCGAGCAAAGTGCAAAAGCTCAAAACAACCGGTCGGGTCGTTACAATACACCCATGTTTATTCCTGCATTAGTTACTCAACTTGTTTCTCTATTTGTTGTTATTAAGCATGTCTAAATTATGCCTTATGTGTAATCAACATGTCTAATTTCACTTAGTTCTTTGATACATGCCTAGCATGTTTACTTAGTTCCCTTACCCTCTCCCTTTTAATGGGTATGACTATGTAGTTACTTAGTTTTCTAGTGCATTCAATTAGTACTGATTGTATGTCCTATGTTGTTCAACACCTCTGTCTTCAACATGATCTGCTACATCCATTCTCTATGTCTTAACTTACTAGAACCATGATTAACCTGATTCAGTAGACTCCTAGTGTTTCTGTACATTTGCTATATCAATTGCTTCCCTGATTATGTGGTTTCACCCCTATATGTGCACAATCCCCTTCACCCTTGTTTGTATGTCTACTTGTTGAGTGAATCTAGGTACTCTATGATCAATTAGGTTGTTTGTTGAGTATGCTTTCTTCAAGATGATTTCAAAACTACTGCTTTTACTCCTAGTATTCTTCTCAAAATCTGGTCACTCCTAGTATCTTTTAAAAAACTGTTTCTAAATCTCTTTTACTTCTAACTATTTTACTAAGTCTTTCAACACTATGTCCAACACTCTCATCCTACTCTTAGATTATTAAGTTCTGCCCCTCTGGTATGTGTACTGCTTAGGGATCCTTGATATCTCTCTGAACTCTCGCATACCATGGTTGGCCCTTCTACACTGCACATAACCAGTCCCTATTTGAGAAAGGTCTTGGTGTGAGCACTACATGGGATCCTTGAGGTCCTTAGGGAACTCTGACACACCTGGACACTTGTTGGCTATGAATTTCTAGGCATTTGAGACTACGTTGAAGGTCTGGTACTCCGAGGTTTATTTTGGGCCTGCTTCAGGCTTTCTATAGTATAAATATACTTCTCATTTATGTAATTTATGCAATCCTGGTCTGTAATAATTCTTTGTAAAAAGATATTGAGGTAACTAGTAAAAAAGGGAGGGTAGCTATATGATTCTATGGGGTAAACTGGGTATAAACCATGTTTTAGGTTCTACATTATGTTGAGTTGCTGTAAAAAACATGTTCTAGGTTTGTGTGATGCATCAGATATCATGCTTTAGGATTTCTATTATTATTTTCATTAAACCATGCTAAATTTGTGCATTAGATACCCTGTCTTTGGACAATCATGTTTTACTGCTTCTGCATATTACATGTTATAGTTCATCACTTCACTTCTGATTCTGCATAAGTCGCTACGCTTAGAAATCCTGATATTAAGTTAGTAATACTGCTTAAACAAACGACCATCTCTATGTGCATTAGTAATCCTTCCTCAGGACTCTGTTTGCATTTGCTTTAAATCATGTCTATATTGCTTAAATAAATAACTTGTCTATAAAAGGGTTTAAAATAGTCCCAACACATAGATATCATGTCCTACTGTTAACATGCCTAAAATCAGTTTTGTCACTTAGATTAGCATGCCTATAGGATAAAATAACTTCAAATTGTTTAAGTGGTTGCTAGATCATGACTGCATATACATGCCTAGGCAAGCCTTAAGCCGTTAGATAACTGTGAAATCAGGTTCTGTTCATGTATGAAATTGTCCAGGCTTAACAGGTTATAAAACCAGTAGGCAAACTGGTTAGGATTCTGCCACTTCCCTTAAAACAAACGTTGCATGTTTTGTTCTGTAATATTCATCTAGATATCATGTTCCTAGGCTTTCTGAATTTCTTTAAATCAGTTATTTGAGACGTGCTGCTTATTTTCCTATGTATATGTGGAGGTAAATATGAGCCTTTTATCTACTTCCTTAATTGACAGTCCTATGTGTTATTTGTTGTTGCCTAGACTTTTCCCCTTTTAAATATCTTAGGATTGTCTAGAACTACCTAAGTCTAGAGGTCCTAAACTCCTCCGGGACCACAAGGAAGGGACGGGTAAAGCACGCTTAGAGTTCATTAATTAAACTCGCGTATAACCACTAAGGGGAGGGTAATGGGTAGTAAGAAGATATGATAACCTGCACGTTAATGTCATATATATCCCCTCTAGTTTAGGAGGATTACCGAGCATTGCACAGATTGATCCTATAGGCTAATCAACTTAGGACTTCCCTTTCCCAATTCACATATGTGTTTAAACTGTCTAAACCTCCTTGATCATATATGTATCTAGATTGTGTAAAGTACCTTGATTTGCAAATATGTGTTGAGACTGCTTACTTGCTAATTGACTAATTCACATAGTTTACGTTCGGCCAGGATCCACCGTTGTGGACCGCGAGGGGTGCCTAACACCTTCCCCTCAAGGTTACTTTGAGCCCTTACCCTAATCTCTGGTAATGCAAACTGGTTACATGAGTTAATTACTCTAGGTGCCTTAGCGTACCTTAATTCGTCAGGTGGCGACTCTTCAAACACCCAATTCCCAAAAGGAAACGAGTTGTTCCCCATGAATGTCAAAACTCGGACCTCCCCGCGAAGGGAAAAACAGGGCGCACAATTCCCTCCTTCAATTGGGCTATGCATGCAGAATTGTCTTCATATAATATTGTGGGTCTTTTATCGCATTCCAAACCACATCTTTCTCGAATAAAATGAATTATTGATCTCAACCATATGCATTCCCTACTTGCTTCATGAATAGTTATTATATCAGCATGATTTGAAGAAGTATCAACAATAGATTGCTTTGTGGAGCGCGATGATATGACAGTACCTACATATGTAAATATGTACCCGGTTTGAGATCAAGCTTTGTGGAGATCAGATAAATAACCTGCATCTGCATAACCAACAAAATCCGCACTATCTTTGTTAGCATAAAACAAACCCATATCAAGAGCTCTCTTTAAATATCACAATATATGTTTAATCTCGTTCCAATGTCTCCATGTCGGAAATGAACTATATCTTGCTAGTAAATTAACAAAAAATGCTAAGTCCGGCTTTGTAGCATTAGCAAGATATATTAGTGCACCAATTGCACTGAGATAGGGTATTTTGGGACCAAGGATTTCCTCATCCTTTTCTGGAGGTCAGAACAAATCCTTATTTACTTCAAGTGATCGTAAAACCATTGGTTTACTCAATGGGTACGCTTTGTCCATGTAAAATCATTTTAAAGCCCTTTCCATATAGGCAGATTGATGGATAAAGATTACATCTGCTAAATGTTCAATTTGCAGACCAAGACAAAGTTTTGTCTTTCCAAGATCTTTCATCTCAAATTCTTTATTAAGATACTCAATTACCTTCTGGAGCTCTTCTGGAGTTCCAACAAGATTTATGTCATCAACATAAAAAACAAGTATAACAAATTCTGAAACCATTTTCTTTATAAAAATACATGGACAAATTACATCATTTTTCAGCAAATATCCACTAAGGCGATTACACTACATGCGCCCAAATTGCTTTGAACCGTACAAAGATCTTTGTAATCTGATTGAGTACATTTTTCGAGATTATGGATATGCTTCATGCATTTTAAATCCTTCAGGGATTTTCATAAAATTTCATTATCAAGTGAACCGAGATAAGTTGTAACTACATCCATTAGATGTATTTCAAGCTTTTCATGTAGTGCTAAACTGATGAGATATCGAAATGTTATGGCATCCATAGCAGTTGCATATGTTCCATCAAAATCGACTCCAGGTCATTGTAAGAATCCTTTTGCAACAAGGCAAGCTTTTTATCTTTCAACTTCATTTTTATCATTCCTTTTTCGCACAAAAACCCACTTATGGCCAGTTGGCTTTATACCAGCAGGTGTTTGGACTGCTGGTCCAAAGACTTCTCTTTTAGCAAGTGACTTCAATTATGATTGAATTGCCTCTTGCCATTTTAGCCAATCAGATCTTTGTCGACATTCTTCAATAGATTGGGGTTTAATATCCTTACTATCTTGCATAATATTAAGTGCAACATTATATGCAAAAATATTATCCACCACTATTTCAGATCGATTTAAATTAATCCTATCACCGGAAGAAGTTATTAAAAGTTTTTTACTCACTTGAACTTCAGGTTCATTGATTTCTTCAGGAATCTCAAAACTAATCAGATCTTGACTCTCTTCAAGAAATCCATTCATAGTATCATTTTGATTATTTGTCGATTTTCTTTATCGGGGATTTTGATCCTTAGAACCCAAAGGCCTACCACGCTTCAAGTGTGTTTTAGGTTCACTAGCTCTCATGCTAGTAGATGGTCCTACTAGGACATCAATTCGGATAGGCACATTCTCTGCAAGGATATGTGACTTAGTTATCCTTTTCAAATCAGTAAATGCGTTTGGCATTTGATTTGCTATATTCTGTATGATCTTCTGGACCTCCTGATTACATGTAGGGGTACTGGATCAAAGTGAGATAATGATGAAACTTTCCACACAATTTCTCTTTTGATTTCCTTTTTCTCTTCCCCTAATTATGGGAAAATTATTTTATCAAACCAACAATATGCAAATCGAGCAGTAAATAAATCTCCTATCAATGGTTCAAGATAGCGAATAATAGAGGGTGATTAAAATCCAACATATATTCTTATCCTTCTCTGTAGTCTAATCTTAATGTGTTGTGGTGGTACTACTGGCACATATACATCACATCCAAAAATTCGTAGATGGGCAATATTTGGTTCATGACCAAAAACTAATTGTGACAAAGAATATTTATTATAATGTGTCGGTCTGAGACGGATAAGTGATGGTGCATGCAAGATAGCATGGCCCCAAACAGTAGTGGGCAATTTCGTTTTCATAAGTAGTGGTCTTGCTATCAATTGCAGGCGATTAATCATGACTCTGCAAGACCATTTTGAGTATGATCATAAGCTAAGATGTTCAACTTTTATTCCAACTGATAGACAATAATAATCAAAAACTTGAGATGAGAACTCTCCAGCATTATCAAGGCGAATCGCCTTTATAGGATAATATGGGAATTATGCCCTTATTCGAATTAATTGGGCTAGTATCTTTGCAAATGCCAGGTTGCGAGATGTAACGACCCGAACGGTCGTTTTGAGCTCTAGCACGTCGTTCAAAAGTTTGAGGCCAAGAGCAGCTTCACTTCAGGTATTAAGATTTATACGCGTGGTTGGAATTGAATTCCGGGAAATTCGGAGTTGATTTGGAGAAAGAATTCTCATTTCGGAAGCTTTAAGTTGAAAGAATTGACTAAGATTGAATTTTTGAGTAAACGAACTTGGAATCGGGATTCGAAGGTTTTAGCAAGTTCGTATGATGATTTCGGACTTGGGCATATGTCCGGATCGGGTTTTGGAAGTCCCGAGAACGTTTCGGCACCTATTGTGGAAGTTGGCATTTTTGAAAGAATTTCATAAGTTTGGGTTGAAGTGCATATCTGTGTTATCGATGACCGTTTGGGATTCCAAGTCTGGGAATAGCTCCGTAAGGTGATTCTGGTGTTGGTAGCGCAAACGGAAGTGAATTCGGAGGTCCGTGGGTCATTTTGGAGTCATTTGGCTAAAGTTAGAAAATTGAAGGTTTTTGAGAAGTTTCAGAGAGAGTTCACTTTTTGATATTGGGGTCGAATTCCGATTCTGGAAGTTGGAGTAGGTCCGTAATATCGAATGTGACTTGTGTGCAAAATTTGAAGTCATTCCGGAATGATTTTTGTAAGGTTTAAGACACTTAGTCTCTTTTAAGGAAGCTTAAGTTGGAAAAGTCAACCGGATATTGACTTATGTGTTAGAGGGCTCGGATGTGAGTTCTAATGGTTCGGTTAGCTTCGCTAGGTGATTTATGACTTAGGAGCGTGATCGGAAGGAGTTTTGGAGGTTCCTAGTAGATTTAGGCTTGAATTGGCAAAGTTGATATTTTTGGTGTTTTCCGGTTGATAGGTGAGATTTTGATATGGGGGTCAGAATGGAATTTCGAGAGTTTCAGTAGTTCTGTTGTGTCATTTGGGATGTGTGTACAAAATTTCATGTCATTCGGACGTGGTTTGGTTGGGTTTTTGATCAAAAGAGTAATTTAGAAGATTTTGAAATTCTTAGGCTTGAATCCGATACGAATTTGGTGTTGTGATGTTTTGAGCGTTTTGAAGGTTGGAACAAGTTTGAATGATGTTATGTGATATGTTGGCATATTTGGTTGAGGTCCCAGTGGCCTCGGGTGAGTTTTGGGTGGTTAAACGGACTATTTCATCTTTGGAAAAATTGCAGATTTTTTTTATCTTCAGCTGTGCACCAGAAAATTTCTGGTGCGAGGAGTCCAGTTTGGAAGCTCATATCTTGCAATCTATAAGGAATCCAAACAATTACAAAACACAAAAGTTGTAGCCCTTGGATTCTAGTTTCCAGAAAGGTAAACCATCTATGATTTGGATATTCTCTCATAAAGTTATGATGGATCGAAAATAGCTAGTGGAGCAATTTCGACAGAATTTTCTGATGCATTTTAGAAGCTCATATCTCGGAATATATAAAGAATTATATGGTGTACAACCTATCAAATGAAATATCTTTGAGTCTACTTTCTAAATCTTTAAATCGTTTGTCATTTGGATATTTTCACAAGGGGTTATGGGCATTTTAGCAGAAGGTGTACAGCAGGGGAAAATGTTAAGAGGATGTACAACCTGCACAACGCAATGTACAACTCGATGAAACCTGGGCAGATTGTTTTAAACACGAGTTTTAGCTCATTTCTATCATTCTTTCATTTGGATTGGACGATTTTGGAGAGCTCAAGGAGGGATTTTCACCAAGAAACACTAGGTAATTGATCTCTTCCTATTTTTGAGACATGAAAATCAGTAGAAAAAGGTGGAGTTAGGGCTTGAGATTATGAGACCTTCTAGGTATGATTTGAGGGGTCAAACGAACTCCGATTTTTGAGTTCTTTATATGTACGGACTTGTGAGATGATGAAGAACATTTTGATATAAAGTTTGTCCAGTTTTGAGAAGTGGGCTAGGGTTTTGGTAATTTCGGGATTTGTGCCCGATATTGATTGTTTTCGCTTAGGCTTTGTTCCCTTAGCATATTGTGATGTATTCGTTCTGATTTTGGATATATTCGACACGCATGGAGGCCAATTTGAGGGTCAAAGGCGTCGCGAGCTAGAGATTTCGCTGGATCGAGGTAAGTAATGATTGTAAATACTGTCCTGAGGGTTTGAAATCTCGGATTACACATCGTTGTGTTACTTTGAGGTGACTTACATGCTAGATGACGAGCGTGGGGTAGAGCACCACTAGGGATTTGTGACCTAGTCCATCCCGAACGATTATTTAATGCGTAATTGATAGTTAATTGTTTGATGTTATTATATTTTGGGTTGTGTGCCATGTTTGGGGCCTTGTGCCGATTTGTTGAGACCCTTAGTGGCATTTTTACTATCTTTCCTCACTCTATTTTTTTGAAAGCATATCCTCAGTCATGTTTTACCTATTTATTTCTCAAATCTGGCTTTATCACTATATTCTTAAAAATGTGGAATCTATTTTGGGCCGAGTCCCTTGTTTTACTAATGGTCCGAGTGATCGTGAGATGATGACTGAGATAGACCGAGGGTCTGATTGTGAGATGGATGACTGAGATAGACTGAGAGTCTGATGGTGAGGTTAATGACTGAGAGAGGCCGAGGGCCTAGTTATGAGGATTATATATCTATGGATCGGGCTGCACGCCGTAGTAATATATATATATATATATATATGCCATAGTATATATATGGATCGGGCTGCACGCCGTAGTATATGGATCGGGCTGCACGCCACAGCGATATTTATATGGATCGGGCTACACGCCGCAGCGATATGTTGGATCGGGCTGCACACCGCAGCGATATAGCGCTTGGGCTGTAGGAGCCTCTCCAGAGTATGCACATCCCTAGTGAGCGCTGTCAACGAGATATATAGATCGGGCTACATGCCGCAGCTATATATGGATATATGGATTGGGCTGCACGCCGCAGCGGTTACTATATGGTACCTATTGAGCGTGAGTGCTGAGTGTGAGTACTGATTAGTAAGAATTGAGTCGCGAGTGACTGAGAGGCTAGCCCGAGGGGCGATAGATACATATATGCACATGAGTGATGTTTGCCTGAGGGGCTTGGTTATGAACTTATTGATTTTCACTCTCTTTAAGTGAGTTTCTATCGAATATGTTGAATTATTGACTGCTTTTACTCATCTTTACACTGAGCCTTTGTCGAAAACGTTGAATAAATGATTTTTAAAAAACTTTCATTTAAGTTGGGGTTTATGAGATGTTCAGAACTTAATCATTGATTTGGCTTTTGTTATTTCCACTGAGATCTTCTTGTTATGAGGTGTTTGCGAACTATGTTGTTTGCCCGAGGGGCTTTTTACGAACTATGTTTTGCCCAAGGGCGGATTATGGTTTTCATGTCTTTTATTATAAATGGTATTGAACCCCTACTGAAATTGTTGGAAGGTATTTCAAATGATTTTACTAAAAGCTGGATTTTAAATGGAAAGATTGACTCGTATTATGGTTTGGAAGCCTGTTGTGTTTATTGAGCCTAACGTAAATGTGGATTCATTGTTTCCTACTGCTCAGTCTTTATTTACTCTTATTACTTACTGGGTTGGAGTACCCACATTACTTTCTGCACCTCGTGTGCAGATTCAGGTATTTCGGAACCCGATAGCGGGTGTTGGTTGCTTAGACAAGGAGTCATCAGAGATAGCAAGGTGGTTGCACGACGTTCGCAGCACCGCTTCTTCCTTCTCACTTTCATTTCCTTACTTAGTACATTTTTACTGTTGTTGTTGTATTCATACTTTAGTAGATGCTCATGGCTAGTGACACCCCGATGTCGGACTTGTATATTATTTTCACACTATTCATGTAGACTTATATTATGAAATATTATTTAATTAAAGGTTTAAAAATGACTCTTAATGATTAAAGGGTTAATGTGAGTGTTGTGTCGGCTGGCCTTGTCTTCACGAGAGGCGCCATCATGACCGGGCCGATTTGGGGTTGTGACAAGTTGGTATCAAAGCCTAGGTTACATAGGTCTCATGAGTCATGAGCAGGTTTAGTAGAGTCTTGCGGATCGGTATGGAGACGTCTGTATTTATCCTTGAGAGGTTGCAGAACCTTTAGGAAAACTTCACATTCTTGAATTCTGATCATACGTCTTTGATTCAGCTTGAAAAGATCTTGCAACTCCTTCCACGCGTTCGCATGCGCGCATGAGCGCTCAGTATCAGATGTGCCTTGATGGCTTATGTTTCCCTGATCGAGGGGCGAAATGTGACCTCTATGAGTTTGATGTTTGGGGCCAGTCTGGAAGACTTGAGGCTGGATCTTTGCATGTGGCTTAAGCACTGAGGTGCTGATTGTGTGAACAAGTGTTTTTGAACTTATATGTTTGGTATTGTCCATATTAGTGGAAGCGACGGTTGGATAGCTATGTGCTGAGTATGTTATGACTGTGAGGTGTATTCATATGATTTGGAAATGACGAGAAGGGTCTGTTGGAGGATAGATGAACTATTAAGTGTTTGATTTCCATGGTGATTGGATGTGTAGCCCCGAGTTATGGGTGCGTGAAGAATTTTTTTATGTCTCCTAGTTGGGAGTGAAGTAAATTTTATGTTGCGGTATGAGTACAGAATTAGGAAAACTAAGTGACTGCGTAATGTGTATGACGGTGGAAGGTATACAAAAATGTTAGATTGAGGCGAAGCAGGTGGGTTATCTCCTGCGGAGTGTTCTGAAGTGGTATGATCCTTATGTTGTCTGTTAGAAGATCTCATTTACAAGTGAAATATACGTGTTGAAATCTAAATTTTGGGTCGCTCAAGAGAGTGGATTTAGCTGATACGAGGGTGAATGTGAGATTTGCGAAAGATATGAAATACCAGATGGTATGTGTTCCACAATCTTATGAAGGGTTGAGTTAATCTCACTATGGTATTATGGCAACAATAAAGTATATGTGTTATGAGTTATTGTCTGTGTTTTGATCTATGGCTTCGAGCCAAGTGGGGGAGTTTGCTATTGATTAGTTGATTGCACAGTTATGTGCTATGTTGGTTCTGGTTTGAGGCGTGTGGTGAATCAGTTCTGGTTTGCGGAGATTGAGCCCGAGGATGGCTTGAGTAAAGGAAAATTTTTGACTAAGGTAAGGTTATATGCTGCAGTGTCAGAAATGCTAATGAGGCACAGGTTGTTCGGTTCGTATGATCAGGCTAATTGCAGTTTGAGTAGAGTTAATGACTCTCGAGAATGATTCGAATGTGTTCGAGATTGTACGTGTAAAAATTGGAAATTTTCAAGTGTATGATTCAGCTAAAAACTGAGGGTTACATTGGAGGGTGTCAAGACTTGTGTCATATATATATCAATTATGGGATTCTATATATATCAGGGTTAGGAAGGTAATGGTTCCGGATTCGCAGGAAGTCTCGTCGAGGTAGGTATTTTGAATGTGGTGTTTTTGGGAACATTTAAGGAAGTATTCAGCGACTTATGAGCCTTAGATAGTGTGGCTTTATGCTTGGGTCTCGTATGGCAAGTTTGGGTCGAGGATTGTGATGTGATAGCAGGAACAAGTATTAAGTTGAAGGTAAATTCAGAGGAACTTGTATAGATGGGATAGCTTAGTAGTAGGTCAGCTCGGCATGGGAAATGATGTGATGAGTTCTTTGGGTGCTTATGAGGTAAAGAGTTTCTACATGTGTTTCGCGACAATACTTTTGAGTTTTAGTGACCTGCGTAGCTTGGTTGAGTTAGAAGGATTCAGTCCTGACAGTTTAGTTTGTGAAATGGAGTTCGGAGAGTTCTTGATGGTCTCTGCCACGGTTAGAGATGTGTGTTTTCTACGAGCGTGAGGAGCATGGAATGTGTAGCGATTTTCTTCTAGATGGGATCAATGGAAAGTTCTTGGTTAGTTGAGTACATAGTTGTTTGTGGCTCGGAAGAGATATGAAGTTCTTATGTGTTTGTCCCGGCTATGATGGTTGTCCTTGTGTGTTATAAGAGGAAGTGGGTTATTATGGACCCAGGTAAAGCTATTAGCCTAGTTCAGTGTGAGCGGAATCGGCTTGAAGTGTGTGAAAGGATGTAAACAGACTTATGGGGCCCATGTGAGTTAGATGTGTTCGTTTCAGTATAGCGTTCCTCAAGGGGGGTGTTGGAATATCAGATGTTGTTCTGTCGTCGTCAAATTCATGTATATTATGATTGTGCCGTGTGAGTTGTGAAACGGCTCGATAGATCCCTGTGTGTTGAGTCTCTGTGTAGTGATGATGTTATGTGAGAAGGAGAGCTCTTGGGATTCAGAGTATATATATCGCACCTCAGTTGTGCTCGAGTTTTGTAGCGTATAGCTCTATCGGTCTCCCCAGGATGGTATTATGCGCTTAGCTTGCTTGTGACCGATATTCGGTAAATTGTAATGGTGAGAAATTCAGCTCCGTGTATATCTCCTTATGTGAATTTTATGATGGGATCGGGTGGCACGCCACCACGAGTATGTTATTTGTATTGGGCTGCATGCCGCAACAGGGTGATGTTGAGTAAGGCTCCTATATATATTTTTCTTGTGTTTTGCTTCCTATTTTCTAAGGAAATCCATGTTAGTTGCGTAAGTTGAGTAGTCCCTTCCTGAGTCATTTCCTTATGCATCATGTTCGAGTTGAGGCCTATTGACGCGTTGTGGCATCATGTGAGACTGTTGGTCATGCCTTGGGTGACTTATTGCCTGAGCAGTTCATACTAGCGAGACAAAATTATGGTATCAGGGATCGGTGCGATAAGACTATGTAGAAGTATATTACAGGACAATTACCATTATTTGGTTCGTAATGAGATAATGATTTTAGTCGAGAGGAAAGATTCAATGTTTTGTTAGCTCTGTAGTTGGTTAGAAATTTCTACATATTTCCTCCGTTGTGGTGGTATCGCCAGCATTATAGCAGGATGTATGTATATATATATCATAAGGTGCACTGGGAGTATCGGATTCATGGAATTTTGGCTATTAAGGTTCAGGGAGTGTCATTGTGGTTAGATGATGAATTATGCGGTGCATGGTGCTAATTCGGCAAATGTATGCAGTCATGTTTTGGCACATCGTGTGGTAGTTGATAAGGTGTTTATATATTGGAAATAGGCCTGGTAGAGGATTTCGGATGTTGAATACCTGGTTCTAAGGCCCATCTTCCTAAATAAAAGAGGATATCTTTAGAATTGTTCGAGCAAGTGTACTCAACTGGGTTGTGGTAGCACGGGCAGGTGCACGAGGTATTAAACAGTGATTTCAGATAACTCCAGAGTAGTTCTTAGCACGTTCGAGGACGAACGTATATTTAAGTGGGAGAGAATGTAACGACCCGAACGGTCGTTTTGAGCTTTAGCGCGTCGTTCAACAGTTTGAGGCCAAGAGCAGCTTCACTTCAGGTATTAAGACTTGTACGCGTGGTTGGAATTGAAATCCGGGAAATTCGGAGTTGATTTGGAGAAAGAATTCTCATTTCGGAAGCTTTAAGTTGAACGAATTGACTAAGATTGAATTTTTGAGTGAACGACCTTGGAATCTGGATTCGAAGGTTCCAGCAGGTTCGTATGATGATTTCGGACTTGGGCATATGTCCGGATCGGGTTTTGGAAGTCCCGGGAACGTTTCGGCACCTATTGTGGAAGTTGGCATTTTTGAAAGAATTTCATAAGTTTGGGTTGAAGTGCATATCAGTGTTATCGATGTCCGTTTGGTATTTCGAGTCTGGGAATAGCTCTGTAAGGTGATTCTGGTGTTGGGAGCGCGAACGGAAGTAAATTCGGAGGTCCGTGGATCATTTTGGAGTCATTTGGCTAAAGTTAGAAAATTGAAGGTTTTTGAGAAGTTTCTTCGAGTGTTGACTTTTTGATATCGGGGTCGGATTCCGATTTCGGAAGTTAGAATAGGTCCGTAATATCGAATGTGACTTGTGTGCAAAATTTGAAGTCATTCCGGAATGATTTTTGTAAGGTTTGACACACTTAGTCTCTTTTAAGGAAGCTTAAGTTGGAAAAGTCAACCAGATATTGACTTATGTGTTAGAGGGCTCGGATGTGAGTTCTGATGGTTTGGTTAGCTTTGGGAGGTGATTTATGACTTAGGAGCGTAATCGGAAGGAGTTTTGGAGGTTCGTAGTAAATTTAGGCTTGAATTGGCAAAGTTGATATTTTTGGTGTTTTCCGGTTGATAGGTGAGATTTTGATATAGGGGTCGGAATGGAATTCCGAGAGTTGCAGTAGTTCCGTTGTGTCATTTGGGATGTATGTGCAAAATTTCATGTCATTCGGACGTGGTTTGGTTGGGTTTTTTATCAAAAAAGTAATTTAGAAGATTTTGAAATTCTTAGCATTGAATCCGATGCGAATTTGGTGTTGTGATGTTGTTTTGAGCGTTCCGAAGGTTGGAACAAGTTTGAATGATGTTGTGGGATATGTTGTCATGTTTGGTTGAGGTCCCAGTGGCCTCGGGTGAGTTTTGGGTGGTTAAACGGACTATTTCATCTTTGGAAAAATTGCAGATTATTTTTTAGCTTCAGCTGTGCACCAGAAAATATCTGGGAGGAGTCCAGTTTGGAAGCTCATATCATTCAATCTATAAGGAATCAGAAAAATTGTAAAACACAAAAGTTGTAGCTCTTGCATTGTAGTTACCAAAAAGTTAAACTATTCATGATTTGGATATTATCTCAGAAAGTTATTATGGATCGAAAATGGCTGGTGGAGCAATTTCGACAGAATTTTCTGATGCATTTTAGAAGCTCATATCTCGTAATATATAAAGAGTTATATGGTGTACAACCTATAAAATGAAAGATCTTCGAGTCTAGTTTCTAAATCTTTAAACCGTTTGTCATTTGGATATTTCCACAAGGGGTTCTGGGCGATTTAGCATAAGGTGTACAGCAAGGGAAAATGTTAAGAGGATGTACAACCTGTACAACGCAATGTACAACTCGATGAAGTCTGGGCAGATTGTTTTAAACACGAGTTTTAGCTCATTTCTTTCATTCCTTTCATTTGGCTTGGACGATTTTGGAGAGCTCAAGGAGGTATTTTCACCAAGCAACACTAGGTAATTGATTTCTTCCTATTTTTGAGTTAAATATGTGATCTTACATGGATTTAGACATGAAAATCAGTAGAAAAAGGTGGAGTTAGGGCTTGAGATTATGAGACCTTCTAGAGATGATTTGAGGAGTCAAACAAACTCCGATTTTCGAGTTCTTTATATGTACGGACTCGTGAGATGATGAAGGACATTTTGGTATAAAGTTTGTCCAGTTTCGATAAGTGGGCCCGGGGCTCGGGTTTTGGTAATTTCGGGATTTGTGCCCGATCTTAATTGTTTTCGCTTAGGCTTTGTTCCCTTAGCATATTGTGATGTATTCGTTCTGATTTTGGATAGATTCGACGCGCGTGGAGGCCAATTTGAAGGCCAAAGGTGTCGCGAGCTAGAGATTTCGCCAGTTTGAGGTAATTAATGATTGTAAATACTGTCCTGAGGGTTTGAAACCTCGGATTACACATCGTTGTGTTACTTTGAGGTAACTTACACGCTAGATGACGAGCATGGGGTAGAGAACCACTAGGGATTTGTGACCTAGTCAATCCCGAACGATTATTTAATGCGTAATTGATAGTTAATTGTTTGATGTTATTATATTTTGGGCAGTATGCCATGATTGGGGCCTTGTGCAGACTTGTTGAGACCCTTAGGGGCATTTTTACTATCTTTCCTTACTCTATTTGTTTGAAAGTATATCCTCAGTTATGTTTTACCTGTTTATTTCTCAAATTTGGCTTTATCACTATATTCTTAAAAATGGGGAAACTATTTTGGGCTGAGTCCCCTGTTTTACTGATGGTACAAGTGATCGTGAGATGATGACTGAGATAGACCGAGGGTCTGATTGTGAGATTGATGACTGATATAGACTGAGAGTCTGATGGTGAGGTTAATGACTGAGAGAGGCCGAGGGCCTAGTTATGAGGATTATATATCTATGAATCGGGCTGCACGCCGTAGCAATATATATATATATATATATATATGGATCGGGTTGCACGCCCCAGCAATACTTATATGGATCGGGCTGCACGCCGCAGCGATATAGCGCTCTAGGCTATAGGAGCCCCTCCGGAGTCTGTACACCCCCAGTGAGCACCGTCGACGAGATATATGGATCGGGCTGCACGCCGCAACGATATATGGATATATGGATCGGGTTGCACGCCGCAGCGGTTACTATATGGTACCTATTGAGCGTAAGTGCTGAGTGTGAGTACTGATTAGTAAGAATTGAGTCGCGAGTGACTGAGAGGCTAGCCCGATGGGCGATATATATATATATATATGCACATGAGTAATGTTTGCCTGAGGGGCCTCGTTATGAACTTATTGATTTTCACTCCCTTTAAGTGAGTTTCTATCGAATATGTTGAATTATTGACTGCTTTCGCTCATCTTTACACTGAGCCTCTGTCGAAAACATTGAATAAATGATTTTTAAACAACTTTCATTTAAGCTAGGGTTTATGAGATGTTCATAACTTAATCACTGATTTGGCTTTTGTTATTTCCACTGAGATCTTCTTGTTATGAGGTGTTTACGAACTATGTTTTGCCCGAGGGGTTGTTTACGAATTATGTTTTGCCCAAGGGGCGGATTATGGTTTTCATCTCTTCATTTATAAATGGTATTGAACCCCTACTAAAACTGTTGGAAGGTATTTCAAATGATTTTACTAAAAGCTGGATTTTAAATGGGAAGATTGACTCGTATTATGATTTGGAAGCCTGTTGTGCTTATTGAGCCTAACGTAAATGTGGATTCATTGTTTCCTACTGCTCAGTCTTTATTTACTCTTATTACTTACTGGGTTGGAATACTCACATTACTCCCTGTACCTCGTGTGCAGATTCAGGTATTTCGGAACCCGGTAGCGGGTGCTGGTTGCTCAGACGCGGAGTCATCAGAGATAGCAAGGTGGCTGCACGACGTTCGCAACACCGCTTCTTCCTTCTCACTTTCATTTCCGTACTTAGTACATTTTTGCTATTGTTGTATTCAGACTTTGGTAGATGCTCATGGCTAGTGACACCCCGATGTCGGGCTTGTATATTATTTTCGCACTGTTCATGTAAACTTATATTATGAAATATTGTTTAATTAAAGATTTAAAAATGACTCTTAATGATTAAAGGGTTAATATGAGTGTTGTGTCGGCTGGCCTTGTCTTCACGAGAGGCGCCATCACTACCGGGCCGATTTGGGGTCATGACACGAGATGATAGTAGGCACACATGAGACCATCTTGAAGATGCATCTATTAGGACCATAAAATGTCAAAACAACCCACTTGGTGGGTGAATAGATCCACATATATCCCCATGTATACGCTCTAGAAAGGCATGGGATTCAATGCCAATCTTCATTGGTGATGGTCTACTGATCATTTTGCCTTGATAACAAGCATCACAAGAAAATTCATCATTTGTAAGAATCTTCAGGTTCTTTAATGGATGCCCACTTGAATTTTCAGTAATTTGTCTCATCATTATTGATCTATGATGGCCCAAACGGCCATGCCAAATCACAAAAGTATTTGAATCCGTAAACTTCTAGTTTACGATAGAGTGTGATTCAGTGGTACTAATTTTTGAATAGTATAAGCTAGAAGATAAAGTCGGTAACTTTTCTACAATGCATTTCTAGCCAGAAATATTCTTTGTAATACAAAGATATTCTGCAGTCATTTCATCTATTGTCTCAATATGATACCCATTTCGGCGGATATCTATAAAACTCAACAAGTTTCTTCGGGACTTGGGGAAAAAATGCATTGTCTATAATAAGTTTTGTTCCCTTAGACAGGAATATATTTGCTCTTTCGGAGCCTTCAATCAAACTTATATTACCAGAAATTATTGAAATATTTGCTTTTTCCTTATGCAAATAAGAAAAGTATTTTTGATCCTTGAATATGGCATGAGTTGTTCCACTATCAATTACACAAATAACTTTATGATTTATCTTTGATCCAAACATAATTTGAGAATTATCCATATTCTTCAAAATGACATAAATAAAATATATTATAGTAAACATCATTATTAAAGTATAATTTTTATTTATGTACAACAATTACATAACCATACTATCTATTACAAACAACAAAAATTAAAATATTTACATTTCTACATATTCACAACCGATTGCATGACTTGTTTCTCCTGCTGGGAGTGCAAAGTAATCAGCTACATCTAAATATATGAAGTCTAAATTATCTTCAGAAATAAAATTTGCTTCAGCATTTTTCTTTGTCTTCTTCAGGAAAGCTTGATAAAGCTCAACCAGGTGCTTTGACATACGATAGGTACGTGACAAATGCTCTTTTCCTCCACATCTATAGCATGCATTTTCTACATTTGGTGCTTGCACCGCTTCATGCTTTTGTTCCTTTCTTTTCCACTGCTGGTGGTAAGGAGGGTTCTTTGGTGCATTATTATTACCATGATTAAAGTTTCTTCTCTGTCCACGACCATGACCACGACTGGGGCCACGACCCCTTCCACGGTTAGCTTGGTGGAAGTTCGTCTCATTCACTTCAGTGAATGGACAAGAACAAGTAGGTCAGTTTTCATGGTTTTTCATTAATAGCCCATTATGTTGCTCAGCTACAAGAAGATGTGAGATAAGTTCAGAATACTTTTTGAATTCCATCTCTCGATATTGCTGCTGCAGGAGCATATTCGAGGCATGAAAAGTGGTGAAAGTTTTCTCCAACATATCATGATCAGTAATATTATCACCACATAATTTCAATTGGGAAATAATTCTGAACATAGCAGAATTATACTCACTTATTGATTTAAAATCTTGTAGCCTTAGATGAGTCCAACCATAACGTTCCTGTGGAAGAACGGCCATCTTCAGATAGTCATATGTATCTTTTAAATTATTCCACAGTATGACTAGATCTTTAATAGTGAGGTATTCCATTTTCAGGCTCTCATCAAGGTGATGGCGTAGGAATATCATTGCTTTGGCACGGTCTTGGTTTGATGCCTGATTTTTATCCTTGATGGTGTCTGCTAGACCTATCGCATCAAGATGAATTTCAGCATCAAGTACCCAAGACATGTAGCATTTTCCTGATATATCCAGGGTTACAAATTCATGTTTAGAGAGATTTGACGTTATTTTGAAAAAAAGTTCGTACTTCTGATACTTTCAAAATATTTGCTCGAGTTGGCAGAGTCTCGTGTTGATAACGTGTTATAAAATAAAGACTATAAATTAAAGACAAGTATAGAGAGAAACTGATATATTATTCAACTTCAAAGTTATATACATAATAAACTGAAATTTCCTCTATTTATAGAAGAAAGGAAGTTGTTGTGTAAGTTGCTACTGTACCAGATATAGATAATCTTTAACTGGGGATAATATTTATCCATAACGGAGTACCGAAAGGATAAGCTTATTGTACCAGGCATGGATAATCTTCTACCGGGGATAATGTTTATCCATAACGGAGTATCGAAAGTATAAGCTTATTGTAGCAGGCATGGATAAACTTCTACCGGGGATAATGTTTATCCATAACGGAGTATCGAAAGGATAAGCTTATTGTACCCAGTATGGATAATCTTCAACCGTGGGTAATATTTATCCATAACCGAGTACCGAAGTGATAAGCTTCTTCAGAAGGCTTATTTCCAATAGAGTACTAAATAGATAAACATATTTACGGCGAAGTCTCATATAGATAAACTTCTTCAGGAAACTTATTTACAACGGAGTACTAAATGAACATCCATAATATAATATATTTATAACAAAATGTACAATTTGACAATGTAAATTAGGATTTAACTTTTAGTCGGGGCCGATTTTTTTTAAATGTATCAATATATATTTATATTTGATCAGATAACTCGCCTTATTTTTCACGTTACTAATCTTACTTTATGAATAGTTTATCTTTTATGTAACCTCCTGATGTAAACATTCTTTTATACAATCAATCAAGTTACACTCATAAAATGAAACTTGTCACACCATGTAGCTTGGATTCTTATGTATTATAAAAGAAGCGCATAGAACGTGGGTCTCCTAAAAACAAGATGTCATATTTTTTTTTAGCAAGTAGATGTCATAGGGTCAAATCATATAACCGGCCAATTTGTAGAATAGTCAGGGGTATTAAATTATTTCTCTTGTGTTTCTATTTCTGCCAGAACTTAGTTATGTGACTTCCATACTGGCACCACAGATAATAAGGCTGAAGCTTATAGGTTTCAGTAAATTACTTCAGACGTTTATCAGTGGTGAACGTAGAACTCAAGAACAAAACTGCAATATCTTTTAAATTATTAGATTAGCAAAAAACTATGGTACAAGATGAAATCCAGAATGAGATAGAAGAAAGAAATAGCATTGGCTATGGACGTGTTGACGCGCTACATTCAAGGAGAGGTGTTGTAGTGCATGTTATTCGCAGATGACATTGTTCTAATTGATGAGACGCGAGTCGGTGTTAACGCAAGGCTAGAGAAATGGAGGCAGACCCTAGAGTCCAAAGGGTTCAAGTTGAGCAGGACCAAGACAAAATATCTGAAGTGCGAGTTCAGTGGTGCGGATCAGGAAGTTGACGGAGATGTGAGGTTGGATTCACAAGTCATCCTTAGGAGAAATAGTTTCAAGTACCTTGGGTCAATTATACAGGGGAACAGGGAGATTGATGATGATGTCACACATCGTATTGGGGCGGGGTAGATGAAATGGAGGCTCGCTTCCGGTGTTTTATGTGATAAGAATGTGCTACCAAAATTTAAAGGTAAGTTCTACAGAGTGATGGTCCAACCGACTATGTTGTATGAGGCTGAGTGTTGGCCAGTCAAAAACTCCTATATCCAGAAGATGAAAGTGGCTAAAATGAGGATATTGATATGGATGTGCAGGCACACCAGGCTGGATAGGATTAGGAATAAAGTTATTCGGGACAAGATGGGAGTGACTCCGGTGGAGGACAAGATGCGAGAAGTGAGACTTAGATGGTTCAAACATGTCAAAAGGAGAGGCGATGATACCCCGGTAAGGAGGTTTAGAGGTTGGTCATGGAGAGCCTAAGGAGAGGTAGGGGTAGACCGAAAAAGTATTGGGGAGAGGTGATTAGGCAAGACATGGCGATGCTCCAACTTATCGAGGACATGACCCTTGATAGGAAGGTGTGGAGGTCGAGAATTAGGATAGAAGGTTAAGTAGCCGAGCACCTTCTTCTTCATACCCGTAGATCTAGCGCACTCTTTAGTTTTAGTCTTGTATTTCTTGTTCTCGGATTTATGCTATTACTTGTTGATTCTTGCATTTTAATTTTCTATTTGCCTTGCTGGTAATGCTGCTTGTTGTTATTTCTTGCTTTTACCTTTCCTGAGCCTTTTATCTGCTTTACTTTTGTATCCTTTCTAAGCCGAGGATCTATCGGAAACAACATCTCTATTTTCTCAAGGTAGGGATAAAGACTACGTACATTACCCTCCCCAGACAGCACATATGAAATTTCACTAGGTGGTTGTTGTTGTATAGAAGAAAGAAATAATACTTTCTTTTGAAATGCTGAAGAGATCAAATGAATACTGAAGAAACTGTTCTTTTAGGCCGGGATCTAAGAAAGCTAAAGAGAGAGCATTATGGTTAAAGATGCTCACGAGGCATCGCTCATTCTCTTTTACTAAAGCAAAGAAATAGCCAGAGCTACCTTTGAATAACTATAACAAGACGAAAATAATTGCATATTCAGAAGTAATGTTAAGGAGGGACCTATGTTGTTCTCCGTTAAGGCTCTTGCAGAAAAAATACTTTGTGGCGACCAGTGGCGGAGAAAGAATTTCTGCTCAGGGGGTTCAAAAAAGAAAAATGTTAAAAAGGTTGTATCTAGTGAGATGGAACCAATGACCTAGCAAAGGTTTTGAACCCCCTTGACCACTGCTTTTGGGCTATGTCAAGGGGATTCAGAACATAATATATAGAGGTAAAAAACAGATTTTGTCTTATATACACAATATAATTTTTCGGTGAAGGAGGTTCTGGTGGACACCCTCCTCCCCCATCCCCCAAAATCCGCCCCCCCGTGGTGACTAGCCAAGGAATTTGCTGACTGGTGAGACCCATGGTGTAATTTGCAAAATTTGAACATGCCTTTTGCTGTACAGAGCTAGAACACATTGCTATCTGGAGTCAAAATATGATATTTTCCACATAAATATGGTACCTTTAGTTCAAAAAGACATCTTGAACAACGTCAGTATATAGCAGTATAGAATCCAAAAGACAACCCTACCGTGATAGATGAAAGTATAGACAGATTAATCGATACAAGTATGATGATTTCAAATGGCTCCACATATAATATGAGCGAAAATGGTTTAACATAACTCTATACAGTTTGAATAGAAGAAAATAGATCTCTTGCATTTCATATTCAGTTCTTTTGGGATATTTGGCATAAAACAAATTTGTAATGGGCCAGATGACCAATTGACCTGACCAAACATCTTCTTTCTCTGGGAAAAGAATGAATTTCACACTGAACTTTGATTCAGATAAAAGCACATTCAGTGCAGAGACGCAACTGAATCTGTTAATGACCTCATACCTAGGCACCAAACTGTTAGCCAAAGTGTAGTACAGAACAAGCAATTCCATGGTGCTCAAGTTACTGTATGAGAATTTTAGTCCTCTTTGGATTCTTGGGAAAGATGTCGGCATGGAAAGGTGCAAGCACACAAATCCTTTAGATGGCCATTAGGTCTTCATCAAGGAAAAATATCATCTTTGACAGATTTCACAATGCGAGAGCCTTGTACAAAGTGAATTTGGATAAGTGGATCAGATTATCTGAAGAAGTAGATACTGAAACATGCATCTTTGGGATTATGGCAATATTAAATTATTCAAAACAATGAGAAGTATGAGATATAGTGATATAGCAAAGGGTTGATACTTACACTAGCTTAAAATATTACAAGAAGGAGGCTGACAGTTTACCAACGATGTGGAGTTAGCCATTGGAAGTCTGGAACAACTGCAAAGAAACTGAGAAACAAAAAAACAACACAAACGAGTCGTTTTTCAAAAGTTGTTTCTTGATTATATGATATGTATAACTATCAGGCAAACTCAAAAGATCATTGACTTACATGTGAAAATGCTTTTCCACTAATCTCTTGACTACATATATGCATTATTCAGAATTGAAGAGATGAATTCCAGCAAAAATATTCAACAACCAAAATGAATGTGAAGACAAAGATATAAATTTTTGCATCTAATAGCAAAAAAAATGTTCCTCAAAATACGAATTTCTCACTATTTTCTTGTGTGAGATACAAATTGGGAATCTGATTGCTGTAAGGCAGCACAGATTGCTCTACAAACTTTTATTCACTTAACCAGAGAACTTGATAGTGACAATGTTCTCTCATACCCAACTTCTCGTCCAAAATTTTATGATAAAAGGGAAGAAAAACCCAAGCTCTACGATTTTAATCCCAAATCCTTCATAAGAAAATCTTACTTCCTCTTGATTGTAGCTTGAGAGAGTTAAACAACAAGGTACATTCTGAACCATGGTAATTATATCCTAATTAACTCCTGAAAATGCAAATTTCTTTTCTAAAAGCGCCTCACTAATCTAAGCAAAGACATAAACTCCACAGAAGAACATGCCCAAGTTACAATCAAGAAGCGCCAAAGGAGTTGACCACTCTGCGCATTATGTCCTGAAACCTGGCATATATCATCTTGGTAAAATAGTAATTCCTACAATAGTTAATTCACTTACTTTTCTACTTAATGGAAATATAGTACCTCCCATTTTTTTGTTGTCTTTTTTCAAAATTAACAAACTAGGTATGTCATTGAGTAATCCATTTGTGAACTGAAAGCCACAAGATATGAGGAGAGACAATTTTTCTTATGAAGGCATTTAAGACATAAAGAGAGAAATTTATGAGTTAGCTAGAGCCTAGATGTTTATCAAAAACTAAAGATACTTAGATTGGTGCCAAACATGTAATCAGTAGAAAGCAAAATAAGTTGAAATGACAAACAATACTGTAGTGATATGTTTGATTTATTGGGACAGAAATGACTCTTGTTAACACTGACTATAACTGTTAAGGAGCCACAGTTTTCATGCGTGGTTCATACAGATCAGATATCTGATCCTTGTAGGGCAGCACAAAATAGTCTATGAACTTTGACTCTGCTAACATCAGAACGGGATAAAGAGCCCACTTTCTCCTCTTAAGCTTCTTTACATCCAAAATTTTCAGGACTTGCATGCGAGGTACTACCCTTTTTCCAGACTATAGACCAAAATTGCAGGATGAGAAGCTAAGTAAGCAGGTCAGGAACCAAGCTCCTTCATGTAAAGATTCAATGCTTTCTTAATTCTAACCTACTGACTGAGTAAAACAAAGCGGTAGCTTCTTGAACATCTCGAGTATATCATTACTAGACCATCCAAAACTCTTGAAAATTCCAATCTTTCTTTCCAATGTGGAACTTTTTTTGACAGGCTAACGTATGAAATCCGCAAGGAAAAATAGGAGAGTGAAGCGGAACTCGAAAATCCTTCTCCATCCTATGCAACAGACCCTTAAGCCACTCAGTCTTTTGGATAATATACCTAGGATTTCTAAGCACAAGTGTTTTTAGCTTCACATCATAAACAACACCGGTTAACTCCAAAAAATATTACAAATAAAGAGCACCCCCTTTTTGCATCAGAAACTTGGCCTCTAACGAAAGCAAAAACTAGCTACACTTTGCTCTAATTACATAGGAGTTGTTGTACTAAATTCCTACATCTACGTGCTCTATTTGAATTCTTGGTAACCTGTATTCTTTCCATGATCTCCTGCTTTATCTGTTGTACTACATCCTCTTTAAGTACAGTAATGCCTCTGAAAATCTTCCAGTTTCTTGCACGCCATGTGTGGTAAATCACAGCTCCATTGATAGCAGCTGCCAATTTTTTCTTATAGACCTTCCAATGTTTCCTATTTATACTGTCCAAAGACTGTGTGATATTTCCTGATGGTGTCTTTATGTGTGTCCATTGATTTACTTCTTGCCTGAGAGCTGTGATCCATGTACACTCCACAAATAAGTGGATGCTAGTTTCTGTCATGTGTGCATTACATAAACATCATCTGCTATCCTCCACTGGGACTTTCAACTTGAGTAATCTCTCCTTTGTGAGTAGCCTCCCATGCACTGCAAACCATACTATAAACCTTTGCTTGGGTTGAGCTATTGAAGTCCATATCAGGTTTGCAATCTTCAACTTAGGATGTTCGCCAATGAGAGCAAGTTAACTACTAGTTATTGAGTATTCACCACTTCTAGTAAGCTTGTAATTATCTTGCTCATACCAGCTCTTCATTTTGATTCTCAGACCATTTATCTTTCTCCAATACCAGCTATTATCCGCCGGGGCCTGATGAGTCCAAACATTTGTTTCTGCCTTCCTGTACACCCCATGTACCCATTTCACCCATAAGGCTTCTTTACATCAACCCTTATATTCAATCCTCCTAGCTTTTTAGGATAACAGATCTTTTCCCACGCAACCAAGGATAGTTTCTTTCTCTCCTCCGTGCTGGCCCCTAAGTATTCTCTGCATATCTGGTCTACCTCCTTAAGTATACTTTGAGGTAATATGAATATTGCACCCCAGAAGCTATGGATGGAAAACAACACTGCATTAATAATTTGCAGTCTGCCAGCATATGATAGTAACCTTGAATAGGTGACTCTGATCCTTTGAGTTATTTTCCCTTCCAGCATGTGACAATCAAGCTTGTTCCATTTCTTTGGGGAGAGGGGAAGTCCAAGATACCTTATGGAAAATGACCTATCACAAAACCAGTTACTTCAAGCAACTTCTTTTTGGTATTATCACCCGCTCCAGCCATGAAGATACTAGACTTATTCATATTTGCTGTCAATCCTGTTACACTGCTGAAATGATTTATTGCCTCCATAATCCTTTTAGCTGAGCTTTCATTTCCTTTACAAAAGATCATGAAATCATCCGCAAAAATGAGATGAGTCAGCTTCAATGTTTTGCACATTGGATGATATTTGAAATCAGGAAGTCTGCTAACTGTCTTCAACATCCTTGATAGATATTCCATGACCAGCACACATAGAAGTGGAGAGATAGGATCTCCATGCCTTAGCCCTCTCTTCCCTGCAAAGTATCCATTTACTTTAACTGAAAACACTGGAGTAGACACACACCATGATCCACTGAGTGAATTTGTCTGGGAACCCAAAGCCCCTCAGTGCTTCTTCTAGGAACTCCCAACTCACCATGTCATATGCCTTCCTAAGATCTATCTTCATAAGACATCTTGGAGTTGTCTTCCTGTTATAATGACTTAGAATGTCATGACATATTAAGACATTGTGCAACATTGATCTCCCTTGTACAAATGCAGACTGATTCTCTGCTACTAAATGATCAACTTCCCCCTTCAGTCTGTTGCATAGCAGTTTGGAAATGCACTTATATAGTACTCCCTCTGTTCCAATTTATTTGAACCTGTTTGATTGGGTACGAAGTTTAAGAAAAAATAAAGACTTTTAGAATTTGTGGTCCTAAACAAGTCAAAAAGGGGCCCAAAGTATTTGTGTGGTTATAAAAGCTTCTCATTAAGGCTAGAATTGTAAGTTTAAGCTAAATTATTACCAAATTTAGAAAAGGGATCATTCTTTTTTGAACGGACCAAAAAGAAAATAGGTTTACATAAACTGGAACAGAGGGAGTACATTGCAACATGATATTGGCTGGCCAATTTTGGATTGTCCGCCTTTGGTATAAGAGCTATGATTGCTGAGTTGAGTTGCTTGAGAAAATTGCCATTGTGAAAAAATTCTATTACTACCTTTGTGATATCCTTCCCCACTATAGGCCAAACAGCCTTGTAGAAACCACTTCCAATGCCATCTGGACCTTGACACTTGTTGCTATCAATATGGAACACTGCCTCTTTAACTTCCGTGTCTACAACTGGCGTTAGCAACTCCAGCTATTGAGCAATAGACAAAGTAGGACCATTTTTTAGAATCCTAGTAAAAGCTTGCACTCTAGACAAAGTAGGACCATTTTTTAGAATCCTAGTAGTTCAGAGTAGTAACACAAATGAGTTTGCAATAGCCCCTGGATCAGTTTGCCATGTGCCTACATCATTCTTAATTTGAGTTGTAGCTTGTTTCAGCTTCCTATGCTTTATAATTGAGTAGAAATATCGTGTGTTATCATTTCCTAACTTGATCCATGTAGCTTTACTTCTTTGTTGTAGATACATTTCTGCCAACTGTGAAGACTGTTTGAACTTCTTATAAGCCAAGGATTCAGCATGCTGAACCTCTTTACTTGAAGGATCCCTTTAGAGTTTCAACTGACTTTGTTTAAGCAGCTTCATATCTTCTTCTGCTTCTCTCACAATATCATAAGAATATTGTGACTTCAGAACCTTCAATTTCTTCTTGAGTTGTTTTAGCCTTTTCACTACTTGATACATTTTGCAGCCCTCAATTCAGTCAGTCCATCCTTCTTGTACTATAGCATTAAATTGTGGATGTTGAGCCCACATGTTACAGAATTGAAATGATTTTTTGAAGTTCCTTCTTTCCTCTATCAGTGACACTTTTGCAGGACGGTAATCACTAATTCCTTCTGGAAGAAATATGGCCCTACATGCTGGCATTACATCTAGCCATTCCCCATTAGTGAACACCCAATCAATCTTTGAGAATATCCTTTGTTCTTCATGTTTGTCTTTCCAAGTGTACCTATTGCCTTGTGCTGGTACCTCCAATAAGCCACATTCTTCTACACAGCTGTGGAAATCCTTCACTTCTGCCCGGGTCACAGGGTTTCCTCCTATTCTGTCTCCTGCTTTGAGGACTGAGTTAAAGTCCCCTAAAACCATCCAAGGCCTTGTACATCTCCTGCTATGAGTCACTAACTTCTCTCATAGTTCATTCCTCTCTTCTCTGGTATTCAATGCATAGACATAAGACAATTCAAATGTCATTTGAAAGAGAATGTAATGAACTTCATAGTTGATTACTTGAGTTGCATACTCATAGGAGTGACCTTGTAGTAATCAGGTCTCCAAGTAACCCAAATTCTACCATTATAGTGATACTCTAGGTTTGTAAGGTACTTCCATCCCACAAACATGTTTTTTGCTAACTTCTCAATTCTATTGCTTTTTATTTTTGTTTCAAGTAGACCTACCAACCCTCTATTTTCCGCTTTTCACAGTCAAAGCCTACTCTTTCCTCATTGCAAAGGAGCTTCACCTCATTTTGCTTATTAGGGGCGTTAAGCCCCCGAACATTCCAACTTTGCATATTAATCATCCTCGGGGGATAATTGTTTGGCCACCCACATTTGTGTTTTTCCCTTCCTTATCTGTTATGTTGACCTCTTTGCTATGCAGGACTTGAAAAGAATTTGAATTCTGAACTTGTTGTTGTTGCTTTTGTTGTGGCTTTCCTACTCTCAATGGGGTCTGCCAGCTTGCAATATCCCCTTGTCTTTGCTTCCTTATTTGTCTCCCCACCATTCGCTGTCTATTACCATCAGTTCTAGTACTTATTACCTCCTTCCTTTGTTCTGAGTTCACCTGGATTTGTTCGTTTTCTTTATTATCATTAGGTTTTGCTTGTGCCATTTGCTGGTAAATTAAATTACCTCACAATGACTAGACCTGACATTTTCTTTCCTGTGAGTGTTGTGAGTCAGTTTATGGATTCTCCCTGTGATAGTCATTGGGATGCAGTTGTTCGCATTCTTCGGTATATAAAATCATCTCCAGGCAAAGGTTTATTGTTTGAGGATCGAGGCCATGAGCAGATCGTTGGATACTCAAATGCTGATTGGGCAGGATCACTTTCTGGTAGACGTTCTACGTCTGGATATTGTGTCTTAGTAGGAGAAAATTTGGTGTCTTGGAAGAGCAAGAAACAGAATGTGGTTGCTCGGTCTAGTGCATAAGCAGAATATCGAGCAATGGCTATGGCCACATGTGAGCTAATTTGGATACAACAGTTGCTCAAAGAGTTGAAATTTGGTGAGATTAGTCAGATGGGACTTGTGTGTGGTAATCAAGCTGCTATTCACATTGCGTCAAATCCAGTGTTCCACGAGAGAACTAAACACATCGAGATTGACTGTCACTTTGTTAGAGAAAAGACACTCTTGGGAGATATTGCTACAAAATTTGTGAAGTCGAATGATCAGCTTGCTGATATTTTCACCAAGTCTCTCACTGGTCCTCGTATTAGTTACATATGTAACAAGCTCGGTACATATGATTTATATGCACCAGCCTGAGGGGGAGTTTAAGATTGATAGTTAAATAGTAGTAAAAACCCTAATCTCATATGTATTAGGAGTAGGACATGTGTTATATATATGGCTCATTGTATCATTGTCAATATTAATCAAGAATATTTTCTCCCGTGCTTTCTCACAGGAACTGTTTGCAATTCCTCTTTGGTGAATTCCAATTCTGGTGTCCAGGCTTTTACAATGAAAGGTTTGTTATCAAAGTGATAAATTCCACCTTGAATCACCTCTTGCTTCCCTACCTCTGTCTCAAATCAAACCACTATCACTCCATTTTTAAGCATAGCAATTCTATCAATGCCATATTTCCCCTACAAACGTTTGATGTACCCTTGTATCACTGTGAATGGGGGATATGCTTAGGGGTGTTCATCGGTCGGTTCCGTACGATATTTAAACATTTCGGTTCGGTATTTTCGGTATTCCATTTCTTAAAATGCTATACCAATACCGTACCTAATTAAATTCGGTATGGTTTGATTTTTCTCATTTCGCTTTCGGTTTATTCAGTTCGGTTTATTTGGTTTGAATATTAACTAGTGCATAGAGTCATAGATGGTAATATTCTTAATTATTGTACTCGAAAGTACAAAACTAAAAACGTTTGTTGACAAATTAAAAGTTTTGTCCAAAGCCAGTAAATACCAACCCAGAGAGAAAAAATTGTACATAAAAGAATAAATTTGATCATTAGAAATGTCTTGTTACTTGCTTAGAGTTAATTGATGAACTTAGAGAATAAAGGAAAGTAAACCTTTAGATTTCTTATATTTATGTTATAACTAATAACATGTGTATTGTGTAATATAATATATATTTCAGTACGATATCGATATTTCGATATTTTATTTTAAAATACCAAATACCATACCTAATACCATTTTTTTTAAAACTTAAACCAAATACCATACCGAATACCATAATATCAAATACCAAATACCAAAATTTTCGGTTTCAATACGGTAATTCGGTATTTACCAAATTATGCACAGCGCCAGATGTGCCCCTAGCACATAACATTTTACTGATTTTCCCCAATATTCAATTCCAGAACTAATATCATCCAATTCAATTTCTATTATTGAGGACTCACCATGAGTTTTAGGTTCTACATATTCCAATTTATAGCCTGCATTTGAGATTTTTGCTATGTCGAAGTCATCCCAGATTGATCCTTGCTTCTTCTGCGTTTCCATCTCCTCTTCAACCTCATCTGCCCATGATTTTTTGCCACTACTGGTAGGTGCTGCTTGGTCCTCGCTTGGTGAAGCTTGTAACACTTCAGACCATATTCGTTGAGATTTCTCTGTTTCTCTGTTTAGGGTTACTGTTTCATTGGTTTTTGGACTTGGCTGAGTTTTCCTTGCTAATTCCTTGCTACTATTACTTGATTTCTGCCCTCGCTGAGCAATTCCATATGATGTGGATATTTCCTTGGCCATTAGAGCCTTCTGGGATGGGATGCGAGCTCTCTTGTCCATGGCTGGCGCAAGTTAGCTAACATGCACCGAGAGAGAAAAGCAAACCATCCGTTTTTTATGGCAGTTGAGTAAGTTTTGTTTTTTTTTCTCATTTTTTTAAAAAAAAAAACTAAAAAACTAGGTATACCATTGAGTAATCCAAATGTGAACCGAAAGCAACAAGATATAAAGAGATACACTTTTTCTTATAAAGTAAGGCATTTAAGACATAAAGAGAGATGTTTATGAGCTAGCTAGATGTTTATCAAATACTAGAGATACTTATATTGGTGCCTTTCTCCGGAAAACGCATAGTCACTGGAAAGAAAAATAAACTGAAATGACAAACAATACTATAATGATATGTTTGCTTTATTGGGACAGTAATGACTCTTGTTAACACTGACCATAACTGTTAAGGAGCCACAGTTTTCATGTGTGGTTCATACAGATCAGGTATCTGATCCTTGTAGGGCAGCACAAAATACTCTCTGAACTTTGACTCTGTTAACATCAGCACAGGATAAAGACTCCACTTTCTCCTCTTAAGCTTCTTTTCATCCAAAATTTTCAAGACTTGCATCCGAGGTATCACCCTTTTTTCCAGACTATAGACCAAAATTGCAGGATGAGAAGCTAAGTAAGCAGGTCCGGAACCAAGCTCCTTCATGTAAAGGTCCAATGCTTTCTTAATTCTAACCTCTGACTGAGTAAAACAAAGCGGTAGCTTCCTGAACATCTCGAGTATATCATTATCAGACCATCCAAAACTCTTGAAAATTCCAATCTTTCTTTCCAATGTAGACTTCCTTTGACAGGCTAACGTATGAAATCCGTAAGGAAAAATAGGAGAGTGAAGCGGAACTCGGAAATCCTTCTCCATCCTATGCAACAAATCCTTAACCCACTCAGTCTTTTGGATAATATACCTAGGATTTCTAAGCACAAGTGTTTTTAGCTTCACATCAGAAACACCACCTTTTTTCAACAATAACACATTAGCCTCAATAGTATGATGAGAACCAAAAGAAAGCAACCAAGGAGTTTTCTTTATAGCCTTAACTACATTTTCATCAGTGCCCAAGGTTTTCCTAAGACAATCAATGGTAGGTCTCAAATGAGTATCTAAACCTCGATCAAAAATTGTTATATCTTTAGCAATTACATTCACCAGGTCGGACCCGAATAACCCAAGATCCATAAGGCACTGGAATTTGGAAACATCACGTAATAGCAATGTGGGTTCTCTAGAAACTATTTTTTTAATCTGGGTATTGTCCAAACCACTTTGTATGAAGAAATTGAGGACTAAATCGGGATTCTTAAAGGTTTTGAATGAAGTTACCTTGGAAGATGTAGAGGTTGCTTCTTGTTTGGAAAATCCTAGTGAATCAACCAGGTATTTCACCAAGAAATGGGTCGGGGCAGGTGTAGCGCTTGTTGAATAGACAAATCGGGATTTGAAACCCTGAAATGTGGATACAGCTACAGCTTTGCCTCTGAAACTGATGAGCATATCGTTTAGCTATTTTTCTATTAACGTTGCAACAATAGAAAAATACTTCCTTTTATAGATAGATGCCTTGTGTTTCCTGTAATCTTGCTCCCTCTCTCTTTCTCTCTCGGATTGTCAAAAGTGCTATTTTTAGTTTAGATTCTTTTTGACTCAAAACTAAAGAATGATGACATTTAATCCGTGTACATTTTGCCAATGAGAAAATGCCACGTGTAATTTTAATTAAAAAATTTGTCACCTATTATAAAACAAAAACAAAAAAAAACAATAATAATAAATAAACCCTAGAGACCTAGACCCCTCCCAGCCACCCCCTCTTCTTCTTCAACCAAGAGCAGACCCTAATCCCCCTAAGAATTCCAGTCACCCAACCTCCTCTCCAAGGCGCCGCTGCATCTGTCCAAACGACCCTTTCCTCCTCGAAGTGCCTTCAACCGTTTCCAAACAGCCATTGACGCCGGTAATAGCCATGACCGCGGGCAACAGCCATGACCGCCGGCAACAATCATGAACCACTCCCTGTCTATCGTCCATGTTGCTGCAAAATTTCGAATTTTTAGGGTCTGTTGTTTTTGCTTCTGAGTCGGGTTTTAGAAGTAGCCGATGTAACAGTGGCAGTAGCGTCGTTGTTCGTTGACCTTATTTGCTAGCAGAATTTTTGCCGGAAAATCTGTTCCGGCGAGCTCCATTAATTGTGATGGGATTCTTCAGACCGGGTAATAGTTCCAACTATTACACAGGCATATGGTACAAAAAAGTGACTGAACAAACTCCTGTTTGGGTTGCAAACAGGGAACACCAATTTCTGATAAAAGCTCTGCAGAGCTAAAAATCTTAGATGGTAATTTGGTACTGGTTAATGGGTCTAATACTTCAATTTGGTCCACAAATATCAGTTCAAACAAGTCCAATTATGTGGTAGCAGTTCTCCGGGATGATGGTAATTTAATCTTGAGAGATGGTTCGAATTCAACACTACCACTTTGGCAAAGTTTTGATAACCCTGGCAATACTTGGTTGCCTGGTTCTAAACTTTCTTACAACAAAATCGCTCAAAGAAAGCAACTTCTTACTTGAGAAAGAGTGAGGAAAAATGGGCTCCACCAGTTAAATTAAAAAACAAAAGAAATAAACACAATTTTGAAAGTTTCACTTGCTTCAATGCGAGTGTAGTACATGCATTTTGCCATGTCACTTTGAAGGGTTTAAGAGATACACTGAAAAAATAATTTGAGGTGTCTACTTGATAAATAGGTCAGTTAGGTGTTCAAATGACCGTTGTGGACAACTTGGAGGGATCATTTATGTATTTCGCCTTTTAACTTTCTAAGTTATTTTGATGTATTAAGTAGGATAATGTAAATCATAATTTTTTTACAGCTAATAAGGAATTTTTAGATACTTATACACTATTGAAAACTTTATTACTCTCCCTACTCAAGTTTCAATTTAATTACATCTTATATACAAATTTACCATTTAAATACACTTTAGGAATTAAATTAGTATCACTTTATATTAGGAATCAATTATTTCTCATCTTTATTCTCTCTCCTTCATGCGCGCTCTCTCTCCGTCTCTCTCTCTATGTCTCTCTCTATCTCTCAATCCCTAATTCCAGTAATGTAGAGCAAAGAAAAATAGAGCAGCAATTCCACCATTGATGGTCATTACGAAGCTTTGAATCTTTGAATTCGAATTTGGGTTTTCAAAAACCATTATTTGTTTGGATGAGTGTTGTTGCAAACAACTGAGCAATTTTGAGGGTGTTTTGATGAAGATTAGACTTGATTTTGGTTGAATTTTAGAAGAAGAAGAAGAAGAAGAAGAAGAAGAAGAAGACATGACATACATTATACTTACGAAATTATAGTAAAATTATAGAAAAATTGTATTTTGTTGTTTATATATATATTTATTTAACTATTGTATGAAAGTTGAACAATATTGTATAAAAATTGTATTTAAGTTGTATGATATTGTAGTTGTATATAACTTAGTAGAAATAATGTATGAAAATTGTAGATAAGTTGTATAATATATAATTAGTTGTATGAAATTTGGTTTTACTATGTATAAATTAGATACAAAATATACAAAAACATATTGTATAAAATTTGTGTAAAAATTATATTTATGTGGTATGATATTGTAGTTGCATATAATTGAGTGGAAATAATGTATGAAAGTTGTAGATTAGTTGTATAATATATAATTAATTGTATGAAATTGATTTTTACTATGTATAAATTATTTTTAAACAACTTGTAAAGATCATTTGATTTTTATTTTCAGATTTCTTACGTGTAAAATGACAAATTCCTCCTTACTTTTAACATAAAACTAAAGAAAACTTGTACCCTATCTATTCTAAGTGGCACATGCAAGTAATGACTCTACCCTTTTCTTGTATTAGAGTTTGAAGTTATAATTGAACAGTTGAAATCATTTGTTTAGAAACGAATTAGCTAGTATTAACTTTATTATGCCTCTGCATGTGCAAAACTTTGAAGTTGGCAAACAAAGAATTATAAGAAATGAGAATAATGTAAGAAAGATTGTGGCATATAGTCTCAACTTAAGGTAATAATATACCTTCTCTGCCACACAGTGACAAGACTGCAGAGTTATTTAATTTAGCTAATTCTCAGCATCGGTATAAACATTACTTCGTTAATTCTTTTTGTTGTATACCTCTGCAAGTATTTTTGTGAAGATTCAACAGCTTTTGTAGTGAAGTTAGTAAATTTACATCTATTTAGTTTCAGAAACAGAGAATTTTTTTTTTTTGGACAAAAAGGAATATGGATTGGTGTAAATGTGCACTATGGGTGAAGTTAGCAGATTTAGTTGGGAAATTTTTTACTCGAGATATAGGGAGAAAGAGAGATTCTAGAAAGAAGAGGGGAAAGAGGAGAGAAAAAAGGGAAAAGGGTAATTAAATCCCTTGGTTGAAGGCACAAATAATGGATTGGGAGTCTTTTAAAGTGGATTGTATATATTTTGTAACTAAAATATGTTTAGGTCGGATAAATACCAACACATGAACATTTTTTCATAATAGTGTTTCAAATAGTATATTGATATGAAAATATCCCTCAAAATAAATACTAAAATATATTGCGATCAACATACAAATTTTTTCTCTCCCTTTTCTTCAATTGAGTGGTTCATTTCTGTCTAACTTATTATTGTACCCGATCTCACACCTATAGCGTATTATATGCGATTTGTATCTATCTTGATATCATAAAAAATTCATAATTATCCCATTGTTTTTTTTTTGCGAAAATTTCTTGGCCTCCTTCGTCTGAAATATTTTGTGTGTCACCTGGACCTTCATCTCCTATCTGGAATTCTTCGTGATCTGAACCTTCTAAAAGTAATTTCAGTACGAGGTTTCGGAGATTAATCATTCTTTTTCTTATTCGCTGTTTGATCTGTCGAGCTCCTGGACAATTATTTTTATAATAAAAGGTCACTTAACGTTATCTAATTATCAAATAAAGTCGATAACTATATTTACCCATAACAAGGTGTTGCAACTGCTAGTTACTTTCTACGATACTTGGTCAAAATTGAATAACTTTTTTGTTACAAAAACATCTTCGATGAATTTCTGGGATAGTCAATGAAGTTGGACTTAGGGAACCAGTTAAAAACCAAATATCCAACAGCCGCTTTTATTAATGAGAAAATCTCACTTTATACCAATTAATTCCAAAATATTTACCTTTTAATGCTTAGACCCAAACTATTTACCCGTCTTTCTTCTTCTTCTTCATCCTCATTTTACCTTCCTCACTTTATTACCAGATGTTGACCGTAGCAAGGGAGCCAGCGACTACCAACGGTCCCTTTACTTTTAAATTTTCTAATAAACGCAACGTTTAGTTTCACTTCCTATATATCTGCCCGAACATTCCCTTCGTGTTCATCGCGCATTAATCATCAGTCAAAACATCAGAATTTATTTATTCTCCTCCTTCTAATTTTCCTGCCATTATTCAGTTCTTTCTCATTTTATTGCACTGCAAAATGTCTAAATTATTTGCTATTGCAATTCTTTTATTTTTTGTGTTAAATTCCGGTGGGGCTCAAATCATAAAAGCACCTTCTCAAGCCCCAATATCTTCTCCTTCTAAATCGCCCCAATAATCTGGTAACAAGTTTATATGTTATAGTAAAGTTTTAAGGAAGAAAATAGTTTTTTTGAAGATTTATTGTTTGATTCAATGTGGTTCTATAAAATATTGCTTATAGTATCTTCGAGTAAGCTTCCCAGATCTAAATTTTTGTGTGTATTTGAATATCCATCATTGTTGGGCTTGAAGCTCAATTTTATTTTTGAAGATTTCTTGTTTGATTCAAAGTGAGTGCTGTTAAATATTGTTTATAGTACCTTCTGGAAGTTGATACTGAAATTTGATAGCATTTGGACCTGATTTGAGGTGATTGAGATCGAAATTTTCAGTTGAAAATTGAAGAAGAACACAACTAAAATATATAATATGTTGTAGGAGTATACTGGGTCGTTGTTGTTGTTGTTGTAGGAGTATATAGCTATACTGCAGCAGTACACTATTATAGTTTACAAAACAGTATACCGCTACAGTATACTGATATACTATAGGAGTATATAGTTATACTGCAGCTATATACTATTATAGTATACAATATATTGTTATGGTATACTGTAATAATATGCAAGATACTGTAACAATATGCTGTAATAGTATACAATATACTATAATAATATACTTATTACCCATAAATTCACTTGTCTTTTCCCTTTTAATTTGTTTTAAGTTTTTACCCGGCGTGAGGGGTAAATTGAAAATGCAAAATAAACATAAAAATTATAGTATGCTATATGATGTAACGATATACTCTTACAATTAGATCCTTTTAGAAATTTTTAAATTTTTATTGACAACTGATATTATTTTAGTTTAATAATTGAATTAATTTTTTTTAACGCAGTGCATACAATTGTATACCTTGTTGGTATAGTTATATACTATACTGGTATCATATGTTAGTTAATATTTTTTTGATTGTATTAGCTACATTTAATTGGTACACAATTTGATTTTTCTTTAGTAATAATATAAAAAAATAATAAAAAATAGTGAACCAGTAAATGAAATTAGATTATGAAGAGAAAAAGAATATAAAAAAAAGAAGTTAAATGAAATTAGAAAAGGAAAAAATAAAAAAATAAGAAGAAAACGAGAAAAAAGAAAAGGAGAAAAGAAAAAAAGAAAAAAGTAAAGAAAATAAGCATAGAAATAAAAAAGAAATGGAGAATAAAGAAATTTTTTTCCACAAAACCTACTATGGGTAGGAAATGTAATTAGTTTATGGGTAGGAAAACAAATGGGTAGACAAGGGTAAATAATTTTGTTTATGTGGGTAACTGTGTCAAAACCCCTTCATTAATGGCTACTTTGTTGAGAGTAAGGGTGTACATTGGCCGGGTTGGTTCGGATTTTTTAATTATCAAACCAAACCAATGGTGTCGGATTTTTAAATTTATAAACCAAACCAAACCAACAAAGTCAGGTTTACATGTGGAATTTGGACTTACGTTAATTGGCTATAGCCTGAAAGGATAGTGATGTGGCCCAAGTTGTGGACAAATAAAAGGCCTAATATTATATATTGTGTGTGTCGATAAGTGAGGCCCAATAATCATTGGCTTGTGATTGGTAGACACTCCATATAAATAGAGGTCAACCACTCTTTCCCTATCTATTAGAAAAAAACGTATTCTGCCTCTTGAATACGTGGTAAAGGTAGAAGTCTCATCGGTCGAGTTCTCTGAGCTGTGAGAGTGCGTAGCTAGTAAATTGTGGAAGTTGGTCTCAGGCTTAATCGGCATTTGTTGTCGCTGCTTAATCCATGAAGTTTAACGGTACATTTTTTTTAGACTCTAGCTCTAGATTGATTGCATAATTGTGTCTTAATCTCTATTATGGATACAAATCAATTAAGTCTCAATGTTTTTTTAATCTCTTGTATTGGTCCTTTTACCTATGAAATTAAAGTACATAACAGACTCATTAATTGATCTAAAAATCACAATACTTTCAGCTCAAATATTATTGTTTGCTTGGAGCCGATCCAAAAGAAAAAAAAAAAGAAATTGATTAGGTTTTGAGGCTATCGCCATTGCCTGGCTATTGAAGTAGCTAACGGCGATGTTTGTACAGTGTTTCCAACACCACTGGTTTTACACAATAGTTGAGTAAGAAAGAAATTCGTAGTCGGTTAATTTAATACAAATAGCGCCGCATGGTGGTAGGTTTCATTGTTTCTAGAAAGCACTGTTTTAACCTAATACTAGTATTAGTACCCGCGCGGATGCGCAGTCACTAATCATGTCAAATATTTAAGTTATTTGGATTGTATGTAAATAAACTTAAAATTTACACTTTCTCAGTAAATATAGATAATCATTGGATATTAACTACATGAAAAAAATTAACCATTCTTCTATTTTTCTTTTTTGATACCATTCTTGCCGGTATCATTGGATTCTAAAAATAGTCAGGAAACAAAATAATAACTCATATTTATGGCAAAACAATCAAATGTTGAGACAATGAATGACTCTTTGGATAAGATTTGACATTTTACTACTACTTGAACTCTTATTTGATATGTTGATATCTCTTAAAAAAATATTTCTTTCTTAAAATTTTAGTTTCTAAAATATTATTTTTCAATAATAATTATTTTTATAATAATGTAATTGAAAATATTATTCTTAATTCAAAACTCATTTTAGTTGGCTATCTAAAAATATATATAAAAAATTAGTTAGTGAATTTTTTTACTCAATTTTGATATTTGACATTAACCATGTTAAATATTTGAGTTATTTGAATTTTTCACGACCCCGGTTCGCCCTCCGTGAACCATCCTGACGGCACCTAGTTTCTACAACTAGGTAAGCCTAAATTGCGGAAGAAAATTCAAAATTTGCGGAAGTAAAACAATTTAAAATAGAAGATAAGTAATAACAGTGTTTAGATGTGCCGCTTGGCATACACCATGTTTACCTTTCACTACCAATACATAAATCCAAGATCCGAAAACTCACGAATCACAAGCTAAGAAGTACTACAAAGCTCTAATTCCCGAATATCTAACAAGAACAGAAAATAAAGAAGGGCTAAGTACTAAAAAGCAGGAATAGAAAGAGACTCATGCGGACGCGGCAGATATACCTAGAAGTCGCTAGGGCAGTCGCCTCGCCTCAGGGGTGATAAGTCTGGGTAGAAGTACCTGGATATGCACATGAAAAATATGCGCAGAAAGGGCATGAGTACACCACAACGGTACTCAGTAAGTGCCAAGCCTAACCTCGGTCGGGTAGTGACGAGGAAGGTCAAGGCCCTACTGAGGTTAAACAAAAATATAAAGTTCAACAGTATAAAACAGACAGTATAAATGAGTACAACAGTGAAATAAACAAGATATATAGGATAATAAAAACTATACAGAAGCAGAGTAAACACGTAAGGAAATACAGCTCAGTACCAATAGTAACAAATCGGGGATCTCCCAGGATACCGTCCTGTAGTCCCAAATCCACATATCCGATAGGCCTCCCGGGATACCATCCCGTAGTTCAACTCATAGTGTGCGGGGATCTACCGGAATCCCGTCCCGTAGTCCCAAATGTAAATACCCAGTACTTGGAGAATCTACCGGGTGCATTTCTGTAGTTCCATATAACTGTGCAGGGGGATCTACTGGAATCCCACATCCGTAGTCCCAAAATAAACAAGCAAGGAGGAGCTACCGGAATCCCACATCCGTAGACCCAAAATAAATAGGCAAGGGGGAGCTACCAGAATCCCACATCCGTAGTCCCAATGTAAATACACAGCAGCAACAAGAAAATATTCAGAAATGGAAGTTTCATATTAAGGCAACAAATAATTCTAGCCTAGAATGTTGCATATAGTTCAGGTAAAGCAGGTTGAACAAATAAAACATTTAAAACACTTAAACATGCTTTCCTAAGCTAACACAGGCTTAATAGTACAAGTAATAAAAGCAGGAAAGGAAACATACTAGTAAATACTTAATGAAAATTGGATTTCCAATAATTTGCACAAGTACGCACTCGTCACCTCACGTACAAGGCGTTTTAAATACCAAATATACCAATCCTAAGGAGAAGGTCCCCCACACAAGGTTAAACAAGCCACTTACCTTGAACCGGCTCAAAATCAACCCGAGACCACGTTCATACCATGAGTACTTGACTCCAAATGGCCCATATCTATTCAATTCAATTTCATAATGTAAATAATACTTCAAGCAATTGATTCTACAATTAAATTCTAAGCTAATACGCGAAATTAGGTAAAATGACCAAAACGCCCCTTAGGCCCACGTCTCGGAATCGGGTAAAATTGATATTTTCAAAATCCCCACACTCTCACGAGTTCATGCATACAAAAATTACCAAAATCAGACCTCAAATGGTCCCTCAAATCATCACTCAAAGGTCTCCAATACTAAGCCCTAGTTTCCCCAAATTTTCACCCTTAATTTCCATGATTTCTAGCTCTAATCCGTGAAATAATAGCATAGGAAGGGGTTTAGGTCCAAATTCCTTACCTTAATGAAGTTCCCTTAAAATACCTCTTTCAAATCGTCCCAAAACCTCCCAGGCCGTGATAAAAATAGTGAAATAAACCCCAAAGTCGCGGAATCCCTTTTTAAAATAATCTGCCCAGCAGTTTCCGCATATGCGGTAACATTAACCGCATGAGCGGTTCCGCTTCTGCGAACATTTCACCGCTTCTGCGGTGCCGCACCTGCGGAACCCAAACCGCAGGTGCAGTTATGACAGAACCAGCAGCTGAAGCTGCAACTTAAATTCCAAAATCTTCCCGTCAACCATCCGAAATCATCCTGAGGCCTCCAGGACCTCAACCAAAGGCACCAACAAGTCATAAACCACTATCCAAACTTGTACCAATCCTTAAAACACCTAAAACAACATCGAAACCTTGAATTAAACATTGATTTAAGCCTAAGAGCTCCAAAATTCTCAAAAATACGCTTTCGATCAAAAAGTCTATCAACCCTCGTCCGAATGACATGAAATTTTGCACACACATCACATTCAACACTACGGAGCTACTCCAACTTCCGGAATTCCATTCTGACCCTCGAATAAAAATCTCACTATCGAACCGGAAACTTTAAAATTTGACCTTTTGGCATTTCAAGCCTAAATTAGCTACGAACCTCCAAATCACCATCCGAACACGCCCTAAGCCCGAAATCACCTAACGGAGCTAACAAAACCATTAGATTTCTATTCCAAGGCTGTCTTCACACTGTTCCGACTACGATCAACTTTCCAACACTTAAACTCTCATTTAGGGACTAAGTATCCCAAAGCTCTCCGAAACTCAAAACCGAACATCCCGACAAATCAAATTAGCAGAAATAAACTTGGGGGAAGCAGCTAATAAGGGATCGGGGCGTTAATTCTTAAGACGACCGGTCGGGTCATCACATCCTCCTACACTTAAACATTCGTTCGTCCTCGAACGAGCATAAAGACATACCTGAAGTAGTGAAAAGATGAGGGTAACGGCTGTGCATATCCTGCTCGGTCTCCCAGGTCGCCTCCTCGACCAGCTGACCCCGCCACTGGACCTTTACCGATGCAATGTTCTTTGACCTCAGCTTTCTAACCTGCCTGTCAAATATTGCCACTGGCTCCTCAACATAAGATAGATCCTTGTCCAACTGAACCGAACTGAAATCAACACGTGCGACGGATCACCGTGATACCTCCGGAGCATCGAAACATGAAATACCGGATGAATTCCTGCCAAGCTGGGAGGTAAGGAAAGCTCATAAGCAACCTCCCCAACACGCCTCAATATCTAAAAAGGTCCTATAAACCGCAGACTCAACTTCCCTTTCTTCCCAAATCTCATAACGCCCTTCATAGGCAAAACTCAAAGCAGAACCCGCTCTCCAACCATATAGGAAACATCACGAACCTTCTAGACCGCATAACTCTTCTGTCTGGACTGGGCTGTACGGAGTTTATCCTGAATCACCTTAACCTTCTCCAAAGCATCCTGAACTAAGTCTGTGCCCAATAGTCTAGCCTCACCCAACTCAAACCAACCCACCAAAGATCTACACCGCCTACCATATAAAGCCTCATACGGTGCCATCTAAATGCTGGACTGATAGCTGTTATTGTAAGAAAACTACGCCAATGGCAAGAACTGATCCCAAGACCCTCCAAACTCAATCACACATGCACGAAGCATATCCTCAAAAATTTGAATAGTGCACTTGGACTGTCCGTCCGTATGAGGGTGAAATGTTGTACTCATCTCCACTCGAGTACCCAACTCATGCTGAACGGCCCTCCAGAACTGTGATGTGAACTGAGTACCTCTATCTAAAATGATGGACACGGGAATACCATGCAGATGAACAATCTCCCGGATATAAATCTCCGCCAACCGCTCCAAAGAACAAGTAGTACACACAGGAATGAAATGAGCGGACTTGGTCAGCCGTTCAACAATTACCCAAATAGCATAAAACTTTCTCAAAGTCCGTGGAAGCCCAACTACAAAGTCCATGGTGATCCTCTCCCACTTCCACCCCGGAATCTCTATCTGCTGAAGCAACCCACCCAGTCTCTGGTGCTCATACTTCACCTGCTGACAGTTGAAACACCAAGCTACAAATCCAACTATATCTTTCTTCATCCGCCTCCACCAATAGTATTGCCACAAATCCTGATACATCTTTGCGACACCCGAATGGATGGAATACCACGAACCATGGGCCTTCTCTAGAATCAACTCTCGCAACCCATCAACATTGGGTACAAATCCGACCTTGCATCCTCAATACTCCATCATCACTAATAGTCACATCTTTGGCATCACCGTGCTGAACCTTGTCCTTAAGGACAAGAAAATGAGGGTCGTCATACTGCCACTCCCTGATACGATCAAATAAAGAAGACCAAAAAACCACACAAGCTAGAACCTGACTGGGCTCCGAAAGATCCAATCTCACAAACTGGTTGGCTAAGGCCTGGACATCCATCGCCATAGGCCTCTATGCTACTGGTAAATATGCCAAACTCCCCAAAATCTCCGCCCGACGACTCAAGGCATTAGCCACCACATTGGCCTTGCCCAGGTGATACAAAATAGTGATATCATAGTCCTTCAGCAACTCTAACCATCTTCTCTGGCGTAAATTTAGATCCTTTTACTTGAACAGGTGCTACAAGCTCCAATGGTCAGTATAAATCTCACAGGGAATCCCGTATAAACAATGGCGCCAAATCTTCAGGGCGTGAACAATGGCAGCTAACTCAAGGTCGTGAACAGGGTAGTCCTTCTCATGTATCTTCAACTGCCTATATGCGTAGGCAATCACCCTACCGCCCTACATCAACACCTCTCCGAGGCCAATCCTTGAGGCATCACGATAGATTGTATAAGACCCCGGACCTAAAGGTAATACCAAAACTGGGGCTGTAGTCAAAGCTATCTTGAGCTTCTGAAAGCTCGCCTCACACTCTTCCGCCCACTGAAAAGGAGCACCCTTTTGGGTTAACCTGGTCATAGGGGATGCAATTGATGAAAACCCCTCCACAAAACGACGGTAGTAGCCCGCCAAATAACAGAAACTGCGGATCTCGGTAGTTGAGGATGGTCTGGGCCAACTCTACACGGCCTCTATCTTCTTCGAATCTACCTGAATACCCTCACTCGACACCACATGGCCTAAGAATGCCACTGAATCCAACCAAAATTCACATTTCGAGAACTTAGCATATAATTTCTTCTCTCTCAGAGTCTGAAGCACAGTCCTCAGGTGCTGCTTATGATCTTCCCGACTCCGGGAATACACCAAAATATCATCAATAAAAACAACGACGAACGAGTCAAGATATGGCCGGAACACACTGTGCATCAAATGCATAAAGGCTACTGGGACATTGGTCAGCCCAAATGACATGACAAGGAACTCGTAATGACCATACCGAGTCCTGAAAGCAGTCTTTGGGATATTTGGCTCCCGAATCTTCAACTAATGGTTACCTGAGCGCAAGTACTTAGAAAATACCTGTGCGCCCTGAAGCTGGTCAAACAGATCATAAATACGAGGCAAAAGATAGTAGTTCTTCACTGTAACCTTGTTCAACTGGCGCTAATCAATACACATACGCATAGAACCATCCTTTTTTCCTTCACAGACAAGACTGAAACACCCTAAGGTGATACACTAGGCCGAATAAAACCCTTATCAAGCAATTCCTGTAACTGATCCTTCAACTCCTTCAACTCAGGAGGAGCCATACGATACGGAGGTATAGAAATGGGCTGAGTGCCCGGCAATAGATCAATGCCAAAATCAATATCTCTATCAGGCGGCATGCCCGGAAGGTCAGTTGGAAACACATTGGGAATATCCCGTACTACTTGGACTGAATTAACTGAAGGGGTATCAATACTGGCATCTCTCACATAAGCTAAATACACGTCACACCCCTTCTCAACCATACGCTGAGCCTTAAGGAAAGAAATAACTCTACTGGGAGTGTGATCTAAAGTACCCCTCCACTCAACATGCGGTACACCTGGCATAGCCAGCGTAACGGTTTTGGCGTGACAATCAAGAATAACATAATGGGGCGACGACCAGTCCATGCCCAAGATAATATCAAAATCGACCATGCTGAATAACAATAAATCAGCTCTGGTCTCAAAACCACTAAGAGCAACCAAACACGACCAATAAACATGGTCCACAACAAGAGAATCTCCCATAGGAGGAGAAACATAAATAGGGAAACTCAAAGAATCCTGACGTACACCCAAATGCGGAGTAAAATAAGAAAACACATAAGAATATGTGGAGCCAGGATCGAATAAAACCGATGCATCTCTATGACAAACTATAACAATACCTGTGATGACAGAATCGGAGGCAAAAGCCTCGGTACGGGCAAGAAGGGCATAATATCTGGCATGTCCCTCCTCTCTAGCTTGCTGAGCAAGTGGGGTAGCAACTGGTGCTGTGATCATAGCCTGAGAACTCTGTGGAGCGCATTGTGGCTGATAAGTCTATGGAGGTGCATTCCTCCTAAGTCTAGGGCAATCCCTCACCACATGGCATGTGTCACCACACTCAAAACAAGCTCTGGAAGGACGTGGCAGTGGAAACTGTGCGGTACGGGTACTCTGAGACCCCTAAACACCTGAAACACTATGTGAAATCTGAGATACAAACTGAGTTGGCTTACTCACAAAACCTCTACCATGCTTCCTCCAAAATAAGGACCAGTGGGTCTTTCTAGTCTACGAGGTCTCCTTACTTCCCATTACCCTCTCTCCTGACCTCGTCTATCCTCTCCCAACTGGACCCACCTGTCCTCTACTCGGAGAGAGGTCCTCACAATTCGCTAAACTAGGATCACAGGCTGTGTCGCCATGACACCTGGAACCTGACCAATAAGAACTCACTGCTTTAGAGTGGGGGTGGTAGAAGTCTGGCCCGATCTGTGAAGTAGTTGGTACAACCTGAATCAACCCCACCTAAACTAATGTCCTAAACGTGCTCAGGAACTGTGCTAATGTCTCCTAAAGTGCTGGAGTAGTAGTAGCAGTAGGCGTATCCGGTGCCCGGGCTCTGGCTAGAACTGCTGGTGGCTCCTCAGTGGCAGCTCGCGTGGGTGCTCTAACTGCACCACGTGCGCGTTCTCGGCCTCTACCCAAGGCCCCGACCTCTGATAACTCTCGTAGGGGGCGCAACTATCTGATCATCTCTGGCAACACGTGTCCTCACCATCTGTGAGAGAATTAAAGATAGAAGTTTAGGATTGTGATGTGAAAAATCTCGCACGATAGGGAATTCAAATGAAGTGGAATTTTCCTAACAGTTACATAGCCTCTCGTAGATAAGTACAGACATCTCTGTACCGATCAGCGAGACTCTAATAAACCGTCTTGTGATTCATGACTCCTACGAACCTAGAGCTCCGAAACAAACTTGTCACGACCCTGGTTCGCCCTCCGTGAACCATCGTAATGAACCTAGTCTCTACGACTAGGTAAGACTAAATTGCGGAAGAAAAACCAAAATTTGCGGAAGTAAAACAATTTAAAACAGAAGATAAGTAATAACAGTGTTTAGATGTGCCGCTCGACATACACCATGTTTAACTCTCACTACCAATACATAAATCCAAGACCCAAAAACCCACGAATCATAAGCTAAGAACTACTACATAGCTCTAACTTTGGAAAGTCTAATAAGAACAGAAGATACATGAGGGCTAAGTACAAAAACATGAATAGAAAGAGACTCCTCGGTCTGCGGACGCGGTAGATATACCTCGAAGTTGCTAGGGCAGTCGCCTCGCCTCAGGGGTGATAAGACCGGGTATAAGTACCTGGATCTGCACATTAAAAACATGCACAGAAAGAGCATGAATACACCACAACAGTACTCAGTAAGTGCCAAGCCTAACTTCGGTCGGGTAGTGACGAGGAAGGTCAAGGCCCTATTGAGGTTAAACAAAAATATAAAGTTCAACAGTATAAAACAGACAGTATAAATGAGTACAACAGTGAAATAAACAGGATATACAGGACAACAACAACTATACAGAAGCAGAGTAAACACGGAAGGAAATACAGCTCAGTACCAATAGTAACAAATCAGGGATCTCCCAGGATACCGTCCTGTAGTCACAAATCCACATATCCGATAGGCCTCCCGGGATACCGTCCCGTAGTTTAATTTATAGTGCGTGGGGATCTACTGGAATCCCGTTCCGTAGTCCCAAATATAAATACCCAGTACTAGGAGAATCTACCGGGTGCATTCCTGTAGTTCTATATAACTGTGCAGGGGGATCTACTGGAATCCCACATCCGTAGTCCCAAAATAAACAAGCAAGGGGGAGCTATCGGAATCCCACATCCATAGACCCAAAATAAACAGGCAAGGGGGAGTTACCGGAATCCCACATCCGTAGTCCCAATATAAATACACAGCAGCAGCAAGAAAATATTCAGAAATGGAAGTTTCATATTAAGGCAACAAATAATTCTAGCCTAGCATGTTGCACAGAGTTCAGGTAAAGCAAGTTGAACAAATAAAACATTTAAAACACTTAAACATGCTTTCCTAAGCTAACACAGGCTTAATAGTACAAGTAATAAAAGCAGGAAAGGAAACATACTAGTAAATACTTAATGAAAACCGGATTTCCAATAATTTGCACAAGTACGCACTCATCACCTTACGTACAAGGTGTTTCAAATACCAAATATACCAATCTAAGGGGAAGGTCTCCCACACAAGGTTAGACAAGCTACTTACCTCAAACCGACTCAAAATCAGCCCGAGACCACGTTCTTGTCACGAGTACTCGACTCCAAATGGCCCAAATCTATTCAATTTAATTTTATAATATAAATAACACTTCAATCAACTGATTCTACAATTAAATTCTAAGCTAATACGCGAAATTAGGTAAAATGACCAAAATGCCCCTCAGGCCCATGTCTCAGAATCGGGTAAAATTTATATTTTTAGAATCCTCACACTCTCACGAGTTCATGCATACCAAAATTACCAAAATCGGACCTCAAATGGTCCCTCAAATCATTACTCAAACGTTTCCAATACTAAGCCCTAGTTTCCCCAAAATTTCACCCTTAATTTTCATGATTTCTAGCTCTAATCCGTGAAATAATAGCATAGAAATGAGTTTTAGGTCCAAATTCCTTGCCTCAATGAACCTTGAAATCCCTTTTTCAAATCGTCCCAAAAGCTCCCAGGCCGTGATAAAAATGGTGAAATAAACCCCAAAGTTGCGGAACCCTTTTTAAAATAATCTGCTTAGTAGTTTTCGCATCTACGTCCTTGGGACCGCTTCTGCGGTCCTGCATATGCGGAACAAGGGGTCGTATCTGTGACTTACACTTAAGGTCCAATTTCCGTATTTGTGGAGCTTTAACAACAGGAGCAGTTCTGCTTCTGCAAACTTTTCCCCGCATCTGTGGTTCCTGAAGAGATGGCTAAATTTCGCTTCTATGGCCACTTAGCCGCTTTTGCGGCACTGCACCGACGGAACCCAAACCGCAAGTGCAGTTATGACAGAACCAGCAGCTGAAGCTGCAACTTAAATTCCAAAATCTTCCCGTCAACCATCCGAAATCATCTCGAGGCCTCCGGGACCTCAAGAAAAGGCACCAACAAGTTACAAGCCACTATCCAAACTTGTACCAATCCTTAAAACACCTAAAACAACATCAAAACCTCCAATTAACCATAGATTTAAGCCTAAGAGCTCCAAAATTCTCAAAAATACGCTTTCGATTAAAAAGTCTATCAACCCTCGTCCGAATGACCTGAAATTTTGCACACACATCACATTCAACACTACACAGCTACTCCAACTTCCAGAATTCCATTTAGACTCTCGGATCAAAATCTCACTATCGAACCGGAAACTTCAAAATTCGACCTTTCGAAATTTCAAGCCTAAATTAGCTATGGACCTCCCAATCACCATCCGAACATGTCCCTAAGCCCGAAATCACCCAACGGAGCTAATGGAACTGTCACAACCCCAAACTGGACCCGATCGTGATGGCGTCTCTCGTGAAGTCAAGGCCAGCCGACACAATTCTCAAATTCAATTCAATAATTTTAATAAGTCAATTTAATTCCTTTTCAATTAATCAGATATTGCATAATATGAATTTAAATGAACACTGCGGAAATAAATACAACCCGACATCGGGGTGTCACAAGTCACGAGCATCTACTAGGGTCTAAATACAACTGAAAGTCTGAAGTGTACAAAATACAGACTAATGAAGTAAAGAGGGAGAAAAGCAGTGCTGCGAACACCAGCAGCTACTTTGCTAAACTCCGATGACTCCGCCTCCGATCAGCCAAAACCCTCTACCGGGTGTAGAAATACCTAAATCTGCACACAAGGTGCAGGGAGTAAAGTGAGTACTCCAACTTAGTGAGTAATAATCATAACTAAAGTGTGAATGGTAAGAAATCACGAAAAGTGCATCCACATGTATATAAGCAGTTCAAAAACCAGTAAGAAAGCAATGAAATTGTAAAATCCTTAAAACATCTTAGCTCAGTTTAAACTTCTTTGAAAATGACTTTTTCAACGGTTACGCAAATGAATGTAGAACAACTAGTGCAGATAAGCACAGAAATACGCCCCTAGGGCACAAATACACAATTAAACAGGTAATTGACAGGCAAATAAGAAAGATAAGCACATAAGGTTCGCCCCTCGGGCACAATGTCAACAAATCCGCCCCTCGGGCAATATCTCAAAGTAATACCAGCCCCTCAGGCAATCACATAGAACAATACCATCCCCTCGGGCTATCCACATTGTGATGTTCCGCCCACATCTCAAAAATCAGAAATTTTTACCAATAGATTCCTTATCTTCCCACAAGTTCATACATATCAAAATTTCTCAAATCCGACCCCAAATGGTCCTCCAGATCCTCAATCAAAAGTCCAAATTTCCAAGCCCTAGCTCTTCAATTTTTAGCTTAATTTCCATGATTTCTAGATGGAATTCACATAATAATCGGGTTTTAAGTCCAAGAATCTTACCTCCCAACGATTCCCCTTAAATCCCTCTTAATATCCTTCAAAAATATCCAAAAATGACCAACTATGGAGTAAATAAACCCAATCCTCACGGACAAGACGAATTTAAAAACATTCTGCCCAGGCATTATTTCCTTCTTCGCGAACGCGTTCAAACCCTCGCGTTCGGGAAGCACAATTTTACTTTGACCAATTTTTCCTCTATGTGAACGCGACACGACCATCGCGATCGCACACTACCTCTCGCGAACGCGAAGAACAAATACGACCTCAGACCAGCTGACCGAAAAGACCCTACACAAACGCGACTTCCATCTAGCGAACGCGATGCACGAGCATCCAACCTTTTGCAAACGCGGAGCCTCACACGCGAACGCGAAGGCTAAACTTCCACTGACCTCCACTGACTCTTCGCGAAAGCGAAGAGTAAAAACCTGCAACAGCTGAACCTGCAACTTCTGCAATTTTTCCAACTTCAAAATGATCCGATTGACCACTCGAAACTCACCCGAGGCCCCCAGGACCTCAACCAAAGGCACCAACATATCCTAAAACCTTATTCAAACTTGTTCCAATCATCAAAACACCTCAAACAACATCAAATCACCCAAAACACATCGGATTCAAGCCAAACTTTCTAAAATCTTCCAATTTCCGCTTTTGATCAAAAACCCAACCAAACCACGTCCGAATGACCTGAAAGTTTGCACACACATCCCAAATGACACAACGGAACTACTGCAACTTCCGAAATTTCATTCCGACCTCTATATCAAAATCTCACCTATCAACTGGGAAACACCAAAATCTCAATTTCGTCAATTCAAGCCACGGACTTCCAAAATGCATTCCGATCACGCTCCTAAGTTCCAAATCACCCAATGGAGCTAACCAAATCATAAAAATTCTGATCCGAGATCATATACAAACAAGTCAAATCTTGGTCAAACCTTTCAAATTTCAAGCTACAAACTGAGAACTATTCTTCCAAATTCATTCCGATTTCCCTGAAAACCAAAACCAACGATTTAGATAAGTCATAATATATCACACGGGGCAAGTCATGCCCGAGAGATGATGATCAAAGTGCAAAACTCAAAACAACCAGTCGGGTCGTTATATCCTCCTCCACTTAAACATACGTTCGTCCTCGAACGTGCCCAGAGTTATTCCAAAAGCCAACCAATCGATGAATAACCTTACCATGCATATACCCGGGGGTGATCCCACGTCACCTTATCTCATATAGGTCCAATAACATAATGCAACTGAAATTTCACAATCAAACCTAGCCCATAAACCTCAGAACCACATTTCCACTCCTGAAACCATCCACAAAATCCAAATCTCACATTTATACTCTGCACAAGCCCGAATAAGCTGTAATAACCCATACATGCTATCTCAGGTGCAATCACCTGATATACCACATAACTCAAACACTTGTAATGATAACTTCTAATCACAATAGCAGCACACAACACTCGAATACCAATAGAAAAACTCTTATCACTAAGGTCTCATTCCAACACTTCCATATGCTGCCAATGATAATGAAACACGCAGTAAACCATAACCCCTTTTCTCAAATCAATCATTCATGAAGTCACCTCTCCTTTGGCAAAGACTATAGCAAATTTCTGAGCCGGATCTCGATATTATCCTTCCAACATGATGCGATCGAGTCCGTAGTATTCATTAAAGATCCCAATGATCTCATCTAATCCAACACAACTACTCTGGTGACATGACACCTCAATACAGACTAAGACACCGCTTGCGCAATACGTGCACCTATAAGCAACAGTCCGAACATACTCAAATTATGAAAAATGACTCAAATGAAAGAGTTGTACCTCAAGCTCACCAATACCACCACAACACAAGGCTGAGAACCCGTCTTACATCATAGGAACAAAACATACGAATCTAACTCGCAAGGTCATACCCCCACATAACTTCGCTGCGATGCGCGATCCTATCCAAATACTGCTCCATATGAAACACCTCAGGTTACTATGCTTGAAATCGATAACCACGCGCAATTTGGTGTCTAGAACCAAAGCAACTCATCATACCCACAGTAAAGCAAATACATAACACCACACAACCTGAAATGACATAACAGATGCGCCATCCGCCAAGCAATATCCAATACTCCTCCCGCTCGAATCCTACTGAGAGACCCCAATAACACCGCATCACATGTACCGATAACCAACAAATCCTAACGCCTCACAATACAAAAAGGTAACCCATATGTCTCTCCAGATTACTAATAAGCTCAATAACAGACGAATCAACACATCTCTCAACAATACAATTTGGAGCCAACCAAGCCGACACAAGTTAGAACATGCATCCACATTGGCTTGCCAACGAACTCCTTATCAAGAAAATCCTGAAGCTGCTCTTTCCACTCCTTTAACTCTGCCGGTGCCATATGATACGGTGCCTGACATCAAATCAATACCGAAATCAACAACCCTGCCCGACGACATGCCCGGCCACAAGAAACACATCCGAAAAGTCCCTCACCACCGGAACTGAATCAATGGTAGAAGCCTCTACATTGATATCCATCATGAAAGCCCAAATAAGAAAAATAGTCCTTCCCAACCGTCCGTTGGGTCTTCGAAATATAAAACCACTCCACTAGGACATAATCCATCGAACCTCGCCACTCAATATGTGGCATTTCCAGTATAGCCAACAGCGCCGCCTTAGTGCAACAGTCCAGAATGACACAACACGGAGACAACTAGTCTGAACCCAATATCACATCCAAAATCTAACATACCAAGCACAAAAGATCCGCTCGGGTCTCCAAACCCTGATAGTCGCTAAACAGTGCTGATACACACAACTCACAACTACAATATAGCTTGAATGTGAGAACTTTCCGTCTCCAAATCCATATGGCACATGAATCAACATACCTGATCCCAATTCTGCCGTCTGAATGCATACCACACCTCAAATACCCAATCATTCCACAAAAGATACTCTACAATTCCTCTGTACCACCAAGCAAACTCGAATATGAGCAGTCGATCTAACAAGAAGGCACCACAATACTACCGAAGTACCATCAACTTAATCACATTGCCTTTTCTGAAACATATACCCTCCTCAAATAACTCCTATTAGCAATACTATTTCCTTAATCATCTGAAGATCATTCCCCTAATCATCTGGAGCTCATTTCTTTAATCATCTGAAACTGCCCGTGCTGCCTAAGAATTTTATGACCTTCCGTTCAGAACTGAACCGTAGCCTTACACATGCAATCTCAATCCTCCACAACATACTGCATATACCTTACCATCCTAGGATAACATGAGGACTTCATATCCCTTCCGAGCCACTAGCAACTATGTACTCAACCAACCAAGACTTTCCATTGAACCCATCTGGAAGAAAATCACTATACATCCCACTCTCGTCATGCCAGTAGAAAATATACATCTCTAGCCACGGTAGAAATCAACAAGAAGTCTCCGACTCCCCTTTGCACAAACAAGTCTGTTAGGACTGAATCCTCCTAACTAAACCAACCTACGCTGGCCACTAAAACCCAAGAGCACTGCCGCGAAATACCTGTAGAAACTTATTACCTCATAAAACACCCAATGAACTAATCATATCCTTACCATACCGATCTGGTCCACTACCAAGCTATTCTATCTATTCGAGCTCCCTTCTGATTTACCTTCAACTTGATAGTCCTTCTTTCCGTAACATCGCAATTCCTCAACCCAGAATTACCACACGATACCCAAGCATAAAACCAGACCGTCCTATGGTCCATAAGTCGCAGAATACTCTCTAGATGTTCCCAACAACACCGCATTCAAAATGCTTACCTTGAAGAGACTTCCTACGTGTCCAAAGCCATTACCTTTACCTTCCTGATACTGATATATAGACTCCCATAGTTAATATAGAAAATACCACAAGTCTTGACATCTTCCAATGAAAGCTCAGTATCTAGCCACCTATACAACTTGAAGATACCCAACTGATACATGTAAAATCTTGAACCCATTAGAACCATTCTCGAGAGTTATCCACTCTACTCAAATTGCAATTAGCCTTATCAAACGAACTGAACAACCCGTGCCTCATTAGTACTCTGACACCGTAGAATGTGATATCATTCCATTACAACCAAGGAACTTTCTACTCTATGCACCGAGCATCCTTTACCAACAACGACTCAAGACATCCCGTGATTCTCACACACCGGTGAAACATCCTATAACCTTTGTTAAGAATTTTACTTTACTCGAACCATCCTCGGTCTCAATCTCCGCAGGCCATAACTGATTCACTCAAATGCCTCAAACTGGAATCGACATAGCACATAACCGTGCAATCAACTAATCAATAACAAACTCCCCCACTTGGCCCGGAGTCATAGATCAAAACATACTCAATAACTCATAACGCATATACACTATTGCTGCCATAATACCATAGTGATATTAAACTCGATCCTTCATAAGCTCATAAAATACAGACAATCTGGTACTTTAAATCTTCTGCAAATTTGCATTCACTATCACAATAGTCAAGCCTACTCTCTTACGCGACCCAAATATAAATTTAAACACATATATTTCACTTGTAAGTGAGATCTTCTAACAGACAACATAAGGATCACACAACCTCAAAACACTTCGCAGGAGATAACCCACCTACTTTGCCTCCAACTAACATTTCTGTATACCTTCCACCGTCATAAACATTACGCAGTCACTTAGTCTCCCTGAATCTGAACTCATACCACAACATGAGATTTACTTCACTCCCAACTATACCTCGAATCAAAATGGAATTCAAGCACCTAATAGTTCTTCTATCCTCCAGCAGACCCTTCTCGTCGATTCCAAATCATATGGATATATCTCGCAGTACTAACATACTCATCACATAGTCATCCAACCGTCACTTCCACTAATAGGGACACTACCGAACATATAAGTTCAAAAACACTTGTCACACAATCAGTACCTCGGTGCTCAAGCTATAGACAAAGATCTGGCCTCAAGTCCTATAGACTGGACCAACATCAACTCACAAAGATCACATCTCACCCCTCGATCAGGGAATCACAAGCCATCGACGCACATCTGATACTGTGAGCTCATGTGCGCACACGAATGCGTGTAAGGAATTCAAAGAGTTACATTTCAAGCTGAATCAAAGGACGCACGATAAGAATTCAAGAATGTGAAGTTTTCCTAAAGGTTCTGCAGCCTCTCGAGGATAAATACAGACGTCTCCATACTGATCCGCGAGACTCTACTAAACTTACTTATGACTCATGAGATCTATGTAACCTAGGCTCTGATACCAACTTGTCACGACCCCAAATCGGACTCAGTCATGATGGCGCCTCTCGTGAAGACAAGGCCATCTGACACAATTCCCAAATTCAATTAAATAATTTTAATAAGTCAATTTAATGCCTTTTCAATTAATCAAATATTGCATAATATGAGTTTAAATGAATACTACAGAAATAAATACAGCCCGACATCGGGGTGTCACAAGTCACGAGCATCTACTAGGGTCTAAATATAACTGAAAGTTTGAAGTGTACAAAATACAGACTAATGAAGTAAAGAGGGAGAAAAGTAGTGCTGCGAATGCCGGCAGCTACCTTGTTAAACTTCGATAACTCTACCTTCGATTAGCCAAAACCCTCTACCAGGTGTAGAAATACCTAAATCTGCACACAAGGTGTAGGGAGTAAAGTGGTTACCCCAGTGAGTAATAATCATAACTAAAGTCTGAATGGTAAGAAATCACGAAAATATCATCCACATGCTGTATAGAAGCAGTTCAAAAACCAGTAAGAAAGCAATAAAGCTGTAAAATCCTTAAAACATCTTAGCTCAGTTTAAACTTCTTTGAAAATGACATTTTCAATAGTTACGCAAATGAATGCAGAACAACTAGTGCAGATAAGCACAGAAATCCGCCCATCGGGCACAAATACACAATTTAACAGGTAATTGACAGACATATAAGAAAGATAAGCACATAAGGTTCGCCCATCGGCATAATGTCAACAAATCCACCCCTCAGGCAATATCTCAAAACAATACCAGCCCCTCGGGCAATCACATAGAACAATACCAGACCCTCAGGCTATATCTCACATCACAATGGGTACCCGCGCTCACTGGGGGTGTACTGTGATGACACGACCGGTCATCTTAAGAATTAATGCCTCGATCCCCTATTAACTGCTTTCCCTAAGTTTAATTTTGCTAATTTGATTTGCAGGGATGTTCGGTTTTGAGTTTCGGAGAGTTTTGGGACACTTAGTCCCTAAATGAGAGCTTAAGTGTTGAAAAATTGACCGTAGTCGAAACAGTGTGAAGACGACCTAAGAATGGAATTCTGATGATTCCATTAGCTCCGTTGGGTGATTTTGGGGTTATGAGCGTGTTCGTATTGTGTTTGGAGGTCCATAGCTAATTTAGGCTTGAAATGCCGAAAGTTGAATTTTGGAAAATTTCGGTTCGATAGTGAGATTTTGATTCGAGGGTTGGAATGGAATTTCTAGAGTTGCAGTAGTTTCGTTATGTCATTTGGGATGTGCAAGAAAAGTTTTAGGTCATTCGGACGAGGTTTGATAGACTTTTTGATCGAAAATGTGTTTTTAGAGTTTTTGGAATTTTTAAGCTTGAATTCAATGAAAAGTAGGTGTTTGATGTTGTATGTAGCATTCCGAAAGTTGAAACAAGTTTAAATGATGTTTTAAGATTTTTTGGTAGGTTTGGTTGAGGTCACGGGGGGATCGATTGTGTTTCGGATGCTCAACGAGTCAATTTTGGAACTTGTAGAATTGCAGAAAATCTGGTATCTGGTTTCCTTCATCGCGATCACAACCCTTCCCCCGCATTCACGTAGTGTATTTTCGGAAAGGGTCTAATTTGCTCTTCGTGATTGCATGACTTGGCTCACGATCGCAGAAGTCTGGCCCTCCCTTCTTCGCGTTCGTATTCCCATCTTCGCGTTCGCATAGTAGAAACATGAGCCAGTGACTCAGTGGTCCTTTTTTTCCCTTCGCGTTCGTGTGGCTTCAACCACGATCGCGTAAGGCCACCTTTTCCTCTTTTGTGATCGCATGCATTATGTCACGTTCGCATAGGCCATTTCAGGAGTCCCTCATTTTTACTCTTCGCGATCGCATGCCTCTTTTCGCGATTGCGATGTACAAAATACCTGGGCAAAATTTAAAACCCAAAATTGAGGGTTTAGACCATAATTCATATTTTGGACTTGGGAGCTCGGGAGATCATGATTTTTGTGGGGATTTTCACCTGGTGACTTGGGTAAGTGATTCTTACTCAGTTTAGACTAATTTCCATGAATCTTTACGTTAATTCATCCTTAATTTCGGAATTTTGGCGGAAAATTGGGGGAAAAGTTCTTAGACCAAGGGATTGGGTTTTGATAGGGTATTTTGACATCGGATTTGGATAATTTTAGTATGGTCGGACTCGTGGGAGTACGAGGTTTCTGAAAATGTAAATTTCACCCGATTTCGAGACGTGGGCCCGAGGGACGTTTTGGTCATTCTACCTAATTTCACGTATTAGCTTTGAATTAAATCGTAGAATCAATTACTTGAGGTGTTATTTAAAATATGCAATTGAATTGAATAGATTTGGGCCATTTGGTGTTGGATACTCATGGCCAAAGCGTGGTTTCGATTTGATTTTTGAGCCGGTTCAGGTAAGTGACTTGTCTAACCTTGTGTGGGGGACTTTCCCCTTAGGATTTGTATATTTGGCAACTGAAATGCCTTGTACGTGAGGTGACGAGTGCGTACTTGTGCAAACTGTTGAGAAATCCATTTTACATTAAGTATTTACTAGTATGTTCCTTTTTCCTGCTTTCATTACTTGTGCTATTAAACCTGTTGTTAGCCTAGGAAAGCATGTCTAATTGATTCTATTGCCTTAATTGTTCAAGCTGATTTACCTGAACTCAGTGCAACATGCTAGGCTAGAATTACTTGATGCATTGATATGAAATTTCAGTTCTGAATATCTTCTTGCTGTTGTTTGTGTATTTATATTGGGACTACGGATGTGGGATTCCGGTATCTCCCCCTTGTCTGTTTACTTTGGGAATATGGGTTAGATTCCCGGTAGATCCCCCTGTACAATTATATGGAACTACGGGAATACACCTGGTAGATTCCCCAGTACTGGGTATTTACATTTGGGACTACAGATCGGATTCCGGTAGATCCCTGCTCATTGATAGTTGGACTACTAGACGGAATCCCGGGAGATCTCTTGGACATATATGTAATTGGGACTACAGGACGGTATCCTGGGAGGTGCCCCGGTTATTATTTAATGTCTTGAGCTGTATATCCTTCCGTGATTTGGGGTCTTGTGCTAGTTGTTGTTGTTATTCCTTCCATTTTATGATATTTTCTTATTGTTGCACTTAATTATACTGCTTTATTTCATACTGTTAACTCTTATATTTTATTTAACCTCAGTAGGGTCCTGACCTTCCTCATCACTATCCGACCGAGGTTAGGCTTGACATACTGTGTACCGCTGTGGTGTACTCATGCCCTTTTTGCGCATAATTTTCATGTGCATATCCAGGTACCTCTACTCAGTCTTACCACTCTTGAGGCAAGGCGATTCTACGGGACTTCGAGGTATATCTGCCGTGTCAGCAGACCGAGGAGTCTCTATTTATTTCAGCATTTAGTATTTAGCCTTCCGTACGTTTTTTGTTCTTGTTAGACATTCCGAAGATTAAAACTATGTAGTGTTTCTCTCAGCTTGTGTTCTCGTGAGTTTCCGAGTTTTGGGATAGTGTTGTAGAATTATTGAGATGTTGAGATATATATGCCGAGCGACATTTTATATATCTTTTTCCTTTGGTTAATCTCGGCTTTTATTTACATTTCCGCAAGTTTTCTATTTATTTTCCACACTTGTTAGGCTTACCTAGTCGTAGAGACTAGGTGCTATCACGACGGTTCATGGAGGGCGAACTAGGGTCGTGACAAGTTGGTATCAGAGCTCTAGGTTCATAGAAGTCACGGAACACAAGCCGATTTATTAGAGTCTCTCTGATCGGTACGGAGACGTCTGTACTCATCTACGAGAGGCTATGTAATTGTTAGGAAAATATCCACTTTATTTGATTTCCTTGTCGTGCAATATTTTGACATCACCATCCTAAACTTCTGTCTTCTATTCTCTCATAGATGGTGACGACATGTGCTACTCGAGATGATTATGCCCTCGTGCCCCTACTATAGTCATCAGAGGCCGGGGCCGAGGTAGAGGCCGAGGACGCGCACGTTGAGGTACCACCAGTGGATCCAGCAGGAGTCCATGAACCTTACACGCCTACTTCTACTACTACTCCAGCTCTCTAAGAGACTCTAGCGCAGTTCATGTGCATGTACACCACCTTGGCTCAGGCAGGGTTGCTTCCCCTTGCTGCAGCCACATCCTAGGCCGGGGAGGAGCACAGACTCCCGCCGCCCGCATTCCTGAGCAGCGAGTGCATATTTATTAGGTCCTAGAGATCATTCCAGCACCGCCTGCAGTGCCAGTTCAGCCTGAGGACGGGGCAGCTGCTTCAGAGGATGAGCATCAGAGACTTGAGAGGTTTCAAGAAGTATGATCCTCTGGTATTCAGTGGACTAGCATCAGATGATGCCTTGGGATTTCTGGAGGAGTACCACCGTATTCTTTACACTAGGGGTATATCAGGATCGAGCAAGGTTTCCTTTACTGCTTTCTAGCTTCGGGGAGCCGCCTATGAGTGCTGGCGTACCTATGAGTTAGACAGTCCAGACGAGGCTGCTTCACTGACTTGGACCCAGTTCTTAGATCTGTTCCTAAGAGAGTTTATTCCTCAGAGCCTCAGGGACGCATGGCGTGCAGAGTTTGAGCATTTGCGCCCGGGTGCTATGACTGTTTCAGAGTATGCTGTCTGTTACACCAGATTGGCTAGGCATGCACCAACCTTGGTTTCTACTGTTCGCGAGAAGGTTCGCCGGTTTATTGAGGGTCTTATTCCCATCATCAGATCTAGCATGGCTTGTGAGTTGGAGATGGATATTTCTTATTAGCAGGTAGTGAGCATTGGTAGGAGGATTGAGGGTATGCATGCTAGGGAGAGAGAGAAGAGGGAGTCCAAGAGGTCTCGAGAGTCGGGCCATTATTCTAGTGCCCGTACCCCAACTGCAAGTCTTCATGGTAGGGGTCATATGAGTCTCCCTGTTCATTCAGCTCTTCCAGCAGCCAATAGTGCTCTAGCTTCTCCTAGATCTCAAGAGCCTTATTATGCACCTCCGGTTTCTAGCGCGCCTCATGGTCGAGGTGCTTTCAGAGGTCAGTCCAGCAGACCTGGCCCTAGCCAGTCACAGCCACCACGTCCTCCCAGATCTTGTTTCGAGTGTGGTGACACACGCTATATGGTGAGGGATTTCCCCAAACTTGGGAGGGTTGCACCTCCGCAGACTTCTCAGCCACATCGTGCCCCACATAGTTCTCAGGCTATGGTTATAGCTCCAGTTGCTACCCCACCATCTCAACCAACTAGAGGTGGAGGTTGGGGAGGTAGAGGTCACCCTCGAGGGGGAGGCCATGCCAGATACTATGCCCTTCCTGCCCATACCAAGGTTGTTGCCTCCGATTATGTCATCACAGGTATTATACTGGTTTGTCACAAAAATTCATCGGTTCTATTCGATCCAGGCTCTACTTACTCTTATGTGTCTTCTTATTTTGCTCCGCATTTGGGTGTACCTCGGGTTTCTTTGAGTTCCCTTGTTTATGTTTCTACTCCTGTGGGAGATTCACTTGTTATGGATCATGTTTATCGGTCGTGTTTGGTTACTCTCTGTGGTTTTGAGACTAGAGCCGATTTGTTGTTACTCAGCATGGTTGATTTTGATATTATCTTGGGCATAGACTTGTTGTCGCCCCATTATGCTATTCTTGATTGTCATGCCAAGACCGTGAAGTTGGCTATGCAAGGTGTACCACGTGTTGAGTGGATGGGTACTTTAGATCACACTCCCAGTAGAGTTATTTCTTTCCTTAAGTCTTAGTGTATGGTTGAGAAAGGGTGTGACACATATTTATCTTATGTGAGAGATGTCAGTGTTGATGCCCCTTCGGTTGATTCAGTTCCAGTAGTGCGGGATTTTCCCGATGTGTTTCCAGTTGATCTTCCATGCATGCCGCTTGACAGAGCTATTGATTTTGGCATTGATCTATTGCCGGGAACTCAGCCCATTTCTATTCCTCCGTATCGTATGGCTCTTCCTGAGTTGAAAGAGTTGAAGGATCAGTTACAGGAATGCTTGATAAGGGTTTTATTCAGCCTAGTGTTTCACCTTGGGTTTCTCCTGTCTTGTTTGTGAAGAAAAAGGATGGTTCTATGCGTATGTGTATTGATTATTTCCCGTGATCATGGTTACCGTGAAGAACCATTATCCTTTGCCTTGTATTAATGATCTGTTTGACCAGCTTTAGGGCGCACGACTAATTTCTAAGATTAATTTATGCTTAGGTTACCATCAGTTGAATATTCGGGAGCCAGACATCCCGAAGACTGCTTTCAGGACTCGGTATGGCCATTACGAGTTCCTTGTCATGTCATTTGGGCTAACCAATGGCCCAGCAGCCTTTATGCATTTGATACATAGTGTGTTCCACCCGTATCTTGATTTATTCGTCATTGTCTTTATTGATGACATTCTGGTGTATTTCCGGAGTCGGGAAGATCATGAGCAGCACCTGAGGACAGTGCTTCAGACTCTAAGGGAAAAGAAGTTATATGTAAAGTTCTAAAAATGTGAGTTTTGGTTGGATTCCGTGGCATTTTTGGGCCACGTGGTATCGAGTGAGGGTATTCGGGTGGATCCAAAGAAGATAGAGTCAGTGTAGAGTTGGCCCAGACCATCCTCAGCTACTGAGATCCACAGTTTTCTCAGGTTGGCGGGTTACTACCGTTGCTTTATAGAGGGGTTTTCATCGATTGCAGCCTCTATGACCAGGTTGACCCAGAAGGGTGCTCCATTTCAGTGGACGAAGGAGTGTGAGGCAAGCTTTCAGAAGCTCAAGACAGCATTGACTACAACCCTAGTTTTGGTATTACCTTCGGGTTCAGGATCTTATACAGTCTATTGTGATGCCTCAAGGATTGGCCTCAGAGCGGTGTTGATGTAGGATGGTAGGGTGATTGCCTACACGTCCAGACAGTTGAAGATACATAAGAAGAATTACCCTGTTCAGGACCTTGAGTTAGCTTCCATTGTTCACGCCCTGAAGATTTGGCACCATTATTTATATAGGGTTCCCTGTGAGAGTTATACTGACCATCGGAGCTTGCAGCATTTGTTCAAGCAAAAGGATCTAAATTTGCGCCAAAGAAGGTGGTTGGAGTTGCTGAAGGATTATGAAATCACTATATTGTATCACCCGGGCAAGGCCAATATGGTGACTGAAGCCTTGAGTCGCTGGGCGGAGAGTTTGGCATATTTACCAGCATTAGAGAGGCCTATATGGATGTTCAGGCCTTTGCCAGTGAGTTTTTGAGATTGGATCTTTCGGAGCCTAGTCGGGTTCTAGCTTGCGTGGTTTCTTGGTCCTCCTTATTTGATCGTATCAGGGAGCGACAGTATGATGACCCTCATTTGCTTGTCCTCAAGGACAAGGGTCAGCACAGTGATGCTATAAATATGACCATTGGGGACGATGGGGTATTGAGGATGCAGGGTCGGATTTTCGTACCCAATGTTGATGGGGTGCGAGAGTTGATTCTAGAGGAGGCCCATAGTTTGCAGTATTCCATCCACTCGGGTGTCGCGAAGATGTATTAGGATTTGAGGCAACACTATTGGTGGAGGCGGATGTAGAAAGATATAGTTGGATTTGTAGCTAGGTGCCTCAACTGTCAGCAGGTGAAGTATGAGCACCAGAGACTGAGTGGGTTGCTTCAGCAAATAGAGATTCCAGAGTGGAAGTGGGAGTGGATCACCCATGGACTTATTAGTTAGACTCCCACAGACTTTGAAGAAGTTTGATGCTATTTGCGTGATTGTGTATCGGCTGACCAAGTCCGCTCATTTCATTCCTATGTGTACTACTTATTCTTCGAAGCGGTTGGCGGAGATTTATATCCGGGAAATTGTTTGTCTGCATGGTATTCTAGTTTCCATTATTTCAGATAGAGGTACTCAGTTCACATCACAGTTTTGGAGGGTCGTTCAGCATGAGTTGGGTACTCGGGTAGAGTTGAGTATAACATTTCACCCTCAGACAGACGGACAGTCCGAGCGCACTATTTAGATTCTTGAGGATATGCTCCGTATGTGTGTGATTGAGTTTGGAGGTTCTTGGGATCGGTTCTTGCCATTGGCGGAGTTTGAATACAACAACAGCTATCAGTCCAGGATTCAGATGGCACCGTATGAGGCTTTATATGTTATGCGGTGTAGATCTCCGGTGGGTTGGTTTGAGTCGGGTGAGATAAACTATTGGGCACAGATTTGGTTCAGGATGCTTTGGAGAAGGTTAAGGTGATTCAGGATAGACTCCATACAGCCCAGTCCAGACAGAAGAGTTACGTGGACCGGAAGGTTCATGATGTTTCCTATATGGTTGGAGAGCGGGTTCTGCTTCAGGTTTCGCTTATGAAGGGCGTTATGAGATTTGGGAAGAAAGGAAAGTTGAGTGCAAGGATTATTTGCCCTTTTGAGATATTTAAGCGTGTTGGGGAGGTTGCTTATGAGCTTGACCTACCTCCCAGCTTGGCAGAAGTTCATCCGGTATTTCATGTTTCGATGCTCTGGAGGTATCACGGATATCTGTCGCACGTGTTGGATTTTAGTTCAGTCCAGTTGGACAAGGATCTATCCTAAGTTGAGGAGCCAGTGGTTATATTGGACAGGCAGGTCAGAAAGTTGAGTTCAAAGAACATTGCATCAGTAAAGGTTTAGTGGCGGGGTCAGCCGACCGAGGAGGTGACCTGGGAGACCGAGCGGGATATGCGCAACTGTTAACCTCATCTTTTCACTACATCAGGTATGTCTCTATGCTCGTTCGAGGACGAACGAATGTTTAAGTGTAGGTGAATGTGACGACCCGGCCGGTCGTCTTAAGAATTAATGCCCCGATCACTATTAACTGCTTTCCCCAAGTTTAATTTTTCTAATTTGATTTGCCGGGATGTTCGGTTTTAAGTTTCGGAGAGTTTTGGGACACTTAGTCCCTAAATGAGAGCTTAAGTGTTGGAAAATTGACTGTAGTTGGAACAGTGTGAAGACAACCTCGAAATGGAAATTCGATGGTTCTGTTAGCTCCGTTGGGTGATTTTGGGGTTATGAGCATGTTCGGGTTGTGTTTTGGAGGTCCGTAGCTAATATAGACTTGAAATGCCGAAAGTTGAATTTTGGAAGATTTCGGTTCGATAGTAAGATTTTGATCCGAGGGTCGGAATGGAATTTTGAGAGTTACAGTAGTTCTGTTATGTCATTTGGGATGTGCGTGCAAAGTTTCAGGTCATTCGGACGAGGTTTGGTAAACTTTTTGATCGAAAATGTGTTTTTAGAGTTTTTGGAATTTTTAAGCTTGAATTCGAAAAGTAGGTGTTTTGATGTTGTTTGTAGCGTGGCGAAGGTTGGAACAAGTTTGAATGATATTTTAGGATTGGTTGGAAGGTTTGGTTGAGGTCCCGGGGGCCTCGGGTGTGTTTCGGATGCTCAACGGGTCATTTTTGGAACTTGTAAAATTGTAGAAAATCTGGTATCTGGTTTCCTTCATCGCGATTGCGACCCTTCCCCCGCGTTCGCGTAGTGTATTTTCGGAGGGGTCTAATTTGTTCTTCGTGATTGCATGACTTGGCTTGCGATCGCGGAAGTCTAGCCCTCCCTTCTTCGCATTCGCATAGTAGAAACATGAGCCGGTGGCTCAGTGGTCCTTTTTTCCCTTCGCGTTCGCGTGGCTTCAACCGCAATCGCGTAAGCCCACCTTTTCCTCTTTTGCGATCATGTGCATCATGTTGCATTCACATAGGTCATTTCACGAGTCCCTCATTTTTACTCTTCGCGATCGCAGGCCTCCTTTCGCGATCGCGATGTACAAAATAACTGGGTAGAATTTAAAACCCAAAATCGAGGGTTTAGACCATAATTCATATTTTGGACTTGGAGCTCAATAGATCATGATTTTTGAAGGGATTTTCACCTAGGCGACTTGGGTAAGTGATTCTTACTTGGTTTAGACTAATTTCCATGAATCTTCACTTAAATTCATCCTTAATTTCGGAATTTTGGTAGAAATTGAGGGAAAAGTTGTTAGACCAAGTGATTGGGTTTTGATGGGGTATTTGACATCAGATTTGGATAATTTTAGTATGGTTGGACTCGTGAGAGTACGAGGTTTCTAAAAATGTAAATTTCACCTGGTTCCGAGACGTGGGCCCGAGGGGCATTTTGGTTATTCTACCTAATGTTGCGTATTAGCTTTGAATTAAATCGTAAAATCAGTTACTTGAGGTGTTATTTACAATATGCAATTGAATTGAATAGATTTGGGCCATTTGGAGTCGGATACTCGTGGCAAAAGCATGGTTTCGAGTTTATTTTTGAGCCGGTTCGAGGTAAGTGGCTTGTCTAACCTTGTGTAGGGGACTTTCCCCTTAGGATTTGTATATTTGGTAACTGAAATGCCTTGTACATGAGGTGAGGAGTGCGTACTTGTGCAAATTGTTGAGAAATTCATTTTTCAGTAAGTATTTACTAGTATGTTCCTTTTTCCTGCTTTCATTACTTGTGTTATTAAACCTGTTGTTAGCCTAGGAAAGCATGTCTAATTGATTCTATTGCCTTAATTGTTCAATCTGCTTTACCTGAACTCGGTGCAACATGCTAGGCTAGAATTACGTGATGCCTTGATATGAAATTTCCGTTCTGAATATCTTTCTGCTGTTGTTTGTGTATTTACATTGGGACTACAGATGTGAGATTTCGGTAGCTCCCCTTTGTCTGTTTACTTTGGGACTACGGGTTAGATTCCCGGTAGATCCCCCTGCACAATTATATGGAACTACGAGAATGCACTCGGTAGATTCTCCCAGTACTGGGTATTTACATTTGGGACTATGGATCAGATTCCGGTAGATCCCCGCGCATTGATAGTTGGACTACGAGACGAGATCCTGGGAGATCTTTCGGACATATATGTAATTGGGACTACAGGACGGTATCCTAGGAGGTGCCCCGGTTATTATTTACTGACTTGAGCTATATATCCTTCCGTGGTTTGGGGTCTTGTGCTAGTTGTTTTTGTTCTTTCCATTTTATGATATTTTCTTATTGTTGCGCTTAATTATACTGCTTTATTTCATACTGTTAACCCTTATATTTTATTTAACCTCAGTACGGCCCTGACCTTCCTCGTCACTACCCGACCGAGGCTAGGCTTGGCACTTACTGAGTACCGATGTGGTGTACTCATGCTCTTTCTGCGCATGTTTTTCATGTGCAGATCCAGGTACCTCTACTCAGGCTTACCACTCTTGAGGTGAGGCGATTCTAAGGGACTTCGAGGTATATCTGCCGCGTCCGCAGACCGAGGAGTCTCTCTCTATTCCAACATTTAGTATTAAGCCTTTCGTACTTTTTTTGTTCTTGTTAGACATTCTGGAGATTAGAACTATGTAGTGTTTCTCTCAGCTTGTGTTCCCGTGAGTTTCCGGGTTTTGGGATAGCATTGTAGAATTATTGAGATGTATATGCCGATCGACATTTTATATATCGTTTTCCTTTGGTTAATCTCGGCTTTTATTTACATTTCCGCAAGTTTTCTATTTATTTTCCGCACTTGTTAGGCTTAACTAGTCGTAGAGACTAGGTGCCATCACGATGGTTCACGGAGGGCGAACTGGGGTTGTGACATGTACAGACTCCGGGAGGGGCCCCTTACGACCCAAATGCAATATCAAGCCATCTCGTGGCATCATAAATATGCTCTCGGCCTCATATCAATATAATCCACCTCGTGCCACACATTATCTTTCCCTCGGCCTCATTATCATAACCAGTATCTCACTGCTGCGGCCCGACCCAAAAGGATCCTCACAATATAGGCCCTCGGCCTTACTCAGTCAAAAATCACATAAGCCACTCGGGCAATAGTAAAACATGACGCTCAACCCAAAATATTATTTAAAATATCATTTAAGTATTAAAACTGAGTAAACACGGCTGAGCTTTGAAAAACAGTGGAAAATCACATGACTTAGTTCAAGTATAAAGTCAAAACAGTGAGGAAATATCAATATAAATCCCCGAAAGGTTCAAATAGTTGGCACGAGGCCCCAAATATGGTATTCATCCCAAATAATGATGATAGCAAATAAAATCCAGTCAAATACGCGGTAAAATAGTCAATCGGGACGGACTAAATCACAATCCCCAATAGTGCACGACCCCATGCTCGTCATCTAGCGTGTGTCTAACCTCAATATAGCACTACAATGTGCAATCCGGGGTTTCGAACCCTCAGAACATCATTTACAATTATTACTCACCTCGAACCAGCTAAATCTCTAGCTCACGACGTCTTTGCCCCTCGAATCGGCCTCCACGCACGTCGAATCCATCCAAAATCAGAACTAGGACGTCAAAATATGCTAAGGGAACAAAGCCCAAGCAAAAATAATTAATAAAGGGCACAAATCCCGAAATTACCAAAACCCGTCCCTCGGGCCCATGTCTCAAAAATCTGAATTTTTTACACCAATAGATTCCTTATCTTCCTACGAGTTCATACATATCAAAAGTTCTCAAATCCGACCCCAAATGGTCCTCCAAATCCTCAATCAAAAGTCTAAATTTCCAAGCCCTAGCTCTTCAATTTTAGCTTAATTTCCATGATTTTCAAGGTGGAATTCACATAATGATCGAGTTTTAAGTCCAAGAATCTTACCTCCCAACGATTGCCCTTGAGTTCCTCTTCAATCTCCAAAAATGATCAACTATGGAGGAAATAAACCCAATCTTCACACACAAGACGAGCTTAAAAACATTCTGCCCAGACATTATGTCCTTCTTGGCGAACGCGGTCAAACCCTCACGTTCGCGAAGCACAATTTTACTTTGACCAATTTTTCCTCTATGCAAACGCGACACGACCATCGCAAATGCAATGGTTACTCAACCGTACCCTTCGCGATCTCACACCACCTTTCGGGAACGCGAAGAACAAACAGGACCTCAGACCAGCTGACAAAAAAGACCCTACGCGAACGCGACTTCCATCTCCCGAATGCGATGCACGAGCATCCAGCCTTTCGCGAATGCGGAGCCTCACACGCGAAAGCGAAGGCTAAACTTCCACTGACCTCCACTGACTCTTCGCGAATGCGAGGGTCCACTCGCGAACGCGAAGAGTAAAAACCTGCAATAGCTGAACCTGCAACTTCTGCAATTTTTCCAATTTCAAAATGATCCGATTGACCACTCGAAACTCACCCGAGGCCCCCAGGACCTCAACCAAAGGCACCAACATATCCTAAAGCCTTATTCAAACTTATTCCAATCATAAAAACACCTCAAACAACATCAAATCACCCAAAACACATCCGATTTAAGCCAAACTTTCTAAAATCTTCCAATTTCCGTTTTTGATCAAAAACCCAAATAAACCATGTCCGAATGACCTATAATTTTGCACACATATCTTAAATGACACAACAGAACTACTGCAACTTCCGGAATTTCATTCCGGCCTCTATATCAAAATCTCACCTATCAACCGGGAAATGTCGAAATCTCAATTTCGCCAATTCAAGCCTAAACCTTCCACAGACTTCCAAAATGCATTCCGATCATGCTCCTAAGTCCCAAATCATCCAACGGAGCTAACCAAATCATAAAAATTTCGATCTGAGATCATATACAAACAAGTCAAATCTTGGTCAAACCTTTCAAATTTCAAGCTACAAACTGAGAACTATTCTTCCAAATTCATTATGATTTCCCTGAAAACCAAAACCAACGATTTACATAAGTCATAATACATCACACGAGGCAAGTCATGCCCTAGAGCTGACGATCAAAGTGCAAAAGCTCAAAACGACCAGTCGGATTGTTACAGGAACTATCAGATTTCTATTCCGAGGCCATCTTCACACTGTTCTGACTACGGTCAACTTTCCAATATTTAAGCTCTCATTTAGGGACTAAGTGTCCCAAAACTCTCCGAAACTCAAAACCAAACATCCTAGCAAATCAAATTAACAGAAATAAACTTGGGGGAAGCAGTTAAGTCGTCCGGGTCGTCACAGAATTATATGTAAATAACCTTAACATTTAAACCTTCTAAAGAATTATAGATAATCGTCAGATATTAATTAAGAAACACTACATGAAAAAAGACTAACATTTTCTCAATTCTCGTAATGATAATTTTATTTTTGCACTATTCTCATAGGTGTCATTGGAACCTAAAAATAGCCATAAAGTGAAATAATAACCCATATTTATAGCAAAACACAAAGGTTGGCACGATATAAACGATTCTTGGATTACGACGTGACTCTTATACTACGACTTGAACTCTTATTTGGTATGATTTTATCTTTAAATATATTTCTATTTTGAAATTTCAATTTCTAAAATTATATATTATAATTATGATTATCTTTATAATGATGCAAGTGTAGGTATTATCCTTAATTTAAAATTCACTTTAATCGGCTATCTACAAATTTAAATGATTCTTTGGCCGGATTTATTTTAGTATGACTCCACTTTAAGTTTATCGATATCTTTAGCCCCAAAATTTAAATTTTTAATACCTTATATATAAAAAATTTTGTTCTTGGAATCATTAAATATTAAATTAGTTGATTATTATTATAAAACATTGCGTATATTGTCTTAAAATTGTCAAGTAGTTTATTTTTCGACACCATACTTGACTTAACTTCAATGCAAACTACTCAAAGTGCATTCCAATTCAGAATACGAATATCATATCAGTTTGTTAGTAATAGTGGTTTTTTAAAAACGACACATAATACAAATTTAGAAAAATATTCTAAGATATCCTTATCTTATAATCTATGTATTTGAGATGAAAAAAATATATTTGAAATCGATGAGATTAACTTTCAAAATTCTTATACTCAACAAAGATGAAACATAAGAAAAAATTTGTTGTCATCTTTTATTTCTCGTTTTTAGATCTTTCTAATATTTTTTTCAATATTTCTTTTCTTTTATCTTATTTTTTTGTCATTATTTCTTTTGTTACAAAAATTAATTTATTTCACTATAAAAGGATGAGTTTTAATAAAAATGGTCCACATATGAACTTTAATTATATTTTTAGTCTTTGGTTGAAATTATTTCATTTTTTTCTTTTGGCTTTATCTAATCAGCCTAAATAGGTGCTCACATGACCACTTAAATTAAAAAATTGAATGATGTGTAATTTTATATAATCCATATATAATATGTGTATAATGTGTGTTATTGGTATATCATCTATTTATATTAGTTAAAAAAAGTAAACAATAAATATGGCCGGATATTATATAATATTCCATAAGATTTCAATTTTTTGAGTTTATCGATGATATAACTTCTATTATAATAAATTTAAAACTCTCTACTAATGTTCAAAAATATCTAATCTTTTTATTATCTTTGAATTAAAAAAAGTAAAGAGTTTTTTCATAAAATAATTTATTTACATTTAAAAAAAATATTTTACGTCATATCAATTTTTTCTTTATATATACTCTTTGTTATACTTAAAAGTCGCTATAGAAACTATCAATTAGAAACCAATTTCTCTCTTGTGGAGTTTGAAAAAAAAACCTTTCACATAATCTAATGATTCAAAACTAATATTTTCAACAAAAAAAATATTATACCCTTGCAATATTAGCCTCACTACAGCTAAATGAAGGGGTTTTAGCTTATACCTTTCAATTCCTTGAATGTGCTAAATTGAAATTAATGATAGCAATTGTATATCCAAAGTTTTGTTATTTGTTTGATGTCCATTTATGCAAATTGACTCTTCAAACAAATATTCTTCAAGAAGAAAAACGAAACAACTTTTTTTTTAATATTGACTAATTTTGTGATGTTTCTTTCTCCAGTATGTATGTTTACTTTATTATATATGTAAGTAAACTTTTATTTGGTATTGTAAACTCTTTTTTGTTATTTGGATAAACATAGACGTGTACCCTGTATATTTCATTTATTTTAAAAGAATTTCGTTTTCTTCAAATCTAGCTGTAGTGTTTCAAAGAACTATGCTCATAGAATTTTAAATGTGAAAGAGTTTTGTAGTTATATGGAGTAGTTCTTTTTTGCTAGAGACGAAATAGTATTTAAATAATTAAAAAAAATAAAAAATGTTTCTAACATGATTGCATATGATAACATGATAAAAAAAGATAAATTTTATTTTTAATTTAAATTTGAATTTTAGAACTTTATCTGTAAATCCAAAATTATCTTTTAATTCAAATTTCGTATATATATATATATATATATATATATATATATATATATATATATATATATATATATATATATATAGATTTTGAGATGACTTGACTTTGTCTTTTAGTGTATTTAGTTGATATTTTTTATTCGGTCAAGTTCTTGGGGCACAATCCCTAAAGAATATTCTCTTGCCAACTTTCTGAATTACAATTTTTTTGTGAGAGTAAAAGGACCTTGAAAGTGCTTAGTTAAAATTGATTTAACACTTACGTGATATTATGATTTTTGTCCTTTTATAACTTGTTTGTTAACGTACCGTGAACGTTAATAATAGAATTATGAAAATTTTCTTGATTTGTTAGAGAATTAATTTAATAAATACTGAAAGATTTAATCATATATGGGCACTATTTTAATTTTACATATATATAATATTAGTATAAATAAGAATTTATGATTAATAAATAGTTTTCACCAAAGTGGTCTATTTATGTGGAGTCATTAGAAATTTTTAGAACTTTATACATGGATTAAGATTTATGATTAATAAATAGTTTTCATCAAAGTGGTGTATTTGTTTGAATCATCAAAATATTCTTAGTATACCATATCTAAATTGTCCTTGAAAAGTTGCGTTAGTATTGGAGGCTATTTACCTTTTGATACTAGTGATGTTAAATTGATTTATGATATAAGATATTATATTTCAACCCAAATGATGAAAGTTGATATCTTGGATTCTCATCTCTATATATATAATAAAATAAAAGATAAAGACAATTTGTTGTAAGATGAGGTTTTGTGTCTCTTACTTAAAGAAAGTACACAATGTATGCCTTGTACTCTTGGATAATCGGGGAGAGATTTTGTATCTCTTGCATAAAGGTGAGGATGCAATGAATGCCTTCGACTCCTTGATTTTTGTTAAAAAATGGGAGACAGTTGCATCTTCTATCCAAAGGAGGGGTGTAATGGATGTCTTTAACTCTTTTGATTTATATATGACTGCCCATAATTTTATCTAATTTTTGTATTGTTTGCTTATACAGCTGTTAACATGTCTACCCAGTTGAATTTCATTGAAACTCTGACTAGTAGTAACTACAAAAAGTGGAAACAAGATGTTGAAATAGTGTTAGGTCTGATGGACCTAGACTTTGCATTGGCTGAACATAAACCTGCTAAACCTACAACTACTAGCACTGCTGATGAAAAATGGATGAAGGAAAACAAATTGAGCCTTATGATCATGAAGAGATCTATTTATAATCACATAAAAGGTGCAATTAAGGATAATGCCACGACCCGAAACTCCCGCCATCGGGACCATGACGCCTAATGTTTCACTTTCTAGGCAAACCAACATTAGAAATTCAAAACACAATGATCTTAAAATTTGCGGTGAATTACAACAATTTAACACATGATAAATAATAAGAAAACGGAAATTCATAACAACACTATGACGACCCAGCTAGTCGTCTCATCAGTTACCGCTCCGTTTCCCCCATTTCTGCTTCTTATTATTTTGGTTATCGGTTCTATGCGTGATCGGGTTGGTTAGCTCGGGTTCACAAATATTTTGGTAAGGTTTGAGACACTTAGTCTCTTTTGAGGAAGCTTAATGTAACGACCCAACCGGTTGTTTTGAGCTTTTGCACTTTGACCGCCAGTTCTCGGGCATGACTTGCCCTGTGTGATGTATTATGACTGATGTAGATCGTTGGTTTTGGTTTTGAGGAAAATCGGAATGAATTTAAAGGAACAGTCTCAATTGAAAGCTTTGAATTTGAATAGTTTGACCAAGATTGGACATATTTGTATATGAGCTCGGATCAGAATTTTTACGATTTGACTAGCTCCATTAGGTGATTTGGTACTTGAGAGCGTGATCGGAATGCATTTTGGAAGTCCGTGGAAGGCTTAGGCTTGAATTGGCGAAAGTGAGATTTCGACGTCTTCCAGTTGATAGGTGAGATTTTGATATAGAGGTCGGAATGGAATTCCGAGAGTTACAATAGCTTCGTTATGTCATTTGGGATGTGTGTGCAAAATTAAGGTCATTGAGACGTGGTTTGGCCGACTTTTTGATCGAAAGTGTATTTCAAAAGTTTTTAGAAAACTTAGGCTTGAATTTAATGAGTTTTGGGTAATTTGATGTTGTTTGAGGTGTTTTGATGATTGGAACGAGTTTGAATGATGTTATGGGTTATGTTGGTAGGTTTGGTTGAGGTCCCAAGGGCCTCGGCTGTGTTTCGGGAGATTAAACGAACCAATTTCATGCTTTGAGGACTTTAGAAAATTGCAGGTTCCAGTTTTGCATTTTGTTCATCGCGATCGCGTTGGTTCTCTCGCGATCGCATAGAGGCTTTGGAGGGAGCAGTTCAATCGTGCTTCGCACAGGTAGAGATGCAATCGCATAGTAGGTGAAATTTGTTGATCGCGAGCACGTAGGGCTGGCCGCGTTCGCATAGAGTAAAGTGGACATGAGGTATTGGTTGGAAATTTATTCATCACGAACGCGGAGGGTGGTCCGCGATCGCATAGAGTAATACGGTAGTGCATCGCGTTCGCATGGGTTCTGTTGCGTTCGCATAGAGTTAAATCTGAGGGCTGAGCATTTGTGCTTCGCGATCGCGAAGGTCTTCCCGTGATCACATAGAAGAAAATATCCCTGGGCAGAATGTTTTTAAAGTCATCTTGTTCGCGAATGTGGGTCTATTTTCACCCATGGCTGCTCGTTTTTGGAGATTTTTGAAGGAAATTAAAGAGGGATTCAAGAGGAATCTACTTGAGGTAAGAATCTTGGTCCTAAAACTCGATTATATTGTGAAATCCACCTAGAAATTCATGGAAACTAAGCCTAAAATTGAAGAACTAGGGCTTGAGAAATTAGACTTTTGAATCGGGATTTGAAGGACCATTTGAGGTCGGATTTGAGAACTTTTGATATGTATGAACTCATGGAAAGATAAGGAATCTGTTGATGTGAAAATTTCTGAGTTTCTAGAAGTGGGCCCGGGGCTCGGGTTTTGGTAATTTCGGGATTTGTGCCCGTTATTGATTGTTTTCAATTGAGCCTTGTTCCCTTAGCGTATTGTGATGTATTCGTTCTGATTTTGGGTAGATTCGACGTGCATGGAGGCCGATTTGAGGGGCAAAGGCGTCGCAAGTTAGAGATTTCGCTGGTTCGAGGTGAGTAATAATTGTAAATGATATCCTGAGGGTTTGAAACCCCGGATTGCACATCGTAGTGCTATATTGAGGTGAGACACGCACTTGATGATGAGCGTGGGGTCGTTTACTACAGTGTGACGACCCAGCCGGTCGTCTTAAGAATTAACGCCTTGTTCCCCCATTAACTGCTTTCCCTAAGTCTATTTCTGCTAATTTGAATTGCCGGGATGGTCGGTTTTGAGTTTCGGAGAGTTTTGGGACACTTAGTCTCTAAATGAGAGCTTAAGTGTTAGAAGGTTGCCCGTAGTCGGAACAATGTAAAGACGACCTCGGAATGGAAATCCGATGGTTCCGTTAGCTCCGTTAGGTGATTTCTGGATTGGGAGCGTGTTCAGAATGTGTTTTGGAGGTCCGAGCTAATTTAGGCTTGAAATGACGAAGTTTGAATTTTTGAAGTTTCTGGTTCGATAGTGAGATTTTGATCCGAGGGTCAGAATGGAATTCTGGAAGTTGCAGTAGCTCCGTCATGTCATTTGGGATGTGTGTGTAAAAGTTTAGGTCATTCGGACGTGGGTTGGTTAGGTTTTTGATCGAAAGCGTGTTTTGAGAGAAATTGAAGTTCTTAGGCTTAAATCATTGATTAATTCAAGTTTCCGACATTGTTTTAGGTGGTTTAAGGATTTGTACAAGTTTGAATGATGTTGTGGGTTATGTCCGTGGGTTTGGTTGAGGTCCCTGGGGCCTTGGGTGTGTTCCGGATGCTCAACGGAGCATTTTTGGGTTGTGAAAATTGCAGAAAATCCTTCAGCAGTTGCAGACCAAATTCCTTCTTCGCGTTCGCGTCGCACCTCTCGCGTTCGCGAAGCTCTGACCTTTTCCCCCTTCGCGTTCGCATGAAGCCTTCCACGTTTGCGAAGATTCATCTTCTTCCTCCTTCGCGTTCGCGTAGATCTACTTTGGCTCTAAGGGTTGAGCCTATTTTATTCATCGCGCTCGCAGTGCTTTTGTCGCGTTCGCGTAGCCTTATCAGTCCAGGCCTTCGCGTTCGCGTACTCTTCCCCGCATTCGCGAAGGGTATTTTTGGCAGCTTCTATTTTTTCTTCCTCGCGTTCGTGGGAATGCTACTGCGATCGCGAAGCACACCTGGGCATCCTTCACTTTCTCTTCTTCGCGAACGCGAGCGTACCCACGTGTTCGCAATGCATAAAATGCCTGGACAATTATAAACATTTCAAAACCGAGGGTTAGCCATTTTTATCAAAACTCAAGCTTGGGAGCTCGGATTTGGGAGAGATTTCAAGGGATTTTCAATGTCAACGATTGGGTAATGATTCTAAACTCCTTTTCACTTAAAACCCGCTAATCTAATCACGAATTCCTCTTCTAAATTCGGATTTTTGAATGGAAAAATGGGTAAAACTTCACAGACCGAATTTTTGAGTTTTGAATGGGTATTTGACCTCCGATTTGAGAGACTTTTATATGGATAGACTCGTGAGAGTAAGAGGGTTCTAAAAATGTTAATTTCATCCGATTCCGAGACGTTGGCTTGAGGGGCGTTTTGGTCATTTTACCTAATTTCGTGCCTTAGCTTTGAATTAAATAGTAGAATCAGTTGCTTGAGATGTTATTTACGATATGTAATTGAATTGAATAGATTTGGGCCATTTGGAGTCGGACACTCGTGGCAAAAGTGTGATTTCGAGTTGATTTTGGGGCCGGTTCGAGGTAAGTGGCTTGTGTAACCTTGCGTGGGGGACCTTTCCCCTTAGGATATGATATTTGGTAATTGAATGCCTTGTACGTGAGGTGACGAGCGCGTACTTGATCTAATTGTTGAAAACCCGATTTTTACTTAAAATATTTAAACTGAGTTTCTTTCATATCTGTTTTATTCTACTTGCAATTATAGCCTGTGTTAGCTTAGAAAAGCATGTTTAGTTGATCTAAATTGCCTATTTGCTTAAGTTTCCTTGTGTCACGACCCCAACCCCGGTCGTGATGGCGCCCAATACAATGCTAGGCAAGCCCGACCAATTAACATTCACAATCCCTTTTTATTAGAGTTCAATACCGATTAACAGAATTAGATACCAATTTAATATAATCAGAAATCTGAAACAGTGGATAAAATATGCGGAAACCCATAAAACATCTCTACAATAGCCCACCGATCAGGTGTCACAAGTTAAGAGCCTCTATTACACGAGTTCAACAGTCTAATACAGAAATAGTCTAAAATGCGGAAAAGTAAAGAAAGATAGAGGGAGAAATCGGGTCTGCGGACGCCATGCAGCTACCTCGATGACTCTGGTGGATGAAGATCGGCTAGAAAGCTCCCACTATGCCTCGGGAACACCTGGATCTGCACACAAGGTGCAGGGAGTAATGTGAGTACTCTGACCCAGTGAGTAATAATCATAAATATTGGCTGACAGTATGAAATCATGCAAAGGCACTAAGCAGTTCCATATCAAAGCAGTAAAACCATTTGAACAACAATTAATGAAGAAACCAAGTGAAATTCCTTAAACCAGGTAAACCAGGTAGCTTAACAGGTATTAATCAAGTATAAATCCGCTCCTCGAGCATACTGTTCATTTATTTATTACTTATCCTCAGTACCCAATACCTTTCACAATAACCGAAATCAAAATTTACCGCTGCGGCATGCAGCCCGATCCGTACATCGCTGTGGCGCAGAGCCCGATCCGTATAAATAGTCGACTGCGCTCACTGGGGGTGTGCAGACTTCGGAAGGGGCTCCTACAGCCCAAGCGCTATATTGCTGTGGCGCGCAGCCCGATCCACATATACAATTGTTGCGGCGTGCAGCCCGATCCATATAAGTATTTGTTACGGCGTGCAGCCTGAACCATAACATATATAACATCCTCACTAATGGGTTTCTACCCCTCTCAGTCATTATAATCACAGACTCTCGGGCACAATAATATAAGGTAGGGATCTCAGCCCACATATTTCTTTCATTTAGGTTTAGCATTTCTAAAACTGGTTCATATTGTTTTAAACAGTTAGAAGCATGACTGAGGATATGATTTTTAGCAAGTAAAGTGAGGAAAATCAGTCAAAATCCCCCTAAGGGTTCTACAGGTCGGCACAAGGCCCCAAACATGGCAACTAGCCCAAATCATAATGATAATAAACAAGCCTCAGTCAAAAACGCGGTAAAATCATCAATCAGGATGGACTACGTTACAATCCTAAGTAGTAATGGACGCCACGCTCATCATACAGCGTGTGCCTCAATTCAATATAGCACTACATTGTGCAAATCCGGGGTTTCAAACCCTCAGGACATCATTTATAATCATTACTCACCTCAAATAGGCCAAAGCTCTAGCTCGCTATGCCCTTGCCTCTCAAATCGGCCTCCTCGCGCGTCGAATCTGACCAAAACCAGGACGAATACGTCATAATATGCTAAGAAAACAATACCCAATCGAAAACAATTGAAAAATATAAAAAATCCCGAAATTTGCAAAACCCGAGTCCCGGGCCCACTTTTCGAAACTCAGAAATTTTCACATAAACGGGTTCCTTATCTCGCCACGAGTCCATACCTATCAAAAACTCTCAAATCCAACCTCAAATGGTCCCTCAAATCTCAATTTAAAATCTCAAAATCTCAAGCCCTAATTCTTCCCCTTTTAGCTAAATTTCCATGAATTTCAAGGTTAATTTCACAATAAAATCACGTTTTTAGTTCATAAAACTTACCTCCAACCAATCCTCTTCGAATCCCTCTTCAATTTCTCCTAAATAGCTCTCAAAATTCTCAAGAATGGTGGAAAAATGACTTAGGCTCGCGGATGAAATGTTTTTAAACCTTCTGCCCAGCTACAATAATTCCTTCTATGCGATCGCAGCCCCAGGCTCGCGATCGTGAAGAGTAAATATTTCAAAGACCTCAAATAAACTATGCGAACGCGATGAACTTCTTGCGAACGTGATGGTGTTTTTCTCTAAGCTACGCAAACGCGGACCACTAGCCGCGAACGCGAAGAGCAAATGGTCCTGACCCTCAATTCCTCCTATGCGAACGTGGAGACTCTCTTGCAAACGCGAAGCATCACCACCTAAGCCTCCGCGATCGCGGCTGCCCAAACGCGAATGCGATGAACATTTCTCCCCCCTTCCAAACTGGTTCTATGCGATCGCGAAGGCTAAAACCTCTGCAACATAAGAACTGAAAACCTGCAACTCCCAAGTGCCAAACATGGTCCGATTGACCATCCGAAACTCACCTAAGGCTTCTGGGACCTCGACCAAAATCACCAACACATCCTAAAACATCATTCAAGCTTGTTCCAATCATCAAAACACCTCTAACAACATCAAAACCATCAAATTACATCAAATTCAAGCCTAAGTTCTTCTAAAACTTCCGAAACACGCTTTTGATAAAAAACCCAACCAAATCACCTCCGAATGACTTGAAATTTTGCACACGCATCCCAAATAACATAACGAAGCTACAGAAATTCTCGAAATTCTATTCCGACCGTCGAATCAAAATCTCACCTATCAACCGGGAATCGCCAAAATACTAACTTCGCCAATTCAAGCCTAATCATACACCGGACCTTCAAAACCATTTCCGATCACACTTCTAAGTCACAAATCATCCCCCAAAGCTAACCGAATCACCAAAAATCACATCCGAGCCCTCTAGTGCATAAGTCAACATCCGGTTGACTTTTCCAAACTAAGCCTTCCTTAAAGAGACTAAGTGTCTCATTTCCTACCAAAACCACTCCAAACCAACTCGATTACATAAGACACGGATAATGAAGCATAAAGAAGTAGAAAATGGGGGAAACAGAGTGGTAACTCATGAGACGACTGGCCGGGTCGTCACATCCTCCCAAACTTAAACAAACGTTCATCCTCGAACGAGTCAAGAAACATACCTGAAGCCTCGAATAGGTGAGGATATCTGCTCCACATCTCCCGCTTGGTCTCCCAGGTAGCCTCCTCTACGGGCCGACCTCTTTACTGCACTTTCACCGAAGCTATATCCTTTGATCTCAATTTTCGAACCTAACGACCCAAAATAGCCACTGGCTCCACATCATAGGTCAAATCATCATCCAACTGAACCGTGCTGAATTCCAAAACATGGGACGGGTCCCCAACATACTTCCGGAGCATAGAAACATGAAATACCAGATGCACGCCTGACAAGCTGGGTGGCAAAGCAAGCATATAAGCCACCTCCCCAATCCTCCTAAGCACCTCAAAAGGCCCAATGAATCGCGAACTCAACTTCCCTTTCTTTCCAAATCTCATAACACCCTTCATAGGTGAAACCTTCAGCAAGACCTTCTCACCAACCATATAGGACACATCTCGAACCTTCTGGTTCGCATAACTCTTCTGACGTGACTGTGCTATACTAAGCCTCTCCTGAATCACCTTCACCTTCTCTAGAGCATCCTGAACCAAATCTGTCCCAATAGCCTAGCCTCGCCGGGCTTGAACCAACAAACTGGAGATCTACACCGCCTCCCATGCAAAGCCTCATACGTTTCCATCTGAATGCTGGACTGATAACTGTTGTTGTAGGCTAACTCTGCAAGTGGAAAAAACTCATCATATGAACCTCCAAAATCAATAACACAAGCATGCAACATGTCCTCCAATATCTATATAGTACGCTCGGACTGTCCGTCTGTCTGAGGGTGAAACGTTATGCTCAACTCCACCTGGGTACCCAACTCTCGATGAAAAGTCCTCCAAAACTGGGAAGTAAACTGAGTGCCTCTATCTGAGATAATGGAAACTGGAACACCGTGCAACCGCACAATCTATCAGATAAAGATCCTTGCCAGCCGCTCCAAAGAATAGGTAGTATACATCGGAATGAAGTGCACGAACTTGGTCAGCCAATCCACAATCACCCAAATAGCATTGAACTTCTTCAAAGTCCGAGGAAGACCACTCACAAAATCCATAGTGAATCTCTCCCACTTCCACTCGGGAAAAACCATCTGCTGAAGCAAGCCACCCGGTCTCTGATGCTCATATTTCACCTGTTGACAATTGAGACACCGAGCTACAAATCCCACAATATCTTTCTTTATTCTCCACCACCAATAGTGTTGCCTCAAATCCTGATACATCTTCGCGGCACCCGGATGCATAAAATACCGCGAGCTATGAGCCTCTTCCAGAATCAACTCTCTAAGCCCATCCACATTGGGCACACGAATCCGGCCCTGCATCCTCAACACACCATCATCACCTATAGTCACACCTCTGGCATCATCATGCTGAACTGTGTCCTTAAGGACAAGCAAGTGCGGATCATCATACTGGCGCTCTCTGATGCGATCATATAAGGAAGACCGAGAAACCATACAAGCCAACACCCGACTGGGATTTGAAATATCTAATCTTATAAACCGATTGGCCAAAGCCTGGACATCAACTGCAATGGGCCTCTCCCTAACTGGAATATACGCCAAACTCTCCATACTCACTGCCTTTCGGCTCAAAGCATCGGCCACTACTTGGCCTTTCCCAGATGATACAGAATAGTAATATCATAATCCTTGAGCAACTCTAGCCACCTCTGCTGCCTCAAATTAAGATCCTTTTGCTTGAAAAAATGCTGAAGACTGCGATGATCAGTGAATACCTCACAAGATACGCCATACAAGTAGTGCCTCCAAATCTTCAATGCATGAACTATGGCAGCCAACTCCAAATCATGAAGAAGGTAGTTCTTCTTATGGGGCTTCAATTGACGAGAAGAATATGCAATAACGCTACCCTCCTGCATCAATAGACAACCAATCTCAACTCTCGAAGCATCACAATATACGGTATATGAACCTAAATCTGATGGAAAAACCAACACTGGAGCTGTGGTCAAAGCTGTCTTGAGCTTTTAAAGCTCTCCTCGCACTCGTCCGACCATACAAATGGAGCACCCTTCTGACTTGGTCAAGGGCGATGCAATGGATGAAAATCCCTGAACAAACCGGCGATAATAGCCTGCCAACCCAAGAAAACTACGAATCTCTGTGGCTGAGGATGGTCTAGACCAACTCTGCACCGCCTCTATCTTCTTTGGATCAACCCAAATACCCTTACTGGACACCATGTGTCCTAAGAAAGCCACTGAACTGAGCCAAAACTCAAACTTGGAGAACTTTGTGTAAAGCTTCTCCTCCTTCAATCTCTGCAATACAACTTGCAAATCTCCGCGTGCTCCTCCTGAATACGCGAGTACACCAGAATATCATCAACGAATACAATAATGAACGAATACAGATAAGGTCGAAATACATTGTTCATCAAATTCATGAACGCTGCTGGGGCATTGGTCAGCCCGAAAGACATGACAAGAAACTCATAGTGACCATATCTAGTCCTGAAAGCAGTTTTAAGAATATCTGAATCCCTGATCTTCAACTGGTGATAGCTTGAACGGAGATCAATCTTGGAGAACACTCTCGCTCCCTGAAGCTGGTCATATAAATCATCAATGCGAGGCAAATGATACTTGTTCTTAATTGTCACTTTGTTCAATTGCCGGTAATGAATGCACATTCTCATTATGCCATCCTTCTTCTTCACAAACAGAACCGGTGCACCCCACGGTGACACACTAGGCCGAATGAACCCCTTATTTAGGAGTTCTTGAAGCTGCTCCTTCAATTCTTTCAACTCTGCTGGTGCCATACGATATGGAAGAATGGAAATGGGCTGAGTGCCCGGCACTAGGTCAATACCAAAATCAATATTCCTGTCCGGTGGCATGCCCTGCAGGTCTGCAGGAAATACATCGGGAAAATCCCTCACAATTGGGACATAATCAATACTAGGAGTCTCAGCTCCAACATCTCGCACAAAAGCTAGATATGACAGACAACCCTTCCCAACCATACGCTAGGCTTTCAAGAAAGAAATCACTCTACTAGGCACATAATCAGTCATAACACGCCACTCGATCCTCGGTACACCCGGCATAGCCAAAGTGACTGTCTTAGCATGACAGTCTAGAATAGCATGACACAGAGATAGCCAATCCATGCCCAAAATAACATCAAATTTCACCACGCTCAATAGCAATAGATCAACTCGGGTCCTCAAATACCTAATAATCATAACACATGACCAGTACACACGGTTCACAACAACAGTATCGCCCACAGGGGTAGACACATGAACATGTAAAGAAAGAGACTCCCAGGGCGTACCCAAATAACGAGCAAAATATGAAAACACATATGAATAGGTGGAACCGGGATCAAATAATATAGAGGCATCTCTGTGGCAGACTGAAACAATACCTATAATGACAACATCTGAAGCAATGGAATCTGTCCTACATGGAATAGCATAGAAACGGGACTGGCCACTGCCTGATCGACCTCCCCCTCTAGGGAGACCCCTGGCTGCCTGACCTCCACCCCTAGTTGGCTAGGCGGGTGGTGAAATAACTGGAGCAGAAGTCGAGGGCTGACCCCTCTGCTGATACTGACTATCACGAAGTCGAGGACACTTCCTCCTCATATTCCCAAACTCTCCGCACTTATAACAACTACCCGGTGCTGGAGGTGGGGACTGAAGGGAACCCCTAGCACCAGAATGACCAGTAGAAGGACCTGCTATGGAAGAACCCGAGAGTGATGGGGTACGAGATGAACTTTGAGCTGGGATGGCGCTAAGTGATGACTGGACCTGCTGAGACCCCTGATAACCACGGCCTAAAGATGCCCCATGATACTCTAGATGGGCCGACTGAGCAAACCTGAAAGAACGGCCTCTACCCTACTGGAACTGGCCCCTCGAAGGAGCACCACTAAAACTGCCAGAACCTCGAGGCCTCTTGGCCTCCCTCTCCTCTCTATCCTGCCGGCGAGCCGTCTCAATCTCAGGAGCGATATCAACCACCTCCTAAAGTGAAACACCCAAAACTCTCTCTAGTCATCAGGATACGGAGATGGTAGTTAAGGCCATCAACAAATCTCCTGATCCTCTCACGATCGGTCGGAACCATCCACACGACATGACGAGCCAACTAAGAATATCTCGCCTCATACTGAGACATAGTCATATTTCCCTGCTTTAGCCACTCAAACTGTCTACGCAGCTCCTCCCTGCGGGACTGCGTTACATACTTCTCCAAGAAGAGAGTGGAGAACTCCTGCCAAGTAAGGGGCGCTGCACCAACCGGCCTACACCTCTCATATGCCTCCCACCAAGTGAAGGCAGCCCCAATAAACTGAAAAGTGGTAAATGCCACACCGCTATTCTCAAGAATCCCTACTGTACGGAGCATCCGCTGACACTTGTCAAGAAAACCCTGGACATCCTCGCCCTTAGCACCACAGAATGACGGAGGCTAGAGTCTACCAAACCTCTCAAGATGACGCTGCTCATCATCTGGCATAACTGGCACTACGAACTCCTGAGCTGGTGCAATCGGCTGAGTTAGAGGTGCCTCCGGTGTCTGCAATCCCTGTACTACCTACTCAGGTGTGCGAGCAGCGAGGGTCTGATTGCCTCCCCCGGTCTGTGTAGTAGCTGCTGCTGTGGTAGCTGAAACTGCCTGAACTAGGCCAATGCAAACTGTCAAGATCTGAGCCAAGGTCTCTTGTAGACCCGGAATCACAATAGTCACTGCTGGTGCCTGGACCGGTACTGCTGTTGGAACCTGATCCGGAGCTGGGGCAGCTGGTGGATCAACAGGTGCTGCCTTCGCTACTCTGCCTCTGCCACGTCCATGACCGCGTCCACGGCCTCTGGTGGCCTCAGTGGGTGGCACTGGTGGTCGTCCACCTCGTCCGGTAGCACGAGTCCTCTCCATCTGCGAGAGAATAGAATGACAGAAGTTTAGTTCTCGGATCAACAAAGTCGCACGACAAGAATTTCAAGAATATGAAGTTTTCCTAAAGGTGCTGCAACCTCTCGAGGATAAATACAGACGTCTCCGTACCGATCCACGAGACTCTACTAAACCGGCTCATGACTCGTGAGACCTATGTAACCTAGGCTCTGATACCAACTTGTCACGACCCCAACCTCGGTCGTGATGGCACCCAACACAATGCTAGGCAAGCCCGACCAATTAACATTCACAATCCCTTTTTATTAGAGTTCAATACCGATTAACAGAATTAAATACCAATTTAATATAATCAAAAATCTGAAACAGTGGATAAAATATGCGAAAACCCATAAAACATCTCTATAATAGCCCACCGATCCAGTGTCACAAGTCAAGAGCCTCTATTACACGAGTTCAACAGTCTAATACATAAATAGTCTAAAATTCAGAAAAGTAAAGAAAGATAGAGGGAGAAATCGGGTCTGCGGATGCCATGCAGCTACCTCGATGACTCTGGTGGATGAAGATCGGCTAGAAAGCTACCACTATGCCTCAGGAACACCTGGATCTGCACATATGGTGCAGGGAGTAATGTGAGTACTCCGACCAAGTGAGTAATAATCATAAATAATGGCTGATAGTATGAAATCACGCAAAGCGACTAAGCAGTTCCATATCAAAGCAGTAAAACCATTTGAACAGCAATTAATGAAGAAACGAGGTGAAATTCGTTAAACCAGGTAAAACAGGTAGCTTATAGGTGTTAATCAAGTATAAATCCGCTCCTCGAGTATACTGTTCATTTATTTATTACTTATCCTCAGTACCCAATCCATATACCTTTCACAATAACCGAACAAAATATACTGCTGCGGCGTGCAACCCGATCTGTACATCGTTGTGGCGCACAAACCGATCCGTATAAATAGTCGACTGCGCTCATTAGGGGTGTGCAGACTCCGGGAGGGGCTCCAACAGCCCAAGCGCTATATTGCTGCGGCGCGCAGCCCGATCCAAATATACATTTGTTGAGGTGTGCAACCAAATCCAAATAAGTATTTGCTGTGGCGTGCAACCCGATCCATAACATATATAACATCCTCACTAATGGGTTTCAACCCCTCCCAGTCATTATAATAACAACCTCTCGGGCACAATAATATATGGTAGGGATCTCAGCCCACATATTTCTTTCATTTAGGTTTAGCATTTCTAAAACCGGTTCATATTGTTTTAAACAGTTAAAAACATGACTGAGGTATGATTTTTAGCAAGTAAAGTGAGGAAAATCAGTCAAAATCCCCCTAAGGGTTCTACAGGTCAGCACAAGGCCCCAAACATGGCAACTAGCCCAAATCATAATGATAATAAACAAGCCTCAGTCAAAAATGCGGTAAAATCATCAATCGGGATGGACCAGGTCACAATCCCTTGTAGTAATGGACCCCACGCGCATCATACAACGTGTGCCTCAACTCAATATAGCACTATGTTATGCAAATCCGGGGTTTCAAACCCTCAGGACATCATTTATAATCATTACTCACCTCAAACCGGCCAAAGCTCTTGCTCGCTATGACCTTGCCTCTCAAATCGGACTCCTCACACGTCGAATCTGACAAAAACCAGAACGAATACGTCACAATATGCTAAGGAAACAATACCCAATCGAAAACAATCGAAAAAATATCAAAAATCCCGAAATTTGCAAAACCCGAGTCCCGGGCCCACTTCTCTAAACTCAGAAATGTTCACATCAACGGGTTCCTTATCTCGCCACGAGTTCATACATATCAAAAACTCTCAAATCCGACTTCAAATGGTCCCTCAAATCTCAATTTAAAATCTCAAAATCCCAAGCCCTAATTCTTCCCCTTTTAGCTAAATTTCCATGAATTTCAAGGTTAATTTCACCATAAAATCACGTTTTTAGTTCATAAAACTTACCTCCAACCAATCCTCTTTGAATCCCTCTTTAATTTCTCCCAAATAGATCTCAAAATGCTCAACAATGGTGGAAAAATGACTTAGGCTCGCAGATGAAATGTTTTTAAACCTTCTGCCCAACTACAGTAATTCCTTTTATGCCATCGCAGCCCCAGGCTCACGATCGCGAAGAGTAAATATTTCCAAGACCTCAAATGAACTATGCGAATGCGATGAACTCCTTGTGAATGCGATGGTGTTTTTCTCTAAGCTACGCGAACGCGGACCACTAGCCGCGAATGCGAAGAGTAAATGGTCCTGACCCTCAATTCCTCCTATGCGAACGTGGAGGCTCTCTTGCGAACGCGAAGCATCACCACCTAAGCCTCCGCGATCGCGACTGCCCAAACGCGAATGCGATGAACATTTCTCCCGCCTTCCAAACTGCTTCTATACGATCACGACATCACCTCCGCGATCGCGAAGGCTAAAACCTCTCTAACACAAGAACTGAAAACCTGCAACTCCCAAGTGCCAAACATGGTCCGATTGACCATCCGAAACTCACCCGAGGCCCCCGGGACCTTGACCAAAAGCACCAACACATCCTAAAACATCATTAAAGCTTGTTCCAATCATCAAAACACCTCTAACAACATCAAAACCATCAAATTACATCAAATTCAAGCCTAAGTTCTTCTAAAACTTCCGAAACACGCTTTTGATCAAAAACCCAACCAAATCACCTCCGAATGACCTGAAATTTTGCACACACATCCCAAATCACATAACGAAGATATAACAACTCTCGGAATTCCATTTTTACCCTCAGATCAAAATCTCACCTATCAACCGGGAATCGCCAAAATACTAACTTCGCCAATTCAAGCCTAATCATACACCGGACCTCCAAAACCACTTCCAATCACACTCCTAAGTCACAAATCATCCCTCGAAGCTAACCGAATCACCAAAAATCACATCCGAGCCCTCTAGCACATAAGTCAACATCTGGTTGACTTTTCCAAACTAAGCCTTCCTTAAAGAGACTAAGTGTCTCATTTCCTACCAAAACCACTCCAAACCAACTCGATTACATAAGACACGGATAATGAAGCATAAAGAAGCATAAAATGGGGGAAACAGAGTGGTAACTCATGAGACGACTGGCCGGGTCGTCACACCTTAATTGTACTACGTGAAGCATGTTAGGCTAGAACTATCTGCTACCTTGTATTTTGTACTTCATTTCTGAATATCCTCTAGTTGTGGTTGCGCATTTACATTGGGACTACGATTGTGGGATTCTGGTAGCTCCCCCCTTGTTTGTTTACTTTGGGACTACGGGTTAGATTCCCGGTAGATCCCTCTGCCCATTTACTTTGGGACTACAGGTTAGATTCCCGGTAGATCCCCCTGCACATTGATAGTTGGACTATGGGACGGAATCCCGAGAGATCTTTCGGACATACATACATGATGGACTACAGGACGAGATCCCGGGAGATCCTCATACAGTTGATGAAATGGACTACAGGATGGTATCCTAGGAGATCCTTGTTATGGTTACTGGTATTGAGCTATTTTACTCAGTGTTTACCTTATTCTCTATGCTTTATTGTTGCCTTTTATACCCTGTTTTACTTTATATCTGTACTCATTTATACTGTTTATCTCATACTGTTGCAACTTAATTATTTTGTTTAATCTTAGTAGGGCCCTGACCTTCCTCGTCACTACCCGACCGAGGTTAGGCTTGACATTTACTGATTACCGCTGTGGTGTACTCATGCCCCTTATATGCATTTTTTTCACGTGAAGATCCAGACACCTCCACCCAGGCGTATTATCCCCAAGGAGGAGAGATGTAGCAGAGACTTCGAGGTATATATGCCGCCTTCGCAGACCAGGAGTCTCTATCTTATTCTAGCTTTAGCAGTTAGCTTTCCCTTTCGTACTGTTGTTTTAGATATTCTGGAGTTAGAGCAGTGTATACATTCTGTTAGCTTGTGTTCCCGTGAGTTTCCGGGGTTTGGGGTGATATGGTAGACTTTCGCATTTTGAGTTGTATATGCCGTGCGACATTTATATATAGTTTTTCTTCTAGTTGTTCAATTTTAATTATTTATTTCCGCAAGTTATGTTGTTTTCTGCATTGTTAGGATTACCTAGTCATAGGGACTAGGTTCCATCACGACATGTTCACGGAGGGCGAACTGGGGTCGTGACAAGTTGGTATCAAAGCTCTAGGTTCATAGGAGTCACGGAGCACATGCCGGTTTATTTGAGTCTCGCTGATCGGTACAAAGACGTTTGTACTTATCTACGAGAGGATATGTAACTATTAGGAAAATTTTCACTTCATTTGATTTCCTTGTCGTGCGATATTTTGACATCACAATTCTAAACTTCTATCTTCTATTCTCTCACAGATAGTGAGGACACGTGCTACTCAGGATTATCAAGCACCCGCGCCCCCTACTGCAGCCATCAAAGGCCGGGGCCGGGGTAGAGGTCGAGGACGCGCACGCGGTGCGACGAGAGCACCTGCGCGAGCTGCCGCCGAGGTACTACCAGCAGATCCAGCCGGAGTTCAGGCACCTGACATGCCTACTGCCACTACTACTCCAGCCCTTCAGTAGATGTTAGCTCAGTTCATGTCTATGTACACCACCTTGGCTCAGGCAAGGTTGCTTCCCCTTGTTGCAGGCACATCCCAGGCCGGGGGAGGAGCCCAGACCCCCGCAGCCTACACTCCTGAGCAGAGAGTGCATGTGGAGCAGGTCCTAGAGATCATTCCTGTACTGCCTGCAGTGCCAGTTCAGCCCGAGGATGGGTCAACTGCTTCAGAGGACGAGCAGCAGAGACTTGAGAGGTTCAAGAAGTATGATCCTCCGGTATTCAGTGGATTAGCATCAGACGATGCCTTGGGATTTCTAGAGGAGTGCCACCATATTTTTCACACTATGGGTATAGCCGGATCTAGCGGGCTTTCCTTTACTGCTAACAACTTCGGGGAGCCACTTATGATTAATGGCGCACTTATGAGATAGACAGTCTAGAGGAGGCTGCTTCACTGACCTGGACCCAGTTCTCCAATATTTTTATGAGAGAGTTTGTCCCTCAGAGCCTTAGGGACGCATGAAGCGCGGAGTTTGAGCATTTGCGCCAGGGTGCTATGACAGTTTCAGAGTATGCTATCCGTTATACTAGAATGGTCAAGCACGCACCGACCTTGGTTGCTACAGTCCGTGAGAGAGTTCGTCGGTTCATTAAGGGCCTTATCCCACCCATCAGATCTAGCATGGCTCGAGAGTTGGAGATGGACATCTCTTATTAGCAGGTAGTGAGCATTGCTAGGAGGATTGAGGGTATGATCTCTAGGGAGCGAACAAAGAGGGAGGCCAAGAGGTCTCGAGAGTCGGGCCACTACTCTGGTGCCTGTACCCCAGCAGCAGGTCGTCATGGTAGGGGTTATGTAGGTCGCCCCGTTCATTCAGCTCTTCTAGCAGCCAGCAGTGCTCCAGCTCCTCCTAGGCCTCAAGAGCCCTAATATGCACCTCTGGTTTCTAGCACGCCTCCTACGCGGGTGCTTTCAGGGGTCAGCCTAATAGACATGGCCCCAGCCATAGCCACCACATCCTCCCAGAGTTGTTTCGAGTGTGGAGATACATGCAATATGGTTAGGGACTGCCCCAGACTTGGTAGGGGTGCATCTTCACAGACTGATCAGCCACAGCGTGCTCCTCAGAGTTCTCAGGCCATGATCACAGCTCCAGCTGCTACCCCATCTGCCCAGTCACCTAGGGGCGGAGGTCGGGGAGGTAGAGGTCGCCCTCGAGGGGGAGGCCAAGCCAGATATTATGCTATTCCTACTCGTACCGAGGCTGTTGCCTCTGACTCTGTCATTACAGATATTATACTTGTTTGTCACAGAGAGGCATCAGTTTTATTCGATCCAGGCTCTACTTACTCTTATGTGTCTTCTTATTTTGCTCCGCATTTGGGTGTACCCGAAGATTCCTTGAGTTCTCCTGTATATGCTTCTACTCCTGTGGGGGATTCTCTTGTTGTGGACCGCATTTATCGGTCATGTTTGGTTACTATTCGTGGTTTTGAGATGAGCGGATTTATTGTTACTCAATATGGTTGATTTTGATATTATCTTGGGCATGGAATAGTTATCGCCCCATTATGTTATTCTTGATTGTCACGCCAAGACCGTGACGCTGGCTATGCGAGGTATTCCGCGTGTTGAGTGGAGTGGTACTTTATATCACACTCCCAGTCGAGTTATCTCTTCCTTTAAAGCTCAGCGTATGGTTGAGAAGGGGTGTGCCGCATATCTAGCTTATGTGAGAGATGTTAGTGTTGATACCCCTTCTGTTGATTTGGTCCCAGTGGTACAAGATTATCTTGATGTGTTTCCAGCTGATCTTTCGGGCAAGCCACCTGATAGAGACATTGATTTTGGCATTGATTTGTTGCCGGGCACTCAGCCTATTTCCATTCCTTCGTATCGTATGTCTCCTCCTATGTTGAAGGAGTTGAAGGGTCAATTACAAGAGTTACTTCATAAGGGTTTTATTCAACCCGGTGTTTCACCCTGGGGTGCTCCTATCTTATTTGTTAAGAAAAAAGATGGTTCTATGCGTATGTGCATCGATTATCGTTAGTTGAACAAGGTTACAGTGAAGAGCCGTTATCCTTTGCCTCGTATTGATGATTTATTTGACCAGATTCAGGGCGTACAAGTGTTTTCTAAGATTGATTTGCGCTCTAGTTGCCATCAGTTGAAGATTCAGGAGCCAGATATCCCGAAGACTGCTTTCAGGACTCGGTACGGTCATTACGAGTTCCTTGTTATGTCATTTGGGCTGACCAACGCCCAAGCAACCTTTATGCATTTGATGCACAGTGTATTCCAGCCGTATCTTGACTCGTTTGTCATTATTTTTATTAATAATATTCTTGTATACTCTCGGAGTCAGGAAGATCATTAGCAACACCTGAGGACAGTGCTTCAGACCTTAAGAGAGAAGAAGTTATATGCAAAGTTCTTAAAATGTGAGTTTTGGTTGGATTCTGTGGCATTTTTAGGCCACGTAGTATCGAGTGAGGGCATTCGGGTGGATTCGAAGAAGGTGGAGGCCGTGCAGAGTTGGCCCAGGCCATCCTCAGCTGCAGAGATTCGCAGTTTCCTTGGCTTGGCGGGCTACTACCGTCGTTTTGTGGAGGGGTTTTCATCGATTGTAGCCCCTATGACCAAATTGACCCAGAAGGGTACTCCATTTCAGTGGACAGAGGAGTGTGAGGAGAGCTTTCAGAAGCTCAAGACAGCTTTGACTACAACCCTAATTTTGATATTGCCTACTGGTTTGGGGTCTTATACAATTTATTGTGATGCCTCGCGGGTTGGTCTTGGAGCTGTGTTGATGCAAGACAGTAGGGTGATTGCCTACGCGTCCAGACAGTTGAAGATACATGAGAAGAATTACCCTGTCCACGACCTTGAGTTAGCTGCCATTGTTCATGCCTTGAAGATCTGGCGCCATTATTTGTACGGGGTGCCTTGTGAGACCTATACTGACCATCAGAGTTTGCAGCACTTGTTCAAGCAAAAGGATCTAAATTTGCGCCAGAGGAGGTGGTTAGAGTTGCTGAAGGATTATAATATTACTATTCTGTATCACCCGGGCAAGGCCAATGTGGTGGCTGACGCCTTGAGTCACCGGGCGGAGAGTTTGGGGAGTTTGGGGAGTTTGGAATATCTACCAACTTCATAGACACCTATGGCGATGGATGTTCAGGCCTTAGCCTGTCAGTTTGTGAGATTGGATCTTTCAGAGCCCAGTCGGGTCTTTGCTTGCGTGGTTTCTCGATCTTCCTTGTTCGATCGTATTAGGGAGCGGTAGTATGGTGACCCTCATTTACTTGTCCTCAAGAACACGGTTCGGCATGTCGATTCTAGAGATGTGACCATTGGAGATGATGGGGTATTGAGGATGTTGGATCGGATTTGTGTGCCCAATGTTGATGGGCTTCGAGAGTTGATTTTATCAGAGGCCCATAGTTCACGGTATTCCATCCATCCGGGTGCCGCGAAGATGTATCAGGATTTGAGGTAGCACTATTGGTGGAGGCGAATGAAGAAAGACATAGTTGGGTGTGTAGCTAGATGCCTCAACTGTCAGCAGGTGAAGTATGAGCACCAGAGACCAGGTGGGTTGCTTCAGCAGATAGAGATTTCGGAGTGGAAGTAGGAGTGGATCACCATGGACTTTGTAGTTCGACTCCCACGGACTTCGAAGAAGTTTGATGCCATTTGGGTGATTGTAGATCGGCTGACCAAGTTCGCCCATTTTATTCCTATGTGTACTACTTATTCATCGGAGCGGTTGACGGAGATTTATATCCGGAAGATTGTTCGTCTGCATGGTATTCCAGTTTCTATTATTTCAGACAGAGGTACCTAGTTTACATCACGGTTCTGGAGGGCCGTTCAGCAAGAGTTGGGTACTCGGGTGGAGTTGAGCACAATATTTCACCCCCAGACGGACGGATAGTCCAAGTGCACTATTCAGATTCTTGAGGATATGCTCCGTGCGTGTGTGATTGAGTTTGGAGGGTCTTGGGATCAGTTTTTGCCATTGGCGGAGTTTGATTACAACAACAGTTATCAGTCCAGCATTCAGATGGCGCCGTATGAGGCTTTATATGATAGGAGGTGCAGATCTCCGGTGGGTTGGTTTGAGCCGGGTGAGGCCAGGCTATTGGGCACAGAGTTGGTTCAGGATGCATTGAAGAAGGTTAAGGTGATTCAGGATAGACTCCATACAGCCCAATCCAGACAGAAGAGCTACGCGGACATGAAGGTTCGTGATGTTTCATATATGGTAGGAGAGCAGGTTCTTCTTCGGGTTTCGCCTATGAAGGGCGTTATGAGATTTGGGAAGAAAGGGAAGTTGAGTCCGAGGCTTATTGGCCCTTTTGAGATATTGAGGCGTGTTGGGGAGGTTGCTTATGAGCTTGCCTTACCTCCCAGCTTAGAAGGAGTGCATCCGGTATTTCATGTTTCGATGCTCCAGAGATATCACGGTGACCCGTCACACGTGTTGGATTTCAGCTCGGTCCAGTTGGACAAGGATCTATCCTATGTTGAGGAGCCAGTGGCTATATTGGACAGGCAGGTCAGGAAGTTGAGGTCAAAGAACATTGCTTCAGTAAAGGTTCAGTGGCGGGGTCAGCCGGCCGAGGAGGAGACCTGGGAGACCAAGCGGGATATGCGCAGCTGATACCCTCATCTTTTCACTACTTCAGGTATGTCTTTATGCTCGTTCAAGGATGAATGAATGTTTAAGTGTAGGAGGATGTGACGACCCGACCGTTCGTCTTAAGAATTAACGCCCCGTTCCCCTATTAACTGCTTTCCCCAAGTCAATTTCTGCTAATTTGAATTGCCGGGATGGTCGGTTTTGAGTTTCGGAGAGTTTTGGGATACTTAGTCCCTAAATGAGAGCTTAAGTGTTGGAAAGTTGCTCGTAGTCGGAACAGTGTGAAGATGGCCTCGGAATGGAAATTCGATGGTTCCGTTAGCTCCGTTAGGTGATTTCGGTGTTGGGAGCGTGTTCGGAATGTGTTTTGGAGGTCCGTAGCTAATTTAGGCTTGAAATGCCAAAGTTTGAATTTTTGAAGTTTTCAGTTCGATAGTGAGAGTTTGATCTGAGGGTCGGAATGGAATTCCGGAAGTTGTAGTAGCTCCGTCATGTCATTTGGGATGTGTGTGTGTAAAATTTCAGGTCATTCGTACGTGGGTTGGTTAGGTTTTTGATCGAAAGCGTGTTTTGAGAGAAATTGAAGTTCTTAGGCTTAAATCGTTGATTAATTCAAGTTTCCGACGTTGTTTTAGGTGGTTTAAGGATTGGTACAAGTTTGAATGATGTTATGGGTTATGTCCGTTGGTTTGGTTGAGGTCCCGGGGCCCTCGGGTGTGTTCCGGATGCTCAACGGAGCACTTTTGGAGTTGTGAAAATTGCAAAAAATCCTTCAACAGTTGCAAACCAAATTCCTTCTTCGCGTTCGCGTCGCACCTCTCGCGTTCGCGAAGCTCTGACCTTTCCCCCCTTCGCGTTCGCATGAAGACTTCCGCGTTTGCGAAGATTCATCTTTTACCTCCTTCGCATTCGCAGTTAACCCATCGCATTCGCGTAGTTCTACTTTGTCTCTGAGGGGTGAGCCTATTTTATTCATCGCGCTCACACTGCCTTTGTCGCGTTCGCGTGGCCTTATCAGTCCAGGCCTTCGCGTTCGCGTACTCTTCCCAGCGTTCGCGAAGGGCATTTTTGGCAGCTTCTTTTTTTTCTTCCTCGCGTTCGCGTGAATGCTACCGTGATCTCAAAGCACACCTGGGCATCCTTCACTTTCTCTTCTTCGCGAACGAGAGCGTACCCACACGTTCGCGATGCATAAAATGCCTGGACAGTTATAAACATTTCTAAACCGAGGGTTAGCCATTTTTATCAAAACTCAAGCTTGGGAGCTCGGATTTGGGAGATATTTCGAGGGATTTTCAAAGGCAACGATTGGGTAATGATTCTAAACTCCTTTTCACTTAACACCCGCTAATCGAATCATGAATTCCTCTTCTAAATTCGGATTTCTGAATGGAAAAATGGGTAAAACTTCATAAACCAAATTTTTGAGTTTTGAATGGGTGTTTGACCTCCGATTTGAGAGATTTTTATATGGATAGACTCGTGAGAGTACGAGGGTTCTAAAAATGTTAATTTCATCCGATTCCGAGATGTTGGCCTGAGGGGCGTTTTGGTCATTTTACCTAATTTCGCGTCTTAGCTTTGAATTAAATAGTAGAATCAGATGCTTGAGATGTTATTTATGATATGTAATTGAATTGAATAGATTTTGGCCATTTGGAGTCGGACACTCATGGCAAAAGTGTGATTTCGAGTTGATTTTGGAGCCGGTTCGAGGTAAGTGTCTTGTCTAACCTTGCGTGGGGGACATTTCCCCTTAGGATATGATATTTGGTAATTGAATGCGTTGTACATGTGGTGATGAGTGCGTACTTGATCTAATTGTTGAAAACCTGGTTTTTACTTAAAATATTTAGACTGAGTTTCTTTCGTATCTGTTTTATTCTACTTGCAATTATAGCCTGTGTTAGCTTAGAAAAGCATGTTTAGTTGATCTAAATTGCCTATTTGCTTAAGTTGCCTTGATTGTACTACGTGAAGCATGTTAGGCTAGAACTATCTGCTACCTTGTATTTTGTACTTCATTTCTGAATATCCTCTGGTTGTGGTTGCGCATTTACATTAGGACTACGGATGTGGGATTCTGGTAGCACCCCCCTTGTTTGTTTACTTTGGGACTACGAGTTAGATTCCAGGTAGATCCCCCTGCACAATTTACTTTGGGACTACGGGTTAGATTCCCGGTAGATCCCCCTGCACATTGATAGTTGGACTACGGGACGGTATCCCGGGAGATCCTTCGGACATACATACATGATGGACTACAGGACAGTATCCCGGGAGATCCTCAGACAGTTGATGAAATGGACCGCAGGACGGTATCCTAGGAGATCCTTGTTATGGTTACTGGTATTGATCTGTTTTACTCAGTGTTTACCTTATTCTCTGTGCTTTATTATTGCCTTGTATAACCTGTTTTACTTCACAGCTATACTCATTTATACTGTTTATCTCATACGGTTGCAACTTAATTATTTTGTTTAATCTCAGTAGGGCCCTGACCTTCCTCGTCACTACCCGACCGAGGTTAGGCTTGGCACTTACTGAGTACCACTATGGTGTACTCATGCCCCTTCTGCACATTTTTTTCATGTGCAGATCCAAGTACCTCCACCTAGACGTATTATCCCTGAGAAGGAAAGATCTAGCAAAGACTTCGAGGTACATATGCTGCGTCCGCAGATCAGGAGTCTCCATCTTATTCTAGCTTTAGCAATTAGCTTTCCCTTTCGTACTGTTGTTTTAGATATTCTGGAGTTAGAGCAGTGTATTACATTCTGTTAGCTTGTGTTCCCGTGAGTTTCTGGGTTTTGGGTGATATGGTAGACTTCCGCGTTTTGAGTTGTATATGCCAAGCGGCATTTATATACAGTTTGTTTTCTAGTTGTTCAATTGTAATTATTTATTTCCGCAAGTTATGTTGTTTTCCGCATTCTTAGGCTTACCTAGTCGTAGGGACTAGGTGCCATCACGACATGTTCACAGAGGGCGAACTGGGGTCATGACATACAAGGAATTGTGACTTGGTCCGCCCCGATTGATTATTTTACCGCGTATTTGACTAACATTTATTTGTTATCATCATGATTGTGGCTGATTGCCATATTTGGGCTCCGTGCCATCTATTTGAACCCTTCGGGGATTTTTATCACTATTTCCTCACTGTTTTGAGTTATTACTTAAACTAAGTCCTGTTGATAACTACTGTTTTACAAACTCAGCCACTTTTACTTAGATTTGAAACTTAAATGATATTACTAAATGATGATTTGGGCTGAGAACTGCTATTTTACTAATGCCCAAGGGCTTGATGATGATTTTCGGACTGAGTGAGGCCGATGGCCATATGTGAGGATATACTGAGTGGTATGAGGCCGAGGGCCTGAGATACTGTTATACGCTACGAGGTGACTTGAGTGATGTGAGGCTGAGTGCCGAGAGATGATGCCACAAGGTGGCTTGATATTGCTCTTGGGCCGTAAGGGTCCTCTCCCATAGTCTACACACCCCCAGTGAGCATCATCGACGATATATGGATCGGGCTGCATGCCGCAGCGATATATGGATTGGGCTGCACACCGTAGCGGTTACTGTATGATACTATTCTAAGAGTGGTCTGAGTGAGAGAGCCCGAGGGGCTGAGAGTGTCCTGAGAGTGAGCCCGAGGGGCTGGCACTGTTCTGAGATATTGTCCGAGGGGCGAACTTTTATGTGTTCATCTTTCATATTTACTTGGCATTTTACCTATTATACTGTGGTATTTGTGCCCGAGGGGTGGATTTTTTGTGCTTATCGGCACTAACTGTTTTGCAATTATTGCGTAACTATTGAAAAAGTCATTTTCAAAAGAGGTTTAAACTGAGCTAAGATATTTCTAATGGTTTCACAGCTTCACTATTCTTTTTTCTCAAAGGGTTTTACACTGCTTCTATATAGCATGTTGGTTGTTTTGCGTGATTTCTTACTGCTCAGTTGTTGTTTACCTTTATTACTCACTGAGTTGGAGTACTCACTTTACTCCCTACACCTCGTGTATAGATGCAGGTATTTATTCACCCGGTAGCGGGTTTTGAGCTGATCGAAGGCTGAGCTATCAGAGTTTAGCGAGGTGGCTGCCAGCGTTCGCAACACCACTTTTCTCCCTTTGTTTCATTATTCCTGTTTCGTGTATTTTTAGACTTTGTAGTTGTAATTACACTCTAATAGATGCTCGTGACTTGTGACACCCCGGTTTGGGCTGTGTCGGGTGTACTTCCGGTAATTATACCATTAAATCATATTTCAAACTGTTCATTAATGTTTAACTATTTTTGAAAAAGGCAATATGGGTTGGTTGGTTGGCCTTGTCTTCACGAGAGGCGCCATCACGACCGGAGCGGGGTTTGGGTCGTGACAAGTTGGTATCAGAGCCTAGGTTACATAGGTCTCACGAGTCATGAGCAGGTTTAGTAGAGTCTCGCGGATCGATACGGAGACGTCTGTATTTATCCTCGAGAAGCTGCAAAACCTTTAGGAAAACTTCACGTTCTTGACCTCTTATCGTGCGTCCTTGATTCAGCTTGAAAAGTAACTCTTGAAATTCTTTTCACGCGTTCGCATTCGCGCATGAGCGCTCGATATTAGATATGCCTTGATGGCTTGTGATTCCCTGATCGAGGGGTGAGTGATCTCTGTGAGTTTGATATTGGGCCAGTTTGGAGGACTTGAGGCCGGATCTTTGCCTATGGCTTGAGCACCGAGGTGCTGATTATGTGAGCAAGTGTTTTGAACTTATATGTTTGGTATTGTCCCTATTAGTGGAAGTGATGGTTGGATACCTATGTAATGAGTACGTTAGTGCTGCGAGATGTACCCATATGATCTGGAAGCGGTGAGATAAGTCTACTGGAGGATAGAAGAACTATTAGGTGCTGGAATTCCATCTTGATTCAAGGTATAGCCCTGAGTTATGGGCGTATGAAGGATCTTTTCATGTTTCCCAGTTAGGGGTGAGATAAATTTCTTGTTGCGGTATGAGTTCAGACTCAGGAAGACTAAGTGACTACGTACAGTTTATGACAGTGGAAGGTATTCAGAAATGTTAATTAAAGGCAAAGCAGGTGGGTTATCTCCTACGAAGAATTCTGGGGTTGTGTGACCCTTATGTGACTGTTAGAAGATCTCATGTGTAAGTGAAATGTAAGTGTTGAAATTGGAATTTTGGGTCGCTTAAGAGAGTGAGCTTAACTGTTGCGGGAATGGGTGCGAGATTTGCCAAAGATTTAGAGTACTAGATGATCTATGTTTTCACAAGCTTACAAAGGAATGGAGCTTAGTCTCACTGTGGTATTGTGACATCAATAGAGTATAAGTGTTATGAGTTATTGAGTGTATTTTGATCTATGACTTCGAGCCAAGTGGGGGAGGCTGCTGTGAGTAGTTGATTGCACCATTAGGCGCTATGTTGGTTCCAGTTTGAGGCGCGCGGGTGAATCAATTGTAGCTTGCAGAAATTGAGACCGAGGAATGGCTCGAGTAAAGGAAAATGTTGGCAAAGGTTATATTAAGCTTCATAGGTATGAGAATCATGAGATGTCTTGAGTTATTATGGCGAGAATGCTCGGTGCATAGGACAATAAGTTACTTGGTGGTATTGGGGTGAGGTTACGTTCTGCGGTGTTGGAGTTCCAGTGAGGCACGAGTTGTTTGGTTCCTTTGATCAGACTAATTGTGTCTTGAGGAGAGTGGATGACCTGCGAGAATGGTTCTAATATGTTCAAGATTCTACATATATCAATTGGGCAATTTGGAGTTGCATATGTGGTTAGAAACTAAGTTTCATTGGAAGATATCAAGACTCATAGTATTTCTATAAATTGTGGGTTTCTATGTATCAGTATCAGGAAGGTAAAGGTAACAAATTTAGATTCGTAGGGAGTCTCTTCAGAGAAGTATTTTTGGAATGTGGTACTTTTGGGAATATTTAAGGGAGTATTCAGCGGATTATGGGTTTTGGACAGTGCGGTTTTATGCTTGGGTTTCGTATGGTAAGCCAGGGTTGAGGAATTGTGGTGCTACAGCAAGAGGGAATATCAAGTTGAAGATGAATCAGAAGGAAATTTAGATAGATGGAGTAGCTTGATAGTAGACCGGATCAGTATGGTAAGGATATGATTAATTCCTTGTATGTGTTCGAGGTAATGAGTTCTTAAAGGTATTTTGCAGCAATGCTCTTGGGTTTTGATGGCTTGCTTAGCTTGGTCTAGTTAGAAGGATTCAGTCCTGGCAGTTTAATTTGTGCAAACGGAATTGGGAGAGTTCTTGTTGATTTCTACCGTGGTTGGAGAGGTGCATTTTCTACGAGTATGAGAAGCATGAGATGTATAATGATTTTTCTTCTAGATGGGATGAATGGAAGTTCTTGGCTAGATGGGTTACAATTCTGTTCTGAAAGGGAGTTCATGAAACTCTTAAGCAGCGGGTGGCCTCAGATGATTCAGGAAAACGGTACTGCTAATTGGAAGTGATTTGATGAGAGTATATGTTTCAGTAAAAGGGGCAATGTGATTAAGTTGATGGCACTTCGGTAGTATTGCGGCATTTTCAGGCTTGATCAACTGCTGATATTCGAGTTTGCTTGGTGGCACAGAAGAGTTTTAGAGTATCTCTCGTGAGATGACTTGGTATTTAAGGTGTGGTATGTAGTCGGACGGCGGAACTGGGATCCGGTATGATGATTCGTGTGCTATATGGAGTTGGAGGCCAGAAGTTCTCACGTTCAGGCTATGTTGTGGTTGTAGATTGCGTGTATCGACACTGATTATCGATGATCGGGATTTGGAGGCCCGAGTGGATCTTTCCTTGCTTGGTATGTTAAGATCATAGACGTGATAATGGGTTCATACTGGTAGTCTCAGTGTTGGGTTATTCTGGGCTATTGCGCTAAGGCGGCGCTGTTGGCTATGCCGAAAATGTGCCACGGATTGAGTGGAGATGTTCGACGAATTGTGTCCTATTGAAGAGATTTTTTTACATTTTGAAGACCCAGCGGATGGCTGTGAAGGATTTGTCTTTCTTATTTGGGCTCTTGTGATGGGAGCTAGTGCTGAGGCTCCTCATATTGATTTAGTTACGGTGGTGAGAGATTTTTCGGATGTGTTTCTTGTGGCCGGGAATGTCGCCAGGCGATGTTATTGATTTCGGTATTGATTTGGTGCCAGGAACCGTGTCGTATAGAATTAGCGGGAGTTATTGTAGTGGAAGGAACAACTTCAGGATTTCCTGGATAAAGAGTTCGTTGATTGGCCAATGTGGATGTGTGTTCTAGCTTGAGTTGGCTTGGTTGGCCCCGAATCGTATTGTTGAGGGATAGGTTGATTCGACCGTTATTGAGCTTATTAGTGATCCGGAGAGATCTATGAGTTACCTTTCTGTGTTGCGAGATGTTATGATTGGTTGGTTATGGGTACATATGGTACGATTCATTTGGGGTCTCATAGTGGAAGTCGAGCGAGAAGAGTAATTGGGTGTTGCTCGGTGAATGGCATATCGGTTATGTCCTATCGGGTTTGTGTGGTATATGTTATTTGTTTCACCATGGGTGTAATGATTTGCTTTGGGTTCCAGACATCAAATTGCGCGTGGTTGTCAATTTCGAGCATAGTGGCTTGAGGTGTCTCATTTGGAGCAGTGTTCGGATAGGATCTCGCATTGCCGCGAAGCTATGTGGGGATATGACCATGCGGGTTAGATTCGTGTGTTCTATTCTATGATGTGAGACGGGTTCTCAGCCTTGTGTTGTGGTGGTACTAGTGAGCTTGAGGTACAACTCTTTCATTTGAGTCGTTCTCATGATTTGAGTATGTTCGGACCGTTGCTTATTGGTGCGCGTATTATGCTAATTGTGGCTTAGGCCTCTATTGATGTGCCATGTCACCAGAGTGGTGTGTTGGATTAGAGGAGATCGTTGGGATCATTAATGAATACGAACGGATTCGATTTTAGCATGTTAGAAGGATAATATCGAGGTTTGATCGGAAATTTGCTATGGTATTCGTCAGAGGAGAAGTGGATTCAATAATGGGTGATCGGAGAAAATGGTTATAGTTTATTGCGTGTTTCATCTATCGTTGGAAGTATATGACAGTGTTGGAATGAGACTTTAGCTGATAAGAGGTCTTCTATCAGTATTCGATTGTTGTGGGCAGCTGCTGTGAAGAGAATTTATCGCTTCGAGTGTTCGAGTTATGTGGTATATCATGGGATTGCTCCCGAGTTTGCAGGCATGGGTTATTACAGCTGGTTCGGATCTATTCAGAGTATATGTGTGAGGTTTTGATCGTATCGATGATTTCAAAAGTGGAAATGTGGTTCTATGGCTTATGGATCAGATTGGATTGTGCAATTTCAACTACAACATGTATTCGGACCTATATGAGATAGGGTGATGTGGGATCACCCCCGGGTATATGCATGGTAAGGTTATTCAGCTATTGGTTGTCTTCTAGAACAACTCTGGGTACGTTCGAGGACGAAGATGTGTTTAAGTGAGTGAGGATGTAACGATCCGACCGGTCGTTTTGAGCTTTTGCACTTTGATCGCTAGTTCTCAGGCATGACTTGCCCCGTGTGATGTATTATGATGTAGATCATTGGTTTTGGTTTTCAGGAAAATCGGAATGAATTTAAAGGAACAGTCTCAGTTGAAAGCTTTGAATTTGAAAGGTTTGACCAAGATTGGACTTATTTGTATATGAGCTCGGATCAGAATTTTTACGATTTGTCTAGCTCCGTTAGGTGATTTGGGACTTGGGAGCGTGATCAGAATGCAATTTGGAAGTTCGTGGAATGTTTAGGCTTGAATTGGCGAAAGTGAGATTTGGGCGTTTTCTGGTTGATAGGTGAGATTTTGATATAGAGGCTGGAATGGAATTCCGAGAGTTGCAGTAGCTTCATTATGTCATTTTGGATGTGTGCGCAAAATTTTAGGTCATTTGGATGTGGTGTGGCCGACATTTTGATCGAAAGTGTATTTCGGAAGTTTTTAGAAAACTCAGGCTTGAATTCAATGAGTTTTGGGTAATTTGATGTTGTTTGAGGTGTTTTGATGATTGGAATGAGTTTGAATGATGTTATGGGTTATGTTGGTAGGTTTGGTTGAGGTCCCCGAGGGCCTCGGGTGTGTTTCGGGAGATTAAACGGACCAATTTCATGCTTTGAGGACTTCATAAAATTGCAGGTTCCAGTTCTGGCATTTTGTTCATCATGATTGCGTTGGTTCTCTCGCGATCGCATAAAGGCTTTGGAGGGAGCAGTTCAATCGTGCTTCGCGTTTGCACAGGTAGAGATGCGATCGCATAGTAGGTGAAATTTGTTGATCGCGAACACGTAGGGCTGGTCGCGTTCGCATAGATTAAAGTGGACCTGATGTATTGGTTGGAAATTTGTTCATCGCGACCGCGGAGGGTGGTCCACGATCGCATAGAGTAATACGGCAGTGCATCGCGTTCGCATGGGTTCTGTTGCGTTCACATAGGGTTAAATCTGAGGGCTGAGCATTTGTGCTTCGCGATCGCATAGAAGAAAATATCCCTAGGCAGAATGTTTTTAAAGTCATCTTGTTCGCGAATGTGGGTCTATTTTCACAAATGGTTGCTCGTTTTTGGAGATTTTTGAAGGAAATTAAAGAGGGATTCAAGAGGAATCGACTTGCGGTAAGAATCTTGGTATTAAAACTCGATTATATTGTGAAATCCACCTAGAAATTCATGGAAACTAAGCCTAAAATTGAAGAACTAAGGCTTGAGAAATTAGACTTTTGAATTGGGATTTGAAGGACCATTTGAGGTTGGATTTGAGAACTTTTGATATGTATGAACTCGTGGAAAGATAAGGAATCTATTGATGTGAAAATTTTTGAGTTTCGAGAAGTGGGCCCGGGGCTCGGGTTTTGGTAATTTCGGGATTTGTGCTCGTTATTGATTGTTTTCGATTGGGCCTGGTTCCCTTAGCGTATTGTGATGTATTCGTTCTGATTTTGGATAGATTCGACGCACGTGGAGGCCGATTTGAGGGGCAAAGGCGTCACGAGTTAGAGATTTTGCCGGCTCGAGGTAAGTAATGATTGTAAATGATATCCGGAGGGTTTGAAACCCCGGATTGCACATCGTAGTGCTATATTGAGGTGAGACACGCGCCTGATGATGAGCGTGGGGTAGTTTACTACAGGGGATTGTGACTTGGTCCGCCCCAATTGATGATTTTACCGCGTATTTGACTGAAATTTATTTGCTATCATCATGATTTTGGCTGATTGCCATATTTGGGCTTCGTGCCATCTATTTGAACCCTTCGGGGATTTTTATCACTATTTCCTCACTGTTTTGACTTATTACTTGAACTCAGTCCTATTGATATCTACTGTTTTACAAACTCAGCCACTTTTACTTAGATTTGAAACTTAAATGATATTATTAAATGATGTTTTGGGCTGAGAACTGTTGTTTTACTAATGCCCGATGGGCTTGATGATGATTTTCGGACTAAGTGAGACCGAGGGCCATATGTGAGGATATACTGAGTGATATGAGGCCGAGGGCCTGGGATACTGTTATACGCCACGAGGTGGCTTGAGTGATGTGTGGCCGAGTGCCGAGTGATGTGAGGCCGAATGCCGAGAGATGATGCCACGAGGTGGCTTGATATTGCGCTTAGGCCGTAAGGGGCCCCTCCCGGAGTCTGCATACCCCCAGTGAGCGCCGTCGACAATATATGGATTGGGCTGCACGCCGTAGCAATATATGGATCGGGCTGCACGCCGCAGCGAGATGTGGTTCGGGCTGCACACTACAGTGGTTACTGTATGATACTACTTTGAGAGTGATCTGAGTGAGAGAGCCCGAGGGGCTGAGAGTGTCCTGAGAGTGAGCCCAAGGGGCTGGCACTGTTCTGAGATATTGCCCAATGGGCGAACTTTTATGTGTTCATCTTTCATATTTACTTGTCATTTTACCTATTATACTATGGTATTTGTGCCCGAGGGGCGGATTTTCTGCGCTTATCGGCACCAACTATTTTGCAATTATTGCGTAACTGTTGAAAAAGTCATTTTCAAAATAGGTTTAAACTGAGCTAAGATATTTCTAAAGGTTTCACAGCTTCACTCTTTTTTTTCTCAAAGGGTTTTACACTACTTCTATACAGAATGTTGGTTGCTTTACGTGATTTCTTACTGCTCAGTTGTTATTTACCTTTATTACTTACTGAGTTGGAGTACTCACTTTACTCCCTGCACCTCGTGTGCAGATGCAGGTATTTATTCACCCGGTAGCGGGTTTTGAGCTGATCGGAGGCTGAGCTATCAGAGTTTAGCGAGGTGGCTGCCAGGTTTCGCAGCGTTGATTTTCTCCCTTTGTTTCATTATTCCTGTTTCGTGTTTTTTCAGACCATGTAGTTGTAATTACACTCTAATAGATGCTCGTGACTTGTGACACCCCAGTTTGGGCTGTGTCAGGTGTACTTCCGCTAATTATACCATTAAGTCATATTTTAAACTGTTCATTAATGTTTAACTATTTTTGAAAAAGGCGATATGGGTTGGTTGGCTGGCCTTGTCTTCACGAGAGGCACCATCACGACCGGAGCGGGGTTTGGGTCGTGACACTTAAGTTGGAAAAGTCAACCAGATGTTGACTTATGTGTTAGAGGGCTCGGATGTGAGTTTCGATGGTTCGAATAGCTTCGGGAGGTGATTTGAGACTTAAGAGCGTGATCAGAATATGTTTTGGAGGTCCAGAGTAGATTTAGGCTTGAATTGGCAAAATTGGAATTTTGGCGTTTTCCGGTTGATAGGTGAGATTTTTATATATGGTTGGAATGGAATTTTGGAAGTAGCAGTAGGTCCACCGTGTCATTTGGGATGTGTGTGCAAAATTTCAGGTCATTCGGACGTGGTTTGATAGACTTTTGATCAAAAGCGTAATTTGGAAGATTTTGGAACCTTAGGCTTGAATCCGATGTGTTTTGGTTGATCCGATGTTGTTTTAGGTGTTTTGAAGATTGGTATAAGTTTGGACAGTAGTATATGGCTTTTTGGTGCTTTTGGTTGAGGTCCCGGGGGCCTCGGGGTGATTTCGGATGATTGACGGAAAAGTTGGAGTTGAGTTTGGAAGCTGAAGCATTCTTATTGCTGTCATAACCGCACCTACGGTAGGGAGGCCGCAGGTTTAATGCCCGCAGAAGCGGAAGGCAGCAGCAGATGAGGCGATCGATGAGGCGCACCTACGGTGGTGCAGGTGCGATATTTCAACCGCAGATGCGAAAATGGTCAATTAAGTGAAAACCGCAGGTGCGGTGGTCTAGACCGCAGGAGAGGGATTTGGACCGCAGGTGCGAAAAGCCTGGGCCAAAAGGTTTAAAAGAATTCCTTCGCAATTTTTGAGTTGTTCTTCACCATTTCAAGTCGGTTTTGGAATTTTTTGGGAGATTTTGAAGAGGGATTCAAGGGATAATGTCTGGTGGCAAGATTGTTGAACCTAAAACTCATTTCTATGCTATTATTTCACGGATTAGAGCTGTAATTATAGAAATTAAGGGTTAAAAATTGGGAAAACTAGGGCTTGGTATTGGAGACCTTGACTTGAGGATTTGAGGGGCCATTTGTGGTCAGATTTTGGGACTTTTGATATGTATGAACTCATGGGGAAATATGGAATCCATTGATGTAAATTTTATCGAATTCCGAGACGTGGGCCCGGGGGTCGGGTTTTGGTTAATTTCAGGATTTATGTTGTAAATTGATTATTTTCGCATGTGTTTCGTTCCCTTAGCATATTTTGATGTCGTGATTTTGATTTTGGATAGCTTCGATGCGAGTGGAGGCCGATTTGAGGGGAAAGGCATCGCGGGCTAGAGTTTTGACCGGATTGAGGTGAGTAATAATTTAAATGTTGTCTTGAGGGTATGAAACCCCGGATTACACATCGTTGTGCTATGTTGAGGTGACACACACGTTAGATGACGAACATGGGGTCGTGCACCGTTGGGGATTGTGACTTAGTCCATCTCGAATGACTATTTTGCTGCGTATGTGATTGAAAATTGTTTGCTATCGTCATGTTTTGGGCTAAATGCCATATTTGGGCCTCGTACCAACTATTTGGACCCTTAGGGGATTTTTACTGATATTTCCTCACTGTTTTGATTTTGTATTTGTACTCAATCATGCTATATTATACTGTTTTCATAACTCAGCCATGTTTACTCTGTTTTAACACTTTAAATGATATTTTGGGCTGAGCATCATGTTTTACTATTGCCCAAGTGGCTTATGAGATTCTGACCGAGTGCCTGTGTTGTGAGGATACTGTAACGACCCGACCGATCATTTTGAGCTCTAGCGCGTTGTTCAGTAGTTTGAGGCCATGAGCAGCTTCACTTCAGGTATTATGACTTGTATGCGTGGTCGGAATTGAATTTTGGGAAGTTTAGAGTCGATTTGGAAAGAGAATTCTTATTTCGGAAACTTTAAGTTGAAAGAATTGACTAAGATTTTTTTTTTGGCAATCCGCTAGGCAAGCGCCTAGGGCTAGGTTTTTATTAATAACAAAAAGAAAAATACAACAATTAGGAAAAGTACAAATAAGGGAGGCAATAGCACCGGAATTGTTACTCATATGCCTTGGCTAGCCTTGTGGATAATTTCCAAAGGCATAGGACCAAGGCAACACAAACCGAGCTAAACCTTACCATACTATGCCTTGACTAAGATTGGATTTTTGAGTAAACGATCTCAGAATCAGAATTCGAAGGTTCTAACAGGTTTGAATGATGATTTCGGACTTGGGCGTATGTCCTGATCGGGTTTTGGAAGACCCGGGAACGTTTTGGCGCCTATTGTGGAAGTTAACATTTTGGAGGAATTTCATAAGGTTGGGTTGAAGTACATTTTAGGGTTATCAATGTCTGTTTGGGATTCCAAGTCTAGGAATAGCTCCGTATAGGGATTTTGGAGTTGGGAGCGCGATCGGAAGTGAATTCGGAGGTCCGTAGGTCAATTTGAAGTCATTTGGCTAAAAATAGAAATTTGAAGGTTTTTGAGAAGTTTGACCGAGAGTTTGACTTTTTCTTATCGGGGTCGGATTCCAATTCCGAAAGTTGGAGCAGGTATGTAATGTCGAATATGACTTGTGTGCAAAATTTTAGGTCAATCGAACGTGATTTGACGTGTTTCGGCATCGAATGTAGAAGTTTGAAATTTCAAAGTTCATAAAGTTTGGATTGGAGTACGATTCATGATTTTGACATTGTTTGATGTGATTTAAAGTCTCGGCTAAGTTCGTATTGTATTTTGGGACATGTTGGTATAATTGGTTGAAGTCCCGAAGGTCTCGGATGAATTTCGGAAGGCTAACGGATCGATTTCGGAACTTTAAAGCTGCTAAAAAATCTGTTGCAGCTGCTGTTTTGGACATCAATGGTGCAATCGAGGAGGCTACTTTGGAAGCTTATATCTCGAAATCTATAAGGAATCTGAATATTTGCAAAACACAAAAGTTGTAGATCGTTAATTCTAGTTTCCAAAACGTTAAACTATTCATCATTTGGAGATTTGTACATAATGTTATGGTCCATTGACTAAAGGCTGATAGTAGTTCATTTTTGCCCGAAAATCATGCAAAGTCGCATTTCATACATGCGACTTACCTAGGCTGAATGCCTAAAATCGGGAGTCAGCCATGTTTACTCATTTTTGAGTTTTGAGTCTCGGATTCAGGCGATTTTTGAAGCTTTTGGAAGAGTTTTTTCACCTAGCATTTTGAGGTAAGTAATTTCTACACAACATGCATTTAATATATAGATTGTGGATAGATTAACATGTAAAAATTGGTGAAATCAAGGGTTTAGATGAAAACCTAGGTTTTGTATAAAAATGAGATTTGACCACGAAAATGATTATGGAATTTGGTAAAAATCATATATTTGACTTCATAAGGTTATGGGTAACAACTTTATTCAAAATTTTCCGGAATCTGGGCACGTGGGCCTGGGGGTGAATTTTAGGAATCTTACATTTAGGGTTGGATAATCACCTTAATAGTTGGAATATGAATTTTTGAGCGTATATTGATTTGTTTATACACCATTTGAATAGTTTTGGATTGTTCGGCAACGATTTCGGTGTTTGAGCTCATTCTTTGACCGAAAAGTAAGCATTGAAACGAGGTGAGTCTCCTTTCAAACCTTGTAAGAGGGAATTGCCCCCATAGGTGAGTTAATTGGTTATGTGCTCCTATTTGTGGGGGCTACGTATGCACGAGGTGACGAGAGTCCGTGCATAGCTACTAATATGCTATTGTCTGTGTAGTCTAGGACCCAAAAACATGCTATACTTGGATTAATCGTAAACTTATTGACAGCTTGAATTGCTTAAATCACATTGAATTAGTAAATGAATTTCTAAAAGGATTAAACTTCATTTTCTTAAATTGTTAAAAGAGGATTGGCTTTTATTTGGATAAATTTTCTCCGATAAATCCTTAATTGGCTGTTTGAGCATGTATTTCTATGTGTACATGCGTCGCATGTATGATTCGTGAGCAGGGTATTTGTTTATTTTATGTTGACCACGTCGCAGGATAGTTCGCGAGCGGGGTAATAGATGCATCTATGGTTCGAGCTATTCGACCCTCGGTAGTGCAGAATTTACATTTCTGTTGGAGCGGGCCGTACGACCTCAGCATGATATGTGCATGCTTATATTGCTTTCCTAAGAGTTTTAAATGTGATATTGCCTTTCATGACCCGATATAAATTGATAAAGATAATGAAAAGTAAATCATGGAAATACTTTATTATTTAAAGGTGTTTACCTGTTTTCCAGCTTTGTGAGTTATAACTGCTATATAAATCCATGATTTCCTCACATTTTTATTATATTATTATTGGACCGTTAGCAGTTGTCGAAGTCGACCACTCGTCTCTACTTCTTTGAGATTAGACGGGATACTTGCTGAGTGCACGTTGTTTTTGTACTCATGCTACAGTTGCTGTGCATTTTTGTTGCACAGGCACCTGCATTTCTAGTGGCCTCCTGAGCGTAGCAGCATGGTTGATACAAAGACTTAGGTGAGTTGCACTTCTCGAGGCGACCCACAGCCAGCAGAGTCTCTTTCAGTTATCTGTATTTATTTTCTGTCCAATATTGTATTTCAGACAGTTGTTGCATTTATTTCCTTTGTAGTAAATGCTCATGCATTTGTAACATCGGGTTTTGGGATGATTATTGGGTATCTTGTATTTATTTCCAAACATTCTTTTATTTACATTGTAAAGGTTGTCTTTTACTAGTAAAATTGAAGGGAAATCTTAGTTTTTAAAATTGTTAAAATGAGAATTTAGTTAAGTATTTTTGGTTGGCTTGCCTGATAGCGGTGTCCGGCGCCATCACAACCCTTAATGGATTTTGGGTCATGACAGATACTTTGGGTGCCGCTGCAATGATACACTAATTATGATTATGAGGCCGAGTGCCTGAGTTGTATGCCACGAGGCGGCTTGATATGAGGCCGATAGCCTATTGATTGCGCCACGAGATGGCTTGATATTGTGCTTGGGCCATAAGGGGCCCCTTCCGGAGTCTGTACACCCCTAGTGAGCACGAGTACCCATTGTGATATGAGATATAGCCCGAGGGGCTGGTGTTGTTCCATGTTATTGCCCGAGGGGTTGATTCTGTTGGTATTGTACTCGAGGGGATGTTTTTATGTGCTTATCTTTTCTAGCTGCCTGTCTTTTTCCTGTTTAACTGTTAAAAGGTATTTTAAAGAAGCTTAAACTGAACTAAGGTGTTTTTATGAGATTTCACTGTTTTATTACACTTTACTTGTTTTACTCTACCTCGGTATAGCATGTTGTTGTGTTTTTACGTGATTTCCTATCGCTCAGTCTTCATTTATTGTTAATACTCACTGAGTTGGAGTACTCACTTTACTCCCTGCACCCTGTGTGCAGATTCAGGCACTTCAGGTCCCGCTAGCGAGTGTTGATTTCTTCCAGCTCAGGCGGTTCGGAGATTCACTAGGTAGTTGCTCGGCGTTCGCAGCCCAATGCTTCTCCCCTATCTTATTTTCTCTTGTTTTAGCTCTGTAATAGACTATGTAGACTCTTCCTTCTCTTAATCGATTATTAGATGCTCATGATTGGTGACACCCCGGTGTCCGGCCATGTTGTTTCTGCAAAATTGTATTATTCACCTTTATTCTGGGATTATTATCATGTTAATGGCTTAATTATACTATTTTAATTATTTAAAATTAATTGGGTGTTTTGTCGGCTGGCCTTGTCTTCATGAGAAGCGCATTCACGACTGGGTCCGAGTTTAGGGTCGTCACAAATACCATATATTTATATATATCTACCCATGATCTGGAGACACAACTCACGGACTACTATGACTTATCTACAAATGTTTGGCTGAAGAAAAAATACAACTGTTTATGAGTCAAAGAAACAGTACAATGAACAGATAGAAGGGGACTCCAGGGTCTGCGAACGTCGGCAGATCTACCTTGGGCCTCCTGAGTAGAGAAGTCAGTAGCAAATATCAGAATCAGCTCGGACCGACACTTGCATCTGCGCAGGAAGTGCAGAGTGCAGTATCAGTACAACCGACCCAATGTACTAGTAAGTGTCGAACCTAACCTCGGCGAAGTAGTGACGAGGCTAGGACAAGACACCCACAGACAACCTGTGTAGTATAATCATATATGTAGCAATAACAACAATAGAAGAAATTAGACAAGAAATATTGGGAGGAGATATGTTGAGGGGTTCACAATTTAAGAAATCAGAAAGAGTGATATACTAGATGAATCAAAATGCCTTAAACGGATAAAACAAGTAAGAACAGTAAAAGAAATTGCACGGCATCACCCTTCGTGCTTTTACTATCAACCTCACCATATGAAACAATAGAACAGTAAGACACCACCCTTCGTGCATTAACTCTCTCATAATAAAACACGGCATCACCCTTCGTGCATTATCACACACAAAACATGGCACGACATCACCCTTCGTGCATTTACACTCGCTCACAATATTGCACGTCATCACCCTTCATGCTTTACACTTTTCCTCACAAAAACAAGGATCAATAACAACAAAGAGATAAAAAAGGGTAGCCCGGTGCACTAAGCTCCCGCTATGCGCAGGGTTCGGGGAAGGCCGGATCACAAGGGTCTATCGTACGTAGCCTTACCCTGCATTTTTGCAAGAGGGTGTTTCCATGGCTCGTACCCCTGACCTCCTGGTCGCATGGCAACAACTTTACCAGTTACTCCAAGGCTCCCCTTCAAACAACAAAGAGATAGAAATATCAAAAATCAGTCTTGCTTCAATATTTAATGCCACAATATCAACCTCAACCTTGAGCCAATACTCAACAAATACCAAGTTTCAGCAAAATAGGATAGAAGTTGCCCAACATAACAAATGGCTAAGCTAAGAATGAACAATATAATTAAAGGCTACAACAATTACAAGAATAAGACATCACTCGCATGCTATGATTCTACAACAACACATAGATGCTTGCCACCTCATCTCCACATTGTACTCAACAACCAAAAACGTAGAAAATAGTCAAATAATACCTAATTCCTCAAGCCAAAGTTAGACATGACACTTACCTCGCTCCAAAGGCCAAATTCAAAGTTCAACCACCGCCTTTCCTCTAGATTCCACCTCCAGTCCACTCGTATCTAGTCATAGTTAACTTACAAACGTTAATTATTGCTAAAGAAATCAGTTTCAATAAATAATTATAGGTTTCACTTTCCCCCAAAAAGTCAAAAATCGACCCCGGGCCCTCTTGGTCAAAACTCGAGGTTCAGACCAAAACCCGATTACCCATTCACCCTCGATCCCGGATATATAATTGGTTTTGGAATCCGACCCCAATTTGAGGTCTAAATTCCCAAATTTCGAAATACCTAATTTCTACCCATAAATTCCCAATTCCACCATGAAAACCTTATATTTTAGGTTGAAATCTTGTAAAACGAAGTGAATGATTAAAAGAAATGAGTTAAGAGTCACTCAATTATGATTTGGGAAAGAAATTGTCTTTGAAAAATCGCCTAGAGGGTTTCTTGTGTTCGGAAGTTTTGAAAAATGAGCAAAATCCCGTCTAAGTCAAGACCTATCAGCTGCAGTTGTTGCATTTGTGACCTGCGCTTTGCATTTGCGAAACTCGCAAATGCGAGAGAAGTATCGCAAATGCGAACTCCTCCCATTTCTGCAGTCTTCGCAGATGCGAACTTCTTGTCGCAAATTCAAACAGGAACTTTTCGCAATTGCGGCCCTACCATTACAAACGCGAAACTACCCTGTCCCAGTCCATGCTCGCAAATGCGAGGCTCGCATTTGTGAGCCAGACCTTACAAATGCGAGATCTGCAGACCTGAAGAACACCAACTGAGTGTTCCTAATTTCTTTCACTCCGTACCCTATCCGAAACTCACCTGAGCGCTGGGGGCTCAAAACCAAACATGCACACAAGTTTAAAAACATAATACGAACATGATCATGTGATCAAATCACCAAAATAACACCTACAACTACGAATTTAGCACCAAAACATATGAGATTCTCAAGAACACTTTAAAATTCCTATTTTCTCAACCGGGCGTCTGAATCACGTCAAACCAGTTCCGTTTCTCACCAAATTTCACAGATAAAGTATAAATATCATAACAGACCAGTACCAGATTCCAGAACAACAATACGAACCCGATACTAAGAAGATCAAACATTAACTAATTTCTTAAAACAATTATAATTTTAGTCTTTCAATTTTAATCAAAGTTTAATATCTCAAGCTAGGAACCTTGGAATTCAATTCCGGACATACATCCAGGTATCATATTTTACTACGAACCACCGGGATCGTCAAAATATGGGTCCAGGTCTGTTTACTTAAAACGTTGACCTAAGTCAACTAAAATCAACTTGTTAGGTCATAAATTATTATTTCCTTAATTTTCAACATAAAAGTTTTTCGGAAATCACATCCGAACTGCGCACACAAATTGAGGAGGGTAAAAATGAGATTTCTAAGGCAATAAAGCGCATAATTGAATTCTAAAATATAAGATGACCCTTTGGGTCATCACAATCTCTACCTCTAAAACAATCGTTAGTCCTCTAACAGACATGGAAAAGTATCTGAACTGGTGAATAAGTGGGGATATCTACTCCACATATCCGCCTCAGACTCGCAAGTATCTGCCTCAATAGGTTGACCTCTCCATTGCACTCGAACCGAAAGATAAAACTTCGACCTCAACTGACGAACTTGCCGGTCTAAAATGGCTACTGGATCCTCCTCATAAGTCAAATCCTTGTCCAACTGGACAGAGCTGAAGTTTAACACGTGGGATGGGTCACCATGATACTTTAGGAGCATGGACACATGGAATACTAGATGAACTGCTGATAATCCCGGAGGCAACGCAAGTCTATAAGCCACCTCTCACACTCTTTCCGGAATCTCAAAAGGCCCGATATACGTAGGGCTCAACTTGCCCTTCTTTACAAACCTCATCACACCCTTCATGGGCGACACCCGAAGCAATATTCTCTCCCTCACCATGAATACCACATCACGAACTCTACGATCGGTATAACCTTTTGCATGGACTGAGCTGTACGAAGTCGATCCTGTATAATCTTGACCTTGTTATAGGCCACCTTCACTAGATCCGTAACCAATAACCTAGCCTCTCCCAGCTCAAACCATCCAACTAGATACATGCACCGTCTAATAGTAGTTCTTCATAGGGAGCCATCTGAATGGTCAACTAGTAGCTATTGTTGTAGGCGAACTCTACAAGGGGCAAAAGTGATCCCACGATCCTCCGAAGTCTGTAACACAACCGTGAAGCATATCTTCCAAGATCTAAATAGTACGCTCGGACTGCCTGTTTGTCTGGAGGTGAAATGTTATGCTTAACTCAACCCGCATTCCCAACTGACGTTCTACCGCCCGCCAAAAGTGTGAGGTAAACTGCGTACCTCGATCAGAAATGATAGACACAGGTACACCGTGAAGACGGACGATCTCCCGAATATATATCTCTGCCAACCGCTCCGAAGAATAGGTCACTTCCATAGGAATGAAGCTGACTTAGTCAGCCTATCCATAATGACCCAAACGACGTCGAACTTCCTTTGAGTCCGTGGGAGTCCAACAACAAATTCCATACTGATGCGCTCCCACTTCCACTCAGGAATCTCCATCTGCTGAAGCAAATCACTAGGTCTCTAATGCTCATACTTCACCCACTGACAATTCAGGCACCGAGCTGCATAAGAAACTATATACTTTTTCATCCTTCTCCACCAATAATGTTACTGCATGTCCTGGAACATATTTACAGTGCCTGATTGAATAGAATGTCGAGAACGGTTCCTCAAGGATCAACTCACGAAGCCCATCAACATTAGGCACACATACGTGACCCTGCATCCTCAAAACTCTGTCGTCTCTAATGGTAACCTGCTTGGCATCATCGTGCCAAACTGTGTCCCTAAGGACCATCAAATGAGGATGATCATACTGCCAATATCTGTTACACTCAAACAAGAAAGACCGAGCGACTGTGTAAGAAAGAACACGACTGGGATCTGAAATATCCAACCTCACAAACTGATTGGCCAAAGTCTGAACATCTGAAGCTAGCGGTCTCTCACCGACTGGAATGAACGCAATGTTGCCCACACTTACTGCCTTCCTACTCAATGTGACGGCGACCACATTGGCCTTTCTCGGATGATATAGTATGGTGATATCATAGTCTTTCAATAGCTCTAAACACCTTCTATGCCCCAAATTGAGATCCTTTTGCTTGAACAAATACTGAAGGCTGCGATGATCTGTGAAAACCTCATAAGACACGCCATAAAGATAGTGCCTCCAAATCTTCACCGCACGAACAATGGCTGCCAACTCTAAATCATGAATAAGGTAATTATTCTCATGAACCTTTAACTACCGAGTTGCATACGCAGTAACTTTGCCCTCCTACATCAATGCTACTTTGATCCCAACACGGGAGGCATCAAAATATACCATGTAAGATCCTGAACCTAATGGCAACACCAACACTGGTGTTGTAGTCAAAGTTGTCTTGAACTTCTGAAAGCTTGTCTTACACTCATCCGACCATCTGAATGGAGCCCCTTTTTGGGTCAACTTGGTTAACGGGGCTGCTATAGATGAAAATCCCTCCATAAATCGACGGTAATAACCGCCAAACCCAAGAAGTTCCTAATCTTCGTGGCTGAAGTGGGTCTAGGCCAGTTCTTGACTGCCTCAATCTTCTTAGGATCTACCTGAATACCCTCTGTTGATATGACGTGGCCCAAGAAAGCGACTGAATCCAACTAAAACTCACACTTCAAATATTTAGCATACAACTGACTGTCCCTCAAAGTCTGGAGCACTATTTTAAGGTGCTGCTCATGCTCCTCCCGACTGTCGAAGTATATCAAGATGTCATGAATAAACACAATCATAAAGGAATCCAGATAAGGCTTGAACACTCGGTTCATCAAGTCCATAACAGCTGCGGGGGCATTGGTCAACCCAAAGGACATCACTAGAAACTCATATTGCCCAAACAGCATCCGAAAAGCTGTCTTAGGGACATCGGATTGTCACGACCTAGATTTCCCACCCTCGGGAGTCATGATGGCGCCTACTAATGAGAGCTAGGCAAGCCAAATCTTAACTGTCTACTTCATCATCAAATTACTTCTTTTTAACAAATGTAGGTGATAACATGAAAAACAGCGGAACTTTAAATAATTAAGCGGAAGATAACAATGAAATATCAGAAACCATCGTCTATTACAACTTTTAAAACCTCAATACCCAAAATTCGGTGTCATAGTGTCACAGACTATCTAAGATTTACTACATATAAGGTCTAAAGAAAAAACCGTACACTCTTTCTAAATAAAAGAGAAGGAAACAAGAAATAGAGATAGGGGAGACGCCAGGGCCTGGGGACGCCTGCAGGTCTACCTTGACTCTCCGGGTGGGCTGAAGGAAGCTCTCCAGCTACTATCCAAAAGCTGCTCCGGGATCTGCACACAGTGCAGAGTGTAGAATCAGCACAACCGACCCCATGTGTTGGTAAGTTCCTAGCCTAACCTCGGCGAAGTAGCGACGAGGCTAGGACCAGACTACCAAATAAACCTGTGCAGCTTAAATATATATACAGCGGAAAAGCAATACAGAAATAACCAGTCAATATGGGATGGGAGCATGATGTGGGGGAGATAGCAATATCCAAGTAGAAGACATCAAGTAACAAAGTAAACAATATAGCTCGAATACCAATAATGATTCAGAAATCAATAAATGCACGGCATCACCCTTCACGCTTTTACTCTCGTCCTTACCAAAGCAAATATACGATAGAACTGTGCACAACATCACCTTTCGTACTTTTACTCTCTTTCCTCGCCATATAATCAATAGAATCAGCATGGTATGGTACATCGTGTGGCACGGCATCACCCTTCGTGCTTTACACTCTTTCCTCACAATCATACACGGTATCACCCTTCGTGCTTTACACTCTTTACTCACAAAACATACAATGCACGACATCACTCTTCGTGCTTTATCACTCCTCCTTACCCAAACAACAATCATAAACAAAGGGGCGAGGGAATAAACAAGATTATAATATGAATCCCAGCAAGGGAACAACATTTAACAATTTAAATCACGGCAAGGGAATAACATCAATAGTATCAACGTCCCGGCAAGGGAGATAACCAATTAAGCAACAACATCCCGGCAAGGGAACAATTCAATAACTCTTGCTCATTTTCACTTTTACTTCATAACTCACTTTACCACTTGAGCCAATTCTCCAAAGGGTTCAATCAACTCATTTACTTTCACAATTCGTAATATAACTTGAGTCAATGCTCCTCGATGTTCAAAAGTCACAATTACTTCCTCAACTTTTTACAACAAATAGAAATCGCTACTAAAACATAGATTATTCAACGAAATCATGAAAATCACATTATAAGACTCACGATCATGCTAGAAACCAACGTATAGATACTCGTCACCATGCCTATACATCGTACTCAACAATAATTACGTAACAAATTGGACTCGACTCCTAATCCCTCAAGCTAAGGTTAGACCAAACACTTACCTCGAACTTCCACGACCAACTCAATCCTCAACCACCGCTTTTCCTTTCAAATTTGTCTCCAACTCAATTGTATCTATACACAATTGACTTAATAACATCAATAAAAGCTAAACAATCCAATTTCAATGCCTAATTATAGTTTTCTAATCATTCTTTCCAAAAATCCAAAAATTGACCCCGGGCCCGCTTGGTCAAAACACGAAGTTCGAACCAAAATCGAATCACCCATTCACCCACGAGCCCAAACATAAATTTAGTTCCAAAATTTGACCTCAAAACGAGGTCTAAATCACAATTAATCAAAAAACCCTAACTCTACCCAAATTCCTAATTTTCTACCCTTAATCACATGTTTTAGGCCTAGAAATCTAATGGGTGTTGATAAAAATGGAAGGAAATTTGGTGAAGAAGTGCTCCAAGAATCATCCAAGAGCTTTGGAGAAGAAAGAGTTTGTGAAATGTTGGTAAAATCTTGTAATGGGTTATGTTTTGGGTCTTTAAAATCGCTGGGCGAAAATTCCCTTCGTGCTCGCGACAGGCAGATCGCATTCGCGATGAGTTGGGCATGCCAGGACTTCGGGTTCGCGTAAAAAGGCTCGCATTCGCCGAGCTTTGGCTCACCAAGCCTAAGCATTCGCGTACCAGTGGTCGCGTTCGCGATGAACAAAAGGTGACCCCTCCCCAGAACCTTACGCGTTTGCAGGTGGAAGGACGCGTTTGCGAAGGGTCTCCCCCCTCAGCTCCACGTTCGCGTCTCAACCTCCGTGTTCGTGAAGAACAAATCCACCCCTGCCCCCATTTACCTTACACGATCACGAGAGTGACTACGCGATCGCGAAGAACAACAGGCATGAGCACTTGTTGCAGATTTTCTGCAATTTTTTTCCTAAGTTCAAAACTTTTCGAAACACATCTGAAACACACCCGAGCCCTTGGGGCTCCTGACCAAACACACGTACTAACTCAACAACATCATACGAACTTATCCATGCGATCAAATCGCCGAAATAACCTCAATAACAACGAATTAAACCTCAAAATCAAGAACTTTTCTCAAACTTCATCAAGTATCAAATTTAGCAATTTAGGTCCAAATCACGCCAAACGGCGTCCGTTTTTCACCAATTTTCACAAAAATGTCTTAAATCATATATAAAACCTGTACCGGGCGCCAGAATCAAAATACGGGCCCGATACCATCATGTTCTAATCGGATTTCATTTCAAATTTCCTTAAATAATTTTAGAAAATAATTTTCTTTAAAAATTCATTTCTCGGGCTTGGGACCTCGGAATTCGATTCCGCGCATACGCCCAAGTTCCATATTTTCTTACGGACCCTCCGAGACAGTCAAATCACGAGTTCGGATCCATTTACCTAAAATGTTGATCGAAGTCAAATTAGCTCATTTTATAACCAAATTTTGTCATTTTTCACAGATTTTCATATTTAAGCTTTCCGGCTATACGCTCGGACTGCGCACGCAAATTGAGGTTACTATAAATGAGGATTTCAAGGCCTCGAAAGTATAGAATTTAGTTTAAAACAAGTTTTGAACTTTTGGGTCATCACACGGATGCTCTAATCCTCAATTGATGGTAGCCAGATCTAAAATCAATCTTTGAAAACTTCTGGCACCCTGAATCTGATCAAATAAATCATCAATCCTCGGCAATGGATACTTGTTCTTGATGGTGACTTTGTTCAACTACCGATAATCTATACACATCCTCATAGACCCATCATTCTTCTTCACGAATAAAATCAGCGCACCCCGGGGTGAGACACTGGTCTAATAAAGCCCTTATCAAGCAAATCCTGCAACTAGTCCTTCAATTATTTCAACTTTGGTGGGGCCATCCGGTATGGCGAAATAGAAATGGGTTGAGTTCCCGGAGCCAAATCAATACAAAAGTCAATATCCCTATCGGGTGGAATCTCCGACAGGTCTGCAAGAAAAACCCCTGAAAAATCAGGAACAACAGGCACAAAATCCATGGAAGGAACCTCAGCACTAGTATCACGAGTAAGCCATAGTCCAAACACCCCTTCCCAAACATATGCCGCTGAGCCTTCATATAAGAAATAACCCTGCTGGTAAAATGGTCAGGAGTCCCTCTCCACTCTAATCGAGGCAACCCCAACAAGGCTAAGGTCACTGTCTTAGCGTGATAGTCCAAAGTAGCGTGATAAGGTGACAACCAATCCATGCCCAATATAACATCAAAATCAACCATATCAAGGAGCATAAGGTCTACACTGGTCACAAGACTCCCAATAGTGACCACACACGAATGATATACACGATCTACAATAATAAAATCCCCCACGGCCGTGGACACATATACATGGGCGCTCAAAGAATCACCGGGCACAATCAAATATAAATAAAAATAAGATGACACGTAGGAGTAAGTAGACCCCGGTTCAAATAGAACTGAAGCATTTCTATTGAAAACTGAAATAGTACCTGTAATAACAACATCGGATGACTCAGCCTCAGTTATGGCTGGAAAAACATAACATCGGGGCTGGGCTCCACCACTTTGAATCATATCCCTGGGACGACCTCTAACTGGCAGGCCTCCACCTCTAATGGCCTGACCTCCACCTCTAACAATTTGGCCCCTACCTCTGGCTACCTTACCCCTGCCTCTAGCTGGCTGGGCAGGCGGTGCAGCAATTGGTGCTGGAACCATGGCATAAGAACTGTGGTGTTGTGAATTGCTCGACACATAAGGGAAACATCTAGCAATGTGCCTCAGATTACAACAAGTATAACAAGACCTCGACTGTTGAGACCGTTTTCTGGCAAACTGACCCTTTCGACCTGAATAACCACCCTAAAAACTCTGAAGAGGAGGTGCACTGATGGGAGCTGGTGGTGCACTGTAGGGTGGCTGATCAGAATAAGGCATATAAGGGCCATGACCACCTGGGATACTGTGGGATGCCTAGAGTGCTGAATGAAATAGCCTGGGAGGATAGCCTCTACCATAAGAACCTCCGCCTCCAGATGAGGCACCGGTGAATCCACCGGAATGATGAGGTCTCTTGTCCGACCCCTGACCTCCCTGTCCAAGAACCATCTTAACTCGTTTGGCGATATTAGCCGCATCCTTGAAAGAAATCACACTCCCTGTCTCCTTATCCATCTTCAATCTAATAGGCTGAGCAAGACCCTTAATAAACCTCTTCACTCTCTCTCGCTCTCTCTCTGTGGGGAGCAAAAGAATAGCATGACGGGACAAATCCACAAAATGAGTCTCATACTGAGCAACAATCATGCTGCCCTACTGGAGATGCTCAAACTGACGGCAGCGCTCCTCCCTCAAGGTTATAGGAAGAAACTTCTCTAAAATGAGATGTAATAACTTGTCCCAAGTAAGAGCAGGTGACCTAGCTGGTCTGGTCAATAAATAATCTCTCCACCATTTCTTGGAGGAACTAGTTACCTGAAAAGTAGCAAAGTCAACCCCATTGGTCTCCAATATACTCATGTTCTGAAGAACCTCGTGACAGCTATCAAGATACTCTTGGAGATGCGCCAGTCTGGGCCACACTCTCCATAAGGCCCACTAATCAGACTAGGGCATCCTGTAACACTAGGGTGGCAATAAACCCCTCAGGAACCTGAGCTGGTCCAGCAGGAATTGTCTAAGCTGGAACCTCCTCATCGAACTATACCTGAGGCTCCACAGCTTGAACTGCTACTCGGGCCCTGGGTTGAGCCCTGCCCCTGCCTCGGCCTCTGGCTCAACCTCAGCCTCGACCCCTGCCCCTCGTAGGAGCTGCTGCTGGGGGATCTGGCCGCTACTCAGCTGAATCAACGGTTCGCATTCTCACCATCTGTGAGAGTATAAGAATAGGAAAGTTCAATCAGTATTGAGAAAACAAAATCACACGACAGATTTGAAAGAAAGCGAAACTTGTTCCTAACTTTATAACCTCTGGGAGATAAGCACAGACGTCTCCGTACTGATCCCCCAGACTCTACTAAGCTTGTCTGTGAATTGTGAGACCTAGGCAACCTAGGGCTCTGATACCAACTTGTCCTGACCCGAAACTCCCACCGTCGGGACCGTGATAGTGCCTTACATTTCACTTGCAAGGCAATCCAACATTAGAGATTCAAAACACAATAATCTTAAAACTTGCGGCAAATTACAACAATTTAACACATGATAAATAAATAAGAAAACGGAAAGTTATAACACCATATAATTATATATATCTACCCATGATCTAGAATCACAACTCACGGACTACTATGATTTATCTACAAATATTTGGCTGAAGGAAAAATACAACTATTTATGAGTCAAAGAAATAATAAAATGAACAGATACAAGGGGACTCCAAGGTCTGTGGACGTCGGCAGATCTAACTTAGGTCTCCTGAGTAGACAAGTCGACAATAAATCTCAGAATCAGCTCAAACCGACACCTGAATCTGCACAAGAAGTGCAAAGTACAATATCAGTACAATCGACCCCATGTACTGGTAAGTGTCGAGCCTAACCTTGGTGAAGTAGTGAGGAGGCTAGGACAAGACACCCACAAACAACCAGTGCAGTATAATCATATATGTAGCAATAACATCAATACAAGAAATAAGATAGGAAATATTGGGAGGGGACAATGGTGAGGGGTTCACAATGTAAGAAATCAGAAACAATAATAAAATTGGATCAATCAAAATGCCTTAAACAGATAAAACAAGTAAGAACAGTAAAAGAAACTGTACGGCAACACCTTTTATGCTTTTAATCTCAACCTATCCATATCAAACAATAGAATGGCACGGCATCACCCTTCATGCATTAACTCTCTCAAAATATAACACGGCCACACCCTTCATGCATTATCATTCACAAAACATTGCACGACATCACCCTTCGTGCTTTACACTCTTCCTCACCAAAACAAGGATCAATAACAACAGAGAGATAGAAATATCAAAAATCAGTCTTGCATCAATATTTAATGCCACAAAATCAACCTCAACCTTGAGCCAATACTCAACAAATGCCAAGTTTCAGTAAAATAGGATAGAAGTTGCCCAACATAACAAATGGCTAAGCTAAACATGAATAATATGATTTAAAGCTACAACAATTACAAGAATAAGACATCACTCGCATGCTATGACTCGGCAACAACACATAGGTGCTCGGCACGTCACCTGCACATTGTACTCAACAACCAAAAACGTAGAAAATATTCAAATAATACCTAATTCCTCAAGACAAAGTTAGACACGACACTTATCTCACTCTAAACGCCAAATTCAAAGCTCAACCACCACCTTTCCTCTAGATTCCACCTCCAATCCGCTCGTATCTAGTCATAATTAACTTACTAATGTTAATTATTGCTAAAGAACTCAGTTTCAATATATAATTATAGGTTTCCCAAAATTTCCCCCAAAAGTCAAAAATCAACCCCGGGACCGCTTGTTCAAAACTCAAGGTTCAGACCAAAATCCGATTACCCATTCACCCTCGAGCCCGGATATATAATTTGTTTTGAAATCTGACCTCAATTTAAGGTTTAAATCCCCAAATTTCAAAATACCTAGTTTCTACCACTGTTTTAAAAGGCTTTTCTAGGACTCGCCCTGGGGCGTGGCACTATCAAAACGCCTTGAGACTCATGTGTGGGGCTTAATTCTCTGAGGCTTATGCCCCAAGCGCCCGACGGTGCGCCCTAAACACGCCTAACGCTCAACGCTCGGGACTCGCCTAACAGTTCCTATGCAAATCATGTGTTGAATTCACTAATTTGCACTGTTAACTATCAAAATTCTTTAACAAATGAATGATTAAAGTTCTTTTTATTATAGAAGTATGAAAATTGTGAATGATTCAAATAACGAAATATATTATTGCATACTTGCTAATTAACAACATCTTGAGGGTGAATATCATTTGAATATTTCTTTTAAAAATAGATAATCAAAATTTACATAGATCTACATGTCTTAGTTCCATGTCAATCAAAATTATCATAAATTTTTTATTTTACTATTTAAAAATAATTTTATATTTACTCATGAAGGAGTAATATTTTAAATTATAGTATTGAAAAATTTATTGTGTATTTACTTTTAAAGAGGTAAAATATGCAATTTGATAATATTTTTAAGAAATTATAATTTTTAATTGTTTGAAACTTAAGAGGTTGAAGTTTATTTATATTTCATAGTAACTTTAACAATATTGTATTATTTATACTTGTAAAACATGCTAAATATTTTATTTTATATGAGTTTCTTCAATTCTTTTTAGTTTCCTTGAACTTTTAATGCATCTCTTTATATTTATTGTGTTATAATGCTATACTATTATTTATTCATAAATTAAAAAAATTAAAGATCTTTGGGACTTACGCCCCATGTCTCGAGGCTTTCACCTCGCCCCGTATTAAGTAAAACGCCTCGCCTCACGCCCTCGCCTTTTAAAACACTGGTTTCTACCCACAAATCCCCAATTCCACCATGAAAACCTTATATTTTAGATTGAAATCTTGTAAAATAAAGTGAAAGATTGAAAGAAATGAGTTAAGAATCACTTACCTATGATTTGGGGAAGAAATTCTCTTTGAAAAATCACGTAGAGGGTTTCTTATGTTTGGAAGTTTTGAAAAATGAGCAAAATCCCATCTAAGTCAAGACCTATTAGCTGCAGATGTCGCATTTGCGACCTGAACTTCGCATTTGGGAAGCTCGTAAATGCGAGAAAAGTATCACAAATGCGAATTTCTTGGATTTCTGCAGCCTTCACAAATGCGAACTTCCGGTCGCAAATACGAACAGGAACTTTCCGCAATTGCGGCCCTACCCTCGCAAATGAGAGACTACCCTGTCCCAGCCCATGCTCGCAAATGAGAAGGTTTTTCGCAAATGAAAGACTCGAATTTGCGAGCCAGACCTCACAAATGCGAGATCTGCAGACCTGAAGCACACCAACTGAGTTTTTTTAAGTTCTTTTCACTCCGTAGCCTATCCGAAACTCACTCGAGCCATAGGGGCTCTAAACCAGACATGCACACAAGCCTAAAAACATCATACAAACTTGCTTGTGCGATCAAATCGTCAAAATAATACCTAAAACCATTAATTTAGCACCAAAACATATGAAATTCTCAAGAACACTTTAAAATTCCTATTTTCTCAATCGGACGTCCGAATCACGTCAAACTAGTTTCGTTTCTTACCAAATTTCACAGATAGGGTATAAATATCATAATGGACCTATACTGGGTTCCGAAACCAAAATACGAACCGATACCAACAAGATCAAACATTAACCAATTTCTTTAAACCATTATAATTTCAGTCTTTCAATTTTAATCAAAAATTCATATCTCGAGCTAGAGACCTCGAAATTCAATTCCGGGCATACGCCCATGTCCCATATTTTATTACGGACCCACTGGGACCGTTAAAATATGAGTCCGGGTCTGTTTACTCAAAACATTGATCGAAGTCAACTAAAATCAACTTTTTAGGCCATAAATTATTATCGCCTTAATTTTCAACATAAAAGCTTTCCGGAAATCACGCTTGGACTACACACTCAAATTGAGGAGGTTAAAAATGAGATTTTTAAGGCTATAAAGAGCATAATTGAATTATAAAATATAAGATAGCCCTTTGGGTCATCAGCGATAATGGAAATGCAAAAGTTTCTTAAGTTCCGTTGAACAGAAATTCCTAGAATCTGATAAAGCTAAGATAGGTAGCCTGATTGATTCCTTGTCTTTCATATAGTATGACCTTGTAAGTAGTTTCAATGATCATATTATGAAACTGGTTAACATTGCTACCAAACTGAATAATTTAGGTGTAACCATTACCGATGATTTTCTAGTTCATCAATCCCTAAGGTCCCTTCCTGAGCAGTTTAACCAGTTTAAGACAACCTATAATGCACAAAAAGATAAATGGAGTGTTGATGAGCTTATTACTGTTTGTGTGGTAGAGGAAGGGAGGATCCAAAAGGAGATAGTTGCGGGCGTAGTGAACCTTGTTAGTTCGTCTAGATCGGCTGATTATCCCTTTTATAAAAGAAAAGGTGGAGCCAAATTTCATAAAAAGAAACATGGTCAGTCTCATCGTCCAGGTGGTAATAGTGGTCATACTAATAAGCATGGTGTTAACCAAGGCCTGTTTCATTAAGGGTGTTTAACGGGCCAGGTCAGCCCGTTTCTGGACCGGCCCAGACCGGTCAAAACCGGACCCGACTCGGACCGGTACAAGGGGGCCGGGTGGGGCTTAGTTAAAGGGGTAGAGGGGTTTGGTCCGTTCACGTTTTGTCAACCGGTTAATTGGACCGGTCAAACCCGGTCAACTCGAATTACTATTCATCCGGTTAACCTGTCCAGACCGGTATAACGGTAACTAATTTTTTTAAATTTTTGTTTTCTTGTGGGCCTAAATATGGCCGTTGACAACGGTCCATTTCCCATTATGGCCGTTGCCCAATGGCTGAATTGCACAAATAGCCCATTTTTTATTTTTTTAATTAACACCCCTTTGAAAAACTATAAATACTCCCCCCCTCTTTTTTTTAAGTAATCCACTAGGCATAGCCTAGTGTTTGTTTTTATTAATATCAATAACGAGAAACAAAGTGTCATGAAATCTTAAAATGTGCGCGAAATAAATTTTGAAAACTACATAATACCTATTATCAAAGTTGAGTAGTGTACTCAAAGTTGATATCACACTTTGTATAACAAAAAGCCAGCCCATACAATTCATGCTAGTATATGCCTTTCTCCTTCTCATTTGCTTCTATCCTCCTAGGAAACTGGACGCGTGCTCTTACTGTTCTGTCGCTATTGCTTAATCCGAGCACCATATTCCCACGTATTTAATATTTTTGTTCGATTTGCTGTTGCCGCGCTGAGGATGAGAGCACTGGCCATTGTTTAATCACTGTTCATTTTAAAATACTGCCATTGTTGACAACCGAGCTGGATGGTCGCTCATGCTATATCGAATTGTGCAAATGTAGTGCATTTTCCAATATTGTCTAGCATGCTTTAACTTCCAGCGTGCACAGCTGCCACCATCCATGGGATTATGAAGCTTTTCTGAATATGCAACTGCACGCGTGTGTGGTCCGTTCCATGAATTCTTCTTTGAGTTCTTCCTCAGAATCAGTGTCCTTCATCTTACGTGCCATCAGCTTCAAGAACTCTTGTTAATGGTTCCATTCTGATTAGCATCACGCTGATCATATCCTGTAGCCATCGTCGTCCTTGTCGCAAAGGCTAAAAGCATTGTTGAACAACTTTCTGCTCCTCTGTTAGCTGCTGTGCCTTTTCTCTCTCTCTCTTTTTTCACGATTCACGCTTTCCAAACATGTGCGCACATTAATGGGTTTATCGATGTCTCCATGTTCCAGCTAATTTCTTGCCCATTGTTTTGCTCAAGATTTCCCATTTTTTAAAAAATTCGTTGTAATCCCCAGCATGCGTTCCTTTGAAGGAGCTACTCCTTATTGTCGGCGTGCATTTAAATAATACTTGCATTTAAAGGCGCTCCAGCATTAGCTTTATCAACCTTCATGCGTTCCAATATGTTCCAACGTATTGTGGAAACCCAACACAAATGTTGCTCCTCGTTTCCTGTAAATTTTGCTTGAAAAGCTCGTTCCAGCATTTCTATTCCCTTTTGATATCCTCTAGAAATCCTTTACTTATTTACTTTGTCGCTTCCCAAGTATGCAGGCGTGTATATGCTCCACAGGTGTGCACTATACAAACTAAAAAGCTGCGCATGTTTGCTTTGCTTTTCCTCGAACACGATTTTCCACCACACTTGTTGTTGAGCCCATGTGTTTGTAGTATTCTTCAGAACGTGAGCTTTCATATTTTGTCGAGCATTTGGTTTGTCTTATGTTTCCAAAGCGCATTCTGAAGTTTGTTCCACTCATTTTACTAGTTCTCGAGTTCCCTTCATCTTCTAGCATTAAACAATTATAAACCTGCAAATCCTTGAAATTCCCTAGCATGCTGGTGCAAACTCCAAACGAATTGGCATCTATTTCTGTCCAGAACTTGAAATTCCCATCATTTTTTCCATGCTCCCATTTTGAGGAGAATCGCATGCTCTCCATAACTACATGGAAGTGTCGATCCATCCCATTTTTCTTTAAACCCTTTTGCACCTGCATTAATGTCCTCCCAGTGGATTGAATGCTCTTCCTTTTCTCTTTGCTTCTTATCTCCTGTCCACCTTCACCCTTAGCCTTGGACATTGCAGTTTATCTTCATTAACTAACCTCCTTCCTTGTGCATCCAGATGCCAGAAATGTTGGCATTCTATTTCTCCATGATCTAAAGCATAATTAGCCAAGTGATCTGCCAGCTTGTTGCCCTCCCTATGAATATGACTAAGTGTGTAATTGCCCCCATTCATTAGTTGCATCATTTCCTCAATCTGCTCCGATATGATCCATGGTGGTTTCCAGATCCCATCCATTATCTTTTTAATAGCATTGAGTCCGTTTGAAGCCATACACGAGAGTATTGCTGAAATCTGCAAAACCTTAGTGCCTCTACCATGGCCTTCTCTTCAGCTACTGTGTTTGTTGTCTCCTCAATCTCCTTCCCTACTGACTTGACTATGTCACCATTCTCATTTCTTATACAAAAACCTATTGAGCTCCTGCCTGGATTTCCCCTCGATGCACCATCCGTATTAACTTTTAGCCATCCTGCACTTGGAAATTCCCACATGACTTTGGTAACCTTAAGTTTAGGAGTGAAATTTTCCATCATAGCTAAAAGATCTTGCCATTTGTGAGGTACCATGTCCATCCCAGGCTTTCTCACTTTCACCAATGCCTGGAGATTTGATGAAACTTGATATATCACCCTGCTAGTTGTCACAACATCACCATACTTCATACTATTTCTTCTTTTCCAGAGTTCCCAAACTACACATGAGGAGAGTGCTTGTATTACTGGTTTGAGTCTTAAGCACACATTTGCAATCCAACATTTTGTGATTGCTTGGTGCAATGTAAGTCCCTCCACAGCTATACCTACCCTCAATAGAAAATACTTCCAAGTTGTCTTTGCAGTTTCAGATCTAAAAAACAAGTGCTGAAGAGATTCCTCGTCAGGCTGTACACAACACCAACATTTTGATGGCATGCAGTAGCCTACCCTTTTCAAGAAATCATCTAAAGGTAACTTTGCTTTCCACACTTTCCACATGAAAAAGGCTATTTTAAAAGGCAGTCCCTTTACCCAAATCATCCTATAAGTTGTTCTTGGTTCATCTCTTCTTCTCGTATAATCCCATGCTGACCTAACACTGAAATATCCTCTTGTTTCCAGCATCCAACAAGGCACGTCAAGAACCTGCTGAGATGAAGGTGGTTTGATTTTCTCCAGAATGTGTACTGCTAAGTCTTCAGGAAGAATTTCAAATAGCCTGTCCACATCCCACTCACCATCTAAGGTAACATCATGTACATTATGTACAGTTTCATCAATGCCAAAGTCCTGAGGAACCAAAAAATATAGTGCCCCAAGACCTGTCCAGTTTTCAAACCAAAAAAGTGAGGATCCCCTTTTTGTTTGCCAAAAGATTTGATGTTCAATCAGATCTCTGCATTCCAACATTTTTCTCCAAATGTGAGACCCCCTTTTCCATGGAATAATTATAGAATTCATTTTCTTACAGTATTTCTGACATATGAAAGCGCTCCATAGGCTTGGTTTTGTTCTGAAATTCCACCACAACTTGCTGAATAATGCCTTTGCTACATCATGCAGTGACCTAAAACCTATTCCTCCTTCCTCAACTGCCATGCATAAGGTATTCCACGAAGCCCAATGCCTACTAGTTCCTCCAACAGAGCTGCTCCAGAAAAACTGAGCAAACAATTTGTGCAACCTATTTATCACATAATTTGGAGGGTTTATAGCTGATAGTAGATGCATAGGCATGCTTTGCAGTACATGGGATATGAGAATTGCCCTGCCCCTACTGATAATAACTTGCCCTGCCATGATTGCAGTTTGTCCATTACCTTAGTAATTAGGGGCTGATAGTATTCCAGCTTTCTCCTTGCATAAAATATAGGACAACCTAGATATATGATAGGAAAGTCATTCCTATGAATGCCTGTGATCCTTTCCACCTTGCTGACCACTTCCATGTCTGTTAAATGATGCAGGTACACAGCTGATTTGGTCTTGTTAACAAGCTGCCCAGATACAACTTCATATTCATTCAGCACTTGCATAATCAACATCAAAGATGTTTCATCTGAGGATGAGAAAATAATCATGTCATCTGCATACGCCAAATGATTGATATTTGGACTCCACTTTGGCATCCCAAATCCACAAAAATATAGGTTAGTATGTAGTGCATTGAGACCCCTAGATAATGCTTTTGCTGCCAAGATAAACAAAGTTGGAGATACCGGATCACCTTGTTTTACTCCCCTTGAGGACTTAAAGAACCCATGAGCTTGACCATTGATTAGAATAGAATACCAATTGTTTGAAACTAATCCAAAGACAATTCCTATCAACCTTTCTGTGAATCCCATTTTTCTTAGTACCTTGGTTAGGAATAGCCAAGATAATCTATCATAAGCTTTGGTCATATCTAGCTTCAGGATGACATTCGGTCCAGCCTTAGTTCTAAGCCTAATGTCAGTCACTATCTCTTGAGTTAGAAGGATATTTTCTACTATATTCCTGCCCTTAACAAAACCTGACTGTTCCTCCGATATCAGACTTGGGAGAAATTTCATAGCCTTTCATGTACCACCCTCGATATAACCTTATTAGAAAAGTTACTGAGGCTTATTGGTCTTAAATCAGAAAAGGTGGTAACTTCTTTTTTCTTTGGTAACAGAACTAGGTTTGTGTGTGTTACACACTTGGGTAGCTCATGACCATTGAAAAGATCCCTCACCATGTCATACATGTCATCTCCTATTATGTCCCAACAAGAATGATAGAATTTGCCTGTCATACCATCTGGCCCCCCAACACTATCACCATTAAGTCCGAGTACTGCCAATTTAACCTCCTCTTTTGTTGGTTGCTTAATCAATTCTACATTCTGCTCAGTGTTAATCATATTAGGAACATGCTCTACGATATCAAATAATGAAGGAGTAGATGCTTCTGTGAACTATTCCTCGTAGAATTTGATAGCCTCTTGTGCAATTTCTTGTTCTTCTTCAATCCAGGTTCCTCCACTGTTTTGAATTCTTTTAAGCTGAAGTCTCTTCCTCCTACCTCTCACTTGTGCTTGGAAGAACTTTGTGTTCCTATCCCCTTCCTTGAACCAAGTCATGCCTGCCTTTTGTTGCCAATATTTCTCCTCTAGTGCAAGACATTTAATCAATTTTGCCTGAACCTTTTGTAGTCTTTCCCTATTCATCCCTGTAGGATTTGCTTCAAATTCTGCTTCATGAACCATCACTACCTCCTCCATACTTGCTATCTTTTGGAAAATATCTCCAAATGTAGCCTTACTCCACAATGAAAGGGCTTTCTTTAATTTTTTTAACTTGTGATTAAAAAGAATATAAGGATTTGCACTGAAATCAGCAAACCAATTCTCTTTTACCACATCTTTAAAAGTCGCATGTTCCACCCAAATATTTAAGAACTTGAAAGGTTTTTTTATAGGTGGAGTCTCAATATCACACTTCAGATACATTGGACTATGATCAGAACCAGTCTTTGACAAATGCTGCACCTCTATTCCTGGAAATGTTTGTTGGAACTCAACATTGGCCAAACATCTATCTAGTCTTTTGAATATACAGTCTTCCTCTGCTCTCCCATTCCACCATGTAAATATGTTGCCTTTAAATCCAAGGTCGAATAGATTGCAAGTGTTGATGCAGCGTCGAAAATCATCAATTTCATTCAATGACACAAGTAACCTACCAAACTTCTCTTCTTCGTCCCATATTACATTGAAATCACCTCCTACAAGCAATGGTGCCTCCATATCCCTTGCCATTGCATATAATGAATCCCATAATTCTATCCTCTCAATTGCATCACATTTTGCGTATATCAATGTTAGGACAAACTCCACATGCGATTCAGTATGAAACAATCTTAGTGTTAATTGTTGCACCATATTGTACATAACAGTTACCTCAAATACCTCATCTATAAAAGCCCAGATCTTGTTGGAAACATTTGAAATTGCCTGTGAAAGTCCTATCTTGTTTCTGTACCTTTCCAATTTTTTTTCTTGTTGCTTTGGCTCCATTAATCCTACAAAATCATAGTGATTTTGCCTATGCATTTTTGTCAACCTTTCAAAGGTCTGCTGAGTGTTGACTAACCATATATTCCAAATGAGAGCATTCATCACTGATTGCTGGATTTAGTTAGCGTTCTCCTTGTGTGCACCCCAGCTTTTGGTGCTGCAAAATTATCTTTTTGTTGCTTCTTCTTTCCTTTTGCTGCTGATTTTGCCTTTTCCACTTGCGTAGGTGATAAGTCACCTTTCCTTGCTCATAAGGTGTTGGGTAGTTGATTCTTGATCCATGTTGTATCCTGATTTACCAGGTTCTTCTCCTTCTTCATTGTCTTCCTTCCCTCCTGATGTAGCTCCAAATGCATTCTTTTTAGGGACCAAGGCTTTCTCTTCTCCTCTTTTTAACAGCTGCAACTGATTTTTCTCCATTATAACAGTAATATTTACTATTACTGTTTTTTGTTTTGGCTGTTTCTCCTTCTCTGTTGTGTTGTGTCCTTGTGGGTCTTCTTGTGATTTCTGAAGTTGATCATCTTCTGTTCCTCCGCGATCATTTACCTCTGGGCCTCTTCCTTCATAGTTACTAATTTCTGTGACTTCTGCTATTTGAAAATTATTGATGTGCTCAACATTTTTTGATCCTTCCTTTATTAAATAATTACCAGTTGTATTGTTGTCATTGGCATGGATCTCTCCATTTACACTTTGCTGATCTTCTTCTTTGTCATTCTCATTTGGTTCCTCATTAGCTTGTTCTCCTAGTGTTACTTCGTTCTCCTCTGAATCGTATTCCCTTTGTGCCTCCCATAGCCTGCCTCCACATTCTTGCACTCTTTCTTTAAATGTAGACGATTTTGACCCTTTTGCTTGAGAATTTGGATTTTTATTAAGTACCTTGTTCACTAATGTATCTTGTGATGGGATTTCCTTGCATGGTTTATTGATCTTCACTATTCCTTCTCCTGTTTTATCTTTGAAGCTTATTTCTATCCATTGTGCGGTATCGTTTTTTGCTTTTGATGCCTCCTTTCCATTGACTAGACCATTAGTCGAACTAATCCCCGATGATTTAAGATAAAAAGCTTGTGCTGCTGGATTTAAATTTCCCTCATTATAGACCATATTTTTTGGTTTTTTCTTTGTAGATGCTTGGTTATGAAGTGCTAAACTGTTTGTTGCTACATTAGCTGCCACCATTGCCAATTGATTAACAGGTTCTTCCTCTTCATCCATCCCTTGTAATATTGCAAACTTGTTAGCTACTTGAACATGATCATTATCTTCATTGTCTACTGCCACCAAATCCTTACCACTGTTGCTATGTGCTTCTACTTGTCTCTCTACAGTGCTTGTACCCTCCTTATTCTTATTGTTTTCAAACTTCTTAGCTGGTTCCATCTCCATTCCATTATTAGTGAGACTAGTATTTTGATTTACTACATTTCTAACTATGTTGTCCTTCACTTCCTTCCATTGCTCTTTTGCTGTAACATTCACATTACCCACGATCTTTCCACTAGATAACATCATTATAGGTTGTGAGTTCCCTATGTCCTATTTCTTAGATGTATCTGCTTGGTTATCATTCTCCTTCTCCACATATAGTTCAGGGTGTATCCTCCAGCATTCAAATTGATCATGCCCTTGAAGTTTACAATGTCTGCAATATTTAGGCAGCATGTCATATTGAATTCTCACCCATTCAGTTCTTGTTGTTCCTTTAGCTTCGTTGACTATGTCCATCCTCACCTTTTTAGGCAGATCTGCAAGTAAGTCAACTAGAACCTTCACCCTAGCACAACTAGGTCTAGTTTTATTAATTGTTGCCATGTCTAGATGCATAGGTTTACCTACTGCTGAAGCTATAGAAAATAGACATTTCTTTACAAAAAAGGTTGGCAATAGACCTGGGAATGAAATCCAAGCCATTGCCTTGGGTGTTTCTTCATCTGCTCTAAACTTTGAGTCATAAATCAACGACCTAAGTTGATATTGATAGCCATCCCTGTCCTTTATGTAATGAGTTTTTGATGAGAAATGAAGATAGTCCTGCCTTAATGTCATTCTAATTAAAATATGTCTATCCCTTAGAAAACCAATGTTACATTCACCTTTAATTCCGCATTGAATTGGTATTAACTTATGCAGTTGTTGAATTTCTGGGCTTCCATAAGAACATTTACCAACTATTGCATATTGTAATCCTTCGATGATATCCATCCTTTCTACTTCTGCTTCTGTGAACTGAATAACATGTTCTCCATTCAATGTTGTAGGTGGACGAATAGGAATTGGCTCAACTTCCTGTTGCTCCTGCATTGCAGCATTTAAAGTGCAAGGTTTCAGAAATTTGGAGTAATCCACCGGCTGTTTGTTGTTATTTGTGTTCCCTGATGTTTGTGCAAAGTATGGAGGAGGTTGTTTAGGTAGCGCAGCCTCCAAATATGGCTGGCCACCTGCTTGTGTGTCCATTACAGTTGTAATTCTTTAGCACTTTACTTACATGACGCAATAGCTTTGCAAGAAACCGATGCTACTGTAATTTGAACTAACTTCACTTTACTTACTGCGTATGGCTGTAAATCCAATTTCATAGTCCGAAATGAAGCTTAGAAATCAAACCAATCTTAGAAGGGAAAAGAACACTTTCACGTTATCAAAACAAGCTATTGTGCTCAACAGTAGCGCTGGAATTAGCTGAATTGCTAAAATTGAATGAAGAACATTGTTTGCTACAATAACTCGTGAAAATAAAATTAAGATCTACAAAAATTGACTATAGATCTGAAGTTGAAACCAAATGGGTATTATTCGTAAGGAAATTATGTATCTTTTGACACCAAGTTTGGTTAGTTCCACCACCGGATTCCGGAGTTATGACCGGAAAATAATGACGAAATTACTATTCTTTATCTTCCTAGAGAGAAGGGAGAGAATTTTTTTTTGTGCAATACGTGTTTTGTATGTCGCCTTCCCCCCCCCCCTTCTTCATTTCTTCACTCATCTCTTATTTCTCAATCTCATATTCTCTCATTCTTCAATCTTCAGCTATTAAAGTGCAATCAACTATTTGGCTCTTCTTTTTTTTGGAATTTAATTTATTGTAGTATTTATTATTTGAAGTTTGCACAATTGAACTTCAAAATTAGAACAATTGACGTTTCTTCGTGGTAACATTGGAGTTGTAAAATCATCAAGTGCTCAATTTATTGCCGAATTCGGTGCACTCCCTCCAACTCTTTCTCTTATTTACTATTTTATTTGCATATTTAATTGTTGATAGTAGTTAAATTTTTACACTACGTTTAATGCTGCAAAAAGAGTTTGTAATAAGGTTACTAATCGAGGAAATAAAAAAAGAGGTAGTACTTCAGCATCTGGTATTAATTTAAATGACTCTACAAATATTCCTGAAACATTACCTGATAATAATATAGATTATGAACAATTCTAGAAAGATTTCGGTATAGAAGATAATGAATTAGAAATGGAAGATGAGATACCACTTACACCTAGTAGTTTTGGAGCTGGTAGCAAGGGTGGTGGTCATGGTGCTAGTAGTAGACCACATGTGGCCCCGACTAGTAATCGGAGAAAAAGAAGTAAGGTTTGGAATTTTTTTGATGAAATAGAAGGTACTGATAGAGTTAAATGCAAACTTTGTAATGATACTTTCAAACATAAGACTGGAGGACAATTAGGGGGGACTGAGACACTTAGTAGACATATGAGAATTGAGCATCTTATAGAATGGGCCTCTGATGGAGATGGAAATCAAACAACTCTAAACCTTACTACTGGAGGTCTTGTGAAATATGATAAATGAAAGATCGTGAGGAGTTAGCAAAAATGACTGCTTTTGGTTGTATACCTTTTACTTTTGCTTCTTCATCATATCTTATTATGTATATTCAAAAGATTTACAATCCTTTATTTAAAGGTATCTCTAGAAGTACTTGTAGATCTGATATCTTTAGACTTCATGGACAATATCAAACATACATACGTTATTTGTTTAGCCACATTTCTTGTAGAGTTTCTCTAACTTCTGATATTGGCCATGCTGTTAATGGAAATGATTATTTGACAATTACATGTCATTGGATAGATGATAATTATTGTATGCAAAATCGTATTATCGCTTTTAAATATGATGAAGATTAGAGTCATACTGCTGCATTTATAAATAATACTATTTGTGAAGTTGTTGAATTTTATAATCTCAAGCAAAAAGTATTGTGTATATCATTTGATAATGTTTCTAACAATAATGCCTCAATTTCAATATTAAAACTGCATTTGCAACCACCTCTTGATGAAATATTTCATGTTAGGTGTGCATGCCATGTTTATAATTTAATTGTTAAAAATAGCCTTGATTTATTTTCAACTGAGATTACTCATGTTAGAAGAGCAGTTGGTGTTATTCAAGGAAATAATAGATAATCTAGAATAAATGAATTTAAGAATAAGTGTATCCACTGTAACCTTAAACCCAGATTCATGCCAGACAAAATTGTTACTAGATGGAATTATACATATATATTTTTAAAATGTTGCTACAAATATAGATTCCCAATAATTGAAGTTGCTAATGCGCATTGTACTGATCCAAACCGTATGTTAACAACTACTACTTGGGAGGTCATTAATGATGTTAAATTTTTACTTAAATTTTATACAGCTATTGTTGAGTTTTCTGGAGCATATTACCCTACTGTTACTATGGCTTTAGTAAATATAGCTGAAATTTCTTTTCTACTCTTTGAATTTAAGAAGAAAAAAAAAAGAATAGGGATGTTGTTGAAAAATGCAAGCAAAATTTAAAATATATTTCTTTTCAATTCCTCCGATTTACTTAATTGGTGTTGTTTTAAATCCTTCTATTAAGATGTCTAATTGTCACCAATTAATGAATGCTTTATATACTTATATGGAGATTGAACCAACTGATACCCCAAATTTATATGCTTGTATGAACAAACTAAATGATTCTTTACAACAATTATATAATTAGTATGCAAATGTAATTGATGATGATGCTCTTAATGTAGGCAATGTTTAATCCCACTATGCATTGTACCATTTCTGCTACTATGGATGATGAAGAAGGCCTTGATAGTTTTAATATTTTTTCTACATTTTCTAAGACTCAAACCAGTAGCAGGAACACTGATGAATTTCAATTCTACTTGCAGAAGCAAAAAGAGCCTCGCACAAAGGAATTTTCACTATTGGGATGGTGACATGAGAATGGAAAGCAATTTCCTATTCTTTCCGCTATGGCTTGGGACGTGTTGAATGTGCCAATTTCAACTGTTGCATCAGAGAGCACATTTAGCCAAGCAAGACAACAACTTGGAAACACCCGTCACTCATTGGGAAGCAATGCTTTGGAAGTTTTAGTATGTTTCAGATATTAGATTAGATCAGAACGAAGAAATCAAGGACGTAAAAATGTTGATAGCCCAGAAGACGAGGAACTTGGAGATATATTAATATATGATAACCCATCCGAATTTAACACTCCAGAAGAAGGCCACTTAGTTCATATTGATTATGATGAACTTACTAAGGCAATGAAAAACCTTTGAATATACTCTTTTTTGGTTAATTGACTTGTTGTTAAATGTAAACCTTTCAATTTGTAAGTTTAAATTTTGAAATAAATGTAGCACTTGCAATTTATAAGTGCAATTTTTTCCCATATTCATTGTATTCTTTATATATTTACTTTATATTAATATAACTTACAATAGTTATAAAAAATACACAAAAATATTTAAAAATTACACTAACCGGGCCCTGCCCCTTGAACCCGAAACCCTTATGGTTCAATTTTTACCCAGATTAACCCGAATTCTAAACCCGGTATTACTAAACTTCCCTACCCAGCCCGGCCCACCCGTTAGAAACCCATAGGTTTCATAATCCTCTTGGTCCTCAAGCTGTAATTAAGAAAGAAATCAAGTACTGAGATTGCAAACAAGTAGGTCATAAGAAAGCTGGCTGTCCTCTGAAAAAGAAACCAAGTAATCATTTAACTTTGGTCTGCTTTGAAATTAGTTTTGTTCACATTCCTTTAAATTCCTTGTGGTTGGATAGTGGGGCAACTATTCATGTAACCAATGACTTGCAGGATCTAGTAAACAGACGGAAGCCAAAAAAAGATGAAGCCAGTATTGTTGTGGGCACTGAACTCAAATCAAAAGTACAGTTTATAAGGAAATCTATTTTACCTTTTAGAAATAATTCTAGTATTCATTTAGAAAATACTATTTTTGTATCGTCTATGAGACAGAAATTAGTTTCAGTTTCACTTTTAGACAAAGATGGTTATTCATTTCAACAAAATAATGGTATTACTAAAATTTCCTATGATTCACATGTTGTTGCTGATGCCTTTTTAAGCGATGGTCTATATCGCTTGAATGTGTTGAATGAAATTTTTTCTGCAATGCATGTTGAAAATATTGCCCACGAAAGGTCTGCTATGAGTAAAATATCTTACTTGTTATGGCATATGCGTCTTAGTCATATTTCTAAAGAAAGAATTGAACGATTGGTAAAGGAAAATATTTTACCTATTCTTGATCCAAAAGATTTTGAAACTTGTGTGGATAATGTTAGGGATAAAATGACAAAGGTTAAGAGAAAGGGTTCCACTAGGAGCTGTGAACTCTTAAAAATTATTCATGCTGATTTTAATGGACCTTATGTACCTACTTTCACCAATCATAAGTATTTTACTACTTTTATTGATGATTTTTCAAGATACTGTTATATATATATATATATATATCTTTTAAAAGAAAAATCTAAAGCACTTGATAAGTTTAAAATTTATAAGACTGAAGTTGAAAAACAGCTTGGGAATTCTATTAAGATAGTGAAGTCTGACCATGATGGTTAGCACTATGGAAAATATGATGAGTCTAGTCAATGTATGGGGACTTTTACTTTATTTTTACAAGAATGTGGGATAGTAGTGCAATATACCATACTAGGTACTCCTGAGTAGAATGGTTTGGCTGAAAGACGGAATCGTACTCTCATGAAAATGGTGAGAAGTATGATGTCAAGGACTAGCCTACCCGAGTCTCTTTGGGGTGAAGCCTTAAAAATAGCTAGTTGTATCCTGAATAGAGTTACTACAAAATCTGTCTTAAAACTCCCTTTGAACTATGGACAACCCGAAAATCTAGCTTGAATCATTTTCACATTTGGGGATGTTCGGTTTAAGTTCGTATTTTTTCACCCACAGAAAAGAAAACTGATCCCAAAACTACCAGTTTTTTCTTTATAGGCTATCATGATCACTCTAAAGGTTTTAGGTTTTTCTGCCCTGGGCGTGGCACTAGAATCGTTGAGTCTATTAATGCAAAATTTCTTGAGCATGATGTTTGTGATTTTGATTGTTCATGTGGTAAGGAAATTGTATTGAAAGATAAGGAATTCATTGTTCCTGTACTTGTTGTACATGAAAAAGTGGTAAACCAAACTATTCATGAGGGGGAGAATCAAGGGAACAACGATGCTTATCCCATAGTTCCTTAGCAAAATGTGAACAGTGAACCACTCCACATGTCACAAAGAGTAAGAAGGTCTTGCATTTCTGATGATTTTATTGTGTATGTGATTGAAAATCTTAGTGATACTAGAGAGCTGACTAATCCTTTATCATATGCTCAAGCTATTTCCTCTTTATTTGTTGATAAATGACGTGAGATAATGAAAGATGAAATGTGCTCCATGGAACACATTAGAGTGTAGAAGTTAGGTTAATTGCATATAGTTTTTAGGCCTATTGGTTCCAAATGGGTGTTTAAAACTAAAAGAGACTTCAACGGAAACATAGACCGTTATAAAGCAAGGTTGGTTGCTAAGGGTTACACTTAGAAAGAAGGTATTGATTATAAAGAAACATTCTCTCATGTTTCATCCAAGGATGAATTTAGAGTTGTGATGACTCTTGTGGCTCATTTTGATTTAGAGTTCCACTAGATGGATGTTAAATTGCTTTCCTGAATGGTAGTATGCTTGAAGAAGTTTACATGGTTCAACCTAAAGGGTTTAAAGAAGTTGGTAAAGAACATCTAGTGTGCAAGCTTAAAAAATCTATATATGGGCTTAAACAAGCCTCCAGGGTCCAGGCAGTGATACTTGAAATTTGATGAAATTATTACAAAATTTGTATTTGTGGAGAATAAGCTTGATGAATGTGTTTATCTTAAAATAGCAAATGATAATTTCATTATTATGGTTCTCTATATTAATGACAATCTACTTGCCACAAATGATTTGGGCTTGATGAATGAGACCAAACAATTTTTGGTTAGATCTTTTGATATGAAAGATCTAGGTGAAACCTCCTTTATTCTTGGGGTAGAAATTAAAAGAGATAGGTCACGTGGTTTATTGAGTTTATCATAACGTTCCTATATTGAGAGTGTTTTTAAAACATTTAATATGCAAGACTGTAGACCTGGTATTGCACCTGTTGTAAAAGGAGACAAACTTAGCAAGGATCAATATCCGAAAAATGATGTTGAAAAGAGAATTATGAGAGATGTGCCATATGCAAGTGTTGTTGGCTGTTTGATGTACATACAAGTTTGTACAAGGCCTGATATATCATTTGCTCTTAATATCTTGGGAATATTTTCTTCTAATCTTGGGTGTGCACATTGGGTGGCTGCAAAGAAAGTGATGAGATATCTACAACGCACCAAAGACTTCATTCTTGTGTACAAAAAGGTTGATAACCTAGACCTGCTAGTATATTCAGATTCTGATTTTGCAGGTTGTCAAGATACTATGAAATCAACTTTTGGGTATGTTTTTATGTTGGGTGGAGGTGCTATTTCTTGGAAAAGTGAGAAACAAAGCATCACTGCTACATCTACAATGGAAGCTGAGTTTATTGCTTGTTTTGAGACTGTTTCACATGTTGTATGGATGAAAAAATTTCTTACTAAATCACAAATTGTGGATTTTATATCTATGTCGGTGACTATTTTCCGTGACTATAGCGCAGTTGTGTTATTATCTAAGAATAACAAGAGAACAAGAGGCTCTAAGCATGTTAACCTTAAGTTTCTTAAGGTTAGACATGGTAAAAGAAGGTGATATACGTGTTGAGCATATTAGCACAAAATCTATGTTGGCGATCCTTTGACTAAAGGTCTTAGGCCCGTAGTGTTTAATGAACATGCTAAGAATATGAGTATTTTAGAGCCTTTTGATGTGCTTTAGTTAGTGGGAGTTATTTTGTAGATGCTGACTGAGATATTGCTTTTAATAAATTCTAATTTTATGCAAGTTTGTGTTATTTTATATTTGTTATGTTTATTGACTAACATGATAATTTATTTATTTTCTTACTTCCAATTAGATATTGCATAAACCCATGATATCTTTGAGTTTTGCTTCTTGTTGCCTTGATTATCCCGGGTAAGTCACAAGGGAAACCTCCTAACGTGATATGATTTTTATGTCATTTAATTTGGAGGCTCCTAAGGTGATATGGTTACTATATCACTTGGAGGATTATTTCTTTCTAAGAGGTGTGAACTATTCACTTTGATTAGAAAGATAATATGCATAACACACATGTTTGATCCATGTTGATAGCATATGTGGTCGTAGATAGAATTCATACCTTAAAATGGTGTGACGCTGTCCTGACCCCAACCCCGGTCGTGATAGCGTCCAACACACTGCTAGGCAAGCCTAACCAACTAACAACCTCAACCCGTTTTCTTATAAAAATCATTATCAGCTAACACAGTTAAATGTCAAATTACCATAATAAAAGTTTGAAACAACGAGTTATATATGCGGAAATTCATATGATGATACTACTACATAGCCCATACAGATCCGATGTCACAAGTCTCGAGCCTCTAATACAAGTTAACAGCCTAATACATATCAATCTAGGGGATGCGGATAAAACAAAAGGATAGAAGGGAGAGATCAGGGTTGAGGACGCCATGCAGCTACCTCGATGCCCCCGGATATGCGTTGCTCGACTGAAAATCCTCACTCGACCTCTAACACACCTGGATCTACACGCAAGGTGCAGGGAGTAATGTGAGTACTCCGACCTAGTGAGTAATAAGCATAAATAATGACTGAGAATAAGAAGTCACGGAAAACACAGAGTAAGCTATAATGCGACAGTTAAAACAAGTAATAGGAAAGCAATAAACCAATTGAAACAAAATGTGGTAATTCTACAACAGATAAGCAGTTAAGTGACAGGCATATAAAGGAAATCAACACAGAGAATGGTACCCTATAGTACTAGCTGCTGAGTGCAGCCCGATCCATATATATATATATATATCGTCGACGACGCTCACTAGGGGTGTGCACACTCCGGGAGGGGCTCATTACGGCCCAAGCGCAATATCAAGCCATCACGTGGCATCAATCTAGACCCTTGGCCTCATATCAATATCAGTATAACGCTGCTGCGGCGCGAAGCCCAATCCTATAGTATCCTCACAGCTGGCCCTTGGCCATACTCAGTCCAGAAATCACATAAGCCCCTCGGGCATTAGTAAAACAGTAGTTCTCAGCCCAAAAAATCATTTAATATATCATTTTAGTTTCAAACCCGAGTAAAAGTGTCTGAGTTGTAAAACTGTGGAAAATGGTACGACTGAGTTCAAGTAGTAAGTCAAAACAGTGAGGAAATAGTGATAAAACTCCCCGGAGGGTTCAAATAGTTGGCACGAAGCCCAAATATGGCAATCAGTCCAAATAATGATGATAACAAATAAGCTTCAATCAAATACGCGGTAAAAGCATCTCTCGGGGCGGACCAAGTCACAATCCCCAATAGTAAACGACCCCACGCTCATCATCAAGCGCGTGTCTCACCTAAATATAGCACAACGTTGTGCAAATCTGGGGTTTCAAACCCTCAAGACATCATTTACATTCATTACTCACCTCGAACCGGCTATAGCTCTAGCTCGCGATGCCTTTGCCTCTCAAATCGGCCTCCTCGCGAGTCGAATCTGACCAAAACCAGAACGAATATGTCACAATATGCTAAGGGAACATAACCCAAGCGAAAACAATCGAAAAATATCAAAAATCCCGAAATTAGAAAAACCCGAGCCTTAGGCCCACTTCTCAAACTCAGAAATTTTCACATCAACAGGTTCCTTATCCTTCCACGAGTTCATACATATCAAAAGTTCTCAAATCCAACCTCAAATGGACCTTCAAATCCCAATTTAAAATCTCAAAATCCCAAGCCCTAGTTCTTCCATTTTAGCTAAATTTCCATGAATTTCTAGGTTAACTTCACAATAGAATCACGTTTTATGTTCATAAATATTACCTCCAATCACTTCTCCTTGAATCCCTCTTCAATTTCCCCTCAAAGGGCTCTCAATATACTCAGCTATGGTGGAAAAATGGTTCAAAACCGCAGATGAAATGTTTAAAAACCTCACTGCCCAGTTTTGGAATTCCTTCTTTGCGAACGCGGTCAAACCCACGCGTTCACGATGCACACTTTTTCTTGACCCAAAAATAACCCTTTGCGAACACGGCACCCTACCCGTGAATGCGATGCTCTGGCTTTTTAACTTACGCGAATGCGAAGAACAACTACACCTGGGCTCGAAAGACTTATACGCGAACACGAACTCTCACCTGCGAATGCGAAGCATAAGCTGCTCACCCTCCGCGAACGCGAGCCCTCATACGCGAACGCAAAGACCAAACTCAGACCAGCCCTAATTCCTTCTATGCAATCGCGAGGGACCTCACGCGATCGCGAAGGCCAAAATTGCCTGCAACTGCTGATGCAATTCTGCAACTTCTCAACATAGAAATTGGTCCGATTGACCATCCGAAACTCACCCGAGGCCCCGAGACCTCAACCAAAAGTACCAACACATCCTAAAACTTCATTCAAACTTGTTCCAATCATCATAACACCTCAAACAACACCTAAACCATCAATTCACATCGAATTCAAGCCTAAGTTTTCTAAAAACTTCTGAAACACGCTTTTGATCAAAAACCCATCCAAACCATCTCTGAATGACCTGAAATTTTGCATGCACATCCCAAATCTCATAACGAAGCTACAAAAACTCTCGAAATTCCATTCCGACCCTTGGATCAAAATCTCACCTACCAACCGGAAATCGTCAAAATACTAACTTCGCCAATTCAAGCCTAATTCTACACCGGACCTCCAAAACCACTTCCGATAACACTCTTAAGTCACAAACCACCTCCCGAAGCTGATCGAACCATCGAAATTCACATCCGATCCCTCTAACTCATAAGTCAACATCTAGTTGACTTATTTTACAACTTAAGCCTTCTTAAAAGAGACTAAGTGTCTCATTTCTTATCGATTCCACTCCAAACGCAAACCAATCAACTCGACCACTTAAGACACGAATAACGAAGCATAAGAAGTAGAAATGGGGGAAACAGAGCGGTAACTCACGAGATGACTGGTCGGGTCGTCACATCCTCCCCAACTTAAACAAACGTTCGTCCTCGAATGAGTCAAGAAACATACCTGAAGCCTCAAACAGGTGAGAATATTTGCTCCGCATCTCCCGCTCGGCCTCCCGGTAGCCTCCTCTATGGGCCGGCCTCTCCACTACACCTTCACTCAAGCTATATCCGTCGACCTCAACTTCCGAGCCTGATGACCCAAAATGGTTACTGGCTCCTCAAAGGTCAAATGATCATACAACTGAACCGTGCTGAAGTCCAAAACATGAGATGGATCTCCCACATACTTATGCAGCATAGAAACATGAAATACCGGATGCACGCTAGACAAGCTGGGTGGCAGAGCAAGCATATAAGCCACCTCCCTAATCCTCCGAAGTACCACAAAAGGCCCAATGAATCGCAGACTCAACTTACCTTTCTTCCCAAATCTCATAACACCTTTCATGGGTGAAACCTTCAGCAAGACCTTCTCACCCACCATGTAGGACACATCTCGAACCTTCCGATCTGCATAACTCTTCTGACGCGACTGCGCTGTACGAAGCCTCTCATGAATAGCCTTCACCTTCTCTAAAGCATCCTAAACCAAATCTGTCCCCAATAGCCTAGCCTCACCGGGCTCGAACCAACCAACTGGAGATCTACACCGTCTCCCATACAAAGCCTCATACGGAGCCATTTGAATACTTGACTATTAGCTGTTATTGTAAGCAAACTCTGCAAGTAGCAGTGACTCATCCCATGAACCTCCAAAATCAATAACACAAGCACGCAACATGTCCTCCAATATTTGAATGGTACACTCGGGCTGTCCGTCCGTCTGAGGATGAAACGCTATGCTCAACTCCACCTGAGTACCCAACTCTCTCTGCACGGCTCTCCAAAATTGCGAAGTAAACTGAGTACCTCTATCTGAGATGATGGAAATCGGAACACCATGCAACCGAACAATCTCTCGGATGTAGATCTCTGCCAACCACTCTGAAGAATAGGTAGTACATACAGGAATGGAGTGAGCGGACTTGGTCAGTAGATCCACAACCACCCAAATAGCATCAAATTTCTTCAAAGTCCGTGGAAGTCCAACAACAAAGTCCATAGTGATTCTCTCCCACTTCCACTCGGGAATAACCATCTGCTGAAGCAAACCACCTGGTCTCTGATGCTCATATTTCACCTGCTGACAATTGAGACACCGACCTACAAATCCCACAATATCCTTCTTCATTCTTCTCCACCAATAGTGTTGCCTCAAATCCTGATACATCTTCGCGGCACTCGGATAAATAGAATACCATGAACTATGGGCCTCCTCCAGAATCAACTCTCTAAGCCCATCCACATTGGGCACACAGATCCAGCCCTACATCCTCAACACACCATCATCACTGATGGTCACGTCCCTAGCATCATCATGCTGAACTCTGTCCTTAAGGACAAGCAAATACGGATCATCATACTGGCGCTCTCTGATGTGATCATATAAGGAAGACCGAGAAACCACACAAGCCAACACCCGACTGGGCTCTGAAATATCTAATCTCACAAACCGATTGGCCAAGGAATGAACATCAACTGCAAGGGGTCTCTCCCCAACTGGAATGTACGCCAAACTCCCCATACTCACTGCATGTCGGCTCAAAGCATCGACCACTACATTGGCCTTTCTCAGATGATACAAAATAGTAATATCATAATCCTTAAGCAACTCTAGCCATCTCCGTTTCCACAAATTAAGATCATTTTTCTTGAACATATGCTGAAGACTGCGATGATCAGTGAATACCTCACAAGATATGCCATACAAGTAGTGCCTCCAAATCTTCAATGCATGAACTATGGCAGCCAACTCCAAATCATGAACAGGGTAGTTCTTCTCATGGGGCTTCAACTGACGAGAAGCATAAGCAATAACTCTACCCTCCTACATAAATACACAACCAATCCCAACTCTCGAAGCATCACAATATATGGTATATAAACCTGAAGCTGATGGCAAAACCAATACTGGAGCTGTGGTCAAAGCTGTCTTGAGCTTCTGAAAGCTCTCCTCATACTCGTCGGACCATACAAATGGAGCACCCTTCTGTGTAAACTTGGTCAAGGGCAATGCAATGGATGAAAATCCCTTAACAAACCAGCGATATAGACTGCCAACCCAAGGAAGCTACGAATCTCTATGGCTGAGGACGGTCTAGGCCAACTCTGAACCGCCTCGATCTTCTTCGGATCAACCTGAATACCCTCGCTGGACACCACGTGCCCCAAGAAAGCAACTGAACCGAGCCAAAACTCACACTTAGTGAACTTTGCATAAAGCTTCTCCTCCCTCAATCTCTGCAATACAACTCGCAAATCTCCGCGTGCTCCTCCTGACTACGCGAGTACACCAGAATATCATCAACGAATACAATAATGAACGAATACAGATAAGGTGGAAATACATTGTTCATCAAATTCATGAATGTTGCTGGGGCATTGGTCAGCCCGAAAGACATGACAAGAAACTCATAGTGACCATATCTAGTCCTGAAAGCAGTTTTAAGAATATCTGAATCCCTGATCTTCAACTGGTGATAGCTTGAACGGAGATCAATCTTGGAGAACACTCTCGCTCCCTGAAGCTGGTCATATAAATCATCAATGCGAGGAAAATGATACTTGTTCTTAATTGTTACTTTGTTCAATTGCCGGTAATGAATGCACATTCTCATTGTGCCATCCTTCTTCTTCACAAACAGAATCGGCGCACCCCACGGTGACACACTAGGCCGAATGAACCCCTTATCTAGGAGTTCTTGAAACTGCTTCTTCAATTCTTTCAACTCTGCTGGTGTCATACGATATGGCGGAATAGAAATGGACTGAGTGCCCGGCACCAGGTCAATACCAAAATCAATATTCCTGTCCGGTGGCATGCCCTGCAGGTCTGCAGGAAATACATCGGGAAAATCCCTTACAATTGGAATAGAATCGATACTAGGAGGCTCAGCTCCAACGTCCCGCACAAAAGCTAGATATGAAAGACAACCCTTCCCAACTATACGCTGGGCCTTCAAGAAAGAGATCGCTCTACTAGGAACATAATCAGTCACACCACGCCACTCGATCCGCGATACACTCGGCATAGCCAAAGTGACTGCCTTAGCATGATAGTCTATAATAGCACGACATGGAGATAACCAATCCATGCCCAAAATAACATCAAAATCCACCATGCTCAATAGCAATAGATAAACTTGGGTCTCCAGACCCCCAATAGTCACAACACATGACCGGTACACATGGTCCACGATAACAGTATCACCCACCTAGGTAGACATATGAACAGGTAAAGCAAGAACTCTCGGGGCATACCTAAATAATGAGCAAAATATGAGGACACATAAGAATAGGTGGAACCGGGATCAAATAATACAGAGGCATCTCTGTGGCAGACTGAAACAATACCTGTAATGACAGCATCTGAAGTAATAGCATCTGTCCTACCTGGAATAGCATAGAAACGAGCCTGACCACCGCCTGATCGACCTCCCCCTCTGGGGCGACCCCTGGCTGCCTGACCTCCACCCCTAGCTGGCTGGGCAGGTGGTGAAGTAACTGGAGCAGAAGTCGAGGCCTGACCCCTCTGCTAAAACTGACCATTACGAAGTCGAGGGCACTGCCTTCTCATATGTCCAAACTCTCTGCACTCATAACAACTACCCGGTGCTGGAAATGGGGACTGAAGGGAACCCCTGGCACCGGAGTGCCTAGAAGATGCACTCGGCGCAGAAGAACCCTGAGCTGATGGGGCACGAGATGAACTCTCAGCTGGAAGGGCGCTGAGTGAAGGCTATCCCTACTGAGACCCATGATGACCACGACCTGAAGATGCCCCACAATACTCTGGATGGGCCGACTGAGCAGGCCTGAAAGAACAACCTCTACCATGCTGGAACTGGCCCCTCGAAAGAGCACCACTATAACTGCCCGATCCTTGAGGCCTCTTGGCCTCCCTCTCCTCTCGCTCCTGACAGCAAACCTTCTCAATCTCACGAGTGATATCAACCACCTTCTCGAACATAACACCCAATACTCTCTATCTAGTCATCAGAATACGGAGATGGTAGTTAAGGCCATCTACAAATCTCCTGATCCTCTCACGATCCGACGGAATCATCCAAATGCCATGACGAGCCAACTCAGAAAACCTCATCTCATACTGGTTCACGCTCATATCCCCCTACGTCAACCACTCAAATTGCCTACGCAGCTCATCTCTACGGGACTGCGGTACATACTTCTCCAGGAAGAGAGCGGAGAACTGCCAAGAAAGGGGTGATGCACCGACAAGCCTACGCCTCTCAAAATCCTCCTACCAAGTAAAAGCAACACTCGAGAACTGAAAGGTGGTAAATGCCACACCACTAGACTTAAGAATCCCTACTGTACGGAGCATCTGCTGACACTTGTCAAGAAAACCCTGGGCATCCTCGCCCTCAGCACCACTGAACGACGGAGGCTGGAGCATACCAAACCTCTCAAGACGACGCTGCTCATCATCTGACATGGCTGTACTACGAACTCCTGAACTGGTGCAACCGGTTGAGCTGGAGGTGACCCCGGCGTCTGTAGTCCCTGCACTACCTACTCAGGTGTGCGAGCAGCGGGGGTCCGATTGCCTCCCCCAGCCTGTGAAGTAGCTGCTGCGATAGTGGCTGTAACTACCTGAGCCAAGCTAGTGCAAACTGATAAGATCTGAGCCAAGGCCTCCTGAAGACCCAAAATCACGATAGCCACAGCTGGTGCCTAAACTAGTGCTGCTGGAGCCTGATCGAGAGCTGGGGCAGCTGGTGGATCAACAGGTGCTGCCCTCGCTACTTTGCCTCTGCCACGTCCACGACCGCGTCCACGACCTCTGGTGGCCTCAGTGGGTGGCACTGGTGGTCGTCCACCTCATCTAGTAGCTCGCGTCCTCACCATCTGTGAGAGAATAGAATAACAGAAGTTTAGTTCTAGGATTAACAAAGTCGCACGATAAGAATTTCAAGAATATGAAGTTTTTCCTAAAGGTTCTGCAGCCTCTCGAGGATAAATACAAACGTCTCCGTACCGATCCGCGAGACTCTACTAAACCGGCTCTTGACTTACAAGACCTATGTAACCTAGGCTCTGATACCAACTTGTCACAACCCTAACCCCGATCGTGATGGCGCCCAACACACTACTAGGCAAGCCTCACCAACTAAAAACCTCAACTCGTTTTCTTATAAAAATCATTATCAGCTAACACAGTTAAATGCCAAATTACCACAATAAAAGTTTGAAACAACGAGTTATATATGCAAAAATTCAGATGATGATACTACTACATAGCCCATACAGATCTGGTATCACAAGTCTCGAGCCTCTAATACAAGTTAACGGCCTAATACATATCAATCTAGGGATGCGCATAAAACAAAAGGATAGAAGGGAGAGATCAGGGTTGCGGACGCCATGCAACTACCTCGATGCCCCCGGATATGCGTTGCTCGACTGAAAATCCTCACTCAACCTCTGACACACCTGGATCTGCACGCAAGGTGCAGGGAGTAATGTGAGTACTCCGACACAGTGAGTAATAAGCATAAATAATGACTGAGAATAAGAAGTCACGGAAAACACAGGGTAATCTATAATTCGGCAGTTAAAACAAGTAATAGGAAAGCAATAAACCAATGGAAACGAAATATGGTAATTCTACAACAGATAACCAGTTAAGTGACAGGCATATAAAGGAAATAAATACATAGAACAGTACCCTATAGTACCCGCTACGGCGTGCAGCCCGATCCATATATATATATATATATATCGTCGATGGTGCTCACTGGGGGTGTGCAGACTCTGGGAGGGGCCCCTTACGGCCCAAGCGCAATATCAAGCCATCACGTGGCATCAATCTAGGCCTTCGGCCTCATATCAATATCAGTATAACACTACTGCGGTGCACAGCCCGATCCTATAGTATCCTCACAGCTGGACCTTGGCCATACTCAGTCCAGAAATCACATAAGCCTCTTGGGCATTAGTAAAACAGTAGTTGGCAACCCAAAACATCATTTAATATATCATTTTAGTTTCAAAACTGAGTAAAAGTGGTTGAGTTGTAAAACTGTGGAAAACGGTACGACTGAGTTCAAGTAGTAAGTCAAAACAGTGAGGAAATAGTGATAAAACTCCCAGAGGGTTCAAATAGTTGGTACGAAAGCCCAAATATGACAATCAGTCCAAATAATGATGATAACAAATAAGCTTCAATCAAATACGCGGTAAAAGCATCACTCGGGACGGACCAAGTTACAATCCCCAATAGTAAACGACCCCACGCTAATCATCAAACGCGTGTCTCACCTCAATATAGCACTACGATGTGCAAATTCGGGGTTTCAAAGATGCCTGCTACAATTCATTGTTAGTCTTCTCTATTGAGACTGGATGGATTGTTATATGAGTCATTGTATCCTTGGCTATGTGAGTAGTGTAGCCACTGTAGAGTCTAAAATCATTTTTCAAAATGATTTTCTTAAAACTCAAAATATTTAAAATTGTTTTCTTGTCCTCAATTAAAGTTGTCATCAAAGTGGGATCATGTTGGAATTCGGACTTACGTTAATTGGCTATAGCCTGAAAGGATAGTGACGTGGCCCAAGTGGTGGACAAATAAAAGACATAATATTATATATTGTGTGTATAGATAAGTGATGTCCCATAACTATTGACTTGTGATGAGTAGACACTCCTTATAAATAGAGCCCAACCCCCCTTTCCCTAGCTATTAAAAAACCCTAGTGTATTCTGCCTCTTGAATACGTGGTAAAGGTAGACGTGCCATCGGTCAAGTTCTCCGGGTTGTGAGAGCGCGTAGCTAGTGGATTGTGAAAGTTGGTCTCAGGCTTAATCGTCGTTTGTTGTCATTGCTTAATCCATGGAGTTTAACGGTACGCTTTCTTAGACTCTAACTCTAGATTGATTGCATAAATGTGTCTTAATCTCTGCTTTGGCTACAAATCAATTATCTTACATTTCAATATCGATTTTTTGAGTTTTCGGGTTTTTGGGATTTTTTCCGATAAAGTCTTCATAGCATAAAATATGTAACTTGTGCTCCAAATATTTATGAAGCCCTTGTAAAATACAACTATATAATGTATTTCCAAGAAACTAACACAACAATATGAGATAAGTCATAGCATTATACTAAAATATTAAATAACAAAGATAAAATAATAAAATTACATAAAACAAATATTGCTAATTAATAAACCATAATGAAAATTAACATAATCTAAAAATACTAAATACATCATGCTAAAATAGTATAACTAATAAGTACTAATATTAATCACATAACTAGACACTAAAGAAAAAGATAAACTAAGTTATGCATTTTCATTATAAACCAATGTAATACTAATATAATTATCCAACACTAACGTCATTCCTAGTATTGAATTGAATTTCTTTTGTTAGCATTAGTATTGATTTGAACTTTATTTGAGTTATTACATTTATGAGCTATAAATTTTATTTACCATTCAAGAATATTAAGTCTAAATTTGAAATAATACGTTAAAAGATAAAACTGTTAAAGAGTTTAAGAAATATTTATAAATTACATTACAATAAATATTTATATGTATAAAATATTTTTAAAAATTATATAAAAGTACTATCGGGTTGGCTTGGTTTCGATTTAACTTTTTTTTAGTTAAAACCAAACCAAACCAATTATGGCCGGATTTTATATTTCAATACCATACCAAATAAAACCAAACCACGTCGGGTTTTTTTCCAGTTTAACTTGATTTATCGGTTTTCTTTGTACACCCCTATAGGGGTGACTCTTTCATTTAAAAAAATTAATAACTTTGATATGTCAAATGAAAATTAATGACCATCCATATAAATAAGTAAAAATTGCATGGGTAGCCATTTTTTAAAGTGGTATTTATTTTTTATCCAACATTTTTTATGCTAAGCAAAAATAGTCACTGATCTATTAAATGGTGTTACCCTTTCTTCTATCTCTTTTCCTTTCCAAACCTTCTATCAAGTCCGGGCTTGTCAATAATGGAGATAACGCCTAGCTGATCTGTTCCGCCAAGAATATTGTCCATCACCATTTGTTCCTCTTTTTCAATGCCCGCCATTGGCTGTGCTGACAACTCAATTGTTGTAGATAACATCTTGAGATCAAATAAATTTGCAAGTTGAACGTTAATGGAGATGAAGCTCAATAGCTGGGAATAAGGTAAATCATATAAACAAAAAAGAAATTTTCAGGTAGAAAATACGCAAAGGTAATTAGGGGGGGGGGGGGTTAAGATCAAAACAGGGCTAGTCCTTAACTTAGACTTACCAACTCATAAATTAAGGATAGTTAGTCCTGAACTTACAGTAACAAGCTCATAAGTTAAAGACACTTTGTCCTGAACTTAGAGCTTTCAAAAATTAAGAATACTTGGTCCTTAACTTAGAGTTACAAGTACAGAATTTAAGGACAGGTAGTCTTTAACCTAGAGTTACAAGCACATAAATTAAGGACATGTAGTCCTGAACTTCGAGTTTCAAGTTCAAAAGTTAAGGACATGGAGTCCTGAACTTAGAGTTACATGTTCAAAAGTTAAGGACAGGTAATCCTAAACTTAGACTTAGGAGCTCATAAATTAAGGACAGCTAGTCCTGAACTTACAATAACAAGCTCATAAGTTAAAGACACTTGGTCCTGAACTTAGAGCTTTCAAAAATTAAGAATACTTGGTCCTTAACTTAGAGTTACAAGTACAGAATTTAAGGACAGGTAGTCTTTAACCTAGAGTTACAAGCACATAAATTAAGGACAGGTAGTCCTGAACTTCGAGTTTCAAGTTCAAAAGTTAAGGACATGGAGTCCTGAACTTAGAGTTACATGTTCAAAAGTTAAGGACAGGTAATCCTAAACTTAGACTTAGGAGCTCATAAATTAAGGACAGCTAGTCCTGAACTTACAATAACAAGCTCATAAGTTAAGGTCACTCGGTCCTGAACTTTATGAGCAGAAGGGTATTTTCGTCCGAGCGGGTAAAAGTTTATTAAAACAGTGGCTAAAGACTAAAGACATTTTAAACAGTGACTTAAAAGTAAATACATATCTTATTAGTGACTAACTGTGCATTTTCTACTATAATTAATCCCAATTTTAAACAAGCTTTTGCTTCGGTATGATATTTAAGAAATTTACTAGATCTTTGTGAAATAATCTTAGTACTTCACAGTAGAGGAGCGAAGTTCTCTCCTGAACATTAATTGTCTGACTTCATTTGAAAAATATCATAAAAGATCATACTTCCCTGGGCGGTTTATACAATTTCTGTCTACTGATAATTTCTTCCTTACCTTCTTCTAGATTTCATGAATAGTTATTTCAGTTATAATGGACAAGAGGGGTTGCTCTGATGGTAAGCAACCTCCACTTCTAACTGAGAGGTTGTGAGTTCGAGTCTCCCAAAAGCAAGGTAGGAAGTTCTTGGAGGGAAGGGTGCCAAGGGTCTATTTGGAAATAGCCTCCCTACCCCAGGGTAGGGGTAAGGTCTGCATACACACTACACTCCCCAAACCTCACCAAGTGAGATTATACTGGGTGGTTTTTGTTGTTATTTCAGTTATAAACATAACTATACTTGCTAATAAGAGGGAATATAGTCACCTCAAGGTTAACATGCCTGCTTGGCATTTCGAGTGTATTTTAGTAATTTCAGTTAAAATGAAATGATATGATTGGTCGAAAAATATCCTTACTGTAGCTACTGTATAAACTTTTGAATGCGTTGACTAAATTGTCCCTTGCTTATATGATTGCTCATCTGATCCTTAGAATATGCTTAGTTATCCCATCTGACTATTTATTCTACGCAATTTTCAAGGTGTTGAATCTTCTGTTTATGTATTGGAAAAGCATCTGACTTATTCTTCAGTTCTTACTTGGCCAAATTGTGGGACCCTGTAACTATTCGGGCGGTTTTTTTATGAGTTACCGCTTTATTTCTGTTTCTTTATATGTTGTTCAGCTGTATTTCATCGCATCGTGTTGGTTAGTTTGGGTTCGATATGTTTTGTGAAGAAATGAGACACTTAGTCTCTTATGTTGGCCTTTTAGTTGGAAAAGTCATCGAAAGTAGACTTGTGAGTAAACGATCTCGCAATTTGGTTTTTATGATTCGGATAGCTTCGTGAGGTGATTTGGGACTTAGGAGCATGATCGGAATGTATTTTAGATGTTCGTGGTGGACTTAGGCTTGAATTGGCGAAATTGGAATTTTGGCGTTTTCCGGTTGGTAGTGGAGATTCTGATATAGGAGACAGAATGGAATTCCGACAATTGGAGTAGGTCCGTTGTGTCATTTGGGACGTGTGTGCAAAATTCTAGGTCATTCGGATGAGGTTTGATAGACTTTTTGGTCGATAGCGAAAATTGGAAATTTTGGAATTCATAGTCTTGAATCCGAGGGTGATTTGGTGTTTTGGCATTGTTTTCAGTGTTCCGGGGGTTGGTACAAGTTTGAATAGTGGTAAGTGACTTGTTCGTATTATTGGTTGAGGTCCCGGGGGGCCTCAGGATGATTTCGGGAGGTTGTCGGAAAGATTGGAGTTGAGTTTGAGCATGTTTCACCTGCTAATGTTCCTGTCATAACCGCACCTACGGATTGGGGACCGCAAGTGCGGGCTCGTAGAAGCGGAAAAGGCGTCGCAGATGCAGCCAAAGTGGAAAAGGATTGGAGCCGCAGATGCGGAGATTTGGGCGCACCTACGATAGCGTAGGTGCGGGTGTTTGAGCGAAGGTGCGAGTTTGGGCGGATAAGTGATTTCCGCAGGTGCGCACCTGGTGAGATATTTTTGAACGCAGATACGGTATTACTGGGGCAGAACATATAAATAATAGCATTCATGAAATTTGAGTTGTTCTTCACTATTTTTATATGAGATTGGAGCTTGTGGGCGATTTTGAAGAGGGAATCAAAGGGGTTTTCATTAAGGTGAGTCTCTTGGACCTAAAACTCGATTCTATGATGATTTTTACTTGTTTAAGCCTGAAATTTGTGAGATTAAGGGTGAAAAATTGGGGGTTTAGGGTTTGAAATTGGAGACCTTTGATTAAGAATTTGAGGGTCGTTTGTGGTCGGATTTTGGTATATTTGGTATGTGTGAACTCGTGAGAGCATAAGGATTCTAGATTTCTGAATTTTTTCGTAATCCGAGACGTGGGCCCGGGGGTCGGGAATGGTCAATTTCGGGATTTTTGGTGAAAATTGATTATTTTCGAGTGGGTTTTGTTCCTTTAGCGTATATTGATAAGTATATTCTGGTTTTGGTTAGATTTGGAGGATTCGGAGGCCGAGTCGAGAGGTAAAGGCATCGCAGGCTAGAGTTTGGATTAGATTGAGGTAAGTAATGATTGTAAATTGTCACGACCCAGATTTCCCACCCTGGGAGTCGTGATGGCGCCTACTAATGTGAGCTAGGCAAGCCAATCCTTAACTGGTTACTTCATTAACAATTTTTTCTTTTGACAATTATCAGTGACAGCATGAAAGCAACGGAATTTAAATAATTATGCGGAAGACTTAAATTAAAGAATACAAAAAAATAATGCGATAATCAACATATGCCTTTGCCCAAGAACTGGTGTCACATTACTCACGAACTTCTAAAAGTATTAAATACAACCGTTTGAAATGACAAAAATATAAGTTGTTTGTCTCGAAATACAGGAGATAACAGACTGGAAATAAAGATAGAGGAGATGCCGGGCCTGCGGACGCCTGCGAGGCTACCTCGGTGTCTCACTGGACTGAAGGCTGACTCTCACGCTACTGCTGCTGTCCAAGACCTGGATCTATGCAAAAGAGCACAGAGTGTAGTATCAGCACAACCGACCCCATGTGCTGGCAAGTGTCCAGCCTAACCTCGACGAAGTAGTGACAAAGCTAGGACCAGACTCCAAATAGACCTGTGCGGTTCAAAAACACACACACACACACACACACACACACACACACACACGCACACACACACACACACACACACATATATATATATATATATATATATATATATATATATATATACAGCGGAAAAGAGATACAGAAATAACCAGTCAATGTGGGAGGGGAAACATGTTGTGGGGAGGTAACAGTTTCAAATAGAAATCTTCAATAACAGAAAGAAGCAGCAAAGCCAGAATATCAACAAGAATCAAAGTCAACAATTTGCACGACATCACCCTTCGTGCTTTTACTCTTATTCTCACCAAAATAATACACTGCATCACCCGTCGTGCTTTACGCTCTTCCTCACCCAAACAACAATCACAAGGCAAATAGGCTAAGGGAATCTATAACCTCGAAGTAAATCAAATAACAATAAGTAATGAAAGAAACAACATAACTCAGATATCAACAAGGAATCATGAATCAACAAATGCACGACATCACCCTTCGTGCTTTTACTCTCGTCCTCACCAAAACAATCATATAATAAAAATATGCACGGCATCACCCTTCATGCTTTTACACTCTTTCCTCACCATATAATCAATAAAATCGGCACGGAATGGTACATCGTGCGGCACGACATCACCCTTCGTGCTTTACACTCTTTCCTCACGATAGCAAACAATGCACGACATCACCCTTCGTGCTTTACACTCTTCCTCACCCAAATAACAATCACAAACAAAGGGGCAAGGGAGTAGACAAATAATGGTAGAAATCCCGGCAAGGGAATACAATTAAGCAGCTAAATCCTGGCAAGGGAACAATATCAATATTCAGCTTCCCGGCAAGGGAGATAATCAACAAAATAACAAACATCCCGGCAAATAAGCAATTTAATAATTTTTTTTCTCTTTCTTTCACTTTCATTTCTCATCTTACTTTACCACCTGAGCCAACGCTCCATAGGGTTTCAATCATCTTGTCTACTTTCACAATTCGTATTATAACTCGAGCCAACACTCCTTGAAGTGCAGGGATAAAAATTTCTTTCACATGCTTGTTACAATATATAGAAAATCATCATTAAGGCATGGAAGATACAACAAAATCAGAATATCCACAATATAAGGACTCACGGTCATACTAGACACCAATGTATAGATACTCGTCACCATGCCTATACGTCGTACTCGACAATTAGCACGTAGCAAATAAGACTCAACTCATAATCCCTCAAGCTAAGGTTAGACCAAACACTTACCTCGAAACTTTGAACACCACTCAAGCCTCAATTATAGCTTTACCCCTTGATTTCACCACCAATCCACTCGAATCTAGTCATAAGTTACTTAATTACATCAATAAGTGCTAAATGAATCGACCCCAATGCATGAAAATGAGTTTTTCCAAAGTTTTACTCAAAAATTCAAATTCACCCCCGGGCCCACGTGGTCGAAACCCGAGGTTCAGACCAAAAACCGTTTACCCATTCCCCCACGAATCCAAATGTATAGTTTGTTTTAAAATCGAACCCCAAATTGAGGTCCACATCCCCAATTTTTAGAAAAACCTAGGCTCTATCCAAAACACCCATTTTCCTCCATGAAAATCTTTGATTTTAAGTTGAAATCATGCTAAAAGATTTAAGGAGTGAAAAAAATGAGTTAAAAATCACTTACCAATCGTTTGGAGAAGAAAAGTTGTTTAGAAAATCGCCTCTTATGTTTTGGGGTTTTGAAAAGTGTAAAAATAACTGAAATTCATGTGAATTTATACCCCTCTGAAGCCCCCACCGCGGACCGCGCTAAGCCGACCGTGGCCGCGCTGGCCCCTCCTAAAGACCTGTGGATCTTTGCCCCGCGCGGACCGCGCAAAGCTGACCGCGGCCGCACAGTACCCACCGCGGACCGCGCAAAGGCGGCCGCGGCCGCGCTGGCCCCTCTGAGGCCGCACACAATTCCTCGCGGGCCACGCTAAAGGGTTCAGAGGCCTGAAATATTTTCCTGAACCTGCAACATCTGATCTTTTAAGCCTACGGCACCCCGGAACCTATTCGGAACTCACCCGAGCCCTCGAAACTCTAACCCAAGTAAGCACACTACCTCAAAAATACCCTACGGACATATTCGTATGTTCAAATAACCAATATAACATCATGAACATCGAATTAAGCCTCAAGATCAGTGAATTTCTCAGATTTTGTTTTAAACATCAATTCCCAATTAGGGTCCGGATCACGTCAAACGACATCCGTTTTTAACCAAACTTTACAGGAGTGATTCAAAACATATATAAGACTTGTACCGGGCACCGAAACCAAATTACGGGCCCGATACCATTACTTTCTAATCAGATTTCATTTAAATTTTCCTTAAACATCTTCAGTAAATAATTTTACTTAAAAAATCATTTCTCGGGCTTGGGACCTCGGAATTCGATTCCGGGAAAACGCCCAAGTGCCATATTTTCCTACGGAACCTCTGAGACCGTCAAATCACGGGTCCGGGTCCGTTCGTCCAAAATGTTGACCAAAGTCAAACTTATTCATTTTAACACCAAAATTTAGTATTTTTCACAAAATTTCATATTTAAGTTTTCCGGCTACGCGCCCGGACTGCGCACGCAAATCGAGATGACTACAATATAAGGTTTTTAAGGCATCGAAAGCACGGAATGGATAAGAAAACAGGTGATGACCCTTTGGGTCATCACATAAATGTTGTCTTGAGGGTATGAAACCCCGGATTTCACATCGTTGTGCTACTTTGAGGTGACGCACACGCTAGATGACGAGCGTAGGGTAGTGCACAATTGGGGATTGTGACTTAGTCCGTCCCGTATGACTGTCAAGTCGCGTATTTGAATGAAAATTGTTTGATATCACTATGTTTTGGAAAGTATTATCATATTTTGGGCTGAATGTCATATCTGGGCCTCGTGCCAACTGTTTTGGACCCTTATGGGATTTTTACTACTATTTCCTCATTGTTTGACTTCATATTTGTACTCAGTCATGCTGTATTCTACTGTTTTCATAACTCAACCGTATTTACTCTATTTTGATATTTTAAATGATATTTTGGGCTGAGCATCATGTTTTACTGTTGCCCGAGGGGCTTGAGAGATTCTGACTGAGTGAGGCCGAAGGCCTGTACTGTGAGGATATCATGAGATCGGGCTGCGCGCCGTAGCATGTGTACTAATTGTGATATATGAGAGGCTGATGGCCTGATTTGTTATGCCACGAGATGGCTTGCGATAGAGCTTGGTCTATAGGAGGTCCTCCGGAGTCTGAACACCCAGTGAGCGCGAGTACGCATAGTGACATGTGATATTGCCCGAGGGGCTGTTGTTGTTCTTGTTGTTGCCCGAGGGGCTGATTACGAGTAACTGTGAGGTAGCCCGAGAGGCTGGTTTCTATTGATTTTTTGCCCGAGGGGCTGTTTACGTTTCTATTCTTTTACTCACTATTTTCATCACTCGTTTTGAAAATATTGAAAGATGTTTTAAAGGGTTTTTACTAAACTGAGTTGTGGTTACGAGTTTTATAGTTTTACTGCATTGTTCTGAACTTATACTGTTTTTGTTGTTGCATCTTGACGTGGTTTACATGTTTTCTTACTGCTCAGCTACTTTTACTTTTATTACTTACTGAGTTGGCGTCCTCACATTAATCCCTGCACCCTGTGTGCAGATCCAGGAGTCTCGGTCACGATAGCGAGTGCTGATTTAGCTTCCAGCAGGCCTTCGGAGTTAACTAAGTAGCTGTTTGGCGTTCGCAACCCAATGCTTCTCCTTCCTATCTTATTTAGCTTTTTATTAGCATTGTTTCCATACTATATTGTCTTTTCTTATTCTTAGACGGGTTGTAGTTGCTCATGACTGGTGACACCCCGATGTCGGACTGTGTTATATATTTTCTGCACTGTTTAAACTTATATATGGGATTTTAGCTAATTAAATGGTTTTTAATGACTTATTATGAAGTTGTGGTTCATTTGGGGTTTGTGTCGGCTGGCCTAGACATCATCACGATCGGGTCATTTTAGGGTCGTGACAGACCCGCTAGCTGATGGAGGTTATTTTGTACTTCTCTTGAGTCAATTTCTCTAGAAACAAATAGGAAAGGAAGAAAAGCATTTGAGCATGCCATATTTCTCTTCATTGGACTGAAATATGAAAATCCAAGTACTTAAAGAAATGTTTCGACAAATCAGTTAGCACATGACATACCTAAGCTTATTAAATTGCTTTTCGTACAAGATTGTCTAAATAATTTTATATTCACTTAATAATATTTGGTATTATATAAAAAAACAGGAATGCATCAACCAAACTTAGTTTGCACGATCAAAATTGGTTCAAGTATTAAGAATATTTATACCACATCTACTTTTCTTTCAATATGTTTTTTCCACAGTAAATTCAAAATCCGCAAAACTTTCATACTTACAACATAAATCTTGGGTGTTTTTCGAACGTAGGAAGATGCATGATTTTTTTGAGTTTGAGATGTATTTGATCTTCATGAAAATGTTGTGGATCTTCTTGAACTATTTGATTATCAAAAAGTATCTAGGCACATCTTTATATCTTTGTGAATATTCTATGAGTTTAGAAAATTTGAATATTCTTAAAACAATGTTCTATAAATAGACTTTGTTTCATAAAGCTATGTTAATCATGAAAAAGAGATCCTACCTTTGACTAAAAAATTAAATCGTACAATAGCACCCAATAGTAAAAATTTAAAAACATATTTTTATTTTTCACCTTACACTTTTTTTGTTAAGTATTTCAAACAACTGCATCATATTTTTTTTTATTTTTTTACAAATTAGAATACAGATTTCAAGGCTGAAACTCAATTGAACTTTAGCATAAGCACAACTAACATTAATGGTTTCGACTTTTCATTGCAAATATTTCTTTGCAGCCTGAAGTGTAATACAATATTGGGCTTTGTTGCGCCGATTGAAGAGCTTTGAGGCGAAAAATTTATAAATCGCCAGTTTTACGCCTGGTCAATCAAATTTAGCCACATAATCAAAGGTCAACGATATTTAGCCGCGAAGTTAGCACGGTAACAATTTGTTGACTAAAATACCCCTACTCTGTTTATTAAATTTACGCGACTTGACCTCATATTCTTCTTTAGCAAAATCTTCCAGCGTCAATCTGCAAATCGAAGTAAGCTCTCTCAATTATTTGTCTGATTATTAATTTTAACTAGTTTGAATTTCTTCTACGATCACAGATTTAATTGTGATACTATATGATTCTTCTGTTAGTAATTCAAACCAGAAAATTCAAAGTATCAGTAAAATTTTTTGATTCTTCGAATTTTCTGCAAATCGAAGTAAGCTCTCTCAATTAATGCTTTAATCTGTGTTATTATCTAATTTTCTCAATGCTTTAATCTGTTCTTAATTGTATTAAATATTTTCTTTTCTGTAATTTAGATCGTAACTAATAAAATCTACATTGTTCAAAACCACAAAGATAATATAAAATCCTTCATAACATAACACCAGTATAATTTGCTGGACTTTTCTAAATTAATATGTAAAACTTAGACACTTCCAGTATATTATACTAGAAGTATGTTGACTCCAGTAACCCCAGTATAATAAGCTGGAATTTGCTTAATTTATATGAAAAACTCAATTATTTCCAGCTTATTATACTGGAGTTATATTTTTTAACAGTATAACTTCTAAATATCTAATTATTTGGGTTCCTGCATATTTTGCTGGAGATATACATTGTGAAATTATAATGTCCAGTATTTTATACTGGATGTTGACAAACCAGATTTTTTATCCAAAGTTTGCTGATTTAACTCTTGTTATATTTCTTATTTTAGTTGCTTCCTGAAAATTATACTGGAAAATCTAGTTATTAAGCTACATAGGCCAGTATATTATAATGGAGATGGGTAAGACAGTTTATAATATGTATCTACTATACTTTTCTCGAATTATAACTCCAGTTTATTATTTGGTTTCATTAAATACAGGATGCATACAAATTTCTTGCTTATCGCATTCGATGGTAAATGGACAGCAGATTACAAGTACTTAGATCATCAAACAAAGTTTCTCCTTATAAATGATGGGACTTCGTTTGAAGAATTCATGAGTAAAATTTTTCAAGTTATGGAGTTCAACAACAAGTTTGAAGCAAAAGTATGGCTTAATATCAACCTAGGTACTGCTAAGGGAATACAAGTGACAAAAGATGAAGATCTTACCTTGTGTATGATGCTTTTAAAAAATGATCCATACTATAAAGGTTCCAAATTTGTTGTTGAAATAGCAGAAATACCAGATCAACAACCAGAAGGTAATGCAATAATGGAAATTGACAATCAACAATTATTACACAGAAACACATATGTTCCGGAAGAGGAAGTAATGCTGATATCTCAAGTAGCAGAAGAGCAGGAGATGCCAATTTATGACATTACAATGGAAAATGAAATTGTAATTCTTGTGGAAGATCAACACATTGAATCACTAGACACTATTGAAGGAAGAAAAAGAAAAGCAAAAAGAAAGGCAAAAGAATCTCCGTCAATAATACTAAAGGAAAATGCATCATTGGATAATGTAAAACTCGGGTCTGTTTTTCAAGAAAAAAATGCTATGATTAGATGTTTTTGCTTAGCAGCTATAAAGGAGCACTTTGAGTTCTATGTTGAGAGGTCAAGTAACACAAGATATTCTTTGGTATGTACTGATGAAAAGTGTGGTTGGACTGTTCGAGGTTCAAGAATTAAGGAATCAACACTTTTTAAAATAGTTAAATTTCAGAGAACAGATGAGTGCTCGGTTGATATTAGAAAATCACACCAAAGACAAGAAACTTCAAATGTGATTAGAGACTACATGATTGACAACTTAAGGGACATAGCTACTGAAGTAAAGCCTAAGTTTGTCATTTCAGAAATGAAAAGAGCGCATGGAATAGATGTTGGTTATGGAAAAATATGTCATGCTATTCAAAAAGGGTTATCTTTATTAAGAGGAAAAACTGAACAGAATTATGAGCGGTTGCCGTCATATTTGTATATGATCGAACCAAAAAATCCAGGATCATATACTAATATTCAGAGAGATGGAGAAAACAGGTATATATTCTTATGTTTGTGTATAATATAGTGGCCTTGTCCAGTATATTATACTAAATTCTCGTGTGAATGTTTGTCCTCCAGTATGTTATACTGGATGAATATTATAATAAAGTTAAGTTTTGTTTGATTCCAGTATATTTTACGGGATGTCTGCCTTGTGTAAGCTTTCTCTCCAACATATTATACAGGATGAGTTCTGTTAACCTAGAACTTTGTTTTTATTTGTCATTACTTTTTTGAGTGATTATTTATCTTCTTTTCTTGTTATGATCTTTAATCCATTATATAATACTTGAGTTGTGTTTGATTTCAGTATATTTTACGGGATGTCTGCCTTGTGTAAGCTTTGTCTCCAATATATTATACTGGATGAGTTCTGTTTAACCTAGAACTTTGTTTTATTTGTCATTACTTTTTGAGTGATTATTTGTCTTCTTTTCTTATTATGATCTTTAATCCAGTATATAATACTTGAGTTGTGTTTGATTTCTGTATATTTTACGGGATGTCTGCCTTGTGTAACTGTGACGACCCAGGCCGGTCGTCTTAAGAATTCATGCCCCGATCCCCTATTAACTGCTTTTCCCAAGTCTATTTCTGCTAAATTGAATTGTCGGAATGTTCGGTTTTGAATTTCGGAGAGTTTCGGGACACTTAGTCCCTAAATGAGAGCTTAGGTGTTGGAAAGTTGCCTGTAGTCGGAACACTGTGAAGACGGACTCGAAATGGAAATCCGATGATTTCTTTAGCTCCGTTAGGTGATTTTGGTGTTGGGAGCGTGTTTGAAACGTGTTTTGGAGGTCCGTAGCTAATTTAGGCTTGAAATGCCGAAGTGTGAATTTTTGAAGTTTCCGGTCCGATAGTGAGATTTTGATCCGAGGGTCGGAATGGAATTCCGAAAGTTGCAATATTGCCGTTATGTCATTTTGGGATGTGTGTGTAAAATTTCAGGTCATTCGAACGTGGTTTGGTTAGGTTTTTTATCGAAAGCGTGTTTTGAGAGAATTTCAAGTTCTTAGGCTTAATTCATTGATTAATTCGAGTTTCCGACATTGTTTTAGGTGGTTTAAGGATTGGTATAAGTTTGAATGATGTTATGGGATATTTTCGTTGGTTTGGTTGAGGTCCCGGGGGCCTCGAGTGTGTTTCGGATGCTCAACGGAGCATTTTGGAATTGTGAAAAATTGCAGAAAATCCTTCAGCAGTTGCAGACCAATTTCCTTCTTCCCGTTCGAGAAGATCTGACCTTTTCCCCCTTCGCGTTCGTATGAAGCCTTCCACGTTCGCGAAGTTTCATCTTTTCCTCTTTCGTGTTCGTAGCTAATCCATCGCGTTCGCGTAGTTCTATTTGGCTCTGAGGGTTGAGCTTATTTTATTCATCACGTTCGCACTACCTGTGTTGCATTCGCGTAGCCTTGTCAGCCCAGGCCTTCGCGTTCGCGTGCTGCTCATCGCGTTCACGAAGGGCAATTTGGCAGCCTTCAATTTTTTCCTTCTTCGCGAACGTGTGACTTCCTCTGCGTTCGCGATTCATTAAATAACTGGGCAGATATAAACATTTCAAAACGAGGGTTTAGCCATTTTTACCAAAACTCAAGCTAGAGAGCTCGGATTTGAGGGATATTTCGAGGGTTTTTCAGAGGCATTGATTGGGTAACGATTCTAATCTCCTTTTTTCTCATAACCCACTAATCTAATCATGAATTCCTCTTCTAATTTTGGATTTTTGAATGGAAAATGGGTAAAACTTCATAGACCAAATTATTGAGTTTTGAGTGAGTGTTTGACCTCTGATTTGAGAGATTCTTATATGGTTAGACTCGTGAGAGTACGAAGGTTCTGAAAATGTTAATTTCGACCGATTCCGAGACGTTGGCCTGAGGGGCGTTTTGTTCATTTTACCTAATTTCGCGTCTCAGCTTTGAATTAAATAGTAGAATCAGTTGCTTGAGATGTTAATTACGATATGTAATTGAATTGAATAGATTTGTGCCATTTGGAGTCGGATACTCGTGGCAAACGTGTGGTTTCGAGTTGATTTTGGAGTCGGTTCGAGGTAAGTGGCTTGTCTAACCTTGTGTGGGGGACCTTCCCCTTAGGATATGATATTTGGTAATTGAATGCCTTGTACGTAAGGTGACGAGTGCGTACTTGAGCTAATTGTTGATAATCCGATTTTACTTTAAATATTTAGACTGAATTTCTTTCTTACCTGTTTTATTCTACATGCAAACATAGTCTGTGTTAGTTTAGAAAAGCATGCTTAATTGATCTAAATTGCCTATTTGCTTAAGTTGCCTTGGTTGTATTACATGAAATATGTTAGACTAGAACTAACTGTTGCCTTGTACTTTTGCACTCCATTTCTGAGTATCTTCTTATTGTGGCTGCGTATTTACATTGGGACTACGGATGTGGGAATCTGGTAGTTCCCATTTGTTTGTTTACTTTGGGACTATGGGTTAGATTCCCGGTAAATCCCCCTGCACATTTAATTTGGGACTACGGGACGGTATCCCAAGAGATCCTTCGGATATACTCATATGATGGACTACGGGACTATATCCCGGGAGCTCCTTGGACAGTTGATGAAATGGACTACAGGACGGTATCCTAGGAGATCCTCGTTGTTGGTACTGATATTGAGATGTTTTACTCCGTGTTACCTTATTCTCTGTGTGTTATTTTGTTGCCTTGTATAACCTATCTTACTTCATAGTTGTACTCATTATTTCTGTTTATTTCATACTGTTACAAGACTTATTATTATGTTTAATCTCAGTAGGGCCCTGACCTTCCTCGTCGCTACCCGATCGAGGTTAGTCTTGGCACTTACTAAGTACCGCTGTGGTGTACTCATGCCCCTTATGCGCTTGTTTTTCATGTGCAGATCCAGGTACCTCCACCCAGGCGTATTATCCTCGAGGCGGAGAGATCTAGCAGAGACTTCGAGGTATATCTGCCGCGTCCGCAGACCAGGAGTCTCTATCGTATTCTAGCTTTAGCAACTAGCTTTCCTTTCGTACTGTTGTTTTAGACATTCTGGAGTTAGAGCAGTGTATTACATTCTGTTAGCTTGTGTTCCCGTGAGTTTCTGGGTTTTGGGATGATATTGTAGACTTCCGCATTGTTGAGTTGTATATGCCGAGCGATATTTATATACAGTATTTCTTCTAGTTGTTTAGTTTTAATTATTTATTCCGCAAGTTAAGTTGTTTTTCCGCATTGTTAGGCTTACCTAGTCGTAGGGACTAGGTGCCGTCATGACATGTTCACGGAGGGCGAACTGGGGTCGTGACAGTAAGCTTTGTCTCCAGTATATTATACTGTATGAGTTCTGTTTAACTATCACGACCCAACCCCCGAACCCGGTCGTGATGACGCCTCTCGTGAAGACAAGGCCAGCTAGACCAAAATGGAACACCTCTTTTAAATAGTTAATCATCATAAACAGTAATAACATATAATATAATACTCATAAATTGCGGAATTTAACGATAATAACCGCAAGAACCATCTCGACACAACCCAAACTGGGGTGTCACAAGTCATGAGCTACTACAAAATCTGCTATAGGTCTACAAAGTACAGAATCCGATACAACAGTCTGAAGAAAACATAAATGACAGAGGATAAGAGAGACAAGGGGTTGCGGACGTCAACAACTACCTCGTAACTCCAAATCACTGCCTAGCCTGGACGGAATCAGCGCTCAGGTGCGGACTTTGCTATGCCTGAATCTGCACACACGGTGCAGGGAGTAATGTGAGTACTCCGACATAGTGAGTAATAATTATAAATAATGGCTGAAAGTATAAAAACACGTAAAGGCACAAAGCAATTCCATATCAAGCAGTAAAAATCACTTAAAGCAGTAAATCAGTGAAGAAATAAAATGATATTCCATTTAAAACAAGTAAAACTGGTAATTTAATAGGTAAATAACAAGTGGAAATCCACCCCTCAAGCACAGTATCAATCGCTCAGCATAGTATCATCCCCTCGGGCTCACTCTTAGTACAGTATCAGCCCTTCGGGCTCAGTATCAATCACGCAGAACAGTATCAACCCTTCGGGCTCACTCTCAGAATAGTATCAGCCCCTCGGGCTACCTCACAATCACTCATATCAGCCCCTCGGGCATAACAGCAATCACTCAGAACAATGGGTACCCGCGCTCACTATGGGTGTGCAGACTCTAGAGGTCCCCCTTACGGCCCAAGCGCTATATCAAGACACCTCATGGCATCATCACTCAGCATATCCTCACATCACTCAATCCACCGCGTGGCATATAAAGTATCTCAGGCCCTCAGCCTCATATCACTCGGTCTCACATCACTCAAGCCACCGCGTGGCATAAATAGTAACTCAGGCCCTCGGCCTCATATCACTCAGCATATCCTCACATATGGCCCTCGGCCTCACTCAGTCCGAAAATCATTATAAGCCCCTTGGGCATTAGTAAAACAGTAGTTCTCATCCCAAAACATAATGTAGAAATATCATTTAAGTTTCAAATCTGAGTAAAAGTGGCTGAGCTTGTAAAATAGTAGATATCAACAGGACTGAGTTCAAATAATAAGTCAAGCAGTGAGGAAACAGTGATAAAAATCCCCGAAGGGTTCAAATAGTTAGCACAAAGCCCAAATATGGCAATCAGCCCAAATCATGATGATAACAAATGAATTTCAGTCAAATATTCGGTAAAATCATCAATCGGGATGGACCAAGTCACAATCCCCAATAGTGAAAGACTCCACGCTCATCATCCAGCGCGTATCTTGCCTCAATATAGCACTACGATGTGCAATCCGGGGTTTCAAACCCTCAGGACATCATTTACAACCTTACTCACCTCGAGCTGGCTAAATCTTTAGCTCGCAACGCCTTTGCCCCTTGAATTGGCCTCCATGCGCTTCGAATCTATCCAAAATCAGAACGAATAATTCACAATATGCTAAGGGAACAAATCCCAAGCGAAAACATTCAAAAAATATCAAAAATCCCAAAATTAGCAAAACCCGAGCCTCGGGCCCACATCTCGGAATCGGGTAAAATTTACATTTTCAGAATCCTCATACCATCACGAGTCTAACCATACCAAAATTATCCAATTCTGATACCATTTGGTCCTTCAAATCATCATTTTATATTTTTGAAAGGTTTCCCTATTTTCTTCTCAAATTCCATCACAAATCACGAATTAAATAATGAATTCAGTGATAAATTCATGTATTCTAGCCAAATCTGAGTTAAAATCACTTACCCCAATGAATTTCTTGAAAAACCTTCGAAACATTGCCTAAATCCGAGCACTCTAGGTCAAAATATTAAATAAAACCCAAAACCTCGTATTTATAGGTACCCCTCAGATTCCAGCTTCGCGGGCCGCACCAAATCGACCGCGGTCCGCACAAAAACAACCGCGGCAGCACAGGCCTTCCTCTGCAGTGACATGCTTTATTATTTTGGCCATAACGTTTTCTACAGATGTCCGAATTGCAATATCCTTACCTTTCTGGAAACTAAACACGAAGAGCTACAACTTTTTTTTGAATCACCTCAAAATTCCTTGTAGATAAAAAGATATGAGCTTTCGAAGTTGGACCAGCGGGAAGGTTCTTCACCGCGGCCGCGCCCGCTTTTGTGAGGTCTACACAGCACTCACCGCGGGCGGACTCATTTTTGTGCGGACCGCGTGGGTGAGTTCCGGGGCCTGCAACCCTCCTGGACCTGCTACAGCTATGAATTTCGGCCTAAAACATCCCGGGACCCCCGAAACTTCAAACTAATTGTACCAACACATCCCATGACATCGTTCAAACTTGTTCAACACTTCGGAATGCTTAAAACAACATCAAATCACCAATTTAACATAGGGTTCAAGCCTAAGAACTCCAAGAACTCTTAAATTATGCTTTTGATCAAAAGGTCTATCAAATCTCGTCCGAATGACCTAAAATTTTACACACACATCCCAAATGACACAACGAAGCTACTGCAACTCTCGAAATTCCATTCCGACCCCTATATCAAAATCTCACCTATCAACCGGAATTTGCCAAAATATCAATTTCGCCAATTCAAGCCTAAATCTTCTCTACAACTCCAAAACCCATTCCGATCGCGCTCCTAAGTCACAAATCACCTCCCGAAGCCAACCGAACCATAAGAACTCACTTCCAAGCCTTCTAACACATAAGTCAACATCTAACTTTTCCAACTTAAGCCTTCTTAAAAGAGACTAAGTGTCTCATTTATTACCAAATCCTCTCCGAACTCGAACTAATCAACCTGTTCACATAAAACACGGTTAACGAAGCGTAAAGAAGCTGAAATGGGGGAAATGGAGCGGTAACTCATGAGACAACTGGCCGGGTCGTCACATCCTCCCCAACTTAAACAAACCTTCGTCCTCGAACGAGTCAAGAAACATATCTGAAGCCTCAAATAGATGAGGATATCTGCTTCATATCTCCTGCTCGGTCTCCCAGGTAGCCTCCTCCACCGACCGACCTCTCCACTACACTTTCACTAAGTTATATCCTTTGACCTCAACTTCCGAACCTGGCGACCCAAAATAGCTACTGGCTCCACATCAAAGGTCAAATCATCATCCTACTGAACCGTGCTGAAGTCCAAAATATGAGACGGATCCCCAATATACTTCTGGAGCATAGAAACATGAAATACCAGATGCACACTTGACAGGCTGGGTGGCAAAGCAAGCTCATAAACCACCTCCTCAATCCTCCAAAGCACCTCAAAAGGCCCAATGAACCGCGGACTCAACTTGCTTTTCTTCCCAAACCTCATAAAACCCTTCATGGGTGAAACCTTCAGCAAGACCTTCTCACCAACAATATAGGACATATCTCGAACCTTCCGGCCCGTATAACTCTTCTGACGCGACTGCACTATACAAAGCCTCTCCTGAATCACCTTCACCTTCTATAAGGCATCCTGAACCAAATCTGTCCCCAATAGTCTAGCCTCGCCGGTCTTGAACCAACCAACTGGAGATATACACCGCCTCCCATTCAAAGCCTCATACAGAGCCATCTGAATACTCGACTGGTAGCTATTATTGTAAGCAAACTCTGCAAGCGGTAGAAACCCATCCCATAAACCTCCAAAGTCAATAACACAATCACACAACATGTCCTCCAATATCTGAATCGTACGCTCGGACTGTCCATCCGTCTGAGGATGAAAAGTTGTGCTCAACTCCACCTGAGTACCCAACTCTCGCTGAATAGATTTCCAAACCTAGGAAGTAAACTGAGTACGTCTATCTGAGATGATGAAGACCGGAACACCATGCAACCGAACAATCTCCCAGATATAAATCCCTGCCAACCGCTCTGAAGAATAGGTAGTACACATAGGGATGAAGTGCGCGGACTTGGTCAGCCGATCCACAATCACCCAAATAGCATCGAACTTCTTCAAAGTTCGAGGAAGACCATTCACAAAATCCATGGTGACTCTCTCCCACTTCCATTCGGGAATATCCATCTGCTGAAGCAAGCCACCCGATCTCTGATGCTCATATTTCACCTACTAACAATTGAGACACCGAGCTACAAATCCCACGATATCTTTCTTCATTCTTCTCCACCAATAGTGCCCAAATCCTGATACATCTTCGTGGCACCCGGATGGATAGAATACCGCGAGATATGGGCCTCTTCCCAAATCAACGCTCTAAGCCCATCCACATTGGGCACACAAATTCAGCCCTACATCCTCAACACATCATCATCATCGATGGTCACATCTCTGGCATCACCATGCTGAACTCTATCCTTAAGGACAAGCAAAGGCGGATCATCATACTGCCGCTCTTTGATGCGATCACATAAGGAAGACCGAGAAACCACACATGCCAACACCCGACTAGGCTCCGAAATATCCAATCTCATGAACCGATTGGCCAAGGCCTGAACATCAACTACAAGGGGTATCTCCCCAACTGGAATATATGCCAAACTCCCCTTGCTCACTGCCTTTCGACTCAACGCATCGGCCACCACATTGGCCTTTCCTGGATGGTACAATATAGTGATATCATAATACTTAAGCAACTCCAACCATCTCCGCTGCCTCAAATTAAGATCCTTTTTCTTGAACAAATGCTGAAGATTGCGATGATCAATGAACACCTCACAAGATACGCTATACAAGTAATGCCTCCAAATCTTCAATGCATGAACTATGGTAGCCAACTCCAAATCATGAACGGCGTAGTTCTTCTCATGGGGCTTCAACTGACGAGAAGCATAAGCAATAACTCTACCCTCATGCATCAAGACACAACCAATCCCAACTCTCGAAGCATCACAATACACAGTATATGAACCCGAAGCTGATGGCAAAACCAACACTTGAGCTGTGGTTAAGGTTGTCTTGAGCTTCTGAAATCCTTCTCACACTCGTCCGACCATACAAATGGAGCACCCTTCTGAGTCAACTTGGTTAAGGGCGATGCAATGGATGAAAATCCCTGAACAACCCGGCAATAATAGCCTGCTAACCCAAGAAAGCTACGAATCTCTGTGGCTGAGGACGGTCTAGGCCAACTCTAAACCGCCTCTATCTTCTTTGGGTCAACCTGAATACCCTCGCTAGACACCACGTATCCCAAGAAAGCCACTGTACTGAGGCCAAACTCACACTTGGAGAACTTTGCATAAAGCTTCTACTCCCTCAATCTCTGCAACACAACTCTCAAATGCTCTGTGTGCTCCTCCTAACTACGCGAGTACACCAGGATATCATCAATGAATACTATAACGAACGAATCAAGATAAGGTCGGAACACACTGTTCATCAAATGCATGAATGCTGCTGGGGAATTAGTTAGCCGAAAGACATAATACGAAACTCATAATGACCATATCTGGTCCTAAAAGCAGTCTCAAGAATATCTGAATCCCTGATCTTCAACTGGTGATAGCCCGAACAGAGATCAATCTTGGAGAACATTCTCGCTCCCTGAAGCTGATCAAATAAATCATCAATGCGAAGCAAAGGATACTTGTTCTTAATTGTTACTTTGTTCAATTGTCTATAATCAATGCACATTCTCATCGTGCCATCCTTCTTCTTCACAAACAAAACTGGTGCACCCCAAGGGGACACACTAGGTCGAATGAACCCCTTATCCAGGAGTTCCTAAAGCTGTTCTTTCAGTTCCTTCAACTCTGCTGGTGCCATACGATATGGAAAAATATAAATGGGCTGAGTGCCCGACTCCAGGTCAATACCAAAATCAATATCCCTGTCCGGTGGCATGCCCGACAGGTCTGCAGGAAACACATCGGGAAAATCCCTCACAATTGGGACCGAATCGATACTAGGAGTCTCAGCTCCAACATCCCTCACAAACGCTAGATATTAAAGACAACCCTACCCAACCATACGTTGGGCCTTCAAGAAAGATATCAATCTACTAGGAACATAATCAGTCACACCATGCCGCTCGATCTGCGGTACACTCGGCATAGCCAAAGTGACTATCTTAGCATGACAGTCTAGAATAGCACGACACGGAGATAGCCAATCCATGCCCAAAATGACATCAAAATCCACCATGCTCAATAGCAATAGGTCTAGTTGGGTCTCCAGACCCCTAATAGTCACCATACATGACCGGTACACACGGTCTACAATAATAGTATCGCCCACTGGGGTAGATACATGAACAGGTAAAGTAAGAAACGCACGGGGCGTACCCAAATAATGAGCAAAGTATGATGACACATAGGAAAAGGTGGAACCGGGATCAAATAATACAAAGGAATCTATGTGGTAGACTGAAACAATACCTGTAATGACAACATCCGAAGCAATGACGTCGGGTATGCCTGGGAGTGCATAAAAATGGGCCTGACCGCCCCCTTATTGACCTCCCCCTCTGGGGCGACCCCTAGTTGCCTGACCTCCACCCCTAGTTAGCTGGGCGGGTGGTGAAGTAACTGGAGAAGAAGTCGAGGGCTGACCCCTCTGCTGGGACGAACTACCAATACGACGAGGACATTGCCTCCGCACATGTCCAAACTCTCCACAGTCAAAACAACTCCCAGGTGCTAGAGAAGAGGAATGAAGGGAACCCCTCGCACTGGAGTGACCAGCTGATGCACTCGGTATAGAAGAACCTTGAGCTGATGGGGCACGAGATGAACTCTGTGCTGGAAGGGCACTGAGTAATGACTGGCCCCATTGAGATCCATGATGACCATGACCCGAAGATGCTCCATGATACTCTGGGCGGGCTGACTGAGCAGGCCTGAAAGAACGGCCTCTACCATGCTGAAACTGGCCCCTCAAAGAAGCACCACTATAACTGCCAGATCCTCGAGGCTTCCTGGCCTCCCTCTCCTCTCGATCCTGACGGCGAACCGTCTCAATCTCGCGAGCGATATCGACCACCTCCTCGAACGTAGCACACAACACCCTCTCTCGGGTCATAAGAATACAGAGGTGATAGTTAAGGCCATCAACAAATATCCTTATCCTCCCACGATCTATCGGAACCATCCAAATGGCATGACGAGCCAACTCAGAAAATCTCGATTCATACTGTGACACAGTCATATCCCCTTGTCGCAACCACTCAAACTGTCTACGTAGCTCCTCTCTACGGGACTGCGACACATACTTCTCCAAGAAGAGAGTGGAGAACTGCTGCCAAGTAAGAGGCGCTGCTCCAACCGGCCTACGCCTCTCATACGCCTCCCACCATGTGAAGGCAGCCCTAGTAAACTTAAAGGTGGTAAATACCACACCACTAGTCTCAAGAATCCCTGTTGTATGAAGCATTCGCTGACACTTATCAAGAAAACCCTGGGCATCCTCGTCCTCGGCACCACTGAATGACAGAGGCTGGAGTCTACCAAACCTCTCAAGACACCGCTGCTCATCATCCGGCATAACTGGCACAACAAACTCCTGAGCTGGTGCAACCGGCTGAGCTGGAGGTAACCCCGGTGTCTGTAGTCCCTGCACTACCTACTCAGGTGTGAGAGCAATAGGGGTCTAATTGCCTCCCCTGGCCTGTGAAGTAGCTGCTGCTGTAGTAAATGAAACTGCCTAAGCCAGGCCAGTGCAAACTGATAAGATCTATGCCAAGGCCTTTTGAAGACCCGGAACTATGATAGGCACAGCTGGTGCCTAAACTGTAGCTGCTAGAGCATCCATAGCTAAAGCCTGATCTGGAGCCGGGGTAGTTGGTGGATCAACAGGTGCTGCCCTTACTGCTCTGCCTCTGCCACGTCCACGACCGCGTCCACGGCCTCTGGTGGCCTCAGTGGGTGGCACCGGTGGTCGTCCACCTCGTCCGGTAGTGCGAGTCCTCGCCATCTGCGAGAGAATCGAATAACAGAAGTTTAGCATTCGGATCAACAAGTTTGAACGACAGGAGTTTCAAGAAAATGAAGTTTTTCCTAAAGGTTTTGCAGCCTCTCGAGGATAAATACCGACATCTTCGTACCGATCCTCGAGACTTTACTAAACCTGCTCATGACTCGTGAGACCTATGTAACCTAGGGTCTAATACCAACTTGTCACGACTCAACCCCTGAACGCGGTCGTGATGGCGCCTCTCGTGAAGACAAGGCCAGCCAGACCAAAACGGAACACCTCTTTTAAATAGTTAATCATCATAAATAGTAATAACATATAATATAATACTCATAAATTGCGTAATTTAACGACAATAACCGCAAGAACCATCCCGACACAGCCCAAACCGGGGTGTCACAAGTTATGAGTTACTACAAAATCTGCTATAGGTCTACAAAGTACGGAATCCGATACAACAGTCTGAAGAAAACATAAATGATAGGGGATAAGAGAGACAAGGGGCTGCAGACGTCAACAACTACCTCGTAACTCTAAATCACTACCTAGCCTAGACAGAATCAACGCTCAAGTGCGAACTCTGCTATGCCTGAATCTGCACACACGATGTAGGGAGTAATGTGAGTACTCCGACTCAGTGAGTAATAATTATAAATATTGGCTAAAGGTATGAAAACACGTAAAGGCACAAAGCAATTCCATATCAAGCAGTAGAAATCACTTCAAGCAGTAAATTAGTGAAGAAATCAAATGATATTCCTTTTAAAACAAGTAAAACCGGTAATTTAACAGGTAAATAACAAGTAGAAATCCGCCCCTCGGGCACAGTATCAATCGCTCATCATAGTATCAGCCCCTCGGGCTCACTCTAAGTACAGTATCAGCCCCTCGGGCTCAGTATCAATCAATCGGAACAGTATCAGCCCCTCGGGCTCACTTTTAGAATAGTATCAGCCCCTCGGGCTACCTCACAATCACTCATATCATCCCCTCGGGCATATCATCAATCACTTAGAACAATGGATACCCGCGCTTATTGTGGGTGTGCAGACTCCGGAGGGGCCCCTTACAGCCCAAGCACTATATCAAGCTACCTCGTGGCATCATCACTCAACATATCCTCACATCACTCAAGCCACCACGTGGCATATAAAGTATCTCAGGCCCTCGGCCTCATATCACTCAGCCTCACATCACTCAAGCCACCGCATGGCTTAAATAGTAACACAGGCCCCCGGCCTCATATCACTCAGCATATCCTCACATATGGCCCTCGGCCTTACTCAGTCCAAAAATCATCATAAGCCCCTTGGGCATTAGTAAAACTGTAGTTCTCAGTCCAAAACATAATGTAGAAATATCATTTAAGTTTCAAATCTGAGTAAAAGTGGCTGAGTTTGTAAAACAGTAGATATCAACAGGACGGAGTTCAAATAATAAGTCAAGCAGTAAGGAAATAGTGATAAGAATCCCCGAAGGGATCAAATAGTTGGCACGAAGCCCAAATATGGCAATCAGCCCAAATCATGATGATAACAAATGAATTTCAGTCAAATATTCGGTAAAATCATCAATCGGGATGGACCAAGTCGCAATCCCCAGTAGTGAAAGACCCCACGCTCATCATCCAGCGCGTATCTTGCATCAATATTGCACTACGATGTGCAATCCGGGGTTTCAAACCCTCAGAACATCATTTAAAACCATTACTCACCTCGAGCTGGCTAATTCTCTAGCTCGCGACGCCTTTGCCCCTCGAATTGACCTCCAAGCGCGTCGAATCTATCCAAAATCAGAACTAATACGTCACAATATGCTAAGGGAACAAAGCCCAAGAGAAAACATTCGAAAAATATCAAAAATCCCAAAATTAGCAAAACACGAGCTCTGGGCCCACATCTCGGAATCGGATAAAATTTACATTTTCAGAATCCTCATACCCTCACGAGTCTAACCATACCAAAATTATCCAATTCCAATACCATTTGGTCCTTCAAATCATCATTTTACATTTTTGAAAGGTTTCACAATTTTCTTCCAAAATTCCATCCCAAATCACGAATTAAATGATGAATTCAGTGATAGATTCATGTATTCTAGCCAAATCTGAGTTAAAATCACTTACGCCGATGAATTTCTTGAAAAACCTTCGAAAAATCGCCAAAATCCGTGCTCTCTAGGTTAAAATATTAAATAAAACCCAAAACCTCGTATTTATATGTACCCCTCAGATTCTAGCTACCGCAGGCCGCACCAAATCGACCGCGGTTCGCACAAGCCAGTGCGGTCCGCGCAAAAACAACCGCGGCCGCACAGGCCTTCCTCTGCAGTGATAGACTTTATTATTTTGGCCATACATTTTTCTACAGATCTCCAAATTGCAATATTTTTACCTTTCTGGAAACTAGACACGAAGGACTACAACTTTCATTTTCGAATCACCTCAAAATTCCTTGTAGATCAAAAGATATGAGCTTTAGAACGCCTACTGCGGCTGCGCCCGCTTTTGTGCGGTCCGCACAGCACTCACCGCGGGCGCACTCATTTTTGTGCGGACCGCGTGGGTGAGTTCCGGGGCCTACAACCCTCCTGGACCTGCTACAGCTATGATTTTTGGCCTAAAACATCCCGAAACCTACTCGGGACCCCAAAACTTCAAACTAATTGTACCAACACATCCCATGACATCGTTCAAACTTGTTCAACACTTCGGAATGCTTACAACAACATCAAATCACCAATTTAACATAGGGTTCAAGCCTAAGAACTCCAAAAACTCTTAAATTATGCTTTCGATCAAAAGGTCTATCAAATATCGTACGAATGACCTGAAATTTTACACACACATCCCAAATGACACAATGAAGCTACTGTGTCACGACCCAATTCCCGAACCTGGTCGTGATGGCGCCTCTCATGAAGACAAGGCCATCCATTCAACCCAATTCATCCTTTTAAGATAATTAATTAACACAATTATAGTATAAACATGGTTTAATAATATCCAATAGCGGAAAGTATAGATAAAATACGGAAATCCAACCCAACTCAGCCCTAACCGGGGTGTCACAAGTCATGAGCTACTACAGAGTTTACTAAAATTCTACAAAGTATGGAATTAGGAACAAAGTCTGAAGATATCATAAATAACAGAAGATAAGGGAGAAAACGGGTCTGCGAACGCCATGCAACTACCTCGATAACTCCGATGAAAACTGAACAGCAGAAAACTCGCTCTATGCCTCAGGAATACCTGTACCTGCACACATGGTGCAGGGAGTAATGTGAGTACTCCGACCCAGTGAGTAATAAATATAAATAATGACTGAAGGTAAGAAAACACGTTAAGGCACACAACATTCTATACAGAAGCAGTGAAATCATTTAAAATAACAATTCTATGAAACATCATGTGAAATTTCTTTTAAACCAGTAAAACAGGTAATTTGGCAGTAAAATGACGAGTAGAAATCTGCCCCTCGGGCTCAATATCAACATAACGAGTAGAAATTTGCCCCTCAGGCTCAGTATCAAAATAACAAGTAGAAATCTGCCCCTCGGGCTCAGTATCAAAATAATAATTAGAAATTTGCCCCTCGGGCTCAGTATTAAAATAATAAGTAGAAATCTGCCCCTCGGGCTCAGTATCAAAATAATAAGTAGAAATCTGCCCTCGGGCTCAGTATCTCAGAAGAGTATCAGCCCCTCAGGCTCAGAACAATATGAAGCAACAAGTCAATGAAATAAGAGCACATAATTATTATGGCAGATAATGCAGATAAGGAATAAATGCATGAGTGCAATGCAATGCATATGGCGGTACACTCTGGTACCCACTGCGGCGTGCAACCCGAGCCATCCATATTTATTTATAATCGATGGCGCTCACTGGGGGGGGGGTGTACAGACTCCGGAGGGGTTCCTACAGCCCAAGCACAATATCAAGGCATCTCGTGGCATCAAATTTAGGCCCTCGACCTAATATCAATATCAGTATAATCACCCAGGCTCTCGGCCTCAATATCAATGTAATCAACCAGGCTCTCGGCCTCAATATCAATGTAATCAACCAGGCTCTCGGCCTTAATATCAATGTAACACTGTTGTGGCGTGCAGCCCGATCCATGCTCAGTCCAGAAATCATCATAAGCCCCTTGGGCATTCGTAAAACAATAGTTCTCAGCCCGAAATATCATTTAAGTTTTCAAATCTTAGAAAGATGGCTGAGTTTGCAAAACAGTATTTAAAACCTTGGACTGAGATCAAATGATATACAAAATATGCGAAAACAGTGATATCAATCCCTGAATGATTCAAATAATTGGCAAGAAGCCCAAATGCAACAATCAAATCTAAGTAAGGATGATTCTCAATTTAGTTGAAGTAGAAAACATGGTAAAAACATCTCTCGGGGCGAACCAAGTCACAATCCCCAATGGTGCTCTACCCCACGCCCGTTATCCGGCATGCAAGTCACCTCAATATAGCGTTACGATGTGAAATTCCGGGGTTTCAAACCCTCAGGACATCATTTACATCAATTACTCACCTTAAGACGGCCAAAAGTCTAGCTCGCTATGCCCTTGCCTCTCGGATTGGCCTCTTCGTGCGTCGAATCTATCCAAAATCAGAACGAATATGTCACATTATGCTGTAGGAACAATACCCAATCGAAAATAACTGAAAAACATCAAAATCCCAAAATTTGGCAAAACGCGAGCCCCGGGACCACTTCTCGAAATTCAGAAAAATTAACATCAACGAATTCCTTATCTCGCCACGAGTCTATACATATAAAATTTACCAAAATCGGACATCAACTCGACCCTCAAATCTTCAAATCTTATTTTCAAATCCCTAGGCCTAAATCCCCAATTTACTCCTCAAAAACATGTAATCTAGTCGGATTATTCGATGATAATTTAATATTATGGAGTAGAAATGATCACAAGTGACTTACCTCAAGATTTCCTATGATTTCTTGCTCAAAAATCGCCCCAAGCCGTGTTCTTTCACAAGAAAAACGTGAAAATGAGCTAAAAAACAGAACAACACTAATAAAGCCCATTCTGGTCGCTAAAAGACCTTTCTGGTTGCTAAAGGTGCCAAATCTGGTCGCTAAAGGTGCACACCAGAACCTTCTGCACCAGCAATATTTATTTTAACTAAAAAGGCTCTAACTCCACCATACGAACTCTGAATTCGATGATTCTTGTTCCTATGAATCAAAAATAATGATACGAACATATTCCTTCAATCGAAACTCAATTCGGAGCTCGTTTGCTCAGTGCGATATCCATTTCGCTCATTAAACAATTAGCAGATGTTTCGCGTCAAAAACCCAATCGCGACTTGATGAAATTAGACCAAACTTTCCAGATCAGTCCTATAATTCATTATCAAAATTCCGGAAGTCTCGAAATCAAATTTCAATCTCTAGAACTAAAAGTGGATCTTTGGATCATTACGTGCTTATGCTCAAAACGACAAAAATCTTCCAAAAACTCTTCCAAAACTTATCCGAGCTCATGTGACCCCAACCAAACATGAAAACACACCCCATAACATCATTCAAACTTTTTCCAATCAACAAAACACCTCAAACAACATCAAAACTATCAATTCACATCGAATTCAAGCCTAAGTTTTCCAAAACCTTCCGAAACACGCATTTGATCAAAAACCCGACCAAATCACCTCCGAATGACATGAAATTTTGCACACACATCCCAAATCACATAATGAAGCTACAGAAACTCTCGGAATTCCATTCCGACCCTTGGATCAAAATCTTACCTATCAACCGGAAATCGCTAAAATACTACTTTCGCCAATTCAAGCCAAATTCCACACCGGACCTCCAAAACCATTTACGATCGTGCTCCTAAGTCATAAATCACCTAATGGAGCTAGAAAAATCATAAAAATTCTGATCCGAGATCATTTACACATAAGTCAACTCTTGGTCAAACCTTTCAAATTCAAACCTTTCAACTGAGACTATTCTTTCAAATTCAAAGCTTTCAACTGAGACTATTCTTTCAAATTCATTCCGATTTTTTTTTCCTGAAAACCAAAACCAACGATCTACATCAGTCATAATATATAACACGGGGCAAGTCATGCCCGAGAACTGGCGATCAAAGCACAAAAGCTCAAAACGACCGGTCGGGTCGTTACATCCTTCCCCAATTAAACACACGTTCATCCTCGAACGTTCCAGAGTTGTTCTAGAAGCTAACCAATAGCTGAATAACCTTACCAAACACATACCCGGGGGTGATCCCATGTCACCCTATCTCATATAGTTCTGATAGCACAATATAACTGAAATTTCACTACACAATCTCAGCCTATAACCTTAGAACCACATTTCCATTTCTGAAATCATACACAAGGTCAGAACCTCACATCTATATTCAGAATAAGCCCGAACCAGCTGTAATAACCGATACCTGCAACCTCAGGTGCAATTACATGATAGACCACACAACTCAAACGCTTGTAGTTATAACTTCTAATCACAACAGTTGCACACAACACCCGAATACCGATAGAAAAACTCTTATCAACTAAAGTGTCATCTCAACACTTTTACATACTGCCAATGCTAACTAAATCACGCGGTAAGCCATAACAATTTTCCATATCAACCATTCATGAAGTCACTTCTCCTTTGGCAAATGCTACATCAAATTTCTGAGCTGAAGCTCGATATTATCCTTCCAACATCCTGAAATCAAATCCGTTCGTATTCATTAATGATCCCACTGATCTCTTCTAATCCAACACATTATTTTGGTGACATGACACATCAATACAGGCCTAAGCCACCACTCGCACAATACGCGTGCCAATAAGCAACAGTTCGAGCATACTCAATTCATGAAAATGACTCAAACAAAAGAGCTGTACCTCAAGCTCACCAGTACCACCAAAACAAGGCTGAGAACCCGTCTCACATCATAGAAATATAACACACGAATCTAACCCGGAAGGTCATATCTCCACATAGCTTCGCTGCCATGCGCAACCCTATCCAGACACTAGTTCACATGAGACGCCCTAAGTCACCATGCTCAAAATCATCAACCAAGCGCAATTTGATATCTAGTACCACCAGTGAATCACCATACCCACGGAGAAGTACATAATACAATGCCATACCGGAAAACCTCACTATTGCGCCATCGGTTACCCCAAAAAGGGAGAATACCTTAAAGAAAAGAGCCACTTTGCAAGTTCCACAAGTACCACCCCAACGATATGCTATGGGCTCATCAATCACAGTAGAACCAAGATATATGAATAGAATAATAATAACCGGCTCTTCTATAGCTCACATTGACATCAACCTCACGAGCAACATAGCTGCCAATAACATAATCCACCTGGCACGGTCACAGACCTCCAGTCCAAGCATATCATATAGAAGCAATCCAACAAGTACACGTGTATATGCTAACTAAAACAAGATTCTCATTCTCCTTGACTGGAATAAATAACACTCTATATCGTGAGCATGAGAAAACTGCGTTGTCATAGCTCAAATTAGCAAGTTAACACAGAATTAGTAATTACCAAGTTTGTTCTGGAATTTAGCATCTTGGAAATCTCAAGTATAGTCCAGATAGTTCTTAACAGAGTTACGAATACGAGAAACATTATACCTTAGCCCAATATCCCACTCTAGGCATATCATAGCCTACGTATCTTCCGAGCATGAATATTAGCTCGGTGCTTGCACACAGGTTCAACCCTCACGTATATTCTCGCTCACAGTGCATAGTTATCACCATCAATTAGCTCAACTAGTGCATCCAAAGAGTTTAGATAAGATATTCACCTCAAACATGCCACAATCCCGAAATAGTATATTTTTGAGAATTCCCCGTCTCCAAATTCCTAGATTACATAAATCACCGTAACTGATCACAACCTCAGCACTCAATGACTGACACATCCCTCAAGTACGATCATTTCATGATAATTATTCTCAAAATTTTCCTACAATACATAGCAAGATCGAAATATTGGTAGTCGATCAACCAAGTGGGTGTTGAAATACCAATAGACATTTGTTGTTTAAAATATAGTGTGCACCCTTCTAAGGTCTTACCGAGCAGTTATAACATTCAACTAAATACCTGAAACTGACTATTCCATCCAGAACTCGTGACCTTCCCTTTAAGAATAAACTGCCACGTTGCACATGAAAATATTAATCATGTACCACACACCACGTCTATCATGCCATCTTGTTGCAAACAAAAAATCTCATTAGAAATTTCTGGGCTATAGGAAATTACATTCCGGTAGTTAGAAATCTTCTATTTGCTCTCATTTAGGAGGAGTTCGTAATATACAATATGTTCCACGCACCGGTAGAAGATATCCGGCTCGAACTATGGTAAACACCATCAAGAAAACTTTCAAATCTGCTCACACATACCCAAATTATCAAAATGGAATTCCTCTGGCTTGACCAGGCCATGTAGGTCACCAACCCAAAAATATTTCCATAAAACATCTGTAAAGAATCACAATATACGATATATGAATCTGAAGCTGATGGCAAAACCAACACTGGAGCTGTGATCAAAGCTGTCTTGAGCTTCTGAAAGCTCTTCTCACATTCGTCCAACCATACAAACGGTGCACCCTTCTGGGTCAACTTGGTCAAGGGCGATGCAATAGATGAAAAATCCCTCACAATTGGGATAGAATCGATACTAGTAGTCTCAGCTCCAACATCTAGCACAAACGCTAGATATGACAGACAACCCTTCCCAACTATACGCTGGGCTTTCAAGAAAGAAATTACTCTGCTAGGAACATAATCAGTCATACTACGCCACTCGATCTTCGGTACACCCAGCATAGCCAAAGTAATTGTCTTAGCATGACAGTCTAGAATAACATGACATGAAAATAACCAATCCATGCCTAATATAACATCAAAGTCCACCATGCTCAATAGCAATAGATCAACTCGGGTCTCCAGGCCCTCAATAATCACAACACATGACTGGTACACACGGTCCACAACAACAGTATCACCTACCGGGGTAGATACATGAACAGGTAAAGAAGGAAACTCTCGGGGCATACCCAAATAATGAGCAAAATATGAGGACACATAAGAATAGGTGGAACCGGGATCAAATAATACATAGGCATCTCTGTGGCAGACTGGACAATTCCTGTAATGACAACATCTAAACAGGCTCGTCCACCGCCTGATAGACCTTAATCCCCATAAGCAATAACCGACTCACCAACACGCCTCAAACTGGAACCAATATAGCACAGAATCATGCAATCAACTTATTTAATAGCAAACTCCCCAACATGGCTCAAAGACATAGATCAAAACGCACTCAATAAATCATAACACACATACTCTATTATTGTCATAATACCATAGTGAGATTGAACTCACTCCTTCATAAGCTTATGGAAACACAAATCATCTGGAATTTTAACTCTTCTGCAATTCTTGCATCCACTCACATAGCAGTTAAGCCCACTCTCTAGGCGACCAAATTTAGATTTCAATGCATATTCTTCACTTGTCAAATGAGATCTTCTAATAGACAGTATAAGAATCGCACCACCTTAGAACACTCCGCAGGAGATAACCCACCTGTTTCACTTCTAATTAATATTTTTGTATACCTTCTACCGTCATTTACATTACACACTCACTTAGTCTTCCTGAGTCTAAACTTATACCATAACATGAAATTTACTTCACTCCAAACAGGAGACATGAAAAGATTCTTCACGCGCCCATAACTCGGGGCTACACATCAAATCACAATGAAAATCAAACACTTAATAGTTCATCTATCATCCTGCCGCCCTTCCTCGTCACCTCCAAGTCATATAGATATATCTCGCAGTACTAACATACTCCTCACGTGGCTATCCAACCATCATTCCTACTAATAGGGACAATACCGGACATATAATTTCAAAACTCTTGCTCGCACAATCAGCACTTTGGTGCTCAAGCCATAGGCAAGGATCATGCCTCAAGTCCTCCAGACTGGCCTAACATCAAACTCACAGCGATTACGTCTTGCCCTTCGACCGGGGAATTACACGCCATTAAGGAACATCTAATACTGAGCGCTCGTTCACGCATATGAACACGTGGATGGAATTGTAAGAGTTACTTTTTTTTCCAGCTGAATTAAGGACGTACGATAAGAATTCAAGAATATGAAGTTTTCCTAAAGGTTCTGCAGCCTCTCGAGGATAAATACAGACGTCTCTGTACCGATCCACGAGACTCTACTAAACCTGCTCATAACTCACGAGACCTAGTAACCTAGGCTCTGATACCAACTTGTCACGACCCAATTCCCGAATCTGGTCGTGATGGCGCCTCTCATGAAGACAAGGCCAACCATTCAACCCAATTCATCCTTTTAAGACAATTAATTAACAAAATTATAGTATAAACAATGTTTAATAATATCCAATAGCGGAAAGTATAGATAAAATACTGAAATCCAACCCAACTCAGCCCTAACCGGGGTGTCACAAGTCATGAGCTACTATAGAGTTTACTAAAATTCTACAAAGTATGGAATTAGGAACAAAGTCTGAAGATATCATAAATAACAGAAGATAAGGGAGAAATCGGGTCTACGAACGCCATGCAGCTACCTCGATAACTCCGATGAAAACTGAACAGCAGAAAACTCGCTCTATGCCTCAGGAATACCTGTACCTGCACACATGGTGCAGGGAGTAATGTGAGTACTCCGACCCAGTGAGTAATAAATATAAATAATGACTGAAGGTAAGAAAACACGTTAAGGCACACAACATTCTATACAGAAGTAGTGAAATCATTTAAAATAACAATTCAGTGAATCATCATGTGAAATTTCTTTTAAACCAACAAAACAGGTAATTTGGCAGTAAAATGACGACTAGAAATCTGCCCCTCGGGCTCAATATCAAAACAACAAGTAGAAATCTGCCCCTCGGGTTAAGTATCAAAATAACAAGTAGAAATCTTCCCCTCGGGCTCAGTATCAAAATATTAATTAGAAATCTTCCCCTCGGGCTCAGTATCAAAATAATAAGTAGAAATCTGCCCCTAGGGCTCAGTATCAAAATAATAAGTAAAAATCTGCCCCTCGAGCTCAGTATCTCAGAACAGTATCAGCCCTTCAAACTCAGAACAGTATGAAGCAACCAGTCAATGAAATAAGAGTACATAATTATTATGGCAGATAATGCAGATAAGGAATAAATGCATGAGTGCAATGCAATGCATATGACAGTACACTCTGGTACCCACTACGACGTGCAGCCCGAGCCATCCATATTTATTTATCGTCGATGGCGCTCACTGGGAGTGTGTACAGACTCCAGAGGGGCGCCTACAACCCAAGCGCAATATCAAGCCATCTTGTGGCATCAAATCTAGGCCCTTGGCCTCATATCAATATTCGTATAATCACCCAGGCTCTCGGCCTCAATATCAATGTAATCAACTAGGCTCTCGGCCTCAATATCAATGTAATCAACAAGGCTCTCGGACTCAATATCAATGTAACACTGTTGCGGCATGCAGCCCGATCCATGCTCAGTCCAGAAATCATCATAAGCCCCTTGGGCATTCGTAACACAATAGTTCTCAGCCCGAAATATCATTTAAGTTTTCAAATATTAGAAAGATGGCTGAGTTTGCAAAACAGTATTTAAAACCTTGGACTGAGATCAAATGATATGCAAAATATGCGAAAACAGTGATATCAATCCCTGAAGGATTCAAATAATTGGCAAGAAGCCAAAATGTAACAATCAAATCTAAGTAAGGATGATTCTCAATTTAGTTCAATTAGAAAACACGGTAAAAACATCTCTCGGGACGGACCAAGTCATAATCCCCAATGGTGCTCTACCCCACGACCGTTATCCGGCATGCAAGTCACCTTAATATAACATTACGATGTGAAATTTCGGGGTTTCAAACTCTCAGGACATCATTTACATCAATTACTCACCTCAAGACGGCCAAAAGTCTAGCTCGCTATGCCCTTGCCTCTCGAATTGGCCTCTTCGTGCGTTGAATCTATCCAAAATCAGAACGAATATGTCACATTATGTTGTAGGAACAATACCCATTCGAAAATAACTGAAAAACATCAAAATCCAAAAATTTGGCAAAACTCGAGCCCCGGGCCCACTTCTCGAAATTCAGAAAAATTAACATCAATGGATTCCTTATCTCGCCACGAGTCTATACATATAAAATTTACCAAAATCGGACATCAACTCGACCCTCAAATCTTCAAATCTTATTTAAAATCTCTAGGACTAAATCCCCAATTTACTCCTCAAAAACATGTAATCTAGTCGGATTATTCGATGATAATTCAATATTATGGAGTAGAAATGATCACAAGTGACTTACCTCAAGATTTCCCATGATTTCTTGCTCAAAAATTGCCCAAGCCGTGTTCTTTCACAAGAAAAACGTGAAAATGAGCTATAAAAACAGAACAACACTAATAAAGCTCATTCTGGTCGCTAAAAGACCTTTCCGGTCGCTAAAGATGCCAAATCTGGTCGCTAAAGGTGCACACCAGAACTTTCTGCACCAGCAATACTTATTTTCACTAAAAAGGCTCTAACTCCACCATACGAACTCTGAATTCGATGATTCTTGTTCCTATGAGTCACAAATAATGATACGAACATAGTCCTTCAATCGAAACTCAATTCGGAGCTCGTTTGCTCAGTGTGATATCCATTTCGCTCGTTAAACAATTAACAGATGTTTCGCGTCAAAAACTCAATCGCGACTTGATGAAATTAGACCAAACTTTCCAGATCAGTCCTATAATTCATTATCAAAATTCTGGAAGTCTCGAAATTAAATTTCAATCTCTAGAACTAAAAATGAACCTTTGGATCATTACGTGCTTATGCTCAAAACGACAAAAATCTTACAAAAACTCTTCCAAAACTTATCCGAGCCTCATGTGACCCCGACCAAACATGCCAACACACCCCATAACATTATTCAAAACTTTTTTCAATCAACAAAAAACAACATCAAAACCATCAATTCACATCGAATTCAAGCCTAAGTTTTCCAAAAACTTCCGAAACACGCATTTGATAAAAAACCCGACCAAATCACCTCTGAATGACACGAAATTTTGCACACACATCCCAAATCACATAATGAAGCTACAGAAACTCTCGGAATTCCATTCCGACCCTTGGATCAAAATCTCACCTATCAACGGAAATCGCTAAAATACTACTTTCGCCAATTCAAGCCAAATTCCACACCGGACCTCCAAAAGCAATTACGATTGTGCTCCTAAGTCATAAATCACCTAATGGAGCTAGACAAATCATAAAAATTCCAATCCGAGATCATTTACACATAAGTCAACTCTTGGTCAAACCCTTCAAATTCAAAGCTTTCAACTGAGACTATTCTTTCAAATTCATTCCGATTTTTTTTTCCTGAAAACCAAAACCAATGATCTACATCAGTCATAATACATAACACGGGGCAAGTCATGCCCGAGAGCTGGCGATCAAAGCGCAAAAGCTCAAAATGACTAGTCGGGTCGTTACATACTGCAAACTCAAAATTACATTCCGACCCCTATATCAAAATCTCGCCTATCAACCGGAATTTCCCAAAATATCAATTTTGCCAATTCAAGCCTAAATCTTCTCTAAAACTCTAAAACCCATTCCGATCGCGCTCCTAAGTCACAAATCAACTCCCGAAGCTAACCGAACCATAAGAACTCACTTACGAGCCTTTTAACACATAAGTCAACATTCGGGTGACTTTTCCAACTTAAGCCTTCTTAAAAGAGACTAAGTGTCTCATTTCTTACCAAACTGTCTCCAAACTCGAACTAATCAACCCGATTACATAAAACATGGATAACGAAGCGTAAAGAAGCTGAAATGGGAGAAACGGAGCGGTAACTCATGAGACGACTGGTCGGGTCGTCACATTAACCTAGAACTTTGTTTTATTTGTCATTACTTTTTTCGAGTGATTATTTGTCTTCTTTTCTTATAATGATCTTTAATCCAGTATATATTACTTGAGTTGTGTTTGATTTCAGTATATTTTACGGGATGCCTGCCTTGTGTAAGCTTTGTCTCCAGTACATTATACTGGATGAGTTCTGTTTAACCTAGAACCTTGTTTTATTTGTCATTATTTTTTTGAGTGATTATTTGTCTTCTTTTCTTATTATGATCTTTAATCCAATATATAATACTTGAGTTGTGTTTGATTTCAGTATATTTTAATGGAAGTCTGTCGTCTTTAAGCTTGTTGTCTAGTATGTTATTAGTATTCAGCTTGTCATATAGTATAACTGAAAGTTATTTACTTTTCAATCTAATAGGTTTGTTTACATGTTTTTTATGTATGAGGCGTCAATTTTTAGGTGGAAGTATTGTAGACCACTTATTGTTGTTTATGGAACATTTCTAAAAATAAATATAGAGGTGTTTTGTTAGTGGCTGTTACAAAAGATGCAAATAACTAGATTTTCCTTATAGTATTTGGGGTAGCGGATTCAGAGAATAACAAATCATATGAATGGTATTTCAGAGAATTAACAAAAGCAATTGGGATTCGTAAGATTTAATGTTTTTTTAGATCGACACAAGGCCATTGCAAATAGAATTGCAAAAGTTTTCCCTGAGTGCTACCATGGTATTTGCATATATCATTTAGAAAAGAATCTAAAGCAAAAAAGAGTGAGAAACACTGTACTAAACCTTTTTCAAAGTGCTGCAAGAGTATACCTGCAATTAGAATTTGATGACTTCATGTGCCAAATAGCTGCTGTTGATAAGAAAACATTCAATTATTTGATAGAGGAACCACCAGGAAGGTGGGATTGTTCACATTGTCCGAGACAACGATATGATATGTTAACAACAAATATTGTTGAGTCAATGAAAAATGTTTTGAGACGTGCAAAAGAATTGCCACTTTTAACAATGATGGATTTCATACAAGAAAAGTTGCAAAGCTGGTTCTATGAAAGAAGGACAACTGCAGAAGGAATATTCCATAAGATATCAAATTGGGCAGAAGCAACATTGGAAGCAAAAATTAAACCTGTTTTTACATTTAGAGTATTGCCCATTGATCGACTCAAATTCAATGTCAAAGAAGGGGGTATTGAATTTATTGTTGATCTAGACAAAAGAACATGTGATTGTTGTGAATTTTAGCTAGATAAAATATTCTGTGATCATGCAATTGCTGCAATTGACAGTATATATCAAAAGAAATCGGCCTTTTGCTCAGCCTATTATTCAAGGGACTTTTGGTTGAAAACATATGAAGGACAAGTAAATTTTGTAGGTGATTCAACAACATGGGTTATACCAGACACTATTAAATCTGAAATCACTAAGCCTCCAGATGCAAAAGTAATGTTAGGAAGAAGACAGAAGAATCGACATGTTTCCGGTACAGAATTCAAGAAGGAACCAAGATGTGGTCGTTGCAAACAATATGGGCATAACAGAATAAATTGCACAAATTATGCTGTAGTTCATTCATATGCAAGAAAATACAGGGAAAAATATGATTGATTATATACAATAAGGTTGCATTGGCTGATATAAAAAAATGATTGTAATCCTGAATAATTTGTTCAGTATTCTTGTTTTTCAAAATATTATTACTGTCTATTTTTTTTTTGTTTCTTGATTTGCTGCTAAAAAAAAATCTGCATTGTAGACATTCAGTAGAAAATACTAGAGATTATACTTTCAAGTGAATCTGGTTTGTGAACTTCCAGTATAAAATACTGGACATTATAATTTCAGAACATATAGCTCCAGCAAAATATACAGGAACAAAATTTTAAATTATTTAATTCCTGTAAGTTTTTCTAGTTACAAATTTTGCACTATTTTACACTTCTCCATTATAATATACTGGCTTATATCCCTTCTTAAGTAGCATTTCCAGCATATTTTATAGGGAGTAACCAAAATTGGTCAAGTTTAGAGTAAAAAATTCTGGATTTTTCAAGTCCAGTATTAAATACGGGACATAGTGGTTTAACAATATATAACTCCAATGTCATATACAGGAAATAAAAGATTAAATTATTTAATTCTAGTAAATTGTACTAGATACCAAGTTTCCACTATTTTCCACTTCTCCATTATAATATACTGGATTATATCCCTTCATAAGTAGCATTTCCAGCATATTTTATAGGGAGTAACCAAAATTGGACGAACTTAGAATAAAAGAATCTGGATTATTTAAGTCCAGTATTAAATACGGGATATCATGTTTTAACAATATATAACTCTAGTGTAATATACAGGAAAGAAAATATTTAATTATTTAATTCAAGTAAATTGTTCTAGATACCAAGTTTCTAATATTTTCCAATTTTCCATTATAGTATACTGGCTTATATCCCTTCATAAGTAGCATTTCCACCATATTTTATAGGGAGTAACCAAAATTGGTCAAAGTTAGCGTACAAAATTCTGGATTTTTCAAGTCCAGTATTAAATACGGGACATAATGGTTTAACAATATATAACTGTAGTGTCATATATAGGAAATAAAAGATTAAATTATTAATTCCAATAAATTGTACTATATACCAAGTTTCCACTATTTTTCACTTCTCCATTATAATATACTGGCTTATATCCCTTTATAAGTATCATTTCCGGCATATTTTATAGGGAGTAACCGAAATTGGACGAATTTAGGATAAAAGAATCTGGATTATTCATGTCCAGTATTAAATACGGGATATCATGTTTTAACAATATATAACTCTAGTGTAATATACAGGAAATAAAATATTTAATTATTTAATTCCAGTAAATTGTTCTAGATACCAAGTTTCCAATATTTTCCAATATAATATACTAGCTTATATACCTTCATAAGTAGCATTTCCAGTATATTTTATAAGGGGTAACCAAAATTGGTCAATAATAATATACTGGCCTATATGTCTTAATAAGTAGTTTTTCCAGCATAATTTACAGGAAAAAAAACAAAATAAGAACTCCAACAAGAGTTGCATCAGCAAAAATTATTAAATCTAACATATTATACTTAAAAACACACCATCAAAATTATAATATTTAATCCTTACAACTTTCTTTCAATTAATAAACTTCTCAAACTTAGGGTAAAAAAATTGGATTGTGCAGATCTTTTGTAGGAACATTATGGTTTCGCAGTATATACATCTAGTAAGATATACAGGAAATAAAAAATTTAATTATTTAATTCCACTAACATGTTCTTGATACCAATTTTGCACTATTTTCAATCTCTCTCCATTATAATATAGTTGGATATATAGCTGCCAATACTATATATGGTATTGTTTGATTTTTTCACATTTCTAACAGTAAAATCATAGTCATTATTTAGATTTTCCTTGAATTTAAAGAGATCAAAAGTAAGGTAGATAAAGACATTAACAAAAAGATATTATATTAATATAAACTAAAATTACATTGCCACCATTCAGATTCCAAGTACTTCCACAAAAACACAAAAAAAAAGCATAAAAATAAAAAACTAATCATGTCCTATATCATCAGAGTCAAACGAACTATCATCTATACTACTACCATTACCCCCATATCGGACAAAGCTCTCCAGCCTATCCAGCTTGTCCTTGAGTCTTCTTAAATCCCTTTCATACTTGTCCATGAACTCATCAAACTTGATCTCAAAAGCGTCGATGATATCTTCTTTGATTTGATCAACTATGGTTTTGATTACTGCATCCATTTTTCCTTCTTTTTTCTATTTTGTCTAATAAAACTAGATGATTTTGTGTGAACTAATCTGTAAACGATATGCTGCTTATATAGCGATTTTTTTAAAAAATTGTATATGAAAAGACAGAAGACAAATTGAACGTCAGGGGTAAAAATAAATATTCATGAATCACAATTTAATGAAAATAGTGTAAATGTAATTATTACTTTAACACAACTCCCAATATGAAATATAAATTAATTTTAGTGGTTAAAAATGCATCAAACATTGCACCTCATAAAGTAATTAAATGTAGACGAAATAATGAAATATTATAGTAAACTATATTAGATTTACTTGCATGTTATGTCATAAAAAAAAATATTTATGATATAATACAAAACAATGTGTATAATATTCCAGTAATTTATTTTTGATAAAACAATTTCGAATTCTCCAAATTTCTTATTATATATATACAACTCCAGTATAAGATACAGAAAAATTTCAAAAATTAGGCTCTAGTATAAATGCTCTAATTACTGTGATACAAGTCCCAACATATAATATAACTTGTTATTAAAAATTCATAAAAAACTGCACCCAATGGTTACTTAATGAAATTCATAGGTAATGATGAAATATTATAGCTAATAATGAAATATTATAGGCAAGTACACTAGAGTCAGTAGTATGTCACGTCATATAATAACGTCATATAATAGCTATTACTTGATAAAATACAAATTGTTGTAGTCTTATTTATATCACTTCATAATTAGAATTTTCAGAAACCAACCCATGAAACCAAACTTATTATGCATAAATCAATATACTTGCATATAATATAGCTCCAACATAATATAATTTATTGTACACATTTGGGTTAAAAATACTAGAGAAAATACTTGTATTTGATATAGCCACAGCATAATATACAGGAATTAAAATTACACAAACAAATGAATATTGAATATTAGACAAAATAAGTATAATCCTGTAAAATTATGATATCCAACTTATTATCCAAAATGTAATTATTAGTTTAACATAACTCCCAGCGCATAATATAATTTGTGGCTTAAAATGCATAAAAGACTGCAACCAATAGTCATGAAGTAATGACGAAATGATTAAATATTATAGGTAGCTATACTAGAGTGACTTGTATCATACGCCATAAAAATAGCTATAATACAAGTCACGTCCACTATTAAATACTGGACATTTTGGTTTAAAAATATATACGTCCAGTGTAATATACAGGAAACCAAATATTAAATTATTTAATTCCAGTAAATTGTTCTAGATACCAACTTTCCAATATTTTCAACTTCTCCGTTGTAATATACTGGCTTATATGTTTCACGACCCGAAATTTCCACCCTCGGGAATCGTGATGGCGCTTACTCGTAGAAGCTAGGCAAGCCACAAATCATAAATCCTAACTCTTTTATTTTAAATCCTTTTTATCAAGCATAACATCAAGCGTTAAATATTGAAATAACGGTGGGAATATGGAATTAAAGCGGAAGAATTAAATTAAATAAGCTGAACAATAATGCGAAATTCAACATATGTCTCTACCTAAAAACTGGTGTCACATCACTCACGAACTACTAAGAGTACTAAATACAACCGTTTGAAAGAAATATAACACTGTTTATCTCGAATACATGAGATAACAGAATGAAACATAAGATAGAGGAGATGCCGGGCCTGCGGACGCCTGCAAGGCTACCTCGATGTCTCGGTGGACTGAAGGCTGGCTTCCGAGCTACTACTGCTGTCCGATACTAGGACTTGTGCAAAAGAGCAGAGAGTGTAGTATCAGCACAACCGACCCCATGTCTGGTAAGTGTCTGGCCTAACCCCGGTGAGGTAGTGACAAGGCTAGGACCAGACTTCAGATAAACCGGTGCAGTTATATAATATATAGCGGAAAAGTAAATAAGTAATAAGCAATTAAAGCTGGGGAAGGGAAACATGCTTCGGGAGTAGCAGATAAAGCAGAATATCGAAGAACAATACGGAAACTACAATTTAACTGGTAACACGGATAAAGAGGAAAAAAAGACAACTTTCACTTTCAGTTTCATCTTGTTGCAAGCGTGCAACCTGATCCCATTTCTCATATCTCGTGGTAGGCATACCACCCGCTCCCATTTCATCATATCTTGTGGTAGGCGTACCACCCGCTCCCATTTCATCATATCTTGTGGTAGGCATACCACCCACTCCCATTTCATCATATTTTGTGGTAGGCATACCACTCGCTCCCATTTCATCATATCTTGTGGTAGACGTACCACCCGCTCCCATTTCATCAATAACTTGTGGTAGGCATACCACCTGCTCCCATTTCAATCCAACACAATATAACAATACAATCCCAGCAAGGGAACAAATAATATAATAACTTCCCGACAAGGGAACAAAACAATATAATAACTTCCTGGCAAGGGAACAAATAATATAATAACTACCCGGCAATGGAACAAAACAATATAATAGCTTCCCGGCAAAGGAACATGTGACGACCCAAAGGGTCATCACCTGTTTTCTTATCCATTATGTGCTTTTGAGGCCTTGAAAAACTCATCTAGAGTCGCCTCGATTTGCATGCGCAGTCCGGGCGTGTAGCTGGGAAGCTTAAATATGAAATTCTGTGAAAATGCTAAGTTTTGAGTTTAAAATGAATAAATTTAACTTCGGTCAATATTTTGGGTAAACGGACCCAGACCCGTGTTTTGAAGGTCCCGGAGGGTTTGTAAGAAAATATGGTACTCGGGCGTATGCCCGGAATCGAATTCCGAGGTCCCGAACCCGAGAAATGAATTTTTACGTAAAATTATTTTTCTAAAATTGTTAAGGAAAATTGAAATTAAATAGGATTAGAACGTGTTGGTATCGGGCCCGTATTTTGGTTTCGGCACCCGGTAAAGGTCTTATATATGATTTAAAATGTTTCTGTAAAGTTTGGTTAAAATCGGACATCTTTCGACGTATTTCAGACTTAAAGTTCTAAATTTGCAACTTAATGAAGTTTGAGGAAAAGCTCTTGATTTTAAGGATTGATTCGTTGTTTTGATGTTATTTTGGCGATTTGATCGCACAAGTAAGTTCATATGATGTTGTTGAGTTAGTCCATGTGTTTGGTTAGGAGCCCCGAGGGCTCGGGTGTGATTCAGATGTGTTTCAGGATGGTTTTAGCCTTAGAAATGTTACAGAAATAGCTGTTGTCTGTTGTCTAGTGATTTCTTCTATGTGATCGCATAAGAAGGGTCGCGATCTCATAGAGCAAACTTCGAGGGTTCACAAATCCTTCTATGCAATTGCATTCTCCTCTCCGCGATCGCGTTGTATAAAGTCCAGCTTTCATTTTTTCTTCTATGCGATCGCGTGTTATTGTCCGCGATCGCAGTGCTCAGAAACTCCACTCTATGTGATCGCAACCCTATGTACGTTATCGCAGTGCACAACAAACCTTACCCTATGCGATCACAATCTCTTTTCCGCGATCGCGATGAACAAATTCGCCTAGCTATTTTAATTCTTCAAAATAGAATGCAAACGGGATTTTCAAAACACTTCTCAAACTCTTTCTTCTCCAAAGTTCTAGGGCAACCATTGAAGCATCCTTTCACCATTAACTCTTGGGTTAGTAATTTTTAACTCGTTTTCTTCACTTTCCATCAACATCTATTGAATTCCTATGCCTAAAACATGTAATTAAGGGTAGAAATTGGGGATTTGGGTAGAGTTAGAGCTTTTTGATTTTTCTTGATTTAGACCTCGTTTTGGGGTCGAATTTGAAAACAAATTATATATTCGAACTCTTGGGTGAATGGGTGATTTGGTTTTAGTCTGAACCTCGTGTTTTGACCAAGCGGGCCCGGGGTCGATTTTTGGGATTTTGGGAAGAATGCTTGGAAAACTATAATTAGGCATTGGATTCGATTTGTTTAGCATGTATTGACGTTATGAAGTCATTTATATATAGATTTGATTGATTTGGAGCCGAATTCGAGAGGGAAAGTGGTAATTGAGGATTGAATTGGCCGTGGAAGTTTGAGGTAAGTGTTTGGTCTAACCTTTGCTTGAGGGATTGGGAGTTGAGTCTTATTTTCTACGTGCTAATTGTCGAGTATGACATATAGGCATGGTGACGAATATCTATACGTTGGTATCTAACATTACCGTGAGTCTTTATATTGCGGATATTCTGATTTTGTTGTATCTTTCATGCCTTAATGATGATTCCTATATGTTGTAAAAAGCATGTGAAAGAAATTGTGACCTTTGAACTTCGAGGAGCATTGGCTCGAGTTATAATATGAATTGTGAAAGTATATGAGATAATTGAACCCTTTGGAGCATTGGCTCAAGTGGTAAAGTGAGTTATAAAGTAAGAAGTGAAAGAAAGAGAAAGAGTTATTGAATTGTTCCCTTGCCGGAATGTTTGTTGTTTTGTTGATTATCTCCCTTGACGGGATGTTAAGATTTATTGATATTGTTCCCTTTCCGGGATTTAGCTGTTTAATTGTATTCCTTTGCCTGGATTTATACCATAATTTGTCTACTCCGTTGCCCCTTTGTTTGTGATTGTTGCTTGGGTGAGGAAGAGTGTTAAAGCACGAAGGGTGATGTCGTGCCGTACGATGTACTATTCCGTACCGATATCCATTGACTATATTGTGAGGAAAGAGAGTAAAAGCACGAAGGGTGATGTTGTGCCCATTATTATGATATGATCGATTTGGTGAGAACGAGAGTAAAATCACGAAGGGTGATGACGTGCATATTTTTTTATTATAAATATTGTTTGGGTGAGAATGAGAGTAAAAGCACGAAGGGTGATGTCGTGCAAGTTGTTGATTTCTGATTCTTGTTGTTATTCTGGCTTTGTTGTTTCTTTTCTTCATTGAGGTTTTCTATTTGGAACTGTTACCTCCCCGCATCATGTTTACCCTTCCCACATTGATTGGTTATTTCCTGTATTTCTTTTCCGCTGTATATATATATTTGAACTGCATAGATTTATTTGGTAGTCTGGTCCTAGCCTCGTCACTACTTCGTCGGGGTTAGGCTAGGCACTTACCAGTGCATGAGGTTGGTTGTGCTGGTACTACACTTTATGCTCTTTTGCACAGATCCAGGTAATAGACAGCAGCAGTAGCGCGGGAGCCAGCCTTCAGTCCACCGAGACACCGAGGTAGCCTTGTAGGCGTCCGCAGTCCCGACGTCTCCTCTATCTTATATTTCATTCTGTTATCTCATGTATCCGAGACAAACAGTTTTATATTTCTTTCAAACAGTTGTATTTAATACTCTTAGTAGTTCGTGAGTAATGCAGCACCAGTTCTTGGCTAGTGGCATATGTTAATTTTCACACTATTGTTCCGTTTCTTTAATTTAAGTCTTTCGCTTATTTATTTAATTCCGTTGTTTTCATGCTATCACCGATAATTGTTAAATGAAGTAATTTGTTAATGAAAAGGGTAGTTAAGGGTTAGCTTGCCTAACTCTCATTAGTAGGCGCCATCACGACTCCCGAGGGTGGGAAATCCGGGTCGTGATAAGTTGACATCAGAGCTCTAGGTTACATAGGTCTCACAACTCATGAACAAGCTTAGTAGAGTCTAAGGGATTGGTACGGAGATGTCTGTATCTATCCCTAACAGGCTACAGAGTTAGGAAATTTTCACATTTGATCTTTCTTGTCGTGCAAATTTGTTCCTCAAATGCTAATTGGATTTCTACTCTGTTCTTTCGCAGATGGCGAGAACACGCTCTTCCTCATCTACCGTTCAGCAGCCCGAGCCCCCAGCAGCAGCTCCCACTAGGGGCAGAGGGCGAGGCTGAGGCCGTGCTAGAGGCCGAGGTAGGGGCAGAGCTCAACCCCGAGCAGCAGCACCAGTGGCGGAGCCTCAGGTTGATTTTGAGGAGGAGGTTCCAACCCTAGCAGTTCCGGTGGGCCCAACTAAAGTCCTAGAGGGGTTCATTGCCACCCCAGTTCTTCAGGACTCTCTGGTCCGATTGGTGGGCCTCATGGAGAGTGTCACCCGAGCGGGTTTGCTTCCAGTAGCACTAACCACTTTTCAGGCTGGAGGAGGGGCTCAGACTCCTACTACGCGCACTCTGGAGCAGGTAGCTCCCCAGGTTCATGTCCCAGCAGTTCAGCCAGCTGTGGCAGTTCAACCAAGTGCAGTGGCTCAGACCGGCGGTGGAGCGGCTATGTTCACCGATGCTTTGTGGAGGCTGGATAGGTCACTAAGCTCTTCACTTCTACATTCAGCGGTGCATCTACTGAGGATCCCCAGGATTATCTGGATAGTTGTCACGAGGGTCTTCGGAAAATGGGGATCATTGAGACTAATGGAGTTGATTTTGATACCTTTCGTCCTTCTGGATATACCAAGACTTAGTGGAGGGATTATTGCTTAGCTAGACTAGCCAGGTCACCATATTTGACTTGGGAGCAGTTTACAGTGTTGTTTCTGGAGAAGTTTCTCCATGACTCAAAGAGAGGCCTTTCGGAGGTAGTTTGAGCGCCTGCAGCTGGGTTCCATGACGGTCACCCAATATGAGACCAGGTTAATTGATCTAGCTTGCCATGCCCTTGTCATACTTCCCATCGAGAGAGAGAGAGAGAGGGTGAGGAGGTTTATTGATGGTCTTATTCAGCCGATTCGTCTTCAGATGGCGAAGGAGGCCGGGAGTGAGATCGCTTTTCAGGAGGCGGCCAATGTGGCCCGCAGAGTTGAGATGGTTCTGTCACAGGGAGGAGGTCATGGGTCAGATAAGAGGCCCCGTCATTCAGGCAGATTCAGTGGTACCTCGTCTGAGGACAGAGATTCATATGGTAGAGGCCATCTTTCTAGACCTTTTCAGTCAGCTCTCCAGGTCTCCCATGGTACTTCAGGTGTCGTGGTTCTCAGACGTACTATCCTGATCAGCAGCCTTACAGCGCACCACCAGCTCTCATCAGTGCACTGCCGCTTCAGAGTTTCTGAGGTGGTCATTCAGGTCGACAAGGCCAGCAGTCTCAGCAGCAGAGAGCTTGTTACACTTGTGGTTATCTGCGTCACATTACCAGGTTCTGCCCTCGATCACCGAGTAGTTCTCAGCATCAGGGTTATCGTGCTATTGTACAGGTACCAGGTGTTCCACAGCCCACCCAGCTAGTTAGAGGTGGTGCTAGAGGTGGAGGTAGAGGTCCTAGAGGTGGAGCTCAGGCCACTAGAGGTGGAGTCCAGCCAGCAGCAGGCCTTCCCAGAGATGTGGTTCAGGGTGGTGGGGCCCAGCCCCGATGTTATGCTCTTCTAGCTAGGCCCAAGGCTGAGTCTTAAGATGCAGTCATTACAGGTACTATTCTGGTTTGTGATAGAGATACTTCAGTGCTATTTGATCCATGGTCCACGTATTCGTATGCGTGCTCTTATTTGGCACCGTACCTGGTTCTGCCTAGTGATTCACTGAGTTTTCCTATTTATGTGTCTACACCGATAGGTGATTCTATCGTGGTTGATCTAGTCCATCGTTCTTGTGTTGTGGTGATTGGGGGTCTTGAGACCCGTGTTGATTTGTTGCTTTTAGACATGGTCGACTTTGATGTTATATTGGGGATAGACTGGTTATCCCCGTACCATGCTATCTTAGATTGCCATGACAAGACTGTGACCTTAGCCTTACCGAAGTTGCCCCGTTTAGAGTGGAGAGACACTCCTGATCATTCTACCCGCAGTGTTATTTCATATGTGAAGGCTCGGCGTATAGTCGAGAAGGGGTGTTTGGCCTATTTGGCCTATTTGGCTTATGTTCGCGATTCCAGTTCTGAGGTCCCCTCTATTGATTCGGTGCCCGTGGTTTGTGAGTTTCCAGAGGTTTTCCCTTTAGACCTGCCGGGGATGCCACCCGACAGGGATATTGATATCTGCATTGATTTGGTGTCACGACCCAGACCCCGATCCGGTCGTGATGGTGCCTCTCGTGAAGACAAGGCCAGCCAACCAACCCATTTTGCCTTTTCAGAATAGTTAATATTAATAAACAGTTCTAGCATAATTAGATAACCACAGTTTAAACAAAAGTTTTCTTTATTAAGTGTGGAATACAACCCAAACACAATCCAAAGTGGGGTGTCACAAGTCACGAGCATCTATTAGAGTATAAATACAACTGCAAGGCCTGAAACATATAAAATAGGACTGGTAAACAAAAGGAAGAAATGCGGTGCTGCGAACGCTGGCAGTCACCTCATTAAACTCCAATAACTTAGCCTCCGACCAGCTCAAAACCCGCTACCGGGTGAACAAATACTTGCATCTGCACACGAGGTGTAGGGAGTAAAGTGAGTACTCCAACTCAGTGAGTAATAAAGGTAAATAATAACTGAGCAGTAAGAAATCACGAAAAGTGCATCAACATGCTGTATAGAGCAGTCTAAAACCCTTTGTATAAAAGCAGCAAAACTGTGAAATCCTTGGAAAAACATCTTAGCTCAGTTTAAACATCTTTTAAAAATGATTTTTTCAACGGTTACACAAATGAGTACAAAACAATAGTGCAGATAAGCACAGAAATCCGCCCCTCTGGCACAAAACTCAATTAACAGATAATGCCAGGCGATCAGATAGATATCACATGAAGTAGCGCAAACAACAGATAATGGAAGACAAATGAAATAGAGTAAACACATAGAACAGTGCCAGCACCGCTGCGGCATGCAGCCCGATCCATATATTTCGTCGACGACGCTCACTAGGGGTGTGCAGACTCCGGGAGGGGCCCCTTATGGACCAAGCACAATATCAAGCCATCTCTTGGCATCAAATCTAGGCCCTTGGCCTCATATCAATATCAGTATAACACTGTTGTGGCGCACAACCCGATCCCATAGTATCCTCACATCTGGCCCTTGGCCGTACTCAGTCCAGAAATCATATAAGGCCCTCGGGCATGAGTAAAACAGTAGTTCTCAGCCCAAAACATCATTTAATATATCATTTTAGTTTCAAAACTAAGTAAAAGTGGTTGAGTTGTAAAACAGTGGGAAACAGTACGACTTAGTTCAAGTAGTAGGTCAAAACAGTGAGAAAATAGTGATAAAAATCCCCGAATGGTTCAAATAGTTGGCTTGAAGCCCAAAGATGGCAATCAGTCCAAATAATGATGATAACAAATAAGTTTCAATCAAATATGCGGCAAAAACGTCAATCGGGACGGACCAAGTCACAATCCCCAATAGTAAACGTCCCCACGCTCATCATCAAGCGCGTGTCTCACCTCAATATAGCACTACGATGTGCGAATCCAGGATTTCAAATCCTCGGGATATCATTTACAATCATTACACACCTCGAACCGGCGAAATCTCTAGCTCGCGACGCCTTTGCCCCTCAAATCGGCCTCCACCCGCGTCGAATCTATCCAAAATCAGAACGAATGGATCACAATATGCTAAGGGAACAAAGCCCAAGCGAAAACAATCAATAACAGGCACAAATCCCGAAATTACCAAAACCCGAGCCCCGAACCCACTTCTGAAAACTTAGAAATTTTCACTTCTTTAGATTCCTTATCACCCCAGGAGTTCATACATATCGAAAATTCTCAAATCCGACCTCAGATGGTCACTCAAATTCTAAAAATTCACTCTCCAATTTCAAGCCCTAATTTCCCAACTCTCCCTCTAATTTCCACAAATTTTCATGATTAAGCAATGATATAATCACCATAAACACAAGGTATAAGGCTCAAGTAGCTTACCTCTGTGGATACACTTGATCCCCTCTTGAAATCACAGTTTGGAGCTCCAAAATCACACAAAAATGATGAACAAATGACTGAAAATCGCAAAAGGGCATTTTTATACGTTCTGCCCAGCTCTTTCGCATTTGCGCTTCCGCTTCTGCGGAAAACATCCACTTCTGCGGATTTCACTTATGACCCAGGACCCACATCTGCGGTCCAAACACGCACCTGCGGTACCGCATATGCGGTTCTTCCTCCGCTTCTGCAGAAATCACTTGCCAGCCAAAACTCGCATTTGCAATCCTTTCCCCGCATCTACTTCTTTGCAGAGGCGGTCCGCATAGACACATCTGCGGTCCACAAACAACAGATGCGGAAATACCAGAAGCAGCAAATCTAAAGCTGCAACACAAATTCCAATTTCTCCGATAACCACCCGAAATCACCCCGAGACCCCCGGGACCTCAACCAAAAGCACGAACATGACCCAATACCTTACTCAAACCTGTTCCAATCATCAAAACACTTCAAACAACATCAAATCCATCAATTCACATCGAATTCAAGCCTAAGTTTTCTAAAAACTTCCGAAATACGCTTTCGATCAAAAACCCAACCAAACCACGTCTGAATGACCTGAAATTTTGTACACACACCCCAAATGACAAAACGAAGCTACAACAACTCTTGGAACTCCATTCCGACCCTCGGATCAAAATTTCACCTATCGACCGGAAATCGCCAAAATACTAATTTCGCCAATTCAAGCCTAATTCTACACCGGACCTCCAAAACCAATTCCGACCATGCTCGTAAATCATAAATCACCCAACAAAGCTAACCAAATCATAAAAATTCCGATCCGAGTTCATATACAAATAAGTCAACTCTTGGTCAAACCTTTCAAATTCAAAGCTTTCAACTGAGACTATTCTTTCAAATTCATACCGATTTCCATGAAAACCAAAACCAACAATTTACATCAGTCATAATACATCACACGGGGCAAGTCATGCCCGAGAACTAGCGATCAAAGTGCAAAAGCTCAAAACGACAGGTCGGGTCGTTACATCCTCCCCCACTTAAACACACGTTCGTCCTCGAACGTATCCAGAGTTGTTCTAAAAGCCAACCCGTAGCTGAATAACTTTACCTTGCATATACCCGGGGGTGATCCCATGTCACCCTATCTCACATGGGTTCGATAACACAATATAACTGAAATTTCCACATTCCAACCTAGCCCATATGCCTTAGAACCACATTTCCACTTCTGAAATCATTCACAAGATCAGAATCTCACACCTATTTTTTAGAATAAGCCCGAATAAGCTGTAATCACCCACACTTGCGGTCTCCAGTGCAATCACATGATATACCACATAACTCAAACACTCGTAGCAATAACGTCTATTCATAGTAGCTACCCACAAAACCGAATACTGGTAGAAAAACCTCTTATCAACTAAAGTCTCACCCCAACACTTTCATATATTGCCAACGATAAATGAAACACGCAACAAACCATAACTATTTCTCAGGTTAGTTATTCATGAAGCCACTTCTCCTTTGGCAAATACCATAGAAAATTTTCGGAATCTCGATATTATCCTTCCAGCATACTGAAATCGAATCTGTTCGTATTCATTAATGATCCCAACGATCTTCTCTAATCCAACACACTACTCTAGCGACACGACCCATCAATACAGGCTTAGGCCACAACTTGGGCAGTACATGCACCAATAGGCAATAGTTTGAACATACTCAAATCGTGAAAATGACTTAAATGAAAGAGTTGTACCTCAAGCTCACCAGAACCACCATAACACAAGGCTGAGGACTCGTCTCACAACATAGAAATAGAACACATGAATCTAACCCAAAAGATCATACCTCCACATAATCTTCGTTGCGATGCACGACTCTATCCAAACATTGTTCCACATGAACCACCTCAAGCCACTATGCCTGAAATCGACAACCACGCACAATTTGATGTCTGGAACCAAAGCAATTCATTACACCTACGGTGAAATAAGTAACATAAACCATGCAAACCCGATAGGACATGACCGATACGCCACTCACCGAGCAACACCCAATTACTCTTCCCGCTCGACTTAGCCTATGAACCCCAATAGAACTGCACCATATGTGCCTATAACCAACAAATCATAACGTCTCGCAACACAGATGGCAACTCATACATCTCCCAGATCACTAGTAAGCTCAATAACAGTCGATTCAACCTGTCCCTCAACAATACAGTTTGGGGCCAATTAAGCCGACTCAGCTAGAACACGCATCCACATAGGCTTGCCAACAAACTCCTTATCAAGGAAGCCTGAAGCTGCTCCTTCCAATACTATAAATCCTGCCGGAGCCATACAATATGGTGCCCGACATCAATTCAATACCTAAATCAACAACCCTGCCCGGCGACATGCCCGATCACAAGAAATACATCTGGAGAGTCCGAAACAGAATCAGTGGTAAAATCTTTTGCACTGATATCCATCACGAAGGCTCAATTAAGAAAGTCAATCCTTCTCAGCTATTCGCTGGGTCTTTGAAATATTAACCGCTCTACTAGAACATAATCCGCCGTACCTCGCCACTCAACCCGTGGCATTTTCGGCATAGCCCATAGTGTAATAGTCAAGAATAACTCAACACTGAGACAACCGATTTGAACCCCAACATCACATCCAATATCTAACTTACCAACAAAGAAAAAAATCCACTCGAGCCTCCAAATCCCAATAGTCGCTAAAAAGTGCCGATACAAACGATCTACAACCACAACATAGCCTGAATATGAGAACTTCCATCTCCAAATCCACACGGCCCATGAATCACCATATCCGATCCCACTTTTCCCGTCCAAATACATGTTACGCCTCAAATACCCAATCATTCCATGATAGATACTCAAAACTTTCCCTGTGCCACCAAGCAAACTCGAATATCACCAGTCGATCTAACAAGAAAGTGCTGCAATACTACCGAAGTACCATCAGCTTAATCACATTGTCTTTTTTGAAACACATACCCTCGTCAAATCACCCCAATTAGCACTACCACTTCCTTAATCATCTGAAACTACCCGTGTTGCCTAAGAATTCATGACTTTCCATTCAGAACTGAACCGTAACCTTCCACACGCAATTGTCAATCCTCCACCACCTACCGCATATACCATACCATCTCAGGATAACATGAGAACTTCATCTTCCTTCCGATCCATAAACATATACGTACTCAATTGGTCAAGAACTTTCCATTGGTCCCAATGTAGAAGAAAAATCACTATACATCCCATGCTCCGCATGCCCATAGAAAATATACATCTCCAGCCATGGTAAAAACTATCAAGAACTCCCCGAGTTCCCCTTGCACAAATCAGACAAGTCAGGACTGAATCCTTCTAACTCGATCAAGCTAAGCAAGCCATCAAACCCTAAGAGCATCGCCGCTAAATACCTGAAAGAACTCACTACCTCGAACACACACAATGAATTAATCCTATCCTTACCATACCGGTTCGGTCTACTATCAAACTATTCTATCTATCTAAAATTCCTTTTGATTCATTTTCCACTTGATATTCTCTCTTGTAATAACACCACAATTCCTCAACCCAGGCTTACCACACGAGATCCAAGCACAAGACCACATTGTCTAAGACCTATATGCCGCTGAATACTCACTCAATTACTCCCAGAAACACCACATTCCAGAACACTTTACTCTGAGGAACTTCTTGCGAATCTAAATCCATTACCTTTGCTTTCCTGATACTGATACATAGAATCCCATAATTAACGTAGAAATAACACAAGTCTTGGCCTCTTCCAATGAAAACACATTTTCTAACTGCATATGCAACTTTAGAATACTCAATTGATGTATGCAGACTTTTTGAACACATTAAAATCATTCTCACAAGTGATTCACTCTTAATGAAACTGCAATTTACCTGACCCAACGAACAGAACCACCCGTGCCTCATTGGCACTCCGATACCGCAAAATGAAATCCTCATCCTAATACAACCAAGCAACTTCCTGCCCTATGCACTGAGCATTCTTTACCAACAACCACTAAAGGCATCCCGTGATTCTCATACCCTATGAAGCATAATATAACCTTTGTCAAAATTTTTCCTTTACTCAAGCCATCCTCGGTATCTATTTCCGCAAGCCATAACTGATTCGCCTGCACGCCTCCAACTGGAGCCAATGTAGCACCTAACCGTGCAATCAACTACTCACAGCACACTCCCCCACTTGGCTCGGAGCCATAGATCAAAATACTCTCAATAACTCATAACACTTATACTCTATTGATGCCACAATACCATAGTGATATTAAACTCAAATGTTTTATAAACTGGTGAAAACACAGCTCATCTAGAATTTTAACTCTTTTACAAATCTCGTAATTCACTCGCGCAACAGTCAAGCCTGCTCTCTAAAGCGACCCACATTCAAATTTCAACACTTATATTTCCCTGCTAAATGAGATATTCTAATGGACACATAAAGATCACACAACCACAAAATTCTTCGCAGGGGATAACCCACCTACTTTGCCTTCAATTAACATTTATGTATACCTTCCACCGTCACAAACCGTACGCAGTTACTTAGTCTTCTTGAGTCTGAACTCATACCGCAACATGAAATTTACTTCATTCTCAACTGGGAAACATTGAAAGATCCTTCATACGCCCATAACTCAGGGCTATACCTCGAATCAAGATGGAAATCAAGCAACTAATAGTTCTTTTATCCTCCAGCAGACCTTTCTTGTCACTTCCAAGTCATATAGATACATCTCGCAGTACTAACATACTCGTCACATAGTTACCCAACCATCACTCCCACTAATAAGGGCATTACCGAACATATAAGTTCAAAAACACTGCCTCACACAATTAGCACCTCGGTGCTCAAGCCATAGGCAAAGATCCGGCCGCAATTCCTCCAGACTGGCCCAACCTCAAACTCACAAAGATCACATCTTGCCTTATCGGGGAATCACAAGCCATCAAGGCACATCTGATACCGAGCACTCATGTGCGTATGAGAACGCGTGGAAGAAATTTCAAATGTTACTTTTCAAGCTGGATCAAGGACGCACGATAGGAATTCAAGAATGTGAAGTTTTTCCTAAAGTTTCTGCATCCTCTCGAGGATAAATACAGACGTCTCCATACTGATTCGCAAGACTCTACTAAACCTGGCCATGACTTGTGAGACCTATGTACCCTAGGCTCTGATACCAACTTGTCACGACCCAGACCCCGATCTGGTCGTGATGGCGCCTCTCGTGAATACAAGGCCAGCCAACCAACCCATTTTGCCTTTTCAGAATAGTTAATATTGATAAACAGTTCTAGCATAATTAAATAACCACAGTTTAAACAAAATTTTTCTTTATTAAGTACGGAATACAACCCAAACATAGCCCAAACTGGGGTGTCACAAGTCACGAGCATCTATTATAGTATAAATACAACTGCAAGGCCTGAAACATATAAAATAGGACTGGTAAACAAAAGGAATAAATGCGGTGTTGCGAATGGTGGCAGTCACCTTACTAAACTCCGATAACTTAGCCTCTGACCAGCTCAAAACCCGCTACCGGGTGAACGAATTCAAAGGTGCAAGGAGTAAAGTGAGTACTCCAACTCAGTGAGTAATAAAGGTAAACAATAACTGAGCAGTAAGAAATCACGAAAAGTGCATCAACATGCTGTATAGAGCAGTCTAAAACCCTTTGAATAAAAGTAGTGAAACTATGAAATCCTTGGAAAAACATCTTAGCGCAGTTTAAACCTCTTTTAAAAATGACTTTTTCAATGGTTACGCAAATGAGTACAAAACAATAGTGCAGATAAGCACGGAAATCCGCCCCTCAGACACAAAACTCAATTAACAGATAATGCCAGGCGATCAGATAGATATCACATGAAGTAGCACAAACAACAGATAATGACAGACAAATGAAATAAAGTAAACACATAGAATAGTGTCAGCACCGCTGCGGCGTGCAGCCCGATCCATATATTGTTGCAGCGTGAAGCCCGATCCATATATTTCGTCAATGGCACTCACTGGGGGGGTGCAGACTCCAGGAGTGTCCCCTTACGGCCCAAGCGCAATATCAAGCCATCTCGTGGCATCAAATCGAGGCCCTCGGCCTCATATCAATATCAGTATAACATTGCTACGGCGCGCAGCCCGATCCCATAGTATCCTCACATCTGTCCCTTGACCGTACTCATCCAGAAATCATATAAGCCCTTCGGTCATTAGTAAAACAGTAGTTCTCAGCCCAAAACATCATTTAATATATCATTTTAGGTTCAAAACCGAATAAAAGTGGCTGAGTTGTAAAACAGTGGACAACAGTATGACTGAGTTCAAGTAGTAGGTCAAAAAAGTGAGGAAATAGTGATAAAAATCCCCGGAGGGTTCAAATAGTTGGCTCGAAGCCCAAAGATGGCAATCAGTCCAAATAATGATGATAACAAATAAGTTTCAATCAAATACGCGGTAAAAGCGTCAATCGGGACGGACCAAGTCACAATCCCCAATAGTAAACGTCTCCACACTTATCATTAAGCGCATGTCTCACCTCAATATAGCACTACGATGTGCGAATCCGGGGTTTCAAACCCTCAGGATATCATTTACAATCATTACTCACCTCGAACCGGCGAAATCTATAGCTCGCGACGCCTTTGCCCCTCAAATCGGCCTCCACGCGCGTCGAATCTATCTAAAATCAGAACGAATACATCACAATATGCTAAAGGAACAAATCCCAAGTGAAAACAATCAATAACGGGCACAAATCCCGAAATTACCAAACCCCGAGCCCCAGACCCACTTCTCGAACCTCAGAAATTTTCACATCTTTAGATTCCTTATCACCCCACGAGTTTATACATATCGAAAGTTCTCAAATTCTAAAAATTCACTCTCCAATTTCAAGCCCTAATTTCCCAACTCTCCCTCTAATTTCCACAAATTTTCATGATTAAGCAATGACATAATCACCATAAACACAATGTATAAGGACCAAGTAGCTTACCTTTGCGGATACACTTGATCCCCTCTTGAAATCACAACTTGGAGCTTCAAAATCGCACAAAAATTATTAACAAATGACTGAAAGTCGCGAAAGGGCATTTTTATACCTTCTGCCCAGCTCTTTCACATCTGCGATACAAAAAACGCATATACGCTTCCGCTTCTGCGGAAAAACATCCACTTCTGCGGATTTCACTTATGATCCAGGACCCGCATCTAGGGTCCAAACACGCACCTGCGGTACCGCATATGCGGTTTCTCCTCCGATTATGCGGAAATCACTTGCCAGCCAAAACTCGCATGTGCGATCCTTTCCCCGCATATGCGTCTTCGCAGATACGGTCCGCATAGCCGCTTCTGCGGTCTCAGCCCATCTGACCCTTTTCCGCTTCTGCGATGAAACACCCGCATCGGCAGCGCCGCATCCATGGTCCACAAACAGCAGATGCGGAAATACCAGAAGCATTAAATCTAAAGCTGCAACACAAATTCCAATTTCTCCAATAACCACTCGAAATCACCCCGAGGCCCTCGGGACCTCAACCAAAAGCACGAACATGACCCAATACCTTATTCAAACCTGTTTCAATCATCAAAACACTTCAAACAACATCAAATCCATCAATTCATATCGAATTCAAACCTAAGTTTTCTAAAAACCTCCGAAATTCGCTTTCGATAAAAAACCCAACCAAACCACGTCCGAATGACCTAAAATTTTGCACACCCCCCCCCCAAATGACATAAAGAAGCTACAGCAACTCTCGGAACTCCATTCCGACCCTCGGATCAAAATCTCACCTATCGACCGGAAATCGTCAAAATACTAATTTCGCCAATTCAAGCCTAATTCTATACCGGACCTCCAAAACCAATTCCGACCATGCTCCTAAGTCATAAATCACCCAACAAAGCTAACCAAATAATAAAAATTCCGATCCGAGCTCATATACAAATAAGTCAACTCTTGGTCAAACCTTTCAAATTCAAAGCTTTCAACTGAGACTATTCTTTTAAATTCATACCGATTTCCGTGAAAATCAAAACCAACGATTTACATCAGTCATAATACATCACACGGGGAAAGTCATACCCGAGAACTAGCGATCAAAGTGCAAAAGCTCAAAACGACGGGTCAGATCGTTACACGCTGGCAGTCACCTCGCTAAACTCCGATAACTTAGCCTCCGATCAGCTCAAACCTGCTACCGGATGTATAAATACCTGCATCTGCACATGAGGTGCAGGGAGTAAAGTGAGTACTCCAACTCAGTAAGTAATAAAGGTAAATAACAACTGAGCAGTAAGAAATCACGTAAAGCAACCAACATGTTGTATAGAAGCAGTGTAAAACCCTTGAGAAAAGCAGTGAAGCTTTGAAATCTTTAGAAATATCTTAGCTCAGTTTAAACCTCTTTTTAAATTGACTTTGTCAACAATTACACAATCATTGCAAAACAGTTAGTGCTAATAAGCACAGAAAATCTGCCCCTCGGGCACAAATACCACAGTACAACAGGTAAAATGACAAGTAAGTATGAAAGATGAACATATAAAAGTTTGCCCCTCGGGCAATGTCTCAGAATAGTATCAGCCCCTCGGGTTCACCCTTAGAACACTCTCAGCCCCTCGGGCTCTCTCTCTCTCTCTCAAATCACTCTTAGAACAGTATCATATAGTAATCGTTGCGGCGTGCAGCCCGATCCATTTATCGCTGCGGCGTGCAGCCCGATCCATATATCGTCGATGACGCTAACTGTGGGTGTGCAGACTCCGGAGGGGCCCCTTACGACCCAAGTGCTATATCAAGCCACCTCGTGGCATCATCACTCGACACTAGGCCTCACATCACTCGGCACTCGGTCTCACATCACTCAAGCCACCCCGTGGCATATAAAGTATCTCAGGACCTCGGCCTCATATCATTCAGCATATCCTCACATATGGCCCTCAGCCTCACTCAGTCCGAAAATCATCACAAGCCTCTCGGGCATTTGTAAAACAGTAGTCCTCAGCCCAAAACATCATTTAAGTTTCAAATCGAAGTAAAAGTGGTTGAGTTTGTAAAACAGTAGATATCAATAGGACTGAGTTCAAGTAATGAATAAATATAGTGAGGAAATAGTGATAAAAATCCCCGAAGGGTTCAAATGATTGGCACGAAGCCCAAATATGACAATCAGCCCAAATCATGATAATAACAAATAAGTTTCAGTCAAATACGCGGTAAAATCATCAATCGGGACGGACCAAGTCACAATCCCCAGTAGTAAAAAGACCCCACGCTCATCATCCAACACATTTCTCACCTCAATATAGAACTATGATGTGCAATCCAGGGTTTCAAACCCTCAAAATATCATTTACATTCATTACTCACCTCTATCAGGTCCGAACTCTAGCCCGTGATGCCTTTGCCTCTCGAATCGGACTCCGGATGCTCCAAATCTAGCCGAAATCAGTACCAAACCATCAAAATGTGCTAAGAAAACAAAGCCCACTCGAAAATAATTAAATTACCACAAAATTTCCGAAATTTGTCAAACCCGACCCCCGGGACCACATCTCAACAAAATTCACAAAACTAGAATCCTTATACTCTCACGAGTCTAACCATACAAAAATTGTCCAATTCCGATACCATTTGGTCCTTTAAATCAACATTTTACATTTTTGAAAGATTTCACAATTTTCTTCCTAAATTCCATCCCAAATCACGAATTAAATGATGAATTCAATGACAGATTCATGTACTCTAGCCAAATCTGAGTTAGAATCACTTACCCCGATTAATTTCTTGAAAAACCTTCAAAAAATCGCCAAAATCCGAGCTTTCTAGGGAAAAATATCAAATAAAACCCAAAACCTAGTATTTATAGAGTAACCCCCCAGATTTCCACCTGCGCGGGCCGCACAAAATCGACCGCGGTCCGCACAAAAACGACTGCGGTCGCACAGGTTTTCTCTACAATGACAAGCTTTAGTATTTTGGCCATAACTTTCGCTACAGATGTCCAAATTGCGATATCTTTACCTTTATGGAAACTAAACATAAAGGGCTACAACTATTATATATAAATAATCTCAAAATTCCTTGTAGAGCAAAAGATATGAGCTTCCGAAGTAGGACCGGTGGAATGTTCTTCACCGCGACCGCACACCATTTTGTGCGGTCCGCACAGTTCACACCGCGGGCGCACTTCATTTTGTGCGGACCGCGCTGGTGAGTTCCGAGGCCTGCAACCCTTCTAGACCTGCTACAGCTAGGATTTTCGAACTAAAATATCCCGAACCTACCCGGAACCTACCCGGAACTCCCGGAACTTCAAACCAATTGTACTAACACATCCCATGACATTGTTCAAACTTGTTCAAAACTTCGGAACGCCGCAACAACATCAAATCACCAATTTAACATAGGATTCAAGCCTAATAACTCCAAGAACTCTTAAATTATACTTTTGATAAAAAAGTCTATCAAATATCGTCCGAATGATCTGAAACTTTGTACGCACATCCCAAATGACATAACGGAGCTACTGCAACTCTCAGAATTCTATTCCGACCCCTATATCAAAATCTCGCCTATCAACCGGAATTTGCCAAAATACTAACTTCGCCAATTCAAGCCTAATTCTTCTCTACAACTCCAAAACCCATTCCGATTGTGCTCCTAAGTCATAAATCACCTAACGAAGCTAACCAAATCGTAAAAATTCCGATCCGAGGTCATATACAAACAAGTCAAACCTTTCAAATTTTAAGCTCTCAACTAAGACTGTTCTTCCAAATTCATTCTGATTAATCTGAGACCCAACACCAATGATTTACATAAGTCATAATACATCATACGGGGAAAGTCATGCGCGAGAACTGGCGAGTAAAGTGCAAAAGCTCAAAACGACCGGTCGGGTCGTTACATCCTCCCCCACTTAAACACATGTTCATCCTCGAACGTACCTAGAGTTGTTCTAAAAGCCAACCAATCGCTGAATAACCTTACCATGCCTATACCCGGGGGTGATCCCACTTTACCCTATCTCTTATAGGTCCGATAACACATACAAACTGAAATTACACAACCTAATCTAGCAGATGAATCATAGAACAAGATTTTCACTTCTAAAACCATCAATACGATCTAAACCTCACATTCATACACTGAATAGGCCCGAACCAGCTGTAATAGCCCATGCCTGCAACCTCAGGTGCAATTATATGATATACCACATAACTCAAACACATGCAGCGATAACTTCCATTCACAACAGGTGTCCATAACAACCAAATACCGATAGAAAACCTCTTATCAGCTAAAGTCTCATTCCAACAATTTCATATACTGCTAACGATAAATGAAACACGCAGTAAACCATAACCATTTCTCAGATGAACTATTCATGAAGCCATTTATCCTCTGGCAATTATCAAAGCAAATTTTTAAGCCGAACCTCGATATTATCCTTCCAACATGCTGAAATCAAATTCGTTCGTATTCATTAATGATCCCAACGATCTCTTCTGACCCAACACACTACACTGGTGACATGATACATCAATACAGGCCTAAGCCACAACATGCATAAATACGTGCACCAATAAGCAACAGTCTGAACATACTCGAATTATGAAAATGACTCAAATGAAAGAGTTGTACCTCAAGCTCACCAGTACCATCACAACATAAGGCTGAGAACCCGCCTCACATTATAGAAAAAGAACACACGAATCTAACCCTCTAGGTGATATCTCCACATAGCTTCGCCGCAATGTGCGATCTTATCAAACGTTGCTCCGCATGAACACATCAAGTCACTATGCTCGAAAGCAACAACCACGCACAATTTGGCGTCTGGAACCAAAGCACATCATCATACCCACGATAAAACAAGTAACATATACCACGCAAACCCGATAGGACATAACCGATACGTCATTTACCGAGCAACACCCAATTACTCTTCCCGCTCGACTTCCACTATGAACCCCCAGTAGAATCGCACCATATGTGCCCATAACCAACAAATCATAATGTCTCGAAATACAATAAAAAGTAACTCATAGATCTCCCTAGATCACCGATAAGCTCAATAATGGTCGAATCAACCTATCCCTCAACAATACAATTCGGGCCAACCGAGCCGACTCAAGCTAGAACACACATCCATATTGGTCAGCCAACGAACTCCTTACCAAAGAAGCCTGAAGCTGCTCCTTCCACTACTATAACTCCTTGAGCCATACGATACGGTGCCCGACACCCAATCAATACTGAAATCAACAACCTCGATCGGCGACATGCCTGGACACAAGAAATACATCCTAAGAGTCTCTCACCACCGGAACTGAATCAATATGAGGAGCCTCAACACTGACATCCATCATGAAGGCCCAATTAAGAAAGACAAATCCTTCCCAGCCGTCCGCTCAGCCTTCAAAATATAAAGATCTCTTCAATAGGACATAATCTATCGAGCAACGCCGCTCAATCCGTGGCATTTTCCGGCATAGCCAACAGCGCCGCCTTAGCGCACTAGCCCAGAATAACCCAACACGAAGACAACTAGTCTAAATCCCAATACCATATCCAAAATCTAACATGCTAAGCAACAAAATATCCGCTCGGGTCTCCAATCCCCGATAGCCACCATATCGTGCCGAGACACACGATCCACAACCACAACATAGTCGGAACATGAGAACTCCCAATCTCCGACTCCATATACACGAATCATCATACTTGATCCCAATTTCGCCGTATGAAAGCATACCACACCTCAATTACCCCATCATTCCACATTAGATACTCTAAAATTTCCCTGTGCCACTAAGCAAACCTGAATATCACTAGTCAATCTAACAAGAAAGGTGCCACAATACTATCGAAGTGCCATCAACTTATTGACATTGCCCTTTTTCTGAAACATATACTCTCGTCAAATTATTCCCAAATTACAATACCATTTCCTTAATCATCTAAGGCTACCATTGCCTAAGAGTTTTATGAACTTCCTTCAGAACTGAACTGTAACCATACAAATGCAAATCTCAATCCTCACAACATACTGCATACCATACCGTCCTAGGTTAACGTGAGAACTTCAACTCCCTTCCGAGCCACAAACCACTACACACTCCACTAGTCAAGAAATTTTCATTGGTCCCATCTAGAAGAAAATCACTATACATTCCATGCTCTGCATGCCCAAAGAAAATATGCATCTCCAAACTGCAGTAGAAATCATCAAGGACTCTCCGAATTCCCTTTGCACAAATCAGACCGGCCAGGACTGAATCCTTTTAACTCGACCAAGCTAAGCAATTCATCATAACCTAAGAGCATTACTGCAAAATACCTATAAGAACTCATTACCTCGAATACACACAAAGAGTTAATCATATCCTTACCATACCGATTCGGTCTACTACCAAGCTATCTGGTCTATTCGAGTTTCCTTTTTGATTTATCTTCAACTTGATATTCCTTTTTGATATAGCACCACAATGCCTCAACCCATGCTTACCCCACGAGACCCAATCATAAAACCACACTGTCTGAGACCCATAAGCCGCTGAATACTCTCTCAAATATTCCCAAAACACCACATTCCAGAATACTTTACTCTGAAGAACTTCCTGCGAATCTAAATCCATTACCTTCAATTTCCTGATACTGATACATAGAATTCCACAATTACCATAGAAATACAACAAGTCTTGACCTCTTTCAATGAAAACTCAGTTTCTTCCCACATATGCAACTTTAGAACACTCAATTGATGTATGCATACTCTCGAACACCTTAGAGCCATTCTCGCAAGTCATTCACTCTTATTCAAATTGCAATTTGCCTGACCAAAAGAATCGACCAACCTGCACCTCATTGGCACTTCGACACCGCAGAATGTAACCTCATCTCAATACAACCAAGCAACTTCCTGCTCTATGCACCGAGCATTCTTTCCAACAATAACTCAAGACATCCTGTAATTTTCTTACTCTATGAAGCATAATATAACCTTTGTCAAAACATTTCCTTTACTCGAGCCATCCTAGGTCTCTATTTACGCAAGCCATAACTGATTCGCGCGCACGCCTCAAACTGGAACCAACATAGCACATAACCGTGCAATCAACTACTCACAGCAGACTCCCCCACTTGGCTCGGAGCCATATATCAAAATACACTCAATAACTCATAAAACTTATACCATATTGATGCCACAATACCATAGTGAGATTAGACAAATTCTTTATAAGCTTGTGAAAACACAAATCATCTAGTACTATAAATGTTCTGCAAATCTCGTATTCATCCCCACAACAGTTAAGCCCAATCTCTTAAGCGACCCGCGATTCAAATTTCAACACTTACATTCCCATTACACTTGAGAGCTTCTAACATAAACATAAGGATCACACCACTTCAGAACACTCCGCAGGAGATAGCCCACCTGCTTCGCCTCAATCTAACATTTCTGTATACCTTCCATCGTCATGCACATTACACAGTCACTTAATCTTCCTGAGTCTGAACCCATACTGCAACATGAAATTTACTTCACTCCAATTAGGAAACATGAAAAGATTCTTCACGCACCCATAACTCGGGGCTACACATCTAATCACAATGGAAATAAAATGCTTAACAATTCATCTATCATCCAGCAGACCTACCTCGTCACTTCCAAGTCATATAGATACCCCTTGCAGTACTAACATACTTATCACGTAGCTATCTAGCCGTCATTCCCACCAATAGGGACAATACCGAACATATAAGTTCAAGACACTTGCTCACATAATCAGCACCTCGGCGCTCAAGCCATAGGCAAAGATCCGACTTCAAGTCCTTCAGACTGGCCTAACATCAACTCACACAGATCACATCTTGCCCCTCGATCGGGGAATCACATGCCATAAAGTCACATCTAATACTGAGCGCTCATGCACGCATGCGAACGCGTGGAAGGAATTTCAAGAGTTACTTTTCAGGCTGAATCAAGGACGTACAATGACAATTCAAGAATGCGAAGTTTTCCTAAAGGTTCTGCAACCTCTCGAGGATAAATACAGGCATCTCCGTACCGATCCGCAAGACTCTACTAAACCTGCTCATGACTCGTGAGACCTATGTAACCTAGGCTCTGATACCAATTTGTCACGACCCAAACCCCAATCCGGTCGTGATGGAACCTCTCGTGAAGACAAGACCAGCCAACTAACCAATTTTGCCTCTTGAAAACAATTAAACAGTTCATAAACAGTTTAAATATAATTTAACGATAATAACTAGTAGAAGTACAACCCGACACAGCCCAAACTGGGGTGTCATAAGTTACGAGCATCTATTAGAGTATAATATAACTACAAGGCCTGAAATATACAAAATAGGACTGATAAACAAAGGAAGAAGTGCGGTGCTACGAACTGGCAGTCACCTCGCTAAACTCTGATAACTTAGCCTCCGATCAGCTCAAACCCGCTACCAGGTGTATAACTACCTGCATCTGCACATGAGGTGCAGAGAGTAAAGTGAATACTTCAACTCAGTAAGTAATAAAGGTAAATAACAACTGAGCAGTAAGAAATCACGTAAAGCAACCAACATGCTATATAGAAGCAGTGTAAAACCCTTGAGAAAAGCAATAAAGCTGTGAAATCTTTAGAAATATCTTAGCTCAGTTTAAACCTCTTTTGTAATTGACTTTTTCAATAGTTACATAGTGATTGCAAAATAGTTAGTACTGATAAGCATAGAAAATCTGCCTCTCGGGCCCAAATACCACAATATAACAGGTAAAATGACAAGTAAGTAAGAAAGATGAACACATTAAAGTTCGCCCCTCGGGCAATGTCTCAAAACAGTATCAGCCCCTCGGGCTCACTCTCAGAACACTCTCAGCCCCTCTGGCTCTCTCTCTCTCTCTCAAATCACTCTCAGAATAGCATCATATAGTAACCGCTGTGGCGTGCAGCCCGATCCATATATCGCTGCGGCGTGCAGCCCGATCCATAATTGTCGACGACACTCACTGTGGGTGTGCAGACTCCGGAGGGGCCCCTTACCGCCCAAGCACTATATCAAGCCACCTCGTGGCATCATCACTCGGCCCTCGGCCTCACATCACTCGGCACTCGGCCTCACATCACTCAAGTCACCCCGTGGCATATAAAGTATCTCAGGCCCTCGGCCTCATATCACTCAGCATATCCTCACATATGGCCCTCAACCTCACTCAGTCCGAAAATCATCACAAGCCTCTTGGGCATTTGTAAAACAGTAGTCCTCAGCCCAAAACATCATTTAGAAATATCATTTAAGTTTCAAATCTGAGTAAAAGTGGCTGAGTTTGTAAAACAGTAGATATCAATAGGACTGAGTTCAAGTAATGAGTCAAAACAGTGAGGAAATAGTGATAAAAACCCCCCGAAGAGTTCAAATGATTGGCACGAAGCACAAATATGGCAATCAGCCCAAATCATGATAATAACAAATAAGTTTCAGTCAAATACGCGGTAAAATCATCAATCGGGACGGACCAAGTCACAATCCCCATTAGTAAAAGACCCCACGCTCATCATCCAGCACGTGTCTCACCTCAATATAGCACTACAATGTGCAATCCGGGGTTTCAAACCCTCAGAATATTATTTACAATCATTACTCACCTCTATCCGGTCCAAACTCTAGCCCGCGATGCCTTTGCCTCTCGAATCGGCCTCGGGATGCTCCAAATCTAGCCGAAATCAGTACCAAACCATCAAAATGTGTTATGGGAACAAATCCCACTCGAAAATAATCAAATTACCACAAAATTCTCGAAATTGGTCAAACCCGACCCCCAGGCCCACATCTCGAAATTTGACAAAATTCACAAAACTAGAATCCTTATACTCTCACGAGTCTAACCATACAAAAATTATCCAATTCCGATACCATTTGGTTCTTCAAATCAACATTTTACATTTTTGAAAGATTTCACAATTTTCTTCCCAAATTCCATCCCAAATCACGAATTAAATGATGAATTCAATGATAGGGTCATGTACTCTAGCCAAATCTGAGTTAGAATCACTTACCCCGATGAATTTCTTGAAATACCTTCGAAAAATCGCCAAAATTCGAGCTCTCTAGAGCAAAATATCAAATAAAACCCAAAACCTCATATTTATAGAGTAACCCCCAGATTTCCACCTCCGCGGGCCGCACAAAATCGACCGCGGTCCGCACCAAACTAGTGCGGTACGCACAAAATCGACCGCGGCCGCACAGGTTTTCTCTGTAATGACATGCTTTAGTATTTGGGCCATAACCTTTGCTACAGATGTCCAAATTGTGATATCTTTATCTTTCTGGAGATTAGACACGAAGAGCTACAACTTTCATTTTGAATAATCTCAAAATACCTTGTAGATCAAAAGATATGAGCTTCCGAAGTAGGACCAATGGAATGTTCTTCACCGCGGCCGCACACCATTTTGTGCGGTCCGTACAGCACTCACTGCGGGCGCACTTCATTTTGTGCGGACCACGCTGGTGAGTTTCGAGGCCTGCAACCCTTCTGGACCTGCTACAACTATGATTTTTGGACTAAAATATCCCGGAACTCCGGAACTTCAAACCAATTGTACTAACACATCCCATGACATCATTCAAACTTGTTCAAAACTTCGGAATGCCCACAACTACATCAAATCACCAATTTAACATAGAATTCAAGCCTAATAACTCTAAGAACTCTTAAATTATACTTTCGATCAAAAAGTCTATCAAATCTCGTCCGAATGATCTGAAACTTTGCATGCACATCCCAAATGACATAACGGAGCTACTACAACTCCCAAAATTCCATTCCGACCCCTATATCAAAATCTCGCATATCAACCAGAATTTATCAAAATACTAACTTCGCCAATTCAAGCCTAATTCTTCTCTACAACTCCAAAACCCATTCCGATCGTGCTCCTAAGGCACAAATCACCTAACGGAGCTAACCAAATCATAAAAATTCCGATTCGAGATCATATACAAACAAGTCAAACATTTCAAAGTTTAAGCTCTCAACTGAGAATGTTCTTCCAAATTCATTCTGATTAACCTGAAACCCAACACCAACGATTTACATTAGTCATAATACACCATATAGGGCAAGTCATGCCCGAGAACTGGCAAGTAAAGTGCAAAAGCTCAAAATGACCGGTCGGGTCATTACAAGAAGGATTTCATTAGACCCGGCGTTTCGCCTTGGGGTGTGCCGATGTTGTTTATTAAGAAAAAGGATGGTTCGTTGAGAATGTGCATTGATTACCGGCAATTGAACAAGGTTACAATTAAGAATAAGTATCCATTGCCGAGGATTGATGATTTATTCGATCAGCTTCAGGGTGCCAAGTTATTTTCAAAGATAGACTTGAGATCTGGCTACCCTCAGTTGAGGATTAGGGCATCTGATGTCCCTAAGACAGCTTTACGCACTCGGTACGGACATTACGAGTTCTTGGTCATGTCATTTGGGTAAACAAATGCCCCAATAACTTATATGGATTTGATGAACCGAGTATTTAGGCCTTATTTGGACTCGTTCATGACAGTATTCAGTGATGATATTCTGATATATTCCCGCAGCCAGGAGGAGCACAAGCAACATCTCAGAGTGGTTCTTCAGACTCTAAAGGATAGTCAGCTATATGCAAAAAATTTGAAGTGTGAGTTTTGGTTGAGTTCAGTTGCATTCCTGGGTCATGTTGTATCGGCAAAGGGTATTCAAGTTGACCCGAAGAAGATTGAGGCAGTCAAGAACTGGCCTAGACCAGCATCAGCTACACAGATTCGAAGTTTCTTGGGATTGGTAGGCTACTATCGTCGGTTCGTGGAGGGGTTCTCATCAATCACAACCCCGATGACCAGGTTGACCCGGAAGGGTGCCCAATTTAGATGGTCAGACGAGTGTAAGGCGAGCTTTCAGAATCTTAAGACAGCTCTGACTGCGGCACCGGTGTTGGTTTTTCCCACAGGTTCAGGGCCTTATACAGTCTATTATGATGCTTCCCGTATTGGGCTTGGTGCATTGTTGATGCAGGATGGCAAGGTATTGCCTATTCTTCGAGGAAGTTGAAGATTCATGAGAAGAACTATCCAGTGCATGATTTGGAGTTGGCAGCTATTGTTCACGCATTGAAGATTTGGAGGCACTATCTGTATGGCGTGGCATGTGAGGTGTTCACTGATCACAAGAGTCTTCAGTACTTGTTCAAGCAAAAGGAGTTGAATTTGAGGCAAAGAAGGTGGTTGGATTTGTTGAAGGATTATGACATCACCATCTTATATCACCTGGGAAGACCAATGTGGTGGCCGATGCCTTGAGTAGGAAGTCAGCTAGTATGGGCAGTCTTGCTTATATTCCGTTCAGTCAGAGGCCGCTCGCTTTGGATGTTCAGGCCTTGGCCAATCGATTCGTGAGGTTGGATATTTCTGAGCCTAGTCGTGTATTAGCTTGCACGGTCGCTCGTTCTTCATTATTGGAGCGTATCCGTGATCGGCAGTTTGATGATCCCCATTTGTGTGTCCTTAGAGACACGGTGCAGCAAGGAGGGGCCAAGCAGGTTACATTAGATGCTGATGGAGTCTTGAGATTGTAGGGTCTAGTTTGTGTGCCCAATGTGGATGGTCTTCGAGAGTTGATTCTAGAGGAGGCCCATAATTCCCAGTATTATATTCATCTGGGCGCCGCGAAGATGTATTAGGATTTGCGGCAGCATTATTGGTGGCATAGAATGAAGAAGGAATTGTTGCATATATGGCTCATTGTTTGAATTGTCAGCAGGTTAAGTATGAGCATCAGAGACCTGGTGGATTGTTTCAGAGGATTGAGCTTCCCGAGTGGAAGTGGGAGAGGATTACTATGGACTTCGTTACTGGACTTCCACTGACTCGGAAGAAGTTCGACGCAGTTTGGGTCATTGTTGATAGGCTGACCAAGTCAGCGCATTTCATTCCTGTGGTAGTCTCCTATTCATCCGAGTGATTAGCTGAGATCTATATCCAGGAGATTGTTCGCCTTCATGGTGTGCCAGTATCTATCATTTCGGACCGAGGTATGCAGTTTACCTTGCATTTCTGGAGAGCAGTTCAGCGAGAGTTGGCCACTCAGGTTGAGTTGAGTACACCATTTCATCCCCAGACGGACAGCCAGTCCGAGCGAACTTTTCAGATATTGGAAGATATGCTCCGAGCTTATGTTATTGACTTTGGAGTTTCGCGGGATTAGTTCTTGCCTTTAGCAGAGTTTGCCTACAACAATATTTACCAGTCGAGTATCCAGATGGCTCCTTATTAGGCTTTATATGGTAGACAGTGTCGATATCTAGTTGGATGGTTTGAGCTGAGAGAGGCTCGGTTGTTGGGTATGGATCTGGTTTAGGAGGCCTGGGATAAGGTCAGGATCATTCAGGATAGGCTTCGTACAGCTATGTCCAGGCAAAAGAGCTATGCAGATCGTCAGGTTCGAGATGTGGCTTTCATGGTTGGTGAGCGGGTATTGCTCCGAGTGTCGCCTATGAAGGGCGTGATGAGATTTGGGAAGAAGGGCAAGCTTAGCCCTAGGTTCATTGGTCCGTTTGAGATTCTTGATCGAGTGGTAGAGGTGGCTTATAGACTTGCATTGCCGCCGAGCTTATCTGCCGTGCATCGAGTTTTTCATGTGTCCATGCTCCGGAAATATCACGGCGATCCATCCCACGTGTTGGATTTCAACACTGTCCAGTTAGACAAGGACTTGTCCTATGAGGAGGAGCCGATAGCTATTCTAGACTGACAGGCTCATCAGTTGAGATCCAAGAGTTTACCTTCTATTTGTGTTCAGTGGAGAGGTCATCCTCCTGAGGCATCGACCTGGGAGTCCGAGTCCTACATGCCGAGTCGTTATCCTCATCTATTCCCCGACTCAGGTACTTCCTTCTTCTATCCGTTCGAGGATGAACGGTTGTTTTAGAGGTGGAGAATGTGACGACCCAAAGGGTCATCACCTGTTTTCTTATCCATTCTGTGCTTTCGAGGCCTTGAAAACCTCATCTAGAGTCGCCTCGATTTTCATGCGCAGTCTGGGCGCGTAGCCGGGAAGCTTAAATATGAAATTCTGTAAAAAATGCTAGGTTTAGAGTTTAAAATGAATAAATTTGACTTCGGTCAACATTTTGGGTAAACGGACCCGGACCCGTGATTTGACTATCTCGGAGGGTCCGTAGGAAAACATGGGACTTGGGCGTATGCCCGGAATCGAATTCCGAGGTCCCGAGTCCGAGAAATGAATTTTTAAGTTAAATTGTTTTTCTGAAATTCTTAAGGAAAATTGAAATGAAATTGGATTAGAACGTGTTAGTATCGAGCCCGTATTTTGGTTTCGGCGCCCGGTACAGGTCTTATATATGATTTAAGATGTTTATGTAAAGTTTGGTTAAAATCGAACGTCGTTTGATGTGTTTCGGACTTAAAGTTCTAAATTTAATGAAGTTTGAGGAAAAACTCTTGATTTTGAGGTTTGATTCATTGTTTTTGATGTTATTTTGGTGATTTGATCGCACGAGTAAGTTCATATGATGTTGTTGAGTTAGTCCATGTATTTGGTTAGGAGCCCCGAGGGCTCGGGTGTGATTCAGATGTGTTTCAGGATGGTTTTAGCCATAGAAATGTTGCAGAAATAGCTGTTGCCTGTTGTCTAGTGATTTCTTCTATGCGATCGCATAAGAAGGGTCGCGATCTCATAGAGCAAATTTCGGGGGTTCACAAATCCTTCTATGCGATCGCATTCTCCTCTCCGCGATCACGTTGTATAGAGTCCATCTTTCATTTTTTCTTCTATGCGATCGCATGTTATTGTCCACGATCGCAGTGCTTAGAAACTCCACTCTATGCGATCACAACCCTATGTAGGCGATCGCAGTGCACAACAGACCTTACCTTATGCGATCATAATCTCTTTTCCGCGATCGCAATGAACAAATTCGCCTAGTTGTTTTAATTCTTCAAAACAGAATGCAAACGGGATTTTCGTAACACTTCTCAAACTCTTTCTTCTCCAAATTTCTCGGGCGACCATTGAAGCATCCTTTCACCATTAACTCTTGGATTAGTAATTTTACCTCATTTTCTTCACTTTCCATCAACATCTATTGAATTCTTAGGCCTAAAACATGCAATTAAGGGTAGAAATTGGGGATTTAGGTAGAGTTAGGGCTTTTTGATTTTTCTTGATTTAAACCTCGTTTTGGGGTCGAATTTGAAAACAAATTATATATTCGGACTCTTGGGTGAATGGGTGATTTGGTTTTGGTCCGAACCTCGTGTTTTGACCAAGCGGGCCCGAGGTCGATTTTTGGGATTTTGGGAAGAATGCTTGGAAAACTATAATTAGGCATTGAATTTGATTTGTTTAGCATGTATTGACGTTATGAAGCCATTTATGTATAGATTTGATTGATTTGGAGCCAAATTCGAGAGGGAAAGTGGTAATTGAGGATTGAATTGGCCATGGAAGTTTGAGGTAAGTATTTGGTCTAACCTTAGCTTGAGGGATTAGGAGTTGAGTCTTATTTGCTACGTGCTTATTGTCGAGTACGACGTAGAGGCATGGTGACGAGTATCTATACGTTGGTTTCTAGCATGACCGTGAGTCTTTATATTGCGGATATTCTAATTTTGTTGTATCTTTCATGCCTTAATAATGATTCCTATATGTTGTAAAGAGCATGTGAAAGAAATTGTGACCTTTGAACTTCGAGGAGCATTGACTTGAGTTATAATACGAATTGTGAAAGTATATGAGATAATTGAACCCTTTGGAGCATTGGCTCAAGTGGTAAAGTGAGTTATAAAGTAAGAAGTGAAAGAAAGAGAAAGAGTTATTGAATTGTTCCCTTGTCGGGATGTTTGTTGTTTTGTTGATTATCTCCCTTGCCGGGATGTTGAGATTTATTGATATTATTCCCTTGCCGGGATTTAGCTGTTTAATTGTATTCCCTTGCTTGGATTTCTACCATTATTTGTCTACTCCCTTTCCCCTTTGTTTGTGATTGTTGCTTGGGTGAGGAAGAGTGTTAAAGCACGAAGGGTGATGTCGTGCATTGTTTACTATTTTGAGGAAAGAGTGTAAAGCACGAAGGGTGATGTCGTGCCGTACAATGTACTATTCCGTACCGATATTCATTGACTATATTGTGAGGAAAGAGAGTAAAAGCACGAAGGGTGATGCCATGCACATTATTATGATATGATCGATTTGGTGAGAACGAGAGTAAAAGCACGAAGGGTGATGCCGTACACATTTTTTTATTATAAATATTGTTTGGGTGAGAATGAGAGTAAAAGCACGAAGGGTGATGCCGTGCAAATTGTTGATTTCTGATTTTTGTTGATATTTTGGCTTTGTTGTTTCTTTCCTTCATTGAGGTTTTCTATTTGGAACCGTTACCTCCCCACAACATGTTTCCCCTTCCTACATTGACTGGTTATTTCCTGCATTTCTTTTCCGTTGTATATATATATATTTGAACTGCACAGGTTTATTTGGTAGTCTGGTCCTAGCTTCGTCACTACTTCGCCGGGGTTAGGCTAGGCACTTACCAGCACATGGGTCAGTTGTGCTGATACTACAGTCTGTGCTCTTTTGCACAGATCCAGGTATTGGACAGCAGCAGTAGCGCGTGAGCCAGCCTTCAGTCCACCGAGACACCGAGGTAGCCTTGCAGGCGTCCGCAGGCTCGGCGTCTCCTCTATCTTATATTTCATTCTGTTATCTCATGTATCCTAGACAAACAGTTTTATATTTCTTTCAAACGGTTGTATTTAGTACTTTTAGTAGTTCGCGAGTAATATGACACCAGTTCTTGGATAGCGGCATATGTTGATTTCTACACTATTGTACCGTTTCTTTAATTTAAGTCTTCCGATTATTTATTTAATTCCGTTATTTTCATGCTATCACCGATAATTGTTAAATGAAGTAATTTGTTAATGAAAAGGGTAGTTAAGGGTTGTCTTGCCTAGCTCTCATTAGTAGGTTCCATCACGACTCCCGAGGGTGGGAAATCCGGGTCATGACAGAACAAAAGCAAAGTAATAGCTTCCCAGCAAGGCAAACAATAATATCAAATCAAATGTCCCGGCAAGGGAGAGTCAGCTATAACCAATCTTATTCAACTTCTACTTGACACAATTAATACCAATACTCAGTCATAACTAAAGTCCACAGAAATAAACTAAATCCTTGCCTAGTATCGAGAATCATCAATCAAAGCTTTCATAGGATCAAATAAGAATACAACAATTAGCAATTTAGGACCCACAGTTATGCTCGACACCAATGTATAGATACTCATCACCATGCCTATACGTCGTACTCAACACAAAACAAGTATCAAATATGACTCAACTCCTAATCCCTCAAGCTAAGGTTAGATCGAACACTTACCTCAAACTTTCACGGCCAAATCAATCCTCAATTATCGCTTTTCCTTTCGAATCCGGTTCCAACCCAATCGAATCAATACATAATTGACTAAATATCATCAATAAGAGCTAAAAATCCAATTCCTATGTCCAATCACAACTTTCCAATCATTTTTCCCAAAATCTCAAAAATCGACCCCGAGCCCGCTGGGGCAAAACATGAGGTTTGTACCAAAATCAAATCACCCATTCACCCACGAGTCCGTATATATAATTTGTTTTCAAATTCGACCCCAAAACGAGGTCTAAATCAAGAAAAATCAAAAAGTCCTAACTCTACCCAAATACCAGTTTTTTTACCTTAAATCACATGTTTTAGGCCTTGTGATGACCCGGCCAGTCATCTCATGATCTACCGCTCTGTTTCCCCCATTTCTGTTTCTTTATACTTCGTTATCTGTGTCTTATGTGGTCGAGTTGATTTGGTTTGCGTTGGAGTGGAATTGATAAGAAATGAGATACTTAGTCTCTTTTAAGAAGGCTTAAGTTGGAAAATTCAACCAGATGTTGACTTATGAGTTAGAGGGGTCGGATGTGAATTTTGATGGTTCGGTTAGCTTTGGGAGTTTATTTATGACTTAGGAGTGTGATCAGAAGTGGTTTTGGAGGTCCGGTGTAGAATTAGGCTTGAATTGGCGAAGTTAGTATTTTGGCGATTTCCGGTTGATAGGCGAGATGTTGATCCGGGGGTCGAAATGGAATTCCAAGAGTTGTTGTAGTTTCGTTATGTTTTTTGGCATGTGTGTGAAAAATTTTAGGTCATTTGGAGGTGGTTTGGTTGGTTTTTTGATCAAAAGCGTGTTTCGGAAGTTCTTGGAAAACTTAGGCTTGAATTCGATATGAATTGATGGTTTTGGTGTTGTTGGAGGTGTTTTGATGATTGGAACAAGTTTGAATGAGGTTTTCGGATGTGATGGTGCTTTTGGTTGAGGTCCCGGGGGCCTCGGGTGAGTTTCGGATGGTCTATCGGGCTAGTTTTGATGTTGGAAAGTTGCAAATATTTCATTTCAGGTGTTGCAGGTTTTATGCCTTCGCGATCACGTGGGTTGAGCCGCGATCGCGTAGAAGGAGTTTGGGGTGGTCTGAAATTGGCCTTCGCATTCGCGATTGGGGCCTCGCGTTCGCGTAAGGCAGGAAGTGTGGGCTTCGCGTTCGCGTGATGGTTGTTGCGATCACATATAGGAATTTGACGCGCGAGGGGTCCAGGTGCAGTGTTCTACGCATTCGTATGGGAGAGGACGCGTTTGCGTAAGAGGGAAAGTTGAAGCATCGCATTCGCAATTGTTTGGTCGCATTCGCATAGATTATTTTTGAAGCCTTGGATTTTAGTGCTTCGCGATCGCGTGACCTTGGTCGCGATCGCGATGAAGGAATTACATGAGATGGGCAGAAAGTTATAAACATTTCATCCGCGAGTTTTAGCCATTTTTCTACCATAGTTGAGTATCTTGAGAGCTCTTTGGGAGAAATTGAAGAGGGATTCAAGGAGGATTGATTGGGGGTAAGTTTTATGAACCAAAAACGTGATTATATTGTGAAATTAACCTAGAAATTCATGGAAAATTTAGGTAAAAATGGAAGAACTAGGGCTTGGGATTTTGAGACTTTAAAATTAGGATTTGAAGGGCCATTTGAGGTCGGATTTGGGAGTTTTTGATATGTACATTACTAGAAATTAGGCTTATGGCAACGGTTCCAAAACCGTTGCGGCAGGTGGGAAAACCGTTGCCACAACGCTATTGCGACGGTTTTTTTGCCCGCTACAATAGATTTCGTTACAATAAATCTATTGCGACAGTCTTTAGTAACGGCTGAATAACCGATGCAATAGATAGCCTATTGCAACGGTTGTTCTTGGATTATATTACAACAGATTTTGCGATTCTACAGGAATAGTTAAAAACCGTTGCAATAGAGTTTATCTGCAATTGTTGTTGAGGCTATTGCTACAGTTATTTTATACTATTGCAACGGTACTTTGTGCTATTGCAACGGTCACTTTTGGTTTATGCGATCTGGGACTCATGTTTTTTGCAACGGTTATGTTGATATATTACGACGGTTATTTTCTAGGCTACTGCAACGGTTTTTGTAGCTCTATTGCAACAGTTAAACAAACCAACAATGTAACATACCTTGAAATATTTATAATCTACGAGAAAAATCTATTTATAAATAAAATAAGAATCCAGGTAGGTGTAATATCCAAAAAAGCAAAATATATAACAATATTTGCTAGTGAATTGGAACACATAAGTTTCCAAAGTGTTCAAAAACAAAACATTCGTACATTGTATGTAAAGTTTCTTCATGAATCAAGCTAATACTCTTAAGTCAAATCTTCATCACTTTCGTCTTCTTGTTCAAGTTCTCCACATGCAAATAGTTAAAAAACAAACAATTTATCAAATGTTTTATACAAGGATTTCATTTAAGCATATAGGTATATCAATGTCATGACACATAATAAGACACAACAATCTAATAGTTATAGGGAAGGGATAATCCAAAATATTTCTCATTCAATAAGATCTCAGAGAATCTACAAGACAATAAGATTCTTTCTAAAAAAAAGTTCAATTGTCTTTGTGAAATGTGAAGCAATGGAAACACCAACAGAAACACTAGATCCTATTTCTTACATACTACAACAACAACAACAACATACCAAGTATAATAACACGAGTGAAGTCTGAGGAAGATAGAGTATACGTAGACCTTATCCCTACCTGGCGAGGTAGAACAGTTGTTTTCGATAGACCTTCGGAGATTAAAGTAAAAGTAACTTTCAAAATAGTAAAGTTCAGAAAAAGGACAAGGATCAAGTATCAAGAAGGAACAAGGAAAGTTTTGAGTTAACGTGTCCTGTATTCCTACCCAACATGTCCCCATTTACAGTAATATTAACACCATCACACAAGAAGAAAGCAAAAATAACAACAATAATTCAATGTGTTTACTGAAAACAAGCAGAAAAAAATCTCCTACCTAAGAACAAACCATAATGACATTTAAAATTAGGGCCTATTGGTTTGATTTATCTTAATGAATCAGGTATTACCAATAACTTTTACTTTTTTGCATTCTTGATTGTGCAGATCTGGCGGACGTTCATTTGTCAAAGAGTCAGTCATGCGGTAAACCTACATATGAGCCTCTCTGGTTTTACCTAGCGAGCCTTCATGAAGTGAAGTCGTTTGTACCTTAATCAGTTCAACCATTATAGTGCTCATACATAATTTCTGAGGATTTTGCTTTTACTTTAGGTAGGGAAACTACGGTAAGATCAGGGCATTTCCAGCCTTAACTTAAAAGCATTCTGAAAATTTCATTGATGCATATAGGTGTATTAAGTTAAAACTTGTAACGTGTCGCCGCGAGAAACTGGTCTTTCCCTGAGTTGTAATTTGTAGAGTAGATGCAGGATTGGTCTATTGATGTGTTAGAATTTTTGATAAAAGTTAGAACTTCATTTGGATATGAAAAGTAGAAAAGGGATCTAATTATTTCTTTTCAGCTGCTGCGGTGGAGGAAGTTTTTACTTTTTAATCTGTTCTGCTCCTCTCTCTTTTATTCATTGGAGTTTGATCAGAATGTCATATGCATCTTAAAGATGTGCACTTTTAATTCATTCTGGTATTTGGTTAGGGTGCAATGTAGAATAAGATTTATCATATCACAAACAAAAGAAACTTGAAGAGGACAAAGTATCTAGTGTGACATACAAGAGAATGATAATTGAAGATCAAACGTATTCAATCTCCAAATGTCAAGATCTTCATAAAGACCTATTCAATTTAATAATTAAATTCAAGACCTTCATAAAGACCACGCATAGTCCAATCTCCAAATGTAGAAAGTAGAAAATAGAGGTTGTTATACCAGAGGTTACAACAGCTTTGCATGCAACTCTCTTCACTCTACTCAGAAACATTTTTATGCAACTCTCTTCATAGTTGGCTACTGATTGGTAAAACTATAATTCATTCTCATGACTCCCTCTGTTGTAGTAAATTACAACTACCTTGGATCAAGAGGTTCTTTTATCAGTCACACTAATAAAGGTTCTTTTATCAGTCACACTAATAGTAATTAACATTCCCTTATTTGGAATTCCAAGAGAACCCCATATTTCAATATGAACTTGAACCTCCAGTAATATGAACTCAGTCACACAAGATGATAGCATTAAAAAATACTAATAAAGTATATACTAAACACTATCTGCAGAAATATTAATGGTTCTATAATTCTTCATATCAGCATGATTTCATGAATGGAAGAAATGCAGAAAAAGAGCAGATTTTATTACAAAAATCAATAGTTTTTAACTTTAAAAAACAGCAGCTTGACTGCAGATTTTAAGCAAAAAAAAAAAAGCAGCTTTACAGTTGCTAAAATATGAATTTTAACCTAGGAATAAAGTGATACTAACCTTGATTGTTGCTACCCGTAGATGGTCGACAGATCAGTTGGTTAGCAGCCTGTGCAGAGGTAGCATCTCCTTGTGACGAAACAGTCAATGTTGCTAGTATGTTTGGATTAATTAATCCTGCTCGCTAAAGTTGAGCAATTACATCGGTAGTAATTTCTTGTCGCATAGTTCTTTTTTGTTCCTCCATTTTTCGAATCCTTCCTCCATTTCCAGAACTATAAGACAATACTATTTAGGACAACACAAATTTAAATTCATTTGAAATATCCTACAGTGTTACCTACTGAAGAAAATTATTTTGTAACGCAATTAGAGTTCTCCAGTATTAACAAATTATGGAGACTATTGTCAAGACCATGGTTTATATTTACCTGTAGTTTATCAGAACTTCAATATTTCAGGAGTTCTTTAAACTGATATTCTTGTATATAATCAGACCTTTTTGTCATTCGAACATCATCATTTTGATATGCATCATAATGATCTTTCTTCAGTTGACTTTTATGCGTTCTCCAAGCATTTACAATTTAATATAAAGGCCATGCTTTTGCAACATCTGAAATATCATACTTCGACTACAATTTGATTTCATTTGATTAGCAAAAATTGTAACATACCTTTAACAAGTAAATGAACATTTGGATCGGAACTTCAAACCTTGGTATATTTCCATAAATCGTCTTTTGTGTCCATTTTCCTCTAGTCCAATATATCCAGTGGGAAACAAAAATATAAATAAAGAGACTTACTTATAAGAGAGGAAAAGAATTTTTTCCATCTGTTATCAGGTGAGCTAAAGCTCATCAAATTTAATATAGTTTACTTACTCATAAACTATTTTTTAAACTTTTGAAACCATTTCATTGGTGAAAATAACATATGTCATCCTACTTGCATAATCTGCTGAATAATCTGAAATGAAGAGTCATAACAAAGATTCTATCATGTACTTTCTGAATAAAACTTTCAATCAATAGACTACTAAACTATTTAACCTTTCAAAAAAGCAGTAAGAGAATAAAATCACCCACACATTGAATAATAAAATACATAAGAAACAAGCAAATCTAGCAACTTAGCAATTCAAAAGAAATAGAATACTTAGTACATCTAGCTAAATTATTATGTTTTGCGATTTTGGTAGATACAGATTAATGAGTTAGTTATCCATATTTTCAATGCTTGGTGGGATTTTATGTAACTTTCAACAATAAAACCTGTTAGCTTTCTTATATTATTGAAGAGTTAACATAATTGATGCCAAGAGAATTATCTTCAGTTCCTACTACACAATGAAGAATATTTTACTTTAAAGCATCTATTCAATCATACCATTCAAATTAATTAAAAAGCAACTAATTACCCACCCTTTATGTCACATATTATACTTTTCTCAATTAACTCCCTAATCACTGGTCTTTGCAGGACTTCATCTTCTCCTCTTCTTTTGATAAGTTATTTTTCTCATATGGATCGAAAGCAAACATAAATTCATTGATATCTAATACCTTCATTTTTCCTCCCTTTGATAAAGACCCAACAAGTACTTTATAAGTATAGAAGAAAAGCAAATTGTATATTGCGCGTTATACTTTAACTGATCTTACAAGTGAAATATAATTGCAATGACAAATAAAGCAGCTATTCCCATGGTTTATTTGAATTTGCCTTTCACTTGAAAAATAAATAAATAAATAAGAACAAAAAATGAAACTTACATAGTATAAAGGAAGAAAATATTTACAAAAATGAATTCAATAAGTGCATACTGTCTTTTAGTTAACTAGCAAAATAAACCCATTCACCAATGAACATTCAATTTCATCCTAACAAATATCGTTACCTAAACCCAAAATCAAACAAAACCACCTACAATCTAATAACCCATAAACTAAAACTTTATTCAAAGAAAACCCAAATATTGCAATTTTGCAATAAATAGAAAGGCAAACACATCGCATACATTATTTTCCCATCAATAAAACAAAAAGACAAATCATCAAAGATTTTCATATAATAAATTACTAACCTTTTTGATTTGAAGCGAGTATGATTATTACCTCAATATTCTTAGTGGCAAAGACTGAGAGAGCAATGAAATAATGAAAAAAATTATTGTAGAATAAAAGTACAAAGGGGCTAGGGCAAGGGGGAGAGAAAGAGAGAAGAACCTGTTGGAATTTCTTCGGATCTTTGTTGGTGGCTCAACTATCTTGATTAGGCCTTTGGGTACCGTGTATCTTTGTTAGGACTTTAATTTTAGTTTTTCTCTTTTTTCTCTCCGGCTCTTAGTTCTTTTCCTTGAAAAAATTGGCGGTATAGTAAATTTGAAAGCGGCAATATAAGGAGGGAATGCAACACTATTGCAATAGTATTTTTATTTAAATAACCATCACCATAGATATATATATTGCCACGTTTAAATAAATTGTCGCAATAGACCTGTCTATGGCAAGGGTTATTCCCCTAATGTGATGGTTTATTGTACTAACTATCTCATTAGCCCTGATAGAATTATGCAACGGTTATAACCGTTGCCATAGATTATCTTTTGCAATGTTTATATAACTATTGCTAAAAAACTATTGCAATAGGTCTATTTTCTAGTAGTGGTATGAACTCGTGGAAGGATAAGGAACCCGTTAATGTGAAATTTTTTGAGTTTCGAGAAGTGGGTCCGGGGCTCGGGTTTTGCTAATTTCGGGATTTTTTATATTTTTTCGATTGTTTTCGCTTTGGTTTTGTTTCCTTAGCATATTGTGACGTATTCTTTCTGGTTTTGGTCAAATAAGACGCACCAGAAGGCCGATTTGAGAGGCAAGGGCATAACGAGCTAGAGCTTTGGCCGGTTTGAGGTGAGTAATGAATGTATATGATGTCCTGAGGGTTTGAAACCCCGGATTTGCACATCGTAGTGCTATATTGAGTTGAGACACACGCTTGATGATTAGCTAGGATCGTTTACTATTGGGGATTGTGACTTGGCCCGTCCTGAGTGATGCTTTTACCGCGTATTTGATTAAAGCTTATTTGTTATCATCATTATTTGGACTGATTGTCATATTTGGGCTTCGTGCCAACTATTTGAACCCTCTAGGGAGTTTTATCACTATTTTCTCACTGTTTTGACTTACTACTTGAACTCAGTCATACTGTTTTCCACTGTTTTACAACTTAGCCACTTTTACTCGATTTTGAAACTAACATGATATATTAAATGATGTTTTGGGCTAAGAACTACTATTTTTACTAATGCCCGAGGGGCTTATATAATTTCTGGAGTGAGTACGACCAAGGGACAAATGTGAGGATACTATGGGATCGGGCTGCGAGCCGCAGCAGTGTTGTATTAGTATTTATATAAGGCCTAGGGCCTAGATGGATGCCACGAGATGGCTTGATTTTCGTGCTTGGGCTGTAAGGGGCCCCTCCCGGAGTTTGTGCACCCCTAGTGAGTGTCGTCGATGATAAAAATGGATCGGGCTGCACATTGCAGCGATATATAGATCGGGATGCACACCGCAGCGGTGCTGGTATCGTTCTATGTGTTGATTTTCTTTATATATCTGTCACTCAACTGCTTATCTATTGTAGCATTTCCATATTTCGATTTCATTGGTTATCACTTTCATATTACTTGTTTTAAACTGCCGCATTATAGATTACTCTGTGTTTCTCCATGTTTCTTGTTCTCAGTCATTATTTATGTTTATTACTCACTAGGTCAGAGTACTCACATTACTCCCTGAACCTTGTGTGTAGATCCAGGTGCATCTGAGGCTGAGTGAGGATTTTCAGTCAAGCAGCGCATATCCGGGAGCATCGAGGTAGCTGCATGGCGTTCGCAGCCCTGATCTATCCCTTCTATCCTTTTATTTTATCCGCATTCTCTAGATTGACATGTATTATTCTATTAAACTTCTATTAGAGGCTCGAAACTTGTGACACCAGATCTATATGGGCTATGTAGTAGTATTATCATTTGAATTTCCACATATTTAACTCTTGTTTCAGACTTTATTTATGGTAATTTGGCATTTTAACTGTGTTAGCTAATAATTAACTTTAAAAGAGAATGGGTTGAGGTTGTAGTTGGTCAGGCTTGCCTAGCAGTATGTTAGGCGCCATCACGACCGGGGTTGGGGTCGTGACAAGTTAGTATCAGAGCCTAGGTTACATAGGTCTCGCAAGTCAAGAGCCGATTTATTAGAGGCTCGCGGATCGGTACAGAGATGTCTGTATTTATCCTCGAGAGGCTGCAGAACCTTTAGGAAAAACTCCATATTCTTGGAACTCTTGACATGCAACTTTGTTGATCCGAGAACTAAACTTCTGTTATTCTGTTCTCTCATACATGGTGAGAACACGAGCTACTGGACGAGGTGGACAACCACCAGTGCCACCGACTGAGGCCACCAGAAGCCGTGGACATGATCGTGGACGTGGCAGAGGCAAAGTAGCAAGGGCAGCACCTGTTGATCCACCAGCTGCCCTAGCTCCGGATCAGGCTCCAGCAGCACCAGTTCAGGCACCAGCTGTGCCCATCCTGCTTCCAGGTCTTTAGGAGACCTTGGCACAGATCTTATGAGTTTGCACTGGCCTGGCTCAGGCAGTTTCAGCCACTACCGCAGTAGCTACTTCACAGGCCGAGAGAGGCAATCAGACCCCCGCTGCTCGCACACTTGAGTAGGTAGTGCAGGGACTACAGATGCTGGGGGCACCTCCAGCTCAGCCGGTTGCACCAGTTCAGGAGTTCATAGTACCAGACATGCCGGATGATTCAGTGGTGCTAAGGGCGAGGATGCCTAGGGTTTTCTTGACAAGTGTTAGCGGATGCTCCGTACAGCAGGGAATCTTGAGTCGAGTGGTGTGGCATTTACCACCTTTTAATTCTCGGGGGCTGCTTTTACTTTGTGGGAGGATTTTGAGAGGCGTAGGGTCGGTGCAGCACCCCTTTTGTGGAAGCAGTTCTCCGCTCTCTTCCTGGAGAAGTATATACCGCAGTCCTATAGGGAGGAGCTACGTAGGCAGTTTGAGTGGCTGACACAGGGGGATATGACCGTGACCTAGTATGAGATGAGGTTTTTTAGTTGGCTCGTCATACCATTTAGATGATTCCGTCAGATCGTGAGAGGATCAGGAGATTTGTGGATGGCCTTAACTACCATCTCCGTATTCTGATGACTAGTGAGAGAGTATTGGTGCTACATTCGAGGAGGTGGATAATATCGCTCGTGAGATTGAGACGGCTCGCCGTAGGGAGCGAGAGGAGAGAGAGTCCAAGAGGCCTCGAGGATCGGGCAGTTACAGTGGTGTTATGTCGCGGGGCCAGTTTCAGCATGGTAGAGGTCGTTCTTTTAGGCCTGCTCAGTCGGCCAGTCCAGAGTATCGTGGGGCATCTTCAGGTCGTGGTCATTATGGGTCTCAGCAGGGCCAGCCTTCACTCAACACCCTCCCAGCTCAGAGTTCATCTCGTGCCCCATCAGCTCAGGGTTCTTCTGCACCGAGTGCATCTGCTAGACACTCCGGTGCGAGCGGTTCCCTTCAGTCCCCATCTCCAGCACCGGGTAGTTGTTATGAGTTCGGAGAGTTTGGACATATGAGGAGGCAGTGCCCTCAACTTCGTGATGGTCAGTTGCAGTAGAAGGTCAGCCCTCGACTTCTGCTCCAGTTACTTCATCACCCGCCCAACCAGCTAGGGGTGGAGGTCAGGCAGCCAGGGGTCACCTCAGAGGGGGAGGTCAATCAGGCGATGGCCCGTCTCGTTTTTATGCTATTTCAGGCATGACAGATGTTATTACTTCAGATGCTGTCATTACAGGTATTGTTTCAGTCTGCCACAGAGATGCCTCTGTATTATTTGATCCTGGTTCCACCTATTCTTATGTGTCCTCATATTTTACTCATCATTTGGGTATGTCCCGAGAGTTTCTTTCTTTACCTATTCATGTATCCACCCCGGTGGGCGATACTATTGTTGTAGACCGTGTGTACCGATTATGTGTTGTGACTATTGGGGGTTTGGAGACCCGAGTTGATCTATTGCTATTGAGCATGGTGGACTTTGATGTCATTTTGGACATGGATTGGTTATCTCCGTGTCATGCTATTCTAGACTATCATGCTAAGACAATCACTTTGGCCATGTCGGGTGTACCACGGATCGAGCGGCATGGTGTGACTTATTATGTTCCTAGTAGAGTGATCTCTTTTTTGCATGCCCAGCCTATGGTTGGGAAGGGTTGCCTTTCATATCTAGCTTTTGTGTGGGATGTTGGAGCTGAGACTCCTAGCATTGATTTTGTTCTAGTTGTGAAGGATTTTTCCCAATGTATTTCTTGCAGACCTGTCGGGCATGCCACCAGACAGGGATATTGATTTTGGTATTGACCTGGTGCCGGGCACTCAGCAAATTTCTATTCCGCCATATCGTATGGCACCAGCAGAGTTGAAAGAATTGAATGAGCAACTTCAAGAACTCCTACATAAATGGCTCATTCGGCCTAGTGTGTCATCGCGGGGTGCGCCGATTATATTTGTGAAGAAGAAGGATGACACAATGAGAATGTGCATTGATTACAGGCAATTGAACAAGGTAACAATTAAGAACAAGTATCCCCTACCTCGTATTGATGATTTGTTCGACCAGCTTCAGGGAGCGAGGGTGTTCTCCAAGATTGACCTCCGTTCTGGCTATCACCAGTTAAAGATCGGGGATTCAGATATTCTTAAGACTGCTTTCAGGACTAGATATGGTCACTATGAATTTCTTGTCATGTCTTTCGGGCTAACTAATGCCCCAGCAGCGTTCATGCATTTGATGAACAGTGTATTTTGGCCTTATCTGGATTCATTCGTTATTATATTCATTGATGATATTCTGGTGTACTCGCGTATTTAGGAGGAGCACTCGGAGCATTTACGAGTTGTATTGCAGAGATTGAGGGAGGAGAAGCTTTATGCAAAGTTCTCCAAGTGTGAGTTTTGGCTCGGTGCAGTGTCTTTCTTGGGACACGTGGTGTCTAGCGATGGTATTCAGGTTGATCCAAAGAATATAGAGGCGGTTCAGAGTTGTCCTAGACCGTCCTCAGCCATAGAGATTTGTAGCTTTCTTTGGTTGGCAGGCTATTATAGCCGATTTGTTGAGGGATTTTCATCAATTACATCGCCCTTGACCAAGTTGACTCAGAAGGGTGCTCCATTTGTATGGTCGGACGAGTGCGAGGAGAGCTTTCAGAAGTTCAAGACAGCTTTGACCACAACTCCAATATTGGTTTTGCCATCAGCTTCAGGTTTACATACCGTATATTGTGATGCTTCGAGAGTTGGGATTGGTTGTGTATTGATGCAGGAGGGTAGAGTTATTGCTTATGCTTCTCGTCAGTTGAAGCCCCATGAGAAGAACTACCCTGTTCATGATTTGGAATTGGCTGCCATAGTTCATGCATTGAAGATTTAGAGGCACGATTTGTATGGCGTATCTTCTGAGGTATTCACTGATCATCGCAGTCTTCAGCATTTGTTCAAGCAAAAGGATCTTAATTTGAGGTAGCGGAGGTGGCTAGAGTTGCTTAAGGATTATGATATTAATATTCTGTATCATCAGGGAAAGGCCAATATAGTGGCCGATGCTTTGAGCCGAAAGGCAGTGAGTATGGGGAGTTTAGCATATGTTCCAGTTGGGGAGAGACCCCTTGCAGTTGATGTTTAGGCCTTGGCCAATCGGTTGGTGAGATTAGATATTTCGGAGCCCAGTCGGGTGTTGGCTTGTGTGGTTTCTCGGTCTTCTTTATATGATCGCATCAGAGAGCGCCAGTATGATGATCCGCATTTGTTTGTCCTTAAGGACAGAGTTCAGCATGATGATGTAAGAGATGTGACTATCAGTGATGATGGTGTGTTGAGAATGCAGGGCCGGATCTGTGTGCCCAATGTGGATGGTCTTAGAGAGTTGATTCTGGAGGAGACCCATAGCTCACGGTATTCTATTCATCCGGGTGCCGGAAGATGTATCAGGACTTGAGGTAGCACTACTGGTGGAGATGAATGAAGTAAGATATTGTGGAATTTGTAGCTCAGTGTCTCAATTGTCAGCATGTAAAATATGAGCATCAGAGACTGGGTGGCTTGCTTCAGCAGATGGTTATTTCTGTGTGGAAGTGGGAGAGGATCACTATGGACTTTGTTGTTGGACTTCATCGGACTTTGAAGAAGTTTGATGCTATTTGGGTGATTGTGGATCAGCTGACCAAGTCCGCGCACTTCATTCCTATGTGTACTACCTATTCTTTGGAGCGGTTGACAGGGATTTACATCCGGGAGATTGTTCGGTTGCACGGTGTTCTGGTTTCCGTCATCTCAGATAGAGGCACTCAGTTTACTTTGCAGTTTTGGAGAGCCGTGCACAGAGAGTTGGGTACTCAGGTGGAGTTGCGCACACCATTTCATCCTCAAACGGACGGACAGTCCGAGCGTACTATTCAGATATTGGAAGACATTTTGCGTGCTTGTGCTATTGATTTTGGAGGTTCATGGGATTAGTTCTTTCCACTTGAAGAGTTTGCGTACAACAGCAGCTACCAGTCGAGCATCCAGATGGCTCCATATGAGGCTTTGTATGGGAGATGGTGTAGATCTCCAATTGGTTGGTTCGAGCCCGGCGAGGCTAGGTTATTGGGGACAGATTTGGTTCAGGATGCCTTAGAGTAGGTCAAGGTGATTCAGGGGAGGCTTCGTACAGCGCAGTCGCGTCAGAAGAGTTATGTGGACCGGAAGGTTCGATATGTGTCCTACATGGTTGGTAAGAAGGTCTTGTTGAAGGTTTCGCCCATGAAGGGTGTTATTGTCATGACCCGGATTTCCCACCCTTGGGAGTCGTGATGGCGCACACTAATGAGAGCTAGGCAAGCCAACCCTTAACAATCTATATCATTAACAAATTATTTCTTTTATCAATTATCAGTAATAGCATGAGAACAACAGAATTAAATAAATATGTGGAAGACTTAAATTAAAGAAAGTTGAATGATAATGCGGAAATTCAACATAAGCCTCTACCCAAGAACTGGTGTCACATTACTCACAAACTACTAATATTACTAAATACAACTGTTTGAAAGATAATATAAATTGTTTGTCTCGAATACATGAGATAACAGACTGAAATAAAAGATAGAGGAGACGCCGGGCCTGCGGACGTCTGCAAGGCTACCTTGGTATCTCGCTGGTCTAGATGCTAACTTCCGCGCTACTGCTGCTCTCCGAAACCTGGATCTGTGCAAAAGAGCACAGAGTGTAGTATCAGCACAACCGACTCCATGTGCTGGTAAGTGCCTAGCCTAACCCCCGCGAAGTAGTGACGAGGCTAGGACCAGACTACCAAATAAACTGTGTAGTTCAAATATATATACGGCAAAAAAAGAAATACAGGAAATAACCAGTCAATATGGGAAAGGGAGATATGCTGTGGGGAGGTAACAATCTCAAATAGAGATTTCTCAATAAAAGAAAGAAACAACAAAGTCAGAATATCAGCAAGTATCAAAAGTCAACAGTTTGCACGACATCACCCTTCGTGCTTTTACTCTCGTTCTCACCCAAGCACTATTTATAATAAAACTGTGCACGACATCACCCTTCGTGCTTTTACTCTCGTGTTTACCAAAACAATCATATCATAACAATGTTCATGGCATCACCCTTCGTGATTTTACTCTCTTTCCTCACAATATAATCAATGGATATTGGTACGGAATGGTACATCGTACGACACGGCATCACCCTTCGTGTTTTACTCTCTTTCCTCACAATAGCAAACAATGCACGACATCACCCTTCGTGTTTTATCGTTCTTCCTCACCCAAACAACAATCACAAATAAGGGGCAAGGAAGTAAACAGAATAATAATAGAAATCCTGGCAAGGGCACAACAATTAATAATCTCAACATCCCAGCAAGGAAGATAATCAATAAAGCAACAATAACCCGGCAAGGCTACATTTTAGTATTTCTTCCTCTTTCTTTCACTTTCATTTGATAACTCACTCTACCACTTGAGCCGTTGCTCCAAAGGGTTCAGTTATCTCATATACTTTCTCAATTCATATTATAATTTGAGCCAATGCTCCTCGAAGTTTCAATATCACAATTTCTTTCACATGCTCTTTACAACATATAGAAATCATCATTTAAGCATGGAAGATACAACAAAATCAGAATATTCACAATATAAAGACTCACGGTCATGCTAGACACCAACGTATAGATACTTGTCACCATGCCTGTACATCGTACTCGACAAATAGCAAGTAGCAAATAAGACTCAACTCCTATTCCCTAAAGCTAAGGTTATACTAAACACTTACCTCGAAGTTATACAGCCAACTCAATCCTCAAGCACCGTTGTTCCTTTCAAATTTGGCTCCAATTCAATCGTATCTATACACAGTTGACTTAATATCATCAATAAATACTAGACAATCCAATTCTAATGCCTAAATATAACTAAACATTCTTCTGAAAATTCCAAAAATTGACTCTAGGCCCGCTTGGTCAAAACACGAGGTTCGAACCAAAATCCGATCACCCATTCACCCACGAGCCCGATTATATAATTTGTTTTCAAATTCGATAAATCAAGAAAAATCAAAAAGCCCTAACTCTACCCAATTCTCTAATTTTCTACTCTTATTCACATGTTTTAGGCCAAGAAATCTAGTGGGTGTTGATAAAAATGGAAGAAAACAAGTTAAAGATTACTTACTCAAGAGTTTTTGATGAAGAAATTCCCCAAGGATCGTTCAAAAGCTTTGGAGAAGAGAGAGTTTGTGAAATGTTGGTAAAATCCCGAAATGGGTTCTGTTTTGGGTCTTTAAAATCGCTGGGCAAAAATGCCCTTCGCGATCGCAACATGCTGACCGCGTTCGCGATGAGCCAGGCTGGTTAAGCCTTCGCGATCACGTGCATAGGCTCGCATTCGTGGAAAAGAATCTCTCGAGCCCTCGTGTTTGCGGCCCAATGGTCGCGTTCGCGATGCACAAATGGTGACCCCCATCCAATTATCCCTCCGCGTTCACATCACACCGGTCGGGTTTGCGATGAGCAACCTGTGAAGAAAAATCCACCCCTGTCCCCATTTTACCCTTCGCGATCGCGAGACTGGCTATGCGATCGCGATGAAGAACAGGCCTGTGCAAAAATTGCAGATTTTCTGCAAATTTTTCCTAAGTCCAAAACTTCCTGAAACACATCCGAAACACACCCGAGCCCTCGGAGCTCCTAACTAAACACCCGTACTAACTCGATAACATCATATGGACTTATCCGTGAGATCAAATCGCCAAAATAACATCATTAATAACGAATTAAACCTCAAAATCAAGGGAATATTTCAAAACTTCTTAATACCTCAACTTTAGCAATTTAGGTCCGAAACACGTCAAACGACGTCCGTTTTCAACCAAACTTTACAGAAACATCTTAAATCACATATAAGACCTGTTCCGGGTGCCGGAACCAAAATACAGGCCCGATACTAACACGTTCTAATAAATTTTCATTTCAATTTTCCTTAACACCAGAAAAACAATTTCCTTGAAAAATTCATTTCTTGGGCTCGGGACCTCGGAATTTGATTCCGGGCATATGCCCGAATCCCATATTTTTTTACGGACCCTCCGGGACTATCAAATCACGGGTTCAGGTCCGTTTACCCAAAATGTTGACCAAACTCAAACTTATTCATTTAAAACCAAAATTTAGCATTTTTCACAGAATTTCATATTTATGCTTTCAGGCTACACGTCCGAACTGTGCACGCAAATCGAGACAGCTATAAATGAGGTTTTCAAGGCCTCGGAAGCATGGAATGGATAAGAAAATAGGTGATGACCCTTTGGGTCGTCACATTCTCCTCCTCTAAAACAACTGTTCGTCCTCGGATGGATAAAAGAAGGAAGTACCTGAGTTGGGGAATAGAAGAGTATAACGGCTCCGCATGTCGGACTCAGACTCCCAGGTCGATGCCTCAGGAGGCTGACCTTTCCACTGAACACGAACAGAAGGGAAACTCTTGGATCTTAACTGACGAACCTGCCGGTCTTGAATAGCCATCGACTCCTCCTCATAAGACAAGTCATTGTCCAACTAGACAGTGCTGAAATCTAACACATGGGCTACATCGCCGTGATATTTCCGGAGCATGGACACATGAAAAACTAGATGCACGGCTGATAAGCTAGGCGGCAATGCAAGTCTATAAGCCACCTCTCCCACTCGATCAAGAATCTTAAATGGGCCAATGAACCTAGAGCTAAGCTTGCCCTTCTTCCCAAATCTCACCACGCCCTTCATAGGCGACACTCGGAGCAACACCCGCTCACCAACCATGAAAGCCACATCTTGAACCTTACGATCCGCATAGCTCTTTTTCCTGGACTGAGTTGTACGAAACCTATCCTGAATGATCCTGACCTTGTCCAAGGTCTCCTGAACCAAATCTGTACCCAACAACCAAGCCTCTCCTGCCTCGAACCATCCAACTAGAGATCGACACCACCTACCATATAAAGCCTCATAAGGAGCCTTCTGGATACTCGACTGGTAGTTGTTGTTGTAGGCAAACTCCGCTAACGGCAAGAGCTGATCCCACGAACCTCCAAAGTCAATGACACAAGCTCGGAGCATATCCTCCAATATCTGAATAGTCCGCTCGGAATGCCCGTCCATCTGAGGATGAAACGTTGTACTCAACTCCACCTGGGTACCTAACTCTCGCTGAACTGCCCTCCAAAAATGCGAGGCAAACTGCGTACCTTGGTCCGAAATGATAGATACCGGCACACCATGAAGGCGAACAATCTCCCGGATATAGACCTCAGCTAACCTCTCGGAAGAATAAGAGGTTGTCACAGGAATGAAATGCACTGACTTGGTCAGCCTATCAACAATGACCCAAACTGCATCGAACTTCTTCTGAGTCGATAGAAGTTTAGTAACGAAGTCCATCGTGATCCGCTCCCACTTCCACTCGGGAAGCTCAATCATCTGAAATAAACCACCAGGCATCCGATGCTCATACTTAACTTGCTGACAATTCAAACACCGTGCCACATATGCCACAATATCCTTCTTAATTCCATGCCACCAATAATGCTGCCGCAAATCCTGATACATCTTTGCAGTGCTCGGATGAATAGAGTACTGGGGACTATGGGCCTCCTCTAAAATCAACTCTCAAAGTCCATCAACATTAGGCACACAAACTCACCCCTGCAGCCTCAAAACTCCATCATCACCTAAGGTAACCTGCTTGGCACCTCCACGCTGCACCGTGTCTCTAAGTACACACAAATGGGGATCATCAAACTGCCTATCACGGAAACACTCCAATAATGAAGAACGAGCGACCGTGCAAGCTAATACTCGACTAGGCTCAGAAATATCCAACCTCACAAATCGATTGGCCAAAGCCTGAACGTCCAAAGCAAGCGGCCTCTGACTGACGGGAATATATGCAAGACTGCCCATACTGGCTGACTTCCTACTCAAAGCATCGGCCACTACATTGGCCTTCCCCGGGTGATATAAGATAGTGATGTCATAATCTTTCAACAATTCCAACCTCTCCTCTTCCTCAAATTCAACTCCTTTTGCTTGAACAAGTACTGAAGACTCTTGTGGTCGGTGAATACCTCACACACCACGCCGTACAAATAGTGCCTCCAAATCTTCAATATGTGAACAATAGCTGCCAACTCCAAATCATGCATTGGATAGTTCTTCTCATGAATGTTCAATTGCCTCGAAGCATAGGCAATGACCTTGCCACCCTGCATCAACACTACACCAAGCCCAATACGGGAAGTATCACAATAGACTGTATAAGGCCCTGAACCTGTAGGCAAAACCAATACCGGTGTCGTAGTTAGAGCTTTCTTGAGCTTCTGAAAGCTCGCCTCACACTCGTCCGACCATTTGAACTGGGCACCCTTCTGGGTCAACCTGGTCATCGGGGCTGCGATAGATGAGAAACCCTTCACAAACCGACAATAGTAGCCTGTCAATCCCATGAAACTCCGAACCTCTATAGCTGATACTGGTCTAGGCCAGTTCTTGACTGCCTCAATCTTCTTCGGGTCAACCTGTATACCCTCTACTGATATGACATGACCCAGGAATGCAACTGAACTTAACCAAATCTCACGCTTCGAATATTTTGCATATAGTTGACTATCCTTTAGAGTTTGAAGAGCCACTATGAGATGCTGCTCATGCTCCTCGTGGCTGCGGGAGTATATCAATATATCATCAATGGAGACTATTACGAACGAGTCCAAATAAGGCCTGAACACTTGGTTCATCAAATCCATAAAAGTTGTTGGGGCATTTGTCAACCCGAATGACATAACCAAGAACTCATATTGCTCGTACCGAGTGCAGAAACTGTCTTAGGGACATCGGATGCCCTAATCCTCAACTGATGGTAGCCAGATCTCAAGTCTATCTTTGAAAACACCTTGGCACCCTGAAGTTGATTGAACAAATCATCAATCCTCGGCAGGGGATACTTATTCTTGATTGTAACCTTGTTTAATTGTCAGTAATCAATGCACATTCTCATTAAACCATCATTTTTCTTTACAAACAACATCGGCGCACCCCACAGCGAAACACTGGGTCTAATGAAACCCTTATCAAGCAAGTCCTACAACTACTCCTTCAACTCCTTCAACTCTGGCGGGGCCATGCGATATAGAGGAATAGAAATGGGCTGGGTGCCCCGAGCCAGATCGATGAATAAATCAATACCCCTGCTGGGTGGCATCCCCGGCAGGTCTGAAGGAAAAATCTTAGGAAACTCGCGAACCACGGGCACAGAATCAATAGAAGGAACCTCAGCACTGGATTCATGAACATAAGCCAAATAAGCCAAACACCCCTTTTCGACCATATGCTGAGCCTTCACATACGAAATAACACTGCGGGTAGAATGACCAGGAATCCCTCTTCACTCTAAACGAGGCAAATCCGATAAAGCTAAGGTCATAGTCTTGGCATGGCAATACAAGGTAGCGTGGTACAGGGATAACCAGTCCATCCCCAATATAACGTCGAAGTCGACCATATCTAAAAGCAACAAATCAACACGGGTCTCAAGACCCCCAATCATCACAATACAGGAACGATGAAATCGATCGACCACAATAGAATCTCCCACCGGTGTAGACACATAAATAGGAATACTCAATGGATCACTTGGCAGAACCAGGTACGGTGCAAAATAAGACGACACATACAAATACATAGACCCTAGATCAAATAGCACTGAAGCCTCTCTATCACAAACCAGAATAGTACCTGTAATGACTGCATCTGAAGACTCAGCCTGTGGCCTGGCTGGAAGAGCATAACATCAACGCTAGGCCCTACTACCCTGAACCACATCTCTGGGATGGCCGGCTGCTGGCTGGCCTCCACCTCTGGTGACCTGAGCTCAACCTCTAGGACCTCTACCTCCACCTCTAGAACCTCTATCCCTACCTCTAGCTGACTAGGCAGGCTGTGGAACACCTGGTGCCTGTACCATGGCATGAGAGCCCTGATGCTGAGAACTACCCAGTGCTCAAGGGCAAAATCTGGAAATGTGACCCGAATCACCACAAGTGTAACAAGCTCTCTACTACTGTGACTGCTGGCCCTGTCTACTTGAATGACCACCTTAGAAACTCTAAAGCGGCGATGCACTGATGGGAGCTGGTGGTGCACTGTAAGGCTACTGATCAGAATAGTATATCTGAGAACCACGACCACCTGAAGTACCATGGGACACCTGGAGAGCTGACTGAAAGGGACTGGGAGGATGGCCTCTACCATATGAATTTCTACCCCCAAACGAGGTACCACTGAATCCGCCTGAATGACGGCGCTTCTTATCTGACCCATGACCTCCTCCCTGTGATAGAACCATCTCAACTCTGCCGGCAACATTAGCCGCCTCCTGAAAAGTGATCTTACTCCCGGCCTCCTTGGCCATCTAAAGACGAATCGGCTGAATAAGACCATCAATAAACCTCCTCACCCTCTCTCTCTCTCTCAGTGGGGAGTATGACAAGAGCATGGCGAGCTAGATCAATAAACCTAGTATCATACTAAGTCACCGTCATGGAACCCTGCTGAAGGCGCTCAAACTGCCTTCGAAAGGCCTCTCTTTGAGTCAGGGGGAGAAATTTCTCCAAAAACAACACTGTGAACTGCTCCCAAGTCAATGAAGGCGAACCGGCTGGTCTAGCTAAGCAATAATCCCTCTACCAAGTCTTGGCAGATCCAGACAGTCAAAAGGTAGAAAAATCAACTCCATTGGTCTCAATGATCCCTACGTTTCAAAGAACCTCGTGAAAACTATCCAAATAATCCTGGGGATCCTCAGTAGATGCACCGCTGAATGCAGAAGTGAAGAGCTTGGTGAACCTATCCAGCCTCCACAGAGCATCAGCAGATATAGTCGCTCCATCGCCGGTCTGAGCCACTATACTCGGCTGAACTGCCATAGCTGGATGAACCACTAGAACCTGAACCTGGGGAGCTACCGGCTCTAGAGTGCGCGTAGTAGGAGTCTGAGCCCCTTCTCCAGCCTGAGAAGTGGCTGGTGCTACTGGAAGCAAATCCGCTCGGGTGACACTCTCCATGAGTCCTACCAATCAGACTAGAGCGTCCAGAAGAACTAGGGTGGTAATGAACCCCTCTGGGACCTGATCTGGGCCCACCGGAACTACTGGGGCTGGAACCTCCTCCTCAAAATCAACCTGAGGTTCCGCCACTGGTGCTACTGCTCGGGGCTGAGCTCTGTCCCTACCTCGGGCTCTAGCACGGCCTCGGCCTCGCCCTCTGCCCCTAGTGGGAGCTGCTGCTGGGTGCTCGAGCTGTTGAGCGGTAGATGAGGAAGCGCGTGTTCTCGCCATCTGCGAAATATTAGAGTAGAAATCCAATTAGCATTTGAGGAACAAATTCGCACGACAGGAAAGAACAAAGGTGAAATTTTTCCTAACTTTGTAGCCTCTAGGGATAAATACACACGTCTCCGTACTAATCTCTCATACTCTACTAAGCTTGTCCGTGAGTTGTGAGACCTATGTAACCTAGAGCTCTAATACCGAGGTAGCCTTGCAGATGTCCACAGGCCTGGTGTCTCCTCTATCTTTTATTTCAGTCTGTTATCTCATGTATTCGAGACAAATTTTTTATATTATCTTTCAAACGGTTGTATTTAGTACTCTTAGTAGTTCATGAGTAATGTGACACCAGTTCTTGGGTAGAGGCTTATGTTGAATTTCCGCATTATCATTCAGCTTTCTTTAATTTAAGTCTTCTGCATATTTATTTAATTCCATTGTTCTCATGCTATTACTGATAATTGATAAAAGAAATAATTTGTTAATGATAAAGATAGTTAAGGGTTGGCTTGCCTAGCTCTCATTAGTAGGCACCATCATGACTCCCGAGGGTAAGAAATCTGGTCGTGACAGTTATGAGATTTGAAAAGAAAGGAAAGTTGAGTCCACGGTTCATTGGGCCTTTTGAGGTATTTAGGAGGATTAGGGAGGTGGCTTATATGCTTGCCTTGCCACCTAGCTTGTCGAGTGTGCATCCGGTATTTCATGTTTCTATGCTCCAGAAGTATGTTGGGGACCCGTCTCATGTTTTGGATTTCAGCACGGTTCAGTTGGATGATGATTTGACCTTTGATGAGGAGCTAGTAGCTATTTTGGGTCGCCACGTTCGGAAGTTGAGGTCGAAGGATATAGCTTCAGTGAAGGTGCAGTGGAGAGGTTGGCCCGTGGAGGAGGCTACCTAGGAGACCGAGCGGGAGATGCAGAACAGATATCCTCACCTGTTTGAGGCTTCATGTATTTTTCTTGACTCGTTCGAGGATTAACGTTTGTTTAAATTGGGGAGGATGTGACGACCCGTCCATTCATCTCATAAGTTACCGCTCTGCTTCCCCCATTTCTGCTTCTTTATGCTTCTTTATATGTGTCTTATGCGGTTGATTTGGTTTGCGTTGGAGTGGAATTGATAAGAAATGAGACACTTAGTCTCTTTTAAGAAGGCTTAAGTTGGAAAAGTCAATCGGATGTTGATTTATGAGTTAGAGGGCTCGGATGTGAATTCCGATGGTACGGTTAGCTTCGGGAGGTGATTTATGACTTAGAAGTGTGATCGAAAGTGGTTTTGGAGGTCCGGTGTAGAATTAGGCTTGAATTGGCGAAGTTAGTATTTTGGTGATTTCTGGTTGATAGGCGAGATTTTGATCCGGGGGTCGTAATGGAATTACAAGAGTTGTTGTAGCTTCGTTATCTGATTTGTGATGTGTGTGCAAAATTTCAAGTCATTTGGAGGTGGTTTGGTTGAGTTTTTTATCAAAAGCATGTTTCGGAAGTTCTTGGAAAACTTAGGCTTGAATTCGATGTGAATTGATGGTTTTGGTGTTGTTGGAGGTGTTTTGATGATTGGAACAAGTTTGAATGAGGTTTTAGAATGTGATGGTGCTATTTGTTGAGTTCCCGGGGGCCTCGGGTGAGTTTCGGATGGTCTATCGGGCTAGTTTTGATGTTGGAAAATTGCAGATTTTTCATTTCAGGTGTTGCAGGTTTTATTCCTTCGCGATCGTGTGGGTTGAGCCGCGATCGCGTAAAAGGAGTTTGGGGTGGTCTGAAATTGGCCTTCACGTTCGCGATTGGGGACTCGCATTCGTGTAAGGCAGGAACTGTGGGTTTCGCGTTCATGTGATGGCTGTTGTGATCACATAGAGGAATTTGGCGCGTGAGGGGTCCAGGTGCAGTGTTCTACATGTTTGCATGGGAGAGGATGCGTTCGCGTAAGAGGGAAAGTTGAAGCATTGCATTCGCGGATGTTTGGTCGCGCTCGCATAGATCATTTTTGAAGCCTTGGATTTTAGTGCTTCGTGATCGCGTGACCTTGGTCGCGATCGCGTTGAAGGAATTGCAGGAGCTAGGCAGAAAGTTATAAACATTTCATCCACGAGTTTTAGCCATTTTTCCACCATAGTTGAGTATTTTGAGAGCTCTTTGGGAGAAATTGAAGAGAGATTGAAGGAAGATTGATTGGAGGTAAGTTTTATGAACCAAAAACGTGATTATATTGTGAAATTAACCTAGAAATGCATGGAAAATTTAGCTAAAAATGGAAGAACTAGGGCTTGGGATTTTGAGACTTTAAAATTGGGATTTGAAGGGCCATTTGAGGTCGGATTTGGGAGTTTTTGATATGTATGAACTCGTGGAAGGATAAGGAACCCGTTGATGTGAAAATTTCTGAGTTTCGAGAAGTGGGCCCGGGGCTCGGGTTTTGCTATTTTCGGGATTTTTGATATTTTTTCGATTGTTTTCGCTTGGGTTTTGTTCCCTTGGTATATTGTGACATATTCGTTCTAGTTTTGGTCAGATTCGACGCATGAGGAGGCCGATCTGATAGGCAAGGGCATAGCGAGCTAGAACTTTGGCCGGTTTGAGGTGAGTAATGAATGTAAATGATGTCCTGAGGGTTTGAAACCCTGGATTTGCACATCGTAGTGCTATATTGAGGTAAGACACGTGCTTGTGACGAGCGTGGGGTCGTTTGCTATTGGGGATTGTGACTTGGTCTGTCCCGAGTGATGTTTTTACTGCGTATTTGATTGAAGCTTATTTGTTATCATCATTATTTGGACTGATTATCATATTTGGGCTTCGTGCCTACTATTTGAACCCTCTGAGGAGTTTTATCACTATTTCCTCACTGTTTTGACTTACTACTTCAACTCAGTCGTACCTTTTTCCATTGTTTTACAACTCAGCCATTTTTACTCGATTTTGAAACTAACATGATATATTAAATGATGTTTTGGGCTGAGAACTACTGTTTTTACTAATACCCGAGGGGCTTATACGATTTCTAGACTGTGTACGACCAAGGTCCAGATGTGAGGATACTATGGGATCGGGCTGCGCATCGCAGCAGTGTTGTATTGATATTGATATGAGGCCGAGGGCCTAGATGGATGCCACGAGATGGCTTGATTTACGCGCTTGGGCCGTAAGGGGCCCCTCCCGGAGTCTGCACACCCCCAATGAACGTCGTCGACGATAAAAATGGATCGGGCTGCACGCCGCAACAATATATGGATTGGGCTGCACGCCGCAGTGGTGCAGGTGCCGTTCTATGTGTTGATTTTCTTAGATGTTTGTCACTTAACTGCTTATCTGTTGTAGCATTTCCATATTTCGATTTCATTGGTTATCGCTTTCATATTACTTGTTTTAAACTGTCGTATTATAGATTGACATGTATTAGGCTATTAAACTTGTATTAGAGGCTCGAGATTTGTGACACCGGATCTATATGGGCTATGTAGTAGTATTATCATTTGAATTTCCGCATATTTAACTCTTGTTTCAGGCTTTAATTATGGTAATTTGGCCTTTTAACTGTGTTGGCTAATAATGAACTTCAAAAGAGAACGGGTTGAGGTTGTAGTTGGTCAGGCTTGCCTAGCAGTCTATTGGGCGCCATCGCGACCGGGGTTGGGGTCGTGACAGGCCTAGAAATTCAATAGAAGTTGATGAAAATGGACGAAAATAAGTTAAAAATTACTAGCCCAAGAGATTTTGGTGAGGAAAAGCTTCAAGAATCGCCCTGGAGCTTTGGAGAATACAAGGTTTATGAAAATTTTATGAAATCCCGTAATGGTTCTGTTTTGGAGAATTTAAATAACTGGCGAATTTGTTCTACGCGATCGCGGACAATAGGTTGCGATCGCATAGGGTAATGTTTGTTGTGCACTGCGATCGCGGACATTAGGTTGCGATCGCATAGAGTTGAGTTTCTAAGCACTGCGATCGCATAGAAGAAAAAATGAAAGCTAGGCTTTATATAACGCAATCGCAGAGAGGAGAATGTGATCGCATAGAAGGATTTGCGAACCCCTTAAGTTTGCTCTATGCGATCGCGACCCTTCTTATGCGATCGCATAGAGGAAATCACTGGACATAGATGACAACATTTTTCTGCAACATTGGTACGGCTAAAACCACCCCGAAACACATTCAAATCACACCCGAGCCCTCGGGGCTCCTAACCAAACATATGAACTAACTCAACAGCATCTTACGAACTTAGCCGAGCTATCAAATCGCCTAAATAATCTAAAAAACAATGAATCAAACCTTAAAATCAAGAATTTTTTCAAAACTTCATCAAGTTTCAAATTTAGGATTTCAATTCCGAAACACGTTAAACAACGTCCGATTTTAACCAAACTTTACAAAAACATCTTAAATCATATATAAGACCTGTACCGGGTGACAGAACCAAAATACGGGCCCGATACCAACACGTTCTAATCAAATTTCATTTCAATTTTCCTTAACAATTTCAGAAAAATAATTTCCTTTAAAAATTCATTTCTCAGGATCGGGACCTCGGAATTCGATTCTGGGCATATGCCCGAGTCCCATATTTTCCAATGGACCCTCCGGGACTGTCAAATCACAGGTCCGGGTCCATTTACCGCAATTGTTGACCAACGTCAAATTTATTCATTTTAAACTCAAATCTTAGCATTTTTCACGGAATTCCATATTTAAGCTTTCCGGCTGCGCGCCCGAATTGTGCACGCAAATCGAGGCAACTCTAAATGAGGTTTTTAAGGCCTCGGAAGCACAAAATGAATTAGAAAACAGGTGATGACTCTTTGGGTCGTCACAATATGTCCTCATAAGTAGCGTTTTCAGCATATTTTATGGGGAGTAACTAAAATTGGATGAATTTAGGATATAATATTCTGGATTATTCACGTACAGTATTAAATATTGCACATTATAGTTTAAAACTATATACCTCCAGTGTAATATACAGGAAATAAAATATTAAATTATTTAATTCTAGTAAATTATTCTAGATACCAACTTTCCAATATTTTCAACTTCTCCATTATAAAATACTGGATTATATGCCTTCATAAATAACATTTCTAGCATAATATACAGGAACTAAAATTACAAAAACAAATGAAAATTAGACTCCAGTATACTTAATAAGTATAATCCTGTAAAATTATGATATCTAATATATTATCCAAAATGTAATTATTAGTTTAACATAACTCCCAACATACAATATAATTTGTGGCTAAAAATGCATAAAAGACTACACCAAATGGTAATAAGTACTGAAGAAATTATTAAATATTATTAGCAGTTATACTATAGTGACTTGTATCATACGCCATAACAATATCTAAGCAGAGTAGCCAAAATTGGTTATAAGTAGAATTTGCAGCATAATTTAATGAGAGTAAACAAAATTGAACGAATTTAGGATAAATAATTTGGATTATTGACGTCCATTATTAAATACTGGGTATTATGGTTTAACAAGATATACCTCCAGTATAATATACAGGAAACAAAATATTAGATTATTTTATTCCAATAAACTGTACTAGATACCAAGTTTCCACTATTTTTCACTTCTCCATTATATTATACTGGCTTATATCCCTTCATAAGTAGCATTTCCAGCATATTTTATAGGGAGTAACCTAAATTGGTCAAATTTAGCGTAAAAATTTTGGATTTTTTAGGTCACGTAGTAAATACTGGACATAGTGGTTTAACATATATAACTCCAGTGTTATATACATGTCACGACCCAATCCCCGAACCCCAGTCGTGATGGCGCCTCTCGTGAAGACAAGGCCAGCCAGACCAAAACGGAACACCTCTTTTAAATAGTTAATCATCATAAACAGTGATAACATATAATATAATGCTCATAAATTGCGAAATTTAACGATAATAACAGCAGGAACCATCCCGACACAGCCCAAACCGGGGTGTCACAAGTCATGAGCTACTACAGAATCTACTATAGGTCTACAATGTACGGAATCTGATACAACAGTTTGATGAAAACATAAATGATAGAGGATAAGAGAGACAAGGGGCTGCGGATGTCAACAACTACCTCGTAACTCCAAATCACTGCCTAGCCTGGAAGGAATCAACGCTCAGGTGCGAACTCTGCTATACCTGAATCTGCACACATGGTGCAGGGAGTAATGTGAGTACTCCAACTCAGTGAGTAATAATTACAAATAATGGCTGAAAGTATGAAAACACGTAAAGGCACAAAGCAATTCCATATCAAGCAGTAAAATCACTTAAAGCAGTAAATCAGTGAAGAAATCAAATGATATTCCTTTTTAAAACAAGTAAATCAGGTAATATAACAGGTAATTAACAAGTAGAAATTTGCCCCTCGGCATAGTATCAGCCCCTAGGGCTCACTCTCAGTACAGTATCAGCCCCGCAAGCTACCTCACAATCACTCAGCATAATGGTCAGCCATTGTTACCTGACCAACTTTCATCAAACAGTGTCATTGTTACCACTTTTTCAAATCACATGGGTACCCGCGCTAATTGTGGGTGTGCAGACTCCGGAGGGGCCCCTTAAGACCCAAGCACTATATCAAGCCACCTCGTGGCATCATCACTCAACATATCCTCACATCACTCAAGCCACCGCATGGCATAAATAGTATCTCAGCCCTCGGCCTCATATCACTCAGCATATCCTCACATATGGCCCTCGGCCTCACTCAGTCCAGAAATCATCATAAGCCCCTTGGGCATTAGTAAAACAGTAGATCTAAGCCCAAAACATGATGTAGAAATATCATTTAAGTTTCAAATCTGAGTAAAAGTGGCTGAGTTTGTAAAACAGTAGATATCAACAGGACTGAGTTCAAATAATAAGTCAAGTAGTAAGGAAACAGTGATAAAAATCCCCGAAGGGTCCAAATAGTTGGCACGAAGCCCAAATATGGCAATCAGCCCAAATCATGATGGTAACAAATGAATTTCAGTCAAATATTCAGTAAAATCATCAATAGGGATGGACCAAGTCACAATCTCCAGTAGTGAAGACCCCACGCTCATCATCCAGCGCGTATCTTGCCTCAATATAGCACTACGATTGGCAATTCCAGGGTTTCAAGTCCTCAGAACATCATTTACAACTATTACTCACCTTGAACGGGCTAATTCTTTAGCTGACGATGCCTTTGCCCCTTGAATTGGCCTCCACGCGCGTCGAATCTATCCAAATCAGAACAAATACGTCACAATATGACAAAGCCCAAGCGAAAACATTCGAAAAATATCAAAAATCTCGAAATTAGCAAAACCCGAGCCTCGGGCCCACGTCTCAGAATAGGGTAAAATTTACATTTTCAGAATCCTCATACCCTCATGAGTCTAACCATATCAAAATTATCCATTTCCGATACCATTTGGTCCTTCAAATCATCATTTTACATTTTTGAAAGGTTCCACAATTTTCTTCCCAAATTCTATCTCAAATCACGAATTAAATGATGAATTCAGTGATAGATTCATGTACTCTAACCAAATCTGAGTTAGAATCACTTACCCCGACCAATTTCTTGAAAAACCTTCGAAAAATCGCAAAAATCCGAGCTCTCTAGGTCAAAATATCAAATAAAACACAAAACCTCGTATTTATAGAGTACCCCTCGGATTCCGACACCGCTGACTGCGGTCCGCGCAAAAACAACTGCGTCCGTAGGTCTTTCTCTGCAGGGATAGGCTTTAGCATATTCCCAATAACTTTCGCTACAGATGTCCAAATTGTGATATCTTTACTTTTTTGGAAACTAGACACAAAGGGCTTCAACTTTCGTTTTTGAATCACCTCAAAATTCCTTGTGGATCAAAAGATATGAGCTTCCGAAGTAGGACCAGCAACCTGCAGTCTTCACGACCGCGGCCGCGGCCACTTTGACGCGGCCAGCACTAGGCCAGCACACCCAACGCGAAAAGGAGCGCGGTCCGCGCCAAAACTGCTGCTCCCTCCATTTTTCTAAGTTCCGGGGTGTCCGTACTCGCTCAAAACTCACCCGAAAAACACCTGAGGTCCCCGGGACCTCAACCAAAAGCACCAACGCATCCTAAACAATATTCAACCTTGTTCCAATCATCAAAACACCTCGACTAACACCAAAATTATCAAATCATATCGAATTCAAGCCTATGAATCTCAAGAACTTCCAAATTCCATTTTTGATCAAAAACCCAACCAAACCACGTCCGAATGACCTCAAATTTTGCAGACAAGTCCAAAATGACATAATGAAGCTACAGAAACTCTCGGAATTCCATTCCGACCCTCGGATCAAAATCTCACCTATCAATTGTAATTCACCAAAATACTAACTTCGCCAATTCAAGCCAATTCTACACCGTACCTCCAAAACCATTTCCGATCACTCTCCTAAGTCACAAATCACCTCTCGAAGCTAACCGAACCATCGGAACTCACATCCGAACCCTCTGACACATAAGTCAGCATCCGGTTGACTTTTCCAACTTAAGCCTTCTTAAAAGAGACTAAGTGTCTCATTTCTTACCAAATCCTCTCCGAACTCGAACTAATCATCTCGATCCCATAAAACACGGATAACGAAGCGTAAAGAAGCTGAAATGGGGGAAATGGAGCGGTAACTCATGAGACGACTGGCCGGGTCATCACATCCTCCCCAAATTAAATAAACGTTCATCCTCGAACGAGTCAAGAAACATACCTGAAGCCTCAAACAGATGAGGGTATATGTTCCGTATCTCCCGCTCGGTCTCCCAGGTAGCCTCCTCCACGGGCTGACCTCTCCACTGCACCTTCACTGAAGCTATATCCTTTGACCTTAACGTTCGAACCTGGCGACCCAAAATAGCCATTGGCTCCACATCAAAGGTCAAATCGTCATCCAAGTGAACCGTGCTGAAGTCCAAAACATGAGACGGATCCCCAATATACTTTCGGAGCATAGACACATGAAATACCGGATGCACACTCGATAGGCTGGGTGGTAAAGCAAGCTCATAAGCCACCTCCCCAATCCTCCGAAGCACCTCAAAAGGCCCAATGAACCGAGGCCTCAACTTGCCTTTCTTTCCAAATCTCATAACACCCTTCATAGGTGAAACCTTTAGTTGGACCTTCTCACCGATCATGTAGGACACATCTCGAACCATCCGGTCCGCATAACTCTTTTGACGTGACTACGCTGTACGAAGCCTCTCCTGAATCACCTTCACCTTCTCTAAGGCATCCTGAACCAAATATGTCCCCAATAGTCTAGCCTCGCCGGGCTCGAACCAACCAACCGGAGATCTACACCGCCTCCCGTACAAAGCCTCATATGGAGCCATCTGAATACTCGACTGGTAGTTGTTGTTGTAAGCAAACTCTGCAAGTGGTAGAAACTTATCCCATGAACCTCCAAAGTCAATAACACAAGCACGCAACATGTCCTCCAATATTTGAATAGTACGCTCAGACTGTCCGTTCGTCTAAGGGTGAAACGTTGTGCTCAACTCTACCTGAGTACCCAAATCTCTCTGCACGGCTCTCCAAAACTGCGAAGTAAACTAAGTACCTCTATCTGAGATGATAGAGACAGGAACGCCATGCAACCGAACAATCTCCCGAATATAAATCCCTGCCAACCGCTCTGAAGAATAGGTAGTACACACAAGAATGAAGTGCGCAGACTTGGTCAGCCGATCCACAATCACCCAAATAGCATCAAACTTCTTCAAAGTCCGAGGAAGTCCAACCACAAAGTCCATAGTGATTCTCTCCCACTTCCACTCAGGAATAACTATCTGCTGAAACAAGCCACACGGTCTCTGAGGCTCATACTTCACCTGCTGACAGTTGATACACCGAGCTACAAATCCCACAATATCTTTCTTCATTCTTCTCCACCAATAGTTCTGTCTCGAATCATGATACATCTTCGCGGCACCCGGATGAATGGAATACCGCGAGCCATGGGCCTCCTCCAGAATCAGCTCTCTAAGACCATCCACATTGGGCACACAGATCCGGCCCTACATCCTCAACACACCATCATCACCGACGGTCACATATATGGCATCATCATGCTGAACTCTATCCCTAAGGACAAGCAATTGCGGATCATCATACTGGCGCTCTCTGATGTGATCATATAAAGAAGACCGAGAAACCACACAAGCCAACACCCGACTAGGCTCCGAAATATCCAACCTCACGAACCGATTTGCCAGGGCCTGAACATCAACAACAAGAGGTCTCTCCCCAACTGGAATATATGCCAAACTCCCCATACTCACTGCCTTTCTGCTCAAAGCATCGTCCACCACATTGGCCTTTCCCGGATGGTACAATATAGTGATATCATAATCCTTAAGCAACTCCAACCATCTCCGCTGCCTCAAATTAAGATCCTTTTGCTTGAACAAATGCTGAAGACTGCGATGATCAGTGAACACCTCACAAGATACGCCATACAAGTAATGCCTCCAAATCTTCAATGCGTGAACTATGGCAGCCAACTCCAAATCATGAACGTGGTAGTTCTTCTCATGGGGCTTCAATTGCCGAGAAGCATAAGCAATAACTCTACCCTCCTACATCAACACACAACCAATCCTAACTCTTGAAGCATCACAATACACAGTATATGAACCTAAAGCTGATGGCAAAACCAACACTGGAGCTATGGTCAAGGCTGTCTTGAGCTTCTCAAAGCTCTCCTCACACTCGTCCGACCATACGAATGGAGAACCCTTCTGAGTCAACTTGGTCAAGGGAGATGCAATGGATGAAAATCCCTGAACAAACCGGCGATAATAGCCTGCTAACCTAAGAAAGCTACGAATCTCTATGGCTGAGGACGGTCTGGTCCAACTCTAAACTGCCTCTATCTTCTTCGGATCAACCTGTATACCCTCGCTGGACACCACGTTCTCCAAGAAAGCCACTGAACTGAGCCAAAACTCACACTTGGAGAATTTTGCATAAAGCTTCTCCTCCCTCAGTCTCTGCAACACAACTCTCAAATGTTGCACGTGCTCCTCCTGACTACGCGAGTACACCAGAATATCATCAATGAATACAATAACGAACGAATCCAGATAAGGCCGAAATACACTGTTCATCAAGTGCATGAATGCTGCTGGGGCATTGGTTAACCCGAAGGACATAACAAGAAACTCATAATGACCATATCTGGTCCTGAAAGCAGTCTTAAGAATATCTGAATCCCTGATCTTCAACTGGTGATAACCCGAACGGAGATCAATCTTGGAGAACATCCTCGCTCCCTGAAGTTGATCAAATAAATCATCAATGTGAGGCAAAGGATACTTGTTCTTGATTCTTACTTTGTTCAATTGCCTATAATCAATGCACATTCTCATCGTGCCATCCTTCTTCTTCACAAACAAAACCGGTGCACCCCTAGGGGTCACACTAGGTCGAATGAACCCCTTATCTAGGAGTTCCTGAAGTTATTCTTTCAATTCCTTCAACTTTGCTGGTGCCATACGATATGGCGGAATAAAAATGGGCTGAATGCCCGGCACCAGGTCAATACCAAAATCAATATCCCTATCCAGTGGCATGCCCGGCAGGTCTGCAGGAAAAACATCGGGAAAATCCCTCACAACTGGGACAGAATCAATACTAGGAGTCTCAGATCCAACATCCCTCACAAATGCTATATAAGAAAGGCAACCCTTCCCAACCATACGCTGGACCTTCAAGAAAGAGATCACTCTACTAGGGATATAATCAGTCACACCACACCACTCGATCCGCGGTACACCCGGCATAGCCAAAGTGACTGTCTTAGCATGACAGTCTAGAATAGCATGACACGGAGAAAGCCAACCCATCCCTAAAATGACATAAAAATCCACCATGCTCAATAGCAATAGATCCACTCAGGTCTCCAGACCCCCAATAATCACAACACATGACCGGTACACACGGTCCACAATAACAGTATCTCCCACTGGGGTAGATACATGAATAGGTAAAGAAAGAAACTCTCGGGGTGTACCCAAATAATGAGAAAAATATGAGGACACACAAGAATAGGTGGAACCAGGATCAAATAATACCGAGGCATCTCTGTGGCAGACTGGAATAATATAGCTCTTAACCGTGCAATCAACTTAATTAATAGCAAACTCCCCAACTTTGATCAAAGCCATATAACAAAATGCACTCAATAAATCATAACGCACATACTCTATTGTTGCTGTAATACCATAGTGAGATTGAACTCACTCCTTCATAAGCTTGTGGAAACACAAATCATCTGGAATTTTTAACTCTTCTGCAATTCTTGTATTCACTCACACAACAGTTAAGCCCACTCTCTAGGCAGCACAATTTAGATTTCAACGCATATTCTTCACTTGTAAATGAGATCTTCTAATAGACAACATAAGGATCACACCACCTTAGAACACTCCGCATGAGATAACCCACCTATTTTGCCTCCCATTAACATTTTGTATACCGTCCACTGCCATACACATTACACAGTCACTTAATCTTCCTGAGTCCAAACTCATACCGTAACATGAAATTTACTTCACTGCAGATAGGAGACATAAAAAGATTATTCACGCGCCCATAACTCGGGGCTACACATCCAATTACAATGGAAATCAAACACTTAATGGTTCATCTATCATCCAGCAGACCTTCCTCGCCACTTCTGAGTCATATAGATACATCTCGCAGTACTGACATACTCATCACGTAGCTATCCAACTGTCATTCAAACCAATAGGGGCAATACCGAACATATAAGTTCAAAACACTTGCTCATACACCAACATCTCGGTGCTCAAGCCATAGGCAAAGATCCGACCTTAAGTCCTCCAGACCGGCCCAACATCAACTCATAGAGATCACATCTCGCCCCTCGATCGGGGAATCACAAGTCGTTGATGCATATCTGATACTGAGCGCTCATAAGCGCATACGAACACATGGAAGGAATTTCAAGAGTTACTTTTCAAGTTGAATCAAGGACGCACGATAAGAGTTCAAGAATGTGAAGTTCTTTCCTAAAGGTTCTACAGCCTCTTGAGAATAAATACAAGCGTCTCTGTACCGATCTGCGAGATTCTACTAAACCTGCTCATGACTCGTGAGACCTAAGTAGCCTAGGCTCTGATACCAACTTGTCACGATCCAATCCCCGAACCCGGTCGTGATAGCGCCTCTCGTGAAGACAAGGCCAGCCAGACCAAAACGGAACACCTCTTTTAAACAGTTAATCATCATAAACAGTGATAACATATAATATAATGCTCATAAATTGCAAAATTTAACGATAATAACAGCAGGAACCATCCCGACACAGCCCAAACCGGGGTGTCACAAGTCATGAGCTACTATAGAATCTACTATAGGTCTACAAAGTGCGGAATCCGATACAACAGTTTGAAGAAAACATAAATGATAGAGCATAAGAGAGACAACGGGCTGCGGACGTCAACAACTACCTCGTAACTCCAAATCACTGCCTAGCCTGGAAGGAATCGGCGCTCAGGTGCGAACTCTACTATACCTGAATTTGCACACATAGTGCATGGAGTAATGTGGGTACTCCAACTCAGTGAGTAATAATTACAAATAATGGCTAGAAGTATAAAAATGCGTAAAGGCACAAAGCAATTCCATATCAAGCAGTAAAATCACTTAAAGCAGTAAATTAGTGAAGAAATCAAATGATATTCCTTTTTAAAACAAGTAAAATAGGTAATTTAACAGGTAATTAACAAGTAGAAATCCACCCCTCGGCACAGTATCAATCGCTCAGCATAGTATCAGCCCCTCGGGCTCACTCTCAGTACAGTATCAGCCCCGCGGGCTACCTCACAATCACTCAGCATAATGGTCAGCCATTGTTACCTGACCAACTTTCATCAAACAGTGTCATTGTTACCACTATTTCAAATCACATGGGTACCCGTGCTCACTCTGGGTGTGCAGACTCCAGAGGGCCCCCTTATGGCCCAAGCGCTATATCAAGCCACCTCGTGGCATCATCACTCAACATATCCCCACATCACTCAAGCCATCGTATGGTATAAATAGTATCTCAGGCCCTCGACCTCATATCACTCAGCATATCCTCACATATGGCCCTCGGCCTCACTCAGTCCAGAAATCATCATAAGCCCCTTGGGCCTTAGTAAAACAGTAGTTCTCAGCCCAAAACATGATGTAGAAATATCATTTAAGTTTCAAATCTGAGTAAAAGTGGCTGAGTTTGTAAAACAATAGATATCAACAGGACTGAGTTCAAATAATAAGTCAAGCAGTAAGAAAACAGTGATAAAAATCCCCGAAGGGTCCAAATAGTTGGCCCAAAGCCCAAATATGGCAATCAACCCAAATCATGATGGTAACAAATGAATTTCAGTCAAATATTCGGTAAAATCATCAATCGGGATGGACCAAGTCACAATCCCCAGTAGTGAAGGCCCCACGCTCATCATCCAGCGCGTATCTTGCCTCAATATAGCACTACTATGTGCAAATCTGGGGTTTCAAACCCTCAGAACATCATTTATAACCATTACTCACCTCGAACTGGCTAATTCTCTAGCTCACGACGCCTTTGCCCCTTGAATTGGTCTCCACGCGCGTCGAATCTATCCAAATCAGAACGAATATGTCACAATATGCTAAGGGAACAAAGCCCAAGCGAAAACATTCGAAAAATATCAAAAATTTCGAAATTAGCAAAACCCGAGCCTCGGGCCCACGTCTCGGAATCGGGTAAAATTTACATTTTTAGAATCCTCATACCCTCACGAGTCTAACCATACCAAAATTATCCAATTCCGATACCATTTGGTCCTTCAAATCATCATTTTATATTTTTGAAAGGTTCCACAATTTTCTTCCCAAATTCCATCTCAAATCATGAATTAAATGATGAATTCAGTGAGAGATTCATGTACTCTAACCAAATCTGAGTTAGAATCACTTACCCCGACCAATTTCTTGAAAAACCTTCAAAAAATCAAAAAAATTCGAGCTCTCTAGGTCAAAATATCAAATAAAACCCAAAACCTCGCATTTATAGAGTACCCCTCGGATTCCGACACCGCTGACCGCGGTCCGCGCAAAACCAGCGGGGTCCGCGCAAAAACAACCGCTGTCGCGCAGGTCTTGCTCTGTAGGGACAGGCTTTAGTATTTTCCCCATAACTTTGGCTACATATGTCCAAATTGCGATATCTTTACCTTTATGGAAACTAGACATGAAGGGCTACAACTTTCTTTTTTAAATCACCTCAAAGTTCCTTGTGCATCAAAAGATATGAGCTTCCGAAGTAGGACCAGCAACCTGCAGTCTTCACGACCGTGGCCGCGGCCAATTTGACGCGGCCAGCACTAGGCCAGCGCGCCCAGCGCGAAAAGGAGCGCGGTCCACGCCAAAACTGCTGCTCCCTCCATTTTTCTAAGTTCCGGTGTGTCCGTACTCGCTCAAAACTCACCCGAAACACACCCGAGGCCCCCGAGACCTCAACCAAAAGCACCAACGCATCCTAAACATTATTCAACCTCGTTCCAATCATCAAAACACCTCGACTAACACCAAAATCATCAAATCACATCGAATTCAAGCCTATGAATCTCAAGAACTTCTAAATTCCATTTCTGATAAAAACCCAACCAAACCACGTCCGAATGACCTCAAATTTTGCAGACAAGTCCAAAATGACATAACGAAGCTACAGAAACTTCAAAATTCCATTCCGACCCTCGGATCAAAATCTCACCTATCAACCGGAATTCGCCAAAATACTAACTTCGCCAATTCAAGCCTAATTCTACACCGTACCTCCAAAACCACTTCTGATCACTCTCCTAAGTCACAAATCACCTCCCGAAGCTAACCGAACCATCGGAACTCTTATCCGAACCCTCTAACACATAAGTCAACATCCGGTTGACTTTTCCAACTTAAGCCTTCTTAAAAGAGACTAAGTGTCTCATTTCTTACAAAATCCTCTCCGAACTTGAACTAATCATCTCGATCCCATAAAATACGGATAACGAAGCGTAAAGAAGCTGAAATGAGGGAAATGTAGCGGTAACTCATGAGACGACTGGCCGGGTCGTCACAATACAGGAAATAAAATATTAAATTATTTAATTTTAGTAAATTAAACTAGATACCAATATATATATCGAGTAAAATATACAGGAAACAAAAATTTAAATTATTTAATTCCACTAACTTGTTCTTGATACCAATTTTGCATTGTTTTAGACTTCTCTCCATTATAATATAGTGGGATATATAGTTGTCAATACTATATGTGGTATTGTTTGATTTTTTCACATTTTTAACAGTAAAATCATAGTCACTATTTAGATTTTCCTTGAATTTAAAGAAATCAAAAGTAAGGCAGATAAAGACATTAACAAAACGATATTATATTAATATAAACTAAAATTACATTATCACTATTTAGATTCCAAATACTTCCACAAAAACACACAAAAAAGCATAAAAATAAAAAAATTAATCATCTCCCATATCATCAGAGTCAAACGAACTATTATCTATACTCCCATATCAGACAATGCTCTCCAACCTATCCAGCTTGTCCTTGAGTCTTATTAAATCCCTTTCATACTTGTCCATGAACTCATCAAACTTGATCTCAAAGGCTTCGATGATATCTTCTTTCATTTGATCAACTATGGTTTTGATTGCTGCATCCATTTTTCCTTCTTTTTTCTATTTTGTCTAATAAAACTAGACGAGTTTGTGTGAATAAATCTGTAAACGATATGCTACTTATATAGCGAATTTTTTTTAAAAAACTGTATATGAAAAGATAGAAGGCAAATTGAACGTCAGTGATAAAAATAAAGATTCATGAATCACAATTTAATGAAAATAGTGTAAATGTAATTATTACTTTAACACAACTCCCAATGTGAAATATAATTATTTTAGTGGTTAAAAATGCATCAAACACTGCACCTCATAAAGTAATTAAATATAGACGAAATAATGAAATATTATAGTAAACTATATTAGAATTACTTGCATGTTATGTCATAAAATACCATATTAATGATGTAATATAAAGCAATGTAATACTGGATATTTTGGTTTAAAAATATATACCTCCAGTGTAATATACAGGAAACCAAATATTAAATTATCTAATTCCAGTAAATTGTTCTAGATACCAACTTTCCAATATTTTCAACTTTTCCATTGTAATATACTGGCTTATATGCCTTCATAAGTACCATTTCCAGCATATTTTATGGGAAGTAACTAAAATTGGACGAATTTAGGATATAATATTTAGGATTATTCACGTACAGTATTAAATACTGGACATTATATTTTCAAAATATATACCTCCAGTGTAATATACAGGAAACAAAATATTAAAACTATTTAATTCCAGTAAATTATTCTAGATACCAACTTTTGAATATTTTCAACTTCTCCATTATAAAATACTGGATGATATCCAATTTATTATCTAAAATGTAATTATTAGTTTAACACAACTCCCAACATACAATATAATTTGTGGCTACAAATGCATAAAAGACTGCACCAAATGGTCATAAGTACTGACAAAATTATTAAATTTTTTTGGCAGCTATACTAGAGTGACTTGTATCATACGCAATAACAATAGCTAAGGAGAGTAACCAAAATTGGTCATAAGTAGAATTTGCAGCATAATTTAATGGGAGTAACCAAAATTGAACGAATTTAGGATAAATAATTCTGCATTAGTGACGTCCAGTATTAAATACTGGGTATTATGGTTTACCAATATATACCTCCAGTGTAATATACTGGAAACAAAATATTAAATTATTTTATTCTAGTAAATTGTTCTAGATACCAAGTTTTCAATATTTTCCAATTCTCCATTATAATATACTGGCTTATATCCCTTCATAAGGAGGGTTTCCAACATATTTTATAGGGAATAACAAAAATTGGACGAATTTAGGGTAAAAAAAATTTGGATTATTCACGTCCAGTATTAAATACGGGAAATTATGTTTTTAACTATATATACCTCCAGTATATTATACAAGATATAAAATATTAAATTATTTAATTCCAGTAAATTGTTCTAGATACCAACTTTCAAATAGTTTCAGCTTCTCCATTATAATATACTTGCTTATATCCCTTCATAAGTAGCATTTCCAGCATATTTTATAGGGAGTATGCAAAATTTGTCAAATATAGCGTAAAAGTTCTGGATTTATTTAAGTCCAGTATTAAATACGGGACATAGTGTTTTAAAAATATATACCTCCAGTATAATATACATGAAAGAAAATATTAAATTATTTAATTCCAGTAAATTATTCTAGATACCAAGTTTCCACTATTTTCAACTTGTCCATTATAATATACTGGCTTATATCCCTTCATAAGTAGATTTATAGCATAATTTATAGGGAATAACCAAAATTGGACAAATTTAGGGTAAAAAAATTTGGATTAGTCACATCTATTATTAAATATAGGACATTATGGTTTTCACAATATATACCTCTAGTATAATATACAGGAAACAAAATATTAAATTATTTAATTCCAGTAAATTATTCTAGATACCAAGTTTCCACTATTTTTATAACGACCCAACTGGTCGTTTTGAGTTTTTGCACTTTGATCGCCAGTTCTCGGGCATGACTTGCCCCGTGTGATGTATTATGATTGATGTAGATCGTTGGTTTTGGTGTTAAGGAAAATTAGAATGAATTTGAAGGAACAGTCTAAGTTGAAAGGTTTGACCAGGTTTTGACTTATTTGTTTATGAGCTCGGATCAGAATTTTTATGATTTGGCTAGCTCCGTTAGGTGATTAGGGACTTGGGAACATGATCGGAATGCATTTTGGAAATCAGTGGAAGGTTTAGGCTTGAATTGGCGAAAGTGAGATTTTGGCATTTTCCAGTTGATAGGTGAGATTTTGATACAGAGGTCGGAATGGAATTCCGAGAGTTGCAGTAGCTTCGTTATATCATTTGTGATGTGTGTGCAAAATTTTAGGTCATTCGCACGTGGTTTGGTCGGGTTTTGATCGACAGTGTATTTCGGAAGTTTTTAGAAAACTTAGGCTTGAATTCAATGTATTTTGGGTAATTTGATGTTGTTTGAGGTGTTTTGATGATTAGAATAAGTTTGAATGATGTTATGGGGTATGTTGGCGTGTTTGGTTATGGTCCTGAGGGACTCGGGTGAGTTTCGGATGGTCAATTGGACGGACCATTTTGTGCCTTAAAAGATAGCAGGAAATTGCAGGTTTTGGAGTTCAGTTGTTGCAGAGAAATCCTTCTTCGCGATCGCGTAGGTAGTCTCGCGATCGCGTAGGGCTGTGATGAGGGAAGGTCATGTTGTTCTTCGCGATCGCGTGAGTTGAGCGAGTGGTGCATCGCGTTCGCGTGGATTTATCCGCGTTCGCGTAGAGTTGCAGTTCTGAGTATCACGTTCGTGTGGACCTCACCACGTTCGCGTAGAGTAAATTTGAGGGCCTGGTAGTTTGTGCTTCGTGATAGCGATGGAAGTCTCGCGATTGCGATGAAGGAATAGTCAGTGTTGGGCAGAATGTTATAATCCCATCCCATCCGCGATTTTGGGTCATTTTTCCTCCATGGTTGATCATTTTGAGAGCTTCTTGGTGGAGATTAAAGAGGGATTCAAGGAAAATAGATTGGAGGTAAGATGTTTGAACTTAAAATTCGTTTTTATTGTGAAATCCACCTTGAAATTCATGAAAAATAAGCCTAAAATTGATGAACTAGGGCTTGAGAAATTGGACTTTTGAATTGGGATTTGAAGGACCATTTGAGGTCGGATTTGAGAACTTTTGATATGTATGAACTCATGGGGAGATGAGGAATCTAATGATGTGAAAAATTCTGAGTTTCGATAAGTGGCCCTGGGGCTCGGGTTTTGGTAATTTCAGGATTTGTGCCCGTTATTGATTGTTTTCGCTTGGGCTTTGTTCCTTTAGCATATTGTGATTTATTCATTATGATTTTGGTTAGATTAGACCCGCGTGGATGCCTATTCGAGGGGAAAAGGCGTCGTGAGCTAGAGATATCGCCGGTTCGAGGTGGGTAATGATTGTAAATGATATCCTAAGGGTTTGAAACCCCGGATTGCACATCGTAGTGCTATATTGAGGTGAGACACGCGCTGGATGATGAGCGTGGGGACTTTTACTACTAGGGATATTGACTTGTTCCGTCTTGATTGATGATTTTACCGCGTATTTGACTGAAACTTATTTGTTATCATCATGATTTGGGCTGATTGCCATATTTGGGCTTCGTGGCAATTATTTGAACCCTTCGATGATTTTTTTCACTATTTCCTCACTATTTTGACTTATTATTTGAACTCAGTCCTGTTGATATCTACTGTTTTACAAACTCAGCCACTTTTACTCAGATTTGAAACTTAAATGATATTTCAATGATGTTTTGGATGAGAACTACTGTTTTACTAATGCCCGAGGGGCTTGTGATGATTTTCGGACTAAGCAAGGCCGAGGTCCATATGTGAGGATATGCTGAGTGATATGAGGCCGAGGGCCTGAGATACATTTACATGCCACGAGGTGGCTTCAGTGATGTGAGGCCGAGTGCCGAGTGATGTGAGGTCGAGTGCTGAGTGATGATGCCACGAGGTGGCTTGATATAGCGCTTGGGCCGTAAGGGTCCCCTCCAGAGTCTGCACACCCATAGTGAGCGCATGTACCCATTGTTTTGAGAGTGAGCCCAAGAGGCTGATACGAGTGATTGGGAGGTTGCCCGAGGGGCTGATACGAATGATTGGGAGGTAGCCCGAGGGGCTAATACGAGTGATTGTGTGGTAGTCCGAGGGGCTAGTACTGTTCTGAGATATTGTCCGAGGGGCAAACTTTTATGTGTTCATCTTTCATATTTACTTGTCATTTTACCTATTATACTGCGGTATTTGTGCCCGAGGGGCGGATATTTTATGCTTATCGGCACTAACTATTTTGCAATCATTGCGTAATTGTTGAAAAAGTCCTTTTCAAAAGAGGTTTAAACTGAGCTAATGTATTTCTAAAGATTTCACAGCTTCACTATTTTTTTTTCTCAAAGGGGTTTACACTACTTCTATACAGCATGTTGGTTGCTTTACGTGATTTCTTACTGCTCAGTTGTTATTTACCTTTATTACTCACTGAGTTGGAGTACTCACTTTACCCCCTGCATCTCGTGTGTAGATAGGTATTTATTTACCCGGTAGCGGGTTTTTGCTTATCGGAGGCAGAGTTATAGGAATTTAGCGAAGTGACTGCCAGCGTCTGCAACACCACTTTTCTCCCTTTTGTTCATTATTCCTGTTTCGTGTATTTTTAGACCTTGTAGTTGTAGTTACACTCTAATAGATGCTCGTGACTTGTGACACCCCGATTAGGGCTATGTTGGGTTGTACTTCCGCTAATTAATATCATTAAATCATATTTAAACTTCTTATGAACTGTTTAACTATTTAAAAGAGGTGTTCTGTAATAGTCTGGCTGGCCTTGTCTTCACGAGAGGTGCCATCACGACCGGAGCGAGGTTTGGGTCGTGACAAGTTGGTATCAGACCCTAGGTTACATAGGTCTCACGAGTCATGAGCAGGTTTAGTAGAGTCTCACGGATTGGTACAGAGACGTCTGTATTTATCCTCGAGAGGCTGCAGAACCTTTAGGAAAACTTCACATTCTTGGAATCTTATCGTGCGTTCATGATTTAGCTTGAAAGGCAACTCTTGAAATTCCTTCCATGCGTTTGTATGCGCGCATGAGCGCTCTGTATCAGATGTGCCTTGATGGCTTGTGATTCCCCGATCGAGGGGCGAGACGTGATCTCTGTGAGTTTGATGTTGGGCCAGTCTGGAAGACTTGAGGTCGGAACTTTGCCTATGGCTTAAGCACTGAGGTGTTGGTTGTTTGAGCAAGTGTTTTGAACTTATATGCGGTATTGTGCCTATTAGTGGGAGTGACGATTGGGTAACTATGTGATGAGTATGTTAGTACTGCGAGAGGTATCTATATGACTTGGAAGCGACGAAGAAGGTCTTCTAGATGATACAAGAACTATCAGGTGCTTGAATTCCATTGTGATTTGAGGTATAGCCCCAAATTATGGTCGTATGAAGGATTTTTTTATGTTTTCCAGTTGAGAGTGAAGTAAATTTTATGTGGCGGTATGAGTTCAGACTCAGGAAGACTAAGTGACTGCGTACAGTTTATGACGGTGGAAGGTATACAAAAATGTTAATTGAAGGCAAAACAGGTGGGTTATCTCCTATGGAGAGTTCTGGGGTGGTGTGACCCTTATGTGATTGTAAAAGATCTCATGTGCAAGTGGTAAGTGTTGAAATTTGAATGTTGGGTCACTTAAGAGAGTGGGCTTAACTGTTGCGAGAATGAGTGCGAGATTTGCCGAAGATTTAGTGTACTAGATGATCTGTGTTTACACAAACTTACAAAGGAATTGAGTTTAATCTCACTATGATATTGTGGAATCAATAGAGTGTAAGTGTTACGAGTTATTGAGTGTATTTTGATCTACGACTCCGAGCAAGTGGGGTAGTCTGCTGTGAGTAGTTGATTGCACGGTTAGGTGCTATGTTGGTTCCAGTTTGAGGTGTGCGGGCGAATCAGTTATGGCTCGTAGAAATAGAGACCGAGGATGGTTCGAGTAAAGGAAATTTTTTGGCAAAGGTTATAGTATGCTTCATAGGGTAAGAGAATCACGGGATGTCTTAAGTTGTTGTTGGTAAAGAATGCTCAGTGCATAGAGTAGGAAGTTGCTTGGTTGTATTGGGATGAGGATTTCATTCTGCGGTGCCGGAGTGCCAATGAAGCACAGGTGGTTCTGTTCGTTAGGCCAGGTAAATTGCAGTTGAATAAGAGTGAATGACTCTCGAGAATGGTTCTAATGTGCTCAAGATTCTACAGGGAACAATCGGGTATCTTAAGGTTGTATATGTGGTTAGAAACTGTGTTTTCATTGGAATAGGTCAAGACTTGTGATAGTTCTATGTTAGTTGTGGGATCCTATGTATCAGTATCAGGAAGGCAGGGGTAACGGATTCAGATTCGCAGGAAGTTCTTTAGAGTAAAGTATTCTGGAATGTGGTATTTCTAAGAATGATTGAGAGAGCATTCAACGGCTTATGGATCTCAGACAGTGTGGTTTTATGATTAGGTCTCGTGTGGTGAGTCTGGGGTGAGGAATTGTGGTGCTACAACAAGAGGAAATATCAAGTTGAAGGTGAACAGAAGGAAATTTAGATAGTTGGAGTAGCTTGATAGTAGACCGGACCGGTATGGTAAGGATAAGATTAATTCCTTGTGTGTGTTCGAGGTGATGAGTTCTTACAGGTATTTTTGCGGTAATGCTCTTAGGTTTTGATGGCTTGCTTAGCTTTGTCGAGTTAGAAGGATTCAGTCATGGCAGGTCTGATTTGTGCAAAGGGAACTCAGAGAGTTCTTGATGGTTTTTACCGTGGTTTGGAGATGTATATCTTCTAGAGGCATGCAGAGCATGGGATGTGTAGTGATTTTTCTTCTAGATGGGACCAATGGGAAGTTCTCGACTAGTTGAGTACGTAGATGTCTGTGGCTCGGAAGGGAGATAAAGTTCTCATGTTATCCTAGGATGGTATAGTATATGTGGGTTGTTGTGGAGGATCGAGATTTGCGTGTGTAAGGTAAACTATTTAGTTCAGTTCTGAAAGGAAGTTCATAAAACTCTTAGGCACCGGGTAGCCTCAGATGATTAAGGAACTGGTATTATTAATTGGATGTGATTTGACGAGAGTATATGTTTCAGAAAAAGGGCAATGTGATTAAGTTGATGGCACTTCGGTAGTATTGCGGCACTTTCACGCTAGATCGACTGTTGATATTCGAGTTTGCTTGGTGGCATAAAAGAAATTTTGAGTATCTCTTGTGAAATGACTGGGTATTAGAGGTGTGGCATGTATTCGGATGGCGAAATTGGGATCGGATATGGTGGTTCATGTGCCGTGTGGATGTGGAAACGGAAGTTCTCATATTCAGGCTATGATGTGGTGATAGATCGTGTGTATCGGCACTGTTTAGCAACTACTGGGATTTGGAGGCCCGAGTGGATCTTTCTTTGCTTGGTATGTTAGATTTTAGATGTGATGTTGGGGTTAGACTGGTTGTCTCAGTATTGGGTTAGTCTTGACTATTGCGCTATGGGCTATGCCGAAAATGCCACGGGTTGAGTGGTGAGGTGCCTCAGATTATGTTTTAGTAGAGTGGTTTATATTTTAAAGACCCAGCAGACGGTTGGGAAGGACTGCCTTTCTTAATTGGGCCTTCGTGATGGATGTCAGTGCAGAGGTTTCTACCATTGATTCAGTTCCGGTGTTGAGGGACTTTCAGATGTGTTTCTTGTGGCCGGGCATGTCGCCGGGCGAGGTTGTGGATTTCGGTATTGATTTGGTGGCGGGCACCATATCGTATGGCTTCGGTAGGAGTTATAGTAGTGGAAGGAGCAACTTTAGGCTTCCTTGATAATGAGTTCATTGGCAGGACAATGTGGATGCGTGTTCTAGCTTGAGTCAGCTCGGTTGGCCCCGAATTGTATTGTTGAGGGATAGGTTAATTCGATCATTATTGAGCTTGTTGGTGATCTGGGGAGATCTATGAGTGGCCTTTCTGTGTTGCAAGACGTTATGATTTGTTGGTTATGGGCACATATGGTGCGGTTCTATTGGGGTTCTTATTGAGAGTCGAGCGGGAAGAGTAATTGGGTGTTGCTCAGTGGATGGCGTATCGGTTATGTCCTATTGGGTTTGCGTGGTATATGTTACTTGTTTCACCGAGGGTGTAATGCCTCGCTTTGGTTCCAGACATCAAATTGTGTGTGGTTGTCAATTTCGAGCATAGTGACTTGAGGTGTCTTATGTGGAGCAGTGTTTGGATAGGATCGTGCATTGCAGCGAGGTTATATGGAGACATGACCTTGCGGGTTAGATTCATGTGTTCTATTCTATGATATGAGACGGGTTCTCAACCTTGTGTTGTGGTGTTACTAGTGAGCTTGAGGTACAACTCCTTCATTTGAGTCATTTTCATGATTTGAGTATGTTCGGACCGTTGCTTATTGATGTGCGTATTATGCTAATTGTGGCTTAGGCCTCTATTGATGTGTCAGGTCACCAGAGTGGTGTGTTGGATTAGAGGGGATCATTGGGATCATTAATGAATACGAACGGATTCGATTTCAGCATCTTGGAAGGATAATATCGAGGTTCAGCTCGGAAATTTGCTATGGTATTTTTCAGCGGAGAAGTGGCTTCAAGAATGGGTGATCTGAGAAAATGGTTATGGTTTATTGGGTGTTTCATCTACCATTGACAGTATATGACAGTGTTGGAATGAGACTTTAGCGAATAAGAGGTTTTCTATCAGTATTCGGTTGTTGTGAGCAGTAGCTGTGAAGGGAAGTTATCGCCACGAGTGTTTGAGTTATGTGGTATATCACGGGATTGCTCCCGAGGTTGCAAGCATGAGCTACTACAACTAGTTCGGGTGTATTCAGAGTATAGGTGTGAGGTTTTGATCGTATCGATGGTTTCAGAAGTGGAAATGTGGTTCTATGGCTTATTCAGTGATAGGGTAACGTGGGATCACCCTCGGGTATACGCATGGTAAGGTTATTCAGCGATTGGTTGGCTTTTAAAACAACTCTGGGTATGTTCGAGGATGAACGTGTGTTTAAGTAGGGGAGGATGTAACAACCCAATCGGTCGTTTTGAGATTTTGCATTTTGATCGTCAGTTCTCGGGCATGACTTGCCCCATGTGATGTATTATGACTAATGTAGATCGTTGGTTTTGGTGTTCAGGAAAATCGGAATAAATTTGAAGAACAGTCTCAGTTGAAAGCTTTGAATTTGAAAGGTTTGACCAAGATTTGACTTATTTGTATATCAGCTCGGACCAGAATTTTTATGATTTAGCTAGCTCAGTTAGGTGATTTGGGACTTGAGAGCATGATCGGAATGCATTTTGGAAGTCCGTGGAAGGTTTAGGCTTGAATTGGCGAAAGTGAGATTTCAGCGTTTTCCGGTTGATAGGTGAGATTTTGATATAGAGGTCAGAATGGAATAGAGAGTTGCAGTAGCTTCGTTATGTCATTTGGGATGTGTGTGCAAAATTTCAGGTAATTCGCACGTGGTTTGGCCGGGTTTTTGATCGAAAGTGTATTTCGGAAGTTTTTAGAAAACTTAGGCTTGAATTCAATGAGTTTTGGGTAATTTGATGTTGTTTGAGGTGTTTTGATGATTGGAATAAGTTTGAATGCTGTTATGGGGTATGTTGGCGTGTTTGGTTAAGGTCCCGAGGGCCTCGGGTGAGTTTCGGATGGTCAATTGGACGGACCATTTGTGCCTTAAAAGATAGCAGGAAATTGCAGGTTTTGGAGTTCAGCTGTTGCAGAGAAATCCTTCTTCGCGATCGCGTAGGGCTGTGATGAGGGAAGGTCATGTTGTTCTTCGCAATCGCGTAGCATGGATCGCGATCGCGTGCGTTGAGCGAGTGGTGCATCACATTCGCGTTGAGTTGCAGTTCTGAGTATCGCATTCGCGTGGACCTCACCCTATTCGCGTAGAGTAAATTTGAAGGCCTGGTAGTTTGTGCTTCGCGATAGCGATGGAAGTCCCACGATCGCGATGAAGGAATAGTCAGTGCTGGGCAGAATGTTATAATCTCATCCCATACGCTAGTTTAGGTCATTTTTCCTCCATGGTTGATCATTTTGAGAGCTTCTTGGTGGAGATTAAAGAGGGATTCAAGGGGAATCGATTGGAGGTAAGATTTTTGAACTTAAAACTCGTTTTTATTGTGAAATCCACCTAGAAATTCATGGAAACTAAGCCTAAAATTGAAGAACTAGGGCTTGAGAAATTGGACTTTTGAATTGGGATTTGAAGGACCATTTGAGGTCGGATTTGAGAACTTTTGATATGTATGAACTCGTGGGGAGATGAGGAATCTAATGACGTGAAAAATTCTGAGTTTCGAGAAGTGGGTCCGGGGCTCGGGTTTTGGTAATTTCGGGATTTGCGCCCGTTATTGATTGTTTTCGCTTGGGATTTGTTCCCTTAGCATATTGTGATGTATTCATTCTAATTTTGGATAGTTTCGACGTGCGTGGAGGCCGATTCGAGGGGCAAACAGGTCGTGAGCTAGAGATGTCGCCTGTTCAAGGTGAGTAATGATTGTAAATGATATCCTAAGGGTTTGAAACCCCGGATTGTACATCGTAGTGCTATATTGAGGTGAGACACGCGCTGGATGATGAGCGTGGGGTATTTTACTACTAGGGATATTGACTTGTTCCGTCTTGATTGATGATTTTACCGCGTATTTGACTGAAACTTATTTGTTATCATCATGATTTGGGCTGATTGCCATAGTGGCAATTATTTGAACCCTTCGATGATTTTTATCACTATTTCCTCACTATTTTGACTTATTATTTGAACTCAGTCCTGTTGATATCTACTGTTTTACAAACTCAGCCACTTTTACTCAGATTTGAAACTTAAATGATATTTCAATGATGTTTTGGTTGAGAACTACTGTTTTACTAATGCCCGAGGGGCTTGTGATGATTTTCGGACTAAGAGAGGCCGAGGTCCATATGTGAGGATATGCTGAGTGATATGAGGCCGAGGGCCTGAGATACATTTACATGCCACGAGGTGGCTTCAGTGATGTGAGGCCGAGTGATGATGCCACGAGGTGGCTTGATATAGCGCTTGGGACGTAAGAGGCCCCTCCTAGTCTGCACACCCATAGTGAGTGCGGGTACCCATTTTTCTGAGAGCGAGCTCGAGGGGCTGATGCTATCTTGAGAGTGAGCCCGAGGGGCTGATACAAGTGATTGAGAGGTAGCCCAAGGGGTTGATATGAGTGATTGTGAGGTAGCCCGAGGTGCTGGTATTGTTCTGAGATATTGCCCGAGGGGCAAACTTTTATGTGTTCATCTTTCATATTTACTTGTCATTTTACCTGTTATACTGCATTTTTTGTGCCCGAGGGGCGGATTTTCTGTGCTTATCGGCACTAACTATTTTGCAATCATTGCGTAATTGTTGAAAAAGTCATTTTTAAAAGAGGTTTAAACTGAGCTAAGGTATTTCTAAAGATTTCACAGCTTCACTTTTTATTTTTCTCAAAGGGTTTTACAGTGCTTCTATACAGCATGTTGGTTGCTTTACATGATTTCTTACTGCTTAGTTGTTATTTACCTTTATTACTCACTGAGTTGGAGTACTCACTTTACCCCCTGCACCTCGTGTGCAGATGCAAGTATTTATACACCCGGTAGCGGGTTTTGGCTGATCGGAGGCAGAGTTATAGGAGTTTAGCGAGGTGACTGCCAGCGTTCGCAACACCGCTTTTCTCCCTTTTATTCATTATTCCTGTTTCGTGTATTTTTAGACCTTGTAGTTGTAGTTACACTCTAATAGATGCTCGTGACTTGTGACACCCCGATTAGGGCTGTGTTGGGTTGTACTTCCGCTAATTAATATCATTAAATCATATTTAAACTTCTTATGAACTATTTAACTGTTTAAAAGAGGTATTCTGTAATGGTCTGGCTGGCATTGTCTTCACGAGAGGCGCCATGACGACAGGAGTGGGGTTTGGGTCGTGACAATTTTCAACTTGTCCATTATAATATACTGTCTTATATCCCTTCATAAGTAGCATTTCTAGCATAATTTATTGGGAGTAACCAAAATTGGACGAATTTAGGGTAAAACAATTTGGATTAGTAACGTCCAGTATTAAATACAGGACATTATGGTTTTCACAATATATACCTCCAGTATAATATACAGGAAATAAAATATTAAATTATTTGATTCCAGTAAATTGTTCTAGATACCAACTTTCCAATATTTTCAACTTCTCCATTATAATATACTGGCTTATATACCTTCATAAGTAGCATTTCCAGCATATTTTATAGGGAGTAAACAAAATTGGTCAAATATAGAGTAAAAATTCTGGATTTTTTAAGTCCAGTATTAAATACAGGACATAGTGTTTTAAAAATGAATAACTCCAGTGTAATATACAGGAAACAAAATATTAAATTATGTAATTCCAGTTAGTTGTTCTAGATACCAACTTTCCAATATTTTGAACTTCTCCATTATAATACACTAGCTTATATACCTTCATAAGTAGCATTTCCATCATATTTTATAGGGAGTAAGCAAAATTGGTCAAATATAGAGTAAAAATTCTAGATTTTTTAAGTCCAGTATTAAATACAGGACATTATGGTTTTCACAATATATACCTCCAGTATAATATAAAGGAAACAAAATATTAAATTATTTAATTCCAGTAAATTGTTTTAGATACCAACTTTCCAATATTTTCAACTTCTCCATTATAATATATTGGCTTATATATCTTCATAAGTAGCATTTCCAGCATATTTTATAGGGAGTAAGCAAAATTGGTCTAATATAGAGTAAAAATTCTGGATATTTTAAGTCCAGTATTAAATACGGGACATAGTGTTTTAAAAATGAATATCTCCAGTGTAATATACAGGAAACAAAATATCAAATTATGTAATTCCAGTTAAGTGACGACCCAACCCGTTGTCTCATGAGTTATCGCTCTGTTTCCCCCATTTCTGCTTCTTTATGCTTCGTTATCCGTGTCGTATGTGGTCGAGTTGTTTTGGTTTGTATTGGAGTGGAATTTGGTAAGAAATGAGACACTTAGTCTCTTTTAAGAAGGGTTAAGCTAGAAAAGACAACCGGATGTTGACTTATGTGTTAGAGGGCTCGGATGTGAATTTTGATGGTTCGGTTAGCTTCGGGAGGTGATTTGTGACTTAGGAGTATGATCAGATGTGGTTTCGGAGGTCCAGTGTAGAATTAGGCTTGAATTGGCGAAGTTAATTTTTTGGTGATTTCCCGTTGATAGGTGAGATTTTTATCCAGGGTCAGAATGGAATTCCGAGAGTTGTTGTAGCTTCGTTATGTGATTTGGGATGTGTATGTAAAATTTCAGGTCATTCGAAGGTGATTTGGTAGGGTTTTTGATCAAATGCGTGTTACGGGAGTTTTAGAAGAACTTAGGCTTGAATTCTATGTAATTTGATTGTTTTGGTGTTGTTTGAGGTGTTTTGATGATTGGAACAAGTTTGAGTGATGTTTTGGGATGCGTTGGTGCTTTTGGTTAAGGTTCCGAGGGCCTCAAGGTGATTTCGGATGGCTATCGGGAAGTTTTGAACTTGAGTGAATTGCAGAAAATGCAGCAGTAAGTGCAGGCAGATTTTTGCCTTCGCAATCGCGAGGCGGCCCTTACGTTTGCGTAGAAGGAGTATGGGTGGCCTTGAGTTTGTGCTTCGCGTTCGCGTTGGGTTTCTCGCATTCGCGGAAGGTTCGTTTGGTTGTGCTTCGCGTTCGCACTTTAGGTGTCGTGTTAGCGTAGTGAAGTTTGGCGCGTGAAGGTTCCTGAGCCAATGCTCTTCGCGTTCGCGGGAGTGGGGCTGTGTTCTCGTAGGTTCAGAGGCCCAGGGCATTGTGTTTGCAGTTGGGATGCCGCGTTCGCGAAAGGTAATTTTGATCAAGGAAATATTTGTGCATCACGAACACGGGGGTTTGACCATTTCATCCGGGAGCTTTAAGTCATTTTCCTCCATTGTTGGGTATTTTGAGAGCTCTTTGGGAGAAATTGAAGTGGGATTCGAAGAGGATTGATTGGAGGTAAGTTTTATGAATCAAAAATGTGATTATAATGTGAAATTAACCAAGAAATTCATGGAAATTTAGCTAAAATTGGAAGAACTAGGGCTTGGGGTATTGAGATTTTAAATTGGGATTTGAGGGGTCATTTGAGGTTGGATTTTTAAGTTTTTGATATGTATGGACTCGTGGCGACATAAGCAACCCATTGATGTGAAAGTTTCTGAGTTTCGACAAATGGACCCGGGGCTGTAGTTTTGCTAATTTCTGGATTTTTGATATTTTTTTGATTGTTTTCAATTGGGTTTTTGTTCCCTTAGCATATTGTGACATATTCGTTTTGGTTTTGGTCGGATTCAACGTGCGAGGAGGCCGATTTGAGAGGCAAGGGCATAGCTAGCTAGAGCTTTGGCCAGTTTAAGGTGAGTAATGAATGTAAATGATGTCCTGAGGGTTTGAAACCTCGGATTTGCACATCGTAGTGCTATATTGAGGTAAGACACGTGCTTGTGACGAGCGTGGGATCGTTTGCTATTGGGGATTTTGACTTGGTCCGTCCTGAGTGATGCTTTTACCGCGTATTTGATTGAAGCTTATTTGATATCATCATTATTTGGATTGTTTGCCATATTTGGGCTTCGCGCCAACTATTAGAACCCTTCGGGGTGTTATTATCACTATTTCCTCACTGTTTTGACTTACTACTTGAACCCCGTCGCACCGTTTTCTATTTTTTTACAACTCAGCCACTTTTACTCGGATTTTGAAACTTAAAAATGATATTTCTAATAATGTTTTGGGCTGAGAACTACTATTTTCCTAAATGCCCGAGGGGCTTATATGATTTCTGGACTGAGTATGGTCATGGGCCTGTTGTGAGGATACTATGGGATTGGGTTGCGTGCCGCAACAATATTATATTGATATTGATATTAGGCCGAGGGCCTAGTTGGTGCCACGAGATGGCTTGATATTGAGCTTGGGCCGTAAGGGGCCCCTCCCGGAGTCTGCACTCCCCAGTGAGCATCGTTGACGATAAATAAATGAACCGGGCTACACGCCGCATCGGGTACTAGAGAGTACCGTTCTATGTGTTTGTTTTTCCTTTCTATATCTGTCACTTAACTACTTATTTCCTATAGCATTTTCCACATTTCGATTTCATTGGTTTATTGACTTCATACTACTTGTTTTAAACTGCCGCATTATAGATTACGCTGTGTTTCTCCATGATTTCTTATTCTTAGCCTTTATTTACATTTATTACTCACTGGGTCGGAGTACTCACATTACTCCCTGCACCTTATGTGCATATCCAGGTGCATCTGAGACTGTTGAGGATTTTCACTTGGGCAGCGCATATCCGGGAGTATCGCGGTAGCTGCATGGCATCCACAACCCTGATCTATCCCTTTTATCCTTTTGTTTCTTTCCGTATTCTCTAGATTGCTATGTATTAGGTTGATGCTCATGTATTAGAGGCTCAGACTTGTGACACCGGATCTATATGGGCTATGTAATAGGATTTCTATTTGAATTTCTGCATGTTTAACTCTTATTTCAGACTTCTAGTATTATGAATTGGTGATTCATCTGTGTTAGCTAATAATGATCTGTATGGGAAATGGGTTAAGGTTGTTAATTAGTCAGGCTTGTCTAGAAGTGAGTTGGGCGCCATCACGACCGGGGTTGGGGTTGTGACAAGTTGGTATCAGAGCCTAGGTTACTTAGGTCTCGCAAGTTATAAGCCGGTTTAGCAGAGTCTCGCGGATCGGTTCGGAGATGTCTATATTTATCCCCGAGAGGCTGCAGAACCTTTAGGAAAAACTTCATATTCTTGAAATTCTTGTCGTGCGACTTTGTTGATTCGAGAACTAAACTTCTGTTATTCTATTCTCTCACAGATGGTGAAGACGCGAGGTACCGGACGAGGTGGATGACCCCTAGTGCCACCCATTGAGGCCACCAGAGGCCGTGGATGCGGTCATGGACGTGGCAGAGGCAGAGTAGCGAGGGAAGCACATGTTGATCCACCAGCTGTCCCAGCTCCGGATCAGGCTCCAGCAGCACCAGTTCAGGCACCAGCTGTGCCCATCATGATCCCGGGTCTTTATGAGGCCTTGTCACAGATCTTATCGGTTTGCACTGGCCTGGCTCAGGCAGTTTCAACCACTATCGCAGCAGCTACTTCACAGGCCGAGGGAGGCAATCAGACCCCCGCTGCTTGCACACCTGAGCAGGTAGTGTAGGGATTACAGACGCCAGGAGCAACTCCAGCTCAGCCGGTTGCACCAGTTCAGGAGTTCGTGGTTCCAACTATGTCAGATAATGAGCTGCGTCTTCTCAGGAGGTTTGGTAGGCTCCAGCCTCCGTCATTTAGTGGTGCTGAGGTCGAGGATTCCCCGAGTTTTCTTAACAATTGTCAGCGTATGCTCCGTACAGCAGGGATTCTTTAGTCGAGTGTTGTGGCATTTACCACCTTTCAATTCTCGGGGGCTGCTTTTACTTGGTGGGAGGATTTTGAGAGGTGTAGGCCTATCGGTGTAGCACCCCTTTCTTAGCAGCAGTTCTCCGCTCTCTTCCTGGAGAAGTATATACCGTAGTCCCGTAGAGAGGACCTGCGTAGGCAGTTTGAGTGGTTGATGTAGGGGGATATGACCGTTACCCAGTATAAGATGAGGTTTTCAAAGTTGGCCCGTCATGCCATTTGGATGATTCTGACAGATCGTGAGAGGATCAGGAGATTTGTGGATGGACTTAACTACTATCTTCGTATTCTGATGACTAGAGAGAGAGTATTTGGTGCTACATTTGAGGAGGTGGTTAATATCGCTTGAGAGATTGAGACTGTTTGCCATAGAGAGCGAAAGGAGAGGGAGGCCAAGAGGCCTCAAGGTTTGGGCAGTTTTAGTGGTGTTCCATCGAGGGGCCAGTTCCAGCGTGGTAGAGGTCATTCTTTTAGGCCTGCTCAGTCAGACTGTCTAGAGTATAGTGGGGCATCTTCAGGCCGTGGTCATCATGGGTTTCAGCAGGGCCAGTTTTCACTTAGCGCCCTCCCAGCTCAGAGTTCCTCTAGTGCCCCATTTTGTACAGGGTTTGTTTGTGGCAGGTCCTTCTACTGGTCATTCTAGTGCCAGGGGTTCCTTTCAATCCCCATCTCCAGCACCGGGTAGTTGTTATAAGTGCAGAGAGTTTAGACATATGAGGAGGCAGTGCCCTCGACTTCGGGATAGTCAGCTTCAGCAGAGGGGTCAGCCCTCGACTTCTGCTCTAGTTACTTCACCACCCACCCACCCAGCTAGGGGTGGAGGTCAGACAGCCAGGGCTCACCCTAGAGAGGGAGGTCGATCAGGCGGTGGCTAGGCTCATTTCTATGCTATTCTGGGCAGGACAGATGCCATTGCTTCAGATGTTGTCATTACAGGTATTGTTTCAGTTTGCCACCGAGATGCCTCTGTATTATTTGATCACGGTTCCACCTATTCATATGTGTCTTCATATTTTTCTCGTTATTTGGGTATGCCCCGGGAGTCTCTTACTTTACCTGTTCATGTGTCTACCCCGGTGGGCGATACTGTTATTGTAGACCGTGTGTACCGGTCGTGTGCTATGACTATTGGGGGTCTGGAGACCCGAGTTGATATATTGCTATTGAGCATGGTGGACTTTGGTGTTATTTTGGGCATGGATTGGTTATCTCTGTGTCATGCTATTCTAGACTGTCATGCTAAGATAGTCACTTTGGCTATGTCGGATGTACCGCGGATCGAGTGGTGTGGCGTGACTAACTACATTCCGAGTAAAGTGATATCTTTCTTGAAGGACCAACATATGGTTGGGAAAGGTTGTCTATCATATCTAGCTTTTGTGAGGGATGTTGGAGCTGAGACTCCTAGCATTGATTCTGTTCTGGCTGTGAGGGATTTTCCCAATGTATTTCCTGCAGACCTACCGAGCATGCCACCTGACAGGGATATTGATTTTGGTATTGACCTGGTGCCGGACACTTAGCCCATTTCCATTCCGCCGTATCGTATGGCACCAACGAAGCTGAAAGAATTAAAGGAGCGGCTTTAGGAACTCCTAGATAAGGGGTTCGTTCGGCCTAGAGTGTCACCGTGGGGTGCACCAGTCTTGTTTGTGAAGAAGAAGGATGGCACAATGAAAATGTGCATTGATTACAGGCAATTGAACAAGGTAACAATTAAGAACAAGTATCCCCTACCTAATATTGATGATTTATTTGACCAGCTTCAGGGAGTGAGGGTGTTCTCCAAGATTGATCTCCGTTCGGGCTATCACCAGTTGAAGATCAGGGATTCAGATATTCCTAAGACTGCTTTCAGGACTAGATATGGTCACTACGAGTTTCTTGTCATGTCTTTTGGGCTGACCAATGCCCCAGCAACGTTCACGCATTTGATGAACAGCGTATTTCGGCCTTATCTGGATTCATTCGTTATTGTATTCATTGATGATATTCTGGTGTACTCGCGTAGTTAGGAGGAGCACACGGAGCATTTGCGAGTTGTATTGCAGAGATTGAGGGAGGAGAAGCTTTATGCAAAGTTCTCCAAGTGTCAGTTTTGGGTCGGCTCAGTGGCTTTCTTTGGACACGTGGTGTCCAGTGAGGGTATTCAGGTTGATCCAAAGAAGATAGAGGCGGTGCAGAGTTGTCCTAGCCTGTCCTTAGCCACAGAGATTCTTAGTTTTCTTTGGTTGGTAGGCTATTATCGCCGGTTTGTTCAGGGATTTTCATCTTTTGCATCGCCCTTGACCAAGTTGACTCAGAAGGGAGCTCCATTCGTATGGTCGGACGAGTGCGAGGAGAGCTTTCAGAAGCTCAAGACAGTTTTGACCACAGTTCCAGTATTGGTTTTGCCATCAGCTTTAGGTTCATATACCGTATTTTGTGATGCTTCGAGAGTTGGGATTGGCTGTGTATTGATGTATGAGGGTAGAGTTATTGCTTATGCTTTTCGTCAGTTGAATCCCTATGAGAAGAACTACCCTGTTCATGATTTGGAGTTGGCTGGTATATTTCATGCATTGAAGATTTGGAGGCACTACTTGTATGGCGTATCTTGTGAGGTATTTACCGATCATCGCAGTCTTCCGCATTTGTTCAAGCAAAAGGATCTTATTTGAGGCGGCGGATATGGTTAAAGTTGCTTAAGGATTATGATATTACTATTCTGTATCATCCGGGAAAGGCCAATGTGGTGGTCGATGCTTTGATTCAGAAGGTAGTGAGTATGGGGGGTTTGGCGTACCTTCCAGTTGGGGAGAGACCCTTTGCAGTTGATGTTCAGGCCTTAGCCAATCAGTTGTGAGATTAGATATTTCGAAGCCCAGACGGGTGTTGGCTTGCGTGGTTTCTCGGTCTTCCTTATATGATCGACAGAGAGCGCCAATATGATGATCTGCATTTGCTTGTCCTTAAGGATAGAGTTTAGCATGATGATGCCATAGATGTGACCATTGGTGATGACGGTGTGTTAAGGATGCAGGGCCGGATCTGTGTGCCCAATGTGGATGGGCTTAGGGAGTTGATTCTGGAGGAGGCCCATAGCTCGCGGTATTCTATTCATCCGGGTGCCGTGAAGATGTATCAGGATTTGAGGCAGCAGTATTAGTAGAGAAGAATGAAGAAATATATTGTGGGATTTGTGGCTTGGTGTCTGAATTGTCAGTAGGTGAAATATGAGCATCAGAGACGGGTGGCTTGCTTCAGCAGATGGATATTCCCGAGTGGAAGTGGGAGAGGATAACTATGGACTTTGTTGTTGGACTTCCTCGGACTTCGAAGAAATTTGATGCTATTCTTCAGAGCGACTGGCAGGGATTTATATCTGGGAGATTGTTCGGTTTCATGGTGTTCCAGTTTCCATCATCTCAGATAGAGGTACTCAGTTTAATTCACAGTTTTTGGAGAGCCGTGTAGAGAGAGTTGGGTACTCAGGTGGAGTTGAGCACAGCTTTTCATCCTCAGACAGACGGACAGTCCGAGCGTACTATTCAGATAATTGAGGACATGTTGCGTGCTTGTGTTATTAACTTTGGAGGTTCATGGGATGAGTTGTTGCCGCTTGTAGAGTTTGCCTACAACAATAGCTACCAATCGAGTATTTAGATGGCTTCGTATGAGGCTTTGTACGGGAGGCGGTGTAGATCTCTAGTTGGTTGGTTCGAGCCCGGGGAGGATAGGCTACTGGGGACAGATTTGGTTCAGGATGCCTTAGAGATGGTGAAGGTGATTAAGGATAGACTTCGTACAACACAGTTGCGTCAGAAGTGTTATGCGGACCGGAAGGTTCGAGATGTGTCCTACATGGTTGGTGAGAAGGTCTTGCTGAAGGTTTCGCCCATGAAGGGTGTTATGAGGTTTGGGAAGAAAGGGAAGTTGATTCTTCGGTTCATTGGACCTTTTGAGGTGCTTAGGAGGATTGGGGAGGTTTCTTATATGCTTGCTTTGCCACCCAGCTTGTCGAGTGTGCATCCGGTATTTAATGTTTCTATGCTTTGGAAGTATGTTGGAGATCCGTCTCATGTTTTGGATTTCAGCACGGTTCAGTTGGATGATGATTTGAACTTTGATGTGGAGCCAATGACTATTTTGGGTCGTCAGGTTCGAAGTTGAGGTCGAAGGATATAGCTTCAGTGAAGGTGTAGTGGAGAGGTCGGCCCGTGGAGGAGGCTACCCGGGAGACCGAGCGGGAGATGCGGAGCAGATATCTTCACCTGTTTGAGGCTTCAGGTATGTTTCTTGACTCTCTCGAGGACGAGCGTTTGTTTAAGTTGGGGAGGATGTGACGACCCGACCCATCGTCTCATGAGTTACCGCTCCATTTCCCCCATTTCTTCTTCTTTATGATTTGTTATCCATGTCGTATATGGTCGAGTTGTTTTGGTTTGTGTTGGAGTGGAATTTGGTAAGAAATGAGACACTTAGTCTCTTTTAAGAAGGGTTAGGTTGGAAAAGTCAACCAAATGTTAACTTATGAGTTAGAGGGCTCGGATGTGAATTTTGATGGTTCGGTTAGCTTCAGGAGGTGATTTGTGACTTAGGAGTGTGACCGGATATGGTTTTGGAGGTCCGGTGTAGAATTAGGCGTGAATTGGTGAAGCTAGTATTTTGGCGATTTCCGGTTGATAGGTGAGATTTTGATCCGAGGGTCGGAATGGAATTACGAGAGTTCCTGTAGCTTTGTTATGAGTTTGGGATATGTGTGTAAAATTTCAGGTCATTCAAAGGTGATTTGGTTGGGTTTTTGATCAAATGCATGTTTCGGGGGTTTTAGAAGAGCTTAGGCTTGAATTCGATGCAATTTGATGGTTTTGGTGTTGTTTGTGGTGTTTTGATGATTGGAACAAGTTTGAATGATGTTTTGGGATGCGTTGGTGCTTTTGGTTGAGATCCCGGGGGCCTCGGGGTGATTTTGGATGGCTATCGGGAAGTTTTGAACTTGAGTGATTTGCAGAAAATGCAGCAGCAGGTGCAGGCAGATTTTTGCCTTCGCAATCTCGAGACGGCCCTCGTGTTTGTGTAGAATGGGTTTTGGTGGCCTTGAGTTTGTGCTTCGCGTTCGCGTTGGGTGTATTGTGTTTGTGAAAGGTTCGTTTGGTTGTGCTTCGCGTTCGCGCTTCAGGTGTCACGTTCGCGAAGTGAAGTTTGGCACGTGAAGGTTCCAGAGCCAATGCTCTTTGCGTTCGCGGGAGTAGGGCCGCATTCGTGTAGGTTCAGAGGCCCAAGGCATCGCGTACGAGGGTGGGATGCCATGTTCGTGAAGGGTAATTTCGGTCAAGGAAATATTTGTGCATCGCGAATGCGGGGGTTTGACCGCGTTCGCGTAGAAGGGATTCCAGAAGGTGGGCAGAAGGTTTTTAAACATTTCATCCGCAAGCTTAAGTCATTTTTACTCCATTGTTGGGTATTTTGAGAGCTCTTTGGGAGAAATTGAAGAGGGATTCGAAGAGGATTGATTGGAGGTAAGTTTTATGAATCAAAACGTGATTATAATGTGAAATTAACCTATAAATTCATGGAAATTTAGCTAAAATTAGAAGAACTAAGGCTTGGGATTTTGAGATTTTAATTTGGGATTTGAAGGGTCATTTGAGGTCGGATTTGAGAGTTTTTGATATGTATGAACTCGTGGTGAGATAAGGAACCCGTTGATGTAAAAATTTATGAGTTTCGAGAAGTGGACTCGGGGCTCGGGTTTTGCTAATTTCGGGATTTTTGATATTTTTCGATTGGGTTTTTGTTCTCTTAGCATATTGTGATGTATTCGTTCTGGCTTTGGTCAGATTCGACGCGCGAGGAGGCCGATTTGAGAGGAAAGGGCATAGCGAGCTAGAGCTTTGGCCGGTTTGAGGTGAGTAATGAATGTAAATGATGCCCCGAGGGTTTAAAACCCCGGATTTGCACATCGTAGTGCTATATTGAGGTGAGACACGCGTTTGGTGACAAGCATGGGGTCGTTTGCTATTGGGGATTTTGACTTGGTCGGTCCCGAGTGATATTTTTATCGCGTATTTGAATGAAGCTTATTTGATATCGTCATTATTTGGATTGTTTGCCATATTTGGGCTTCGCGCCAACTATTAGAACCCTTCAGGGAGTTATTATCACTATTTTGACTTACTACTTGAACTCAGTCGCACTGTTTTCTGCTGTTTTACAACTCAGCCACTTTTACTCGGATTTTGAAACTTAAATGATATTTCTAATAATGGTTTGGGCTGAGAACTACTATTTTCCTAATTACCCGAGGGGCTTATATGATTTCTAGACTGAGTATGGCCAAGGGCCAGTTGTGAGGATACTATGGGATTGGGTTGCGCGCCGCAATAGTATTATATTGATATTGATATGAGACCGAGGGCCTAGTTGATGCCACGAGATGGCATAATATTGCGCTTGGGCAGTAAAGGGCCCCTCCCAGAGTCTGCACACCCCTAGTGAGCGTCGTCGACGATAAAATGAATGGATCGGGCTACACGCCGCAGTGGGTACTAGAGAGTACCGTTCTATGTGTTTGTTTTTCCTTTCTATATCTGTCACTTAACTTCTTATTTGTTGTAGCATTTTCCACATTTCGATTTCATTGGTTTATTGACTTCATACTACTTGTTTTAAACTGGCACATTATAGATTACACTGTGTTTCTCCATGATTTTTTATTCTCAGCCTTTATTTACGTTTATTACTCACTGGAGTACTCACATTACTCCATGCACCTTGCGTGCATATCCAGGTGCATCTGAGACTGTTGAGGATTTCCAGTTGGGAAACGCATATTCGGGAGTATCGAGGTAGCTGCATGGCATCCGCAACCCTAATCTCTCCCTTTTATCTTTTTGTTTCTTTTCGTATTCTCTAGATTGCTATGCATTAGGTTGATGCTCATGTATTAGAGGCTCAGACTTGTGACACCAGATCTATATGGGCTATGTAGTAGGATTTCTATTTGAATTTCCGCATGTTTAACTCTTATTTCAGACTTCTAGTATTATGAATTGGTGATTCACATGTGTTACCTAATAATGATCTGTATGGGAAATAGGTTAAGGTTGTTAATTGGTCAGGCTTGTCTAGCAGTGTGTTGGGTGCCATCAGGACAGGGGTTGGGGTCGTGACAAGTTAATTGTTCTAGATACCAAGTTTCCACTATTTTTCACTTCTCCATTAGAATATACTAGCTTATATCCCTTCATGTGTAGCATTTCCAGCATAATTTATAGGGAGTAACCAAAATTTGACGAATTTAGGATAAAACAAATCTGCATTATTCAAGTCCAGTATTAAATACGGAACATAGTGGTTTAACAATCTATAACTCTAGTGTAATATACAGGAAATACAATATTAAATTATTTAATTCCAGTAAATTGTTCTAGATACCAAGTTTCCACTATTTTCCACTTCTCCATCATAATATACTGGCTTATATCCCTTCATAAGTAGCGTTTCCAGCATATTTTATAGGGAGCAATACTGGATTGATTTTAAATGATATATATGTAGCCAAATATACAGTAAACAAAAATTTTATAGTCTTTAATTCTAGCATAATATACAACATATTAATCTGCATTTCCATCAAAAATATGTAGTCAATGACAGGAAAGAAGAAAAAACTATTTCTTGGTCTTTATCTTGCGCCTTTTTGAAACAAAAGGTTTATCTAGTCTTCATGTGGCCTCATCTTCACTAACAAGATATTCCAGCTGCTTCTTCTTACCATAATTGTATAATAATGCTGCATATCTGAATCAAAGACATGTAGGATCAAAGATGTTCTTGTCAACTGGTATCTTCTTGCCTTCAATGAAATACTCCGCAAATACAGAACAATGTATAGCACAATCACTACAGTAAAACACATATTAAGAAAGAATAAGATAAAACAATAAAGGATAAAAAGTTGAAGTAACATAAAGAAGTAAGATAAACATAGGAAAACACTTACGTTTTTTCCTGCTGAGGCAAGTTATCCACTGAAATAACGGCAAATGGATTACTTAGATCCTGTTTTTCCAAATAATGTGGTTTATCCATTGCAATGTCACTTCTTTGCTTATAAAATGTAGTAATGTTGAGCAACAATGGTATCATTACAGCAAATAAGTTCAAAGCTTTATGAACTACAACATCATGTCTTGAAGATCTTATTGAGTCATATACGTATATGCACCCATCATGCAAAGATAAAACACCCAACACCCAATGCCATGAATCTTTTACATTGATTGGCATAAAAACATAATCCACGAAAACCCAGGGGGTGTTACAAAGAATGTAAAACCCAAGCACATACTCTCTTAACGTCTTTGTCAATTCAAAAATCTCATTTTTTATATTTATGCTATCCATATTTGATTTACCGTACACTTCTTGAATGACAGAACTGAAATAGTTGTCGGTAGTTGTGATCCGTATGTTTCCATATTTTGCTTTCTTCCGGAGGTAATAGAATATCACATCAATATGCTACAAAATGAAAACAGACATCAATTGAATATACATGCACATATTTATTCTAAAACAACACAAAAAAGTAATGTATGTTGACATACCGTTGAATTGATGCATATACCAGAATAATGAAGTTCAAAAACCATGTCTTCTTATCTATAAATTGAATTCCAAGATCAAACTCTTCCTCCAGTATATCATCCTTCTTTTCATACCCCTTCTTCCTAAAAAGATTTAATAAATATATAAATAGAATAGTCCAAACTATCATTACAAAGAAACTTCAATCAAAACATATGTTAGATATATGTAAAGCTACCTGCGAGTTTGGATTAACTTTGTTTGAACAAACTTACTGAAGTCATCTCTAATTGATACTGGAATTTCTTCAGTAATTGACATTTTAAATGGGTGATCCCCTTTCACAATAACACGAGGTACAAGAGGTTTTTTCATTCTTGTTCCATTTTCTTCAGTAGAGTCATCCACAATCTCATAAGCTTCGACACCTTCAAAACTTGACTGAATGGGCAAGGAAGAAGTGGCAGCATCTTCATGTGTAGAACATTTTGGAATAGTTGTTGTTATAGGAACAACACATATAGACTCATTAACAAACTCAGAAGTTATTTTATGAATCTGGCAATTAATTTGAGTGTCAGTCATCTCAATTTCATGATCTGGAATCATCTTGGTTGATGATTTTCTATAAACCTCTGAAGCTGAAACATCCTCATTGAATGACTCTTTGGTCATCTTACCAGGAGGAATATCTTCATTTCTTGTTTGCTTACAAAGCTCAGCTGTTAATTTATGAGCCTCTAAATCACACATTTCTAACCATTTATCTTCATCTGGAATTCCAACATCAACAAAACCAGATGCTATATAAAAAATACATTAATATGTCAGAAAAAATATAAATAATTTTTTTTTGAATATATAGCTTTATGTTTCAATACCATAAATCCCTTCCTTCATTATTGCTAAATTAAAATCTTCTAATTTTCCATGTTCATCATTGACATCATGTTTTTTGATATAATTTAAATTTTCTGCAGCGCCAAAGCTTTGTGCGACTTAGGGGCATACATTAACTAGATTCCATATTCTGTGTTTAAAACTTTGACGATTGGGAAACAAAGGTCAAATCAGACGCCATCCCCTAAACATCCGCTTCTACGGAAAAATATCGTGCCCCAGCCTTACGCACCTGCGAATCCAAGCATTGCTTGTCATTTCTGCTTCTATAATCAGTTGGGAGTCTCTACGTGCTAACACATGCGAGCATTTCTTCGCAGGTGCGATTGCACCATATCTGAAACCCCCAACAGTCCCTCATGTCCAAAACTAAGTCTGATTCGCACCCGAGGCCCCTCGAGAGGCCAGTCAATTACACCAATGCATCCAAAAACATAATACAGACTCGCTTGCGCAATTAAAAGACTAAAATAACATGTACAACCATAAATTGGACTTCAAGAAATTGAAGCGTTACAAACAGTATATTTTATACTATACCTTGTTTGATTTCATTGACTGCATCTTGCTTCCGATCACTATCACCTTCTACATCTTTTTTCATATCTCCATTATGGTGATTCTGCATCAAAATGTTCAAATAAAATGATATTAGATATAAAACAACCAAAAGAAAAAAGAAAAACAAACAAACAATGAGTACTAGTATACCTCTAACGTGCTCTTCTTCATTGAATTAATTGCATTGAATACCTCAACAAATTTCTCATCAAGATAATTTTTTAAAACCACTAGTTCTTCCTTGTATTCCTTCTTTAATAATGATACTTCTTTCTTCAATTCATATTGGCCATCTTGCAAAATCTTAAACTGAACACACCACTCACTATCTTTAGTTGGCCGGTCAACAGAGGCTTTACCTATACCTCGATGTTGGTTATGAATATTCTCCACCACCTTTTTCTGCAAATCATTTCCAGTTTCATTTTTGATTTTTGATTTTCCAGATGTAGAATCAACAAGGTCATTATTTGCTGTCGTAACATTAGCACTATTCGAGACATTGTCCACCATCTACTTCTCCAAATCATTAGCACCGATACTTATCATTTTTGATGTTTCATTAGCAGCTTTCCCCTGCTTCTTCAAATAATTACCATCTTTCCCCTTCTTCTCCAAAACATTAGAAGGTGTTCACTACCTTTTCGCATTCACATTAATCATCATTTTGCACTGTCTTTTTAAAGTCTCAGGTGGGTGATCAACAAAATCATCATTTGAAGTAATGTGTTTCTGATCAACATTATCCGCAATCTCATTCTCAAGAGACATATTCCTTAAATTCAACTACATAAACATACAATTTACTAAATTTTAGTAACAAAATTATATATAGCAAAAGTAACTCTTAATACATGAGAAAACAATAATGAAATTAATTTACCTTCTCAGAAGGTAAGCCATATAGCTTATCATTTAACTCTTCAAATTTCAGCTGCCGTGTAACACTCCATCGAAGAATTGGTGGAGATGTATGTTGACACCGACGAGCAATAGAACTATGCAAATATCCAAAACATTCGTAGAACCATATCTGAATAGCATAAGGGAATCCTGAAATCCAATAATATTGTCGTTGTTAATCCAAAATACCAGTCATGACCCAAACCCCAACCGGTCGTGATGGTTCCTCTCGTGAAGACAAGGCCAGCCAACCAACCCAATTTGCCATTTCAGAATAGTTAATATAAATAAGCAGTTTTAGCATAATTAAATAACCACAGTCTCAACAAAAGATTTCTCTATTAAGTGCGGAATACAACCCAAACACAGCCCAAACCGGTGTGTCATAAGTCACGAGCATCTATTAGAGCATAAATACAACTACAAGGCCTGAAATATATAAAATATGACTGATAAAAAAAGGAAGAATTGGTGCTGCGAACGCTGGCAGTCACCTTGCTAACTCCGATAACTTGTCCTCCGATCAGCTCAAAACTCGTTACCGGGTGAACAAATACCTACATCTGCACACGAGGTGCATGGAGTAAAGTGAGTACTCCAACTCAATGAGTATTAAAGGTAAATAATAACTGAGCAGTAAGAAATCACGTAAAACAAACCATCATGCTGTTTAGAGCAGTATAAACTCTTTGAGAAATAAATAGTGAAGCTGTGAAATCTTTTGAAATATCTTAGCTCAGTTTAAATCTCTTTTGAAAATGACTCTTTCAATAGTTACACAAATGAATGCAAAATAGTTAGTGCAGATAAGCACGGAAATCCACCACTCAGGCGCAACACTCAATTAACGGATAATGCCAGGCAATCAGGTAGATATCATATGAAGCAACACAAACAACAGATAATGGCAGACAAATGAAGTAAAGTAAACACATAGAACAGTACCAGCACTGCTGCGGCGTGCAGCCCGATCCCTACATCGCTGCAGAGTGTAGCCCGATCCATATATTTCGTCGACGACGCTCACCAGGAGTGTGGAGACTCTGGGAGGGGCCCCTTACCGCCCAAGCACAATATCAAGCCATCTCGTGGCATACATATCTCAGTCCCTCGACCTCATAATCAAATCAGTATCTCACTACTGCGGCGTGCAGCCCGATCCAAAAGTATCCTCACAATATAGGCCATCGGCCTTACTCGGTCAAAAATCACATAAGCCCCTCGGGCAACAGTAAAACATGATGCTCAGCCCGAAAATATTATTGGAAATATCATTTCAAGTGTTAAAGCAATATAAACTTGGCTGAGTTTTGAAAACAGTGGAAAATACATAATTGAGTTGAAGTAAAAAATCAAAACAGTGAGGAAATATCAACAACCATCCCCGAACGGGGTTCAAATAGCTGGCACGAAGCCCAAATATGGCAATCAGCCCAAATCATGATGATTACAAATAACTTCCAGTCAAATACACGGCAAAATCATCAATCGGGACGGACCAAGTCATGATCCCCAATAGTACGCAACCCTATACTCGTAATCAAGCGTGTGTCTCACCTTAATATAGCACTACGATGTGCAATCCGGGGTTTCAAACCCTCAAATATCATTTACAATCATTACTCACCTGGAACCGGTGAAATCTCTAGCTTGCGACACCTTTGCCCCTTAAATCGGCCTCCATGCGCGTCGAATCTATCCACAATCAGAGTGAATACATAACCATATGCTAAGGGAACAAAGCCCAAGAGAAAACAATCAATAACGGGCACAAATCCCGATTATTGTGAAATTAACCTAGAATTTCATGGAAATTTAGCTAAAAGGGGAAGAACTAGGGCTTGGGATTTTGAAATTTTAAATTGGGATTTGAGGGGCCATTTGAGGTCAGATTTTAGAACTTTTGATATGTATGAACTCGTGGCGAAATAAGGAACCCGTTGATGTGAAAATTACTGAGTTTCGAGATGTGGGACCAGGGCTCAGGTTTTTCTAATTTCAGGATTTTCGATGTTTTTCGATTGTTTTCACTTGGGTTTTGTTCCCTTAGCCTATTGTGATGTATTCGTTCTGGTTTTAGTCAGATTCGACGCGCGAGGAGGCCGTTTTGAGAGGCAAGGGCATAGAGAGCTAGAGCTTTGGCCGGTTTGAGGTGAGTAATGATTGTAAATAATGTCTTGAGGGTTTGAAACCCCGGATTTGCACAACGTAGTGCTATATTGAGTTGAGGCACACGCTGTATGATGAGCGTGGGGTCCATTACTACTGGGGATTGTGACTCGATCCATCCCGTTTGATGATTTTATCGCGTTTTTGACTGAGACTTATTTATTATCATTATGATTTGGGATGGTTGCCATGTTTGGGGCCTTGTACCTACCTGTAGAACCCCTTAGGGGCATTTTGACCGATTCTCCTCACTTTACTTGTTAAAATTCATATCCTAAGTCATGTTTCTATTTGTTTAAAACAATATGAACCGGTTTTATAAATGCTAATCCTAAATGAGAGAAATATGTGGGCTGAGATCCCTACCTTATATTATTGTGCCCGAGAGGCTGTGAGTATAATGACTGAGAGGGGTTGAGAACCCAATAGTGAGGATTTGATATATGTTATTGATCGGGCTGCACGCCGCAGCAAATGCTTATATGGATCGGGCTGCACGCCGCAGCGAATATTTATGTGGATCGGTCTGCGCGCCGCAGTGATATAGCGCTTGGGCTATAGGAGCCCCTCCTGGAGTCTGCACACCCCCAATTAGCGCAGTCGACTATTTATATGGATCGAGTTGTGTGCCACAACGAGGTACGGATCGGGCTGTGTGCCACAGCGAGGTACGGATCTGGCTGCATGCAACAATGGTTATTTTGATTTCGGTTATTGTGAGAGATATATGGATTGAGTACTAAGGATAAGTACTATTTAATGGATATTGCGCTCGAGGAGCGGATTTACACTTGTTAATTACCTGATAAGCTACCTTTTTTATCTGATCTAAAGGGATTTCACTTGATTTCTCCATTATTTTACTGTTTTAAGTTGTTTTACTGCTTTAATATAGAACTGCTTAGTGCTTTTACGTGTTTTCATACTGTTAACCATTATTTATGATTATTACTCACTGGGTCGGAGTACTCACATTACTCCCTGCACCTTGTGTGCAGATCCAGGTGATCCCGAGGCATATTGAGATCTTTCTTGCTGTCCAGCATCCACCGGAGTCATCGATGTAGCGGCATGGCATTCGCAGACCCGATATCTCCCGCTATCTCATTACTTTTCAGCATTCTTAGACTATCTTTGTATTAGGCTGTTCAAACTTAGAGGCTCTTGACTTGTGACACCGGATCGGTGGGCTATTGTAGAGATATTATTATGGTTTCCGTACATTTAATCTTCTGTTTCAGACTTCTATTTACGTTAAATTGGCATTTCAAAATCTGTTAATTGGTAATGAATTCTACATGGAAGGGGTTGTGATTGATGATTGGTCGGGCTTGCCAAGCAAAGTTTTGGGCGCCATCACGATCGGGGTTGGGGTCGTGACATCGCGATGAACAAAGTTCCAACTAAGACCCTAGGTCCTTTTTACTCTATGCGAACGGGGCCTTCACTACACATTCGCGATGAACAATTTCACCCAACTATGCAATCGCATCCCAACTTGTGCGAACGAGAAGAACAAAAATGGACTGCCCCCTGTCGCACCTCCTTTTTACCGCGCTCGCGGGGCGCGTGAGGGAGTTTTCTCCAATTGAAGGACAGTCGAAACGGGATTTATTTAATTATTTCAGAGTCGCCACCTGGGAATTTTAAGGCGTCCCAAGTCACCAATTTTAATCCCTGAATCGAGGAGAATATGACTCTGTTTATTATTCTGCGAACCAGAAATCCTGAGTAAGGAATTCTGTTAATCCGGAAGAAGGTGTTAGGCATTTTCGAATTCCGTGGTTCTACCACGGTCGCTTAACTGTTTTTATTATTGGCTTAATTATCTTGATTTTACTAAATACATTTTTATTGCATGATTTTACTACCGCTTTTTTACTTATTGTTTACAATTATATGGACGAATTACGCGTACGCATAGTCGTATTATATACTTTTTACAATTACCGGGGATCATGCCACGCGTACGTGTACACAATAAAATTGTCCATGTTATAGTTTTTATAAAAAAATATATGTTCGAAATTTAAAATAAAATCAGGAACATCATCACCCTTTTTATTTAAATAATGAACTGCACACCTCGGGTTATATGAAATTATTTTAACATCCTTGGAAAAATCCTTTTCTTAAATATTCGCTCGAAATTGCGCGTACGCATAATCCGAATTTGCTTTTTAAAAAATAATCAGGGTACGCGAACGCATCCCTAATTGCGTAAAATTTTTGTAATAATATTATGGATTTTCCACAAAATTGTTTATTATATCTACACATTTTTTATATGAAATTCCTGTAAAATTCATATTTTAGGGGATGCCTTTAAATTCTTAAAAGAATTCACAATTTATTAAGTATTGCCCGTTGACTATAATTTCCGAGTATTAATTATGTTCATCCCAAGACTATTCAAATTCAAAGTAAAATAAGAACATGATTAATACTATTCTTCACAAATACAACATATACATATACCAAAGGATGAATGCCATATGAAACTCACAAAAATAATTTATGAAGGGAAGAAGTATTTTTGAACAATTTTTATTTATTTTAATTAGTGCAAATTCTACTTTTATTTACCATTGATATAAAGTGTTGCGATTTGTTCTTATACATATCACCTCATTCTCACATGCTTGTTTTTGATCCAGAATTATAATTGCTCAGTTTATTTATAACGATAAATAATCAAATTGATGAGAAAAGAGTTATTATTCAAATTGATTCAATTCGAATTGTATTACATACAACATAGTTGTACGCCTAAACATTCATAATATTCTTAACATCAAGACGAGCTATACCAACTCACTTTACTCATATGATTATACCTGTCATCATACCATATAATAACTTATACCAATCTAAACAAAATCATATTTGTTGCAAGATATACTACTAATGTAACTTCTTAATATTTCCATTCTACTTTACATTTAGCTAATGGTATTATGGGATGTAATCAATGGCCCATTTTTATGCCTTACTCCCTGTTTTGACAATTCACATATACCTATACCAATGAGATTTCGGAATGGCTAACATTATTACAAAGCTTTATATGAATTTCAAAATAAGACAATTAACTCATAGCTATCAAATTGAATTCACTACTAGTTAACTAACATGAAACAAAAAAATGAAATTTAAACTAATGAACTTAGACAATTGGAAACAGAATTGCAATTCAGGCTTCATGGATTTGTCATGTTGAATCTATTTTCAACATAAAATTCAAAAGATAAGTACCTGGAAATGAAGGTAGAAGAAGTAAATTTCAGCAGTAGCAGCAGTAACAAAATACTGGCAGAATATCAGTATTTCCACAGATTTGAGCAATAACAAGACCCGAGAAACCCAGATTCACAAGAGTAAAGCTTCTTAAAGAACTTCAGATTTTAAGACCAAATAGTATCAGTACACAGACCCGGACAGATTCCAAAAAGAACAACAAAGTTTCGGATTTTTTTCTTTTTTTTTCTATTTTTTCTGTTTCAGCTTCACTGTGTGTGTGTGTGCGAATACTTTCTTTTCTATTTCTTTTTCTAAAAGAGCTCCTAAATCAGATTTCTTCTCCTTTCAAAATCAGATTTTTCTTCTTAAAATCTTTTTGTTTTAAAATCTGCCTCTATCAGATTTTTCTCTTTCAAAATGTGCCCTAAAAAAAATCTCTCTTATCAGATTTTTCTCTTTCAAAATCTGCCTGAAAGCTCTCTTTTTTCCTTGTTTTTCTTTCTTCCAAGAGCTCTCCTAAAATCAGTCCCAATCCCCCTCTATTTATACAAGGTTGTCCTATACCCTTCTAGTGCTGCCAGGGCCCTTTTCTCCTTTAAAAAATCAGAAAAGTTCCATTAAAACTACTTTTGAATACTTTAAATCCAGTTGAGTGCTATTATCCTGTTTTTCAGCAGCCCATTATCCCTTGTTCCCCATTAGTATCTTAAATTATAGCCATTAACATCCCACTTTCAGTCCACTATTCTATCATATTACCCTTACTGTTCTGTCCCAAAAATGTCCCAGAATTCCTACTGTAATTACTGTTATTACTGCCTTAAATTCAGAATCTAACAATACAGATTTTAAAATCTGTTTAAGCAATTATAACCAATCCTATGATTTGAGACAGTACATCACATTTATGCACAAGAGTTGAATTTAAATAGATGATTCTCAATTGAATACTGAACCTGAATAACACACACTAACATTACATAGAACATGCAGGATTATTTCAACTGAGATTCAAAACTTAACCAAAAAGCAAACAAATACAGAAGCATTGTCAATATACTGACAATGCCCTGAAACTCAATGCTCAGAAATCAACACATACACAGCATTCATTTGAATTTACTGGTTTATTAAACAAGAACCAACTGATTAACAATAACTAATTAACTGGTTATAGCAAAATAATCTACTCAAAACAGGTTGTCTCAGTCAACATTTTCAGAAGCAAGATTCACAATACAACTAATCGACGAACTTAATCGAGTCGATTACACACATTGTACATAATCACAATCAACAGAAACAATTCACATTTAGAATCAAGTAGACGGGTAGGGGACAGTATAACAAAATTGACTAGAAAATTATGAAAATTTAAACAAACTAATGAAACGAACATAGAATACACGTATAATGCACATAAGAAACAGAAATTACCTCTGAACCTTCAAATTCAACCGGACTCAACTCAATTTGGATTTGGACTTTGTTTGAAATCAAACAGACCTTAGTCGAAGTATTTTCTATTGAAAATACTTTGACTAAGGTCGATTAAACCTCAATCTTTCGTCTGAAGTGAACAGAATCCAAAAGTCTGGTATTTCTAGGGTTCTTGAAGGTTCGATTTGGGACTTAACCATTTCTGGTCAGATTCGAGGGGGACCAAATACGACACAAGGGTGAGGGTAGCCTAGGGGTCATTTGGTGTCAGTTTAGAACGGATCTGAGTTTGTTCTTGTTTGGTCCGAAACTTCAAAATAAGATTCGAGAAGCTCGGAACTGATTCGAGCCAAACAAACATCAGATCCATAACAAGGCATGCTAGGGGGTACTATGGTGTCAACTAGGGGTTGTTTGGTTTAGATCTAAACTCGGCTCGAATCTTCAAATGAAGATTCGAGAACCTTCAAGATGATTCGAGCCAAGTGGCTAGCATATCTGGATAGAGGATGTTCAGGGGGTTCTAGGGTGTTATTTTTATGACCGGCGGCGTTGTTGCCGCCGGGTTTCAGGCGGTGGGATCCTAGGGCGGCTAGGGTTAGGGGTGAGTTTCGGTAGGGATGATGAATAGGGAAAGAGGGGGGGGTTTGGCTAGGGGGGCCGGGGTAAGGTTTTGGTCCTTATATAGGGGTGGGGTGGATTAATCTTGACCGTTGGATCAATGAGAATAGATGGCCAGGATTAGTTCACTTAGCCAAGCGGTGTCGTTTGGTTTACTGCTGGGGTCGGGCTGAATCGGGGCACTGGGTCGGGTAATGGATATGGGTTAAGGTTCGTGGGATCTCAGCCGTTGGTTGGCTTTGATCCAACGATCCCTGATAAACTACAATCAAACGATGTCGTTTTGACTCGTTTGATTTGGACCGGTGCCTGGGTTGCCTGAATTGGGCTGAAGGGGGAGTAATTTGGTTTTGGGCCTGGATTTTAATCCAGGTCCAATTTTTATTTTACAACTTATTTTATTTTATTCCATTTTATTATTAATTAATAAAATCCTAATCAAAAATTATAAAAACAAAATTATCATTACAATAATACTAATTATCTTTAAATAACCATTAACACGTAGATAAATCATTAATCACATAACGACACATTTAAAAATAGAACGAATGCATATTTTTTGTGATTTTATTTAAATTATCTTTCAAATGCATAATTAAATCCTATATGCATGCAACATGTATTTTATCTTAATTTTCATTTTTATTATGACAAAGTAAACATTTACGGACATAACACAAATATTTAACACCACGCAAAATCAAGAATTACACAGTAAAAGAAATTTATTTTATTTTTTGATTTATTTTGGAGTAGTTTTCGTAAGGCAAAATTACGTGCTCACAGCTGCCCCTCTTTGTGCGGAAACTCGAAGAGTTTTTGTGCAAAGATAAAGTGAGCGGACACGAGCGATTTTTGCCCGTTCAAATACTCCGTGGGAAGCATTTTTTGAAAGATTTGACCGAACCTCTGCTTCAAAGGTTTCCTACATATCCTTGGCTATAAAGGAATCAGGTCAATGTAGTTCGGGAAGTTTTGGGTAGCTGGGACTACCGTGGGACTGTGATGTTACTGCTGCTTCGTGCTGTTTTTACTGCTTGCTGACCTCCTTATTACACCTTACTTCAAAGGTAATACAAAAACTAAACTAGATTATGGTACAGGAATTATAAAAAATCTTATCTAGATCATGCCCTTGCGTTTCTTGTTGTCTTGATATCTTGGTGACTCTTGGGCATTTGGCTTATTCCGTATTCTTTTTCATTATGTCCCGTATTTTCTTTTGGGACTCTTGTTGTTTCTTACTGGGGATTTTGTTGGACACCTCTGCTTTATTGATTCTAAATGTGCTCCTTTATCATATGAGCGGGCTTTTGATTTCAACACTTCAACTGTTTTCCCTCGTTCTCCAGGTGGGTGCCTTGACTGCTTCTTTTCTTTCTTCATCCTCGTTCTCCAGATGGACGCCTGACTTCTTTTTAACTTCTTCATCCTCATTCTCCAAGTGGACGCCTGACTTCTTTTTAACTTCTTCATCCTCATCCTCCAGGTGGACGCCTGATTTCTTCAATTCCTCATCCTCATTCTCCAGGTGGACGCCTGACTTCTTTAATTCTTATCCTCGTTCTCCAGGTGGACGCCTGACTTTTCAATTCTTCATCCTCATTCTCTAGGTGGACGCCTGACTTCTTCAGTTCTCATCCTCATTCTCCAGGTGGACGCCTGACTTCTTCAATTATCATCCTCATTCTCCAGGTGGACGCCTGACTTCTTTAATTCTTCATCCTCATTCTCCAGGTGGACGCCTGACTTCTTTAATTCTCATCCTCATTCTCCAGGTGCACGCCTGACTTCTTTAATTCTCATCCTCATTCTCCAGGTGGACGCCTGACTTCTTCAATTCTCATCCTCATTCTCCAGGTGGACGCCTGATTTCTACAATTCTTCATCCTCATTCTCCAGGTGGACGCCTGACTTCTTTAATTCTTATCCTCGTTCTCCAGGTGGACGCCTGACTTCTTTAATTCTTCATCCTCATTCTCCAGGTGGACGCCTGACTTCTTCAATTCTCATCCTCATTCTCCAGGTGGATGCCTGACTTTTTTAATTCTTCATCCTCATTCTCCAGGTGGACGCCTGACTTCTTTAATTCTTATCCTCGTTCTCCAGGTGGACGCCTGACTTCTTTAATTCTTATCCTCGTTCTCCAGGTGGACGCCTGATTTCTTTAATTCTTATCCTCGTTCTCCAGGTGGACGCCTGACCTTTCAATTCTTTATCCTCATTCTCCAGGTGGACGCCTGACTTCTTCAATTCTCATCCTCATTCTCCAGGTGGACGTCTGTCTTCTTTAATTTTCATCCTCATTCTCCAGGTGGACGCCTGACTTCTTTAATTCTTATCCTCGTTCTCCAGGTGGACGCCTGAATTCTTTAATTCTTATCCTCGTTCTCCAGGTGGACGCCTGACGTCTTTAATTCTTATCCTCGTTCTCCAGGTGGACGCCTGACTTTTCAATTCTTTATCCTCATTCTCCAGGTGGACGCCTGACTTCTTCAATTCTCATCCTCATTCTCCAGGTGGACGCTTGACTTCTTTAATTCTTCATCCTCATTCTCCAGGTGGACGCCTGACTTCTTTAATTCTCATCCTCATTCTCCAGGTGCACGCCTGACTTCTTTAATTCTCATCCTCATTCTCCAGGTGGACGCCTGACTTCTTCAATTCTCATCCTCATTCTCCAGGTGGATGCCTGATTTCTTCAATTCTTCATCCTCATTCTCCAGGTGGACGCCTGACTTCTTTAATTCTTATCCTCGTTCTCCAGGTGGACGCCTGACTTCTTTAATTCTCATCCTCATTCTCCAGGTGGATGCCTGACTTCTTCAATTCTCATCCTCATTCTCCAGGTGGACGCCTGACTTCTTTAATTCTCATCCTCATTCTCCAGGTGGACGCCTGATTTCTTTAATTCTCATCCTCATTCTCCAGGTGGACGCCTGACTTCTTCAATTATCATCCTCATTCTCCAGGTGGACGCCTGACTTCTTTAATTCTTCATCCTCATTCTCCAGGTGGACGCCTGACTTCTTTAATTCTCATCCTCATTCTCCAAGTGGACGCCTGACTTCTTTTTAACTTCTTCATCCTCATCCTCCAGGTGGACGCCTGATTTCTTCAATTCCTCATCCTCATTCTCCAGGTGGACGCCTGACTTCTTTAATTCTTATCCTCGTTCTCCAGGTGGACGCCTGACTTCTTTAATTCTTATCCTCATTCTCCAGGTGGACGCCTGACTTTTCAATTCTTCATCCTCATTCTCTAGGTGGACGCCTGACTTCTTCAGTTCTCATCCTCATTCTCCAGGTGGACGCCTGACTTCTTCAATTATCATCCTCATTCTCCAGGTGGACGCCTGACTTCTTTAATTCTTCATCCTCATTCTCCAGGTGGACGCCTGACTTCTTTAATTCTCATCCTCATTCTCCAGGTGCACGCCTGACTTCTTTAATTCTCATCCTCATTCTCCAGGTGGACGCCTGACTTCTTCAATTCTCATCCTCATTCTCCAGGTGGACGCCTGATTTCTACAATTCTTCATCCTCATTCTCCAGGTGGACGCCTGACTTCTTTAATTCTTATCCTCGTTCTCCAGGTGGACGCCTGACTTCTTTAATTCTTCATCCTCATTATCCAGGTGGACGCCTGACTTCTTCAATTCTCAACCTCATTCTCCAGGTGGACGCCTGACTTTTTTAATTCTTCATCCTCATTCTCCAGGTGGACGCCTGACTTCTTCAATTCTCATCCTCATTATCCAGGTGGACGTCTGTCTTCTTTAATTTTCATCCTCATTCTCCAGGTGGACGCCTGACTTCTTTAATTCTTATCCTCGTTCTCCAGGTGGACGCCTGAATTCTTTAATTCTTATCCTCGTTCTCCATGTGGACGCCTGACGCCTTTAATTCTTATCCTCGTTCTCCAGGTGGACACCTGACTTTTCAATTCTTTATCCTCATTCTCTAGGTGGACGCCTGACTTCTTCAATTCTCATCCTCATTCTCCAGGTGGACGCTTGACTTCTTTAATTCTTCATCCTCATTCTCCAGGTGGACGCCTGACTTCTTTAATTCTCATCCTCATTCTCCAGGTGCACGCCTGACTTCTTTAATTCTCATCCTCATTCTCCAGGTGGACGCCTGACTTCTTCAATTCTCATCCTCATTCTCCAGGTGGACGCCTGATTTCTTCAATTCTTCATCCTCATTCTCCAGGTGGACGCCTGACTTCTTTAATTCTTATCCTCGTTCTCCAGGTGGACGCCTGACTTCTTTAATTCTCATCCTCATTCTCCAGGTGGATGCCTGACTTCTTCAATTCTCATCCTCATTCTCCAGGTGGATGCCTGACTTCTTTAATTCTCATCCTCATTCTCCAGGTGGACGCCTGATTTCTTTAATTCTCATCCTCATTCTCCAGGTGGACGCCTGACTTCTTCAATTCTCATCCTCATTCTCCAGGTGGACGCCTGACTTCTTTAATTCTTCATCCTCATTCTCCAGGTGGACGCCTGACTTCTTTAATTCTCATCCTCATTCTCCAGGTGCACGCCTGACTTCTTTAATTCTCATCCTCATTCTCCAGGTGGACGCCTGACTTCTTCAATTCTCATCCTCATTCTCCAGGTGGACGCCTGATTTCTACAATTCTTCATCCTCATTCTCCAGGTGGACGCCTGACTTCTTTAATTCTTATCCTCGTTCTCCAGGTGGACGCCTGACTTCTTTAATTCTTCATCCTCATTCTCCAGGTGGACGCCTGACTTCTTCAATTCTCATCCTCATTCTCCAGGTGAACGCCTGACTTTTTTAATTCTTCATCCTCATTCTCCAGGTGGATGCCTGACTTCTTTAATTCTTATCCTCGTTCTCCAGGTGGACGCCTGACTTCTTTAATTCTTATCCTCGTTTTCCAGGTGGACGCCTGATTTCTTTAATTCTTATCCTCGTTCTCCAGGTGGACGCCTGACCTTTCAATTCTTTATCCTCATTCTCCAGGTGGACGCCTGACTTCTTCAATTCTCATCCTCATTCTCCAGGTGGACGCCTGACTTCTTCAATTCTCATCCTCATTCTCCAGGTGGACGTCTGTCTTCTTTAATTTTCATCCTCATTCTCCAGGTGGACGCCTGACTTCTTTAATTCTTATCCTCGTTCTCCAGGTGGACGCCTGAATTCTTTAATTCTTATCCTCGTTCTCCAGGTGGACGCCTGACGTCTTTAATTCTTATCCTCGTTCTCCAGGTGGACGCCTGACTTTTCAATTCTTTATCCTCATTCTCCAGGTGGACGCCTGACTTCTTCAATTCTCATCCTCATTCTCCAGGTGGACGCTTGACTTCTTTAATTCTTCATCCTCATTCTCCAGGTGGACGCCTGACTTCTTTAATTCTCATCCTCATTCTCCAGGTGCACGCCTGACTTCTTTAATTCTCATCCTCATTCTCCAGGTGGACGCCTGACTTCTTCAATTCTCATCCTCATTCTCCAGGTGGACGCCTGATTTCTTCAATTCTTCATCCTCATTCTCCAGGTGGACGCCTGACTTCTTTAATTCTTATCCTCGTTCTCCAGGTGGACGCCTGACTTCTTTAATTCTCATCCTCATTCTCCAGGTGGATGCCTGACTTCTTCAATTCTCATCCTCATTCTCCAGGTGGACGCCTGACTTCTTTAATTCTCATCCTCATTCTCCAGGTGGACGCCTGATTTCTTTAATTCTCATCCTCATTCTCCAGGTGGACGCCTGACTTCTTCAATTCTCATCCTCATTCTCCAGTTGGACGCCTGACTTCTTTAATTCTTCATCCTCATTCTCCAGGTGGACGCCTGACTTCTTCTTTTCTCATCCTCATTCTCCAGGTGGACGCCTGACTTCTTCAATTCTTCATCCTCATTCTCCAGGTGGACGCCTGACTTCTTCAATTCTCATCCTCATTCTCCAGGTGGACGCCTGACTTCTTCAATTCTCATCCTCATTCTCCAGGTGGACGCCTGACTTCTTTAATTCTCATCCTCATTCTCCAGGTGGACGCCTGACTTCTTTAATTCTTATCCTCGTTCTCCAGGTGGACGCCTGGCTTCTTTAATTCTCATCCTCATTCTCCAGTTGGACGCCTGACTTCTTTAATTCTTCATCCTCATTCTCCAGGTGGACGCCTGACTTCTTCTTTTCTAATCCTCATTCTCCAGGTGGACGCCTGACTTCTCAATTCTTCATCCTCATTCTCCAGGTGGACGCCTGACTTCTTCAATTCTCATCCTCATTCTCCAGGTGGATGCCTGACTTCTTCAATTCTCATCCTCATTCTCCAGGTGGACGCCTGACTTCTTTAATTCTCATCGTCATTCTCCAGGTGGACGCCTGACTTCTTCAATTCTCATCCTCATTCTCCAGGTGGACGCCTGACTTCTTTAATTCTTCATCCTCATTCTCCAGGTGGACGCCTGACTTCTTTAATTCTCATCCTCATTCTCCAGGTGCACGCCTGACTTCTTTAATTCTCATCCTCATTCTCCAGGTGGACGCCTGACTTCTTCAATTCTCATCCTCATTCTCCAGGTGGACGCCTGATTTCTTCAATTCTTCATCCTCATTCTCCAGGTGGACGCCTGACTTCTTTAATTCTTATCCTCGTTCTCCAGGTGGACGCCTGACTTCTTTAATTCTCATCCTCATTCTCCAGGTGGACGCCTGACTTCTTTAATTCTCATCCTCATTCTCCAGGTGGACGCCTGACTTCTTTAATTCTCATCCTCATTCTCCAGGTGGACGCCTGATTTCTTTAATTCTCATCCTCATTCTCCAGGTGGACGCCTGACTTCTTCAATTCTCATCCTCATTCTCCAGTTGGACGCCTGACTTCTTTAATTCTTCATCCTCATTCTCCAGGTGGACGCCTGACTTCTTATTTTCTCATCCTCATTCTCCAGGTGGACGCCTGACTTTTCAATTCTTCATCCTCATTCTCCAGGTGGACGCCTGACTTCTTCAATTCTCATCCTCATTCTCCAGGTGGACGCCTGACTTCTTCAATTCTCATCCTCATTCTCCAGGTGGACGCCTGACTTCTTTAATTCTCATCCTCATTCTCCAGGTGGACGCCTGACTTCTTTAATTCTTATCCTCGTTCTCCAGGTGGACGCCTGACTTCTTTAATTCTTATCCTCATTCTCCAGGTGGACGCCTGACTTCTTTAATTCTTATCCTCGTTCTCCAGGTGGACGCCTGACTTTTCAATTCTTCATGCTCATTCTCCAGGTGGACGCCTGACTTCTTCAATTCTCATCCTCATTCTCCAGGTGGACGCCTGACTTCTTCAATTCTCATCCTCATTCTCCAGGTGGACGCCTGACTTCTTTAATTCTTCATCCTCATTCTCCAGGTGGACGCCTGACTTCTTCAATTCTCATCCTCATTCTCCAGGTGGACGCCTGACTTCTTTAATTCTTCATCCTCATTCTCCAGGTGGACGCCTGACTTCTTCAATTCTCATCCTCATTCTCCAGGTGGACGCCTAACTTATTTAATTCTTCATCCTCATTCTCCAGGTTGACGCCAGACTTCTTTAATTCTCATCCTCATTCTCCAGGTGGACGCCTGACTTCTTTAATTCTTATCCTCGTTCTCCAGGTGGACGCCTGACTTCTTTAATTCTTATCCTCGTTCTCCAGGTGGACGCCTGACTTTTCAATTCTTCATGCTCATTCTCCAGGTGGACGCCTGACTTCTTCAATTCTCATCCTCATTCTCCAGGTGGATGCCCGACTTCTTCAATTCTCATCCTCATTCTCCAGGTGGACGCCTGACTTCTTTAATTCTTCATCCTCATTCTCCAGGTGGAAGCCTGTCTTCATCCTCATTCTCCAGGTGGACGCCTGACTTCTTCAATTCTCATCCTCATTCTCCAGGTGGACGCCTGACTTCTTCAATTCTCATCCTCATTCTCCAGGTGGACGCCTGACTTCTTTAATTCTTCATCCTCATTCTCCAGGTGGACGCCTGACTTCTTCAATTCTCATCCTCATTCTCTAGGTGGACGCCTGACTTCTTCAATTCTTCATCCTCATTCTCTAGGTGGACGCCTGACTTCTTTAATTCTTATCCTCGTTCTCCAGGTGGACGCCTGACTTCTTTAATTCTTATCCTCGTTCTCCAGGTGGACGCCTGACTTCTTTAATTCTTATCCTCGTTCTCCAGGTGGACGCCTGACTTTTCAATTCTTCATGCTCATTCTCTAGGTGGACGCCTGACTTCTTCAATTCTCATCCTCATTCTCCAGGTGGACGCCTGACTTCTTTAATTCTTCATCCTCATTCTCCAGGTGGACGCCTGACTTCTTTAATTCTTCATCCTCATTCTCCAGGTGGACGCCTGACTTCTTTAATTCTCATCCTCATTCTCCAGGTGGACGCCTGACTTCTTTAATTCTCATCCTCATTCTCCAGGTGGACGCCTGACTTCTTTAATTCTCATCCTCATTCTCCAGGTGGACGCCTGACTTCTTCTTTTCTCATCCTCATTCTCCAGGTGGACGCCTGACTTCTTTAATTCTCATCCTCATTCTCCAGGTGGACGCCTGACTTCTTTAATTCTCATCCTCATTCTCCAGGTGGACGCCTGACTTCTTCAATTCTCATCCTCATTCTCCAGGTGGACGCCTGACTTCTTTAATTCTCATCCTCATTCTCCAGGTGGATGCCTGACTTCTTCAATTCTTCATCCTCATTCTCTAGGTGGACGCCTAACTTCTTTAATTCTTATCCTCGTTCTCCAGGTGGACGCCTGACTTCTTTAATTCTTATCCTCGTTCTCCAGGTGGACGCCTGACTTCTTTAATTCTTATCCTCGTTCTCCAGGTGGACGCCTGACTTTTCAATTCTTCTTGCTCATTCTCTAGGTGGACGCCTGACTTCTTCAATTCTCATCCTCATTCTCCAGGTGGACGCCTGACTTCTTTAATTCTTCATCCTCATTCTCCAGGTGGACGCCTGACTTCTTTAATTCTCATCCTCATTCTCCAGGTGGATGCCTGACTTCTTCAATTCTCATCCTCATTCTCCAGGTGGACGCCTGACTTCTTCAATTCTCATCCTCATTCTCCAGGTGGACGCCTGTCTTCTTCAATTCTCATCCTCATTCTCCAGGTGGACGCCTGACTTCTTTAATTCTCATCCTCATTCTCCTGGTGGACGCCTAACTTCTTCAATTCTCATCCTCATTCTCCAGGTGGACGCCTGACTTCTTTAATTCTCATCCTCATTCTCCAGGTGGACGCCTGACTTCTTGAATTCTCATCCTCATTCTCCAGGTGGACGCCTGACTTCTTTAATTCTTCATCCTCATTCTCCAGGTGGACGCCTGACTTCTTTAATTCTCATCCTCATTCTCCAGGTGCACGCCTGACTTCTTTAATTCTCATCCTCATTCTCCAGGTGGACGCCTGACTTCTTCAATTCTCATCCTCATTCTCCAGGTGGACGCCTGATTTCTTCAATTCTTCATCCTCATTCTCCAGGTGGACGCCTGACTTCTTTAATTCTTATCCTCGTTCTCCAGGTGGACGCCTGACTTCTTTAATTCTCATCCTCATTCTCCGGGTGGATGCCTGACTTCTTCAATTCTCATCCTCATTCTCCAGGTGGACGCCTGACTTCTTTAATTCTCATCCTCATTCTCCAGGTGGACGCCTGATTTCTTTAATTTTCATCCTCATTCTCCAGGTGGACGCCTGACTTCTTCAATTCTCATCCTCATTCTCCAGGTGGACGCCTGACTTCTTTAATTCTCATCCTCATTCTCCAGGTGGACGCCTGACTTCTTCAATTCTCATCCTCATTCTCCAGGTGGACGCCTGACTTCTTTAATTCTCATCCTCATTCTCCAGGTGGACGCCTGACTTCTTGAATTCTCATCCTCATTCTCCAGGTGGACGCCTGACTTCTTTAATTCTTCATCCTCATTCTCCAGGTGGACGCCTGACTTCTTTAATTCTCATCCTCATTCTCCAGGTGCACGCCTGACTTCTTTAATTCTCATCCTCATTCTCCAGGTGGACGCCTGACTTCTTCAATTCTCATCCTCATTCTCCAGGTGGACGCCTGATTTCTTCAATTCTTCATCCTCATTCTCCAGGTGGACGCCTGACTTCTTTAATTCTTATCCTCGTTCTCCAGGTGGACGCCTGACTTCTTTAATTCTCATCCTCATTCTCCGGGTGGATGCCTGACTTCTTCAATTCTCATCCTCATTCTCCAGGTGGACGCCTGACTTCTTTAATTCTCATCCTCATTCTCCAGGTGGACGCCTGATTTCTTTAATTTCTCATCCTCATTCTCCAGGTGGACGCCTGACTTCTTCAATTCTCATCCTCATTCTCCAGTTGGACGCCTGACTTCTTTAATTCTTCATCCTCATTCTCCAGGTGGATGCCTGACTTCTTCTTTTCTCATCCTCATTCTCCAGGTGGACGCCTGACTTTTCAATTCTTCATCCTCATTCTCCAGGTGGACGCCTGACTTCTTCAATTCTCATCCTCATTCTCCAGGTGGACGCCTGACTTCTTCAATTCTCATCCTCATTCTCCAGGTGGACTCCTGACTTCTTTAATTCTCATCCTCATTCTCCAGGTGGACGCCTGACTTCTTCAATTCTCATCCTCGTTCTCCAGGTGGACGCCTGATTTCTTCAATTCTTCATCCTCATTCTCCAGGTGGACGCCTGACTTCTTTAATTCTTATCCTCGTTCTCTAGGTGGACGCCTGACTTCTTTAATTCTCATCCTCATTCTCCAGGTGGATGCCTGACTTCTTCAATTCTCATCCTCGTTCTCCAGGTGGACGCCTGACTTATTTAATTCTCATCCTCATTCTCTAGATGGACGCCTGATTTCTTTAATTCTCATCCTCATTCTCCAGGTGGACGCCTGACTTCTTCAATTCTCATCCTCATTCTCCAGTTGGACGCCTGACTTCTTTAATTCTTCATCCTCATTCTCCAGGTGGACGCCTTACTTCTTCTTTTCTCATCCTCATTCTCCAGGTGGACGCCTGACTTTTCAATTCTTCATCCTCATTCTCCAGGTGGATGCCTGACTTCTTCAATTCTCATCCTCATTCTCCAGGTGGACGCCTGACTTCTTTAATTCTCATCCTCATTCTCCAGGTGCACGCCTGACTTCTTTAATTCTCATCCTCATTCTCCAGGTGGACGTCTGACTTCTTCAATTCTCATCCTCATTCTCCAGGTGGACGCCTGATTTCTTTAATTTTCATCCTCATTCTCCAGGTGGACGCCTGACTTCTTCAATTCTCATCCTCATTCTCCAGGTGGACGCCTGACTTCTTTAATTCTCATCCTCATTCTCCAGGTGGACGCCTGACTTCTTCAATTCTCATCCTCATTCTCCAGGTGGACGCCTGACTTCTTTAATTCTCATCCTCATTCTCCAGGTGGACGCCTGACTTCTTGAATTCTCATCCTCATTCTCCAGGTGGACGCCTGACTTCTTTAATTCTTCATCCTCATTCTCCAGGTGGACGCCTGACTTCTTTAATTCTCATCCTCATTCTCCAGGTGCACGCCTGACTTCTTTAATTCTCATCCTCATTCTCCAGGTGGACGCCTGACTTCTTCAATTCTCATCCTCATTCTCCAGGTGGACGCCTGATTTCTTCAATTCTTCATCCTCATTCTCCAGGTGGACGCCTGACTTCTTTAATTCTTATCCTCGTTCTCCAGGTGGACGCCTGACTTCTTTAATTCTCATCCTCATTCTCCGGGTGGATGCCTGACTTCTTCAATTCTCATCCTCATTCTCCAGGTGGACGCCTGACTTCTTTAATTCTCATCCTCATTCTCCAGGTGGACGCCTGATTTCTTTAATTTCTCATCCTCATTCTCCAGGTGGACGCCTGACTTCTTCAATTCTCATCCTCATTCTCCAGTTGGACGCCTGACTTCTTTAATTCTTCATCCTCATTCTCCAGGTGGATGCCTGACTTCTTCTTTTCTCATCCTCATTCTCCAGGTGGACGCCTGACTTTTCAATTCTTCATCCTCATTCTCCAGGTGGACGCCTGACTTCTTCAATTCTCATCCTCATTCTCCAGGTGGACGCCTGACTTCTTCAATTCTCATCCTCATTCTCCAGGTGGACTCCTGACTTCTTTAATTCTCATCCTCATTCTCCAGGTGGACGCCTGACTTCTTCAATTCTCATCCTCGTTCTCCAGGTGGACGCCTGATTTCTTCAATTCTTCATCCTCATTCTCCAGGTGGACGCCTGACTTCTTTAATTCTTATCCTCGTTCTCTAGGTGGACGCCTGACTTCTTTAATTCTCATCCTCATTCTCCAGGTGGATGCCTGACTTCTTCAATTCTCATCCTCGTTCTCCAGGTGGACGCCTGACTTATTTAATTCTCATCCTCATTCTCTAGATGGACGCCTGATTTCTTTAATTCTCATCCTCATTCTCCAGGTGGACGCCTGACTTCTTCAATTCTCATCCTCATTCTCCAGTTGGACGCCTGACTTCTTTAATTCTTCATCCTCATTCTCCAGGTGGACGCCTTACTTCTTCTTTTCTCATCCTCATTCTCCAGGTGGACGCCTGACTTTTCAATTCTTCATCCTCATTCTCCAGGTGGATGCCTGACTTCTTCAATTCTCATCCTCATTCTCCAGGTGGACGCCTGACTTCTTCAATTCTCATCCTCATTCTCCAGGTGGACGCCTGACTTCTTTAATTCTCATCCTCATTCTCCAGGTGGACGCCTGATTTCTTTAATTCTTATCCTCGTTCTCCAGGTGGACGCCTAACTTCTTTAATTCTTATCCTCGTTCTCCAGGTGGACGCCTGACTTCTTTAATTTTCATCCTCATTCTCCAGGTGGACGCCTGACTTCTTCAATTCTCATCCTCATTCTCCAGTTGGACGCCTGACTTCTTTAATTCTTCATCCTCATTCTCCAGGTGGACGCCTGACTTCTTCTTTTCTCATCCTCATTCTCCAGGTGGACGCCTGACTTTTCAATTCTTCATCCTCATTCTCCAGGTGGACGCCTGACTTCTTCAATTCTCATCCTCATTCTCCAGGTGGACGCCTGACTTCTTCAATTCTCATCCTCATTCTCCAGGTGGACTCCTGACTTCTTTAATTCTCATCCTCATTCTCCAGGTGGACGCCTGACTTCTTCAATTCTCATCCTCGTTCTCCAGGTGGACGCCTGATTTCTTCAATTCTTCATCCTCATTCTCCAGGTGGACGCCTGACTTCTTTAATTCTTATCCTCGTTCTCCAGGTGGACGCCTGACTTCTTTAATTCTCATCCTCATTCTCCAGGTGGATGCCTGACTTCTTCAATTCTCATCCTCGTTCTCCAGGTGGACGCCTGACTTATTTAATTCTCATCCTCATTCTCTAGATGGACGCCTGATTTCTTTAATTCTCATCCTCATTCTCCAGGTGGACGCCTGACTTCTTCAATTCTCATCCTCATTCTCCAGTTGGACGCCTGACTTCTTTAATTCTTCATCCTCATTCTCCAGGTGGACGCCTTACTTCTTCTTTTCTCATCCTCATTCTCCAGGTGGACGCCTGACTTTTCAATTCTTCATCCTCATTCTCCAGGTGGATGCCTGACTTCTTCAATTCTCATCCTCATTCTCCAGGTGGACGCCTGACTTCTTCAATTCTCATCCTCATTCTCCAGGTGGACGCCTGACTTCTTTAATTCTCATCCTCATTCTCCAGGTGGACGCCTGATTTCTTTAATTCTTATCCTCGTTCTCCAGGTGGACGCCTAACTTCTTTAATTCTTATCCTCGTTCTCCAGGTGGACGCCTGACTTCTTTAATTCTTATCCTCGTTCTCCAGGTGGATGCCTGACTTTTCAATTCTTCATGCTCATTCTCCAGGTGGACGCCTGACTTCTTCAATTCTCATCCTCATTCTCCAGGTGGACGCCTGACTTCTTCAATTCTCATCCTCATTCTCCAGGTGGACGCCTGACTTCTTTAATTCTTTATCCTCATTCTCCAGGTGGACGCCTGACTTCTTCTTTTCTCATCCTCATTCTCCAGGTGGACGCCTGACTTTTCAATTCTTCATCCTCATTCTCCAGGTGGACGCCTGACTTCTTCAATTCACATCCTCATTCTCCAGGTGGACGCCTGACTAATTTAATTCTTCATCCTCATTCTCCAGGTTGACGCCTGACTTCTTTAATTCTCATCCTCATTCTCCAGGTGGACGCCTGACTTCTTTAATTCTTATCCTTGTTCTCCAGGTGGACGCCTGACTTCTTTAATTCTTATCCTCGTTCTCCAGGTGGACGCCTGACTTCTTTAATTCTTATCCTCGTTCTCCAGGTGGACGCCTGAATTTTCAATTCTTCATGCTCATTCTCCAGGTGGACGCCTGACTTCTTCAATTCTCATCCTCATTCTCCAGGTGGATGCCCGACTTCTTCAATTCTCATCCGCATTCTCCAGGTGGACGCCTGACTTCTTTAATTCTTCATCCTCATTCTCCAGGTGGACGCCTAACTTAAACCTCATTCTCCAGGTGGACGCCTGACTTCTTCAATTCTCATCCTCATTCTCCAGGTGGACGCCTGACTTCTTCAATTCTTCATCCTCATTCTCCAGGTGGACGCCTGACTTCTTTAATTCTTCATCCTCATTCTCCAGGTGGACGCCTGACTTCTTCAATTCTCATCCTCATTCTCTAGGTGGACGCCTGACTTCTTCAATTCTTCATCCTCATTCTCTAGGTGGACGCCTGACTTCTTTAATTCTTATCCTCGTTCTCCAGGTGGACGCCTGACTTCTTTAATTCTTATCCTCGTTCTCCAGGTGGACGCCTGACTTTTTAATTCTTCATGCTCATTCTCTAGGTGGACGCCTGACTTCTTCAATTCTCATCCTCATTCTCCAGGTGGACGCCTGACTTCTTTAATTCTTCATCCTCATTCTCCAGGTGGACGTCTGACTTCTTTAATTCTTCATCCTCATTCTCCAGGTGGACGCCTGACTTCTTTAATTCTCATCCTCATTCTCCAGGTGGACGCCTGACTTCTTTAATTCTCATCCTCATTCTCCAGGTGGACGCCTGACTTCTTTAATTCTCATCCTCATTCTCCAGGTGGACGCCTGATTTCTTTAATTCTCATCCTCATTCTCCAGGTGGACGCCTGACTTCTTCAATTCTCATCCTCATTCTCCAGTTGGACGCCTGACTTCTTTAATTCTTCATCCTCATTCTCCAGGTGGACGCCTGACTTCTTCTTTTCTCATCCTCATTCTCCAGGTGGACGCCTGACTTCTTCAATTCTTCATCCTCATTCTCCAGGTGGACGCCTGACTTCTTTAATTCTTATCCTCGTTCTCCAGGTGGACGCCTGACTTCTTTAATTCTTATCCTCGTTCTCCAGGTGGACGCCTGACTTTTCAATTCTTCTTGCTCATTCTCTAGGTGGACGCCTGACTTCTTCAATTCTCATCCTCATTCTCCAGGTGGACGCCTGACTTCTTTAATTCTTCATCCTCATTCTCCAGGTGGACGCCTGACTTCTTTAATTCTCATCCTCATTCTCCAGGTGGATGCCTGACTTCTTCAATTCTCATCCTCATTCTCCAGGTGGACGCCTGACTTCTTCAATTCTCATCCTCATTCTCCAGGTGGACGCCTGACTTCTTCAATTCTCATCCTCATTCTCCAGGTGGACGCCTGACTTCTTTAATTCTCATCCTCATTCTCCAGGTGGACGCCTGACTTCTTCAATTCTCATCCTCATTCTCCAGGTGGACGCCTGACTTCTTTAATTCTCATCCTCATTCTCCAGGTGGACGCCTGACTTCTTGAATTCTCATCCTCATTCTCCAGGTGGACGCCTGACTTCTTTAATTCTTCATCCTCATTCTCCAGGTGGACGCCTGACTTCTTTAATTCTCATCCTCATTCTCCAGGTGCACGCCTGACTTCTTTAATTCTCATCCTCATTCTCCAGGTGGACGCCTGACTTCTTCAATTCTCATCCTCATTCTCCAGGTGGACGCCTGATTTCTTCAATTCTTCATCCTCATTCTCCAGGTGGACGCCTGACTTCTTTAATTCTTATCCTCGTTCTCCAGGTGGACGCCTGACTTCTTTAATTCTCATCCTCATTCTCCGGGTGGATGCCTGACTTCTTCAATTCTCATCCTCATTCTCCAGGTGGACGCCTGACTTCTTTAATTCTCATCCTCATTCTCCAGGTGGACGCCTGATTTCTTTAATTTTCATCCTCATTCTCCAGGTGGACGCCTGACTTCTTCAATTCTCATCCTCATTCTCCAGGTGGACGCCTGACTTCTTTAATTCTCATCCTCATTCTCCAGGTGGACGCCTGACTTCTTCAATTCTCATCCTCATTCTCCAGGTGGACGCCTGACTTCTTTAATTCTCATCCTCATTCTCCAGGTGGACGCCTGACTTCTTGAATTCTCATCCTCATTCTCCAGGTGGACGCCTGACTTCTTTAATTCTTCATCCTCATTCTCCAGGTGGACGCCTGACTTCTTTAATTCTCATCCTCATTCTCCAGGTGCACGCCTGACTTCTTTAATTCTCATCCTCATTCTCCAGGTGGACGCCTGACTTCTTCAATTCTCATCCTCATTCTCCAGGTGGACGCCTGATTTCTTCAATTCTTCATCCTCATTCTCCAGGTGGACGCCTGACTTCTTTAATTCTTATCCTCGTTCTCCAGGTGGACGCCTGACTTCTTTAATTCTCATCCTCATTCTCCGGGTGGATGCCTGACTTCTTCAATTCTCATCCTCATTCTCCAGGTGGACGCCTGACTTCTTTAATTCTCATCCTCATTCTCCAGGTGGACGCCTGATTTCTTTAATTTTCATCCTCATTCTCCAGGTGGACGCCTGACTTCTTCAATTCTCATCCTCATTCTCCAGTTGGACGCCTGACTTCTTTAATTCTTCATCCTCATTCTCCAGGTGGATGCCTGACTTCTTCTTTTCTCATCCTCATTCTCCAGGTGGACGCCTGACTTTTCAATTCTTCATCCTCATTCTCCAGGTGGACGCCTGACTTCTTCAATTCTCATCCTCATTCTCCAGGTGGACGCCTGACTTCTTCAATTCTCATCCTCATTCTCCAGGTGGACTCCTGACTTCTTTAATTCTCATCCTCATTCTCCAGGTGGACGCCTGACTTCTTCAATTCTCATCCTCGTTCTCCAGGTGGACGCCTGATTTCTTCAATTCTTCATCCTCATTCTCCAGGTGGACGCCTGACTTCTTTAATTCTTATCCTCGTTCTCTAGGTGGATGCCTGACTTCTTTAATTCTCATCCTCATTCTCCAGGTGGATGCCTGACTTCTTCAATTCTCATCCTCGTTCTCCAGGTGGACGCCTGACTTATTTAATTCTCATCCTCATTCTCTAGATGGACGCCTGATTTCTTTAATTCTCATCCTCATTCTCCAGGTGGACGCCTGACTTCTTCAATTCTCATCCTCATTCTCCAGTTGGACGCCTGACTTCTTTAATTCTTCATCCTCATTCTCCAGGTGGACGCCTTACTTCTTCTTTTCTCATCCTCATTCTCCAGGTGGACGCCTGACTTTTCAATTCTTCATCCTCATTCTCCAGGTGGATGCCTGACTTCTTCAATTCTCATCCTCATTCTCCAGGTGGACGCCTGACTTCTTCAATTCTCATCCTCATTCTCCAGGTGGACGCCTGACTTCTTTAATTCTCATCCTCATTCTCCAGGTGGACGCCTGATTTCTTTAATTCTTATCCTCGTTCTCCAGGTGGACGCCTAACTTCTTTAATTCTTATCCTCGTTCTCCAGGTGGACGCCTGACTTCTTTAATTTTCATCCTCATTCTCCAGGTGGACGCCTGACTTCTTCAATTCTCATCCTCATTCTCCAGTTGGACGCCTGACTTCTTTAATTCTTCATCCTCATTCTCCAGGTGGACGCCTGACTTCTTCTTTTCTCATCCTCATTCTCCAGGTGGACGCCTGACTTTTCAATTCTTCATCCTCATTCTCCAGGTGGACGCCTGACTTCTTCAATTCTCATCCTCATTCTCCAGGTGGACGCCTGACTTCTTCAATTCTCATCCTCATTCTCCAGGTGGACTCCTGACTTCTTTAATTCTCATCCTCATTCTCCAGGTGGACGCCTGACTTCTTCAATTCTCATCCTCGTTCTCCAGGTGGACGCCTGATTTCTTCAATTCTTCATCCTCATTCTCCAGGTGGACGCCTGACTTCTTTAATTCTTATCCTCGTTCTCCAGGTGGACGCCTGACTTCTTTAATTCTCATCCTCATTCTCCAGGTGGATGCCTGACTTCTTCAATTCTCATCCTCGTTCTCCAGGTGGACGCCTGACTTATTTAATTCTCATCCTCATTCTCTAGATGGACGCCTGATTTCTTTAATTCTCATCCTCATTCTCCAGGTGGACGCCTGACTTCTTCAATTCTCATCCTCATTCTCCAGTTGGACGCCTGACTTCTTTAATTCTTCATCCTCATTCTCCAGGTGGACGCCTTACTTCTTCTTTTCTCATCCTCATTCTCCAGGTGGACGCCTGACTTTTCAATTCTTCATCCTCATTCTCCAGGTGGATGCCTGACTTCTTCAATTCTCATCCTCATTCTCCAGGTGGACGCCTGACTTCTTCAATTCTCATCTTCATTCTCCAGGTGGACGCCTGACTTCTTTAATTCTCATCCTCATTCTCCAGGTGGACGCCTGATTTCTTTAATTCTTATCCTCGTTCTCCAGGTGGACGCCTAACTTCTTTAATTCTTATCCTCGTTCTCCAGGTGGACGCCTGACTTCTTTAATTCTTATCCTCGTTCTCCAGGTGGATGCCTGACTTTTCAATTCTTCATGCTCATTCTCCAGGTGGACGCCTGACTTCTTCAATTCTCATCCTCATTCTCCAGGTGGACGCCTGACTTCTTCAATTCTCATCCTCATTCTCCAGGTGGACGCCTGACTTCTTTAATTCTTTATCCTCATTCTCCAGGTGGACGCCTGACTTCTTCTTTTCTCATCCTCATTCTCCAGGTGGACGCCTGACTTTTCAATTCTTCATCCTCATTCTCCAGGTGGACGCCTGACTTCTTCAATTCTCATCCTCATTCTCCAGGTGGACGCCTGACTTCTTTAATTCTCATCCTCATTCTCCAGGTGGACGCCTGACTTCTTCAATTCTCATCCTCATTCTCCAGGTGGACGCCTGACTTCTTCAATTCTTCATCCTCATTCTCCAGGTGGACGCCTGACTTCTTTAATTCTTATCCTCGTTCTCCAGGTGGACGCCTGACTTCTTTAATTCTTATCCTCGTTCTCCAGGTGGACGCCTGACTTTTCAATTCTTCATGCTCATTCTCCAGGTGGACGCCTGACTTCTTCAATTCTCATCCTCATTCTCCAGGTGGATGCCCGACTTCTTCAATTCTCATACTCATTCTCCAGGTGGACGCCTGATTCTTTAATTCTCATCCTCATTCTCCAGGTGGACGCCTGACTTCTTCAATTCTCATCCTCATTCTCCAGGTGGACGCCTGACTTCTTCAATTCTCATCCTCATTCTCCAGGTGGACGCCTGACTTCTTCAATTCTTCATCCTCATTCTCCAGGTGGACGCCTGACTTCTTTAATTCTTCATCCTCATTCTCCAGGTGGACGCCTGACTTCTTCAATTCTCATCCTCATTCTCTAGGTGGACGCCTGACTTCTTCAATTCTTCATCCTCATTCTCTAGGTGGACGCCTGACTTCTTTAATTCTTATCCTCGTTCTCCAGGTGGACGCCTGACTTCTTTAATTCTTATCCTCGTTCTCCAGGTGGACGCCTGACTTCTTTAATTCTTATCCTCGTTCTCCAGGTGGACGCCTGACTTTTTAATTCTTCATGCTCATTCTCTAGGTGGACGCCTGACTTCTTCAATTCTCATCCTCATTCTCCAGGTGGACGCCTGACTTCTTTAATTCTTCATCCTCATTCTCCAGGTGGACGTCTGACTTCTTTAATTCTTCATCCTCATTCTCCAGGTGGACGCCTGACTTCTTTAATTCTCATCCTCATTCTCCAGGTGGACGCCTGACTTCTTTAATTCTCATCCTCATTCTCCAGGTGGACGCCTGACTTCTTTAATTCTCATCCTCATTCTCCAGGTGGACGCCTGACTTCTTCTTTTCTCATCCTCATTCTCCAGGTGGACGCCTGACTTCTTTAATTCTCATCCTCATTCTCCAGGTGGACGCCTGACTTCTTTAATTCTTTATCCTCATTCTCCAGGTGGACGCCTTACTTCTTCTTTTCTCATCCTCATTCTCCAGGTGGACGCTTGACTTTTCAATTCTTCATCCTCATTCTCCAGGTGGACGCCTGACTTCTTCAATTCTCATCCTCATTCTCCAGGTGGACGCCTGACTTCTTTAATTCTCATCCTCATTCTCCAGGTGGACGCCTGACTTCTTCAATTCTCATCCTCATTCTCCAGGTGGACGCCTGACTTCTTCAATTCTCATCCTCATTCTCCAGGTGGACGCCTGACTTCTTCAATTCTTCATCCTCATTCTCCAGGTGGACGCCTGACTTCTTTAATTCTCATCCTCATTCTCCAGGTGCACGCCTGACTTCTTTAATTCTCATCCTCATTCTCCAGGTGGACGCCTGACTTCTTCAATTCTCATCCTCATTCTTCAGGTGGACGCCTGACTTCTTCAATTCTCATCCTCATTCTCCAGGTGGACGCCTGACTTCTTTAATTCTTCATCCTCATTCTCCAGGTGGACGCCTGACTTTTCAATTCTTCATGCTCATTCTCCAGGTGGACGCCTGACTTCTTCAATTCTCATCCTCATTCTCCAGGTGGATGCCCGACTTTTTCAATTCTCATCCTCATTCTCCAGGTGGACGCCTGACTTCTTTAATTCTCATCCTCATTCTCCAGGTGGACGCCTGACTTCTTCAATTCTCATCCTCATTCTCCAGGTGGACGCCTGACTTCTTCAATTCTCATCCTCATTCTCCAGGTGGACGCCTGACTTCTTCAATTCTTCATCCTCATTCTCCAGGTGGACGCCTGACTTCTTTAATTCTTCATCCTCATTCTCCAGGTGGACGCCTGACTTCTTCAATTCTCATCCTCATTCTCTAGGTGGACGCCTGACTTCTTCAATTCTTCATCCTCATTCTCTAGGTGGACGCCTGACTTCTTTAATTCTTATCCTCGTTCTCCAGGTGGACGCCTGACTTCTTTAATTCTTATCCTCGTTCTCCAGGTGGACGCCTGACTTCTTTAATTCTTATCCTCGTTCTCCAGGTGGACGCCTGACTTTTTAATTCTTCATGCTCATTCTCTAGGTGGACGCCTGACTTCTTCAATTCTCATCCTCATTCTCCAGGTGGACGCCTGACTTCTTTAATTCTTCATCCTCATTCTCCAGGTGGACGCCTGACTTCTTTAATTCTTCATCCTCATTCTCCAGGTGGACGCCTGACTTCTTTAATTCTCATCCTCATTCTCCAGGTGGATGCCTGACTTCTTCAATTCTCATCCTCATTCTCCAGGTGGACGCCTGACTTCTTTAATTCTTATCCTCGTTCTCCAGGTGGACGCCTGACTTTTTAATTCTTCATGCTCATTCTCTAGGTGGACGCCTGACTTCTTCAATTCTCATCCTCATTCTCCAGGTGGACGCCTGACTTCTTTAATTCTTCATCCTCATTCTCCAGGTGGACGCCTGACTTCTTTAATTCTTCATCCTCATTCTCCAGGTGGACGCCTGACTTCTTCAATTCTCATCCTCATTCTCTAGGTGGACGCCTGACTTCTTCAATTCTTCATCCTCATTCTCTAGGTGGACGCCTGACTTCTTTAATTCTTATCCTCGTTCTCCAGGTGGACGCCTGACTTCTTTAATTCTTATCCTCGTTCTCCAGGTGGACGCCTGACTTCTTTAATTCTTATCCTCGTTCTCCAGGTGGACGCCTGACTTTTTAATTCTTCATGCTCATTCTCTAGGTGGACGCCTGACTTCTTCAATTCTCATCCTCATTCTCCAGGTGGACGCCTGACTTCTTTAATTCTTCATCCTCATTCTCCAGGTGGACGCCTGACTTCTTTAATTCTTCATCCTCATTCTCCAGGTGGACGCCTGACTTCTTTAATTCTCATCCTCATTCTCCAGGTGGATGCCTGACTTCTTCAATTCTCATCCTCATTCTCCAGGTGGACGCCTGACTTCTTTAATTCTCATCCTCATTCTCCAGGTGGACGCCTGATTTCTTTAATTCTCATCCTCATTCTCCAGGTGGACGCCTGACTTCTTCAATTCTCATCCTCATTCTCCAGGTGGACGCCTGACTTCTTTAATTCTTCATCCTCATTCTCCAGGTGGACGCCTGATTTCTTCTTTTCTCATCCTCATTCTCCAGGTGGACGCTTGACTTCTCAATTCTTCATCCTCATTCTCCAGGTGGACACCTGACTTCTTCAATTCTCATCCTCATTCTCCAGGTGGACGCCTGACTTCTTCAATTCTCATCCTCATTCTCCAGGTGGACGCCTGACTTCTTTAATTCTCATCCTCATTCTCCAGGTGGACGCCTGACTTCTTTAATTCTTATCCTCGTTCTCCAGGTGGACGCCTGACTTCTTTAATTCTTATCCTCGTTCTCCAGGTGGACGCCTGACTTCTTTAATTCTTATCCTCGTTCTCCAGGTGGACGCCTGACTTTTCAATTCTTCATGCTCATTCTCCAGGTGGACGCCTGACTTCTTCAATTCTCATCCTCATTCTCCAGGTGGACGCCTGACTTCTTCAATTCTCATCCTCATTCTCCAGGTGGACGCCTGACTTCTTTAATTCTTCATCCTCATTCTCCAGGTGGACGCCTGACTTCTTCAATTCTCATCCTCATTCTCCAGGTGGACGCCTGACTTCTTTAATTCTTCATCCTCATTCTCCAGGTGGACGCCTGACTTTTTCAATTCTCATCCTCATTCTCCAGGTGGACGCCTGACTTCTTTAATTCTTCATCCTCATTCTCCAGGTGGACGCCTGACTTCTTTAATTCTCATCCTCATTCTCCAGGTGCACGCCTGACTTCTTTAATTCTCATCCTCATTCTCCAGGTGGACGCCTGACTTCTTCAATTCTCATTCTCATTCTCCAGGTGGACGCCTGATTTCTTCAATTCTTCATCCTCATTCTCCAGGTGGACGCCTGACTTCTTTAATTCTTATCCTCGTTCTCCAGGTGGACGCCTGAATTCTTTAATTCTCATCCTCATTCTCCAGGTGGATGCCTGACTTCTTTAATTCTCATCCTCATTCTCCAGGTGGACGCCTGACTTCTTTAATTCTCATCCTCATTCTCCAGGTGGACGCCTGATTTCTTTAATTCTCATCCTCATTCTCCAGGTGGACGCCTGACTTCTTCAATTCTCATCCTCATTCTCCAGTTGGACGCCTGACTTCTTTAATTCTTCATCCTCATTCTCCAGGTGGACGCCTGACTTCTTCTTTTCTCATCCTCATTCTCCAGGTGGACGCCTGACTTTTCAATTCTTCATCCTCATTCTCCAGGTGGACGCATGACTTCTTCAATTCTCATCCTCATTCTCCAGGTGGACGCCTGACTTCTTCAATTCTCATCCTCATTCTCCAGGTGGACGCCTGACTTCTTCAATTCTCATCCTCATTCTCCAGGTGGACGCCTGACTTCTTTAATTCTTATCCTCGTTCTCCAGGTGGACGCCTGACTTCTTTAATTCTTATCCTCGTTCTCCAGGTGGACGCCTGACTTTTCAATTCTTCATGCTCATTCTCCAGGTGGACGCCTGACTTCTTCAATTCTCATCCTCATTCTCCAGGTGGACGCCTGACTTCTTCAATTCTCATCCTCATTCTCCAGTTGGACGCCTGACTTCTTTAATTCTTCATCCTCATTCTCCAGGTGGATGCCTGACTTCTTCTTTTCTCATCCTCATTCTCCAGGTGGACGCCTGACTTTTCAATTCTTCATCCTCATTTTGCAGGTGGACTCCTGACTTCTTCAATTCTTATCCTCGTTCTCCAGGTGGACGCCTGACTTCTTTAATTCTTATCCTCGTTCTCCAGGTGGACGCCTGACTTCTTTAATTCTTATCCTCGTTCTCCAGGTGGACACCCGACTTTTCAATTCTTCATGCTCATTCTCCAGGTGGACGCCTGACTTCTTCAATTCTCATCCTCATTCTCCAGGTGGACGCCTGACTTCTTCAATTCTCATCCTCATTCTCCAGGTGGACGCCTGACTTCTTTAATTCTTCATCCTCATTCTCCAGGTGGACGCCTGACTTCTTCAATTCTCATCCTCATTCTCCAGGTGGACGCCTGACTTCTTCAATTCTTATCCTCATTCTCCAGGTGGACGCCTGACTTCTTCAATTCTCATCCTCATTCTCCAGGTGGACGCCTGACTTCTTTAATTCTTCATCCTCATTCTCCAGGTGGACGCCTGACTTCTTTAATTCTCATCCTCATTCTCCAGGTGCACGCCTGACTTCTTTAATTCTCATCCTCATTCTCCAGGTGGACGCCTGACTTCTTCAATTCTCATCCTCATTCTCCAGGTGGACGCTTGATTTCTTCATTTCTTCATCCTCATTCTCCAGGTGGACGCCTGACTTCTTTAATTCTTATCCTCGTTCTCCAGGTGGACGCCTGACTTCTTTAATTCTCATCCACATTCTCCAGGTGGATGCCTGACTTCTTCAATTCTCATCCTCATTCTCCAGGTGGACGCCTGACTTCTTTAATTCTCATCCTCATTCTCCAGGTGGACGCCTGATTTCTTTAATTCTCATCCTCATTCTCCAGGTGGACGCCTGACTTCTTTAATTCTCATCCTCATTCTCCAGGTGGACGCCTGATTTCTTTAATTCTCATCCTCATTCTCCAGGTGGACGCCTGACTTCTTCAATTCTCATCCTCATTCTCCAGTTGGATGCCTGACTTCTTTAATTCTTCATCCTCATTCTCCAGGTGGACGCCTGACTTCTTCTTTTCTCATCCTCATTCTCCAGGTGGACGCCTGACTTTTCAATTCTTCATCCTCATTCTCCAGGTGGACGCCTGACTTCTTCAATTCTCATCCTCATTCTCCAGGTGGACGCCTGACTTCTTCAATTCTCATCCTCATTCTCCAGGTGGACACCTGACTTCTTTAATTCTCATCCTCATTCTCCAGGTGGACGCCTGACTTCTTTAATTCTTATCCTCGTTCTCCAGGTGGACGCCTGACTTCTTTAATTCTTATCCTCGTTCTCCAGGTGAACGCCTGACTTCTTTAATTCGTATCCTCGTTCTCCAGGTGGACGCCTGACTTTTCAATTCTTCATGCTCATTCTCCAGGTGGACGCCTGACTTCTTCAATTCTCATCCTCATTCTCCAGGTGGACGCCTGACTTCTTCAATTCTCATCCTCATTCTCCAGTTGGACGCCTGACTTCTTTAATTCTTCATCCTCATTCTCCAGGTGGACGCCTGACTTCTTCTTTTCTCATCCTCATTCTCCAGGTGGACGCCTGACTTTTCAATTCTTCATCCTCATTCTCCAGGTGGACGCCTGACTTCTTCAATTCTCATTCTCATTCTCCAGGTGGACGCCTGACTTCTTCAATTCTCATCCTCATTCTCCAGGTGGACGCCTGACTTCTTTAATTCTCATCCTCATTCTCCAGGTGGACGCCTGACTTCTTTAATTCTTATCCTCGTTCTCCAGGTGGACGCCTGACTTCTTTAATTCTTATCCTCGTTCTCCAGGTGGACGCCTGACTTCTTTAATTCTTGTCCTCGTTCTCCAGGTGGACGCCCGACTTTTCAATTCTTCATGCTCATTCTCCAGGTGGACGCCCGACTCCTTCAATTCTCATCCTCATTCTCCAGGTGGACGCCTGACTTCTTCAATTCTCATCCTCATTCTCCAGGTGGACGCCTGACTTCTTTAATTATTCATTCTCATTCTCCAGGTGGACGCCTGACTTCTTCAATTCTCATCCTCATTCTCCAGGTGGACGCCTGACTTCTTCAATTCTCATCCTCATTCTCCAGGTGGACGCCTGACTTTTTCAATTCTCATCCTCATTCTCCAGGTGGACGCCTGACTTCTTTAATTCTTCATCCTCATTCTCCAGGTGGACGCCTGACTTCTTTAATTCTCATCCTCATTCTCCAGGTGCACGCCTGACTTCTTTAATTCTCATCCTCATTCTCCAGGTGGACGCCTGACTTCTTCAATTCTCATTCTCATTCTCCAGGTGGACGCCTGATTTCTTCAATTCTTCATCCTCATTCTCCAGGTGGACGCCTGACTTCTTTAATTCTTATCCTCGTTCTCCAGGTGGACGCCTGAATTCTTTAATTCTCATCCTCATTCTCCAGGTGGATGCCTGACTTCTTTAATTCTCATCCTCATTCTCCAGGTGGACGCCTGACTTCTTTAATTCTCATCCTCATTCTCCAGGTGGACGCCTGATTTCTTTAATTCTCATCCTCATTCTCCAGGTGGACGCCTGACTTCTTCAATTCTCATCCTCATTCTCCAGTTGGACGCCTGACTTCTTTAATTCTTCATCCTCATTCTCCAGGTGGATGCCTGACTTCTTCTTTTCTCATCCTCATTCTCCAGGTGGACGCCTGACTTTTCAATTCTTCATCCTCATTCTCCAGGTGGACGCATGACTTCTTCAATTCTCATCCTCATTCTCCAGGTGGACGCCTGACTTCTTCAATTCTCATCCTCATTCTCCAGGTGGACACCTGACTTCTTTAATTCTCATCCTCATTCTCCAGGTGGACGCCTGACTTCTTTAATTCTTATCCTCGTTCTCCAGGTGGACGCCTGACTTCTTTAATTCTTATCCTCGTTCTCCAGGTGGACGCCTGACTTTTCAATTCTTCATGCTCATTCTCCAGGTGGACGCCTGACTTCTTCAATTCTCATCCTCATTCTCCAGGTGGACGCCTGACTTCTTCAATTCTCATCCTCATTCTCCAGTTGGACGCCTGACTTCTTTAATTCTTCATCCTCATTCTCCAGGTGGATGCCTGACTTCTTCTTTTCTCATCCTCATTCTCCAGGTGGACGCCTGACTTTTCAATTCTTCATCCTCATTCTGCAGGTGGACTCCTGACTTCTTCAATTCTTATCCTCGTTCTCCAGGTGGACGCCTGACTTCTTTAATTCTTATCCTCGTTCTCCAGGTGGACGCCTGACTTCTTTAATTCTTATCCTCGTTCTCCAGGTGGACGCCCGACTTTTCAATTGTTCATACTCATTCTCCAGGTGGACGCCTGACTTCTTCAATTCTCATCCTCATTCTCCAGGTGGACGCCTGACTTCTTCAATTCTCATCCTCATTCTCCAGGTGGACGCCAGACTTCTTTAATTCTTCATTCTCATTCTCCAGGTGGACGCCTGACTTCTTCAATTCTCATCCTCATTCTCCAGGTGGACGCCTGACTTCTTTAATTCTTATCCTCATTCTCCAGGTGGACGCCTGACTTCTTCAATTCTCATCCTCATTCTCCAGGTGGACGCCTGACTTCTTCAATTCTTCATCCTCATTCTCCAGGTGGACGCCTGACTTCTTTAATTCTTATCCTCGTTCTCCAGGTGGATGCCTGACTTCTTTAATTCTCATCCACATTCTCCAGGTGGATGCCTGACTTCTTCAATTCTCATCCTCATTCTCCAGGTGGACGCCTGACTTCTTTAATTCTCATCCTCATTCTCCAGGTGGACGCCTGATTTCTTTAATTCTCATCCTCATTCTCCAGGTGGACGCCTGACTTCTTTAATTCTCATCCTCATTCTCCAGGTGGACGCCTGATTTCTTTAATTCTCATCCTCATTCTCCAGGTGGACGCCTGACTTCTTCAATTCTCATCCTCATTCTCCAGTTGGATGCCTGACTTCTTTAATTCTTCATCCTCATTCTCCAGGTGGACGCCTGACTTCTTCTTTTCTCATCCTCATTCTCCAGGTGGACGCCTGACTTTTCAATTCTTCATCCTCATTCTCCAGGTGGACGCCTGACTTCTTCAATTCTCATCCTCATTCTCCAGGTGGACGCCTGACTTCTTCAATTCTCATCCTCATTCTCCAGGTGGACACCTGACTTCTTTAATTCTCATCCTCATTCTCCAGGTGGACGCCTGACTTCTTTAATTCTTATCCTCGTTCTCCAGGTGGACGCCTGACTTCTTTAATTCTTATCCTCGTTCTCTAGGTGAACGCCTGACTTCTTTAATTCGTATCCTCGTTCTCCAGGTGGACGCCTGACTTTTCAATTCTTCATGCTCATTCTCCAGGTGGACGCCTGACTTCTTCAATTCTCATCCTCATTCTCCAGGTGGACGCCTGACTTCTTCAATTCTCATCCTCATTCTCCAGTTGGACGCCTGACTTCTTTAATTCTTCATCCTCATTCTCCAGGTGGATGCCTGACTTCTTATTTTCTCATCCTCATTCTCCAGGTGGACGCCTGACTTTTCAATTCTTCATCCTCATTCTGCAGGTGGACTCCTGACTTCTTCAATTCTCATCCTCATTCTCCAGGTGGACGCCTGACTTATTTAATTCTTCATCCTCATTCTCCAGGTGGACGCCTGACTTCTTTAATTCTCATCCTCATTCTCCAGGTGGACGCCTGACTTCTTTAATTCTTATCCTCGTTCTCCAGGTGGACGCCTGACTTCTTTAATTCTTATCCTCGTTCTCCAGGTGGACGCCTGACTTCTTTAATTCTTATCCTCGTTCTCCAGGTGGACGCCTGACTTTTCAATTCTTCATGCTCATTCTCCAGGTGGACGCCTGAGTTCTTCAATTCTCATCCTCATTCTCCAGGTGGACGCCTGACTTCTTCAATTATCATCCTCATTCTCCAGGTGGACGCCTGACTTCTTTAATTCTTTATCCTCATTCTCCAGGTGGACGCCTGACTTAAACCTCATTCTCCAGGTGGACGCCTGACTTCTTCAATTCTCATCCTTATTCTCCAGGTGGACGCCTGACTTCTTCAATTCTTCATCCTCATTCTCCAGGTGGACGCCCGACTTCTTTAATTCTTCATCCTCATTCTCCAGGTGGACGCCTGACTTCTTCAATTCTCATCCTCATTCTCTAGGTGGACGCCTGACTTCTTCAATTCTTCATCCTCATTCTCCAGGTGGACGCCTGACTTCTTTAATTCTTATCCTCGTTCTCCAGGTGGACGCCTGACTTCTTTAATTCTTATCCTCGTTCTCCAGGTGGACGCCTGACTTTTCAATTCTTCATGCTCATTCTCCAGGTGGACGCCTGACTTCTTCAATTCTCATCCTCATTCTCCAGGTGGACGCCTGACTTCTTCAATTCTCATCCTCATTCTCCAGTTGGACGCCTGACTTCTTTAATTCTTCATCCTCATTCTCCAGGTGGATGCCTGACTTCTTCTTTTCTCATCCTCATTCTCCAGGTGGACGCCTGACTTTTCAATTCTTCATCCTCATTCTGCAGGTGGACTCCTGACTTCTTCAATTCTTATCCTCGTTCTCCAGGTGGACGCCTGACTTCTTTAATTCTTATCCTCGTTCTCCAGGTGGACGCCTGACTTCTTTAATTCTTATCCTCGTTCTCCAGGTGGACGCCCGACTTTTCAATTGTTCATACTCATTCTCCAGGTGGACGCCTGACTTCTTCAATTCTCATCCTCATTCTCCAGGTGGACGCCTGACTTCTTCAATTCTCATCCTCATTCTCCAGGTGGACGCCTGACTTCTTTAATTCTTCATCCTCATTCTCCAGGTGGACGCCTGACTTCTTCAATTCTCATCCTCATTCTCCAGGTGGACGCCTGACTTCTTTAATTCTTATCCTCATTCTCCAGGTGGACGCCTGACTTCTTCAATTCTCATCCTCATTCTCCAGGTGGACGCCTGACTTCTTCAATTCTTCATCCTCATTCTCCAGGTGGACGCCTGACTTCTTTAATTCTTATCCTCGTTCTCCAGGTGGATGCCTGACTTCTTTAATTCTCATCCACATTCTCCAGGTGGATGCCTGACTTCTTCAATTCTCATCCTCATTCTCCAGGTGGACGCCTGACTTCTTTAATTCTCATCCTCATTCTCCAGGTGGACGCCTGATTTCTTTAATTCTCATCCTCATTCTCCAGGTGGACGCCTGACTTCTTTAATTCTCATCCTCATTCTCCAGGTGGACGCCTGATTTCTTTAATTCTCATCCTCATTCTCCAGGTGGACGCCTGACTTCTTCAATTCTCATCCTCATTCTCCAGTTGGATGCCTGACTTCTTTAATTCTTCATCCTCATTCTCCAGGTGGACGCCTGACTTCTTCTTTTCTCATCCTCATTCTCCAGGTGGACGCCTGACTTTTCAATTCTTCATCCTCATTCTCCAGGTGGACGCCTGACTTCTTCAATTCTCATCCTCATTCTCCAGGTGGACGCCTGACTTCTTCAATTCTCATCCTCATTCTCCAGGTGGACACCTGACTTCTTTAATTCTCATCCTCATTCTCCAGGTGGACGCCTGACTTCTTTAATTCTTATCCTCGTTCTCCAGGTGGACGCCTGACTTCTTTAATTCTTATCCTCGTTCTCTAGGTGAACGCCTGACTTCTTTAATTCGTATCCTCGTTCTCCAGGTGGACGCCTGACTTTTCAATTCTTCATGCTCATTCTCCAGGTGGACGCCTGACTTCTTCAATTCTCATCCTCATTCTCCAGGTGGACGCCTGACTTCTTCAATTCTCATCCTCATTCTCCAGTTGGACGCCTGACTTCTTTAATTCTTCATCCTCATTCTCCAGGTGGATGCCTGACTTCTTATTTTCTCATCCTCATTCTCCAGGTGGACGCCTGACTTTTCAATTCTTCATCCTCATTCTGCAGGTGGACTCCTGACTTCTTCAATTCTCATCCTCATTCTCCAGGTGGACGCCTGACTTATTTAATTCTTCATCCTCATTCTCCAGGTGGACGCCTGACTTCTTTAATTCTCATCCTCATTCTCCAGGTGGACGCCTGACTTCTTTAATTCTTATCCTCGTTCTCCAGGTGGACGCCTGACTTCTTTAATTCTTATCCTCGTTCTCCAGGTGGACGCCTGACTTCTTTAATTCTTATCCTCGTTCTCCAGGTGGACGCCTGACTTTTCAATTCTTCATGCTCATTCTCCAGGTGGACGCCTGAGTTCTTCAATTCTCATCCTCATTCTCCAGGTGGACGCCTGACTTCTTCAATTATCATCCTCATTCTCCAGGTGGACGCCTGACTTCTTTAATTCTTTATCCTCATTCTCCAGGTGGACGCCTGACTTAAACCTCATTCTCCAGGTGGACGCCTGACTTCTTCAATTCTCATCCTTATTCTCCAGGTGGACGCCTGACTTCTTCAATTCTTCATCCTCATTCTCCAGGTGGACGCCCGACTTCTTTAATTCTTCATCCTCATTCTCCAGGTGGACGCCTGACTTCTTCAATTCTCATCCTCATTCTCTAGGTGGACGCCTGACTTCTTCAATTCTTCATCCTCATTCTCCAGGTGGACGCCTGACTTCTTTAATTCTTATCCTCGTTCTCCAGGTGGACGCCTGACTTCTTTAATTCTTATCCTCGTTCTCCAGGTGGACGCCTGACTTCTTTAATTCTTATCCTCGTTCTCCAGGTGGACGCCTGACTTTTCAATTCTTCATCCTCATTCTCCAGGTGGACGCCTGACTTCTTCAATTCTCATCCTCATTCTCCAGGTGGACGCCTGACTTCTTCAATTCTCATCCTCATTCTCCAGGTGGACGCCTGACTTCTTCAATTCTTCATCCTCATTCTCCAGGTGGACGCCTGACTTCTTTAATTCTCATCCTCATTCTCCAGGTGGACGCCTGACTTTTTCAATTCTCATCCTCATTCTCCAGGTGGATGCTTGATTTCTTCAATTCTTCATCCTCATTCTCCAGGTGGACGCCTGAATTCTTTAATTCTTATCCTCGTTCTCCAGGTGGATGCCTGACTTCTTTAATTCTTATCCTCGTTCTCAAGGTGGACGCCTGACTTCTTCAATTCTCATCCTCATTCTCCAGGTGGACGCCTGACTTCTTCAATTCTCATCCTCATTCTCCAGGTGGACGCCTGACTTCTTCAATTCTTCATCCTCATTCTCCAGGTGGACGCCTGACTTCTTTAATTCTTATCCTCGTTCTCCAGGTGGACGCCTGACTTCTTTAATTCTTATCCTCGTTCTCCAGGTGGACGCCTGACTTCTTTAATTCTTATCCTCGTTCTCCAGGTGGACGCCTGAGTTTTCAATTCTTCATGCTCATTCTCCAGGTGGACGCCTGACTTCTTCAATTCTCATCCTCATTCTCCAGGTGGACGCCTGACTTCTTTAATTCTTCATCCTCATTCTCCAGGTGGACGCATGACTTCTTCAATTCTCATCCTCATTCTCCAGGTGGACGCCTGACTTCTTCAATTCTCATCCTCATTCTCCAGGTGCACGCCTGACTTCTTTAATTCTTCATCCTCATTCTCCAGGTGGACGCCTGACTTCTTTAATTCTCATCCTCATTCTCCAGGTGCACGCCTGACTTCTTTAATTCTCATCCTCATTCTCCAGGTGGACGCCTGACTTCTTCAATTCTCATCCTCATTCTCCAGGTGGACGCCTGATTTCTTCAATTCTTCATCCTCATTCTCCAGGTGGACGCCTGACTTCTTTAATTCTTATCCTCGTTCTCCAGGTGGACGCCTGACTTCTTTAATTCTCATCCTCATTCTCCAGGTGGATGCCTGACTTCTTCAATTCTCATCCTCATTCTCCAGGTGGACGCCTGACTTCTTCAATTCTCATCCTCATTCTCCAGGTGGACGCCTGACTTCTTTAATTCTTCATCCTCATTCTCCAGGTGGACGCCTGACTTCTTTAATTCTCATCCTCATTCTCCAGGTGGACGCCTGACTTTTTCAATTCTCATCCTCATTCTCCAGGTGGATGCTTGATTTCTTCAATTCTTCATCCTCATTCTCCAGGTGGACGCCTGAATTCTTTAATTCTTATCCTCGTTCTCCAGGTGGACGCCTGACTTCTTTAATTCTTATCCTCGTTCTCAAAGTGGACGCCTGACTTCTTCAATTCTCATCCTCATTTTCCAGGTGGACGCCTGACTTCTTCAATTCTCATCCTCATTCTCCAAGTGGACGCCTGACTTCTTTAATTCTCATCCTCGTTCTCCAGGTGGACGCCTGACTTCTTTAATTCTTATCCTCGTTCTCCAGGTGGACGCCTGACTTCTTTAATTCTTATCCTCGTTCTCCAGGTGGACGCCTGACTTCTTTAATTCTTATCCTCGTTCTCCAGGTGGACGCCTGAGTTTTCAATTCTTCATGCTCATTCTCCAGGTGGACGCCTGACTTCTTCAATTCTCATCCTCATTCTCCAGGTGGACGCCTGACTTCTTTAATTCTTCATCCTCATTCTCCAGGTGGACGCATGACTTCTTCAATTCTCATCCTCATTCTCCAGGTGGACGCCTGACTTCTTCAATTCTCATCCTCATTCTCCAGGTGCACGCCTGACTTCTTTAATTCTTCATCCTCATTCTCCAGGTGGACGCCTGACTTCTTTAATTCTCATCCTCATTCTCCAGGTGCACGCCTGACTTCTTTAATTCTCATCCTCATTCTCCAGGTGGACGCCTGACTTCTTCAATTCTCATCCTCATTCTCCAGGTGGATGCCTGATTTCTTCAATTCTTCATCCTCATTCTCCAGGTGGACGCCTGACTTCTTTAATTCTTATCCTCGTTCTCCAGGTGGACGCCTGACTTTTTTAATTCTCATCCTCATTCTCCAGGTGGATGCCTGACTTCTTCAATTCTCATCCTCATTCTCCAGGTGGACGCTTGACTTCTTTAATTCTCATCCTCATTCTCCAGGTGGACGCCTGATTTCTTTAATTCTCATCCTCATTCTCCAGGTGGACGCCTGACTTCTTCAATTCTCATCCTCATTCTCCAGTTGGACGCCTGACTTCTTTAATTCTTCATCCTCATTCTCCAGGTGGACGCCTGACTTCTTTAATTCTCATCCTCATTCTCCAGGTGGATGCCTGACTTCTTCAATTCTCATCCTCATTCTCCAGGTGGACGCCTGACTTCTTTAATTCTCATCCTCATTCTCCAGGTGGACGCCTGATTTCTTTAATTCTCATCCTCATTCTCCAGGTGGACGCCTGACTTCTTCAATTCTCATCCTCATTCTCCAGTTGGACGCCTGACTTCTTCAATTCTCATCCTCATTCTCCAGGTGGACGCCTGACTTCTTCAATTCTCATCCTCATTCTCCAGGTGGACGCCTGACTTCTTTAATTCTCATCCTCATTCTCCAGGTGGACGCCTGACTTCTTCAATTCTCATCCTCATTCTCCAGGTGGATACTTTATTTCTTCAATTCTTCATCCTCATTCTCCAGGTGGACGCCTGAATTCTTTAATTCTTATCCTCGTTCTCCAGGTGGACGCCTGACTTCTTTAATTCTTATCCTCGTTCTCAAGGTGGACGCCTGACTTCTTCAATTCTCATCCTCATTCTCCAGGTGGATGCCTGACTTCTTCTTTTCTCATCCTCATTCTCCAGGTGGACGCCTGACTTTTCAATTCTTCATCCTCATTCTGCAGGTGGACTCCTGACTTCTTCAATTCTCATCCTCATTCTCCAGGTGGACGCCTGACTTATTTAATTCTTCATCCTCATTCTCCAGGTGGACGCCTGACTTCTTTAATTCTCATCCTCATTCTCCAGGTGGACGCCTGACTTCTTTAATTCTTATCCTCGTTCTCCAGGTGGACGCCTGACTTCTTTAATTCTTATCCTCGTTCTCCAGGTGGACGCCTGACTTCTTTAATTCTTATCCTCGTTCTCTAGGTGGACGCCTGACTTTTCAATTCTTCATGCTCATTCTCCAGGTGGACGCTTGACTTCTTCAATTCTCATCCTCATTCTCCAGGTGGACGCCTGACTTCTTCAATTATCATCCTCATTCTCCAGGTGGACGCCTGACTTCTTTAATTCTTTATCCTCATTCTCCAGGTGGACGCCTGACTTAAACCTTATTCTCCAGGTGGACGCCTGACTTCTTCAATTCTCATCCTCATTCTCCAGGTGGACGCCTTACTTCTTCAATTCTTCATCCTCATTCTCCAGGTGGACGCCCGACTTCTTTAATTCTTCATCCTCATTCTCCAGGTGGACGCCTGACTTCTTCAATTCTCATCCTCATTCTCCAGGTGGACACCTGACTTCTTTAATTCTCATCCTCATTCTCCAGGTGGACGCCTGACTTCTTTAATTCTTATCCTCGTTCTCCAGGTGGACGCCTGACTTCTTTAATTCTTATCCTCGTTCTCCAGGTGAACGCCTGACTTCTTTAATTCGTATCCTCGTTCTCCAGGTGGACGCCTGACTTTTCAATTCTTCATGCTCATTCTCCAGGTGGACGCCTGACTTCTTCAATTCTCATCCTCATTCTCCAGGTGGACGCCTGACTTCTTCAATTCTCATCCTCATTCTCCAGTTGGACGCCTGACTTCTTTAATTCTTCATCCTCATTCTCCAGGTGGATGCCTGACTTCTTATTTTCTCATCCTCATTCTCCAGGTGGACGCCTGACTTTTCAATTCTTCATCCTCATTCTGCAGGTGGACTCCTGACTTCTTCAATTCTCATCCTCATTCTCCAGGTGGACGCCTGACTTATTTAATTCTTCATCCTCATTCTCCAGGTGGACGCCTGACTTCTTTAATTCTCATCCTCATTCTCCAGGTGGACGCCTGACTTCTTTAATTCTTATCCTCGTTCTCCAGGTGGACGCCTGACTTCTTTAATTCTTATCCTCGTTCTCCAGGTGGACGCCTGACTTCTTTAATTCTTATCCTCGTTCTCCAGGTGGACGCCTGACTTTTCAATTCTTCATGCTCATTCTCCAGGTGGACGCCTGAGTTCTTCAATTCTCATCCTCATTCTCCAGGTGGACGCCTGACTTCTTCAATTATCATCCTCATTCTCCAGGTGGACGCCTGACTTCTTTAATTCTTTATCCTCATTCTCCAGGTGGACGCCTGACTTAAACCTCATTCTCCAGGTGGACGCCTGACTTCTTCAATTCTCATCCTTATTCTCCAGGTGGACGCCTGACTTCTTCAATTCTTCATCCTCATTCTCCAGGTGGACGCCCGACTTCTTTAATTCTTCATCCTCATTCTCCAGGTGGACGCCTGACTTCTTCAATTCTCATCCTCATTCTCTAGGTGGACGCCTGACTTCTTCAATTCTTCATCCTCATTCTCCAGGTGGACGCCTGACTTCTTTAATTCTTATCCTCGTTCTCCAGGTGGACGCCTGACTTCTTTAATTCTTATCCTCGTTCTCCAGGTGGACGCCTGACTTCTTTAATTCTTATCCTCGTTCTCCAGGTGGATGCCTGACTTTTCAATTCTTCATCCTCATTCTCCAGGTGGACGCCTGACTTCTTCAATTCTCATCCTCATTCTCCAGGTGGACGCCTGACTTCTTCAATTCTCATCCTCATTCTCCAGGTGGACGCCTGACTTCTTTAATTCTTCATCCTCATTCTCCAGGTGGACGCCTGACTTCTTTAATTCTCATCCTCATTCTCCAGGTGGACGCCTGACTTTTTCAATTCTCATCCTCATTCTCCAGGTGGATGCTTGATTTCTTCAATTCTTCATCCTCATTCTCCAGGTGGACGCCTGAATTCTTTAATTCTTATCCTCGTTCTCCAGGTGGACGCCTGACTTCTTTAATTCTTATCCTCGTTCTCAAGGTGGACGCCTGACTTCTTCAATTCTCATCCTCATTTTCCAGGTGGACGCCTGACTTCTTCAATTCTCATCCTCATTCTCCAAGTGGACGCCTGACTTCTTTAATTCTCATCCTCGTTCTCCAGGTGGACGCCTGACTTCTTTAATTCTTATCCTCGTTCTCCAGGTGGACGCCTGACTTCTTTAATTCTTATCCTCGTTCTCCAGGTGGACGCCTGACTTCTTTAATTCTTATCCTCGTTCTCCAGGTGGACGCCTGAGTTTTCAATTCTTCATGCTCATTCTCCAGGTGGACGCCTGACTTCTTCAATTCTCATCCTCATTCTCCAGGTGGACGCCTGACTTCTTTAATTCTTCATCCTCATTCTCCAGGTGGACGCATGACTTCTTCAATTCTCATCCTCATTCTCCAGGTGGACGCCTGACTTCTTCAATTCTCATCCTCATTCTCCAGGTGCACGCCTGACTTCTTTAATTCTTCATCCTCTTTCTCCAGGTGGACGCCTGACTTCTTTAATTCTCATCCTCATTCTCCAGGTGCACGCCTGACTTCTTTAATTCTCATCCTCATTCTCCAGGTGGACGCCTGACTTCTTCAATTCTCATCCTCATTCTCCAGGTGGACGCCTGATTTCTTCAATTCTTCATCCTCATTCTCCAGGTGGACGCCTGACTTCTTTAATTCTTATCCTCGTTCTCCAGGTGGACGCCTGACTTCTTTTAATTCTCATCCTCATTCTCCAGGTGGATGCCTGACTTCTTCAATTCTCATCCTCATTCTCCAGGTGGACGCTTGACTTCTTTAATTCTCATCCTCATTCTCCAGGTGGACGCCTGATTTCTTTAATTCTCATCCTCATTCTCCAGGTGGACGCCTGACTTCTTTAATTCTTCATCCTCATTCTCCAGGTGGACGCCTGACTTCTTTAATTCTCATCCTCATTCTCCAGGTGGATGCCTGACTTCTTCAATTCTCATCCTCATTCTCCAGGTGGACGCCTGACTTCTTTAATTCTCATCCTCATTCTCCAGGTGGACGCCTGATTTCTTTAATTCTCATCCTCATTCTCCAGGTGGACGCCTGACTTCTTCAATTCTCATCCTCATTCTCCAGTTGGACGCCTGACTTCTTCAATTCTCATCCTCATTCTCCAGGTGGACGCCTGACTTCTTCAATTCTCATCCTCATTCTCCAGGTGGACGCCTGACTTCTTTAATTCTCATCCTCATTCTCCAGGTGGACGCCTGACTTCTTCAATTCTCATCCTCATTCTCCAGGTGGATACTTTATTTCTTCAATTCTTCATCCTCATTCTCCAGGTGGACGCCTGAATTCTTTAATTCTTATCCTCGTTCTCCAGGTGGACGCCTGACTTCTTTAATTCTTATCCTCGTTCTCAAGGTGGACGCCTGACTTCTTCAATTCTCATCCTCATTCTCCAGGTGGATGCCTGACTTCTTCTTTTCTCATCCTCATTCTCCAGGTGGACGCCTGACTTTTCAATTCTTCATCCTCATTCTGCAGGTGGACTCCTGACTTCTTCAATTCTCATCCTCATTCTCCAGGTGGACGCCTGACTTATTTAATTCTTCATCCTCATTCTCCAGGTGGACGCCTGACTTCTTTAATTCTCATCCTCATTCTCCAGGTGGACGCCTGACTTCTTTAATTCTTATCCTCGTTCTCCAGGTGGACGCCTGACTTCTTTAATTCTTATCCTCGTTCTCCAGGTGGACGCCTGACTTCTTTAATTCTTATCCTCGTTCTCTAGGTGGACGCCTGACTTTTCAATTCTTCATGCTCATTCTCCAGGTGGGCGCTTGACTTCTTCAATTCTCATCCTCATTCTCCAGGTGGACGCCTGACTTCTTCAATTATCATCCTCATTCTCCAGGTGGACGCCTGACTTCTTTAATTCTTTATCCTCATTCTCCAGGTGGACGCCTGACTTAAAACTTATTCTCCAGGTGGACGCCTGACTTCTTCAATTCTCATCCTCATTCTCCAGGTGGACGCCTGACTTCTTCAATTCTTCATCCTCATTCTCCAGGTGGACGCCCGACTTCTTTAATTCTTCATCCTCATTCTCCAGGTGGACGCCTGACTTCTTCAATTCTCATCCTCATTCTCTAGGTGGACGCCTGACTTCTTCAATTCTTCATCCTCATTCTCCAGGTGGACGCATGACTTCTTCAATTCTCATCCTCATTCTCCAGGTGGACGCCTGACTTCTTCAATTCTCATCCTCATTCTCCAGGTGCACGCCTGACTTCTTTAATTCTTCATCCTCATTCTCCAGGTGGACGCCTGACTTCTTTAATTCTCATCCTCATTCTCCAGGTGCACGCCTGACTTCTTTAATTCTCATCCTCATTCTCCAGGTGGACGCCTGACTTCTTCAATTCTCATCCTCATTCTCCAGGTGGACGCCTGATTTCTTCAATTCTTCATCCTCATTCTCCAGGTGGACGCCTGACTTCTTTAATTCTTATCCTCGTTCTCCAGGTGGACGCCTGACTTCTTTAATTCTTATCCTCGTTCTCCAGGTGAACGCCTGACTTCTTTAATTCGTATCCTCGTTCTCCAGGTGGACGCCTGACTTTTCAATTCTTCATGCTCATTCTCCAGGTGGACGCCTGACTTCTTCAATTCTCATCCTCATTCTCCAGGTGGACGCCTGACTTCTTCAATTCTCATCCTCATTCTCCAGTTGGACGCCTGACTTCTTTAATTCTTCATCCTCATTCTCCAGGTGGACGCCTGACTTCTTCTTTTCTCATCCTCATTCTCCAGGTGGACGCCTGACTTTTCAATTCTTCATCCTCATTCTCCAGGTGGACGCCTGACTTCTTCAATTCTCATTCTCATTCTCCAGGTGGACGCCTGACTTCTTCAATTCTCATCCTCATTCTCCAGGTGGACGCCTGACTTCTTTAATTCTCATCCTCATTCTCCAGGTGGACGCTTGACTTCTTTAATTCTCATCCTCATTCTCCAGGTGGACGCCTGATTTCTTTAATTCTCATCCTCATTCTCCAGGTGGACGCCTGACTTCTTCAATTCTCATCCTCATTCTCCAGTTGGACGCCTGACTTCTTTAATTCTTCATCCTCATTCTCCAGGTGGACGCCTGACTTCTTTAATTCTCATCCTCATTCTCCAGGTGGATGCCTGACTTCTTCAATTCTCATCCTCATTCTCCAGGTGGACGCCTGAATTCTTTAATTCTCATCCTCATTCTCCAGGTGGACGCCTGATTTCTTTAATTCTCATCCTCATTCTCCAGGTGGACGCCTGACTTCTTCAATTCTCATCCTCATTCTCCAGTTGGACGCCTGACTTCTTCAATTCTCATCCTCATTCTCCAGGTGGACGCCTGACTTCTTCAATTCTCATCCTCATTCTCCAGGTGGACGCCTGACTTCTTTAATTCTCATCCTCATTCTCCAGGTGGACGCCTGACTTCTTCAATTCTCATCCTCATTCTCCAGGTGGATACTTTATTTCTTCAATTCTTCATCCTCATTCTCCAGGTGGACGCCTGAATTCTTTAATTCTTATCCTCGTTCTCCAGGTGGACGCCTGACTTCTTTAATTCTTATCCTCGTTCTCAAGGTGGACGCCTGACTTCTTCAATTCTCATCCTCATTCTCCAGGTGGATGCCTGACTTCTTCTTTTCTCATCCTCATTCTCCAGGTGGACGCCTGACTTTTCAATTCTTCATCCTCATTCTGCAGGTGGACTCCTGACTTCTTCAATTCTCATCCTCATTCTCCAGGTGGACGCCTGACTTATTTAATTCTTCATCCTCATTCTCCAGGTGGACGCCTGACTTCTTTAATTCTCATCCTCATTCTCCAGGTGGACGCCTGACTTCTTTAATTCTTATCCTCGTTCTCCAGGTGGACGCCTGACTTCTTTAATTCTTATCCTCGTTCTCCAGGTGGACGCCTGACTTCTTTAATTCTTATCCTCGTTCTCTAGGTGGACGCCTGACTTTTCAATTCTTCATGCTCATTCTCCAGGTGGGCGCTTGACTTCTTCAATTCTCATCCTCATTCTCCAGGTGGACGCCTGACTTCTTCAATTATCATCCTCATTCTTCAGGTGGACGCCTGACTTCTTTAATTCTTTATCCTCATTCTCCAGGTGGACGCCTGACTTAAAACTTATTCTCCAGGTGGACGCCTGACTTCTTCAATTCTCATCCTCATTCTCCAGGTGGACGCCTGACTTCTTCAATTCTTCATCCTCATTCTCCAGGTGGACGCCCGACTTCTTTAATTCTTCATCCTCATTCTCCAGGTGGACGCCTGACTTCTTCAATTCTCATCCTCATTCTCTAGGTGGACGCCTGACTTCTTCAATTCTTCATCCTCATTCTCCAGGTGGACGCCTGACTTCTTTAATTCTTATCCTCGTTCTCCAGGTGGACGCCTGACTTCTTTAATTCTTATCCTCGTTCTCCAGGTGGACGCCTTGACTTCTTTAATTCTTATCCTCGTTCTCCAGGTGGACGCCTGACTTTTCAATTCTTCATCCTCATTCTCCAGGTGGACGCCTGACTTCTTCAATTCTCATCCTCATTCTCCAGGTGGACGCCTGACTTCTTCAATTCTCATCCTCATTCTCCAGGTGGACGCCTGACTTCTTTAATTCTTCATCCTCATTCTCCAGGTGGACGCCTGACTTCTTTAATTCTCATCCTCATTCTCCAGGTGGACGCCTGACTTCTTCAATTCTCATCCTCATTCTCCAGGTGGATGCTTGATTTCTTCAATTCTTCATCCTCATTCTCCAGGTGGACGCCTGAATTCTTTAATTCTTATCCTCGTTCTCCAGGTGGACGCCTGACTTCTTTAATTCTTTACCTCGTTCTCAAGGTGGACGCCTGACTTCTTCAATTCTCATCCTCATTCTCCAGGTGGACGCCTGACTTCTTCAATTCTTCATCCTCATTCTCCAGGTGGACGCCTGACTTCTTTAATTCTTATCCTCGTTCTCCAGGTGGACGCCTGACTTCTTTAATTCTTATCCTCGTTCTCCAGGTGGACGCCTGACTTCTTTAATTCTTATCCTCGTTCTCCAGGTGGATGCCTGACTTCTTTAATTCTTATCCTCGTTCTCCAGGTGGACGCCTGACTTTTCAAATCTTCATGCTCATTCTCCAGGTGGACGCCTGACTTCTTCAATTCTCATCCTCATTCTCCAGGTGGACGCTTGACTTCTTTAATTCTTCATCCTCATTCTCCAGGTGGACGCATGACTTCTTCAATTCTCATCCTCATTCTCCAGGTGGACGCCTGACTTCTTCAATTCTCATCCTCATTCTCCAGGTGCACGCCTGACTTCTTTAATTCTTCATCCTCATTCTCCAGGTGGACGCCTGACTTCTTTAATTCTCATCCTCATTCTCCAGGTGCACGCCTGACTTCTTTAATTCTCATCCTCATTCTCCAGGTGGACGCCTGACTTCTTCAATTCTCATCCTCATTCTCCAGGTGGACGCCTGACTTCTTCTTTTCTTCATCCTCATTCTCCAGGTGGACGCCTGACTTCTTTAATTCTTATCCTCGTTCTCCAGGTGGACGCCTGACTTCTTTAATTCTCATCCTCATTCTCCAGGTGGATGCCTGACTTCTTCAATTCTCATCCTCATTCTCCAGGTGGACACCTGACTTCTTTAATTCTCATCCTCATTCTCCAGGTGGACGCCTGATTTCTTTAATTCTCATCCTCATTCTCCAGGTGGACGCCTGACTTCTTCAATTCTCATCCTCATTCTCCAGTTGGACGCCTGACTTCTTTAATTCTTCATCCTCATTCTCCAGGTGGACGCCTGACTTCTTCTTTTCTCATCCTCATTCTCCAGGTGGACGCCTGACTTTTCAATTCTTCATCCTCATTCTCCAGGTGGACGCCTGACTTCTTCAATTCTCATTCTCATTCTCCAGGTGGACGCCTGACTTCTTCAATTCTCATCCTCATTCTCCAGGTGGACGCCTGACTTCTTTAATTCTCATCCTCATTCTCCAGGTGGACGCCTGACTTCTACAATTCTTCATCCTCATTCTCCAGGTGGACGCCTGACTTCTTTAATTCTTATCCTCGTTCTCCAGGTGGACGCCTGACTTCTTTAATTCTTATCCTCGTTCTCCAGGTGGACGCCTGACTTTTCAATTCTTCATGCTCATTCTCCAGGTGGACGCCTGACTTCTTCAATTCTCATCCTCATTCTCCAGGTGGACGCCTGACTTCTTCAATTCTCATCCTCATTCTCCAGTTGGACGCCTGACTTCTTTAATTCTTCATCCTCATTCAGGTGGACGCCTGACTTCTTCTTTTCTCATCCTCATTCTCCAGGTGGACGCCTGACTTTTCAATTCTTCATCCTCTTTCTCCAGGTGGACGCCTGACTTCTTCAATTCTCATCCTCATTCTCCAGGTGGACGCCTGACTTATTTAATTCTTCATCCTCATTCTCCAGGTGGACGCCTGACTTCTTTAATTCTCATCCTCATTCTCCAAGTGGACGCCTGACTTCTTTAATTCTTATCCTCGTTCTCTAGGTGGACGCCTGACTTCTTTAATTTTTATCCTTGTTCTCCAGGTGGACGCCTGACTTCTTTAATTCTTATCATCGTTCTCCAGGTGGACGCCTGACTTTTCAATTCTTCATGCTCATTCTCTAGGTGGACGCCTGACTTCTTCAATTCTCATCCTCATTCTCCAAGTGGACGCCTGACTTCTTCAATTCTCATCCTCATTCTCCAGGTGGACGCCTGACTTCTTTAATTCTTCATCCTCATTCTCCAGGTGGACACCTGACTTCTTTAATTCTCATCCTCATTCTCCAGGTGGACGCCCGACTTCTTCAATTCTCATCCTCATTCTCCAGGTGGACGCCTGATTTCTTCAATTCTTCATCCTCATTCTCCAGGTGGACGCCTGACTTCATTAATTCTTATCCTCGTTCTCCAGGTGGACGCCTGACTTCTTTAATTCTTATCCTCGTTCTCCAGGTGGACGCCTGAATTCTTTAATTCTTATCCTCGTTCTCCAGGTGGACGCCTGACTTCTTCAATTCTCATCCTCATTCTCCAGGTGGACGCATGACTTCTTCAATTCTCATCCTCATTCTCCAGGTGGACGCCTGACTTCTTCAATTCTCATCCTCATTCTCCAGGTGCACGCCTGACTTCTTTAATTCTTCATCCTCATTCTCCAGGTGGACGCCTGACTTCTTTAATTCTCATCCTCATTCTCCAGGTGCACGCCTGACTTCTTTAATTCTCATCCTCATTCTCCAGGTGGACGCCTGACTTCTTCAATTCTCATCCTCATTCTCCAGGTGGACGCCTGACTTCTTCTTTTCTTCATCCTCATTCTCCAGGTGGACGCCTGACTTCTTCTTTTCTCATCCTCATTCTCCAGGTGGACGCCTGACTTCTTTAATTCTCATCCTCATTCTCCAGGTGGACGCCTGACTTCTTTAATTCTCATCCTCATTCTCCAGGTGGACGCCTGACTTCTTTAATTCTCATCCTCATTCTCCAGGTGGACGCCTGATTTCTTTAATTCTCATCCTCATTCTCCAGGTGGACGCCTGACTTCTTCAATTCTCATCCTCATTCTCCAGTTGGACGCCTGACTTCTTTAATTCTTCATCCTCATTCTCCAGGTGGACGCCTGACTTCTTCTTTTCTCATCCTAATTCTCCAGGTGGACGCCTGACTTTTCAATTCTTCATCCTCATTCTCCAGGTGGACGCCTGACTTCTTCAATTCTCATTCTCATTCTCCAGGTGGACGCCTGACTTCTTCAATTCTCATCCTCATTCTCCAGGTGGACGCCTGACTTCTTTAATTCTCATCCTCATTCTCCAGGTGGACGCCTGACTTCTTTAATTCTTATCCTCGTTCTCCAGGTGGACGCCTGACTTCTTTAATTCTTATCCTCGTTCTCCAGGTGGACGCCTGACTTCTTTAATTCTTATCCTCGTTCTCCAGGTGGACGCCTGACTTTTCAATTCTTCATGCTCATTCTCCAGGTAGACGCCTGACTTCTTCAATTCTCATCCTCATTCTCCAGGTGGACGCCTGACTTCTTCAATTCTCATCCTCATTCTCCAGTTGGACGCCTGACTTCTTTAATTCTTCATCCTCATTCAGGTGGACGCCTGACTTCTTCTTTTCTCATCCTCATTCTCCAGGTGGACGCCTGATTTTTCAATTCTTCATCCTATTTCTCCAGGTGGACGCCTGACTTCTTCAATTCTCATCCTCATTCTCCAGGTGGACGCCTGACTTATTTAATTCTTCATCCTCATTCTCCAGGTGGACGCCTGACTTCTTTAATTCTCATCCTCATTCTCCAAGTGGACGCCTGACTTCTTCAATTCTTCATCCTCATTCTCTAGGTGGACGCCTGACTTCTTTAATTCTTATCCTCGTTCTCCAGGTGGACGCCTGACTTCTTTAATTCTTATCCTCGTTCTCCAGGTGGACGCCTGACTTTTCAATTCTTCATGCTCATTCTCTAGGTGGACGCCTGACTTCTTCAATTCTCATCCTCATTCTCCAGGTGGACGCCTGACTTCTTCAATTCTCATCCTCATTCTCCAGGTGGACGCCTGACTTCTTTAATTCTTCATCCTCATTCTCCAGGTGGACGCCTGACTTCTTTAATTCTCATCCTCATTCTCCAGGTGGACGCCTGACTTCTTCAATTCTCATCCTCATTCTCCAGGTGGACGCCTGATTTCTTCAATTCTTCATCCTCATTCTCCAGGTGGACGCCTGACTTCTTTAATTCTTATCCTCGTTCTCCAGGTGGACGCCTGACTTCTTTAATTCTTATCCTCGTTCTCCAGGTGGACGCCTGAATTCTTTAATTCTTATCCTCGTTCTCCAGGTGGACGCCTGACTTTTCAATTCTTCATCCTCATTCTCCAGGTGGACGCCTGACTTCTTCAATTCTCATCCTCATTCTCCAGTTGGATGCCTGACTTCTTCAATTCTCATCCACATTCTCCAGGTGGACGCCTGACTTCTTCAATTCTCATCCTCATTCTCCAGGTGGACGCCTGACTTCTTTAATTCTTCATCCTCATTCTCCAGGTGGACGCCTGACTTCTTTAATTCTCATCCTCATTCTCCAGGTGGACGCCTGACTTCTTCAATTCTCATCCTCATTCTCCAGGTGGACGCCTGACTTCTTCAATTCTTCATCCTCATTCTCCAGGTGGACGCCTGACTTCTTTAATTCTTATCCTCGTTCTCCAGGTGGACGCCTGACTTCTTTAATTCTTATCCTCATTCTCCAGGTGGACGCCTGACTTCTTCAATTCTCATCCTCATTCTCCAGGTGGACGCTTGATTTCTTCAATTCTTCATCCTCATTCTCCAGGTGGACGCCTGACTTCTTCAATTCTCATCCTCATTCTCCAGGTGGACGCCTGATTTCTTCAATTCTCATCCTCATTCTCCAGGTGGACGCCTGACTTCTTTAATTCTTCATCCTCATTCTCCAGGTGGATGCCTGACTTATTTAATTCTCATCCTCATTCTCCAGGTGGACGCCTGACTTCTTCAATTCTTCATCCTCATTCTCCAGGTGGTCGCCTGACTTCTTTAATTCTTATCCTCGTTCTCCAGGTGGACGCCTGACTTCTTTAATTCTTATCCTCGTTCTCCAGGTGGACGCCTGACTTCTTTAATTCTTATCCTCGTTCTCCAGGTGGATGCCTGACTTCTTTAATTCTTATCCTCGTTCTCCAGGTGGACGCCTGACTTTTCAATTCTTTATCCTCATTCTCTAGGTGGACGCCTGACTTCTTCAATTCTCATCCTCATTCTCCAGGTGGACGCCTGACTTCTTTAATTCTTCATCCTCATTCTCCAGGTGGACGCCTGACTTCTTTAATTCTCATCCTCATTCTCCAGGTGGACGCCTGACTTCTTTAATTCTCATCCTCATTCTCCAGGTGGACGCCTGACTTCTTTAATTCTTCATCCTCATTCTCCAGGTGGATGCCTGACTTATTTAATTCTCATCCTCATTCTCCAGGTGGACGCCTAACTTCTTCAATTATCATCCTCATTCTCCAGGTGGACGCCTGACTTCTTCAATTCTCATCCTCATTCTCCAGTTGGACGCCTGACATCTTTAATTCTTCATCCTCATTCTCCAGGTGGACGCCTGACTTCTTCTTTTCTCATCCTCATTCTCCAGGTGGACGCCTGACTTTTCAATTCTTCATCCTCATTCTCCAGGTGGACGCCTGACTTCTTCAATTCTCATTCTCATTCTCCAGGTGGACGCCTGACTTCTTCAATTCTCATCCTCATTCTCCAGGTGGACGCCTGACTTCTTTAATTCTCATCCTCATTCTCCAGGTGGACGCCTGACTTCTTTAATTCTTATCCTCGTTCTCCAGGTGGACGCCTGACTTCTTTAATTCTTATCCTCGTTCTACAGGTGGACGCCTGACTTCTTTAATTCTTATCCTCGTTCTCCAGGTGGACGCCTGACTTTTCAATTCTTCATGCTCATTCTCCAGGTGGACGCCTGACTTCTTCAATTCTCATCCTCATTCTCCAGGTGGACGCCTGACTTCTTCAATTCTCATCCTCATTCTCCAGTTGGACGCCTGACTTCTTTAATTCTTCATCCTCATTCAGGTGGACGCCTGACTTCTTCTTTTCTCATCCTCATTCTCCAGGTGGACGCCTGACTTTTCAATTCTTCATCCTCTTTCTCCAGGTGGACGCCTGACTTCTTCAATTCTCATCCTCATTCTCCAGGTGGACGCCTGACTTATTTAATTCTTCATCCTAAATCTCCAGGTGGACGCCTGACTTCTTTAATTCTCATCCTCATTCTCCAGGTGGACGCCTGACTTCTTCAATTCTTCATCCTCATTCTCCAGGTGGACGCCTGACTTCTTTAATTCTTATCCTCGTTCTCCAGGTGGACGCCTGACTTCTTTAATTCTTATCCTCGTTCTCCAGGTGGACGCCTGACTTCTTTAATTCTTATCCTCGTTCTCCAGGTGGACGCCTGACTTCTTTAATTCTTATCCTCGTTCTACAGGTGGACGCCTGACTTCTTTAATTCTTATCCTCGTTCTCCAGGTGGACGCCTGACTTTTCAATTCTTCATGCTCATTCTCCAGGTGGACGCCTGACTTCTTCAATTCTCATCCTCATTCTCCAGGTGGACGCCTGACTTCTTCAATTCTCATCCTCATTCTCCAGTTGGACGCCTGACATCTTTAATTCTTCATCCTCATTCTCCAGGTGGACGCCTGACTTCTTCTTTTCTCATCCTCATTCTCCAGGTGGACGCCTGACTTCTTCAATTCTCATCCTCATTCTCCAGGTGGACGCCTGACTTCTTCAATTCTCATCCTCATTCTCCAGTTGGACGCCTGACATCTTTAATTCTTCATCCTCATTCTCCAGGTGGACGCCTGACTTCTTCTTTTCTCATCCTCGTTCTCCAGGTGGACGCCTGACTTCTTTAATTCTTATCCTCGTTCTCCAGGTGGACGCCTGACTTCTTTAATTCTTATCCTCGTTCTCCAGGTGGATGCCTGACTTCTTTAATTCTTATCCTCGTTCTCCAGGTGGACGCCTGACTTTTCAATTCTTTATCCTCATTCTCTAGGTGGACGCCTGACTTCTTCAATTCTCATCCTCATTCTCCAGGTGGACGCCTGACTTCTTTAATTCTTCATCCTCATTCTCCAGGTGGACGCCTGACTTCTTTAATTCTTATCCTCGTTCTCCATGTGGACGCCTGACTTCTTTAATTCTTATCCTCGTTCTACAGGTGGACGCCTGACTTCTTTAATTCTTATCCTCGTTCTCCAGGTGGACGCCTGACTTTTCAATTCTTCATGCTCATTCTCCAGGTGGACGCCTGACTTCTTCAATTCTCATCCTCATTCTCCAGGTGGACGCCTGACTTCTTCAATTCTCATCCTCATTCTCCAGTTGGACGCCTGACATCTTTAATTCTTCATCCTCATTCTCCAGGTGGACGCCTGACTTCTTCTTTTCTCATCCTCATTCTCCAGGTGGACGCCTGACTTCTTCTTTTCTCATCCTCATTCTCCAGGTGGACGCCTGACTTTTCAATTCTTCATCCTCATTCTCCAGGTGGACGCCTGACTTCTTCAATTCTCATTCTCATTCTCCAGGTGGACGCCTGACTTCTTCAATTCTCATCCTCATTCTCCAGGTGGACGCCTGACTTCTTTAATTCTCATCCTCATTCTCCAGGTGGACGCCTGACTTCTTTAATTCTTATCCTCGTTCTCCAGGTGGACGCCTGACTTCTTTAATTCTTATCCTCGTTCTACAGGTGGACGCCTGACTTCTTTAATTCTTATCCTCGTTCTCCAGGTGGACGCCTGACTTTTCAATTCTTCATGCTCATTCTCCAGGTGGACGCCTGACTTCTTCAATTCTCATCCTCATTCTCCAGGTGGACGCCTGACTTCTTCAATTCTCATCCTCATTCTCCAGTTGGACGCCTGACTTCTTTAATTCTTCATCCTCATTCAGGTGGACGCCTGACTTCTTCTTTTCTCATCCTCATTCTCCAGGTGGACGCCTGACTTTTCAATTCTTCATCCTCTTTCTCCAGGTGGACGCCTGACTTCTTCAATTCTCATCCTCATTCTCCAGGTGGACGCCTGACTTATTTAATTCTTCATCCTCATTCTCCAGGTGGACGCCTGACTTCTTCAATTCTCATCCTCATTCTCCAGGTGGACGCCTGACTTCTTCAATTCTCATCCTCATTCTCCAGTTGGACGCCTGACTTCTTTAATTCTTCATCCTCATTCTCCAGGTGGACGCCTGACTTCTTCTTTTCTCATCCTCATTCTCCAGGTGGACGCCTGACTTTTAAATTCTTCATCCTCTTTCTCCAGGTGGACGCCTGACTTCTTCAATTCTCATCCTCATTCTCCAGGTGGACGCCTGACTTATTTAATTCTTCATCCTCATTCTCCAGGTGGACGCCTGACTTCTTTAATTCTCATCCTCATTCTCCAAGTGGACGCCTGACTTCTTTAATTCTTATCCTCGTTCTCTAGGTGGACGCCTGACTTCTTTAATTCTTATCCTCGTTCTCCAGGTGGACGCCTGACTTCTTTAATTCTTATCCTCGTTCTCCAAGTGGACGCCTGACTTTTCAATTCTTCATGCTCATTCTCTAGGTGGACGCCTGACTTCTTCAATTCTCATCCTCATTCTCCAAGTGGACGCCTGACTTCTTCAATTCTCATCCTCATTCTCCAGGTGGACGCCTGACTTCTTTAATTCTTCATCCTCATTCTCCAGGTGGACGCCCGACTTCTTCAATTCTCATCCTCATTCTCCAGGTGGACGCCTGATTTCTTCAATTCTTCATCCTCATTCTCCAGGTGGACGCCTGACTTCTTTAATTCTTATCCTCGTTCTCCAGGTGGACGCCTGACTTCTTTAATTCTTATCCTCGTTCTACAGGTGGACGCCTGAATTCTTTAATTCTTATCCTCGTTCTCCAGGTGGACGCCTGACTTTTCAATTCTTCATCCTCATTCTCCAGGAGGACGCCTGACTTCTTCAATTCTCATCCTCATTCTCCAGTTGGATGCCTGACTTCTTCAATTCTCATCCACATTCTCCAGGTGGATGCCTGACTTCTTCAATTCTCATCCTCATTCTCCAGGTGGACGCCTGACTTCTTTAATTCTTCATCCTCATTCTCCAGGTGGACACCTGACTTCTTTAATTCTCATCCTCATTCTCCAGGTGGACGCCTGACTTCTTCAATTCTCATCCTCATTCTCCAGGTGGACGCCTGACTTCTTCAATTCTTCATCCTCATTCTCCAGGTGGACGCCTGACTTCTTTAATTCTTATCCTCGTTCTCCAGGTGGACGCCTGACTTCTTTAATTCTTATCCTCGTTCTCCAGGTGGACGCCTGACTTCTTTAATTCTTATCCTCGTTCTACAGGTGGACGCCTGACTTCTTTAATTCTTATCCTCGTTCTCCAGGTGGACGCCTGACTTTTCAATTCTTCATGCTCATTCTCCAGGTGGACGCCTGACTTCTTCAATTCTCATCCTCATTCTCCAGGTGGACGCCTGACTTCTTCAATTCTCATCCTCATTCTCCAGTTGGACGCCTGACATCTTTAATTCTTCATCCTCATTCTCCAGGTGGACGCCTGACTTCTTCTTTTCTCATCCTCATTCTCCAGGTGGACGCCTGACTTCTTCTTTTCTCATCCTCATTCTCCAGGTGGACGCCTGACTTCTTCAATTCTCATCCTCATTCTCCAGGTGGACGCCTGACTTCTTCAATTCTCATCCTCATTCTCCAGTTGGACGCCTGACATCTTTAATTCTTCATCCTCATTCTCCAGGTGGACGCCTGACTTCTTCTTTTCTCATCCTCGTTCTCCAGGTGGACGCCTGACTTCTTTAATTCTTATCCTCGTTCTCCAGGTGGACGCCTGACTTCTTTAATTCTTATCCTCGTTCTCCAGGTGGATGCCTGACTTCTTTAATTCTTATCCTCGTTCTCCAGGTGGACGCCTGACTTTTCAATTCTTTATCCTCATTCTCTAGGTGGACGCCTGACTTCTTCAATTCTCATCCTCATTCTCCAGGTGGACGCCTGACTTCTTTAATTCTTCATCCTCATTCTCCAGGTGGACGCCTGACTTCTTTAATTCTTATCCTCGTTCTCCAGGTGGACGCCTGACTTCTTTAATTCTTATCCTCGTTCTCCAGGTGGACGCCTGACTTCTTTAATTCTTATCCTCGTTCTACAGGTGGACGCCTGACTTCTTTAATTCTTATCCTCGTTCTCCAGGTGGACGCCTGACTTTTCAATTCTTCATGCTCATTCTCCAGGTGGACGCCTGACTTCTTCAATTCTCATCCTCATTCTCCAGGTGGATGCCTGACTTCTTCAATTCTCATCCTCATTCTCCAGTTGGACGCCTGACTTCTTTAATTCTTCATCCTCATTCTCCAGGTGGACGCCTGACTTCTTCTTTTCTCATCCTCATTCTCCAGGTGGACGCCTGACTTCTTCTTTTCTCATCCTCATTCTCCAGGTGGACGCCTGACTTCTTCAATTCTCATCCTCATTCTCCAGGTGGACGCCTGACTTCTTCAATTCTCATCCTCATTCTCCAGTTGGACGCCTGACATCTTTAATTCTTCATCCTCATTCTCCAGGTGGACGCCTGACTTCTTCTTTTCTCATCCTCGTTCTCCAGGTGGACGCCTGACTTCTTTAATTCTTATCCTCGTTCTCCAGGTGGACGCCTGACTTCTTTAATTCTTATCCTCGTTCTCCAGGTGGATGCCTGACTTCTTTAATTCTTATCCTCGTTCTCCAGGTGGACGCCTGACTTTTCAATTCTTTATCCTCATTCTCTAGGTGGACGCCTGACTTCTTCAATTCTCATCCTCATTCTCCAGGTGGACGCCTGACTTCTTTAATTCTTCATCCTCATTCTCCAGGTGGACGCCTGACTTCTTTAATTCTTATCCTCGTTCTCCATGTGGACGCCTGACTTCTTTAATTCTTATCCTCGTTCTACAGGTGGACGCCTGACTTCTTTAATTCTTATCCTCGTTCTCCAGGTGGACGCCTGACTTTTCAATTCTTCATGCTCATTCTCCAGGTGGACGCCTGACTTCTTCAATTCTCATCCTCATTCTCCAGGTGGACGCCTGACTTCTTCAATTCTCATCCTCATTCTCCAATTGGACGCCTGACATCTTTAATTCTTCATCCTCATTCTCCAGGTGGACGCCTGACTTCTTCTTTTCTCATCCTCATTCTCCAGGTGGACGCCTGACTTCTTCTTTTCTCATCCTCATTCTCCAGGTGGACGCCTGACTTTTCAATTCTTCATCCTCATTCTCCAGGTGGACGCCTGACTTCTTCAATTCTCATTCTCATTCTCCAGGTGGACGCCTGACTTCTTCAATTCTCATCCTCATTCTCCAGGTGGACGCCTGACTTCTTTAATTCTTATCCTCATTCTACAGGTGGACGCCTGACTTCTTTAATTCTTATCCTCGTTCTTCATGTGGACGCCTGACTTCTTTAATTCTTATCCTCGTTCTACAGGTGGACGCCTGACTTCTTTAATTCTTATCCTCGTTCTCCAGGTGGACGCCTGACTTTTCAATTCTTCATGCTCATTCTCCAGGTGGACGCCTGACTTCTTCAATTCTCATCCTCATTCTCCAGGTGGACGCCTGACTTCTTCAATTCTCATCTTCATTCTCCAGTTGGACGCCTGACTTCTTTAATTCTTCATCCTCATTCAGGTGGACGCATGACTTCTTCTTTTCTCATCCTCATTCTCCAGGTGGACGCCTGACTTTTCAATTCTTCATCCTCTTTCTCCAGGTGGACGCCTGACTTCTTCAATTCTCATCCTCATTCTCCAGGTGGACGCCTGACTTATTTAATTCTTCATCCTCATTCTCCAGGTGGACGCCTGACTTCTTCAATTCTCATCCTCATTCTCCAGGTGGACGCCTGACTTCTTCAATTCTCATCCTCATTCTCCAGTTGGACGCCTGACTTCTTTAATTCTTCATCCTCATTCAGGTGGACGCCTGACTTCTTTAATTCTTATCCTCGTTCTCCAGGTGGACGCCTGACTTCTTTAATTCTTATCATCGTTCTCCAGGTGGACGCCTGGCTTTTCAATTCTTCATCCTCATTCTCCAGGTGGACGCCTGACTTCTTCAATTCTCATCCTTATTCTCCAGTTGGACGCCTGATTTCTTCAATTCTTCATCCTCATTCTCCAGGTGGTCGCCTGACTTCTTTAATTCTTATCCTCGTTCTCCAGGTGGACGCCTGACTTCTTTAATTCTTATCCTCGTTCTCCAGGTGGATGCCTGACTTCTTTAATTCTTATCCTCGTTCTCCAGGTGGACGCCTGACTTTTCAATTCTTCATGCTCATTCTCTAGGTGGACGCCTGACTTCTTCAATTCTCATCCTCATTCTCCAAGTGGACGCCTGACTTCTTCAATTCTCATCCTCATTCTCCAGGTGGACGCCTGACTTCTTTAATTCTTCATCCTCATTCTCCAGGTGGACGCCCGACTTCTTCAATTCTCATCCTCATTCTCCAGGTGGACGCCTGATTTCTTCAATTCTTCATCCTCATTCTCCAGGTGGACGCCTGACTTCTTTAATTCTTATCCTCGTTCTCCAGGTGGACGCCTGACTTCTTTAATTCTTATCCTCGTTCTCCAGGTGGACGCCTGAATTCTTTAATTCTTATCCTCGTTCTCCAGGTGGACGCCTGACTTTTCAATTCTTCATCCTCATTCTCCAGGTGGACGCCTGACTTCTTCAATTCTCATCCTCATTCTCCAGTTGGATGCCTGACTTCTTCAATTCTCATCCACATTCTCCAGGTGGACGCCTGACTTCTTCAATTCTCATCCTCATTCTCCAGGTGGACGCCTGACTTCTTTAATTCTTCATCCTCATTCTCCAGGTGGACGCCTGACTTCTTTAATTCTCATCCTCATTCTCCAGGTGGACGCCTGACTTCTTCAATTCTCATCCTCATTCTCCAGGTGGACGCCTGACTTCTTCAATTCTTCATCCTCATTCTCCAGGTGGACGCCTGACTTCTTTAATTCTTATCCTCGTTCTCCAGGTGGACGCCTGACTTCTTTAATTCTTATCCTCATTCTCCAGGTGGACGCCTGACTTCTTCAATTCTCATCCTCATTCTCCAGGTGGACGCTTGATTTCTTCAATTCTTCATCCTCATTCTCCAGGTGGACGCCTGACTTCTTCAATTCTCATCCTCATTCTCCAGGTGGACGCCTGATTTCTTCAATTCTCATCCTCATTCTCCAGGTGGACGCCTGACTTCTTTAATTCTTCATCCTCATTCTCCAGGTGGATGCCTGACTTATTTAATTCTCATCCTCATTCTCCAGGTGGACGCCTGACTTCTTCAATTCTTCATCCTCATTCTCCAGGTGGTCGCCTGACTTCTTTAATTCTTATCCTCGTTCTCCAGGTGGACGCCTGACTTCTTTAATTCTTATCCTCGTTCTCCAGGTGGACGCCTGACTTCTTTAATTCTTATCCTCGTTCTCCAGGTGGATGCCTGACTTCTTTAATTCTTATCCTCGTTCTCCAGGTGGACACCTGACTTTTCAATTCTTTATCCTCATTCTCTAGGTGGACGCCTGACTTCTTCAATTCTCATCCTCATTCTCCAGGTGGACGCCTGACTTCTTTAATTCTTCATCCTCATTCTCCAGGTGGACGCCTGACTTCTTTAATTCTCATCCTCATTCTCCAGGTGGACGCCTGACTTCTTTAATTCTCATCCTCATTCTCCAGGTGGACGCCTGACTTCTTTAATTCTTCATCCTCATTCTCCAGGTGGATGCCTGACTTATTTAATTCTCATCCTCATTCTCCAGGTGGACGCCTAACTTCTTCAATTCTTCATCCTCATTCTCCAGGTGGTCGCCTGACTTCTTTAATTCTTCATCCTCATTCTCCAGGTGGACGCCTGACTTCTTTAATTCTTATCCTTGTTCTCCAGGTGGACGCCTGACTTCTTTAATTCTTATCCTCGTTCTCAAGGTGGACGCCTGACTTCTTTAATTCTTATCCTCGTTCTCCAGGTGGACGCCTGACTTCTTCAATTCTCATCCTCATTCTCCAGGTGGATGCCTGACTTCTTTAATTCTTATCCTCGTTCTCCAGGTGGACGCCTGACTACTTTAATTCTTATCCTCGTTCTCCAGGTGGACGCCTGACTTCTTTAATTCTTATCCTCGTTCTCAAGGTGGACGCCTGACTTCTTTAATTCTTATCCTCGTTCTCCAGGTGGACGCCTGACTTCTTCAATTCTCATCCTCATTCCCCAAATGGACGCCTGATTTCTTCAATTCTTCATCCTTATTCTCCAGGTGGACGCCTGACTTCTTTAATTCTTATCCTCGTTCTCCAGGTGGACGCCTGACTTCTTTAATTCTTATCCTCGTTCTCCAGGTGGACGCCTGACTTCTTTAATTCTTATCCTCGTTCTCCAGGTGGACGCCTGGATTTTCAATTCTTCATCCTCATTCTCCAGGTGGACGCCTGACTTCTTCAATTCTCATCCTCATTCTCCAGTTGGACGCCTGATTTCTTCAATTCTTCATCCTCATTCTCCAGGTGGACGCCTGACTTCTTTAATTCTTATCCTCGTTCTCCAGGTGGACGCCTGACTTCTTTAATTCTTATCCTCGTTCTCCAGGTGGACGCCTGACTTCTTTAATTCTTCATCCTCATTCTCCAGGTGGTCGCCTGACTTCTTTAATTCTTATCCTCGTTCTCCAGGTGGACGCCTGACTTCTTTAATTCTTATCCTCGTTCTCCAGGTGGATGCCTGACTTCTTTAATTCTTATCCTCGTTCTCCTGGTGGAAGCCTGACTTTTCAATTCTTTATCCTCATTCTCCAGGTGGACGCCTAACTTCTTCAATTCTCATCCTCATTCTTCAGGTGGACGCCCGACTTCTTCAATTCTCATCCTTATTCTAAAGGAGGACGCCTGTCTTCTTCAATTCTCATCCTCATTCTCCAGGTGGTCGCCTGACTTCTTTAACTCTTCATCCTCATTCTCCAGGTGGACGCCTGACTTCTTTAATTCTTATCCTCGTTCTCCAGGTGGACGCCTGACTTCTTCAATTCTCATCCTTATTCTAAAGGAGGACGCCTGTCTTCTTCAATTCTCATCCTCATTCTCCAGGTGGTCGCCTGACTTCTTTAACTCTTCATCCTCATTCTCCAGGTGGACGCCTGACTTCTTTAATTCTTATCCTCATTCTCCAGGTGGTCGCCTGACTTCTTTAACTCTTCATCCTCATTCTCCAGGTGGACGCCTGACTTCTTTAATTCTTATCCTCGTTCTCCAGGTGGACGCCTGACTTCTTCAATTCTCATCCTCATTCTCCAGGTGGACGCCTGACTTCTTTAATTCTTCATCCTCATTCTCCAGGTGGACGCCTGACTTCTTTAATTCTCATCCTCATTCTCCAGGTGGACGCCTGACTTCTTTAATTCTTCATCCTCATTCTCCAGGTGGATGCCTGACTTATTTAATTCTCATCCTCATTCTCCAGGTGGACGCCTGACTTCTTCAATTCTTCATCCTCATTCTCCAGGTGGTCGCCTGACTTCTTTAATTCTTCATCCTCATTCTCCAGGTGGACGCTTGACTTCTTTAATTCTTATCCTCGTTCTCCAGGTGGACGCCTGACTTCTTTAATTCTTATCCTCGTTCTCAAGGTGGACGCCTGACTTCTTTAATTCTTATCCTCGTTCTCCAGGTGGACGCCTGACTTCTTCAATTCTCATCCTCATTCTCCAGGTGGACGCCTGATTTCTTCAATTCTTCATCCTCATTCTCCAGGTGGACGCCTGACTTCTTTAATTCTTATCCTCGTTCTCCAGGTGGACGCCTGACTTCTTTAATTCTTATCCTCGTTCTCCAGGTGGACGCCTGACTTCTTTAATTCTTCATCCTCATTCTCCAGGTGGACGCCTGACTTCTTTAATTCTTATCCTCATTATCCAGGTGGACGCCTGACTTCTTTAATTCTTATCCTCGTTCTCAAGGTGGACGCCTGACTTCTTTAATTCTTATCCTCGTTCTCCAGGTGGACGCCTGACTTCTTCAATTCTCATCCTCATTCTCCAGGTGGACGCCTGACTTCTTCAATTCTTCATCCTCATTCTCCAGGTGGTCGCCTGACTTCTTTAATTCTTCATCCTCATTCTCCAGGTGGACGCCTGACTTCTTTAATTCTTATCCTCGTTCTCCAGGCGGACGCCTGACTTCTTTAATTCTTCATCCTCATTCTCCAGGTGGACGCCTGACTTCTTTAATTCTCATCCTCATTCTCCAGGTGGACGCCTGACTTCTTCAATTCTCATCCTCATTCTCCAGGTGGACGCCTGATTTCTTCAATTCTTCATCCTCATTCTCCAGGTGGACGCCTGACTTCTTTAATTCTTATCCTCGTTCTCCAGGTGGACGCCTGACTTCTTTAATTCTTATCCTCGTTCTCCAGGTGGACGCCTGGCTTTTCAATTCTTCATCCTCATTCTCCAGGTGGAAGCCTGACTTCTTCAATTCTCATCCTCATTCTCTAGTTGGACGCCTGACTTCTTCAATTCTCATCCTCATTCTCCAGGTGGACGCCTGACTTCTTCAATTCTCATCCTCATTCTCCAGGTGGACGCCTGACTTCTTTAATTCTTCATCCTCATTCTCCAGGTGGACGCCTGACTTCTTTAATTCTCATCCTCATTCTCCAGGTGGACGCCTGACTTCTTCAATTCTCATCCTCATTCTCCAGGTGGACGCTTGATTTCTTCAATTCTTCATCCTCATTCTCCAGGTGGACGCCTGACTTCTTTAATTCTTATCCTCGTTCTCTAGGTGGATGCCTGACTTCTTTAATTCTTATCCTCGTTCTCAAGGTGGACGCCTGACTTCTTTAATTCTTATCCTCGTTCTCCAGGTGGATGCCTGACTTTTCAATTCTTCATCCTCATTCTCCAGGTGGACGCCTGATTTCTTCAATTCTCATCCTCATTCTCCAGGTGGACGCCTGACTTCTTTAATTCTTCATCCTCATTCTCCAGGTGGATGCCTGACTTATTTAATTCTCATCCTCGTTCTCCAGGTGGACGCCTGACTTCTTCAATTCTTCATCCTCATTCTCCAAGTGGTCGCCTGACTTCTTTAATTCTTATCCTCGTTCTCCAGGTGGACGCCTGACTTCTTTAATTCTTATCCTCGTTCCCCAGGTGGACGCCTGACTTCTTTAATTCTTATCCTCGTTCTCCAGGTGGATGCCTGACTTCTTTAATTCTTATCCTCGTTCTCCAGGTGGACGCCTGACTTTTCAATTCTTTATCCTCATTCTCCAGGTGGACGCCTGACTTCTTCAATTCTCATCCTCATTCTCCAGTTGGACGCCTGATTTCTTCAATTCTTCATCCTCATTCTCCAGGTGGACGCCTGACTTCTTCAATTCTCATCCTCATTCTCCAGTTGGATGCCTGACTTCTTCAATTCTCATCCACATTCTCCAGGTGGACGCCTGACTTCTTCAATTCTCATCCTCATTCTCCAGGTGGACGCCTGACTTCTTTAATTCTTCATCCTCATTCTCCAGGTGGACGCCTGACTTCTTTAATTCTCATCCTCATTCTCCAGGTGGACGCCTGACTTCTTCAATTCTCATCCTCATTCTCCAGGTGGACGCCTGACTTCTTCAATTCTTCATCCTCATTCTCCAGGTGGACGCCTGACTTCTTTAATTCTTATCCTCGTTCTCCAGGTGGACGCCTGACTTCTTTAATTCTTATCCTCATTCTCCAGGTGGACGCCTGACTTCTTCAATTCTCATCCTCATTCTCCAGGTGGACGCTTGATTTCTTCAATTCTTCATCCTCATTCTCCAGGTGGACGCCTGACTTCTTCAATTCTCATCCTCATTCTCCAGGTGGACGCCTGATTTCTTCAATTCTCATCCTCATTCTCCAGGTGGACGCCTGACTTCTTTAATTCTTCATCCTCATTCTCCAGGTGGATGCCTGACTTATTTAATTCTCATCCTCATTCTCCAGGTGGACGCCTGACTTCTTCAATTCTTCATCCTCATTCTCCAGGTGGTCGCCTGACTTCTTTAATTCTTATCCTCGTTCTCCTGGTGGACGCCTGACTTCTTTAATTCTTATCCTCGTTCTCCAGGTGGACGCCTGACTTCTTTAATTCTTATCCTCGTTCTCCAGGTGGATGCCTGACTTCTTTAATTCTTATCCTCGTTCTCCAGGTGGACGCCTGACTTTTCAATTCTTTATCCTCATTCTCTAGGTGGACGCCTGACTTCTTCAATTCTCATCCTCATTCTCCAGGTGGACGCCTGACTTCTTTAATTCTTCATCCTCATTCTCCAGGTGGACGCCTGACTTCTTTAATTCTCATCCTCATTCTCCAGGTGGACGCCTGACTTCTTTAATTCTCATCCTCATTCTCCAGGTGGACGCCTGACTTCTTTAATTCTTCATCCTCATTCTCCAGGTGGATGCCTGACTTATTTAATTCTCATCCTCATTCTCCAGGTGGACGCCTAACTTCTTCAATTCTTCATCCTCATTCTCCAGGTGGTCGCCTGACTTCTTTAATTCTTCATCCTCATTCTCCAGGTGGACGCCTGACTTCTTTAATTCTTATCCTTGTTCTCCAGGTGGACGCCTGACTTCTTTAATTCTTATCCTCGTTCTCAAGGTGGACGCCTGACTTCTTTAATTCTTATCCTCGTTCTCCAGGTGGACGCCTGACTTCTTCAATTCTCATCCTCATTCTCCAGGTGGATGCCTGACTTCTTTAATTCTTATCCTCGTTCTCCAGGTGGACGCCTGACTTCTTTAATTCTTATCCTCGTTCTCCAGGTGGACGCCTGACTTCTTTAATTCTTATCCTCGTTCTCAAGGTGGACGCCTGACTTCTTTAATTCTTATCCTCGTTCTCCAGGTGGACGCCTGACTTCTTCAATTCTCATCCTCATTCCCCAGGTGGACGCCTGATTTCTTCAATTCTTCATCCTCATTCTCCAGGTGGACGCCTGACTTCTTTAATTCTTATCCTCGTTCTCCAGGTGGACGCCTGACTTCTTTAATTCTTATCCTCGTTCTCCAGGTGGACGCCTGACTTCTTTAATTCTTATCCTCGTTCTCCAGGTGGACGCCTGGCTTTTCAATTCTTCATCCTCATTCTCCAGGTGGACGCCTGACTTCTTCAATTCTCATCCTCATTCTCCAGTTGGACGCCTGATTTCTTCAATTCTTCATCCTCATTCTCCAGGTGGACGCCTGACTTCTTTAATTCTTATCCTCGTTCTCCAGGTGGACGCCTGACTTCTTTAATTCTTATCCTCGTTCTCCAGGTGGACGCCTGACTTCTTTAATTCTTCATCCTCATTCTCCAGGTGGTCGCCTGACTTCTTTAATTCTTATCCTCGTTCTCCAGGTGGACGCCTGACTTCTTTAATTCTTATCCTCGTTCTCCAGGTGGATGCCTGACTTCTTTAATTCTTATCCTCGTTCTCCAGGTGGAAGCCTGACTTTTCAATTCTTTATCCTCATTCTCCAGGTGGACGCCTAACTTCTTCAATTCTCATCCTCATTCTTCAGGTGGACGCCCGACTTCTTCAATTCTCATCCTTATTCTAAAGGAGGACGCCTGTCTTCTTCAATTCTCATCCTCATTCTCCAGGTGGACGCCTGATTTCTTCAATTCTTCATCCTCATTCTCCAGGTGGACGCCTGACTTCTTTAATTCTTCATCCTCATTCTCCAGGTGGACGCCTGACTTCTTCAATTCTTCATCCTCATTCTCCAGGTGGACGCCTGATTTCTTCAATTCTTCATCCTCATTCTCCAGGTGGACGCCTGACTTCTTTAATTCTTATCCTCGTTCTCCAGGTGGACGCCTGACTTCTTCAATTCTCATCCTCATTCTCCAGGTGGACGCCTGACTTCTTTAATTCTTCATCCTCATTCTCCAGGTGGACGCCTGACTTCTTTAATTCTCATCCTCATTCTCCAGGTGGACGCCTGACTTCTTTAATTCTTCATCCTCATTCTCCAGGTGGATGCCTGACTTATTTAATTCTCATCCTCATTCTCCAGGTGGACGCCTGACTTCTTCAATTCTTCATCCTCATTCTCCAGGTGGTCGCCTGACTTCTTTAATTCTTCATCCTCATTCTCCAGGTGGACGCCTGACTTCTTTAATTCTTATCCTCGTTCTCCAGGTGGACGCCTGACTTCTTTAATTCTTATCCTCGTTCTCAAGGTGGACGCCTGACTTCTTTAATTCTTATCCTCGTTCTCCAGGTGGACGCCTGACTTCTTCAATTCTCATCCTCATTCTCCAGGTGGACGCCTGATTTCTTCAATTCTTCATCCTCATTCTCCAGGTGGACGCCTGACTTCTTTAATTCTTATCCTCGTTCTCCAGGTGGACGCATGACTTCTTTAATTCTTATCCTCGTTCTCCAGGTGGACGCCTGACTTCTTTAATTCTTCATCCTCATTCTCCAGGTGGACGCCTGACTTCTTTAATTCTTATCCTCATTCTCCAGGTGGACGCCTGACTTCTTTAATTCTTATCCTCGTTCTCAAGGTGGACGCCTGACTTCTTTAATTCTTATCCTCGTTCTCCAGGTGGACGCCTGACTTCTTCAATTCTCATCCTCATTCTCCAGGTGGACGCCTGACTTCTTCAATTCTTCATCCTCATTCTCCAGGTGGTCGCCTGACTTCTTTAATTCTTCATCCTCGTTCTCCAGGTGGACGCCTGACTTCTTTAATTCTTATCCTCGTTCTCCAGGTGGACGCCTGACTTCTTTAATTCTTATCCTCGTTCTCAAGGTGGACGCCTGACTTCTTTAATTCTTATCCTCGTTCTCCAGGTGGACGCCTGACTTCTTCAATTCTCATCCTCATTCTCCAGGTGGACGCCTGATTTCTTCAATTCTTCATCCTCATTCTCCAGGTGGACGCCTGACTTCTTTAATTCTTATCCTCGTTCTCCAGGTGGACGCCTGACTTCTTTAATTCTTATCCTCGTTCTCCAGGTGGACGCCTGGCTTTTCAATTCTTCATCCTCATTCTCCAGGTGGAAGCCTGACTTCTTCAATTATCATCCTCATTCTCTAGTTGGACGCCTGACTTCTTCAATTCTCATCCATATTCTCCAGGTGGACACCTGACTTCTTCAATTCTCATCCTCATTCTCCAGGTGGACACCTGACTTCTTTAATTCTTCATCCTCATTCTCCAGGTGGACGCCTGACTTCTTTAATTCTCATCCTCATTCTCCAGGTGGACGCCTGACTTCTTCAATTCTCATCCTCATTCTCCAGGTGGACGCTTGATTTCTTCAATTCTGCATCCTCATTCTCCAGGTGGACGCCTGACTTCTTTAATTCTTATCCTCGTTCTCTAGGTGGATGCCTGACTTCTTTAATTCTTATCCTCGTTCTCAAGGTGGACGCCTGACTTCTTTAATTCTTATCCTCGTTCTCCAGGTGGATGCCTGACTTTTCAATTCTTCATCCTCATTCTCCAGGTGGACGCCTGATTTCTTCAATTCTCATCCTCATTCTCCAGGTGGACGCCTGACTTCTTTAATTCTTCATCCTCATTCTCCAGGTGGATGCCTGACTTATTTAATTCTCATCCTCGTTCTCCAGGTGGACGCCTGACTTCTTCAATTCTTCATCCTCATTCTCCAGGTGGTCGCCTGACTTCTTTAATTCTTATCCTCGTTCTCCAGGTGGACGCCTGACTTCTTTAATTCTTATCCTCGTTCTCCCAGGTGGACGCCTGACTTCTTTAATTCTTATCCTCGTTCTCCAGGTGGATGCCGGACTTCTTTAATTCTTATCCTCGTTCTCCAGGTGGACGCCTGACTTTTCAATTCTTTATCCTCATTCTCCAGTTGGACGCCTGACTTCTTCAATTCTCATCCTCATTCTCCAGGTGGACGCCTGACTTCTTTAATTCTCATCCTCATTCTCCAGGTGGACGCCTGACTTCTTCAATTCTCATCCTCATTCTCCAGGTGGACGCCTGATTTCTTCAATTCTTCATCCTCATTCTCCAGGTGGACGCCTGACTTCTTTAATTCTTATCCTCGTTCTCCAGGTGGATGCCTGACTTTGTCAATTCTCATCCTCATTCTCCAGGTGGACGCCTGACTTCTTTAATTCTCATCCTCATTCTCCAGGTGGACGCCTGATTTCTTTAATTCTCATCCTCATTCTCCAGGTGGACGCCTGACTTCTTCAATTCTCATCCTCATTCTCCAGGTGGACGCCTGACTTCTTTAATTCTTCATCCTCATTCTCCAGGTGGACGCCTGACTTCTTCTTTTCTCATCCTCGTTCTCCAGGTGGACGCCTGACTTCTTTAATTCTTCATCCTCATTCTCCAGGTGGACGCCTGACTTCTTTAATTCTTATCCTCATTCTCCAGGTGGACGCCTGACTTCTTTAATTCTTATCCTCGTTCTCAAGGTGGACGCCTGACTTCTTTAATTCTTATCCTCGTTCTCCAGGTGGACGCCTGACTTCTTCAATTCTCATCCTCATTCTCCAGGTGGACGCCTGACTTCTTCAATTCTTCATCCTCATTCTCCAGGTGGTCGCCTGACTTCTTTAATTCTTCATCCTCGTTCTCCAGGTGGACGCCTGACTTCTTTAATTCTTATCCTCGTTCTCCAGGTGGACGCCTGACTTCTTTAATTCTTATCCTCGTTCTCAAGGTGGACGCCTGACTTCTTTAATTCTTATCCTCGTTCTCCAGGTGGACGCCTGACTTCTTCAATTCTCATCCTCATTCTCCAGGTGGACGCCTGATTTCTTCAATTCTTCATCCTCATTCTCCAGGTGGACGCCTGACTTCTTTAATTCTTATCCTCGTTCTCCAGGTGGACGCCTGACTTCTTTAATTCTTATCCTCGTTCTCCAGGTGGACGCCTGGCTTTTCAATTCTTCATCCTCATTCTCCAGGTGGAAGCCTGACTTCTTCAATTATCATCCTCATTCTCTAGTTGGACGCCTGACTTCTTCAATTCTCATCCATATTCTCCAGGTGGACACCTGACTTCTTCAATTCTCATCCTCATTCTCCAGGTGGACACCTGACTTCTTTAATTCTTCATCCTCATTCTCCAGGTGGACGCCTGACTTCTTTAATTCTCATCCTCATTCTCCAGGTGGACGCCTGACTTCTTCAATTCTCATCCTCATTCTCCAGGTGGACGCTTGATTTCTTCAATTCTGCATCCTCATTCTCCAGGTGGACGCCTGACTTCTTTAATTCTTATCCTCGTTCTCTAGGTGGATGCCTGACTTCTTTAATTCTTATCCTCGTTCTCAAGGTGGACGCCTGACTTCTTTAATTCTTATCCTCGTTCTCCAGGTGGATGCCTGACTTTTCAATTCTTCATCCTCATTCTCCAGGTGGACGCCTGATTTCTTCAATTCTCATCCTCATTCTCCAGGTGGACGCCTGACTTCTTTAATTCTTCATCCTCATTCTCCAGGTGGATGCCTGACTTATTTAATTCTCATCCTCGTTCTCCAGGTGGACGCCTGACTTCTTCAATTCTTCATCCTCATTCTCCAGGTGGTCGCCTGACTTCTTTAATTCTTATCCTCGTTCTCCAGGTGGACGCCTGACTTCTTTAATTCTTATCCTCGTTCTCCCAGGTGGACGCCTGACTTCTTTAATTCTTATCCTCGTTCTCCAGGTGGATGCCGGACTTCTTTAATTCTTATCCTCGTTCTCCAGGTGGACGCCTGACTTTTCAATTCTTTATCCTCATTCTCCAGTTGGACGCCTGACTTCTTCAATTCTCATCCTCATTCTCCAGGTGGACGCCTGACTTCTTTAATTCTCATCCTCATTCTCCAGGTGGACGCCTGACTTCTTCAATTCTCATCCTCATTCTCCAGGTGGACGCCTGATTTCTTCAATTCTTCATCCTCATTCTCCAGGTGGACGCCTGACTTCTTTAATTCTTATCCTCGTTCTCCAGGTGGATGCCTGACTTTGTCAATTCTCATCCTCATTCTCCAGGTGGACGCCTGACTTCTTTAATTCTCATCCTCATTCTCCAGGTGGACGCCTGATTTCTTTAATTCTCATCCTCATTCTCCAGGTGGACGCCTGACTTCTTCAATTCTCATCCTCATTCTCCAGGTGGACGCCTGACTTCTTTAATTCTTCATCCTCATTCTCCAGGTGGACGCCTGACTTCTTCTTTTCTCATCCTCATTCTCCAGGTGGACGCCTGACTTCTTTAATTCTTCATCCTCATTCTCCAGGTGGACGCCTGACTTCTTCTTTTCTCATCCTCATTCTCCAGGTGGACGCCTGACTTCTTTAATTCTCATCCTCATTCTCCAGGTGGACGCCTGACTTCTTTAATTCTTCATCCTCATTCTCCAGGTGGACGCCTGACTTCTTCTTTTCTCATCCTCATTCTCCAGTTGGACGCCTGACTTCTTTAATTCTTCATCCTCATTCTCCAGGTGGACGCCTGACTTCTTCTTTTCTCATCCTCATTCTCCAGGTGGACGCCTGACTTCTCCAATTCTCATCCTCATTCTCCAGGTGGATGCCTGACTTCTTTAATTCTCATCCTCATTCTCCAGGTGGACGCCTGATTTCTTCAATTCTTCATCCTCATTCTCCAGGTGGACGCCTGACTTCTTTAATTCTTATCCTCGTTCTCCAGGTGGACGCCTGACTTCTTTAATTCTTATCCTCGTTCTCTAGGTGGACGTCTGAATTCTTCTTTTCTACCAGGTATTTCCTGACACAAATATTGTCTTTGCCCCTATTTTAAATCAAAGAAAACTTCGTTAGTTTAAAGCAGGGTGGTTAACTAGGGTATTCTTGCCGATGGTGAGGCTTCTCTTCGTCTCTTTTTTATTACCTTGGAATGGTTAAAAAAGACCGTTTTGTCCTTGTAATTGATCCTTGACTATAGGATTTCCCTCTGTATGTTTTCCTTCAAATCGTTTTAACTGTAATCATATGTCCCTTCTGACTTTGCTGATCCACTTTTGATTTCACTTTTCTTACACCCATATCATTTTATCTCCCGCCTTTCATGGCCGTATTTTGCATCATGTAACCTTGAATCTTGGTAGTATACCTTGACATTCCTTCTTATTTGTTTGGAATAAAACTTATCTCAAAGCTTTAGAAAAGTAAGATTATTAGTGACGAAACACGCTGATTTCGACAATTATAGAATGAAAAGAAAAATCCAAGTTTGGATGACTGTTGGAGAAAGAATAAAAACTTATCTGATTGGAGTTACTGGCACCAATGATCAGGGTATGCATTTCGGATTAATCAACCCAGTCTTTTAATCAATCTCCTTTCAATTGTCTCATTTTTGTTTTCCCCCAAAATTTCCGTAATCCAACTTCATTTTTCATTTCACAAACCTGTTGGACTTGCAATATCTCAAAGAGTTTTCACCGATAAACCTTCCTCATTTGTTCATTTCTCACTTCCTTTTCGCCCTATGGTGCCTACGAAGGTTTTCACCAATAAGACTCTCTCATTTTACTTTCTCTCAACTTCTGTCGCCTTATGGTGCCCGTGTGGGTTTTCACCTATAAGACTCTCTCATTTTTTCTTTCCTTTCTTGTTTGTACCAGAGTGTTATGAACCATCTTCATTTGCTTGACTCAGCATTTTTCTAAAATTGGTCGAAAGGTCTTTTTGGTATGTGGTGGGAAATGGAAAAAACGTATTAAAAGCTAAATAGCTTTGATATGGGTTTAAAATTACAACTCTTGGAATCTTTTTTTTCTTATTTCCAATACAATTCTTTGCCCCAGTTTCTTGATTTGGGGTCTCTTGATGTTTCTTTTTGTGCACATTATATATATTGTGCACCCTATGACCGAGCCGTGAGGCGCCTACGTATCCTTTTTTGAGGAATCAGGTCAAACGTAGTTCACTAAATAATAGTGATTTTCTCTTCTTTTATTATTATTATTATTATTATTATTATTATTGTTACTTCAATTTGATTTTCATCGATTCCAAGAGAGGGTAGGAACGAAACAAATATGGCTCAAAAGGGGAAGCAAAGGGTATAGTGTTTGGATAGCAGAATAAATTGCCTTTGTCATTCCAATCTTCGAAATAATGTTAAATACAAACATTCAAAAGTTATGCGTAATATCTCTTTACCGCGTCAGAATTGATCGCCATGTCCATGCATTTGCCTTCAATATCTGTTAAGCATAGTGCACCATTCGACAATACTCTGGTCACAATGAATGGTCATTGCCAATTCGGGGCAAATTTGCCTTTCGCCTCAATCTGATGTGGAAGAACACGTTTCAGCACATGCTGACCCACTTCAAACTTCCGTGGACGCACCTTTTTGTTGTATGCTCTTTCTATTCTTCTTTGATATAATTGACCATGACATACTGCGGCCAATCGTTTTTCATCAATCAAGTTTAACTGTTCCAGACGGGTTTTGACCCATTCATCATCATCAATCTTTGCTTCGGCGATGATCCGAAGGGAAGGAATCTCAACTTCTGCAGGAATTACTGCTTCAGTGCCATATACCAACAAATAAGGAGTTGCTCCTACTGAAGTGCGAACAGTAGTGCGATATCCCAATAATGCAAATGGTAATTTTTCATGCCATTGTTTTGAACCTTCTACCATTTTCCGAAGTATCTTCTTTATGTTTTTGTTGGCTGCCTCTACTGCTCCATTCGCCTTGGGCCGATATGGGGTAGAGTTGCGATGTGTAATCTTAAACTGTTGACATACTTCCTTCATTAAGTTGCTGTTAAGATTAGCACCGTTATCTGTGATGATTACCTTCGGGATTCCGAATCGACATATGATATTTGAGTGGACAAAATCGACCACAGCTTTCTTGGTCACTGATTTAAATGTTTTGGCCTCAACCCATTTGGTAAAATAATCAATGGCTACCAGAATGAACCTGTGCCCATTGGATGCTGCCGGCTCAATTGGTCCAATCACATCCATGCCCCAAGCAACGAAGGGCCATGGTGCCGACATTGTGTGCAATTCGGATGGTGGAGAATGAATCAAATCTCCGTGTATTTGGCATTGATGACACTTGCGCACAAAACTGATACAATCTCGCTCCATGGTAAGCCAATAGTAACCAGCACGGAGGATCTTCTTTGCTAATACATATCCACTCATGTGGGGTCCGCAAACTCCCGAATGTATTTCAGACATGACAGCTGTAGCTTGTCTGGCATCTATGCATCTTAATAATCCAAGATCTGGTGTTCTTTTATACAAAACTCCTCCGCTTAAGAAGAATCCATTTGCCAATCGTCTAATGGTCCTCTTTTGATCTCCTGTGGCTTGTGCGGGATATATCCCCATCCTGATATACTCCTTGATGTCGTGGAACCATGGTTCACCATCAAATTCTTCTTCGACCATATTGCAATAAGCGTGCTGATCGTGGACTTGAATATGTATCGGATCTACATAAACTTTATCCGGATGATGCAACATTGATGCCAGGGTAGCCAATGCATCGGCAACCTCATTATGGATTCTTGGAATATGTTGGAACTCCACTGATTGAAACCGCTGACAAAGATCATGTAGACATTGTCGGTATGGTATGAGCTTCAAGTCTCGAGTTTCCCATTCTCCTTGAATTTGATGGACCAAAAGATCCGAATCTCCCATGACTAAGATTTCTTGGATACCCATATCTTGCGGCTAGCCTTAACCCCAAAATGCAAGCTTCATATTCAGCCATATTATTGGTGCAATAAAATCGCAATTGAGCCGTAACAGGATAGTGATGCCCTGTTTCAGAAATGATTACGGCTCCTATCCCGACTCCTTTCATGTTAGCGGCTCCATCAAAGAAAAGTTTCCAGCCAGGTTTTTCAATTCGCTCCACCTCGTCGATATGCATTGTTTCTTCATCAGGAAAATAGGTTTTCAACGGCTCGTATTCCTCATCGACCGGGTTTTCGGCTAAATGATCGGCCAGTGCTTGAGCCTTCATTGCAGTTCGAGTCACATAGATGATGTCAAATTCTGTGAGCAATATCTGCCACTTTGCAAGTCTTCCCGTTGGCATAGGCTTTTGAAAAATGTATTTCAATGGATCCAACCGAGAAATGAGGTAAGTAGTGTAGGATGACAAATAGTGTTTCAATTTTTGAGCTACCCATGTTAGGGCGCAACATGTCTTTTCCAGATGAGTATACTTAACCTCATAAGCTGTGAACTTCTTGCTAAGGTAGTAGATGGCCTGTTCTTTTCTGCCAGTGAGGTCATGCTGCCCCAATACACAACCAAATGAATTTTCCAAAACTGTTAAGTAAAGAATCAAAGGTCATCCTGGCTTTGGCGGGACCAACACTAGTGGGTTCGACAAGTACCCTTTTATTTTATCGAACGCTTCTTGACACTCATCGGTCCATTTGACCGCAGCATCCTTTTTCAACAATTTGAAAATTGGCTCACAAGTTGTTGTGAGCTGAGCAATAAACCTGCTGATATAATTTAACCTTCCCAACAAACTCATTACTTCAGTTTTGTTCCTGGGAGGTGGCAATTCTTGGATGGCTTTGATTTTTGATGGGTCTAGCTCGATGCCTCGTCGACTGACTATGAATCCTAGCAACTTTCCAGATGGAACTCCAAATGCACATTTGGCAGGGTTAAGCTTGAGGTTGTACCTGCGAAGTCTTAAAAAGAACTTCCTCAAATCCCCAACATGGTCGGCCTGATGTTTTGATTTTATGATCACATCGTCCACGTATACTTCAATCTCCTTGTGTATCATATCATGAAACACTGTGGTCATTGCTCTCATATAGGTTGCTCCGGCGTTCTTTAAACCGAATGGCATTACCCGGTAGCAATAAGTTCCCCATGGTGTGATGAATGCCGTCTTTTCTGCGTCTTCTTCATCCATTAGAATTTGATGATACCCGGCATAACAATCCACGAAAGATCCTATATCATGCTTGGCACAATTGTCGATCAAAATATGGATATTGGGTAATGGGAAATTATCCTTTGGACTTGCTTTGTTGAGATTGCGGTAGTCGACGCATACTCTAATTTTGCCGTCTTTCTTTGGTACAGGAACGATATTAGCCAACCAAACAGGATATCGAGTGACTCGAATGACCTTTGCTTCCAATTGTTTGGTGATTTCTTCCTTAATTCTCACACTCATGTCAGGCTTGAATTTTCTCAGCCTCTGCTTGACAGGAGGCACCGTTGGATCGGTGGGCAATTTGTGAACCACTAAATCAGTGCTCAGGCCCGGCATGTCGTCATACGACCATGAAAAAACATCTTTGAATTCTACGAGTGCTTTAATTAACTCCTCTCGGATTTTTGGTTCGAGATGGACACTTATTTTAGTTTCCCGGACATTACTCGTGTCCCCTATATTGATGTCCTCGGTATCACTCAAGTTAGGTTTGATTTTTTCCTCAAAGTGAATTAACTCTTTACTAATCTCTTCAAAAACCTCATCTTCATCATATTCTGATTCATAATCACAATATATTTCTTGAATTATTACTTCGGAACTAGATTGATTTTTAAGACTGGGCTGAGGATTCCTCATGCATGCCATATCACTAGAGCCAGCGTAAAAAGAACTGTACAGAAAAAAGAAAAAGAAAAGAAAACTATCAGGAATGACAATAAAAAGGAAACTGCTTTTTATTGGATGATGAAAGATAACAAGGTTTGCACACTTCAAACAAACTGTAAGATAAGCTTTGGGATTACAACCCTGAAGTAACCCAAACAAACTTGAAAGAAAATCAAAATAAACTACCAAGACTCCTTTCGAATGGGGAGAGGAGTGGCTTTCCAATTATTAAGCTTTGTTTCTGGCCCAACGAATTGAACTTCTGCGTTGCTACACCCTTCTCCGCTTTCCAACATATTCACATCATCAAACAATTTCTCGAATCTTTCAATCAATTCTCCTCAGGATTGACCCGGGATTTAGGAATTGTTGTTATCGGGCGATTTCTAGCACCGGTCTTGACAAAAGATTTTGACAGATGTGGGACTGGTTTTGGAAGATCCCATGCCTTATGTTTCAACTTTCTGGCCTTTATCACGTCATTTACGGTGGGTATGAACCCCAAACCGAATGTTCCCCAGTTCTCGGGGAGAGATACTGGTTGTATAATTCCTTGCAAAGATAAGCCCAGGCCTTTGCCGGGTATAAAACCATTCTTTAACATTTCATAAGCTATCATGACTGATGCAGAGGATATCTTTGGATTCGGAAGGTATTTCCCCTCTGGAATTTTCTCTACCGACACTGTGTCGGATACTTGGTATACCCATGGTCCCTGGTCATTTTCTGTTCCCTCGACCGGTACAATGGTACTGCTGCGAGCATTTAAACTTTCTTCCCCATGCACAACTATTTCTTGATGATCCCATTCAAACTTGACAACCTGATGTAGTGTTGACGGGACTGCTTTAGCAGCATGGATCCATGGTCGGCCCAACAACAAGTTGTAAGAGACAGTTATGTCCAACACTTGAAATTCCATTGTGAATTCAACTGGCCCTATTGTTAGTTCCAACACTATGTCGCCAAATGAATCTCTGCTTCCACCGTCAAACCCCCGTACGCAGATACTATTCTTCTGGATCCTCTCCTCTTTAATTTTTAATTTGCTTAAAGTGGAGAGAGGGCAGATATTTGCACTTGACCCATTGTCAACCAATACCCGGGTTACTACGGAGTTTTCACATTTCACGGTGAGGTAAAGAGCTCTGTTGTGCTCAGTACCTTCCACAGGTAATTCATCATCAGCAAATGTAATTCTGTTTGTCTCAAAGATTCTGTTGGCTATTCTTCCTAAATGATTTACGGAGATCTTTTCAGGAACATGAGCCTCATTCAGGATTTTCATCAAAGCCAGACGGTGCTCCTCTGAATGAATCAGTAATGACAACAATGAAATTTGAGCGGGCGTCTTCTTTAATTGATCCACAACAGAATAATCATGGAGTTTCATTTTTCTTAAAAACTCTTCCGCCTCTTCTTCCGTCACAGCTCTCTTTATTGGTGTTGGATTGTTTTTAGTTTTTCTTAACTCTTCGGGCGTAAAACATCTTCCCGAACGAGTCAAGCCTTGCACCTCACACACTTCTTCCTTGACTTCTTTTCCTTTGTACATTACAGTCACCCGTTCGTAGTTCCATGGGATGGCTTTGTTGTTGATGACCGGCAGCTGGATTACAGGTGCGATAATAACCCGATCTGTACGGGCTCCTTCCACGAATACAATGGGTTTGTTAGCAACCCCTGGTACTATCACTTTCGGCCTTTCTTGTTTTGCGGCAACTTTGCTCGATGATCCCTCCTCGATTATCATAGATGGTCCATCACCATTTCTGTTCTGCTTAGGTACCGGCTTCTCCTCTATTAACTGCTTATCTGGCTTGGTTTCATGAGACTTGATCATCATGACAGTTTGTGACGGCTTCTTTGTCTCCCCATCAGCTTGTATGATTTCTATCATATTAGCCTCTTGATGGGCTGACATTGGATTTCTATTGATATTTGGGGCTTCGGGGGTTTGAACCTCGATTTTATTAGTATCAATCAGCTCTTGTATTGCATTTTTTAAATGCCAGCATTTCTCCGTATCATGGCCTGGTGCACCGGAGCAATATTCACAGCTAATGGTGTAATCCAGATTCTTTGGAGGAGGATTGGGTAGCTTGGATTGTATTGGTCTCAGCATGTCTAGCTGTCTCAGCCTGTGGAACAGACTAGTGTAAGACTCTCCCAATGGAGTGTAAGTTTTCTTTTTCTGTTCTCTTTCCCCCCTGAACGCTGGCCTCGGCCTGAAACCTGGTCCGGGATAGGCTCGTGGGTAAGTACTTGGTGTGGCAGGAGCACGCCAATTGGTGTGAACAGGTGGCTGATTGTATGCTTGAGCATGGTTAATGGAGAAATGAGGCTCCGAAGGGTGATAGTAGTGTTGGGATGAATCATGGTGGTAAGCTGATTGGCGAGGTCGTTGTTGATTATAGTAAAGCGGTGAACCTCTAGGTCCCGACCAAATTCCTGAATCAACTACCGCTGCTTCCTCCCTCTTCTTTCTTCCGATTCCTCCTACCCCGCCTTGAATAGCTTGAGTAGTTGCCTTAATTGCTGAATAGCTCATAATTTTATTTGTTTTGAGACCTTCTTCCACCATACCTCCCATCTTCACCACTTCGTTGAATGATTTTCCAACCGCTGAAACCAGATGGGCATAGTAAGTTGGCTCCAAGGCTTGGAGGAAGTAGTCTACCATTTCGCTCTCCTTCATAGGAGGATCCACTCTTGCTGCCTGTTCTCTCCACCGAAAACCATACTCTCTGAAACTTTCATTGTGTTTCTTCTCAAATTTTGTCAAAGATAATCGATCTGGGATGATTTCCAGATTGTATTGGAAATGGTATGCGAATGCCTGTGCCAGGTCATCCCAGGTGTACCATCTCCCATGGTCCTGGCGTGTATACCACTCCAAAGCTGATCCGCTTAAACTTTGACTGAAGTAAGCCATCAATAATTCATCCTTTCCCCCAGCTCCTCGCATCTTGCTACAGAAACCCCTTAAGTGGGCTACTGGGTCGCCGTGCCCGTTGTATAGGTCAAATTTGGGCATCTTGAAGCCAACTGGTAATTGTACATTGGGGAATAAGCACAAATCTTTGTATGCTACACTGACTTGCCCACCTAATCCTCGCATGTCTCTGAACGATTGTTCTAAACTCTTGACCTTCCTGAACATCTCTTCTTGTTCAGCATTTTTGGCTGGCTTGTCAATTTTGGTTGGGAGATCAAAACGAGGAGCAGTTGAATTAATTTCTGAGGCTTTGAGGGTGGGTTCCGGAGGGTAATATTGGTTGTCCTGGGCCTGGAATGTAGGCTCACTAGGAGATTTGTGAAATGTAGTAGGGGGAGGTGCTACGAAAACAGGAGTCATAGGTGGAGGAAAGTATGGAACTGGTTTCGAAGGTGGAGACTGTGGTGTCTGAGAGGTGGTGCCTCGATAGTGCTGGTAAATGGGGAAGTTTGGGGATAATTCAGTGGTAATATTATCCTGAGTTTGGGTCATTGATGGAGCAGGGTTATTTGGGTAAGATGGGGGTAACTGTCCTGTAGACCAGGCTTGGTACATCTCAGCCATTTGCTGCTTGAGTTTAAACATCTCTTCTTTCATTTTCCCGACATCCATCTCCTCTAGCTCCATACCTGTGTCAACATCTGGGACAGACATACTTTCGGGTATTGGTCCTTTTGATCTTGTGTGATAGTGATAATATGCCAGTATACTCTTTAGAGAAACTAACTGCTTGAATTCTGAAAATGAACAAACTTGTTAGTTTTGAGAGTTTAACACATATATAATCACACGTTGAGATGCAATGCTCCTAGACAAATAATCCCTTTCTATTATGCATTTGCTCGGCTGCTTGTGTTGTCCCAGCTTTCTTGAAATTTTTATTGTTATTTACTTCTATTTATTATATATATCTTTTATCGTGGTGGTCGAATCTTATAGAGATTGCCTACGTATCATGCCCTTACATGAATCAGACCTTGCGTAGTTCGGACTAAAGGCAATCACTTTTATTCATTATACAAAGATGGAATTACATTTGAAAACTTTTAAGAAAATGTCTTGAAACACACACACTTAAATCAAAATAAAAGATACAATTCTTAACATCTCACAACGTGCCCCACTTTCCACTTGTGTTGTATATTATTAGACTATTTGCTCAATGTGGAGCTTGACCTGGATGACCTCCCAGCGTACGATACATCCTTTCCAACTCCATTGCTAGATGACGAGCAAAAGTGGGCGCATGCTCTGTAAACCTTTCATAATCCATTCCTTGGCAGTTTACATAACTTTGAGATGTGAAGACTGCCAGGTCGTGGATTTGTGCCCTGAAACCTTGGAGACGTTGGTCTTGGTCTTGCAATTGCTGCTGACGAGTGGTGGCTATATCTCTGACACGGTTTTCACGATCTAGAGCTGATTCTAACAGAGCTCGGAGTCTGGCCTGCTCTAATCTTGCTTGCGATCTTTCCCTGTCGAGGTCTGCTTGTTGATGTTCTCTGTTGCATCTTCTTGCCTCTTCTAGTTGTGTACGAAGCTGGTTTTCTGATCGTATCCAATGGTCTTTTTCCTTCTTGAATTGTGCCCTGTCTTTTTCGGATTGCCTATCTTGGCGTTCCTTATTAGACATGGCTTCTTCGTTTAATCGTTGGATCCTTTCTTTTGCTTTGCTCAACGTCCTTTCGTTTTCTGCAAGAATAGAATCATAATCTTGCATTCTTTCAAAAAGATTGGCGATGGTTTTTTGATCCTTCCAGCTCCTCTTTGGTGTTTCAGAAACTCTTTTCATTTTTTGGAATCGAGCATGAAGATTTTCATTCTCACAAGCTAGACTCTTCTTCTCGCCTTCGGCTTCTTGTGCTTGCAAATCTTTCTCCAAACTGAGGCTTCTCAGATTTTCTTTTAGGGCATGGATAGTTGCTTTGTACCCTTTTTCCTTTTCTCCCCAGATCAACCGCTCTTGGATTTTATCATTGAAGTTTTGAACATGGGGTCTTTTTGTTGGCCTTCTTAGCTCAGGCTCTGGTACATCATCCACGCGAGACCGTTTTTCAAACCACCTTGCATATCCAGGATTTATCTCACCCTTTGTAGTGTCTGGGACTTGAGTATCACTTTTTAAGTATCGACATCCATTCCACATCTGCTGAAGTAGAGCCTCGGGAATAGTGGCTTCTGGGTGTAATTCGATTACTTGCATACTCAAATCTTCATCATCAGGAACTACTTGATATCTCCCTAGTTGCCTTAAGACTCTTAGTGGCGCATACGGCTGAATGCTTCTCAATCCCAATAGTAGTAGATAACTATTTGAGGTTGACATGTGTATTACTTCCCTCATCGGGAGCCATCCCAAAGTCCATTCAATCTGATTTGCCGTTAAAGCCTTTAGATGAGATACCCATGCTTCTATTCCTTCTGGAGCCTGATAATTTTTTGTTCTTTCCTCACAGCTCTTGATGCAATTATCATTGTTTGACCCATACTGTATGATCTTGGGCTGTTGTTGGAGATGTTCCATCACCCACATTTGCAACAAAATTTTGCATCCTTCGAAGACCTTTGCTCCTGATTTACATAAAGTCAAAGCCCGATAAATGTCTGATAGAATGATGGGGACAAGGGTGTGATTTTCTTTGGTGGTGAGGATTTGCACAATTTTTGCGGTGCGAATATCAATTGTTCGCTCTTTGTTTGGGAAGATCACGATTCCTAGAAAAGCCACCATGAAGGCAAAGCGACGGTGAATCTGCCAGATGTCTTTGTTTTGCTTGTTAGTAAGGCCTTTCTCATGAATTTCGAACCCATCTGACTTTCCGAACCTTGAATACAAAAAGTTAAAGGAACAACATCCATTGATGACATTGCTTTTCCTGATTTGATTGCTGATGTTCAGAAGGCCGAAGAATCGAAGTACCGAAGGAGCCTTTGTGAATATAAGGCTTTGATTTCTTAGACTTCCGTCAAAACCAGCATATCCATCTATTTCCTCTAATGTAGGAGTAAGCTCGAAGTCAGAGAAACGAAAGACATTGTGAGCAGGGTCCCAAAAAGTTACTAATGCCGCAATCAGATCATCACGGGGTTTAACCTTCATAATATCCGTGAGGTTTCCCAAATGCTTGACGACCCATTTTTGACCGTCTTCGCCTAAATCATACCACCATATTTGAAGCTGAAAGAGAAATTCTTCTGTACTCGTGGATGAGGGGCTTTGTGTGGTGCTCATTTTGTATCTGAAGTTTAATTTAATAAAGTTAAGACTCATTTTGAAAATAAAAAAAAACTATTTTCAAAATTTTATATTTTTGAAAATTTACACTAAAAAAAATCATTTTATTTATTAAATATCTTTATTTCAAGATTTAAAAAAAACAACCCATTTTATTCCTCTCTTCTCACCATGATTTCGTTTAAGCTGGTCAACAAGCATGTTCGAGGCAAATGAATGCACAAGTAGCAAGTAGGATGCATCAGGATGGTCTTTTTGTTTCGGGTTCACCTGTCCTAGACAGACCCAACCCCTGTGTTGAGTCTCCAAGGCCAAATGTACATGATGCAAATAGACGTTCCTACTAGGGATCCGGTACATGGCTGAGTTATTCTAAGTGTAAAACCTGAGGTTGATTGTTCTAAACCTAGCCTAGTTACTTGTCCCAACTTCGTCTTATTTGGTATGATTTTAACAGAAAGGTGGGTCACGCGCACGTGTACACCATAAATTCAGAAGACTCAGAAAGAAGGGGGTTTCGTAGCAGTTGTATATATTCACAATTCAAATAATATTAAAGCGGTAAAAAGCAACATTTAGCATATTAGCGTATAAACAGTTGAAAATCATATAGTAAATAAAGCCAATTAACACAGATATTTTAAGCTCAAATTCTTTAAACCCTGAACCAATGGTTCTGGGTTACAGTTTACACTGTATTATCCCCAGCAGAGTCGCCAGAGCTGTCGCACCTCCTTTTTACCGCGCCTGCGGGGCGCGTGGGGGAGTTTTCTCCAATTGAAGGACAGTCGAAACGAGATTTATTTAATTATTTCAGAGTCGCCACCTGGGAATTTTAAGGTGTCCCAAGTCACCAATTTTAATCCCTGAATCGAGGAGAATATGACTCTGTTTATTATTCTGCGAACCAGAAATCCTGAGTAAGGAATTCTGTTAATCCGGAAGAAGGTGTTAGGCATTTCCGAATTTCGTGGTTCTAGCACGGTCGCTTAACTGTTTTTATTATTGGCTTAATTATCTTGATTTTACTAAATACGTTTTTATTGCATGATTTTACTACCGCTTTTTTACTTATTGTTTACAATTATATGGACGAATTACGCGTACGTATATTCGTATTATATACTTTTTATAATTACCGGGGATCATGTCACGCGTACGTGTACACAATAAAATTGTCCATGTTATAGTTTTTTATAAAAAATATATGTTCGAAATTTAAAATAAAATCAGGAACATCATCACCCTTTTTATTTAAATAATGAAATGCACACCTCGGGTTATATGAAATTATTTTAACATCCTTGGAAAAATCCTTTTCTTAAATATTCGCTCGAAATTGCGCATACGCATAATCCGAATTTGCTTTTTAAAAAATAATTAGGGTACGCGAACGCATCCCTAATTGCGTAAAATTTTTGTAATAATATTATGGATTTTCCACAAAATTGTTTATTATATCTACACATTTTTTATATGAAATTCCTGTAAAATTCATATTTTAGGGGATGCCTTTAAATTCTTAAAAGAATTCACAATTTATTAAGTATTGCCCGTTGACTATAATTTCCGAGTATTAATTATGTTCATCCCAAGACTATTCAAATTCAAAGTAAAATAAGAACATGATTAATACTATTATTCACAAATACAACATATACATATACCAAAGGATGAATGCCATATGAAACTCACAAAAATAATTTATGAAGGGAAGAGGTATTTTTGAACAATTTTTATTTATTTTAATTAGTGCAAATTCTACTTTTATTTACCATTGATATAAAGTGTTGCGATTTGTTCTTATACATATCACCTCATTCTCACATGCTTGTTTTTGATCCAGAATAATAATTGCTCAGTTTATTTATAACGATAAATAATCAAATTGATGAGAAAAGAGTTATTATTCAAATTGATTCAATTCAAATTGTATTACATACAACATAGTTGTACGCCTAAACATTCATAATATTCTTAACATCATGACGAGCTATACAACTCACTTTACTCATATGATTATACCTGTCATCATACCATATAATAACTTATACCAATCTAAATAAAATCATATTTGTTGCAAGATATACTACTAATGTAACTTCTTAATATTTCCATTCTACTTTACATTTAGCTAATGGTATTATGGGATGTAATCAATGGCCCATTTTTATGCCTTACTCCCTGTTTTGACAATTCACATATACCTATACCAATGAGATTTCGGAATGGCTAACATTATTACAAAGCTTTATATGAATTTCAAAATAAGACAATTAACTCATAGCTATCAAATTGAATTCACTACTAGTTAACTAACATGAAACAAAAAAATGAAATTTAAACTAATGAACTTGGACAATTGGAAACAGAATTGCAATTCAGGCTTCATGGATTTGTCATGTTGAATCTCTTTTCAACATAAAATTCAAAAGATAAGTACCTGGAAATGAAGGTAGAAGAAGTAAATTTCAGCAGTAGCAGCAGTAACAAAAATACTGGCAGAATATCAGTATTTCCACAGATTTGAGCAATAACAAGACCCGAGAAACCCAGATTCACAACAGTAAAGCTTCTTAAAGAACTTCAGATTTTAAGACCAAATAGTATCAGTACACAGACCCGGACAGATTCCAAAAAGAACAACAAAGTTTCGGATTTTTTCTTTTCTTTTCTATTTTTTCTGTTTCAGCTTCACTGTGTGTGTGTGTGTGCGAATACTTTCGTTTCTATTTCTTTTTCTAAAAGAGCTCCTAAATCAGATTTCTTCTCCTTTCAAAATCAGATTTTTCTTCTTAAAATCTTTTTGTTTTAAAATCTGCCTCTATCAGATTTTTCTCTTTCAAAAATTAGCCCTAAAAAAATCTCTCTTATCAGATTTTTCTCTTTCAAAATCTGCCTGAAAGCTCTCTTTTTTCCTTGTTTTTCTTTCTTCCAAGAGCTCTCCTAAAATCAGTCTCAATCCCCCTCTATTTATACAAGGTTGTCCTATACCCTTCTAGTGCTGCCAGGGCCCTTTTCTCCTTTAAAAAATCAGAAAAGTTCCATTAAAACTACTTTTGAATACTTTAAATCCTATTGAGTGCTATTATCCTGTTTTTCAGCAGCCCATTATCCCTTGTTCCCCATTAGTATCTTAAATTATAGCCATTAACATCCCACTTTCAGTCCACTATTCTATCACATTACCCTTACTGTTATGTCCGAAAAATGTCCCAGAATTCCTACTGTAGTTACTGTTATTACTGCCTTAAATTCAGAATCTAACAATACAGATTTTAAAATCTGTTTAAGCAATTATAACCAATCCTATGATTTGAGACAGTACATCACATTTATGCACAAGAGTTGAATTTAAATAGATGATTCTCAATTGAATACTGAACCTGAATAACACACACTAACATTACATAGAACATGCAGGATTATTTCAACTGAGATTCAAAACTGATCCAAAAAGCAAACAAATACAGGAGCATTGTCAATATACTGACAATGCCCTGAAACTCAATGCTCAGAAATCAACACATACACAACATTCATTTGAATTTACTGGTTTATTAAACAAGAACCAACTGAATAACAATAACTAATTAACTGGTTATAGCAAAATAATCTACTCAAAACAGGTTGTCTCAGTCAACATTTTCAGAAGCAAGATTCACAATACAACTAATCGACGAACTTAATCGAGTCGATTACACACATTGTACATAATCACAATCAACAGAAACAATTCACATTTAGAATCAAGTAGACGGGTAGGGGACAGTATAACAAAATTTGACTAGAAAATTATGAAAAATTAAACAAACTAATGAAACGAACATAGAATACACGTAGAATGCACATAAGAAACAGAAATTACCTCTGAACCTTCAAATTCAACCGGACTCAACTCAATTTGGATTTGGACTTTGTTTGAAATCAAACAGACCTTAGTCGAAGTATTTTCTATTTAAAATACTTTGACTAAGGTCGATTAAACCTCAATCTTTCGTCTGAAGTGAACAGAATCCAAAAGTCTGGTATTTCTAGGGTTCTTGAAGGTTTGATTTGGGACTTAACCATTTCTGGTCAGATTCGAGGGGGACCAAATACGACACAAGGGTGAGGGTAGCCTAGGGGTCATTTGGTGTCATTTTAGAACGGATCTAAGTTTGTTCTTGTTTGGTCCGAATCTTCAAAAGAAGATTCGAGAAGCTCGGAACTGATTCGAGCCAAACAAACATCAGATCTATAACAAGGCATGCTAGGGGGTACTATGGTGTCAACTAGGGGTTGTTTGGTTTAGATCTAAACTCGGCTCGAATCTTCAAATGAAGATTCGAGAACCTTCAAGAAGATTCGAGCCAAGTGGCTAGCATATCTGGATAGAGGATGTTCAGGGGGTTCTAGGGTGTTATTTTGGTGACCGACGGCGTTGTTGCCGCCGGGTTTCAGGCGGTGGGATCCTAGGGCGGCTAGGGTTAGGGGTGAGTTTCGGTAGGGACGATGAATAGGGAAGGAGGGGGGGTTTGGCTAGGGGGCCGGGGTAAGGTTTTGGTCCTTATATAGGGGTGGGGTGGATTAATCTTGACCGTTGGATCAATGAGAATAGATGGCCAGGATTAGTTCACTTAGCCAAGCGGTGTCGGTTGGTTTACTGCTGGGGTTGGGCTGAATCGGGGCACTGGGTCGGGTAATGGATATGGGTTAAGGTTCGTGGGATCTCAGCCGTTGGTTGGCTTTGATCCAACGATCCCTGATAAACTACAATCAAACGATGTCGTTTTGACTCGTTTGATTTGGACCGGTGCCTGGGTTGCCTGAATTGGGCTGAAGGGGGAGTAATTTGGTTTTGGGCCTGGATTTTAATCCAGGTCCAATTTTTATTTTACAACTTATTTTATTTTATTCCATTTTATTATTAATTAATAAAATCCTAATAAAAAATTATAAAAACAAAATTATCATTACAATAATACTAATTATCTTTAAATAACCATTAACACGTAGATAAATCATTAATCACATAACGACACATTTAAAAATAGAACGAATGCATATTTTTTGTGATTTTATTTAAATTATCTTTCAAATGCATAATTAAATCCTATATGCATGCAACATGTATTTTATTTTAATTTTCATTTTTATTATGACAAAGTAAACATTTACGGACATAACACAAATATTTAACACCACGCAAATTCAAGAATTACACAGTAAAAGAAATTTATTTTATTTTTTGATTTATTTTGGAGTAGTTTTCGTAAGGCAAAATTACGTGCTCACACCCCCAAAAGATTCTACGCGATCACAATATCACTAATGTTATCGCAATGAACAACATACCAGCAACTAAAGCCTGTATTTTCTGTAATATTTTAAGGCACAAAATGGTCTGATTGACCATCCGAAACTCACCCGAGGCCCTCGGGACCTCAACCAAACATACCAACATAATCCATAACATCATTCAAACCTGTTCCAATCATCAAAACACCTCAAACAACATCAAATTACTCAAAACTCATCGAATTCAAGCCTAAGTTTCCAAAAACTTCCGAAATACACTTTCGATTAAAAACCCGACCAAACGACATCCGAATGACCTGAAATTTTGCACACACATCCCAAATGACATAACAAAGCTACTGCAACTCTCGGAATTCCATTCCGACTCTCGGATCAAAATCTCACCTTCCAACCGAAAATCGCCAAAATCTCAACTTCGCCAATTCAAGCCAAATTCTACTCCGGACCTCCAAAACCAATTCCGATCACGCTCCTAAGTCATAAATCACCAAACGAAGCTAACCAAATCATAAAAATTCCGATCCGAGCTCATATACAAATAAGTCAACTCTTGGTTAAACCTTTCAAATTCAAAGCTTTCAATTGAGACTCTTCTTTCAAATTCATTCCGATTTTCCTGAAAACCAAAACCAACGATCTACATTAGCCATAATACATTACACGGGGAAAGTCATGCCTGAGAACTGGCGATCAAAGTGCAAAAGCTCGAAATAACTATTCGGGTCGTTACATCCTCCCCCACTTAAACACACGTTCGTCCTCAAACGTACTCAGAGTTGTTCCAAAAGCCAACCAATCGCTGAATAACCTTGCCATGCATATACCCGGGAGTGATCCCACGTCACCCTATCTCATATAGGTCCGATAACACATTGCAACTGAAATTACACAATCTAGTCTGGCCCATAAGCCATAGAATCACATTTTTTCGCTTCTAAAACCATCAATTCGATCAAAACCTCACACCTATACTCTGAATAGGCTCGAACCAGCTGTAATAGCCCATGCCTGCAACCTTAGGTGCAATTATATGATATACCACATAACTCAAACACATGTAGCGATAACTTCCATTCACAGCAGCTGCCCACAACAACCAAATACTGATAGAAAACCTCTTATTAGCTAAAGTCTCATTCCAACACTTTCATATACTGCCAACAATAAATGAAACACGCAATAAACAATAACCATTTCTCAGAACAACCATTCATGAAGCCATTTCTCCTCTGGCAATTACCATAGCAAATTTTTGAACCGAACCTCGATATTTACCCATCAAACATGCTGAAATCGAATCCGTTGTATTCATTAATGATCCCAACGATCTCTTCTGACCCAACACACTACCCTAGTGACATGACACATCAATACGGGCCTAAGCCACAACTTGTATAACTACGTACACCAATAAGCAACAGTCTGAACATACTCAAATCATGAAAATGACTCAATTGAAAGAGCTGTACCTCAAGATCGTCGGTATCACCACAACACAACGCTGAGAACTCGTCTCACATCATAGAATAGAACACACGAATCTAACCCGTAAGGTCATATCTCTAGCATAGCATCGCTGCAATGCGCGATCCTATCCAAACACTACTCCATATGGGACACCTCAAGTCATTATGCTTGAAATTGACAACCACGCACAATTTGATGTCTGGAACCAAAGCAAATCATTACACCCACGGTGAAACAAGTAACATATACCACGCAAACCCGATAGGACATAATTGATATGCCATCCACCGAGCCACACCCAATTACTCTTCCCGCTCGACTTCCACTAGAAACCCCAATAGAACCGCACCATATGTGCCCATATCCAAAAAATCATAACGTCTCGCAACATAGAAAGGCCACTCATAGATCTCCCCAGATCACTAACAAGCTCAATAATGATCGAATCAACCTGTCCCTCAGCAATACAGTTCGGGGCCAACCAAGCTGACTCAAGCTATAGCACGCATCCACATTGGCCTGCCAACGAACTCCTCACCAAGGAAGCCTGAAGCTGCTCCTTCCACTACTATAACACCTGCCGGATCCATACGATATGGTTCCCAGAACCAAATCAATACCAAAATCCACAACCTCGCCCGACGACATGCCCGACCACAAGAAACACATCCGAAAGTCCCTCAACACCGGAACTGAACCAATGGTAGAAACCTATGCATTGACATCCATCACGAAGGCCCAATTAAGAAAGGCAGTCCTTCCCAGCCATCCGCTGGGTCTTTGAAATATAAACCACTCTGCTAGAACATAATCCAACGCACCTCACCACTCAACCCATGGCATTTCGGGCATAGCCCATAGCGCAATAGTCCAGAACAACCCAACTCTGAGACAACCAGTCTAAACCCCAATATCATATCCAAAATCTAACATACCAAGCAAAGAAAGATCCGCTCGGGCCTCCAAATCTTAGTAGTTTCTAAACAGTGCCGATACACACAATCCACAACTATAACATAGCCTGAACATGTGAACTCTCAATCTCCAACTCCATGTAGCACACAAATCATCATACATGATACCAATTTCGCCGTCCAAAAGCATACCACACCTCAAATACCCCATCATTCCATGTTGGATACTCTAAAATTTCCCCATGCCACTAAGAAAACCCGAATATCACCAGTCGATATAACAAGAAGGCGCCGCAATACTACCAAAGTTCCATTAACTTGATCACATTAACCTTTTACTGAAACATATACTCTCGTCAAATCACTTCCACTTAGCAGTACCATTTCCTTAATTACTGAGGCTAACCGCTACTCAAGAGTTTCATGAACTTCCTTTTAGAACTAAACCGTAACTTTACACATGCAAATCTCGATCCTCACAACATACTGCATATACCATACCGTCCTAGAGTAACATGAGAACTTCATCGCCCTTTCGAGCCATAGACAACTACACAATCTACTAGTCAAGAACTTTCCATTGGTCCCATCTAGAAGAAAAATCACTATACATCCCATGCTCCGCATGCTGATAGAAAATATACATTTACAAACCACGATAAAACCCATCAAGAACTCTCCGAGTTCCCTTTGCAGAAATTGGACCTGTCAGGACTGAATCCTTCTACCTCAATCAAGCTAAGCAAGCCATCAAAACCTAAGAGCATCGCTGCAAAATACCTGAAAGAACTCATTACCTCGAACACACACAAGGAATTAATCACATCCTTACCATACCGATTCGGTCTACTATCTAGCTACTCCATCTATCTAAATTTCCTTCTGATCCCTCATCAACTGATATTCCCTCTTACTGTAGCACCACAATGCCTCAACATAGGCTTACCACACAATACCCCACCATAAAACCACACTGACTAAGACCCATCAGCCGCTGAATACTCTCTCAAATATTCCCAGAAACACCATATTCCAGAATACTTTACTCTGAAGAACTTCCTGCGAATCTAAATTCGTTACATTTACCTTCCTGATATTAATACATACAATCCCATAATTAACATAGAAATACCATAAGTCTTGACCTCTTCCAATGAAAACTCAGTCTCTAACCACACGTACAACTTTAAAATACCTGATTGTTTCCTGTAGAATCTTGAACACATTAGAGCCATTCTCGAGAGTCATTCACTCTTATTCAAACTATAATTTACATGATCAAATGAATAGAACCACCTATGCCTCGTTGACACTCCACCACCGCTGAATGAAAATCCTCATCCCAATCCATCCAAGCAATCTCCTGCTCTATGCACCGAGCATCATTTACCAATGACAACTCAAGACATCCCGTGATTCTCTTACCCCATGAAGCATAATATATCCTTTGCCGAAATCTTCCTTTACTCGAGCCATTCTCGATCTCAATTTCCCCAAGCCATAGCTAATTCACTCGCACGCCTCAAACCGGAACCAACATAGCACCTAACTATGCAATCAACTACTCACAGCAGACTCCCCCACTTGGATCGAAGCCATAGATCAAAATACACTCAACGACTTATAAAACTTTTACTCCATTGATGCCACAATACCATAGTGAGATTAAATTCAAATCATTTGTAAGCTTGTGAAAACACAGATCATCTAGTACTTTAAATCTCCTACAAATCTCGTATTCATCCCCGCAACAGTTAAGCCCACTCTCTTGAGTGACCCAAAAAATTCAAAATTTCCCACTTACTTTTCACTTACACATGAGATCTTCTAGAATACACATAAGGATCACACCACTTCAGAACACTCCGCAGGAGATAACCCACCTGCTTCGTCTCAATTTAACATTTCTGTATACCTTCCACCGTTATACACATTACACAGTCACTTAGTCTTCCTGAGTCGGAACTCAAACTGCAACATGAATTTACTTTACTCCAACTGGGAGACATGAAAAGATTCTTTACGCGCCCATAACTCGGGGCTACACATCCAATCACAATGGAAATCAAACACTTAATAGTTCATCTATCATCCAACAGACCTTCCTCGTCACTTCCAAGTCATATAGATACATCTCGTAGTACTATCATACTCATCACGTAGCTATTCAGCCGTCATTCCCACTAATAAGGACAATACCGAACATATAAGTTCAAAACACTTGCTCACACAATCAGCACCTTGGTGCTCAAGCCATAGGCAAAGATCCGGCCTCAAGTCCTTTAGACTGACCCCACATCAAACTCACAGAGATCACATCTCTCCCCTCGATCGGGGAATCACAAGCCATCAAGGCACATCTGATACTGAGCGCTCATGAGCGCATACAAATGCATAGAAGGAATTTCAAGAGTTACCTTTCAAGCTGAATCAAGGACGCACGATAAGAATTCAAGAATGTGAAGTTTTCCTAAAGGTTTTGCATCCTCTCAAGGATAAATACAGACGTCTCCGTACCGATCCGCAAGACTCTACTAAACCTTCTCATGACTTGTGAGACCTATGTAACCTAGGCTCTGATACCAACTTGTCACGACACAAACCCCAATCTGGTCGTGATAGCGCCTATTGTGAAGACAAGGCCAGCCAACCAACTCAATTTTCCATTTTAGAATAGTTAATATAAATAAGCAATTTTAGCATAATTAAATAACCACAGTCTAAACAAAATATTTCTCTATTAAGTGCGGAATACAACCCAAACACAGCCCAAACCGGGGTGTCACAAGTCACGAGCATCTATTAGAGTATAAATACCACTACAAGGCCTGAAATATATAAAATATGACTGATAAAGAAAAGGAAGAAATGTGGTGCTGCAAACGCTGGCAGTTACCTTGATAACTCCGATAACTTAGCCTCCGATCAGCTCAAAACCCGTTACCGGGTGAACAAATACCTGCATCTGCACACGAGGTGCAGAGAGTAAAGTGAGTACTCCAACTCAGTAAGTAATAAAGGTAAATAATAACTGAGCAGTAAGAAATCACGTAAAATAAACCATCATGCTGTTTAGAGCAGTATAAACCCTTTAAGAAATAAACAGTGAAGCTGTGAAATCTTTAGAAATATCGTAGCTCAATTTAAACCTCTTTTCAAAATGACTCTTTCAACAGTTACGCAAATGAATGCAAAATAGTTAGTGCAGATAAGCACGGAAATACGCCCCTCGGGCACAACACTCAATTAACTGATAATGCCAGGCAATCAGGTAGATATCACATGAAGCAGCACAAACAATAGATAATAGTAGACAAATGAAGTAAAGTAAACATATAGAACAGTAACAACACTGCTGCGGTGTGTAGCCCGATCCCTACATCACTGCGGCGTGCAACCCGATCCATATATTTCGTCGACGGCGCTTACTGGGGGTGCGCAGACTCCGGGAGGGGCCCCTTACGGCCCAAGCGCAATATCAAGCCATCTCGTGGCGTACATATCTCAGGCCCTTGGCCTCATAATCAAATCAGTATATCACTGCTGCGGCGTGCAACCCGATCCAAAAGTATCCTCACAACACAGGCCCTCGGCCTTACTCAGTCAAAAATCACATAAGCCTCTCGGGCAACAGTAAACATGATGCTCAGCCCTAAAATATTATTGGAAATATCATTTCAAGCGTTAAATCAAAATAAATTTGGCTGAGTTTTGAAAACAATGGAAAATACATGACTTAGTTCAAGTATAAAATCAAAACAGTGAGGAAATATAAACAACCATCCCCGAAGGGGGTTCAAATAGCTGGAACGAAGCCCAAATCACGATGATAACAAATAAGTTTCAATCAAATACACGGCAAAATCATCAATCGGGACAGACAAAGTCATGATCTCCAATAGTACATGACCACGCTCGTCATCGAGCGTGTGTCTCACCTCAATATAGCACTACGATGTGCAATCTAGGGTTTCAAACCCTCAGAATATCATTTACAATCATTACTCACCTTGAACTGGTGAAATCTCTAGCTCGCGGCGCCTTTGCCCCTTAAATCGGCCTCCATGCGCTTTGAATCTATCCACAATCAGAGCGAATACATCACCATATGCTAAGGGAACAAAGCCCAAGCGAAAACAATCAATAACGGGCACAAATCCCGAAATTACCAAAACCCGAGCCCCGGGCCCACTTCTTGAAACTCAGAAATTTTTAAATCAACGAGTTCCTTATCTTCGCACGAGTTCATACGTATCAAAAGTTCTCAAATCCGACCCCAAATGGCCTTTCAAATCTAAAATCAAAAGTCCAATTTCTCAAGCCCTAGTTTTTCAAATTTAGGCTTAGTTTCCAAGAATTTCTAGGTGGATTTCACAATATAATCGAGTTTTAAGACCAAGATTCTTACCTCAAGTCGATTCCTCTTGAATCCCTCTTTAATTTCCTTCAAAGATCTCCAAAAACGAGCAGCCATGGGTGAAAATAGACCCACATTCGCGAACAAGATGACTTTAAAAACATTCTGCCCAGGCATATTTTCCTTCTATGAGATCGAGGAAAAACCTTCGCAATCGCGAAGCACAAAAACTCAACTCCCAGAATTAACCCTATGAGAACACAATGAAACCCATGCGATCGCAATTCTCTACAAAATAACTCTACGCGATCGCGGGCAAACCCCCGCGTTAGCGATAAAGAAAGTTCCAACTAAGACCAAAAGCTTCTACGCGATCGCAATAGCACTAATGTGATGGTGATGGCAATGAACAACATACCAGCAACTGAAGCTTGCAATTTCTGCAATCTGTTAAGGCACAAAATGGTCCAATTGACCATCCGAAACTCACCTGAGGCCCTCGGGACCTCAACCAAACATACAAACATAATCCGTAACATCATTCAAACCTGTTCCAATCATCAAAACACCTCAAATTACTCAAAAACTCATCGAATTCAAGCCTAAGTTTCCTAAAACTTCCGAAATACACTTTCGATGAAAAACCCAACCAAACGATGTCTGAATGACCTGAAAGTTTGCACACACATCCCAAATGACATAACAAAGCTACTGCTACTCTCGGAATTCTATTCCGACTCCCGGATCAAAATCTCACCTACCAACCGGAAATCGCCAAAATCTCAACTTCGCTAATTCAAGCCAAATTCTACTCCGGACCTCTAAAACCAATTCCGATCACGCTCCTAAGTCATAAATAACCCAATGAAGCTAACCAAATAATAAAAATTCTGATCCGAGCTCATATACAAATAAGTCAACTTTTGGTCAAACCTTTCAAATTCAAAGCTTTCAACTGAGACTCTTCTTTCAAATTCATTCTGATTTTCCTGAAAACAAAAACCAACGATCTACATCATCCATAATACATTACACGGGGCAAGCCATGCCTGAGAACTGGCGATCAAAGTGCAAAAACTCAAAACGACCGGTCGGATCGTTACAATACTTGACATTGTTCTCACTATTTGTCACGACCCATTTCCGTAATAGGTCATGAAGGCACCTAACACCATTGCCAGGCAAGCCAACACGGAAACATTTCCAAAATTTTTATGTTACTTTTATCAGGAATAAGTAAAAAGAGATACTCACATTTTTGATTTAAAACCAGAAGCCATCAATAATATAAATAACGTGATTATACAACCCAAAATATAAGTCTACCAATGTGTGTGCCAAGACCTGGTGTCACAAGTATGGGCATCTAGTAGAATATACAAAAGAATATCTCTATCCTACTAACTGAGATAGAAAAGACAGCAAAAGTAAAGAAAGACTCCATCCGGCTGCTGAATGGCATAGGGAGGAAGTAGCTCACCGTGGAAGTCTCAGTCACTAGCTTAGGGGCACGCACCGTACTGGTAACTAGATGTACTTGCCTCAGATCCGGTACAATTAGCTACAGAAGTGTAGTATGAGTACATAAACAATATGTACCCAGTAAGTATCCCGTCTAATCTCGAAGAAGTAAAGACGAGAGGTCGACTTGATACTTACTAAGGTCAAAATAATATAATGATGCGCTATGCTAAGAATGAGAATCAACAGTAATCAACAATTTATAACGAAAAGCAATAATCATGTTCTTGACCATGTTCAGTTAGCCATTTACAATTCTCAAATACTTAGCAAGGAAACATGTCATGTATAAGGTTTAATAAGGATATCATCCACAATCATGTCGAGGTCGACGGCCCGCTCTAACAGAAATGTAAATTGTGCACTGCCGAGGGTCGAACGACGCTAACCATAGATGCATCTATTTACACCGAGATGATCTGTTCTATCCATAAATATCAATAAAATATCAAGAATACGCACGAAGGTGCAGTTATATACAAATAAATTATTACAAGGGTTTAACAAGTTCACATGTTCACTTTTATTTCCCCCAAGTCTCTAGCATATCATAAATGATCATATTAGCAAGTTAATATAAAGAGATTCACAAATTAGGCATGATGTGGGTCCTAACTACCCAAGCAATTAATATCATAGTAGCTACGCACGAACTCTCGTCACCTAGTACATACGTAGCCCCCGCATTTAGTAGCAAATTCTCAATTATTATACCTATGGGGAAAATTCCCTCTTACAAGGTTAGAAAGGAGACTCACCTCGCTCCAAAGCGCACTTCCAAATATTAAGAACAAGCCCAAGCCCTCAACTCGGAGCCGAACGATCCCAAACTAGTTAAATGAGGTAAGAATTAGTCAATATAGGCTTACAAGATGGAATTCTAGCTAGTTAAGCAACTTCCCAACCTTTTACACAAGTTTCCTAAATTTCGACCCCAGACCCACGTGCCCGAATTCCGAGATTTTTCGAAGGAAGTTGTTCTCTACAACCTAAGGATCAATAATATATGCGTCACACCTCCTTTTTGCGCACCTACCCCAAAGGATAAATGCGTGAGAGAGTTTTTCCAATTCAAGTGACAATGTTCGAAATGGGATTATTTATTTAATTCGGAGTCGCCACTTGGGAAAGGTTTGGCTTTTGGTGTCCCAAGTCACCGGTTTTATCTTGAATCCCAAATCGAGGAAATTTTCGACTTTCCAAATGAAGTCTACGAACCAGAAATTCTAAGTAAGGAATTCTGTTGACCCGAGGGAAGGTGTTAGGCACCCTCGAATCCCGTGGTTCTAGCATGGTCGCTTTAATTGTTATAATGGCTAGATATCTGATTTAATACATGTTATTACTTATTATTATTATCAATGCACCCGTGGTTGTTAATATATTCTGACTCCGTTGAGATTTGAATTTGGGTCACATAAATGCGCACCCAAATTTAAGAATGTAATTTAATTAAGTCGCGCCTAAAGAGTCTAACGCGTTATTATCTTTGGTGAAGGCAGTGAAATTCACTAAACAGTCCATCCCAAATTCTAAGTATTTTATTATGACCCATTATTGAGGACCCCGCAACTTGCATTTTTTATTTGGCGAGCCTCGTCTCATTTTGAAAGGATAAACCTACAGTGCCTACATTCTCTATTTTGTTTGTCTCTAAATAAGAAAAGGTCCTATTTAATTGCATGTTTGGAAAGGGTGTAACTTCTTAGTCATTAGATTAAGACGAGCGTAAACGTAACATTTGCGCTCAAATATGTACAAAAGATAGTCAGTTACAAACCTTAACCCCAGCCCAAATGGAATTCTAGTTTACAGGAAATGAAGATATGCTAAGTAGTTATGTCATGCATTTAGTAATCATCCAGAAAGAGTAGTGCGTACCTATTCAAATTAACAAATACTGATTGTTTATTTTTAATTGCACGCACAAACCTTCCTTCCTAATTATCTACTTATGGGTTTCGTAATGTTATTGAGAGTAAGAAAACGACTAGGAGATCATGTTGAAGTTAGCATTGAGATTTTAACAAAACAAGGCTGATGTATCAACTTCCATTCATTACTAATACGTCGTTATACGTAGGAGTTACAAATTCCAGAACCATTTTGCCTGTTTCAATTACCCTTTGATGTTCAGCAGCTAAATGTACAGAAGCTATAAATGTGGAGACAAGTGAATGAACATTGGTTTCCTATTCTAAGTTTAACTACAACATCTAACTATTAAGCATGAATTTTAAACTAAGAATCCATTTTCAGTCCATAGTTGGCTGCTGATACCAAAAGTTCAACACAAAAACCACTTCATAACAAACTAAATATTGAACAACTACAAATCAGATGAATGTCCATAACTACAAGCATGTAAACATGCTCAGATCAAGAATGTGGCTTCATTTCATTCAAGTTCAAAGTTACATCAGGGTGAGCTTAAACTGTGTACCTGAAATCGTAACGCAAAATGAAGAGGAAGGAAGAGTCAGCTGAAGCAAGCGAGAACAAGCAATAGCAATAACCAACATCAATCAGTAGATTAAAACCAAGCAATAATCCAGAATCCAGTTGCAATTTCAGAAAAATCAGGCAACAAATAACAACAACAAACCAACAGCAACACGACCAAAGCCCAGGAAATAGAAATATGGCCCAGAAACAACAGATCGCAGAGAAGAATATACTAATGTTCAAATGAGTCCAATAGCTTCAAAACTTCAAACACTGGACAAGATTGCCTATTTCAAACTACGCTTTTGTTCTTTTAAGAGATGCTGGAGTTGAAATTCAGTTTAGAAACTGAATTTAAAAACTGACTTCTGACTTTAAAACCAAGAAACTGAATTTAAAACCTCCCTAGACTGATTCAAAACTGATCTCAAAATGCACTCACTCCAACTAGTTCTCTTTTTATGTTCTGTCCCCCTTTCTCTCTTTTTTTAAAAAACTTCCAATGTTATATAAAAACTCTCTACTGTTTTTTTTAGTCAGTTCTCCTCCCCTGTTTTCTCTGATCTCCCTCTTTTACTCTTGGCTGTCCCTTTTTATATCCCTATAGAAAGGAAGAACTTGCCTTTAAAGACAGGCTGCACAGGGCTTAAAATAAGCCTTAAAGGCTGTCATCTCCACTTAGGATTGTCTAGGCATGGGGTTTTCTTCTACTTTAAACTGCTGAAATTCAGAAAGGCAGTGGATACCCTACTGTACAGCAGGTTCCACTACTATTCTCATGTGCATCTTCAACCTTTTATTATTAAACTCATCTTACATCTGTCCTCTCATCTGTAAAGATGTCAGCCAAGGTGTATTTGCACTAGATTATTCTAATGGTTCAACCATACTCCAAACTGGCAGTCCACTTAACTCAAGGTCCTCAAATTTTCATTAAAATTACAGCTATAACCAATCCTTAAGTGGTTCTTGATTCAAATTGAACAAACTACAAGCAGCTACACTCAATTGGATTCAAACAAAGCTTCAGCAGAAAACAAACAACACGAGTCAAATTAATACCATTCCAAACTGGAACTAATTGACGACATATATCGAATCGACTTCGCGAATTACAACCACACAATTAATAGCAAATGGTTAGAATCCAACAGTATTAATCAGGTGATTCAAATTGCACTGCCCAAAACAAGAGTTGCCCTGGAAACTAATTGATCGACCAAATTTATTTCAATCGATTATATAGTTTAACACACATACACTCAATCAATGAATAGAGAAACAATTCGACCAAATAAAAGGTCTGGGCAAGGGTGGACAGAATAGTCGACACAAAAATAAAAACAAATCAACTAACATTTGAACACACGAACCATTTAACAAAACAAACAACATGAACTGGCAAGGAAAAGAAGAAGAAAATACCTTAAAGAATTGAAAATCAGACGACCATGTCTCAGATTTTGAATCAAACCTCTTTTGGGGTTGAACGGACTTTAATCGAAGTGTTCTCAACTGAGAACACTTCGATTAAAGTCTATTAGACCCCAACCTTCTTGTTTAAATGGACAAAAACTCGGATTTTGGATTTCTAGGGTTCTTAGGGCGAATTTGGGATTCAGGTTTTTCTGGTTAGATTCGGACCAAACCAAGCTTGGTTTGGTCACGAGGGAGGTCAGGGGAGTACCTGGCATGGATTTGGGGTGGGGGGGGGTTGGCATGGTTTGGGGTCCGGCTCGAATCTTCAAATGAAGATTCGAGATGGTGGGGGAAGATTCGAGACCCACGGCTTGTGGATCTGTGTTCAGGTGGTCGAGGTGCCCTAGGGGTGTTAGTCTGGGGGTCACCGGCGTTGTTGCCGCCGGGTTTACAATGAGGGGAAAGGGGGGCGGCGCTAGGGTTCTAAGGGGTTTGGGTTTGGTGAGGGAGACGACTCGAGGGAGGGGGGTCTGGCTTAGGGCGTGGGGTGAGAGTATAGGGTTTATATATGGGACGGAGAAGTCGGATCTTGGTCGTTGGATCAATAATGATCAATGGCCCAGATCTTTCACTTGGTGATACGACGTCGTGTAATTTAAATGAGATTGGGTCGGTCTTTGGGGTTAAGTGGGTCGGGTATCAGGCGTGGGTATGGAGACGTAATCTTGGCCGTTGATCAATCTGAGATCAACGGCCTAGATCAAGTATGATCAAAACGACGCCGTTTGGACGTTCTCTGAGGTTGGTTGATCTGGACCGGGTAAAACGGTGCTATTGGGCTTGATTTTGGGTCCAATTTAAATGGCCCAATTCCGATTTCATCTAATTTTAACTCATTTCTTTTCCTTCTTTTAATTTTTGATTTAAATAAAATTCCTAACTAAATTCTAAAATCAAAATAAAACTATAAAAATATTAATTAATACCTAAACAACAATTATCACTCACATTAAACATTTAATTGAAATAAAATCACTCAATAACAACAAATAGAATAAAAGATGCACATTTTTTGTGATTTTTCCTTTTAAAACCAAATTATGGTTTGATTAATTCCTAATAGTAGAACGATATCCTAAACTCACATGCGACATATATTTTTTGTATTTTTATTCGACAAAACTAAACAATCACAAATAAAACTACAGACAACTAACAAAATGCCACGTAAATTCGAAAAATTGTACAACAAAACCATTTGTTTTTATTTTTCGATTTCTTTTGGAGCAATTGTAAGGTAGACAAAAATCACGTGCTCACAATAGGATTTCTAGTTCATTTCATTACAAATTTCGTGGTTAAATCTTAGTTTTATTAAAGTCCTAGGTCTAGCTCTAATCCTTTGATTTTACCTAGTTTTTTAGTGTTTAATCTGCCTAATATACAAGTATTTAAAATAAAAATGGGTGGAAATAACTTACCTTACAATGCTAAGTGGAGACCTTCTCTCAAGAGCTCCCAAATCGCCCAAAGGATGAGTGTAAAATGATAAAAATGGTCTTTGAACTCGAATTAAATAAACCTCACTGCCCAGCAATTTCCGCATCTGCGGTTATGGGGATCGCATCTGCGGTCCCACATCTGTGAAAATGCTACCGAATCTGCGAAAAAGGGAAGAAAGGCTGGGACCGCATCTGCGGCTTGGGAGCCGCATTTATGGTTTTTCCTGGCCTGGCCACTGGGCCGCTTCTGCGAAGGAGGGACCGCACCTGTGGTCCCGCATATGCAGTCCAAGAACCACATATGAGGTTATGACAGAAGCAGCAATCTTCAACCCTCTTCCAAATTTTCCACTTCACTCGAGCCTCGTCCGTTTGACGCTCGGGGCTCCCGAGCCCCTCCCGAACATACCGACAAGTTTGAAATCACGAGGCGGACCTACTCGAACCCTCGGAACACTCGAAACAACTCTAAATCTAAGAGTCACCCCTTAAAGCCAAATGAAACAAACTTATGAATCTTCAATTTCTTAATTCTCCTCTAACGGGTCAAAACGCCTTTAAACTACTCGGATTGACACCAAATTTTACGGGCAAGTCTTAAATGATATTTCGGACCTGTACCAGGCTTCGCAACCAAAATATGAGCCCGGTACCTAGGAATTCAATGATTACTTAGTTTCTTTAATTCCTTGAAACTTCAAATTAACAATTTCTAACAAAAATTCATTAGTCGGGCTAGGTACCTCGGAATTCGATTTCGGACTTACGCCCAGGTCCCATATTTTTCCACGGATCCTCCAGGACCGTCAAATCATGAATCCGAGTCTGTTTTCCCAAAAAGTTGACTGAAGTCAAACTTGTTCTTTTAAGAGAATCCTAAAGAATCAAATGGACATAACTCACTCAAAACTCTTTCAAATCCCGGACCAACCGTCCCCGCAAGTCGTAAATTAGTTAAAGCAAGCGCATGAAGTTTTATTTAAGGGAAAGGGGTTCTAAAAGGCAAAACGACCAATCATGTCGTTACATTCTCCTCCTCTTAAACAAACATTCATCCTCGAACGAACATAGAAAAGTATCTGAACTGTTGAATAAATGGGGATATCTACTCCGCATATCCTCCTCGGACTCCCAGGTCGCCTCCTCAACTGGTTGGGCCCTCCATTGGATCCTCACCGCAAAAATCCTCTTGGACCTCAACTAGAGATCCTGTTTATCAATAATGGCAACTGGCTCTTCCTCGTAACCCAAACTCTCATCCAGCTGGATAGTACTGAAGTCCAACACATGGGATAGGTCGGCGTGATACTTCCGAAGCATCAATACATGAAAAACTGGATGAACTCCCGACAAGCTAGGGGTTAGGCAAGCTCATAGGCAACCTCCCCAACTCGCCTCAACACCTCAAAGGGACCAATAAACCTTGGGCTCAACTTGCCCTTCTTCCCGAACCTCATAATGCCCTTCATTGGCGAGACTTTCAAGAGAACCTTCTCGCCAACCATGAATGATACATAATGCGCCTTCTGATCCACATAACTCTTCTGTCTGGACTGAGCTGTGCGAAGCCTCTCCTGAATCAACTTCACCTTATCCAAGACATCCTGTACCAATTCTGTACCAAGTAACTTAGCATCACCGGGCTCAAACCATCTGATAGGAGAACGACAATGTCGACCATATAAAGCCTCGTACGGAGCCATCTCTATGCTGGACTGATAGTTGTTGTTGTTGCAAACTCTGCTAAAGGCAAGAACTGATCCCACTGCCCTCCAAAGTCAATCACACATGCTCTAAGCATATCCTCTAAAATCTGAACTATCCGCTCCGACTGCCCATCGGTCTGAGGGTGGAATGTTATGCTAAGCTCTACACGGGTCCCCAACTCACTCTGAACAACTCTACAGAAATGGGAAGTGAACTGAGGGCCTTGGTCTGATATGATGGAAACCGGCACACCATGCAACCAGACTATCTCCCGAATATAAATCCGATCATACCTCTCCGCTGAATAAGTTGTCGCCACTAGAATGAAGTGAGCCGACTTGGTCAACCTGTCCACAATGACCCATACTGAATCAAGCCTCCATAAGGTCCGCGGCAACCCAACTACGAAATCCATGGTGATGTGCTCCATTTCCACTCCAGAATAGGCATCTGCTAAAGTAGGCCACCTGGCCTCTGGTGCTCATACTTGACCTGCTAGCAATTCAAACATCTAGCTACATACTCTACTATATCCTTCTTCATTCTCTGCCACTAATAATGCTGCCTCAAGTCACGATACATCTTTGTGGCACCCGGATGAATGGAATACCTCAAACTATGGGCCTCCTCTAGAATCCTCTCCCTCAGACCATTAACATTAGGAACACATAGACGGCCCTAAAGCCGAAACACACCATCATCGCCAATAGAAACCTCGTTGGCACCTCCCTGAAGTACCGTCTCTCTGAGAACTGCCAAGTGTGGATCATTGAACTGACGGGCCTTGATATGTCCCGATAATGAAGACTGAGCAACCACACATGCTAGAACTCGGCTGGGCTCTAAAATATCCAACCTCACTAGTTTCTTAGCCAAGGACTGAATGTCCAAAGCTAGTGGCCTCTTCTCTACTGGAATGAATGCCAAACTACCCATACTCTCTGCCTTTCTGCTCAAGGAATCCGCGACCATATTTCCTTGCCCGGATGATAAAGAATGGTGATGCCATAATGCTTTAGTAACTCAAGCCACCTGCACTGCCTCAAATTAAGATCCCTCTGCCTGAATATGTGCCGCAAGTTGCGATGATCGGTATAAACCTCATATGACACCCCATACAAATAATGCCTCCATATCTTAAGAGCATGAATAATCGCTGCCAACTCTAGATCGTGCATAGGATAATTCTTCTCATGAACCTTCAGCTGACGCAAAGCATATGCAATAACTTACCCCTCACACATCAATACACATCCCAAGCCAACGCGTGAAGCGTTGCAATATATCGTATACATCCTTGAACCGGAAGGCAACACAAGAACTGGTGTTGTAGTCAAAGCCACCTTGAGCTTCTAGAAGCTCTCCTCGTAATCATCGGACAAACAGAACGGGTCACCCTTCTGGGTTAATCTGGTCAAAGGTGATGCAATAGATGAAAAGCCCTGCACGAATCGCCGGTAATAACCTGCTAGCCCTAGGAAGCTCCTAATCTCGGTCACTGAAGTAGGACGTGACCAACTCTGAACTGCCTCAATCTTCTTGGGATCCACCTTAATACCCTCTCCTGACACAACATGCCCCAAGAATGCCACTGACTCTAGCCAAAACTCACACTTATAGAACTTAGCATACAGCTTCTGCTCTCGCAAGGTCTGAAGCACTACTCTCAAATGCTGATAGTGCTCCCCAGGCTACGTGAGTATATCAAGATGTCGTCAATGAAGACGATAACAAAGGAATCAATATAAGGCCTGAATACCATGTTCATCAAATCCATAAATGCCACTAGGGCATTAGTCAAGCCAAAGGACATCACCAGAAACTCATAATGGCCATATCTAGTCCGGAATGCAGTCTTCGGAACATCTGAGTCCCGAATCTTCAGCTGATGATACCCTAACCTCAAGTCTACCGTAGAGAACACCTAGCACCCTGCAACTGGTCAAACAAATCATCAATACGAGGCAACAGATACTTGTTCTTGATGGTGACTTTGTTCAAATGGCGGTAATCAATGCACATCCACATAGTCCCATCCTTCTTCTTCACAAATAACACCGGTGCACCCCAAGGCGACACATTGGGCCTAACAAACCCCTTCGCCAACAACTCCTCAAGCTGCTCCTTCAACTCTTTAGGAGCCATAGATATAGGCTGAGTGCCTGGAGCCAAATCAATACAGAAATCAATATCACGATCCGGAGGCATTCCAGGAAGATTAAAAGGAAAAACATCGGCGAACTCCCGAACTACCGAAACTGACTCAATCGTTGGAGACTCTGTGGTGGTGTCTCGAACATAATCTAAATAGGCCAAACACCCTTTCTGTACCATATGCCGAGCCTTCAGGAAAGAAATAACTCTACTAGGCATATCAATTGTAGAACCCTTCCACTCCAACCTCGGCAACCCAGGCATCACTAGTGAAACAGTCTTGGCATGGCAATCTAGGATGGCGTGATATGGAGATAACCAATCCATGCCCAGGATGACCTCAAAATCGATCATATCAAGCAATAGAAGATCTGCTCTAGTCTCGAAACCACAGAAGGTGACCACACAGGACCGGTAGATCCGATCCACAACCGTAGAGTCACCCACCAGAGTGGACACATGAACATGAGTGTCCAAAGGCTCAGGAGAAATAACAAAAAAAAGAGCAAACAGAGATGATACATATGAATAAGTAGACCCTGGATCAAATAATACTGAAGCGTCTCTACCACCGACGGAAATAATACCTGTGATAACGGCATGTGAGGCCAATGCATTGACCTGGCCGAAAGGGCATAGAATCTAGATGGAACACCGGCTGACTGGCCTCCACCTGACTGAGCAGCAGCTAGCTGACCTCTCCCTGCCTGACCTCTACCTCTGGGACGGCCTCTACCAGCCTGCTCTCCACATCTAGGTGGCTAGGCAGCTGGTGCTGAAATCATGGGCTGCTGACCCTGCTGCACTGCCTTGCCCCGAAGTCTGGGGTAGTATCTCCTCATGTGACCAGGGTCTCCGCACTCAAAACAACCATGTGGTGTAGCGACCTACTACCCTGATGGCTGACTTTGGAAACCCGTAGACCCACTGGAAGAAGCCTGGATAGCCGGTGGGCGGTACGAACTCTCCGGCATAACACTGAAATAGGAACTAGAAGAGTCTGGAGGACCTGAATACACACTAGAGGAACCCTGGGTAGCTGGCGGGCTATAACAACTCTCTGGCATGGCACAGAAATAGGGGCACACTGGAGCACCCCAAGAAGGTCGTGGTGCTGAATATGGGGGCCTGTTGGGCTAACCCCTCCCGAAATGGCCTCTAACCCTAGCTGGGGCACCTCTGAACTCTCCTAAAAATCTAGCCCTCTTATCCTGGTGCATTTACTCTCTATCCCTCTGGCGGTACCCCTCAATCCTGCGAGCAATCTCAATCACTAGCTGGTACACAGTGAGAGAATAGAACAAGGAAATTTTGTATAAAAACCACTGCACGATAGGAAGTGAATGAAGAGTAGTCTTTCCTAATACCCTATAGCCTCTCGAAGATAAATACAGACGTCTCTGTACCGATATACAAGACTCTATTAGGTTTGCCCATGACTTGTAAGACCTACGTGAACCTAGTGCTCTAATACCATGTTGTCACGACCCATTTCCGTAATAGGTCATGAAGGCGCCTGACACCATTGCCAGGCAAGCCAACGCGGAAACATTTCAAAAATTTTTATGTTACTTTTATCAAGAATAAGTAAAAAGAGATACTAACATTTTTTATTTAAACCAGAAGCGATCAATAATGTAAATAACGTGATTATTCAACCCAAAATATAAGTCTACCAATGTGTGTGCCAAGACCTGGTGTCAGAAGTGCGAGAATGTAGTAGAATATACAAAAGAATATCTCTATCCTACTGCCTGAGATAGAAAAGACAGCAAAAGTAAGGAAAGTCTCCATCTGGCTGCTGAACGACATAGGGAGGAAGCAGCTCACCGTGGAAGTCTCAGTCACTAGCTTAGGGGCATGCACTGGACTGGTAACCAGATGTACCTGCCTCAGATCCTGTACAATTAAGTATAGAAGTGTAGTATAAGTACATAAACAATATGTACCTAGTAAGTATCCCGTCTAACCTCGAAGAAGTAGAGATGAGAGGTCGACTTGATACTTACTAAGGTCAAAATAATATAATGATGCGATATGCTAAACATGAGAATCAACAGTAATCAACAATTTATAACGAAAAGCAATAATCATGTTCTTAACCATGTTCAGTTAGCCATTTACAATTCTCAAATACTTTGCAAGGAAACATGTCATGTATAAGCTTTAATAAGGATATCATGCGCAATCATGCCGAGGTCGACGGCCCGCTCCAACACAAATGTAAATTGTGCACTGCTGAGGATCGAACGACGCAAACCATAGATGCATCTATTTACACCGAGGAGATCGGTCTGATCCATAAATATCAAGAAAATATCAAGAATACACATGAAGGTGCAGTTATATACAAATAAATTCTTATAAGGGTTTAACAAGTTCACATGTTCACTTTTATTTCTACCAAGTCTCTAGTATATCACAAATGATCATATTAGCAAGTTAATATAAAGAGATTCATAAATTAGGCATGATGTGGGTCCTAACTACCCAAGCAATTAATATAATAGTAGCTACGCACAGACTCTCGTCACCTAGTACATACGTAGCCCCCGCATTTAGTAGCAAATTCTCAATTATTATACCTATGGGGAAAATTCCCTCTTACAAGGTTAGAAAGGAGACTCACCTCGCTCTAAAGCGCACTTCCAAATATCAAGAATAAGCCCAAGCCCTCAACTCGGAGCTGAACGATTCCAAACTAGTTAAATGAGGTAAGAACTAGTCAATATAGGGTTACAAGATCGAATTCTAGCTAGTTAAGCGACTTCCCAACCTTTTACACAAGTTTCCTAAATTCTTACCCCAGGCCCACGTGCCCGGATTCCGAGATTTTTCGAAGGAAGTTGTTCTCTACAGCCTAAGGATCAATAATATATGGTTTCTAGTTCATTTCATTACAAATTTCGTTGTTAAATCTTAGTTTTATTAAAACCCTAGGTCTATCTCTAACCCTTTGATTTTACCTAGTTTTTTAGTGTTTAATCTACCTAATATACAAGTATTTAAACTAAAGATGGGTGGAAATAACTTACCTTACAATGCTAAGTGGAGACCTTCTCTCAAGAGCTCCCAAATCGCCCAAAGGATGAGTGTAAAATGATAAAAATGGTCTTTGAACACAAATTAAATGAACCTCACTGCCCAGCGATTTCTACATCTGAGGTTAGGGGGACCGCATCTGCGGTCCCGCATCAGCGAAAAGGGGAAGAAAGGTTGGGACCGCATCTGTGGTCTCAGGGCTGCATCTGTGGAGCCGCTTCTGTGGCTTGGGAGCCACATCTGCTATTTTTCCTGGCCTGGCCACTGGGCCGCTTCTGCGAAGGAGGGACCACACCTACGGTACCGCATCTGCGGTCCAAGAACCGCAAATGCGGTTATGCAAGAAGCAACAATCTTCAGCCCTCTTCCAAATTTTCCACTTCACTCGAGCCTCATCCGTTTGTTGCTCGGGTCTCCCGAGCCCCGTCTGAACATACCGACAAGTCTAAAATCACTAGGCGGACCTACTCTAACCCTCGGAACACCTGAAACAACACTAAATCTAAGAATCACCCCCTAAAGCCAAATGAATCAAACTTATGAACCTTCAAGTTCTTAATTCTCCTCCAACGGGTCAAAATGCCCTTAAACTACTCGGATTGACACCAATTTTTACGGGCAAGTCTTATATGATATTCCGGACCTGTACCAGGCTTCGAAACCAAAATACGAGCCCGGTACCTAGGAATTCAATGATTACTTAGTTTGTTTAATTCTTTGAAACTTCAAATAAACAATTTCTAACAAAAAATCTTTACTCGGGCTAGGGACCTCGGAATTCGATTCCGGACTTACGTCCGGGTCCCATATTTTCCCACGGACCCTCCAGGACCGTCAAATCATGAATCTAGGTCCGTTTTTCCAAAAAGTTGACCGAACTCGAACTTGGTCTTTTAAGAGAATCCTAAAGAATCAAACGGACATAACTCACTCCAAACTCTTCCAAATCCCGAACCAACCGTCCCCGCAAGTCATAAATTAGTTAAATAAAGCGTGGGAAGTTTTATTTAGGAGAACGGTGTTCTAAAAGGCAAAACGACCAATCGGGTCGTTACACTGTTTCCTCATATAAATCTATTCCCCATGGATAACTATTGTAATCACCCTTGTCAACCAAGTCCAAGTACTTCCTATCAACATGTTTGGTGTTCTTAATAGAAAAGAGGAATGAATTTACAACAAATAGCACTACTATCTTAATAACATTTTCATCAGACTCAAATGTTTTTGTAAGAAAACAATCCACAAGGTGTTCTTTAGAAACAGAAGGGTAATCCATAAAGTACTTTGCAATTGAACTATTATTCTTTTGCGTAGCTTCACTAAAAAGTTATACATCACCGGTACATTTTAATCCACTTACACAAGCAAACTCTACCAAGCCAAAACGTAGCTTTCCCATTGACAAGAAACACCATTTCATTCGCTTTCCCTTTTTCTACCTCCTTGGTTAACAAGTAATATATTAACTGTGATTGCAGTTTTATACTAGGCAAATTCAACAAATAGCCAAAACAAGTTGACTTAAAAAGTTCAAGTTGCGTTGTTGACAATTTTGTTTTCAAATTGCTAACAATCTCAGAATTGAATTTATTGCCAAGTATTGGTCTATCACTTGCACTAAGCTGCAATACAATACAGATACATATATAAGTATATTGCATGGTATACATTATATAGAGTATGTATCAATCAAATAATGTGTAATATAATTTACCTTCAAAAATGATTTGGAATGTCTTCTCTTATGAATACTTGATTCAAAATCCTTCCTCTTTTTTGTAGGCTTTATATTATTTTGAGAAACATCAACTTCTGGTTCCTTGACACTTTAGAACCACTAATTTCGCATTCCTTAGCACTTTGAGAACGTGTTATTCTAATACTAGCTGACCTAGAGGTATTCGAAGCTTATCTAGAGGTATTTCATGTGTTAGCCCTTTGTAAACGAGTCTGTCCTAAACTAACAACTTTTGTTCCACTTGCTGATGATGATACACCAACTGCATTCGCATTTGGAGCATCTTTCATATAAGATTTTGCCATTGTAAGAGAATGATTTTCGTTATCCATAACAAAATCAGAAAAATCTGATGACACTGAGATTGGATGAATAGGTTTTTTACGCTTGACAGAGTGCTTTCTACCCATAAAACGTTAATTGTTCGAAATTAAGCTTGCCATTTCAAAAATTAAACCTCGAGAACAAACGATTAAACCATAACGACTGTGTATATTGAAATTCGATATAATATATGGCGCGTTGTATGGAAATTCGAGGTACGCTTTAGTGATTGGCGCGTCGTAATTCGAGGTACGCTTTAGTGAATGGCGCGTCATTTGGAAAAGAAAAATAGACTGTAGTATACCTGATTAGTATAAAGCTGTAAAATATGAAATCAAAATTACTATCCATAAAATATAGAATCCTATGAAATGACAAAAAATGTAATTATTACTCTGACACAACTCCCAACGTATAATATAATTTGTAGTTAAAAATGCATAAAAGACTGCATCGAATGGTTATTTAAAGTACTGAAACATTATGTCCAGTATATTAAACTGGTTAAATATCATGCAAAAGCATAATGTCCGGTATTATATACTGGATGTGCACAATCCAGATTCTTGTCGTATTTTACAACCTACTTTTCTTGGAATGTGCAAAAGTTACATTTCTCTGAACCTAATAAAACATCTAACAGACCTGAAAAGTTACCTTTACATTTATACATATTAAATTTAGTAGGTGCACACTTTCACTATATTAAACAATCAGTTCACTAGAAAAAGTCTATCATATTTCATTAAAATTTATATTCATCAGTAGCATTTTAGCTTTTTCAAAAAAACCATGTCTGATGCTAGCGGAAGTAGGAAGCTTACAATGGATGAACTTATGCAGAAGTGGGAGAGTTTAAAGTCTGATTAGGATAGTAAAGTAACAATGGATAATATTATGCAAAAGTGGGAGCAAATAAAGGTTGATTGGGAAAGAATAAGACCTCAGTTGTTTGCTGATGAATCATTCCAGAACAGGCTGAACGTTGAATGCAGTTCTGAAGGTTATTCAACCTCGTTCGACAAGGTTGTCCAGAACTTTGATTCTTTTAAGTACCCCAACAGGGACGACTGTGCGAAGCTCGAATATAGCTTAAAGAATCTTCCTCATCTTATTGACAGAATAATAATTGAACAAAATCAGTTGCGTCATGATTTCAACAGGTTGAAGAATGATCTCGTGAGACTTTGTGGTATTTTGCCCGGGTATCCTATAATTATCTCTGATTCGGATGATGATGAGATATATCAAGAAATTGAGGAGTATTATTCTGATGATTCTTAGTTTTGCTTAATCCTTTTTTTTATGTTTTTGTTCTGTGTTTTTGTCATTGGGTGCTCTTTATTTTCTATTATGTTTATGTGTGATTGTTCTTTGTAATATTTCTTTTATGTATCTGATATTATGGAATATGATCGACATAGTATCAAAATCTTTTCAAGAAAATTATACGAAAATTCTACATTATTCACGTCCAGAATTAAATACGGGACATAGTGGTTTAACAATTTATAACTCCAGTGTAATATATAGGGAATAAAATAATATCCCTTCATAAGGAGTGTTTCCAGCATATTTTATAGGGAATAACAAAAATTGGACGAATTTAGGGTAAAAAAATTTGGATTATTCACGTCCAGTATTAAATACAGGACATTATGTTTTTAACTATATATAACTCCAGTGTAATATACAGGGAACAAAATATTAAATTATTTAATTCCAGTAAATTGTTCTAATTACTAAGTTTCCACTATTTTTCACTTATCCATTATATTATACTGGCTTATATCCCTTCATGAGTAGCATTTCCAGCATAATTTATAGGGAGTAACCAAAATTTGACGAATTTAGAAAAAAAATCTTCATTATTCACGTCCAGTATTAAATACGGGACACAGTGGTTTAACAATATATAACTCTAGTGTAATATACAGGAAATAAAATATTAAATTATTTAGTTTCAGTAAATTGTTCAAGATACATTGTTTCCACTATTTTTCACTTCTCCATCATAATATATTAGCTTATATCTTTTCATAAGTAGCGTTTCCAGCATATTTAATAGGGAGTAACCAAAATTGGATGAATTTAGGATAAAAAAATTTGGATTATTCATGTCCAGTATTAAATAACATTATGGTTTAACAATATATACCTCCAGTATAATATACAGGAAACAAAATATTAAATTATTTAATTCCAGTAAATCGTTCTAGATAGCAAGTTTCCACTATTTTCAACTTCTCCATTATAATATACTGGCTTATATGCCTTCATAAGTAGCATTTCTAGAATAATTTATAGGGGAGTAACCAAAATTGGACGAATTTAGGGTTAAACAATATAACAACCCAAATATTCGTTCTAAGAATTAGCATTTCCGTTCGGCAGCTTAAGACCTCGAGAAGCTTTGTAATATGCATTATGACCCGTATGTATGATCGAGTTTGGTTTTTAAGATTCAGATTTAAATTTAAAGAAAAATAAAATCTTATTTTTGAAGCTCAAATGGAAAGAGTTGACCGGAGAGTTGACTTTTGAGCAAACAACCCCAAATTAGAATTTTAATGATGTGAATAGATTTTTATGGTGATTTCTTACTTAGACGTGTGTCCAAATATGGATTTGGATTTCCATAGGACAATTTGGCGCATTTTGACGAAATAAGAAAGTTCACGTGTTCTAATTATATTATCTTATATGTGGAATAGGTATATTACCAGGATGGATACCAATTGGATATGATAGCAAGCGTACGAGGTGTACTATAAGATATATGGGGTCTAAGGAAAGTCCTAAGTCTAAGCCAAGTTGGAAAAATTCATAACAGACAAAAGTTACAAATAAGTACGCACAAGATCTCACTTTGGATGAGCATATCTACATATATATAAGGTTTTGTGTGATGCACAATATATCAAATTAAATCTCTATGAGTCTAGTTTCCAACGCATTTAACCGTTCGTCATTTGGAGGTGTATACAAAATGTTATGACCGTTTTACTAGACATATATCATATGCGCAACCAGGTGCGCGACCAGGTGTGCGGCCGCGCATATTCAAAAGTTGTTGCCTCCTTAGCACGGCATTAGCGCAGACTTAGCGCGGGTGCGCTAGTAGCAGACCCCTAAATAAACCTAAGGACGGTAAAGGAGAGGATTTAAGTCATTTTTCAAGACTAGGGCATCCTCTCCATCACCCATCCGGTCAAGGCTTCAATTACACACCTAAAGTGAATTTTTAAGTGTGTTTTCAAGGTGATTTCACTTCTCAATCACTAGTTACAATATGGTTTTGATTGGATTTCATAGGATTTCTTTAAAATCTCAAGAACACCCCAAAGTTGTCTTTCAAGATTTGGTCTACAAGAGATAATCTTTCACCCTTAGACTTACATATATGGAGTTATTATGGAATTATGAGTATGAATCAATTATTGGAACTTATGGTATGGTGATTAGAAGCCATAAATTCCCAATTTAAATACATGATCATGGTAGAGATTTAAAGGTGATTATTTGATGGAATTGTTTTGGTTGGGTGTGAATGGTTGATCACACATGTGATGATAGGAGTATAAATTGTTAAAGAATAACAGTGAGATGAATTGATGGTAAATTTTAGTAGTTGGATGAACTAATTCTATGGATTAAGAGATGTAGTCAAATGCGCAGACATAGTATTTGATGAAATGCCTAAATGAAGTAAACTCACGGATCTTACTAATTGTGGTTCACTTTTGTATGATTCTAAATAGATTGAAGTTGCTAGAATTTCTGGAAACCGTGTAGTAAGGTAAGAAAAGCTCAAGAAAGATTGGAACTATCCGGAGGTCGTTTCGTGCAAGAATGCTATATTGGAATATCGGACTAACTTTGTTAAGGTAAGTGTTTGGTCTAACCTTAGCTTGAGGGATTAGGAGTTGTGTCCTATTTGCTATGTATTATTTGTTGAGTACGATGTATAGGCATGGTGAATAGTATCTATACGTTGATGTCAAGCATGTCCGTGAATCTTGTGTTATAAATTGTTATGACTCCTTTGTGGTTTATTGTACCTCACATATTATTATCGTCATTGTTCCCTTGCCGGGATGTTTGTTTGATATTATTATTCCCTTGCCGGGATATTTTTGAGATATCATTGTTCCCATGTCGGGATGTTTGTTTGATATTATTGTTCCCTTACCGGCATACTGTTGAGATGTCATTGTTCCCTTGTCGGGATGTTTGTTTGATATTATTGTTCCCTTGCCGGGATATTGTTGAGATATCATTGTTCCCTTGCAGGGATGTTTGTTTTGAAATTAATGTTCCCTTGCCGGGATATTGTTGAGATATCATTGTTCCCTTGCTGGGATGTTTGTTTTGATATTAATGTTCCCTTGCCGGGATATTTGTTTATTGTTCTTGTTCCCTTGTCGGGATTCTGTGTGATTATTGTTGGCTTGTAAATGGGAGCGGATGGTACACCTACCACAAGATACAATAAAATGGGAATGGGTGGTACGCCTACCACAAGATATAATAAAATGGGAGTGGGTGGTAAGCCTACCACAAGATATAATGAAATGGGAGCGGGTGGTACGCCTACCACAAGATATAGTGAAATGGGAGCGGGTGGTACGCCTACCACAAGATAAATGAAATGGGAGCGGGTGGTACGCCTACCACAAGATAGATGAAATGGGAGCGGGTGGTATGCCTACCATAAGATATATGAGAAATGAGATCGGATTACACGCCTGCAACAAGATGTGATCTAAAAGTGAAATATGCCTTTTTTTCCTATTCTTGTTAGTGGTTGGATTTTGAATTCCTTTACTATTGTGATCCTTCGTGTTAGAACCTACAGTGTTTGCAATATCTCACCGCATTTATACATATATATATACATTCCAATACTTCAAACTTTAATAATTGTACATCCTTAATTCAATTAGTTTCTCAATTATATCCACTTAAACCGTTTGAGGTTGTACTTTACTTAAAAAGAATTTCTACTATGTTTTGATTTTTTGATTTCTCGTATTAAAGGTAATAATTCATTCGATATTGTAATTTAATTGAAAAGGTTATTTTCTTTATCCAATGGTTTCTAAAAATAACTTCATCTTTTCTTGTCAATTTCCTATTTGGGTTGGGAATTGTACTCTACTTTATGTTAAATGAATGAGGCTCCTTGAACATTCTTAATTGTATTGGGTTATGGAACCTTGAACTGAGTAATATGAGGATATTATTGTGTAATATGAGACAGAAATATATGGGCACGAGGTGCCATGAAAATATGAAAGTGGGCTGAGACCTAAATTAATTATGATTATGAAATGAGGCGTCACAAGGTGACCTTTACTCGAAAGAATTATATTCGAAAGATGCTACTTGTAAGATACTTATTTGAAGGAAATATATTTATTGAAAAGCATATTATCTTAGAGATTATTACTTGACGGATTTATAGGCGAAAGATTTATATTTGAACTACTCGATTAATGGATTGCACTTATATTTATTATTTGTTGAGAAATATTTATGGTGTTCTTGTTGCCTGCTATATATATCATTGGTTGATCATTGTTGCCATCATTGTTATCTGCTTCTTATTATTTTGTATGCTATCTTGTACAGGTTCATTTGGCAGTCTGGTCCTAGCCTCGTCACTACTTCGCCGAGATTAGGCTAAGCACTTACCAGCATATGGGGTCGGTTGTGCTGATACTACACTTCTGTATATTTTTGTGTACATATCCAGGTATTTGATCGATAGTAGTTGTTCGTTGAGGTAGAGACTCAAGGTAAACCTGATGCAACATTCGCAGTCCTTGGAGTCACCTTCAATTGTACTTATTTCCATATGTTCCCTCTTTTCGGAACAATGATGTATTTTTTGTATAACTACTCCTAGAAAGGCTTATGACTGGTACTACCGGTTTTGAGAATTTTAAATTGTTTAGAGAAATTTCATTTGATGTTAATAAATATCAATGTTACTTCAGTAAATGTTAGGGTTACCTAGTTTAGAGACTAGGTACCATCATGACTCCTTCGGAGGGATTTTTGGGTCGTGACAAGTTGGTATCAGAGCACTAGGTTTATAGGTTCTACAAGTCATAAGTGAGTTTAGTAGAGTCTTACGGATCGGTACAGACGTCTGTACTTATCTTCGAGAGGCTACAGAACTAGTAGGAAAAATTTCCACTTCATTCATTCCTTAACGTGTGGAATTTATTCAGCTTGAAACATATATCTTATGTTCTTTTGCATCCACTCATGTATGGAATTGTGCACTACGCCAATGGTTTTTGATATCGTAGAAGGGTTATAAGAGAGCCAAGGTTTCTCAACCATTGTTACCACGTGTCGATCAGAATTGAGGGTATGGAAGTGCAAAGAGATATTTTAGTTGTGCGCATGGGGGTGCATCAGATCTTGACATCTGGTTGATGAGTACAATCTTAAAAAGGTTTAATTGGTTTCGTAATCATCACATGTGTATGTAGATCTAAAAATAATTGGTCGTATTAGAGGTTATGTGCTTCGTATGGGATTTCTATTTAGCGAATAGTAGTTACTGGCAAGCCGAGACACTGGAGGAAGTGAGTTTAACTGTCATGAGAATGACAAATGCCAAGTAAATGGCTTTAGGTGCCTTATGACTGGTGTCATACGAGAGATGAGGGTTAGTATAGTGGATCGTCGGAAATGTGTCCTATGATTTCGCACCAATTGAGGAGAGTCCACTATCAACGATCAAATTACGGGGTCTTGTGTTATACCAATTTTGACCTGAGATGTATTTATGTGGTATTGAAAGGTTTTCCAAAACTTGTATATGATCAAGAGCTGAGACTTGAATGGGATGATGATGAGACTTGAGATATTCCCGCGTTCTTAATAATTCTACATTTCAATATCAGTGGGGTCATAGAAACATATTCAGTATACTCGTAGTGCTTAAGTCAATCACAACACTCGCGTGGGGCAGTCATCTTTTAGTGTACCAGTGGCATGGGATTCCTTCAATGGTTATCCTAGTTATCCGGCACAGACTCAGTAAGAGAAGTTGGACCGCAGATTGGTTGTTATGAATATGGTGATACTAGGAACATCATGAGAAATTGTCCCAGACTTTGGGGAAATCTGTTCCATCAGAGCACCCGTACCACGTACTCCATTATAGTTACTACTCTACTTACACTACCAACTAGGGGTGGAGGAAAAAAGGGTAGATGGCGCCTAAGAGGTGGAGGCCCGACCCATTGATATATTTGCTATGGTATAGATGAGGTCGCTACACCAGATGGTGTCGTTACAAGTATGATCTCGAGTTATTATAACGTAACAATTTCCGTAACTTGATTCAGTTCTGAGTATCGAGGCAAGACGTCCTAATATGCTCTAATCACGAGTGAGCTTCGTAATCTTAAATTAACTTATGTGAATACTCCTGTTGGGAGATTATATAGAGATAGCTATGTTTATCATTATGTATTAGTCACTAAAAATAGTTGTGATGTGATTTCAGGAAAATTGATTTAAATCGCGAATTTTATTCCCTATCGGTGTGAGGGTTCATTATATGTTGTGATTTTGTTTGACTGAATTTATTTAGAATAAAAAGAAAGAAAATGGAAAATTTCAGTTGGCACAATGTAAATATTACTTGTGGTATCGAGTTGAGGACGAGATCCTCATATTTTTATATGATGTGAGATATTTAAACCAGCTACAAGATGCGGTGGATATTATATAAGGACGAGGTCCTTGTGGTGAAAAATTTATGTGTTTAAAATTCTCCCTTGTGAAATTAAAAAATTTGTACTATAGTACTTATAGGGAGTCATGCCTATGAGGCTTATTTGAAAATTCTCATATGAATATTTCTGGGAACAGTTTGCCAAATTTGTATTTTAACTATTGAGTTTATCCTACAAGGTTAGTGCCCAGGTCGCGTTAATTGTGAATCGTTAAAAAGGGTAAGTAATTATGAGGTCTTCATGCTACGTTGTTAGTAAAGTGAAATCTTGAAACAAGAATTTGTTAACATGAAGTTAATTAGCGATTTTGTAATCAATGATGAACAAAGATTAAGACCAGAGACGTGGTTATGGGCATATATATGATCTGTTTCATGTCTAGATTTCACTATGATAAAGCAATGCTTGTAATGCAAAGATTAGTATTTTTGATATATACATTGTGGTTTTTTGTTGAGCTGTGGATGTGATTTTTATGAGTTGTTTGGGTGTTACTCTGACAGGTGGATAGTCCCAATTACAGGGGAGACTCTGCCGAAATTTCTGAAAGATTTGGGAGTTAGAAAAAAATTTGAGACACTGAGGAATGCGAAGAAAGAGATGAGTTACGTTGTGTATTTGAGGACGAATAACCCTAAGTGGGGGAAAATGTAAGTGCTATTAAAAGTTGATGTGTGTTGACAAGAGAATAATATGGGGTGTTGATGTGAAAATTTGGACCATTTTGAAAATGTTTAGAGAGTAAGAAATTTGGTCTTAAAGTTTACAAATATGGATAAATGCAATAATCTCAACTGAGATGGTGTTGTCGGGTTATGTCGAATGCAGTAACATGAGATCAACCGAGAGTATAGGTGTAAAAGTAAGAACATCAATTTGGTAACCTCAGAATAATCTTAGCACGTTCGAGGACGAACGTTTGTTTAAGAGGTGGAGAATGCAATGACCCGAATTTTCGTTCTAAGAATTAGCATTTCGGTTCGGCAGCTTAAGACCTTGAGAAGCTTTGTGATATGCATTATGACCCGTATGTATGATCGAGTTTGGTTTTCGTAAGATTCGGATTTAAATTTACAGAAAAATAAAATCTTATTTTTGAAGCTCAAATGGAAAGAGTTGACCGGAGAGTTGACTTTTGAGCAAACGACCCCAAATTAGAATTTTAATGATGTGAATAGATTCGTATGGTGATTTCGGACTTAGACGTGTGTCCGAATATAGATTTGGAAGTCCATTGGATAATTTGGCGCATTTTGGCGAAATAAGAATGTTCACGTGTTCTAATTATATTATCTTATATGTGAATAGGTCTATTACCATGATGGATACCAATTGGATATAATAGAAAGCGTACGGGGTGTACTATAAGATATATGAGGTCTAAGGAAAGTCCTAAGTCTAAGCCAAGTTGGAAAAATTCATAAGAGACAAAAGTTGCAAATAAGTACGCACAAGAACTCACTTTGGACGAGCATATCTACACATATATATAGGGTGGTGTGATGCACAACATATCAAATTAAATGTCTATGATTCTAGTTTCCAACACATTTAACCGTTCATCATTTGGAGGTGTATACAGAAAGTTATGACCATTCTACTAGACCTATATCATATGCGCGACCAAGCGTGCGACCAGGTGCATGACCGCGCATATTCAGAAGTTTCTGCCTCCTTAGCGCGGCCTTAGCGCAGCCTTAGCACGGGCGTGCTAGTAGAAGACCCTAAATACACCTAAGGATAGGAAAGGAGAGGATTTAAGTCATTTTTCAAGATTAGGGCATCCTCTCCATCACCCATCCGGTCAAGGCTTCAATTACACACCTAAGGTGAGTTTTTAAGTGTGTTTTCATGGTGATTTCACTTCTCAATCACTAGTTACAACATGGTTTTGATATGATTTCATAGGATTTCTTCAAAATCTCAAGAACACCCCAAAGTTGTTTTTCAAGATTTTGTCTATAAGAGGTAATCTTTCACCCTTAGACTTACATATATGGAGTTATTATGGAATTATGAGTATGAATCAATTATTGGAACTTATGGTATGGTGATAGGAAGCCATAAATTCCCAATTTAAATACATGATCATGGTAGAGATTTAAAGGTGATTATTTGATGAAATTTTTTGGTTGGGTGTGAATGGTTGATCACACATGTGATGATAGGAGTATAATTTGTTAAAGAATAATGGTAAGATGAATGGTTGGTAAATTGTAGTAGTTGGATGAACTAATTCTATGGATTAAGAGATGTAGTCAAATGCGCACACATAGCGTTTGATGAAATGCCTAAATGAAGTAAACTCACGGATCTTACTAATTGTGGTTCACTTTTGTATGATTCTAAATAGATTGAAGTTGCTAGAATTTCCGGAAACCTTGTAGTAAGGTAAGAAAAGCTCAATAAAGATTGGAACTATCCGGAGGTCGTTTCGTGCAAGAATGCTATTTTGGAATATCGAACTAACTCCGTTAAGGTAAGTGTTTGGTCTAACCTTAGCTTGAGAGATTAGGAGTTGTGTCCTATTTGCTATGTATTATTTGTTGAGTACGATGTATAGGCATGGTGAATAGTATCTATACGTTGATGTCAAGCATGTCCGTGAATCTTGTGTTATAAATTGTTATGACTCCTTTGTGGTTTATTGTACCTCACATATTATTATCGTCATTGTTCCCATGCCGGGATGTTTGTTTGATATTATTATTCCCTTGCCGAGATATTTTTGAGATATCATTGTTCCCATGTCGGGATGTTTGTTTAATATTATTGTTCCCTTGCCGGGATATTGTTGAGATATCATTGTTCCCTTGCAGGGATGTTTGTTTTGATATTAATGTTCCCTTGCCGGGATGTTTGTTTGATACTATTGTTCCATTATCGGGATATTGTTGAGATATCATAGTTCCCTTGCCGGGATATTTGTTTGATATTATTGTACCCTTGCCGGGATATTGTTGAGATATCATTGTTCCCTTGCAGGGATGTTTGTTTTGATATTAATGATCCCTTGCCGTGATGTTTGTTTGATATTATTGTTTCCTTGTCGGGATATTGTTAAAATATCATTGTTCCCTTGTCGGAATGCTTGTTTGATATTATTGTTCCCTTACCGGGATATTGTTGAGATATCATTGTTCTCTTGTCGGGATGTTTGTTTAATATTATTGTTCCCTTGCCGGGATATTGTTGAGATATCATTGTTCCCTTGCAGGGATGTTTGTTTTGATATTAATGTTCCCTTGCCGGGATGTTTGTTTGATACTATTGTTCCATTATCGGGATATTGTTGAGATATCATAGTTCCCTTGCCGGGATATTTGTTTGATATTATTGTACCCTTGCCGGGATATTGTTGAGATATCATTGTTCCCTTGCAGGGATGTTTGTTTTGATATTAATGATCCCTTGCCGTGATGTTTGTTTGATATTATTGTTTCCTTGTCGGGATATTGTTAAAATATCATTGTTCCCTTGTCGGGATGCTTGTTTGATATTATTGTTCCCTTACCGGGATATTGTTGAGATATCATTGTTCCCTTGTCGGGATGTTTGTTTAATATTATTGTTCCCTTGCCGGGATATTGTTGAGATATCTTTGTTCCCTTGCAGGGATGTTTGTTTTGAAATTAGTGTTCCCTTGCCGGGATATTTGTTTGCTATTATTGTTCCCTTGCCGGGATATTGTTGAGATATCATTATTCCCTTACCGGGATGTTTGTTTGATATTATTGTTCCCTTGCCGGGATATTGTTGAGATATCATTGTTCCCTTGCCGGGATATTGTTGAGATATCATTGTTCACTTGCCGGGATATGGTTGAGATATCATTATTCCCTTGTCGGGATGTTTGTTTGATATTATTGTTCCCATGTCGGGATATTGTTGAGATATCATTGTTCTCTTGCCGAGATGTTTGTTTGATATTACTGTTCCCATGCCGGGATATTGTTGAGATATCATTGTTTCCTTTTAGGGATGTTTGTTTTGATATTAATGTTCCCTTGCCGGGATGTTTGTTTGATATTATTGTTCCCATGATTGTTGAGATATCATTGTTCCCTTGCCGGGATGTTTGTTTGATATTATTGTTCCATAGCCGAGATATTGTTGAGATATTATTGTTCTGTTGTAGGGATGTTTGTTTTGATATTAATGTTCCCTTGCCGGGATGTTTGTTTGATATTATTATTCCCTTGTCGGGATATTGTTGAGATATCATTGTTCCCTTGCCGGGATGTTTGTTTGATATTATTGTTCCCTTGCCGGGATATTATTGAGATATCATTATTCCCTTGCCAGGATGTTTGTTTGATATTATTGTTCCCTTGCCGGGATATTGTTGAGATATCATTGTTCCCTTGCCGGGATGTTTGTTTGATATTATTGTTCCCATGCCAGGATATTGTTGAGATATCATTGTTCCCTTACCGGGATGTTTGTTTTGATATTAATGTTCCCTTGTCAGGATATTTGTTTATTGTTCTCGTTCCCTTGCCAGGATGTTTATTTTGATATTAATGTTCCCTTGCCGTGATATTTGTTTATTGTTCTTGTTCCCTTGACGGGATTCTTTTTGATTATTGTTGGCTTGTAAATGGGAGCCGGTGGTACGCCTACCACAAGATACAATAAAATGGGAGCGGGTGGTACGCCTACCACAAGAGATAATGAAATGAGAGCGGGTGGTACACCTACCACAAGATAAATGAAATGGGAGCGGGTGGTACACCTACCACAAGATAGATAAAATGGGAACGTGTGGTACGCTTACCACAAGATATATGAGAAATGAGATCGGATTGCACGTCTGCAACAAGATGTGATCTAAAAGTGAAACTGCCTTTTTTTGTTATTCTTGTTAGTGGTTGGATTTTGAATTCCTTTATTGTTGTGATCCTTCGTGTTAGAACCTACAGTGTTTGCAATATCTCACCGCATCTATACATATATATACATTCCAATACTTCAAACTTCCATAATTGTACTTCCTTAATTCAATTATTTTCTCAATTATATCCACTTAAACCATTTGAGGTTGTACTATACTTAAAAGGAATTTCTACTATGCTTTGATTTATTCATTTCTCGTATTAAAGGTAATAATTCATTCGATATTGTACTTTAATTGAAAAGGTTATTTTCTTTATCCAATGGTTTCTAAAAATAACTTCATCTTTTCTTTTCAATTTCCTATTTGTGTTGGGAGTTGTACTCTACTTTATGTTAAATGAATGAGGCTATTTGAACATTCTTAATTGTATTGGGTTATGGAACCTTGAACAAAGTAATATGAGGATATTATTGTGCAATATGAGATAGAAATATGTGGGCACGAGGTGCCGTGAAAATATGAAAGTGGGCTGAGACCTAAATTAATTATGATTATGAAATGAGGCGTCACAAGGTGATCTTTACTCGAAAGAATTATATGCGAAAGATGCTACTTGTAAGATACTTGTTTGAAGGAAATATATTTATTGAAAAGCATATTATCTTAGAGATTATTACTTGAAGGATTTATAGGCGAAAGATTTATATTTGAATGACTCGATTAATGGATTGCACTTATATTTATTATTTGTTGAGAAACATTTATGGTGTTCTTGTTGCCTGCTATTTATATCATTGGTTGATCATTATTGCCATCATTGTTATCTTCTTCCTATTATTTTGTACGCTATACTGTACAGATTTATTTGGTAGTCTGGTCCTAGCCTCGTCACTACTTCGTCGAGGTTAGGCTAGGCACTTACCAGTACATGGGATCGGTTGTGCTGATACTACACTTCTGTACATTTTTGTGTACAGATCCAGGTATTTGATCGATAGTAGCTGTTCGTTGAGGTAGAGACTCAAGGTAAACCTGCTGCAGCGTTCGCAGTCCTTGGAGTCACCTTCAATTGTACTTATTTCTATATGTTCCCTCGTTTCGGAACAGTGATGTATTTATTTTGTATAACTACTCCTAGAAAAGCTTATGACTTGTACTACCGGTTTTGGGAATTGTAAATTGTTTAGAGAAATTTCATTTGAAGTTAATAAATATTAATGTTACTTCAGTAAATGTTAGGCTTACCTAGTTTAGAGACTAGGTGCCATCACGACTCCTTCGGAAGGATTTTTGGGTCGTGACAAAAATCTGGATTATTATAGGGGGAAAATCGGGATTTACAGGAAGCAACCAAAAATATATTAAATATGACATATCTCCAGCATAATTTACAGGAAGCAACCAAAATAAGAACTATAAAAAATATAAGCTCGAATTCCATAAACATTACTGGATGATATGCTTTCACATATTAGATTCTCCAGCATAATATACAGGAAGCAAAACATTTTAAATTCAAACTATAAAATCTGCATATATATCAACAAAGTATTCATTTTTAATATATAATGCAAAAACTATGTTTATCAAGGTGTTTACACTTGAGGACTGCCATATGCTAAAGGATATTTACAAAAGTTATTTCCATTATCTTCATAATCATCACCAACCATCTCTGAGGAGTTTCATACCCTGATTTGTGTTTCCATTCTGCCTGTCCCCATAGACTAATGTGTTGACCCAAAATGTCATATTTAAATTAAATAATTATCTCGGTGTTTTAAGACTTTGAAAAGCACTATCATAATTCCTCAACTTGCGTGCACAGTCCGTATAATTTTCCGGAAGGTTTTTGTATGAAAATGGATTAAATTATGAATTAGAGCTTTAAAACTCAACTGAGTTGACTTCGGTCAACATTTTGAGCAACGAACACGGATCCAAGTTTTGACCATTACGGTAGTTCCGTATCGTGATTTGGGACTTGGTCATATGCCCGAAATCGAATTCGGAGGTCCCTAGATCAAATTATCGCCATTTAACGGAATCTAAAATGTAAGGCTTTAGACTTCTTAAGTTTGAACGGAGATTTGACTTTTGAGAAAACGACCCCGGAATAGAATTTTGACGATTCCAATAGTTTCGTATGGTGATTTTGGACTTAGGAGCATGTTCGGATTTGGATTTGGAAGTCCATAGGACAATTTAGCGCATTTTGGCGAAAGTTGGAAATAGAAGATTTTTGGAAAAGTTTGACCGAGAGTTGACTTTTTGATATCGGGGTCGGAATCCAATTCTGAAAATTTGAACAGCTCCATTATGTCATTTATGACTTGTGTGTAAAATTTGAAGTCATTCCGGATTGATTTGATATGTTTCTACGCAAAAATATAGAAGTTGAAAGACTTGAAAACTCATAATTCAATTTGATGCGCGATTTGTAATTTTGGTGTTGTTTGACGTGGTTTGAAGCCTTGATTAAGTTCGTATTGTATTTTGGGACATGTTGGTATAATTGGTTAAGGTCCCGAGGGCCTGGGTGGATTTCGGAAGGTTAACGGAATGAAAATCGGACAAAAAGGGTTGCTGGAATTTCTGCTGCAGAAGATGTCTTGGACAGCAACTATGCAATCGTAGAGCCTATTTCGGAAGCTTATATCTCAAAATACATAAGGAACCTATCAATTTAGAAAAATCAAAACATAGTAGGAATCAAAACATATGTTATTATCACCATTGTTCCCTTGTCGGGATGTTTGTTTGATATTATTATTCCCTTGTCGGGATGTTGTTGAAATATTATTGTTCCCTTGCCGGGAAGTTATTATATTGCTCTTGTCCCATTGCCGGGATTCCTTGTGATTATTGTTGGCTTGTAACTGGGAGTGGGTGGTACGCCTACCACAAGATATAATGAAATGGGAGCGGGTGGTACGCCTACCACAAAATATAATAAAATGGGTGCGGGTGGTACGCCTACCACAAGATATAATGAAATGGGAGCGGGTGGTATGCCTACCACGAGATAAATAAAATGGGAGCGGGTGGCATGCCTTCCACGGGATATATGAAATGGGAGCGGGTGGCACGCCTGCCACGAGATACAGGAAATGGGATCGGGTTGCACGCCTGCAACAAGATGTGAAAAGAAAGTGAAATATGCCTTTGTTTTCCTTATTCTTGTTAGTGGCTGGATTTTGATTCCTTTGTAATTCTCTTGATATTCTGTTTTCACCTTTTTTATATATGTTCAATACTCCAAATTTCAACAATTGTTACATTTTTAACTCAATTGATTTCTCAACTAAATTTTTCATAAACTGTTTGAGGTTGTACTTTACTTAAAAAGGAATTTCTACTATGTTTTGATTTATTGATTTCTCGTATTAAAGGTAATCAAACATAGCAAATCAATCTGGAATGACTTTAAATTTTACACACAAGTCATAAATGACATAATGGAGCTGTTCAAATTTTCAGAATCGGATTCCGACCCCTATATCAAAAAATCAACTCTCGGTCAAACTTTTCCAAAAATCTTCTATTTTCCAACTTTCGCCAAAATGCGTTGAATTGTTCTACAGATTTTTAAATCCAATCCGAACATGCTCCTAAGTCCAAAATCACCATACGAAACTATTGGAATCATCAAAATTCCATTCCGGGGTCGTTTGCTCAAAAGTCAAATCTCCGTTCAAACTTAAGAAGTCTTTAGCCATAGATTTCTAGATTCCGTTAAATGAAGATAATTTGATCTAGGGACCTCTGAATTAGATTTTGGGCATATGACCAAGTCCCAAATCACGATACGGAACTACCGTAATTGTCAAAACTTGGATCCGGGTTCGTTTGCTCAAAATATTGACCGAAGTCAACTCAGTTGAGTTTTAAAGCTATAATTCATAATTTAATCCATTTTTCATACAAAAACCTTCCGAAAAATTATACGGACTGTGCACGCAAGTCGAGGAATTATTGATAGTATTTTTCAAGGTACTAAAACACCGAGATGATTATTTAATTTAAAGATGATATTTTGGGTCATCAAACTAAAACCAAGATACTCCCGATAATATTTGATTGTATTGGGCACAATTGTCATAACATCTTTACCCTGCATCAACATATCAACTTACCTTATAACAAATGCACCACAACTTGTGTTTCCTATCAGTTTTAGTGATTCTTTCCAGCGAATAACAAATGGTTCATACACATGCCCAAATGTAGGATGCAAGTCACCAAATTTACAATACTCCAAAACCACAGGAATGAAATGCTGATAAGCAAGAAGCTGCTTTTTTATAACATCATACTCATATCCCTTGTACACAGAATTATATACATCTATGGTCTTCTCATTCAAGTCTAACACTGCCAGGTAGTAATGAGTGCAACAATCTAAGGGAATTTCACCATTTACAATTGGTGCAGGAAGTCGAATCGGACAGAAAACTTTTTCAACAGATGACCATGGAATCCCACATCTACGATTCTCACCCAATATATACTGACAAAGCCCAAATCCCAATCCCATATTCCAAAATTCAAACTCAGTCCAGCCTTTTGGATGATGATTCCAATCCTTATATGCAAATTCCAAAGTGTCATTAAAGTCCACATTTGTTGTTGTTGAAGCAAATGGATACTCATTGATGTGATATATATGTTTCTTCCTCATATAATACAGTAAAACATCTATGTGTTGAATATAAAACAAAAATAAATGTATGTCAAATATAATTTAAAATAAAATCAAAAGTTCACAACGTAAAAGATATATACATACCGCATCAGATAAAGTATACTTATCATTGACAATTTCTTTAAAGAACATTCTTGATTTAACTTTCTCATTGTAAAGTTGATATGGCTTTGCTTGCAGTACAGATCTCTTTTGTAAATATCAGTTACACCCCTAAAAAAGCAAGGACAAAACAAATATTAAAAATAAAATAAAAAAGAATTTTTAATAACATATATATCAAATAAAAATACAATAAGCTAAATATCAAAACTCACTTTGGTAGACGACCTTTTCTTTTGTTTTCATTTAAATATGCTACAAAATTATCCTCAGAAGATTTGATTGTTTTCCGATAATGCCAGCAACATCTTCGAACATATTTCATACTACAATTCATACCTTTACTTGTTCCCTTATATGGAGATTTCAAATGCCAACTGGCATTACGAATTCTTTTTCCTCTAATAAGCAATTCTTCTTCTACATTCGCACTTTGTGCAATTTGTTGTACTTGTCCTCCTGGCACTTTTTTTCCTTTATAGGAGGCAAAATTTAGTTTTTCATTTTCACCTTCTACCTCCTTATTTTTTATTTCATGTTTCAATGTGGGTTGTTCATAAGAATTATCATCCAGTTGAGAAACAGACTTAGCAATTTTAAGAGGAGAAACATAAACTCCCTCATCCACACTTGAATATAAAAAAATCTTTTTATCAGAATCATTTTTTGCATATCAGCAGCAACAGATTGTTCAGCAGGGGCGCGATCAACAGTAGGTTCATGATCAAACACATTATAACTTGATTGACTTGATTGAGTCAAAATATTAAATTTAGGGCACGGATCCACAAAGTTCCTCTTTCTTTTTCTAGTATACAATTTTCCCTGCTTCAAAAACATAATGAAATGAAATATACTTATCCAGTATAATTTAATGGACAAAAATAGCCTATAGATGTCGGTCTTCCAGTATAATATACTGGATGAAATGAATTAGATGGTGGGAAACTCCAGAAGCAAATACTGGGGGTATAAAGAAGAAAAATAATCAAAGGGCATATTTTTAAAGAAAAAGACAATTAATGATTGAAAAAATTAATAACAAGTAAAAAATATTCTTGTCTAAATAGAACTCATCCAGTATAATATAATGGACAACAAGCTTACACACGGTAGACTTCCTATAAAATATACTGGAATCAAATAAAACTCAACTATAATATAATAATCATCTAGTATAACATACTGGAAAACAATCATTCACAGGACAGATTTCCAGTATAATAAACAGGGAAACAAGCCTTCAGAAAATAGATTTCTCTTATAATATAAATGTGATAACCCAAAGGGTCATCACCTATTTTCTTATCTATTTCGTGTTTTTGAGGCCTTGAAAACCTCATTTATAGTTGCCTCAATTTGCGTGCACAGTCCGGGCACGAAGCCGGAAAGGTTAAATGTGAAATTCTGTGAAAAATGCTAACTTTTGATGTTAAAATGAATAAATTTGACTTCGGCCAATTTTTTGTGTAAATGACCCGGACTCGTGATTTGATGGTCCCGGAGGGTCCGTAGGAAAATATGGGACTCGGGCGTATGCCCGAAATCGATTTCTGACGTCCCCAGTCCGAGAAAAAAAAATTTCAAGGAAATTGTTTTTCTGAAATTGTTAAGGAAAATTGATTAGAACGTGTTGGTATCGGGCCCGTATTTTGGTTACGGTGCCCGTTACAGGTCTTATATGTGATTTAAGATGTTTTTATAAAGTTTGGTTGAAATCGGACATCGTTTGACGTGTTTCGGAGTTAAAGTTCTAAATTTTCAACTAAATGAAGTTTGAAGAAAAACTCTTGATTTTGAGGTTTGATTCATTGTTTTTGATGTTATTTTGGAGATTTGATCGCACGGTTAAGTTTGTAGGATGTTGTTGAGTTAGTGCATGTGTTTGGTTAGGAGCCTCGAGGGCTCGGGAGTGTTTCGGAGTGGTTTTGGACTTATGAAAATTGCAAATTTTGCTTCAGCTGTTGCAGACCCCATCTCTTCTTCGCGTTCGCGACGCATCGTCCGCGTTCGCGAAGCTTTAATTTTTATTTCATCGTGTTTGCATCCCAGCCCTCGCATTCACGTTGGGTTATTTGATGTTGAGGGCTGAGTCTTCTTTTCCTCATCGCGTTCGCATGCATAAACTCGCATTCGCATAGCTTTGCAGGATCCCCTCTTCGCGTTCGCGTGATGGCCCACGCGTTCGCGTAGAACAATTTCTGGGCCACAACATTTTTACTCTCCGTGTTCGTGTTCTTGTTCTCGCGATCACGATGGTCTGGTAAGTGTTACTCATCGCGAACGCGACCAGCCTGTCGCGAACGCGATGAGTAATTTCGCCCAGTTATTTCAAAAACCCCAAAACAGAACCATTACGGTATTTCACCAAGTTTTTACAAAAACCTTTCTTCTCCAAGCTCTTGGACAACCATTGAAGCAATTCTTCATCAAAACCTCTTGGGTTAGTAATTCTTAGCTTATTTTCTTCCATTTCCTTCAATATCTATTGAAATCCTAGGCCTAAAGCATGTAATTAAGGGTAGAAATTGTAGATTTGGGTAGAGTTAGGGCTTTTCGATTTTTCTTGGTTTAGACCTCGTTTTGGGGTTGAATTTAAAAATAAATTATATATTCGGGCTCGTGAGTGAATGGGTGAAATAAATTTTGGTCCGAACCTCGTATTTTGACCAAACGGGCCTGGGGTCAATATTTGGGTTTTTTGGAAGAATGATGGAAAAGCTATAATTAGGCATTGGATTCGATTTATTTAGTATTTATTGATGCATTGAAGTCATTATTGTATAGATACAATCGAGTTGGAGCCGAATTCGAGAGGGAAAGCGGTAATTGAGGATTGATTTGGCCGTGGAAGTTTGAGGTAAGTGTTTGGTCTAACCTTAGCTTGAGGAAATAGGAGTTGAGTCTTATTTGCTAGTTGCTAACTGTCGAGTATGACGTATAGGCATGATGACGAGTATCTATACCTTGGAGTCTAGCATGACCGTGAGTCTTTAAATTGTGAATATTTTGATTCTTGTGGTACCTTTCATGCCTTAAATTATGATTTCTATATGTTGTAATGAGCATGTGAAAGAAATTGTGATATTTGAACTCCAAGGAGCATAGGCTCGAGTTGTAATACGAATTGTAGCAGTATATGAGATAAATGAAGCCTTTGGAGCATTGGCTCAAGTGGTAGAGTGAGTTATGAAATGAAAGTGAAAGAAAGAGAAAGAGTTACTAAAAATGTACCCTTGCCGGGTTATTGTTGCTTTATTGATTATCTCCCTTGCCGGGATGTTGAGATTATTGATGGTGTTCCCTTGCCGGGATTTAAATGTTTAATTGTTGTTCCCTTGCCAGGATTTCTATTATTATTCTGTTTACTCCCTTGCCCCTTGTTTGTCATTGTTGTTTAGGTGAGGAAGAGTGTTAAAGCATGAAGGGTGATGCCATGCACTATTTACTATTGTAAGGAAAGAGTGTAAAACACGAAGGGTGATGTCGTGCCGCACGATGTACCATACCGTACCGATATTCATTGATTATATGGTGAGGAAAGAGAGTAAAAGCACGAAGGGTGATACCGTGCACACTGTTAATATATGATTGATTGGTAAGAATGAGAGTAAAAGCACGAAGGGTGATGTCGTGCATATTTTATCATGATTATTGTTTGGGTGAGGACAAGAGTAAAAGCACGAAGGGTGATGCCGTGCATATTGTTGATTCCGATTCTTGTTGATATTCTAGTTTTGTTGCTCATTTCCTTATTTGATGTTTCTAATCGGAACTGTTATATCCCCCACATCATGTTTTCCCCTCCCACATTGACTGGTTATTTCCTGTACTTCTTTTCCGTTGTATATATATTTGAACTGCACAGGTTTATTTGGTAATCTGGTCCTATCCTCATCACTACTTCGCCGAGATTAGGCTAGGCACTTACCAGCACATGGGGTCGGTTGTGCTGATACTACACTCTGTGCTCTTTTGCACAGATCTAGGCATTGGACAGCAGCAGTAGCGTGGGAGTCAGCCTTCAGTCCAGCGAGACACCGAGGTAGCCTTGCAGGCGTCCGCAGGTCCAACATCTCCTCTATCTTTTATTTCAGTCTGTTATCTCATGAATTCGAGACAAACAGTTTATATTTCTTCAAATGGTTGTATTTAGTACTCTTAGTAGTTCGTGAGTAATGTGACACCAGTTCTTGGGTAGAGGCTTATGTTGAATTTCCGCATTATTATGCAGTTTCTTTAATTTAAGTCTTCCGCTTATTTATTTAATTATGATGTTTTCATGCTATTACTGATAATTGTTGAAAGGAGTACATTGTTAATGAAAAAGGTAGTTAAGGGTTGGCTTGCGTAGCTTTCATTAGTAGGTGTCATCACAACTCCCGAGGGTGAAAAATCCGGGTCGTGACAATAAGCGTTCAAAACATATTGGACAACAAGCTTAAAGACGACATACTTCCATTAAAAGATACTGAAATCAAACAAAACTCAAGTATTATATTCTGCATAAAAGAGCCTAATAAAAAAAGACAAAATATCACTCAAAAAAAGGAATGACAAATAAAACAAAATTTTAGTCTAAACAGAACTAATCCAGTATAACATACTGGAGAAAAAGCTTACACACGGGAGACATCCATTAAAAAATACTGGATTCAAATAAAACTCAGCTATATTATAACATTATAACTAGATTAATGTTCATTATAACATTATAAAACAAAAAAAACTACACACACTAACCTGCTGAATCTTTTCAATAATTTCATGAACAACAAGATGTACTTTTTCATTCAACTCCCTTTCAATTCCTTCCAAATTACCTTTGCTTTCTTGGATGCACATTTCAAAAAGAGTTGCCGGACCAGTCCCAGGTTCCCTTTCCTTTGCTCCAGATGTTGCATTCACATTTTACTATAGGAATACCTTGTTCTTGTCACGACCGCAACCCCGATCGTGATGGCGCCCAACACACTGCTAGGCGAGCCCGACCAACTAACAATTTCAACCCATTTTCTTATAAAAATCATTATCAGCTAACACGGTTAAATTGCTAAATTACCATGATAAGAGTTTAAGACATCGAGTTAAATATGCAGAAATTCAGATGACCATACTACTACATAGCCCATACAGATCCGGTGTCATATGTCTCGAGCCTCTAATACAATTTTAACAGCTTAATACATGATCAGTCTAGGAAATGCAAATAAAACACAGGATAGAAGGGAGAGATCAGGATTGCGGACGCCGTGCAGCTACCTCGATGCTCCCGGATATGAACCGATCGACTGAAAATCCTCACTCAGCCTCTGGAACACCTGGATCTGCACGCAAGTTGCAGGGAGTAATGTAAGTACTCCGACCCAGTGATTAATAAGCATAAATAATGGCCGAGAATAGGAAGACACAGAAAAACACATAGTAATTAATAATGCGGCAGTTAAAACAAGTAATATGAAAGCAATAAGCCAATGGAAACAAAATATGGTAATGCTACAACAGATAAGCAGTTAAGTGACAGACATATAAAGAAAATCAACCCATAGAACAGTACCCTATAGTACCCGCTGCGGAGTGCAGCACGATCCATTTATATATCGTCGATAATGCTCACTGGGGGTGTGCAGACTCCGGGAGGGGCCCTTTACGGCCCAAGCGCAATATCAATCCATCTCGTGGCATCAATCTAGAACCTCCGCCTCATATCAATATCAGTATAATACTGTTGGGGCTCAACCCGATCCCATAGTATCCTCACATTTGGACCTTGGCCATACTCAGTCCAGAAATCATATAAGCCCCTCGGGCATTAGTAAAATAGTAGTTCTCAGCCCAAAACATCATTTAATATATCAATTTAGTTTTAAACCGAGTAAAAGTGGCTGAGTTATAAAACAGTGGAAAACGGTATGACAAAATTCAAGTAGTAAGTCAAAATAGTGAGGAAATAGTGATAAAACTCCCCGAAGGGTTCAAATAGTTTGCACGAAGCCCAAATATGGCAACAAGTCCAAATAATGATGATAACAAATAAGCTTCAATCAAATACGCGGTAAAATCATCAATCGGGACGGACTAGATCACAATCCCCCGTAGTAATAGACCCCACACTCATCATACAGTGCGTGTCTCACCTCAATATAGCACTACGATGTGCAATCCGAGGTTTTAAACCCTCAAGACATCATTTACCATCATTACTCACCTCGAACCGGCTAAAGCTCTATCTCGCGATGCCCTTGCCTCTCAAATCGACCTCCTTGCACGTCGAATCTGACCAAAACTAGAACGAATACGCCACAATATGTTAAGGGAACAAAGCTCAAGCGAAAACAATCAAAAAATATCAAAAATCCCGAAATTAGCAAACCCGAGCCCTGGGCCCACTTCTCGAAACTCAAAAATTTTCACATCAACGGGTTCCTTATTCTTCCACGAGTACATACATATCAAAAGTTCTCAAATCTGACCTCAAATGGCCCTTCAAATCCCAATTTAGAATTTCAAAATTCCAAGCCCTAGTTCTTCCATTTTTAGCTTAGGTTCCATGAATTTCTAGGTTAATCTCACAATATAATCACGTTTTTGGTTCATAAAACTTACCTCCAATCAATTCTCCTTGAAACCCTCTTCAATTTCCCTCAAAGAGTTCTCAAAATACTCAGCTATGGTGGAAAAATGGCTCAAAATCACGGATGAAATGTTTTATAACTTTCTGCCCAGTTCTGGAACCCCTTCATCGCGATCACTTTCAGAACTATGCGAACGCGAGCCCTTAGCCGCGAACGCGAAGAATAAATACACTGGACCCCCAGATCCTCTTATGCGAACGCGAACATTACCATGCGAATGCGGAGCTCAGATATCTAATCTTCTGCGATCGCGAACCCACAAACGCGAACGCGAAGAGCAATTTCCTGGCCCGCCAAAATCCTTCTACGCGATCGCGAAGGCCAAAATTCATCTGCAACTGCTGTTGAAATTCTGCAACTTCCCAACATAGAATATGGTCTGATTGACCATCCAAAACTCACCCAAACCTCCAGGACCTCAAGCAAAAGCACCAACACATCCTAAAACCTCATTCAAACGTGTTCCAATCATCAAAACACCTCAAACAAAACCAAAATCATTAATTCACATCGAATTCAAGCCTAAGTTTTCTAAAAACTTCCGAAACACGCTTTTGATAAAAAAACCCAACCAAACCATGTCCGAATTACCTGAAATTTTGCACACACATCCCAAATCACATATCGAAGCTACAACAACTCTTGGAATTCCATTCCAACCCTCGGATCAAAATCTCACCTACCAACCGGAAATCACCAAAATACTACCTTCGCCAATTCAAGCCTAATTCTACATCGGACCTCCAAAACCAATTCCAATCATTCTCCTAAGTCATAAATTACCTCCCGAAGCTAACTGAACCCTCGGAATTCACATCTGCGCCCTCTAACTCATAAGTCAACATCCAGTTGACTTTTCCAACTTAAACCTTCTCAAAAGAGACTAAGTGTCTCATTTCTTACCAAATTCACTCCGAACTCAAACCAATCAACTCGACCATATAAAACACGGATAACGAAGCATAAAGAAGCAGAAATGGGGGAAACAGAGCGGTAACTCATTAGACGACTGGCCAGGTCGTCACATATTTACTATAGGAATACCTTGTTCCACTTCAGGTGAATCCAAAATTATATTTCCTTTTTCAATATCGCAATAAATGGCTTCAACATTTGTACCTCCTGTTATAGCATTTGTTCCACTTACCTGAGAGACTGCAAGTACGTTATTTTGCAAAATATTTTGACTGGATTGTGGCAACCATGTGTCATATGTCACATCATTTATTTTCTAATTATAGAATCAATATCACTACCAGCTGTAAGATCAATCTCATCTGGACCACAATCTGCTCTTTCTTCTTTACAAACAGGACCTTTCGTTACATCTGCACCACTTGATCCACCTTGATCACTGCATTTCTTATTTTATGCATCGTGGAGTGATTCAATATCCATGGCTGGTAGCATTGATGACACAACTCCACTATTTTCCTTATTATCTTGACTGTACTGTGGTGTTGAAAGTTGATATGTCCCGTCAGCTATTTTTTGAAAGATAGCAGCAACATCGGTACCAGTTGACTGAACTTGATCAAGTGCACTACATTCTACTCTTTCTTCATCACCAGGAATTTTCTCTGAATTTCCATCATCTGCTGCTTGTTCATTAGTAGTCTCTTCATCACAACAAATTTTTACTAAACCTCCAACAACTACTACAACTTCATCTATGACTGATTCAACATCCAAGGCTGATGGAATTAACGATCCAGCTGTGGTATTTTGCAAAATCTTTTCACTGGAATGTGGTGTAGAAAGCTCTTGTTTCCCATCAGCTATTTTAACCATCAAAGCCTCTGTACCTGCTGTCAGAACTGGTTCAATTGCATTACATTCTGGTTTTATTTTGTCACAAGGACCTTCCAATAAAATTCCACTAGCTGCTACAACTTCTTGAGTAACTTGTGCTCCATGAACTGAATCAATATCCATCGCTAATGGTAATGAATCAAAATATGCTCGACCTTCATTATCACTCTCTTTATTTGCTTCTTCGCGGAATGACTCAATATCCATAATTGGTGCCATTGAAATAGAAGGTCATGCATCCTCAAAATCCTTATTACATTGTTCATCCTGTTCTGGTAACTCAACATCTTCCTCTTGTTCATCCTGTTTGTCACCCGATAAATTTGAAAAATCTCTATCAGAATAATTCTCTCCATCATAATAATTTCCTTGTTCATCACTTTCAGTATTTCGATGTTCACTGCTTTTGTCATGCTTTTCATTGCTTTCATCTTCGTCATTCGACAAGCCAACATGATTTTTAAAATTTTTAATAAACTTTAGAACAACATCAAGCTTGTCATTAATAACCTGCAATAATGAATACAATATATTATTCTACGAACAAAATCAACAGTAAAATAAATTGCCAAACTAGTTAATTACCTTAACAAAGTTCTTAACATATGTCTTCATCTTTTTTCGATTATCTTTAATATTTTTCTTCATCTTTATTTTAAATTTAACATGATCTGCATGTACAATGTTTTCAACTTTGGCAAATACCCTCTGAAAAGAAAAGAAAAATGGTAAGAATTAGAGCATCATAATACATAAACATTCTTATCGAGTGTAAACACAATTCAACAAGGGTAGAATATAATTTTGTAGAATAAATTATTAGAACCAAAAAAAATAATGAAATGAAATATATTATACTTATCCAGTATATTTTACTGGACAAAACATCCAACAGCTGGCAGTTTTCAAGTATAATATACTGGATGAAATGAATTAGAAGGTGTAACACACACCAGATTTCCTATAAATATACTAGAATAAACAACTCAACAGTTATCCCAATATCACATACTGGAAGACAGACATTGAGAGGACAGACTTCCAGTATTACATACTTATCACGACCCGGAGTTCCCACCCTCAGGAGTCGTGATGGCGCCTACTAATGAGAGCTAGGCAAGACAAACCTTAATACTTACTTCATTTTCATATTACCTCTTTTTAGCAAACATAAGGCGATAACATAATAACAACGGAACTTAAAGAATTAAGCGTAAGTTAACAATTAAATATCTGAAGTCTACATCCATTACAACTTTTAAAACCTCAAATACCCAAAACCTGGTGTCACGGTGTCACAAACTATCTAAGATTTACTACATACAAGGTTTGGTGAAAATAATAGTACATTGTTTATGAATAAAGGTACATGAAACAGGAAATAGAGATAGAGGGAGACGCCAGGGCCTGTATCGCCTGTAGGTCTACCTTGGGTCTCCGAGTGGACTAAAGGAAGCACTCCAACTACTGTCCAAAAGCTGCTCCGGGATCTGCACACAGTGTAGAGTGTAGTATCAGCACAACCGACCCCATGTGCTGGTAAGTGCCTAGCCTAACCTCGGCGAAGTAGTGATGAGGCTAGGACTAGACTACCAATTAAACATGTGCAGTTATATGATATACAGCGGAAAGTAAAGCAGAAATAAACAAGTAAATATGGGAGGGGAAAACATAATAACAGGTAAGAACAGATTATCAAAAGAACTATAAAGAAATCAAAATCCAACCACTAACAAGAGTAAGAAAACTAAAGGCAGATTTCACTTTCTTTTCACATCTTGTGGTAGGCGTACCGCCCGCTACCTTTTCGTTATATCTTGTGGTAGGCGTACCACCCGCTCCCATTTCATTATATCTTGTAGGCGTACCACCAGCTCCCATTTATAATATTGTTGCGGCGTGCAACTCGATCCATATATAATATTGTTGCGGCGTACAACCGATCCATATATAATATTGTTGCGGCGTGCAACCCCATACATATATAATATTGTTGCGGCGTGCAACCCCATCCATATATAATATTGTTGTGGCGTGCAACCCGATCCATATGTATAACACTTGCAATTATAACAAGAGTCCCGACAAGGGATCAATAAGGTCTACACTAACCCAGAAATGGAGAAGCAGCTATAACCAAACTTGTTCCAACATCTAACTACCTCAACTATAACCAAACTTGTTCCAACATCTAACTACCTTAACAATAATCAAACTCGTTCCGACACCTAACTACCTCAACTATAATTAAACTTGTTACAACACCTAACTACTTCAGCTATAACCAATCTCGTTACAATATCTAACTACTTTAGCTATAACTTAACTTATTACAACACCCAACACAAGGAATCATCAACCTAAGCATCCGTAATATCAACTAAGAACACAATTCAAGGGAACCACAACTCAATAAGAGACCAGCAAGGGGCAACATAATAATCTCTTCTCTTTCTCACTTTTACTTCACAATTCACTTCGCGACTCGAGCCAATGCTCTAGAGTTTCAATTATCACTTATACTTTTAGAATTCATTATACAACTGGAGCCAACGCTATATGATGTTTATAGGTCACAATTCCTCCCACAAACCTTTCACAACAAGTAGATATCACCTCAAAAGCATGGATAATACAACAAAATCATGAAAATCACAATATAAGACTCACGGTCATGATTGATACCAATGTATAGATACTCGTTACCATGCCTATACGTCGTACTCAACAAGAAGCAAATAGCAGATATGACACAACTCCTAATCCCTCAAGCTAAGGTTAGACCAAATACTTACCTCGAACTTCCACGGCCAACTCAAGCCTTGAACACAGCTTTTCCTCTCGAATTTGACTCCAAATCAATTGTATCTATACATAATCGACTTCATAACTTCAATAAATGCTAAAAAATTCGAATACAATGCCTAATTATAGCTTTCTAATCATTCTTCCCAAAAATCCAAAAATTGACCCCGGGCCCGCTTGGTCAAAACACGAGATTCAAACCAAAATCCGATCACGTAATGCTACTGTTTTGGGTCTTTTAAAATAACTGGGCAAAAATGGTCTATGTGATCGCGAAGAAGGTCATGCGATCGCACAGGGTAAGGAGAAGTTGGTTATTGCGATTGCGGACTGGGTATTGCGAACGCATAGAAGAAACAGGCTCCCTTCCCAGGTTTGGTTTTTATGCGTCGCGATCGCGTAAGAGGGAATGCGATCGCATAGAACAAATTGTGGTTACTCTACGTGATCGCGGAAGGACCTATGCAATCGCATAGAACAAAACAGGACACCTAAAAACTTACACTATGCGATCGCGAGACTGCTTATGCGATCGCATAGCACTAAATCTCAGAACACCAGAACTACTATTTCTGCAATTTTTTCTTAAGTCTAAAACCTTCTGAAACACATCTGAAACACACCTGAGCCTTCGGGGCTCCTAACCATACACATGTACCAACTCAACAAAATCATACAAACTTATCCATGCGATCAAATCGCCAAAATAACCTCAAAAACAATGATTCACCCCTCAAAATCAAGAACTTTTTCTTCAACTTCATCAAGCTTCAAATTTAGAAATTCAAGTCTGAAACACGCCAAACGATGTTCGTTTTTAACCAAATTTTACAAGAATGACTTAAACCACATATAATACTTGTACTGGGCGCCGGAACCAAAATACGAGCCCGATATCATCGCTTTCTCATCATATTTCATTTCAAATTTCCTTGAACATTTCCAAAAAACAATTTTTCTTAAAAATTCATTTCTCAGGCTTGGGACCTCGGAAGTCCGTTTGCCCTAAATGTTGATCAAAGTCAAATTTATTCATTTTAAAATCAAAACTTAGCATTTTTCACAAAATTTCATATTTAAGCTTTCTGTCTACGCGTCCGGACTGTGCACGCAAACTGAGGCAACTCTAAATAAGGTTTTCAAGTCCTCAAAGACACATAATTCAACTAAAAACAGGTGATGTTCTTTTGGGTCATCATATTCTCCACCTCTAAAACAATTGTTAGTCCTCGAACGGATAGAAGAAGAAAGTACCTGAGTCGGGGAAAAGATGGGGATAACGGCTCTGCATATCAGGCTCGAACTCCCAGATCGATGCCTCAGGGGACTGACCTCTCCATTGAACACGAACAGAAAGAAAACTCTTCGACCTCAACTGACGAACCTGCCGGTCTAGAATGGCTACCGGCCTCTCATTGTACGACAAATCCTTGTCCAACTGGACAGTGCTGAAATCTAACACGTGGGATGGATTGTCGTGATACTTTCGAAGCATGGACACATGAAACACTGGATGCACGGCTGATAAGCTCGGCGGCAATCAAGTCTATAAGCCACCTCTCCCACTCGATCAAGAATCTTAAACGGGCCAATGAACCTAGGGCTAAGCTTGCTCTTCTTCCTAAATCTCATCACGCCCTTCATAGGCGACACTCGGAACAACACCCGCTCACCAACCATAAAAGCCACATCTCGAACCTTGTGGTCTGCATAACTCTTTTGCCTGGACTGAGCTGTACAAAGCCTATCCTGAATGATCCTAACCTTGTCCAAGGCCTCCTGAACCAGATTTGTACCCAACAACCGAGCCTCCCCCGGCTCAAACCATCCAACCGGAGATCGACACTGCCTACCATATAAAGCCTCATAATGAGCCATTAGATACTCGACTGGTAGTTGTTGTTGTAGGCAAACTCTGCTAAAGGCAAGAACCGATCCCACAAACCTCCAAAATCAATGATACAAGCTCGGAGCATATCCTCCAAACTCTAAATAGTCGGCTCGAACTACCCATCCATCTAAGGATGAAATGATGCACTCAACTCAACCTGGGTGCCCAAATCTCGTTGAACTGCACTCCAGAAACGCGAGGTAAACTGCGTACCTTGGTCCGAAATGATAGATACAGGAACACCATGAAGACGAACAATCTCCCAGATATAGATCTCAACTACCCTCTCGTATGAATAGGAGACTGCCACATGAATGAAATGCGCTGACTTGGTCAGCCTAACAACAATGACCCATACTACATTGAATTATCCTCCGAGTCTGCGGTAGTCTAACAACGAAGTCCATAGTGATCCACTCCCACTTCCACTCGGGAAGCTCAATCCTCTGAAACAATCTACCAGGCCTCTAATGCTCATACTTAACCTGCTGACAATTCGAACACCGAGTCACATATGCAATAATATCCTTCTTCATTCTACGCTACCAATAATGCTGTCGCAAATCCTGATACATCTTCGCGGCGCCCGGATGAATAGAGTACCGGGAACTATGGGCCTCCTCTAAAATCAACTCTCGAAGCCCATCCACATTAGGCACACAAACTCGACCCTGCAATATCAAAGCTCCATCATCACCCAAGGTAACCTGTTTGGCGCCTCCGTGCTACGCCATATCTCTAAGGACACACAAATGAGGATTATCATGTTGTAGATCACAGATACGCTCCAATAAAGAATAACAAGTGACCGTGTAAGCTAATGCTCGACTAGGCTCAGAAATATCTAACCACACGAACCGATTGGCCAAAGCCTGAACATCCAAAGCAAGTGGTCTCTCACCGACCGAAATATTAGCAAGACTGCCCATACTGGCTGACTTTCTACTCAAGGCATCGGCCGCCACATTGGCCTTTCCCTAGTGATATAAGATAGTGATGTCATAATCTTTCAACAACTCCAACCACCTCCTCTGCCTCAAATTCAACTCCTTTTCCTTGAACAAATACTGAAGACTCTTGTGATCCGTGAACACCTCACATGCCATGCCATACAGATAATGTCTCCAAATCTTCACGCGTGAACAATGGTTGCCGACTCCAAGTCATTAACCGGATAGTTCTTCTCATGAATATTCAACTGCTGTGAAGCGTAGGCAATGACTTTGCCATCCTACATCAGTACTGCACCAAGTCCAATACGAGATGCATCACAATAAACTGCATAAGGCCCTGATCCTGTGGGCAAAACCAACAACGGTGCCGTAGTCAGAGCTGTCTTAAGCTTCTGAAAGCTCACCTCACACTCGTCTGACCATCTGAACTGGGCACCATTCTGGGTTAACCTAGTCATTGGGGCTGCGATAGATGAGAACCCCTCCACAAACCGACGATAGTAGCCTGCCAACCCTAAGAAACTCCGAATCTCTGTAGTTGATGCTGGTATTGGCCAGTTCTTGACTGCCTCAATCTTCTTCAGATCAACTTGAATACCCTCTGCTGATACAACATGACCTTGAAATGCAAATGAGCTCAACTAGAACTCACACTTCAAAAATTTAGCATACAACTGACTATCCCTCAAAGTCTGAAGAACCACTCTAAGATATTGCTCGTGCTCCTCTCGGCTGCGGGAGTATATCAAAATATCATCAATAAAGACTATCACGAACGAATCCAAATAAGGCCTGAACACTCGGTTCATCAAATCCATAAAAGTTTTTGGGGCATTTGTCAACCCGAATGACATAACTAAGAACTCATAATGCCCGCACCGAGTGCGAAAAGCTATCCTAGGGACATCGGATGCCCTAATCCTCAACTGATGGTAGCCAGATCTCAAGTCAATCTTTGAAAATACCTTGACACCCTGAAGCTGATCGAACAAATCATCAATCCTCGATAGTGGATACTTAATCCTGATTGTAACCTTGTTCAATTGCCGGTAATCATTATATATTCTCATCAAACCATCCTTTTTCTTGACAAACAACACTGGCGCACCCCAAGGCGAAATGTTGGGTCTAATGAAACCCTTCTCAAGTAAGACTTGCAACTGTTCCTTCAACTATTTCAACTCAGGCGGGGCCATACGATACGGCAAAATAGAAATGGGCTGAGTGGCCGGAGCCAAATCAATGCAAAAGTCAACATCCCTCAGGAAGCTCACGAACAACGGATACATAATCAATAGAAGGAACCTCAGTACTAGAATCATGAACATATGCCAAATAGGCCAAACACCCCTTCTCGACCATACGCTGAGCCTTTACATAAGAGATAAAGCTATGGGTAGAATGACCAGGAGTCCCTCTCTACTCTAAACGAGGCATACCCGGTAAAGCTATGGTCACAGTCTTGGCATGGCAATCCAAGATAGTGTGGTAAGGTGATAACCAGTCCATCCCTAATATGACGTTAAAATCAACCATATCCAGATGAAGCAAATCTATGCGAGTCTCAAGACGTCCAATCACAACTATACATGATCAATGAACATGATCCACCACAATAGGATCACCTACCGGCGTAGACACATAAATATGGGCACTCAAAGAATCACTAGGCATGACCAGATACGGCACAAGATAAAACCGAAGCTTCTCTACCACAAACCAGAACAGTACCTGCACCTCCACCTCTAGCATCTCTACCTCCACCTATAATACCTCTACCTCCACCTCTAGCAAACTGAACGGTCTAGACGAATCCCTCAATGAACCTCCTTACTCTCTCTCACAATGGGAAGTATGATAAGATCATGACGAGCCAAGTCAAAGAATCTGATCTCGTATTGAGTAATGATCATATAACCTTGCTAGGGATGCTCAAACTGCCTCTGATAGACCTCTCTCTGAGTGATGGGAAGAAACTTTTCCAGAAATAGCTGCATGAAATGTTCTCTAGTCAAGGCTGGTGATCCGGCTGGTCTAGCTAAGCAATAATCCCTCTACCAAGTCTTGGCGGATCCAGACGAGCGAAATGTAGCAAAATCGACCCCATTGGTCTCAACAATACCCATGTTCCTAAGAACCTCGTGACAGTTGTCTAGATAGTCTTGGGGATACTCAGAATAAGCACTGCTGAAAGTAGTAGTAAAGAGATTGGTGAAACTTATCCAACTTCCACAAAGCCTCCGAAGACGTAGCTGATCTATCACTGATTTGTGCTGCTGCTCAGCTGAAGAAATGGTACATGACCTCGCCATTCGCGAAAGGACAAGAGTAGAGGTTTCAATTTAGCACTGAGAGAACAAAATCGCACGACAAAAAAGAATAGATGTGAAGTTTTGCCTAACTCTGTAGCCTCTAGGGGATAAATACAGACGTCTCTGTACCGATCCCTCAGACTCTACTAAGCTTGTCTGTGAACTGTGAGACACATGTAACCTAGAGCTCTGATACCAACTTATCACGACCCGGAGTTCCCACCCTCGGGAGTCGTGATAGCGCCTACTAATGAGAGCTAGGCAAGCCAAACCTTACTACTTACTTCATTTTCGTATTACCTCTTTTTAGCAAACATAAGGCGATAACATAATAACAACGAAACTTAAATAATTAAGCGGAAGTTAACAATTAAATATCTAAAGTCTACATCCATTACAACTTTTAAAACCTCAAATACCCAAAACCTAGTGTCACAGTGTCACACTATCTAGGATTTACTACATACAAGGTCTGAAGAAAATAATAGTACACTATTTCTGAATAGAGGGACATGAAACAGGAAATAGAGATAGAGGGAGACGCCAGGGCCTACGATCACCTGCAGGTCTACCTTGGGTCTCCGAGTGGACTAAAGGAAGCACTCCAACTACTGTCCGAAAGCTGCTCCGGGATCTGCACACAGTGCAGAGTGTAGTATCAGCACAACCGACCCCATGCACTACTAAGTGCCTAGCCTAACCTCGGCGAAGTAGTGACGAGACTAGGACCAGACTACCAATTAAGCCTGTGCAGTTATATGATATACATCGGAAAGTAAAGCAGAATAAACAAGTAAAGATGCGAGGGGAAAACATGCTTCGGGGAATAACAGGTAAGAACAGATTATCAAAAGAACTATAAAGTAATCAAAATCCAACCACTAACAAGAGTAAGAAAACTAAAGGCAGATTTCACTTTCTTTTCACATCTTGTGTTAGGCGTACTGCCCGCTCCCTTTTCGTTATATCTTGTGGTAGGCGTACCACCCGCTCCCATTTCATTATATCTTGTGGTAGGCGTATCACCAGCTCCCATTTATAATATTGTTGGAGCATGCAACCCGATCCATATATAATATTGTTGCGGCGTGCAACTCGATCCATATATAATATTGTTGCGGCGTGCAACGCGATCCATATATAATATTGTTGCGACGTGCAACCCCATCCATATATAATATTGTTGCGGTGTGCAACCCGATTCATATATAATATTGTTGCAGCGTGCAACCCGATCCATATGTATAATACTTGCAATTATAACAAGTGTCCCGACAAAGGATCAATAAGGTCTAAACTAACCCGGAAATGGAGAAGCTGCTATAACCAAACTTGTTCCAACATCTAACTACCTCAACTATAACCAAACTTGTTCCAACATCTAAGTTCCTCAACTATAATCAAACTCTTTCCGACACCTAACTACCTCAACTATAACCATACTTGTTCCAACATCTAACTACCTCAACTATAATCAAACTCGTTCTGACACCTAACTACCTCAAATATAATTAAACTTGTTACAACACCTAACTACTTCAGCTATAACCAATCTCGTTACAATATCTAACTACTTTATCTATAACTAAACTTATTACAACACCCAACATAAGGAATCATCAACCTAAGCATCCGTAATATCAACTAAGAACACAATGCAAGGGAACCACAACTCAATAATAGACCAGCAAGGGGCAACATAATAATCTCTTCTCTTTCTCACTTTTACTTCACAATTCACTTCGCAACTCGAGCCAATGCTCTATTGTTTCAATTATCACTTATACTTCACAATTCATTATACAACTGGAGCCAACGCTCTACGATATTTATAGGTCACAATTCCTCCCACAAACCTTTCACAACAAGTAGATATCACCTCAAAAGCATGGATAATACAACAAAATCATGAAAATTACAATATAAGACTCACGGTCATGCTTGACACCAACATATAGATACTCTTCACCATGCCTATACATCGTACTCAACAAGAAGCAAATAGCAGATAGGACACAACTACTAATCCCTCAAGCTAAGGTTAGATCAAACATTTACCTCGAACATCCACGGCCAACTCAAGCCTCGAACACCGCTTTTACTCTCGAATTCGACTCCAAATTAGTTGTATCTATACATAATCGACTTCATAACATCAATAAATGCTAAACAATTCGAATCCAATGCCTAATTATAGCTTTCTAATCATTCTTCCCAAAAATCCAAAAATCGACCCTGGGCCCGCTTGGTCAAAACACGAGATTCGAACCAAAATCCAATCACACATTCACCCACGAGCCCGAATATATGATTTGTTTTCAAATTCGACCCCAAAACGAGGTCTAAATCATCAATAATCAAAAAGCCCTAATTCTACCCAAATCTCTACTTTTCTACCCTTAATTACATGTTTTAGGCCTAGAAATTCAATAGATATTGATGAAAATGGAAGAAAATAAGTTACAGATTTCTTACCCAAGAGATTATGGTAAAGAATTGCTTCAAGGATCGCCTAAGAGCTTGGGAGAAGAAGAGGTTTTGTGAAATTTTGATAAATCCCGTAATGCTACTGTTTTGGTTCTTTTAAAATAACTAGGCAAAAATGGTCTATGCGATCGTGAAGAAGTTGGTCATTGCGATCACGGACTGGGTATTGCGAACGCGTCGAAGAAACAGGCTCCCTTCCCAGGTTTGGTTTTTATGTGTCGCGATCGCATAAGAGGGAATGCGATTGCATAGAACAAATTGTGGTTACTCTACGCGATCGCGGAAGGACCTATGCGATCGCATAGAACAAAACAGGACACCTAAAAACTTACATTATGCGATCGCATAGCACTAAATCTCATAACACCATAACTGCTATTTCTGCAACTTTTTCTGAAGTCTAAAAGCTTCCGAAACACACCCGAGCCCTCAAGGCTCCTAACCAAACACATGTACCAACTCAACAACATCATACGAACTTATCTGTGCGATCAAATCGCCAAAATAACCTCAAAAATAATGAATTAAACCTCAAAATCAAGAACTTTTTCTTCAACTTCATCGAGTTTCAAATTTAGAAATTCAAGTCCAAAACACGTCAAACGACGTCCGTTTTTAACCAAATTTTATAGGAATGACTTAAACCACATATAAGACCTGTACCGGGCACCGGAACCAAAATACGAGACCAATACCATCTGGTGACCTCTCAGGCTTGGGACCTCGGAATTCGATTTCGGGCATACGCCCAAGTCCGATATTTTCCTACAGACCCTCCGGGACTGTCAAATCACGGGCCCGGGTCCGTTTGCCCAAAATGTTGACCAAAGTAAAATTTATTCATTATAAAATCAAAACTTAGCATTTTTACAGAATTTCATATTGAAGCTTTCTGGCTACGCGCCTGGACTGCGCATGCAAATCGAGGCGACTCTAAATGAGGTTTTCAAGGCCTCAGAGACACAAAATTCAATTAAAAACAGGTGAGGACCACAATAATGGAAGACAAAAATTCACAGAATAAACTTAATGAAAAGCAAGTTAATAGAACATAAATCTAGTTTACGATAGTAGAAATTAATGAAAAGCAAGACTAAATAAAATCGAAGAAACAACTACTTACATTGACAATGTCGCTAACATTAACTTTTGATGAAGAATGGAGAAGATATGATTGATTCACCCTAAAAATCTTGAAGTTCTATTAATTAAACAGAAATATAAATAGTTAGACAAAAACAAAATATATGAGCACAAGTATATATTAAAAATTCACATACTATTAACTTACACTTGTTTTCTTAAAGAAATCATCGCAAAGTGTGTCATATTTTGGACATCCAATGCTAGAGTCTCACGGCCCATTTCCATAGTAGGTCATGAATGCGCCCAACACCGTTGGCAGGCAAGCCAACACGGAAACACTACTAATTCTTTAGTTACTTTTATCAAAATTTAAGTGAAATAAATACTCCAAATTTGGATTCAAACCCAGAAATGATGGATAATGTAGGTAACATAATTATACAACCCAAAATGCAAGTCTACCAATGTGTGTGTGCCAAGACCTGGTGTCACAAGTATGGGCATCTAGTAGAATATACAAAAGAATATCTCTATCCTACTGTCTGAGATAAAGGAAAGACAGCAAAATTAAGGGAAAACTCCATCCGGATGCTAAGCGGCATAGGAAGGAAGCAGTTCACCGTGGAAGTCTCTGCCACAAGCTCAAGGGCACGCACCAGACTGGTAACCAGATGTACTGCCTCAGATCCTGTACAATTAAGTACAGAAGTGTAGTATGAGTACATAAACATTATGTACCCAGTAAGTATCCCGTCTAATCTCGAAGAAGTAGAGACGAGAGGTCGACTTGGTACTTACTAGGGTTAAGATAATATAATAATAATGTGCTATGCTAAGCATGGAATTCTCCAATAATTAACAGGTTATAAGGTAAAGCAATAATCATGTTCTTGACCATACTTCAGTTAGCCATTTACATTTTCAAATATTTAGCAAGAAAACATGTCATGTATATATATATATATATATATATATATATATATATATATATATATATATATCATGCGCAATCATGCCGAGGTCGACGGCCCGCTCCAACAGAAAATAAAATGTGCATTGCCGAGGGTCCAACAGCACGAACCATAGATGCATCTATTTACACCGAGGCAGTCGGCCCTATCCATAAATATCAAGAAAACATCAAGAATACACACAAAGGCTTATTTATACACAAATAAACTCTTACAAAGGTTCAACAGGTTCACATGTTCATTTTAATATTTTCCAAGTCTCTAGCATATCATAAATGATCACATTAGCAAGTAAACATAAAGATATTCACAAAGTAGGCTTGATGTGGGTCCTAAACTACCCAGACAAGTGATATCATAGTAGCTATGCACGGACTCTCGTCACCTAGTGCGTACGTAGCCCCCGCATTTAGTGGCAAATTATCAATTATTATACCTAAGGGGACAATACCCTCTTACGAGGTAAGAAAGGAGACTCACCTCGCTCCAGCTGCGCACTTCCAATTATCAAGAACAAGTCCAAGACCTCAATTCGGAGCCGAACAATCACGAACTAGTTAAATGAAGTAATAACTAGTCAATATAGGCTTACAAGATCAAATTTTAGCTATTTAAGCAATTTCCCAACCATTTACATGAGTTTCCTAAATTCCGACCCCGGGCCTACGTGCCCGGATTCCGAGATTTTTCGAAGAAAGTTGTTCCCTACAACCTAAGGATCAATAATATATGATTTCTAGTTCATTCCATAATGAATCTCGTAGTTAAATTTTAGTTTTATTAAAACCCTAGGTCTAGCTCTAACCCTTTGATTTTACCTAATTTTTAGTGTTTAATCTACCTAATATACATGTATTTAAGCTAAGGATGAGTTGAAATAACTTACCTTGCAATGCTAAGTGGAAACCTTCTCTCAAGAGCTCCCAAATCGCTCAAAGGATGAGTGTAAAATGATAAAAGTGGTCTTTGAACTCAAATTAAATGAACCTCACTGCCCAGCGATTTCCGTATCTGCGGTTAGGGGACTGCATCTGCGGTCCCGCACCTGCGAAAGAAGAGCCGCATCTGCAGAACTGGGCAAAGTGGTTGGGACCGCTTCTGCGGTCTGAGGCTCGCTTATGTGGAGCCACTTCTGCGGCTTGGGAACCGCATCTGCGGTTTTCCCTGGCCTGACCACATAGCCGCTTCTGCGAAGAGCGGACCGCACCTGCGGTCACGCACCTGCGGTCCTAGAACCGCAGATGCGGTTATGATAGAAGCAGCAAACACAACACTTCTCCAAATTTCCTACTTCACTCGAGCCTCATCCGTTTGATGCTCGGGGCTCCCAAGCCCTGCCTGAACATACCGACAAGTCTGAAATTACGAGATGGACCTACTCGAACCTTCGGAACACCCGAAACAACACTAAGTCTAGGAATCACCCCCTAAAACCAAATGAATCAAACTAATGAACTTCAAGTTCTTAATTCTCCTCTAACGGGTCAAAACGCCCTTAAACTACTCGGATTGACACCAAATTTTACGGGCAAGTCTTAAACGATATTTCAGACCTGTACCAAGCTTCGAAACCAAAATACGAGCACGATACCTAGGAAATTAATGATTACTTAGTTTCTTTAATTCTTTAAAACCTCAAATTAACAATTTCCAATAAAAATTCATTACTCGGGCTAGGGACCTTGGAATTTGATTCCGGGCCTACGCCCAGGTCCCATATTTTCCCACGGACCCTCCGAGACCGTCAAATTACGAGTTCGGGTTCGTTTTCCAAAAAAGTTGACCGAAGTCAAACTTGGTCTTTTAAGAGAATCCTAAAGAAACAATTGGACATATTTCACTAAAAACTCTTCCAACTCCCGAACCAACCGTCCCTGCAAGTCGTAAATTAGCTAAAGCAAGCATGGGAAGTTTTATTTAAGGGAACTGGGTTCTAAAAGGCAAAACAGCCAGTCAGGTCGTTACATTCTCCACCTCTTAAACAAACGTTTGTCCTCAAACGGACATAGAAAAGTACCTGAACTGCTGAATAATTGGGGATATCTGCTCTGCATGTCCTCCTCGGACTCCCAGGTTGCCTCCTCAACCGGTTGGCCCCTCCACTAGACCCTCACCGCAGAAATCCTATTGGACCTCAACTGGAGATCCTGTCTATCAATAATGGCTATTGGCTCCTCCTCGTAACCCAAGCTCTCATCTAACTGAATAGTACTGAAGTCCAACACATGTGATAGATCGGCATGATACTTCTGAAGCATCGATACATGAAACACTAGATGAACTCCTGATAAACTGGGGGTAAAGCAAGCTCATAGGCAACCTACCCAACTCGCCTCAGCACCTCAAAGGGACCAATAAATCTTAGGCTCAGCTTGCCCTTCTTCCCGAACCTCATAATGCCATTCATTGGCGAGACTTTCAAGAGAACCTTCTCGCCAACCATAAATGATACATCACGCGCCTTCTGATCCGTGTAACTCTTCTGTCTGGACTAAGTTGTGTGAAGCCTCTCCTAAATCAACTTCACCTTATCCAAGGCATCCTGTACCAAATTTGTACCAAGTAACTTAGCCTCACCGGGCTCAAACTACCCGATAGGAGAATGACAATGTCGACTATATAAAGCCTCGTATGGGGCCATCTCTATGCTGGACTGATAGCGGTTGTTGTACGCAAACTCTGCTAAAGGCAAGAACTGATCCCACTGCCCTCCAAAGTCAATCACACATGCTCTAAGCATATCCTCTAAAATCTGAACTGTCCGCTCCGACTGCCCGTCGGTCTGAGGATGGAATGTTATGCTAAGCTCTACACGGGTCCCCAACTCACTCTGAACGGCTCTCCAGAAACGGAAAGTGAACTGAGGGCCTATGTCTGATATGATGGAAACCAGCACACCGTGCAACCTGGCTATCCCCCGAATATAAATCTGGGCATACCTCTCTGTTGTATAAGTAGTCGCCACTGGAATGAAGTGAGCTGACTTGGTCAAACTATCAAAAATGACCCATACTGAATCAACCTTCCGCAAAGTCCGGCAACCCAACTACGAAATCCATGGTGATGCGCTCCCACTTCCACTTCGGAATAGGCATCTGTTGGAGTAGGCCACCCAGCCTTTAGTGTTCATATTTGACCTGCTGGCAATTCAAACATCTAGCCACATACTCCACTATGTCCTTCTTCATTCTCTGCCACCAATAATGCTGCCTCAAGTCATAATATATCTTTGTGGCACCCAGATGAATGGAGTACCTCGAACTGTGGGCCTCCTCTAGAATCCTCTCCCTCGGACCATCAACATTAGGAACACATAGACGGCCCTGAAGCCGCAACACACCATCCTCGCCAATATAAACCTCCTTGGCACCTCCCTAAAGTATCGTCTCTCTAAGAAATACCAAATGTGGATCATCGAACTGTCGGGCCTTGATCTGTCCCAATAACGAAAACTGAGCAACCACACACGCTAGAAATCGGCTGGGCTCTGAAATGTCCAAACTCACAAATCTGTTAGCCAAAGACTGGATGTCCAAATCTAGTGGCCTCTCCTCTGCTGGAATGAATTCCAGACTACCCATACTTTCCACCTTTCTGCTCAAGGCATCCGCGACCACATTTGCCTTGCTCGAATGATAAAGAATGGTATTGTCATAATCCTTTAGTAACTCAAGCCACTTGCGCTGCCTCAAATTAAGGTCCCTCTACTTGAACAAATGCTGTAAGCTGCGATGATCGGTATAAACCTCACAAGACTCCCCATACAAATAATGCCTCTATATCTTAAGAGCATGAACAATCGCTGCCAACTCTAGATTGTGCACAGGGTAATTCTTCTCATGAACCTTCAGCTGACGCGAGCATATGCAATAACTCGCCCCTCCTGCATCAATACACATCCCAAGCCAACGCGTGATGCATCGCAATATACCGTATACATCCCCGAGCCGGATGGCAATACAAGAACTGGTGCTGTAGTCAAAGCTATCTTGAGCTTCTGGAAGCTCTCCTCACAATCATCGGACCAACAGAATGGAGCACCCTTCTGGGTCAATCTAGTCAAAGGTGATGCAATAGATGAAAAGCCCTACACAAATCGTCGGTAATAACTTGCTAACCCCAGGAAACTCCTGATCTCGGTCACTAAAGTAGGACGTGGCCAACTCTAAACTGCTTCAATCTTCTTGGGATCCACCTTAATACCCTCTTCTGACAAAACATGCCCCAAGATTGCCACTGACTCTAGCCAGAACTCACACTTGGAGAACTTACCATATAGTTTCTGCTCTCGCAAGGTGTGAAGAACTACTCTCAAATGCTGCTCGTGCTCCCCCAGGCTACGTGAGTATATCAAGATGTATTCAATAAAGATGATGACAAAGGAATCAATATAAGGCCTGAATACCCTGTTCATCAAATCCATAAATGCCGCTGGGGCATTAGTCAGGCCAAAGGACATCACTAGAAACTCATAATGGCCATATCTAGTCCGGAATGCAGTCTTAGGAACATCTGAGTCCCGAATCTTCAGCTAATGATACCCTAATCTAAAGTAAATCTTAGAGAACACCCTAGCACCCTACAACTGGTCAAACAAATGATCAATACAAGGAAACGGATACTTGTTCTTGATGGTGACTTTGTTCAACTGGCGATAATCAATGCACATCCGCATAGTCTCATCCTTCTTCTTCATGAATAATACTGGTGCACCCCAAGGCGACAAACTGGGCCTAACAAACCCCTTCGCCAACAACTCCTCAAGCTGCTCCTTCAACTCCTTAGGAGCCATACGGTACGGTGGAATAGATATAGGCTGAGTGCCTGGAGCCAAATCAATACAGAAATCAATATCACAATTCGGGGGCATGCCAGAAAGATCAGAAGGAAAAACATCGGCAAACTCTTGAACTACTAGGACTGAATCAATCGTCGGAGACTCTGCAGTGGTGTCTCGAACATAAGCTAAATAAGCCAAACACCCTTTCTCGACCATGTGCTGAGCCTTCAGGAAAGAAATAACCCTACAAGGCGTATCAACTGTGGAACCCTTCCACTCCAATCTCGGCAACCCTAGCATTGCTAGTGAAACAATCTTGGCATGGAAATCTAGGACGGCGTGATATGGAGATAACCAATCCATGCCCAGGATGACCTCAAAATCGATCATATCAAGCAATAAAAGATCTGCTCTAGTCTCGAAACAATAGAAAGTGACCACACAGGACCGGTAGATCTGATCCACATCCACAGAATCACCCACAGGAGTGGACATATGAACAAGAGTACCCAAAGGCTCAGGAGAAATAACCAGTAAACGAGCAAACAGAGATGATACCTGTGATGACAGCATCTAAGGCCAATGTATCTGGCCTGGCCGGAAGGGCATAGTATCTAGCTGGAGCACCGGCTGACTGGCCTCCACCTAACTAAGCAGTAGCTGGCTGACCTCTCCCTGCATGGCCTCCACCTCTAAGACGGTCTCTACAACCTACCCTCCACCTATAGGTGGTTGGGCATATGGTGCTGGAATCATGGGCTACTGACCCTGCTGCACCACCTTGCCCCGAAGTCTGGGGCAATATCTCCTCATGTGACCAGGGACTCCACACTCAAAACAACTCCGTGGTGTGGCGACCTGCTGCCCGGAGGGCTGATTCTAAAAATCCGAAGATCCACTAGAAGAAGCCTGAATAGTTGCTGGGCGGTATGAACTCTCTGGCGTAGCATTGAAATAAGAACTAGAAGAATCCGGAGGACCTGAATACCCACTGGAGGAACCCTGAATAGCTGGCGGGTGATAAGAACTCTCTGGCATGACGCTGAAATAGGGGCACGCTGGAGCACCCCGAGCAGGTGGTGGTGCTGAAACTAGGGGCCTGCTGGGCTGACCCCTCCCAAACTGACCTCTACCCCTAACCGGGGCGCCTCTGAACTCTTCGGAGAATCTAGACCTCTTATCCTACTACATCTGCTCTCTACCCCTCAGACGATAACCCTCAATCTTGTGAGCAATCTCAATCACTAGCTACTCTCTCTGCCTCTGTGGGAAGTATCATGAGTGCATGGAGGGACAACTCAGAGAACTTCGCCTCATAATTGGTCACTGACATCTGAACCTGCTCTAGATACTCAAAGCAATACTGCAGCTCTTCCCTCTCAGAGGCTGGAATGTATCGATCCATGAATAACTATGTGAACTGACCCCAAGTGAGGGGAGGAGAACCTGCTAGCCTGCCAAGTGCATAGGACTACCACCATCTACGGGCCCTACCCTCCAACTGATAAGTAGTGAAGTCGACTCCATGTGGCTTCAATATCCTCATGTTGTGTAGTCTGTCCCTGCACCTGTCAATGAAGTTCTGGGCATCCTCATGAAGCTTACCCCGAAGACTGGAGAGTGAAGCCTAGTCCAACTGTCCAATAACTTCTGCGGATCGCCATCCACAACTGGCCTGGACTGGGGTGCCACTGCAACAACTGGCTGAGCCCCATCTGTGGGTAGTGCACCCGGAGTCTGATATACTGCAGCTGCATGACCTGGAGCCTGAGCAGTAGGGGTCTGGGCTCCCCCTCCTGCCTGTGAGGTGGCTGGGTCTGCTGAAAATCAACCAGCTTGAGTCATAGAATCCATGAACCATAGCAGGCGGCCCATGATCTCCTGAAATCTCGGTGCTATCATAAAGTCTGCCGAGGTAGGCTCAGCTGCGGGTCCCCCTGCTCCTCAATAATGGGATCCCTCGCAAGATCTGCTGGTGGTGCAACTGGTATGGTTCTGGGATGCCCTCGCCCCTACCACGGGTCGGTGCCCTCACCCAGCATCTGCCTCGGACTATAGCAACGAGAGGAGCAACTCCTCCCGGGTTCGGAACGTCAGCGGTGTGAGTTCTCACTATCTGTGAGAGAATAGAAGAGGGAAATTTAGTATACCAACCACTGCACGATAGGAAATGAATAAAGAGTAGTCTTTCCTAATACCCTATAGCCTCTCGAAGATAAATACAGATGTCTCCGTATAGATCTACAAGACTCTATTAGGTTTGCCCAAACTTGTGAGACCTACGCGAACCTAGTGTTCCGATACCATGTTGTCACGACCCATTTCCATAGTAGGTCATGAAGGCACCTGACACCGTTGCCAGGCAAGCCAACGTGGAAACACTACTAACTTTAGTTACTTTTATCAATACTTAAGTGAAATAAATACTCCAAATTTGGATTCAAAACCAGAAATGATGGATAATGTAGGTAACATAATTATACAACCCAAAACGTAAGTCTACCAATGTGTGTGTGCCAATACCTGGTGTCACTAATATGGGCATCTAGTAGAATATACAAAAGAATATCTCTATCCTACTATTTGAGATAAAGGAAAGACAGCAAAAGTTAAGGAAGACACCATCCTACTGCTGAGCGGCATAGGAAAGAAGCAGCTCACCGTGGAGTCTCTGCCACAAGCTCAAGGGCGTGCACCGGACTGGTAACCAGATGTACCTGCCTCAGATCCTGTACAATTAAGTACAAAAGTGCAGTATGAGTACATAAACATTATGTACCCAGTAAGTATCACGTCTAATCTCGAAGAAGTAGAGACGAGAGGTCGACTTGATACTTACTAGGGTCAAGATAATATAATAATAATGTGCTATGCTAAGCATGGAAGTCTCCAATAATTAATAGGTTATAAGGTAAAGCAATAATCATGTTCTTGACCATATTTCAGTTAGCCATTTACATTTTCAAATACTTAGCAAGAAAACATGTCATGTCTAAGCTTTAGCATATATATATAAATATATCATGCGCAATCATGTCGAGGTCGCCCGCTCCAACAGAAAATAAACTGTGCACTGCCGAGGGTTGAACGGCACGAACCATAGATGCATCTATTTACACTGAGGCGGTCGGCCCGATCCATAAATATCAAGAAAACATCAAGAATACATACAAAGGCTCATTTATATACAAATAAACTCTTACAAATGTTCAACAGGTTCACATGTTTATTTTTATATTTTCCAAGTCTCTAGCATATCATAAATGATCACATTAGCAAGTAAACATAAAGATATTCACAAAGTAGGCATGATGTGGGTCCTAAACTACCCAGACAAGGGATATCATAGTAGCTACGCACGGACTCTCGTCACCTAGTACGTACATAGCCCCCGCATTTAGTGGCAAATTCTCAATTATTATACCTAAGGGGACAATTCCCTCTTACAAAGTTAGAAAGGAGACTCACCTCGCCCCCGCTGTGCACTTCCAATTATCAAGAACAAGTCCAAGCCCTCAATTCGGAGCCGAAAGATCACGAACTAGTTAAATGAAGTAAGAAATAGTCAATATAGGCTTAGAAGATCGAATTATAGCTATTTAAGAAATTTCCCAACCATTTACATGAGTTTCCTAAATTCCGACCCCGAGCCCACGTGCCCGGATTCCGAGATTTTTCGAAGAAAGTTGTTTTCTACAACCTAAGGATCAATAATATATGATTTCTAGTTCATTCCATAGCGAATCTCGTAGTTAAATCCTAGTTTTATTAAAACTCTAGGTCTAGCTCTAACCCTTTGATTTTACCTAATTTTTAGTGTTAATCTACCTAATATACATGTATTTAAGCTAAGTATGAGTGGAAATAACTTACCTTGCAATGCTAAGTGGAAACCTTCTCTCAAGAGCTCCATAATCGCCCAAAGATATGAGTGTAAAATGATAAAAATGGTCTTTGAACTCGAATTAAATGAACCTCACTACCCAGCGATTTCCGCATCTGCAGTTAGGGGATCGCATCTGCGGTCCCGCACCTGTGAAAGAAGAGTTGCATATGCAGATCTGAGCAAAGTGGCTGGGACCGCTTCTGCGGTCTGAGGCCCGCTTCTATGGAGCCGCATCTGCGGTTTTCCCTAGCCTGGCCACTGAGCCGCTTCTGCAAAGAGTGGACCACAGCTGTGGTCCCGCATCTACGGTCCTAGAACCACAGATGCAATTATGACAGAAGCAGCAAACTCAGCACTCTCCAAATTTCCTACTTCACTCGAGCCTCGTCCGTTTGACGCTCGGGGCTCCCAATCCCCGCTCGAACATACCGACAAGTCTGAAATCACGAGACGGACTACTCGAACCCTCGGAACACCCAAAACAACACTAAGTCTAAGAATCACTCCCTAAAACCAAATGAATCAAACTAATGAACTTTAAGTTCTTAATTCTCCTCTAACGGGTCAAAACGCCCTTAAACGACTCGGATTGACACTAAATTTTTCGGGCAAGTCTTAAACGATATTTCGGACCTATACCAAGCTTCGGAACCAAAATACGAGCCCAATACCTAGGAAATCAATGATTACTTAGTTTCTTTAATTCTTTAAAACCTCAAATTAACAATTTCAAATATAAATTCATTACTCGGTCCGGGGACCTCGGAGTTCAATTCCGGGCATACGCCCAGGTACCATATTTTCCCACGGACCCTCTGAGACCGTCAAATCACGAGTTCGGGTCCGTTTTAGCAAAAAGTTGACCGAAGTCAAACTTGGTCTTTTAAGAGAATCCTAAAGAAACAATTTGAAATATTTCACTAAAAACTCTTCCAACTCCCGAACCAACCATCCCCACAAGTTGTAAATTAGCTAATGAAAGCACGGGAAGTTTTATTTAAGGGAACGGGGTTCTAAAAGGCAAAAATACCAGTCGGGTCGTTACATGGAGTAAGACAACATCCTAATTGGCCCCTGATCCTCATATATTGAATATTGACGGAAATCATTAAAGACTTCCATTAGCCATACATTATACAAAAACGGGAATCCAAGTGACGTATAAGATTCAAGCCTACCAACTGGTTTCTTTACTGACTTAGTTGATAGAAGATGAGACAAGTTATCAATCAACTCTTCAAAGCAGAAACTGCCCCATGGAAAAGAAGCACAAAGTTCTGCATCGTATATGATTTTCATATTACGTTCACTTATATTTCTATTAATGTCTTTACCCAAAAGAACAGCTTCTAATATATTAATCTCAGCAAGCTTTACAGCATCTTCATCGCAGACCTCGACATCATCACATACATTATCTGTTGCACCAGCACGTAGTCGAGAACGCTTTTTCATAAACTGATACAAATTATCTACCTTCAAACCTTTTTTCACATCAGAGAAATAACGTTCCTTCAAACGGTTCTCTCTATCATCAACGAAACTATAATCAGATGCCTCAATCTTCAGCCCGGTAATAGAATGGAAATCATCTTCTATAAATGCTACGTCATTCTCAAAAACTCTAAAAACCATTTTGGTATTATCCTTGTAAAAAACTTGAGAAAGCAACATACAATGAGTCAACTTCCCAGAGTGACCCACGTCATTCAACTCTAAAACTTTCCCAAATACACCATTCTTTAATTGATCCATTTGAGTTCCACACAAAAACGGCGAAATTATTTTCTTAAATTGTCGATCGCCTCTCCAATAACAATCAGCAGGAAACCACTTCTCAAAATCATAAAATCTATCTCCTTCCTAAAATCACAATACAACATACATAAACAACATTTCATATAATTTTAAGATAAAAACTTCAACATTTTAGAAATACTTACCTTCAATATCCTACTTGAAGATTCCATTTCTATAAAATCATGAAAAAAACATATTACAAATTAGATAAATAAACACAATCAGAATCCAATCTATATATGAGAAATAAATCACAATCACAACAAAGTCTATAGATTGCAGTCTTCCAGCATAATATACTGGATCATAATAAATTAGAAGATATGAAAGTCCAGAAACAAATACTGGGGTATTCAGAAGAAACATAATAAAAAAGCATAGTATAATAATCATCTAGTATAACACGTTGGAGAAAAAACTTACACACGGCAGAAACCCTGTAAAATATATTGGACTCAAACAAAACTTATCTATATTATAATATTCATCCAGTATAATATATTGGACAAAAATTTACTAAATTTAATAAACAAAAAATATAATAAAAAACCACACAGTATAAAAAACTGGGATACAATCCTTCAGAAGACAGATTTCCCGTAGAAAGATGGCACACTTCATTTAAAAAATACTGAAATCAAACAAAAATCAAGTATTGTATACTAGATCAAAGAGCATAATTAAAAAAAAAGACAAATAATCATTCAAAAAAAGTAATGACAAAGAAAATAAAATTTTACTCTAAACAGAACTCATCCAGTATAATATACTGGAGAAAAAGCTTACACACAGCAGACGTCCTGTAAAATATACTGGAATGAAATAAAACTCAACTATATTATAACATTCATCAAGTATAACATACTGGAAGACAAACATTCACATGACAGACTTCTAGTATAATATACTGGATAAAACTTTACTAAATTTAATAAACAAAAAACATAATCAAAAATTACACAATATAAAAAACTGGGAAACAAGCCTTCAGAAGACAAATTTTCCGTATAAAATACTACACCATATTTAACAAGAACTGGAAATTACACAATGATTACAACATAAAACTAATAACAGAGTGATAAAATTACCAGAAATAAGACAAACTAATGAACAGAGAAAAAATCGTAAAAGTTAAAATACAACAAATATTTAAACCCTAACGGTACGGAAATCAAACTTAAACCTAAAGAACCAACAATAACAACGAAAATTCAAACACATTATCGTAAAAACAAAACTCACCCATATAATTTTGAAGACAATTGGACCTAACCCAGACAAGATTCAAAGAAAAGTGCTCTCTCACGAAAGTGAAATCCGTACATTGCTGTAAAATAAAGAAAGGCGATAAAAAGTAACTAAACAGTATGTTAAAATGGTCAAGGGCAATTATGTCATTTATCAATATATTTTAAGTTAAAATAGCAAGAAATCAATTACATTTAGATCGGTGGCTATTTTCAATAGCCAACTGTAAAAATGGCTACGCCATGCCATTTTGACAGCTTTGAGAGAAGAATCAGGGAAACAAATAAATTGTACTCAATTTATTAATAAAATCTACTTTTTTTCGTACAAAAAAAAACATAAAGAGGCAGACAATAATGGAAAGGGGCACAGTATATTTAATGTGCTTTAACGTGAAAATAAATTCAATAGAAAATCATAAAAAAAGGTGATTTACTTGATTATTAGAAAAAGTCTAAGCTGGTTATCAAAATTTTAACTTCTGTTTCAGTGAAAACAAATGTATTCTTAAAATACTTACCAAAGATGCTAAAACTTGTTTAACTAATAATAACGGCACAGCTAAGATCATATTTGTGTACATTGAATCCGATAAATCATTTACAATAAATAACCTGAAAATAATTTTGGGTAAACTTTAAACTTATCCTTCGATTAATTATCTATAACAAGAAAATTAGGACAACAACATGACTACACATTATTTAATAACTAGTTAATTTGCTCGCGCTTCGCGCCATCGTGCAAAATATATATACATTTATCATGCCCTCTTTTCTGTGAAATTAAATTAAACACTTATAAATAACATATATTTGGGTTAATCATAATGTGAATTATTTAGAGCGGATACTACTACATATATCTGGATTCCGTCTCAATTGAATATTGTTACTGTATCCAATATTCGAATTTTTAATATTAACATACATTTTGGTTAATCATAATATGTATTGTTTAGAGCGGAGACTACTATATATATGTGGATTCCTTCTCAATTGTGTACTGTATCCAATATTCGAAGTGTTAAGTTTCAAACAAAGTTGAATACTGATTTGTATTTATTAATTTGAAAAGAAAAGAAGAAGAAAATATTTTGTCTTGAATTTTAAAAGTTTGTATTCTTGAAATTTATATAATATCATAAGGTATAAAATTAAAAGGAAATTACTATACAAATTCATTGAAAACTAAGTTACCGTTTGACAATAGATTTTGGCTACTTATTTTTTAAAAAAATAAATTGAAAAGAGTATTTTTTTTCGTGGAATATGACCAGTTTTTGAAAAAAAAATAATTTAAGGTCCCAAAAATTTGCTTTACGGCAGCTTTTGGGAGAAAATTTTACTTCCACTCACAAAACTATAATTTTTTTTCGAATAAAATATATGTCCAAACACAACTTCAACTTTCAAAAATATTTTTTAACACAACTTCAAGAACTCTTTTTTCAAGTTTCATAATCTATGTCCAAACGTTAGCTAAAATGATGCTGAATTTAAAAGTTGTAGATAATTCAATAGAAATATTACATTTTAAATATTAATATTTTGTGTATTTAATGACGTTGTATCAATTCGAGAATACTAAACACAAAGCTTACCTTCTTATAGTAATTTTTGATTCGCTGAGAGAGAGAAGGTTGTTATTTGCCATAATTTTCTTACCATATTTGGTTTTCCTATTTGTTGAAGGAAAGGACAATATAATTACCTTAATTGAGTTTTTCTTTTTGTAGAATGAAATTATAATTCTCCTATACTTGGCTAGTCCTTTTTCTTGTAGGAAAAGGTTTGGAGTTCTATAAATTGAAGATCAGTCCTTCTCATTCAGTAGCATCCATAATGTGGCCATAGGGGCTTGAGAGTAGTATTTAGGGGGAGAACTTTACGGGACAAGTGTTAGTGTGTCACTTGTGTTTGCCTCTTCGTGAGGTTGTTCTCTCGATATTTTGTACTCTCATTTTATATAGTGGATTGCTCATCTCCGCGGTGGATGTAGGTCAGTTGACCGAACCACGTTAAATGTTTATGTCACTTTTGGTATATTTCTCCTTTATTGTATGATTTATCGTCGCTCAAGGTTTGCTTTGCTAGATTCCGCATGACACTTGATTATTTCGGTCCTAACAAGTGGTATCAGAGCGAGGTTCAAGACAGGTTCATCTTGGCGGGTTCAGTTCTAGCCACAACATATTTGACGATAATCGTGATTTTTTTCTGTGAAATTTGACCGGTGTGCTACGCACGTTGAGACAAACTTTGTGGTGGAGATTTGGAGATGCGACCTGTTGAAGGCTATGTGAAGAAGGTGGATCAAGTTTATTTTGTCAGAAAATTCCGGCCAAGGGGGAGAATTGTTAGGTGTTTGCCATAATTTTCTTACCATATATGGTTTTCCTATTTGTTGAAGGAAAGTGCAATATTATTACCTTAATTGAGTTTTTCTTTTTGTAGAATGAAATTATAATTCTCCTATACTTTGCTAGTTCTTTTTCTTGTAGGAAAAGGTTTGGAGTTCTATAAATTGAAGATTCGTCCTTCTCATTCAGTAGCATCCACAATGTAGCCATAGGGGCTTGAGAGTAGTATTTAGAGGGAGAACTTTACGGGACAAGTGTTAAGAGTGTCACTTGTGTTTGCCTCTTCGTGAGGTTGTTCTCTCGATATTTTGTACTCTCTTTTTATATAGTGGATTGCTCATCTCCGCGGTGGACGTGGGTCAGTTGACCGAACCACATTAAATGTTTGTGTCACTTTTGGTATATTTCTCCTTTGTTGTATGTGTCACACCTCCTTTTTGCGTGCCCGGCCCCGAAGGATAAATGCGCGAGGGGAGTTTTTCCAATTTAAGTGACAATATTCGAAATGGGATTATTTATTTAATTCAGAGTCGCCACTTGGGAAAAGTTTGGCTTTTGGTGTCCCAAGTCACCGGTTTATCTTGAATCCCAAATCGAGGAAATTTTCGACTTTTCCAAATGAAGTCTGCGAACCAGAAATTCTAAGTAAGGAATTCTGTTGACCCGAGGGAAGGTGTTAGGCACCCTCGAATCCCGTGGTTCTAGCACGGTCGCTTAAATTGTTATAATGGCTAAATATCTGATTTAAATACATGTTATGACTTACGTGCTTTTATTAAGTTTAAACCGCTTTTATCATTATCATTTATTTTTATAGAATTGCAACGTCGTGAAAATGCATCTCGAACCACGTCACAATCAATGCGCCCGTGATCGTCAACACATTTTGACTTCGTTGAGATTTGGATTTGGGTCACATCAATGTGCACCCGAATTTAAGAATATGATTTAATTAAGCCGCGCCTAAAGAGTCTAACGCGTTATTATTTTTTGAGAAGGCCATGAGATTCACTAAACGGCCTAGCCTGAATTCTAAATATTATGATTAGTTGTTGAGGGCCCCGCAATTTGCATTTTTTATTTAGCGAGGCTCGTCTCATTATTTTAGAAGAGGATATCCTAAAGTGACTACATTTCTATTATTTTGTTTCCAGAAATAGAAGAAAGAAAGATGTATGCTAATCGAAGTATATGCTTTGGCCTAAACCGGACTCCTATCAATTTCTGATTAGTTACTTATAAAGTGAAAAGACCTCATACCTTGTCTTCATCGAGTGAATACGCTTGTTAATTTGCTAAGTGAGATTGCAAGCAAACTAATAACATATACTAAACTCATGTTCACGACCTCCAAGTTTGATTTTTAAAACTAGCCTATTTGGACTTGATAAATAAAATTGGTTGTTTATTAGGAAAACTACTACTTATTGAACTAAAAACACCTGCTAATTTTCCTCAAAAAGTCATCGCATTATTTCGAAAACAGTGAATCTATACCGAAGCACAATATCGAACCTATATCGGATCAAGTAATCTGACAAGAGAGTTGGCGTACATGGCCAAACTCTTAATGTGACCGCATGAGAGTTTGGTTGGGGTACATTTATCCAGGACCAAATGCAACAGATTTGGACAATTCAGTGGTCTAGACAAAATACATGCAGATGCTTGCCATGATTCTATGTTATACTGTCATAACTAAATCAAGACCCCAATGATTATATACATTAAAACACACCTGATCTAATAAACAATGCTATCTAATATTTCATCTCAAACAGAATGTATGTTAATTTATACAGAGCAATTGCTGTTGGAACGAACTTAAACAAATGCAGGCCGACTACCATTCAACCTATGGCCATGTTTTGAACATAGGTATTGTGAAGGAATCAACATTCATTTCTTTTATTTCTGCTTCAAAGCTTCAAGCTTTCAACAACAAGTAATTTCAGAAGTGTGTACCTGGAAGTGTTTACAGTTGAAGAAGAATAGAGAAGTCAGCAGAGTAACAATAGGAGCAACACCAAACAGCAGCAGTAACAGCAGGTAACAAACAAGGCAGTGGAAATAGAAACCCCAGATAGACCAAACTTCAGGAAATAAACCAATGCAAACTACAACCAGTGAGCTCAGTTTAAACTTGGAAGGATCAGAATCGATTGAACAAGTAGAAGAACAAATGAAATCCAGACAACAATGTGAAGAAAACAGTTCCTGATTTTTCTATATCCTTTCTCTCTTGTATCTGTGTGTGTGTATATCAAAATCTGTTCCTCTGTCTATTTTTTGTTTTGTTTTCTATCCCCCCCTTTTATAGCTTCAAATCAGACCCTTAACAGCCTCTTTTGACAATCAGAACACCCTCCCATGTGCTGCCTTCTTTTCAGTTTCCACTTACCATTTAAATAAAAACAAACCCCATGACATTCTCTGGAAAACTTACTTTTTAGTAAGGTTTATTATTTCTGAAACTAAAGCAGAGTATGGGCAGCAGAATGTGATCTGACAGCATGTGCTGTCAACTATTTTATTCAAAAGCCCTTATGCAGGGCACAGGCTGTGCACAAATGCACCTGTGGTGCACCAATGCACATATTGTGCACAAGTGCACATGCCCTGCAATTTCAGAACTGTAACTAAACAAAACATTTGATTTTACATTCCTGATTCAAATCAACAATTATAAGTACTAAACTCAGTTCCTAATTGATTCAAACAAATGTGTCCAGAAGCAAATCGATTTGTTATTGTTCAGGCAGTTGAAACTAATTGACGACACATGTCGACTCGACTATATTAATCATAACATGCACAATCGTAGCCAAAAATCAGACATTTAACAGTATCGACACATGATTTGAATTGTACTGACCAAACAGAATTGTACTCGAGGAGTCAGTTAATTGGTTCAAATTTGAGATTCAGTTAATTGCACAACACATACATACATACGCATTATCAGAACAAGTAGAAGAAAGACTCAATCAAACGCAGAGGTTCAAGCAAGGTGGACAGGACACAATTGGTAAAATTCGAAACACAAATTTCACCAAACATGAATGGCCTCTTAAACAATCACATGGACTAAAACGAAATAAAGAAAAGAAAGCAAAACTCACCTTAAAACCCGAAACATCAAAAACCTTAGCTTGGACTCGAACAGACCTTTCTTAAGGCTGAACGGACTTTAATCGAAGTGTTTCTCATATGAGAAACACTTCGATTAAGGTCCATTAGACCTTAATCTCTTGGTTTAAACGAGATACGGACCAGTGACGAGGAACCCTAAGGTTCCAAAAATTAGATCCGGGATTCATGCTTCCCTGGTCAGATTCGGACCAAACCAAGCATGGTTTGGTCACGAGGGGGTCCGGGGACTGTCTGGTATGAATTTAGGGCAGATCGGGGTAGATCGAGTTTTGACTCGAATCTTCAAATGAAGATTCGAGAAGGTGGGATGGGATTCGAGGTGTGTGGTTGGTGGATTTGGGTTCAGGACGGTGAGGAGCATCTATGGTGTTAAGGGTGGGGTCACCGGCGTTCATGCCGCCGGGATTAATGGCGAGGAATAAGGGGGCGGCTAGGGTTTCGTGGGGAAAGGGATGAGGACGAAGGCTGGGGTATTGGATAGGGGGCAGGGTACAGTTGTAGGTTTATATAGTTAGTGGATAGGTGGATCCTGGCCGTTGGATGAGACATGATGAAGGGCCAAGATCCTTCGACTAACAGGGAACGGCGTCGTTTCAAAGGTAAAGGGTTGAGGTCGGTCCGGGTGAGACGGGTCGGGTCTGTTAGTGGGTTCGGGGTGAGAGATCTTGGTTGTTGATCTTTCAGAGATCAACGGCTCAGATCAGCCTGGATTAAAACGGCGTCGTTTGGACGTTCTTGAAGTAGGCTGGTCACGGACCGGGCAAGCACGGGTTTTGGGCTGAGTTTGTTTGGGCCTAATTTGTTTAAAATTGGACTGGCCCAAGTCCGAGAATTTTTTTTCTTTTATTATTATTTTTATTTTCTTCTTTATTTTAAAAACAAAACCTAAGTAAATCAAATTAAAATTAAATAAACACTTAATACAATTATTTGCACACACATATTAAAATATTTAAAACAGGTAAAATCAAACAAAACAAAAATCACGGACGAAGACGCATATTTATGATTTTCTATTTAACAACCGGATTGCGGTTCAAATTACGCATGACACGTACATTTTGTATTTTATTTTAATAAAAATAAAATGGGTAAAAATTATAAATAATTAACAAAGTGTCATGTAAAATCCAAAAATTGTACAGCATGACCATTTGTTATTATTTTTATTTCTTTTGGAGCGATTGTCGCGTAAAACAAAAATCACGTGCTCACAGCTGCCTCTCTTTGTTCGTAAACACGAAGAGTTTTCGTGCAAAGATAAAGTGAGCGGATATAAGCGATTTTTGCCTATGGACTACTCCGTGTGAAGCATGTTTTGAAAGTTTTGACCGAATCTTGCTTCAAAGATTTCCTACATATCCCGGGCTAAACAGGAATCAGGTCAATGTAGTTCGGGAAGTTTCGGTAGCTGGGACTACCATGGGACTGCAATGCTTGCTGTTACTGCTGTTGCTGTAGTCACCACTGCTTTACTGACCGCCTTATTACAACCAAAGAAAAATTGAAACTGAACTTAAATACTTATATGCATGTCAACTGCTAGTTACAAGATCCCTATCTATGATTCTTTTGCGACTTGATCATGGGTCTTAGCTGATTTTGCTTGGAGACTTCGATCCGAATCTTGATGCTTGCGAGTTGTAGGTGCTTGCTTATTCTCTGGGATGCTGAGTGAGGCGTGACTGGCAGAGTTTTGAATCTTAATCCAATGTTGGAGTCGATCTGCATTCCATTTAACTCCGATATCTCGGGACATCTTCTTTTTGTCTTTTTCTTTTCTTTTTTTTTTGATTCTGAGTTGAGACTCACTTCGTGGGTCGTTTCGATCCGTGTGGCTCGAGGTTAGACCTGCGGGAGAAAAACAAACAAACGAACGAAATTTTCTGCCCCAGTTTCACTAGGAAAATTTCGTGGATTATTAGCCAGGAAGTTCATAAAATTGATGAAAGAGGATATGCATGCTCAGTTCAGGGTTGGGGCCTTAATACCGACTAGTTGGGGAGAAGTTTGGTTTTAGAGTTGAAACTCTAATACTGACCAACCGGGGGAAAGTTCAGTTTAGGGTTTAAAACCCTAATGCTGATTAAGAGGAAAAGTTCAGTTTAGGGTTTAAAACCCTGATGCATGACTAAAGGAAAAATTCAGTTTAGGGTCTAAAACCCTAATGCTGACTGCATGGAAAAGCTCAGTTTAGGGTTTAAAACCCTAATGCTGGCTGAAAGGAAAAAGGTTCAGTTTAGGGTTTAAAACCCTAATGCTGACTAAAGGAAAAATTCAGTTTAGGGTTTAAAACCCTAATGTTGATTGCATGGAAAAGCTCAGTTTAGGGTTTAAAACCCTAATGCTGGCTGAATGGGAAAAGTTCAGTTTAGGGTTTAAAACCCTAATGCTGATTGGCTGGGACAAAGTTCGAGAATACTAAGCGACCTCTTTTTTGTTTTGAATTTTCTTGTTTTAGTAGAAGATAAAAGGGAGTTTCGTGGAAACTTACCTTTCGAGTGAATTCCTTATTGCCAAAATATTTCTTGTACCCATGTACCTTCTTCTTTGGGCGACACCTGCTTCTTGCACGGTTGTCTTGGATTACACCTGTTTCAACTTTTCAGACAAAGAACAATTGTTAGTTCGGAAATGACGGTCGGTTTGGTGACCTTGATCGTTCCCGGTTGCTTTGTTGCGTCTTCATTTCTGTTGCGAAGTCCCGCCATTGATTTGATTCATATGCCGAAACCCTTTAGACCGCTCAGGCTTGTATTTCCAGATTCTGTGATGATTTGCCTCGTAAGGCTCTTTTTCTTTTCTCTTTTTTTTTTGTGTGTGTGTCCCGTTTTGCTTGGAGGTTCTCAACGGGTATTTTATTGGAAGTATTCTGTGGGGATTTGTACAAAGGAAGCCCTATGGGGGAATATTTACAAAGTGGATTCTTTGTGTGGATTTTTGTACAATGGGGCATGCTGGGGATTTGTTTCGAAGCGGGCTTTCTAGGCTTGGTTGGGGTAAGCTTGTTGGGGAATTTTTACAAAGGGACTCGCTGGGGATGTGCTGGGGAAATTCCAACGGGGATTGTTTTTTTATATATATATTTTTTTTATATTGGGGAGACTTTGTGGGGGATTGTACAAAGGGAGACTCTGTGGGGATTCGTCCGAAGGCGGACTTGCTGGGGGAAATTTCTCTTTTTCCTCTTTACTTTGAACGCCATCAAACATCATGATTCATCAGGCTTGGACAAACGTACCAACGAAACGAGGCATTTTCCTTCATAAAACGGAATTCCGTGCAACCAAACCTGCCACCTGTCCTTTCCAGTACATCTAGAACTTTGGCTTAAACATAAAAGAGATTCGAAGAAAAACAAAGAAAAGATAAAACAAATTTTAGAAAAGGAGTGCCCCCTTCGGGACGAGAAAGACTTATCTGAGGAAGATAATGCTGGCTTTAAATGACATGACATGCTCTTTGGACTGGACGCCTGACCTTCCATGAACTTGTGCTTCCCTGAACCAGAACGGATCAGTGATTCCAAACCGGTGGAACTTTGCCGAGACCTCTTTGGGGTGGAGTCATTTTTTTTTTCCGGCCAACAGCGCCCTTTGCGGGTTTTCGCTGGCTGGCCTCTCTCATTTCTCTTCCTGTCATCGCTTGATAGCACTCTTTGCGAGTTTTTACTAAGCAAGGTCTCTCATTTTGGTTTCTCTACTCCCGTCGCCTCGTGGTGCCCGAAGGTTTTCACCGACAAGACTCTCTCATATATTTCTCTCAATTCATGAGTGTGTCGGTCTCCATTTGTGACACTTATTGGTTTCCCACTCTCTTTGGTAATTGATTTGAAGGCTTGTGCTTGGTAAAGAGAGGTAGATGATACTAACTTCTAAACTGCTCGACGTGCCCCGGTTTCAATTTCAGGGTGAATGGGATTTTATTGTTGGTGTGACTGAACCTCAGGGAGAGGCTGCCTACGTATCCTTTCGGAATCAAGTCAAACGTAGTTCAGACCTCAATCAATGTTTTTTTTTAAGCGGCCCAAAGGCTTGTAGAGAGAATTGGGTAGTGTTTGGGAGTAGTGGGGAATAAGACCTTCGTCATTTTCAAATGTGTCAGGACCACTGGAGTATAATTTAGACATAGTATCTCTTGACTGCGTCTCCATTTACTGCTATTTCAGGGTCATTTCCTTCGATATCACCTAAATACAACGCTCCTCTTGGCAATATCTTCCTTATGATGTATGGGCCTTTCCAATTTGGAGCAAACTTCCCTTTGGCTTCCTCATGATGCGGCAGAATACGCCTCAGTACCAGCTGACCTACTTCGAAATTCCTGGGCCGGACTTTTTTGTTGTAAGCACGGGCCATCCTTCGTTGGTACAACTGTCCGTGACAAACCGCGGCCATTCGCTTTTCATCAATCAAAGTCAATTGCTCTAACCGAGTCTTGACCCACTCGCTGTCTTCGATTTCTGCTTCGACAATGGTTCGAAGCGAAGGAATTTCTACCTCTGCCGGTATTACCGCCTCGGTCCCATAAACCAAAAGATAAGGAGTCGCTCCTACTGACGTGCGTACCGTAGTACGATATCCCAACAACGCAAATGGTAACTGCTCATGCCACTGTCGGGAACCTTGGATTGTTTTTCTCAAAATCTTCTTGATGTTCTTGTTCGCCGCTTCTACAACACCATTGGCCTTTGGACGATAAGGAGTAGAGTTCCTATGCGTTATTTTGAATTGCTCTCATACATCTCCTATCAAGTGACTGTTCAAGTTTGCTGCATTATCTGTAATGATAGTCGCAGGAATACCGAAACGACAGATAAGATTTGAGTGTACAAAATCCACTACAACTTTTTTAGTGACCGACTTGAGAGTGACAGCCTCTACCCATTTCGTGAAGTAATCGATGGCAACCAGTATAAACCTGTGTCCATTTGAAGCTTTTGGTTCGATTGGTCCAATGACGTCCATGCCCCAGGCGACAAATGGCCAGGGTGCAGACATGGGATGCAGCTCCGTGGGAGGTGCATGAATCAAATCACCGTGCACCTGACACTAATGACACTTCCGAATGAAGCTAAAGCAATCCTTTTCCATGGTCATCCAGTAATAACCTGCTCGAAGGATTTTCTTTGCTAAAACATACCCGTTCATGTGAGGTCCGCACACATCTGCGTGTACTTCGTGCATGATCTTTCTTGCCTCCTCGATATCGACACATCTTAGAAGATTGATGTTCGGGGTCCTCTTATACAACAATTCACCGCTCAAAAAGAAACCACTTGCATGTCGCCTAATGGTCCTCTTTTGATCTCCAGTAGCATGCTCGGGGTATTCTTGCGTTTTCAAGAACCTCTTGATGTCATGGTACCAAGGCTGCGTATTTGATCCCGCCTCGATTACATTGCAGTAACCGTGTCGTTCCCTGATTTGGATTTCCAAAGGATCGACGTGGGCGTTGCCCGGGTAGGGTAGCATTGAATCAAGAGTAGCGAGTGCGTCTGCCAGTTCATTGTGACACCTCGGGATATACCTGAACTCTATTGATGTAAAGCGCTTGCCGAGGTCCTCCACATGCTGTCGGTAAGGGATAAGTTTGACATCCCGAGTTTCCCATTCGCCTTGGGCTTGCTGGATAATCAGGTCAGAATCTCCCATAATCAGTAAGCCTTTGACATCCTGATCGATTGCCATATGCATGCCCACGATGCAGGCTTCATACTCGGCTGTATTATTTGTGTAAAAGAAGCGAAGTCTAGCTGTGGCGGGATAATGCTGACCAGAAGGCGAGATCAAAATTGCCCCAATCCCTACACCCTTGGCATTCACGGCTCCATCAAAGAACATCTTCCAGACATGAGCGTCCTCCGAGACCACTTCTTCGGTGTTTACTTCTTCATCTGGAAAGTAGGTACTCAATGGCTGGTATTCCTCATCGACCGGATTTTCGGCCAAATGATCTGCTAGCGCCTGGGCTTTCATTGTCGTGCGAGTGACATAGACTATGTCGAATTCCGTAAGCAAGATTTGCCATTTAGCCAGTCTCCCAGTAGGCATTGGTTTCTGAAATATATACTTCAAAGGATCCAACCTGCTTATGAGGAACGTAGTGTGGGCTTGGAGATAATGTCTCAGCTTTTGAGCAACCCACGTGAGAGCGCAGTATGTCCTTTCCAGCAGAGTGTATTTGGCCTCGTAGCCGGTGAATTTCTTGCTCAAGTAGTAGATTGCTTGCTCCGTCTTTCCGGTTACGTCGTGTTGCCCGAAGACGCAACCGAAAGAGTTCTCCAAGACTGTCAGATACAAGAAAAGTGGCCTCCCTGGTTCTGGAGGGACCAAGACTGGGGGATTCGAAAGGTATTCTTTGACTTTATCAAAGGCTTCTTGACACTCAGTTGTCCATTTAATCGCCGCATCTTTCCTTAACAGCTTGAATATGGGCTCACACGTGCTTGTCAGCTGGGCAATAAACCGACTGATGTAGTTCAACCTGCCCAACAGACTCATCACGTCTTTCTTTGTTCTCGGGGGAGGCAAGATCTCTGATGGATTTTATCTTAGTTGGATCTAGCTCGATACCTCTCCTGCTTACGATGAAGCCCAAAAGTTTGCCTGACGGAACTCCGAAAGCACATTTGGCTGGGTTCAGCTTCAAGTCATACTTCCTTAATCTCTCGAAGAATTTCCTCAAGTCTTGGATGTGATTATCCTGCATCCTGGACTTGACTATCACGTCGTCCACGTACACCTCTATTTCCTGATGCATCATGTCATGAAAAATGGCAGTCATGGCCCTCATGTAAGTAGCCCCAGCATTCTTCAAACCAAATGGCATGACCCGGTAACAGTAGGTGCCCCAAGGCGTGGTGAAGGCAGTTTTCTCGGCGTCCTCTTCATCCATCAATACCTGATGATACCCAGCGTAACAATCTACGAAAGACTGTATCTCGTGTTTGGCGCAATTATCAACGAGGATGTGGATGTTGGGCAGCGGGAAATTATCTTTAGGACTTGCTCTGTTCAGATCTCGGTAATCTACACATACCCGAGTTTTCCCGTCCTTTTTCGGTACTGGAACCACATTTGCCAACCAAGTTGTATACTGGACTACCCGAATCACTCCCGTTTTCAATTGTTTGGTGATCTCCTCTTTAATCTTGTCACTGACCTCAGTTTTGAACTTTCGTTGCTTTTGTTGAACTAGAGGACAATCAGGATGAATCGGCAATTTATGAACCACTAGATCAACACCTAGTCCCGACATGTCATCATATGACCAAGCAAACACGTCTTTAAATTCAAAGAGAAGTTGAATTATCGCCTCTCGCGTTTTCTTGTCCGTGTGAATGCTTATCTTGGTCTCCCAGATTTCTTCCGGGGTTCCTAAATTTACCGGTTCAGTGTCATTCAGATTTGGCTTAGGTTTATTCTCGAAATGTTCCAACTCTCGGTTTATTTCCCTAAAAGCCTCTTCTTCATCATATTCTGGTTCTGGGTTCATTAATTCACAGTTAAATAGCTCGTTGTGATCTGGGCGTGAAGTCCGCAAGCATGTCATATTTAAAGTCACATTATTATAACTGAAAGGAAAGATAAAAGGAAAAATAACAAAAATCAGAACAAAAGAAAGAATGGGAAAGCAATGATGATTTTTTTTTCATTTTCTTTGGAAAGTTGGAAGACAACAATGTTTACAACTTAGGAATTCAAAACAACAATTGAAAGGAAGAAAACGTTCAAGTTATGTCTTGGAGACAACTTGTGACACAGGAAAGGTGGCAGGACAAGTCTACCCGGACTTCCGTCTAGTTGGGAATGGCGTGACCTCCCAGTTTTGAAGTTTGGCGTTGGGCCCCACGTACATCATCTCAGCAGTGCTTGTGCCTTCACCTGGTTGAACCATGTGGACCTCGTAGAGCATTTTTCTCATTGCCCCACATATCTCCTCGATTTCCTCAGCTGTGAAGACCTCATCATCTTCTTCTTCGGCGTACCTTGGCCTGATGAAAGTTGCATATAAATCCGGCAATGGTCGAGGTAACTTCCAACCCTCATTTTTCCTTTTCTTTGCCCACTCTTCGTCTGCTGGAGTAGGTTTGAAGCCTAGTCCAAAGGGTTTCTTGGTGACTGGCAAGGTAATGGGTTCCGTTATTCCCTGAAGGGTTCGTCCAAGCCCTTTCCCTGGCCTAAATCCGTGCAGGATCATCTCTTTGGCCACCATCACCGAGGCGTTAGACAAGAAAGGTTAGGGGCAGGGTATTCCCTCTTCGTGCTGCTCTGCCAGTACAATCTCGAAAGCTTGATAGACCGTATGTTCGCTCCCTTCGCTTGGTTCAAGATATGGGATAGATGTGTCCCGATAAATAGCATGCTCATCTTCTCCGTGGACCACGATCTCTCGGTCTTCGTACTCGAACTTCACCATCTGGTGAAGAGTGGAAGGCACAGCTCCTGCCGCATGGATCCAAGATCTGCCGAGGAGGAAATTGTAGGATGTGTCCATGTCGAGCACCTGGAAGGTTACTTCAAACTCGACTGGTCCTATGACCAACAACAGGTCTATTTCCCCCATGGTATCTCTCTTGATGCCGTCGAAAGCTCTTACGCAGACATTGTTGGGTCAGATTCTTTCGGTCCCAATTTCCATTCTCTGTAGCGTGGAGAGCGGGCAAATGTCAACGCCTGAGCCCCCATCCAACATTACCCGCTTGACATAAAAGTCTTCGCATTTAACTGTTAGATGCAAAGCCTTGTTGTGTGCTGCTCCTTCCGGGGGTAGATCGTTCTTGCTGAAAGAGATTTGGTTGACGGCGAAGAATCTTTCTGTCATCCGCTCTAATTGTTCTACCGAGGTTTTAACTGGTACATATGCTTCATTCAGGGTCTTCAGTAAGATCTTCTGATGCTCGGTCGACCTCATTAACAATGACAGCATGGACACTTGCTCGGGGTACTTGCGCAGTTGATCTATCACTTCGTAATCCGGCATTTTCATTTGTTGGAAGAACACTTCCGCTTCTTCAACACTTACGGGCTTCTTTGGCGGGAAGCGCCTTTGTGTGGCGTTGTTCAGTTCTTGGGTATTTGAATACCTTCCAATGAAAGTATTTTCTGGAAGTTCTCCCATGACCTCTTTACCTTTGTACATTACCAAAGTCTTTTGATAATTCCACGGCACTGTGGACGGGTTGGTCATTGGCTTTTGTGGCACGCGTCCGATAACCACTGGCTCATTCAGCCGAGGTGGTTGAATCGTCCCCCGGACCACATAGGCCCCTTTCGGCACGTACATAGGTTTTGTCTTTTTGATTCCGAAGTTCTGCGTCTTCTCAGATCGACCTCGTGGTATGTAAAGAACTCCATCCTTTACCGGTACCACTTTCTTCTCCACCTTCTTTTCAGGCTCTTTCTTTATAGCTTTGGCCTCCTCCCCCTTTTCTGGTTTCTGTTCTGTTTCGGGCCTCTTCCCCGTGTCGACAATGGCAATTATGGCTTTCAGAGCAGGGTCGAACTCTTTGTCTTCACAAATCATTCCGATCAGCGGCCCATTATTGTGAGCAGGTAATGGATTGTTAGTTACATTCGGGATCTCCTCGTCCCTTAGCACTATTTTCCCTTGCTCTATCAAATTTTCGACCACTCTTTTCAACGACCAGCAGTCATTTGTATCATGTCCCTCGGCCCCTGAATGATAGGCGCATCTGACTCCAGCTTTGTAAGAAGGTGACGTCGGGTTTTGCCTTGTTTGAGGGATTGGTTGCAAGAAACCCAACTGGACTAGCTTCGGGAACAAAGTTGAGTATGGTTCACCGATGGGCGTGAAAGTCCGCCTTCGGGGTGGCTCTTGATGGCGGAAGTTATTCTGCGGGGGTTGTGGGTTATAGTGGTTACGGTAAGGAGGCTGATTTCTGGGAGGTGGAGCTGGGCCTCGGTTGGCTTGTTGTGGTGAATGGGCATAAGGCTGGGCATTCATGACCATATAAGGTTAATGAGCATATGCCAAATTGGAGTGGGGGTAGTAGTGTTGTGGGGTTCTTTCCGGGAAACAGGGCCTGGGATGACGATACTTCCTTGCTTTCGAGGCTGCCATAGTCGTTTCTTCTTTCTTCTTCCCTCTTGTCATTCCTCCGGACCCGCTTTGGATGGCCTGGGAGGTTGCCTTTATGGCTGCTTGACTCAGAATCCTACCTGTTTTCAGACCATTTTCCACCATCTCTCCAATCTTGATCGCTTTCGCGAATGGCTTACCCATGGCTGACATCATGTTTTGGAAATAGTCAGACTCTTGAGCCTGGAGAAAAGTAGTGACCATTTCCACTTCATCCATGGGAGGCTTCACTCTTGACGCCTGTTCACGCCACTTAATAGCATATTCTCTGAAGCTTTCTGACGGTTTCTTCTTCAAATTCGACAGAGAATTTCGGTCTGGCGCAATGTCGATGTTATACTGGAATTGTTTCACAAAATCTCTGGCGATATCATCCCATATATGCCATCGGGACATTTCCTGGTCCATATACCATTCCGAGGCTATCCCTACTAGACTTTCCCCAAAATATGCCATTAGCAGTTCTTCTTTTCCGCCGGCTCCCCGCAATTGGTTGCAGTATTTCTTAAGATGTGCAATGGGGTCACCGTGCCCATCGTATTTCTCGAACTTTGGGGTCTTGAAACCCGCTGGCAGGTGCACGTGAGGGAACATGCATAGGTCGGCGTAAGAGACGCTCTTCTGTCCGCTCAATCCTTGCATATTCTTCAAACTTTGTTCAAGGCTTCTCATTCTCTTGGCAATCTCATTTTGTTCTGCAATTCTGGGGTTCTGATCCTGCCCGGGTGCAAGCTCGCACTGAGGCGGTAGAGGATTAGTGCTGGTAGCGAACCTAGTTGGTTCCATTGAGAAACGATGGTGCTTGGAATGTAAAAGAGGATGAGTCAAAGCTTGGTTTGTACGTGGCAGGCTGTGCCGTAATCGGGCAAGGTGATGCAGTAAAGATGTTCATGCTTGCATCGGTGGCTGACATTCGGGGATGAGGCTCAGAAGGCGATCCAGCAGAGAAGGCTGAGGTGGCTGGGTACCCGAATGGGGTAGCAGGATAATTTATGGGGACATTAGAAGTCCCACTTGACCTGGAGAATAATTCAGGGAACCCGGGGACGACACTTGGCGGCTCTTTCCCATTATTCCAGTCGTCCAGCATTTCCAACATGCGGAGCCGTAGGATTCTATTTTCCTCCGCAGTTGCGGATTCAGGTGTGAGGACGGCTGAGATTGAGCTCTCCTCGGAAACAGGGATTGTTTGCAATGGGATTTCTGAAGACATTTCCACACTTCCTTTTGATCTGGTGAAGTAAGTGTGAGTACTGCTTCTGGTCCTAACAACAGGTAGTTGAACACTTCTCCTTGACCTCGTGAAGTATGAGTGCGAGGCCAGACTTTCACCAAACCAACCGTCTTTTTCAAAACCCTCGAAGATACTCAACGACAAACGCACGGTTAATTTGCAGCAAATAACAGATAGTCAATCTCACGTTGGACATGATGCACCTATACAGTTAAGTGGATTACTACATGTTTGCTACGAGCGCATGCGTCATTCCGGCATTTTTCCTCTTATTAGTTTTCCCCCTTTTTTCTTTTTTTTTTCTTTTTTTTTTCTTTTATTATTATTTTTTTTATTATTATTATTTTGCAGTAAAAGAAATGCGACCAGATCCGATGAGGATTGCCTACGTATCATGATGCCTACGTGAATCAGATCATTACGTAGTTCGAAAAACACAAATGAGCGTAAAAGAAGCAACCTCTTTATTGTTGAAATGGTCTATTACAAACTACATTTTGCAAAAGAAAGAGCAAACTTTGAAAATAAACCTAGACTCAAAATAGACTAAAAATCACCCTGATGGGAAAAACAGGCAGAAGATGCTAAGATACAGGCTTGACTTATGAGTGCATTATGGTTTTGAAAATTGGTGTCCGCGGGGCATCGTTCGGCCTCGCCGCGGTCCTAGGCGTGAGATCCCTCTCAAGTTGCTCCAGCTCATGCATAGTCTGCTTGACATAACCCATCACTGCCGAGAGTACGGTAACACTGGACATGTTCTCACATCGTAGACATCGTCTGGTGATGGAATGGGCAATGGCCTTGATCCTATCTCTGGTTTGCTTCTTCTCTACAAGTAGGTGTTTTATCTGATCGCTACATATCTTGAATACTTGAGCATCATGTATATGCTGATGCTTCAGTCGCCGTACTTCCAACTTCATCTGGGCTATTGAGTCGTACCAGTATCTGCTCTCAATTTGGAAATCCTTGGCCTGATTAACTGCTTTGATCTCAAGTGCAGCCATCTCTCTCTTTATTTTAGCAACAGTTTTCTCGTGGTCGCCTTCCAATTGATTCAGGTACCGGCGATGCTTATCTGCTCTTGTATCCCACTGTGCCCTGAGCTCTGCTATGACGTTTTCAGATTTCTCCAAACCATCTTGCCATTCCCTGATTTCACTTTTTAGCCTTTTTATCATCTGCTCGTCTGATCGACGCCTTGGCTGTTTATCCGCATCCACCCTTATCTGTTTGATCTGGGCTCTGAGCATTTCGTTTTCCTGAATTAACCTGTTCCGCTCTCCCAGATTGGTAGCAACTTGCACGTTGTGCTCATATTTCAAGCTTTCCACTTGTTGCTTTAACCTGCTAATTTCGGCGCAATAGCCTCTTTCCTTTACTAACCAATCCCACTGCCTTTGCGATGATTCAGTGAAATTCCGGATGTGGGGTCTCTTAGCCGGCCTTTCATGCTCAAATTCCCTTCTATACCATGCAAGGTAACCTGGCGCCGTCTCTCCTTTGGCTCGATCCCGCACGCAAGTATCTGATTTCAAATATTGACACTCACTCCAGATTTGGCGAATCTTTGCTTCTGGGAATTGTCCGTTAGGACTTATCTCAACTGCTTGAGTGCTAAGATCTTCCTCATGAGGTACTGTCTGGCATCTTCCGAACTGTCTCAAAACTCGGCAGGGTGCGTAAGGTTGAATGCTCTTAAGCCCCATCAGTAAGAAATAAGTTTTAGCTGCCGACATATATAGGATCTCATCAACAGGCAACCATCCTAGCGTCCATTGTATTTGGCTGGCAGTAAGAGCTTGAAAGAACGAGGTCCATGCCAGGACTCCTTTGGGCAAACTGATCTCTTTGGTTCTCGTGTAAGATTCTTCTATGCAAGTCTTTTCCGGGGAACCATGGCTCAAAATCTCGGAATGATGGCAGAGGTGCTCGGTCATCCATATCTGTAGGAGCAAGTTACAACCTTCGAAGAAATTTCCCCCAGCTTTACAAGCTGTAAGAGCTCGAAAGATGTCAGATACCACCATAGGCGCGAGAGTACTGTCACTTTGCGTGAGTAAAGTGCTGACGACCCCGGATATCTTCAAATCAATGTTTCCGTCTTTCCTTGGAAATACCAGAAGGCCCAGGAACATCATCATGAACGCTACCCGTCTGTGCTTGTCCCACTTCTGACGAACACCTTTGCTGCACAGTTTGTTGATTGGATTATTGAATCCCCCTCATGACCGTACCTATCATATATGAAGCATGGAGTACAAAATCCGGCTGCCAGATCCGGGTTGTGGACCGTTCTGGGTATCTTCAATGAATCTAGGAACCGATGTACCGTGACAACTCTTGGGGCGACCAAGTATTTTTGCCTCAACGGAAGTTCAGCATTCCCGATGTACCCGGCCATTTCTTCCAAAGTCGGGGTGAGTTCAAAATCAGAGAAATGGAAAACATTGTGCGCCGGGTCCCAGTAGGTAACCAAAGCTCTTATGATATCTCCCCGAGGCTGGATTTCCAACAAACCCACGAGACCTTTCAGATATTTCTTGACCTCATTTTGTCCTTCAGCACCTAGATCATTCCACCATAGCCGTAACTTGACAGGGATTTTGGTCATTATTGAAAAATGTTCATTTTGCATCGTGCTCATCCTGCACATTTATTAAGGTGATTTTAACAAAAATGACTTGACTCAAAAATATTTTACAAAGGGGATCAAGTTTTGAACACGGCCTTTAAACACTTCGGGGACGAAGATTTTAAGGCTGTGTGGGTCAACTGGACAAAAATGCTAAACAAGACCCAAAGGTGGCTGTTTATGCAAAGTCAGCCTTCCGGCGTCCCTTTTCGGGAACATTCGGCTATTTATGACAAAACAGCATCACCTGACTTATTTATGCCTCTTTTAAAATTTGACACATCTTTTTTTTTCTTTTTCTTTTTATTTATTTATTGATTTTGGCTATTTTAGCAAAATGGGGGTTGAACCCGACGAGGGTTGCCTACGTATCTCACATCCGGTGAGAATCAAACCGGCGTAGTTCGGGACATCATGGATAGAGAAAATCAATTAAACCCATAAAGCAAGAATATTTTCTTTATTATTTTCTTTCGAAAAGAGATAAAGACTAAAGAATTTTTTTTTAAGGAAGTATTTGGACTATTAGTCTGAATTTATAAAGTGCTACGAAAGAAACAACACATTATGAATTTCCAATTTTTTTTTTTTTTACCTTTTAGAAAAAAATTTATATGTTTTTTTTAATAAATCAAACTAAAAGACAAATGTTAATTTTATTCTGTTTTTTTTTTGTTAGAAAAATTCCGGCGAGGTTGTGACACTACTTGGACATTGGTTTTATTTTCCCAAAATAAATAATTATCTCCCTACGCTGCTATTTTTCCTCTTTTTTTTTAGAAACCGGTCAGCATGCGGAACCGAAGAAAATAAATGCGCAAAACAAATAGGATGCAGCAGGGTGGTCTTTTCATTTCAGGTTGTCTGTCCTAGACGGACCCAACCCCTTTGTTGAGCCCCCTAAGTCAAATGCAACATGATGCAAATAAACGTTCCTACTAGGGATCCGGCATGAAGTTTCGTTATACTAGGTTTATACCCTGGGTATTTGTTCTAGACTGTGTACCCGAGCGGACAACTCGAGTCGAGGAGGGGGCTACGTACCGGGGACCCGCGAGATCGTCCGGCTTTGTAACTTGTCCGACCTCTTTCTTATTTCAGGTATCGACACTAACAGAATAGGGAGTCTCGACCAGCGAGCTTCTCCCCGGAGGTAAGAAGAGAAGGGTTTCGGCACAGTTTATATACAGTTCAGATAATATCAAAGCGGTAAAAGACAACATTTAGCACGTTATGCAAAAACATGTAATAAAGATCAGATAATAAAGCCAAATATAACAATTATTCTAAGCTCGAATTCTTGAACCCTGAACCAGTAGTTCTGGGTCACCGTCCCCAGCGGAGTCGCCAGAGCTGTCACACCTCCTTTTTGCGCGCCCGGCCCCGAAGGATAAATGCGCGAGGGGAGTTTTTCCAATTTAAGTGACAATATTCGAAATGGGATTATTTATTTAATTCAGAGTCGCCACTTGGGAAAGGTTTGGCTTTTGGTGTCCCAAGTCACCGGTTTATCTTGAATCCCAAATCGAGGAAATTTTCGACTTTTCCAAATGAAGTCTGCGAACCAGAAATTCTAAGTAAGGAATTCTGTTGACCCGAGGGAAGGTGTTAGGCATCCTCGAATCCCGTGGTTCTAGCACGGTCGCTTAAATTGTTATAATGGCTAAATATCTGAATTTAAATACATGTTATGACTTACGTGCTTTTATTAAGTTTAAACCGCTTTTATCATTATCATTTATTTTTATAGAATTGCAACGTCGTGAAAATGCATCTCGAACCACGTCACAATCAATGCGCCCGTGATCGTCAACACATTTTGACTTCGTTGAGATTTGGATTTGGGTCACATCAATGTGCACCCGAATTTAAGAATATGATTTAATTAAGCCGCGCCTAAAGAGTCTAACGCGTTATTATTTTTTGAGAAGGCCATGAGATTCACTAAACGGCCTAGCCTGAATTCTAAATATTATGATTAGTTGTTGAGGGCCCCGCAATTTGCATTTTTTATTTAGCGAGGCTCGTCTCATTATTTTAGAAGAGGATATCCTAAAGTGACTACATTTCTATTATTTTGTTTCCAGAAATAGAAGAAAGAAAGATGTATGCTAATCGAAGTATATGCTTTGGCCTAAACCGGACTCCTATCAATTTCTGATTAGTTACTTATAAAGTGAAAAGACGTCATACCTTACGAAAATGCTTTAATACGCTTGTTAATTTGCTAAGTGAGATTGCAAGCAAACTAATAACATATACTAAACTCATGTTGACGACCTCCAAGTTTGATTTTTAAAACTAGCCTATTTGGACTTGATAAATGAAATTGGTTGTTTATTAGGAAAACTACTACTTATTGAACTAAAAATGCCTGCTAGTTTTCCTCAAAAAGTCATCGCATTATTTCGAAAACAGTGAATCTATACCGAAGCCCAATATCGAACCTATATCGGATCAAGTAATCTGACAAGAGAGTTGGCGTACATGGCCAAACTCTTAATGTGACCGGATGAGAGTTTGTTTGGGGTACATTTATCCCGGACCAAATACAACAGATTTGGACAATTCAGTGGTCTACACAAAATACATGCAGATGCTTACCATGATTCTATGTTATACTGTCATAACTAAATCAAGACCCCAATGATTATATACATTAAAACACACCTGATCTAATAAACAATGCTATCTAATATTTCATCTCAAACAGAATGTATGTTAATTTATACAGAGCAATTGCTGTTGGAACGAACTTAAACAAATGCAGGCCGACTACCATTCAACCTATGGCCATGTTTTGAACATAGGTATTGTGAAGGAATCAACATTCATTTCTTTTATTTCTGCTTCAAAGCTTCAAGCTTTCAACAACAAGTAATTTCAGAAGTGTGTACCTGGAAGTGTTTACAGTTGAAGAAGAAGAGAAGTCAGCAGAGTAACAATAGGAGCAACACCAAACAACAGCAGTGACAGCAGGTAACAAACAAGGCAGTGGAAATAGAAACCCCAGATAGACCAAACTTCAGAAAATAAACCAATGCAAACTACAACCAGTGAGCTCAGTTTAAACTTGGAAGGATCAGAATCGATTGAACAAGTAGAAGAACAAATGAAATCCAGACAACAATGTGAAGAAACAGTTCCTGATTTTTCTATATCCTTTCTCTCTTGTATCTGTGTGTGTGTGTATATCAAAATCTGTTCCTCTGTCTGTTTTTTTTGTTTTCTATCCCCCCCCCCCTTTTATAGCTTCAAATCAAACCCTTAACAACCTCTTTTGACAATCAGAACACCCTCCCATGTGCTGCCTTCTTTTCAGTTTCCACTTACCATATAAATAAAAACAAACCGCATGACATTCTCTGGCAAACTTACTTTTTAGTAAGGTTTATTATTTCTGAAACTAAAGCAGAGTATGAGCAGCAGAATGTGATCTGACAGCATGTGCTGTCAACTATTTTATTCAAAAGCCCTTATGCAGGGCACAGGTTGTGCACAAATGCACCTGTGGTGCACCAATGCACATGTTGTGCACAAGTGCACATGCCCTGCAATTTCAGAACTGTAACTAAACAAAACATTTGATTTTACATTCCTGATTCAAATCAACAATTATAAGTATTAAACTCAGTTCCTAATTGATTCAAACAAATGTGTCCAGAAGCAAATCAATTTGTTATTGTTCAGGCAGTTGAAACTAATTGACGACACATGTCGACTCGACTATATTAATCATAACATGCACAATCGTAGCCAAAAATCAGACATTTAACAGTATCGACACATGATTTGAATTGTACTAAACAGAATTGTACTCGAGGAGTCAGTTATCGGTTCAAATTTGAGATTCAGTTAATTGCACAACACATACATACATACGCATTATCAGAACAAGTAGAAGAAAGACTCAATCAAACGCAGAGGTTCAAGCAAGGTGGACAGGACACAATTGGTAAAATTCGAAACACAAATTTCACCAAACATGAACGGCCTCTTAAACAATCACATGGACTAAAACGAAATAAAGAAAAGAAAGCAAAACTCACCTTAAAACCCGAAAAATCAAAAACCTTAGATTGGACTCGAACAAACCTTTCTTAAGGCTGAACGGACTTTAATCGAAGTGTTTCTCATATGAGAAACACTTCGATTAAGGTCCATTAGACCTTAATCTCTTGGTTTAAACGAGATACGGACCAGTGACGAGGAACCCTAAGGTTCCAAAAATTAGATCCGGGATTCATGCTTCCCTGGTCAGATTCGGACCAAACCAAGCATGGTTTGGTCACGAGGGGGGTCCGGGGACTGCCTGGTATGAATTTAGGGCAGATCGGGGTAGATCGAGTTTTGACTCGAATCTTCAAATGAAGATTCGAGAAGGTGGGATGGGATTCGAGGTGTGTGGTTGGTGGATTTGGGTTCAGGACGGTGAGGAGCATCTATGGTGTTAAGGGTGGGGTCACCGGCGTTCATGCCGCCGGGATTAATGGCGAGGAATAAGGGGGCGGCTAGGGTATCGTGGGGAAAGGGATGAGGACGAAGGCTGGGGTATTGGATAGGGGGCAGGGTACGGTTGTAGGTTTATATAGTTAGTGGATAGGTGGATCCTGGCCGTTGGATGAGACATGATGAAGGGCCAGGATCCTTCGACTAACAGGGAACGGTGTCGTTTCAAAGGTAAATGGTTGAGGTCGGTCCGGGTGAGACGGGTCGGGTCTGTTAGTGGGTTCGGTGTGAGAGATCTTGGTCGTTGATCTTTCAGAGATCAACGGCTCAGATCAGCCTGGATTAAAACGGCGTCGTTTGGACGTTCTTGAAGTAGGCTGGTCACGGACCGGGCAAGCACGGGTTTTGGGCTGAGTTTGTTTGGGCCTAATTTGTTTAAAATTGGACTGGCCCAAGTCCGAGAATTTTTTTTCTTTTATTATTATTTTTATTTTCTTCTTTATTTTAAAAACAAAACCTAAGTAAATCAAATTAAAATTAAATAAACACTTAATACAATTATTTGCACACACATATTAAAATATTTAAAACAGGTAAAATCAAACAAAACAAAAATCACGGACGAAGACGCATATTTATGATTTTCTATTTAACAACCGGATTGCGGTTCAAATTACGCATGACACGTACATTTTGTATTTTATTTTAATAAAAATAAAATGGGTAAAAATTATAAATAATTAACAAAGTGTCATGTAAAATCCAAAAATTGTACAGCATGACCATTTGTTATTATTTTTATTTCTTTTGGAGCGATTGTCGCGTAAAACAAAAATCACGTGCTCACAGTATGATTTATCGTCGCTCAAGGTTTGCTTTGCTAGATTCCGCATGACACCTGATTATTTCGATCTTAACAAGAAGGATGTATTTATCGAATGAGAACACAATAGAGGAGGTTAAACTCTGGTTATTGTATAACTCAATACTACTTTTTTTAATTCTTGTATTTTTTTCTTTTGTATTTGATTCTCAAAATATGAACGTGACATTTGCTTGTTACACCAAAGCAATAAAAATAAAAACCTTTCAAAAAGGGCATAGTGTTCCTGCATTTATTTTTTTCTTTTTTTTTTGGTAACTTGTATTAACCACCAATGTAAGATTTACAAATCAGAGCAGGTCACCACGACGTGCTTCAAAAAATTGGAAAAAAATTTCACAATAACTGGACCTCCTATTCTCCTATCCTCATTTACACAAGTAATCTCAAGTTCTTGTTAACTACTTAATATTTACACTTACTAAGTAGTACTCGTATATAGCCTTTAGATTTAATGTTGCACATATAAGCCACCCTCCTAGGTAGGACCTCCCGTGCAGTTTCTTTGTGTTCAAAGATCCTTGCATTCCGCCCGATCCACATGGCGTAGATATATTTTGTATAGAGTAATTTGAGCAGCCTGGCTAACTGTGATCTTTCCTTAGTCTTCATTATAATCCATTGCTACCTGACAGGCCATGAGCAAGCATAAGGATGTTGTATTTGGAGCCAATGCATTAGCATGTTCCATAAGTTTATGCCCTATCCACTGTGATGACCCAAAAGGTCATCATTTGTTTTAAAATAAAATTCTACGTTTCGAGGCCTTAAAAACCTCTTTTAGCATCACCTCGATTTGCGTGCGCGGTCCGGGTGCGTAGCCGGAAAGCCTAAATGTGAAATATGTGAAAAATAATAAATTTTGACTATAAAATGAATTAATTTGACTTCGGTCAATGTTTTGGGTAAACGAACTTGGACCTGTGGTTGGACAGTCCCGGAGGATTCGTAGGAAAATATGGGACTTGGGCGTATGCCCGGTATCGAATTTCGAGGTCCCAAGCCCGAGAAATGAATTTTTGAAAGAAATTATTTTCTGAAAAATATAAAGGTTTTTGAAAGTGAAATGTTGTGTGAAACCTGTGGTATCGGGCCCGTATCATGGTTCCGGAGCCCGGTACAGGTTCTATATGATTTATATGTGTTGTCGATAAAGTTTGGTAAGAATCAGAATCCATTTGACGTGATTCGGATCTTAAATGCAAAATTTGATGTTTAAAGAGTTTTGAGAAATTTCATTGATCTTGAAGTTTAATTCGATGTTCATGATGTTATTTTGCTGATTTGATTACACGAATAAGTCCGTGGGGTGTTTTTGTGACGACCCGGCCAGTCGTCTCATGAGTCACCGCTCCGTTTCCCCCATTTCTGCTTCTTTATACTTCATTATCCGTGTCTTATGTGATTGAGTTGGTTTGGAGTGGTTTTGGTAGGAAATGAGACACTTAGTCTCTTTAAGGAAGGCTTAGTTTGAAAATGTCAACCGGATGTTGACTTATGTGTTAGAGGGCTCGGATGTGATTTCCGATGGTTCGGTTAGCTTCGGGGGATGATGTGTGACTTAGGAGTGTGATCGGAAGTGGTTTTGGAGGTCCGGTGTAGAATTAGGCTTGAATTGGCAAAGTTAATATTTTGGCGATTTCCGGTTGATAGGTGAGATTTTGATCTGAGGTCCGGAATGGAATTCTGAGAGTTGATGTAGCTTCGTTATGTGATTTGGGATGTGTGTGCAAAATTTCAGGTCATTCGGAGGTGATTTGGTTGGGTTTTTGATCAAAAACGAGTTTCGGAAGTTTTTGGAAAACATAGGCTTGAATTCGATGTGAATTGATGGTTTTGGTGTTGTTTGAGGTGTTTTGATGATTGGAACAAGTTTGAATGATGTTTTAGGATGCGTTGGTGTTTTTGGTTGAGGTCCTGCGGGCCTCGGGTGAGTTTCGGATGGTCAATCGAACCATTTCCTAAGTTTCAAAGTTGCAAATTTTAAGTTCTTATGTTGTAGAGATTTAGGCCTTCGCGATAACAGGGGTGGTGTCGCGATCTCGTAGAAGCAATTTAGGAGGCAGGAAATTTGTTCATCACGTTCGCGATCGCAGAGGGTTAGATGGTGATGCTTCGCGTTCGCATAAGACCCTCCGCGTTCTCATAGGAGGATTTGAGGGTCGGGCCATTGCCCTTCGCGTTTGCGTCTTGGGGTTCGCGTTCGCGTAGTTTGGAGAAAGGCAGCATCGCGTTCGTAGGTCTAAGATCACATTCGCATAGAGAATTTTGGGGTCTTGGAAAATTTTCCCTTCGCGATCGCGAGCCTGGGGTCACAATCGCATAGAAGGAAGTCCACAAGCTGGGCAGAAGGTTTTTAAACATTTCATGCACGAGCTTAAGTCATTTTTCCACCATTGTTGAGTATTTTTAGAGCTCTTTGAAGGGAATTGAAGAGGGATTCAAGGAGAAGTGATTGGAGGTAAGTTCTACGAACCAAAAACGTGATTATATTGAGAAATTAACCTAGAATTTCATGGAAATTTAGCTAAAAAGGGAAGAACTAGGGCTTAGGATTTTGAAATTTTAAATTGGGATTTGAAGGGCCATTTGAGGTCGGATTTGAGAGTTTTTGATATGTATAGACTTGTGGAAGGATAAAGAACCCGTTGATGTGAAAATTTCTGAGTTTCGAGAAGTGGGCCCGGGGCTTGGGTTTTGCCAATTTCGGGATTTTTGATATTCTTTCGATTGTTTTAGCTTGGGTTTGTTCCCTTAACATATTGTGACGTATTCGCTCTAGTTTTGGTCAGATTCGACGCGCGAGGAGGCCGATTTGAGAGGCAAGGGCATAGCGAGCTAGAGCTTTGGTTAGTTTGAGGTGAGTAATGATTGTAAATGATGTCTTGAAGGTTTGAAACCCCGGATTTGCACAACGTAGTGCTATATTGAGTTGAGGCACACGCTGTATAATGAGCGTGGGGTTCATTACTACTAGGGATTGTGACCTGGTCCATCCCGATTGATGATTTTACCGTGTTTTGTACTGAGACTTATTTATTATCAAAAGGCTAGTTGCCATGTTTGGGGCCTTGTACCGACCTGTAGAATCCCCTTAGGGGTATTTTAACTGATTCTCCTCACTTTACTTGTTAAAAATCATATCCTCAGTCATGTTTCTATTTGTCTAAAACAATATGAACTGGTTTTATAAATGCTAATCCTAAATGAGAGAAATATGTGGGCTGAGATCCCTACCTTATATTATTGTGCCCGAGAGGCTGTGAGTATAATGACTGAGAGGGGTTAAGAACCCAACAGTGAGGATGTTATATATGTTATGGATCGGGCTGCACGCCGCAGCAAATGGTTATATGGATCGGGCTGAACGCCGCAGCAAATGTTCGGGCTGCACGCCGCAGCAATATAGCGCTTGGGTTGTAGGAGACTCTCCCGGAGTCTGCACACCCCAGTGAGCGCAGTCGATTAATTATATGGATCGGGTTGTGCGCCACAGCGATGTACGGATCGGGCAACACGCTACAGCGGTTATTTTGATTTCGATTATTGTGAGGGATATATGCATCGAGTGTTGAGGATAAGTACTAATTAATGGATAATATGCTCGAGGAGCGAATTTATACTTGTTAAATACCTATTTTCATACTGTCAGCCATTATTTATGATTATTACTCACTGGGTCGGAGTAATCACATTACTCCCTGCACCTTGTGTGCAGATCCAGGTGTTCCAGAGGCATATTGAGGGCTTTCTTGCTGTTCAGCACTTACCGGAATAATCGAGGTAGCTGCATGGCGTCCGATGACCCGATTTCTCCCTCTATCTTTTACTTTTTTCAGCATTCTTAGACTATCTATGTATTAGGCTGTTTAAATCTTGTAATAGAGGCTCTTGACTTGTAACACCGGATCAATGGGCTATGTAATGATATTATAATGACTTCCGCACGTTAAATTTACTGTTTCAGACTTATATTATGCTAATTGGTATTTAAACTCCGTTATCTGGTAACGAATTTTTATAAGAAAAAGGTTTGAGATTGATTGTTGGTCGGGCCTGCCTAGCAATGTGTTGGGTGCCATCACGACTGGGGTTGGGATCGTGACGGTTTTTGAGGTAGTGTGCATGTTTGGGTTAGAGCCCCGAGGGTTCGGGTGAGTTTCGGATAGGCGTCAGAGTATTTTTGGACTTAGGAAAGTTGCAGAATCTGATGTCTGCTGGTGTCCAGGTGTTTGTGCTATGCAATCGCATAGGAAAGTTCGCGATCGCATAGTGTAAATTTCAGGGGTCCTATTTTGTGCTATGCGATCGCATATATCCTTCCGCGATCGTTTAGAGTAAAATATGAGAGCTCCATTTTTGTTATATGCGATTGCGCTGTTCCTTCCGCGATAGCAATGTGTTAGCCCCATCCTGGGAAGGTAATTAATTTCTTTTATGCGATCGCATAGCATTGTCTGCGATCGCATTGCCCAGTCCCCCTTACCCTATGTGATCGCATTCTCTTGTCCGCGATCGCAGTGACCAATCTCCTTTACCCTATGCGATCGTATTCCTTTCTTCGCGATCGCATAGACCAAATTCGCCCAGTTATTTCTAAGTTCCAAAAATAGAATACATTACGGGAATTCCACCATTTTTCATAAACTTCATCTTCTCCACACTTCTTGGGCGATTTTTGAAGAGAAACTTCACCATAGCTTCATAGGTATGTAATTCTAAGCGCGTTTTCTTCTATTTTTATCAACACCCACTAGATTTCTAAGCCTAAAACATGAGATTAAGGGTAGAAAATTAGGGATTTAGGTAGAGTTAGGTCTTTTTGATTATTTGAGAATTTGACCTCGTTTTGGGGTGGGATTTCAAAACAAATTATATATTCGGGCTCGTGGGTAAATGGGTGATCGGGTTTTGGTCCGAACCTCGTATTTTGACCAAGCGAGCCTGGGATCAATTTTTGACATTTTGGGAAGAATGATTAGAAAGCTATAGTTAAGCATTAGAATTAGATTGTTTAGCGTTTATTGATGTTATTCAGTCGATTATGTCTAGATACAATTGATTTGGAGCCAAATTCAAAAGGAAAGGCGGTGTTTGAGGCTTGAGTTGACCGTAGAAGTTCGACGTAAGTGTTTGGTCTAATCTTAGCTTGAGGGATTAGGAGTCGAGTCCTATTTGCTATGTGATAATTGTTGAGTACGACTTATAGGCATGGTGATATCCGAGTTGTGTTGTTTCTTTAGTTACTTCATGTATTTCTATTCGAAATTGTTATCTCCCCCGCAGCATGCTCCCCCTCCCATATTGACTTGTATTTCTTTTCTGCTATATATATTTGAACTGCACAAGTTTATTTGGTAGTCTGGTCCTGGCCTTGTATATACTTCATCGAGGTTAGGCTAGACACTTACCAGCACATGGGGTCGGTTGTGCTGATACTACACTCTGCACTATGTGCAGATCCCGGAGTAGCTTTTGGACCGTAGTGTGGAGGCTACCTTCAGTCCACGCGGAGATCCAAGGTAGACCTGCAGGCGTCCGCAGGCCCTAGCGTCTCCCTCTATCCATATTTCCTGTTTCATTTTCCTTTTATTCAGAAATAGTGTACTGTTATTTCTTCAGACTTTGTATGTAGCAATCTTAGATAGTCTGTGACACTGTGACACCAGGTTTTGGGTGGTTAAGGCTTAAGTATTTGTAATAAATATAGTTTTCATATATTTTATTATGAGGACCATTCAGATTTTGGAGGATATGCTCCGAGCTTGTGTCATTGACTTTGGAGGCTCGTGGGATCAGTTTTTGCCTTTAGCAGAGTTTGCCTATAACAACAGCTACCAGTCAAGTATTCAGATGGCTCCTTATGAGGCCTTGTATGGTAGGCGATGTCGGTCTCCGATTGGATGGTTTGAGCCGGGAGAGGCTCGATTGTTGGGTACGGATTGGTTCAGGAGGCCTTGGACAAGGTCAAGATCATTCAGGATAGGCTTCGTACAGCTCAGTCCAGCCAAAAGAGTTATGCCGACCGCAAGGTTCGAGATTTAGCATTCATGGTTGGTGAGTGGGTATTGCTTCGAATGTCGCCTATGAAGGGCGTGATGAGATTTGGGAAGAAGGGCAAGCTTAGACCTAGGTTCATTAGCCTGTTTGAGATTCTGGATCGAGTGGGAGAGGTGGCTTATAGACTTGCATTGCCGCCGAGCTTATCAGCCGTGCATCCAGTGTTTCATGTGTTCATGCTTCGGAAGTATCACGACGATCCATCCTTCGTGCTACATCGGCAGGTTCGTCAGTTGAGATCGAAGAGTTTTCTTTCTGTTCGTGTTCAGTGGAGAGGTAAGCTTTCCTGAGGCATCGACCTGGGAGTCCGAGTCCGATATGCGAAGCCGTTATCCCCATTTTTTCCCCGACTCAGGTACTTCCTTCTTTTGTCCATTCGAGGACGAACGGTTATTTTAGAGGTGGAGAATGTGATGACCTTTCACTTGTTTTAAAATGAAATTCTACGTTCCGAGGCCTTAAAAATCTCTTTTAGCATCACCTCAATTTGCATGCACAATCCGGGCGCGTAGCCGGAAATCCTAAATGTGAAAATCTATGAAAAATGATAAATTTTAACTATAAAATGAATTAATTTGACTTCGGTCAATGATTTGGGTAAACGAACCAGGAATCATAAATGGACGGTCCCGGAGGGTCCGTAGGAAAATATGGGACTTGGGCGTATGCCCGGAATCGAATTCCGAGGTCCCAAGCCCGAGAAATGAATTTTTGAAAGAAATTATTTTATGAAAAATATAAAGGTTTTTGAAAGTGAAATGTTATATGAAACCTGTGGTATCGGGCCCGTTTCATAGTTCCGGAGCCCGGTATAGGTTCTATGTGATTTATAAGTATTGTCGGTAAAGTTTGGTAAGAATCGGAATCCATTTGACGTGATTCGGATCTTAAATGCAAAATTTAATGTTTAAAGAGTTTTGAGAAATTTCATTGATCTTGAAGTTTAATTCGATGTTCATGATGTTATTTTGGTGATTTGGTTATACGAATAAGTCTGTAGGGTGTTTTTAAGGTAGTGTGCATGTTTGGGTTAGATCCCCGAGGGCTCGGGTGTGTTTAGGATAGGCGTCAGAGTGTTTTTGGACTTAGGAAAGTTGCAGAATCTACTGCCTGCTGGTGTCCAGGTGTTTGTGCTATGCGATCGCATAAGGAAGTTTGCGATCGTATAGTGTAAATTTCAGGGGTCCTATTTTGTGCTATGCGTTCGCATATATCCTTCCGCAATCGCGTGGAGTAAAATCTTAGAGGTCCATTTTTGTTCTATACGATTGCACTCATCCCTCCGCGCTCGCAGTGTGTCATCCCCAGCCTGGGAAGGTAATCAATTTCTTCTATGCGATCGCATAGCATTGTCTGCGATCGCATTGCCCAGTCTCCCTTACCCTATGCGATCACATTCTCTTGTCTGCGATCGCAGTGACCAATCTCCTTTACCCTATGCGATCGTATTCCTTTTTCGCGATCGCATAGAGCAAATTCGCCCAGTTATTTTTAAGTTCCAAAAATAGAATACAATACGGGAATTCCGCCATTTTTCATAAACTCATCTTCTCCACACCTCTTGGGCGATTTCTTAAGAGAAACTTCACCATAACTTCATAGGTATGTAATTTTAAGCTCGTTTTCTTCCATTTTTATCAACACCCACTAGATTTCTAAGCCTAAAACATAAGATTAAGGGTAGAAAATTAGGGATTTGGGTAGAGTTAGGGCTTTTTGATTATTTGGGAATTTGACCTCGTTTTGGGGTCGGATTTCAAAACAAATTATATATTCGGGCTCGTGGGTGAATGGGTGATTGGGTTTTGGTCCGAACCTCATGTTTTGACCAAGCGGGCCCGGGGTCAATTTTTGACTTTTTGGAAAGAATGATTAGAAAGCTATAATTAAGCATTGAAATTGGATTGTTTAGCGTATATTGATGTTATTAAGTCGATTATGTCTAGATACAATTGATTTGGAGTCAAATTCAAAAGGAAAGGCGGTGTTTGAGGCTTGAGTTGGCCGTGGAAGTTCGAGATAAGTGTTTGGTCTAACCATAGCTAGAGGGATTAAGAGTCGAGTCCTATTTGCTATGTGATAATTGTTGAATACGATGTATATGCATGGTGACGAGTATCTATGCGTTGGTGTCTAGCATGCCCGTGAGTCTTTATATTGTGATTATCATGACTTTGTTGTATCTTTCATGCCTTAGTAGTAATATCTATCTGTTGTATAAAGTTTGTGGAAGGAAATTGTGACCTATGAACATTGAGGAGCGTTGACTCAAGTTGTATAACGAATTGTGAAAGTGTAAGTAATAATTGAACCTCTAGAACATTGGCTCGAGTTGTGAAGTGAATTGCGAAGTAAAAGTGAGAAAGAAAAGAGATATTATGTTGTCACCCTTTCCGGGCTATTATTGATTTATTTGTTATCTCCCTTGCCGGGATGTTGATGTTATTGATATTGTTCCCTTGCCGGGATTTAATTGTTGACTTGTTGCTCGCTTGCCGGGATTCTTATTGCAAATTTCCTTACTCTCTTGCCCTATTGTTTGTGATTGTTATTTGGGTGAGGAAGAGAGTTGAAGCACGAAGGGTGATGTCGTGCATTGTTTGTTTTGTGATGAAAGAGTGTAAAGCACGAAGGGTGATGCCGTGTATGATTGTGAGAAAAGAGTGTAAAGCACGAAGAGTGATTCTGTGCCGCGCGATGTACCATTCCGTGCCGATTTTATTGATTATATGATGAGGAAAGAGAGTAAAAGCACGAAGGGTGATGCCGTGCACATTTATATTATATAATTATTTTGGTGAGGACGAGAGTAAAAGCACGAAGGATGATGTCGTGCATTTATTTATTTCTGATTCTTATTGATATCCGAGTTATGTTGTTTCTTTCGTTACTTGATGTCTTTCTATTTGAAATTGTTATCTCCCCCACAGCATGCTCCCCCTCCCATATTGATTGGTTATTTCTGTATTTCTTTTCTGCTGTATATATTTGAACTGCACAGGTTTATTTGGTAGTCTGGTCCTAGACTTATCACTATTTCGCCGAGGTTAGGCTAGACACTTACCAGAACATGGAGTCGGTTGTGTTGATACTACATTCTGCACTATGTGCAAATCCCGGAGCAGCTTCTGGACCGTAGTGTGGAGGCTACCTTCAGTCCACGCGGAGATCCAAGGTAGGCCTGCAGGCGTCCGCAAGCCCTGGCGTCTCCCTCTATCCCTATTTCCTGTTGCATTTTCCTTTTATTCAGAAACAGTACTGTTATTTATTCAGACTTTGTATGTAGCAATCTTAGACAGTCTGTGACACTGTGACACCAGGTTTTGGGTGGTTAAGGCTTAAGTATTTGTAATAGATAGAGTTTTCATATATTTTATTATTGTCTTCCGCTTAAATTTGAATTTCTGTTATTATCACGTTATCGCCTTATACTTATTAAAAAGAAATAATTGGTTAATAAAGTAATTAGATTAAAGGTTTGGCTTGCCTAGCTCACATTAGTAGGCGTCATCATGACTCCCGAGGGTGGGAAATCCGGATCGTGACATCCACATTCAGTAAAAATGTGGTTTTTTGTTTCAGGAACTTGTGTGTGCATGTCATCTCTCTTGTTTGGTTCTTCCAACTTTTAAGTAAATAAACTTTGATTAACCGGATAAATGGATTATATGATTGTTTCATTTTGATCACATTCATTCATATAAATATAAATTACATCAAAAGTGGGGAGAGTACTTACCAGAAAAAGAAGGCAACTTATACACTTGTGACTTATGCTTCTCTTGTTTCAAGTAATCACCTTTGATTTCAGTACTTTACATATCGTTGTTGTTTCCCTTATGTATTCTTTTCCTATATTTGCTGCCATTTTCTCATGTGAAAGTACATATAAGATAAAAGAAGGAAAAAAGGGAACCTTTAATTGCCAAAATAATTTTATTGTTGCAACCTTCCCATTATTCAGGAGCAACTTTAATTGCCACAATCACCGTCACCCCTTGGAAGAAAGAAAACACAAAAATCAAAGGCAAATGACAAAATTTGAGGGAAAAGAAATATGTTTTTTCCGGTCTAAGAGATATGCCACATCGCTTTCTTTAGAGTTGAGACCAGAATTACATAGATACAAGCAACGACCTTCAGTTAGAGTTTAGACCACAGTTATATGGATACAAGAAACAGCCGCAAGCTGACTCATTCTACTTCAATGTACTGGCACAAATTTTTGTAGAATACTTATATTTATATTGATTGAGAAATGAATATGCTGACAAAAAAATAAGCTAGTTATGTCCGTATAGTATTTTCCAGTCAATTTGAAGTTCAATAAGTTAGAACTTTGCTCGTGAACCTCAACTGCAATGAAAATGTCTCTCAAATGTGGATGGCCTAAAGATGTTTTCCATTAGCATGTCAAATTATCTTCCAGCAACAATCTATACACTAAGCTAAGGCTTAGACAGCTTCCAGCAACTTCAGAATCTAAAGAGATTGCAAGAAAATGTGTATAGGTCAATCGAGTCAGATCACTTAAAGGATATCGTATCATAATTTCTCTTTATCAAATATTAATAAAATTATTGTATATATTTTTTCGACATTCTAGAATAGATAATTGGTTCTAACTATTTTACTTACCTTTTATAGTGTTTTCGCATTGTAGTTTTCGATAATCTCTTCCTTTTGACTCATCACAATATCCATAAAAACATCTGTTCTACTAAGTTTTCTCTTCATCTTTTCACATATATTGTTGTCCATCTCTAACTCCTTCCTCAAGTTGCATAGTAGACTTAATCTTTTCTTTTTCTACTTGTAAAACTGTTTTAGATCTCCATTATCACGGAGATACTTACCAATGTTGCTCCTAGGGTTGCTCTTTATCATACGCAATCCAAACATACAATTAATAATCCCGATATATTACTGAATGTCGATCCATCTTCCCATGTTTATCCAAATCAAAAAAATTCAAATGCCATAGCATTCATGAATCCTGTTCAATCCTGTTTAAATTCAACTATGCATAGCCAGAGTGGCCCATGAAGTTCCACAAAGGATGAACCTTTACTGGGTTATTAAATTCTTTCTCAATCCACTCATTTTTTAGATCTTTTCTACTTTTACCTACATACTTACTTTCGTTAGATTCAACCGGATATGGGCTACTATTGCCATCCATGGCAAAACTATAGCACCATCCTTGCCTTGACCTTGCGTGTAATTGGCTCATTGGGTTGGGGCGGCAGACCATCTTTAGTACTTTTGAGAGGAAGTTGTGCTACTGTGTTCTCTGAATCTATGTTCTCTGAAATTAGTTTTTGCTTTCTAGGAGGCTCTTCAGCACCATCAACAGTCATATCTGACTACTACTTTAATAGATTGAATTCTTATTTCTAAAAACTTTTCTGGAGCTGCTTTTATTTTTGAGATGAGACGATACCTTTGTTTTATGTTTTCTCTCATCCAAATAGGAAATATCAAAATTATCCTATGACATATCAGCAGAAACCAAATGTCAAAAATAGCAGAACCAATTTGTACTCCAAAAATGAGATCCAGTCATTATGCTTAGAGTACTCAACATTTATCCTATGCCCCATTATAAAGAATCGAAACTGCATCAAGTAGCAAAAAATACTTTACTTTAAAAAGAATATTTGGTTCAAAAGACCAAAGTGAATGTCATAGGACATTATTATGATGGCAAGAAACTTCAACTTGTCATGTAACATGATAAGATGAAGTTATAACAGTAAATAGACACATGCGTATGCATATCGACACTAACATCTCAATTACTTCACAAAGAGTCATCACTAACATTTCAATTAAAATTCAAGAACTACTTGAGCAAACAAAGAAGAAAATGTGACTCCACTCGACAGGATGTACTGATTAACTTGTAGAATAATAACAGACATGTAAAACAGACCAACAAACTTCAACTTGTCATGGAACATGATAAGATGAAGTTATAAAAGTAACTACGCACACGCAGATGCATATTCCGCTCATTTTCAGGGACCATATTTTTCTTCGTTATTTTAACTGAATCAAATTAATCGACACGCTGGAAATATGAAGAACATTGCACCTGTTCAGTGAGTGTGAGCCTAATTTAATATAATATCTTTTCGTAAAGCGAATTTATAATAATATGATTCAAGTCAATGCTAGTACACTACATCAGCCCAGAGAGAGACCGAGCAGTACCGACAAAAATGAAACAATAAGCTACTCTGTTTTATCTTACCATCAATCAATTCACATTCTTCCTCCTCTAGTATAATCTCACTTAGTGGGATCTTGGGAGGGTAGTACGCTGACCAATTTGTTTAACCAAAAATTTGAGTCTTTGGTCAAAGCTAAAAAGAAATTCGGGTTACTGATAATCAGGAGACAAAAATAAAATACTTTTGAGAACGATGGTAAAGAAGCAAATAGATGTGTATTTCAATAAATTCTCAATAGTATTCTGTGTCCTTACAAATGATGATACTTCTTCCTTTTATAGATAATTCTAGGTAAAGGAATGAAGCCTCAGCTTTAATGATATAATCATGAGTAATAAATGATATTAAATAAGCCGTTATACAATCATTCCTATTAAATACCGATTTCGTAACGTATCAAGTATTTAATAATGAATTTGGACTCCTTTCTGTCACCAGATCTTTGCTTTCAATGCCTTCTATCCGTTGGCTGTAGATAATTTAAATTGGTACGAGAACTCGTATCTATACGTCGTCTCGTGCCTATTTAAATTCTTCTTCCCGTGGCTGTTTCCATCCGTGCCTCTTAGTCAATTGCTGCGCTTTGACCATTTAACTAATCCACGTGTCATGCCACATCATCTTTTAATATAAACTCAGTTTTTTCCCAATACACTTACCCCTACCCTAGGGTAGAGAGGCTGTTTCCAAATAGACAGTCAGCATCTTTCCCTCCAAGAACTTCCCACCTTGCTCTTGGGGAGACTCGAACTCACAAATTCTTGGTTGGAAGTGGAGGTTGCTTACCATCAGAGCAAACCCCTCTTGTCCTAAAATTATTCTCCAAAATTATCGTTATCTCTCCGACAAAATCACCAAAACATACTTCCTTTTTTTAGTTATATCCTTCTTCAACTCTAATACACCCATCATTTTCCCGGTAAATACAAAGAATAAAAAGGAGTAAAGAGAAAAACGAAAACACTGGAGTGAAACCATACAAGTACACAGAGAAAATCCAAACAAAACAGCAATTACAGCGTTAGAAGGCTAAATGCGTAGAGAGAAAATGCACCATTTTGAGTAGATCTGGTTGCACTTAAGCACTTTTCGAATCGGACGTCCATTCTAATTTGGAAACAGAATTAAAGGACTGCGAACGAAGAAAGAAAGAAAGGAAATTAATACAAATACATATAAAGTCAAAGATCAACCAAACATGTTCATTCACACCTTCAGATCTTTCTCAGTGTAATTCAGGCATGGAAGAAAATTAGGAAAATTATAAAGTATGTAATGCTAATTTCATAGTGATGCTGCACAATAGTTGAGGAAAATTTCCATTTGATGTGGAGAAGAGAATATAATGTTGGGTTTAAGTCGTGAAATTTTTGTTTGAAACGTTTCTCGAGGATTTTGGGAGACGCGCCTTTTGTAATTCCAGTTGTTGTAACTGAAGTTCTTTTAGATTTAATAATTGAAATTTTTGTGTTTAAATTCCTAAAAAATTGAGATTTGAGATAATAGATAAATGCATTTTCTCTGAGAGATGTCATATCACTCCTTAAGGTCCCTCTTTTATAAATATATATATAGATACTTGTAATAAACTAATGTTTCAATAGATTGGGCCCATGCACAGCACGAGCAATCAAATCTAGTTTTAGTTAGACACCTGAACAAATTGAAGCACTGAAAACTAATTCAATAGGCTTGATTCTTAAGCTATTTGTGTAACGATCCGATCAGTCGTTTTGAGCATTTGTACTTTGCTCGCCAGTTCTCGGGCATGACTAGCCCCGTATGATGTATTATGACTTATGTAAATCGTCGGTTTTGGTTTTCAGGTTAATCGGAACAGATATGGAAGAATAATACTCAGCTTGAAACTTTAATTTTGAATGGTTTGACCAAGTTTTGACTTTTTAGTATTCTATCTCGGATTTGGATTTTTTATAATTTGGTTAGCTCCGTTAGGTGATTCTGGACTTGGGAGCGCGTCCGGAATGTATTTTGGAGGTCCTTGGTAGATTTAGGCTTGAATTGGCGAAATTAGAATTTTGACATTTTTCGGTTGGTAGTGGAAATTTTAATATCGGGATCGAAATATAATTCTAGAAATTGGAGTAGGTCCGTTGTGTCATTTATGACGTGTGTGCAAAATTTCAGGCCATTTGGATGAGGTTTGATAGACTTTTTGATCGAAATCGGAATTCGAAAGTTTTCAGAATTTTTAGGCTTGAATTCGTTGATGATTTGATGTTGTTTTGAGTGTTTCGAAGGTTGCAACAAGTTGGAATGATGTTATGGGATATATCGGCATGTTTGGTTGAGGTCCCAAGGGCCTCAGGTGAGTTCGGGTGGTTAAACGGATCAAATTCATGTTTTGAAGATTGCAAATTTTCCTTCAGTTCTGTTGCAGACATTTGTTCTTCGTGATCGCGTAGGTTTTTTGGGGCAGAGGTGAAATTTCTTCAGTGCGATCGCCAAGGTCTGAATGTGATCACGATTTGTTGAGATATTATGGTTCGTGAACGCGTGGCAAATGTCGCGTTCGCGTAGTAGAGAAGGAGCTAGTGTGGAGTGGTGAGGTTTGCTCTATCCGATCCGTGGCCGAGGCCGCGATCACGTGAGGTAGCTAAGGCAGTGCTTCACGATCACGTGGTGTTTTATGCGATCGTATAGGGTTAAAATGAGCGTAATCAAATTATCTGCTTCGCGATCGCAAGGCTATTTCCGCGATCGCAGTGAAGGAATTTACATCGCTGGGCAGAATGTTTAAATAGCCATTTTCGCGATTTTTGACCATAGTATACCATTTTTGAGTCGGTTTTGGAGCTTCTGGGGGGAGATTGAAGAGGGAGTTCAAGATAACTTCTTTGAGGTAAGATTAATGAACCAAAAACTCGATCCTATGTTGATTCTTACTTGTTTAAACATGAAATAAGTGGGATTTAAAGCCTAAAATTGGGGAATTAGGGCTTGAAATTGGAGAGTGTAAATTGGGAATTTGAGGGGCAATTTGAGGTCCGATTTTGATGTTCTTGGTATGAATGGACTCGTGGGAAGATAAGGATTCTATTGATGTGATTTTAATCTTTACGAGACGTGGGCCTGGGGGTCAGATTTGGCCTATTTCGGGATTTTTTATGTAAATTGGTTATTTTCGAGTGGGCTTTCTTCCCTTACCATATTGTGATTGTATGGTACTATTTTTGGCTATATTTGGAGCATCCAAAGGTTGAGTCGAGAGACAAAGGCATCGCGGGCTAGAGTTTGGACTGGATTGAGGTAAGTAATGATTGTAAATGTTGTCGTGAGGGTATGAAATCCCGGATTTCACATCGTTGTGCTACTTTGAGGTGACGTACAAGCTAAATGTCGAGTGTGGGGTCGTGCACCGTTGGGGATTGTGACTTAGTCCGCCCCGTATGATTATTAAGTCGCGTATTTGATTGAAAACTGTTGATATCATTGTGTTTTGGAAAGTATTACTATGTTTTGGGCTAAATGTCATATTTGGGCCTCGTGCCAACTGTTTTGGACCCTTAGGGGCTTTTTACTATTGTTCCTCACTATTATGACTTCAGATTTGTACTTAGTCTTGTTGTTTTCTACTTCTTTCATAACTCAGCCATATTTACTTCGTTTTGATATTTTAAATGATATTTTGGGTTGAGCATCATGTTTTACTATTGCCCGAGTGGCTTGAGAGATTTCTGACTGAGTAAGGCCGAGGACCTGTGTTGTGAGGATATTATTGGATCGGGTTGCATGCCGCAACAAGTTATTACTGATTCATGATATTGTGAAGCCGAAGGCCTGATTGATTTATGCCATGAGGTGGCTTGTTGTTATGAGGGCGAGGGCCTAATTGATTTATGCCACGAGATGGCTTGTTATAGTGCTTGGGTTGTAGGAGTCCCTCCGGAGTCTGCACACTCCTAGTGAGCGGGGGTACCCAATGTGAGTGATGTTATGTAGCCCGAGAGGCTGTTGTTGTTTTGTGTTGTTGCCCGATGGGCTGTTCTTGATTGATGTTATGCCCGAGGGGCTGATTACGAGTGATTGTGAGGTAGCTCGAGGACTGGTTCTGTTGATATTTTGCCCAAGGGGCGGTGTATGGTACATGTTTTACCCGAGGGGCTATTTACGTTTCTGTCATTTGTACTCACTGATTTTATCACTCGTTTGAAACTATTAGAAGATGTTCGAAAAAGTAAAGGGGTTTTACTGAAACTGAGTTTGATTTACGGAATAAATAATTTCTTTACTATTTTGGAAATGTACTGTATTTGCTGTAGCATTATGATGTGGCTTACGTGTTTTCTTACTGCTCATATTTCATTTGCTTTTATTACTTACTGAGTTGGAGTACTCACATTACTCCATGCACCTTGTGTGAAAATTCAGGTATTTCTGAATCCGGTAGTGGGTGTTGATTGCTCAGTACTAGAGTCATCGGAGTTAGCAAGATATCTGCACGCGCGTTCGCAACCCTGCTTTCTCCCTCTTACCTTCCTTATCCTGTTATAGTATATTTTCAGACTCTTGGTTGTATTCAGACCTTAGTAAATGCTCGTGACTTGTGACACCCCGATGATGGGCTTGTGTATTTATTCCGCACTGTTCATTTAGACTTATATTATGAGATTATTGATTAATTAATGGCTTAAAATTGACTTTTATTGAATACTGGTTGAATTCGGGCATTACGTCAGCTGGCCTAGTATTACGATAGGCGCCATCACGATCGGCTCAGTTTTAGGGTCGTGACAAGTTGGTATCAGAGTCTAGGTTACATATGTCTCACGAGTCATGAGCAGGTTCAGTAAATCCCACATTCATAAGCAGGTCTCACAGATCGGTACGGAGACGTCTGTACTTATCCTCGGGAGGCTGCACAACCTTTAGGAAATCCTACATTCTTGAAATTCTTACCTTGCATCCTTGATTCAGCTTGAAATGTAACTCTTGAAATTCCTTCCACGCGTTCGTATGTGAGCATGAGCGCTCGGTATCAGCTGTGTATCAATGACTTGTGATTCCCTGATCAAAGGGCGAGATGTGATTTCTGTGTGTTATGTTGGGCCAGTCTGGAGGACTTGAGGCCAGACCTTGCCTGTAGCTTGAGCCCTGAGTTGTTTATTGTGTGAACGCGTGTTTTTGGATTTATATGTTCGATAGTGTCCCTATTAGGGAAAGTAATGACTGGATAACTATGTGATGAGTATGATGTGACTGCGAGATGTGTTCATATGATTTGGAGGAGATGAGAAGGGTCTGTGTGAGGGTAGTAAGAACTATTCGGTGTTTAATTTCCATCGTGATTTGATGTATAGCCCGAGTTGTGGGCGTGTTGAAGGATCTTTTCATGTTGTCTAGTTGGGGAAGTGAAGTAGATTTCATGTTGTGATATGAGTTCAGAGTTAGGAAGATTAAGTGATTTTGTAATAGTTATGATTATGGAAGAGTATAGAGAAATACTAGTTTGAGGCTAAGCAGGTGGATTATCTCCTGCGGGGTGTTCTAAGATTTGTGTGATCCTTATGTAATTGGTTGGGAGTCCTCTTTTACCAGTGAAGTATAGATGTTTCAATTTGAGCTTGGATCTCTTTTGAGAGTGGGCTTGTCTGTTACGAGGGTGAACGCGAGACTTGTAGATGATTTGAAATACTAGATGGATGTGTTGCATGAGCTTTTGAAGAGATTTAGTTGACTCTCACTATGGAATTATGTCAGTGATAGAGTATGGGCATTATGATTTATTGGGGGTTTTGATCTATGGCTTTGAGCCAAGTGGGGGAGTCTGCTATTGATAAGTTGATTGCACGATTATGTGTTGTGTTGGTTCCAATTTGAGGTATACTAGTGAATCAGTTATGGCTTACAGAGGCTGAGATCGAGGATGACTTGAGTAAAGGACATTTCGGGCGAGGGTTGTGTTATGCTTTATGAGTATATGAGGAACATTGGATGATTTAGTTGTTGTTTGTAAGGAATGTAATGGGATGGAGTAGGAAGAATCGCTCGGCGGCTTAGAAGAATGGGTTACTTCCTTAGGTGTTGGAGTGCTAATGGGGCACAAGTCGTTCGGTCCGTTTAGTCAGTCTAATTGAGATTTGAGTAGAGTGGATAATTCTCGAGAATGGTTCCAATAAATTCAAGATTTATACGTGGCAATTGGGAATCTTCAGGATGTGTGTTGGTTAGAAGCTGCGACTTATATGGAAGGATTTCAGGACTTGTGACATTTCTATATCATTATGGGTTCTACATATCAGTATCAAGAAGGCGAATGTAATGGCTTTAGATTTTTAGATGGTCTCTTCAGAGCGGAATTCTCGGTTATGGTACTTTTGGGGGTGTTTTAGAAGAGTTTATGAGCCTTAGGGTTGTGTGGTTTTATGCTAAAGTTCGTGGGGCAAGTTTTAGTTAAGGATAGTGGTGTACTAGCAAGGAAATGTATCAATTTAGAGGTAATTCGGAAGGAACTCAAACAATTAGGACACCTTGGTAGTAGGTTGGATCTGCATGGTGACGGATATGATCGGTTCTTGGGTGTTTATGGTGCAGTGGGTTTCTACAGGTATTTCATGGCAATGCTCTTGGGTTTTTGGTGACCTGCGTAGCTTGGTCAAGTTAGAAGGATTCAGTTCTGACGGCTTGGTTTTGTGCAACTGGAGCTCGGAGAGTTCTTGATGGTTTCGACCACGGTTAGAGATATATATTTTCTATGGGCGTAAGGAGCATATGATGTATAGTGATTTTCTTCTAGATGGGACCAAATGGAAAGTTCTTGCTAGTTGAGTACGTACTTGGTTGTGGCTCGAAATGGATATGAAGTTCTCATGTTTATCCTAGGATGGTATGGTATATGCGGTATATTGTGTAGGATTGAAATTTACATGTGTAAGGTCACGGTTCAGTTCTAAAAGGAAGGTCATAAATTCTTAGGCAGCGAGCAGTTTCAGAAGATTAGGGAAATGATATTACTAATTGGGGTGGCTTGATGAGGGTATACATTTTCAGAAAAGGGCGATATGTTTGAGTTAAGGATACTTCCTTTGTATTGCCGTACTCTCTTGTTGGATCGACTGCTGATATTCAAGTTTGCTTGGTAGCACAGAAGGATTTTGGGAGTATCCCTCGTGGAATGATCGAGTATCAGATGTGCGTTAGATGTTCAGGCAGTGAAGTTGGGTTCGGGCATGGTGATTCATGTGCAATATGGACTTGGAGATGGGAAGTTCGCATAAACAAGTTATGTTGTGGTTGTGGGTCACTGTCACGATCCTAAACCCAGACCCGGTCGTGATGGCGCCTCTCGTGAAGACAAGGCCAGCCAACTAATCCTAATTCAATTTTTAAATAGTTAAGTATTAATAAACAGTATAAGCATGAGTAAATAAACCAAAGACTAAGCAAAAGACTTTATAATGTGCGGAACACAGTCCAAACACAGCCCGATACCGGGGTGTCACAAGTCACGAGCATCTACTAGGGTATAAATACAACTGAAAAGTCTAAAATGTACAAAATACAGACTAATGAAATGAAGAGGGGGAAAAGCAGTGCTGCGAACACCGGCAACTACCTTGCTAAACTCCGATGACTCTGCCTCCGATCAGCCAATACCCTCTACCGGGTTCAAAAATACTTGAATCTGCACACAAGGTGGAGGAAGTAAAGTGAGTACTCCAACTCAGTGAGTAATAATCATAACTAAAGTCTGAATGGAAAGAAATCACTAAAAGTGCATCAACATGCTGTATAAAAGCAGTTCAGAAACAAATAAGAAAGCAATGAAGCTGAAAAATCCTTAAAACATCTTAGCTTAGTTTAAACTTCTTCAAAAATGACTTTTTCAACAGTTACACAATGAATGTAGAACAACTAGTGCAGATAAGCACAGAAATCCGCCCCTCGGGCACAAATGCACAATTAAACAGGTAATTGATAGTCAAATAAGAAAGATAAGCACATAAGGTTCGCCCCTCGGCACAATGTCAACAAATCCGCCCCTCGGGCAATATCTCCGAACAATACCAACCCCTCAGGCTATTTCTCATATTACTATGGGTATCCGCGCTCACTGGGGGTGTGCAGACTCCTGGAGGGGCCCCTTACGACCCAAGCGCAATATCAAGCCACCTTGTGGCATCATAAAGAGGCTCTCGGCCTCATATCAATACCAACAAGCCACCTCGTGGCGTACATATCTCAGGCCCTCGGCCTCATAATCAGATCAGTGTATCACTGCTGCGGCGTGCAACCCAAACCAAAAGATATCCTCACAACACAGGCCCTCGGCCTTACTCAGTCAAAAATCACATAAGCCACTCGGGCAATAGGAAAACATGATGCTCAGCCCAAAATATTATTTGTAATATCATTTCAAGTGTTAAAGCAAAATAAACTTGGCTGAGTTTTGAAAACAATGGAAAACAACATGATTGAGTTCAAGTATAATGTCAAAACTGTGAGGAAATATCAACAAAAATCCCCGAAGGGTTCAAATAGCTGGCACTAGGCCCAAATATGGCATTCAGCCCAAATAATGATGATAGCAATTAGTTTTCAATTAAATATGCAGAAAAATCATCAATCGTGACGGACCAAGTCACAATTTCCAATAGTGCGCGACCCCACGCTCGTCACCAAGCGTGTGCCTTACCTCAATATAGCACTACGATGTACAATCTGGGGTTTCGAACCCTTAGAACATCATTTACAATCATTACTCACCTCGATCCGGTGCAAACTCTAGCCCGCGATGCCTCGCCCACACAAATCGACCTCCGGATTCTCCAAATCTAGCCACAATCAGTACACAATCATTAAAATATTCTAAGTAGCTTACCTCTGTGGATATAATCACCATAAACACAGGGTATAAAACCCAAGTAGCTTACCTCTGTGGATACACTTCATCCCCTCTTGAAATCACAGCTTGGAGCTCCAAAATCGCACAAAAATGGTGAACAAATGACTGAAAATCGCGAAGGGGCATTTTTATACCTTCTGCCCAGCTCTTTCGCACCTACGATGCTATAGCGCATCTGCGGAAAAACATCCGCTTCTGCAGATTTCACTTATGACATCAGTATCTGCGGTCAATCCACGCACCTGCGGTACCGTATTTGCGGTCTCTTGTCCACTTCTGCGGAAATCACTTCACAGCCGAAATTACGCATCTGCGATCATACTTCCGCATTTGCGGCTCCGTAGATGCGGTCCACATAGCTGCTTCTGCAGTTCCTACTCCTCAATCCCTTTTCCGCTTCTGCGACTAAAACTCAGCTTATGCGGCGCGGCACTTACGGTTCCCTATTCGCAGGTGCGAAAATACCAGAAGCAGAAAATTCAGCAGCTGCAACAAAATCCAGACTTCTCCGCTAACCATCCGAAATCACCCCCGAGGCCCTCGGGACCTCAACTAAACATGCCAACATATCTCATAACACCATTCAAACTTGTTCAACCTTCGGAACGCTCAAAAAAGCATTAAAACACCGAATCTTATCGAATTCAAGACTAAGAATTTCAAGAACTTCCAAATTATGCTTTTGATCAAAAACCCAACCAAAGCACGTCCGAATGACCTGAAATTTTGCACACACATCCCAAATGACACAACGGAACTACTGCAACTTACGGAATTTCAGTCCGACCTCTATATCAAAATCTCACCTATCAACCGAAAAATGTCGAAATCTCACTCTCGCCAATTCAAGCCTAAACCTCACACGGACTTCCAAAATGCATTCCGATCACGCTCCTATGTCCCAAATCACCCAATGGAGCTAACCAAATCATAAAAATTCCGATCCGAGATCATATACAAACAAGTCAAATCTTAGTCAAACTTTTCAAATTTAAAGCTACAAACTGAGAACTGAGAACTGTTCTTCCTAATTCATTCTGATTTCCCTAAAAACCAAAACCAACAATTTATATAAGTCATAATACATCACACGGGGCAAGTCATGCCCGAGAGCTGACGATCAAAGTGCAAAGCTCAAAACGACCGGTCGGGTCGTTACATCCTCCCCACTTAAACATACGTTCGTCCTCGAACGTGCCCAGAGTTGTTCTAAAAGCCAACCAATCGCTGAATAATCTTACCATGCATATACATGGGGGTGATCCCATGTTACCCTATCTCATATAGGTCCGATAACACACTGCAACTGAAATTTCACAACCCAATCTAGCCCATAAACCTTAGAACCACATTTTCATTTCCGAAATCATCATCTATATTCTGAATAAGCCTGAACCAGCTGTAACAAACCATACCTGCAACCTCGGATGCAATTTCATGATAAACCACATAACTCAAACGCTTGTAGCGATAACTTCTATTCATAACAGCTGCCACATCAACAGAATACCAGTAGAAAACCTCTTATCAACTAAAATCTCATTCCAACACTTTCATATACTGCCAATGATAAATGAAACACGCAATAAGCCATAACCATTTCTTAGATCAACCATTCGTGAAGCCACTTCTCCTTTGGCAAATACCATAGCAAATTTCTGAGCCGGACCTTGATATTATCCTTCCCACATGCTAAAATCGAATCTATTCTTATTCACTGATGATCCCAACGATCTTCTCTAATCCAACACACTACTCTGGTGATATGACACATCAATACAGGCCTAAGCCATAGCTTGCACAATATGCGCACCAATAAGCAACAGTCCGAACATACTCAAATCGACCGCCACACACAGTTTGATGTCTAGAACCAAAGCAAATCATCATAACCACAGCGAAACAATTGACATAACATTACACAACTCGAAAGAACACAACCGATGCGCCATCTGCCAAGCAATATTCTATACTCCTCCCGCTCGAGTTCCATTGAGAGACCCCAATAACACTGTCACACCTCCTTTTTACGTACCCGTGAGGGTACAAGGGAGTTTTTCCAATTAAAGGACAATCGAAAAGGGATTGTTTTATTTATTTCAGAGTCGCCACTTGGGAGATTTAGGGTGTCCCAAGTCACCAATTTTAATCCCGAATCGAGGAAAATAATGACTCTATATTACAGTCTGCGTACCAGAAATCCGGATAAGGAATTTTGTTAACCCGGGAGAAGGTGTTAGGCATTCCCGAGTTCCGTGGTTCTAGCACGGTCGCTCAACTGTTATATTCGGCTTGATTATCTGATTTTATACAAGTGTGAACTTATGTGCAAAATTTAACTTTTAACCGCTTTTATCATTTACTATTTTTATCAAGAATTGCAACGTTGTGAAAATGTATCTCGAACCGCGTTACAATCAATGTACCCGTGGTCGTCGACACACTTTGACTCCGTTGAGATTTGGATTTGGGTCACATCAATGTGCACCCGAGTTTAAGGAAATTAAATTATTAAAGGCGCGCCTAAAGCGACTAGCGTATTTATTTTGGGTAGGACCGTGGAATTTTACTAAACGGTCCATCCCGAAGTCCAAATAATTTTTAAAACAAATATTTACTGAGGGCCCCGCAATTTGTATTTTTATTTGGCGAGGCTCATCTCATTCTTATTTTTTAAAATGAATTTGCAACGTCATGGACACGCATCTCGAACCACGTCACAATCAATGTACCCGTGATTAGAAACACATTTCGACTCCGTTGAGAATTGGATTTGGGTCACATAAATGTGCACCCGAGTTTAAGAAGGTAAGATTTATTAAGGCGCGTCCTAAAGAGTCTAACGTATTGTTATTTTAGGAGGGTTGTGAGATTTGCTAAACAACCCGTCCTGGAAACTAAATGCTTCGATAATATACATTTTAACAAGGGCCCCGCATCTTATGCGTTTTTGTTTGTCGAGGCTCATCTCGTTCTTATTTTTTGAAAGGATGTCCTATAACAACTACGTTTATATCGCGTTTGTCTCTACTAATTGAAAACAGTAGATAGTCCTAATTAATTACATGCTTGCAAGTTGTTTGTAACAACATTCAGAAATTCTTAAAAAAATCAGAAATGAGGCTACATGCACAGTCGGCCGAACAAATAATCATGGGCCCAAATCCAGCCCACGCATGATTGGCTAGACCTGGGCCGCTGCTTGTTCGATGCGAGCCTGCTGGGTCTGTTTTGACCCGGGCTCGACCATCGTGGGGTTGAGATTGTAAACCGTGTTCTTTATCTAAAAAAAATGGTTTTAATAGTTATATATGAAATTTATTGGAAAGGAAAGAAATTAATTTACAGTATACGATTTTCATGCTTGGCATACATTACATGCTTATACTGCACCATTGCACTAATCTGAGATACAACCTATTACCTTGGGCATGCTCTTATCACCATCCTATATACACAATCTAACATTCAACTACCCACATTGTCAGTATTAGGCCTGAAGGCTATCCCCAGCATCCAAAACAAGCATAAAATTTTCTACATTACATGATATTTAAGGTAGCAAATTATGTATATAGAAAAAAGCATTCTTCAGGTCTTTTCATTTGCATTCATGCTCAAATTTCCAGCTACATTTGACAGTGTATTAGGTGTGTACCTGGTATGGAAAGGAAAGGAAGAAAGGGAGTGATCAGTTGAGTGGTATGCAAACAACAGCAACAGCAGATTCACGACAAACACATAGCAACAAATCAACAGTCAAATGTGTTTTCCACAGCCACAGACAACCAGCAATATTTCCCAGAAAAAGAATACCAACAAATAGTCGAGTACCAAACCAGCAATCCCAGAAAAACAGAGTAGGAAACAACAGCCCAGAATGTCGAATGTAACAGCAACAGAAATCCAATGACCACAAAGAAGCTTGGCCAATGACAGAAAAAAACAAAACCACAAAGACAAACTGATCAAACTGGACTCTTACACAGTTTTTCTAGACAACGCTCATTCACAATGTTCTGAAGTTTATTTCTGTTTTTTCCTTTTTTTAGTTTTCTTACTCACAGGATCTCTCAAGACTCAAAAAATTCTTTTCCTGAAGACTAAAAGTCCCCCCCTTATGTTCTGAAACAGCTTATTTATAAGCTAATCGACCTGGTGCAGCTAAGCTGCCTTTCCTGCAACTTGCAGTCTGCCCATACTCTTTTAAGCCCATGCCTAAGCATCTTTTGGTGCCAGCTCTTTGTTCCCCACGCCTGGTTTTGTTTAATCAAGAGTTATGAGCTCATTTTATTATTCATTTTAAGCCCCATACCCTTGTGTCTTGTTCCCCATTGGTATTAGTTTAATCTTAATTAGCACCCTACTTGTCAGCTTCATTTAAACTAACCTTTTCTGCCCTTTTTCAAACCCCAGATTACCCCTGTTTAACCTTGATTATTACTGCCCTGCCTATTGCAGCATCAGGGCACTTTGGGCTTTGATCATTCGATTTCAGAACTGCCCCAACCTGGCTTTTTAATTTTTTACAATGTAGTTACAAACTAACATTCATAGGTAATGCCCAACATTCAAATCACAATACAGGCCCATTCAGAATATTTGAACATTCAGTCGTAGGAAACTAATCGACGACATTTATCAGGTCGACTACACTAATTATAACAGGTAATAATCAGTCGCTCATATAAACAATACGTTCAGGGACCTAAAGGGCATCAAACAACTTTTGTTCAATTACTGGGGGGGCCTATATGAATTAACTCATTTGACGACTAATCTTATTGACGCACATGTATGTCACATTGTACATTTAGAACACAAACAGAAAACCAACTGACCAAATAAGAGGCCTTTGACAGAGATGGAAGAAATCCGAATGAAAATAACAAAATAACAAACAAACACAACGAAGCATGCTGACAACTTAATTAGAACCAAACAAAGAGAAAAGGAAACTTACCGAAAAAGTTTGAAATCAAAACGGACCCAAATCTGACTCAACTTCGAACTCTTGAGGCCGAACAAACTTTAATCAGGGTGTTCTCGCGTGAGAACACCTTGATTAAGGTCTATTAGACCTCAAACCCTTGTCAAGACCGGCCGGATTCCCCAGGTGCATGTGTTTCAAGTTCTGGATTTTCAGATCTGGATTTTTAGGAGTTGTGGGTAGATTCGGACCAAACCAAGCTTGGTTTGGTCACGAGGAAGGTCAGGGGAGTGTCTGGTATGAAGATGGGGTGGTTTGGCATAGTTCCGGGTTCGACTCAAATCTTCAAATGAAGATTCGAGACGAAGGAAGATGATTCGAGGCAAATGGATAGCAGATCCATGTTTAGGACAGTGAGGGGGTCTTAGGGTGTACAGGAGGTGGACACCGGCGTTCGTGCCGCCGGCTTTAATGGCGAGGGGGACTAGGGCGGCTTGCTAGGGTTTGGGGTTTCAGGTTTGATCTTGGGGACGAAGGGATGGGGTGCTGGTATAGGGGGCGTGGGGTGTAAGGGAGGTTTATATATGGTCTATGGGATTGAATCTGAGCCGTTAGGTGAGAAATGAGACGGGGTCGTTTGGTAGTTAAACGGGGTCGTTTGGTTTAAGTGAGGGGTTGGGTCGGATTGGTTCCTGGGTCGGGTTTGAAAATGGGTTGCTGAAAGAGATCCTGAGCCGTTGGATTGGCCTGGACAGACGGCTCAGATTGATTTGCCTGAAACGGCGTCGTTTCAGGAGGTGCCTGGGCAGGCCTAGACTTGGACTGGGTTTGACTGCTGGTTTGGGCCTGTTTTATTTCATTTCTTTTGGGCCTAAACCGGTTTTCCTTCACTCTTTTACCTTTTTTCTTTTTCTCTTTTTTTTTTAAACAAAATGAGATAATAATAAAATAGTGAAATTAAAATCAACAACACTGTAATATTTCCACATAATTATCACACAAGTATTTAAGTAAGTTAAATCACAACCTAGAACGAACGACGCATATATATTTATATATTTTTTTTGAATTTTCTTTTAACGACACATATTTTTTGTATTTTGTTTGATAATGACTAAAATGCGAAATGGACAGACCTACAAACGACTCATAACACATGTCACGGAAAAAATCGAAATTTTTTTACAGCGAAATCATTTGTCACTATTTTTATTTTTTTGTTTTCCTTTTGGAGTGATTGCTCGTGAAGCAAAAATCACGTGCTTACAAACACCGCACCACATGTGCCTATAACCAGCGAATCCCAATGCCTCGCGACACAGAGAGATAACTCATAGATCTCCCCAGATTACTAATAAGCTCAATAACAATCGAATCAACACATCCCTCAACAAAACAATTCGGAGCCAACCAAACCGACTCAAGTTAGAACACGCATCCACATTGGCCTGCCAACGAACTCCTTATCAAGGAAATCCTGAAGCTGCTCCTTCCACTCCTTTAACTCTACTGGTGCCATACGATATGGTGCCCAGCATCAAATCAATACCGAAATCAACAACCCTGCCCGACTACATGCTCGGTCACAAGAAACACACCCGAAAAGTCCCTCACCACTGAAACTGAATTAATGGTAGAAGCCTCTACACTGACATCCATCATGAAAGCCCCAATAAGAAAGACAATCCTTCCCAGCCGTCCGCTGGGTTTTCGAAATATAAAACCACTCCACTAGGATATAATCCGTCGAACCTCGCCACTCAATCTATGGTATTTCCGGCATAGCCAACAGCCCCTCCTTAGCGCAATAGTCCAGAATGACATAACATGGAGACAACCAGTCTGAACCCAATATCACATCCAAAATCTAACATACTAAGCACAAAATATTCGATCGGGTCTCCAAACCTCGATAGTCACTAAACAGTGCCGATACACATGACTCACAAGGACAATATAGCCTGAATGTGAGAAATTCCCCGTCTCCAAATCCATATGGCACATGAATCAACATACCTGATCCCAATTCTGCCGTCCGAATGCATACCACACCTCAAATACCCAATCATTCCACAAAAGATACTCTAAAATTCCCCTGTGCCACCAAGCAAACTCGAATATCAGCAGTCGATCTATCAAGAAAGCGCCGCAATACTATCGAAGTACCATCAACTTAATCACATTGCCTTTTCTGAAACATATACCCTCGTCGAATCACTCCAATTAGCAATACCATTCCCTTAATCATCTGAAGATCATCCCCCTAATCATCTGAAGCCCATTTCTCTAATAATCTGAAACTACCCATGCTGCCTAAGAATTTTATAACTTTCCATTCAGAACTAAATCGTAACCTTACACACGCAAGTCTCAATCCTCCACAATATACCGCATATACCATACCATCCTAGGATAACATAAGAACTTCATCTCCCTTCCGAGCCTCAAACATCTACGTACTCAACTAGTCAAGAACTTTCCAATGATCCTATCTAGTAGAAAATCACTATACATCCCATGCTCCCCATGCCCATAGAAAATATACATCTCCAACCGAGGTAGAAACCATCAAGAAGTCCCTCCAAGTTCCCCTTGCACAAACCAGACCTGCTAGGACTGAATCCTTCTAACTCAACCAAGCTACGCAAGACATCAAAACCTAAGAGCATTATCGCAAAATACCTGTAGAAACTCATTACCTCGTAAACACCCAATGAAATAATCGTATCCTTACCATACCGACCTGGCATACTACCTAGCTATCCTATCCACCCGAGTTTCCTTCTGATTTACCTTCAACTTGATATTCCCTCTTGCTATAGCACCCCAATTCCTCAACCCAGACTTACCACACGAGGCCCAAGCATATAACCACACCGTCCTATGGTCCATAAGCCGCTGATTACTCTTTAGACATTCACAACAACACCACGTTCAAAATGCTTACCCTGAAGAGACCTCCTACGAATTCAAAGCCATACCTTCGCCTTCCTGATACTGATATATAGAATCTTATAATTAATATAGAAATACGACAAGTCTTGACATATTCCAATGAAACTCAGTTTCTAGCTACATATACAACTTGAAGATACCCAACTGTTATATGTAAAATCTTGACCCCTTAGAACCATTCTCGAGAGTTATGCACTCTACTCAAACTGCAATTAGCCTAATAAAACAAACTGAACAACACGTGCCTCATTGGCACTCCGACACTGCAGAATGTAACCTCATTCCAATACAACCAAGCAACTTCCTGCTCTATGCACCGAGCATTCTTGCCAACTATAACTCAAGATATTCCGTGATTCTCACACACCTGTGAAGCATCCTATAACCTTTGTTAATAATTTTCCTTTACTCGAGCCATCCTCGGTCTCAATCTTCGCCGGCCATAACTGATTCACCTGAATGTCTCAAACTAGAACCAACATAGCACATAATCATGTAATCAACTAGTCAGTAGCAGACTCCCCCACTTGGCTCGAAGCTACAGATCAAAACACACTTAATAACTCATACGGATATACTCTATTGCTGCCATAATACCATAGTGAGATTAAACCCAAACCCTTTGTAAGCTTCTGAAAACACTGATCATCTAATACCTTGAATCTTCTGCAAATTCTCACATTCATCCTCGCAACAGTCAACCCCACTCTCTTAAGGGACCCAATTTTAATTACAACACATATCTTGCAATTGCAAATGAGATCTTCTAACAGACAACATAAAGATTGCACAAACTTCTGAACACTCCGCAGGAGATAACCCACCTGCTTCGCCTCGAACCAATATTTATGTATAGATTCCACCATTATAAACATTACGCAATCACTTAGTTTTCCTGAGTCTGAACTCATACAGCAACATGAAATTTACTTTACTATCAACTGGGAAACATGAAAAGATTCTTCACATGCCCATAACTCGGGGCTATACCTCGAATCAAGATGGAATTCAAGCACCTAATAGTTCTTCTATCCTCCAGCAGACCTTTCTCGTCGCTTCCAAATCATATGGATACCTCTCGCAGTACTAACATACTCATTACATAGTCATCCAGCCGTCACTCCTACTAATAGAGACACTACCGAGCATATAAGTTCAAAAACACTTGCTCACACAAACAACACCTCGGTGCTCAAGCTATAGGCAAAAATCCGGCCTCAAGTCCTCTAGACTGGCCCAACATCAACTCACAGAGACCTCGTCTCGCCCCTCAATCAAGGAATCACAAGCCATCGATGCACATCTGATACTGAGCGCTCATGCGCGCATATGAATGCGTGGAAGGAATTCAAAGAGTTACATTTCAAGCTGAATCAAGGATGCACGATAAGAATTCAAGAATGTGAAGTTTTCCTAAAGGTTCTGCAGCCTCTCGAGGATAAATACAGATATCTCCGAACCGATCCGCGAGACTCTATTAAACCCACTCATGACTCGTGAGACCTATGTAACCTAGGCTCCGATACCAACTTGTCACGACCATAAACCCAGACCCGATCGTGATGGTGTCTCTCGTGAAGACAAGGCCAACCAACTAGTCCTAATTAAATTTTTAAAAAGTTAAGCATTAATAAACATTCTAAGAATGAGTAAATAAACCAAAGACTAAGTAAAAGACTTTATAATGTGCGGAATACAGCCCAAACACAGCCCGATACCGGGGTGTCACAAGTCACAAGCATTTACTAGGGTATAAATGCAACTGAAAAGTCTAAAATGTACAAAACACAGACTAATAAAATGAAAAGGGAGAAAAGCAGTGATGCGAACGCCGGTAGCTACCTTGCTAAACTCCGATGACTCTGCCTCCGATCAGCCAATACCCGCTACCGGGTTTAGAAATACCTAAATCTGAATACAAGATGCAGGGAGTAAAGTGAGTAATCCAATTCAGTAAGTAATAATCATAACTAAAGTCTGAATGGTAAGAAATCACAAAAAGTGCATCAACATGCTATATAGAAACAGTTCAGAAACCAATAAGAAAGCAATGGAGCTCAAAAATCCTTAAAACATCTTAGCTCAGTATCAATTTTTTAAAAATGACTTTTTCAACAGTTACGCAATGAATGCAGAACAACTAGTGCAGATAAGCATAGAAATCCGCCCCTCGGGCACAAATGCACAATTAAACAAGTAATTGATAGGCAAATAAGAAAGATAAGCACATAAGGTTCGCCGCTCAGCACAATGACAACAAATCTGCCCCTCGGGCAATATCTCCGAACAATACCAGCCCCTCGGGCTATTTCTAACATCACAATGGGTACCCGCGCTCATTGGGAGTGTGCATACTCCTAGAGGGGCCTCTTACGGCCCAAGAGCAATATCAAGCCACCTCGTGGCATCATAAACATGCTCCCGTCCTCATTTCAATATCCACAAGCCACCTCGTGGCGTACATATCTCAGGCCCTCAGGCTCATAATCATATCAGTGTATCACTGCTAAGGCGTGCAACCCGACCCAAAAGATATCCTCACAACAAAAGCCCTCGACCTTACTCAGTCAAAAATCACATAAGCCACCCGGGCAACAGGAAAACATGATGCTCAACCCAAAATATTATTTGAAATATCATTTCAAGTGTTAAAGCAAAATAAACTTGGCTGAGTTTTGAAAACAGTGGAAAACAGCATGACTAAGTTTGTATAAAGTCAAAACAGTAAGGAAATATTAACAAAAATTCCCGAAGAGTTCAAATAGTTGGCACTAGGCTCAAATATGGCATTCAGCCCAAATAATGATTATAGCAATTAGTTTTCAATCAAATACGTAGAAATATCATTAATCGAGATGGACCAAGTCATAATCCCCAATAGTGAAACACCCCACGCTCATCACCAAGTGTGTGACTCACCTCAATATAGCACTACGATGTGCAATCCGGGGTTTCGAACCCTCGGAACATCATTTACAATCATTATTTACCTCGATCCGGTGCAAACTCTATCCCGTGATGCCTCGCCCATATGAATCGACCTCCGAATGCTCCAAATCTAGCCATAATCAGTACAAAATCATTAAAATATGCTAAGGGAGCGAAGCCCACTCGAAAATATCCAATTTATCATCAAAATCCTGAAATTGCTCAAACTTAGCCTCCGGACCCACGTCTCGAAAACCGACAAAATTAACATCAATAGAATTCTCATCCTCTCACGAGTTCATACATATCAAATTCACCAAAATCCGACCTCATATGGTCACTCAAGTTCTAAAAATTCACTCTCCAATTTCAAGCCCTAAATTCCCAACTCTTCCTCTAATTTCCCACAAATTTTCATGATTAAACAATGATATAATCACTATAAACACAGGGTATAAAGCCCAAGTATCTTACCTTTGTGGATACACTTGATCCCCTCTCAAAATCATAGCTTGGAGCTCCAAAATCGCATAAAAATGGTGAACAGATGACTGAAAATCGCGAAGGGGCATTTTTATACCTTCTGCCCAGCTCTTTCGCACCTGCGATGCTATAGCGCATCTGCCGAAAAACATCCGCTTCTGTGGATTTTACTTATGACATCGGTACCTGTGTCTGCGGTCAATCCACGCACCTGCGGTACCGTATTTGCGGTCTGTAGTCCGCTTCTGCGAAAATCACTTTACAGCCAAAATTATGGATCTGCGATCATACTTCTGCATATGCGGCTCCGCAGATGCTATTCATATAGCCACTTCTGCGGTTCCTGCTCGTCAATCCCTTTTCCGCTTCTACGATTAAAACTCCGCTTATGCGGTGCCGCACCTGCGGTTCCCTATCTGCAGGTACGAAAATACCAGAAGCAGCAAATTCAGCAGCTGCAACAAAATCCAGACTTCTCCGCTAACCATCTGAAATCACCCTTAGTCCTTCGGGACCACAATGAAACATGCCAACATATCCCATAACACCATTCAAACTTTTTCCAACCTTCGGAACACTCAAAACAACATTAAAACAGCGAATCTTATCGGATTCAAACCTAAGAATTTCAAGAACTTCCGAATTACGCTTTTGATCAAAAACCCAACCAAACCACGTCCGAATGACCTGAAATTTCGCAAACACATCCCAAATGACACAACGAAACTACTGCAACTTCTGGAATTTCATTCCGGCCTCTATATCAAAATCTCACCTATCAACCGAAAAACGCTGAAAATCTCACTCTCGTCAATTCAAGCCTAAACCTCCCACGAACTTCCAAAATGCATTCCGATCACGCTCCTAAGTCCCAAATCACCCAACAGAGCTAACCAAATCATAAAAATTTCAATCCGAGATCATATACAAACAAGTCAAATCTTGGTCAAACATTTCAAATTTCAAGCTACAAACTGAGAACTATTCTTCCAAATTCATTCCGATTACCCTGAAAACCAAAACCAATGATTTACATAAGTCATAATACATCACACTGGGCAATTCATGCCCGAGAGCTGACGATCAAAGTGCAAAGCTCAAAACAACCGATCAGGTTGTTATAGTTACGTGTACCGGCCTTGTGTGGTGACTATCGGGGTTTGGAGACCCAAGTGGATCCTTTGTAGCTTAGTATGTTAGATTTTGATATGATACTAGGTATGGATGAGTTGTCTCCGTGTCGTGTTATTCTGGACTGTTATGCTAAGATGGCGACGTTGGCTATGCCGGGGATGCTACTAATTGAGTGGCGAGGTTTGACAGATTATGTTCCTAGTAGGGTGATTTCATTTTTGAAGACCTAGCAGATGGTTAGGAAGGGTTGTCTTCTTATTTGGCCTTCGTGAGGGATCCCTTTTTTTCGGATGTGTTCCTGCGGTCGGGCATGCCGTCGGACAGGGTTGTTGATTTCTTTATTGATTTTGTGCCGGGCACCATATCGTATGGCACCGGCAGAGTTAAAGGAGTTGAAGAAGCAGCTTTAGGAACTCCTTAACAAGGGGTTCATTGGTAGATCAATATGGATGTGTGTTTTGCATCGAGTCGGCTTTGTTGACTCCGAGTTGCTATTGTTGAGGGATGTGTTGGTTCGATTGTATTGAGCTGATTAGTGTTCTGGGATGATCTATGAGTTACTTTTCCGTGTTGTGAGGCGTTCTGAGTCGTTGGTTATATGCATATGTGGTGTGGTTCTGTTGGGGTCTTTTAGTGGAATTCGAGTGGGAAGAGTATTGGGTATTGCTCGGTGGAAGGCGTATCGGTTGTGTCCTTTCACTTTTTCATGGTGTTATGTCATTGCTTCTCCATGGATATGATGATCTGCTCATGGTACTAGACATCAGATTGCACGTGGTTGTGGATTTTGAGCATAGTGACGTGAGATGTTTCATGTGGACCAGTGTTTGGATAGGGTCGCACATTGCAGCGAAGTTATGTGGAGGTATGTCCTTTGGGTTAGGTTCATGTGTTCCATTTCTATGATGTGACGGGTTCTCAGCATTGTATATGGTGGTACTGGTGAGCTTGCGGTACAACTCTCTCATTTGAGTCATTTTTCATGATTGGAGTATGTTCGAATTGTTGCTTATTGGTGCGCGGATTGCACGAGTTCTGGCTTTAGATTGCGTTGAGGTGTCATGTCATCAGAGTAGTCGTGTTAGATGAGATGAGGTTATCGGACCTAGGGGGAATACTATCGAATTTGATTTCAGCATGTTGGAAGGATAATATCGAGTTTCGGCTTAGAAATTTACTATGGTCCTTGTCGGAGGAGAGGGAACTCCATAAATGGTTGATATGACGAATGGTTATGATTTCAACGTGTTTCATTTATCACTGGCAGTATACAGAAGTGTTGGAATAAGGCTTTATTTGATAAGAGGTTTATTATCGGTATTCGGTTATTTTAGCCAATTGATGTGATTATAAGTTATCGCTACGAGTGTTTGAGTTATGTGGTATATTATGTAATTGGATTTTGGGTATGGATATGGTTAATACGGCTTGTTCAGACTTATTCAGAGTATAGATATGAGGTTCTGACCTTATAGATAATTTCAGAGGTGGAAATTCGGTTCTAAAGTTTATGGGCTAGGTGGGATTGTGAAATTTCAGTTACATTGTGTTATCGGACATATATGAGATAGGGTGATGTGGGATCACCCCCGGGTATGTGCATGGTAAGGTTATACAGTGATTTGTTGGCTTTTGGAACAATTCTGGGCACGTTCGAGGACGAATGCATGTTTAAGTGGGGGAGGATGCAACGACCCGACCGGTCGTTTAAAGCATTTACACTTCACTCGCTAGTTCTGAGGAATGACTAGCCACGTATGATGTATTATGACTTATGTAAATCGTCGGTTTTAGTTTTCAGGTTAATCGGAACAGATATGGAAGAATGATTCTCAACTTGAAGCTTTAAATTTGAAAGGTTTGACCAAGTTTTAACTTTTTAGTATTCGATCTCGGATTTGGATTTTTTTATGTTTTGGTTAGATCCGTTAGGTGATTTTGAACTTGGGAACGCGTCCAGAATATATTTTGGAGGTTCATGGTAGATTTAGGCTTGAATTGGCAAAACTTGAATTTTGGCATTTTCCGGTTGGTAGTGGAAATTTTGATATCGGGGTAGGAATGTAATTCTGGTAATTGGAGTAGGTCCGTTATGGCATTTGTGTCATGTGTACAAAATTTCAGGTCATTTGGACAAGGTTTGATAGATTTTTTGATCGAAATCGGAATTCGAATGTTTTTGGAATTCTTAGGCTTGAATCCGTTGATGATTTTATGTTTTGATGTTGTTTCGAGTGTTTCGAAGGTTGGAACAAGTTTGAATAATGTTATTTGATATGTTGGCATGTTTTGTTGAGGTCCCGAGGGCCTCGGGTGAGTTTAGGGTGATTAAATGGATCAAATTCTCGTTTTGAAAGTTGCAAATTTTTCTTCAGCTCTGTTGCAGACATTTGTTCTTCGTGATTGCGTAAAGGAGTCTGCAATCGCGTAGGTTTTGTGAGGAAGAGGTGAAATTTCTTTAGTGAGATCGCCAAGGTCTGAATGCGATCGCGATTTGTTGAGATATTATAGTTGGCGAACGCGTGGCCAATGTTGTGTTCGCGTAGTGGAGAAGGAGATGGTATGAAGTGGTGAGGTTTGTTCTATGCGATCGCGTGGGCGAGGCCGCGATCGTGATCGCATGAGGTAGATAAGGAAGTGCATCGCGATCACGTGGTGTTTTATGCGATCATGTAGGGTTAAAATGAGGGCAGCCAAATTATGTGCTTTGCGATTGCGAGGTTATTTCCGCGATCGCGGTGAAGGAATTTATATCGCTGGGCAGAATGTTTAAATAGCCATTTTCGCTATTTTTGGCCATAGTTCACCATTTTTGAGTCGGTTTTGGAGCTTTATGGGGGAGATTGAAGAGGGAATTCAAGAGAACTTATTTGAGGTAAGATTATTGAACCAAAAACTCGATCCAATGTTAATTCTTACTTGTTTAAACATGAAATTAGTGGGATTTAAAGCCTAAAATTAGGAAATTTGGGCTTGAAATTAGAGAGTGTAAATTGGGGATTTGAGGGTCCATTTAAGGTCCGATTTTGATGTTCTTAGTATGTATGGACTCGTGGGAAGATAAGAATTCTATTGATGTGATTTTTATCGGATTCCGACACGTGGGCCCGAGGGTTGGGTATGGCCAATTTCAGGATTTTTGATGTAAATTGGTTATTTTCGAGTGGGCTTTGTTCCCTTAACATATTGTGATGGTATGGTACTATTTTTGGATAGATTTGGAGCATCCGGAGGCCGAGTCAAGAGGCAAAGGCATCACGGGCTAGAGTTTAGACCGGACTGAGGTAAGTAATGATTGTAAATGTTGTCCTGAGGGTATGAAACCCCGAATTTCAAATCGTTGTGCTACTTTGAGGTGACGTACACGCTAGATGTCAAGCGTGGGGTCATGCACCGTTGGGGATTGTAAATTAGTCTATCCCGTATGGCTGTTAAGTCTCGTATTGATTGAAAACTGTTTGATATCATTATGTTTTGGAAAGTATTACTATGTTTTGGGCTGAATACCATATTTGGGCATCGTGGTAATGGTTTTTGACCCTTGGGGGCTTTTTACTGCTATTTCTCACTGTTTTGACTTCATATTTGTACTCATGTTGTATTCTACTACTTTCATAACTCAACCATATTTACTCCATTTTGATATTTTAAATGATATTTTGGGCTGAGCATCATATTTTACTGTTGCCCGAGTGGCTTGAGAGATTTATAACTGAGTGAGGCCGAGGGCCTGTGTTGTGAGAATATTATGGGATCGGGCTGCACGCCGTAACAGGTTGTTACTGATTCATTATATTGTGAGGCCGAGGGCCTGATTGATTTATGCCACGAGGTGGCTTGTTGTTTTGAGGCTGAGGGCCTGATTGATTTATGCCACAAGATGGCTTGTTATAGCGCTTAGGTTGTAGGAGCCCCTCCGGAGTCTGCACACCCCTAGTGATTGCGGGTAGCCAGTGTGAGTGATATGATATAGCCCGAGGGGATGTTGTTGTTTCATGTTGTTTCCCAAGGGGCTATTCTTGATTCATGTTATGACCGAGAGGATGATTACGAGTGTTTGTAAAGTAGCCCGAGGGTCTGGTTCTGTTGATATTTTTCCCAAGGGACGTTGTACGGTACATGTTTTGCCATAGGGGCTGTTTACGTTTCTTGAATTTTTACTCACTGATTTTATCACACATTTGAAGCTATTGGAAGATGTTCTAAAAAGGAAAGGGTTTTACTGAAACTAAGTTTGATTTACGAAATAAATGATTTCTGTACTATTTTGGAAATGTAATGTATTTGCTGTAGCATTATGACATGGCTTACATGTTTTCTTACTGCTCAGATTTCATTTACTTTTATTACTTGCTGAGTTGGCGTACTCACAATACTCTCTGCACCTTGTGTGCGGAATCAGGTATTTCTAAACCCGGTAGTGGGTGTTGATTGCTTAGTGGCAGAGTCATTGGAGTTAGCAAGGTAGCGGCCCGACGTTCGCAGCCCTGCTCTCTCCCTCTTACATTCCTTAGCCTGTTATAGTTTATTTTCAGACTCTTCATTGTATTCAGACCTTAGTAGATACTCGTGACTTGTGACACCCCTCAAATATCCTCTAGTTGTTCTGTTTTGTTTTGCACGTTTTATTTGTGATCTTTATGTTGGAATTTGGACTTACAATAATTGGTTATTGCTTAGACGGATATGAAGTGGCCCAAGTGGTGGATAAATAAAAGGCTTAATATTAAATATTGTGTGTATGGATAAGTGAGGCCCAATAACTATTGGCCTGTGATGGGTAGGCACTCTTTATAAATAGAGGCAAACCCCCTTTCCCTAGCTATTAGGAAACCCTAGCATATTTTTCCTCTTGAATACGTGGTAACGGTAGACATCTCATCAATCAAGTTCTTCGGGCTGTGAGAGCGCGTAGATAGTGGATCGTGGAAGTTGGTCTCAGGCTTAATCGTCGTTTGCTGTCGCTGCTCAATCCATGGAGTTTAACGGCATGCTTCCTTAGACTATAACTCAAGATTATTATTTCATATTTATATGATTGTGTCTTAATTTACGCTATGACTGCGAATTAATAATCTAATAGTTGGTATCAGAGCCACCATAGTTTAGGATAAAGATCGACGAATTAATCTTGGGTTTCAATATATATTCTATTTTTGAACAGTGGTACAACGTAACCAAAAAAAATTATTTTACGGTAGTTTTGGTTTAAGAACTTGCTGTCAGTGGCATCGAAAGAGTGCGACGTTGCCTGATGAAGCGATTTTAGATTTCACTATTTGGAATTGTATGCATGACTGCGGCAGTGCTAATGGTGCTTCAATTAAAGCATTGCTTTAACATAGTTTTTTAAATATGGGCTTATATTTGTCCTTTAATTATAACTGATTGTCCCTTTTATTATGTGGAATCCTTAACTCGCAAATCTATGCATTAAATTATAAAATTTTAAAGTTACTACCACTTTAAGAAAAAAGTAGAACGTGGAGTGCTTAGTCAGAATTAATCTGACGTGTTTATGAGATTCCTCATTTTCCATATATTAATTGATCAAATACTTTGATTTGTGTTTGATCATTATAATGGTTATGCTTGTTTATGCGCATACCGTAATATATTAATACAATAAACTATTGTTGAGACCTATTTAATTATAGTTAGAGAGTGGAATAAATTAATACTCAAAAGGTTTAAATGTATATGCTTTATTTATTTCACATGTGTATGATATTGTTTAAATAGGAATTTCTGATTAATAAATAGTTTCCATCTAAGTAGTCTATTTATTTGGAGTCATTGAAAATTCTTAGAACTTTATACATGTGAAACATATTATACATGGATTGAGATCTATGATTAATAGATAGTTTCCACCAAAGTGGTCTATTTATTTGAGTCATTGGAATACTCTCAATGCACCATGTTTAAATTTGTCTTTTATAAGTGTACACTAGTGTTGGAGGTTTTCTTTTTGATATTAGTGACGTTAAATTAATTGATGAGTATAGATTTGTGTTTTCCACCTAAAGGAGGAGCATACTATCTTGAATTTTCATGTGTATAAAAGAGGACATTTTGTTATAAGAGGAGCTTTTGTGTCTCTTACCTAAAAGAAGGACACGATGTATGCCTTGTACTCTTAGATAATAAGGGAGAGGTTTCGTATCTCTGGCCTAAAGGTGAGGATACAATGAATTCCTTGGACTCCTTAATTTTTAAAAGGGGAGACAGTTGCATCTTCTGCCCAAAGGAAGGGTGTAATGGATGTCTTTGACTCTTTTGATTTAATATATTCCTACCCGTAATTCTATCTAATTTTTGTGTTGTTTGCTTATACAGTTGCTAACAACATAACTATTCAATTGAATTCCATTGAAACTTTGACTAGTGGATACTACAAGAAGTGGAAACAGGATGTTGAAATAGTGTTAGGTTTGATGGACCTGGACTGCTTTGACTGAACAGAAACCTACTGAACCTACAACTACTAGCACTACTGATGAAAAGGCTAAGTATGAGAAATTGATAAAGGATAACAAATTGAGCCATATGATCATGAAAAGATCCATTTCTGATCACATAAACGGTGCAATTAAGGATAATGGAAATGTAAATGATTTCTTGAGTTCCATTAGATAGAAATTCCTAGAATCTGATAAAGTTGATGTCACGACCCAAACCGATGGGCCGCGACGGGCACCCGGTACCTTACTCAACCGAATATCAACGTAATGCATCTTTCTTATTACATCATCATATACGCATGACATACGGGTCTAATAGGCCAACATAATCATTTATAAACTCAAAACATAGACCGACAAGGCCGTACAATCTTTCACGTACACGACATATGTCTACAAGCCTCTAAGAATACATAAATATCATAAAGGTCGAGACAGAGTCCTGTCATACCAAACAATATACGTCTAACTCATACTAACCAAACAAGCAACTCCGAAGCAAGTGGAGCGCACCAACATCTTCCGCTGAGCCAATAGCCTACATGGAGGGCTCTCGACCTGTCTATCGGGACCTGCGGGCATGAAACGCAGCGTCCCAGGAAAAAGGGCCTTCAGTACGAATAATGTACTGAGTGTGTAAGGCACATAATCATCTGAAGCTCATTTCTCTAATAATCTGAAACTACCCATGCTGCCTAAGAATTTTATAACTTTCCATTCAGAATTAAATCATAACCTTACACACGCAAGTCTCAATCCTCCACAATATACCGCATATACCATACCATCCTAGGATAACATAAGAACTTCATCTCCCTTCCGAGCCACAAACATCTACGTACTCAACTAGTCAAGAACTTTCCATTGATCCTATCTAGAAGAAAATCACTATACATCCCATGCTCCTCATGCCCATAGAAAATATACATCTCCAACCGAGGTAGAAACCATCAAGAACTCCCTCCGAGTTCCCCTTGCACAAACCAGACCTGCCAGGACTGGATCCTTCTAACTCAGCCAAGCTACGCAAGACATCAAAACCTAAGAGCATTATCGCGAAATACCTGTAGAAACTCATTACCTCGTAAACACCCAATGAAATAATCGTATCCTTACCATACCGACCTGGCATACTACCTAGCTATCCTATCCATCCGAGTTTCCTTCTGAGTTACCTTCAACTTGATATTCCCTCTTGCTATAGCACCCCAATTCCTCAACCCAGACTTACCACATGAGGCCCAAGCATATAATCACACCGTCCTATGGTCCATAGGCCGCTGATTACTCTTTAGACATTCACAACAACACCGCGTTCAAAATGCTTACCCTGAAGAGACCTCCTACGAATTCAAAGCCATACATTCGCCTTCCTGATACTGATATATAGAATCTTATAATTAATATAGAAATACCACAAGTCTTGACATATTCCAATGAAACTCAGTTTCTAGCTACATATACAACTTGAAGATACCCAACTGTTATATGTAAAATCTTGACCCCCTTAGAACCATTCTCGAGAGTTATGCACTCTACTCAAACTGCAATTAGCCTTATAAAACAAACTGAACAACACGTGCCTCATTGGCACTCCGACACCGCAGAATGTAACCTCATTCCAATACAACCAAGCAACTTCCTGCTCTATACACCGCGCATTCTTGCCAACTATAACTCAAGATATTCCGTGATTCTCACACACTTGTGAAGCATCCTATAACCTTTGTTAATAATTTTCCTTTACTCAAGCCATCCTCGGTCTCAATCTTCGCCGGCCATAACTGATTCACCTGAATGCCTCAAACTAGAACCAACATAGCACATAATCATGTAATCAACTAGTCAGTAGCAGACTCCCCTACTTGGCTCGAAGCTACAGATCAAAACACACTTAATAACTCATACGGATATACTCTATTGCTGCCATAATACCATAGTGAGATTAAACTCAAACCCTTTGTAAGTTTCTGAAAACAGTGATCATCTAATACCTTGAATCTTCTGCAAATTCTCACATTCATCCTCGCAACAGTCAAGCCCACTCTCTTAAGCGACCCAATTTTAATTACAACACATATCTTGCAATTGCAAATGAGATCTTCTAACAGACAACATAAAGATCGCACAAACTTCTGAACACTCCGCAGGAGATAACCCACCTGGTTCGCCTCGAACCAATATTTATGTATAGATTCCACCATTATAAACTTTACGCAATCACTTAGTTTTCCTGAGTCTGAACTCATACCGCAACATGAAATTTACTTTACTATCAACTGGGAAACATGAAAAGATTCTTTACACGCCCATAACTCGGGGCTATACCTCGAATCAAGATGGAATTCAAGCACCTAATAGTTCTTCTATCCTCCAGCAGACCTTTCTCGTCGCTTCTAAATCATATGGATACCTCTCGCAGTACTAACATACTCATTACATAGTCATCCAGCCGTCACTCCTACTAATAGGGACACTACCGAGCATATAAGTTCAAAAACACTTGCTCACACAAACAACACCTCGGTGCTCAAGCTATAGGCAAAAATCCGGCCTCAAGTCCTCTAGACTGGCCCAACATCAACTCACAGAGACCTCGTCTCACCCCTCAATCAAGGAATCACAAGCCATCGATGCACATCTGATACTGAGCGCTCATGCGCGCATATGAACGCGTGGAAAGAATTCAAAGAGTTACATTTCAAGCTGAATCAAGGACGCACGATAAAAATTCAAGAATGTGAAGTTTTCCTAAAGGTTCTACAGCATCTCGAGGATAAATACAGATATCTCCGTACTAATCCGCGAGACTCTACTAAACCCACTCATGACTCGTGAGACCTATGTAACCTAGGCTCCGATACCAACTTTTCACGACCATAAACCTAGACCCGATTGTGATGGTGTCTCTCGTGAAGACAAGGCCAGCCAACTAGTCCTAATTAAATTTTTAAAAAGTTAAGCATTAATAAACATTCTAAGAATGAGTAAATAAACCAAAGACTAAGTAAAAGACTTTATAATGTGCGGAATACAGCCCAAACACAGCCCGATACCGGGGTGTCACAAGTCACAAACATTTACTAGGGTATAAATGCAACTGAAAAGTCTAAAATGTACAAAACACAGACTAATGAAATGAAAAGGGAGAAAAGCAGTGATGCGAACGCCGGTAGCTACCTTGCTAAACTCCAATGACTCTGCCTCCGATCAGCCAATACCCGCTACCGGGTTTAGAAATACCTAAATCTAAATACAAGGTGCAGGGAGTAAAGTGAGTAATCCAATTCAGTAAGTAATAATCATAACTAAAGTCTGAATGGTAAGAAATCACAAAAAGTGCATCAACATGCTATATAGAAACAGTTCAGAAACCAATAAGAAAGCAATGAAGCTAAAAAATCCTTAAAACATCTTAGCTCAGTATCAATTTTTAAAAAAATGACTTTTTCAACAGTTACGCAATGAATGCAGAACAACTAGTGCAGATAAGCATAGAAATCTGCCCCTCGGGCACAAATGCACAATTAAACAGGTAATTGATAGGCAAATAAGAAAGATAAGCACATAAGGTTCGCCGCTCGGCACAATGACAACAAATCCGCCCCTCGGGCAATATCTCCGAACAATACCAGCCCCTCGGGCTATTTCTAACATCACAATGGGTACCCGCGCTCATTGGGAGTGTGCATACTCCTAGAGGGGCCTCTTACGGCCCAAGAGCAATATCAAGCCACCTCGTGGCATCATAAACATGCTCCCGTCCTCATTTCAATATCCACAAGCCACCTCGTGGCGTACATATCTCAGGCCCTCAGGATCATAATCATATCAGTGTATCACTGCTAAGGCGTGCAACCCGACCCAAAAGATATCCTCACAACAAAAGCCCTCGACCTTACTCAGTCAAAAATCACATAAGCCACCCGGGCAACAGGAAAACATGATGCTCAGCCTAAAATATTATTTGAAATATCATTTCAAGTGTTAAAGCAAAATAAACTTGGCTGAGTTTTGAAAACAGTGGAAAACAGCATGACTGAGTTCAAGTATAAAGTCATAACAGTAAGGAAATATTAACAAAAATCCCCGAAGGGTTCAAATAGTTGGCACTAGGCTCAAATATGGCATTCAGCCCAAATAATGATTAGAGCAATTAGTTTTCAATCAAATACGTAGAAATATCATCAATCGAGATGGACCAAGTCATAATCCCCAATAGTGCAAGACCCCACGCTCATCACCAAGTGTGTGCCTCACCTCAATATAGCACTACGATGTGCAATCCGGGGTTTCGAACCCTCGGAACATCATTTACAATCATTACTCACCTCGATCCGGTGCAAACTCTAGCCCGTGATGCCTCGCCCATACGAATCGACCTCCAAATGCTCCAAATCTAGCCATAATCAGTACAAAATCATTAAAATATGCTAAGGGAGCGAAGCCCACTCGAAAATATCCAATTTATCATCAAAATCCCGAAATTGCTCAAACCTAGCCTCCGGACCCACGTCTCGAAATCCGACAAAATTAACATCAATAGAATCCTCATCCTCTCACGAGTTCATACATATCAAATTCACCAAAATCCGACCTCATATGGTCACTCAAGTTCTAAAAATTCACTCTCCAATTTCAAGCCCTAAATTCCCAACTCTTCCTCTAATTTCCCACAAATTTTCATGATTAAACAATGATATAATCACCATAAACACATGGTATAAAGCCCAAGTAGCTTACCTTTGTGGATACACTTGATCCCCTCTCAAAATCATAGCTTGGAGCTCCAAAATTGCACAAAAATGGTGAACAAATGACTGAAAATCGCGAAGGGGCATTTTTATACCTTCTGCCCAGCTCTTTCGCACCTGCGATGCTATAGCGCATCTGCCGAAAAACATCCGCTTCTGCGGATTTTACTTATGACATCGGTACCCGTGTCTGCGGTCAATCCACGCACCTGCGGTACCGTATTTGCAGTCTGTTGTCCGCTTCTGCGAAAATCACTTTACAGCCAAAATTATGGATCTGCGATCATACTTCTGCATATGCGGCTCCGCAGATGCTATTCATATAGCCACTTCTGCGGTTCCTGCTCGTCAATCCCTTTTCCGCTTCTGCGATTAAAACTCCGCTTATGCGGTGCCGCACCTGCGGTTCCCTATCTGCAGGTACGAAAATACTAGAAGCAGCAAATTTAGCAGCTGCAACAAAATCCAGACTTCTCCGCTAACCATCTGAAATCACCCTTAGGCCTTCGGGACCACAACGAAACATGCCAACATATCCCATAACACCATTCAAACTTTTTCCAACCTTCGAAACACTCAAAACAACATTAAAATAGTGAATCTTATCGGATTCAAACCTAAGAATTTCAAGAACTTCCGAATTACACTTTTGATCAAAAACCCAACCAAACCACGTCCGAATGACCTGAAATTTCGCACACACATCCCAAATGACACAACGAAACTACTGCAACTTCTGGAATTTCATTCCGGCCTCTATATCAAAATCTCACCTATCAACCGAAAAACGCTGAAAATCTCACTCTCGTCAATTCAAGCCTAAACCTCCCACGAACTTCCAAAATGCATTCCGATCACGATCCTAAGTCCCAAATCACCCAACAGAGCTAACCAAATCATAAAAATTTCAATCCGAGATCATACTGGTCAATTCATGCCCGAGAGCTGACGATCAAAGTGCAAAGCTCAAAACAACCGATCGGGTTGTTATAGTCACGTGTACCGGCCTTGTGTGGTGACTATCGGGGTTTGGAGACCCAAATGGATATTCGTAGCTTAGTATGTTAGATTTTGATATGATACTAGGTATGGATGAGTTGTCTCTGTGTCGTGTTATTCTGGACTGTTATGCTAAGATGGCGACGTTGGCTATGCCGGGGATGCTACTAATTGAGTGGCGAGGTTCGACAGATTATGTTCCCAGTAGGGTGATTTCATTTTTGAAGACCCAGCGGATGGTTGGGAAGGGTTGTCTTCTTATTTGGCCTTCGTGAGGGATCCCTTTTTTTCGGATGTGTTCCTGCGGTCGGGCATGCCGTCAGACAGGGTTGTTGATTTCTTTATTGATTTTGTGCCGGGCACCATATCGTATGGCACCGGCAGAGTTATAGGAGTTGAAGAAGCAACTTCAGGAACTCCTTAACAAGGGGTTCATTGGTAGATCAATATGGATGTGTGTTTTGCATCGAGTCGGCTTTGTTGACTCCGAGTTGCTATTGTTGAGGGAAGTGTTGGTTCGATTGTATTGAGCTGATTAGTGTTCTGGGATGATCTATGAGTTACTTTTCCGTGTTGTGAGGCGTTCTGAGTCGTTGGTTATACGCATATGTGGTGTGGTTCTGTTGGGGTCTTTTAGTGGAATTCGAGTGGGAAGAGTATTGGGTATTGCTCGGTGGATGGCGTATCGGTTGTGTCTTTTCACTTTTTCATGGTGTTATGTCATTGCTTCGCCATGGTTATGATGATCTGCTCTTGGTACTAGACATCAGATTGCGCGTGGTTGTGGATTTTGAGCATAGTGACGTGAGATGTTTCATGTGGACCAGTGTTTGGATAGGGTCGCACATTGCAGCGAAGTTATGTGGAGGTATGTCATTTGGGTTAGATTCATGTGTTCCATTTCTATGATGTGACGGGTTCTCATCATTGTGTATGGTGGTACTGGTGAGCTTGCGGTACAACTCTCTCATTTGAGTCATTTTTCATGATTTGAGTATGTTCGAATAGTTGCTTATTGGTGCGCGGATTGCACGAGTTCTGGCTTTAGATTGCGTTGAGGTGTCATGTCATCAGAGTAGTCGTGTTGGATGAGATGAGGTCATCGGACCTAGGGGGAGTACTATCGAATTCGATTTCAGCATGTTGGAAGGATAATATCGAGTTTCGGCTTAGAAATTTACTATGGTCCTTGTCGGAGGAGAGGGAACTCCATAAATGGTTGATCTGACGAATTGTTATGATTTCAACGTGTTTCATTTATCACTGGCAGTATGCAGAAGTGTTGGAATGAGGCTTTATTTGATAAGAGGTTTATTATCGGTATTCGGTTATTTTAGCCAATTGATGTGATTATAAGTTATCGCTACGAGTGTTTGAGTTATGTGGTATATGATGTAATTGGATTTTGGGTACGGATATGGTTAATATGGCTTGTTCAGACTTATTCAGAGTATAGATATGAGGTTCTGACCTTATAGATTATTTCGGAGGTGGAAATTCGGTTCTAAAGTTTATGGGCTAGGTGGGATTATGAAATTTCAGTTACATTGTGTTATCGGACATATATGAGATAGGGTGATGTGGGATCACCCCCGGGTATGTGCATGGTAAGGTTATATAGTGATTTGTTGGCTTTTGGAACACTTCTGGGCACGTTCGAGGACGAATGCATGTTTAAGTGGGGGAGGATGCAACGACCCGACCGGTCGTTTAAAGCATTTACACTTCACTCGCTAGTTATGAGGAATGACTAGCCACGTATGATGTATTATGACTTATGTAAATCGTCAGTTTTAGTTTTCAGGCTAGTCGGAACAGATATGGAAGAATGATTCTCAACTTGAAGCTTTAAATTTGAAAGGTTTGACCAAGTTTTAACTTTTTAGTATTCGATCTCGGATTTGGATTTTTTTATGTTTTGGTTAGATCCGTTAGGTGATTTTGAACTTGGGAACGCGTCCAGAATGTATTTTGGAGGTTCATGGTAGATTTAGGCTTGAATTGGCAAAACTTGAATTTTGGCATTTTCTGGTTGGTAGTGGAAATTTTGATATCGGGGTAGGAATGTAATTCTGGTAATTGGAGTAGGTCCGTTGTGGCATTTGTGTCATGTGTACAAAATTTCAGGTCATTTGGACAAGGTTTGATAGATTTTTTGATCGAAATCGGAATTCGAAAGTTTTTGGAATTCTTAGGCTTGAATCCGTTGATGATTTTATGTTTTGATGTTGTTTCGAGTGTTTCGAAGGTTGGAACAAGTTTGAATAATGTTATTTGATATGTTGGCATGTTTGGTTGAGGTCCCGAGGGCCTCGGGTGAGTTTAGGGTGATTAAATGGATCAAATTCTCGTTTTGAAAGTTGCAAATTTTTCTTCAGCTCTGTTGCAGACATTTGTTCTTCGTGATTGCGTAAAGGAGTCTGCAATCGCGTAGGTTTTGTGAGAAAGAGGTGAAATTTCTTTAGTGAGATCGCCAAGGTCTGAATGCGATCGCGATTGGTTGAGATATTATAGTTGGCGAACGCGTGGCCAATGTTGTGTTCGCGTAATTGAGAAGGAGATGGTATGAAGTGGTGAGGTTTGTTCTATGCGATCGCGTGGGCGAGGCCGCGATCGTGATCGCATGAGGTAGATAAGGAAGTGCATCGCGATCACGTGGTGTTTTATGCGATCATGTAGGGTTAAAATGAGGGCAGCCAAATTATGTGTTTTGCGATTGCGAGGTTATTTCAGCGATCGTGGTGAAGGAATTTATATCTCTGGGCAGAATGTTTAAATAGCCATTTTCGCTATTTTTGGCCATAGTTCACCATTTTTGAGTCGGTTTTGGAGCTTTATGGGGGAGATTGAAGAGGGAATTCAAGAGAACTTATTTGAGGTAAGATTATTGAACCAAAAACTCGATCCAATGTTAATTCTTACTTGTTTAAACATGAAATTAGTGGGATTTAAAGCCTAAAATTAGGAAATTTGGGCTTGAAATTAGAGAGTGTAAATTGGGGATTTGAGGGTCCATTTAAGGTCCGATTTTGATGTTCTTAGTATGTATGGACTCGTGGGAAAATAAGAATTCTATTGCTGTGAATTTTATCGGATTCCGGCACGTGGGCCCGAGGGTTGGGTATGGCCAATTTCAGGATTATTGATGTAAATTGGTTATTTTCGAGTGGGCTTTGTTCCCTTAACATATTGTGATGGTATGGTACTATTTTTGGATAGATTTGGAGCATCCGGAGGCCGAGTCAAGAGGCAAAGGCATCACGGGCTAGAGTTTAGACCGGACTGAGGTAAGTAATGATTGTAAATGTTGTCCTGAGGGTATGAAACCCCGAATTTCAAATCGTTGTGCTACTTTGAGCTGACGTACACGCTAGATGTCAAGCGTGGGGTCATGCACCGTTGGGGATTGTAACTTAGTCCACCCCGTATGGCTGTTAAGTCTCGTATTGATTGAAAACTGTTTGATATCATTGTGTTTTGGAAAGTATTACTATATTTTGGGCTGAATACCATATTTGGGCATCGTGGTAATGGTTTTTGACCCTTGGGGGCTTTTTACTGCTATTTCTCACTGTTTTGACTTCATATTTGTACTCATGTTGTATTCTACTACTTTCATAACTCAACCATATTTACTCCATTTTGATATTTTAAATGATATTTTGGGCTGAGCATCATATTTTACTGTTGCCCGAGTGGCTTGAGAGATTTCTGACTGAGTGAGGCTGAGGGCCTGTGTTGTGAGAATATTATGGGATCGGGCTGCACGCCGTAATAGGTTGTTACTGATTCATTATATTGTGAGGCCGAGGGCCTGATTGATTTATGCCATGAGGTGGCTTGTTGTTTTGAGGCTGAGGGCCTGATTGATTTATGCCACAAGATGGCTTGTTATAGCGCTTAGGTTGTAGGAGCCCCTCCGGAGTCTGCACACCCCTAGTGATTGCGGGTAGCCAGTGTGAGTGATGTGATATAGCCCGAGGGGATGTTGTTGTTTCATGTTGTTTCCCAAGGGGCTATTCTTGATTCATGTTATGCCCGAGAGGATGATTACGAGTGTTTGTAAAGTAGCCCGAGGGTCTGGTTCTGTTGATATTTTTCCCAAGGGATGTTGTACGGTACATGTTTTGCCCTAGGGGCTGTTTACGTTTCTTGCATTTTTACTCACTGATTTTATCACACGTTTGAAGCTATTGGAAGATGTTCTAAAAAGGAAAGGGTTTTACTGAAACTAAGTTTGATTTACGAAATAAATGATTTCTGTACTATTTTGGAAATGTAATGTATTTGCTGTAGCATTATGACATGGCTTACATGTTTTCTTACTACTCAGATTTCATTTACTTTTATTACTTGCTGAGTTGGCGTACTCACATTACTCTCTGCACCTTGTGTGCGGATTCAGGTATTTCTAAACCCGGTAGTGGGTGTTGATTGCTTAGTGGCAGAGTCATTGGAGTTAGCAAGGTAGCGGCCCGACGTTCGCAGCCCTGCTCTCTCCCTCTTACATTCCTTAGCTTGTTATAGTTTATTTTCAGACTCTTCATTGTATTCAGACCTTAGTAGATACTCGTGACTTGTGACACCCCTCAAATATCCCCTAGTTGTTCTGTTTTGTTTTGCACGTTTTCTTTGTGATCTTTATGTTGGAATTTGGACTTACAATAATTGGTTATAGCTTGGACGGATATGAAGTGGCCCAAGTGGTGGATAAATAAAAGGCTTAATATTAAATATTGTGTGTATGGATAAGTGAGGCCCAATAACTATTGGCCTGTGATGGGTAGACACTCTTTATAAATAGAGGCAAACTCCCTTTCCCTAGCTATTAGGAAACCCTAGCATATTTTTCCTCTTGAATACGTGGTAACGGTAGACATCTCATCAATCAAGTTCTTCGAGCTGTGAGAGCGCGTAGATAGTGGATCGTGGAAGTTGGTCTCAGGCTTAATCGTCGTTTGCTGTCGCTGCTCAATCCATGGAGTTTAACGGCATGCTTCCTTAGACTATAACTCAAGATTATTATTTCATATTTATATGATTGTGTCTTAATTTATGCTATGACTCCGAATTAACAATCTAATAATTGGTATCAGAGCCACCCTAGTTTAGGATAAAGATCGACGAATTAATCTTGGGTTTCAATATATATTCTATTTTTGAACAGTGGTACAACGTAACCAAAAAAAATTATTTTACGGTAGTTTTGGTTTAAGAACTTGCTGTCAGTGGCGTCGAAAGAGTGCGACGTTGCCTGATGAAGCGATTTTAGATTTCACTATTTGGAATTGTATGCATGACTGCGGCAGTGCTAATGGTGCTTCAATTAAAGCATTGCTTTAACATAGTTTTTTTAAATATGGGCTTATATTTGTCCTTTAATTATAACTGATTGTCCCTTTTATTATGTGGAATCCTTAACTCGCAAATCTATGCATTAAATTATAAAATTTTAAAGTTACTACCACTTTAAGAAAAAAGCAGAACGTGGAGTGCTTAGTCAGAATTAATCTGACGTGTTTATGAGATTCCTCATTTTCCATATATTAATTGATCAAATACTTTGATTTGTGTTTGATCATTATAATGGTTATGCTTGTTTATGCGCATACCGTAATATATTAATACAATAAACTATTGTTGAGACCTATTTAATTATAGTTAGAGAGTGGAATAAATTAATACTCAAAAGGTTTAAATGTATATGCTTTATTTATTTCACATGTGTATGATATTGTTTAAATAGGAATTTCTGATTAATAAATAGTTTCCATCTAAGTAGTCTATTTATTTGGAGTCATTGAAAATTCTTAGAACTTTATACATGTGAAACATATTATACATGGATTGAGATCTATGATTAATAGATAGTTTCCACCAAAGTTGTCTATTTATTTGAGTCATTGGAATACTCTCAATGCACCATGTTTAAATTTGTCCTTTATAAGTGTACACTAGTGTTGGAGGTTTTCTTTTTGATATTAGTGACTTTAAATTAATTGATGAGTATAGATATTGTGTTTTCCACCTAAAGGAGGAGCATACTATCTTGAATTTTCATGTGTATAAAAGAGGACATTTTGTTATAAGAGGAGCTTTTGTGTCTCTTACCTAAAAGAAGGACACGATGTATGCCTTGTACTCTTAGATAATAAGGGGGAGGTTTCGTATCTCTGGCCTAAAGGTGAGGATACAATGAATGCCTTGGACTCCTTAATTTTTAAAAGGGGAGACAGTTGCATCTTCTGCCCAAAGGAAGGGTGTAATGGATGTCTTTGACTCTTTTGATTTAATATATTCCTACCCGTAATTCTATCTAATTTTTGTGTTGTTTGCTTATACAGTTGTTAACAACATAACTATTCAATTGAATTCCATTGAAACTTTGACTAGTGGATACTACAAGAAGTGGAAACAGGATGTTGAAATAGTGTTAGGTTTGATGGACCTGGACTGCATTGACTGAACAAAAACCTACTGAACCTACAACTACTAGCACTACTGATGAAAAGGCTAAGTATGAGAAATTGATAAAGGATAACAAATTGAGCCATATGATCATGAAAAGATCCATTTCTGATCACATAAACGGTGCAATTAAGGATAATGGAAATGTAAAAGATTTCTTGAGTGCCATTAAATAGAAATTCCTAGAATCTGATAAAGTTGATGTCACGACCCAAACCGATGGGCCGTGACGGGCACCCAGTACCTTACTCAACCGAATACCAACGTAATGCATCTTTCTTATTACATCATCATATACGCATGACATACGGGCCTAATAGGCCAACATAATCATTTATAAACTCAAAACATAGACCGACAAGGCCGTACATTCTTTCACGTACACGACATATGTCTACAAGCCTCTAAGAATACATAAATATCATAAAAGTCGAGACAGAGTCCCGCCATACCAAACAATATACGTCTAACTCACACTAACCAAATAAGAAACTCCGAAGCAAGTGGAGCGCACCAACATCTTCCGCTGAGCCAATAGCCTACATGGAGGGCTCTCGACCTGTCTATCGGGACCTGTGGGCATGAAACGCAGCGTCCCAGGAAAAAGGACCGTCAGTACGAATAATGTACTGAGTGTGTAAGGCACATAAATAAATACATAAGAGATATGGAAGACATATAGAGTACATGACTCAACTTGTAAGTCTGAATAACTTTGTAAATCATAAATTACTTTTAGCGTCATGCGTATGCGTATGAATGTCATGTCGTGCATTGTTACATGTTTCATAACATCATTAGCCTCTGAGGGCATCCCATCATATCATATCGGCCACTGCGGATAAAATCATCATCGTATACCAACTGATCAGGTGGTGGTGCGTATATAACGCCATAACCTTTCCCATATCCCATATACGTATATACATACATATATATGCGTATATAACGTCGTTTGAATCATATTTACATATATATGCGTATATAACGCCGTTTGAATTATATTTCGGCCACTGTGGGCAACATCATCATCATATACCAGCTGATCAGGTGGTGGTGCGTATATAACTCCGTAACCTTTTCCCATATCCCGTATATATATATATTTACATATATACGCGTATATAACGCCATCTGGTCATGGGTCAATGCACATGAATGCAATGCATGAAAAGTACGTCAATAAAATCATTCAGAAGGTCATAAGACCACTTTGCCTCTTGAGCAATATCATAAAGTAACATCTTTTCAACTTTCGTATTTTTCTGAGACCCATGAACTGATGATAAAATATTATGACACATGGGAATTAAAGAACATAGATATTTCTATTACTTCTATGAGTAAAGTCACTTATGGAGTTTGTGAATTTGCACGTTTCATTCATATCGTATAGATCATGCCAAAAGAAAGAAGGGAGGGCCTTAACTTTAAGTCAATTTTATCAAAATAGTTATTGGGGAATGACTATTGTGTCCTCGTCTTATACTGCCGATATATATCCCTTTCTCCATGTCCCTTTTGATCATGCCACATATCCACTTTAACTAAGAGTCATTCTTTGGAGTGGTTCCGTGCTGCCACGTTGGGGTAGGGGTGGGGTATTTTTAATCTTATCCAACAAATAATTAATTAATTAACTATGTAATATTCCGCTACCCGGTAATTAACCAATCACTCAAAAAATTGAGAATTATTCCCACTTACTTAAAATATTACTCACTGTTCACATACTTTATATTCCTTTCTATCATGGCCATGTAGTACCTTGTATGACACTAGTCAATAAATACCAGGTATTTTAGCTCGGGTCGAATTTTATCCCAAAATGCCAAACTTTGACAAAATTCATTTTCTTAGACTTTCTCCCCCTTTCACCTTCATGAATTTACTAATCACTTGTGAAATAGCATAATCCTTATAATCTCCAAATAATCTTTTCCATGGACTGATGCCAATTACCTTACAACAAATTCAATGCACAATACTATAGGGTGCAACATCGTCGCAACTTAACACTGCGAAGCGTAACATCACCGTAATGTAATACTGCAGACCATAACATCGTCGTGATATAATATTGTCGGACGTAATATCGACGTAATATTGCGGGGCGTAACATTTGAGATAGGTATCCTGATTGATTCCCTATATACCATAAAGTATGACTTTGTAGGTAGTGTCCATGATCATATTATGAAATTGGTTAACATTGCTACCAAACTGAATAATTTTGGTGTAACCAGTATCGATGATTTTCTTGTTCATCAATCCCTAAAGTCTCTTCCTGAACAGTTTAACCAGTTTAAGACTACCTATAATGCAAAAAAGGATAAGTGGATTGTTGATGAACTTATTATAGTTTTTGTGGTAGAGAAGGGGAGGATCCAAAAGGAGAAAGTTGAGGTTATAGTCAACTTCGTTAATTTGATGTCACGACCCAAGAACGACCGTCATGATGGCTCCTATCGTGGAACTAGGAAAGCCTCAACTCAACATTTCCAACATAGTAAATCACTTTTTAGAAATAACATCAGAACAAATTAACATTAAAATAAAAACCTTTTCAACAAAATTCAACCAAAATACAGTACAATTCACCCCAAAACCGGGGTGTCACTGAGTACATGAGTGTCTAAATAGCCGGTCTAATAAAAAACAGTGTCTAGAAATATAAATCTGAAAGTCCAGAAAGGCTAAGGAAGGGAAATCAAGGCCCGCGAACGCCCTGCAACTACCTTGACAGTCCCTGAACTCTGATGCCTCAATCAACAGCCGCCGCCATGACCAAAAACTCCTTGATCTGCATGCAAGGTGCAGGGATTATCATGAGTATATCCAACTCTGTAAGTAACAAGTTCAAACTTTGAACTTAAAGGTAGTGAAGAACTCAACAGGTACAAATAAAATGGAATATAACTGTGCAGAAACATAGACATGCTCTCAAGTCAAATAGGCAACTCAAAACAGCAAAAAAGAAGATTTGAATAGTGTAATGAATATAATCTTTGTTATCTCTACATACAAATACACAAACTATAAGGGATGCACAATGCTATCAGCCTCAAGTGCTCACACTCTCAATATCTCAATCACTCGATACTGTATATGGCCCGCATGACTCAGGGAAGATCCATCCCAAAATATATACAACACTGACCATAGGTCACCCAATACCGAGGAAAAGTCCAACCAACCTTGTGTACAAGACCTATCTCTAGGTATCACGTACTTCAGACAAGATCCATGTTCAGGGAAGATCTATCCCTTAATAATATCAATCGCGCTCACTAGGGGTGTGTTATAGACTCCAGAGGGGTTCCTACAGCCCAAGCGCTATCATAACATCAATATATCTGCTGCGGTATGCAGCCCGATCCCAAATCTGTCACTCATAATCGGCTCTCGATCTCACTCAGTCACCTCTCCACTCTCACTCATGGGCCCAAAAATATCATGAAACTAGCCCGAAATAGTAATATGATGATTCAATAGATAGCAACTGAGACTGGTATATGACATGAAATGCATGTATGTGACTGAGTACGAAATATCAGTAAAAGCAGTAAAGTGACAGCAAGAAACGACCACTTTGGGTCTCAACAATATCGGCAATAAGCCGAAACATGATATCTAACATGAATGACAAATTAATTACTTTATCACATGATAGAAACACGGGTATCAACAAGGTATTATCACTACACAGTGCCATGAGTCACCCAAGCCACAATTCTCACGGTGCACGCCCGCACGACCGTCACTTGGCATGTGCGTCACCTCAATACCAATCATATAATACATATTTTGAGGTTTCGAACCCGCAGAACCAAGTTTGATAGTGTTACTTACCTCAACTGCACAAAAATCCTACTCCGAAATGCCCTTGCTTCTCAAATCGGTCTCCAAATGTTTTGAATGTAGCCACAAGCAATACGAGGTGATCAATATTGGCTAAAGGAATAAATTCCACAAAGAAAACATGAAATTCTACCCAAAAATCCAAAATCGGCCCGAACCCGGCCCTGAGCCCATATCTAGAAATATGGCAAAAGTCACAAAATCTGAAAGCCTATTCACTCATGAGCCTAACTAAACCAAAATTACTCAAATCCGATAACAAATCTCATTCAAAACCTCAAAATTCTAACTCAAGCGTTTTTCCTCCTTTTCCCTAATTTCTCACCCCAAATCACAAATTAAATAATAAAATTAAAGATGTAATCATGGGATTTGACCAAAATCCATTAGTAATTACTTACCCCAATCCACTCCACGAAAATCCCTTCAAAAATCGCCCAATTTTGTGTTCTCTAGCTCAATATATGAATAATAGGTTCAAACCCACGTTTTTTAAATTAATATTGTCTGCCCAGATTTCATTCTTTGCGAGCGCGACCGTCCTCTCGTGCTCGCGCTCGCTAAGGCCAACTCAGATTGCCTCCCAATTTACTCTTTGTAAACACGATCAATGCTTTGTGAACGCGAAGCTTTACAAGCTCAACTCATCGATAACGCGGCCTATACCTCAGGAACGCGTAGACCAAAGACCTGGGGTCCCCAACTGCCTCACATCTCTTTGCGAATGCGACACCACTCATGCGTTGTAGATGCATATGCAGACAACACCTTCTCAATTGCGTCCTCTTATTCATGAATGCGAAGAACAAAATCTGCCCAGAACATATTTACCATTCTCGAATGCGAGGCTCCTCTCGTGAACGCGTAAGAGGAAACCAGAAAATATACACCACCAGATATTAGCCATCATCCAAAGTCCAAAAATGATCTGTTAACCACCAGAAACTCACCCAAGGCCCCCGGGACCTCCACCAAACATACCACAAGTCAAAAAACACTATAAGACCTTAGTCGAATCCTCAAACCACCTCAACTAACATCAAAAGCACGAATTACACACGCATTCAAGCCTAATGAACTTAGAAATTTCTGAATTCTACAAACGACGCCGAATGCTATCAAATCACGTCCGATTTAGTTCAAAATTTGCACCACGCTAGTCAATAATGACACCACGAACCTACTCCAATTTCAGGAATTCAAATCCGACCTCGATATCAAAAATTTTAATTGTTTGACAAAATTGCCAAAATTCCAAATTTTGCCAATCCAAGCCTTATTCTACTACGGATCTCCAAAATTCAAATAACAAAACCATCAAAATAACCTACTGAAGATAACAAAACCATCAAAATTCAAATCTGAGGTCGTTTATACATAAGCTGACATCCGATCAACTTTTCCAACTTAAGCTTCCAATTAAGAGACTAAATATCTCAATTCACTCTAAAACCACTCCAGACCCAAACCAACTACCCTGGCAAGTCATAATATAGTTGTAGAACACAAAAGAAGAAGAAAATGGGGGAACAGGGCTATAACTCTCTAAACGACCGGCCGGGTCGTTGCATCCTCCCCCTTTTAAAAAAACATTCATCCTTGAATGGGTCTAGAAACATACCTCAAGTCACAAATAGATGTGGATATCTACTCGACATATCCCGCTCGGTCTCCCAAGTAGCCTCCTCCATGGGCTAACCCCTCCACCGCACCTTCACCGGAGCTATATCCTTTGACCTCAACCTTCGGATCTGCCGCTCTAAAATCGCCTCCGGCTCCACATCATAAGTCAAATCGCCATCCAACTGAACTGTACTGAAATCCAAAACACAAGACAGATTGTTGACGTATTTTCAGAGCATAGAAACATGGAATACTGGATGCACACTCGACAAGCTAGGTGGCAAGGCAAGCTTGTAGGCCACCACCCCAATCCTTTGTAGTACCTCAAAAGGCCCAATGAACTGAGGGCTTAACTTGCCCCTCTTCCCAAACCTCATAACACCCTTCATGGTTGATACCTTCAGCAGAACCTTCTCCCCGACCATGTAAGACACATCACGGACCTTTTTGTCAGCATAGCTCTTCTGCCTAGACTACGTTGTGCGAAGCCGCTCCTGAATAAATTTCACCTTGTCTAATGCATGCTGAACCAAGTCTGTACCTATGAGCCTAGCTTCACCTAGATCAAACCATCCTATCGGAGATCTAACCGCCTCCCATATAAAGCCTCATACGGAGCCATTTGTATACTCAACTAATTACTGTTGTTGAATGCAAACTCCGCGAGCAGCAGAAACTGGTTCCATGAACCCCAAAAATCAATGACACAAGCGCGTAACATGTCCTCCAATATCTGGATAGTGCGCTCGGACTATCTTTCCGTCTAAGGGTGAAATGCTGTGCTCAACTCAATCTGAGTACCCAACTCTCGCTACACAACTCTCCAAAATTGCAATGCAAATTGTGTGCCTCTAACAGAAATGAAGGAAACTATGACACGCCAACCACTCTGAAGAATAAGTACTACCAATAGTACAAACTGGAATGAAGTGTGCAGACTTGGTCAGCCGATCCACAATCACCCAAATAACATCAAACTTCCTCAAAGTCCGTGGGAGCCTAACTACGAAATCCCTGGTAATCCACTCCTACTTCCACTCTGGAATCTCTAACCTCTGAAGCAAGCCACCCGGTCTCTAATGCTTATACTTTACATGCTTATAGTTGAGACACCGAGCTATAAACCCAACTATATCTTTCTCCATCCTCCTCCACCAATAGAGCTGTCTCAAATCCTAGTACATCTTCGCGGCACCTCGGATGGATAGAATACCACGAGCTGTGGGCCTCCTCAAGAATCAACTCCCGTAGCCCATCTATATTAGGCATACATATCCGGCCTTGCATCCTCAACACCCCGTCATCACCAATAGTCATATCTTTGGCATCACCTCGCTGAACCCTGTCCTGGAGGACGAGTAGATGGGAGTCATCATATTGATGCTCCCTGATACAATAATAAAGAGAAGATCGAGAGACTACACAAGCCAATACTTGGTTTAGCTCAGAAATATCCAATCTGACAAACTGGCTAGCCAAGGCCTGAACATCTAATGTCGATGGCCTCTCTGTGGCTAGAAGATATGCTAAATTCCCCAAACTCTCCGCCCGATGACTCAAGGCATCGGCCACCACATTGGCCTTCCCAGAGTGGTACACAATGATGATTTCATAGTCCTTAAGAATCTCCAACCACCTCAGCTGATGCAAATTAAGATCCTTCTGCTTGAATAGATGCTGCAAACTCCAGTGATCAAGGAAAATCTCACAATGAACACCATACAAATAGTGCTGCCAAATCATCAAGGTGTGAACTATAAATGCTAACTCACGATCATGGACATGCAAGTTCTTCTCATGGGTCTTCAACTACCGTGAGGCATAAGTAATAACTCTACCCTCCTGCATCAGAACACACCCGATACCGATCCACGAAGCATCAGAATACATAGAGTAAGAACTAGAAGCTGATAATAGAACTAGAACTAAAGCCATGTCAAAGCAGTCTTGAGCTTCTGAAAGCTCTCCTGGCACTCATCTGACCACCTAAATGGAACACCTTTTTGGGTAAATTTGGTCAAGGGCGATGCAATAGATGAGAAACCCTCCACAAAATGACGGTAATAGCCCGCCAAACCAAGATAACACTGAATCTCTGTGGCTGAGGTTGGTCTTGGCCAACTTTACATCACCTCTATCTTTTTCGAATCCACCTAAATACCCTCACTGGACACCACATGCCTCAAGAACGCCACTGAACTGAGCTAAAACTCATACTTGGAGAACTCTGCATAAAGCTTCTCCTCCGTCAATCGCTATAACACAATCCTCAGATGTTGGGCATGCTCCTTCTGGCTATGAGAGTACACTAGGATATCATCAATGAATACAATAACAAACAAGTCTAGATAAGGCTGAAACACACCATTGGTCAGCCCAAAAGACATCACAAAGAACTCATAATATCCATAATGGGTCCTGAAAGATGTCTTAAGAATATCCAAATCCCGAATCTTTAGATGGTGATACCCTGACATCAAATAAATCTTGGAGAGCACCCTCGCTCCCTGAAGCTGGTCAAATAGATCATCAATACGTGGCAAATGATACTTGTTCTTGACTGTGACCTTGTTCAACTGCCTGTAATCAATGCATATCCTCATAGTACCATCCTTCTTCTTTACAAATATAACTAGTGCACACCAAGGTGACACGCAAGGCCAAATAAACCCCTTATCAAGGAGTTCCTAAAGTTGTTCTTTCAACTTCACCGGTGCCATACGATACAGTGGAATGAAATGGGTTGAGTTCCCAGTACCAAATTAGTACCGAAGTCAATAACCCTATCAAGAGGCATGCCCAACAGGTCTGCAGGAAACACATATGAAAAATTACACACCACAGGAACATAATCAATAGTAGGGGCCTCCGCATAGGATATACAACCCTTCTCAACCATCTGCTGAGCCTTCAAGTATGAAATCACTCTACTGGGAACATAGTCTATAGAGATGCTCTACTCAACCCTCGGCAACCCCGACATCGCCAATGTTACGTTCTTGGCATGACAATAGAGAACAACATGACATGGAGACAGCCAATCCATGCCCAATATCACGTCAAAATTGACCATACTAAGCAACAAAAGATCTACCCTGGTCTCTAGACTCCTAATAGTAACCACACATGACCGATATATACGGTCCAAAATAATAGTATCGCCCACCGAAGTAGATGCATGAATAAATTAAACTAGAGACTCACAGGGCATATCTAGAAAATGAGCGAAATACAAAGGCACATATGGATAAGTGGAACCAGGGTCAAATAATATAGAAGCATCTATATGGCCAACAAAGACAATATATGTAATCACAGCATATGAAGCAATGACATCTGGTCTGGTAGGGAAAGCGTAGCAATGGGCCTGGTTGCCCCTGATTAGCCTCCCCCTCTCGGGCGACCCTTAGCTGAATAAGCTCTACCCTAGCTGGAAGGGCGGGTGGTGATGCAACTAGTGATGAAGTCGCAGGCTGACTCCTCTACTAAGATGAACCTCTGAAAGGCGGGGATAATATCTCTTGATATTACCAAAATCTCCACGCTCTAAGAAAACTCTCCCTACAAATGGCGATGGGGACTGAAGGGAACCCCGAGTAAATAACTATCAGAAGGTCCTAATGTAGATGAACCCTAAGCTGATGGTTCATGAGATGAACTTTGAGCTGGTAGTGAACCGAATAATGACATGCCCTACTGATGACTGATTGACCTATGGCCAGATGATGCACCACGGTGATCTTGGCGAGCTGTCTGAGTATGTCTCAATGGACGACCCCTACCGTGCTGGAACTAACCCCTAAAAGGAACACCGCCAAATCCACCTTGACCACGAGGCCTCTTGGCCTTCCTCTCAACCCGCTCCTGGCTGTTAACCATCTCAATCTGACGAGCAATGTCGACAACCTCATCAAAACTAGCACCCAACACTCTCTCTGGCCATGAGCAATCACACCATAAAAGGGAGGCCATCTATGAACCTCCTGATCCTCTTCCTGTCTCTAGGGACCATCCTGATAGCATGTCAGGCCAACTCTGAGAACCTCATCTCATACTACGTCACAGATATATCACCCTAATGAAGTTGCTCAAATTATTTGCACTATTCCTCTTTGCGGGACTGAGGCATGAACTTCTCTAGAAATAGAACAGAGAACTATTTCCAGGTAAGGGGTGTTGTGCCGACCGGCCTACGCCTCTCGTAATCCTCCCACTAACTGAATGCAACCCTAGATAACTGAAAAGTAGTGACAAGACCCCTTTGATCTCCAGCCTGTTGTACGGAGTATCCTCTCACAACTGTCTAAGAAGCCCTTTGCACCCTCTCCTTCTGCACCACTAAAAGATTGAGGTTGGAGTCTCCCAAACCTTTCCAATATACGTTGCTCATCATCAGGCATAGTAGGAACCACATAGTCCTGAGCAGCTGCAACTGGTTAGGGTGGTGGTGCCCCCGATGTCTGGAGTCCCTGTACTACCTGTTCAGGTGTGCGGGCGAAGGGAGTTTGAGTGCCTCCCCCGGCCTGAGAAGTGGTTGCTGCTGTTGAAACAAAGACCGCCTGAGCAAGGCCTGTGCACATGGTCAGAATCTGAGCTAGGGCCTGTGCATATGGTCAGAATCTGAGCTAGGGCCTCTTAGAGGCCAGGAATCATGATGCGCGCATGTGGTGCCTGAGCTGGTCCCGCTGGTGCATCCAAAACTGGGACTTCATCCTGATTTGGGGCAACTGGTTGGTCTGTAGGTACTTTCCCAGCTATTGTGCGGGCTTTACCTCTACCCCTACCATGGCCTCTACCGTGACCTCGGCCTCTTGCAGCCCTGGCTAGTGGTACTGGTGGCTGCCTATCCTGCCTTATAGTACGAGTCCTCACCATCTACGAGAGAATGAAACAACAGATGTTTAGTTACCAGATTATAGATTCGCACGACAAGAATTCAAAAATGTGAAGATTTCCTAAGGGATCTGCAGCCTCTCGACAGACGTCTCCGTACCGATCCGCAAGACTCTACTAAACTCGCTCATGACTCGTGAGACCTATGTAACCTAGGGTTTGATACCAACTTATCACGACCCAAAAACGACCGTCATGATGGAGCCTATCGTGGAACTAGGAAGGCCTCAACTCAACATTTCCAATACAGTAAAGCACTTTCTAGAAATAACAGCGGAACAAATTAACACTAAAAGAAAAACCTTTTCAACTTCAACCAAATACAGTATAATCCATCCCAAAATTAGGGTGTCATTGAGTAAATGAGCGTCTAAATAGCCATTCTAATAAAAACAGTATCTAGAAAGATAAAATTGAAAGTGCAGAAAGACGAAGGAAGGGAAATCAAGGCCCGCAAGCACCCTGAAGCTGCCTTGATAGTCCTTGAACTCTGATGCCTCAATCAAAAGTAGCCGTTGTGACCAAAAATGCCTAGACCTGCACACAACGTGCAGGGAGTAGCGTAAGTACATCCAACTCAGTAAGTAACAAGTCCAAACTTTAGACTGAAAGGTAGTGACAAATTCAACCGGTACAAATAAAATAGAATATAACTGTGCATAAACGTAGACATGCTCTTAAGTCAAATAGGCAACTCAAAACAACAAAGTAAAGCAGACCCGGACAGTGTAATGAATAGAATCTCTGTAATCTCTACATACCAATGCACAAATTGTAAAGGATGCATAATATTGTCACCCTCAAACGGTCACACTCTTGATATCTCAACCACTCGGTACTGTATATGGCCCACACGACCTAGGGAAGATCCATCCCAAAATATATACAACGTTGACCATAGGTGACCCAGTACCGAGGAAAAGGCCAACCAGCCCTATAGAGAAGATCCATCTCTACGTATCAGGTACTTCGGACAAGATCCATGTCCAGGGAAGATCCACCCCTCAATAATATCAACCTTGCTAACTAGGGGTGTGATACAGACTCTGTAGGGGCTCCCACAGCACAAGCGCTATCATAACATAATATATATCCGCTGCGGCATGTAACCCATTCCTATATATGTCATTCACAATCAACTCTTGGCCTTATTCAGTCATCAACCTCTCCACTCTCACTCATGGGCCCACAAATATCATGAAACTAGCCCAAAATAGTAATATTATGATTCAATAGATAGCAATTGAGACTTGTATATGACATGAAATGCATGTACATGATTGAGTACAAAATAACAGTAAAAGTAGTAAAATGACAGCAAGAAATGACCACTTTGGGTCTCAACAGTAGCGACAATAAGCATAAACATGATATCTAACATGATTGATAGCTCAATTACTTTATCACATGATAGAAACATGGGTATCAACAAGGCATTATCAGCACGCATTGCCATGGAGTCACCTAGGTCACAATTCTCACAGTGCATGCCCACACGCCCGTCACTAGGCATGTGCGTCACCTCAATACCAATCACATAATACATATTTCAGGGTTTCAAACCCTCAGAACCGAGTTTGAAAGTGTTACTTACCTCAACTGCCCAAAAATCCTACTCTAAAATACCCTTGTCTCTCGAATGGTCTCCAGATGTCCAGAATCTAGCCACAAGCAATACAAGGTGATCAATATAGGCAAAATGAATAAATTCCACAAAGAATACATGAAATTCTACAAAAAATCCGAAATCGGCCTGAACCCGACCCCTAGGCCCACATCTCAAAATCCGACAAAGTCACAAAACCTGAAAGCACATTCACTCATGAGTCTAACCATACCAAAATTACTCAAATCCGATAACAAAATTCCATTCAAAACCTCAAAATTCTAACTCAAGAGTTCTTCCTCTTTTTCCCCAATTTCTCACCACAAATCACAAATTAGATGATAAAATTAAAGATGTAATCATGGGATTTAACCAAAACCCAGTAGGAATTACTTACTACAATCCACTCCATAAAAATCCTTTCAAGAATCACCCAATTTCGTGTTCTCTAGCTTAAAATATGAAAAATGGGTTCAAATCCTAATTTTTTAAATTAATACTATCTGCCCAGATTTCCTTCTCACGAACGCGACCGTCCTCTCGCGTGTAGGCCAACTCAGACTGCCTGCCTATTTAATCTTTGTGAACACAATCAACGCTTCGCGAACATGAAGCTTTACAAGCTCAACTCATCGCGAACACGGCCTATACCTCACGAACGCATAGACCAAAGACATGGGGTCCCTAGCTGCCTCACTTCTCTTTGCGAGCGCGACACAACTCACGCGTTTGCGATGCATATGCAGACCATACGTTCATGTTCCCGCCCTCTTCTTTGCGAATGCAAAGAACAAAATCTTTATAGGTCACATTAATCCTTCGTGGAGGCTCCTCTCGTGAATGCATAAGAGGAAGCCAGAAAATATACACCAGCAGATATTAGCCATCAACCAAAGTCCTACAATGATCCGTTAACCACCCTAACTCAACCGAGGCACCGGGACCTCAACCAAACATACCATAAAGTCATAAAACACTATATGAACTTAGTCGAACCCTCAAACCACCTCAAATAACATCAAAAATATGAATTACACACGGATTCAAGCCTATTGAACTTAGAAATTTCTGAATTCTTCAAACGATGTCAATACATATCAAATCACGTCGTATTTATCTCAAATTTTGTACACCAGTCAATAATGACACCCCAAACCTACTCCAACTTCCTAAACTCCAATCCGACCCTGATATCAAAATTTTCACTGCCGGCCTAAATCGCCAAATTCCAACTTTTGCTAATTCAAGCCTAATTCTACTACAGACCTCCAAATACAATCTGGACGTGTTCCTAAGTCCAAAATCACCTAATGGAGCTAATGGAACCTTTGAAATTCAAATCTGAGGTTGTTTATATATAAGTCGACATCCGGTCGACTTTTCCAACTTAAGCTTCTAATTAAGAGACTAAGTGTCTCAATTCACTCCGAAATCACTCCAGACCCAAACCAACTACCCCGACAAGTCATAAAACAACAGTACAACACAAGATAATCATAAAATGGGGGAACATGGCTATAATTCTCAAAAAACTGTTCGAGTCATTACATTCGCCTAGATCAGCTTATTATCCCTCTTATAAAAGAAAAGGTGGACCCAATTTTCATAAAACGAAACATGGCCAGTCTCATTGTCTAGGTGGTAATAATAGTCATACTAATAAGCCTGGTGTTAACAAAGGTCAGTCTCTTAATCCTCCTTGTCTTCAAGCTGTAATTAAGAAAGAAATCAAGTGTTGGTATTGCAAACAAGTAGGTAATAAGAAAGCTGGTTGTCCTCGTAAAATGAAATCAAGTAATATTTTTCTTTTTGTCTTCTTTGAAACTAGTTTCGTTCATGTTCCTTTAAATTCATGGTGGTTGGATAGTGGTGCAAATATTCATGTAACCAATGACTTGTAGGGTCTAGTGAGCATACGGAAGCCAAAAAAGGATGAAGCCAGTGTTGTTGTGGGCAATGGACTCAAAGTAAAAGTAGAGTTTATAGAGACATCTGTTTTACCTTGTAAAAATAATTCTAGTATTTGTTTTGAAAATACTATTTTGTACCGTCTATGAAACGGAAATTAGTTTATGTTTCCCTTTTGGACAAAGCTGGTTATTCATTTAAATGAAATAATGGTATTATTAAAATTTCCTATGATTCACATGTTGTTGCTGATACCTTTTTAAGTGATGGTCTATATCGCTTGAGTGTATTGAATGAACCTTTTTCTGCAACACATGTTGAAAATATTGCCCATAAAAGGTCTGATATGAGTAAAACAACTTACTTGTTATGGCATAGGTATCTTGGTCATATTTCTAACGAAAGAATTGAACGATTAGTAAAGGAAAATATTTTACATGTTCTTGATCCAAAAGATTTTGAAATTTGTGTGGATCGTGTCAAAGGTAAAATGACCAAGGTTAAGAGAAAGGGTTCCACTAGGAGCTCTTAACTCTTAGAAATTATTCATATCGATATTACTGGACCTTATGTACCTACTTTCACCAATCATAAGTATTTTATTGCTTTTATTTCAAGATACTGTTATATGTACCTTTTAAAAGAAAAATCTGAAGCACTTGATAAGTTTAAAATTTACAAGACTAAAGTTGAAAAACAGCTTGGGAAGTCCATTAAGATAGCGAGGTCTGACCGTGGTAGTGAGTACTATGGAAAATATGATGAGTTTGGTCAATGTATGAGGCCTTTTACTTTATTTTTGGAAGAATAAGCCATAGTAGCACAATATTTCATGCCAGGTACTCCTGAGCAGAATGGTGTTGCTGAAAGACAAAATTGTACTCTCATGAAGATGGTGAGAAGTACGATGTCAAGGACTAGGCTACCTGAGTATCTTTGGGGTGAAACCTTAAAAACAACTAGCTATACCCTAAATAGAGTTCCTACGAAATCTGTCTTGAAAACTCCCTTTGAACTATGGATAACCCGTAAACCTAGCTTGAATCATTTTCACATTTGGGGATGTCCAGCTGAAGTTCGTATTTATTCATCCACAGAAAAGAAAACCAATCCTAAAACTACTAGTTATTTCTTTATAGTCTATTCTGATCACTCTAAAGGTTTTAGGGTTTTTTGTCCTGGGCGTGGCACAAGAATCGTGGAGTCTATTAATGCAAAATTTCTTGAGCATGATTTTTGTGATTGTCATTTGTGGTAAGAAAATTGTATTGAAATAGAAGGGAGTCATTGTCCCAGTACCTATTGTGCATGAAAAGGTGGTAAACCAACCTATTCATAGGAGGAGAATCAAGGGAACAATGACGCAGATCCCATAGTTCCTGAGCAAAATATACACAATGAAGCACTCCGCAGGTCACAAAGAGAAAGAAGGTCTGCCATCTCTGATGATTTTATGGTATATGTGGCTGAAAATCTTAGTGATACTGGAGAGTTAATTGACCCTTTATTGTATTCTCAAGCTATTTCCTCTCCATATGTTGATAAATGGCGTGAGGCAATGGAAGATGAAATGCGCTTCATGAAACACAATAGCGTATGGGAATTAGTTGAATTTCCAGTAGGTTTTAGTCCTATTAGTTGTAAATGGGTGTTTAAAACTAAAAGAGACTCCAAGGGAAACACAGACCGTTATAAAGCAAGGTTGGTTGTTAAGGGTTACACTTAGGAAGAAGGTATTGATTATAAAGAAACATTTTCTCCTTTTTCATTTAAGGATGCATTTAGAGTCGCGATGGCTCTTGTGGCTCATTTTGATTTAGAGTTATGCAAAATGGATGTTATAATTTCTTTCCTGAATGGGAGTCTGCTTGAAGAAGTTTACATGGTTCAAACTGAAGGCTTTAAAGAAGGTGTTAAAGAAAATCTAGTGTGCAAGCTTAACAAATCTGTATATGGGCTTATGAATGTGTTTATATCAAAATAGCTAATGTCAATTTTATTATTATGGTTATATATGTTGATGACATTCTCCTTTCCACAAATGATTTGGGCTTGATGAAAGCGGCCAAGCAATTTTTGTCTAGGTCTTTTAAAATAAAAGATCTTGGTGAAGCCTCGTATGTTCTTGGGATAGAAATTAAAAGAGATATGTCACGTGATTTGTTGGATTCATCACAACGTTAATATATTGAGAGTGTTCTTAAAAAAATTTATATGCAATACTGTAGGCCTGGTGTTGCACATGTTGTAAAAGGGGACAAACTTAGCAAGGATCAATATCCGAAAAATGATGTTGAAAAGATAACAATGAGAGATGTGCCTCTGCAAGCGGTTGCTGGTTGTTTGGTGTACATATAGGTTTGTACAAGGCCTGATATACCATTTGCTGCTAATATATCGGGAGATTTTCTTCTAATCCTGGGTGGGCACATTGGGTGGCTGCAAAAAAGTGATAAGATATCTACAACACACCAAAAACTTCATGCTTGTGTACAAAAAGGTTGATAATCTGGACCTGCTGGGATATTCAGATTCTAATTTGCAGGTTGTCATGACACGATGAAATCAAATTCTAGGTATAATTTTATGTTGGCTGGAGGTGTTGTTTCTTGGAAAAGTGAGAAACAAAGTATCACTGCTACATCCACAATGAAAGCTGAGTTTATTGCTTGTTTAAAGACCGCTTCACATGTTGTCTGGATGAAGAATTTTCTTACTAAATTGTAAATTATCGATTTTATATATGAGTCGGTGACTATTTTTTGTGATAACAGTGCAGTTGTGTTCTTCTCTAAGAATAACAATAGAACAAAAGACTCTAAGCATGTTAGCCTTAAGTTTCTTAAGATTAGAAACATGGTAAAAAAAGGTGATATATGTATTGAGCATATTAGCACAGAATCTATATTGGCTGATCTTTTGACTGAGGTCTTAGGCCTATAGTGTTTAATGAACATGCTAAAAACATGGGTATTTTAGAGTCTTTTGATGTGGTTTAGTCAGTGGAAGTTACGTTGTAATTGCTGACAGAGATATTGCTTTTAATAAATTCTATTTTTATGCAAGCTTGTGTTATTTGATATTTGTTATGCTTATTGACTAACATGATAAATTATTTATTTTTATTTCCAATTGGATATTGCATAAACTTATGATATCTGTGAGTTTTGTTGTTTGTTGCCTTGATTACCCCGGGTAAGGCACAAGGGAAACCTCCTAAAGTGATATGATTTTAATGTCAATTAATTTGGAGGCTCTGTTGATACCCAATTTTTTTTCTGTATATTTTTTAATATGCAAAATACTTTTAAAATAGCATATGTATGCATATATAAGTATGTTCAATTTTTTTATTATTTTTCCTTAATTTTTAAAAAATTTTAAATCAATTTATTGCCCTATTTTTATCCAGAAAAACACAATAATTATTCCCAAAATTATCATTTTTAGTGATTCATTTATTTGACTCTTGTATTTATTCTAAAATATAGCTAAGATAATTTTTATAAATTTATTTAGTATTTTTAAAGCCGAATTGCATATAATTGCAATATTAGCCTCCTTTAGAATTAATTACGTTTATGTCTATAAAAATTAAGACCAGTATTTTTTATTTGATAATTATGTACTATTAGTCATTTTAGTACCTTTAATTTATTTCCAGAAATTAATTTACTATTTTTAAAAAATGAAAAGGGAGAAATTGGCTATTTAAAATCTAGCCCAATTATATTTCAATTATGGCCTAAATTGAACCATCAATATGGAGCCCAATTACCAAGACCCAAGTCCCATTTAACCTGACCCTCGACCCAATTAAAATAACCCACCCGGATCCCCTACCTACCCGTTCAATCCAGGCCGTTGATCAAAATGATCAATGGCCACCAAACCCCCTTTCCATTTTTAATCTCGAAATACCCCCTAAACCTAACCATTTCACACCCCCAGCCACCTCTGAATCCCTTTTTCTCTCAATTCTCTCTCAAACCCTAGTCGCCGCCCTCCACTAAAACCCTAAAGCATCCCAAATCCATGGCTTCCAAAGTCATCGGAGGCCTATATCCACTCCCTTTGGCTTCTACGTGTTCGATTATCATGGTTTTAAGGCTTAGGCTTGAAAGAGATTGGTCCAGACCTTGGTCGATTTCGGTTTATGGCTGTTCTCCTGTCATCTCTAACCTTTCTCCGGCCAGCCATCGCTACACGAGTCAGACTCTTGACTCTCCTACTTAGATCGATGGTTTTCAAAGCCTTTCTTATAATTTGGGGTTCTTCTGAAACCCTAACCTTTAAGGTTCTTCCTATTTCTTTTAGATCTGTGTTTGCTCTAAACTTCCAAACGTTTTTCTCAAAGTTTCTTTTAAAACTCTACATTCAAAACTTGTTATCTTTCTGATTAAGATTCTGTTAAGTTATTTCGAAACCTTTCTTTTATTTTTTTGATATGTTTTGCTGGTTTGCTCGTATTATCCTACTGTTTGAGTTTGCATGTTAAAACCCCTAATTTCTTCTAACTGTTTCTTAAGTGAATGTTGTCTGCCTGAGTTTTGTCCGATATGTCTATTTATCCTCTTTTTAAAACCCTTCTATTGTGGAAAATCTTATGGTTTTGGGTCTGAGACTGTTTCTATCTTCTCTTTAAAACACCTATGTTGAAAGCCCTAATTTTTCTAAGGTTCTTCGTTTGATTTTGTGACTGGCCTGTTCTTGTTTGAGTTTTTGTGACTATCTCGCTTTGAATGTGTTTCGACTGAGTTTCTTATGCATAACTTACATGCTTATATTCGTCTTGACTAGTCAAGACTTGCTTCTTCGCTTGCTATGTCTGGTTGATTCTGGTCGAAAATCTTATGGTTTTGGGTCTGAGACTGTTTCTATCTTTTCTTTAAAACACCTATGTTGAAAGCCCTAATTTTTCTAAGGTTCTTCGTTTGATTTTGTGACTGGCCTGTTCTTGTTTGAGTTTATGTGACTATCTCGCTTTGAATGTGTTTCTACTGAGTTTCTTATGCATAACTTACATGCTTATGTTCGTCTTGACTAGTCAAGACTTGCTTCTTCGCTTGCTATGTCTGGTTAATCATATCTTACTCCAATTATATGCTAAAACCGGACTCATGACTCTCTCTTTGACTGACTCAGAGTTCCCTGTTTCTTGGCTTGATTTGAAAACTTCCCTTTTAACTTTCGATTCTCCTATTTTAGCTTGGTTTATTTGCTTACTCATGAGAACCCATGTCACTCTCCTTATATTAGTAATTTCGAATCCTGGATTCCCTGATTTACTATGCACTGATTCTCGATTATCTCCATATTTTGCAATTTTATTTTGTTTCTTGCCTTATTTAGTCAACCGAGTATTTTACTGATTCTTCAATAGTTGTTTTCCTTAATTGAACCCCTATGTACTTACCCCTAATTGTCTATTCTATACATGATACTCTACTTAATTTCTTTCCTTAAACATTTTCTGCCCATTACCGTTGGTTGATTGCCCCATTAATTAAAGGAAGTACTTATACTGATTTGATTTTAATTAGTACATAGTTCCATAATTATTGCTAAACTATGATTCTTGCCTTATTTTCTACCTGTTTTCAAACTATAAGTACCCTGCTCTCTCATTAGCACAAACACACGAACACTTTAGTTCTGAAATCATACTTACACTCAAAACACTCTCATGATTTACTACTTGTACTGTGTCCTGTTTAGCTGGTTGAAAGCCAAAGCTATATTTCGAAGTCCTGCTACCTTTCTTTATTGAATTTTGCTTCTTTGACTTGTATGTTCTGATTAAGATTTTAGCATCAACAACAATATGTTTACTTAATACTTTTGCATTCTTGTCTGCCTACTGCTTGTATCTAATTCAGTAATTTCATTTAGCATGCTGTAATTTCTTTCTCCTGTCCTGAGTCAATGTATTATGAATCCTAAACCGCTACCCTAATGTGTGATATTTATGGTTTGTTTGGGGCATGACAGTATTGAACATTGTTGTCTATGACTCAAACTTGATCCCCATGGGATCATAACCTTTATGTTTTCTCTAGTGTTGTGTGTTATGGTGGGCTTATAGGCATGCCAACATCTTCTGTTGTTGTGCATGCCCCAAGTTGACCCTTGCCTAAGTACAGAGGCTCTTTGCAATGAATTCCCAACCCCTGAACCCTTTTGTATGAAGCTATCAACTCTGTAATTGTTTTCCAGCACCTCTTTTCCTCTTCTTTACTTTCTTAGTTCTTAAAGCTTTGTTTCTGCACTTCCACTCTCTCTTAGACTTAAGTTCCTCCCCCCTCTTGTGAGCCTTGCCTTAGGACCCATGATCTCCCTCTGAACTTGGACACATGAGGGATGACATTTCCATACTGCACTTGTCCTTATTCTGGTTATGAAACTTGAGTGTGAGCACTACCCGGGGTCCTATTATGGCCCTTAGGGAACCCTGACACACTCAAGTCTGAGAAAGGCTTTGGATCAGTGTTCTTTGTGTTGGTTTATCTCATAACTCAGAGAAGAACTCAAGAATCAGGCCCCCTCTGGTTGTACTTTTCTTTGTATTTTTCTGATGTAATTTGTAATAAGTTGTAATAAACATTTAGGGTTGGATAGTGAAAAGGGTTGGGTAACTATGCATGTAAGGGTAGAAAATATGCCTATAGGGTACTTTTAATTCTGCATATTCAAACTTCATTTAGAAACCATGCTTATAGGGTTCAAATCAGTCCTGCATTCTAGATAGCATGCCTATAGGTTGCTGCGATGTTTCCTTGCTTGTGTACATTCAGATACTATACTAATAAGGTTTAAAACCAGTTTTTGCATTTAGATACCATGTCCATAAGGCTTAAAACAATTTTCTGCATTTAGATACCATGTCTATAAGGATCTAAAATCAGTAACGCATATAAACCATGCCTGTTGGGATTCTGAAATAATCTGATTCACTTCGTTCATGTTCAATGTTAGATACCATGTTCATAGGAATTAAAATCAGTAATAGTAGATACTATCACCTACAGAATCTATAACCAGTCTATTTTTGTCCGTTCTGAATATCCTTTTAATAACCTAATTCCCTCGCTTAACAAGGTTTAGCAACCATGCCAATAGGATTTTAAAAAAATTTATTTCAAGTTTCTACTGTCTCATCACCTTCTGAATTCAGTAGATATCATGCCTATAGGACCCCGTCTAACATTTAGGCAAGCCTTAGAGTAATAACTGTAAATGAATCTGCTTCTGTTAATCGCTACAACCAGCAGGCAGGCCTGATTCAGACTTCTTATCTGAGTTATGTCATAAACTAATCTGCCTCAATAGCTAATCCCCTCTCATCTTTAATATTTTTAATCAGACCTAAGCAGTATGTGTAAGACATGCTATTTTATGTGTTTTTGTTTGAGGAGGTATACTTGAGCCTTTGTTTGTTTTATATGTTTCCCCAAACATGTAGTATGTGTTTTGTATGTCGCATTAGAATTTTTACCTTTGAAACTTCAAATAAGCCTAATATCCCTCCCTTCTAGGATTAGTAGTCCTAAGTGCCTCCGGGACTAATAGGATTGGGACGGGTAATAGCATGCAATAAGTAATCGAGACCAATCCGCACTTTAATACCTTAACGAGGTAGGAAGGGTAGATATGGATATGATGACCACGCAATAACGTCACGTGTAGCCCCTCATTGAGGAGTGATTACCGGACATTATGTGGGGTGATCCATATTTTTAATAAACCTAGGACTCCCCTTCCTTTATTCTTTATTCTTTTAGCATTTTAACTCCTTATTTTAAAATCAGCTCTTTGATTGTTCTTTTACTTTCAAACCATTATGTATTGAAATCTCCTCTTTTTTGAGCCTTATTTGCTTATATGTTAATTGCACCCAAATTCACAATAACTGTCTGGCCGGGAACCACCCTAGTGGATCCTGAGGGTTGCCTAACACCTTCCCCTTAGGATAATTTCAAGCCTTTACCATATCTATGGTTATTCAATCATACTCAGAGTTGAATCTCTATTGGTGTGCTAATGCACCTTAATCATTAGGTGGCGACTCTTCAAACCCAGTTCCCAAAAGGAACGAGTTGTCCTTCCAAATGTCATAAACTAGATTTCGCGAGAAAAAGTGGGCGCGACAGCATGGCGACTCTGCTGGGGATTCTTTATGCTTTTACCATTTCAGGCTATTATTTTGAATTTATATTTCTCTATGTGCAATTACTTGTTTAATTCCTTTAAGCATTCAATTCCCTTTTCAATTGCAAAACTGACTTAACTTTTGTTTCTTTCCTTTATTACTGCTTTAAATTATGAAACTACTGTATTTACAGCTTTCCTAAATGTGCAAATACGTGACAACATGCCTTTAATTGTGGCATAATCATGCTCAACATCATAGTCCACTCATGCCAAACAAATACCATAACAACGCTTATAATGAGTGATTGCGCTCTTCCGATATTACCACCCCCTAAATCTGGAAAAGGCATATTTGCAGTAAAACTAGTCGATCAACGGTGTAGTCGATAGTTCCGTGCCTTTTCCCCTTGAGTTGCCCGCTCAAGAATACCAGTCTAAATTCCCATAGAAACATTGATCTGTTTAAACTATGCATGCATCATGGTCAAACCTAGCTGAGTCAGTTATATTGTCCGCATAATGACTCTTTAAGATAGCCTTGTCCAAAGTCCACTAGGTTTCCCTTAAACCCAAACGGACATAATCACGTTCTGTGTATTTATTTGGAGAACTAAATGTGTTTGTGCCAATTTTTGATATTAAATAGTCGAGTCCGGTGGGGTTAAGGGCCTATCCCTTTTATCTTGCAGAAATATGAGGCACGAAGTCCCCAGATTTGGCATGGTCACCAACATCCACCCAAAATTGCTAAGTTGGTGGGAGGATCTTCACTCCAGTGATCAGACCATTGTCTGGAAATATCTGGGCAACCTACCTTCCCTCTTGGAAATCCAACCCAACAACAAGATCATAGAAGCTGCTACTTTGTTCTAGGATTGTGAGAGGTCCGTATTCCACTTCGGGGACATTGAAATGACACCTTTGCTAGAAGAAATAGGAGGATTGGCCGGTGTAGCATAGGAAACTCCGGGTTTGTTAATGCATAGGAACCGCAAGGGTAGGGGTTTTCTCAAAATGATGGGTCTGAAAGGAATCCGGAACTGACATGTCTAAAAGAATCCTGCATCCCTTTTGACTATTTGTATGAGAGTTACGGTCACAACAAATCCTACCATACCTATCCTGACGAGTTTGCCATCACATCATTGGGGCATATTCAGCGAAGGATCTTCATCTTTATGTTTTTGTTTTCTGGGGATGATAGTGTTTCCAATAAAGAAAGCAAGGATCCATACCAGGCTGGCTATGGTAACTAAAACTCTAATAGAGGGAATTGGTGGGCAAACATTCAGTATTGTGCACATGATTATTGCAGAAATATACCGAGCATTGGAGAAGTGCCAACAAGGAGCCAAACACTTCGAAGGTTGTAGTTTGCTACTCCAACTCTGGCTCATGGAGCATCTCCAAAGGGGTGAATACCGACAAGAGATTAAGCGAAGGGATTGGTATGATCATATAGCCTTCCATCATCCAAGGCGAATGAATTACATGCCCAACATGTTCGCTCAGCCGGAAGACGCCAAGGGATGGGTAGAGTTGTTTGATAATCTAACAGAGGGTTAGGTACAATAGATGTTCGAGTGGTTCCCTACCGAAGAGTTCATTTCCCGGTCCAGGGATGTACCATTTCAGATACTGATCGGTATGAGAGGAACATATCCTTACGTCCCTCTCCGGGTTATGAGGCAAGATGATAGGAAGCAGGTTGTACCCAAGGTCGACAAGATGAGTCATTTCCGGGTCGACTTCCAGGATGATGATAGCCCTTACAAGTGCCAAGCTCAGCATATGTGGCACTGCAAGATCATCATGGGGAGGGATACCATCGAGCCGGACAGATACCACTCCGGGTTTGTTCGAGGTCATGGGATCATAGATGAAAAGGCCGAGGCACATGTCAAATACAATCAACTACGCAAGAGGATCTGGGAATGCGAAAGCGAGCACCGTGAGATACAAGAAGCCAACCAAAAGCTGATTGAGGAATGGAAAGACATGGCTGTCAGTGCCAATAAGTGACTGGGATACTTGGAGCAGGGCATAGTGGAGCTGGAAAGGAAATTCCTCAAAAGAATCGAGGATTGCCAAATGTTGAAGGTAACGAGGGCAGACATCTAGCCAGAGCCTACCTATTGCTGGGACTTCGCGAGTTAGGAAAGTTGTTCGATGGAGCCAAGGATGCCGAGTATGGGGAAGGTCCTTCTGGGACCAAATAGATAGAAATTTTTCTTTTGATTTATGAAATGTAATAAGGCCAATAGCCACTAGTGACTTTTATTTCCTGTTATTTAGTGTCGATTTGGGATTCATCTACTTTTTATCAATAAAATGAGGCATTTAACATTCTAAGTTCTCCTAATCAATTTGTCGCTAGGCCTACCTCGGGCACAACGAGGTTCCCAAATTAGGACATGGTTTACATTATGCACTATATTTTTAAATATCGCAACATTTTCTTATAATCCTCACTAACTTGTTACCTTTTTGTTTTATTCCCCTTCCTAAAGGTTAGTTCGTGCATTCTGGCAATATTATCTTATTCCACAAGATCCAGGGGACCTCCATCCACTCCTCCTCTTAGTCTTGCCAAAAACAAGAAAAAAGGGAAGATGTAAGATTTGAACAATGCTATAAAGGAGAACTCAGCTGAACGGGTAGAGGTCACTCATGCTCATGGTACTTAGGTTTCCAAAGAAAATGCATCCCAACTAGAGCAAAAGATGCTAAAATTCCAAGAGGAGCTTGATCAGGTTCAGAATCTGGCAAATCTGTCATTTTCCCTTACCACTCCAGATGTTAATTTCCCAAATGCTCAAAACCCCACACCTCCACAAAATATCCCAAAGAGACAAAACCATCCCGCTCCTCACCACCACTGCAACACGTGCCATACTTCAAACAATACTCCACTGCTTATCCCAGAACCCCTAAACTCCACAATGACCACTTCCACACCCATCATAACACCCCCATCTACGTGGAGACTATGCCACACTCCACCCAACCTATCTCAAGCACACCCGAGTCTGATGATAGAGACTCGCTCATTAGGAATCTAGCTCAAGAACTTAAGAAATTGACTAGCCGGATTCAAGGCGTTGAAGGAAGTAAGGGCTGAATTATGTAGATCTTTGCATACAACCCGATGTCGAATTGACCGAGGGGTACAAACCTTAGATGTTCGAAGTGTTTGATGGTATAGGGGATCCAAGAGTACATTTGAGAACGTACTGTGACAAGCTGGTTGGAGTAGGGAAAGACGAGAGAATCTGCATAAAGCTGTTCTTGAGGAGTCTGAAAGGAGATGCTCTATCTTGGTACATTAGCCAAGATCCGAAAAATGGTAAAATTGGGTAGGTATGGCATCCGACTTTATGGACAGGTTCAAGTTGAATACAGAGAATGCGCTGAATGTGTTATACATTCAGAATCTAAAGAAGAAGTCTACAGAAACATTTGCGAGTATGCTACTCGCTGGAGGTCCAAAGCTGCTAAGGTCAGACCTGCCTTAGAGGAGGAACCGATGAACAAATTATTTGTCAGGGCTTAGGACCCCCAGTATTATGAACAACTAATGTTGATTGAGAGCCATAAATTTTCTGACATTATCAAGCTGGGCGAAAGGATTGAAGAGGGCATCAAAAGCGGTATAGTTACAAATTTCGAGGCCTTGCAAGCTACAAACAAGGCCTTACAGTCTGGTGGTACATCCAAGAAAAGGGACGTAGGGGCTGCTCTGGTTGCACAAAGAACCAAATCTCCCATCAAATACCAAACCTACCCAATGCTTCCACTCACATATCAACCTACCCCGAACTACCCAACTCTACTACCTCCTTATCACTCACCTCCTCCTCCCACATATCAGCCTACTTCACCTAGATATTTCCAACCCGCACATGTTTACCAAACCTACAATGCTCAACCTTCCCACTATTAATCCCTTTCTTCACGCCAAAACTTCCCTAGACCTCGACCAATTTTCTACCGCAGACACCCGAAATAATATACAACCATTGTTGAACCTATTGACCAGTTGTACGAAAGACTCAGAGATGCTGGTTATGTCACCCCCATCCCTGCTGAAACTCTTACGAACCCTTCTCAGTGGGTTAAACCGAACAAATCCTATGCATACCATTCCGGCATGAAAGGACACACCATCGACGAATGTCATTCTCTGAAGGACAAGATCCAGGCTTTGATTGACAACAAGGTTATTGTAGTGAAGGAACCCGCTCCGAATGTATGCAATAATCTTCTGCCAGACCATAAGGGTGGAGGCGTTCACATGATTGAAATAAAGGATGATTGGGATTCTGAGGGATCAATCGAGTTGATCGCAGAGGGTGATGACCCAAAGAAGCCAATAGTTACCCGTAATCCGATCATAGTCCAGATTCAGCCATCTGGAGATGTTGAGGTAAATATGTCCGTGCCACTTGAGTTTGAAACACGTCATATGCAAAGACACCAGCACCAAATGAGGTCGAATTCGTGTCTCCAGACAATGTACCCACACCGTTTGAAGTTGCAGTTTTACCACCCAAGGCACATGCTCCGTTCAGAGTAAGGATAGCCACGCCAATCCTAGTGGCGATGTCGACCATCACACCATTACATACAAAGGCTATACCATGGGACTATACAGCTGAGGCAAGGAGGAAAGGCAAGGTTAGGTTTGAGGAAACTGTTGCCGCACAGGGTATGACGAGAACTGGTAGGGTCTATACCCCAGAACACCTAGCTAAGTCAAGCAAGCAGGCCTCCAATCAGTCACTCATCATTGAGACAGGTCCGGACGATCTTTGGAGAAAGATGCAAGCCAAGGAATACTCGGTCATCGACCAGTTGAACAAAACACCAGCACAAATCTCTATCCTCGCTTTGCTACAAAATTATGAGGCACACAAGAATGCTCTGCTAAGGGTACTAAGTGAGGCGTACGTACCAAGCAACATCTCTGGCGGAGAAATGACTAACATGGTAGGACAGGTATTGGAAAGTCATAAGATCACTTTTAATGAGGATGAGCTACCACATGAGGGATTGGGTCACAACAAAGCGCTGCACATCACTGTGCAATGCGAAGACTACTTCATCACCAGGATCCTGATTGATGGGGGTTCCAGCCTCAACATTTGTCCGCTAGTTACACTTAAGAAGTTAGGTAAGGGACTGCATGAGATAAAGGACGGAGCTATCAACGTGAAATCCTTCGACGGTTCCCAAAGGTCCACCATTGGGGAGATTAGTCTGTGTTTGCAAATGGGACCAACTTTGTTCTATATTGATTTCAAAGTGATAAACGTGCTTGCATCTTACAATCTGCTGTTGGGACGGCCATGGATTCATGCTGCTGGGCCGTAGCATCAACACTACATCAGGCAATAAAGTTTGAGTGGAACCACCAGGAAGTGATTATTCACGGTGACGGTAGCAACCCTATATACAGTCGCCAGACCATTCCATAAATCGAGGGGAGAAAGAAGCTAGGAGGAGAGACTTACCATCACATCGAACGGGTAAATGCTGTTGACAAAGAAAATGGTGGGATAACATGATCGAGAGCATATTGAATTGGAGTGGGTACGAACCTGGAAAAGGGCTCGGCAAGAACCTTCAAGGAATTGCTAAGCCTATAAAGCTTAAGAAACATGGCACTACTTTCGGTCTGGGATATGAGTATACCTGGGAAGAGTTCAACAACTGGTTACCACCATGGCGCAGTCCTTACTATCCGCTAGAGCAGCCAATACCACATTTGGAGCAAACTTTCCAACTGACCTATGTTATCTATGGGTCAGAAGAAGAGGAAGCACTGACAGCTGTGAAAAACTTGTTCTTAGAGGAAAATGACATGGATTGTTGTGTTGTTCTCGAGGAGGAGGGGGGAAGGCCCTTTCATACAGGTCATAAGCAGAGGGGACTGCCTCAATAACTGGACCATCAGGACAACCAAAGCCCGACGAGCCTCAGGGTAGCAAGGCTAAAACAAGCACTGTTTTGATTTACTGAAAGATTTTTAGTTTCTCGTATGTTTTCAATTCCTGCAATAAGATCTCCAATGTTCAAAACGATTATGCAATTTATTAAAGTATTTTGATTTTTCTATGAATCAACACTGTTTATTATTTTTCTCTCATTAATTTACTTATACAACATTACTATTACTTATCTTGATGAGCCAATGACTGTGACATGCAACGAGACAACACAACAAATGAACATGGATTCAGAGGAAGATGACATACTAGAAGAGATTGTTAAGGAAGTTGAGAACTTTGATAATAGACCAAAGTCCAACCTGGACGAGACTAATATTGTTAACATGGGAGATGCAGAAAACGTCAAAGAAACACGAATCAACGTTCATTTATCACCGTCAGAAAAGAAGGAATACACAGAATTTCTAAGGGAATATGAGGACATATTCACCTTGTCGTATGATGACATGATTGGCCTGAGTATGTCTATTGTGGCTCAAAAACTGCCAACCGATCCAACATGTCCGCTGGTAAAGCAAAAGCTCAGAAAGTTCAAGCTTGACATGAGTCTGAAAATCAAGGAAGAAGTCACTAAGCAGGTCAAAGCTAAGGTTCTCAGGGTAGTAGAATACCCGACATGGTTAGCCAACATCGTGCCTATGCCAAAGAAGGACGGGAAGATCCGAGTCTGTGTCGAGTATCGGGATCTCTATCGAGCCAGTCCGAAAGATGACTTCCCCTTGCCAAACATACACATCCTGATCGACAATTGCGCCAAGCATGAGTTGTAATTGTTTGTAGATTGTTTCGCTGGTTATCATCAGATCTGGATGGATGAAGAAGATGCTAAGAAAACGGCTTTCATCACGCCGTAGGGAATGTATTGTTAGAAAATGATGCCGTTTGGGTTAAAGAATGCAGAGACCACCTACATGAGGGCCATGATAACCATTTTTCATGATATGATACACAGGGAGATAGAAGTGTGCGTAGATGATGTTATTATCAAGTCCGAGAAGGCCATTGATCACATGGAAGATTTGAGGAAATTCTTCAACAGATTACGAAGCTACAACCTAAAACTGAACCCCGCTAAATGTGCATTTGGGGTTCTCGGTGGAAAACTGCTTGGGTTCATTGTGTGTCGCCGAGGAATAGAACTGGATCCATTAAAGGTCAAAACTATTCAAGAGTTGCCACTGCCAAAGAACAAGAAGGACGTTATGATTTTCTTGGGAAGACTCAACTACATCAGCCAGTTCAGAGCACAATCTATAATTATCCGTGAGCCAATCTTTAAGATGTTAAAGAAGGACACCGCTACCAAATGGACTGATGACTACCAAAAAGCCTTCGACAGAATCAAGGAATACCTTTCAACACCACTAGTCTTGGTCCCGCCCGAGCTAGGTAGTCCTCTATTACTCTACCTTGCAGTATTGGATGGAGCTTTCGGTTGCGTTCTGGGGCAGCATGACGAAACGGGGAGGAAGGAGCATGCCATCTATTATCTCAGAAAGAAGTTCACCCCGTAAGAGGCCCGATATTCTCTGTTAGAACGCACCTGTTATGCTATGACTTGGGTAGCCCAGAAGCTAAGGCACTATTTCTGTGCCTATATTACATATCTCATATCAAGGATGGATCCCTTGAAGTACATCTTTCAGAAGCCCATGCCCACTGGCAAGTTAGCCAAGTGGCAAATCCTGTTGAGTGAATTTGACATTGTCTACGTGACTCAAAAAGCGATCAAGGGACAGGCACTAGCAGATCACCTTGCTGAAAACCCCATGGATGGAGAATACGAACCTCTAAAAACATATTTTCCTGACGAAGAGATATCATTCATAAGATAAGACATTGCAGAATCCTATGACGTTTGGATAATGTTTTTCGATGGAGCATGAAACTTCAAGGGAGTCGGCATAGGAGTAGTCCTCGTATCAGAAACTGGTCAGCATTATCCGGTGTCCGCCAAACTCAGATTCCCATGCACCAACAATATGGCCGAGTACGAAGGCTGCATCTTAGGGCTCAAGATGGCTATTGACATGAACATTCTAGACTTGCTTATACTCCAGGTTCGGGAGGAATGGGCAACCAAGAACTACAAGATACTCCCATATCTGCATCATGTATAGGAATTGAGAAAGAGGTTCACAAAGATGGAATTCCAACATATTCCCAAAGTCCAGAATGAGTTTACCGATGCATTGGCTACCCTATCTCCATGATACAACATCCAGATAAAATCTTCATTGATCCCATTCCAGTAAAGATCCATGATCAGCCAGCTTATTGTTCCTATATTGAAGAAGAAGCAGACGAAAAGCGTTGGTTTCATGATATCAAGGAATATTTGACAAAGGCGAATACCCAGAACTTGCAAATCCTACTCAGAAACATACACTTCGGAGGTTGTGAAACAATATCTTTCACAATGGAGGAATCCTATATAAGAGGACTCCTGATTTGGGATTACTAAGGTGTGTCGACGCAAACGAAGCATCCAGGCTACTAGAGGAAATTTATGCTGGGACCTATGGTCCAGATATAAACGGTCTTGTCTTAGCAAAGAAGATACTCCGAGCTGGTTACTTTTGGATAACTATGGAGACGGATTGCATCCAGTATGTCCAGAAATGCCATGGCTGGCAAATACATTCAGACATGATAAAGGTACTTCTAAATGGGCTTAATGCAACGAGCTCACCATGGCCTTTCGTTGCGTGGGGAATAGATGTTATTGGACCGATCGATCTTGGCGCTTCCAACAGGCACAGATTTATCCTAGTAGCAATCGACTATTTCACCAAATGGGTCGAAGCAGCATCTTACAGAGCAGGAACTAAGAAAGTCATGGCAGACTTTGTCTGCGACCGCATTATTTGTCTATTCGGGATTCCAGAGTCAATCATTACTGATAATGGCTCCAATCTCAACAGTGACTTGATGAAAGCCATGTGCAAAACTTTCAAGATCAGACACAAGAATTCTACAGCCTACAGACCTCAGATGAACGGGGCCGTAGAAGCCGCCAATAAGAATATCAAGAAGATACTAAGGAAAATGATAGAGAAGCATAAGCAGTGGCACGAGAAGCTACCATTTGCTCTATTGGGGTATCGCACCACAGTCCGCACATCAATCGGGGCAACCCCCTATATGCTGGTTTATGGTACAGAGGTAGTCATCCCCACTGAGGTAGAAATTCATTCCTTAAGGATCATACAGGAAACTGAGCTCGACGATGCAGAATGGGTGAAGAGTAGTTACGAGCAACTGGCTCTTATAGATGGAAAGAGAATGAATGTAGTTTGCCATGGTCAACTTTATCAGAACAGAATGTCCAGAGCATTCAACAAAAGAGTCAAGCCGAGACAGTTCACACCAAGGCAGCTGTTGTTAAAGAAAATTTTCCCGCATCAAGATGAAGCCAAAGGGAAGTTCTCTCCCAACTGGCAGGGTCCATACATGGTTCACCAGGTTCTGACAAGAGGAGCCCTCATACTTGCCAAAATGGACGGAGAAGTCTAGCCAAAACCAATTAATTCAGATGCAATCAAGCGTTACTATGTGTAATTTTCGTGCTTTCCTTATATGATGTAATATGAACTACACCTGACCTGATTTCCGTTTAAGAGGGGATACGTAGGCAACCCTATGGGTTCGGTCACAATTCAATAAAATTTTCATTTCCCCTGCAATTGGAAACTGGGGCAGAATTTTGAGGAGGACCCTCAAAATTCCGAAGTTGATTTCAGCTAATTGTCGCTAGAAACAGTCGGAAGCATCAACATATTAAACTAGGGCAGAATTTTGAGTAGGACCCTCAAAATTCTGAAGCAAGAGAGGTCGCAACGTCTTGAGCCACGTTACAGTCATCAGTTCATCAAAAACTTATTTTAATTATATACTTATACCGTATTTTTACAAAATCATGCATGTTTATTACTGAAATTGCCTTGTTTAGCAACGCTACCCCAACGATACATACAGTATCACCAGATAAAAGTTGAGCGGGTCAAGCAGAGCCAGCGTGGATACGAATTAACCTTCCCTATTTTACAAAACTCACGATTTTTCTTTGGATGCAGGCACTTGGACTGTGAAATCATCGAACGCACTATACACTCATGAGACAGACATTGTTCAGGAATACAAATATCAGAACTATCGCACTTACCGATATTTGCTATCCACGCACGTCGGTGATATTTCGTGTGTCACAATATCCCCGGCAGTCACGATACCGTAATCTGCTATCAGCTAAGAAAAGCTCTATCACTATTTGCCATTTTATTTCTTGCATAAGGCTACCATTCTGCCTTCCGAGAGTAAACATTGTATCCATCTGCATTTTTGCATTGCATAAGGCTACCATTCTGCCTTCCGAGACTAAACGCTGTCTCCATCTACATTTTTGCATTGCATAAGGCTACCATTCTATCTTCCGAGACTAAAAATTGTCTCCATCTGTATTTTTTACATTGCATAAGGCTACCATTCTACCTTTCGAGACTAAACGCTATCTCTATATGCATTTTTTCATTGCATAAGGCTACCGTTCTGCCTTCCGAGGCTAAACGTTGTCTCCATCTGCATTTTTGCATTGCATAAGGCTACCATTCTACCTTCCGAGACTAAACGCTGTCTCTATCTGCATTTCTGCATTGCATAAGGCTACCATTCTGCCTTCCGAGACTATACGCTATCTCCATCTGCATTTTTGCATTGCATAAGGGTACCATTCTGCCTTCCGAGGCTAAACGTTGTCTCCATCTGTATTTTTGCGATGCATAAGGTTACCATTCTGCCTTCCGAGACTAAACGTTATCTCCATCTGCATTTCTGCATCGCATAAGGCTACCATTCTGCCTTCCGAGGTTAAGCTCTACCTCATCTACTTTTTGCATGGCTGAAAGATCGCCACCTTATCCACATTTTGCATGGCTGAAAGATCGTCGCCTTATCTACCTATGCATGGCTAAAAGATTGCCGCCTTATTTACATTTGCATAGCTGAAAGATCTCCACCTTATCCACATTTTGCATGACTGAAAGATCGCCACCTTATCTACCTTTGCATGGCTGAAAGATTGCACCTTATTTACATTTGCATGGCTGAAAGATCTCCGCCTTATCTAACATTTGCAGGGCTAAAAGATTGCCGCCTTATTTATATTTGCATGGCTGAAAGATCGCTACCTTATCTATATTTGCACGGCTGAAAGATCGCCACCTACTGCATTGCATGGGCTGAAAGATTGCCAAATATTGTATCTCATGGGCTGAAAGATCGCCAAATTGTCCAAAGGTGTCATTGTTCGGAGGTACCATTTTCATAGCCCGAGAACACCATGCCATGGCCTGACGACCCCTTTTAATCCCTTGCATATCATTATTCAAAGGCATCATGGTTCGGAGGCATCATCCTTATAGCCCGAGAGCATCATTTCATGGCCTGCGAATCCTTTATCATAAGCTTCATGGCCCAGGACATCATGGTCTAAGGACGTCATTCTAACCGTCCGAAGACAACATTCATGGTCCGACGGGTATGTGCATCATGTTTAAATTTACGCACAATATATGCTTGTATTACTTATTTGCAGGTGAACCGGCGAGCAACGACCATCTCGGCAGGAGTCATGCCGCTCCAGTTCCCACAACCATGTCAAATCTTAACCATCCCCGTCTTGAATATTGCGTCCGTTCTTGAAAAAGTCTCCATCGACATACTCCTCCGACGGATCCTGGACTACATATGGCCTAATTCCTGTAAGACCAGGGATATGTAGGTAGCTCAGGAGCCAGAGCACGGCCTAATCCTACTCGAACTATTTCGTTCGGTCAAAATTGGCCATCATATCTTAACCCGACAACTCTTTCATCCATCCCGGGTAAAGAGGGGCAGCTGTTGATACCCAATTTTTCCCTGTATATTTTTCAATATGTAAAATACTTTCAAAATAACATATGTATGCATATATAAGTATGTCCAAATATTTTATTATTTTTTCTTAATTTTTAAAGATTTTAAAATCAATTTATTGCCCTATTTTTATCTAGAAAAACCTAATAATTATTCCCAAAATTATCATTTTTAGTGATTCATTTATTGGACTCTCATATTTATGCTAAAATATAGCTAATATAATTTTTACATATTTTTACAAATTTATTTAGTATTTTTAAAGTCAAATTGCATATAATTGCAATATTAGTCTCCTTTAATATTAATTACGTTTATGTCTATAAAAATTAAGTCCAGTATTTTTTATTTTATAATTATGTACTATTAGTCAATTTAGTACCTTTAATTTATTTTCAAGAATTAATTTACTATTTTTATAAAATAAAAAGGGGAAAATCGGCTATTTGAAATCTAGCCCAATTATATTTCAATTATGGCCTAAATTGAACCACCAATTTGGAGCCCAATTACCAGGACCCAAGTCCCATTTAACCCGATCCCCGACCCAATTAAAAGAACCCACCCGGATCCCCTACCTACCCATTCAATCCAGGCCGTTGATCAAAATGATCAACGACCACCAAACCTCCTTTCCATTTTTAATCTCGAACTACCCCCTAACCCTAACCATTTCACACCCCCAGCCACCTCTGAATCCCTTTTTTTCTCTCAATTCTCTCTCAATCCTCTCTCAAACCCTAGTCGCCGCCCTCCACTACAACCCTAAAGCATCCAAATCCATGGCTTCCAAAGTCATCGAAGGCCTATATCCACTCCCCTTGGCTTCTACGTGTTTGATTATCATGGTTTCAAGGCTAGGGCTTGAAAGAGATTGGTCCAGACCTTGGTCGATTTCAGTTTATGGCTGTTCTCCGGTCGTCTCTAACCATTCTTCGGCCAGCCATCGCTACTCGAGTCTGACTCTTGACTCTCCTGCTTAGATAGATGGCTTTCAAAGCCTTTCTTACCATTTGGGGTTCTTCTGAAACCCTAACCTTTAAGGTTCTTCCGATTTCTTTCAGATCTATTTTAGATTTGTGTTTGCTCTAAACTTCCAAACGTTTTTCTCAAAGTTTCTTTTAAAACTCTACCTTCAAAACTTCTTATCTTTCTGATGAAGATTTTGTTAAGTTATTTCGAAACCTTTCTTTTATTTTTTGATATGTTTTGCTGGTTTGCTCGTATTATCCTACTGTTTGAGTTTGCATGTTAAAACCCCTAATTTCTTCTAACTATTTCTTAAGTGAATGTTGTCTGCCTGAGATATGTCCGATCTGTCTATTTATCCTCTTTTTAAAATCCTTCTATTGTAGAAAATCTTATGGTTTTGGGTCTGAGACTGTTCGATTGAGTGCAGAAGTTCTTTTCAAAATTTCTTGTTCCCTTTGGGTGATCCTTCTGATTCTGGGTTTCTATCTTCTCTTTATCTCGCCTATGTTGAAAGCCCTAATTTTTCTAAGGTTCTTCATTTGATTTTGTGACTGGCCTGTTCTTGTTTGAGTTTCTGTGACTATCTCGCTTCGAATGTATTTCTGCTGAGTTTCTTATGCCTAACTTACATGCTTGTGTTCGTGTTGACTAGTCAAGACTTGACTCTTTGCTTGCTATGTCTGGTTACACATATCTCACTCCATTTATATGCTAAAACAGGACTCATAACTCTCTGTTTGACTGACTCAGAGTTCCCTGTTTCTTGGCTTGATTTGAAAACTTCCCTTTAAACTTTCGATTCTTCTATTTAGCTTAGTTTATTTTCTTACTCATGAGTACCCATGTCACTCTCCTTAAATCAGTAATTTCGAATCTTTGATTCCCAGATTTACTAAGCGCCGATTCTCGATTATCTCCATATTCTGCAACTTTATTTTGTTTTCTTACCTTATTTAGTCAACCGAGTATGTTACTGATTCCTCAATAGTTGTTTTCCTTAATTACTACTAAACTATGATTCTTGCCTTATTTTCTACCTGTTTTCAAACTATAAGTACCCTGCTCTCTCATTAGCGCAAAAACACGAACACTTTAGTTCTGAAATCACACTTACACTCAAAACACTCTTCTTCTTTACTACTTGTATTGTGTCCTGTTTAGCTGGCTGAAAGCCAAAGATATATTCCGAAGTCCTGCTACCTTTCTTTACTGCATTTTGCTTCTTTAACTGGTATGTTCTGATTAAGATTTCAGCATCAACAACAATATGTTTACTTAATACTTTTGCATTCTTGTCTGCCTACTGCTTGTATCTAATTCAGTAATTTCATTTAGCATGCTGTAATTTCTTTCTCCTATCCTGAGTCAATGTATTATGAATCCTAAACCCCTACCCCAATGTGTGATATTTATGGTTTGTTTTGGGCATGATAGTATTGAACATTGCCGTCCATGACTCAAACTTTATCCCCCTGGGATCATAACCTCTATGTTTTCTCAGGTGTTATGTGTTCTAGTGGGCTTATAGGAATGCCAGCATCTTCTGTTGATGTGCATCCCCCAAGTTGACCCTTGCCTAAGTACATAGGCTCTTTGCAATGAATTCCCAACCCCTGAGCCCTTTTGTATGAAGCTATCAACTTTGTTACTATTTCCCAACACCTCTTTCCATCTTCTTTACTTTCTTAGTTCTTAAAGCTTTGTTTCTGCACTTCCACTCTCTCTTAGACTTAAGTTCTACCCCCCTCTTGTGAGCCTTGCCTTGGTAACCATGAGCTCCCTCTGAACTTGGACACATGAGGGCTGACATTTCCATACTTACTTGTCCCTATTCTGGTTATGAAACTTGGGTGTGAGCACTGCCCGGAGTCCTATTAAGGCCCTTAGGGAACTCTAACACACTCAAGTCTGGGAAAGGCTTTGGATCAGTGTTCTTTGATTTGGTTTATCTCATAACTCAGAGAAGAACTCAAGAATCAGGCCCCATCTGGTTGTACTTTTCTTTGTATTTTTCTGATGTAATTTGTAATAAGTTGTAATAAACATTTGGGGATGGATGGTGAAAAGGGATGGGTAACTATGCATGCAAGGGTAGAAAACATGCCTATAGGGTACTTTTAATTCTGCATATTCAAACTTCATTTATAAACCATGCTTATAGGGTTCAAATCAGTCCTGCATTCTAGATAGCATGCCTATAGGTTGCTGCGATGTTTCCTTGCTTGTGTACATTCAGATACTATACCAATATGGTTTAAAACTAGTTTCTGCATTTAGATACCATGTCCATAAGGCTTAAAACAAGTTTCTGAATTTAGATACCATGTCTATAAGGATCTAAAATCAGTAACGCATAGAAACCATGCCTGTAGGGATTCTTAAATAATCTGATTCACTTTGTTCACGTTCAATGTTAGATACCATGTTCATAGGAATTAAAATCAGTAATAGTAGATACTATCACCTGCAGAATCTGTAACCAGTCTAATTTTGTCCGTTTGGAATATCCTTTTAATAACCTAATTCCCTCGCTTAACAAGGTTTAGCAAGCATGCCTATAGGATTTCAAATAATTTATTTCAAATTTCTACTGTCTCATCACCTTTTGAATTCAGTAGATATCATGCCTATAGGACCCCGTCTAAACATTTAGGCAAGCCTTAGAGTAGTAACTGTAAACTGAATCTGCTTCTATTAATCGCTACAAGTAGCAGGCATGCCTGATTCAGACTTCTTATCTGAGTTATGTAATAAACTAATCTGCCTCAATAGCTAACCCCTCCCCCCTCATTTTTAATATTTTTAATCATACCTAAGCAATATGTGTAAGACATGCTATTATATGTGTTTTTGTTTGAGGAGGTATACTTGAGGCTTTGTTTGTTTTATATGTTTCCCCAAACATGCAGTATGTGTTTTGTATGTCACCTTAGAATTTTTACCTTTGAAACTTCAAATAAGCCTAATATCCCTCCCTTCTAGGATTAGTAGTCCTAAGTGCCTCCGGGACTAATAGGAATGGGATGGGTAATAGCATGCAATAAGTAATCGTGACCAATCCGTGCTTTAATACCTTAACGGGGTGGGAAGGGTAGATATGGATATGATAACCACGCGATAATGTCATGTATAGCCCCACATTGAGGAGTGATTACCAGACATTGTGTGGGGTGATCCATATTTTTAATAAACCTAGGACCCCCTTCCTTTATTCTTTATTCTTTTAGCATTTTAACTCCTTTTTTTAAAATCAGCTCTTTGATTGTTCTTTTACTTTCAAACCATTATGTATTGAAATCTCCTCTTATTTGAGCCTTATTTTCTTATATGTTAATTGCACCCAAATTCACAATAATTGTCTGGCCGAAAACCAAACTAGTGGATCCTGAGGGGTGCCTAACACCTTTTCCTTAGGATAATTTCAAGCCCTTACCCTATCTCTGGTTATTCAATAAAACTCATTGTTGAATCTCTATTGGTGTCCTAATGCACCTTAATCATTAGGTGGCAACTCTTCAAACCCAGTTCCCAAAAGGAACGAGTTGTCCTTCCAAATGTCATAAACCCGATCAATGTGTATGCACCCCAAACAGGATTGGATGAGGAAGTCAATATGCATTTCTGGGAGCATTTTGATGAGATGGTGCGTGGTATCCCGCATACTGAGGAGCTTTTCATAAGAGGAGATTTCAACGGACACATTAGAGTGACGTCTAGGGGGGATATGATGATGTGCTTGGTGGATTTTGTTTTAGAGATAGAAACGGAGGAGAAACGTCTCTGCTGGACTTTGATAGAGCATTTGATTTGGTGATAGCAAACTCGAGTTTTCCAAAGAAGAGGGAGTAGTTGGTCCCTTTCTGAGTTTGGTGGCCGAGACTCAGATTGATTATTTACTCTACAAGAAGTCCGATAGAGGTCTTTGCATGGATTGCAAGGTCGCCCTGAGTGAGAAGTTCTCGACGCTTCAAAAACTTATGGTCATGGACCTTTAGATCACGAGGAGGAGGAGGAGGAAGAGGGCGATGTATAGCCAACATAGGATAAAGTGGGGGGAGCCTTGATGGAAGCTAAAGCGCAGGAATTGAGGGTTAAGCTGGTGACTATGGGGGCATGGAGGAGTAGTGGGGATGCAAGCGCTATGTGGACCAAGACTGCGTAGTGCATTAGGGAAGCCACGAGAGAAGTATTAGGGCTCTCAAAGGGTTACTTTGGTGATCAAACGAGAGACCGGTGGTGGAATGAAGAGGTGGAAGGAAAAGTAAAAACTAATAAAGCATCATATCCGAAGGTAGTGGAAAGTGTAGACGAAGAGGAGAAGAGGGCGAACAAAGAACATTATAAGTTAGCTAAGAAAAAGGCAAAGCTAGCAGTTACGACGGCCAAGAATGTAGCTTTTAGTCGTTTATATGAGAAAATCGAGAGCCGAGATGGGTATAAGAAGTTGTTCAAGTTAGCTAAGGCGTGAGAAAGTAAGGCTCATGACCTGGACCAGGTGAAGTGCATCAAGGACGAAGAAGGTAGAGTTTTGTTGGATTTGGGGCTTATCCGTCGGAGATGGAAAACTTATTTCCACAGTCTTTTGAACGATGAGGGTGACATGAGCATTGTACTGGGTGATTTGGAACTCTTCGAGAGTTGTTGTGACTTTGGGTATTGTAGGCGTATTAGAGTTGATGAAGTTGAAAGGGCTACTCGTAAGATGAGTAGGGGCAAAATGACCGGGCCGGATGAAATATCGGTATAGTTTTAGAAGAGTGCAAGCAAGGTAGGTTTTGAGTGGCTCACTACGTTATTAAATGTCATTTTTAGAATGAAAAAGATGCCTGAAGAGTAGAGGTGGAGCACGATGGTTCATGTATACAAGAACAAGGGTGATATCCAAAATTGCAATAACTATCGGGGTATCAAGCTGGTTAGCCATACTATGAAAGTCTAGGAGAGAATGGTAGAGCTAAGGGTGAGGATGAGTGTGTCTATTTCTGAGAACTAGTTTGGATTTATACCTGGGCGTTCGACTATAGAAGCCATCCACCTTGTTAGGCGATTGATGGAGCGGTGTAGGGAGAGAAAGAAAGACTTGTATATGGTGTTCATCGACTTAGAAAAGGCGTACAATAAAGTACCGAGAAAGGTTTTATGGAGATGTTTGAAGGCTAGAGGTGTACTTGCTGCCTACGTTAGGTTGATTAAAGACATATATGATGGAGTAAAGACCCGAGTAGGGATAGTGGGTGGGGACTCAGACCATATTCCAGTTATGATGGGGTTGCATTAGGGGTCGACACTCAGCCTTTTTTTGTTTGCTATGGTTATACGCATTGACACGCCATATCCAAGGGGAGGTGTTGTGGTGCATTTTACTTGCAGATGATATTGTATTGATTGACAAGAAGTGAGATAGTTGAACGCGCAATTAGAGGTACCCTAGAATCTAAAGGTTCAAGTTGAGAAGGAACAAGACAGAATACTTGGAGTGTAAGTTCAGTGGAGAGACTCAAGGAGGGGAAGGGGAGGTGAGGCTAGACTCACAAGTAATCCCTAGGATATGGAGTTTTAATTACCTTGGTTTATTATTCAAGTGCATGGAGAGATTGATAAAGATGTCACACATCGTATTGGGGCGGGATAGACAAAATAGAGACTCGCTTCTGGTGCTTTGTATGACAAGAAGGTGCCACCAAAACTTAAGGGTAAGTTTATAGAGTCGTGTTCAGACCAACTATGTTGTATAAGGCTGAGTGTTGTCCAGTCAAGATCGCTCATGTCCAAAAGATAAAGGTAGCGAAGATGAAGATGTTGAGATGGATGTGCGGTCACACTAGGTTAGATAGGATCATAAATAAGGTTATTCGCAACAAGGTGGGTAAGGCCCCTATTTAGGACAAGATGCGGGAAGCGCGACTAAAGTGGTTTGGTAATGTGAGGAGGAGGATCAAAAACTCCCCGGTGAGGAGGTGTGAGAGGTTTACATTAGAGGGCCTGCGAAGAGGTAGAGGTAGGCCAAAGAAGAGGTTGGTAGAGGTGATCTGGCAAGACATGACACAGTTTGAGCTGACTGAGGACATGACCCTTGATAGGAAGGTGTGGGGTCGATGATTAAGGTAGTAGAGTAGGTAGTCTAGAGTGTCTATAACAGTAGTATTTACACGCAATCTTGCTTTCTAAGGATAGTAGGTTTTATGACTAACCGTTATTTTCTTTCATTGTTGATCACATTACTGTCTTGTTGTTTTTCTTTTGCTTTTATATGATTTTTTGGTATTGTCCCTTCTTATTTATATTTTCATTAATATGGTGCTTATGCTTTCCTGAACCGAGGGTCTATTGGAAACGACCTCTCTATCCTTACAAGTTAGGGGTAAGGTCTGCATACATACTATCCTCCCTAGACCCGACGGTGTGGGATAATACTGGATATGTTATTGTTGTTGTTATTGTTGTTGTTGTTGTTGTTGTGATTATGTGAATCAAATTTTCACAATAGATTATCATTATTTTAGAAAACAATTAAAATAAAATTATATAGTCACCACAAACAACCATAATAGAGATAATAATTACAACAAATAGAAATTAATTAAAAGAAAAGGAACTTCCATAATATATATTATAGTATTACATTATATGGATACCCTTCGAATTTATACCTTTTTGCTAATGTGCTTATTTAATGGCATTGGTGTTGCATAAAAATTATACTAACTGATAGGCCCCTTTTGAGTCTTCTACTAGTTAATTAGTCCGCGCTTCGCGCAGCGAAATATTTCTTTTCATAAATTCAGTTGTTAAAATTTTTAAAAAGCAGATTTTTAAGTAACTTTGGTACCTTTTGTATTCGAAGCTAATTCTATTCCCACTCTTATTTATTAAGCAAAAAATTACCGGATTTAAACTTAAATTTTAGCCTACATTAATAGACAAAGTTTTGCGGAAAAAGTATACTATTATGGTGGAACACTGACATTATCTCCCTATCACCAAATCTCTATTAGGGAAGTACGACTCATATATAAATTAAAATACAACAGCAATTCAAATATAAGAAACTACAATAGATATGTGATGTGTGGCTATAATTCATGGTTTAGCATGTTATATGCCTTGCATTTTACATGTTTTAATGTTAAATTACACTTTGTTTGAGCGTAATGGAGTCTATTTTATGTGTAGGTGAATTGCGAATCACGATGCATGAAATGCACCCGCGGTTTACAACTTGCTTATTTTTATTATTGATCGAAGTGGCCGGGTCGCATAAAATGCACACCCGAATAAGGATTTACGACGTGATCGGCGCAATGTTTGGGATCGATCAAATATCCCTTTATGGTTTGGCTTTAATGCAAATAGAGAAAACATTGGCCTTTGAAATATTACTTCACTATTGTTTCTTCTTTGCACAAGTAGATTTGAACTTTACTTTACTAGTGACTGTTTAGCTAAGTTTGCACTTTCTTTGTTTCTGATATTATCTGGTTTGCATCAATTTTTATTTGGTTAGTGAACGAGGCCGTTAAAGATGTAGGTAAATCTATCAACGTTTCTGTCCAATGAGATTCATTCATTCAACTATATAAATACATAAATGAGTTTTTTGTATAAGGTATAAAATACATAAATGAGTTAGATGCAAATATTATGTACTTTGTGTTATGATCTTTATGAACCCTTTCACTGAACCTAGTAATGCTAGCATAATAACAACCCTACAACAATCACATCCAATGAAGATAACAAAATCTCATCACGCTCAAACAATATTCTTAGCAGTTATGCAGAAGAAATCGAACACAAAGGAACAATAATGGAATAGCAAATTAGCTTTAGCTCATTTAAACATAGAACACCATAGAGAGCAAAAAACCAAACAACTAATCAAACGTTAATTATTCCAAACATAGAGTGAGATAGAAGAAATAATGGACCTCAAAATCTTTGAATCGCAAAACTAATTAACTGAACGTGACCTCGACCGGTAAAGTTCAGTGGAACCGAAAACTCAAACAGAAATGGATTACCAGAACTTAAACGAGAACAGAGGTGAAGACTTGAGTGGATCTTGAACAACAACCTCAAAACTCGCCGGATTCCATGGTTTTAAAAATTGAAAGCAGAAGAATAAGCTAAACTATGAAATGAAAATCAGTAGGATTTTGAATCTGAAATCAAACTTCAAAGTTCTTATATATTTTTGTTGTTCTCGTATCCTTCGTCCGCCCTCTTTGATCTATTTTTTTAGTTTTTTGACCGTGGATGTGTGTATAGTGAGTCTGGGCAGCTGGAATGTTCTTTCTCTTAGGGGTTGGGGGTAGCGACGGCCAGGTGTGAAGGAGATAGGGTGGTTTGCGGCTAGTTTTTGTAAGGTGAAGAGGCATCAACGGCTGTTCCTCTTGGCTTAGGAGATGGAGGGGTCGTTGGAAGGACTGGAGGTGGAAGGCTACTGATCTCTCTACTTAGGGTGTCTCTAGATGAAATGGTTTAAGGTCTGTCGTTGGGCTTGTTATGGAGAATAAGGTGAAGGTCTCAGGGTTGGGGTCTTAAGAGCGAAGAACAGGGAACGACGGTGAGGGGTCCTTAAGGTTAGAAGAATGTGAGCTCTTTTTAGGGAAGTGTGGATATGAGTTTAGGAATTATGGGTTAGGTTCGAATTGGGTCAAATTTTGGCTAAATTTACCTTTAAAAGTGGCTCTTTAACTCTACTAGATTAAAATATTAATTCCTAAAATAATAACTATAAAACTGTGAAATCATTCCTCATTAATTAAAAATGGGATAAAAATAATATTTTTCTAAAAATACCTAATTCCTTAATTAAATAGGGAAAAATAAAAATATTTTTGTAATTTTGTTTTTTTTTTGTGATAAAATAAAGTAAAAGAGTTAAAACTAGTAAGTGATATTAGACCTAAACCAAATATTTAAACGTTAAAATGTATAAAATCTCGGTGATGGTAAAAAATTACATGTCTACAGCTGCCCCTATTTGACTGGAAACACGAAGAGTTTTCAGACAAAGAACGACGAGACAGGTTTTTGACCCGAGCCTTATTTAGAGAGACCAAAAACTTAAAGAAAGGAGAATGTGACCAAGCCTTGGTATCTGAGCTGCCTACATATCCTTGGCTATAAAGAATTCAGGCCATGTGTAGTTCAAAAGTAGGAACAGTGTTGGAGTATACCGAGGTGGAGAGCCGATTGAGGTGTTGTCGAGGCTCCGGTCCGCGATCCTGTTATTATGTCAAAATCAAAATCTAAAAGAACTAAACAAACCTATCAGCTAATGAGTTAAAAGATTCCTATCTATAAGTTTTTTGAAGCTTGATCTTGAGTCTTGAATGGTTCTTCATGCAGACTTTTGATTTGAACCTTGATGCTTGCTAGTTGTAGGTGCTGATTCATTCTTCCACGGCTTCTTCAGATCAAAACCGGACACACCGTGCTCGTGACTTCAGTCATATCTCGAGCAATCCACCTCTCGTCTCTGCTTCTGCATTTTGGATTCACTTCCTTTTTTTCTTTTTTTTTGTTTTTCTTTTTTTATTCTGGATTGAGACTACTTCTGTTGGTTATCTCAGACTAACGACCCGCATTCTTGTCGCGAGCTTCTTATACTTCTAATTTGAATTGAATTCTAAAATGACTTCCCTCGTTCTCCAGGTGGATGCCTAGTACTCACTTGAAACTTGAAATAATTCTGAAACGAATTTCCTTGTTCTCCAGGTGGGTGCCTGCAATCAAAACAACAAAACAAACAAAATTTTCTACTCCAGTTTGCACTAGAAAGATTTGTGAGTTGTTAGAAAAACTGTAAACCACTTATGCTATTGATGCAATGATGATAGTAAACTAAAGACTCGACTATGATGTGTGTCTCCTATGAGTAAAACCAAGAAAATTCGACTAGCAAATGCATCTATTAAAAATAAAACATGAATGACCCAGATTAGGAAGTGCGTCTCCTAGGGGTGAAATCTAAATTTAGGAAGTGCGTCTCCTAAAAGAATAACTTTAAATACCTTGATTAGGAAGTGCGTCTCCTATGGGTGAAACTTTAATGAACCAAACTAGGAAGTGCGTCTCCTAGGGGTGAAATCCTAATTTAGGAAGTGCGTCTCCTTAAAGAATAACTTGAAAGACCTTGATTAGGAAGTGCGTATCCTAGGGGTGAAACTTGAATGAACCAAACTAGGAAGTGCGTCTCCTAAGGCTGAACTTAAATGACCCAAACTAGGAAGTGTGTCTCTTAGGGGTGAAATCTCAATTTAGGAAGTGAGTCTCCTAAAAGTATATCTTGAAAAACCTAGGAAGTGCGTCTCCTAGGGGTGAAACTTGAACGAACCAAACTAGGAAGTACATCTCCTAGGGCTGAACTTAAATAACCTAAACTAGGAAGTGCGTCTCCTAGGGGCGAAATCTCAATTTAGGAAGTGAGTCTCCTAAAGTGTATCCTGAAAGACCCAGACTAGGCAGTGCATCACCTAGGGGTGAAACTCAATTTAGGAAGTGTGTCTCTTATGGGTGAAACTTCAACGACTCAAATTAGGAAGTGTGTCTCCTAAAGATGAATTTAAATGACCAAAGCTAGGAAGTGCGTCTCCTAGGAATGAATCTCAATTTAGGAAGTGTGTCTGCTAAAAGTATATCCTAAAAAAACAAAACTAGTAAGTGCGTCTCCTAGGGATGGAATTTCAATGACCCAAACTAGGAAGTGTGTCTCCTAGGGATGAACTTAAATGACCCAAACTAGGAAATGCGTCTCCTAAGGGTAAAATCTCAATTTAGGAAGTGCGTCTCCTAGGGGTAAAATCTCAATTTAGGAAGTATGTCTTCTAAAACAAAATATAACTTGAAAACCCAGACTAGGAAATGCATCTCCTAGGGATAAAACTCAATTTCGGAAGTGCGTCTCCTGAAACAAAATATAACTTGAAAGACCCAGACTAGGAAGTGTGTCTCCTAGGGGTGAAACTTAAATGACTCAAACTAGGACGTGCATCTCCTAGGAATGAATTTAAATGACCATAACTAGGAAGTGCGTCTCCTAGGGGTGGAATCTCAATTTAGGAAGTGCGTCTCCTAAAACAAAAGTATAACCTTAAAGACCCAGACTAGGAAGTGCTTCTCCTAGGGGTGTTGTGTGATCTTCTCAATAGCCTTTGTGTAAGCAGAATTGGGGCATTACTCCTGAAAAATTCAAGCTTCCAAGCTTTGATATGAACATAGCTATCATCCATATTTTAGACAAAGAAAACTTGTTAGTTTAAACATGGTGGTTGGTTTGTGGCCTTGACTTTGAGGGCGATCGCTTCTTCACTTGCCATGATCACTTTGATTTCAACTTGAAAGACCTTGCATATTTATTGACTAACCACTTTCTCTATCACCCTTATCACAGGAAATACCTCTGATCCGTTCAAACCTAATACCCTTTATTTGTTGCATTTTGCTCATGAATTGACATATACCGAACTTTTGCATTTCACATGAATTCCAAAGCACATTGATTGTTACCAACTCAGTGCGCATACTATTCTTTCCTTACTTATGCTATTTTGATGTGCTAGCCAGATTCCCTTTTGTGCAATTGGAAAGCTGGTAGCAAATTTTGAAGTCATTTCTCACTTGTTCTTACTCTCGCGCCCCATTTTTCCCTCTTTGCATCGGGAGATCGGGTTTATGACATTTTAGGTATATGATAACTCATTCCTTTTGGGAATTGGATTTTGCATTTGAATAGTTTCCACCTAATGATTTAAGGTGCATTAGGACACCTACGAGGTTAATTTCTAAGTTCGCTTGATAACCAGAAATAGGGTAAAAACTTAAAATTATCCTAAGGGGAGAGTGTTAGGTACCTCTCAGGATCCACTAGTGTGGTTCTCGGTCAGACAGTTTTGTGAATTTGTGCAATTTAACAAATAGACAAGTATAGGCTCAAATAGTAGGGGATTTAAGTTTAAACACATAAGAGTTTGAAAGAGCAATTAAAGGGCGGATTTTAAAAAGAAGTTATAATTCTGTAAATACTAAGAGGAAAGGGGGACGGGTCCCATGTTTATTTATAATATGGATCACATAAATGCAATACCCGGTATGACACTCCTCAAAAGAGGGGACACACGTGGTATTAGCGCACTGGTTATCATATCCATATCTACCCTTCCCACCCCATTAAGGTATTAAAGTGCGGAATAGTCTCGACCTCTATTGCATGCTACTACCCGTCCCTTCCTATTAGTCCAGGAGGGGATATTAGGCTGACTCTAGGTTTTTAAAAAAAGGTGAAAAAGCTAGAGCGACATACAAAACATATAGGACTGCACATTATGGGAATCATGTAAACAAATAAGAGGCTCATATATACCTCCTCAGACAAAGCACATAAATAGCATGTCTCAAACACAATCAGGGTCTGAATTTAAAATACTAAGGTAAGGGGAGTTTTAGTTGTTGAGGCAAACCAGTTTGATACATGACTCAGATATGATGTCCGAATTAGGCTTGCCTGCTGGTTACATCAGTCATTAATTGACAAAGGCGAAATGATCAATTTTATGGTTTTTATCACCTAAGGCTTGCCTAAGTGTTTGAGCTATATCCTATGAATATAATATCTATTACTGATTCAGAAGTGTAGTAAAGTGGTGACCAGTTTTAAAAATCGAGCGATTCAAGAACCTATAAGCATGCTTTCTAAATTGCGTTAATAAAAGAAAGATAGGTTGTTTGAGCCTAGTTCAAAACAGTACGAGATAAACTGATTTTAGTTTGACGGGTTTCAGATCCTATAGGCATGGTATCTATTGTTGCCAATTTTCAGTTCCTATAGATATGGTATCTATTATTGCTAACCTATATACATGGTATCTATGAACAATACAAATTTAAAACAAACAGAATGAGAGGAACAGTTCCTATAGGCATGATCTCTAGAGGGAAAACTGAGACATACAGAAATTTAAAGAAATAGATCCTATAGGCATGATCTCTACCCTTCTAATAGCTAAACATGCATAATTACCCATCCCCATTTTCACTAGCCAACCCCAATGTTTATTACAAATTATAATAGACCCAGTAATGATTTACATTAGAAAATTATAAAAAAAGAAGAAATTACAATCAGAGGAGGCCAGATTCCTAACTTCCTTTCTGAGTTATGGAACAAACCACTTCAAATGCCATTGGTTTTAGAGCCTTTCTCAGACCTGGGTGTGTCAAAGTTCCTTAAGGGTCTCAAGGGACCCCGGGCAGTGCTTACACCCAAGTTTGCATAACCAGATAGAGATGAGTGCAGTGTGGAAGGGCCAACCCTTATATTTCCAAGTTCACAGGGAGCTCATGGGTCACAAGGCAAGGCTCATACAAGAGGGGCAGAACCTAAGTCTAAGAGTAGAGTGGGAGTGAAGAGACAGAGATTTAAAACTAAGTTGAAAATAGAGAGAGGTAAGGGTGATTGTAAAACAGTAGTAGTAAAGCTAACACTACACAAAATTAGTATTTTTGCACAAAGGGGTTAGGGGTGTGGGAAGACATTGCAGGGAGCATATGACCCTAGAAAGAGTCAGGTTTGGACATGCATATCAATAGATGGTGCTGGCATGCCCATAAACCAGTCAGGCAATACAACACATAGAGGGGATATGGGGTTTAGGAGTAACAAGTCATAATAAGTGACTGACAGAATTCATAAATAAAAAAAACATATTGATTTACAACATGCTTTTAGGAATGAAAATTAATTAAATACAAGTAGGAAACAGGCGAGAGTGAAGGAAATAGTAAAGAAACATGTTGTTGTTGATGCTGGAATATTAATTAGAACATACTAGTAAAGAAGCAAATGCAAAAAGAAATGCAGGCAAATTTCCACAGCCTAGCATTGGCTTTCAGCCGGCTAGACAAGGCAGCAACCAAATAGTAACAGAGAAAAGAGAGAGAGGGTTTTTAGTGAAGTGTGTGTTCAGAACTCAAGGTTCGTTCGTGTCCTTGAAAGAAGAGAAGTGCAGGGTATTTATAGCTTCTAAAAACGAGTAAGGTAACAAGTAAAGTTTAATACAAATATAGAAATAATCAACATTTAGAATCAATTACACAAGTGACTCCCTTTAATTAAGGAGTCATTGTTTAACGGGTAATGACAGATTCAAAAATAAGGAAGGAAAATTAATTTAGAGACAAACTGATTATTGCCATAAAAGGAGTAGTAAAAGCATTGAGTAAGTAATCAAGTCTAAGTACAGAAATATGCTTATTTTTTGGAAATATTTAGTAAGGAAAAATAAGGAAAGAATCGATTAACATTAACATGCGAGTGAAATTAGAGTTCATAAAAGAAAAAAATTGAAATCAGTCACAAAATGAAGATCAATCAATAAAGAAACTTCAGCATATAAACATAGGGAACAAGGTTATCAGAAAAACTCATTGACAAAAATACAAACGTGCAGTAGTGGCAGAAATAAGCTAGGGTTTAGTAGTAAAGCAAACATTCAAAGCATAATAATCAAGTAAGCCACATTGAATCAACAGGGAAGAAGACAGAGTATCAGAAACATGCAGAGGTTTCATAGTAGCAGGTGAGAAAACCTTTTGAAGGCTAGCGTTTCATGCATAGTCGAGTTTTAAAGATAATAAAAACCCAGAATCAGATGAAGCACATTAAGAAAAGAAGATTCTGAAAATAAATCCTTTAGTCGAGTCAAATACTCAAACAATTTGAGATCTCAAAGACCTAGGGCTTTTCAAAAACAATCGAGTTTAAAATATGATAAACAAATAGGCCAAACAAGAACTCAACAAATATTTCTTTAACAAACAGCTTTAGAATTCGAATGAGACCCAAAAGAAATTAGGGTTTTCAACATGCTAACTCAGATAGAAAGACAACATGAACAAAACATAGCAAAATCAAAAACATGTTAAAATCAGAAAAGAGGTTTTGAAATAACTTAAGAAAAACCCTAATCAAAAAATGAAGAGTCGTTTTTTAAAGCAAGTTAAGAACCTTCGTGAAAAATGCTTAAAAGTTCATGGTAAGCACATATCTACGGTATATGTGAAAGAAATCGAAAGATCTCAGAGATTAGGGTTTTCAGGAAACCCAAAAGAAAACGAGAAATATCTCGAAAGTTAATTATCTAACCAGAAAAGGTCAAGGACCCGTCTCGAAAGGCCGTGAATGGCCGGAAAAGGTCGTGGATGGTCAGAGAAAGGACATGAACACCAGTCGATCAAGGACTGGACCAAAATCCTTCGAAGTCTGGTCGTGAAACCATAGAACCAAACATATAGAAGCCATGGAAGGCTGGTACAAGTCTCAGATGACCATGGAAGGCCATGAATCAGGTGGATTAAGGTGGCGGCAGCTAGGGTTTAGATGGGGTTGCAGAGAGAGTTTGAGAGGAAGAGGGATTCTTAAGCGGCAGGTTGTATCAAAATGATAGGGTTTTGGGGGTCGTTTAGGATTAAAAAAGGAAAGGGCAGCCGGTGGTCGTTGATCTAAATGATCAACGGCTGGGATTTAAAAGGTTAGGTAGGGGTCCGGGTCTGGGTCGGTTTAATTTGAAATTGGTTCGGGGTAAATTGGGCTCAAATTGGGGTTCAAATTAGGTTGAAATTGAAATGAAATTTGGCTAGATTTTAAATAGCCATTTTCCCCATTTATTTTATAAAAAATAGCAAATTAAATTCTGAAAATAAATTGGCAGTGCTAAAATGATTTATAATATATAATTATCAATTTAAAAATAATGGACTTAATTTTTATATATATAAACGCAATTAAATCTTAAAAGGGGTTAATATTGCAATTATATGCAATTCAGCTTTAAAATACTAAATAAATTTGTAAAAATATGCAAAAATTTATCTTAGATATATTTTAGCATAATTGTGAAAGTCCAATAAATAAATATAAAAAATAATACATTTGGAAATAATTATTGGTTTTTTTGGATAAAATATGGAAATAAATTGATTTGAAAACCTTTAAAAATTATGGAAAAATAATAAAACATTTGGATATGCTTACATATGCATATATACGCCATTTTGAAGTTATTTTGCATATTAGAAAATATATAGGGAAAAATTGGTTATCAACAGCTGCCCCTCTTTACCCGGAAGGATGAAAGAGTTGTCGGGTAAATATATGATGACCAATGTTGACCGAACGAGATAGTTCAAAGAAGTTAGGACGCGCCCTGGCTCCTGAGCTGCCTACATATCCCTGGTTTTATAAGAATCAGACCATATGTAATGTGTGGCTAGATATGTGATGTGTGGCTATAATTCATGGTTTAGCATGTTATATGCCTTGCATTTTACATGTTTTAATGTTAAATTACACTTTGTTTGAGCGTATTGGAGTCTATTTTATGTGTAGGTGCATTGTGAATCACGTCGCATAAAATGCATCCGCGGTTTACAACATGCTTATTTTTATTATTAATTGAAGTGGTCGGGTCGCATGAAATGCACACCTGAATTAGGATTTACGACGTGATCGGCGCAATGTTTGGGATCGATCAAATATCCTTTATGGTTTAGCTTTAAATTCAAATAGAGAAAACATTGGCCTTTGAAATATTACTTCACTATTGTTTCTTCTTTGCACAAGTAGATTTGAACTTTACTTTACTAGTGACTATTTAGTTAAGTTTGCACTTTCTTTGTTTCTGATATTATCTGGCTTGCATCAATTTTTATTTGGTTAGTGAACGAGGCCTTTAAAGACGTAGGTAAATCTATCAAATTTTCTGTCCAATGAGTTTCATTCATTCAACTATATAAATACATAAATGAGTTTTTTTTATAAGGTATAAAATACATAAATGAGTTAGATGCAAATATTATGTACTTTGTGTTATGATCTTTATGAACCCTTTCACTGAACCTAGTAATACTAGCATAATAACAACCCTACAACAATCACATCCAATGAAGATAACAAAATCTCATCACGCTCAAACAATATTCTTAGCAGTTATGCATAAGAAATCGAACACAAAGGAACAATAATGGAATAGCAAATTAGCTTTAGCTCATTTAAACATAGAACACCATAGAGAGCAAAAAACCAAACAACTAATCAAACGTTAATTATTCCAAACATAGAGTGAGATAGAAGAAAGAATGGACCTCAAAAGCTTTCAATCGTAAAACTCATTAACTGAACGTGACCTCAACCGGTAAAGTTCAGTGGCACCGAAAACTCAAACAGAAATGGATTACCAGAACTTAAACGGGAATAGAGGTGAAGACTTGAGTGGATCTTGAACAACAACCTCGAAACTCGCCGGATTCCATGGTTTTAAAAATTGAAAGCAGAAGAATAAGCTAAACTATGAAACGAAAATCAGTAGGATTTTGAATCTGAAATCAAACTTCAAAGTTCTTATATGTTTTTGCTGTGCTCGTATCCTTCGTCCGCCCTCTTTGATCTGTTTTTTTAGTTTTTTGACCGTGGATGTGTGTATAGTGAGTCTAGGCAGCTGGAATGTTCTTTCTCTTAGGGGTTGGGGGAAGCGGCGGCTAGGTGTGAAGGAGATAGGGTGGTTTGCGGCTAGTTTTTGTAAGGTGAAGAGGCATCAACGACTGTTCCTCTTGGTTTAGGAGATGGAGGGGTCGTTGGAAGGGCTGGAGGTGGAAGGCTACTGATCTCGCTGCTTAGGTTGTCTCTAGATAAAATGGTTTAAGGTCTGTCATTGGGCTTGTTATGGAGAAGAAGGTGAAGGTCTCAGGGTTGAGGTCTTAAGAGCGAACAACAGGGAACGAAGGTGAGGGGTCCTTAAGGTTAGAAGAATGTGAGCTCTTTTTAGGGAAGTGTGGATATGGGCTTAGGAATTATGGGTTAGGTTCGAATTGGGTCAAATTTTGGCCAAATTTACCTTTAAAAGTGGCCCTTTAACTCTACTAGATTAAAATATTAATTCCTAAAATAGTAAATATAAAACTGTGAAATCATTCCTCATTAATTAAAAGTGGGTTAAAAATAATATTTTACTAAAAATACCTAATTCCTTAATTAAATAGGGAAAAATAAAAATATTTTTGTATGTTTTTTTGTGATAAAATAAAGTAAAAGAGTTAAAACTAGTTAAAATAGTGATATTAGACCTAAAGTAAATATTTAAACGCTAAAATGTATAAAATCTCGGGGATGGTCAAAAATTACATGTCTACAGCTGCCCCTCTTTGACTGGAAACACGATGAGTTTTCAGACAAAGAACGACGAGACAGGTTTTGGACCCGAGCCTTATTTAGAGAGATCAAAAACTTAAAGAAAGGAGAATGTGACCAAGCCCTGGTATCTGAGCTGCCTACATATCCTTGGCTATAAAGATTTCAGGCCATGTGTAGTTTAAAAGTAGGAACAGTGATGGAGTATACCGAGGTGGATAGCCGATTGAGGTGTTGTCGAGGCTCCAGTCTGCGGTCCTGTTATTATGTCAAAATCAAAATCTAAACGAACTAAACAAACCTATCAGCGAATGAGTTATAAGATTCCTATCTATAAATTTTTTGAAGCTTGATCTTGAGTCTTGAATGGTTCTTCATGTAGACTTTTGATTTGAACCTTGATGCTTGCTAGTTATAGGTGCTGATTCTTCCACGGCTTTTTCGGATCAAAACCTGACACACCGTGCTCGTGACTTCAGTCATGTCTCGAGCAATCCACCTCTCGTCTCTGCTTCTGCATTTTAGGTTCACTTCCTTTTTTTCTCTTTTTTTTTTGTTTTTCTTTTTTTATTCTGGATTGAGACTACTTTTGTTTGTTATCTCGGACTAACGACCCGCATTCTTGCCGCGAGCTTCTTCTACTTCTAATTTGAATTGAATTCTGAAATGACTTCCCTCGTTCTCCAGGTGGACACCTGCTACAGACTTGAAACTTGAAATAATTCTGAAACGGATTTCCTTGTTCTCCAGGTGGGTGCCTACAATCAAAACAACAAAACAAACAAAATTTTCTACACCAGTTTGCACTAGAAAGATTTGTGAGTTGTTAGAAAAACTGTAAACCACTTATGCTATTGATGCAATGATGAGAGTAAACACTAGGATGTGTGTCTCCTATGAGTAAAACCAAGAAAATTTGACTAGCAAATGCATCTATTAAAAATAAAACATGAATGACCTAGATTAGGAAGTGCGTCTCCTAGGGGTGAAATCTAAATTTAGGAAGTGCATATCCTAAAAGAATAACTTGAAATACCTTGATTAGGAAGTGCGTCTCCTACGGGTGAAACTTGAATGAACCAAACTAGAAAGTGCGTCTCCTCGGGGTGAAATCTCAATTTAGGAAGTGCATCTCCTGAAAGAATAACTTGAAAGACCTTGATTAGGAAGTGCGTCTCCTAGGAGTGAAACTTGAATGAACCAAACTAAGAAGTGCGTCTCCTAGGGCTGAACTTAAATGACCCAAACTAGGAAATGTGTCTCCTAGGGGTGAAATCTCAATTTAGGAAGTGCATCTCCTAAAAGTATATCTTGAAAAACCTAGGAAGTACGTCCCCTAGGGGTGAAACTTGAATGAACCAAACTAGGAAGTACATTTCCTAGGGCTGAACTTAAATAAACTAAACTAGGAAGTGCGTCTCCTAGGGGCAAAATCTCAATTTAGGAAGTGAGTCTACTAAAGTGTATCCTGAAAGACCCAGACTAGGCAGTGCGTCACTTAGGGGTGAAACTCAATTTAGGAAGTGTGTCTCCTATGGGTGAAACTTCAACGACTCAAATTAGGAAGTGTGTCTCCTAGAGATGAATTTAAATGACCAAAGCTAGGAAGTGCGTCTCCTAGGAATGAATCTCAATTAAAGAAGTGCGTCTCCTAAAAGTATATCTTAAAAAAACAAGATTAGTAAGTGCGTCTCCTAGGGATGGAACTTCAATTACCCAAACTAGGAAGTGTGTCTCCTAGGGATGAACTTAAATGACCCAAACTAGGAAACGCGTCTCCTAAGGGTAAAATCTCAATTTAGGAAGTGCGTCTCCTAGGGGTAAAATCTCAATTTAGGAAGTGTGTCTTCTAAAACAAAATATAACTTGAAAACCCAGACTAGGAAATGCATCTCCTAGGGATAAAACTCAATTTCGGAAGTGTGTCTCCTAAAACAAAATAAAACCTGAAAGACCCAGACTAGGAGGTGTGTCTCCTAGGGGTGAAACTTCAATGACTCAAACTAGGACGTGCATCTCCTATGAATGAATTTAAATGACCAAAACTAGGAAGTGCGTCTCCTAGGGGTGGAATCTCAATTTAGGAAGTGCGTTTCCAAAAACAAAAGTATAACCTTAAAGACCCAGATTAGGAAGTGTTTCTCCTAGGGGTGTTGTGTGATCTTCTCAATAGCTTTTGCGTAAGTAGAATTGGGGCATTACTCCTGAAAAATTCAAGCTTCCAAGCTTTGATATGAACATAGGTTTCATCCCTATTTTAGACAAAGAAAACTTGTGAGTTTAAACATGGTGGTTGGTTTGTGGCCTTGATTTTGAGGGCGATCACTCCTTTACTTGCCATGATCACTTTGATTTCAACTTGAAAGACCTTGCATGTTTATTGACTAACCACTTTCTCTGTCACCCTTATCACAGGAAATACCTCTAATCCGTTCAAACCTAATATCCTTTATTTGTTGCATTGTGCTCATGAATTGACATATACCAAACTTTTGCAGTTCACATGAATTCCAAAGCACATTAATTGTTACCAACTCAATACGCATACTGTTCTTTCCTTGCTTATGCTATTTTGATGTGCTAGCCAGATTCCATTTTGTGCAATTGGAAAGCTGGTAGCAAATTTTGAAGTCATTTCTCACTTGTTCTGACTGTCGCGCCCCATTTTTCCCTCTTTGCATGGGGAGATCGGGTTTATGACATTTTGGGTATATGATAACTCATTCCTTTTGGTAATTGGGTTTTGCACTTGAATAGTTTCCACCTAATGATTTAATGTGCATTAGGACACCTACGAGGTTCATTTCTAAGTTCGCTTGATAACCAGTGATAGGGTAAGCACTTAAAATTATCCTAAGGGGAAAGTGTTAGGCACCCCTCAAGATCCACTAGTGTGGTTCCCGGTCAGATATTTTTATGAATTTATGCAATTTAGCAAATAGACAAGTATAGGCTCAAATAGTAGGGGATTTAAGTTTAAACACATAAGAGTTTGAAAGAGCAATTAAAGGGCGGATTTTAAAAAGAAGTTATAATTCTGTAAATACTAAGAGGAAAGGGGAGGGGTCCCAGGTTTATTTGTAATATGGATCACATAAATGCAATACCCAGTATGACACTCCTCAAAAGAGGGGATACACGTTGTATTAGCGCACTGGTTATCATATCCATATCTACCCTTCCCACTTCGTTAAGGTATTAAAGCGCGGAATGGTCTTGACCTCTATTGCATGCTACTACCCGTCCCTTCCTATTAGTCCAGGAGGCGTTTAGGACTACTATTCCTGAAGGGGGGATATTAGGCTGACTCTAGGTTATAAAAAAAGGTGAAAAAGCTAGGGCGACATACAAAACATATAGGACTGCACATTAGGGGAATCATGTAAACAAATAAGATGCTCATGTATACCTCCTCAGACAAAGCACATAAATAGCATGTCTTAAACACAATCAGGGTCTGAATTTAAAATACTAAGGTAAGGGGAGTTTCAATTTTTGAGGCAAACCAGTTTGATACATGACTCAGATAGGATGTCTAAATTAGGCTTGCCTGCTGGTTGCATCAGTCATTAATTGACAAAGGCAAAATGGTCAATATTAAGGTTTTTATCACCTAAGGCTTGCCTAAGTGTTTGAGCGATATCCTATGAATATGATATCTATTACTGATTCAGAAGTGTAGTAAAGCAGTGACCAGTTTTAAAAATCAAGCGATTCAAGAACCTATAAGCATGCTTTCTAAATTGCATTAATAAAAGAAAGATAGGTTGTTTGAGCCTTGTTTAAAACAGTACGAGATAAACTGGTTTTAGTTAGACGGGTTTTAGATCCTATAGGCATGGTATCTATCGTTGCCAATTTTCAGTTCCTATTGACATGATATCTATTATTGCTAACCTATAGACATGGTATCTATGAACAATACTGATTTAAAACATACAGAATGAGAGGAATAGTTCCTATAGGCATGATCTCTAGAAGGAAAACTGAGACATACAGAAAATTAAAGAAATAGATCCTATAGGCATGATCTCTACCCTTCTAATAGCTAAACATGCATAATTACCCATCCCCATTTTTACTAGCCAACCCCAATATTTATTACAAATTATTATAGACCCAGTAATGAATTACATTAGAAAATTGTAAAAAAGAAGAAATTACAATCAGAGGGGGCCAAATTCCTGACTTCCTTTCTGAGTTATGGAACAAACCACTTCAAATGCCATTGGTTTCAGAGCCTTTCTCAGACCTGGGTGTGTCAAAGTTCCTTAAGGGTCTCAAGGGACCCCGGGCAGTGCTGACACCCAAGTTTGCATAACCAGATAGAGATGAGTGTAGTGTGGAAGGGCCAACCCTTATATATCCAAGTTCACAAGGAGCTCATGGGTCCCAAGGCAAGGCTCATACAAGAAGGGCAGAACCTAAGTCTAAGAGTAGAGTGGGAGTGCAGAGATAGAGATTTAAAACTAAGTTGAGAATAGAGAGAGGTAAGGGTGATTGGAAAATAGTAGTAGTAAAGCTAACACTACACAAAATCAGTATTTTTGCACAAATGGGTTAGGGGTGTGGGAATACATTGCAGGGCGCATATGAACCTAGAAAGAGTCAGGTTTGGACATGCACATCAATAGATGGTGCTGGCATGCCCATAAACCAGTCAGGCAATACAACACATAGAGGGGATATGGGGTTTAGGATTCACAAGTCATAATAAGTGACTGACAGAATTCATACATAAAGAAAACATACTGATTTACAACATGCGTTTAGGAATGAAACTTAATTAAATACAAGCAGGAAACAGGCTAGAGTGAAGGAAATAGTAAAGAAACATGTTGTTGTTGATGCTGGAACATTAATTAGAACATACTAGTAAAGAAGCAAATGCAAAAAAAAGGCAGGCAAATTTCCATAGCCTAGCCTTGGCTTTCAACCGGCTAGACAAGGCAGCAACCAAATAGTAACAGAGAAAGAGAGAGAGAGTTTTTAGTGAAGTGTTTGTTCAGAACTCAAGGTTCGTTCGTGTCCTTGAAAGAAGAGAAGTGCAGGGTATTTATAGCTTCTAAAAACGAGTAAGGTAACAAGTAAAGTTTAATACAAATATAGAAACAATCAACATTTAAAATCAATTACACAAGTGACTCCCTTTAATTAAGGAGTCATTGTTTAACGGGTAATGACAGATTCAAAAATATGGAAGGAAAATCAATTTAGAGACAAACTGATTATTGCCATAAAAGGAGTAGTAAAAGCATTGAGTAAGTAATCAAGTCTAAGTACAAAAATATGTTTATTTTTTGGAAATATTTAGTAAGGCAAAATAAGGAAAGAATCGATTAACATTAACGGGCGAGTAAAATTAGAGTTCATAAAAGAAAAAATTTGAAATCAATCACAAGATGAAGATCAATCAATAAAGAAACTTCATCATATAAACAAAGTGAACAGGGTTATCAGAAAAACTCATTGACAAAAATACAAACGTGCAATAGTGGCAGAAATAAGCTAGGGGTTAGTAGTAAAGCAAACATTCAAAGCATTGTAATCAAGTAAGTCACATTGAATCAACAGGGAAGAAGACAGAGTATCAGAAACATGCAGAGGTTTCATAGTAGCAGGTGAGAAAACCTTTTGAAGTCTAGGGTTTCATGCATAGTCGAGTTTTAAAGATAATAAAAACCCAGAATCAGATGAAGCACATAAAGAAAAGAAGATTCTGAAAATAAATCCTTTAGTCGAGTCAAATAATCAAACAATTTCAGATCTCAAAGACCTAGGTCTTTTTAACAACAATCGAGTTTAAAATATGATAAACAAATAGGCCAAACAAGAACTCAACAAATATTCCTTTAATAAACAGCTTTAGAATTCGAATGAGACCCAAAAGAAATTAGGGTTTTCAACATGCTAACTTAGATAGAAAGACAACATGAACAAAACATAGCAAAATCAAAAACATGTTAAAATCAGAGAAGAGGTTTTGAAATAACTTATGAAAACCCCTAATCAAAAAATGAAGAGTCGTTTTTTAAAGCAAGTTAAGAACCTTCGTGAAAAATGCTTAAAAGTTCATGGTAAGCACATATCTAAGGCAGATCTGAAAGAAATCGAAAGATCTCAGAGATTAGGGTTTTCATGAAACCCAAAAGAAAATGAGAAATATCTCGAAAGTTAATGATCTAACCAGAAAAGGTCAAGGACCCATCTCGAAAGGCCATGAATGGCCGAAAAAGGTCGTGGATGGTCAGAGAAAGGCCGTGAACACCAGTCGATCAAGGTTTGGACCAAAATCCTTCGAAGTCTAGTCGTGAAACCATAGAACCAAACATATAGAAGCCATGGAATGCTGGTACAAGTCTCAGATGACCATGGAAGGCCATGAATCAGGTGGATTAAGGGGGCGGCGGCTAGGGTTTAGATGGGGTTGCAAAGAGTTTGAGAGCAAAAGGGATTCATGGGCAGTGGGTTGTATCAAAATGATAGGGTTTTAGGGGTCGTTTAGGATTAAAAAAGGAAAGGGCAGCCGGTGGCCATTGATCTAAATGATCAACGGTTGGGATTTAAAGTGTTAGGTAGGGTCCAGGTCTGGGTCAGTTTAATTTGAAATTGGGTTGGGGTAAATTGGGCTCAAATTGGGGTTCAAATTAGGCTGAAATTGAAATGAAATTTGGCTAGATTTTAAATATCTATTTTCCCCATTTATTTTATAAAAAATAGCAAATTAAATTCTGAAAATAAATTGGCAGTGCTGAAATGATTTATAACATATATTTATCAATTTAAAAATAATGGACTTAATTTTTATAAATATAAACGTAATTAAATCTTAAAAGGGGTTAATATTGCAATTATATGCAATTTAGCTTTAAAATACTAAATAAATTTGTAAAAATATGCAAAAAATTATCTTAGCTATATTTTAGCATAAGTGTGAAAGTCCAATAAATGAATATAAAAAATAATACATTTGGAGATAATTATTGGGTTTTTTCGGATAAAATATGGAAATAAATTGATTTGAAAATCTTTAAAAAATTATGGAAAAATAATAAAACATTTGGATATGCTTACATATGCATATATATGCCATTTTGAAGTTATTTTGCATATTATAAAATATATTGGGAAAAATTGGTTATCAATAGCTGCCCATCTTTACCCGGGAAGGATGAAAGAGTTGTCGGGTAAATATATGATGACCAATGTTGACCGAACGAGATAGTTCGAAGAAGTTAGGATGCGCCCTGGCTCCTAAGCTGCCTGCATATCCCTGGTTTTATAAGAATCAGGCTATATGTAGTTTAGGATCTGTGGGCGGAGCCTGCCGATGGGGACTTTCGAGAACGGATGCAATATCTAGGGTCGGGTGCATGGTAGGTTTGTGGGAATGTTTAGGTTTGATATGGCTGCAGGAACTGGAGCGGGATTGCTCCTGCCGGGATGGCTGTTGCTCGCTGGTGTACCTGCTATTAGAAACAATACAAACGTATACCGTGCATGAATTTAAACATGATGCAAATTCCCGTCAGACCATGAATGTTGTATCTGGACGGTTAGGTTGATGTCCTTAGACCATGACGTCATGGGCCATGAAGCGTGCAATAAAGGATTCGCAGGCCATAAAATTATGCTCTCGGGCTGTGAGGATAGTGCCTCTGAACCATGATGCTTTTGAATAATGATATGCAAAAAAATTAAAGGGATCCTCTGGCCATGACATGGTGTTCTCGGACTATGAAAATGGTTCCTCTGAACAATGACGCCTTTGGATAATTTGGCGATCTTTCAGCCTATGAAATATAGTATGTGGCAATCTTTCAGCCTATGAGATGCAGTATGTGGCGATCTTTCATCCATGCAATGCAGTAGGTGGCAATCTTTCAGCCATGCAAATGTAGATGATGCAATATTTCAGCCCATGAGATGCATTATGTGGCGATCTTTCAGCCATGCAATGTAGTAGGTGGCGATCTTTCAACCATGCAGATGTAGATGAGGCAATCTTTCAGCCATGCAGATGTGGATGAGGCAATCTTTCAGCCCATGAGATGCAGTATGTGGTGATCTTTCAGCCATGTGGATGTAGATGGAGGTAGAGCTTAACCTCGAAAGGCAGAATAGTAGCCTTATATAATGCAGAAATGCAGATGGAGACAATGTTTAGTCTCGGAAGAAAGAATGGTAGCCTTATGCAATGCAAAAATGCAGACGGAGACATCATTTAGTCTCGGAAGGCAGAATGGTAGCCTTATGCAATGCAGAAATGCAAATGGAGACAACGTTTAGTCTCGAAAGGCAAATTAGTAGCCTTATGTAAGAAATAAAATGACATATGGTAATAGAGCTTTCTTAGCTGATTAGCAGATTGCGATATTGTTACTGCTAGGGACATTGTGACACATGGAATATCACTAGTGTGTGCGGATAGGAGATGTTGGTAAGTGTAACAATTCTGAGAGTCGTATTCCTGAACAATGTTCATCTCGGTGTATAGTATGTTTGATGATTTCACCATCCAAAGAAAAATTGTGTGTTTTGTAAAGGGGGAGGTTAGTTCGTATCCCCGCTGGCTCTGCTTGACCTGCTCGGCTATGATCTGGTGATACTGTATGTATCATTGGGGTAGCGTTGCTAAACAATGCAATTTCAGTGATAAACATGCATGATTTCGTAAAGATATGAGATAAGTATATAATTAAGAAAAACTTTTAGATGAACCGTCGATTGTGACATGGTTCAGGACATTGCAACCTCTTTTGCTGCGGAATTTTGAGGATCCTTCTCAAAGTTATACCCCAGTTTAATGGGTTGATGCTTCTGACTTTTGTTTGCGATGATCGGCTGAGATTACTTCGGAATTTTGAGGGTCCTCCTCAAAATTCTACCCCAGTTTCCAATCGCGGGGAAATGAGAATTTTATTAAATTGTGACCGAACCCAGGGCTGCCTACGCATTCCCTCTTAAATGGGAATCAGGTCAGGTATAGTTCAAATTACATCATATGAGGGAAGCATAAAGATTACACATAGTAACGCTTGACTACATCTGAATTAATCGGCTTTCGCCAGACTTCTTTGTCCATTTCTGCAGTATGAGGCATCCTCCTGTTAGAACCCGATGAACCATGTATGGACCCTTCCAGTTGGGAGAGAACTTTCCATTAGCTTCATCTTTATGCGTAAAATTTTTCTTTAACACCAACTGCCCCGATGTGAATTGTCTTGGCTTGACTTTCTTGTTGAAGGCTCTATACATTCTATTCTGATAGAGTTAACCATGACAAACTGCATTCATTTTTTTCCGTCTATAAGGGCTAGTTGCTCATAATGACTTTTCACCCACTCTGCGTCGTCGAGATCAGCTTCCTGTATGATCCTTAGGGAAGGAATTTCTACCTCAGCAGGAATGACTGCCTCTATACCATAAACAAGCATATAAGGGGTTGCCCCGGTTGATGTGCGGACTGTGGTGCAATATCCCAGTAAAGCAAATGATAACTTCTCGTGCCACTATTTATGTAATGACCCGACCGGTCGTTATAAGCTTTTGCACTTTTATCGCCAGTTCTCAGGCATGACTTGTCCCGTATGATGTATTATGACTAATGTAAATCGTTGGTTTTGGTGTTCATGGAAATCGGTATGAATTTGAAAGAACGGTCTTAGTTGAAAGCTTTGAATTTGAAAGGTTAGACCAAGAGTTGACTTTTTTGTATATGAGCTTGGATGAAAATTTTTATGATTTGGTTAGCTTCGTTGGGTGATTTATGACTTAGGAGCGTGATCGGAATTGGTTTTGGAGGCCCGGAGTAGAATTAGATTTGAATAGACGAAGTTGAAATTTTGGCAATTTCCGGTTGGTAGGTGAGATTTTGATCCGGGAGTCGAAATAGAATTCCGACAGTTGCTGCAGCTTCGTTATGTCATTTGTGATGTGTGTCCAAAATTTCAGGTCATTCGGATATGGTTTGGTTGGGTTTTTGATCAAAAGCGTGTTTCGGAAGGTTTTAGGAAACTTAGGCTTGAATTTGATGTATATTGATGGATTTGGTTTTTTTGAGGTGTTTTGATGATTGGAACAAGTTTGAATAAGGTTTTAAGATGTGTTAGTACTTTTGGTTGAGGTCCCGGGGGCCTCGGGTGAGTTTTGGGTGGTCAATCGAACCATTTTCTATGTTGAGAAGTTGCAGAAATTTCAACAACTGTTGCAGATGATTTTAGTCTTCGCGATCGCGTGAGGTCCATCGCGATCGTGTAGAAGGAATTTGGGTTGACCTGAGTTCAGCCTTCGAGTTCGCGTTTGAGGTCTCGCGTTCGCGGAGGTCCTTGACCTTGTGGTTCGCGTTCGCATGCAGTGGTTCGCGTTCGCGTATAAGTCTTTGGGGGGTCTAGTGGATTTGTTCTTCACGTTCGCATCATATGGTCCGCGTTCGTGTAGGTCTGGAAGGTAAGGCATCGCGTTCGTATAGTAGGTATTGCGTTCGCATAGTGCATTTCAGAATCTTGGAATTTTTGCTCTTCGTGATCGCGAGGCTTGGGCCGCGATCACGATGAAGGAAGTTCAGAGCTGGGCAGAAAGTTTATAAAACATTTCATCCGCGATTTTGAGCCATTATTCCTCCATATCTGAGTATTTTGAGAGCTCTTTGAGGGAAATTGAAGTTGGATTCATGGAGAATTGATTGGAGATAATATTTTTGAACCTAAAACGTGATTCTATTGTGAAATTAACCTAGAAATTCATAGAATTAGGCTAAAAATGGAAGAACTAGGGCTTGGGATTTTGAAACTTTTAAATTGGGATTTGAAGGACCATTTGAGGTCGAATTTGAGAACTTTTGATATGTATGAACTCGTGGAAGGATAAGGAACCCATTGGTAAATAACCAGTAGAAATCCTCCCCTCGGGCTCACTCTTAGAACAACAACAGCCCCTCGGGCTCACTCTCAGAACAATATCAGCCCCTCGGGCTCACTCTCAGATCATAATGGGTACCCGCGCTCACTGTGGGTGTGCAGACTCCGTATGGTCCCCTTACGGCCCAAGCACTATATCAAGCCACCTCGTGGCATATAAATGTATCTCAGGCCCTCAGCCTCATATTACTAAGTATATCCTCACATATGGCCCCCAGCTGCACTCAGTCCGAAAATCATCACAAGCCCCTCGGACAATAGTAAAACAATATTTCTCAGCCCAAAACATCATTTAGAATATCATTTAAATCTCAAAACTAAGTAAAATGGCTGAGTATTAAAACAGTGGAAAAATAATAGGACTGATTTCAAGTAATAAGTCAAAACAGTGAGAAAATAGTGATAAAAATCCCCGAAGAGTTCAAATAGTTGGCACGAAGCCCAAATATGGCAATTAGCCCAAAACATGGTGATAACAAATGAGTTTCAGTCAAATACGCGATAAAATCATCAATCGGGATGGACCAAGTCACAATCCCCAATAGTATATGACCACACGCTCGTCATCAAGCCTGTGTCTCACATCAATATAGCACTACGATGTGTAATACGGGGTTTCAAACCCTCAAGACATCATTTACAATCATTACTCACCTCAAATCGGCTACTTCTTTAGCTCGCAATGCCTTTGCCGCTCGAATTGGCCTCCACGCGCATCGAATCTATCCAAAATCAGAACAAATACGTCACAATATGGTAAAGGAACAAAGCCCAAACGAAAACAATCGAGAAATACCAAAAATTCCAAAATTAGCAAAACCTGAGCCCTGGTCCCACTTCTTAAAACTCAAAATTTTTTACATCAACGGGTTCCTTATCTCAACGGGAGTTCATACATACCAAAAGTTCTCAAATCCGAACCCAAATGGTCCTCCAAATCCTCAATTAGAATTTCAAAATTCCAAGCCCTATTTCTTCCTTTTTTTGCAATAATTCAAGGATTTCTAGGTGGATTTCACAATATAAACGAGTTCTAGGTCCGAAATTCTTACAACCAAACGTTTTTCCTTGAATCCCTCTTTAATCTCCTTCAACAAGCTCTCAAAATGATCAACTATGGCTGAAAAATGGACCAAAATCGCGGATGAAATGACTTAAAAACATTCTGTCCAGGCCTGACTTTCCTTCTTCGCGAACGCGGTCAAAGCCTCGCGTTCGCGAAGCACAAAATTTCTGTTGACCAAAATTTCCTCTTCGTGAACGCGATCTCCCATCGCGAAGGCCAAATTCTCAGCCTCATCATGCATCCCTTCGCGAACGCGAAGGCTAAAAGTCTGCAACACCAGCAGCAACTTCCAAAACATGAAATTGATCCGTTTAACCACCCGAAACTCACCCGAGGCCCTCAGGACCTCAAACAAAGGCACTAACACCTCCTAAAACCTTATTCAAACTTATTCCAATCCTCAAAACACCTCAAACAACATCAAACTTACTCAAAACACATCAGATTCAAGCCTAAATTTCTAAAATCTTCCGAAATATGCTTTTGCTCAAAAGCCCAACAAACACACGTCGGAATGACCTGAAATTTTGCGCACACATCCCAAATGACATAACGAAGCTACAGAAACTCTCGGAATTCCATTCCGACCCTCGGATCAAAATCTCACCTACAAGTATCAACTTCGCCAATTCAAGCCTAATTCTACTCCGGACCTCCAAAACCCATTCCAATCACGCTCCTAAGTCACAAATCACCTCTCGAAGCTAACCGACCCATCGGAACTCAGATACGAACCCTCTAACACATAAGTCAACGTCCGGTTGACTTTTCCAACTTAACCCTTCTTAAAAGAGACTAAGTGTCTCATTTCCTACCAAATCCACTCCGAGCATGAACTAATCAACTTGATCACATAAAACACGAATAACGAAGCATAAAGAAGCAAAAATGGAGGAAATAGAGCGATAACTCATGAGATGACTGGCCGGGTCATCACAGTATATGGGTTGGTGCCGCAGCGTTACCTGACTTTTCATTAGGAATCCCGTTCATCGCGCTGGCAGTCAGTATGTTCCATACGCCGGGAGGCACGATGCACTGGCATGTTATTTGGTATACTTACTTATAATAATAACCTATCGTTATGTATTTAATATTTTACATTTTGCGCAGTATATTAGCCTACATCTTTTCTACCAATTGGGACTGCACATGCAACAACATACCGGTAAGAGAGCGGCCGATTTGCACGAGTATGGACGACAGGTTACAGATCCAGCTTCTCGAATATTGAGGCGAGCCCAAGATGATGAGTGCTTAGGATACGATGCTGATTATGTACCGCCAGAGCAGTACCATCATGGGGGTTGGCAAGGATGTGGTCTCCATATAGAGGGCGTTAAGTCACCTGTTGAGGATGTTGGAGTTGATCAGTCGAGTGACCACCATGAGCCAGACCATGCTCATAGTGATATGCCATCATTCAACCTTCAGCTTACTCCAGGGATTTTGCAGGTGACCCCTTTCGCCTCCATTGTTGATCGCAGGCAGGGCTATTACGTGACAAGAGTGGGATCAGTATTTTCTTGGTCCTCCATAACCATTGACGATTGCTGATGATCGTCCGACACGAGATGTGTATAATGGGCGCCGACTGAGTTAGGCTCATCATCGAGGGATGCTGAGGATCTTTCACAAGCGCAGGTTTGTTTTTATTACTATTATTTATATTTATTTTTATCTCATTGATTAGTCATAAATATCTCAAGACTTTCTTTAAGGCATCATCCTCGCCCGTCACGGAGGACACTTTGTGCAATACTGACATGGCTGAGACGAATGATTATATTCAGGAGCGCGTCGAGAACATGGTAAGACAATTTAAGTTTTTGACTTAGCACGTAATTACTAATATATATTTCATATACTAAAATATCTTATTATTGTATATACTGCTTGAGCGGGTCCTTCTACCGAGCCTGCCAGCCTTACTAACGATTATGCTATAGCGCATCCTCCGATAAAGAGGCGACATGATAAGGATGATCCTAATAGTGTAGCCGGGCTAGAAGGGATGCGCCTCAGGCCAACGACTGCTTTAAAGCGTACAGGATGTGGGACATTGAATTTTTTTTGATTTTATGTACATATGACATTCAATAAATAATAGCAACATTATTTATGGTTTACATTATGTGCGCATTATGTTTTATTTCCTGGGTTCTTCGAAATTTGTATACTACAACACAAAAACAAACATAGCAACTTAAAATAATTTAAATTCGGTACAACTAATGAAAATACATGACATGGAAAACATAAAGATAAAATACTACACTCAACATATGCATGTGTTTGTTTAGTCACTATCACCCATTATTCTCTACTTCAACCACTTAAACTTCTCTTCCGACCTATTTTTTCTTCTTCTGCCTCTTTTAGTTTCTCCTGCACTGCCGTAAGTTGTCGTTGTAGTTTAAAGATATGGAGTTCGTATTTACCTATCATATTTCATACATACTGTAAACATGATTTGTAGTATTCCTGGTTAATGGGTTAATCATACCATTCTTCAAATCTACATTGATTTCCGTCCTACCAGTGAGGATTATAACACAACACTATGAGTTAACATTTGATATACAAAAATAGTAACTAACATTTATTTCCAAAACAATAACTTACAAGTTGTTGACATATCTAGCATCTGCACCCCACATTACTATTTGACCAACAATGGCTTCAAAATTGCACCTTTGCCACAATAACACCTTGGAACGTCATTGTGTCAAGACATTTCTTAATGCAATAAAAAAGAAACATTTATGAAAATTATTTCTATTTGTTTTGGTTAAGTGCAAATAATAACTAAAATACGCGAGGCTTTTATAGGAAAGAAAAACACATAACGTGGTATTTTACCACGCTATACTTCACGTGATAATGATTCTTTTAGGGTACAATACAATATTTCCAGAAGATAGCTTTTGCAGAACAACAATTTTTTCAGGTTGAGAAGACATTACACATAACATGGTATTTCACCGCGCTAAGTTTCATGTGATAATAATTCTTTAGGGTACAATACAATATTTCCAGAAGATAGTTTTTGCAGAACAACTACTTTTTCAGGTTGACAAGACAATATACATAACGTGGTATTTCTCCGCGCTATGTTTCACGTGATAATGATTCTTTAGGATATAATACAGATTTTTCAGTATATAGCTTTTGTAGAACACCAGCCTTTTCAGGTCACCAAGACAATACACATAACGTGGTATTTCACCATGCTATGCTTCGCGTGACAATGATTCTTTCGGGTATAAGACAATTGCTTAAACTGAAACAAGTCGTCTGTATTTCAAAGATCTTTTGAAAAAAACATTACAACATTCATTTAAAAAATGCCACTAACATTTAACAAGTGGTTCAAAAAGAGGCAAAGGGGTGAAGGTAGTTCAATAGATCCCCATGGAACACGTCTTAACACTATCGATCCCTACCTTGAAACAAATATGCTAGGTTGCTACACTGACTTGGTTGATGTCAAGTGGTATGGTGTTCTGCGTACCTTGGAAAATAAGTCTATCAATATACACACTGATCTCAAAGTTGCAGGGTACCTTATTGAGGGCTAAGTGCATTCTACAATGCCTGAAGGTATGCGAATTTGGGGCGAAAAACTACAATGGGTTCCCCTTTACTTAAAACGGTGTGATTATGAAGTACTATGTCACTAGCATGAGCTTGTTGTGCCACAAACACTATCTACAAACTTCCAAACAAAAAAATACAAAGATGAACAAGAAGTGATTCTACATTTGATGAAGGAGATTCTAGAGATAGAAAACGCACTATTTGTTCATCATGCAATGGATGATCTTAACTTCTTGGGAGGAATGGAGGATCAGTATTGGGATTTATTAGAAAATGGTAAAATGCATAGAGAGAATGATTATCCTATTTTCCCAACAGTTGTCGAGTGGGAGGGACTACCTAAGTTTCTACCACAGACATTGGACGTAGCAGTCTCATATTATTGCAGAAATAAAGAAAGTGGTCTTCTTGCTAATGACAATGAAATGCGAGAAATGTGTGTCAACTGGGGCCTAGATTCCGATGCCCTCGGTTGCGAAGGGTACCTATACGATGTTGACGGAGAAGATGAAGATAGTGACAATGAATTAGTGCCAAGTAGTGCTGATAATGGCGAATGGCAATTTTTTTTGGGGTATACGTTAAATTGGTGTGCTGAAATATTAATGCTAAATATCAATAAGACTTAACACCAATGGAAACATAATTTTATTTCATACATTTTGCAAGATGAACATGTAAATACACTTATTACAACAAATTATTGAAATACAAAACTACGGGTATCCTTGATAATTGGGAACATTGCATGAACTTCCATCAGGAGCTGAATTACTACCACAACCAAACCAACTGAAGTTCATTTAGGACGGTTGTGTCCTGTTTGAGAGCATATGTCACATTAATGTGCATAAACGATATCACCAACATCTATTTAGTTTCATATACGAGTTCTTTTTTGCACTTGTCGTTAGTACAAATACTCATTGTTATATACCATTTAAATGGTTCCTGTGGCTAATAATGCTCAGCTAGGGGTGGCATGTGGGCCAGTTAGGACCGGGACCGGTCCAGGACCGCAAAACCATATAGGATGGTGGGCCTAAACGGTCCTAACCTGATAGGACCAGGACCGTAGGGAGGTGGGTTGGGTAGTGAGCTGGCCTTGTGCATTGGGCCCGCGAGATCGGGACCGTTTGGGACCGGGGCCGACTGGGAAATGGGCTGGTTCAACCTGTCCTAACCGGGCTTAAACGGCTCCAAATTTTAGAAAAAAAATTGCTTGTTAAGGAATTTAAAAAGTAGCCATTTGGGCTGCCAAAATAGCTGTTGGAAATTTACAAAATAGCCATTTAACCCTCCAAACTTTGGTTTAACCCCAAACGTTTTATAATTACACTTTTTCCCTATTTTCAACTATAAATACCCCCTCACTTTTTCATTTTTCTCACCAAATCATCAATATCTCTCTAATTTTCTTCAATAATTAGTTACTTTATTGTTGCAATTTGTGAAAAATTGTGAAGTTGATGAATTGAAATCTTCAAGTCTTCAATGATATTTAATTTTCAACAAGTTGTTCGTCAATTCGATTAACTCATTCCAACTCTTAAGTTTTACTATTATAGTTTTGTTTGTTTTATTTACTTTGTATTGTTTGATTAATTAAGATGAATGTTTCATTAAGAAAATGTTTAGAAAAAATAAGGGAAAATTCAAGAGTGGTGAATCTAGTGGCCAATCTATTCCTCCTCCAATTCCCTGGGATCCCCTACCCAAGTCCCATACTCGTCCTCCGCCTGCTCCTATTGTTGATAGTGATAAGACTTTATTAAATTTACTGAGAGTCAATATTTGCATAATGTTGGAGGTGGTGAACAATTAAACCATGAATATATGAATGCTCTTTATGGTAATCCAATTATTGATGAATATGATGGTGAAGAAATAGATTTTGATGAAACACAACCGGATGATGATACACCCACTAGTCCTGTTGCTGAAGTTAAACCAATTAATAATAATCAGAATCATTGTAACGACCCGGTCGGTCATTTCATGAGTTATAGCCTCGTTTCCGCCAATTTACTTCTTTATGTGTTCTTCAATTGTATTTCATCGTGTTGGTTGGTGCGGGTTCGGAGTGGTTTCGGAGTGGAATGAGACACTTAGTCTCCTATTTAGAAGTTTAAGTTGGAAAAGTCAACCAGATATTCTAACGACCTGGCCGGTTATTTTAAGAAATAACGCCCCGATTCCCTATTAACTATTATCCCCGTGTTTATTTCTGCTATTGTGAGTTGCCGGGAGGATTCGCTTGAGGATTCAGAGTGTTTTGGGACATTTAGTCCCTAAATGAGAGCTTAAGCTTTAGAATTTGGATCGCAGTCGAAGCGACGACCTCAGAACGGAATTTCATTTGTTCCCTTAGATCTGTTGGATGATTTTGGGGTTAGGGGAATGTTCGGATTGTGTTTTGGAGGTCCGTAGCTTATTTAGGCTTGAAATGCCGAAAGTTGAATTTTTGAAGTTTCCGGATCGATAGTGAGATTTTGATAACGGGGCCGGAATCTGATTCCCAAAGTTGCAATAGCTTTGTAGTGTTGAATATGACTTGTGTGCAAAATTTGTGATCATTCGGACTTGGTTTGGTTGGTTTTATCATTGGGTGTATGATTCTTGAGGTTTCTAGTTCATAAGGCTTGGATTAGAGAGTGATTTGTGGTTTTAGCATTGTTTGATGTGATTCGAGGGTTGGAATAAGTTCGTATGATGTTTTAGGATTGGCTGGCATGTTTGGTTGAGGTCCCGGGGGCCTCGAGTGAGTTTCGGGTGCTTAACGGAAGTTGAATTGGACTTGAGAAAATCTGAAGTTGGCTGAACCTGTCATAATCTCACCTGCGTGTGCAGGACCGCAAGTGCGGTCTGAGTCCCAAGTAGAGTTTGTCGCATATGCAACCCAAGAGCTGTAGAAGCGGGACTGCATCGAGTAAAGGGTCGCAGGTACGACATTAGTCCGTTTAATGAAAAGTCACAGGTGCGTATAAAAGGCCGCAGAAGCAGGACCGCAGATGCGACAGGTGCGAAAATCGCTGGCCAATAAAAGGAAAAAAATGAGGTTTTGAATTCATCACTTGGGAAAAACGATTTGGAGCTCAGTTGAGGGCGATTCCTCTAGGGCTTTTGATGGAGAAACATTGGGTAACGATTTCTATCTTGATTTTTATCCTAGAACTATAATCTATTGTTGTTTTCCTCTTCAAATTAAGGAAATTAGGGGTAAAAGTTTGGAAAATGGGAGAAGGTTTCCCCTATTTAAAATTTGAGTTTTGAATGGGATTTTGACGTTGGATTTTGGTGATTTTTGTTCGAGTGTGTTCGTGAGTGATCGGGGATTCTGAAATTGTAAATTTTATCCAATTCCGGGACATGGACCCAGGGGACTTTTTGGGAGATTTTCTTAAATTCGTGTGTTAGCTTTGAATTAATTAGTTGAGTTAGTTACTTGAAGTTATATTTACTTTATGCAATTAATTTGAATATATTTGGGTCATTTGGAGTTGAGTACTCGTGGCAAGGACATGATTTCAAGTTGATTGAGCTGGTTCGAGGTAAGTGGCTTGCCTAACCTTGTGTGGGGGAACTCCCCTGAGGATTTGGTATTGTTTTTATATGAGTGTCGTGTACGTGAGGTGAAGAGTGCGTACACGTGATAATTGTTGAAAATCCCATTTTTATTAAGTTAATACCTATGTTTTCTAGTAATTGAGCAACACTTATACTTGAAGCTTCTTGCTTAGTTTAGGAAAAACATGTTTATGTGACTTAATTGTCTTATCATTTTTAATTGCCTACTTGTACTCTGTGTAGCATGTTAGAGTAGAGATTTCTTTATAATTCTTTAATAGAACTGTATATTCTTCATAGATGGTTGTGTGTTTACTTTGGGACTACGGGACGATATAGATCTCCCTGCTTATTTACTTTGGGACGACGGATCGGTATTCAGATAGATCCCCCTGCACATTTATGATTGGGACTACGGGACAACACCCGGTAGATTCCCCGTTTTGGATATTTACTTTGGGACTACGATCTATATTCCGGGACTTTCCCTTGCACATTTATGATTCGGACTAAGGGACAATATCCCGGGAGATCCTCTAGACATTTACGTTTAGGACTACGGGACGATATCCCAGGAGATCCCTTATTGCTATTTCTGTGTAATGAGTTAGATTCTTTCTGTGATTTTATTTGTTATAGACTGTTAGCATTTCAATTATATTATCATATTCTATACTGCCTTACATTGTTTTTCATCTATAACTAGCAGGGCCCTGACCTTCCGCGTAACTACTCGACCGAGGTTAGGTGTCACGACCCAGATTTTCCACCCTCGGGAGTCGTGATGGCGCCTACTAATAAGAGCTAGGCAAGCCAAACCTTAACTATCTACTTCATTATCAAACTACTTCTTTTTAACAAATTTAAGTAATAACATGAAAGCAACGGAACTTTAAATGATTTAGGCAGAAGATAACGATGAAATATCTGAAACCAACATCTATTACAACTTTTAAAATCCCAAATACCCAAAATCTGGAGTCATAGTGTCACAGACTATCTAAGATTTACTACATATAAGGTCTAAAGAAATACAGTACACTATTTCTGAATCAAAGAGAAGGAAACAAGAAATAGATATAGAGGGAGACGCCAGAGCCTGCGGACTCCTGCAGGTCTACCTTGACTCTCCGGGTAGTCTGAAGGAAGCGCTCCAACTACTGTCCAAAAGCTGCTCCAGGATCTGCATACAGTGCAGAGTGTAGTATCAGCACAACTGACCCCATGTGTTGGTAAGTGCCTAGCCTAACCTCGGCGAAGTAGTGACGAGGCTAGGACAAGACTACCAAATAAATTTGTGCAGTTTAAATATATATATATATATACAGCGGAAAGGAAATACAGAAATAACCAGTCAATATGGGAGGGGAGCATGCTGTGGGGGAGATAACAATTTCCAAGTAGAAAACATCAAGTAACGAAGTAAACAATAAAACTCAAATACCAATTAAGATTCATAAATCAATAAATGCACGGCATCACCATTCGTGTTTTTACTCTCGTCCTCACCAAAGCAAATATATGATAGAAATGAACACGACATCACCCTTCGTGCTTTTACTCTCTTTTCTCACCATATAATCAATAGAATCGACATGAAATGGTACATCATGCGGCATGACATCACCCTTCGTGCTTTACACTCTTTCCTCACAATCATACACGGCATCACCCTTCGTGTTCTAATTAAATTTCATTTCAAATTTCCTTAAACAATTTTAGAAAAAATAATTTTCTTTAAAAATTCATATCTCGGGCTTGGGACCTCGTAATCCGATTCCGGGCACATACCCAAATCCCATATTTTCCTACAGACCGTCTGGGACCATCAAATCACGGGTCCAGGTCTGTTTATCCAAAACGTTGATCGAAGTCAAATTTACTCATATTATAATCAAAACTTATCATTTTTCACAAATTTTCATATTTAAACTTTCCGGCCATACGCCCAAACTGCGAACGCAAATCGAGGTGACTCTAAATGAGGTTTTCAAGGCCTCGGAGACACAGAATTCAATTAAAAATAAGTGATGACCTTTTGGGTTATCACATTCTTCACCTCTAAAATAACCGTTCATCCTTGAACGGACGGAAGAAGGAAGTACCTGAGTCGGGGAAAAGATGAGGATAACGGTTTCGTATGTCAGACTCGGACTCCCAGGTCGATGCCTCAGGAGGCTGACCTCTCCACTGAACACTAACAGAAGGAAAACTCTTCGACCTCAACTGACAAACCTGTCGGTCTAGAATAGCTACCGGCTCTTCCTCATAAAACAAGTCCTTGTCCAATTGGACATTGATGAAATATAACACGTGGGATGGATCGCCGTGATATTTCCGTAGCATGGATACATGAAACACTGGATGCACGACTGATATACTCGGCGGCAATGCAAGTATATAAGCCACTTCTCCTACTCGATCAAGAATCTCAAATGGACCAATGAACCTAGGGCTAAGCTTGCCCTACCTCCCAATCTTATCACGCCCTTCATAGGCGACATCGGAGCAATACCCGCTTACCGACCATAAAAGCCACATCTCGAAATGATAGACACCGGCACACCATAAAGACAAACAATCTCCCGGATATAGATCTCAGATAACCTCTCGGATGAATAGGAGACTGCCACAGGAATGAAATGTGTTGACTTAGTCAGCTTATCAACAATGACCCATACTGCATCAAACTTCCTTTGAGTCTGCAGGAGTCCAACAACAAAGTCCATAGTGATCCGTTCCCACTTCCACTCAGGAAGCTCAATCCTCTGAAACAAACCATCGGGCCTCTGATGCCCGTACTTAACCTGATGACAATTCAAACATTGAGCCACATACACGATGATATCCTTCTTCATTCTATGCCACCAATAATGCTGCTGCAAATCCTGATACATCTTCGTGGGGCCCGGATGAATAGAGTACCAGGAGCTATGGGCTTCCTCTAAGATCAACTCTCGAATCCCATCCATATTAGGCACATATACTCGACCCTGCAACCTCAAAACTCCATCATCATCTAAGGTAACCTGCTTGGCACCTCTGCTGCATCGTGTCTCTAAGGACACATAAATGGGGATCATCATACTGCCGATCATGGATACACTCCAATAAGGAAGAACGAGCAACCGTGCAAGCTAATACTCGACTAGGCTCAGAAATATCAAACCTCACAAAGCGATTGGCTAAAGCCTGAACATCCAAAGCAATAGGTATCTCACTGACCGGAATGTAAGCAAGGCTGCCCAAACTGGCTGACTTCCCACTCAAAGCATCGGCCACCACATTGGCCTTCCCCGGATGATATAAGATAGTGATATCATAATCCTTCAACAAATCTAACCACCTCCTCTGCCTCAAATTCAACTCCTTTTGCTTGAACAATTACTGAAGACTCTTGTGATCCGTGAACACCTCACATGCTACGCTATACAGAAAATGCCTCCAAATCTTCAATGCGTGAACAATGGATGCCAACTCCAAATCATGAACTGGATAGTTCTTCTTGTGAATCATCAACTGCCTCAAAGCATAGGCTATGACTTTGCCAAGCTACATCAGTACTGCACCAAGCCCAACACGAGATGCATCACAATAAACTGTATAAGGCCTTGTACCAATGGGCAAAACCAACACCGGTGCCGTAGTCAGAGCTTTCTTGAGCTTCTGAAAGCTTGCCTCACACTCGTCTGGCCATCTAAACTTGGCACCCTTCTGGGTCAATCTGGTCATCGGGGCTGCGATAGATGAGAACCCCTCCACTAACCGACGATAATAGCCTACCAATCTTAAGAAACTCTGAATCTCTGTAGCTGATGCTAGTCTAGGCCAGTTCTTGACTGCCTTAATCTTCTTCGGATCAACCTGAATACCCTTTGCTGATACGACATGACCCAGAAATGCAACTGAAGTCAACCAGAACTCACACTTCTAGAACTTAGCATATAGCTGACTATCCCTCAGAGTCTGAAAAACCACTCTGAGATGCTGCTCGCGCTCCTCCTAGCTACGGGAATATATCAAAATATCATCAATAAAGACTATCATGAACGAATCCATAAAAGCTGTTGGGGCATTAGTCAACCCAAATAACATGACCAAGAACTCATAATGCATGTACCGATACGGAAAACTATCTTAGGGATATCGGATGCCCTAGTCCTCAATTGATGGTAGCCAGATCTCAAGTCTATCTTTGAAAATACCTTGGCACCCTGAAGCTAATCGAACAAATCATCAATCCTCGGCAACGGATACTTATTCTTGATTGTAACCTTGTTTAACTGCCGGTAATCAATACACATTCTCATCGAATCCTTCTTCTTAACAAAAAACACCGGCACACCCCAAGGTGAAACACAAGGTCTAATGAAACCTTCTCGAGTAAATCCTACAATTGCTCCTTCAACTCTTTCAACTCAGGAAGGGCTATGCGATACGGCGAGATAGAAATGGGCTAGGTGCCCGGAGCCAAATCAATGCAAAAGTCAATATCCCTATTGGGTGGCATACCCGGCAGATCTGAAGGGAAAACCTTAGGAAACTCACGAACAATGGGCGCATAATCAATAGATGGAACCTCAGCACTAGAATTACGGACATATGCCATATAAGCCAAACAACCCTTCTCGACCATGTACCAAGCCTTCACATAAGAGATAACGCTACGAGTAGAATGACCAGGAGTCCCTATCCACTCTAAACGAGGCATACCCGGTAAAGCTAAGGTCACAGTCTTAGCATGACAGTCCAAGATAGCATGGTAAGGTGATAACTAGTCCATCCCCAATATGACATCAAAATCGACCATGTCCAGAAGCAATAAATCTACCTGAGTCTCAAGACCCCCAATCACAACCACACAAGAGCGATGAACTCGATTTACCATAATAGAATGACCCATCGGTGTAGACACATAAACAGGAACACTCAAAGAATCACTAGGCATAATCAGATACGGTACAAAATAAGATGACACATACGAGTATGTAGATCCTGGATCAAATAACAATAAATCCTCTCTATCACAAACCAGAACAGTACCTGTGATAACCGTATCTGAAGTATCACCCTCGGGCCTGGCTGGAAGAGCATAACATCAAGGCTGAGCCCCACCACCCTGAACCACATTATTGGGATAGCCTACTGCTGGTTGACCTCCACCTCTAAAACCTCTACCTCCACCTATAGCACCTCTACCCCCACCTCTAGCTGGCTGGGTGGTCTGTGGAACACCTGGTGTCTGAACCATAGCACGAGAATCTTGATGTTCAGAGCTACTCGGTGCTCGAGGGCTAAATCTAGTAATGTGACCCATATCACCACAAGTGTAACATGCTCTCGGTTGCTAAGGCTGCTGACCCTGTCGACCTGAATGACCACCTTGGAAACTCTGAAGCGGTGGTGCACTAATAGGAGCTGATGGTGCGCTGTAGGACTACTTATCAGAATAATGTATCTGAGACCCACGACCACCTGATGTAACATGAGAGACTTGAAGAGTTGACTAAAAGGGCCTAGTAGGATGGCCTCTACCATATGAATCGCTACCTCCGAACGAGGTACCACTGAATCTGCCTGAATGACGGGGTCTCTTATCCGACCCATGTCCACCTCCCTGTGACAAAACCATCTCAACTCTGCAGGCCACATTGGCCGCCTCCTAAAAAGTGATCTCACTACCAGCCTCCCTGCCATCTGAAGACGAATCGACTAAATGAGGCCATCAATAAACCTACTCACCCTCCCTCTCTCGTTAGGAAGTATGACAAGAGCATGGCGAGCTAAGTCGATGAACCTGGTCTTATATTGGGTAACCGTCATGGAACCCTGCTGAAGACGCTCAAACTGCCTCCGATAGGCCTCTCTTTGAGTAGTGGGGAGAAACATCTCTAGAAATAGTTGTATAAAATGCTCCCAAGTCAAAGATGGCGATCCGGCTAGCCTAGCTAAGCAATAATCCCTCCACCAAGTCTTGGCGGATCCAGACAAGCAAAATGTAGCAAAATCAACCCCATTGGCCTCAACAATACCCATGTTCCTGAGAACCTCATGGAAACTGTCTAGATAATCCTGGGGGTCCTCAGTAGATGCAGCGCTGAAAGTAGAAGTGAAGAGCTTGGTGAACCTATCCAGCCTCTACAAAGTATCGGCGGATATAGCTGCTCCATCGCTAGTCTGAGCTACCACACCTGGCTGAACTGCTCCAACTGGCTGAACCGCTGGAGTATAAATTTGGGGAGCTACTGGCTCCGGAGTGCGAGTAGTAGGAGTCTAGGTTCCTCCTCTAGCCCGAGAGACGGCTGGTGCTACAAGAAGCAAGCCAGCTTGGGTGACACTCTCCATGAGGCCCACAAATCGGACCAGAGTGTCCTGAAGAACTGGGGTAACAATAAACCCCTCTGGGACCTGTGCTGGGCCCACCAGAGCTACTGGGGCCAGAACATCGTCATTAAAATCAACCTGAGGCTCTCCCACTGGTGTTGCTGCTCGGGGCTAAGCTCTGCCCCTACCTCCGCCTCTAGCACGGCCTCGGCCTCGCCCTCTGCCCCTTGTGGGAGCTACTGCTGGGGGTTCGGACTGTTGAGCGGTGGATGAGGAAGTGCGTGTTCTCGCCATCTACAAAAGAACAAGGTAGAAATTCAATTAGTATTGGGAAACAGAACCGCACGATAAGAAAGAACAAATGTGAAGTTTTCCTAACTCTGTAGCCTCTCGGGGATAAATACAGACGTCTCTGTATCGAACCCTCAAACTCTACTAAGCTTGTCCGTGAACTGTGAGACCCATGTAACCTAGAGCTCTAATACCAACTTGTCACGACCCAGATTTCCCACCCTCGGGAGTCGTGATGGTGCCTACTAATGAGAGCTAGGCAAGCCAAACCTTAACTATCTACTTCATTATCAAACTACTTCTTTTTAACAAATTTAAGTAATAACATGAAAGTAGCGGAACTTTTAATGATTTAGGCAGAAGATAACGATGAAATATCTGAAACCAACATCTATTACAACTTTTAAAATCCCAAATACCCAAAATCTGGTGTCACATTGTCACAAACTATCTAAGATTTACTACATATAAGGTCTGAAGAAATAAAATACACTATTTCTGATTAAAAGAGAAGGAAACAGGAAATAGATATAGTGGGAGACGCTAGAGCCTGTGGATGCTTGCAGGTCTACCTTGACTCTTCGAGTGGTCCGAAGGAAGAGCTCCAACGACTGTACAAAAGCTGCTCCGAGATCTGCACACAGTGTAGAGTGTAGTATCAGCACAACTGACCCCATGTGCTGGTAAGTGCCTAGCCTAACCTCGGTGAAGTAGTGACGAGACTAGGACCAGACTACCAAATAAACCTGTGCAGTTTAAATATATATATATACAAACAACAACAACAACAACCCAGTATAATCCCACTTAGTGGGGTCTGGGGAGGGTAGTGTGTATGCAGACCTTACCCCTACCCTGGGGTAGAGAAGTTGTTTCCAAATAGACCCTCAACATCCTTCCCTCCAAGAACTTCCCACCTTGCTCTTGGGGAGACTCGAACTCACAACCTCTTAGTTGGAAGTGGAGGTTGCTTACCATCAGAGCAACCCCTCTTGTCAAAAATATATATATATATATACAGTGGAAAGGAAATACAGAAATAACTAGTCAAACAAAAGCATCACCCTTCGTTCTTTAACACTCTTCCTCACCCAAACAACAATCACAAACAAAGGGGCAAGGAAATAAAAAAATATAATAATAGAGATTCCGGCAAGGGAACAATAATTAAACAATTAAATCCCGGCAAGGGAATAACATCAATAATCTCAATATACCGGCAAGGGAGATAATCAACAAAGCAAAAATAACCCGGCAAGGGAAAATTTAATAACTCTTTCTCTTTCTTTCACTTTTATTTCATATCTCACTTTCCCTAATTCATTGTTATTGAGTTTATTTTGGCAATTTGATCGCACAGATAAGTTTGTATGATGTTGTTGAGTTAGTACATGTGTTCATCTAGGATCCCTAAGGGCTCGGGTGTATTTCAGATGTGTTTTGGGAAGTTTCGAACTTAAGGAAATTAAAGAAAATCTGCAACAGGTGCTCAGGCCTATTCTTCTTCGCGATCTCGTAGTCACTCTCGCAATCGCGTAGGGAAAATGGCACAGGGGTGGAAATCGTTCTTCACGAATGCGAAGCTATAGTCGCGAATGTGGAGCACTAGGGGGTTGCTCATTGTGAACGCGACCAGTGTGACGCGAACGCGGAGGGTTAATTGGAGGGGTCACCTTTTGTTCACCGCGAACGCGACCATTGGTACGCGAACGCGAAGGCCTGACGAGTCAAAGCTTCACGAACGTGAGACTTTTTACGTGAACTTTAAGGCCTAGCATGCCTGACTCATCATGAACGCGATCTGCATGTCGCGATCACGAAGGTAATTTTTGCCCAGTGATTTTAAAGACCCAAAAAGAACCCATTTCAGGATTCTTCCAACATTTCTCAAACTCTCTCTTCTTCAAAAGCTCTTGGACGATTCTTGGAGCATTTCTTCACCAAAAACTCTTGTGTAAGTAATCTTTAACTTGTTTTCTTCCATTTTTATCAACACCCACTAGAATTTCTAGGCCTAAAATATGTGATTAAGGGTAGAAAATTAGGAATTTGGGTAGCGTTAGGGCTTTTAGATTAATTGTGATTTAGACCTCGTTTTGGGGTCGAATTTGTGAACTAATTATATATTCGGACTCGTGGGTGAATGGGTGATCGGAATTTGGTTCGAACCTCGTATTTTGACCAAGCGGGCCAGGGGTCAATTTTTGGAATTTTTGGAAGAATGATTAGAAAGCTATAATTAGGCATTGGAATTGAATTGTTTAGCATTTATTGATGATATTAAGTTAATTGTGTATAGATAAGATTGAGTTGGAGCCAAATTTGAAAGGAAAGGCGGTGCTTGAGGCTTGAGTTGGCTGTGGAAGTTTGAGGTAAGTGTTTGGTCTAACCTTAGCTTGAGGGATTAGGAGTTGAGTCGTATTTGCTACGTGATAATTGTTGAGTAAGACATATAGGCATGGTGACGAGTATCTATACGTTGGTGGCTAGTGTGACTGTGAGTCCATATATCGTGAATATCATGATTTCGTTATATTTTTCATGCCATAGTGATGATTTCTATTTGTTGTGAAAAGCTTGTGGAAAGAATTGTGACCTTGAACAACTAGGAGCATTGGCTCAAGTTATTTTACAAATTGTGAAAGTATATAAGATGATTGAACCCTTTGGAGCATTGACTCAATCCAAATCAAGAACTTTTCTCAAACTTTATCAAGTATCAAATTTAGCAATTTAGGTCCGAATCACGTCAAACGATGTCGGTATTTCACCAAACTTTACATAAATGACTTAAACCATATATAAGACCTGTGCCGGAACCAAAATACGGGCCAGATACCATCGTGTTCTAATTAAATTTCATTTCAAATTTCCTTAAATAATTTCAGAAAACAATTTTCCTTAAAAATTCATTTCTCGGGCTTGGGACCTCGGAATCCGATTCTGGGCACACACCCAAATCCCATATTTTTCTACGGACCTTCCGGAACCGTCAAATCACGGGTCCGGGTCCATTTACCCAAAACGTTGACCGAAGTCAAATTTACTCATATTATAATAAAAACTTATAATTTTTCATAGATTTTCATATTTAACTTTTCGGCCACATGCCTGGACTGCACGCAAATCGAGACAACTCTAAATGAGGTTTTCAAGGCCTCGAAGACACAAAATTCAATTAAAAATAAGTGATGACCTTTTGAATTATCACATTAGGCTTGGCACTTACTAGGTACCGTTGTGGTGCACCCATACCCTTTCCTGCACATGTTTTTCGTGTGAAGATCTAGGTTTTTTGGGTCAGCCATACTATCAGTGAGGCGAGGCGACCTTCAGAGACTTTGAGGTATATTTTCCGCGTTCACAGACCGAGGAATCCCTCTCTATTCTCTCTTTTAGCAATAGCCTTCTGTATTTCCTTTGACTAGACATTCTGGAGTTAGAACACTATGCAGTATCCATAGCTTATGATTTCATGAGATTCCGAGTTTTGGGAGTGTTAGTATTGATCGAGAGTGGTGTTATTGTATATGCAGAGCAGCATCTTAAACTTTTCTATTTTATTACTCGGGAATTGCTAGTTTTTGTATCTTTATTTTTGTTTTCCGCAAATTGTTAGGCTTACCTAGTCGTAGAGACTAGGCGCCGTCACGACAGTTCACGGAGGGAGAACTTGGGTCGTGACAAGTTGATATTAGAGCTCTAGTTTCATAGGAGTCATGAATCACAAGCCGGTTTCTTAGAGTCTCACAGATCGGTACGGAGACGTCTGTACTTATCTAGGAGAGGCTATGTAACTGTTAGGAAAATTCCACTTATTTGATTTCCTTGTCATGCGAGATTTTGATATCACAACTAAACTTCTGTTTTCTATTCTCTCACAGATGGTCAGGACACGTACTACTAGAAATGACCAGGCACCTGCACCCCCTACTAGAGCCGTCAGAGGTTGGGGCCGTGGTAGAGGCCGAGGAAGCGCTAGTGGTATAGCCAGAGCACCCGTGCAAGCTTCCACAAAGGAGCCACCAACAGCTCCAGTCGTAGTCCAGGCACTAATACGCTTACTGCTACTACTACTCCAGCTCTTCAGGAGACTTCTTGCACAGTTCATGAGCATGTACACTACTCTAGCTCAAGCGGGTTGATTCCCCTTGCTGCAGCCACATCCCAGGCCGGGGGAGGAGCACAAACTCCCTCCTCCCGCACTCCTGAGTAGCAGGTCCATGATAATCAGATCCCAAAGGTTATACTGGTACCTCTTGTAGCCCCATTTCAGCCCGAGGACATGACAGCGGCTTCCGAGGAGGAGCAACAGAGGCTTAAGAGGTTCAAGAAGTACAAGCATCCTGTATTTAGTGGTCTAGCATCAGATGATGACTTGGGATTTCTGGAGAAGTGTTACCGTAACCTCTGCTCTATAGGTATATCAGGATCGAGTGGGTTTTCTTTTACTGCCTTCTAGCTTTGAGGGGAAGCCTATCAGTTGTGGCATACTTTTGAGTTGGATGGTCTAGCCGAGGCAACTTCCCTTACTTGGACTCAGTTTTCAGACATGTTTTTGAGAGATTTTGTCCCTCAAAGCCTTAGGGACGCATGGCACGCAAAGTTTGAGCATTTGCACTAGGGCACTATGACTATTTCGGTGTATGCTGTCTGTTTCATCGACTTGGCTAGGCATGTACCAGCCTTGGTTTCTACATTTCGTGAGAGAGTTCGCCGGTTTATTGAGGGGCTTATTCCCAGCATCAGGTCTAGCATGGCTCGGGAGATGGAGATGGATATCTCTTATCAACAGGTGGTGAGCATTGCTAGGAGAGTAGAGAGGAGAGGGAGGCCAAAAGGTCTCGAGAGTTGAACCATTATTCTGGTGCCCGTGGCCCAACTGCAGTTCGTCATGGTAGGGGATATATGAGTCGCCCAGTTCATTAAGCACTTCCAGCAGCCAGTGGTATTCAAGCTCCTCCCAGGACTTAGAAGCCTTATTATGTACCTCCTGTAGCTAGTTCGCCTCAGGTGCGGGGTGATTTAAGTGGTCAGTTTAGCATACCTGGCCCGAGCCAGTCACATCCACCAAATCCTCCCAGAGATTATTTTGAGTGTGGTGACATACGCCATATAGTGAGGGATTGCCCCAGAATTAGGAGGGGTGCACCTCCACAGACTTCTCAGCCACAGCGTGCCCCGCAGAGTTCTCAGGCTATGACCTCAGCACCAGTTGTTACCCCACCTGCTCAGCTACCTAGAGGTGGAGGTCGGGGAGGTAGTGGTCTCCCTAGAGGGGGAGGCCAGGCCAGATATTATGCCCTTCCTGCCCGTACCGAGGCTATCGCCTCCGATTCTATCATCACATGTATTGTCCTGGTTTGTCATAGAGATGCAACAGTTTATTCGATCCAGGCTCCACCTATTATTATGTATTTTCTTATTTTGCCCTGCAATTGGGTGTATCTCAGGATTCATTGAGTTCCCCTGTTAATGTTTCTACTCTTGTGGGAGATTCTCTTGTTGTGGACCACGTTTATTGGTCATGTTTGGTTGCACTTAGTGGTGTTGAGACTAGAGCCGATTTATTATTGTTCAGCATGGTAGATTTTGATGTTATCTTGGGCATGGACTGGTTGTCACCCCATTATGCTATTCTTTATTGTCACGCCAAAATCGTGATGCTGGCTATGCCAGGTGTACCGCGAGTAGAGTAGATGGGTACTTTAGATCACACTCCCAGTAGAGTTATTTCTTTTCTTAAGGCTCAACAAATTGTTGAGAAGGGGTGTGACGCGTATCTAGCTTATGTGAGAGATGTCAATATTGATACCCCTATAGTTGATTTAGTCCCAGTAGCACGGGATTTCTCTGATGTGTTTCAAGCTGATCTTCCGGGCATGCCACCCGATAGAGATATTGTTTTTGGCATTGATCTGTTGCCGGGCACTTAGCCTATTTCTATTCCTCTATACCGTAGACGATTCTATGAGAAAAAGTATTAAAAAAATAATGTATTCCCTATTCCCCCTATTTATGATGTTGTTGCCTTATTAAATCCTACTATGAAATTAGGAGGTCCTCAATTTTGGTATGAAACTGTTTATAATGGTTTAACAGTTGAAGATGAGGAGTTGTCTAAACTTCCGAAAGCACAAGACACAATTAAATAAATGCTCAAACTATTTATAATGCTTATCAAATTGCAATATATCATGCTAGACCAAACATTCCAACTCCTTCTTCTAGTTCTCAATCATCTAAAAGAACTGCGGAAGTAAGAGCATTTACTGCTTGGGCCGGGTTCAGGTGTTCTCAAGAATCTAGTAGTAGTGATTTTTCGCAACTAAATGAGCTTGAAGTGTATTTGTCACAGGGAATTGAGGAAGTGAATCCCGAAGTCTCCTTTAATATTTTGGAAGGGTGGAAGGACAAATAAAAACACTTTCTGATTCTTTCAAGGATGGCCCGAGATATTTTAACTATTCAAGCTTCAATAGTGGCATCAGAGAGCACTTTCAGTCAAGCAAGACTTCAACTCGATTATTATAGATCGTCTATGAAGGAGAGCTTGGAAAAATCAGTACTTTTCAGAGATTGGATCCGCCCGGAACGAAGAAATTTTGGACATGCTGAATCACAACTAGTGCCATGTTTTCTTAATGCTATAATAAAATTATAATGCATTGCTTTGAATATCTCTTTACAATATTTTTTGTGTTTAAATTTGAATTAATAAATTTAGGTCACAATTCTTTAATATAATTTACAACGAATTGCCTTAGATAAAAAATATAAACAAAATAATAGAAAGTATTTGTTAGGCCTACTTATTCCAACATAGGCTCGGGACAGGCCCACTTAGCCCGGGACCATTAGTTCATGGTCTCGGTCCCGAGCTGGTTCATACAGAAAACCCACATAGGCTCGAGACCACTTAAGACCGGCCCACAAAGCCTGGGCCCACTTAGGACTAGCCCATGAAGCCCATTTAGAACCAGGCCCGACCCACATTATAGTGCTATGCTCAGCACCCACTGGCTGCAACTTCCCAGTATAGGTGTTTAAGTATGCAACAACACTATATTCTTTATCATCGTAGCTGGTTACCGTGAAACGTGTTTGTTGAAAAAACTTTATGGCATGTGAGCACGGAATGTTCTAGATGGACCATTTCCCACAAGAGCATAACCTTCTGGCTTCATTTATAGTGTGTGTATTATTCCCATGGTTTTGATGGATAAAGGTGCGGACTTCAAAAATATTTTTCTCATTGCAATACTGTAAATATGAATGCCAATGTGCTCGCCTCTTTTTTGCGATGACCCATAGGTCATCTTACGTTTTAGAAGCAAACTCTATGTTTCAAAGCCTTTAGAACCTTATTCTAGCCTTTGTCGATTTGCGTGCGCAGTCCGGATAATGAACCGGAAGGCTTATATGTTAAAAACTAATAAAAATAAGAATTTTTGCCTTAAAAAGTTTATTTTAGTTGACTTCAGTCAACATTTTGAGTAAACGGACCCGGATGTTACACTACATGTTTTCGTACGCAAAATTACGTCGTAAGTCAATTGATGTAAGCTCACAAATGAGATCATCTTTGGAAGTATATAAAGTAAGTTATCATGTTAACTTGGAGGTTTCAAATATTTAAGATCATGAATTATAAGTACCAAGAGGGTTGGAAGGCTTAGAAGCTAAACCAATTGAAGAAAATAAGTTCCGTCGAAAGTCGACAAGTTGGGAATGTTATAACATGTACTTTTGGGGTGAGACTAGGGTGCTCAAAATGACAAGGAGGTTATTTATGAGTTATTTTTATCTTATGATAGTCGTGTATTATGTTTTGAAATCAAGTGAGTTGTAGAACAAAAGTCGATGAAAGTCATTACAAGTTACGTTCATAAGTTTTACTGAAAATTTGGGTCAAATGTAACTGCGATTTTCTCCGAATACGACATGAAACTGTTTGTCAATACGACACCCATCAAATTGAAGATCTATGAGTGTATTTTTAAAGCATTAAACTGTTTGTCAATACGACATCAGAGTAGAAAGATATGGGCGATTTTGCGAGAACGTGTAGGTTGCTAGGTGACAAGTAGGTGTGTCACCTACTTGCTTAAATGAGAGCCCCAAAACGGGCCATTTTGGATCGTCCAAAGAGGCTTTTTAATGGCCTATATTCATTATATATTATATTGAAAATAGTGCATAATAACCGAACATAAGCTCTGCAAAAATCTTCCAAAAATTTCCTACAAACCCTAATTGATTTTATCTACCTTTCAAGTTCTAATTGGAGGTAAAAACCTAGAGCTTGAAGAAACAAGATAGGATCTGAGTTATCCAACAAATAAGGTAATTTTACTTCTCACTTTCATCCATTTTTCCTACTGTAATCATGGTAAATCGTTCTATACTTGTAAGAACTCACGGGATGGTGATTGGAAGCCGTAAGTTCGAGTTATTCACTTGTAGAGGACTGTTTTGTGGATTGTTTTATATTGCTGTTGGGCTGTATGTTTTACTATTGTTTTGTGGATTATTAGAGGAGGAAGGGTGTGGATAAAAACTACATAAATTAATGGTGGTGGGCTGGTCGTTCGTCATAACATTTTCTGGTCGTTTGACACTTCTATGGTGGTCGCTTTGTGTATGAAGAGATTGGGGTGTGTTGGGCTGTTTTGTAGTATTTTATGGTGTATATAAGGCTGGAAAATAATGTATATATTTTGATTATTATTGTATTCTTGTGTTGTTGGTGTTATCTTGAATTTGGAGAAAGTAAGGATTATAGGGGAGATGCTGCCCGTTTTAATACAAAATAAGTGTGTCGTTCGTTGTGGAATAGTTGTACCTTTCGTAACTTAATGATAATATTATTTTCATTGTTGCAGATTAAGAGCTGAAGAGGCGAGTTCAACTTGGTGATTGGTAATATTGTGATAAGGTATGTTAAGCCTAAACCTTTATTTCATTTTGGCATGATCTAGTAACTACATGTGTTTGATAATGAGACATAAAGAGAAGTTCATTTTCCTGCATTTATGTACGTTTTCCTAGTCTCATAAGTTACAGTATTCTCCCTTATCGGGACTTCATATTCAGTTTAGTTTTGTCTTCTGTTAGCCAAGAAAGTAAAGAATCTATATATATATATATATATATATATATATATATTATAGTATTTTCACCACCATCGAGCTATTATTGATGGGCAGGCCCCTATTAGGAAACCTCTTATCATATCGTGAGTTATATACCGAGCCTACTGTGGCCGAGCTCCTATGAGCTAGCCCAGAATGGTCGAGTTACAGACCCTAGTATGGTCAAGCGCGTATGAGCGAGTCTACTATGGCAGAGCAGTTACACATATCGAGCCTTATAAGGCCAGACATCTATTTTACTTACTATATTGAGAGAGTTGAGTCAGTATCAACATGTAAGCGTATCTTCAGATTATCTTTGACTCCCAGTTACTTTTAGTTATTATATTATCAGTAAAGTTTTAGCTTTCGGTTATTATGTTGTCTTACATACTCGATACATTATTTCGTATTGACGTCCCTTTTACCGAGGATGCTATATTTCATGCCTGCATGTCATTATTGACAGTTGGACAGATCCTCCCAGTAGACAGAGTCAAACATCAACTTGGTTGGTAAGCTCCAGTTCCTCAGAGTTACCAGGTTTAGATCTTGGAGTCCATTTTTACATATACAAATTTGATGGGTAGGTCGAGGCCCTATCCCGACCATGGTACAATATAGTTATCTCTAGAGGCTTGTAGACGAGTCCTATATATTTTTATATCAGTAGATGTTCATGGTGGCTTCGTCGGCCTGCATAGTTATAAATATCAGCTTTTGGGTATGTTTACCCCATAGATGAGAGATGCGTTATTTTTAGACGATTCAGAATATAGCCTCATCGGCCTAAGTTGAGGGTTACCCCTCTAGAGTTCATAGCTACAGAGTGGTACGCTCGGGCTAACTATGGCATCGGGTGCTTGCCACGCCTCTTCAGGTTTGGGGTGTGAAATAGGACCCGTATTGTAACGGTTCCGGTGGGTCCGTATTGAAATATTGGACATGGTCATATGCCCGGAGTCGAGTTCCAAGGTCCCTAGCTTGAAATATGAATTTTTGTTGAAAATTAAAAGTGTAAAATTTAATGGTTTTAAGAATTGATTGATGTTTGGCATTGTTGATCCCTGGCCTATATGTTGGTTCCGGAGCCCGGTATATGACCAATATAAAAATTATGACTTGACTGTGAAATTTGGTAAGAAACGGAGTTAGTTTGACATGATTCGGATGTCCAATTGTGAAAATAGATGTTTTAAAAGCCTTCTAGAAAATTTCATTCGATTTGGTGTTCAATTCGTAGTTTTAAGTGTTATTTTAGCGATTTGATCGCGCGAGCAAGTTTGTATGATGTTTTAGGACTTGTGTGCATGTTTGTTTTGGAGCCCCGAGGGCTCACATGAGTTTCAGGTAGGCTACGAGATGTTTTGAACTTAGAAAATCTGTTTTTTGTGCTTCATCTGTCATCTAATGTCTTCTTCTTCACGAAAGCGAAGGCTAGGTCATCAACGTGGAGCAATGGGGGCATTACCCTTCGCGAACGCGTAGGGATGGGACCTGGTGGAGGGGAAGAGACCTATAATCTTCGCGAATGTAGCATATGGCTCGCGAACGCGTAGGCTGGTGGGTATAAGCCTTCCTAAACGCGAAGAAGGCCTGATGCTAATGACTTAAAACAGACCTGGAAATGGGATTTTACCCATTTTTCATAAACTCTCCCTTAGAGCTCGGCCTAGGTGCAATTTTGAAGGGAAAACTCAACACCAATTCATAGGTTTGTACTCTTTAACTCATCTTTTTCCATTTCTATCATCATCCAATAAATTCCTAGCCCTAATCTTTGTTCTTTCATGGCAGAAAATTAGGGATTTAGGAAGAATTAAGGGTTTTTACAAATTGGGAATTTAGACCACAATTTTGGGTCGGATTCCGAAACTAATTATATAATCGGGCTCGGGGGTGAATGGGTGAATCCGTTTTGGTCCGAACCTCAAGTTTTGACCAAGCGGGCCCGGGGTCGATTTTTGACTTTTGGGGGGGGGGAGTTTGGGAAATCTAAATTTATGCATTGTAATTGATTCCTTTAGCAATATTTGATGTTATTAAGTTAATTGTGGATAGATACGAGTAGTTTAGAGGTGGATTATAGAGGGAAAACGGTAATTGAGCATTGAGTGGCATGTGGAGCGAGGTAAGTATTGTGCCTAATTTTGACTTGAGGGATTAGGACCCCTTGCCTTAATTGCTATATGAAATTCATGTGAGCGGCATATATGTGAGGTGAGGAGAACTTATTCCCATGCGTATCTGCTACTTGTTATATATTGTTTCTCCTTGTTGAAAGTATTAGACATTTCGTAGCTTCATTGTCCCCTGTTACTTGCTTAAGCTCTTCTCATTGGTGTTTTAGTGATAATCTGGATTGGTCTTGCTGAGTAGTATTACTTGTGTAAGGTTTTATGAGTACAAGCTCCCAGTTTGCCTTGTCCTAAAGTTTAAGTATTGTGAAGGGTTTTGTGTTTAATTGTGAAATTTCTGTAATTCTTGAGTAATTGATATTAATATGGTAGGATCGAATTGGGCGCCACAACAGGTGGAACAAGGGTGATATACTGAGGAGGAATAAGGGTGAATTAATATAATACGGTAGGATCGAGTTACACGCCGCAACAGGTATAATAATGGTGGAATGTGGTAGAATAAGGGTGGACTGTGATTGTTATTATTATGATATGGTGGGATCGGGTTGCACGCTGAAATATTTTTATTTATATTCTATTGTTTATGTTATTAAGAAGAAATAAGGGAGGATTATGATATATACGGTGGGATGGGGTTGTGCGCAGCAACAATTTATATGGTTATGCTTTTCTTTGACTGCGTTAGTTGTATGGTAGTCTTGAATTGCACTTAAGGATTGGTAATAGTTGAACACTGATGAAACACGTTGGGTACTGCATTTATTTCTTGCAAGTACATGGGGTCGGTTGTACTAATACTATGCTTTGCACTTTCTGTGCAGATTTTGGAGCAGGTAGTGGGTGATCGAGAGGTTGGCCATAGACTTCATATCTAGGAAACCCAAGGTAGTCATGTTGGCATCTGCAAGCACTGGCATCCCCTTCTACACTCCCATATTTATTGTTTTACTTTAATTCAAAGACAATTCTATTTTCTTTCGAAAAAATACTTGTAGTAAATCTAGTATGTTCGTGAATTGTGACTCCGGATTCTAGGTAGAAGTAGTATGTAATTAATGTTGATATTTATATAGCCTCACGTTTAATTCAGTTTATTTTAGTTTGGTTGCTGATAATCACTTAAATGTAAAGAACTGGCTAAATAACCTCTAACGTTGTCTTGCCTAGCAAGTGTAATGCTAGGCAGTGTCAAGGTCCCGACTGTGGGAATTCCGGGTCGTGACACCTATATTTCTCAAATCTTTTCATTGGTATTGGCATAAATTCAACACCTCTTTCCATCAATGACGATGTACCTCTAGCCCTTTCAACAAACCTCCCCGCCATCTGCTTGAATGAAATCCGCACCATGGCAGTGACTGGCAATCCACGTACAGACTTCAATAAATCGTTGAAAGACTCTGAAATTGTAGTCAGAATTCCCCATCTTCTACCACCATCCGTATGCAAAGTCTACTTGTCAAGCTCATGTCATAGCAACCAACGATAGGCTCTTTGGTCTTCCTGCCTGATCGATTCCATGCACCTCCAAAATTTATACTTTTGGTGATCTGTTGTAGCCATCCACATTAAATCATGAAAATACTTGTTGTGATATGCATTATGGAAATTGTCCTTCAGGTGCCTCACACAAGAATGATGGTAGGCATACGGTTCCTCCATGCAGGCAAATTCTGTACAGAACTTAAAATACCGCCATGCCGATCAGATATTAGGCAAATACCTGAACGTTGTCTAACAACGTGCTCCTTCAAGTGGTTCAAAAATAGTGTCCACGTCTATTGGCTTTCATTGTCACAAATAGCAAAGCTAGGGGAAATTTATTTCCATTAGCATCTACTGCAACGACGATCAAGAACATAATATCATACTTTCCATAGACATGAGTGTCGTTTTTGGATACTGCCGACCGTCAATTCACAAAACCATCAATTGATGGTTTAAATGCCTAGAACACATATTTGAATATATGTTCTGGTATTCTCAGACTCGCTCAAGAATCCATTCAACAACAGTCCTGGGGTTAAAGCGTTGCAATGCGGCCATGTACCTGGATAAAGATGCAAATGACTTATCCTAGTTACCCTAAACAATTTCAAATGTGCGTTTGCGCTTGAGAAATGCCTTTATTTTGGCATTGGTACACCCATGTTCCTAGTGGATAGATTTTATACACTCTTTGATCTTGTACCTTGTGGTCGCTTCAATGTGTGGAATTAAGACAAGTGAAATCAAGTCAACATTCAAGTTAAAATGATTCCCACTCCCACTGAATTTTTCCATTTCATAATTGTGGGTTCCAATGTATTTACCCACAAACCACATATTTGTTTTGTTATTCCTCACACGCAGCATCCAATTACATCCCGTAAACAATCTATGACAAATAACCTTGTATACATCCGGATATGACTCTGCTACTGTGATCTCACGACACTCTTTTATGCTGTACATTCACACCGCCATACTTAGGCGCACTTTATCAGGAAAAAGTATGACCTTTGAAAGTACCATTGCTCTATATTCATCCCACTTTGCTGTCTGAATTTTGTCAATAACCCTTGTGAGGGCATCCACATCCGGCATACTTTGCAAATGATCAAGGTAGGGAATCTCCCTTGAATGAAACAGCATGTGGGACTTGTACACTCTTGGTCTAACAGGAGGCAGAGCATGATCCCTCATCAAATCAAGTTCAACATTCTCTTCCTCCTCATCATCACCCTCATCAGGGAAGGGTGTGTCATCTCCAAACTCATCGGCATTATTGTTGTAATGATCTGACTAGTCATTTTGAGTAATTATGCCCGGTTTAGTAGTTTGAGGTCAAGAGCAGCTTCACATTATGTATATCAACTTATGTGCAGGGTTGGATTCAGTTTCCGGATGAATCAGAGTCGAATTAGAAAGAAGGAATATAATTCTGGAAGCTTAAGCGGAGAGAACTTGACCGGAATTTGACATATAGTAAACGGCTCCGGAATGAGTTTTTGATGATGTCAGTAGCTTTGTATGGTAATTTTGGACTTGGGCGTGTGTTCGGATTTGGATTTGGATGCCCGTTGGGTAATTTGAGGCATTTCAGTGAAAGATGCAAAAGTTGAAGTTTGGAAAATAGAGAGGTTTGAACCATAGTTTAATTTTTTTTTATCAAGGTTGAAATGCGATTTTGAAAGTTGGAACAATTCCTTTATGTTATGTGGGACTTGCCTGCAAAATTTCGTGTTATTTGGAGTTGATTTGATGTGATTCGGACACTTGGTTGCAATCCTAGAGGTTCTTGAAGTTTATAGTGATTTTCATGTGTTTGGGTATCTGATTCGTGGTTTTAGCATTGTTTGATGTGATTTGAGAGTGGGGATAAGTTTGTATGATGTTATGGGATGTATTGGTACATTTGGTTGAGGTTCTGGGGGCCTCAGATGAGTTTCGGGTGAGTTTTGAGCAAGTCCGGACATTCCGGAACTTAGAAAATGGTTCTGATGCTTAAATCTTTGCTGGGGGCAGAAGTCTTACCACTGAGGTGGAAGTTTTTCCGCGGAGGAGGTGGGATTACTGCTGAGGCAGAAAATGGTCTGTGGTCCGCTGTAAGGAAGAATCCGCAGGTTCCCTGGTCTGACTTCGGAAGCCTATATCTTTTGATCTACAAGGAAGTTTGAGATGATTTAAAAACAAAAGTTGTAGCCTTTCGTGTCTAGTTTCCACAAAAGTAAAGAAATCACAATTTGGAAATCTGTAGAGAAAGTTATGGCTGAAATACTAAAACATGTCACTACAATCAACATTTTCCGCTGTAGCGGTGGATTTACCGGGGTCAGCAGTGCTTTTTTCGCGGTCAGTGGTGATGGAAATCTGGGAGGAGTACTATAAATACGAGATTTAGGGTTTTATTTCATATTTTGACTTAGAGAGCTCGGATGTTGGTGATTTTTCGAATATTTTTCAAGAAATTCATTGGGGTAAGTGATTCTAACTCGGATTTGGCTAAAATACATGAATCTATCATTGAATTCATCATTTGATTCCTAATTTGGGATCTAATTTGGGAAAAATTGTAAAGTTCTTCAAAAATGTAAAATGATTATTTGAAGGACCAAATGGTACCGGAATTGGATAATTTTTGTATGGGTGAACTCGTATCGGAATGGGTATTCGGTTTTTGTAAATTTTGTCGGGTTCTGCGGTGCAGGCCAGGGGAGTTGACTTTTGTTGACTTTTTGTAAATTGTATAAGAATCATAGTATTGTTACTTGAAATTATTTTCTCTTGCATTGTTAGATGTAGTCAAGTCATTTTTGGCTAGATTGAGCCGTGCGTTGATGAATTGGTAATGGAAAAGCTAAATTGAGTATTGAATTGGCCGGTTTGAGGTAAGTATCTTGCCTAACCTTGTGTGGGGGACTTTCCCTTAGGGTTTGAGTCTTCTATGCTAATTATAGTCCGTGCACGCGAAGTGACGAGTGTGTGATCAGACTTATTTGTGGAAAATTTGCCTCTAGGGTTCTTAGGTCCTTATGTTTATTATGTGGAAAGTATTCGTCATGCTTGATTTTTCTAATTGCTTATATTACCTCTATATACTCCATATGATGTTGCTAGCTTTCCTATAATTCTTACGTGTTACGTGGCCCCTAATTTCCATATTGAAGTGATTGCCTTCCTTATTGTTTTGATACTTCTTGATAGTGAGTTCTCCTATGACTTCGTACAAATATGTTACATGTCCATTTGTTGTGGTTACCGGTGTAATTATCTCGTGCTTATTATGTCTTGTTGCTTTGTTAAGGTTAGTGTGTTTCTTGGTTTTCTTTTCGTGATCCTTATTATGTACTATTCATGCTTGACTTGATGAGTATTCATGTTGGACCAAGCTTATGGTAATTCCTTGGTACTTGACCGTTGTTGAGTATTGACTCAAGTTGGGATTCATTTTGTGAAGTTAATTGTTGGGATGAGATTGGTTATTGTTGATTCCCTTGCCGGGATGTATTGTTTATGATATTGTTTCCCTTGCCGAGATGTTATTGCTTATGATATTATTTCCCTTGCCGGGATATTGTTGTTATACTATTGTTCCCTTGCCGGGATTCTTTTGTGATTGGTGTTGATTTGTATATTGGGATCGGGTTGCATGCCGCAACAATATTATATGGGATCGGGTTGCATGCCGCAACAATATTTTATGATATCGGGTTGCACGCCGTAACAAGGAGTACTAAGGGCGGACAGGTGGGGTCGAGTTTCATGTCGCAACATCATTATATGATTTGGATCGGGTTGCACGGCACAATAATATTATATGATTGGGATCGGGTTGCACACCGCAACAATACTATGTGATTTGGATTTGGTTGCATGCCGTAACATCATTATATGATTTGGATCGAGTTGCACGTCGCAACAGTATTATATGATTGGGATCGAGATGCACGCCGTAGAAAGAAAGAATAAAAGTGAATATTGATTCTTATGGTGAGAACGAGAGTAAAAGCACGAGAGATAAAGCACGAAGTGTGATGCCGTGCACTTTTTGTTTGATGTGTTTATTTGTTGTTACCAATTCAAGTGTTTTAACTGTTTAGATTCTTTTACAGTCGTGATCCTTTGTGTTGGAATTCATAGTGTTTTCAATACCTCGCCGTATTTATATATACATATTTCAATACTTCAAATTTCAAAATTTGTCACATTTTTTAATTCAGTTAGTTACTCAATTAAATTTCCTTAAACCGTCTGAGGTTGTATTTTACTTAAAATGGAATTTCTACTAAGTTAATTTATTAAATCCCTTGTTAAAGGTAATAATTCATTTGATGTTGTATTTTAATTGAAAATGGTCCTTTCTTTACTCAAATGATTTCTAAAAATAACTTCATTTTTCTTGCTGAGTTCCTAATTGGCTTAGAAGTTATACTCTACCTTATGTTATATAAATGAGACTCTTTGAACATCTTAATTGTGTTGGTTATGGACTCTATGTACTGAGTAACATGAGAACGTTATTGTGCAAAGAGAGATACAAATATGAGGGCACAAGGTGCTGAGTGTGCAAAAGGTTTAGTGATTGAGGTTATGATATGAGACATCGAGTTTGAGATGGCTAGAATTGTGCATCATAGATGATATGATTTATTGATCTGACGTCGCCTTTCTTGTTGAGTACATTTTTACTTGTTTGTGTTCCAGCTATGTTGGTATTAATTTACTTGGTTATATTTTGTTTTCATCCGAGTATCCTTTTACTATTTCGACTGCTTGTAATTTGATTTATCCCTGCTGTTGATATTACTTCGTTATCTTTATTTGTATATATGCTACCATATCCTGTTTAATCCGTCTGACCAGTAGCCATCTTGACTGTTCCTCATCAATACCCCACCGAGGTTAGTCTTGATACTTACTGGGCACCGCCGTGGTGTGCTCATACTACACTTCTGTACATTATTTTGTATACAAATCTAGGTATTGATCGATAGTAGTTGTACAGATCGTCGAGGTAGAGACTCAAGACAACCTGCTGTTGCGTTCACAGGCCTCAGAGTCACCTTCGGTTGTAATCATGTTCCATGGACTCCTCCTCGTTCTGGAACAATGTTGTATTTATTTTGTATAACTACTCTTAGAAAGGCTTGTGACTTGTACCACCAGTTTTGAGAATTGTAATGTGTTAAGAGATATTTAATTTAATGTTAGCAGTTATCAATGTTATTTCAGTTAATGTTAGGCTTACCTAGTTTAGAGACTAGGTGCCATAACGACTCATTCAGAGGGATTTTTGGGTCGTGACAGTTTTCATAATGACTATTCTCTTCCTAACTATGCCCATCTTCCAGATCCCAATTATATGTCATCTTCGGGAAATTGAGTAAGGATAGGACCTTCAAGTTTCTCGTTTTCACTGCACAACCAAAAAAATAATGAGTTACTCAAATTGATCCAAACTTTACATATGAATTTATCACTTCACTTACAAATCATAACGTGTTGACATCCCATGATGGACATTATCTTGTTGGTGATGACTCTCGGATGGACCACCATCATCCAACACACTAAAACTAGGCATATTCCAACTGGGCGTTGGTTCATAACTTGTACAATCTATATCTGGCTGGTACCCCCTGTGGAATATATGAGTGTTAATACAAATTCAGTACATCAAAAATAATTATGGTAACACAGGAAAATTGAAGTTTACCACTTGGCTTGTGGATTATGTAAACTAGGGGAGATATTATTTCCTCGCTCCTTATTCGTACGTGAAGATAAGTTTAGATCAAGCCAAACTCTTTCACCCAGAACCTGTTCGGCTAAAACTTTTCCAAAATAACTATCCCATGACTGAGGGATATCCCTACTTTGTGCAACCTCATTATTGCGAATGTCTTCAGCCTTGACGTACATTTCTAGTATTTTTATCACAAGAAACTCCCGGTATTCATCCGAAGTCCTCCAAAAATCTCTCAAAATTTCAACGTCTTCATTGTTAAACTCAGCATAACAAGCAACCCCTGCGGAGTGACAGAATATTGATATATTTCGGTTACTTTAATATTCATCAAACATTTGCTCATACTCATTTTTACATAACAACGATACCAATGTATTGTACTCCATTGTAAGTGACAACTTAACATGATACTGTGGAGATAAACTATAGCTTATTTAGTTATTCGCCATCACAACCTCACCCCCAATATAATGAAACCATAATTCTTCGCTTTTCAGACATTACGACAAAATGCAAAATAACTTAAGTAAGAAATATTTCAGAAGACTTGAGAATATTTATGAATGGATTTTTACAAAATCCTTAACTTCTTTAAACAAGGCAAAAACCAGTCTGGAGGTAATATTATTTGAGGTATATCACATTAAATATGGGCTCTATAACCAGTTGAATTATTGTTATGTTAGTTAAGCCCAGATGAATTATTGGAGGGCCCACATAATATATATAAGGGAAACTTACACAAATGTCCCAAATAAGTTTCAACTTACCAACCTCTTTCCATTAGTTATAAATTTACCAAACTAGCCAAACACATACAAAAATTGAAAAACCAAATAAATAACGTTCTTTCTCTCAAAGAATCACATGCAAAAATCTTCTTCCATATTTTTAAGCGTGATTAGCAACATTAGATGCAAGACGGAAAGGAAATTTCATGGATGAGGTAGCAAACAAGGTGATGAAATACAAAAAAAATATATTTTATGAATTGGCCAAAAATCTAAGCAAAAAAGGATTTTTTTCAATGGGTATAGTTGAAATTCATTGAAAACATATAGATAAGTCAATATACAAAATTTGAGGAACATTGGAGGTGATTTGGACTAGTTTTGTATTAAAATTCGTAATTAAATCGAGTTCAAAAAATTCTTCTGTGACGCATGTGTCAAACATGTATATGTGATACACAATTGATATAAATATGATACATATGTGATATACAAATAATACACATATCATTTTTTTTCTTGTTCAGTTTTTACTTCGAATTTTCAATTCAAACCACCTCAAAACTTCACCAAATCATCCCAAAACTGAGATTCAAGATCCTTAAGATGCACCCAATCTATTCTAATAACACTCACTCAAAAGAAAACAAAAAAATTAACCTTTTTTGTACAAATAGCTAATTGGCTAATATTAGTAATATTTTATGAATTGGCCAATTTTTGTAATGAACTACTTATAAATGGACATAGCTGATGTTTCCCTATATATAACGCGGTAAGTTAGGGCGTTATATATATATAATGCCTTATATTAGGGCGCTATACTTAATTGGGCAAACAATCATTAAGATATAGTGCCTCATAAAAGGGCATTTTATATATTATGGTAACTAGCTTTTTTCTGTATATTTGGTTCTTTGAATCCAAAAGAACCATATTCTCGAGCTCATTTAAAGTAGATTTTGGTATTGAATCGTGTATTGGATTGTTGAAAATCGAAAAACAAGTTTATGTTTCAGAATTTAAGATTTGAAATCTGAAATTGCATTCAATAGATTGAACTACTTAATATTCGAATTTCTGAAGCTGCATTTGAAATATAAAAGAACTTCGTCTTTGATTTCTAAAGTTGCATTAAGAGATTGAATTACTTCAGATCCGAGTGGATAAAATTGACTCAAACTTTAAATAATATTTATTCATATTTTTAAATGTAACATATATAGAATTCCCATTGATTGAGGATCATTCTCAATACTTAGCTTTACGAATGAAAGCTCTCAATAATATAATCATACCTTATCATAAACTCATAAATGTTGCTAATATTCTGACGACCCAGTCAGTCGTCTCATGAGTTACCACTTTGTTTCCCCTATTTCTGCTTCTAATTGCTTTGTATAATCATTCTATATGTGATCGGGTTGATTGGTTAGGTTTCGGATAGGATTTGATAAGGTTTGAGACACTTAGTCTCTCTTAAGGAAGGTTAAGTTGGAAAAGTCAATCGGATGTTGACTTATGAGTTAAAGGGCTCGGATGTGAGTTTCGATGGTTTGGATAGCTTCGGGAGGTGTTTTTAGACTTAGGAGTGTGATCGTAATGAGTTTTGGAGGTTCGGAGCAGATTTAGGCTTGAATTGGCGAAGTTGAGATTTTGGCGATTTCCGGTTGATAGGAAAGATTTTGATATAGGGGTCGGAATAGAATTCCGAGAGTTGAAGTATTTCCATTGTGTCATTTGGGATATGTGTGTAAAAGTTCAGGTCATTCGGACGTGGTTTGGTTGAGAATTTGATCAAAAACAAAATTCGGAAGATTTTAGAAAGTTTGGGTTAAATCTGATATGTTTTGGGTGAATTGATGTTGTTTGAGGTGTTTTGATGATTGGAACAAGTTTCAATAAGGCCTTGGGATATGTTGGTACTTTTGGTTGAGGTCCCGGGGGCCTCGAGGTGATTTCAGATGGTTGACGGGGAGTTGAGTTGTTGTTGAAGCTGCAGAAATCTTCTTCTTCTAGTATTTCCGCACCTGCGGATTGAGGACCGCAGGTGTGACGCCGCACGTATGGAAGAGGAGCTGCAGAAGCAGTTTTGGAAGGGATCGTCAGGAACCGCAGATGTGGTAGTGTTACTGCACCTGCGAAGGTGCAGGTGCAGAGAGTTGACCGCAGATCTGGATTGGGCCCTTTAAGTGAATAACCGCAGAAGCGGTAATATGGCCGCATATGCGGTACCGCAGAAGTGGTGGGCTGGTCGCAGATGCAAAAATCCCTGTCCAGAGGGTATATAACGTGTTCTTCGCGAAATTTTGCTAAGTTCATCATTTTTTAAGACGGGAAAAAGGCTAAGGCATAGAATTTCAAGAGGAATCAAAGGATATCAGTTGGGTAAGTTCCCTAATATTAATTACTTGGGCTTGAGATCATTTCTCCATTGTTTAATCATGGTTTTAGTGGAGATTAAGGAAGAAAAATTAGGGATTAGGGCTTGAGTTTAAGATCCCTTTAAGTGGGAATTTGAGGAGTCATTTGGACTCCGATTTCAGTGTTCTTGATATGTATAGACTCGTGGGAGGGTATGGATTCCGTTGATGCAAAAATTATAGAATTCTGAGACATAGGCCTGGGGGTCGGGTTTTGGTAATTTTGGGATTTGTGCCATTTGTTGATTGTTTTCGCTTGGGCTTCGTTCCCTTGGCATATTTTGACGTCCTCGTTCTGATTTTGGTTAGATTCGACACGAGTGGAGGCCGATTCGAGGGGAAAAGGCGTCGCGAACTAGAGATTTGACCGGTTGAGTTAAGTAACCGTTGTAAATTTGGAACTAAGGGTACAAAACCCCGGTATTTGACTTGTTTTAATAAACGTGGTGGCGCATTGGTCCGTCCCGTAGCGACTATTAAGCCGCGTATTTAGTTTAGAAATATTATGTTATTCCATATTTTGGATATTTATACTGTATTATGGGATGTATGCCATGTTTGGGGCCTTGTGCCGACCTGTAGAAACTCTTAGGGGCATTTTTACTGTTTTCCTCACTTTACTTGATAGAAGCATATCCTCAGTCATGTTTTACCTATTCAAATGTTTAAAACTGGTTTTATTACTCTATTCCTGATTGTGAGGGTTGTTTGGGCTGACTTCCCTAATTTCTATTGTTGTGCCCGAGAGGCTGTGAGGTTAAGGACTGAGAGAGGTCGATAACCAAATTGTGATGATATATATATATATATATATATATATATGTGAGTTATGGATCGGGCTGCACACCGCAACGATACTTAGTGGATCGGGGTGCATGCCGCAACGATATAGATATTCGATCGGGCTGCATGACGCAACTATATGACGCTTGGGCTGTAGGAGCCCCTTCGAAGTCTCCACACCCCCAGTGAGCATAGTCGACTATAAATTATGGATCGGGCTGCACGCCACAGCGGTTACTATAATTTATATTATTATGGAATATTAATGAGCCGAGTGCTGAGAGTGATTACTGATTGACGAGAATTGAGTCACGGGTGACTGAGAGGTGTCACGACCCAGATTTCCTACCCTCCGGAGTCTTGATGGCGCCTACTAATGTGAGCTAGGCAAGCCAATCCTTAACTAATTATCTCATCATCCAATTATTCCTTTTTAACAATTATAAGGCGATAACATAAAAACAACGGAACTTTAAATAATTAGCGGAAGATAACAAACAATTAAAATAGCTAAAATATGAATCTATTACAACTGTCTAAGCTTTAAATTACCCGAAATCTGGTGTCACAGTGTCACAGACTATCTATAATTGCTACATACAAAGTCTGAAGAAGTAACAGTACACTATTTCTGAACAAAAGGAAAAATGAAACAGGGAATAGAGATAGAGGGAGATGCCAGGGCCTGCGGACGCCTGTAGGTCTACCTTGGGTCTCCGCGTGGACTGAAGGTAGCCTCTACACTACGGTCCAAAAGCTGCTACGGGATCTGCACATAGTGCAGAGTGTAGTATCAACACAACCGACCCCATGTGCTGGTAAGTGCCTAGCCTAACCTCGGCGAAGTAGTGACGAGGCTAGGACCAGGCTACCAAATAAACCTGTGTAATTTAACTATATATACAACAGAAAAAAAGTACAGAAAGAAACAATAATCTACAGTCAAGTATGGAAGGGGGAAAGCATGCTGCGGGGAAACATCTAATAGTAACAGAAGAGCAACAAATAAATATGAGGATCACCACAGTTCAATTGAAAATGGGTAGGGGAAATCATGTTGCGGGGTACAACAAGTAGCAACAGGGAATCAGCAATTTAGTGTAGAGAAACCGTAACACAGTTATCAATAAAAATTAGGAAATCAAAGACATGTGTACGGCATCACCATTCGTGCTGTTACTCTCTCTCACCAAAACAATACACGACATCACCCTTCATGCTTTAACACTCTCTTACCAAAACAATGCACGACATCACCCTTCGTGCTTTACGTAAATAGGGTAAGGTAAATCACAAGGCAAATAGGGTAAGGGAATCTATAACATCGAAATAAAATCAAAATAAACGTAAAGGACAACATAATTCAATTATTAGAAAGAATCCGAAAAATCAAAGTCAAGTGCACGACATCACCCTTCGTACTTTTACTCTCGTCCTCACCATAAGAATTAATATAAATTGCATGGCATCACCCTTCGTGCTTTACTCTCATCCTCACCATGAAATCAATATAATAGTCACGGAATGGTACATCGTGCGGCACGACATCATCCTTCATGCTTTACACTATTTCCTCACAAAACAAACCATAAACAACATCACCCTTCGTGCTTTAACTCTCATCCTCACCCAAACAACAATCACAAACAATAGGGCAAGGAAATAAAGAAAATTTGCAATAAGAATCCCGGCAAGGGAGCAACAAATCAACAATTAAATCCCGGCAAGGGAACATCAAGTCAATAATTAAATCCCGACAAGGGAAAAACATAAATAATTTCCATATCCCGGCAAGGGAGATAACAAATAAATCAACAATAGCCCGACAAGGGTGACAACATAATGATCTCTTCTCTTTCTCACTTTTACTTCACAATTCACTTCACAACTCGAGCCAATGCTCTAGAGGGTCAATTATCACTTATACCTTCACAGCTCATTTCACAACTCGAGCCAATGCTCTAAAAGTTCAATTGTGACTTACACTTTCACAATTCGTTATACAACTTGAGCCAACGCTCCTCAATGATCATGGGTTACAATTCTTTCCACAAACTTTATACAACAATTAGAAATCTTCACCAAGGCATGAATAATACAACAAAATCATGAAAATCACAATATAGGACTCACAGTCATGTTTGACACCAATGTATAGATACTCATCACCATGCCTATACGTCGTACTCAACAATTACCACATAGAAAATAGGACTCAACTCCTAATCCCTCAAGCTAAGGTTAGACCAAACACTTACCTCGATGCCTCGAACACAACTCAAGTTTCAATTATAGATTTACCCCTTGATTCCACCACCAATTCGCTCGTATCTAGTCACAAGTTACTTAATTACATCAATAAATGCTAAATAAATCAATTTGAAGGCATGAAAATGTATTTTCCAAAGTTTAACTCAAAAAGTCAAAATTTTCCTCGGGCCCACATGGTCAATATCCAGGTTCGAACCAAAACCCGATTACACAATCCCCCACGAACTCAAATATATAATTTGTTTTGAAATCAGACCTCAAATCGAGGTCCAAATCCCCAATTTTTTAAAAACCTAGGTAATACCCAAAACACCCAATTTCCCCCATGAAAAACATTTATTTTGAGTTGAAATCATGTTAAAAGATGTTAATGAGTGAAGAAAATGAGTTAGAAATTACTTACTAACGTTTTGGAGAAGAAAGGTTATTTGAAAAATTGCCTTTTATGTTTTTGGGGTTTCGAAAAATGAAAAATAACTGAAAATCTCGTCTAAATATGCTATTCTCAGATGCCCTGTGCGGGCCCCACAAAATCAACTGCGGCCGCACAGCACTACTTGTGTTCTACAGTGATAGGTTTTAGTATTTTGGCCATAACTTTCTATACAGATGTCCAAATGCCTCGTATAATATGTTTCTGAAAACTAGATTCAAAGATCTACAACTGTTGATTTTGAATCATCCCCAAATTCCTCATATATCAAAATATATGAGCTTCCGAAGGCGGACCAGTGAATCTGCGGCCGCACAGTCACCAGTGCGGACATCACAAAAACTACTACGGTCAGCACTGTGGGTTCAGAGGTTTGCACTTCTCTGAACCTGCAACATCCATATTTTTAAGCCTATGACATCCCGGGACCTACCCGAAACTCACCCGAGCCCTCGAACTCCAAACCAAGTGTGCATACTAACTCAAAAGTATCATATGGACCTACTCGTGCGATCACATCATCAAAATAACATGTAAAATCATGAATTAAACCTCAAAACTCAAAACTCTTCAACCGGAAGTCCAACTCACGTCAAATAAACTCCATTTTCACCAAATTTCACAGTTAACTTTCAAATAATATAAAAAGTTTGTACTGGGCTTCGAAACCAAAATACGGGCCCGGTAACAATGGTTTTAAACATTAATTCTGTTTTTCATTTCTTAGATAATTCAGTAAAATAATTTCTTTCAAAAATTGATTTCTAAGGCTTAGGACGTCGGAATTCATCTTCGGGCATACGCCCAAGTCCCATATTTTATTGCGGACCTTCCAGGATCATCGGAACACAGATCTAGGTTCGTTTGCTAAAAATGTTGACCAAAGTCAACCATAATCAAATTTTTAACTCTAAAGATTTCTATTTCTCATATTTTCACAGAGAAGGCTTTCCAAATATAGGTTCGGACCACGCACATAAATCAAGGTGGGGTAATAAGGAGGTTTTTAGGCTCGGAACACTGAATTCACTTGCAACACAAGTGATGACCGTTTGGGTCATCACAAGAGGCTGCCCGACGGGCCCTGTTATGATATTTTTCACTGATTTCACTCTTCTTTTAAATAAGCCTCTGTTGGATATATTGCTAAATATCAAATTTCAAAGGTTTTTAAACTGGAAATGTTGATTTTATGACGAAACTGATTTTTAACTATAAAGTTGATCCATTATTTTGTTGATTATTCAGTTATATGTTTTTGAACTGCTCGTCACTACTTTCAGTCCTTATTTACTTTAGTTACTTACTGAGTTGGTGTACTCACATTACTCCCTGTACCTTGTGTGCAGATCCAGGTGCCCGAGCGGTCAAGTGAGGGTCTTCAACTGATTCAGCATTTGCCGGAGAATTTGAGTTGTATGGCGTCCGCAACCTTGTTTTCTCCCCCTATCTTGTTATCTTTCCACATTTCCTAGATTATGATATAGTAGGTGTTCAGACTTGTATTAGAGGCTCTAAACTCGTGACACTAGATTTATGGGGCGGTGTAGTTTCCTATTATTTTGACTTTCGCATATCTTTTTGTTGCTTAAAACGTTCATAATGAATTTGTATTTAAACCCTGCGTTAGAAAATGGCTTATTGTTAAAGGAAAAACGTGTTGTGGTTAATTGATTTGTTGGCTTGCCTAGTAATGTGATAGGCACCATCACGACCGGTATTTAGGGTCATGACAAGTTGGTATCAGAGCCTAGGTTACATAGGTCTCGCGAGTTATGATCTGGTTTAGTAGAGTCTCGCAGATCGGTACAGAGACATTTGTATTTATCCTCGAGAGGTTGCAGAACCTTTAGGAAAAACTTCATATTCTTGAAATTCTTGTCGTGCGAATCTATCGATACGAGTACTAAACTTTTGTTATTCCAGTCTCTCACAGATGGATAGGACACGTGCTACTACTGGGTAGGACGGACGACCGCCGGTACCACCAGCTGGGGCTGCCAGAGGCCGAGGTCACAGTAGAGGCCGTGGCATGGGTAGAGTAGCTAGAGCAGCACCTGCAGATCCACCAGCTACCCCAATTCCGGATCGGGTCCCAGTTGTGGACGCTACAATAGCACTAATTCAAGCACCAGTTGTGCCCATCTCCAGCACCAGGGAGTTGTTATGAGTGTGGAGAGTTTGGACATATGAGGAGGCAATGTCCTCGTCTTCATGATGGTTAGTCTCAAAAGAGGAGTCAGCCCTCGACTTCTACTCCAGTTACTTTACCACCCGCCCAACCAGCTAGGGATGAAGGTCAGACAACTAGGGGTTTCCCTAGAGGGGGAGGTCGATCAGGTGGTGGTCAGGCTCATTTCTATGCCTTCCCAAGTACACCAGATGATACTGCTTTAGATGCCATGATTTCAGGTATTGTTTCAATCTGCCACAGAGATGTATATGTATTATTTGATCCCGGTTCCACCTTTTCTTATGTGTCACCATACTTTGCTCATTATCTGGATATGCCACGTGAGTCTCTTGTTTCACCTGTTGATGTATATACTCTAGTGGGTGATATTGTTATTGTACACCATGTGTATCGATCGTGTGTGGTGACTATTGGGGGTCTGGAGACCCAAGTGGATCTTTTACTATTGTGTATGGTGGATTTCGATATCATTTTGGGTATGGATTGGCTATCTCCGTATCGTGCTATTCTGGACTGTCATGCTAAGACAGTCACATTGGCTATGCCGGGTGTGCCATAGATCGAGTAGCAAGGTATGACTGATTATGTTCCTAATAGGGTGATCTTTTTCTTGAAGGCCAACATATGGTTGGGAAGGGTTGTCTCTCGTATCTAGCATTTGTGAGGGATGTCGGAGCTGAGGCTCCCAGTATTGATTCTATCCCAGTTGTGAGGGTTTTCTAGATGTGTTTCCTGTAAACCTGTCGGGCATGCCACCGGATAGGGATATTGATTTTTGTATTAACCTGGTGTCGGGCACTCAACCTATTTCTATTCCGTCGTATTGTATGGCACCAGCGGAGTTGAAGGAGTTAAAGGAGCAGCTTTAGGAACTCCTTGATAAGGGGTTCATTTGGCGTAGTGTGTCACCTTGGGGTGTGCCAGTTCTATTTGTGAAGAAGAAGGATGGCACTATGAGGATGTGCATTGACTATAGGCAATTGAACAAAGTAACAATTAAGAACAAGTATCCCTTGCCTTACATTGATGATTTGTTTGACCAGTTTCAGGGAGCGAAAGTGTTCTCCAAGATTGATCTCTGTTCGGGATATTACCAGGTGAATATCAGGAACTCGGATATTCATAAGACAGCTTTCAGGACTCGATATGGTCATTATGAGGTTCTTGTTGATGTCTTTTGGGCTGACCAATACCCCATCAACGTTCATGCATTTGATGAACATCATGTTCCGACCTTATCTCTAATCGTTTGTCATAGTCTTCGTTGATGATATTCTGGTGTATTCGCGTAGTTAGGAGGAGCACATGGAGCATTTGAGAGTTGTGTTACAGAGATCAAGGGAGGAGAAGCTTTATACAAAATTCTCCAAGTGTGAGTTTTTGTTTAGCTTAGTGTCTTTCTTGAGGCACGTGGTGTCCAGCAAGGGTATTCAGGTTGATCCGAAAAAGATAGAGGTGGTTCAGAGTTGGCCCAGACCGTCCTTAACCACAAAGATTTGCAACTTTCTTGGTTTGGCAGACTATTATCGCCGGTTTGTTCAGGTATTCTCATTTATCGCATCGCCCTTGACCAAGTTGACTCAGAAGGATACTTCATTTGTATGGTCGGACGAGTGTGAGGAGAGCTTTTAGAATCTCAAGACATCTTTGACCACTTCTCCAGTGTTGGTTTTGCCATCAGCTTCAGGTTCATATATCGTGTATTGTGATGCTTTGAGAGTTAGGATTGGATGTGTGTTGATGTAGGAGGGTAGAGTTATTTCTTATGCTTCTCATCAGTTGAAGTCTCATGAGAAAAACTATCCCGCTCATGATTTGGAGTTGGCTGCCATAGTTCACGCATTGAAGATTTGGAAGCATTACTTGTATGGCGTGTCTTGTGAGGTGCTCACTGATCATCGCAGTCTTTAGCACTTGTTCAAGCAAAAGGATATCAATTTGATGAAACAGAGATGGTTAGAGTTGCTTAAGGATTATGATATCACTATATTGTACCATCCTTGGAAGGCCAATGTGGTGGCCGATGCTTTGAGCCAAAAGGCAGTGAGTATGGGGAGTTTGGCATATATTCCAGTTGGGGAGAGACATCTTGCCGTTGATGTTCAGGCCTTGGCCAATCAGTTCGTAAGGTCAGATGTTTCGGAGCTCATTCGGGTATTGGCTTGCATGGTTTCTTAGTCTTCTTTATATAATCGCATTAGAGAGCACCGGTATGATGATCCACATTTACTTGTCCTTAAGGACAGGCTTCAGCATGATGATGCCAGAGATGTTACCATTGGTAATGATGGGGTGTTGAGGATGCAGGGCCGGATTTGCATGCCAATTGTGGATGGGCTTCGGGAGTTGATTCTGGAGGAGGCCCATATCTCGTAGTATTCCATTCATCCGGGTGCCGCGAAGATGTATCAGGACTTGAGGCAACATTATTGGTGGAGAAGAATGATGAAATACATTGTGAGATTTGTAGGTCGGTGTCTCAATTGTCAACAAGTGAAGTATGAGCATCAGAGACTGGGTGGCTTGCTTCAGCAGATGGATATTCCCGAGTGGAAGTGGGAGAGGATCACTATGGACTTTGTTGTTGGACTTCCACGGACTTTGAGAAAGTTCGATGCTATTTGGGTAATTGTGGATCGGTTGATCAAGTCCGCGCAGTTCATTCCTGTGTGTACTACCTATTCTTCAGAGCAGTTGGTAAAGATCTATATCCAGGAGATTGTTCGTTTGCATGGTATCCCAGTTTCCATCATTTCAGATAGGGGCACTTAGTTTACTTCTCAGTTTTGGAGGTTTGTGCAGTGAGAGTTGGGTACTCAGGTTGAGTTGAGCACAGCTTTTCACCCTTAGACGGAAGGGCAGTCTGAGCGCACTATTTAGATATTAGAGGACATGTTGCCTGCTTGTGTCATTGATTTCGGAGGGTTATGGGATTAGTTCCTACCGCTTGCATAGTTTGCTTATAACACCAGCTACCAGTCGAGTATTCAGCTAGCTCTGTATGAGGCTTTGTATGGGAGGTGGTGTAGATCTCCAGTTGATTGGTTCGAGCCCGGTGAGGCTTGGCTACTGGGGACACACTTGGTGCAGTATGCCTTAGAGAAGGCGAAGGTGATTCAGGAGAGGCTTTGTACATCACAGTCAAGGCAAAAGAGTTATGCCGATAGGAAGGTTCGAGATGTGTCCTACGTGGTTGGTGAGAAGGTCCTGTTGAAGTTTTCGCCCATGAAGGGTGTTATGAGGTTTGGGAAGAAAGGGAAATTGAGTCCTCGGTTCTTTGGGCCTTTTGAGGTGCTTCGGAGGATTGGGGAGGTGGCTTATGAGCTTGCGTTACCACCCAGCTTATCGAGTGTGCATCCGATATTTCATATTTCTATGCTCCAGAAGTATATTGGGGATCCATCTCATGTTTTGGATTTCAGCACAGTTTAGTTAGATGATGATTTAACTTATGATGTGGAGCCAGTAGCTATTTTGGGTTGTCGGGTTAGGAAGTTGAGGTCAAAGGATATAGCTTCAGTGAAAGTGTAGTGGAGAGGTCGGCCCGTAGAGGAGGATACATGGGAGATCGAGCGAGAGATGCGGAGTAGATATCCTAACCTGTTTGAGGCTTCAGGTATGTCTCTTGACCCGTTCGAGGACGAATGTTTGTTTATGTTGGGGAGGATGTGACAACCCGTCCAGTCGTCTCATGAGTTACCGCTCTGTTACCCCCCATTTTTGCTTCTAATTTCTTTGTATAATGGTTCTATATGTGATCGGGTTGATTGGTTAACGTTCGAATAGGATTTGATAAGGTTTGAGACACTTAGTCTCTCTTAAGGAAGGTTAAGTTGGAAAAGTCAACCGGATGTTGACTTATGAGTTAGAGGGTTCGGATGTGAGTTCTGATGTTTTGGTTAGTTTTGGGAGGTGATTTGGGACTTAGGAGTGTGATCGGAATGAGTTTTGGAGGTTCGCATTAGATTTAGGCTTGAATTGGCGAAGTTGAGATTTTGGCGATTTCCAATTTATAGGAGAGATTTTTATATAGGGGCCGGAATGGAATTCCGAGAGTTGCAGTAGTTCCTTTGTATCATTTGGAATGCGTGTGTAAAATTTCAGGTCATTCGAACGTGGTTTGGTTGGGTTTTTGATCAAAAGCGAAATTCGGATGATTTTAGAAAGTTTGTCTTGAACCCGATGTGTTTTGGGTGAATTGATGTTGTTTGAGGTGTTTTGATAATTGGAACAAGTTTGAATAAGGTCTTGGGATATGTTGGTTGTTTTTGTTGAGGTCCCGGGGGCCTCAGGGTGATTTCGGATGGTTGACGGGGAGTTGAGTTGTTGTTGAAGATGCAGAAATCTTTTGCTTTTGATATTTTCACACCTGCGGATTGGGGACCGTAGGTGAGATGCTGCACGTGCAGAAGAGGAGCCGGAGAAGAGGTTTTGGATGGGATCTTCAGGAACCGAAGATGCGGTAGTGTGATCGCACCTACGAAGGCGTAGGTGCGGAAAGTTGACTGCAGATGCGGATTGGGCCCTTTAAGTGAATAACCTCAGAAGCGGTAATATGGCCGCATATGCGGTACCACCAAAGCGGTAGGCTGGTCGTAGATGCGAAAATCCCTGACCAGAGGGTATATAATGGCTTCTTCCCGAAATTTTGCTAAGTTCATCATTTTTGATGACGGGAAAGAGGCTAAGACATTGGATTTCAAGAGGAATCAAAGGATATCAGTTGGGTAAGTTCCCTAAGCTTAATTACTTGGGTTTGAGATCATTTTCCATTATTTAATCATGGTTTTAGTGGACATTAAGGAAGAAAAATTGGGGAATAGGGCTTGAGTTTAAGAGGCCTTTAAATGGGAATTTGAGGGGTCATTTGTACTCCGATTTCAGTGTTCTCGAATTCTGAGACATGGGCTCGAGGGTCGGGTTTTGGTAATTTCGGGATTTGTGCCATTTGTTGATTGTTTTCGCTTGGGCTTCGTTCCCTTGGCATATTTTGATATCCTCGTTCTGATTTTGGTTAGATTCGATGCGAGTGGAGGCCGATTCGAGGGGCAAAGGCATCGCGAGCTAGAGATTTGACCGGTTGAGGTAAGTAACCATTGTAAATCTTGAACTGAGGGTACAAAACCCCGGTATTTGACTTATTTTGATAAATGTGGTGACGCACATGCTAGGTGACGAGCGTGTGGGCATGCACCGGTAGGGATTGTGACTTGGTCCATCCCGTAGCGACTATTAAGCCGCGTATTTGGTTTAGAAATATTATGTTATTCCATATTTTGGATATTTATACTATATTATGGGTTGTATGCCATCTTTGGGGCCTTGTACCGACCTGTAGAAACCTTAGGGGCATTTTGACTATTTTTGTCACATTAATTGCTAGAAGCATATCCTCAATCACGTTTTATCTGTTCAAATGTTTAAAACTGGTTTTATTACTCTACTCCTGATTGTGAGGATTGTTTGGGCTGAGTTCCCTAATTTCTATTGTTGTGCCCGAGAGGTTGTGAGGTTAAGGACTGAGAGAGGCCGAGAACCAAATTGTGAGGATATTTATATATATGTGAGTTATGGATCGAGCTGCACGCTGCAGCGATACTTATATAGATTGGGCTGCAAACCGTAGCGATATATATATTAGATCGGGTTGCACGTTGTAGCTATATGACGTTTGGGCTGTAAAAGCCCCTCCGGAGTCTGCACACCCCTAGTGAGCGTAGTTGACTATAAATTATGGATCGGGATGCACGCCGCAGCGGTTACTATGATTTCTATTATTATGGGATATTAATGAGCCGAGTACTGAGAGTGATTACTGAGTGACGAGAGTTGAGTCACGAGTGACTGAGAGGCTGCCCGATGGGCCATATTTTGAGTGATTTCTTGCCATGGGGCCCTGTTATGATGTTTTTCACTGATTTCACTATTCCTTTAAATAAACCTCTGTTGGATATATTGCTAAGTATCCGATTTCAAAGGTTTTTAAAATGGAAATGTTGATTGTATGACGAAACTGATTTTTAACTGTAAAGTTGATCTGTTATTCTATTGATTATTCAGTTATATGTTTTTGAACTGCTCGTCACTGCTTTCAGTCCTTATTTACTTTAGTTACTTACTGAGTTGGCATACTCACGTTACTCCATGCACCTTGTGTGCAGATCCAGGTGCCCGAGCGGTCGAGTGAGGGTCTTCAGCTGATTCAGCGTTTGCCGGAGAATTCGAGGTAGCTGCATGGCGTCCGCAGCCCTGTTTTCTCCCCTATCTTGTTATCTTTCCGCATTTTCTAGACTATTGATGTAGTAGGTGTTAAGACTTGTATTAGAGGCTCTAAACTCGTGAAACCAGATTTATGGGGATGTGTAGTTTCCTGTTATTTTGAATTCCGCATATCTTTTTGTTACTTAAAACATTCATAATGAAATTGGTATTTGAAACCTGTGTTAGAAAATGACTTATTGTTAAAGGAAAAACGGGTTGCGGCTAATTGATTGGTTGGCTTGCCTAGTAATGTGATAGGCGTCATCACGACCGGTATTTGGAGTCGTGACAAGTATTTAGTTTTATTTTTGTCTTGCTTATTTAACTTAAATTCATATTAAAAGGTAAAATAATTTTGGCCTAATACATACTTGGCCCCCTTTACTTGTATGATTCCTTTGACACATCGCTGTTTTATGGTTAGTATTATTTCCACCGTCGGGATCGTGATGGAGCCTAATAGTTCACTTGCTAGGCAAGCCAACGTTAGAACATTTTTACTTCTTTTAGCAGTTAAATAGTAACATTGATAACAAACTAAAATAACAGATATGTTCTAAGTACAAATGTGGAAATTAAACAGCCAATCGTCTATTACAATTCCCTGAATCTAGTGTCACGAGTTCACGAGCTTCTAAAGTAATACACATAAAGGTATGAAATAAGTATAAAGTTGTCTGAATGAAGTTATACAGCTAAAACAAAAGAGGATAGGGACTCCAGGTACTGCGGGCGCTGAACAACCTTACCTCAAGTCTCCGTAGATATCCAATCTGGGTTCACTAATGACTGTTGCTGGAACCGCCTCCAAAATTTGCGCAATGTGCAGAGTGTAGTATCAGTACAACCGACCCCATGTACTGGTAAGTGTCGAGCCTAACCTTAACGAGGTAGTGACGAGGCTAGGGGGCACCTATACAAAACCTGTACGTAGTATATAAATAACAGAATAAAAGAAATATAAAACAAAACCAAACAGACAATTGAAACCGATAAGACCAACCTCTAAAGTAAACTAGTGTCAACCAGAATTACCAATCCCTACTATATCAGATAATGAAAGAATTACCAAAAAGAAATGCAGTTTAGGAAATAGAAACATATAGTTTTGTTGCGGCGCGGTAACCCGATCCCACCGTATAAACCTCCTCTGCCTCAAATTGAGATCCTTTTGCTCGAACAAATACTGAAGGCTGCAATGATCCGTGAAAACCTCACATGACATGCCATAAAGATAGTGCATCCAAATCTTCAGCTCATGAACAATGGCTGCCAACTCTAAATCATGAACAGGGCAATTCTTCTCATGAACCTTCAAATGCCAAGATGCATATGCAATCACCCTGCCGTATTGTATCAATACTGCACCGAGCCCAACACGGAAGGCATCGCAATATATCGTGTAAGATCCTGAACCTAATGGTAACACCAACACCGGCATTGTAGTCAAAGCTGTCTTGAGCTTCTGAAAGCTCACCTCACACTCGTCCGACCATCTGAACGGGGCACCCTTCCGGGTCAACCTTATCAGCGATGCTACTATAGATGAAAAACCCTCCACAAATCAACGATAATAACCCGCCAAACCCAAGACGATCCTAATCTCCATGGCTGAAGTAGGTCTAGGCCAATTCTTGACTGCCTTGATATTCTTAGGATCTACCTGAATGACCTCTACTGATACAACATGGCCTAAGAAAGCGACTGAATCAAACCAAGACTCGCACTTCAAAATTTAGCATACAACTGACTGTCCCTCGAAGTCTTGATCGTTATCCAAAGGTTCTACTCATGCTCCTCCTGACTGCGGGAGTATATCAAGATGTCATCAATAAATACAATCACAAAAGAATCAAGATAAGGCTTGAACACTCGGTTCATCAAGTCCATAAATGCTATTGGGGAATTGGCCAACCCAAAATGACATCATTAGAAACTCATAGTGCCCATACCTCATCCAAAAAGCTGTCTTAGAGACATCATATGCCCTAATCCTCAACTGATGGTAGCCAGATCTCAAATCAATCTTCGAAAACACCATAGCACCCTGAAGCTGATTAAATAAATCATCAATCCTCGGAAATGGATACTTGTTCTTGATGTGACTTTGTTCAACTGCCAATAATATATACACATCCTCATAGAACCATCCTTTTTCTTCACAAACAAAATCGGTACACCCCAGGGCGAGACATTAGGTCTAATGAAGCCATTATCAAGCAAATCCTGCATCTGTTCATTATGGAGCCATCCGGTATGACATAATGGAAATGGGCTGAGTGCCTGGTGCCAAATCAATACAGAAATCAATATCCCTATCTGGTGGCATCCCCCGCAGATCTGTAGGAAATACCTCTGGAAACTAACGAACAACAGGAACTGAATCCATAGAAGGAACCTCTACACTAGAATCACGAACATAATCTAAATAGGCCAAATGCCCCTTCTCAACCATACATTGAGCCTTCATAAAGAAATAACCCTGCTGGTAGAATGACTAAGAGTCCATCTCCACTCTAATCAAGGCAACCCCGACAAGGCTAATGTCACTGTCTTGTCGGGACAGTCTAAAATAGCATGATAAGATGATAGCCAATCTAAGAGCAGAAGGTTTACACTTGTCTCAAGACTCCCAATAGTGACCACACACGAATGATATACACGATCTACAATAATAGAATCCCCCACTGGTGTAGATACATACATAGGGGCACTCAACGAATCACGAGGCACAACTAAATATGAAGCAAAATAAGATGACACATAGGAGTAAGTAGACCCGAGACCAAATAAAACTAAAGGATCTCTACTGCAAACTAAAACAATACTTGTAATGATAGCATCGGATGACTCAACTCAGGTTTGGCTGGAAAAGCATAACATCGGGGCTGGGCCCCACTACTCTGAACCATATCCCTAGGATGACCTCTAGCTAGCAGGCCTCCACCTCTAACAATATGGCCCCTACCTCTAGCTACCAGGCCTCTGCCTCTGGCTGGCTAACCAGGCGGTGCAGCAACTAGTGCTGGAACCATGGCACAAGAACCCTGATGTTGTGGAAACTAAATATGCCTCCGGATAGGTACTCTGAATATGCCTATAATCACCAAACTCGAAACATCCATCTTGACACTATGGCTGTGGAAACTGAGGCTGGCCTGGATGAGCCGGCTGACTATGATAATAACTCTAAATAAGAGGTGCTCTGATAGGAGTTGGTGGTGCACTATAGGCTGGCTACCCAGAAGGACGTACATAGGAACCACGAATCCCTGAATCATTGCGGGATGCCTGAAGCTTTGAACGGAATGGCCTCTAGAAAAAGTACCCCTGCCTCCAGATAAGGCGCCGCTAAACCCACCGGAATAACGAGGTCTCTTATCTGACCCCTGACCTCCTATCCAAGAGCCATCTTGACTCGTCTGGTGACATTGGCCGCATCTTGGAAAGAAATCTCACACCCAGTCTCCTTAGCCATCTGCAATCTAATAGATTGACCAAGTCTCTCAATAAACCTCCTCTCACTCTCTCTCTCTCTCTCTCTCAATAGGAAGCAAAAGAATAACATGACTGGACAAATCCATAAAATGGGTCTAATACTGAGTAATAGTCATGCTGCCCTACTGGAGATCTTCAAACTGACGGCGGTGCTTGATCGAGGCCTACCCTGCACTACTATTGAGTATCGAGAGAGGGTCGAAGCAGCTTTTACCCGATTTAGGGTCGGGATCGATTTACACAGGGAGCTAAATGTTGGAGATAGGTGTCTATCTAATCGAGAGTTGTGTATGTGTTCCAAATTGCACTTCTAAACATTTTTGGGTTTTTATTTTACTTCTAATTTTATCAAACTACAATGCTAAATTAAACTAAAATAAGCTAAGAGTAAATTATTGTGGGTTGTTCAAATGGTTAAAAAGCACTAGGGTAGTGATTTTTGCCTAGGTGGTCAATTGACGGTTACTTGAGTCTAAGGCATGATTGACATATTTGGGGAGTATGATATAACCTTCGCACGATTTTACCCACTCTACACCTCTCGGTGATTTGTGTGATTTTTCCTGAATTGACCTTCTCAAGACCAATTGGGTATGCAAATTTGCACAAGCAATCAAGGTTCAAGTCGGGTATTACTATCTCTAGGTTTAACACTTTAATTGGGGCTATCAATCTCTTGAGTACTCCCCAATTCCTTGTTGGACCAATTTCAGAGACTTAGGCTCTCTTTCTCAAGAAGAGCCAAATTCAACTAAATACAAACTAGTGTTTGCAACCACTAATTCAGCAATTAAACATGAAATTAGCCCAAATATAAACCACCCATAGTCAATCTAGCCCTAAAACACAAGACCCATCAATTACTCACACTAGTGTTGAGACACAACCCTAGCTTATAGGTCTAGCTACTCATAATTAAAGAAGAAAACAAAGAAATAGATGAAGAACAACTCATATTAATTAATTGTTATGATAAACTAGAAGATTCAATGTTGAAACGAAGATAAAATTGCCCAAAATAGCTAAAGAAACGGAAGTCACGAGTGCAACTCAGTACAAAATCTATCTGATATCCTAAAAATGAGAAAAGAAGCTATTTATACTAAGCTAAAAAATATGGACAAAAATACTGATGCGGGGTTAGTGTGGACTGCACAAAATCACGTGTGGCCGCACTAGGGCTCTGAACTTGAGAATCCAGCTCTCTGAACACGGGCAATGTGGACCGCACAGAATCACGTGCGACCGCGGTGGCTTCTAGTGCAGTCCGCATTAAATGGAGTGTGGACCGCATTGGCTTCAATCTCCAAAACTGGCAACTCTATGATCATTGGTAGTTCGGACCGCACTAAATCGAGTGCGGCCGCTGTAATTCTAATGCGGACCGCATTAAATCCCATGCAACTGCATTGCTTGTTGGCCTGGAAATCAAACTCTCTGAACCTCACTTGTGCGGCCGTATTGGCCCTGTTTTGCTTGAGCTTTGTCTTGTCTTGAAACTTGTGCAAGTTTCACTCCTTTTTGAACTGATCTTTGACATCTTGTCACTTTGTTGATCAAACTTGCAATCAAGCACAACTTGTGAGCCTTTTGGGCCTATTTTGTACAAATTTCTAATCAAAACTTTAGCAAGATGGAGTATAAAATGTATGAAAAACCCTAGTTATCATCGCTCCTCTCTAAAGGTGATAGGCATAAACTTCTCTAAGAAGAGATGAGAGAACTGGTCCCAAGTAAGAGCAGGCGACCCAGCTGGTCTAGTCAACAAATAATCCATCCACCATTTTCACTTGCTAGGTTAGAACATTTTTACTTCTTTTGGTAGTTTAAACAGTAACATTGATAACAAACTAAAATAAAAGATATGTTCTAAGTACAAATTCAGAAATTAAACAGCCAATCATCTATTACAATTCTCTGAATCTTGTGTCACGAGTTCTAAAGTAATACACATAAAGGTATGAAATAAGCATAAAGCTGTCTAAATGAAGTTATACAGCTAAAAGAAAAGAGGACGAGGACTCTAGGTGCTGCGGGCGCTGAACAATCGTACCTCAAGTCTCCACAGATATCCGATCTGGGCTCACTAATGAATGCTGCTAGGGCCGTCTCCAAAATTCGCACAATGTGCAGAGTGTTGTATCAGTACAATCGACCCCATGTACTAGTAAGTGCCGAGCCTAACCTCGACGAGGTAGTGACGGGGCTAAGGCAGGGCACCTATACAAAACCTACACGCAGTATATAAATAACAAAATAAAAGAAACATAGAACAAAAATAAACAACCAACTAAAAGTGATAACCATAGCCCCTAGAGTAAACCAGTGTTGACTAGAATTACCAATCCTTACTATATCAGATAATGAAATAATTACAAAAAAGAAATGTAGTTCAGGAAATAGAAACATATAGTTTTGTTGCGGCGCGCATCCCGATCCCACCAGACATCACAAAATTCTCCTTATTCCTCCTTAACAATAACAATAGCAATATATATATATATATATATATATATATATATATATATATATATATATATATATATATGTATGTATTGCGGCGCACAACCCGATCCCACCATATATCAATATCAATTGGAAAATTCACCCTTATATCACCATATCAATCCAACCTTATTCCTCATGTTGCGCCGTGCAACCCGATCCCACCGTATAAACATTTTCACCCTTATTCCTCTATATCAATCCTCCTTTATTCCTCCTGCTGCGGTGTGCAGCCCGATCCCACCATATCAGTACCAAACACTCAATGTACACAGTCAATTTATAAACTAAATAACAAGGCCTTTACTATAAATAAATACAAAACTAAACCAAGCAAAGGAACCCTTGATCAATATCAAATCTACTCAAATAATACTACACAACGAGTCTAATCCAGCAATTTACAATTTGGAAGGTACAAACAAGTCAAATTAAGTAAATAGCAGGGATTAGGGGACCTATGGGAAGAACTAACATAGCTAACAGGAGAAGATGTTGATTAACACGTAACAGTTAAGCATGGAAGTATTTAAAGCATATAACAATTAAGACAAGGAATGAAACAATTAAAGGGAAGCAGTAAATCAAGGAAAATAGATAATTTGGCTATGTATACGCACTCGTCACCCCGCATATACGCCGCTCACATGGATTTCACATAATCACATAGTCTGTGGGTTCCTAATTCCCTCAAGTTAAGGTAAGACACAACTGATAGATCTTAAATACTTTTGCCTTGTGTTTTGATGATCTAAAAAACTTGCTGATAAGAACCAGATAGCGAACCTGACCTACTTGGATTGCTGCAAACTTAAACGGATTCTTGCTAAGGATAAACTGTTACAGATTCAGGAGATAGGAACCAATCAAGGACCTGGTTCTCCTGTGGTTCCTATGTAGCCGTACAAAGTCATGTGGACACATCTCGAACTGAAGTGACTGATGGCACTGTTTCTGTAGCACTGCAACACACTGTCAGTCCTCTCACTCTCTAACCAAACAAAGTACTCACATCACTTCAAATGATGTGATCAATATGTACGCGATGAAGCTTCATACAAATATATCACCAGAAGGTTTCTGTTTCTCATTCAAGCTTTTGCAAAAAACAAAAAACTCATCATCCTCTCAAGCTTGAAGAACAAGGTTGAACGCCACTACGGACCAGTTCCTAAAAGATTGATTGTTGTTGTCCTAGTTGAGTTGTAACCTTGTTATTGTACTTACTATATCTCCTAAATCGCTTACTTGGAAGCATAGTGATTAGGAGTCCTCTTGTAAATCCTCAAACTCGCTGAGTTTAGGTTGTGACTAGATTTAGTCATAGAGAAAAGTCTTTTTAATTGTAGAATTGTAAAGTGGCTTGGGGTGATAGCACCACAAGTTAGAAAAAGCCTTTGGTAACAAGGATAGTCACAAAGTGGCTTGTGGTAAAGGTACCACAAGTTATTTGAGTAAATCCTTTATAATCAGAAGTATTGTACAGTGGCTTGTAATAGGTAAGATTACAAGTTAGTAAAGTTAAAAGCCTACAGGTGTAGGTCGTGGTTTTTTGATCGTCTTGTACGGGATTTTTCCATGTAAAAATCCTCTGTCTCATTTACTTAATGCTTTACTAAGTGCTCTCAACAGAAGCTTGTAGAGGACCAAGAACTCTAAGACTTGGTGGACCCATACAAACTAACAATTGGTATCAGAACGGGTTCCTCCTATCAGGTTAACACCTACGAAGGATCTTCATGATGGCTCCACTAAATCTTGAAGAAGGTCAATCCATATACCACCCACCCAAGTTTGATGGAAAATGCTATTGGTGGTGGAAAGCTAGAATGCATGATTTTATCATGGCTGAGGATTGAGAGCTTTGGGATATTATCTTCGATGGTCCGTTTGTTCCAATCAAGACCAGCGGAGAATATACTGAAGTAGAAAAGAAAGCATTGAAGAACATTGCTTGTGCCAAGAAAATTCTAGTATATAGCTTAAAACCTAACGAGTATGACAAAATCTCTACATGCGACACTGCCAAGGAAATATGGGAGGCTTTGCAAATAGCTTATGATGGAACTACACAAGTAAAACAAGATAAATCTAATACTGATAATAGTTCCACGATGGCAGTTGAAGGCGATAAGATTAGATATGACTCAACGCTTGCTTTGATGGCGCATGCAGACAATGATGAAGACAATGGCAACGAAGAGGTAAACTTCAGGGATGTTCAGAAAAATTTGAAATCCTACTCTCCAAAAAAACTCATGTGTTTAGCTGATGTTTTAATTATTGTATTTTGTAGTCTTGCAGATGATAGGGATTCCTTGTTCTTAGAACTAGAAGAATCAGAGATTACTAGAAAAGGCTTAGTTGCCGTGATTACTTATCAAAAGAATGCCATTGAAACTCTTAGAAAAGAAAAGAGTGATCTCTTGGCAGAAGCTGCTGACCAAAGGGAACAAATAGTAGAGCCCTTGACTAAGTCAAAACCTGAAAAAATAGAAAGAGGAAAGGAGATAGTTAGTGAGGAATATGTTAGGCTTAAAGGTGAAATGAAGGCCTTGATATGTAGGATGAGCGCTGAAATTGACAAAAACGAGCTCCTCCAAGCCAATCTAGAAAAGGTAATGAATGATCTTGAAAAGTCTCTAAAGTGGACCTTGTCCTTAGATGCTACCACTGCTTTGTTCACTAATGACAGTGAAAAAGGGCGCGGAGCAGGGTTTTCAAGGAAAAGGGATCCTTACAACCCTCACAGTAAGAGCACCTCTGCATTCGATAACTAGCCTCGGACCCAATGTGGGAACACTGGGAACTCCAAGGAAGGTGTCCAGGCCAAAAATCAATCAGTACCAAAAGATAAAGTGGCTGCTGAAACTATGATCACAAAAGAGGGACCAGGTTCCACTCATAGAAAATGTGCATTACCTGTATAGACTAAAAGAGCTCTTATTCATCCTCTTGATTACTACAAGGGACCCAAACTTATTTGGGTTCCTAAAAATAACTCCTAAATTTCTTGTGCAGGGGACAATGAAGGGAATTGGTGAACAATGGTTCTTGGATAATGGATGTTCGAAACACATGATTAGGAACACCACAAACTTTCTTTCACTAAAAGCCCTGTAGGGAGGGAATGTATCCTTTGGTAATGGCAAAAAGGGGTACATTCTTGGAGTTGGAAAAGTTGGGAAGTCACTCACTCACTCTATTGAAAATGTGTACTATGTCAATGGACTTGAGTACAGTCTCCTGAGTGTCTCTCAAATTTGTGATAAGGGAAACAAGGTGGAGTTCTTGTCCAAAATATGTACAGTCACTGACCTTGTGACTGGTGAAGTAATCTTGGTGGCCAAAAGATACAAGAACATCTATGTTGCTGATTTCGAATCTTTACAAAGTGGTGATATGAGTTGTCTAAAGTCGGTTGACGATGATGTTGAACTATGGCACAGAAGACTGGTCCATGGTTTGCCTATGTCACAATTCAAAACTCAAAAGGTCTGTGATGCTTGTACTAGAGGAAAACATGTAAAGTCCTCCTTTAAGTCAAAAAGATATGTGATCACCTCAAAACCACTTGAGCTCCTACATATGGATTTGTGTGGACCTATGAGGGTGCAAAGCAGAGGAGAAAAGAGATACATTTTCGTGATCGTGGATGACTATTCTAGATTCACGTGGACTCTATTTCTCAGAACAAAAGATGAAACGGTTGAAGTATTTGTGGCCTTTGTGAAGAAAATTCAGGTGAAACGGAGTCTAAAGTTGTATGCATTAGATAAAATCATAGAACAGAATTTGACAATGTCAAATTTGATGATTTCTGCAATGAAAATGGTATCTCTCACAACTTCTCAGCTCCTAGAACTCCTCAGCAAAATGGAGTAGTAGAAAGAAAGAACAGAACTCTGGAAGAAATGGCATGAACAATGCTGATTGACAGTGGACTTGCAAAGAACTTTTGGGCTAAAGCTGTCAACATTGCCTGCTACTTAGCAAAAAGGTGCATGATCAGATCAATTCTGAACAAGACACCATATGAACTACTGAATGGAAGAAAACGCAAGCTGACTTACCTAAGAACGATTGGATGCAAATGCTATGTTCTCAACAATGGAAAATATAAGCTTGGTAAGTTCGATGCCAAAAGTGACGAAGGGATATTTCTTGGCTACTCTTCTCAAAGCAAGGCTTACAAGATATATAACAAGTGGCTCAATGTGTTGAAGAAAGTGTCCATGTTATTTTTGATGAATCTCACCCATCATTTGAGAAGAACGCTGAGGAAGATCAATATGGAGAACCCTTACTTGTTCCTGGCGAAGTCATTAACATGAAAAATGGAAAGGCAGATATAACAAGTCAAATGAAGGAGGCAAATGAAGACAACACTACCTCATCATCTATAGAACCAATCACTTCAATTACAACCACTGAAGCTGAAGAAAGAGTGGTTGATGCAGTTTAGGGAACTCCACTTGCATCTAAGAGAAGGATAGAGGAGAATCAGCCAAACATACCTTCTTCTTCTCAAAATGAACACCAATCATCTAACTGGAGACATCAAAGTTCTCACCCCATAGACAACATAATCACTCCTCTAGATTCCGAAGTCCAAACCAGGTCAAGAGCTAGAAATTCACTTGCTTTCTCAGCCTTTCTCTCCCAAATAGAACCCAAAAACATCAAGGAAGCATTGAAAGATGCAGGTTGGATTACAGTCATGCAAGACGAGCTGCATCAGTTTGAGAGAAATAGTGTATGGCACCTGGTACCCAGACCTCCATATAGAACCATTATAGGAACCAGGTGGGTATTCAGAAACAAGCTCGATGAGCATGGAATTACCACAAGGAGCAATGTCAGGCTAGTGGTTCAAGGTTACAATCAGGAGGAAGGGATTGACTATGATGAAACTTTTGCTCCAGTGGCTCGCATGGAAGCCATCAGAATTCTGATCGTCATTGCTTCTCATATGGAATTCACTTTGTTCCAAAGTCATGAGAACCCTGAGTATGTGTTCAAATTAGGCAAGGCCTTGTACGGGCTAAAGCAGGCTCCTCGAGCGTGGTATGAAAGATTGTCAAAATTTCTCTTAGAAAATGGCTTTAAGAGAGGAAAGATTAACAACACTCTTTTCTTAAAGAAACGAGGACGGAACCTGCTCATTATTCAGGTCTATGTTGATGATATCATCTTTGGAGCAACAACTGACTCTCTATGTGAAGAATTTGCAAAACTTATGGGGAGTGAATTCGAAATGAGCATGATGGGGGAATTAAATTTCTTCTTGGGTCTTCAAGTAAAACAGTCCCCAAAAGGTACTTCCAACTGTAAGCAAAAATACATCAGGGAACTCTTGAAGAGGTTTGACATGGAAGCATCAAAGGTGATAGACACTCCCATTGCAACTGCCACTCGACTGGACATGGATAAAACAGGATCTCCTATGAATCAAACAATGTATAAAGGCATCATTGAGTCTGTTCTCTATCTCACTGCTAGTCGACCTGATATTGTTTTTAGCGTGGGGTTGTGTGCGAGGTTTCAATCAAATCCCGAGGAATCTCACTTGAAAATTGCCAAAAGAATACTGAGATATCTCAAAGGCACGTAGGACCTGGTGCTATATTATCCATCAAGTGACTATTTTAATCTAATTAGGTATGCTGTTGTAGACTGTGCAGGCTATCTTATGGACAGAAAAAGTACTTCTGGGATGGCTCACTTCTTAGGATCATGTCTTATCTTTTGGGGTACAAGGAAGCAAAATTCAGTGGCTCTTTCAGCAGCTGAAGCTGAATATGTGGCTGCAGCATCCTGCTGTGCTCAACTTCTGTGGATCAAGCAGTAAATGGAGGATTTTGGAGTTCTCACTGAGAGTGAGCCTCTCCTATGTGACAACACCAGTGCACTCAACATGGCAAAGAATCCAGTCTAACAAAAAGTACCAAACATATTGATATGAGGCATCATTTTCTGAGAGATAATGTAGAGAAAGGGTTGATATGCATGACGTTTTGCAGCACCAAAGATCAAATTACAGGCATTTTTACCAAGGCACTAAGTAGGGAACAATTCGAAAGAAATAGAGTAAAGTTGGTACTGTTGAGGCCAAACTAAGAACCTGATTCCTTTTTGAGTTGGCTAGAGTTATTAAGAAATAATAGGTTCAAAGTGTTTTCTGGTCCTGCCTAACTCACTTCAATACCGTTGCAGGTAAACACGCATGATGAACATAGAAGCAAGAGATGCAGTACATGACTGATAAAAGAGGATTAATTCTTTTCAAAACAAAAAAAAAGGAAGAAGGAGGGCTTGAAGAAAATGTTTCTCAAGAACCAGGTTCTTGTACTAAAGGTTAGTAGTTTTGTATATCCTTTAATACACATCTTAAAAGACATAAAATACAACTGCTATGTCATTAACTTTTCAGAGCCGGCTGTCATGTCTCTTCAATTCAAAACAATCCATCCCCCTCTGAAATGTCACGATTCTCCATGCCCAACTACCATTTTAGAACCGGTACCTATTCTTCTCCCTTCATAATTGTCCTTTCCGCTTAAAAACCCCTCTCGTCTGCTCTTCCTAACCAGAAACCCTATTCTAAACTCATCTAAAAGGAAGGATCATCACACCTCTTCTTCAAATGGCTGAGAAAACCTCTTACCCATCCATGGAACCTCTCCCCCTTACTGAGTCCCTGTTACCCTCTATCACCTCCATTGCTACAATCACACCTTACCTAGTTTCCTAACCTCTTCCCTACTCTGAATCTCCTGAAACCACTGTTCTGTCCTCAACGCCTTCTGATGCCCACGCCAGTAAAACCCTAATTGGAGAACAAGGTGAAAATAGTGACTTTAGAAAAGGCTCCGGCATCGTTACCGTCGACTCCATGGTCGTGGAAGCACCTGTTAAGGAAGAAAACACTGTGTTTGTCGTATCCGTGGATGGCATATTTCAAGAAGTTATTCCTCAGAGACAAGAGTCACAAAGTAAGGGGGTAGAAGGGACCCTTCTGGCTGTTGAAGGGGATACAGCAGTATACACTACTGGGGCATCTCATGCAGAACCTGATCCCTCTCTAGAGGATCCAGGTCAGAACTCTCACCCCTAGGATAGTACTGTACCTACTTTTGATGTTGTGCCTCTTTAAATTCAAGCACCAAAAATGAGGTCTAGTGATGAAGAAGACATGGGCAATGTGGCCCTAGATGCATTCTTAAGTTAGTGCAGGGTTGTCACCACTCCTGAGTCTGAAAGTAAGCGGCCTACTACCAGGCTTTAAGTCAAAGCAGCCTACAATTCTGCACTTCAAAAGAGCAAGAAAAGTAGTAAAAAAAAGGAGAAAGTTGGTAAAGAATGGTGTCCCTGTATGTGATGAAGATATCCCTGTCGTTGTGGTGGAGGAAAGAACTCCTGAGGAACCTGGTTCCCTTGAGAGGAGGTCCTCGAAAAAGGTTGAGTTTGTCTCCATAGAAAAAGGATCTACTTCCAAGTCCAAGACAAATGAGGCAGTGAGTGATGAAGATATTCTTGTCAAGTCCAAGGGGAAAGGTAGAGTTAGTGTAGAAAAGCATAGGAAACGCAAATGGGAAAGAGTTGAGGAACCCAGTTCTGGTAAGAAAGCCAGAAGTGATGTCTGCCTTGGATCTGAGCGACTAAGGCATCAAAAGGTTTTGCTGGGTCGTATGTTTGACCCAACAATCTCTGAGATGGAAGGAATGCGTCAACTTCTAGAAATGGTGGAGTCTCAGCAATGGACGCATCTGTTCTACATTGACGCTCCTAAAGTGTATGAGGAGGAGGTTAAGAGTTTCTTCGCCAGTCTCTTTCCAGTGGATACTGACCATGTGTGTGCCTTAGTAAATGGTGTGGATATTGTCTTGGACGTGAAATTACTTGGGGAAATTCTGCAGGTTCCTAATGTTGGGGTGTCAAGTGTGAGAGATGTTTGTCAATACAACTTCCGAAATGCAGTCGTGAAAGATAATCCAAATCAGAAGGGGGACCAGGTTCATAAGAAAGCACTGCTTCCCGTATACCAGTTGTTGTTTGAACTGGTGAACAAAGTCTTGTTGCCTCGAGCAGAAAGGAGATCTATCACTTCCAAATCTGATTTATTCTTAATGGAGAAATTGGACGGTTTCAACCCTGTAAGTTTGACTGCCATAATGATTGACCACATACAGAAAGTGGCTGATTTCAAGGACGGCAATCACGGGCTTCCCTATGGATTCTTGCTCATGCAAGTGTTGAAATATTTTGAGGTTCAACTGGGAACAGGTAAAGTAGGGACCCGTAAGCAGACTATCTTACAAACAACCTTGGGAGAATGCGAGTGTATCGAGAAGTATGGGGGTGTAGGAAGCACTTCAACTGTGTCTCAGCTCATCAATGCCCAAAATAGCACAGCTGAGGAGATACGTCGACTGAAGGCCGGGAATGCCATCCTGGAAGGCCAGCAAACTCGAGCGATTCCCATGATGAAGGATGAGGTTATCCGTTTAACTCACGAAAATGCTAACCTCAGGGTGCACGTTGAGAACCTGAAAGCTGAACTGCTCAACGAGCAAAAGTAGGGAAATGCCCGAATAGACCTTGTTCTCCGGACACTTGCCGCAGCTTCCAAGCCTTTTCTTCCTAGTGCCCCCTAAGTTTCCCCTCAGTGACCAGTTATCTGGATGTGTTCCTTTTTTTATGTTGATGATTGGTGGATGTTTTTTTGTTGTGGTTAGGATGTACTACTACTACCGCTCCCGTGATCAAGTCCAAATGTTGCCTCTTCCTTTTTTCAAAGTAAGGGGCATATGAAACTATTATTAATCTAAATCCTCTTTTATTCTGTCTATTACTTTCTCTTTGCTTTTTGTTCTCTCTCATTCTAGTGTGCACATATGTGGTATGAGTTATCTTGGCTGGAATTCTTTGTGCTTTTATTCTTTTTAATGATGCCAAAAGGGGAGAAAAGATTAATAGACTCAGATTAATATGGACTTAGGGGGAATCACATTGGGGAACTGCTTCTTTTGAAAAAGATTTAGGTATCGTCTCAAGTGGAACTTTTTGACACTATTCTCTGCTGCCTTAATTTTGAACTCATAACTGTCTAAGTTTGTCATCATCAAAAAGAAGGAAATTGATATATCTTAAATATTCTTGCCTTATGTTTTGATGATCTAACAAACTTACTGATAAGAACCAGATAGGGAACCTGACCTACTTGGATTGCTACAAATTTAAACGGATTCCAGCTAAGGATAAACTGCTACAGATTCAGGAGCTAGGAACCAATCAAGGACCTGGTGCTCTTGTGGTTCCTATGTAGCAGTACAAAGTCATATGGACACAGCTGAAACTGAAGTGACTGACGACATTGTTTGTGCAGCACTACAATACACTGTCAGCCCACTCACTCTCTAACCAAACAAAGCACTCACATCACTTCAAATGATGTGATCAAGATGTACCCGATGAAGCTTCATACAAAGATATCACCAGAAGGTTTCCGTTTCTCATTAAAGCTTTTGCAAAAAATAGAAAACTCATCATCCTCTCAAGCTTGAAGAACAAGGTTGAACGCCACTACGGACCAGTTCCTAAAAGATTGATTGTTGTTGTCCTAGTTGAGTTGTAACCTTGTTATTGTACTTACTATATCTCCTAAATCGCTTACTTAGAAGCATACTGATTAGGAGTCCTCTTGTAAATCCTCAAAATCGCTGAGTTTAGGTTGTGACTAGATTTAGTCATAGAGAAAAGTCTTTGTAATTGTAGAATTGCAAAGTGGCTTGGGGTGATAGCACCACAACTTCGAAAAAGCCTTTCTAACTAGGATAGTCACAAAGTGGCTTGTGGTAAAGGTGCCGCAAGTTAGTTGAGTAAATCCTTTACAATCGGAAGTATTGTAAAGTGGCTTTAAATAGGTAAGATTACAAGTTAGTAAAGTTAAAAGCCTACAGGTGTAGGTCGTAGTTTTTTTATCCCCTTTGTGCGGGATTTTTCCATGTAAAAATCATCTGCCTCATTTACTTACTGCTTTACTAAGTGCTCTCAGCAGAAACTTGTAGAGGACCAGGTACTGTAAGACTTGGTGGACCTATACAAACTAACAACAACACTTACCTCGATTCACATGCCACTCACTCCTCAATTACTGCTTTTCCTCTAGTTTTCTCCTTCGAACAACTTGTATCTAGCCATAATTAACTTAATAACATAAAATATTGCTAAAGAAATCAATTTCAATACATAAATTTAGGTTTCATAAACTTTCCCCCAAAAAGTCAAAAATCGACCCCAGGCCCGCTTGGTCAAAACTCGAGGTTCGGACCAATACACATTCATCTATTCATCCCTGAGCCCGAATATGTAACTTGTCTCAAAATCCGACCCCAAATTGAGGTCTAATTCCAAATTTTCCAAAAATCCATAATTCTACCCAAACCCTCAATTTCTACCCTGAAATTCCTTGATTTTAGGTTGAAATCTTGTAAAATGAAGTGAAAGATTGAAAGAAAATAGGTAAGAATCACTTACCTATGATTTGGGGAAGAAGTGGTCTTTGGAAAATCGCCTAGTGGGTTTCTTGTTTTGAATGTTTTTAAAAATGAGCAAAATCCCATCTAAGTCAAGTTACCAACTGCAGATGTTGCATTTGCGACCTGAGCATCGCAATTGCGAATCTTAGACTATCGTAAAACCGATGGTAACCTCGCAAATGCGGGGGTCCCCATTCCTAGCACATGCTCGTAAATGCGATGCTTCTTCTCAAATGTGAGATCTGCATACCTGAAGCGCACCATCTATCTTCCTAAGTTTCAAATCACTCTGTAGCCTATATGTATCTCACCCGAGCCCTCGGGTCTCCAAACCAAATATGCACACAAGTCTAAAAATATCATACGAACTTGATCGTGCGATCAAATTGCCAAAATGACACCTAGAACTACAAATTTAGCACCAAATCACATGAAATTCCCAAGAACACTTTGACATTCTTAGTTTCACAACGTATGTCCGAATCACATCTGAATCACGTCAAATCAGTTCCTTTTCTCACCAAACTTCACAGAAATGGTATAAATATCATAATGGACCTTTATCGGGATCTGAAACCAAAAAACGGACCTGATACCAACAAGATCAAACATTAACCAATTTATTAAAAATACTAGATTTTCAGCCTTTCAATTTTTAACAAAAATTCATATCCCGAGCTAAGGACCTTGGATTTCAATTCCGGGAATACGCCCATGTTTCATGTTTCAATACGAACCCACCGAGACCATAAAAATACGGGTCTGGATCCGTTTACACAAAATGTTGACCTAAGTTAACTAAAATCAACTTTTAAGGCTAAAAATTATTATTTCATCAATTTTCAACATCAAAGCTTACCGAGAATACGCCCGAACTATGCACGCAAATTGAAGAGGGTAAAAATGAGATTTGAGACTAAAAAGCACGGAATCAAGTTCTAAAACATAAGATGACCCTTTGGGTCATCACAGTATTCTCAGCAATCCATTTTCAATCAAATTAGTTTTATCGGAGAAAAACTTGACTTTTATAATGAATGACTGTTATATGAGTATGTTATTATAGAAGGATATAAATGTATATTACTGTTGCATTTGTTGATTGAGGGGGCTATACTCTTTATTCATTGAACAAATCCACCTCCCAAACAATGTGTGCATCTTACATACTTTTTTTTTATAAGCAGGGATTTGTTATATTAAAATCATAAAACAGAGTTTACATAGTCAACATTACCCAAAGGGATGTTCTCTCCTTGGCTATTACATAACGTAGTGATGTCACGAAGGACATTTTTAATTCCAAGAGATGCAAGCTTAGTGCATGCATATTTTCTAATATTCTTAACTAGGTAGATAGAACCTTAATAATCACTGGATAAGACGGCCGTTACAAAAGATGGTGGATAATGCATAATCAAGACCCCTGTAATTGTTGATACGAAGAGCATGCTTAGCCATCTTCTGAGCTAGTTTGTTAGCCTCTTTGAAGGTATGTGCGATCGTTTGAACTCTCACCTGGTGCACCAATAACCTGCAAGCATGAACAATGTCGTTACGTAGGGAGTTTGTTATGAAAGCATTTCCATAGTAAGAATTTTATTTTGTTGGGACAAGCTAGTTTCCAAATACAAGCAAAGTCCTTTGGTATGTTAGGATCAGTGTCTAATTGTGACGACCCGACCCGTAGTCTCATGAGTTACCACTCTATTTTCCCCATTTTCTGCTTCTTTATGCTTCCTTATCAGTGTCCTATGTGATCGAGTTGGTTTGGAGTGGTTTTGGTAGTAAATGAGACACTTACTCTCTTTAAGGAAGGCTTAGTTTGGAAAAGTCAACTGGATGTTGACTTATGTGTTAGAGGGCTCGGATGTGATTTCTGATGGTTTGGTTAGCTTCGAGGGATGATTTGTAACTTAGGAGTGTGATCTAAAGTAGTTTTGGAGGCCTGGTGTAGAATTAGGCTTGAATTGGTGAAGTTAGTATTTTGGCGATTTTCGGTTGATATGTGAGATTTTGATCTGAGGGTCGGAATGGAATTCTGAAAGTTGTTGTAGCTTCGTTATGTGATTTGGGATGGTTTTATGATCAAATGCGTGTTTCGAAAGTTTTAGAAGAACTTAGGCTTGAATTCGATGTGAATTAATGGTTTTAGTGTTGTTGAAGGGGGTTTGATGCTTGGAGCAAGTTTGAATGATGTTTTAGGATGCGTTGGTGCTTTTGGTTGAGGTCTCGAGGGCCTCAGGGTGATTTCGGAAGGTTAACGGAAGATTTTGAGACTTATGGATTTCAGAATATTCGCAGCAGCAGTGCAGGCCTAATTTGGCCATCGCGTTCGCGAGCCTGGGGCCGCGTTCGCGTAGAAGGACTTTGGCAGGCCAGGCTTTTGCTCTTCATGTTCGCGGAGGATGAGATCCTTGTGCTTCGCGTTCGCGGGGAGTTATTCGTGTTCGCATAGGAGGACTAGGGGTTCCGTTTGTCTTATGCTTCACGTTCGCGTAGGTTCAGAGATGCAAAGCTTCGCATGCGCGGGTGTGGTGCCGCGTTCGCGAAAGGTTATTTTTGGTCAAGGAAAATTTATGCATCGCAAACGCATGGGTTTGACTGCGTTCGCGAAGAAAGAATTCCAGGAGCTAGGCAGAAGGTTTTTAAACATTTCATCTGTGAGCCTAAGTCATTTTTCCACCATTGTTGAGTATTTTGAGAGCTCTTTGGGAGAAATTGAAGAGGTATTCGAAGAGGATTGATTGGAGGTAAGTTTTATGAACCAAAAACGTGATTTTATTGTGAAATTTACCTAGAAATTCATGGAAATTTAGCTAAAAAGGGAAGAACTAGGGCTTGGGATTTTGTAATTTTAAATTGGAATTTGAAGGGCCATTTGAGGTCGGATTTAGGAGTTTTTGATATGTATGGACTCGTGGCGAGATAAGGAACCCGTTGAACCAAAAACGTGATATGTAAGCAACCAAAAACGTGATATGTATGGGAATGTGTAACGACCCGAACCGTCGTTTCCTGTATTTTCGTCCCGTATTCCCCGTTAAATGCTTATTCATGTTTCAATATGTGTTCTTGGTGACTTTGAGTCAATTCGGATAGAGTTTGGTATGAAATGGGACAATTAGTCTCTTTAAGGAAGAATTAGTTTGAAAAAGTCAACCGGACATTGACTTATGAGATAGAGAGCTCGAAGTTTATTTTTGATGATTCGGTTAGTTTCGGGGGATGATTTAAGGCTTAGGAGAGCAACCGGGAGTAATTTTGGAGTTTCGGTGTAGAAGTTAGCCTATTTTGACGAAGTTAGGATTTTGGCGAAATCTGGTTGGTAGGTGATATTTTGATCCGGTGGTTAGAATGGGATTCCGAGAGTTGTTGTAGCTTCGTTAGGTGATTATGGACTTGTGCGCAAAATTTCAGTTGATTCGGAGGTGATTTGGTTGGGTTTTTTATCAAATGCATATTTTGGAAGTTTTGGAAGAACTTTGGCGTGAATTCAATGTAACTTGATGATTTTGATGTTGTTGAGGTATTTTGATGATTGGAATAAGTTTCAATAATGTTTTAAGATATGTTCGTGCTTTTGGTTGAGGTCCCGAGGACCTCGGGATGATTTCGGATGGCTAACGGGAACTTTTGAAGTTGGAAATTTCATAATAGACGAAAGTTGTAAATGAGTGCGCACAAAGCCTCACTTTGAACAATAATATCTCTCGTTATATCAGGAGTTGTGTGAGCTAAAACCTATAAAATTAAATCCCTTTGAGTCTAGTTTCCAACGCAATAAACCGTTTGTCATTTGGAAGTGTATACAGGAGGTTATGACCATTTCACTGGTCAGGGGTCAGAGCGCGCGAAGTATCGCGCGTCTGAGACAGAATGCTCAGAAAAAACGCGCGAACAACGCGCGAACAGCGCGCGAACTCGCACGACTGAGGGTTTTTAAGTACTCTAAAGACCGTAAATGAGAGGAATTGAGTCATTTCTCAAGCTTAGGGCTTCCTCTACATCCCAACTTGACCAAGGCACCAATTGCACTCCTAAGTCAAGCTTTTAAGTGTGTTTTGATGGTGATTTCACTTCACAATCACTAGTTACAATATGATTTTGATTGGATTTCATAGGATTTCTTCAAAATCTCAAGAACACCCCAAAGTTGACTTTCAAGAATTTGTCTACAAAAGGTAATCCTACACCTTAGACTTACACATATGGGGTTAATATGGAATTATGAGTATGAATCATGTATTACAACTTATGGTATGTTGATTGGAGGCCATAAATTCCCAATTTAAATACATGAACATGGTAGGGATTTAAAGGTGTTTATTTGATGGAATTTTGTTGGTTTGGGTATGAATGGTTGATCACACATGTGATGTTAGGAGTATAAATTGTTAAAGAATAATAGTGGGATGAATTGTTGGTTAATGGTGATAGTTGGAGGAACCAATGCTATAGTTAAGAGGTGTAAATATTTATGCCTACAAGATGTTTGATAATATGCCTAAATGGCATAATTTATGGGATCTAGTACTAATATTGGCCCTATTGAGTGTTGTATTGTAGATTGAAGTTACATAACTGTATGGGATCATTATAGTATCATTAAGGGGCGAATTTCAGATATGTATGGTTAAAACCCCGTCTTTTAGAAATCGAACTTCATCGATGTTTGTGTGATTTTTGGCAGATTCGTCACACGAGGAGGCCAATTTGAGAGGCAAGGGCATAGCGAGCTAGAGGTGAGTAATGATTTTAAATGATGCACTGAGGGTTTGAAACCCCGGATTGCACAACATACTGCTATGTTGAGATGAGACACGCGTTGTATGACGAGCGCGGGGTCATTTACTATTGGGGATTGTGACTTGGTCCATCCCAGTTGATATTTTTACCGCGTAATTGATAAAGATTTATTGTTTTTCACTATGATTGGGCTTATTGCCATATTTGGGCTTCGTGCCAATTATCTGAAATCTTTTGTGAATTTACATCACTATTTTCCTCACGAATTGAAATATTATTTGAACTCAGTCCAATTGAATTATATTATTTTGTGAACTCAGCTACATTTATACTCAACTCGAGATTTAATGATATTTATAATGCTGTTGAGCTGAGCACTATTGTTTTACTGATGCCCAAGAGGCTTATGATTATTTTCTGGACTGATTGAGGCCGAGGGCCATACGTGAGGATATGTTGAGTGATGTGAGGAGGCTTTCAGGCCTCGAGTGTTATATGAGGAGGCTTTCAGGCCTCGTGTGTGATGTGTGAAGGCTTTCAGGCCTATTGATATTGCGCTTGGGCTGTAGGAGCCCCTCCGGAGTCTGTACACACCCCCAGTGAGCGCAGGGTACCCAGGTGAGTTGGGAGTGGGCCCGAGAGGCCGTTGCTTGTGTGTGGTGAGTTGGGAGTGAGCCCGAGGGGCTGATGTTGTGTGCTGGTGAGTTGGGAGTGAGCCCGAGGGGCTGATACTATACTGAGATTTACATATTGAGCCCGAGGGGCAAGCTTTTGATTTATCCTTACTGTGGAAATTATTTGTCTTTACTGTTTTAAAAGAAGAATTATCTGATACTCACTATTTTACTGTATAACTGATTTTACTGCTTGGGATAGCGCTATATTGTGCCGTTATGAGATTTCATGTTTTCAGTCGTTATTTATTTTTATTACTCACTGGGTCGGAGTACTCACATTACTCCCTGCACCATGTGTGCAGATACAGGCAGAGCTGAGTTCGCTCCTGAGCGCTGATTCTTTCCAGACCAGGCGGTGACTAGGAGTAACGAGGTAGCTGTTGACGTCCGCAGCCCCGTTTTCTCCCTTATCTTTGTTATTTATGATAATTCCAGACTTTATAAAATATTAATAAACTCTGTAGTAGCTCATGACTTGTGACACCCCGATTTCGGGCTGAGTTGGGAGGGTTTTCCTTGTTCTATCACGTTTATTTCGCATTTAAGATTATATCGCCCATGATTTAGACTTATTCCTGCTAAGCAATTATAAAGAGATGTACCATTTTGTTGATTGGCTGGCCTTGTCCTCATGAGAGGCGCCATCACGACCGGGTTGGGATTTTGGGTCGTGACAAGTTGGTATCAGAGCCTAGGTTAATTGGTCTCGCGAGTCATGAGCCGGTTTAGTAGAGTCTTGCGGATCGGTACGGAGACGTCTGTATTTATCCTTGAGAGGCTGCAGAACCTTTAGGAAAACTTCACATTCTTGAATTCTTATCGTGCTTCATTGATTCAACTTGAAAAGTAACTCTTACGATTCCTTCCACATGTTCATATGCGCGAACGAGCACTCAGTATTCGATTTACCTTGATGGCTTGTAATTCCCCGATAGAAGGGCGAGACGTGATCTCGGTGAGTTTGATGTTAGGCCAGTCTGGAGGACTTGAGGCTGGATCTTGCCTATGGCTTGAGTACTGAGCTGCTGGTTGTGCGAGCAAGTGTTTTGAACCTTTATGTTCGGTATTGTCTCTATTAGTGGCAATCATGGCTGGATAGCTACGTGAGAAGTATGATAGTACTGCGAGATGTATCTATATGACTTGGAAGTGACGAGGAAGGTCTACTGGATGATAGATGAACTATTGAGTGTATGATTTCCATTGTGATAGGATATGTAGTCCTAAGTTATGGGTGCGAGAAGAATTTTTTTATGTCTCCTATTTGGAGTGAAGTAAATATCATGTTACAGTATGAGTTTAGACTCAGGAAGATTAAGTGATTGTGTAATGTGTATGGCAGTGGAAGGTATACAAAAAATATTAACTAAAGGTAAAGCTAGTGGGTAATTGGCTTATGAGGGGAATCTATTTGTCATACTAGTTAGATAAGTCTGGGAGCTGAGATCGCTTCTGTAAATGTATTATGACGAAATCGTTGAGTCAAGGAGACCACCTTGAGGGTCGAAAACATTAAAGAAAGAATATGTTCTTACTCGGTTGAATAGCCCAATAATGGAGGATTGAAAGGTATTTTCTATGTGTTATGATTCAAATAGGTGCAATGCATGTCCATGTATCAATTTTGATAATATAATACATGTAATATTGAGATTAATGTTGTTGATATACATTGTGATGCTTTGTCAAGTTGTGGACGTGTTGTTAGGATGATTTTGGTGATTCTCTGGCAGGTGGATAGGCCCAATTACAATGGAGACTCTGCCGAAATTTCTGAAAAATATAGGACTTAGTAAAAAATTTGGTCGCCTAGAGAGTGGGCTTAACTGTTGTGTGAGTAAATGCAAGAATTGCAGAAGAGTTAAAATTCTAGATGATTTATGTTTCCACAAGCTTATGAAGGAGTGAGTTTAATCTCACCATGGTATTACGGCAGCAATAGAGTATATGTGTTGTGATCTATGGCTTCGAGCCAAGTTGGGGAGCTTGCTATTGGTTAGCGGATTGTACGGTTATGTACTATGTTAGTCCCGATTTGATGCATGCTAGTGAATCAGTTCTGGCTGTGGAAATTAGGCCGAGAATGGCACGAGTGAAGGAAAAGTTTTGACAAGATGTCATGAGCTCGGATGAGCAGGAGATAAATTTCGATGTTTACGGTAAGTTGGAATTGTCTTCAGCGTCACCTAAGATCGGTGTTTTGTAAAAAGGGTTTTGCGTCCCGGTTAATGACTCTTGATCGCTCTTCAGCGTTAGTGCGATCGATGGTTTAGAGGCACGCTCCAGATATTGTTGTGGTAGGTTGTGGGAGTGTGTCCCACAGGAAGATTATATAAGTGTGGCATGTGATCACTTGATTGATTAAAGATGTAAACCAAGTATGAAGTTTGTGATGGTGTCGTTAAATTAAAGATTCATGCCTGGAGGGCACTTGGCATATTGGGTTGTGAACTGGGGAGGATTACCCCGATTGTGATGGTTGTTCTTGTGTGTTATGAGAAAAATGGGAGTTATTATGGACCTTTGAAAGGTTATCAAACTAGTTCAGTGTGATCAGAATCGGCTTGAAGTCGATGGATAGATTTAATGTGAATAATGGCTCTATATCAGGCCAAATGTGTGCATTTTAGTAACGCGGTCCTCGTGGAGGAGTAGTTAGGTTGATGTTTCATTGTCAGATATTTCGCGTAGTGATACATTGCGTCGTGTGAGTTGTGAGATGAATTGAGAAATTGCTATGTGTTGAGAATCTGTGTAGGAATGACGTTATATGAGCATCTTGGCTCTTGAAATTTAGATTGTACATCGCACCTCAGTTGTGCTTGAGTTTTGTAGCTTATAACGCTATATGTCCCTCAGAGATAGTATCATGCACTTAGCATGCTTACGACCGATACTCGGTATTTTTTTTTTGTAATGAGCAAATTTGGCTCGATGTGCATCTCCTTATGTGAGATCTATCTGTGGATCGGGTGGCACGCCGCCATGGGTATGTTATCTGGATCGGGTTGCATGCCGCAACAGTGTGATGTTGAGTATAGTTTTCTATATGCTATTTTGTATGCCTTGCTTCCTGTTTTCTAAGGAAAGTCTGTATTAGTGTGTGAGATTGGTAATTCCTTCCAGAGTTTGTTTTCCTATTGTACCGCGTTCGAATTGGTAGCTTATTGTCATATTGAGGCATCATATGCGACTTTTGATTATGTTTATTATCTGAGCAGTTCGTAATGGGTGAGATGAGATTAGTGCAATCTGAGTATATGAAGTAAATTAAGGGGCTAAGACCATTGTTTGGTTCAGAATGAGGTGATAGTTCCTGCTAGAAGTATAGATCCAATGAATATTTGATTCGGCGGTGTTATGAATTTATACAGACCTCATCCGTCGTGTCGGTATTGTAAGAATTTGAACAAGGCCTATGTATATCCTGCAGAGCTTGGGATGTGTAATGATTTTTCTTCTATACTGGATCAATGGAAATTCTTGACTAGTTGAGTACGTAAACCTTCATGGTTCGGAAGGGAGGTGAAGTCCTCATGTTACCTTAGGATGATATGGTATATGCGATATGTTGTGAAAGATTGAGATGTGCGTCTATAAGGTTATGGTTCAGTTCTGAATGGAAATTCAATACATTCTTAGGCAGTACGGGCAACTTTAGGTGATTAGAGAAATGAGCTTCAGATGATTAGGGTGAATGATCTTCAGATGATTAAGAAATTGTATTTCTAATCATAGTGATTTGTAAAGGGTATATGTTTTAGAAAAAGGCCAATATAATTAAGTTGATGGCACTTCAATAGTATTGCGGCACTTTAACGCTGGATCGACTGCTGATATTCGAGTTACTTTTATGGCACATGGAAATTTTAGAGTATGTATTGTGGGATGATTAGGTATTAAAGGTGTGCATGTATTCGCACGGTGGAAATTGGAATCAGGTATGATGATTTGTGTGCCATATGGAATTGGAGACTGGGAGTTCTCATGTACAGGCTAGGTTGTGGTGGTGGATCATGTGTGTTTGGCCCCGTTTAGCAGCAATCGGGATTTGGAGGCTTAAGTGGATCTTTATTTGCTGGTATGTTAGATTTATGATGTGATGTCGAAATTCAGATTGGTTTTTTTAGTGTTGAGTGATTCCGAACTATTGCACTACGGGCAATACCGAAAATGCCACGGGTTGAGTAATGAAGTGCGTTGGATTATGTTCTAGCAGAGTGGCTTATATTTCAAAGAACCAGCGGACGGTTGGGATGGTTTTCTTTCTTAATTGGGCATTCGTGATGGATGTTAGTGTAAAGGTTGCAATCATTGATTCAGTTTCGGTGTTGAGGGACTTTTCGGATGCGTTTTGTGTGGCTAGGCATGTCACCGGGCGAGTTTGTTAATTTCGGTATTAACTTGGTGCCGGGCGCCGGATCGTCTGGCTCCGATAGGAGTTGTAGTAGTGGAGGTCGAGTGGGATGAGTAATTGGGTGTTGCTCGGTGAATAATGTACCAGTTATGTTCTATTAGGTTTACGTGGTATGTGTTATTTGTGTCACCGTGGGTGTAATGAATTGCTTTGGCTCCAAACATCAATTGAGAATGGTTGTCGATTTCAAGCCTAGTGACTTGAGGTGTTTCATGTGGTATAGTATTTGGATAGGATCGCGCGTTGCAGCAAAGCTGTGTGGAAACATGACTTTGCGGGTCAAATTTGTGTGTCCTATTTCTATGATGTGAGACAAGGTCTCAGCCTTGTGTTGTGGCAGTACTGGTGAGTTTGAGGTACAACTCTCTCAATTGAGTCATTTTCATGATTTGAGTATGTTCGGACCGTTTCTTATTGGTGCACGTATTATGCAAGTTGTGGATTAGGAATGTATTGATGTGTCATGTCACCAAAGTGGTGTGTTGGGTTCATTAATGAATACAAATGGATTTGATTTCAGCATGTTTGATGAGTAAATATTGAGGTTCGGTTCAAACATTTGTTATGATAATTGCTAGAGGAGAAATGGCCTAATGAATGGTTGATCTGAGCAATGGTTAGGATTTATTGCGTGTTTCAATTACCATTGGCAGTATATGAGAGTATTGAAATGAGACATTGGCTAATAAGAGATTTCTATCGGTATTTCGTTGTTGTGGGCAGCTGCTGTGAATGGAAGTTATTGCTGCATTTGTTTGAGTTATTGGTATATCATACAATTGCACCTAAGGTTGCAGGCATGGTCTATTACAGCTGGTTCAAACTTATTCTGAATGTAGGTGTGAGGTTCTGATCTTGTGTATGATTCCAAAAACTGAAATGTGGCTCTATGATTTATGGGCTAGACTAGATTGTGTGATCTTAGTTACAACGCGTTATCGTACCCATGTGAGATAGGGTGACGTGGGATCATCTCCGGGTTTATGCTTGATAAGGTCATTCAGCTTTTGGTTGGCTTCTATGACAACTCTGGGTACGCTCGAGGACGAGCGTTTGTTTTAGTTGGGGAGAATGTAACGACCCGAACCATCGTTTCCTGTATTTTCGTCTCGTATTCCCCGTTAAATGCTTATTCATGTTTCAATATGTGTACTTGGTGAATTTGATTCTATTCGGATCGAGTTTGTTATGAAATGGGACAATTAGTCTCTTTAAGGAAGAATTAGTTTGGAAAAGTCAACCGAACATTGACTTGTGAGTTAGAGGGCTCGGAGTTTATTTTCGATGATTCGGTTAGTTTTGGGGGATGATTTAAGGCTTAGGAGAGCAACCGGGAGTAATTTTGGAGGTTCGGTGTAGAAGTTAGCCTATTTTGGCGAAGTTAGGATTTTGGCGAAATCTGGTTGGTAGGTGAGATTTTGATCCGGTGGTCGTAATGGGATTCTGAGAGTTGTTGTAGCTTTGTTAGGTGATTTTGTACTTGTGCGCAAAATTTTAGTTGATTCGGAGGTGATTTGGTCGGGTTTTTGATCAAATGCGTATTTTCGAAGTTTTGGAAGAACTTAGGCATGAATTCGATGTAACTTGATGGTTTTGATATTGTTGAGGTGTTTTGATGATTGGAATAAGTTTCAATAATGTTTTAAGATATGTTCGTGCTTTTGGTTGAGGTCCCGGGGACCTCGGGATGATTTCGGATGGCTAACGGGAACTTTTGAAGTTGGAAATTTCATAATAGACGAAAGTTGTAAATGAGTGCGCACAAGACCTCACTTTGAACGATAATATCTCTCGTTATATAAGGAGTTGTGTGATCTAGAAGCTATCAAATTAAAGACCTTTGAGTCTAGTTTCCAACGCAACAAACTGTTCATCATTTGGAAGTGTATACAGGAAGTTATGACCATTTCACTGGTTAGGTGTCAGAGCGCGCGAAGTATCGCGCGAAGTATCGCGCGAAGTCGCGCGTTTCGCGCATCTGAGACAGAATGCTCAGCAAAAACGCGCGAACAACGTGCGAACAGCGCACGAACACCGTGCGAACAGCGCTCGAACTCACGCGACTGGGGGTTTTTAAGTACTCTAAAGACCGGAAATGAGAGGAATTGAGTCATTTCTCAAGCTTAGGGCTTCCTCTACATCCCAACTCGACCAAGGCACCAATTGCACTCCTAAGTCAAGCTTTTAAGTGTGTTTTCATGGTGATTTCACTTCACAATCACTAGTTACAATATGATTTTGATTGGATTTCATAGGATTTCTTCAAAATCTCAAGAACACCCCAAAGTTGACTTTCAAGATTTGGTCTACAAGAGGTAATCCTACACCTTAGACTTACACATATGGGGTTAATATGGAATTATGAGTATGAATCATGTATTACAACTTATGGTATGTTGATTGGAGGCCATAAATTCCCAATTTAAATACATGAACATGGTGGGGATTTAAAGGTGTTTTTTGTTGGTTTGGGTGTGAATGGTTGATCACACATGTGATGTTAGGAGTATAAATTGTTAAAGAATAATAGTGGGATGAATTGTTGGTTAATGGTGATAGTTGGAGGAACCAATGCTATAGTTAAGAGGTGTAAATATTTATGCCTACAAGATGTTTGATAATATGCCTAAATGGCATAATTTATGGGATCTAGTACTAATATTGGCCCTATTGAGTGTTGTATTGTAGATTGAAGTTACATAACTGTATGGGATCATTATAGTATCATTAAGGGGCGAATTTCAGATATGTATGGTTAAAACCCCGTCTTTTAGAAATCGAACTTCATCGATGTTTGTGTGATTTTTGGCAGATTCGTCACACGAGGAGGCCAATTTGAGAGGCAAGGACATAGCGAGCTAGAGGTGAGTAATGACTTTAAATGATGCACTGAGGGTTTGAAACCCCGGATTGCACAACATACTGCTATGTTGAGATGAGACACGCGTTGTATGACGAGCGCGGGGTCATTTACTATTAGGGATTGTGAAAGCACCCCATGCAAGCACCCCACGCAAGAGGTGCGCTAGATACCAGAGGTGCATAATAAGGCTCTTGAGGATTAAGAGGAGCTAGAATACCACTGGCTGCTGGAAGAGCTGAATGAACAGGGCAACCAATGTAACCCCTACCATGACGACCTGCAGCTGGGGCACAGACACTAGAATAATGGCCCGACTCTCGAGACCTCTTGGCCTCCCTCTCCTCTCTATCCCTAGCATGCACACCCTCAATCCTCCTAGCAATGCTCATCACCTACTGATAATGAATATCCATCTCCAACCGAGCCATGCTAGACTTGATGCTAGGAATAAGGCCCTCAATAAACTGGCGAACCCTCTCGCGAATAGTAGAAACCAAGGCTGGTGCATGTCTACCAAGCTGGTGAAACAGATAGCATACTCTGAGACAGTCATAGTACCCTGGCGCAAATGCTCAAACTCTGTGCACCATGCATCCCTGAGTCTTTGAGGAACATACTCTCTCAAGAACATATCTGAAAACTGAGTCCAAGTTAGGGAAGCTGCCTCATCCGGACTGGCTAACTCATAAGTACGCCACCACTCATAGGCGACTCCTCGAAGCTGGAAAGCAGTTAAGGAAACCCTGCTCGATCCTGATATACCATGGTATGGAGAATATGGTAGCACTCCTCAAGAAGTATAAGGGCATCATCTGAGGCTAGCCCGCTAAATGTAGGAGGCTGATACTTCTTGAACCTCTCAAGCCTCTTCAGCTCCTCCGTCGAAGCTACTTCCCTCTCCTCGGGCTTAGCTGGGGCTACCGGTTGTGCAGGAATAATCTCTGGGGCCTGATCAACATGCACTCGCTGCTCAAGAGTGCGGGCGGCAGGAGTCTGTGCTCATCCCCTGGCCTGGGACATGGCTGCAGCGAGGGGAAGCAACTCTGTCTGAGCCAAAATGGTGTACATGCTCATTAACTATGCTAGAGTCTCCTGAAGTGCTGGTGTGGTAGTAGTAGTAGTAGGCGTATCGGGTGCCTGGGCTCCGACTGGCACTACTGGTGGCTCCTCGGTTGTAGCTCACGTGGGTGCTCTAGCTGCACCGTGTGCGCGTCCTTGACCTCTACCCCGGCCCCGGCCTCTGACGGCTATAGTAGGGGACGCGGGTGCCTGATCATCTCGGGTAGCACGTGTCATCACCATCTGTGAGAGCATAGAAGACAGAAGTTTAGAATTGTGATATCAAAATCTTGCACGACAAGGAAATCAAACGAAGTGAAACTTTCTTAATAGTTACATAGCCTCTCGTAGATAAGTACAGACGTCTCCGTACTGATCCACGAGACTCTAATAAACTGCTTGTGATTCATGACTCCTATGAACCTAGAGCTCTGATACCAACTTGTCATGACCCCGGTTTTCCCTTCATGAACCGTCGTGATGGCACCTAGTCTCTACGACTAGGTAAGCCTAACAATGCGGGAAAAAAACAAAATTTGAGGAAGAAATACTTAAAAACCAACATAGTGCAATAAATTAGTGTTTGAAATGCTGCCCGGCATACATATTATCAACACTCAAAACTAATAACATTTCCCAAAACCCGAAATCTCAGGATCACAAGCTTTTGAATGTCTAATAGTATCTAACTCCAAAATATCTAACAAAGAAGGAAATACAGAAGGGCTAATACTTAAAGCAAGAGTAGAAAGGGACTCTTCTGTCTACGGACGCGACAGATATACCTCGGAATCTCTACAAGCGCCTCGCCTCAAGCGTGATAAGTCTGAGTCACAGTACCTGGATTTGCACATGAAAAACATGCACAGAAAGGGCATGAGTACACCACAGCGGTACTCAATAAGTTTCAAGCCTAACCTTGGTCAGGTAGTGACGAGGAAGGTTAGGGCCCTACTGAGGCTAAATAAAATACAAGGTATCACAGTGTAAAATAAGACAGTATAATTAAGTGCAACTATAAGAAATAACATAGGATAGAAAGAACAACAACAACTAGAACAGAGACAAATTAATCACGGAAAGGAAGTACAACTCATCACAGAGATAACAACCGGGGTACCTTACAGGATACAGTCCTGTAGTCCCAATTACAACTTTCCAGTGGGTCTCTTGGATACCGTCCCGTAGTCCATCTTATATATCTGAAAGATTTTTCGGGATCCCGTCCTGTAGACCAACTATCAGTACGTGGGATCTACCGATATCCCTATCTATAGTCCTAAATATAAATACCCAGTACTGGGAAATCTACCGGGTGTAGTTCTGTAGTTCCATATAACCATGCAGGGGGATCTACCGAAATCCCACATCTATATTCCCAAATAAACAGACAAGGGGGATCTACTTGAATCTCATATCCGTAGTCCCAATGTAAATACACAGCAACATCTCGAAGAATACTCAGAAATTGTCAACTTCATATCAAGGCAAATAGGTATTACTAGACTAGCATGCTGCAAAGAATTCAAGTAAAATAGTTTGAGCAAATAAAGCAATTAAATCACTTAGACATGCTTTTCAAAGCTAACAAAAGGCTTAAATTGCAAGTAGTAATAACAGGAGAAGAAAATACAATCTTAGTTACTAAGCGAAAATCGAATTTTCAACAATTAACACAAGTACGCACTCGTCACCTCACGTACAACGCATTTCAATTAACAAACATACCAAATCCTAAGGGGAAGGTCTCCCACACAAGGTTAGGCAAGCCACTTACCTCGAACCAGCTCAAAATCAACCTGAAATCACGTTCTTGCCATGAGTACTCGACTCCAAATGGTCCAAATCTATCCAATTCAATTGCATAATGTAGATAACACTTCAAATAACTGATTCTACAAACAAATTCTAAGCTAATACGTGAAATTGGGTAAAATGACCAAAATGTCCCTCGGTCCCACATCTCGGAATCAGGTAAAACTTACATTTTTAGAATCCCCATACTCTCATAAGTCTATACATATCAAGAATAATGAAATCGGAGTTCAATTGACCCCTCAAATACCAATTTTAATGTCTCTTAATCTCAAGCCCTAATTACCCATTTCAATGATTTTTCCCTAATTTTTCACCACTAATTAAACCTTTAATCATATAGAAACGAGTTATGAAGTCAAGACTATTACCTCAAAGTGATTCCCATTTGGTTTTCTCAAAAATCTCCCTCAAAAGCTTCAATCCCGTTCAAAAATGGTAGAAAAATGAAGAAGGGTCGCGGATTGGCTATTTAAATACCGCTCAGATTTAACTGTATGCGATCGCAGAAACACCTATGCGATCGCATAAGACAATTTCCTCAAAAGAATGCGATCGCGACCAGCTCTATGTGATCGCATAGAGCAATTTCATCACCCCCACTGCCACTCCAAGTCCTTCTAAGAACGCAAGGGTCTCCATGCGAACGCAGTGACCAATATTGCTCACCTTATGCGATCGCACTCCTTCCTTTGCAATCGCGATTCACAAAATCCGCCTGACCTCAACTTACTCTATGCGATCGCGGATGAACTCATGCAATCGTAATGAACAAATCACTGCTGCAAAAATACCAGAAAACCAGCAATCTCCCAAAGACCAAAAGTGCCCGTTTGAGCATCCGAAATACACCCGAGGCCCTCGGGACCTCAACCAAACCTAACAACATATACCATAACATCATTCAAACTTGTTCCAACCTTCGGAACGCTCAAAATAACATCAAAAACCAATTTAACATCGGATTCAAGCCTAAGAACTTCAAAAACTCTCAAAATGCTCTTTCGATCAAAAAGTCTATCAAACCTCGTCTGAATGACCTAACATTTTGCTCACACGTCACATTCAACACTATGGAGCTACTCCAATTTTTGGAATTCTATTCCGACCCTCGAATCAAAATCTCATTATCGAACCGAAAAATTCAAAAATTCAACTTTCAGCATTTCAAGCCTAAATGAGCTACGGGCCTCCAAAATACAATCTAAACACGCTCCAAACCCAAAATCACCTAACGGAGCTAACGGAACCATCGAAATTCAATTCTTAGGCCGTCTTCATACTGCTCCGACTACGGTCCAATTTCCAAAACTTAAGCTCTCATTTAGGGACTAAGTGTCCCAAAACATTCCGAAACTCAAAACCAAACATCCCGGCGAATCAAATTAGTAGAAACAAACACGGGAAAAGCAGTTAATAGGGGATCGGGGCGTAAATTCTAAAAACGACCGACCAGGTCGCTACATGTATTCTATTAAAAAAAGCTTTTCAGCCATAATTTATAATACTCTCTTCCATATTCTATAATATTTCATAAATATTCAAGTTAAGCTGAAATTTTTAACTTCATGTCTAATCAATTATCATCACGAAAATGAAACTAAAAGAGAATTACATAACTGGAAAATTTTCGATAATATATATTTACGTTAAGTGGAAGTTTGGACATAAGAATTGTAAAATTCTGAAAAAAAGTGGAAAAAAAATTCAAGTGAAAAGGGTACTTGAAATTTAGAGTTATGTTTGGGCATGAATATAAATTTGGATTGTTTTTGAAATTTTGTGACTGATTTAAGTGAATTTCGAACAACAGCTTTTTGGATTTTTTCAAATTTTTGAAAATTTCCAAAATGCATCTTTAAGTGAAAATTGAAAATTTTATAAACAAACAATTATTTCGGAAAAAAAGAAAAAAAAAATGGAAAAAAGAGAAAATTTTCTTATGTCTAGACGGGCTCTAAGTGCATACCTATTTACAAAAGAGATAATACATAATTAGCCCCTGCAGTTGTCCCACTTTACCAGATGTACCCTTGTATTTTACCGAGGTCCTATGACCCCTCGTCCTTGTTTAAACATTAATAAGTATAACCTTTTGAGCTGATGTGGCACCTATAATATTTTGCATGCACCTATAGCGCGTGAGAACAAAAAAACTAGCCCAAATCTTACTCCTTCCATTCCAATTTATGTGAACCTGTTTGACTGGGCACGGAGTTTAAGAAAAGATGAAGACTTTTGAAATTTGTGGTCCTAAACAAGTTAAAAATGGGCCCAGAGTAATTGTGTTGTTATAAAAGTTTCTCATTAAGGATAGAATTGTAAATTTATGCTAAATTGTTTACAAATTTAGAAATGGTTCATTCTTTTTGGAACGGGCCAAAAAGGAAATGCGTTCACATAAACTAGAACAGAGGGAGTATTACTTTTCCATTTTTATTTTGCTTTGACTTTGACTTTGACTTTTTTTTTGGCTTTTCTTTTTCTTTCTTCTTTCTCTTTTTCAGTTAAACCTCTACTCCCCAATAATGCATCAAAGAGGGCAGACCTCCATTCTCAATATTTCTGTCACGATGAACCTGGAACATCAACTATTTTTTAGTTTTTCGAGTCTAAAGGTTACATTCAATTTATTTCGTGGAGCTTCAAATTTGGCATTGATGGGTGCTTTATTGTGAATTGAAAGTTGTTTTTGACCGGGGATTTTTAATAACAATAACGACCCAGTGAAATCCTACTAATGGGGTCTGGGGAGGATAGTGTGTACGCAGACTTTACCTCTATCCCGAAGGTGTAGAGAGGTTATTTCCGAAGACCCTCAGCTCAAGAAGACAAAAAGACAAAAGGAGACAATATCAGTAATATCACAGAAATAATATGAAATAATATGAAAAATAGGAGCAACATGAAATCAAGAAGAAAGATATAAAGCAAAAGCGAAATAGTATCCCTACCAAACTAGTCTCATAAAGTCATGACATAAGTCAAGACTCAACTACCTCCTAACCTACAACCCTAATACTCGATCTCTTTAGGATAACTAACTATAGCAAATCATCACATACTGCTCAGATCCTTTGGCCTTTAACACCTCGATTATATTTTAACAAACTTATGGCATAAACTTTTTATATCAATTTAATGAATATGTGATACATGTTTCAATGTACAATATTATTATTAATATTATCAAAACTGTAGTTTATTAGTATCTATTTTTTACTTTAGTTTATCATTTAACTAAAGTTTTTTTTTTACCAAACAGGAAATATATATATATATATATTAGTAATTAAGTAGGGTTCAGTACATTGTACGCATAGTTGGGGTCAGAGGCGAATCTAGAATTTTTATAATATGGGTGCACCGTCAAAAACATGAGAAAAAGAAAGTATTAAATGGATATTGATCCCTACGCCTCTAGGTAAATAATTTAACATTCAACCAAGTGCATCATTTAGCCTCATTGGAGCATGGGTGCCAACAGATAATGTTAGATCAATTTTGAAAAATATGTACATAAAATACCTATTTTGGCGGAGAGACCATGGGTTCACGTGCCTCGTGAATTAGGCTATACATCCGCCCCTGGTTGGTGTCTCAAAGGACACTTTGATTACCTAGGCTTGCTAGAGTGATACAAATTTCTCAAAAACATAATGTTCCAGTTGTTCCTTTATCACAAAACATTTTACATAAGGTGGAGCTTCAACAAAAGTTTTCTTGCCTTCCTCTTGATCCTTTGCCTTTCTTGCCATGTGATGAGCTGCATTATTCCCTTGCCTGAATGTGTGCTGGAGGATTATCTCCTTTTGTTGGTGCATTAATCACCTGCATTCACTAACAATATCATCATATAACCTATTGCCCTGTAGGATGGATTGGATAGCCTCTACAGATTCTGTCTCTATTACAAGCGGGTATATTCTCCATTCCTTAGCCATTTTGAGTCCCTCTAGCAGAGCTTTTTTTCTCCGCCTTTAGTGATCCACCTGCATATAATTGTTTTCCAAACCCCATCATCTAGTGTCCTTTTGCATCCCTGAAAATACCTCCCAATCCGCATTTTTGTGTAACACTGTCAAAGCTAGCATCAATATTAAGTTTAGACCATCCTTTTGGAGGTTTATGCCATGCAATTTTGATGTGGATTTTTGGAGGAGTGTACATGCTTTTTTCAGTGAGGAGTTTATATTCAATAGCCTTTTAAATAATAAAATCACCAGTGATGGGACTATTCATGTTATTATGATTATTGTTGTTTCTATTTATCCAAGTGTACCATATAATAAAAGGAAAGAAGAGGTCCCAATTTATAAAATTATTCCTAATTGGGTAGTTAAAAGATTTCAATTGATTTAGCTAGTGGTCACCTGGTGCTTTATAGTATTGGTGCCACCCAACATTTTCCCAAAAAGGTTTGATCGCTTTGCAGCTAAAGAAAATGTGGAGTATAGATTCTTCTTCGTTATTTCTGCATATCGGGCACATTGAATCGATGTTTAATCCAATTTATGCCAGATATCATATACAGGAAATCCTACTATGGAGGCACTGCCACAAAAAAAATTATTTTATTGGGACAATTAAGGTTCCAAATCCATTGAAAATCTTCTAGGTTATTTTTTGGAGACTCTAATAATTTGAAGCATGATTTGGTTTTGAAAAAACCTTTAGCAGTCAATGACCATATAGGGATGTCACTTCTTGGGCCCTTTAGCCATATTCTAACCTTATTAATGATTTCGTTAATGTTGTCCGGAATATTAAGGGAAATTTTATCAAAGTCCCATTTTTCCCCATTAAATAAGTCTGTTAGTTTTAAAGATTGATCCCTTTTTTTGGAGTGGTCCTTCCACTGTTTTCCTAAGACTTTCTATCTTGGGATCAAATTGGTTTCCCATATGTTCATGTTAGAGAGAATGTGAGGAGACCAAATAATTCCTTTAGAGCATAAATCCCAACCCTTTTTAATGTTTTTCCAAATGAAAGAATTTTTATTCTTTGCATTACTAGAGGCATAGGAAGAGATTAATAGAGTAGCCCAAGGAGAGGTAGCATTGATGAGCATTCTTCATACCATACTAGCTAATGTGCATAAATTTTTTGAATTTTCACTATGGATACCAAGACCTCCATTTGTTTTTGATTGGCAAATGGTAGACCAATTTATTAGGTGAACTTTTTTCTTCTCATTTGTAGATCCCAAGATGAAATCTCTTTGTACCTTATCTATTTTATTAAGAGTCTTTTTCGACAGTAAAGTATATTGCATATAGTGGTTTGGTATTGAATTTAAACAAGAATGAGAGAGCATTGTCCTACCTGTTATATTTATGAATTTCATTTTCCAAGAAGCTAGTTCGGATCTTATTTTATCAACAATGAATTGGTAGTTCCTTAGCCTAGGGTAGTTATTTAAGATAGGGAAACCTAGGTAAGTACCAAAGGACTCACTTTTTTAATACCTAATATGTGGGTAATATCTTTTATGATAGTTTTAGGACTTTGAAAACATGATTTTTGATTTGGTGAGGTTAATATTTTTTCCTGAAATAGTCTAGTCCTCCCTTGATGGTGTGGCATGATTTTTTATTGACTTTGGCCATCAAAGTGAGATCATCTGCGAAGAATAAGTTGAAAAATTTTAAACAATTCCTTCATGTGGTTATTGGATCCCAATTCCTAATATCTACTTGATGGTTTATTTATCTTGAAAGCATTTCCAAACAAAGGATGAAGAGATTGGGAGAAATGGGGTCCCCTTACCTAATTCCCCTACTAGGCTCAAAAGAATTTGTAATGGAGCCATTAACTAGGACTGCTATCGAACTTGTTGTGATACAATTTAATAGGAGTTTTGAAAATTTGGGGAGAAATTTAAAATACTGGAGGGTGTGATGTACAAAGGACCACTCAAGTCGATCAAAAGCCTTTTCCAAATCAATTTGAAGGATCATTTGACCTTGTTTTCCTTTTAATTTTTTTAGGTTTGAAACTAGGTCTTGGATAATGATGGCATTATCAGAAGCTCTTCTATTTTTCATGAAGTTAGCTTGAAATGGGCTAATTAGGTGATCTAGTAATGGTTTTAGCCTATTTTCTAGAATTTTTATGATTATTTTATAAATGGTGTTACAGAGTCCAATTGGCATAAAATTCCTAATGTTGTTGCATTTGAAATTTTGGGTATTAGACAAAGGTACGTTTTGTTAATAATTGGGGGGATTACTTGCGTATTAAAAATGTCATGACATAGATTCACAACTAAAGGGCCTATAATATTTCAGTATTTTTGGTAAAAAAAATGGTGGAGTCCATCTGGACCTGGAGCTTTAAAAGGTTTGAAATAAAAAATGGCCCTTTTAATTTCTATATCTAGCAAGGGTCTATCTAATGCACTAAGGTTTACAAGACCAATTTTTGAACTATGGTTTAGAGGGTTTGTCCTACTTGTATTGCTGTGAGAAGTGGTGAAAATATTTTCAAAATAGTTTTGGACATAAGACATAATTAAAAGGGGATAATTGATCCAGTTCCAGCATCATCTTTGAAATAATTTATCTTATTTCGTCTCTTCCTATTTGAGGCACAAATGTGAAAAAATGTAGTATTAGAGTCACCTTCATTTAGCCACATTACCCTAGATCTTAATTTCCAATAATCTTCCTCTATTATCAGAAGATCATTATAGTCCCTTTTTAATTCATTTTCAAGCTTTTGTAAAAAAATGGTCGTAGCGTAATTTTTTGAATTCTGTATACCATTTAGATGAGCTAGCAATTTACACTTTTTTCCATAATATCACCAAACGTTCTAGCTTTCCAATCTCTTATGCATTGAACAAAATTAGGACTAGCAGTAAGAAAGTTTGGATCACACCAATTGTCTCTCACTATAAGTAGAAATTTCGGGTGTTTGCACCAAAACGTTTCTAGTCTAAAGGGTTATTTATGGAGTGTTCTAATTCTAAGTATTAGTTCAATTAGGATAGGGTTGTGATCCGAGTAAGTTTTAGGAATGTGAAATGTTGAACTTTCAGGGAATAAATCTATCCATTCATCATTCCTAAATACTTTATCCAACCTTTCCATTATTAGACCCTTATTTTTATGCCTATGGTTAGACCAAGTAAATTTGCATACCTTGAATCCAAGATCAATGAGTTTACAACTATTAAGCTTAGACCAAAAGAATTTGGCTCTAGAGTCCTTGAGAGGTTTGCCTCCAAACTTATCATTAGTACTAAAAACATCATTGAAATCCCCTCCCACCATCCAAGGGCCTATATGATTTCTACTAATATTTACTAGGTTTTCCCACATAGAATTTCTATTATAGATAGCAGTACTAGCATATATCGTACTAAAAAACTTATGTATAGGAAGTACCTCAATCATTGCATGGATTTCTTGATTTCTACGGACAATGTTTTGGACAGTACCACCACGTGGTTGTATAGTATCACAATTCCTCATGCCTGGACATCAGATGGAACCTATCATCTTTGTAAACCCGAAGTCGTTAAGCAGTACATGGCTACCCATTCTAGTTTCTAGTAAATCCACCATGCATGGTCTATGAGTGTCGACCATTTCCCTGAAATTCCTTCTAAAGTTTTTATTATTACCACCTCTTATATTCCAAATTATGATATTAGTCGGTCGATTCAAAGAAATATTAAGGTTTTGATTTTGTGGCTCCCCGTTTTCCCTCACTGCCCCCTGTATTGGGTTCCTTCTCAATGTTGGCACTGATAATATTGCCATGTTCCCCACCATTGGATCCTGAGGTGGCCTAATATCCATCAAGCATTTGTATAATGCTAGTGGGCAGTTGAGTATGTGCCTCTTCTCTTGCATCTCCGTAAAGAGAAATACTTTTACCCCGTCTAGGTTTGAGAACTCTAGGACTCGTCCTAAGATTATATTGAGAGGTTCCTCCCCCTCCTCAATCTCTGCCTCAACTGGTTCTTGGTTTTGAGCAGGTTGATGAGGTGGTGATGGGGGTTGATGTGGTGGTTGAGGAATATGGGGTTCCTAAACTGGTGGAGGGTTCTCCCATGGCATGAATATGGGATTGAGTTGAGTTAGTATTTTTGGGGAAAGAATGGAATATCTAGGAGAGCATTCTATGGGTATATAAGGTTGAAATAGGGTGGTATATTCCAATGATTTCTCATAGCATGTACAAGTTGAGGGTTTACTGAGGGAGCTAGAGGTTGTAGGATATTGTTTAGCCATACATGGTTGAGGTAGTTGTTCATGGTTAACCTCATGCCCTCTGCTACTAGTTGAGCTAAATATTGAGTGTTGTGTAGTATGACAACAGAGTCCTGACCATTGATTTGAAGGTTGAACGATACTGCATGGCCCATTAATCTTATTTCCATCCATGACACAGGCTGGTAGTCATGTGCTTGTGGGGCTTGGACGTATATTATTTGTGAATTTTCTATTTGGGGAGGAAAGGGGTGGTAGATTCTCCATGGCAATTGCTATGTGTTGCCTTAAAATCTGTATAAGTCTGGGTCATCTCCTTATGGTCGAGGGAGGTCTGGGCATTTTGAAAGGAGATAGGAATACTTAAGGTCTCCAACTTAGGCGTGGAAGAAAGGCTAGGGGTTTCTTGTGAGGGATTGGGTGATAGGGCAATGATTTGGGGTGCCGATTGCATGGCTTTTGGTTGCCCAATGCCATTGTTTATAGGTTTTTCTTCTATGGAAGTAGTATCCATTGATTGTCTATGGCTATTGTACAAATGTAAGACATGGCCATCTTTTTTCTCCACTTGGCTTACATGCTCAGGAAGGGAAAGATTATCAAATCCTAATGAAAGATTTTTGTCCAGATTTTTTGTTAAGCTAGAATAATTACCAAATTATTTTATTTCATTGGTAGGAAGGGCAGTAGAGTTGGTATTAGTAATAGGGTTAGATTTGTCATTTGCCCATCTTTCTTGCATGGATTCATTTTCAATTTTTTTAGGGATAGACACGTTATTTTCCAACATGTCAAAATTTTCATTTGGGGTGGACATTTGTTCATTTGCATGGCTATTATTTAGATTATTAAAAAAATCTTATTCCATTGGGTGGTTTCATTAGTGGTTTCATCTAAAATCATGTGCTCATTTTCTAAGAGGGTAAAATTATTCTTTATTTACAAAGAGGTCTCTGGTCTAGTTGTGGTGGCTGGATTCCTTACCTTGGCAGTGGTAGTAGGATTTTTTGCTTCCTTTATATCCATTGGAGTAATGGAATCCTTTGGATCCTTAGATTTGTATTGTAAATACTCAGTATCGAGGTACTTACCAGTGCTTGCATTGAACATATTAATGGGGATATCTGGACCTTTGTTGTTTTTGACCGGCTTGATGGTTTCTTGTTGAATGCTTCTTGAGGCTTGTTTTCTCCCTTTGTTGAAGGAAACTGTCTTCCACTTATCTTGTTGAATTTTCAAATTTGAGGATGTTGCCTGCTCCTTGGTTGTTTCCTTAACTGTCTTAGCATCCAATTTAATAAAAGAACACTGTTTTATTATGTGGCCTAGTCTGCCACAATTTGTGCATAGGAAATTATCTCCTTCATAATGAATGTGTTGTTTATGTTGTCCAACATATAGGAATAGTTGGGCTGGAATTTCTAGAGGAAGTTCAACACAAAGTCTTACGTATCGTCCCCTTAATGTCGTTGAAGTACAAACATCAATCCTTAATAATCGACCAATTGCATTTCAAATTTTTTCAAGTATTTTGCCATCATAGAATTCTGTAGACGGTTGTGGGAGTCTAACCCATACTGTCGTTGTTGTTAACCTATCTTTTGAAGCCACAAAATTTGGTTTTCATTTAGTGATGGAGAGGAAATGACCATTAATGAACCAAAGTCTTTGTTGAATTGCCTTCTCCGCGCTGTGTTTATTTTTGTGATTATGTAGTAATCTTCTCCTAGATCAATCATTTGGAAATCTTCCGTTGGCCTCCATAATCTTGTATTTTCATTTTCAAGTAGGGGTGCAACATGCGTTTGCCCACTAAATTCACTATGATAGCATTCTTCCAGGGCTCGTAAATTCTTTGTCTGTCTTCATCTGATAAAGCTATAAATTTGATGCCTCGTGTAATGGTGGATTTTGGATGTTTGACCCTACCTTCTATGTGAGAATTCTCTATTAACTTCAAAAAAAATTGATTTAGAGTAGAGTCAAACATTATTGAACTAGATGTTGTTAACATGTCCTTGAAGGATAGTTTAGTTTGTAGGTTGGTTTGTATGGAAATGCCATGATCAATGTCAGGTGGTTTGGGTGGTTTTTGGCTTGGGGATTCATGATTTTGGAATTTTTATGGAAATGTCATGATCATCCGCTAAGGGTCGTGATGGCACCGGACACCACTGTCAAGCAAGCCAACCAAAATACTTAATTAAATTCTCATTTTAATAATTTTGAAAACTATGATTTTCCTTCAACTTTAACAGTAAAAGATAATCGTTTCAAATCAAACATAAATGTTAGGAAGTTAATACAAGATGCCCCATAATAATCCCAGAACCCGGTGTCACAAGTGCATACGCATTTAGACATAAAAATACAGTAACTGTTCGGAATACAAGTGGACAGAAATGAAAATACAGTATAATACTCTGAAGGAGACTCTGCTGGCTGCGGTTGTCTCGATAAATGCAACTCACCTAAGTTTCCGTGTCAACCATGCTGCTATGCCACTAAGCTACTAGCCACACATAAACCTGTGCAACAAAAATACATAGCAAGTATAATATGAGTACGGAAACAACGTATACTCAGCAAGTATCCCGTCTAATCTCGAAGAAGTAGAGATGAGAGGTCGACTTCAACACTTGCTAGTGGTCCAATAATAATATAGTAAAAATGTGAGGAAATCACGGATTTATATAGCAATTATAACTCATAAATCCGGAAAGCAGGTAGACACCTTCTCAACTAATAAAGGATGTCCAAGATTTACTTTTCATTATCTTTATCAATTACTATCAGTCAGGAAAGGCAAATATCAACATTTAAAATTCTTAGGCAAGAAATACAAGCATGCGCATATCATGCCGAGGTCGTACGGCCCGATCCAACAGAAATGTAAATATGCACTACCAAGGATCGAACGGCATGAACCATAGATGCATCTATTACCCCGCTCGGGAATCATACATGTGACGCGGTCACATTTAAATAAACAATCACCCTGCTCGCGAATCATACATGCGACGTAGGTACACATAGACATACATGCTCAAACAACCAATTAAGAATTTATCGGGGAACATTTACCCAAATAAAAGCCAATTCTCTTTTAATGATTCAAAAAAATAAAGTTTAATCCTTTTATAAATTCATTTACTAATTCGATGTGATTTTAGCAAATCAAACTGTTAATAAGATTACAAATATTCCAAGTATAGCATGATTTTAGGTCCTAGACTACCCGAACTTAAACATAATAGAAGCTACACACGAACTCTCGTCACCTCGTGCGAACGTAGCCCCCACAAATAGGATCACATAACCAATTAACTCACCTATGGGGACAATTCCCTCTTACAAGGTTAGAAAGGAGACTCACCTTGCTCTGAAGATCCATAATCGGCATTGCACGCTCTTCCGAAGACTCGAATTGATGCACAATGCTCCAAAACTAGCCAATAATTATGCAAATCCATAAATACATGTTCAATTACTCACTACAATCCGATTTATAACAATCCCTAACCTCGATCGAAAAGTTGACAAAATTGCCCTCGGGCCCACGTGCCTGGATTCCTAAATTTTTTAAAGATAAACTTTACCCATAACCTCACGAACTCAAATATATAATTTACTCTCAATCATACCCAAAATAGTGGTCAAATTCCAAGAATATCAATTTTCTAGGTTTTCCTTCAAACCCCAAGTTTCTACCCATTTACATGCTAAAATCCATACATAATTGATATATATTTAACTCAAGATAGGTGGGGTTAGCTTACTATGTCGATGATGACGAAAAACCCCACTTGAAGCTCTCCAAAATCATCCATACCAAATGAAAAATGAGGGAAAAATGACCATCTCCCGAGTTTAAGAGAATACACTACCTCCAGCATTTCCGCACCTGCGGTCACTTGACCTCTTCTGCAGTTCTGCAGGTGTGACACCGCTTCTGCGGTTTCTTACCAAGCTATCCTTTTCCGTTTCTGCGTCCTCTCCACCATAGGTGCGGTCCCGCTTCTGCGGTGACCTGACCGTATCTGCGGTGACCTGACTGCATTTGCGATCCCTGCCTAGCCGTCCATTTCCGCTTTTGTGGCACGAAGGCAGCTTTTGCGACTCCGCACATGCGGCCCTTACCTCGTAGGTGCGGTTATACTAGCAACCAGCAACTTCAGCCCTTTCCAAAATTCCATTTTCGATCCGTTAACCACTCGGAATCCACCCGAAGCACCCGGGACCCCAACCAATCATACCTACCAGTCCCAAAACACATTACGGACTTTCTCGGGGCCTCAAATCATATTAAACAACGCTAAAACCACAAATCAACTTCCAATCCAAGCTTTATGAACTTTAGAATTTCAAACTTCTATATTCGATGCCTAAACATATCAAATTATATCCGATTGAACTCAAATTTTGCACAAAAGTCAAGTTTGATATTACGGACCTACTTCAACTTCCGGAATCGGGATCCGGCCCCGATATCAAAAAGTTCACTTCCGGTCAAACTTCTCAAAAACCATCAAATTTCTATTTTTAACCAAATGACTTCAAAATGACCTACGGACCTCCGAATTCACTTCTGATCGCTCTCCCAACTCCAGAATCACTATACGGAGCTACTCCCAGAATCAGAATCCCAAACAGACATCGATAACACTGAAATGCACTTCAAGCTAAACTTATGAAATTTCTTCCAAAATGCTAACTTCCACAATAGGTGCCAAAACGCTCCTGGGTCATCCAAAACCCGATCCGAGCATACGGCCATGTCCGAAATCATCATACGAACCTGCTGGAACCTTCAGATCCCGATTCCGAGGTAGTTTGCTCTGAAATCCAATCTTAGTTAATTTTTTCAACATAAAAGCTTCCGAAATGAGAATTATCTTTCCAAATCAACTCTGAACTACCCGAAATGTAATTTCAACTATGCACACAAGTCATAATACCTGAAGTGATGCTGCTTATGGCCTCAAACCGCTGAACGACGTGCTAGAGCTAAAAACGACCGGTCGGTTCGTTACATTCTCTCCCACCTAAACATACATTCATCCTCGAACGTGCTAAGAACTGCACTGGAGTTGTCTGAAATCACTGTTTAACACCTCGAGCACCTACCCGGGCTACCACAACTCAGTTTGGCATCCTAGTCCGATCAATCTGAAGATATCCTTTTTCGCTTAAGCAAATAAGCCTTAGAGCCCTATTCCAACATCCGAAATTTTCTGCCAGGACTGTTTCCAACATACGATAATCATATCAATCACTACATGTTGTAACCCAAACATAATTGCATACCTTTGCTGAATTCACACCTTGCACCACTTTACTCACAGGACCACAATAACATTCTCTGATCAAATTAGTCGAAATTCCCAGAATCTGATGCTCCCAATGCACCTCATGATATATATATATATAAGTCTTGCTCTTACTCTTACAATACCGCCACGACGGAAGAGATGTGTAGAAATTCATAACCAACTACCGAATCAACAATCATTGGGTCTATACTCCTGACAAGAACCATCACCTCATTCTGAACCGAATAATGGTCTTTGCTCCTTAATATACTTCATATAATTAGATTTCACTAATACTAAATCTAATAATATCGTCTCACCCAGTACGAACTGCTCAGGCAATAAGCCACCACAGACATGATCAAAAGTCTCATATGATGCCATAATGTGTCAATAGGCTACCAATTCGAACGTGATACAAAGGAAAACAAACTTTGAAAAGGAAATCCAATTACCTCACTCGCGAATCATACATGCGACGCGGGCACACAGCTAATATGAGTTTTCCTCAAAAGAAAATATGAAACAAAACACATAAAAACAGATATAGGGAACTATATTGAACATCACATTATTGTGGCATGCAACCCGATCCAAATAACATACCCATGACGGCGTGCCACCCATTCCAGACATAGAACTCACATAAAGAGATATACATCGAGCTAAATTGCTCGTTACAACAAGATACTGAATATCGGTCACAATCACACTAGGTGCATAATACCATTCCCTGGGGAGACATATAGCGTTATAAGCTACAAACTCAAGCACAATTGAGGTGGGATATACGATCTGAATCTCAAGAGCCATCCTGCTCATATAACATCATCTCTACGCGGAACCTCAACACATAAGAAATTCACCAAGCCGTCTCACAACTCACACGGCGCGATATATCATTACATGAGATAGTTGACGATGAAATAACATCCCGACTACTCTTCTATAAGGAGCGCATTGCTGAGATGAACACATCTAGACTTATATAACCAATTAACTCACCTATGAGGACAATTCCCTCTTACAAGGTTAGAAAGGAGACTCACCTCGCTCTGAAGATCCATAATCGGCATTCCACGCTCTTCCGAAGACTCGAGTCGTTGCACAATGCTCCAAAACTAGCCAATAATTATGCAAATCCATAAATACATGTTCAATTACTCACTACAATCCGATTTATAACAATCCCTAACCCCAATCGAAAAGTTGACAAAATTGTCCTCGGGCCCACATACCGGATTCCTAAATTTTTCGAAGATAAACTTTACCCATAACCTCACGAACTCAAATATATAACTTACTCTCAATTTCATACCCAAAATCGTGGTCAAATTCCAAGAATATCAATTTTCTAGGTTTTCCCTCAAACCCCAAGTTTCTACCCATTTACATACTAAAATCCAAACATAATCGATATATATTTAACTCAAGATAGGTGGGGTTAGCTTACCTTGTTGATGATGACGAAAAACCCCACTTGAAGCTCTCCAAAATCATCCACACCAAATGAGAAATGGGGGGAAAGTGCCCATCTCCCGAGTTTGAAGGAATACACTTCCTCCAGCATTTCCACACATGCGGTCACTTGACCTCTTCTGCGGTTACGCAGGTGAGACCACCTACCCGATTCTGTGGTTTCTCACCAAGCTGCCCTTTTCTGCTTCTGCGTCCTCTCCATCGCAGGTGCGGTCCCGCTTCTGTGGTGACCTGACCGCATCTGCGGTCCCAGCCTAGCCATCCATTTCCGCTTCTGCGGCACGAAGGCCGCTTCTGCGACTCCGCACCTGCGGCCCTTACCTCGCAGGTGCGGTTATACAAGCAACTAGCAACTTCAGCCCTTTCCAAAATTCCATTTTCAATCCGTTAACCACCCGGAATCCACCCAAGGCCCCCGGGACCCCAACCAATCATACCTACCAGTCCCAAAACACATTACGGACTTGCTCGAGGCCTCAAATCATATTAAACAGCGCTAAAACCACAAATCAACCTCCAATCCAAGCTTTATGAACTTCAGAATTACAAACTTCTATATTCTATGCCTAAACCTATCAAATCATATCTGATTGACCTCAAATTTTGCAGACAAGTCATATTTGATATTACGCACCTATTCCAACTTCCGGAATCGGAATCCGACCACGATATCAAAAAGTCTACTTCCGGTCAAACTTCTAAAAAACCTTTATATTTCTATCTTTAGCCAAATTACTTCAAAATGACCTACGGACCTCTGAATTCACTTCTGATCGCGCTCCCAACTCCAGAATCACCATACGTAGCTACTCTAAGACTCGGAATCCCAAACGGACATCGATAACACTGAAATTCACTTCAAGCCAAATTTATGAAATTTCTTCCAAAATGCTAACTTCCACAATAGGCACCAAAACGCTCTCGGGTCATCCAAAACCCGATCCGGGCATACGCCCAAGTCTGAAATCATCATACGAACCTGATGGAACCTTTAGATCCCGATTCCGAGGTAGTTTACTCTGAAATCCAATCTTAGTTAATTCTTTCAACTTAAAAGCTTCCAAAATGAGAATTCTCTTTCCAAATCAACTCTGAACTACCCGAAATGCAATTCCGACTATGCGCATAAGTCATAATACCTGAAGTGATGCTGCTCATATCCTCAAACCATTAACGACGCGCTAGAGCTCAAAACGACCGGTCGGGTCGTTACAAAAAAATAAAAAAAATATTAAGTGGGAATTGATCCCTATTCCTCTAGGTAAATAACTTAGCATTCAACCAAGTACATCATTTAGCCTTTTTGGAGTATGGTTGCCAATAGGTAATATTTGTGATCAAATTCTAAAATATATGTAAATAAAATGCCTAGTTTGACGAGAAAAACCATTGGTTCACGTGCCTCATACACTAGGCATTACCATGAGACAGACACCCCGTTGTCTCTTCTTATTAGGGGTGTTCATGGTTCGGCTTGTATCGATTTTTTCCTAAAAGAAACCAAACAAAGTAAGTGAGTTTTTCAAATATTGCAACCAAACCAATTAAGTCGGCTTTTAATCGATTCGGTGTGTTTTTGTCGCTTTTTTGGTTTTTTCGTTTTTTCTTAAATATGAGATATACACTACCGCACACATCTTCCAGCGACTACATTATCAACATAACACTATCAAACCAATTCCTCTTTGAAAAATCTATTATTTACCAAGATGTATTGATGATAATTGAATTAAATAGTGATGAATAATTTTAGGGCTCAATTAAAAATAATTTTTTTTAACATGAAATAATTCTTGTACTTAGCGAAAGAAAACTATTAATCAAACTGGAATGTAAAGGCAAAGAACTAGATTATTATAATAGCAAAGAACTAGACTAAAAGTGAAAACTATTAAAATGTAACATAAAATTTTAGAAACTTTGTACTCCTTCCGTTCCAATTTATGTGATCCTGTTTAGCTGGGCACGAAGTTTAAGAAAAATTGAAGGTATTTTGAACTTGTGGTCCTAAACAAGTCAAAAACGGGTCCAGAGTAATTGTGTGGTTATAAAAAGCTTCTTATTAAGGGTAGAATTGAAAGTTTAAGCTAAATTATTTTCAAATTTAGAAAGGGGTCATTCTTTTTGGTGCGGACCAAAAAGGAAATAGGTTCACATAAACTCGAACAAAGGGAGTATAAACATGCATATATATAGGTATAATAATAAATTTTAAATAGATACTTCTATATTTGGTTGGTTTTTTCGGTTATTTTTTTATAAAAACCAAAATCGAATCAAATTTGGTTGTTTTTAAAATTCAAAACCAAAACCAAACCAAACCGAAAAAGTATTGGTTTTTTAGTCGGTTTGGTTCGGCTTTTGGATTGGTTCAATTTTTCGGGTTTTTATCAAAACCCCTACTTCTTATATAAGCGAATAACTAGTGGTTTGTAGGCCCATTGTAAACACGGGCCCAACACTATTCTTAATCCTATGATTAGTAAGTAAAAATGGGAGAAATTCAAAAATAGCTAGATTTACAAGTGGTCGTTCAAAAATAGCTCAGTTTCAAAAGTAATCGAAATCTAGCCACTTTGTATGTAAAGATAAATCTTAGCGAAAACACTATTCAAAACCCGAAAAATACACCAATATATTATGCTGGAGTTCCAGCATAAGTACACTTAAACTCTTGCATATTATACTGGAGTTCCAGGATAAGTATGCTGGAACTCCAGCATAATATGATGGAGTTCCAGTATAAGTACACTAGAACTCCAACACAATATACTGGTGTTCCAGCAAAGTATACCGGTCCAGTATAATATGCTGGAAGTTCATACACAAGTGCTCGAATCTCCAATGTATTATTCTGGAATTTTCTGTGTGTTAGAGTTCCAGCATAATATGTTGGAAGTTCATACACAGGTGCACTGAACTCTAGTATATTATGCTTGACCGGTCTCTGTTGCAGCAAAATAGTAGCTATTTTTCATTGGCTTGGTAAACGCTGGCTATTTTTGAATGACCACTCCGAAAACCGGCTAGACCGTGCTATTTTTACTGTAAAAATAGCAGGGGCTAGTTAGTTTTCGGACTGGTCATTTAAAATAGTCAGTGTTTGCCAAGTCATTGGAAAATAACCACTATTTTGCTGCAACAAAGACCGGTCCAGCATAATATACTATAGTTCGGTGCACTTGTGTATGAGCTTCCAGCATATTATGCTGGAACTCCAACACGCGAAAAATTTCCGCATAATATATTGCAGATTCGATCACCTGTGTATGAACTACAAGCATATTATACTAGACCGGTATACTTTGCTGGAACTCTAGTATAATATACTGAAGTTCCAGTATACTTATGCTGGAACTCCAGTATATTATACTGGAGTATTTTTTAATTTTAAACAGTGTTTTTGTTCAGATTTATCCTTACACGAAAATGGCTAAATTTCGATTACTTCTGAAACTGTGGCTATTTTTGAATGACCACTTGTACATCTGGCTATTTTTGAATTTTCTCCCGAGTAGTAGTGGCATAAATCAATATAGTTATGCACTTTTATTGTTTATGACAATAACATTAAATTATTCCAATTTTTTGTTTCATACATATTTTCTTTATTTTTTTTATCTAGAGCTTGATTTTAAATATTTTATAAAAGCTTCCTAAATATGATTAACGGTACTTATAAGTAGAACCAAATAATTTTATGACAACTCTTTTTCTCCCAACTTTCACATTCTTACGAAACTCAATTTGAACTCATTGCCTCTGCTCAATTTATGCGCAGCCAATTGCATGTACAGTTATTGGGTGATAGTATTTGTTTTGCCTGGGTTTTTTTTTCTATGTACCACTTTTTCCTGCATATACATGCGTTTGGCATTTTCAGTTTTTATATTTCCTGAATCACAAGTGCGTTGAATTGAAATTTCTTAAATTTAGTTAAGTATTTGATCCGTCTATTTCTTTTTTGTTTTTTGGGGTACAGGTTGGAGCACGATTGGTGATTTTGGGAAGAGAAAATGTTTATGTGCTTATCCTTTTGAAAGGATGGATACAAACATATTCTATTTGTGAATTATGGGATTCGGAATGCCTTTGTTGGAATTATAGTTTACTGCATTGTATATTATTTCTCATATGTTTCTGTCAATTGCTTAATCCTTTGTGTATCCTGGTCTTTCTAATCTTTCACTCATTTTTGCTTTCAACCTTCTGTTGTGGAAATCCATCTATGCTAATAGATAATACACATTTCATACAGTTGATCTTTTGAACTCACATCAAACTACTATATGACAATTCAGCCAACATGTATCTATTATATTAAATTTATCCGATAGTCATCCTCATTTTGGAAAAGTCCAGTACCTAAGTCACTAAATAGGCAAGTCGCTAATCCCTGGACTATGTAACGTACTTTATCTGTTGAGTTATGTGTGGGTATTTTATCATAGGTTTCTAATCTATCCTTTTGTCATTCCTGCTGAAGCATATACTCAGGTTGGATGGGTACAGGGTAGACGATTTCAAAGTGCACTCCCCATCGATTATATAGAGAAGATCACAATGATTTACGATACGACGCCGTATTTCTTTCAATTTTAAGAGCTCAAATCGAATTGGTATATCAATACCTTGATATACAATGAGCATTCTTAATATTATGTAGGATTCGAACCTCCACGCTATTAATTAGTATTGAGCATGAGATTGTGAGTCTCGCGTGTTTTTTTGTTTACTGGAGAATTGCCTGGTTAGATGCATATTAATTGAACGGTTTGGTTGACATTCATATTACGCATAAAAAGCTTGAGCTGCTCGACGAAGATATCCAATCTCAGCTTAAAAGATAATGATTTACCAACAATAGGCGATGGTCCTTACATAGATTTATTGAGCACTTGACAAAGAGATTCTTCTTTCAATATCGATTTTCGCATAACGAATTTTATTGTTGTTTACCCTTAAAATTGGATAACAATTAAATTTATAAGTGCTTTTAAGGATATGTGATTTCACCTAGCACAAATTGATAAATATGATTATTAATGTTAGTAACTAACTGTAAAATAAAGCAAACCAGTATAAATGCAACTTGGCCCTCGAGCTAGATCGCCCTCGAACGGCTGAGTATATAATTAAAAAATATGAACTGAACTGAAGAACAAGAGATTTTAAGAGAGAAAAGTGTATTGTACTACTTTGTTATGCGAGAGTTATATGATTACAAATGATTAGAATCCATCTTTATATAGTAGAGGAATTCTACTTATGGTACAATTCTAAATACAAAAGGAAATCTCATGATTGACTAAATAACCGTCCTTGATTTGATTCATTCCGAGATTTCGGCCACGATTCTTACCCGGTCACGGATATCTCGGCTTTCCATTAGCAGGCTTTCTTCGGTCTCGCTTGACGTTTATCCCGTTTGGTTTCGATCTCGGATGGTCTCGGTCTCGATTGGTACTTCGAGTCCCGAGCTTGGTACCGCACCTTCACGTCTCGGTATGATATAACAAGGAACCGATCCTCGTCACCATCCTAGTCTCAATTAGCCAAACAAAATCGGGTGAGCCCGGTTTTGACCGTATACAGATAGTCCCCTCGTTTTTTGGAGTGCAATGACAAGAAATGAATTGAGTTTCCGAGCTCCTCCCCGATTTGTCATGACGTCAGCATCGTGACGTAAACAGCAGAGGTGATCGAAACGTCTCATCGGTACAGTTCCCCAGGCATTTAATGTTCGTCAGTCGATGGTCGACCACTACCAGCTTTGAACCGTCGCCGTAAAACCAATAAATAGGTCCCTTTCCATTCTTTCAAACTTTACTTTCAATCTCTTCTACTCTAATCTTCAATGTTCTTTGTATTCTTCAAGCTTTTTTATCTTCAAGTCTTTGAGTTCCATTGTTTGTTCCTTATAAAACACCAAATATCACAATCTCAATTCTTCTTTTCCCTCAGAAATTAAAATGGCTAAGACGTCTAAAACTATTCCACAAAAGAAATGGCCTCCTCATCTCGCACGGCCGGCAAGAAAACAGCGGCGGAGCCACACCCTGAAGAGTTTGTTCCCAAGGGGTTTGTTATTAGTTACGACTTCAAAGTCGAGAAGACATCATCGGTCCGCAATTAGTATGAACCGGTATCGAAATACATATGCTGGATATCAAAAAGCTTCCCTGAACAAGTGAAGAAGGACAACAACTAGGAAACAAAGAGGTCGTGATACCGGCCCCAGAAGAAGCAATCACAACCCACATGGAAGTGTTCTTGAGCGTTTACACTTACCCTTTCACATTGGGTCCCCTCGATCCGGTCATCATAGACTTCAGCAAGAAGTATCAAGTGACCCTCGACCAAATTTACCACTCCTTTTAGAGGATTGTGATACTGCTCCGTTTCTTCGTGAGCAAGATCGACGGGCTTCCTTTAACCCGATCATCTGATAAGATTGTACATCCCTCGACTTTATCGAGGTGGGATAATAATACTTCAATGCCATACCACCAAGGCACTCATCTTGAGCATAGACGAAGACAAAGATCGAGGTTGTATAGGCCGGTTCGTCCCAGTGAGGACCACGGATCTGATTCTGGCTTAGCGCATGCCATTTCCCGAGAGATGGAATATGAAACATAAGTGTAACAATCCGACCGATCGTTTTGAGAATTTACACTTTTCTCGGTTGTTTGAGGGCATGAGTAGCTCCATATGATGTATTATGACTTGTGTGAATCGTCGGTTTTGGTTTTCAGGTTGTTCAGAAATTTAAGTTTGAAAGTTTGACCGGGGAGTTGACTTTTTGATATGGGGATTGAAATATGATTTTGGAAATTGGAATAGCTCCATAATGCCATTTATGACCTATGCACGAAATTGGGGTCAATCAGATATGATTTGATAGGTTTCGACATCAGTTATAAAAGTTTGAGGTTTCAAGTTTATTAAGCTTTGGTGTGTGATTCATGTTTTGTTGTTGTTTGATGTGATTTTAGGGCTCGACTAAGTTAATATGTTATTTTAGGACTTGAAGGTACCTTTGGTTGAAGTCTCAGGGGCCTCGAGTGTGTTTCGGAGGTGAGTTTTGAGCGGTCCGGGCATTTCGGCACTCTAATATTATTCCGGCACTTTTGGGGGTGCGGACCGTACATTTTGGGGTGCTGAGGCGAAGGAGAGGTGTGGACCGCACATAAGAGTGTGGACCACAGCAAAAAAATGCGGACTTCAAATGAGGAGTGCGGACCGCATAATTTTGTCTGCGGGCGCACGCAAGAAATATCTACGGACTCGATGGTCCGATTTCTGAAGCTTATATCTTTTGATTTACAATGCATTTTGAGTTGATTCGAAAACAAAAGTTATAGCCCTTCGTGTCTTATTTCTAGAAAGGTAAGGAAGTTATTGTTCGGACATTTTTAGAGAATGTTATGGTCAAAATACTGAAGCCTGGTTTGGAGGATATTATGGTGTGCGGCAGCACAATTTTTGTGCGACCGCCAGATTTGGGCAGTGTGCGGCCGCACTTGGATTTGTGCGGACCGCACAATGAAGTTCAGAGGAAGTACGATATAAGCAAGGCTTAGGGTTTTATTTCACACTTTGGACCTTGGGAGCTCGGTTTGTGGCGAATATTTGTGGGTTTTTCAAGAAAATCATCAAGGTAATGGATTCTAACTCGAATTTGGTTAATATACATGGATATATCATTGATTTCATCATTTAATTAGTATTTTGAGGTGAAAATTGGGGATTTTGGCCTAAAGTTCCATAATATGAATTTCAGAGTTTTGAACACCGATTTAGAGTCGGATTTGAGTGAAACTAGTATGGTTGGACTCGTAATTGAATGGCTTGCCGGATTTTATGAGTTTTGTCGTGTTCCGAGGTGCAAGAACGAGTGTGATTTTTCCGGAATTGGGATTGATGTTGGACTCGATCTTTATCATTTGTAATTTCTTCCTTGGCCATTATCTGATGTATTTGAGTTGCATTTGGCTGGTTTGAGCTGTTCAGAGGTCGTTACGCGCGTGACGGCATTCTTAGAGCATCGCTTGGCTTGCTCGGCGTTTGGAAGTGGCATGTTTTAGATAAGTAACTCTTTTAAACTTAATGTTGAGGGTATGAAACCAGAACTTATGTGCTATGTGATTGGTGTTGAGGTGACGCACATGCTAGGGTGACGGTCGTGTGGGTGTGCACCTTCTGAATTGTGACTTTGATGTCTTCAGGGCAGTGTATGGTAGCCCTACTTTGTTGATATCTGTGTTTTAACCAAGTGATAAAGTAAATTGAGTTGTACATCATGCTAGATATCATGTTAGGCTTTATGCTGATATTGTTGGGACCCATAGTGGTTGTTTCTTGATGTCATCTCATCGATTTCATTGATATTTCGTACTCTGTCGCATTCATGCATTCATATCATATCCTATTCTCAGTTGTTACTAATTGATACATCATATCATTATTTTGGGTCAGTTTTTATGATATTTTGAGCCCTTGGGTGAGACTGGAGAGATTGATGACTTAGTGAGACCGAAATCCTGGTTATGAGTGGCAGTTATGGGATCGGGTCGCACACCGTAGCATGTTTTATTGATTTTTGACTTAGTGAGGCCGAGGCCCTGATGCATTTATGACATGATTGGCTTGTTATAGCGCTTGGGCTAAAGGAGCCCCTCCGGAGTCTGCACACCCCCATTGGGCGCGGTTGATTACATTCAAGGATAGATCTTCCCTTGGTATGGAGATGGATCTTCTCTATGAGGCTGGATTTGCCTGTTTTCCTCGGTACTGGAGACTGATGGTCAGTGATGTATATATTCTGGGATGGATCTTCTCTGGGCCGCATGGGCCATATACAGTACCGAGTGGTTGAGCATATATATTATGGAGGGATGGATTTCCCTAGACATGGATTTGTCCGATATACATGATACCTGGAGATGGATCTTCTCTATGAGGCTGGATTTGGAATGTTTCCTCGGTACTGGGTGACTTATCGTCAGTGTTGTATATGTTCCAAGATGGATATCTCTGGGTCAATTGGCCATATACAGTACCGAGTAGTTGAGTATGATAAGTGGAAAGTGTGATACAGTAGGGTTGAGTACTCTGAGAGTGTGAGTATATGATTCATCTCTGAAATACATGGCATTGACATACATATATGACATACATATATGACATAGAGACACATTTTCTTCATGTTGTACGGTATCACGTCATTCATGCCATTTTACACGCATTGATATGTGGTCATAGAGAGGTATCTCACACTTGCTATTTGGAATGAAAATGAAACATCTTATTTATTGTGAAAATAATTTTAGAAAAAGAAATACAGCTTTTTCAAACTATCTCATATTTCACGATGTTTTCGGAAAACAATTTGGGTTTTCACTGATATTCTTGAAAAGAGAAACTATTTTCGGAAAATTGTGAGAAAGCTGAGCATTTTTTCTCTGAGTTACTTCCTTGATTATATTCTCTCTTTGATTATGAATTGTTGTTGGCTTCTGGTGTTGGAACCGACTATGTTCCAACTTGTCACTTCTTTCAACCTAGCTTTAAGTTTGTTACTTATTGAGTACATGGGGTCGGTTGTACTCATACTACACTTCCTGCACATTGCATGTATATTTCGAATGACGATAGTGTTCGATGAGAGCTGAACTAGAAGATGTACCTACGTTCCGGTTATGGTTGCCTCTTGTTCATGGTAGTCGTAGATTTATAAAACTCTGTTTGTGTACTTTTCAAACATAATATGTATTTACTTCATATCAGCTTTGTAAACTCTATTTTTAGAAGCTCATGATTTGCACTACCAGTCCTTGGGAATTGTATAAGATTCAGATAACTCCTATGTTTAATTATTTATTTAATATTGATGGAATTGGATAATTATTAGTTGGCTTACCTAGCGGGTTAGGTTAGGTTCCATCACGACTTGTGGATTTTGGGTCGTAACAGTAAGTATGACTTCATTTTTAGTTTCTATTTGTTATTTTTACATCTTCATCTTACCTTATCGGTATTTTTTACCAATGTAGCTGCTGGCTGGATGCTGGGTGGGGTTCCTTACCTCGAGATCTATGTTAGGAGCCTGGTCTCGGCATCAACACATACTGAGCGCGCATGGCGCGATTTATCAAAGGGCCGGTGGGAAGTCAAGAATCATGGTAAGCGTTATTCCTGCTTTTAACAATTTCGTCATTTAAAATATTCTTCCAAGCTTACTCAGTCTCCTTTTTTGCAGGTCTCGTAAAAGATGCAGTGATGAGGCCCCCGTCCGGTGATGAAGAAGTCTCACTCCCTATCTCGAAGCTGGCAAAAAAGAGTAAGAGGAAAAGGACCTCGACCTCCGAAGGGCAAGAGCGAAAAAAGAGAGCGGCTCGTAAGCCTAAGAAGAATGTCATCCCTCTGTCTATAGAGTCAGTCCAACCTTTATAGGAGGCAGAAGATGAAGAAGAAGACGAAAAAGAGGATGATTTCAGGCTGGTCTCGAGCACGAGCTAATACCGAGGCACAAAAGGCCACCAGACCGGTAGAAGCTAGAAATATTCCGCCCCGATATGATAGGGTCCAAGAGGGGGATTCAGTCGAAGTCCCTGAGTCGATTGAAGCCAAAGGTGCCTCACCTCGGAGTGAGAAGGCGACGGAAGTAGCTGTGGAGGAGGCTCCTCGAGACAGAGAGAATGCCCTAAAAGATCCACTATGGGCAATAGAAATCGGACACTCCCCATCTTTTCCTTCATTCAGGAGACTTCTCACATCGAAGGAATCCACGGAGAGGAAGACCCTTTCTGTGGTAATTTTATTGGGGTCGACGACATCGCCAGTCTGAGACTTAGAGGTATCGAGGAAGAGCTCGGGCGAAGCTTCCTAGAGTTTCAGACTGACCAGCCAGTTTCTGGCCCCCAGTGCCAATCCCTAGTGAAAATGAACAATTATCATCACGGTCTCGTTGGATGCACAAGTTCTTGCATTCCCCAAAAGGGTGGCTAGTTACTTTCGGAGTTTGGTCACAGAGGAAGACCAAGCCGTGATGGACGAGGTGGGAATGCCTTGTCTTTTTAATGAGGTGCAACAAGATCTGAACTAGGTAAGCCCATATTCCTTTTGTTAATATCTATTTTTATACTTGAGTTTTTCTCTTCATGTCTAATTCTTTCTTTTTCAATTTTGTAGGCCTCAGTGCTTCATCGCGAAGCTTTTTTCGATCTCGAGGGGAGATGAGCCGATATGAGGCCAAGATTCGAGGTTTACTGAAGAGAAATATGTCCTCAAGCTTCTCAGTGAGCAAAGAGGATATGATGCAAAGGGCCTTCGAGATGAGTTAGCTGCGGCTTAGAAAGAACAAAACAACCTGGTAGAGTAGGTAATAAGAATCTTAGAAGTTTATGACATCGATTTGGTTGTGACGTCTAACAGTTCGATCCCACAGGTCCAACAAAAGCTCGATATAGTTGGGAAACTTCGTGAGTAAGTGAATGCGGTGAAGGTAGAGACCATAGCATGGAAGAAAAATACGGACTGTCTTGCCTTAGAAAAGGAGGCTGCTCGAGCTCAGCTATCCTCAGTAGAAAGCCAACTCCAAACCATGAAATAGAAGAACTTGGTTCAAGCCAAGAAAATCAAGGAGTTTCAGACTCGGTTGGGATCAGCAACCTCCGATCGAGACAAGCTGGACACGGAACTTGCAGTGGCCCCATCTGAGGCTGAGATGACCAAGGTCGATGCTGAGGTAATTGTGGTCGTTTACCGATCCGATGCTGAATCCGCTCAAGATTGTCGAGGTTGCTCAGGTTCGAGCACATTGGGATGCCAAGCATGTCAAGTTCCAATCTCGAAGGGAGACTCTCGAGGAGATCCACGCTCATGGCTTCGATCTTACTGCCAGGATCGAAAATGCAAAAGAGCTTGAAGCTGAAGCCAAAGCGTTGGCCTCTCCTGATGATGATGATTCTGGGAGCATGAGCGGTTCCGACAGTGGAGAAGACCCCGAGGGTGAATATATTGCTCCTGGAGAAGACTAGGCACTATCTTTCGTTTATGCTTTTTTTTGGATTTTCGTATAGAATTCCGATCAGGCTGTGTTGCCCTTGTAAATAACGTTTTCATATATATAAAATTTTCTTCCTTTCTATCTTGTCTTGTGAAATTTTGTGTCATTTCTTTCTTATGAAATTGCATCCTAAAGTCTGGGGTTTAAGTAATTCGATCGAAACTGAACTAGCATAGCCTCTATGATCGAGTGAGTGCTTGTTCGAACTCGAGGTGAGGTAATCGTTAGGTTTTTGTTTGAGCGAGGACGGTGTCTCGAACTCAAAGATAAAGTGGCCCTTAGGCTTTTTGTACTAGGCCCATAAGGCCTTTGTAAAAAGAAACATTTATGGCTTTTCTCCACTTTTTCGGCTTGGAAAAGTTTTTCATCATTTGTACTTGTAAAATCTGTAATGCCTTAGCATGAAATAAGTAATTGTTCGAGAGTTCAAACAAATTTGTACTTATTAGAGTTTTAAAGGGTTGATATTACCGAAGCCCTTTATGATTTCGCCGAGGGTAGCCTTTTTAACCGGTTTATGAAAAAATTCGAGGGCTATTTTATTACATGATTCGGACGTCTCCGAACTGTGTTAATTTGGCCGCAACCTTTTAAATTCGGGACTCTCCTCTTGGGCTTATTTTCTCATTTCACTTCGAGCTTGCCCGAAGTGTCCGTCTCGAGTGGAGTGGTCGTGGCCTATAAAAATCGAGGGTTACCTTTAAGGTCTTATGACCTCAAAGTTTTAATAATTTGATCTTGCCTATTTTTCGAACGGCAGTCCCTGAGCGTGGGGGTAGTTGTTCGAACTCTAGTTATGATCGGCCCTTAAGCCTATTTGTACAATAGACCGAGAGTATGGAATTATAAAGAAGAAAATTTTTCGATGGCATGACATATCGACAAGGAAAAATACTTCTCTTAATAAATGATTATACATGAACATATTAGGTGTTAGGGCTCTAGAAACCTATATGGGCACGGTTCATTCGATCGTTTGGCCCTTACAAAATTTACCTATCGAGACCCTATTGTCACGAAGTAATTTCCTTGCAACAAAATCGACATTCGAGGGCAATGCCCCCAAGTATTCAAGGTCGATTGTAAAGAAGCCTTGGATACTGTTGAATCATTCTAAGTTAGCATGAACAATGGTTGACTCATTAAAATTCTCACTGGAAAACCCATTTGGGACAAAACCGGTCTAAGGGAAAAAAAGGGCAACGCGTGCTTTTAGACCTAGAGACTTTGTATTGAAGAATCCATCACTATCCCTGATCAAACACATACAAATGTTAGTTTAAAATATAAATTAAAAATGGAAGGGACGTACCTTAGCAGTAGTATCGTTTTAGGAGCGATATGTTCCAATTTCTCGGTAATTGTTCGTCGTTCATCATGCCGCGCTTGTAGGATCCTTTTCCGACGATTTCGAGGACCTAATATGGTCCTTCCTAGTTCGGAACCAGTTTTCCTTCATTCGGATTTCGAATGTTGAGGTGACTTTTCTTAGCACCAAGTCCCTGATGTTAAAATGTCGAAGATTGGCTCTTGGATTATAGTACCTTTCAGTCCGCTGCTTTTGCGCGGCCAATGGAGCGAGAGCGGCTTTGCATCTTTTGTCTAACAATTTTGGGCTCGTATTCATGGCCTCGTGATTTGATTCCTCTGTTGCATATCAGAACCTCATGCTAGGATCTCCAACCTCGATCGAGATAAGAGCTTCGGCACAATAGACTAACGAGAATGGCGTTGCTCCCGTACTAGACTTCGACGTTGTGCAGTATGCCCAAAGAACTTCGAGCAATATCTCTGTCCACTTTCCTTTGGCATTTGACAACCTCTTCTTCAGATTTTGAATAATGGTTTTATTGGTCTATTCGGCTTGTCCGTTCCCACTGGGATGATAAGGTGTCGATAAAATTCTCTTGATCTTGTGATACTCAAGAAATTTAGTGTGATGACCTTAATTGATTCTGTGTTACTGAGACCTTGAAAACCTCATTTATCATCACATAGATTTGCGTGCGCAGTCCGGGCACGTAGCCGGAAATCTTAAATATGAAAACTTTGTGAAAAATGATAAGTTTTGATTATAAAATTTAGTACTTGGGCGTATGCCCGGAATCAAATTCTGAGGTCCCAAGCCCGAGAAATGAATATTTAAAGAAAATTATTTTCTGAAATTGTTTAAGGAAATTTGAAATGAATTTTGATTAGAATGTGATGGTATCGGGCCCGTATGGTTCCGGTGCCCGATATAGGTCTTATATATGATTTAAGACATTTATGTAAAATTTGGTAAAAAACGGAGTCCGTTTGACATGATTCGGACCTAAATTGCTAAAGTTGATGTTTTATGAAGTTTGAGAAAAATCCTTTCATTTTGAGGTTTAATTCGCTATTTATGATGTTATTTTGGTAATTTGATCACATAGATAAGTTCATATGATGTTATTGAGTTAGTACGAATGTTTTGTTAGGAGCTCCGAGGGCTCGGGTGTCTTTCGGATGTGTTTCGGGAAGTTTTGAACTTAGGAAAAATTGCAGAAAATTTGCAATAGGTGCACAGGTGTGTTCTTCTTCGCGATCGCGTAGTCACTCTCGCGATCGCGTAGGATAAATGGGACAGGGGTGGAAATTGTTCTTCATGAACGCGAAGCCACAGTCGTGAATGCGGAGCACTGGGGGATTGCTCATCGCAAACGCGACCGATGTGACGCAAACGCGGAGGGTTAATTGGAGGGGTCACCACTTGTGCATCGCGAACGCGGTCAACGGTCCGCGAACGCGTAGGCTTGAGGAGCCAAAGCTCCGCAAATGCGAGCCCGTGTACGCCATCGCGAAGGCTTAACTAGCCTGACTCAACACGAACGCGATCAGCCTGTCGCGATCACGAAGGGCATTTTTGCCCAGCGATTTTAAAGACCCAAAAACAGAACACTTACGGGAAATTGGCCATTTTTCACAAACCCTTTCTTCTCCAAAGCTCTTGGACGATTCTTGGAGCATTTCTTCACTAAAAACTCTTGGGTAAGTAATCTTTAACTTGTTTTCTTCCATTTTTATCAATACCCACTAGATTTCTAGGCCTAAAACATGTGATTAAGGGTAGAAAATTAGGGATTTGAGTAGAGTTAGGGCTTTTTGATTAATTGTGATTTAGACCTCGTTTTGGGGTCCAATTTGGGAACTAATTATATATTCGGGCTCATGGGTGAATGGGTGATCGGAATTTTGTTTGAACCTCGTGTTTTGACCAAGCGGGCTTGGGGTCAATTTTTGGAATTTTTGGAAGAATGTTTAGAAAGTTATAATTAGGCATTGGAATTGAATTTTTTAGCATTTATTGATGTTATTAAGTCAATTGTGGATAGATACGATTGATTTGGAGCCCAATTTGAAAGGAAAGGCGGTGCTTGAGGCTTGAGTTGACCGTGGAAGCTTGAGGTAAGTGTTTGGTCTAACCTTAGCTTGAGGGATTATGAGTTGAGTCCTATTTTCTATGTGATAATTGTTGAGTACGATGTATAGTCATGGTGACGAGTATCTATACGTTGGTGTCTAGCATGACCGTGAGTCCTTATATTGTGAATATCATGATTTCGTTATATTTTTCATGCCTTGGTGATGATTTCTATTTGTTGTGAAAAGCTTGTGGAAAGAATTGTGACCTTGAACAACGAGGAGCATTGGCTCAAGTTATTTTACAAATTGTGAAAGTATATGAGATGATTGAACCCTTTGGAGAATTGGCTCAAGTGGTAAAGTGAGATATGAAATAAAAGTAAAAGAAAGAGAAAGAGTTATTAAATTGTTCCATTGCCGGGTTATTGTTGCTTTGTTGATTATCCCCCTTGTCGGGATGTTGAGATTATTGATGTTGTTCCCTTGCCGGAATTTAATTGTTTAATTGTTGTTCCCTTGCCGGGATTTCTATTATTATTTTGTTTATTTCCTTGCCCCATTGTTTGTGATTGTTGTTTGGGTGAGCAAGAGTGTTGAAGAACGTAGGGTGATGCCGTGCATTGTTTGTTTTGTGAGGAAGGAGTGTAAAGCATGAAGGGTGATGCCGTGTATGATTGTGAGGAAAGAGTGTAAAGCACGAAGGGTGATGCCCTGCCACACGATGTACCATTCCATGCTGATTCTATTGATTATATGGTGAGGAAAGAGAGTAAACACACGAAGGGTGATGCCATGTACATTTCTATCATATATTCACTTTGGTGAGGACGAGAGTAAAAGCACGAAGGGTGATGCCGTGCATTTATTGATTTCTGATCTTTATTGGAATTCGAGTTATATTGTTTATTTCGTTACCTGATGTCTTTCTACTTGGAAATTGTTATCTCCCCCACAACATGTCCCCCCCCCATATTGATTGGTTATTTCTGTATTTCTTTTCCGTCGTATATATATTTAAACTGCACAAGTTTGTTTGGTAGTCTGGTCCTAGCCTCGTCACTACTTCGCCAGGGTTAGGCTAGGCACTTACCAGCACATGGGGTCGGTTGTGCTGATACTTCACTGTGCACTGTGTGTAGATCTCGGAGCAGCTTTTGGGCAGTAGCTGGAGCGTTTCCTTCAGTCCACCTAGAGAGTCAAGGTTGACCTGTAGGCGTCCGTAGGCCTTGGCGTCTCCCTCTATCTCTATTTCCTGTTTCATTATCTTTTATTCGAAAACACTGTACTGTTATTTCTTCAGACCTTATATGTTGTAATCTTAGATATTCTATGATATTGTGACACCAGATTTTGGGTATTTGGGATTTTTAATGTTGTAATAGACGTTGGTTTCAGATATTCCATCGTTATCTTCTGCTTAAATCATTTAAAGTTCTATCGTTTCCATGTTATCACTTATATTTGTTAAAAAGAAGTGATGTAATTATGAAGTAGGTAGTTAAGGTTTGGCTTGCCTAGCTCTCATTAGCAGGCGCCATCACAACTCCCGAGGGTGGGAAATCCGGGTCGTGACATTTAGTTACTCTGCTACCGATGACTTGCTTTTAATTATCACATAAGATCTTGGCAGGCATCCCGAATCGACATATAATGAGGTCCCAAATGAAGTCTATGACTTCCTTTTCTCTGACTTTCTCGAAAACCTATGCTTCAACTCACTTAGAAAAATAATCAGTCATAAATAAACTGAGCTTTACCTGGGGTAGATGGAAGAGGGTCGATGATGTCCATTCCCCATTTCTTGAATGGCCATGGGAATAAGACCGAATAGAGCTACTCTCCGTGTTGGTGAATCATTGACACGTACCTTTGATATTTGTCGCATTTTCGAACGAACTCCTATGAATCTTTCTCCATGTCGATCCAATAATAACCTGCTCTGATTAGTTTGTGGACCAATGTCTCGTCACCGGAATAATTTCCACAAGCGCCTTCTTGAAATTCACAAAGGACGTAGTTAGTATCTCCTGGTCCCAAACATATTGCCAATGGTCCATCGATCATCCTTCTAAACAGTGTTCCGTCTTCGAACAAAGTGAATCGTGCTGCCTTCGTACGTAGAGCTCTCGATTCCTTCGGATCCGATGGAAGTTTCCTGTTCTTCAAGTATTCTATGTACTTTTTTCTCCAGACCCAGGTTAGACTTGTAGAGTTTATCTTGGTGCGACCTTCTTCGATCACCGATCTCACAAGTTGTACGACAGTCCCTAAGTTATGTTTGTCGTCTTCGGCTAATGACCCTAAGTTGCAAGAGCGCCAGCCTAGCTATTCTGTTCTCGAGGTGCATGTTGTAAGGTTCATTCTTTAAATCCACGTAGAGTTACCTGTAGCTTATCCAATTACCTCTGCATTCGGTCTAGTCGGACTTCGAAAGTCCTGTTGACTTGGTTTACCACGAGGAGGGAATAACATTTGGCCTCGATGACCTCTACTCACAAACTTTTAGCCAACTCGAGACCTGAAATCATAGCCTCACACTCGACCTCATTGTTAGTTAATTTTGAAGTCCTGATAGATTGTCTAATAATATTACCCATTGGTGGTTCCAAACATTGGGTATACGTTTTTATTTTCCTAAAGGTACTTATTAAAGCAAGCACTAATTTTTCTAAGTGTGGATATCTGGTTTCGACCTCATTCTAAGGACCAACTAACATAATAAACAGGGAATTGCACACCTTGTTCTTTTTGAACTAGGACTCCACTTACCGCTATTTTCAAGACTGCTGAGTACAAGTAGAGTTGCTCGTCCGCTTCGAGGTGTGAAGTAGTGGCGGGCTCGATAAGTATCATTTTAGTTTCTCCAAGGCCTGTTGGCATTTCGGAGTCCATGCAAAGCTACTCTTCTTCTTAAGCAGTGAGAAAAATCAGTGACTCCTATCCGAGGACCTCAAAATAAATCGCCCTAGGGCGGCTATGCGCCCCCTTAACCTTTGTACGACCTTGGCAGTATCTACGGTTGTGATATCCTCAATAGCCTTTATTTCATCGGGGTTGATCTCTGTTCCCCGATTAGACACCATGAAGCCAAGGAACTTGCCCGAGCCAACCCCCAACGCGCACTTTTCTGGGTTGAGCTTTATATTGTACTTTCTCAGTATATCGAAAGTTTCCTACAAATGTTTCAAATGCTTCTCTGCTCGCAGGGGCTTAACTAACATGTCGCCAATATAAACTTCTATTGATTTTCCTATTTGTTCTTCGAACATTCGATTTACTAGGCATTGATAAGTTGCACTAGCATTTTATGTTCGAACGACATAACATTATAACAATAGGTTCCGCATTTAGTGATAAACAAAATCTTTTCCTGATCCTCCTGGTCCATCTGTATTTGGTTGTACCCGGAGTAAGCATCGAGAAAACTGAGAATCTCGTGGCCGGCCGTGGCATCGATCATACAATGGATATTCGGCAAAGGAAAAGAATCCTTAGGGCATGCTTTGTTCAAGTCTTTATAATCTATGCACATTCTAAGTTTATTTCCCTTCTTAAGGACTACCACTATGTTTGTTAACCATTCGGGATATTTTACTTCCCGAATAGATCCCATTTTAAGAAGTTTGGTTACTTCGTCCTTGATGAATGCATACTTAACCTCGAACTAGGGACTTCTTTTTTGTTTTACTGGACGGAACTTCGGGTCCAGGCTTAATCGATGGGTAGTGATGTCCGGTGAGATCCTGTCATATCGAGATTGGACCAAGCAAAAAAATCCATGTTATCTAAAAGAATTTGAATAAGTTTTTCCTGAGCTCGGGAATTAACCCGTGCCCAGGTATACCTTTCGTTCGGGTAGATAATCGATCAGTATGACTTGTTCCAGCTCTTCGACCGATGATTTTGTGGCGTCAGAGTCATCGGAAAATATGAAAGATCGGGGGATCCAATACTCATCATCTTCATCTGTCCCCTGCTTATCAGATTGGGTCGAGGCGGGTACATTTGGTTGCTCTTTGGTCTTTTTTTCCCTTCAAATCCGATCCCTTTGCTAATGAGAGTGCCGAAACTGGTATCACATCGTCGACTGCAAATATCTCCTTGGCGGCAGGTTGCTCTCCATACACCATTTTAAACTACAAAAAAAAAACTGGAATTAGCTACAAATGTCGTCGCTAATCTATCTCTAAATCGCCCATAGCTAGCAAAATTTCTTGATAATCTATCGCTAATCCATCACTAAATGACATTAGCCTTGGTTTTTTCTATTTAGCTACAGAATTTTCCCATCGTTAAAACTAGATTTTTAGTAGTGTTAACTCCTCCTGACGATCATGTGAATCACGTGTTTTGGTTCTTCTTGTTCATTCTTCCTATTTGCATCCTTGCCTCTGAAGTGGTTCTTAGCTTGGTCGCTCAAGAATTCTTGAAGATGACCCTCGTTAAACAAATGGGCTACCTCCTCCTTCGCCTATCTGCAGTCTTCTGTTCTATGACCGTGAGTACTATCGTATTTGCACATCTGATTAGGATTTCTCTGGGTCGGATCGGTCTGTAGGGCTCGAGGCCATATGGTGTCTTTGATCCACCTGATGGCCGATACAATAGTCAATGCATCAACGTTGAATTTGTATTCTGATAGTCGTGGTGCTTCTGTGGGATCGACATTTCTATCGAAACCACTTTTACTCATGAGCTCTCGGGAGCTCTGTCCTCGATCATTTCTTTGATCATTTTGAATGGTCTTGCATCCAAGACCGTTGTTTCTCCAATATCCACCGTATGGTTGATACCGATCTCTATTCGATCATGGTTCTCTGTCGATGTCCCTTTGAATTCTGCCGGCGGGCCTGTTTGGATAAATGGAATCAAAAGGAGTTCCCAACTGATTATCCTCAACCCTGATTTTTGACTGGTACCAATTGTGCACATCGGCCTAGGTCATAGCTGGATATTTAATCAAATTCTGCTTTAACTGTCGTGCGGCCACCGAACTTCTATGTTCAGCCCTTGAGTAAAAGCCTGGACAGCCCATTCATGTGCGATGGGGGGTAGGTCCATGCGTTCTATCTGGAACCGAGATACGAACTCTCTGAGCATCTCGTTGTCTTTCTGCTTCACTTTGAAGAGGTCCAACTTCCTAGTATCGACCTTTATGGTTCAGGCGTTTGCTTTTACGAAGGAATCTGCGAGCATGGCAAAGGAATCAATAGAGTTGGGAGGCAAATTATGATACCATAGCACTGCCTCCTTCGATAAAGTTTCTCCAAACTTGTTCAGCAAAGCGGACTCAATCTCATCATCCTTTAATCCTCTATAAACCCTGAACGACAATATCTTAGTTTCCGTTAATGACCATTTATTAAAAAAATAAACATAATAAGGTGAAGACCTTTTTATAAAGAATGCAAACACTTGAGGAATCTTTTCATGATTTTATCTCATGTGGAATATTTAATTGCAATTCATTTTTTGTTTTTAAGAAGCACAAGAAATAAAATTTGGCCATTTGAGTTCCATCGTACAAGACAGAAGTTAGGGACAACGTGTCAATTTTTAATGGGCAACTTTAGGGAAAAACATGCCTAGAAAAGAGAAAGAACTAATTTACCAAAATGTACTCAATAATGACATCATTTGGAGAAACCTAAGAAAAAACCAATGTAAATACAGGTTAAAATAAGGAAAGAAATTGGCCTCCAAAAGACGACGACACATGTCCAGGTAAAGATGCAAATTATAGCTCAAACTTCTGCATCAAACACAACTTAAAACGTGGGATGCCAAATGCAAGGCGAGCTTGTTGATGACACATGCAACTGAAGAAACTTAACTTTGCTTTTAATATAAGAGAATATATATAAGAGATCTTAAAAGCAATTCAAGCATAGAGCTTTACTAGTGTATACCATGTTCCGACCCCCCTTAGTCAAACACTTCCAATCTATGTAAAATATACAATAAAGGTTGTCAATTGACTTGAACACTTCTATATTTTGAGTCTAAATCATCAGTCAAAGAGTCAAATTTGGTGAGCTGGTATCGATCTTTTCGAATTCCATTAACTTAGTGTATGGGTCAAAATCTGACCGTATTGGTCGTCCAAGAGGAATGATAAGGGGACGACCAAGCTGTAATCATTCCCAGGGGACGAGATAGCAAAGAGTAGCCATCGTCGAGGTCAAATCGTTGAAAGCATACATCATAGAACAAGCATTGTGTTCGAGCAACGACGAAAGGTACAGTCGTAAGAAAGCATGTCGGTCAAAGACCATTGGATAAAAAGGGAAATATAACTATATATATGGGCAGAGAGAGATCAGAGAAGGGGGGATTATTAAAAAGGATAGAAACCACAGCAGAGGAAACAAGAGGAATCTCTCGTTTACCAACAGTTATTTCTCTTCCCCTTCTTTGCTCCCTCGTTTATGATGCATCTCTGCTTTGGATGTAAGCTCATCTCTCGTGTTTGGTGTACGATTATCATATAATAAATCTTATACATTTTTACTCTTAGTTATTTCGCACTTAATATGTTTGGATCTGAAATTAATTATGTTTGGCTAAGATTTACCTTCTTTATTATCAATAATTAGTTTGACAAAAGAGTTTTAAACCTTTTGCCCAAACAATTTGGCACCGTCTATGGGAATTTCTTAGTTTCCTTCAGATCTAAAATGGGAGAAATGTAACCATCCACTCGTAAGAGTGGTAAATAAACCTCACATGCTAATCTAGATCAGGCTGCTACATAAAAGTAGAAGTTATAACCAATATCAATGCAAAACTCACATCTCGCCAATAGTGATGGATATAGCATGATATACGCACGTTCAAAATAGAATAATGGTCATCTTGCGTGACCACATCCCCATTTGACACATTCACGTTGTATATTAACCCATGTTCCCACTTTTTATGAGAGGATGACAGCTTGTTGCGCAGTCTTTTGAAAGAATGGGCACATCATGCCCTACTTTCACATTCCCCCACACATCAAAGGGTCCACAAACGAAGTATGACATGTCTCTCTTGTTGTGGGTACGAATGGAGGGAGATCAGACTGGGGCTCGATTTCAACACTGGAGCAAGTGAGGCGAGCCCAACTCGCACAAATTTTAGATGTCACTGGAAAACAACGGAGCTGAACACGGCCGTCGAATCTAAAACCACCATTCCATCAACCATTCAAACACCAGGCAGAGCAAGCGATGCTACAAAGCTGCCCCCTCTTGCTGACCCGTTGGATCGAGGTACAGAAAATTTCATTTTGGTTTACCCTATGTTGTTGGTTTAAACAGGAACACGAGCACCACACGGGCAAGCTAGCAAAGGAGTATTTCAACTAGAAACAATGGATTAAAAACTACTACCAAATAATTGAAATGTCGCCCACCTCAAATACCTCAACTCCCGAAAGAGGACACAGCTTAAGTCATACTCTCTTTCCCTTACCCGGGTTTCGCCCCAATTGGTTTCTCGGGGAAGTTTCTAATGGGGCGACGAAGGGGATGTCTCGAAGTTTAAGTATGATTCATCACCCCACATGTTGACCACTTCCCCAGATCAGGCAATGATGGGACTAGATACATGGAAACTCCTCTAATAAGTGTATGAAACGGACATGTATAACACTCCTCAGTGAGTGAAACAACAACATTTTATACTCCCCTTCATCATATTCTCCAATGCATGCAAAATTAAACAAACTGGGACTTACCTGCGAAATGCATCGTATTCTCCAACGCAAGAAAAAGTAAACAAACTAGGACTTACCTAGGAAACGCATCGTATTCTCCAATGCAAGAAAGAGTAAACAAACTGGGACTTACCCAGGAAACACATCGTATTCTCCAATGCAAGCAAAATTAAGCAAACTGGGATTCACCCAGGAAACGCAGGAGTTATACAAAACTGGGACTCCCCCAGGTAATGCCTAAAATTCTCTAGAAAAAACAAAACCGAGTGTGTCAGGATACACTCCGACGTATACACAGATAATATGGTGGCCTGTGATCCTCCAAAATGTGACAACAAATCACAACGGGTTACTATTTCTACCTTAACTCGAAATAACACCGCTACGGAAAAAGGCCATCGTCAAAAGAAGAATTCGACCTTGCTCGAATCACAACGGGTTAATATTTCGACCTTGACTCGAAATAACACCCCTACGGACAAGGGCCATCGCCAAAAGAAAATTTTGACCTCGTTCGAATCACAATGGGTTAATATTTCGACCTTAATTCGAAATAACACCCCTATGGCCAAGGGCCATCGCCAAAAGAAGAATTCGACCTCGCTTGAATCACAACGGGTTAATATTTTGACCTTAACTCGAAATAACACCCCTACGGCCAAGGGTCATCACCAAAAGAAGAATTTGACCTCTCTCGAATCACAATGGGTTAATATTTCGACCTTAACTCGAAATAACAACCCTATGGCCAAGGGCCATCGCCAAAAGAATAATTCGACCTCGCTCGAATCACAACAGGTTAATATTTCGACCTGGACTCGAAATAACACCCCTACGGCCAAGGGCCATCTCCAAAAGAAGAATTCGACCTGCCTCGAATCACAACGGGTTAATATTTCAACCTTGACTCAAAATAACACCCCTATGGCCAAGGGTCATCGCCAAAAGAAGAATTCGACCTCGCTCGAATCACAACGGGTTAAAATTTTGACCTTAACTCGAAATAACACCCCTACGACCAAGGGCCATCGCCAAAAGAAGAATTCTACCTCGCTCGAATCATAACGGGTTAATATTTCAATCTTAACTCGAAATAACAGCCCTACGGCCAAGGGCCATTGCCAAAAGAAAAACTCGACCTCGCTCGAATTACACGGATTAACATTCCGGTCTTACTCGCAATAAAACCTTTGCAGCCACCAGCCGTCGTCAAACAAAAACTTTTTGTTTTTTGTTTCTCGAACTTGTCCAGATAATCTAGAAATTGATTTCGCTCCAAGTCCCAAGTTCGACCTTGCTCGAATACATATGAAAAGGTCGACTTCGCCTAAATCAACAACTAAGTTCAATCTACCTCAAATGATTCAAGTCGAAACTGACTTCATCCAAAATGACGAATCCGAATTCAACCTCGTTTGAATCAAAGATTATTCCACCTAAAGCGACAAATCAAAAGTCAATCTCTCCCAAATATGCAAATCCGAAGGTCTACGCCAAAGCAAAAAAATGTAAAGCAAAGGGAAGTGAGATAAATACAAAGGACGTACAACAACGAAACAACCTTTTTATTTATACACTTGTGCAACAGCCACACCTTATACACGGCCAATCGGCCCAATACAAAAAACAAACAAACAAAGCAAAATAAATAAACATAGACTAAGGTAGCAATTTTTCACTTGGCTTCATCACCGCCATCCTCCCCATCATTATCTCTAAGAAATTCCTCCTCAGCATCAGCATTCTCGTCGGCCTCCGGTGTCGTAGGATCGTAGCCGTAGTTGACACGAGCCTCTCGTGCCTTCGTCCGGGCTCCTTCATAAGTGGCCTCAGAAATATTGTCCGCCTCCCAAAAACTCTTGTATATGTACCGTTGGGCCTCGGCGTGAACCCAGAGCTCGTGCAAGTGGCAAGGAACAACAGCAGAGGCAGATTCAACTTGGGCCAACAATTGTGCCTTTTCGGCCTCAAGTACGGCGACCCAATCTCGCAAGTTTGAAGCTTCCTAATCAATTTTTCCAATGCGCTCTTTGAGCCTCGCCTCCCTTAGCGTGGACGTTGCCTTGTCGGATTGAAGGAAGCAAATAGTGTCCTCCAATGCCCCCGCCCTTGCTGAAGCCAACGCCCGAGCACTCTCGACGCTCTCCAACTCGGACACTTTTCTCTCCAGCTCGGCTAATTTCCCCATCCATTCTGCACTCAAAGCCTCAACTTTGACGACATTCTGATCAAGCTCGGACTACAACGACAACACCTTCGCTTGAAGATGCTCACACTCCGCGGCGACCCCATTTAACAACTCGAGTTCCTCCGTTTACACGAAGTAGCTCCTCGAGCTCACTGTTCCTGTGAATGGACTGCATCAGCTCCTATTCCCTTTTCTCCAGCTCCTCCCCGAGAGATTATATATAGGCGCTCGCCCTGAGTCGCTCATGAATCTCACGGCACTTGTTGCGGTAGCACCGATACTTTTCCAACATCATCAGAAAAATCTTGGCCCGAGTGTCGGCCCTGCAAGCACTTTCAATTTCCAGTAAGAATGAAAACCAAAAAAAAAGAGAAAAGAGTTAGTAAAGGCCAAGGCCGCCAAAAACAGAAAGAACACAAAAAAGAAACAAAGAGGAGAAACTTGCCTTCAGGCCCATAGCGGCCACTTCATGCATCAATTCAACGTCACTGACTTCCCGAAGAGTCTCACACTCTGCGGCAGAGCATATAAGGTCAAAATGCAGTACCAAGCCTTCCATGTCCCGTAGAAGGTTAAGCTCTGACGGAATCTCAAGTATATGGGAGGGACCTCATGCTCTCACCACAGTACGGGTAAAGCCCTCCTTAAACATCCTGACATCATCAGGATCGAGGTCGGAGTTAGACTCGAAGTCGTCGACCACGAAACCTTTTTCTCTCTCTGCGGCCGAAGAAGAAGCTCGATTCGGTCCGAAAGTGAAGGGTTGCCCAAAGCGGCAACAGTGGCCTCAGGACCACGACTTGCCATCGCAGTAGCCTGTTGATAAATCATAACAGCCGAAGCCTCTATCGTCGGGTTGGCCTCGTCCACCTTATTTGCCTCTGCGACCGAGTTAGCATCACCGCCAATTTCAGACACTGTCAATGGAAGGTTGCCCCCCGAAGGCATTGAAGCTAAAGGAGCCACTTCAGACTCCACTTGTCGCCTCTTCGACGGACCCTCCCTGTCATCAGCACGGGAAGATTCACCCATTGAGCAGGCAGTAGGAGCTGGATTCTCAGCTTGAGGAATAATTTCCATGCACACTGCCCCGGTCGTAAGAGTAGATTGAGCAGCACCTGATGTAGGCCGCGCAGCGGACCTCGGTGCGGGACGGGCAGAAGGCGCCGGTTGACGGAACGCGAGTGGAGGAGCCCTCCGCCTTAGCACTCTCCCTGTCTAGCAACGAGATCAAATTATAAGATAACGAACAAGGAAACTGCAATGGGCCAACTTACCAGTGAGAGGCTTACGCCCGTATCTCTCATAGAAGGACGCCCACTCATGGACCCTCGCCGTATGGGGAAGAATAGCATTAACCCATTCGTGGATGTCATCAACGGGCGGGGGAGACAATCTCTCAGCTGCGAACGCAGAAAACGAATTAGCAATACCACCTAAAGAGAAACGGCTGGCCACCGCCTCAAGGGAAGTCGTAAAGTAAACAAAAGAAAATTTACGGGCGATGTTCCACGTCTTGGGAAGCCCTGCTGGGTCCGCCACCAGTGCTCGGTCCGTACGAAGAAATAACTCTCCCAGAAACGACGATTAGCCTTATCATCCATCTTCATCACCAAACTATTTGTTCCTCGATGATGCAAGTGGATCATTGAGCCTCGAATAAGTTGGGGAGCAAAAATATTAATCATATGCCCCAAAGTGAGCTCTCGACCGGCGAACATTGGGGTTTCAGCCGCTGTTGGAACCCCATCATCTTCCGCCGCCTCTGCTCCTTCTCCAAGAACAGGTGCGTCATTATCTGGCACCGGAGCTTTGACGGGTCTATCAGTGTAGGAAGAAGTACCAGCCATTTGTCTCGATTAATCGGAATAAATGAGTAAGAAAAAGGGTGAGAGAGAAGATGGTGGCATCAATTTCTGACTGACAGGAGAATGAACTCAGAAATTTGAAGTATTAAATAAGGTAAAGGCTTGCAAAACTCCTTTGATAAGTCGAAAAGTGTGGCAATAGAATGGTGTTTTCTCCCTATTTATAGGAAAATAAATGTCCTGAGCGGGAAACCAAGAGCCGTCAATCAAAACTGATAGGGCACAAGAACCGATACGATTCCTGGGAAACGTGCACCTTAATGACAGTGGCTATTCATGATGCATTGAATCGATACAACGGTTTAACTCCGAACGGACTAACGGCTCAATGGTATCATTGAAGCGTCATGCCATCACCTTGACCTAAAGGCCTCGCTCAAGGCGTAAACATTCAGATTTCTCCTAACTTTCAAATCGATAGAGTTCGCCCGTTGAGCCCGCTAAGAGGCGACCTCGATGTACGGAGGGACTAACTGTATGGGTCAAAATCTGACCGTAGTGGTCGTCCCCAAAAAGAATGATAAGGGGTCGACCAAGTTGTAACCATGCCCAGGGGACGAGATAGCAAAGAGCACCTCAGCCATCGTCGGGGTCAAATCGTCGAAAGCGTACATCATAGAACAAGCACTGTGTTCGAGAAACGACGAAAGGTACAGTCGTAAGAAAGCACGCAGGTCAAAGACCATTGGATAAAAATGGAAAGGAACTATATATATGGGCAGAGAGAGCTCAGAGAAGGGGGGGTTATTAAAAAGGAGAGCAACCACAATAGAGGAAACAAGAGGAATCTTTCGTTTATCAACAGTTACTTCTCTTCCCCTTCTTTGCTCCTCGTTTATGATGCATCTCTGCTCTGGATGTAAGCTCATCTCTCGTGTTTGGTGTACGATTATCATATTAATAAATCTTATACATTTCTACTCTTGGTTATTTCGCATTTAATATGATTGGATCTGAAATTAATTATGTTTAGCTAAGATTTACCTTATTTATTATCAATAATTAGTTTGACAAAAGATCGTACTAAACCTTTTGCCCAAACACTTAGCAGTCTAAATATATAATTAGTTTCTCAAATCCAGTTTAGGAGCTAATTAGGGCTAAAAATTCCAATTTGTACTCATCTAATCTAATGTTATAGAGGCTTAAATCCATGCATAATCATAAAATTATTACATCTGATCAAACTGACGATCCTAGCTCATTTGTTATCCCGACCTATAAATCTCACGATCACGGACCTTCTTCCCTAGGATATCCTTTGCTATCGCGGTTACACTATCAGGATTATCAGGTGTAGGCTAAGTGGCTAATTTCACGATCGAGGTACTATACTCTACGTCCACATATATTAACTGAGTAAACCTCTTCCTGATCGCGCCCTCTTTACCTTCAATCGTGATACCTCTCCAGATCACACAAGTGCGCGATCTAGTTGTATTGTATATCTGAAATTATAGCTTCTATTTTTAAATAAGCTAGTCAAGTGCCAGTCATATGACCCTTGAATTTGTGTCGTTAAGTATAAAAAATTCCTAAAGGATTCTCTTCATTTTACGTTAACTGGATCTTTGTTATTTGAAAACAAATTTCAGTATGGCAATCAACAAAAAAGAAAAAATAAACAAATACACAATACGAATAAAAGAGAGACTAGAACTTACAGGTAGTATCGAAATAACAAATATAAATTAAAAATTAGTCAGTCTATATTATAACAATTTCATAAAAGGATTACTCTATTTATACTTTAAATAAGTTACAATTTATAACGAAATACTATTAAATAACTTAAATTATAGGTAAATCACGTAAGTGAAAAGAAATAAAATATTAATGCATAGTACCAATAATATTACGCAGAATGGGAATTGGAAATGTCAAAAGCAAAATAGACATTACTTTGAATATGAAATAATATGTTTATTGTTCAAGGTTAGAGGGAAAATTTAATTTAAAAGTGGAAGGGAAATATAATTTACACCCAAATAACATTCATGTATTACACGAATCTAAAAAATCTATCACTGCTTTGGCTTCAAGTTCCATTTTTACTTATCTATGTTATAGAGTTAATTACTCAAATGATCACTCAACTATCTCAAATTATCTCCTAAAGTCACTTTACTTTCGTTTGTAACAACAAAGTCACTGAACTATTATATGGCACTCAGAAGGTCACTCAACTAGATTTTCCAAATTTTGGATTGTCAAATACCTATTTTACCCTCTAAATTATAAATATTTATCTACTTTTATTTTTTTGTTTAATTTTAATTTATATTATGAACTTACCTATAGAATAAAGAAATATTATTTATAAATTAAAAAATAAAAAGTATTTAAAAATCTATAATGCTGGAATAACAAAATAATGAGTATAGTAAAAGAATTAATTAGAATAAGTTATTCAAAATAATAATTTCAGTATTAAAAAAAAATCAAAAAACTATTTACACAACTGAGAATGAAAGAAAATAAAGATTATAAAATATATATTCCATGCACCTAATATAAAAATAATTATTTAAATAAAAGTATTTTTATAATATACATTATATATTCTTGAAAATTATGTTCAATTATATTATATATATTCCATGCACGACTTAATATAGCATATTTTCTCCTGTACAGATAGTCCCCCTACTTTCCGGTGATATAACTTTGTGCTGTCAGCAAGTTGGAAGAAAAACATAATAATATAATTGAGTTTAATTTTCAAGAATATATAATGTATATTATAAAAATACCTTTATTTAAATAATTATTTTTATATTACCTGCATAGAATATATATTTTACAACTTTTATTTTCTTTCATTCTGAATTGTGTAAATAAATTTTGATTTTTTTTGTTAATACTAAAATTACTATTACTAACAAATTATTCTAATTATTTTTTTTTACTATGCTCATTATTTTGTTAGTCCGGCATTATATATGCTTAAATATTTTTTAAATTTATAAATAATATTTATTTATTCTATAGGTAAGTTCATAATAAAATTAAAAAGGGAAAATTATAATATTAAAAAATTTAAAAAAATAAAAAGAAAATAAATGTTTATAATTTAGAGGGTAAAATAGGTATTTGGCAATCCAAAATTTAATAAATCTAGTTGAGTGACCTTATGAGTGCAATAAGCATAGTTTAGTGACTTTGTTGTTACATACCGAAAGTAAAGTAACTTTAGGAGATAATTTGGGATAGTTGAGTGACCATTTGAGTAATGGACTCCTATATTGTATTATAAACCTAATTACAACAATTAGACAGGTTCTCAGCTAATTAGATATTTTAAACCTAATTACTAATTATATATAAAATAACGTATTAGGCTCCAATCTTTCCATTTACTCTCCCTTTCTTTCTCTTTCTTGCGCCTCTCAGAGAATTTAAAGAATTGCCTTCCTCTCCGGTTAGAACATTATAGTAATTGGTATTCAATTCAATTTTTTAGATGCTGCAATTTCATGTTTGTTCATTAAAATCTATTAAAACTCCATTGACAGTCATTAAAATGTTTTGAAGCTTTAAATTCAAATAGTGGGTTTTGTAAAATTACTATCTATTTGGATTAGGTGTTGTTGAAGAAGATTAGGTATATCATTTAGAGTTTATATCTCAATTTTGAGGGAGTTAAGTGAAGATTCGAGTTGGTTTTAGTTGGAAGCTATTAAAAGCTCCATTAACGGCCATTGAAGCTTTGAATTCAAAAGGTGAATTTTATGAAATTGTTATTTTTTCGGAATGGGTGTTGTTGCTAATAATATCTCAATTTTGAGAGAGTTTGGAGAAGATTGGAGTTGGTTTTAGTTTCAATTTTTGATTGAAACTCGAAGAGGAAAACATAAATAAATTATATATTTTTTGCATGTCGGTGTACAAACAACATTCAAATGCAAGATATATAAGTTGTGTGTGTTTAATCGAATTCTGTAAAATAAATTATATACAAGTTGTATGTCGGTTGTATATTTTGATTGGATTTTGTACAACAAAAATTGTAGGTCATACAATTTTAAAATATTTTGACCGAATTTTGTATATATTTTATAAAAAAACTCTAGCTACTTTTTGTAGATAAGAAACTTAGCTGAATTTGGTAAATATTATCTTAATTATGTGTCTATAAGAAAAAATTCCTTTCTTTATTATTAGGAAAAACCCGAAGGACAGAGATGGAGCCTAAACCTAACAAATTGAGCCCAAAGAGTTTTGATTGGCTGATGGCAATCATATATCTTGTTTTTAGGTTCTTCTTGCTACCCCCAGGGCCAGTTTCCACTCGATGAACAAAATTTACAGTTTTATTCATTTTTGGAATAAACACCACTAATATTAAATCCGCGCAATATGACCAGTTTGAGGTGACGGAGTGGGCATTTTAAATTGTACATAAAAAGAATTTTAAACGTTGGGGAATTGCCCGTGCCACCTTATAAATATAAGGGGCAGGGTTAAAGACATGCTCAGAACTATGTAATACTATTAGATTAGATGCAGAAGACAAATGAAACATATGATTGTGTCAATTTGACCAAAAAGTTTTCAGGTCTTTTTGCTAAACTAATTGAATGATGAGAAGAAGGATAAATTTTAGCCAAAGATAATTAACTCTAGATCAAAATATGATAAGCAAGAAAAGTTAAATATGGTTAGGCTTCAGAATCAATTAAGACCTCGATCGAGGCCTACGATATGCAATGAGATAATATTCTCGACAACATTACTTCATTGTGCAAAGCAAAGGAAGAAAAAAGGTTCACCAATCCCATCGACGAGATATATCTTCATTTACTCAATTATGACGATTACAAGTGAACATCACGGTTCTGAGCTCTCACTTCTTTACAAGGTAGGCTCTCAAGTTCTCCCCTATTGTGAGTGAAGATGTGTGTGAAATTGAAACAATCCCCCCCTATCTTCATTCTCCCACCTAATACTTATACCAGGTATTCCCATTTACCCAACGGTCCTTAACAAAGGTACCTAAGTCTTTTGACCGTACTTTATATTGACCCTCTGAAATGCCATAACGTCTACTTCGCTGTGTAGGCCTTCTGAGTGTATGACCTCGGTCGTGGACGAGGCACTCGCCACCATATTGCATCATAAATACAACTTTGGCTTACTCAACCCTTTGTCGTTCCTTTTTATGCTGATTGCCTTTTGATCAGATTTCGAGCCATACAGTTAGTCCCTCCGCTTATCGGGCCGTCTTTGGGCGAGCTCGATGGGCGGACCTCGCCAATTCAAAAGTTTGAGAAATCTGAGCACTTTGGTCGATCGGCAAATACTCCATGGCGAAATAACGATGTGACATTTCGAGAGTCGCACCAGACCGTTGCGTCAGTTCGAAATGTCATTAATTCGTCATGCGTTCTCTGTGCATTGCATTGTTTCCCGTGCTCCTTCCATTTTTAAAATAGCGGCATTTGGTTTTCCTGCTCAGAATATTTGTATCCTTATAAATAGGGGGAAAATTTTCGTTTGGGTACTGTGCTTCCCAATTTTTCAAAAGAAAGTCCCAAAACTTTTCTTCTTCTCCTCCAGTTTCTCACATTTCTCTTTCTGTTAAAATTTCTTGTGGCTGCTACCTTCTTTTCTTTATCATTCCCGATCCACGCAACCAGAGAAGAGATGGCTAGTGCACCCTCTAACCTAGATAGAATTGTTGGTTCCCTCGCGTCAGAAACTTATATACCTTCACATGAAGTGGGGGTGGTTATAGCGGAAGATGAGAAATTTCCAACTGTGGATGAGGTGGTTCCTCGCCCAGGGAAGGCCAGGACCGATTTTAAGAACCCTTCTAATTACGAGTCCGAACCCATCATTTTTGCAATGGATGTCGCAGCGCTTACTGCGTTTAAGGCCAAATGGAGGATCCTGATCATATTGAGCTTGTTCCTGTGGGTCGTGACATCGTACATATACACCGCCCGGGATATTGCGCATTTTATACGTACCCATTCATCACCGGATACACACTTACCCTTCCTTCCTTGGCGGTGAACTTTTGTAGCTACTATGAGATGTGTCCGGCTCAGCTCTCTCCGTACATATACAAGCTCTTCCTCATGCCCCTCAAGTATAAGGAGCTGGCGGGTCGAGGGATTTCTCTCCAACACTTACTTCACCTTTTCGTTCTGAATTTTCATAGGGGCACGGTGATGCATCTTTATCATCGAGGAACCAAGGGCTTGGTGGTGAAGATGCACGATAAGATCAATCGCCGTTTTTGGGAGAATTTCTTCTACATGAGGACGGAGCACGTGGTGTTGAACCCTGATGGGTTTCCTGAGATGTGGAATTTTTCCCATAAGTTTCTCTTTCTTTTTCTCTCTCTCTTTTTTTAGAAAAAGTTTGTATGTTGCTCCCCTCCAGTGATCTGTTCATTTTTTTTTGCATCTGAGACGGAACCTCCTCTGTTAGTTGCCGATATCCGCGAGTGGATGAGTTAGGTTTTGCCCCATACGGTGGGGATTCGTGAATGGTCACCGTTCCATGAGAGGTTCGGGCGCAAGCCTTCCGTTTGTGAGTCATCTCGCCTCGCCCTCAGTCACTTTGGTTTTCGCTCTATATTTTCCTCCTTTATTTATCCTCTTTTGATCAAATTTCTCTTATTGGCAGGTCGGAGGGGAGCAAGGAGAGCGGGGGCTCCCATTCCAGCTTTCCATCAGTCGGATTCTTCGCTCGGGCTTGTGCCAATAGCAACTGCAAATGAGGGCGTCCAGGCTCTCGCTACTTCGCGGATCGTGTCTGCACTTGTGCCCGGCCGTTTGGAGGCTGTTCCTCGGGTGGGTACTCCGATTCTGCAGTTCATTCGATAGGTGAACCATCTCGGGACAATGGCAAAGAGGTCCCGTCAAATAGGAGGAGGGTAATGTCTGAGGGGTTGTCTTCGATTGAGAGGGCTTCGAGAGGTGACCCCGTCTTGGCGGTGTCTGAACCTGAAGGTGATACTAGTTTGGGCGCAGGGTCCTCATCTTCTTTATGCATGGAGACAGTGCCCGTTTTGGGCGTGGAGGAGGCTATCGCGGTAGGAGGACAGAGTTCGGAGGCCGCATCGATCATTCCTAGTAGCCCATCGACATCTCAGCAGGTCTGTGCCTCTTCTTCGGCCAATGAGAGGGCGAAGGGCGCGATTATAGACGATTATGAATATGATTCAAATATCGATCCCGAGGACATAAGGATGTTTGATGAAGGGTTTACCCGGGTCAATGTGAGAGCAGACGGTCCTTCCCGTGTGCTCGAGATTCCATCCGATTATGATTTGTTGGAGGATATGGTGGACTTGGTTCCCCAATTCGACCTTCTGTTTTCCATTGCCGAAAGCAGGTCTCTTTGGGGGATCAGCGATGTCGGCCTGTCACGAGGTGTAGCTGAGATGGATTTAAGGGTAAGTTCTTTGCTATTTTCCTCGTTTCGCGCCTTCTACCTTTGCTGACACTTTCTTTTCCTTCATCTTTTTCCTTTTCAGACTTTTATCTTGGAGACTGAGAGTGCTCGTCGAGTGGAGACACGGGTTGCTGTCTTTCAGAAATGGTTGTGAAGTATCGCAGATATCGCGACAAGTGCCGCGAGATGCATGCGCTACTCAGGGCGAGCGATAGTCATCAATCCCTTAGAGAGGAGTTGAGCTGAAAGATGAGGACCCGATGCAGTCCATTGGCAAATGCAGCGAGCTTGAGAGGCTTCTTAGGGCCAAAAAGGAGGAGCTTGAGGTGGGCAAGGGGGTTGCGGCTGAGTGTGTTAATCTTCAGGCAAAGGTGGTGGCCTTGCGGGAGGAGCTTGATCAGAGCGCTAGTAGAGTTGCCGAACTGAGTGTAGAGTGGTCGGAGAAGGTGGCTGAGTTAGAGAGCAAGATGACTAAGTTAGAGAGGGCTAAGGGAACCCGAGTGGCAGCTTTGGCGAGGGCATCAGCATTGGAAGATACTATCCGCATCCTCAGGTCTAAGCGAGAGGATAAGATGGAGACGGTTGCACTGAGGGATGTACGGATCGAGGAACGAATCGGCGTGCTTGAGCAAGATGTCTCAAACCTGGGTGATCAAGTTATGGATTTCGAGGCTGAAAAGGCACGATTGTTGGCTCAGGATCCTCCTCAAGTACCTGCCTCTGTTGCTGTCCCTCGCTATTTGTACGAGATATGGATCCATGCTAAGGCCTTGCGAAATATATATATATATAAGGGCTTGTTGGCGGCGGGGAGCGTTCCTGAAGTAGTTTTTGAAGATGCTCGTGTTAAAGCGCGCGAACTCGTCTTGCCTGAGGCTATGAATCTGCACCACCAGAGGCCGGCGGAGATGTTGAGATCGAAGATGGGCTTACTTCTGATGAAGACGGTGCTGGAGGGGATGATGGTGGAGATGAGGCCGCTGGATCGAGCGGTGAGAAGGGTGATGGCGTGGACAGGGATAGTGTTGAGTGAAGCCTTTGTGCATAGTTTTTCTGTACTTCGCTTTTTTGTTCTTTTCTTTGTTGTTTCTGGTTTTCGTTTTGAGGAGGCCCGATTTCGGCCTTTTGTGAGACTCTCTTTATGTATATTTTTATGAATAAGATAGTTGGTTTGTTTCTGGTTGTATATCTTTGGCTTTTCATTCTGAAAATATCTTTGGATTTACTCGTGATGAGTCCTTGACTTTCAGTTGAGAATTTGACCGAGATTGACTCGAGCGAGGCCACATTTTATCTCGTTAATTCGAGTGAGGTTGAATTTCAATTTTTTAGTTCTAGCGAGGTCAAATTTCAACTTGTTAGTTCGAGCGAGGTCGAATTTTAACTTGTTAGTTCGAGCGAGGTCGAATTTTACTTTTAAATAACGATGGACAAGGGCCGTATAGGTGTGAATTCGAACGAGGTTGAATTGTAACCTGTAATGAGCTCGAGCGATGTCGAACGTTGACTTGTTAATTAAAACGAGGTCGAATTTCAGTTTGACTTGGCGACGGCGGGGGGCCGCGTGCTTGTGAATTTGAACGAGGTTGAATTGTTACCCTTAATGAGTTCGAGCGTGGTCGAACGTCGACTAGTTAACTCGAATGAGGTCAAATTTCACTTTGACTTGGTGGTGGCCGGGGGCTGCATGGGTGTGAATTCGAACGAGGTCGAATTGTGACCCGTAATGAGTTCGAGCGAGGTCAAACATTGACTTTTTAATTCCAACGAGGTTGAATTTCACTTTTAATTGGCAATGGTCAGGGGTCACATGGGTGTGAATTCGAACGAGGTCGAATGTGACCCGTAATGAGTTCAAGCGAGGTCGAACGTTGACTTGTTAATTCAAATGAGGTCGAATTTCACTTTCGATTGGCGATGGCCGGGGGTCGCGTGGGTGTGAATTCGAACAAGGTCGAATGTAACTCGTGATGAGTTTGAGCGAGGTCGAACCTTGACTTGTTATGCAGAAAATGAGGTCGAGCATGATTCTTGTATTGGCGTGGTGTGTAGACATGGTGGTCACATAAGAATGTTGTATGCTGCCTCGCTTTCGTTGGAGAATATTGAATGTTATTGCATGGTTTATGCAAGCGTTGGGAGGAGTCCCTGTCTATCTATTCCCTTCATTACTCGGCCTAGAGAGGCAGTTGATAGGCCGGGCGATGTATGTTTTGCACATGCTTTGAGACACGTTGGTGTGTACTCGAGGTTAGATTTGGTCGGTCATGTTGCCGTAGGGTTGTTTTGGCGAATGCGTGGGTGAGTTTTTTGGACTCGTGTTTTGTCTATACGTTGGAGGGATGATCGGTTCCAACCCTACACCACTATCTAATGGCGAGGAGTGGTCGATGCAGCTTTTACCCGAAATGTCGGGATCGAGTTCCACAGGGAGTTAATATTGGTTGGGAGTTGGGTTTCTATCTAATCTAGCTATGCGTGTAGCTTTTAATTGCAGTTCTAACCATGTTTGGATTTGTTACTATTCTACTTTTAATGCTATTGATTGCTGAAAATAAACTAAGTACAATATTTTTGTAAAGTTTTCTCAAGGAATAAAGAGCACTAGGGAAGTGACTCACACCTAGGCGAGTATCTAATGGGATCTAAAATTTAGGACAAGCTTGTTATATTTGGGATCGTGATATACCCTTTACACAAAAGTACTCACTCTATACCTCTCGGTAATTTGAGTGACTTTGCCCTAATTGGCTTTCTCAAGCCCAATTGGGTGTTCAAACAATGCAAGTAAAATTGGCTCAATTCGGGTATTACTATCTCTAGGTTTAACCTTTTAATTAGGGCTATCAATCTCTTGAGTGCACCCCAAATCCTTGTTAGCCTAATTTTCCTAGACTTAGTCCCTCTTTTTCAAGAAGAGTCTAAGCCATAAAGGCATGAATCAGTGTTTGCAACCACCAATTCTACAATTAAAGCATAAATCAAGCTAAATATCACTAACCCATCAACAATTAAGCCATAAAATAGAAGACCCATTACATATCCACACTAGGGTTGGGTCACAACCCTAACTAATGAGTTTAGCTACTCATAATAAAGGTAGAATCAAAGATGAAGATGAAATATAAGCCATAAAAGTTGATTACAAAAATAAAATCTAAGATTAATAGCTAAAACTGCTCTAAAATTACTCTAAGTGGTAAAATACGGCTGTTCATGAGATCCTCAAAACAAAAGATACCCTAAAAAGGTTAAAAGATCTATTTATACATAGTTGAAATTACTGGACAAAAATACCCCTACGCAGGTTCCGCTATCAATGCAATACTGAGCGTCTCAGCGCTTGAACTTTAGCGTCCGCGCAAAAGCAATCACGGACCGCGTTTCTTCCATTTTGGACTGGGATTGGGCTTGATTTCACTGGGAGCGTAAAAGAGACCGCCTCAGCGTTGTCTTCAACCGCGGCCGCATAAAATGTTTGCGGACCGCGCTCTTCATTTGAGCTCAAATTTCCAGGCCTCTGAATATCTATTTCGCCCTCAGCGGAATTCACACCGCGGCTGTGTCACGTATTCCGTTTCCACACTATTTCACCGTGGTGAACGGTATCTGTTGTATCCCAAAAATGCCTTCTCTGAATCTCAATTTCGCTGACAGCGTAATTGTGGCCGCTTTAGTGGTGGACTTCCACGGCCGCACTTTTCCTTCGCTATCAGCGCTTTTATGTCAGCTTTGAACTTGTGTAATTTTATCCTTTATGAGCAGGTTATGACTTTCTTGCCTCATTTTGACCAAACCCTACAAACAAGAACAATAAGTTAGTTTTTGGGAATACTTTTACACATTTTTTCTCCAAAAGAGAGCATAGGATAGGCTAGAATCCATAGTTATCAACTCCCCAAAACTTAAGCTTTTGCTTGTCCTTAAGCAAATAAAGTAATTCCCACCTCCACAAGGTAAACGAAAGAAGAATTTCAGTTGTTCTAAGGTGACCTCATCAAGCATCAATTGGGACTAACAATTACCCTCAATACAAATGTATTATCAACAACACACAACCTTTTTAGCAACACGGCTCTAATGGGACACAAGAGCATCAAAAGTTGACTTAACTCATCAAGGAAGCTCACTATACAATGTAGGTCACTGTGGAACCCAAACTCTTTCTCCTCTACTCTCCATAAGCAAATCTCACTTTAGATTATAGCACTCAGAGCAAGGATTGTGGAAAAATACACGCATCTCTCTCAAAGGAAGGTCACAAGTCCGGCTCTAAGTAGCATAAGCTTGCCCCTCATGTGAATCACCACTAATGTAAGCTCACTCAACTCGAAATCATATAGGGCTTTTGTGGAAATGTAATGAAGGCTTTTGGTTCAAGGTAGGATATATCGGTCTATGAAGGTTTCATCTTTCCTTTAGCACTTCATTTTCTCATTTCGGCTTACACTTTCTTGACTTTTTGAGTCATTTTTCTCTTCCTTATGGGACTAGAGAGACACATTGTCACTCTTTCTTGTTCATGACAATCATTTTTCTCCTTTCTAATCATTCCAAGTCTTTCATCATTTCTTTTGTTGAATCCCTTCATTTTTCTATATTGTTCACTTTCTTTTTGACTTTTTGACTTTTATTTCTTTTTCTTTTTCTTTTTACCTTCCCTTTTATTTATTTTGTACCTTTTATCACTTTTGCATTCTTCGTATCTTCCCCCAAACTTATGTTTTTGCCAATTGTGCTAAGGAAAGATCGGTGCCAAGAAAGGATTATTTTAGAACGGATAAAGGCTTGTATCATTGTTATTGAAAAAAACAAGGGCTATAGCTCAACGGGGTTGACTAGGAATATCATATTTGGTAGGCTATGGATGCTTTCAAGTTTTCAATTTGGACCAAGGAGAGCCTGTAATCATTTCTCAAGTCGAGCTACACTTAGAATTTCGCCTAGACAAACATTCAGGGCAAGTTCTAGACTTATTGGCAAGAGTTGGACTTGCAAATCAATATCTCACCTCACAGCTATTGTATTGCTAAAGAGAACAGAGTCGAGGGCCCATAACAACCTTAGCTAAGATTGAGGAACACAAATGGTCCTGAAAAATCACTCGATGATTGTTTAGTCAACACAAGAGTCTAAAAGTCAAAACTAGCGCCATTCTTTTCAAATCCATTTGTTTCTAACCATAAGGTCAAAGGTAAATGTGTTAGGCCCAAGTGAATCTTTGCCTGAGACACTTTTATTCATTAGTACTATTTACACAAGAACATAAAGAAAAAGGACTCAAACCTTTAAGAAGGTTGTCATGACATCCATCATCGGGAAGAGCCACTCGATTCACATAAATTTCACCTTTGAAAAGAACCGTGACATTAAGAAAACCAAAGGCTTATTGATCAAGAAAACTTGTAAAAGTAAGAAGCTACAAATTGAAAAAGAAACTACTAAATGAAAATAAGAAGCTATGCTATTAAGGAAAATTGCAAATGAAGTTATAAAGTAAAATATAGAAAGTAAACTGAATATGTACAATAGAGGATTGAGACGAATATACATAAAAGGGGAATGAATGTATACATGGAAAAGTAACTTTATATACATATCAAAATTGAAAAATAATGAAAAAGTGAAAAATAAATGGTAAAGTTATATACATACCAAAAGTGAAGAATAACGATAAAGAAAAATATGTATCATAAATACATTCCAGTCATCAAATCAAAATAGGACCACCCCCCCCCCCAAAAAAAAACTAGCATTGCCCGCAATGCTAAAAGCAAAAATAAGATCAAAGAGGGGTTAAAGAGTAAAGAATACTCCCTATGATTCCTCTGTCTGCATGGTGTTACTTGTTGGGTCCTCTGGCTGGACTAAGTCACCTCCCTCGGGGTCTTGCACCTCAATCTCCAAGTCATCAGTCTGGGAATCACCCCTCTCCTCATGGGCTCTCTATCAGCCTCCTGCTCTGGTGCATGTGCTATCTGAGCTGCTGGAGCCGACTCCTCCAATAGTAGGTCCAATAGGATGTCGCCTACTGATCTAATCTTATCCACCTCCTTCCTTAGCAGCTTTATTGACTCCTTGGAAGCCCTAGTCTTCTTCATTTTCTTTGTTTATTTGCTCAGGTCCGTGATTTCCTTTCCCTGTGCCTCCAAAGTGGCCATAATTAGCTTTTGGTTGTCCAGAAGCTCCTTAAGTGATTCCTCTACTGAAGCAAGCACCCGAGGCTGTGCAGGAACTGACTGAGTTGCCACTGTGCTGGATAGGATAGACAACTTTGATGTAGCTGTCTGCATCTAGTTGTTGATGCTGGATAGAGTTTGGTTAACCCTCAGTGCAGTCAAAGGGTATGCTGATGAAGAAGGCACCAAAGAGGGCATGGACGTAGATGTTCCGGATGAAGGATGTGGTATGGCAGTGGGAGGCTCGGAACCAGTGGCCACCAACCCTAGCTCTTCGGATTGGCTAGTGGAAGTGGAGGCTTTGCCCTTGGACTTGGGGTTGTCTGAACCCTGAAGGTTGTACTAGGAGAATGGTCTCTTTGGTTTCACCTTGGTGTCAAAGTCCCTTCCTTCAACTTTCTGATCCTCCAAGTAAATGGTGGGGAAGTTCGGGAAAGGGTATGAGCTCTCATTTTTGTTAACCACTCTGGTGATCACCCTGGACACAATATTCCCCATGTTGATCAGGTACCCCGCCATGATGGTCCCCATAATAATAGCCTAGGATACCGGCATATCACTGTCATGTGTAGTAGGGTTTAACCGGCTGCACACAAACATTTCCCAAACCTTCGCCTCGAAGCTCAAAGTGTTCCTGTAGATTGGGACCCCAGGTGTCCGCCAAGCCGGAATAGTCCTCGAGAGAGCAATCATTGATGCCAGCCACGGGCGGGCTAACTCATCCATAGCCATCTTCTTTAGATACAAGGACTCATCCTCGTCGTTAAACCCAGCATACTCATTCAACGTCTTGCCATCAAACTTAAGCTTCTTGTTCTAGACTTTGGTAAAAAATGTGCCCTTTTTGATGTGGGTGACATTGGCGTAAAACTCCTTGACCAAATGTTTATTGGCATTTGGTATGTTGCTGGTGAAGAACTTCCACTCCGCTCTCTCATTGAATTGCCTCTTGACATTTGGGTTGTGAGATAGCAAGTCCTGCTCAATGAATACCCTCTCATGTGTAAGTGACCTCTGAGGCCACCACTCTCGAAACTTGTGGTAGGATTTCTCACTGACAAATCTTTCTTGCCATACCACCGGGTTCCTTGTTTTTTCCAACACTCTTGTCTAGGTCACCACCCCTCCCGTCGCCAGGGATCTCAACATTTACATCAATAGGGTCATGTCTAGGTGGAGAGGTTGGAGGAGAAATTGATGTTGAAGACTCACTACTTTTCTCTAACCATCAGACAACTCAGAAAAAATAGGGGAAGTTGGGGGTGTAGGCTTTTCTCTCAACTTAAATCTCCTTTAGAAGCCTGTAGGAATGTGTGTTGGCACTGAGTCTCCTTCCGAAATTTCCCGAGAAAGGACATACTCACTACCCTAAGAATGGGATATGGCTCTGTCCGCAGCTTTGATTATTTTCCGTAACTTCCCAATCAATTTCTGGACCGCTAGTGATAACTTGGTCCTTCCTTGTCCTCCTCTTCCCCTGCCTCGGGAGGATTCAGCCCTCCCTTTTTGTGTATCACTGGCACCTCTAGATCGAACCATTGTTGGCAGAGAATAAGCCATGAAAAAACGTCAGAACAATGTAACAATCATATGGTTAAGCACTACAGTTGAAGCTAAAACATTGCACAAGGAAATAACATAGCAGAGGACTCGCATTACTGCCTCTCAGAATCAAGTTCCGCTGACTGGGGAAAAAGATGCGTGACCGCATAAAGGAAACCACGGACCACGGGAAAAGCACTGCGTCCATGAAATGTTGGGACTCAAACTACCCACTCTCTGAATCTAAGGTACCGCTGAGAGCGGAATTTTGGGTGCGGCCGCAAAAACTGCACCGATGTCCGCGAAAAAACAGACATGGTCGGGACCCAACTTTCACTTCTCTACACTTGAAATTTGTTGTCCCTGAAAAAGTAAGCGCGGCAGTGTAAAGAAGGCCATTGAAAGCGGAATTCCCATCGTTAACCGCGGAAAATCTATCATTCAACTCTTACACAGCATGAACGCACACAGCGTAATTTGGACAGCTGTCCGTGGAATTCCACAACCAGATGGACTTTTTTGACTTTTCTAGACCTAGGGTTTCACTTTTTTTAGTCATTAACAAGTATCATGAACATTACCAACCCCTACTAGGCATGCACAACAAGTATCATCATGAATTTTTAGCCTCAACTAATTAACAACTACTTAACCCTAGTTAAAACTAAAAGAAAAGAGGAAGAAGTTAAAACTAAAAGAAAGGAAAAGCACAAATTTAAAAACAATGTGATGATTTGAGCATACCAAATGTTGGATGAGTGTTGGAAATGAACTTTTGATTTGTGTTATGCAGATCAGGTCTCAGATTACGGAAGATGAACAGTGAGTTATTTCTTTTGAGAGTAAAAAGTGCGAAAAAGGGTAAAAGGAGAAGGGCCCTCCTATTTATAACAAAACCATGGGGGCCACACCGACTTACCTAGCGTGGTCGAGGAATTACACCGCGGTCTGCGCTTTGGCTGTTCTGAAGAGTTGCTTGTTCAGCATTACTGCTGAGAGCAGAAAAGTGGATGCGGTCGTGGAACAAGGTCCACTGACCGCAAAAAAACCACCGCGGACGTGGTTGAAACTTCACAAAATCACATTTTGGACATTTCAAATCCGCGTCCGCTACCAAATAATGCCCCCGTGAAAAAGATTCCGCTGACCGCAGAATTTTGAGCACAGTCAGCAGTCCAAATGCATACTTAGCCAAAAAGGATTCCAGTATTAGTCCTGCACTGCATCAAATATTCCTACACAAATCTCACAATCAGTTAGTCCAAAACAAATCCTACACTAAAAAGAAAATAAAATTGAAGAAAATGAAAAACACATGGGTTGCCTCCCAAGAAGCGCCTGATTTAACGTCACGGCACGACGCATATTACCATCATCATTTAAAATTGATCAAGGCCACCACGTGGCTATCATCAAATTTTCCCAGATAGTGTTTGACTCTGTGCCAATTAACTCTGAAAACTTCACCATTTTTATTCTTCAAATCAAGAGCACCAAATGGAGTCACATGTACCACTTCAAAAGGGCCACTCCATTTTGACTTGAGCTTTCCCGAAAATAGTCGTAACCGAGAGTTGAATAAGAGAACCAAGTCACCCTCCTTGAATTCCTTGCTCCAGACATATTTGTCATGTAAGTACTTCATATTGTCCTTATACAAGGACGAGCTGGAATAGGCATGAAACCTAAACTCATCAAGTTCATTGAGTTGCTCTACCCGGTGATTTTCTGCAACATCCCATTCAAGATTTAACCTCTTCAAAGCCTACATGGCCTTGTCCTCTAACTCAACTGGAAGATGGAACGCCTTCCCAAATACCAACCGGTATAGAGACATACCAATTGGAGTCTTATAAGCAGTCTTGTAAGCCCACAAATCATCATCCAGTTTCCTTGACCAATCAATCCTATTTGCATCGACAGTCTTCGACAATATGCTCTTTATCTCCCTGTTGGAGACCTCAACTTGTTCACTAGCCTGAGGATGATAAGGGGCTGACATCTTGTGATTGACACCATACTTTGCAAGCAGAGTGTCAAATGCTCTACTGCAGAAATGAGAACCCCCATCACTGATGATTTCCCGAGGAGTCCCAAACAGTGGGAAGATATTTTTCTTGAGAAACGCCACCACACTCCGGGCTTCATTGTTGGGCAACACCACGGACTCAACCCACTTAGAAACATAATCAACAGCCACCAGAATATAATTGTTGCCATATGAACTCATAAAAGTCCCCATGAAGTCTATGCCCCACACGTCAAAAATGTCAACCTCAAGAATAGTGGTGAGAGGCATTTCATCCTTCTTAGAAATTCCACCAGCTCTCTGACACTCATCACATCACTTGACAAGCTCACCAGTATCTTTATACAGAGTGGGCCAACTAAAACCACAGCTAAGAACATTTAAAGCAGTCCTCGCCCCACCATGATGACCACCGTAGGGCGAGGAATGTCAAGCATAAAAAATACTCATTTGCTCCTCTTCCGAAACACATCTCCGGATCACACCATCGTTATAAATCTTGAGAAAATAAGGCTCGTCCCAGTAATAATCCAAGTTATCCCGTTTAAGCTTCTTCTTTTGGTTAAAAGAGAGCTCACTCGGAACAATTCCGGTCACAAGAAAATTGGTCACATCGACGAACCAAGGCATACTATTCAATGACACTGAGAGGAGTTGTTCATCTGGGAATGCATCATTAATTTCGAGACCATATTTGGGTCTCCCCTCCTCTTCCAAGCGGGATAAGTGGTCCGCCACATGACTTTCAGTTTCTTTCCAATCAACCATCTCTAGGTCAAATTCTTGAAGCAACAAAGTCCATCTCATCAATCTAGCTTTAGAGTCCTTTTTGGTCATCAAGTAATGGAGTGTCACGTGATCAATATGAACAATCACTTCGGCACCCATGAGATAAGGCCTAAACTTTTCAATTGCAAACACAATTGCTAGTAACTCTTTCTCTGTCACCATATAATTGACTTGGGCATCATTCATAGTTTTGCTTACATATACACCGAATGAAACATCTTGTTCACCCTTTGCCCCAAGATCGCTCCAACTGTAACATCACTAGCATCACACATGAGCTCAAATGGCAAGCTCTATTTGGGGCGGTGATGATGGGAGTGACAGTCAATCTATACTTTAGAAGCTCAAAAGCTTTCATGCACTGACCATTAAACATAAACTTTGCGTCATTTTCTAACAATTTGCACAAAGGATTCACCACCTTGGAAAAGTCCTTGATGAATCTTCGGTAGAACCCTGCATGCCCAAGAAAGTTACTCACTCCTTTGACGAAAGTAGGAGGAGGGAGTTTTGAAATCACTTCAATCTTCACTTTGTCCACTTTGATACCATTCTTTGAGATCTTGGCCGAGGACAATGCCCTCCTCGACAATAAAGTGGCACTTTTCCCAATTAAGCACTAGATTTGTCTCCTCATATCGGGCCAACACTTTGTCAAGATTAACCAAACATTCTTCAAAAGGGTCACCCACAACACTAAAATCATCCATGAACACTTCTAAGAACTCCTCCACCGTGTCAGTAAACACCGCTGAAAGGTAGCCGGTGCATTACACAAATCAAATGGCATCCGGAAAAATGCAAAGGTACCATACCGAAATGTGAAGTTGGATTTATCCTGGTCCTCTGGTGCAATAATAATCTGGTTGTAGCCAGAGTACCCATCCAAAAAGTAATAGTAGGAACGCCCAGCAAGTCTATCCAACATTTGGTCAAGAAAGGGCAATGGAAAATGATTTTTGCGGGTCACTTTGTTCAGCTTCCGGTAGTTCATGCATACCTTCCATCCGGTGACGGTCCTAGTGGGGATCAACTCATTTTGATTATTTGTGACCACAGTCATACCCCCTTTTTTGACACACATTGAATCGGTGAAGTCCATGAACTATCTGAGATGGGATACACAACCCCTGCATCTAGCCATTTGATAACTTCCTTCTTGATAACCTCTTGCATAGCCTCGTTCAACCTCCTTTGATGTTCCATGGAGGGTTTGGCATCATCCTCAAGTATAATATTGTGCATGCAAAAAGCGGGGCTTATCCCTCGAATATCATCTAGAGTCCATCCAATTGCCCTCTTCCTTCTTTGAAGCACCTCAAGGGTAGCATCTACCTGCACGTTAGTAAGGCAAGAAGAAAGAATAACAGGTAAAGTTGAACAAGGGCCCAAGAATTCATACCTAAGGTTTGGAGGCAAAGGCTTCAAGTACAATAAGGGAGGTTCCTCGATTGAGGGCTTTGTTGGTGGAGTCTTTCTGTTCTCAAGATCCAAGGAAAGTTTACGGGGCTCATAGGAGTAAGAACCCATTCCTTGCAAGGCATTGACATACTCGACCAAGCCTTCATCCTTGGTCACATCATGGTTCAACAAACAGCTTCCAAAGGATCCTCCATATTGATCATGGCACTCGTGTCATCAACTATCACCTCCGCCACCAGATCCACAAAAGAACAAACCTTAGTACTATTTGGCTGCTTTATTGATTTGCACACATGGAAGACAACATTTTAGTCACCCACCCAGAAAGTGAGCTCCCCTTCTTCCACATCAACCAATGCCTTCCCTGTTGCTAGGAAAGGCCTTCCCAATATTATCGGCATCTTATAGTCAAATTCACAGTCGAGAATCACAAAATTAGCAGGCAAAATAAACTTGTCAACCCGGACAAAGAACATCATCAATAATACCAAGCGGCCTCTTCATTTTTCTATCCACCATTTGCAATCTCATTGAAGTAGATCTCGGTTGACCAATGCCCAAAGTTTCAAATACGGGGTAAGGCATCAAATTTAAACTTTCTCCCAAATCACACGGGGCCTTTGCAAAATCTGCACTACCAATGGTACATGGAATGGTAAATGCGTCGGGATCTTCAAGCTTTGGAGCCATCGAGTGCACAATGGCACTCACTTGATGAGTCATTTTGATAGTATCACAATCCAGAGATCTCTCTTTAGTCACCAAGTCTTTCATAAACTTGGCATATCCCGATATTTGCTTAAGAGCTTCCACCAAGGGCATATTGATCGACAAACTTTTCATCATCTCAATAAACTTCTTGAACTGATTTTCATTCTTCTGCTTTGCAAGTCTTTGAGGTTATGGTGGAGGAGGCCTTGGCAAGGGAGCCTTGGCTTTAGGCATCACCGTTTTCGGTTTGTCTATAACGTGTTCCCTAGACGGGTTTACGTCATTTTGAGTCTCCTCCTCATTGTCATGAATATCAATCCTCACCTCACCATCCAATTTCTCTTTACTCACTTGATCATCAACTATAAAAAATCATTGTCATTTTGCACTTCAACACATCACTCACAACTTCATTTTGCTTGGAGGTACCTGATTCACCACCTCTACCGCTCCTTGTGGTCACCGCCATTGCATGGCTAGTATTGTTCCCACCCTTCAGGTTTACTACCGTGTCACTAGTTAGTTCCCCCTTAGGGCGAGTGTTCAAGGCTTGCGAAATCTGACCATGTTGCACCTCCAGATTGCAGATAGAAGTATTATAGGACGTCAATTGGGCATCTAAGTCGGTGTTCTTCTTCATCATTTGCTCAAACATTGACGCAATCCAGCCCATCTCATTGTTGGAAGAGCTAGGACCTTGGGACGGAAATGGAGGCAGATTGTTTGGTTGTTGAAACATTGGAGGCCTTTGAAAACCCGGCCCCCGATTACCATTATTCTAACCTCCTTGGTTGTTTTTGCCACCCCAATTCCTATTGTTACCCCAATTCTAGTTGTTGTTCCCCTAATTGTTGGAGTTGTTGTTGTTATTGTTCTAACTTCCTTGGCCCTGGTTGCCCCAGTCTGATTATTCCTTTACGATCTCCATTGTTGTTTTGGAGCATTACCTCTTTGTCCTTGATAGTTGTTGCATACAAAACCTATTCACTTTGCTCACATTACCCATCATCCTGTTTGTAACCACTACTACCTTGCTCATATTGATCTTGATTACCTTGCATTTGTTGCCCATGTTGTCTCCTTTTGTTTACCAATAGATAAACGCCTTCCATTGTGTTTACTTGCTTTGGTCCCTGAATCTGCTGAAGTTGTGCTTTGGCTAACTGGTTCATGGTTGTTGTCAACTCAGCTATGGCTTGTTCGTGGTCTTGAAGTTCCTTGTGATGGTTTATGACACGAGGGTCCCCTTGAGGAACATTTGCCCGACTCTACCAAGCTGATGAAATGTCGTCCATCTCATCAAGAATCTCACAGGCCTCAGCATAAGGCAACTTCATAAAATTACCCCCTGCTAACTAGTTTACCACACATTGTTTGGTCGCGTTTATACCCGATAGAATGTCTGTTGGATCGTTACTTTAGTCATGTCTTTGTTGGAGCATTCCTTAACCATAGTTCTATATCTATCCCAAATTTCATGAAGGGGTTCATTTGGTTCCTGTTTAAATGCTAAGATTTCATCCCTTAATACAGCCATATATCCCGGTGAGAAAACTTGGCTATAAACTTGTCGTCCAACTCACCACGTAGTGATGGAATGGTTGAGGAGTTTTTTGAGCCATTCCAAAGCTTTCTCTCTAAGTGAAAAAGGGAACAATCAGTCTCAATGCATCCTCCGACACATTTGTCTGTTTGCTACCCAGCATTTATCCACAAAACGCTTTAAATGTTTATATGCATTCTGATGGGGAGCGCCTGTGAAGTACCCTCGTTGCTCCAATAAGGTCAGCATGACATTTGTAATCTGGAAATTTCCCGCCCAAATCCGAGGTGGGACAATAGCACTTGCGTGGTCGATGTAGCTTTTACCCGAAAGGTCGGGATCGATTTCCACAGGGAGTTAATATTGGTTGGGAGTCGGGTTTCTATCTAATCTAGCCATGCGTGTTTCTTTTAATTGCACTTCTAACCATGTTTGGATTTGTTACTATTCTACTTTTAATGCTATTGATTTCTGAAAATAAACTAAGCACAATATTTTTGTAAAGTTTTCTCAAGTGATAAAAAGCACTAGGGAAGTGACTTACACCTAGGCGAGTATCTAATGGGATCTAAAATTTAGCACAAACTTGTTATATTTGGGGTCGTGTTATAACCTTTACACAAAATTACTCACTCTATACTTCTCGGTAATTTGAGTGACTTTGCCCTAATTGGATTTCACAAGCCCAATTGGGTGTTCAAATAATGCAAGTAAAATTGGCTCAAGTCGGGTATTACTATCTCTAGGTTTAACCTTTAATTGGGGCTATCAATCTCTTGAGTGCACCCCAATTCCTTGTTAGCCTAATTTTCCTAGACTGGTCCCTCTTTCTCAAGAAGAGTCTAAGTCATAAAGGCATGAATCAATGTTTGCAACAACCAATTCTACAATTAAAGCATGCATCAAGCTAAATACCACTATCCCATAAACAATTAAGCCCTAAAATAGAAGAACCATTAAATACCCACACTAGGGTTGGGTCACAACCCTAGCTAATAGGTTTATCTACTCATAATAAAGGTAGAAATCAAAGATGAAGATGAAATATAAACCATAAAAGTTAATTACAAGAATAAAATTTAAGATTAATAGCTAAAGCTGCTCTAAAATTACTCTAAATGGTAAAATACGGCTGTTCAAGAGCTCCTCAAAACAAAAGATACCCTAAAAATATGAAAAAGATCTATTTATACACAGCCGAAATTACTGGACAAAAATACCCCTACGGAGGTTCCGCTGTCAGCGCAATACTGAGCGCCTCAGCGCTTGAACTTTTGCGGCAGCGCAAAAGCAAGTGCGGACCGCATTTCTTCCATTTTGGATTTGGATTGGGCTTGATTTTGTTGGGAGCGTAAAAGAGACCGCCTCAGCATTGTCTTCAACCACGGCCGCGCAAAATGTTCGCGGACCGCGCTCTTCATTTATTCTCAAATTTCCAGGCCTCTGAATCTCTATTTCGCCCTCAGCGGAATTCTTACCGCGGTCGCTTCAAGAATTCCGCTGCCGCAATATTTCACTGCGGTCAGCGGTATCTGTTGTATCCCACAAATACCTTCTCTGAATCTCAATTCCACTAACAGCGTAATTGTGGCCGCTTCAGCGGTGGAACTTGTGCAACGTTTTTATGTCAGCTTTGAACTTGTGCAATTTTAACTCCTTTATGAGCTGGTTATGACTTTCTTGCCTCATTTTGACCAAACCCTGCAAACAAGCACAATAAGTTAGTTTTCGGGAATACTTTTACACATTTTTGCTCTAAAACCTAAGCAAAAGAGAGCATAAGATAGGCTAGAATCCGTAGTTATCAAGGGATTTGCATGTTTTCTAGGTTGGTAACTCAGTCCCAGTCTATACGGATTTTTCCTATGTGGCTTTGAGTATCAACTCATTGAGGGGACTTCGCTCGGCCGTTGCTTACGGGGTAATACCACGTGGAGCATTTTCTTGGCGGGCTACTTTGATTGCGTGTGTTCGTTGTTCGCCTGTCTTAGAGGATACCCTATTCCTGTTCCATTCTAAAAAAGGGAATAGCAAGCAAAGCTAAATGAAACTATTTGTTACCTCGACTGATTAGTTCATGAATGAGGGGGGAGCGGCCGTGTTCTCTTTGTAGGTCTCCTCTCCGCTACTTAGGCCTGGGAAGTCCCTTCGACCCGGTAGGTGAGGAACCGAGGGACGTATCGTGGAATGGCTCGTCTGCTCCGTACTTGAATGTTGGCTCCAGATCTGGCCTTAGCGTTGTGCTTAGCCAAACCTTGGTACCTCATGGGCTAGTGGATCATCTTGCCCGTTAGGCTTTTCTCTTGAGTCCCAATTCGCATGAGCCTCGGGTGCATAAACATGACAAATGTAAGTTATACCACAAACATACATATGGGACTAGTTTATCATTTCAAAGAATTATACAACAGACGCAATTTACGAGAAGGAATGCAATGCACGTAAGGTATAGAGCCCCAGATCTGCTACTACAGCATGACGCGGTTTCCATATATAAATCGGTCATAGCCCCGATCTCACGCGAGGATACGACCTTGGTTAGTTTAGTTTCAAGGGCTTGCCTGTAAGTTTCTCAAGTCTACATACAAAGTGATAGGGTGAACCTACCACGAATGGGTAATAGAGCTAGGACCGAATTTAGATCTAAAGGAAACTAAGACTTTGGCTAGAAAATCCCCACAGACGGCGCCAAATTGTTTGACCTAAAATATTTCAAGTCTTTTTTCTAAACTAAATTAAATGATGAGAAGAAGGATAAATTCTAGTCAAAGATAATTAACTCTAGATGAAAAAATGATAAGCAAGAAAAGTTAAATATGGTTAGGCTTCAGAATTAATTAAGACTTTGATCGAGGCCTACAATATGCAATGAGATAATATTCTCTGCCACTCTGTGATGCCCCAAACCTGGGGAGTCGTGGTTGGCACCCGGTGTCGCATTGGCCTGAGCAAACCAACCTTTTTTTTTCTTTGTAACTATTATGGGCCAACATGGCCACAACTTGTAATGTACAACTGTAAGTAGAAAAATACTGTATCATTGAACCATTTTTCTTATAACATGAATACATATGGGCCGTCAAGGCCTCTAACATATTGTACAAAATGAACCTGTGTCTACAAAGCCTCTAAGATTATTTGACATCAAATGGGACAGGGTACCGGCCTATCCATAAGTCTATACATGTTCTATTCTTCATAATTAGATTGGTTGAAGAATCACATTGCTTAATGTTGTTGTAGGAATTCTATAGGAATTTGTAAGCAATTATATTGCTAAGGTGCTAAACTCATGTTTTTTGATTATTGGAACTTTAGCAACATAAAATTTTGTTATTCTAACGGAGTACGGTGCAATCATTTTTAAGAACATCATACGGATTTTTCCTACTCCAGGTATGTTAAGGCTAAGCTCTTCCTTCATTTTAGCATGATCTCGTAATTACACGAGTTTGATAATGAGACATAAAGAAAAACTCATATCCTGGAATTTACATATATTTTCCTAGTCTTGTAAGTTACAATATTCAATTGAGTATCTCCTTCTTCCAGTCAAGAGAGAAGAGAGTCTATATATGTATAGTATTACAGTATTTTCATTACCATCGAGTTATAATCGATGGGCAGACCCCTATTGGGCAACCTCTGATCAGATGGTAAGTTATATATCGAGCCTACTATGGTCGAGCGCCTATGAGAAAGCCCAATTGGCCGAGATACAGAGCCTAGTATGGCCGAGCGCCTATCAGCGAGCCTACTAGGGTAGGGCAGTTATATATATACCGAGCCTTATAGGGCCGGACAACTATTTTACTTACTATATTGAGAGAGTTAAGTCAGTACCAGCAGGTAAGCATATCTTTAGATTATCTTTGACTTCCAGTTACTTCCAGTTATTATATTATCAGTTCAGTTTCAGCTTTCAATATATTTCCTTACATACTCGGTACATTATTTCGTACTGACGTCCCTTTTCTGGGGGCGCTGCATTTCATACGTGTAGGTTCATACAGACAGGCGAGTAGACCTCCTCATTAAGTGTTGCCCGAGTTCAGCTTGATCGATAAGCTCCATGCCTTTCGGAGTTGCCGAGTCTAGAGCTTTACGTGCATCTTGTGTATATATGTATATATGTTATGAGTAGGTCGGGGAGCTATTCCAATCACAGTATATCCACTAGTAAAAGCTTGTAGACATATCTTGTCAGTTAGTGCAGTATGTTGGGCTTGTAGGCCCTGTATGTATATTTTGTTGGCTTGTCAGTTATAGTAGTTATGACGGCCTTGTCGGGACAGCTTTATGTTGACATTTAGTTAGTGTTAGCCTCTATTCAGTTTTATATTTTGCTTCGCACATTATCTTGACGATAACATTGCTTCATAGTGCAAAGTAAAGGAAGAAAAAAGGCCCACCAATCCATCGACGTGACATATCTTCATTTACTCAATAATGATTATTACAAGTGAACAACAGGGTTTCGAGCTCTCACTTCTTTACAAGGTATGCTCTCAAGTTCTTCCCTATTGTGAGTGAAGATATGTGTGATAATGAAACAGTCCCCCCTATCTTCAATCTCTCACCTAGTATTTATACCAGGTATTCTCATTTACCCAACGGTCCTTAACCAGGGTACCTAAGTCTTTTGACCGTACTTTAGATTGACCCTCTGAAACGCCATAACGTCTACTTTGCAGTGTAGGTCTTCTGAGTGTATGACCTCGGCCGTGTCCGAGGCACCCGCTGCCATATTGCCTCATAAATACAACTTTGGCTTACTCGACCCTTTGTCGTTCCTTTTTATGCGGATTTCCTTTTGATCAGATTTCGACCCATACACTTATGTCATTTCTTTAATTCTCGTCATGTTTTGTTCTTCAATCAATTCCCTTGAGTATGTTGCCAGATAGAATTTGAGAACAAATCTAGCTAAAAACTAAAGCTAAACTAAAGAGAGCTAAAGGATATTTTTCATTACTATCTTCCAATTGAGTACATATAAGGCATTTATTTATACAAAAAAAAATGCAAAAGAGAACTCTAGATAAATCGAAATGACAACATTATCCTAATAAACTAACTTAGGGTGCTAAAGAAATAAGAATAGAAAATTGGGACTAAACTGTAAAGGATAGAAATTACATAAATATGCTACTTTAGAGCTCTACAGTGGTATGATCCTTAACATTCCTTCCTCCTTAAAATAAACTTTGTCCTCAAGGTTAAAAGCATGAAAGGAATAATGCATTCCTTGAGTTTATGCTTCCAAAATTCCCATCGCAAGGAGAAAACAAGCACAGGGGGGATGGATGTCTTTTAATCCAATGTCATATTGGATCCGTGGTTATCCTGTATTTGTAAATAATAATTCTGGAAAAAATAAAACGTTAGCTTATAAACGTAAATTTAAATGCGACAGTAATTAATTCGAGCCCACTAAATTTACAGTGTTTCCTTAAGGAATTTAATCCCCTCCTAGTACCCAAGGTTATGGATTATTTCCTTCCAGGATAGAACGAATTACACACTGGTGTAGCAGTACTTCAAACCCCAGTGTTTCAACGAACACAAAGTTCAATAGCAAATCACACTTACGGATGCTTTGTTTGTAGTTTAAAATAATGCAGAATAAGGAGGACAACTCAGAAGTCGAATGGAAATTCTGAGAGGAAGGAATGCAAAGTATAGTCAATGTTGAATTCTTGCTGAAGAGAATATCATATTGCAATTCGTTTTTCCAGTGTATATCCAGTATATACAGAGTGTATATCCAGTATTTACAGATTATATATCCAGTGTATACAGAGTGTATATTAAGTGTATACAGAGTGTTTCGAGTGATTTTTCCGATGTATGCTTCTTTCTCTCCAACTTATGCTCTATTTATAGCAGTTATTTGAGAGAAATCCGCCCCCTCCATGGTGCAACAAGCACTAGGCTATCATGGAGGAAGCACTTACATGGTGGAATGTACACTTGCTTGGTGGGAGGAGCACTTGCACCATTGTGGGAGGTGCACTAGGCTGCTTATTGCTTAGTGTTGCAACACAATACACGGATTGGAAAACATCCGTTACAAACACGGATTATATCACGTTAATATTCACTATTAACAAATAAATTTGGTCCAAAAAATTAATCAATCGATCGATCATTTGACCAAATCCGAATCCAAATCCCATTTCCCATTCACTCTAATTTTAAGACTATTTCATCTTAAACAAAAACTCAACAATCCCCCACATGAATGGGGAATGGCTATATCACGGAAGTATGCATGAAAAACTTGTGTGATTTGCAAACAAGGATTAATTGCATCTGGATAAGTAGGTTTCCCTTTGAACTTTCCGTAGTGAACTTATGTCGGATATACTCGGTCAATCGGTAGATTTGATATCTTTGAACCGTCGAACTTTAGTGTATACCTAGACAACCATAAGTCACACAATCAATCCCTTAACCGTCTTTGGTTCTCATTGTTGTGTTCGTTTCAGCCATGAACACTGCCTGGTTTCATAAGTGCGTAGAGAATTGGCCTTGCAAAATTCTCCTTGAAGCGGCTAACACTTCACACTTACATAGGTGATTCCTAAACGTGTCATCCCGTAGATACACTATTTGATATACCCTGTATCAAATTTAGAAATCATTAAAAAGCCTTAATGCTTTATCCTTGGTACTGAACATTGTCTCATCACGAGAATGGACTAAAACAAATTTTGTTGACAATGTTGAACCGTCATTAATGACTTTGTTTGATCTCCTTGAACCTAGATCTTGGGATCTCCAGTCTTCTAGGTAGAGTTACCGCCACAATGACTTGTTCTCGGCCATAGTCCCATTCCCCTCGATGATTTCTCAACTACCTCTCTAGTTAGGCCTTTTGTAAGTGGATCCGACACATTATCACTTGACTTTACATAGTCAATCGTGATAATTCCTCTAGAGAGAAGTTGCCTAACGGTTTTATGTCTTCGTCGTATATGACGAGATTTACCGTTATACATAACGCTCCCAGCCCTTCCAATTGCCGCTTGGCTATCACAGTGTATGCATATTGGTGCCAACGGTTTGGGCCAAAATGGAATATCTTCCAAGAAATTCCGGAGCCATTCAGCTTCTTCACCGGCTTTATCTAAGGCTATGAACTCAGCCTCCATTGTAGAGCGGGAAATACATGTTTGTTTGAACGACTTCCAAGATACCGTTCCTCCACCAATAGTGAATACATATCCACTTGTGGACTTCGAATCAGTTGAACTGGTGATCCAATTTGCATCACAATATCCTTCAATCACCGCAGGATATTTACTGTAGTGCAAATCAAAGTTTTGGGTATGTTCTAAATATCCCAAAACTCGTTTCATTGCTATCTAGTGAGATTGGCCTGGATTACTCGTGTATCGACTTAGTTTACTTATAGCACAAGCTATATCTGGTCGTGTACAATTCATGATGTACATTAAGCATCCCAACACACGAGCATAATCCAATTGTGATATGTTTTGGCCTTTGTTCTTTGCTAGTGCAAGATTCACGTCAATTGGAGTCTTTGCAACTTTAAAGCCTAAGTGCTTGAATTTTTCAAGTACTGTCTTAATATAATGAGATTGTGACAATGCCAGACCTTGAGGAGTCTTTTGGATCTTAATCCCCAGAATTAAATCCGCAATTCCCAAGTCCTTCATATCAAACTTGCTAGTTAGCATACGCTTAGTAGCATTTATGTTGGCAATGTTATTACTCATTATCAGCATATCATCCACATATAGGCAAACAATGACTATGTGATTTGGAACATTTTTAATGTACACACATTTATCACATTCATTTATCTTAAAACCATTTGACAACATTGTTTGGTCAAATTTCGCATGCCATTGTTTGGGTGCTTGTTTTAGTCCGTAAAGGGACTTAACAAGTCTACATACCTTATTTTCTTTACCTGGAACCACAAACCCTTCAGGTTGTTCCATGTAAATTTCTTCCTCCAACTCTCCATTTAAGAAGGTCGTTTTAACATCCATTTGATGAATTTCAAGACCATACACTGCAGCTAATGCTACTAACATCCGTATGGACGTAATCCTTGTAACTAGGGAGTATGTATCAAAGTAGTCAAGACCTTCTCGTTGTCTATACCCTTTGACAACAAGTCTTGCCTTAAATTTATCAATAGTGCCATCATCTTTCATTTTTCTCTTAAAAATCCATTTAGAACCCAAAGGTTTATTTCCAGGAGGAAGATCAACCAATTCCCATGTATGGTTGTTCAATATGGATTCTATTTCACTATTGACTGCCTCTTTCCAGAACAATGATTCCGAAGAAGACATAGCTTCTTTAAATGTTCGAGGCTCATTTTCCAATAAGAAAGTCACAAAATCTGGTCCAAACGAAGTAGACGTTCTTTGACGTTTACTACGTCTTGGATCCCCCTGATTAAATGTACTTTCTTTTATTTCTTCCCGAGGTCGTTTAGATCCTTCACCAATCGACTCGCATTCCTTTTTATACGGATATATATATATATATATATATAATCGACTCGCATTCATTTTTATACGGATATATATATTCAAAGAACTCAGCATTATCTGATTCTATAACCGTATTATTATGAATGTCGGGATTTTCTGATTTATGAACCAGAAATCGATATGCTTTACTATTAGTCGCATATCCTATGAAAACACAATCAAGTGTTTTCGGTCCTATTTTTACCCTTTTGGGTTTAGGAACTTGCACTTTTGCCAAACACCCTCACACTTTAAAATAATTTAAGTTGGGCTTCCTTCCTTTCCATTTTTCATATGGAATGAATTGTGTTTTGCTATGGGGTACTCGATTTAGTATTCGGCTGGCTGTAAGAACGTCTTCCCCCCACAAGTTCTGTGGCAAACCAGAACTTATCAACAATGCGTTCATCATCTCCTTTAATGAACGATTCTTTCTTTCCGCAATCCCATTGGATTGGGGCGTGTAAGGGGCTGTTGTTTGATGAATAATTCCATATTCTAAACATATTTGTTCAAAAGGAGATTCATATTCACCACCCCTATCACTTCTTATCATTTTGATTTTCTTGTTAAGTTGCGTTTCAACTTCATTTTTGTATTGCTTGAATGCGTCTATTGCTTCATCTTTACTATTAAGTAAGTAAACATAGCAATATCGAGTACTATCGTCAATAAAAGTTATGAAATACTTCTTTCCACCGCGAGATGGTATTGACTTCATGTCACAAATATCTGTGTGAATTAAGTCTAAAGGATTTGAATTCCTTTCAACCGACTTATAAGGATGTTTAACATACTTAGATTCCACACATATTTGACATTTTGATTTTTCGCATTCAAACTTAGGCAATACTTCCAAGTTTATCATTTTTCGCAAGGTTTTATAATTGACATGACCTAAACGTACATGCCATAAATCATTTGACTCAAGTAAGTAAGAAGAAGCTGAAGTTTTATTATTAGTTTCAACAACTATTACATTCAGCTTGAAAAGGCCCTCAGTAAGGTAACCTTTTCCTACAAACATTTCATTCTTACTAATCACTACCTTGTCAGATACAAAAACGCACTTGAAACCGTGCTTTACAAGAAGTCCAGTAGAGACTAAGTTCTTCCTAATCTCGGGAACATGAAGGACGTTGTTCAAAGTCATGACCTTGTCAGATACAAAAACGCACTTGAACCCGTGCTTTACAAGAAGTCCAGTAGAGACTAAGTTCTTCCTAATCTCGGGAACATGAAGGACGTTGTTCAAAGTCATGACCTTGCCAGAAGTCATCTTGAGAAATATCTTACTGTATCCTTCAATTTTTGCTGTAGCAGCATTTCCCATAGAGAGCGTCTCTTCGGGTCCAGCAGAAGCATATGTAGAAAATGCTTCCCTCACAGCACAAACATGGCGAGTGGCTCCAGAATCAATCCACCACTCCTTTGGGTTTCCTACCAGGTTGCATTCAGAAAGCATGGCGCACAAGTCATCAACATCATCATGCTTTTCTACCATGTTTGCTTGACCCCTTTGCTTGTCTTTCTTCCGAGCACGACACTCCGTAGATTTGTGTCCGATTTTCCCACAGTTGTAGCAGTTTCCACTGAACCGCTTCTTGCTTGGGTTGTATTTTCGGACCAGAAGCCTTCTTTCTCTTTTTGTTATCTTCAACAATATTTGCTCCCATTATTGTTGAATTTCCACGGCCTCTCCTTTCAGCAGCTTTATTGTCCTCTTCGATTCTCAATCGAACAATGAGATCTTCAAGGGACATCTCCTTTCGTTTGTGTTTCAAATAATTTTTAAAGTCCTTCCACAATGGAGGCAACTTCTCAATTATTGCTGCTACTTGGAATGCCTCATTGATGACAAGACCTTCAATGAAAATTCCGTTACTAAAATTACTAAAAATTTTACTTTCAGCATTAGCATTTATTTGAAATATACCTTCAGCAAGTAGATCATGAATAATCACTTGTAACTCCTGGACTTGGGTAATAACAGACTTGCTATCTACCATTTTGTAGTCCAAAAATTTTGCAGCGACGAATTTCTTCATCCCGGCATCTTCAGTTTTGTATTTCTTTTCAAGCGCATTCCACAATTCTTTTGACGTCTCCACGCCACTGTATACATTATACAGATTATCCTCCAGTCCGCTAAGAATATAATTCCTGCACAAGAAGTCAGAATGCTTCCACGCCTCAATCACGAGAAAGCTTTCATTCTCTGGAGTTTCATCTGGAAGATCAGGAACATCTTCCTTGATGAACTTCTGTAGACATAACGTAGTCAAGTAGAAGAACATCTTTTGCTGCCAGCACTTGAAATCCATCCCGGAAAATTTTCCGCGTTTCTCTGTCGGTGCCAACGCCGGAGTTCGACTTGTCGATGCGTTGGCAGTCATCATCGGAACAGTTTAATTTCCGTCATTCGCCATTTTTACCGTAAAAATGACACAAACAAATGTTTAATAAACGTTTAAAACTGGAGTGAAAAATCATGTAGATTTTAATATCCAACAAAATGCCACGAAGGCTTTACTCTCCAAATGGGAGTACACAAAAACCACAAAGGTTTTAGTTTCCAGAATATTAAGAATAACACAAATACAGAAATAAAAGTTATTAAATTCCTTAAGCTTGTTGGATCCGTGGTTATCCTGTATTTGTAAATAATAATGCAGGAAAAAATAAAACGTTAGTTTATAAACGTAAATTTAAATGCGACAGTAATTAATTCGAGCCCACTGAATTCACAGTGTTTTCTTAAGGAATTTAATCCCCTCCTAGTACCCAAGGTTATGAATAATTTTCTCCCATGATAGAACGAATTACACACTGGTGTAGCGGTACTTCAAAGCCCAGTGTTTCAGCGAACACAAAGTTCGGCAGCAAATCACACTTACGGATGCTTTGTTTGTAGTTTAAAACAATGCAGAATAAGGAGGACAACTCAGAAGTCGAATGGAAATTCTGAGAGGAAGGAATGCAAATTATAGCCAATGTTGAATTCTTGCTGAAAAGAATATCTTATTGCAATTCGTTTTTCCAGTGTATACGCAGTGTATACAGAGCGTATATCCAGTATATACAGAGTGTTTCGAGTGTTTTTTCCGATGTGTTCTTCTTTCTCTCCAACTTATGCTCTATTTATAGCAGTTATTTGAGAGAAATCCGCCCCCTCCATGGTGCAACAAGCACTAGGCTATCATGGAGGAAGCACTTACATGGTGGAATGTACACTTGCTTGGTGGGAGGAGCACTTGCACCATTGTGGGAGGTGCACTAGGCTGCTTATTGCTTAGTGTTGCAACACAATACACGGATTGGAAAATATCCGTTACAAACACGAATTATATCACGTTAATATTCACTATTAACAAATAAATTTGGTCCAAAAAAATAATCAATCGATCGATCATTTGACCAAATCCAAATCTCATTTCTCATTCACTCTAATTTTAAGACTATTTCATCTTAAACAAAAACTCAACAAAAGAACTATCTGTCAGCAACTTTAGAGACCACTACAATGAGTCTTCTCCCCATATCTCTACAATGAGTCAACTACCAATATAGCAGATTACTTGTTTATTATAGGTTTTGTGGCATCATTTTCACCAAAAAGTACATAATTAAGTTGCTCCATCTATTGCTACTTCACTTGTTATCATTTGAACTTCCATTACCAACAAGTGCTTAGGATAGCTTTGTACACTCTTCCTAAGCTCCATTCCCAATTACGTATTACCAAACAAGGGAAGGAAGGTGAAATAAAATAAGATATTCGAAGAAGAAAATTAAAGAATGTCTTATTTAATTTCCTGCTCTTTGTTCTTGAAAGGAATTAGTTGAGGTGCAAAAAAAAAGTATATTTTCTAAGAGAGAATTACTTGGTAGTTCTTCCTATGCTTTGCTTATCCTAAAAAAAATAAGGTAGTCGGAGAAAAGAAATCTTCCTCCACTTTATGCAAGAAGAACTGAGAATCCTAGTGCTTTCTATTTTTTTCAACTCCTCGTCCTACATGTCTATACTTTTATCTTCCTTCATGATGTAAAATTGACCTGCTCTTTGGATGTGTTTGGTACGAAGCATTTGAAAATATTTTTTAATTTCTTTATGTTTGATTGGTTTAAATATTTTTAAAAATATTTTTTCATGAACTTATTTTCTTTCAATTGGAGGAAATTATCTTCCTTATCAAAAGAAGAGAAGATAAAACATTTTCTAAAACTCTTTTTCAACTTTTCCCACCTATTTCCCATCTCTACCGACCCCCAACCCCACCCAACCCCACCCCACCCCCTCTCTCCACCCTCACTACCCCACCCCATCCCATCCTAAATGAAAATATTATTAATAATACTTTCTTTTTTATGTTATAGATAAAAAAAAAAAAATATTTTCTTTCATTTCAGCAAAATGAGTATCTTCTTTTCATTATGTAGAAAAAGTATTTACTTTTATTTCAATAAAATGAGTACTTTATTTTCATGTTGTAGAAATAAAATTTTATTTTCAACCAAAAAAAGAGTATTTTCTTTTTACCTATAGAGCACAAATTTCAACGTTTTTGCGTAAAAAAGTAAAGCATCACATTAATTTCATTGGGTTTGTGTGAATTTTTAGAAAAATAATTAAATTCTTGAAGAAAATAGAATCCTGAAATATTGGGTATTTGGGGGGAGAAGGGAGAGGAGTAAAGAAACATGTGGACTTGGGGAAAGAGGAGTAAAATATTTTCAATCACCAACCGAACAAGAGAAAATAAATGATAAAACCACTGATTTTATATAAAAACATTTTCTAGGAAAATATTTTCCAATATATTCCTTCGTAACAACACACCCTAAGGACCCAAAATTTTAATTAGCGACTATGATTTCTAAAAAATAATTGTACATTGATGCATGCCACACCTATTTATTGCTCGCATTGGAGAAAGGTAAGCTGATGAAGATCGCTTGCTTGTAATCCTGTCCTCTATATACTGGAGTGATTTTGACAAATAACTACTTTTAGAACCATTTGCGAAGTTATTGACAATAATCACAACTGCAAGCTAAACTAAAAATTTGAGAATTATCAAAAACCTGTACGTAACCGCAAGGCAAAATGTTGCTCACGATTGAGAGACATAATTGCCAGCCATCGCTATTTGTCCAGCTTGTGAGCTATTGACACTAAAGTTGCATCCAGCTTACAAAGTTAAAACTAGTGAAAGCTAAGATAGAATAAGACCATGCATCAAATGCTAGTGAAAGCTTCTTTGGGATAATGCTGCATTTTTGGTTTAAATTCAATCTGTACGAATGCATGCTTGAGACGACTTGCAATCGCAGATCAAGTGCTACCGACACACACAAGTCAGCCAGCTTGAAAAGCTGTTGCAGTCACCACCCTTCTCTATCAAATGTCACAACTGTTGTTCCCTTCATTTTGACTTCACCCTGCCATTCTCCCATTGCCTCATCCAGCACAATAGCAAAAACTTGCTGTTGAGCCAAAATACTGCACAGAAAATTCAGAGAATAAGCACAGGTAAGCACAGGTAACAGGGCATAGTTCCAGGGGAACCATTCGCGAAGACATTACACCTTTTTGTATCTATTTAGTGATATGTGAGCACTTTGACTAATCCACCTAGTACCTACTACCTTCCGCCGCAAACGGTTATACGTACCAGGTAACTCCCACCAACAAAAGTTTAGGCAGATATGAAGAGTTCACCTACTACTACAACAAGCTCATCTTATCCACCAATCCTTCCAAGTATGTGGCATACTCTGGTGTACAGTTAAAACACAATCTTCTTACTCCATCCTGAATTGGCTAAATTTAACATCGCCTGTTAGGTTTAGATATATCTAGTCTACAATTTTATTCTATTTTATTTTTGATAAATGTAAGATTTATTGATTGATGTAAGACAGCAAAAGCTGGAAAGAGATCATCCAAAAAAGGCTATGCGCATCACAGAGGATGTAATGAATAGATAAAATCCAGTATAGCATCTAGCTCTAACAAATTTCCCGCTTCCATGTTGCACCAAAAACTAAGCAAAAATATCTAATTGTGTTTAAGCTTGAGAACCACTTCATACTTGTCTTAAAATATTCTAGCGTCTCTCTCGTTCCAAATAATCCAGCAAATGGTGGAAGGATGGTGTTCCAAATAGCAACGAGAGGTTTTAGGATTCCTTTCTTACGCCGAGCAAACAGGAATTCCAAAAAGGTTCAAGGCATGCACCATTTGAAACCTAGGATATTGAAAACCAGATTCCAGAGATGACGTGACTTTGCAATGAAGGAAGAGGTGATGAACATCTTCCTCATTTTCTTTGCAGAGGACGCATCGGTTACACAACTGGTAGCCTCTCTTCTGCAGGTTGTCTAAGGTGAGACATTTAGTTTTTTAAGTCTCAATATCAATGCATTTTATCTACAAAATAGTGGAAGGAGGAGAGTCCTTTAGTAAAAGTAATTTCAAAGTCAGCTATCATATGACCTTCCTACTAAACTTTTCTGTGTTAAGATTTGTAAATTCAAATTCGAGAGTATTAAAGGTATAATACTGAAATGGTTCAAATAAATAATCTAATCCCCCTCTCTCATCCAAAATATTGAGAAAGAAAGGGGCTTGGCGCAAGAGGTAGGGCCAAAATCTTTTTTCACTTATGTGATTCCTTGCAAGATTAAAGAAAGGAAAATGATTTATGTTCAAATATTACTTCTACTTGTGGGACCTTTGGAAAGAAAAGAAAATCTCCGGCATCAATAATGAAAAGACATTTTATTTCCAAAAGCCCTACTCAAATGAAAGCCAAATTTTAAGAGAAGGTCTTCATAATTTCTACTTAACAATATCTTTAATGGTAAATGTTCAACTTAACAAAAAATTTATGACACTTGGTTTGGAAGAGTAAATCAAACATTACAATTATCAGATTCAAAATATTTTCCTATTTCTGGTGGAAATCAATAGGTGATATAAGATGCTTGAATGAGTGTTTCTTAATGGAGAAACATATATCCAAGAAAGAGAAATTAGTCAAATGACAAAGCATTTATAATTCACAACACAGCCCTGTGTCACTAAAGACAATTACATAATAATATCACTGATCCAGCAAACAATTGGTGGAAGATCCCAAGTTTCTGACTTTAAATTGAGTGACTAAAATAAGATGAATAAAGGGGGAAATGGTGGGGTGGGGGGGATGAATCTGAAAGCTGTCAAAGTAGAAGCAATATTGCAGCAAGCAGTGTGAACATGTAACAAACATCATCAGAGACTTAGTTTTGTTGTTTCGATGCTCCTAGCTCCTTAATTGGGAAGAGGAAATGTAGTACATCGGGCATCACATTTAGCAAATAATATATCTATCTATACTATATTAACAAATCATACAATACTTTGTAAATTAGTAGCTTCAGACGGCTTAACTCTTATAGATAATTTTCTAGATGAGAAATCCAGGAGAGACAAGAGAAAGGCTCATTGGACAGCAGTTAAAGCCCAACTAATTCTTCTTCCCTTTTCTTTTAATGCAACTATAAGCTTGATAGATTGCTACTATCCTATCCATTTCACATTATTTGAGGGGGAAGCAGTGTTATCAAAAGCGAAAAGCGCAAAAAAGCTCTAAGGTCGGTTGGGGCTTTAAGCGCAAAGCGCAAAATAAACCTTGGCTTTAATGAAAAAAGGCGCAAATGGAGAAAAACTACAAATATGTATGTGTAATCTAAGACTAATATCGACAAGCATGAATACCAAATATATGGACAAAGAAATGGATGAAAATTTACGATAAAGTAAAATATCAATTGTTTAGTGTTGCCTCTTCAAGATTACGTTCATTGGCAAAGAAAAGTATGTCTAGAGCCTTGATAACAACACTGAAGCGCACGCTAAGCGAGGCGAAGCGCTCAACATGATGAGCCTCGCTTCAGGGCTTAAGCGCACTTAAAGTGCGCCTTTGATAACACTGGGGGGAAGGCAGGGACCATGCAAGAAATAATGTCTTAGTCAAGTTAAACTCAACTAAAAAAATTTCTCATTACCAAACGGACAGCAAAATGAGAGAAACAATAATCAGAGGCTTTGTTTCCCAGAAGCATTATGTTGTAAGAGCTCAAAATGAACTTTTCTGAACATTTTCTATCAAGCTCTTTGTGTTAAGGCATTGTAGAACAGCTGAAATTTCACCGAGTGATAACCTAAGGGTTGATAATGAAACAGGCCTGAATAGATGGAATGGATATCATACAGCTAAGCCGAACTAATTTATATTGAGGCACTATTCTACTGTTTTTCTTTGTGCCGGACCTAATCTACCGATTATTTTTGTACTTTGCATCTAATTTCTGGTTCTTATTTTGCTGCCATTATTTCTATTGTTTTTTGTCGATAGTACTGATATATGGTCTCTCATTTTGTCTTCTTGAACCGAGGGTCTTCCGGAAATAGCATCTCTACTCCCTCGGGGTAGGGGTAAGGGTGCGTACACTCTACCCTCCCCAGACCCCACTTGTGAGATTTTACTGGGTTGTTGTTGTTGTTGTACTCTGGCTGTCTGATTCTCAAGCCCCTAATGGACATTCTTCCCTGTAGTTCAGAGTTATGTGAGTAAAAGAAAGTTAAACTCGTGAGCCTTCCACAGCATCAAACAGATCGAGAGGACTGTGCCTCTTGAGCATCCTCTACCACATAACTCCAAAAGGAATTGCAAAATTTGAGAGAAATCACAACCTTACAGTTACATGCTAACAGCCATTTGTAGCAGAAAGAATTAACGATAACAAAATTGCAAAATTGAAGTGGAGCACCAAACCTCTCTTGAGCAGCATACTACTTTTTGGCTTTTCCATGCTGTTGAATTTTGTTGTATAGTTCACACAAATCAGGTATCATATCCTTGTAGGGCAGCACATAAACCTGATAAAATTTTGGATCTGATGGCAACAGAACAGTATACAGATTGTAATCTTCATCGTATAATTTCTTCTCCACCAAACTTCTCATGAGTTCCAACCGAGGCAAAACCCTCTTTTTCATACTAAACATAAGCAGCGTCGGATGAGAAGCCAAGTAAGCAGGTTTCAAACCGAGTTCCCCCATGTAGAAGTTTAGCGCAGCTCGCAATCTCTCCTGTGACAGCCTCAAACAATAAGGTAAAAGCTGGACTAATTTAATTATGTCCCATTTAGACCATCCATAATCCCTGAAAACGCCAAATTTCGTGTCTACGGTCGCTTCTTTCATCGAAATAAGCACAGCAACTCCATGGATAAACATTCCCGACCCTTGAGAGATATTAAAATCTTTTTTAAGCCTGTCCACTTTATCCTCTACACTCTCAGGACTAGCCAAAAGAGCATATGGATTTTGAACAATGAATTTCTTGATATCCTCATCTGAAAACCCAATACTTTGAAAAAACAACATATTGGTCCTCAATCTTTCACATCCTTTAACAGAGAGCAAACATGGCTTTTTCTTAACAGCTTTCATTACATTCTCATCACTACCCAAAATTTTTCTAAGATAACTGACACAAGATTTCATGTCAGAAACTTCTGTGTTTTTCAAAATAGACATACTTGCAGTAATGACTTTGACTAAGTCAGAACCAGATAAACCAAGATCATGAAGAATGTCAAGTTTGGGTTTTAGGGTTTTGTCAACATCACACAAAAGCAACTTGGGAACTGCAGACACAATTTTACCAATATGGGTTTTGTCTAAACCACTTTGTTCGAAGAAATTTAGGACAAGCTGAGGATTTTCAGTGGGTTTTAAACGAGTTACCTTAGTGTTTGTTGTAATGGCTTCTTCTTTGGAGAATCCGAGAGAGTCTACAAGATAGTTCATCAGGAAATGGGTCGGGTCACAGGTAGTAGCAACTGCAGTTGTTGAGTATTGAAGTAGGAATTGCCGTGCGGCGCCATGGCCGTGCAGTCGCAATAAGCGAGCTGCCATAGAAAAACGAAATGGACCCGAATGGCTTAAGGACAACGGTAACGTCACCCTTTTAAAGTTTTTTTCTAATTAATTTGAAGTTTGCCTCACTAATTCGAATTCACAATTCACCAACAAAAAAAATCGAACATTAGAAAAAACTCATAGGAATTTTCTAATAATATCCTTTTTAATTTGTCACATCACAAAAGAAGGGTACATAAAAGTATGTAAAAAAATACAAATTGGTGCAAATTCGGAATAATCTACCACATATTACATTACTAATATGTGCAGAATTTCTAACAAATAAAGGTCATAATGGAAAATATTTGCTAATTTAAGAAGAAGTGCTTAAACATATCATATGTTACATATGGAGTTTTTTCTCCTCATAGACTTGAGCAATGTAGCTGAGACAAATTTCAAGTTTATTTAATCTTTTCAATATATCAGAAAAAAGTTAGAAAATAATCTCACATTTTGATGAATATTGAACCCAAATCTAACGTTAAGTTGCGGAGACCCTAATTATCTCAACCTTGGATTTGGTAGCATTAGAAGGTTCTATTGGCATAGTATTAATTCATATTGCTCAACTTTCAAAACTATGTATTTCACTTACTATGATTAATACTCAGATTTTAAGCATTATTAATTTTTCTTATATTAAATAAATTTTAATCGTTTAAAATTACAATTATTTCAATCAATTTTTTAGTTTCAGATTGATCGGTATCTTTTAGGGACTTTTTGCACTACGTTGAAGTAACTTTATCACAGTATGCTAGAGTTTTAGTTATAAAGTTTCGAACTCGAGGATAATGTCATGAAAATCAAAAAAAAAAAAAGATACCGATCAATCTGAAACTAAAAAATTGATTGAAATAATTGTGGCTACAACAACAACAACAACAACAACAACAACAACAACAACAACCCAGGTCTGGGGAGGGTGGTGTGTACGCAGACCTACCCCTACCCTAGGGTAGAGAAGCTGTTTCCAAATAGACCCTCGATATCCTTCCTTCCAAGAACTTCCCACCTTGCTCTTGGGGAGACTCGAACTCACAACCTCTTGGTTGGAAGTGGAGGTTGCTTACCATCAGAGCAACCCCTCTTGTCATTGTGGCTATTTCTCAAATACATTATTTTTTATATTGTGGTTATTTCTCAAATACATTGCACAAAGCTGGTTATATTTCAACAACTGATGCTAAAATTGGCTACTGGATATAATGATGAGAAACTTTCGGAAACCACTATATTTTAATGATTATTAGCTAGTTGTAGCTACCATTTACTATATTACTTCCTATAGCTATGCCTTCAGGGTTTTTAAAGTGTATTCGATGTATTTAAGCTACTATATTCATGAATACAATAGCATTTCTAAGCGTGAAATAGGGGATTACATCTAGACAGATTTTTGTATTCGAATGTATTCACGGCGTGAAACAGGGGATTACAACTGTTTTTAAACGGAAAGTGAATCAATTAACATAATAGACTCCTAATATAACTCAACAAACTCAATTATAACACAGAAATTTTGTATTTTTCAGTTATAAAAAAGATTTTCAACCGAAAAATACCCCAAAAATATAGCAATCTTCAGAGAGATTATATAATTACATTGAATATAGTTAAATACATATAAATACATTGAATACATGAAGTATAGCAGGTCATCTATAGTGTAAAAACATATTAATACATACTGCAGATACATTTGAATACATATATACATCTGAATATATAAATTAGATTAATTAAAAAAATTATATGAATACATTAATGGAGTTTAAAGAGACAGTGAATATAATGAAATACATGGAATACAACGAGATACAATGAAAAAAAGACAATGAATACAATGAAATACGTGGAAATATAACGAGATATATTGAAATATATTTAAAGTAACAAAATCTTCAAGTTGCTCAGCCCCAAACTCCGTCGTCTTTGTTCAAGAACAACCTAATGTCGTCTCGTCGAATTGCAGCCCTAACCAAACATCTTTTGCAGCACAAAAACTGTTTCAACGTCTTCAAATAACCAAAGCCCAAACTAAATAAACTTGATTCCAATATTTGGCAGTAACCTAATTTCCGCCGTAAAAAACCAACAAATGCCAAACCAAACTTCGCCCTTTTTCCTTTTCTTTTAACAAATAATTAGCCGCATCATGAGGAAACAGAATGTTACGCCCCGCAATATTACGTCCTACAGTATTAAGTTACGATAGTGTTGTACCCGACATTATTACATTACGGTGATATTACGTTCCGCAGTAATAAGTTACGACGATGTTGCACCCCGCAGTATTTTACGTTGAATTTGTCGTAAGGTAACTAACATCAGTCCAAGGAAAAAAATTATTTGGGGATTATAAGGATTATGCTATTTCACCAGTGATTAGTAAATTCGTGAAAGTGAGAGGGGAAGCAAGTCAGAGAAAATGAATTTCGTTGGACTTGGCATTTTGGTATAAAATATGGCTCGAGCTAAAATAACCGGTATTTATGGATTAGTGTCATACAAGGTACTACATGACCATAAGGTGTACAAGGTATATTAAAAGAGAGTAATATTTAATTAAATAATTTGAGGCAATTTTTAAATTATGCGGGTAATTGGTTAATTACCGGGTATCGAGACAATACCTAACTAACTAATTAGCGGATAAAAATCAATAATTTTCCCCCAAAACGTGGCAGCATATGCCATAGGAAATTATGACTCTTTCAATTGAATGAAAGAGGTGGCATATCTAATGAATATTACATGGCTTAGTCACTTGGATTAGGTGGCATATACTCAGAATCTATTACATTTCCAAGACTAAAATATCAAAAATAATTCTACAATCAGAATGTAGAGAGTGAGACGTTAGAAATTTTCCTAGACTTTCAACAAAATTTCATTTTCAAACATTTCCAATCAAGAGTGAGACGTTAGAAATTCTCTTAGCCTTTCAACCAATTTTATTTTAAAACATTTCAATCAAAGTGAGACATTAGCAATATTCTTCTTGCAAACAATCCTTACAAAAGAAAATCCAACGAGAATTATTAGAGTCTTAGCAACGTACAGTTTTTGCAATTCTAACGGAGTACGGAGCAATCTTTTTCAAGAATATCATACGGTATTTTTCTACTCCAGGTATATTAAGGCCCTCCCTTCTTTCTTTTGGCATGGTCCAAATTATACTGAAGAAACAAACAAATACACAGTTTTTATAAATTACTCTACTCATAGAAATAGTAGGGGTGTCTATATTTTTGATTCCCCATGAGAATTATTATTATTCTCTATTCATGTGTCTCAGAATAATACGCAGTTGGAAAAGTTTATCTGGAAGGAATATCGAGATTATTATGTATTTTTATGCATTTCACTCATTTATACATGTGCACTGACCCATGACCAGATGGAGTTATATACGCATATATATGTATGTATATGTATATGGGATATGGAAAAGGTTACGACGTTATATACGCACCACCACCTGATCAACTGGTATATGATGATGATGTTGCCCACAGTGGCTGAAATATAATTCAAACGGCGTTATATACACGTATATATGTATGTATTCAAATAGCCTTATATACACATATATATGTATGTATTCAAATGACGTTATATACGCATATATATGTATGTATATATATGCATATGGGATATGGGAAAGGTTATGGCGTTTTATACGCACCACCACTTGATCAGCTGGTATACGATGATGATTTTGCCCACAGTGGCCGGTATGATATAATGAGATGCCTTTAGAGGCTGATGATGTTATAAAATATGTACCTATGCACGACATGACATTCATTTGCATATGCATGACGCTAAAAGTAATTTATGATTTACAAAGTTATTCAGACTTGCAAGTTGAGTCATATACTCTATATTTGTTCTATGTCTCTGATGTACTTACTTATGTTCCTTACATACTTGGTACATTATATGTATTGACGTCTCTTTTGCCTGGGGACGCTGCATTTCATGCCCGCAGGTCCCGATAGACAGGTCGAGAGCCCACCAAGTAGGCTATCAGCTCAGCGGAAGATGTTGGTGCGCTCCATTTGCTTCGGATTTGCTTGTTTGGTTAGTATGATTTAGACGTGTATTGTTTGGTATGGCGGGACTCTATCCCGACCTTTATGACATTTATGTATTCTTAGAGGCTTGTAGACATATGTCGTATACGTGAAAGATTGTACAGCCTTGTCGACCTATGTTTGAGTTTATAAATGATTATGTTAGCTCACTAGGCCCGTATGTCACGTGTATATAATGATGTGATAAGAAAGATACGTTCCGTTGGTACTCGATTGAGTAAGTTACCGGGTGCCGGTCACGGCCTATCGGTTTGGGTCGTGACAAAAGTGGTATCAAAGCCAGTTCTGTCCTAGGGAGTCTACAAGTCGTGTCTAGTAGAGTCTTGTTTATGGGTGTGTCGTGCACCACACTTATAAGCAGGAGGCTACAAGGCATTTAGGATTGTCACTCTTTCTTCTTACTCTAGATCGTGTGGTAGAGCTCACTTATAAGAATCCAAGTTTCGAAATTCTATTTTATTCGTAATAAGACGATGCCTACAACCGGAAAGAAGGTTGGAAAGAGATATAGTTGTGGAAGAGCTGAGTAAGAGGAATTGGATTTTTGTATGATGCCTACGATATGTAAATATAAGGTCTTTAGCAGATCATAGGTGTACTGAAAGGTGTAAACTTCCTGGTAAGAAGCCTTAAGGAAAGAATGCCTATCCATCTTTATGGTGAAGGACAATGAGAGATTAAGAAGATAAGTACAAGTTTCAGCAAGTAAAAGAAGTAAGTTGAAGAAGGATACGAAGCGCCCAGTTAACAAAGGTTAACAGCGTTTATAATTCAGGCAGAGGAACATAAGCTTTTTGAGTTATATTTAAATATAACAGAGTTATATACAATTGGTCGCACCCATTCCGGATATGCCCTATGGGGGTTAATAGAAATAGTATAAGAAGATATGATGGATGAATTGTTTGTTTCAGTTGACATTTTTGAAGGAAATGGCAAATATGCTAATAGATATCCTTGTGAGACACCCAGATGGTACACTTTAAAATAGTACAACTATGAGTACTACAAAAACATGCACTATAAGCCGTGAAGGGATAAATTTTACCTTAGTGTGGCTCGCATCCCTAGTAAAGCGAGAATGTTAAGCAACTTGAAGAGCCACTAGATGGAGCAAAGGAAAGCTAAAAGCGAAGAATATCGTATTGAAGTTTTCACAAGAAAAGGGATATGCAGAAATATTAGCAGAGTAATGAGAAGAGAGATAAGGAAGCATTATGAATAAGGTGTGATACATGGATGAAAACGGTAGAGTGTTACAGAATCTATAGTCAAATAAAGAAAGAGACGAAAGATGATGGGCCTTAAGAGAACAAAAGAGTATTGTCCATAAGGTTATATCCTCATTTCGAGAAACAAGTTTGTGACTCCAACGCGACTACCAGAGGGGAAAGTTAATCCCCAAAGTAATAGAAATCAATATGGGCTGGTAAACAAGATAAACTAAATATGAATTAGGGACTGAATGATTGGAAAGTACTCGACATCATGGGAATTTCAGATTTCGTTCCGGTGGTAATAGAATGGACCACAAAAGAAAATTCATGATGAATTCAGAGGATGGTCACTCACGAAGACGCTTCCCTAAAGCAAGCAATGTGAGCAAAATTAAGCTTAAGGGACTATATGTGCCAGTTACGCTAAGTGTCACCCTCGCGAGTAAGGGAATTTGTAATCCTTGGTACAGAAGGATTGTTGTATGGCGAGTAAAGATCATTGATGTTGAGAAACGACGTCAAAGATGAAGAGGTAAAACATCTATAGGTAGATCCTCGTAGCTTCAACCCCTAGTACACCCCTAAAAGGGGAATATGGAGTGACGTGGCATCAAGTCAAAAATTAAGTAGTTCTAATGACTATGGAATGGTAAAGGAAGAATGTGACAAATGAAAGAGGAATGAGATGGCACTTATCCAAAATCTTACAGATACGCTATGATTCAAGAATATTGTGCAAGCATGACGTCAAGGAGAGGAAGTAAAAGTTCATGCCCTAGTTGTTATTAATAAATTAAAAGTCAGTGCGAGATGTAAGTTAAGACAAAGGAAATAAACCAAGAAAGATTACGAGGAATATTGATATGAGAATGAGCCAATGAGTAGTTAATAATTGGTCAGGAAGATCCCAATTATGGCTTAACAGGATGTTACGGATGAGCCATCAGATCGTGTAGGATAAACATAGTAGAACCTAACATGGAGAATTCAGCCTCGGAGAATATCATTATAATACTTGAGAAATATTCAAATAGGAGTTGGGGTAGTTAAAGGTACCGTATGAGTGTTACAGAAGTAAAAGATAGTTCCACTAGGAAGACAATTGAAACTTCGGTTCAGAAGCAGCCGTACGAGCAGATGAGTATGGAGGTAAGTAACTAAGGATAATTACAAGTGAGCATGAACGTCAAAAAAAATTTCGGGAATACGATATAATAAGCTCGTATCTTTACTAGAGTCAGAGGGTCTTCCCTAAGTACTATAACGAAAAACTAGCTGAGGAGATAAGAAAGAAGGCTTTAGCCTAAGCACAACGACCTAAAGAGCAAATGGTCGTATAACAACAATCTCGCAACAACATTGTAAGCATTCCAAAGGAAAGTGGCACCTGCCATGGCTAATGAACGGGAAGTAAGAACTAAAAGTAATATTCGAGATCATATGAGTTGTATGAAAACTCTGGCAAGTGTGAGAACTAAGATAAGCTAAGTATGGACGCAACAAGGGGCAGAAAGACCAGGAAAAGTAATAGCTTACGTTGAAAGAAAGCTAAGATGGAACGAAAGAATTATTTGATCAAAGATCCAAGGTTAGTACGCTATGGATACACTCAAGATTTTGGAGCATTATCCAGCATATTTGTTGACAATCATACAACCATAGAAGACTCTGGTATAAGTTAAAAGAAAGAATTAAGCCCGGGGCATAGACAAAGGGTTGAATTGTTAGAAGATTGTATCATGGATATTCCATAACGCCCATGAAAGGCTAAGGTAACAACTGATACCATGAGCCACGGATCGGAAGATAGCTTAAGCCTACGTAAAGGCTGATCAGAAGGAAGAGGAAACTAAAGAATTACATCACCTAAGTAAATCAGGAGTCTGATTATTAAACATAGAAAAATTATAGAAGTTGTTCTTGAGAACATGACAGAATCACTCTTAATATCAGATGTTCAAGAGAAATAACACAACAACCATAATTTATAATGGCTCTACAAGGAAGCCAGCTTGAAGAAGTACCAGCCTCATAAAAAGTTAGTACGAAGCTCCCACCGGATTATGTATGTACTAGAGGTGCGAGTATTATAATAGAGCTTCAAGTTATGGACGTGAATTACACCTGGGTGGAAGGGAGGTCACGAAAGAGATAGAAGATACGGTGCGAGATTTTTAAGGTAAGTAAGGTAAAGGTGAACAACGTACGAAATACTCAAAGGCAGAAGATCGTGAATAGTCTATACTTCGGATAGAAGGCTATAAGCACAGGGATCCAATAACTGAGAATGATAGCGGCATGTCTTCCAGCCTATGATTTCTAAGTACAGAGAGATCTAGTTAAGAGAATAGAGAAAAGTTGGAGACGGTGTGATGTCTCGCTTGATGTTCCAGAATAACATAAGGAACTGTGGTGCTAGCAAGTTGAAGGAAATTTTATAAATGGATATGTATAGGTCGCAAGCTAAAGTATGGTAGAGCAATAAAGTTTTAAGAAAGCATAAGTAAGGATGAGGAAAGACAAGTGAAAATGTGACGAGAATGAATAAGTCATTAGGATTAAGCCCTAAGTGCAAAGTATTACATAAGAAGTTTCAAGTTATCAGAGATATATCGTAGATCAATATTGAGGTGAATCAACAATAGATGGACAAAAGTCATAAAGTATGAGATGAGATTGGACCGCCATTCTAAAGATGAGAAAGAATTAAAGGATTTAAATTTATACATATGGAATAAGCAAAGAGAGTAACCTGGGATTTGGTAGAAGACCTCAGCAACGATAAATTAAAGTAAGAGTTATGGCAGTAAATTCATACGGATGGCTAAACAGACCTATGCAATCAGATATAGTAATATTCGTGAATTCAACAAAGTACCGAGCGAAGAACTTCAGTATACTCATATATTCCCAAAGGGACAATTTATCAAGCTCTACATATGAATCCTAGAGATTGGGCACACTTACAAGGTCAAAAATTGTACAGGCTACATGTTGAAAGGTAGTAACAGTTACGAGATTGGAAGGATTCCGAGTACAAGTTGTGGTGTGAGAAGGAGGCTTAAGGGGGGAATGCCCTGGAATTTTGGACTCATTCGCAGAACAATTGCCTAGATGGAAAGGTAAGTTCTAAAGTAATCGGAAGATATAAACTATGAAAATGATAAGTAGATCAGTCAACATTCGAGGACGAATGGGGAATGATGTTACGCCCCGCAATATTAAGTCCTACAGTATTAAGTTACGATAGTGTTGTACCCGATATAATTATATTACGGTGATATTACGCTCCGCAGTAATAAGTTACGACGATGTTGCACCCTGCAGTATTTTACGTTGAATTTGTCGTAAGGTAACTGACATTAGTCCAAGGAAAAAAATAATTTGGGATTATAAGGATTATGCTATTTCACAAGTGATTAGTAAATTCGTGAAAGTGAGAGAGGAAGCAAGTCGGAGAAAATGAATTTCATTGAACTTGGCATTTTAGGATAAAATAAGGCCCGAGCTAAAATACCCGGTATTTATGGACTAGTGTCATACAAGGTACTACATGACCATAAGGTGTACAAGGTATATTAAAAGAGAGTAGTATTTATTTAAATAATTTGAGGCAATTTTTAAATTATGCGGGTTATTAGTTAATTACCGGGTATCGGGACAATACCTAACTAACTAATTAGCGGATAAAGATCAATAATTTCCACCCAAAATGTGGCAGCATATGCCATAGGAAATTATGACTCTTTCAATTGAGTGAAAGAGGTGGCATATCTAATGAATACTACATGGCTTAGTCACTTGGATTAGGTGGCATATACTTAGAATATATTATATTTCCAAGTCTAAAATATCAAAAATAATTCTACAATCAGAATGTAGAGAGTGAGACGTTAGAAATTTTCCTAGACTTTCAACAAAATTTCATTTTCAAACATTTCCAATCAAGAGTGAGACGTTAGAAATTCTCTTAGCCTTTCAACCAATATTATTTTCAAACATTTCAATCCAAGTGAGACATTAGCAATATTCTTCTTGCAAACAATCCTTACAAAGAAAATCCAACGAGAATTATTAGAGTCTTAGCAACGTACAGTTTTTGTAATTCTAACGGAGTACGGAGCAATCTTTTTCAAGAATATCATACGGTATTTTTCTACTCCAGGTATGTTAAGGCCCTCCCTTCTTTCTTTTGGCATGGTCCAAATTATACTGAAGAAACGAACAAATACACAGTTTCTATAAATTACTCTATTCATAGAAATAGTAGGGGTGTCTATATTTTTGATTCCCCATGAGAATTATTATTATTCTCTGTTCATGGGTCTCAGAATAATACACAGTTGGAAAAGTTTATCCGGAAGGAATATCGAGATTATTATGTATTTTTATACATTTCACTCATTTATTCATGTGCACTGACCCATGACCAGATGGTGTTATATATGCATATATATGTATGTATATGTATATGTATATGGGATATGGAAAAGGTTACGACGTTATATACGCACCACCACCTGATCAACAGATATATGATGATGATTGTAAGCACGTAATTTTTGCTTCACGGACAAACACTCCAAAAGAAAACAAAAATAGTGACCAGTGACCTCGCTGTACAAATTTTCCAATTTTTTCATGACATGTACTGCTAGTCATTTGTGGTTCATCCCATTTTTTTTTTTTGCATTTTTTTGATCTTATCAGTCAAAACACAAGGTATGTCTGTCATAGTAATCAAACCGTAATTCAGTAGTTAAAAGAAAATTCAAAAATATATGTTCATTGTTCGTTCTAGGTTGTGATTTAACTTACTTGAACATTTTAATTTGGTGTGATAATGGTGTTGAAGAGTTACATTGTTGTTTGTTTTAATTTCATTTGTTTTACTATTTATTTGTTATTTTTCATTTTTTGTTTTAAAATTAGAAAAAAACAAAAAGAAAAGAGTTGAAAATCGGTTTGGGCCCAAAAATGAAACGAAATAGGCCCAAAATCGGCACTTAAGTCCAGTCCAAATCCGGCCTGCCCAAGCACCAATTCAAACGACGCCGTTTCAGGCAAGTCGATCTGAGCCGTCTAAGCCTCTTGATCCAACAGTCCACATTCGCACCCGTGACCCGACCTGTTTAGCCGGTCCAACTCAATCCATCATTTAAACCCAAACGACCCCGTTTTAATACCAAACGACCTCGTCTCACCCCTCACCATCAGATCCAAGCCGTTGAGATCATCTGATCCAACGGCTCAGATCTAAACCCCTAGACCATATATAAGCTTTCTATCACACCCCACGCCCCCTAGTCGAACCCCCCTTCACTCATCTCCTTCCTCACCAAGCCCTGAAACCCCCCGAAACCCTAGCAGCCGCCCTAGTTTCCCCTTCACCAAAACCCGGCGGCATGAACGCCGGTGACCACCTCCTGAACACCCTAAGACCCCCTCACTCTCCTGAACATGGATCTATTACCCCCTAGCCTCGAATCCCCTTCCTTCATCTCGAATCTTCATTTGAAGATTCGAGTCGAACCAGACCTATACCAAACCTCACCATCTTCATACCAGACACTCCCCTGACCCCCCTCGTGACCAAACCAGGCTTGGTTTGGTCCGAATCTACCCACAAGTTCTAAAAAACCAGATCTGAAAATCCAGACCTTAGAACACATGAACCTGGGGAATCCAGCTAGCCTTAACGGGGGTTTGAGGTCTCATAGACCTTAATCAAGGTGTTCTCATGTGAGAACACCCTAATTAAAGTTTGTTCGGCCTCAAAGGGTCAAAGTTGAGTCAGATTTGGTTCAGTTTTGTTTGGACATTTTTTGGTAAGTTTTCTTTTCCTTTTTGTTTTATTCAACTGCTAGTTAAGTTGTCAGCATGTTTCGTTGTGTATGTTTGGTTATTTTCTTTTGTTATTTTCCATTCGGATTTCTTCCATCTATGTCAAAGACCTTTTATTGGGTCAGTTGATTTTCTGTGTGTTCTGAATGTATTCTGTGGTATACATGATCGTCAATTAAATTAGTCGTCAAATGAGTTAATTCATATAGGTTCCCAGTGATTGAACAAAGTTGTCTGAAGTCATTCGGGACTCTATACGTGTTGTTTATATGAACGATTGATTGTTATGTGTTACGATTAATATAGTCGAGTCGATGTATGTCGTCAATTAGTTTCAGTCATTAATGGTAACAACTTGATCCGTGTTGTTTATTTCTACTGTGATCGTATTTGAATCCCATTAGGAACTGAATTGTATTGCCTATTGGTTTTGTTCAAAGTTGAATTAAAAGAACATCTAGGGGGTAGGTTATAATGGCAGTTCAGACTTTGAGCTTAAATGGATGCCATGTTCACTTAGTTCAGATGGTGGGCAGCATACGTATGGTCAGTTGTTTTGGATTAAAATAGCCTGACAGCACATGCTGTCAGATTATATTCCTGCTGCCCATACTTTGGTTAAATAAACAAGAGATTAGGACACTTTAACAACAAAAAGAGAGAGGGGCTGTCAGGGATTTCATGGGAGTTTTGTTATTTAAAATGAGTGAGTGGAAAAACAACAGGGAGGGGGAATTTTGAGTGGTCAAACAAACTGTAAAGTGTTAAGGTTAGGCTATAAAAGAGGCAGACTTTCCATTAGAAGGGAAGATTTTTCTTTTGGAGCCGAAAAGAGGAGGTTCTTCTGGAAAAAAAACTTAGTCTTGAGAGAGGTCTTGTGAGTTAAAGGAAACTGAAAAAAATATAAGGAAATTTCCAGAAACACTGTAACCAAACACTGTCTGAAAACTAAAGAAGAATTCATATTGGTCAAGCTGTCTTGGCCAAGTTCTGTTGTTTGCCCTAATTGAGCTGCTTGTGATTGTTGAACTGTTGGTGTTGCTGCATCGAATACTCTATTATTTCTTTTGTTTCACTACTCTTTTCTGGGATTGCTTGTTTGGTGCTCGACCATCTGTTGGTTTTCTTTGTTCTGGAAACTATTGTTGGTTGTCCGTGGACTGTGGAAAACACTTGTGGTTGTTGGTTTGTTGCTGTGTTGTTGCTGTGTATCTGTTGTTGCTGTGTTTGTTGCATACTACCCAGCTGATCATTCCTTTCTTCTTTTGTTCTTTATACCAGGTACACAACCAATACACTGTCAAATGTAACTGGAAAATTGAGCATGAATACAAAAAGAAAAGACCTGAAGTTGACTTTCATACATAGATTGTTGCATTAGATATCATGTACTGTATAATAATTTTCATTCCTGGGTTGACAATAGAAGTAGCCTGTATGCCCAGTGTATATCAATATAGATTAGCTGAATGATAGTTTATATATGTATGCTGATAGGTGAAAATATTCCCAATGAAATAGGTTGTATCTTAGACTTAGTTTAACTTTGTAGTATGTCCTTTAATGTAGGCCAAGCATGAAAATCGTACTCTACTAGTTAAGTTCTTTCCTTTCTGATAAACTGCTTCATATAACTGGTAAACCATGTTTTAAGACAAAGAACACAGAGACTGCAATCTCAACCTCACGAAGGTCGAGCCCTGGTCGAAACAGACCAAGCAGGCCTGCATCGAACAAACAATGGGCCCAGGTCTGGTCCATCACGCATGGGCTGGATTTGGGCCCTTAATTTTTGCTCGGCTGACTGTGTACGTGGCCGTGCTTCTGATTTTGTGCAAGCACTCGGAATTCTGTATAGATAACTTGCAAGCATGTAATTAACTAGGGCTATCTACTGTTTTCAATTAGTAGAGACAAACGCGACAAGAAACGTAGTTGCTATAGGATATCCTTTTAAAATAAGGACGAGATGAGCCTCGACAAAAAAATAAAGAAAAATGCACAAATTGTGGGGCCCTTGTTAAATATATATATGTTGAAGCATTCAGTCCCTAAGGTGGGTCGTTTAGCAAATCTCACGACCCTCCCGGAATAATAACGTGATAGCCTCTTTAAGCGCGCATTTAATAATTTTACCTTCTTAAATTCGGGTGCGCATTTATGTGACCCAAATCCAAATCTTGACGGATTTGAAATGTGTTTCTAATCACGGGTACATTGATTGTGACGTGGTTCGAGATGCATGTCCATGACGTCGCAAATTCCTTTTAAAAATAGAATGAGACGAACCTCGACAAACAAAATGTACAAAGCTGCGGGGCCCTCTAGATGTATGTATATATTAAAGTATTTAGAATTCGGGATATGCCGTTTAACGAATTTTTACGACTTTCCCCAAAATAACAAGACGCTAGTTGCTTTAGGCGCGCCTTTAACAATTTATTTTCCTTAATTCGGGTGCACATTTATGTGACCCAAATCCAAATCTCAACCGAGTCGAGATATATCGATAACCACGGGTACATTGATGTAACGTGGTTCGAGATATGTTTTCACGACGTTGCAATTCTCGTAAAAATAATAATAATGACAAAAGCGGTTAAAAGTTAAAATTTGCACATAAGTTCATATTTGTATAAAATCAGATAATCAAGCCGAATATAACAGTTGAGCGACCGTGCTAGAACCACGGAACTCGGGAATGCCTAACACCTTCTCCCGGGTTAACAGAATTCCTTATCCGGATTTCTGGTACGCAGACTATAATATAGAGTCATTCTTTTCCTCGATTCGGGATTAAAATTGGTGACTTGGGACACCCTAAATCTCCCAAGTGGCGACTCTGAAATAATTAAACCAATCTCGTTTCGATTGTCCTTTAATTGGAAAAAACTCCCTTGCGCCCTCTCGGCTATGTAAAAAGGAGGTGTGACAGCTCAGGCGACTCTGCTGGGGAACGAACCCAGAACCACTGGTTCAGGGTTCAAGAATTCGAGCCTAAAATAATTGTTATAGTTGGCTTTAATTTTTATCTGATTTTTACATGATATATGCTTAATGTGCTAAATGATGCTTTTACCGCTTTAATATTATCTGAATTGTGTATATAAAACTGTTGCGAAACCCTTCTTCTTTCTGAGTCTTCTAAATTTATGGTGTACACGTGCGCGTGACCCACCTTTCTGTTAGAGGTCATACCAAATAAGATGAAGTTGGGACAAGTAACTAGGCTGGGTAGACTTTCGTGCTCCCGGTACGTTGCCCCCGCTTCCGCTCAAACTGTCCGTTTGAGTAAGCCAGGTTTAGAACAATACGCCTTAGGTTTTTACTTAGAATAACTCAGCCATGTACCGGATCCCTAGTAGGAACGTCTATTTGCATCATGTACAGCTGGCCTTGGAGACTCAACACAGGGGTTGGGTATGTCTAGGACAGGTGAACCCGAAATAAAAAGACCATCCTGATGCATCCTACTTGCTACCTGTGCATTCACTTGCCTCGAACATGCTTGTTGACCGGCTTAAATGAAATCATGGTAAGAACTGAGGAATAAAATGGGTTGTTAATCTTGAAAGAATATAGTTTCAAATCTTGAAATAAAGGCATTTAATCTTGAAAGGTATTTAATCTTGAAAAATAGTTTGAAAAATTCCCAAAATAGTTTTAAATCTTGAAAATAGTTTTAACTGAAAATGGTTAGAGTATATTTTCAAAATGAGTCTTGACTTTATCAAATTAAATTTCAGATACAAAATGAGCACCACACAAAACCCCTCATCCACAAATACAGAAGAGTTTCTATTCCAGCTTCAAATGTGGTGGTGTGAATTAGGCGAAGATGGTCAAAAGTGGGTCATCAAGCATTTGGGAAATCTCCCGGATATTATGAAAGTTAAACCCCGTGATGATCTGATTGCGGCATTAGTAACTTTTTGGGACCCTGTTCACAAAGTCTTTCGTTTCTCTGACTTCGAGCTCACTCCTACATTAGAGGAGATAGCTGGATATGTTGGTTTTGACGGAAGTTTAAGGAATCAAAGCTTGATATTCACAAAGGCTCCCTCGGTACATCGATTCTTCGGTCTTCTGAACATCAGCAGTCAAATCAGGAAAAGCAATGTCATCAATGGATGTTGTTCTTTCAACTTTTTGTATTCTAGGTTCGGAAAGTCAGATGGGTTCGAAATTCATGAGAAAGGCCTTACTAACAAGCAAGACAAAGACGCATGGCAGGTTCATTGTCGCTTCGCCTTCATGGTGGCTTTTCTAGGAATCATGGTCTTCCCAAACAAAGAGCGAACAATCGATATTAGCACCGCAAAAGTTGTGAAAATCCTCACCACCAAAGAAAACTACACCCTCGTCCCCATCATTCTCTCAGACATTTATCGGGCTTTGACTTTATGTAAAGCAGAAGCGAAAGTCTTCGAAGGATGCAAAATTTTGTTGCAAATGTGGGTGATGGAACATCTCCAACAACAGCCCAAGATCATACAGTATGGGCCAAGCAACGATAATTGCATCGAGGGTTATGAGGAAAGAGTAAAAAATTATCAGGTTCCAGAAGGGATAGAAGCATGGGTATCTCATCTAAGGGCTTTAACGGCAAATCAAATTGAATGGACTTTGGGATGGCTCTCGATGAAGGAAGTGATACACATGTCAACCTCAAATAGTTATCTGCTACTATTGGGATTGAGAAGCATCCAGCCGTATGCGCCATTGAGAGTCCTAAGACAACTAGGGAGATATCAAATAGTTCCTGATGATGAAGATTTGAGTACGCAAGAAATCGAATTACACCCAGAAGCCACTATTCCTGAGGCTCTACTTCAGCAGATGTGGAATGGATGTCGATACTTGAAAAGTGATACTCAAGTCCCAGACACTACAAAGGGTGAGATAAATCCTGGATATGCAAGGTGGTTCGAGAAACGGTCTCGCGTGGATGATGTACCAGAACCTGAGCTAAGAAGGCCAACCAAAAGACCCCATATTCAAAACTTTAATGATAAAATCCAAGAGCGGTTGATCTGGGGAGAAAAAGAAAAGGGGTACAAAGCAACTATCCATGCCCTAAAGGAAAATCTAAGGAACCTCAGTCTGGAGAAAGATTTGCAAGCACAAGAAGCTGAAGGCGAAGAAGAAGAGTCTAGCCTGTGAGAATGAAAGTCTTCATGCTCGATTTCTGAGAATGAAAAAGGCTTCTGAAACGCCAATGAGGAATTGGAAGGATCAAAAAACCATCGCCAATCTTTTTGAAAGAATGCAAGATTATGATTCCGTTCTTGCTGCAAATGAAAGGGCGTTGAGCAAAGCAAAAGAAAGGATCCAACAATTAAACGAAGAAGCCAGATCTGATAAGGAACGCCAAGATAGGCAATCCGAGAAAGACAGGGCACAATTCAAGAAGGAAAAAGACCATTGGATACGATCAGAAGACCAACTTCGTGCACAACTAGAAGAGGCAAGAAGGTACAGAGAGCATCAACAAGCGGACACTGATAGAGAAAGAGCGCAGATGAGATTAGAGCAGGCCAGACTCCGAGCTCTATTAGAGTCAGCCCTAGATCGTGAAGACCGTATCAGAGATATAGCCACCACTCGCCAACAGCAACTGCAGAATCAAAGCCAACATCTCCAAGATTTCAGGGCACAGATCCACGACCTGGCGGTCTACACCTCCCAAAGTTATGTAAACTGCCAAGGAATGGATTATGAAAGGTTTACAGAGCATGCACCCACTTTTGCCCGTCATCTAGCGATGGAGTTGGAAAGGATGTATCGTACGCTGGGAGGTCATCCAGGTCAAGCCCCGCCTTGAGAAAATGATCTAATAATTTACACGCAAGTGGGAAGTGGGGCACGTTGTGAGATGTTAAAAATTGTATCTTTTTATTTCGATTTAAATAAGTGTATTTCAAGACATTTTCTTACAAAGTTTTCAAATGTAATGTCTGTTCATCTTTTTATAAATGAATGAAAATGTTAGCCTCATGGCAGAACTACGCCTGGTCTGATTCGCGCGGGGACATGATACGTAGGCAATCCCCATAAGATTCGACCGCTTTTGATAAAGAAAGAAAAGAAAATACAAAAATAAATAAAAAGGGGCAAATGAGCAAGCCGGGATGACGCATGTTGTTTGAAGCAAAGCATGTAGAAACGGTTAACTGCCTAGGAGCATTGCATCCTCTATGTGTTATGATCAAATCTGTTAAACTCTAACGCTAACAAAGTTTGTTGTTGTCTGAATCCAGACAAGTTAGTTGTTAAAGAACTCTGGCAACACACTCCTATCAAACCAGATCCAAAGGACCGATAGCAACCAGCATGACTACTTCAGAGAATAGTAATGAGGAAGAGAGGCCGATGAGCCAGTTGCTAAAAGAAGCGATGGAAAAGATTGAAAGGATGGGACTAGAGATGAATGCAATGCAGCTAGCCATAGCCAAAACACAAAAGAGCCCTGAAACACTGGGACACATGCCAGAATACCCTCACTCCGGCCCTTCCACAAGCCGCCCAAATCCCCTTTATCATCAAGAAAGAAGCCCTCATGATTCCCAAGCTCCACCACCCCATCAACCTCTCCCAACACCCAATATTCCCATTTTTGTGGGACCAACATCAGCCCCTTTGCAAAGAACGACCAGTGAGCCATTGTTTCAGGCTCACGATACACAGTACTATCCCCCTGAGCCTACGTTTCATGCCCCCGAACCACAGGCTTACAATCCACATTTGGAAGTGCCGGCAGAGATTGAAAAGCCGGCTAAGGCCCCTGAACAGGATGAAGTATTGAGAAAGTTCAAAAGCCTGGAGCAGTCCTTCAGGAACTTGCACGGGCTGGGCAACCAAGTCAGCGTAGCATACAAAGATCTGTGCCCTTTCCCAGACGTCCAACTCCCGGCTGGGTTCAAGATGCCTAAGTTTGATTTATATGAAGGACAAGGTGATCCCATGGCACATTTGCGGGGATTCTGTAGCAAAATGAGAGGGGCAGGCGGCAAGGATGAGCTGCTGATAGCTTATTTCGGCCAAAGTCTGAGCGGATCTGCACTGAAGTGGTATACCAGGCAGGATTCCAGTAGGTGGTATACTTGGGATGATCTGGAGCAGCCTTTTGCAGGTCATTTCCAGTACAATCTCGAGATAGTCCCTGACCGTCTCACATTATTAAGAACTGGGAAGAAACCCGGGGAAAGTTTTTGCGAGTTCGGGTTCCGCTGGAGAGAACAAGCAGCTAGAGTCGATCCTCCCATGAGAGAGGGAGAGATGGTGGACTATTTCTTACAAACATTGGATCCAACCTACTTTGGCCACTTGGTGACAACAATTGGAAAATCTTTCAACGAGGTGGTCAAGATAGGGGTCATGATAGAAGAGGGTCTGAGGTCTGACAAAATCTTGAACTATTCGGCACTTAAGGCCACGACCCAGGCTATTCAGAGCGGCACGGGAGGTGCGCTGAGAAGAAAGAAAGAAGAGGTTGCCACGATCGAGGCAGGCAGTTGGTCCAGGGCTGGCAGGCCACACTACAACCAACCCAGTCCTCACAGGTCAAACTACCCATACAACCCACCACAAAATTTCTATCCACCTCGAGAACCACATTGTTCCGTACACCAGGCCCAAGTATACACTCAGCCTCCGGTTCGCCCGCAATGGCGCGCGCCGATTCCTCAGAACATATATACGCCACCACAAAACACCTACCCTCCACCAAAGGCGTATAGAAACCCTCCAGGGGCAGGCTTTCGGGGAAATCTAGATGCTAGGAATGACAGGTTGCGGAAACAGAGAACTTTCACAGAGTTGGGGGAAACCTACACCGTTTTGTTCCACAAGCTGAGGCAATTGGGTTTGGTTAGTCCTGTCCAGACTCGAGAACCAAATCCCCCACCTCAGAATTTGGATCGATCAATAAGTTGTGAATACTGCTCAGGGATGCTCGGGCATGACACCGAGAAGTGTTGGAAGTTAAGGCATGCCATACAGGATCTTATCGACACCAATAAGATCGAGGTCCAGACACCAGAAGCTCCTAACATCAACCAAAACCCACTGCCAGCGCACGGAACAGCCACTGTGGGGGATGTTGTACTTGAACTGACCATCGGTCCAGTCCTGTTTACCATGGAATTCCAGGTGTTAGACGCCACAGTATCTTACAACCTGCTGTTAGGACGACCATGGATTCATGCAGCCAAGGCGATGCCCTCCACCCTACATCAGATGGTGAAGTTCGAGTGGGAAAGACAAGAGGTCGTGTTACACGGCGAGGATACAACGTGCACCATGGGCGGAGCCATTGTACCTTTCATAGAGACCGCTGATGACAAAGGTCCTTGGGTCTACCAGATTTTCGATACAGGGTCGGCCAACAAAATTTCTGAAGGAGAAATCATCCCGCACCCTAGGGTAGCTGCCGCAACAGTCATGATGGTCTCAGAAATGCTGGGTAATGGATTTGTGCCAGGAAAAGGCCTGGGAGTCGAGCTTCAAGGGATTGTCCAACCTGTCTCCCTTCCTAAAAATATGGAAACTTTCGGATTGGGGTTCAAACTAACCGCAGCAAATAGGAAGCAAGCGCGAAAAATGAAGAAGAGGATCTGGTTTCTGCCTAAGACGGTGCCATGTCTCTCAAGGTCTTTTGTCAAAGCAAGTGCCAGGGGGTCACCGGTCCCGAAGATTCTAGGACCAGTGATCGGTATAAATGAGGACCTAAATCAGAGTTTTGAGAGGCTATTCGCTGATGTCAGTGTGGTAGAAGCTGGAGAAGGTTCCAGCAGAACAGAGATATAGTTTGTGGGGCCTGAGGCCAAGACCAACAATTGGACAGTTACTCCTCTTCCTGTCCGAGGGGAGTCTTGGTAGTAGGCTTTGATTTATGTTTTGTGTGTTTTGTTTTGTCTGGATTATTCTAGGGTGTAATCCAAATTTTACGTTTGTCTTGTAAAAGTGTGAACCCTTTTGTCCCGCAAGTTTAATAAAGTTCTCTCTTTTGTCCTATTTTAATTTTTGTTTTGTTCTTTTTTTCTTTTTGAACAGTTCTCTTTTTACTGGTTCTAATGACATGGCATGCACAACGGATCTTCGACCTAGTCTAATAAATCAATCTGAATCCGACTCAATGATGCGAGAGGTCGTTTGTGACGATGAATCTGAATGTGACGAAGGTGAAGCCTTCGAAGAGATAAACCGAGAACTGTGCCAATTTGAAGAGAAACCCAAGCCTAACCTAAATGACACTGAGGCTGTGAATCTAGGAGACGCTGATAACGTCCAAGAGACCAAAATTAGCATCCACATTGAGCCGAATGTCAGGGAAGAATTGATCAAAACCCTCATGGAATTCAAAGATGTTTTTGCATGGTCATATGACGATATGCCTGGATTAAGCACCAATTTAGTGGTTCACAAATTGCCCACTGACCCGGCATACCCTCCGGTCAAGCAAAAACTAAGGAAATTTAAAACAGAAATGAGTGTAAAAATCAAAGAAGAGGTGATTAAGCAGTTGCAGGCGAAGGTCATTCGGGTCACTCGATATCCCGAGTGGTTGGCCAATGTGGTACCAGTCCCAAAGAAGGATGGAAAAATCAGGGTGTGCGTCGACTACCGCAACCTCAACAAAGCAAGTCCCAAGGACAATTTTCCATTGCCCAACATCCATATCTTGATCGATAATTGCGCTGGGCGCGAGATCGGATCCTTTGTAGATTGCTATGCGGGTTATCATCAGATCCTAATGGACGAGGAGGATGCGGAAAAGACAGCGTTTATTACGCCATGGGGAACTTACTGCTATCGGGTAATGCCGTTCGGATTGAAGAATGCCGGGGCAAAATACATGCGAGCAATGACTGTTGTGTTTCATGACATGATACACAAAGAAATCGAGGTGTACGTCGATGATGTGATCATCAAATCTTGGCGTCAGGAGGACCATGTAACAGACCTAAGGAGATTTTTCCAAAGACTCCGAAGGTATGATATCAAGCTTAACCCGGCCAAATGCGCATTCGGGGTTCCATCAGGAAAGCTGCTAGGATTCATCGTCAGTCGACGGGGGATTGAGTTAGACCCATCCAAAATTGAATCCATCCGAGATTTGCCACCGCCAAGGAACAAAACAGAGGTAATGAGTTTGCTGGGTAGACTCAATTACATCAGCAGGTTCATCGCTCAACTCACCGCAACTTGTGAGCCCATATTTCGGCTGCTGAGAAATGATGCTGCGGTAGGTTGGACGGCAGAGTGTCAGGAGGCCTTCGACCAAATCAAAGGGTATCTGTCTAATCCACCCGTATTGGTCCCGCCTAAGCTAAGGAAGCCCTTAATTCTTTATCTGACGGTCCTGGAAAATTCATTTGGTTGTGTGCTGGGGCAACATGACGACACAGGAAGGAAGGAGCAGGCCATCTACTATCTTAGCAAGAAATTCACAGTACATGAGGTCAAGTACACTCAACTCGAGAAAACATGTTGCGCCCTAACTTGGGTAGCTCAGAAGTTGAAGCACTACCTGTCTTCATATACTACTTATCTCATATCCCGTTTGGACCCATTGAAGTATATCTTTCAGAAACCTATGCCCACGGGAAGGTTAGCAAAATGGCAAATTCTGCTCACAGAGTTTGATATCGTCTATGTGACGAGGACAGCCATGAAAGCCCAGGCGCTGGCAGATCATTTGGCAGAGAATCCCGTTGATGAAAAGTACGAGCCCTTAAGAACGTACTTTCCCGACGAAGAGGTAATGCATACAAATGAGATGGAATTAACTGAGGAACCGGGTTGGAAGCTTTTCTTCGACGGAGCTGCAAATGCAAAAGGGGTTGGAATAGGAGCAGTACTCATTTCTGAAACAGGACGCCATTATCCTGTTACGGCTCAACTACGCTTCTATTGCACCAATAATATGGCCGAGTATGAAGCTTGCATTCTGGGTCTGCGCTTGGCTGCTGACATGGATGTCCAAGACGTCTTGGTCTTGGGAGACTCGGACCTCTTGGTACATAAAATTCAAGGCGAATGGGAAATACGAGATCTAAAGCTCATACCATACCGACAATGCTTGCATGATCTGAGCAAGCGATTTCGATCGGTGAAGTTCAAACATATCCCGAGAGTTCACAATGAGGTTGCGGATGCCTTGGCCACCTTAGCATCAATGCTGCACCACCCTGACAAAATGTATGTTGATCCTCTGCACATCCAGGTCCGTGATCAGCACGCTTACTGTAATGCCGTAGAAGAGGAGCCAGATGGCGAACCCTGGTTTCATGATATCAAGGAATACCTCAGAATGGGGACATATCCAGAACAGGCCTCTGGAGATCAAAAAAGAGCCCTTCGGCGTTTGTCGAATGGTTTCTTCCTCAGCGGAGGAGTGTTGTACAAAAGAACCCCAGATTTAGGATTGTTGAGATGTATAGATGCCGGTCAAGCCACGACGGTTATGGCAGAGGTACATGCTGGAGTTTGTGGGCCACACATGAGCGGATATGTATTGGCAAGGAAAATCCTTCGAACAGGGTGTTATTGGCTCACCATGGAACACGACTGTATCACTTTCGTAAGGAAATGCCATCAGTGCCAGATACATGGAGATCTGATCCATTCTCCGCCAACAGAGTTACATACGATGACAGCACCCTGGCCATTTGTAGCATGGGGCATGGATGTCATTGGACCTATCGAACCAGCAGCATCCAACGGCCACAGGTTCATTCTTGTGACCATTGATTACTTCACCAAATGGGTTGAGGCTAAAACCTTCAAGTCGGTAACCAAAAAGGCAGTGGTGGACTTTGTTCACTCCCATATCATCTGCAGATTTGGAATCCCAAAAGTGATCATCACGGATAACGGTGCGAATCTTAACAGCAGCCTGATGAGAGAGGTATGCCAACAATTCAAGATTACCCACCGCAATTCCACCCCATATCGTCCCAAGGCGAATGGAGCGGTCGAAGCAGCCAATAAGAATATCAAGAAGATACTGCGAAAGATGGTGGAAGGATCCAGACAATGGCACGAGAGATTACCCTTTGCTTTGTTGGGTTACCGCACTACTGTCCGGACTTCCATAGGTACAACTCCTTATTTGTTGGTGTACGGAACTGAAGCCGTAATACTGGCGGAGGTCGAAATTCCATCCCTCCGGATTGTCGCTGAAGCCAAGATTGATGATGATGAATGGGTCAAAGCTCGGTTGGAACAGTTAAGCTTGATAGACGAGAAAAGTATGGCAGCAGTGTGCCATGGTCAGCTGTACCAGAAGAGAATGGCAAGAACATACAATAAGAAGGTGCGCCCTAGGAAGTTTGAAGTAGGGCAGCAGGTATTGAAGAAGATCCTCCCGCATCAGGTCGAGGCAAAAGGCAAATTCGCCCCAAATTGGCAAGGGCCTTATATCGTGACCAGAGTATTGTCCAACGGTGCTTTGTGTTTGACAGATATCGAGGGGAGATGTGTCGACATGGCTATCAATTCTGATGCAGTCAAGAGATATTATGCGTAATTTCTTTAATTATGGCAATTATTGGTTCGTTTGTTTGTATTTGGCATTTATTGGATAATGAGATGAAGGAGGCAATTCTTTCTTCTATCCAAACACTTTTAACCCTTGCTTCCCCTTTTGAGCCTTAAGTTATTCTTTCATACCCCTCTTTTAGAATCACTAATGGAAAAGACATGGAAAAAAAGAAAAAAAAGAAAAGAAAAAAAGAGAGAAAAGAAAAGAAAAAAATCTTTAAAGTAAAATGAAAAGAAGGATAAAGAAAAGAAAAAAAAACAACAAAGAAAAAAGAAGATAAAATCATAAGAAATACAAAGCAGTGGGAACTACGTTTGACCTGATTCCTCAAAGAGGATACGTAGGCGCCTCACAGCTCGGTCATAGTGTGCATCATAGTGTATATAGGATGCATAATGTACATTGTGTGTATAATAGGCACAGTGTGCGTAACGCACATAGCTCAACATAAGTATAAAAAAATAAAATTCTCCCAAGCAAGAAAACTGGGGCAGAGGCTATGTTTTAAGTTCCAACAAAGGTTTGATTCCAAAAGTTGTAGCAGATCACCCATCAAAATTATTTTCATTTTTGATAGCCTTTCTTTAGCCCCACACCAAAACCAACATCGACGTCCAAAAGACCTCCCGATCAATATCCAAGAGATGCCAAGTCAGGCAAATAAAGCCGAGAATAATACACCGATCCCCAGCAAAGAAGAGATCATAAGACTGGGAATGAATTGATGGTCAAAGGAATCTCCAGAAGAGAGGGTCGTATCGACAACACCCCGATTCCTCAATGAAGAAATAAAATGAGAGAGTCTTATAGGTGAAAACCTTCACAGGCACCGAAAGGCGACGTAAGATGAGAGATATAAAATGAGAGAGTCTTATCGGTGAAAACCTTCACAGGCACCATAAGGCGCCGGGAGATGAGAGAAAAGAGTGAGTCTCATTAGTGAAAACCCCTCGAAGGGCACTATGAGGCGACAAGATAGATCAATAAAAAGCAACCACATTCGCAACGAAATGGACACTCATTTATCATCCCCAGCAAGTCAGACCATCGGGCAAATCGATTGATACAACTAGACTGGGTCGGGAATCTATGGTGCACATCATGATCACGGGGACCAGTCATGTCCTCCAGATAAGTTCTTCTGAGTTTCTTCTCCCACCAAATATTGGTTCAGAAAGATTTTCTCCTTTTTCTATCTTTTATTTCTCTTCCTAAAATTTGTCTTGAAAAGGATTTTTCAAAGCTTACTACCAGAGACCGAAGGGGAATTCATCCAATGCAGGATAACACAAACAATCTTAAAGGCCGGCCCCAGTCAATGTAATGATCGTGCCTTGCAGTTTCGGAGGAAGTAAGCTCCTAAAGGGAGTGGTTTCGGGAGTAGAAGCAGACTCCCACAGCATGTACTTAAAGAGAAAGTAGGAAGGGGGATAAATTGAAAACCAGCCCCCAGCAGGCCAGAAACCCCCAGCAAGCAAGTTTGTCCACCCAACTAATTATGGGGACATAGAGCAAGAAAAAGGGGAAGAGAGGAAAAATCATCCGCCGGAAGGACACCTCCTCCCACCACGATTGAAACTAACTAACTCATTTTGCTTGCTGCAGGAAAACAAAGGATTAATGTTGGCAGCAAGACGCAATGCCGGGGAAATCACCAAAAACCGGGGCAGAAAATTTTCCGCCGATTGTCAAAAAAATTTCTCGGAAGAACGAGGAAACAATTTCAAATACATTTAAGTTCTAGGTCGCCCACCAGTATAATGCGGGAATACATTTAAGTTCTAGGTCGCCCACCAGTATAATGCGGGAATACATTTAAGTTTTAGGTCGCCCACCAGTAAAATGCGGGAATACATTTAAGTTCTAGGTCGCCCACCAGTATAATGAGGGAATACTTCTAAGTTCTAGGTCGCCCACCAGTATAATGCGGGAATACATTTAAGTTCTAGGTCGCCCACCAGTATAATGCGGGAATACATTTAAGTTCTAGGCCGCCCACCAGTATAATGCGGGAATACATTTAAGTTCTAGGTCGCCCACCAGTATAATGCGGGAATACATTTAAGTTCTAGGTCGCCCACCAGTAAAATGCGGGAATACATTTAAGTTCTAGGTCGCCCACCAGTATAATGCGGGAATACATTTAAGTTCTAGGTCGCCCACCAGTATAATGCGGGAATACATTTAAGTTCTAGGTCGCCCACCAGTATAATGCGGGAATACATTTAAGTCCTAGGTCGCCCACCAGTAAAATGCGGGAATACATTTAAGTCCTAGGTCGCCCACCAGTATAATGCGGGAATACATTTAAGTTCTAGGTCGCCCACCAGTAAAATGCGGGAATACTTCTAAGTTCTAGGTCGCCCACCAGTATAATGCGGGAATACATTTAAGTTCTAGGTCGCCCACCAGTATAATGCGGGAATACTTTTAAGTTCTAGGTCGCCCACCAGTAAAATGCGGGAATACTTTTAAGTTCTAGGTCTCCCACCAGTAAAATGCGGGAATACATTTAAGTTCTAGGTCGCCCACCAGTAAAATGCGGGAATACATTTAAGTCTAGGTCACCCACCAGTAAAATGCGGGAATACTTTTAAGTTCTAGGTCGCCCACCAGTATAATGCGGGAATACATTTAAGTTCTAGGTCGCCCACCAGTATAATGCGGGAATACATTTAAGTTCTAGGTCGCCCACCAGTATAATGCAGGAATACATTTAAGTTCTAAGTCGCCCACCAGTATAATGCGGGAATACATTTAAGTTCTAGGTCGCCCACCAATAAAATGCGGGAATACTTTTCAGCTTTAGATTTTGGAATCAGTAACCCCACCTGAAGGCGAAAGGTTACAACAGAGACCCCCAAGCAGGAAACAATAAAATCCCCAGCACCAAGAAGCAGAAGTTTGCAAAGGCAAGCGCGCAATTCAAAAGGAAAAAGGAACGCGTCTTAAAAGAAGCAGTTTGGGAACGTTACAGCATGCCCAACATATCAATTTTAATGAAGAAAGCCATACCACTGAAGGAACCATTGAAAGGTTTAAAGAAGAGGTCCATGTCCCCAGCAGATCAAGCGTAGTGATGAAAACTGGCATTCAGAAAAGGCGAAGGACCAGTATCATCCCCCAAGTCCACAAAATTAAGGCATCGGAGGAAAGCGTTGGCCGACAAGAAAGCAAGGCAACAAGAACAAGTTGAAGATAGATGAGACCTCATGATCCATAGTCTAGCTTAGCTTCTTGTTTTTCCTTTCAAAACAATGTAACAAAGAGATCGGCGAGCGGTAGCATCCTGCAGCAGCATGCAGCAGCGCACGACAACAACAAGCACTACAATCACACGGTAGTCCCAGCTACCAAAATTTCCCGAACTACATTGACCTGATTCCTGTTCAGCCCAGGATATGTAGGAAACCTCTGAAGCAAAGGTTCGGTCAAATCTTTTTCAAAAAATGCTTCACACGGAGTATTCGGACGGGCAAAAATCGCTCGCTTTATCTTTGCGCGAAAACCCTTCGTGTCTTCGTGCAAAGAGGGGCAGCTGTAAGCACGTGATTTTTGCTTCACGGACAATCGCTCCAAAAGAAAATAAAAATAGTGACAAATGGCTTCGCTGTACAAATTTTTTCTTTTCGTGACATGTGTTGTTAGTCATTTGTGGTTCATCCCATTTTTTTTTCCATTTTTTTGATCTTATCAGTCAAAACACAAGGTATGTCTGTCATAGTAATCAAACCGTATTTCAGTAGTTAAAAGAAAATTCAAAAATATATGTGCATTGTTCGTTCTAGGTTGTGATTTAACTTACTTGAACATTTTAATTTGGTGTGATAATGGTATTGAAGTGTTACATTGTTGTTTGTTTTAATTTCATTTGTTTTACTATTTATTTGTTATTTTTCATTTTTTGTTTTAAAATTAGAAAAAAACAAAAAGAAAAGAGTTGAAAATCGGTTTGGGCCCAAAAATGAAACGAAATAGGCCCAAAATCGGCACTCAAGTCTAGTGCCTGCCCAAGCACCAATTCAAACGACGCCGTTTCAGGCAAGTCGATCTGAGCCGTCTAAGCCTCTTGATCCAACGGTCCACATCCGCACCCGTGACCCGACCTGTTTAGCCGGTCCAACCCAATCCATCTATTAAACCCAAACGACCCCGTTTTAATACCAAAAGACCTCGTCTCACCCCTCACCATCAGATCCAAGCCGTTGAGATCATCTGATCCAACGGCTCAGATCTAAACCCCTAGACCATATATAAGCTTTCTATCACACCCCACGCCCCCTATCCGAACCCCCCCTTCACTCATCTCCTTCCTCACCAAGCCCTGAAACCCCATGAAACCCTAGCAGCCGCCCTAGTTTCCCCTTCACCAGAACCCGGCGGCATGAACGCCGGTGACCACCTCCTGAACACCCTAGGACCCCCTCACTCTCCTGAAGATGGATCTATTACCCCTAGCCTCGAATCCCCTTCCTTCATTTCGAATCTTCATTTGAAGATTCGAGTCGAACCCGGACCTATACCAAACCTCACCATCTTCATACCAGACACTCCCCTGACCCCTCGTGACCAAACCAAGCTTGGTTTGGTCCGAATCTACCCACAACTTCTAAAAACCAGATCTGAAAATCCAGACCTTAGAACACATGAACCTGGGGAATCCGGCTAGCCTTAACGGGGTTTGAGGTCTAATAGACCTTAATCAAGGTGTTCTCATGTGAGAACACCCTGATTAAAGTTTGTTCGGCCTCAAAGGGTCAAAGTTGAGTCAGATTTGGTTCAGTTTTGTTTGGACATTTTTTGGTAAGTTTTCTTTTCCTTTTTGTTTTATTCAACTGCTAGTTAAGTTGTCAGCATGTTTCGTTGTGTATGTTTGGTTATTTTCTTTTGTTATTTTCCATTCGGATTTCTTCCATCTATGTCAAAGACCTTTTATTGGGTCAGTTGATTTTCTGTGTGTTCTGAATGTATTCTGTGGTATACATGATCGTCAATTAAATTAGTCGTCAAATGAGTTAATTCATATAGGTTCCCAGTGATTGAACAAAGTTGTCTGAAGTCATTCGGGACTCTATACGTGTTGTTTATATGAACGATTGATTGTTATGTGTTACGATTAATATAGTCGAGTCGATGTATGTCGTCAATTAGTTTCAGTCATTAATGGTAACAACTTGATCCGTGTTGTTTATTTCTACTGTGATCGTATTTGAATCCCATTAGGAACTGAATTGTATTGCCTATTGGTTTTGTTCAAAGTTGAATTAAAAGAACATCTAGGGGGTAGGTTATAATGGCAGTTCAGACTTTGAGCTTAAATGGATGCCATGTTCACTTAGTTCAGATGGTGGGCAGCATACGTATGGTCAGTTGTTTTGGATTAAAATAGTCTGACAGCACATGCTGTCAGATTATATTCCTGCTGCCCATACTTTGGTTAAATAAACAAGAGATTAGGACACTTTAACAACAAAAAGAGAGAGGGGCTGTCAGGGATTTCATGGGAGTTTTGTTATTTAAAATGAGTGAGTGGAAAAACAACAGGGAGGGGGAATTTTGAGTGGTCAAACAGACTGTAAAGTGTTAAGGTTAGCCTATAAAAGAGGCAGACTTTCCATTAGAAGGGAAGATTTTTCTTTTGGAGCCGAAAAGAGGAGGTTCTTCTGGAAAAAAAACTTAGTCTTGAGAGAGGTCTTGTGAGTTGAAGAAAACTGAAAAAATATAAGGAAATTTCCAGAAACACTGTAACCAAACACTGTCTGAAAACTACAGAAGAATTCATATTGGTCAAGCTGTCTTGGCCAAGTTCTGTTGTTTGCCCTAATTGAGCTGCTTGTGATTGTTGAACTGCTGGTGTTGCTGCATCGAATACTCTATTATTTCTTTTGTTTCACTACTCTTTTCTGGGATTGCTTGTTTGGTGCTCGACCATCTGTTGGTTTTCTTTGTTCTGGAAACTGTTGCTGGTTGTCCGTGGACTGTGGAAAACACTTGTGGTTGTTGGTTTGTTGTTGTGTTGTTGCTGTGTATCTGCTGTTGCTGTGTTTGTTGCATACTACCCAGCTGATCATTCCTTTCTTCTTTTGTTCTCTATACCAGGTACACAACCAATACACTGTCAAATGTAACTGGAAAATTGAGCATGAATACAAAAAGAAAAGACCTGAAGTTGACTTTCATACATAGATTGTTGCATTAGATATCATGTACTGTATAATAATTTTCATTCCTGTGTTGACAATAGAAGTAGCCTGTATGCCCAGTGTATATCAATATAGATTAGCTGAATGATAGTTTATATATGTATGCTGATAGGTGAAAATATTCCCAATGAAATAGGTTGTATCTTAGACTTAGTTTAACTTTGTAGTATGTCCTTTAATGTAGGCCAAGCATGAAAATCGTACTCTACTAGTTAAGTTCTTTCCTTTCTGATAAACTGCTTCATATAACTGGTAAACCATGTTTTAAGACAAAGAACACGGAGACTGCAATCTCAACCTCACGAAGGTCGAGCCCAGGTCGAAACAGACCAAGCAGGCCTGCATCGAACAAACAATGGCCCAGGTCTGGTCCATCACGCATGGGCTGGATTTGGGCCATTAATTTTTGCTCGCCTGACTGTGTACGTGGCCGTGCTTCTGATTTTGTGCAAGCACTCGGAATTCTGTATAGATAACTTGCAAGCATGTAATTAACTAGGGCTATCTACTATTTTCAATTAGTAGAGACAAACGCGACAAGAAACGTAGTTGCTATAGGATATCCTTTTAAAATAAGGACGAGATGAGCCTCGACAAAAAAATAAAGAAAAATGCACAAATTGCGGGGCCCTTGTTAAATATATATATGTTGAAGCATTCAGTCCCTAAGGTGGGTCGTTTAGCTAATCTCACGACCCTCCCGGAATAATAACGCGATAGCCTCTTTAAGCGCGCATTTAATAATTTTACCTTCTTAAATTCGGGTGCGCATTTATGTGACCCAAATCCAAATCTCGACGGATTCGAAATGTGTTTCTAATCACGGGTACATTGATTGTGACGTGGTTCGAGATGCATGTCCATGACGTCGCAAATTCCTTTTAAAAATAGAATGAGACGAGCCTCGACAAACAAAATGTACAAAGCTGCGGGGCCCTCTAGATGTATGTATATATTAAAGTATTTAGAATTCGGGATATGCCGTTTAACGAATTTTTACGACTTTCCCCAAAATAACAAGACGCTAGTTGCTTTAGGCGCGCCTTTAACAATTTATTTTCCTTAATTCGGGTGCACATTTATGTGACCCAAATCCAAATCTCAACCGAGTCGAGATATATCGATAACCACGGGTACATTGATGTAACGTGGTTCGAGATATGTTTTCACGACGTTGCAATTCTCGTAAAAATAATAATAATGACAAAAGCGGTTAAAAGATAAAATTTGCACATAAACTCATGTTTGTATAAAATCAGATAATTAAGCCGAATATAACAGTTGAGCGACCGTGCTAGAACCACGGAACTCGGGAATGCCTAACACCTTCTCCCAGGTTAACAGAATTCCTTATCCGGATTTCTGGTACGCAGACTGTAATATAGAGTCATTCTTTTCCTCGATTCGGGATTAAAATTGGTGACTTGGGACACCCTAAATCTCCCAAGTGGTGACTCTGAAATAATTAAACCAATCCCGTTTCGATTGTCCTTTAATTGGAAAAAACTCCCTTGCGCCCTCTCGGGTATGTAAAAAGGAGGTGTGACAATGATGTTGCCCACAATGGCTGAAATATGATTCAAATGACGTTATATACGCGTATATATGTATGTATTCAGATGGCGTTATATACGCGTATATATGTATGTATTCAAACGGCATTATATACGCATATATATGTATGTATATATATGTATATGGGATATTGGAAAGGTTATGGCATTATATACGCACCACCACCTGATCAGCCGGTATACGATGATGATTTTGCCCACAGTGGCCGGTATGTTATAATGGGATGCCTTCAGAGGTTGATTATGTTATAAAACATGTACCTATGCACGACATGACATTCATACGCTTATGCATGACGCTAAAAGTAATTTATGATTTACAAAGTTATTCAGACTTGCAGGTTGAGTCATGTACTCTATATTTGTTCCATGTCTCTGATGTACTTACTTATGTGCCTTACATACTCGGTTCATTATACGTACTGACGTCCCTTTTGCCTGGGGACGTTGCGTTTCATGCTCGCAGGTCCCGATAGATAGGTCAAGAGCCCTCCAAGTAGGCTATCAGCTCAGCGGAAGATGTTGGTGCGCTCCATTTGCTTCAGAGTTGCTTGTTTGGTTAGTATGATTTAGACTTGTATTGTTTGGTATGGCGGGACTCTATCCTGACCTTTATGACATTTATGTATTTTTAGAGGCTTGTAGACATATGTCGTATACGTGAAAGATTATACGGCCTTGTCGGCCTATGTTTGAGTTAATAAATGATTATGTTAGCCCACTAGGCCCGCATGTCACGTGTATATAATGATGTAATAAGAAAGATACGTTACGTTGGTACTCGGTTGAGTAAGGTACCGGGTGCCGGTCGCGGCCCATCGGTTTGGGTCATGACAAAAGTGGTATCAGAGCCAGTTCTGTCCTAGGGAGTCTACAAGCCGTGTATAGTAGAGTCTTGTTTATGGGTGTGTCGTGCACCACACTTATAAGCAGGAGGCTACAAGGCAATTAGGATTGTTACTCTTTCTTCTTACTCTAGATCGTGTGGTAGAGCTCACTTATAAGAATCCAAGTTTCGAAATTCTATTTTATTCGTAATAAGACGATGCCTACAACTGGAAAGAAGGTTGGAAAGAGAGATAGTTGTGGAAGAGCTGAGTAAGAGGAACTGGATTTTTGTATGATGCCTGTCACACCTCCTTTTTACGCACCCGAGAGGGGTGCATGGGAGTTTTTTCTAATTAAAGGACAATCGAAACGAGATTGATTTATTTATTTCAGAGTCGCCACTTGGGAGATTTTAGGGTGTCCCAAGTCACCAATTTTAATCCAGAATCGAGGAAAAGAATGACTCCATATTACAGTTTCCATACCAGAAATCCGGGTAAGGAATTCTGTTAACCCGGGAGAAGGTGTTAGGCATTCCCGAGTTTCGTGGTTCTAGCACGGTCGCTCAACTGTTATATTCGGCTTGATTATCTGATTTTATACAAATATGAACTTATGTGCAAATTTTAACTTTCACCGCTTTCATAATTATTATTATTTTTTACAAGGAATTGCAACGTCGTGAAAACATACCTCGAATCACGTTACATCAATGTACACGTGATTGTTGACATATCTCGACTCGGTTGAGATTTGGATTTGGGTCACATAAATGTGCACCCGAGTTAAGGAAAATAAATTATTAAAGGCGCGCTTAAAGCAACTAGCGTATTGTTATTTTGGGGAAAGCCATGAAATTCGCTAAACGGCATGTCCCGAATTCTAAGTATTTTTATATATATACATTTAGAGGGCCCCGCACTTTGTACATTTTTGTTTGTCGAGGCTCGTCTCATTCCTTATGAAAAGAATTTGCAACGTCATGGAAATGCATCTCAGACCACGCCACAATCAATGTACCCGTGGTTAGAGACACATTTCAATTCCGTTGAGATTTGGATTTGGGTCACATAAATGTGCACCTAAGTTTAAGGAGATAACATTATTAAGTACGCGCTTAAAGAGACTATCGCGTTATTATTCTGGGAGGGCCGTGAGATTTGCTAAACGACCCGTCCTGCAAACTGAATGCTTCCATAATATACATTTAACGAGGGCCCCGCAGCTTGTGCGTTTTTTTTGTCGAGGCTCATCTCGTCTTTATTTTAAAAGGATATCCTATAGCAACTACGTTTCTTGTCACATTTGTCTCTACTAATTGAAAGCGGAGATAGTCCTAGTTAATTATATGCTTGAAGGTCATTTATAGCAGGACTCAGAATGCTTAAAAAAAATCAGAAACAAGGCTGCGCCCCACAGACAAGCGATCGAATCTCATGGGCCCAAACCCAGTTTGTGCGGGATTGGCCAGGCTTGGGCCACTGATTTTCTGACGAGGCCTGCTTGGTCTGTTTCAACTTGGGCTCGACCTTCGTGAGGTTGAGACCGTAAACTTGTGTTCTTTGTTTTAAAGGTGTGGTTTATCAATTATAATAAGGCAGTTTATCAAAAGGAAATGAACTTAGCTAACAATGGATAGCTTCATGCTTGGCATGTATTAGAGAATATGCTACACGATTAGACTAAGTCTAAGATACAACCTACTGCATTGGGAATACTTTTACCTAACAGCATACATATACAAACTAACATTCAATCACCATACATTGATATCTACTAGGCGTGCAAGCTACCATCAGTATCCAAACAAAATGTAAACTATTATACATTACATGATATTCAATATAATAGTCTATGTATAAAAAACCATCTTCAAATCTTCTCTTTTGTATTCATGCTCAACTTTCAAGTTACATTGATACTGTTAATCGTGTACCTGGTATAGAGGACAAAGAAGAAAGGAATGATCAGCTGGGCAGTATGCAATAAACACAGCAACAACAGATACACAGCAACAACACAACAACAAACCAACAACCACAAGTGTTTTCCACAGTCCACAGACAACCAGCAACAGTTTCCAGAACAAAGAAAACCAGCAGATGGTCGAGCACCAAACAAGTAATCCCAGAAAAGAGTAATGAAACAAACAGAAGTAACAGGGTGTTCGATGCAGCAACACCAGCAGTCCAACAATCACAAACAGCTCAATCAGTGCAAACAACAGAACTTGGCCAAGACAGCTTGACCAATACGAACTCTTATGTAGCTTTCAGACAGTGTTTGGTTACAGTGTTTACTAGAAATTTCCTTATGTTTTCAGTTTTTCTTTAAACTCACAAGACCTCTCTTAAGACTAAAAATTTCCAGCCCCTTTTTAAGTTCTCAAATGACCTATTTATAAGCCAAACGACCCAGTGCAGCTAAGCTGCCTGGATCCTCCCACTTGCAGACTGCCCATACCCTTTAAGCCTATGCCTAAGCATCTTTTGATGCCAGCCATTTGTTCCCCACGCCTGTCTTATTCTTTAATCAAGAGTTATGGGCTCATTTTATTATTCATTTTAAACCCCATACTCTTGTGTCTTGTTCCCCATTGGCATTAGTTTAATCTTAATTTAGTACCCTACTTGTCAGCTTATTTAAACTAATTTTTCTGTTCTTTTCAAACCCCAGACCACCCCTGTTAGCCCTTGATTATTACTGTCCTGCATCACTGCAGCCTCAGGGCATTTTGGACTTCTGAAAGTTCAATTTCAGAACTGCCCTAGCCTAGTTCTTTTAATTGTTTACAATGTAGTTACAAACTAGCATTCATAGATAATGTCTAACATTCAAATCACAATACAGGTCCATTCAGTCAAGTGAGGTTGTACGTATTAGAATATTTGAACATTCAGTCGTAGGAAGTTAATCGACGATATTTATCAAGTCGACTATACTAATTATAACAGGTAACAATCAGTCGTTCATATAAATAAATACATACAGGGACCTAAAGGGCTTCGGACAACTTTGGTCCATCACTGAGAACCTATATAAATTATTTATGCGATGACTATCCTAATCGGACATGTTTATCACAGGATACGTTCAAATTATACACAGAAAACAATCAACCAAATAAAAAGGTCTTTGACAGAGATGGAAGAAATTAAGATAATTATCAGACAAAAACAAACAGTCCAAAAAAACATGCTAACAACTCAATCAAAATTAAAACAAAGAGAAGGGAAAACTTACTGAAAAAGCTTAAACCAAACTGACCCAAATCTGACTCAACTTTGACCATTTGAGGCCGAACAAATTTTAACCAGGGTGTTCTCACATGAGAACACCTTGGTTAAGGTCCATTAGACCTCAAACCCCTGTCAAGACCGGCCGGATTCCCCAGGTGCCTGTGTTCTAAGGTCTGGATTTTCAGATCTGGTTTTTTAGAAGTTGTAGGTAGATTCGGACCAAACCAAGCTTGGTTTAGTCACGAGGAGGGTCAGGGAGTGTCTGGTATGAAGATGGGGTGGTTTGGTATAGATCGAGCTTCGTCTCGAATCTTCAAATCCAGATTCGAGACGATGGAAGGTGATTCGAGGTACATGACTAGTGGATTCGTGCTCAGGGTGGTTGGATGTATCGGTGGTGTGAAGGGGGTGGTCATCGGCGTTCATGCCGCCGGGTTCTGGTGAAAGGGATATCAGGGCGGCGTTAGGGTTTGGGGGGGTTTCAGTGTTTGGTGAGGACGATGAGTGGAGGGGGGTTTGAATAGGGGGCGTGGGGTGTGAGGGAAAGCTTATATACGGAGTAGGGGATTGGATCTGAGCAGTTAGATCAGATGATCTCAACGGCTTGGATCCGTTGGTGAGAGACGGGACGGGGTCGTTTGGTATAGAAACGGGGTCATTTGGTTTAAGTGAGGGGTTGGGTTGAACCGGTTAAACAGGTCGGGTTATGGGTGCGGATGTGGACCGTTGGATGAGTTTGAACGGACGGCTCCGATTAGACGCCCTATGCGGCGTCGTTTTGGGTCCATGCCTGGGCAGGCCTAGTTTAGACTGGGTCCTTGTGCTGGTTTTGGGCCTCACGTTGGGGCCCAATCTGATTTTCCCACAACCCTTTCCCTTTCTAATTAACCAAATTTAAACTAAATTCCTAAATAAATTGTAAAATTAGAAAAAATTAAAAATAGAATTACACACATATTGGTTAATACCTATAACAATTAACACACAAATTAACATTAAATACAAATCACTCAAAGACAAGACATATATTTTTTGATTTTCTTTTCTTTTTTGGAGTAACTTTCGCGAAGCAAAAATCACGTGCTTACAGCTGCCCCTCTTTGCCCGAAGACACGAAGGGTTTTCGCGCAAAGATAAAGCGGGCGATTTTTGCTCGTCCGAGTTCTCCGTGTGAAGCATTTTTTGAAAAAGATTTGAACGACCTTTGCTTCAGAGGTTTCCTACATATCCTGGGCTGAACAGGAATCAGGTCAATGTAGTTCGGGAAGTTTTGGTAGCTGGGATTACCGTATGATTGTAGTGTTCGCTGCTATTGTGTGCTGTTGCATGCTGCTGTAGGATGCTACTGCTCACTGATCTCCTTGTTACATTGTTCTTGAAAGGAAAAACAAGAAGCTAAGTTAGAGTATGAGATCTCATCTATCTTCAACTTGTTCTTGTTGCCTTGCTTTCTTGTCGGCTAACGCTTTCCTCTGATGCCCTTATTTTGTGAACTTGGGGGATGATGCTGGTCCTTTGCCTTTTCTGAATGCCAATTTTTATCACTTCACTTGATCTGCTGGGAACATGGCTTTCTTCTTTAAATCTTTCAATGGTTTCTTCAGTGGTATGGCTTTCTTCATCAAAATTGTTATGTTGGGCATGCTATAACGTTCCCAAACTGCCTCTTTTGAGACGTGTTCCTTCTTCCTTTTGAATCGCGCGCTTGCCTTTGCAGCCTTCTGCTTCTTGGTGCTGGGGATTTTATTGTTTCCTGCTTGGGGATCTCTGTTGTAACCTTCCGCCTTCAAGTGGGGTTACTAATTCCAAAATCTAGAACTTAAATGTATTCCCGCATTATACTGGTGGGCGACCTAGAACTTAAATGTATTCCCGCATTATACGGGTGGGCGACCTAGAACTTAAATGTATTCCCGCATTATACTGGTGGGCGACCTAGAACTTAAATGCATTCCCGCATTATACTGGTGGGCGACCTAGAACTTAAATGTATTCCCGCATTATACTGGTGGGCGACCTAGAACTTAAAATGTATTCCCGCATTATACTGGTGGGCGACCTAGAACTTAAATATATTCCCGCATTATACTGGTGGGCGACCTAGAACTTAAATGTATTCCCGCATTATACTGGTGGGCGACCTAGAACTTAAATGTATTCCCGCATTATACTGGTGGGCGACCTAGAACTTAAATGTATTCCCGCATTATACTGGTGGGCGACCTAGAACTTAAATGTATTCCCGCATTTTACTGGTGGGCGACCTAGAACTTAAATGTATTCCCGCATTTTACTGGTGGGCGACCTAGAACTTAAATGTATTCCCGCATTTTACTGGTGGGCGACCTAGAACTTAAATGTATTCCCGCATTATACTGGTGGGCGACCTAGAACTTAAAAGTATTCCCGCATTATACTGGTGGGCGACCTAGAACTTAAATGTATTCCCGCATTATACTGGTGGGCGACCTAGAACTTAAATGTATTCCCGCATTATACTGGTGGGCGACCTAGAACTTAAATGTATTCCCGCATTATACTGGTGGGCGACCTAGAACTTAAATGTATTCCCGCATTATACTGGTGGGCGACCTAGAACTTAAATGTATTCCCGCATTATACTGGTGGGCGACCTAGAACTTAAATGTATTCCCGCATTATACTGGTGGGCGACCTAGAACTTAAATGTATTCCCGCATTATACTGGTGGGCGACCTAGAACTTAAATGTATTCCCGCATTATACTGGTGGGCGACCTAGAACTTAAATGTATTCCCGCATTATACTGGTGGGCGACCTAGAACTTAAATGTATTCCCGCATTATACTGGTGGGCGACCTAGAACTTAAATGTATCCCCGCATTATACTGGTGGGCGACCTAGAACTTAAATGTATCCCCGCATTATACTGGTGGGCGACCTAGAACTTAAATGTATCCCCGCATTATACTGGTGGGCGACCTAGAACTTAAATGTATTCCCGCATTATACTGGTGGGCGACCTAGAACTTAAATGCATTCCCGCATTATACTGGTGGGCGACCTAGAACTTAAATGTATTCCCGCATTTTACTGGTGGGCGACCTAGAACTTAAATGTATTCCCGCATTATACTGGTGGGCGACCTAGAACTTAAAAGTATTCCCGCATTATACTGGTGGGCGACCTAGAACTTAAATGTATTCCCGCATTATACTGGTGGGCGACCTAGAACTTAAATGTATTCCCGCATTATACTGGTGGGCGACCTAGAACTTAAATGTATTTCCGCATTATACTGGTGGGCGACCTAGAACTTAAATGTATTCCCGCATTATACTGGTGGGCGACCTAGAACTTAAATGTATTCCCGCATTATACTGGTGGGCGACCTAGAACTTAAATTTATTCCCGCATTATACTGGTGGGCGACCTAGAACTTAAATTTATTCCCGCATTATACTGGTGGGCGACCTAGAACTTAAATGTATTCCCGCATTATACTGTTGGGCGACCTAGAACTTAAATGTATTTCCGCATTATACTGGTGGGCGACCTAGAACTTAAATGTATTCCCGCATTACACTGGTGGGCGACCTAGAACTTAAATGTATTCCCGCATTATACTGGTGGGCGACCTAGAACTTAAATTTATTCCCGCATTATACTGGTGGGCGACCTAGAACTTAAATGTATTCCCGCATTATACTGTTGGGCGACCTAGAACTTAAATGTATTCCCGCATTATACTGGTGGGCGACCTAGAACTTAAATGTATTCCCGCATTATACTGGTGGGCGACCTAAAACTTAAATGTATTCCCGCATTATACTGGTGGGCGACCTAGAACTTAAATGTATTCCCGCATTATACTGGTGGGCGACCTAGAACTTAAATGTATTCCCGCATTATACTGGTGGGCGACCTAGAACTTAAATGTATTCCCGCATTATACTGGTGGGCGACCTAGAACTTAAATGTATTCCCGCATTATACTGGTGGGTGACCTAGAACTTAAATGTATTCCCGCATTATACTGGTGGGCGACCTAGAACTTAAATGTATTCCCGCATTATACTGGTGGGCGACCTAGAACTTAAATGTATTCCCGCATTATACTGGTGGGCGACCTAGAACTTAAATGTATCCCCGCATTATACTGGTGGGCGACCTAGAACTTAAATGTATCCCCGCATTATACTGGTGGGCGACCTAGAACTTAAATGTATCCCCGCATTATACTGGTGGGCGACCTAGAACTTAAATGTATCCCCGCATTATACTGGTGGGCGACCTAGAACTTAAATGTATTCCCGCATTATACTGGTGGGCGACCTAGAACTTAAATTTATTCCCGCATTATACTGGTGGGCGACCTAGAACTTAAATGTATTCCCGCATTATACTGTTGGGCGACCTAGAACTTAAATGTATTCCTGCATTATACTGGTGGGCGACCTAGAACTTAAATGTATTCCCGCATTATACTGGTGGGCGACCTAGAACTTAAATGTATTCCCGCATTATACTGGTGGGCGACCTAGAACTTAAATGTATTCCCGCATTATACTGGTGGGCGACCTAGAACTTAAATGTATTCCCGCATTATACTGGTGGGCGACCTAGAACTTAAATGTATTCCCGCATTATACTGGTGGGCGACCTAGAACTTAAATGTATTCCCGCATTATACTGGTGGGCGACCTAGAACTTAAATGTATCCCCGCATTATACTGGTGGGCGACCTAGAACTTAAATGTATCCCCGCATTATACTGGTGGGCGACCTAGAACTTAAATGTATCCCCGCATTATACTGGTGGGCGACCTAGAACTTAAATGTATCCCCGCATTATACTGGTGGGCGACCTAGAACTTAAATGTATTCCCGCATTATACTGGTGGGCGACCTAGAACTTAAATGTATTCCCGCATTTTACTGGTGGGCGACCTAGAACTTAAATGTATTCCCGCATTATACTTGGTGGGCGACCTAGAACTTAAAAGTATTCCCGCATTATACTGGTGGGCGACCTAGAACTTAAATGTATTCCTGCATTATACTGGTGGGCGACCTAGAACTTAAATGTATTCCCGCATTATACTGGTGGGCGACCTAGAACTTAAATGTATTCCCGCATTATACTGGTGGGCGACCTAGAACTTAAATGTATTTCCGCATTATACTGGTGGGCGACCTAGAACTTAAATGTATTCCCGCATTACACTGGTGGGCGACCTAGAACTTAAATGTATTCCCGCATTATACTGGTGGGCGACCTAGAACTTAAATTTATTCCCGCATTATACTGGTGGGCGACCTAGAACTTAAATTTATTCCCGCATTATACTGGTGGGCGACCTAGAACTTAAATGTATTCCCGCATTATACTGTTGGGCGACCTAGAACTTAAATGTATTTGAAATTGTTTCCCCGTTCTTCCGAGAAAATTTTTGACAATCGGCAGAAAATTTTCTGCCCCGATTTTTGGTGACTTTCCTGGCGTTGCATCTCGCTGCCATCATCAATCCTTTGTTTTCTTGCAGCAGACAAAAGGATTTAATTAGTTTTAATCGTGGTGGTAGAGGGTGCTTTTCCGACGGATGATTTTTCCTCTCTTCCTCTTTTCTTGCTCTATGTCCCCATAATTGGTTAGTGGACAAAATTGCCTGCTAGGGTCCTCTAGCCTGTTGGGGCTGGTTTTGAAATTGTTCCCTTTTCTGCTTTATCTTTAAGAACATGCTGTGGGAATCTGCTTTTACTCCCGAAACCATTCCCTTTGGGAGCTTACTTCCCCCAAAACTGCGAGGCACGATCATTGCATTGCCTGGTGCCGGCCTTTAAGACTGTTTGTGTTATCCTGCATTGGATGAATTCCCCTTCGGTCTCTGGTAGTAAGCTTTGAAAAATCCTTTTCAAGACAAATTTTTAGGAAGAGAAATAAAAGCTAGAAAAGGAGAAAATCTTTCTGAACCAATATTTGGTGGGAGAAGAAACTCAGAAGAACTTATCTAGAGGACATGACTGGTCCTCGAGATCATGACGTGCACCATAGATTCCCGACCCAGTCTATTTGTATCAATCGATTTGCCCGATGGTCTGACTTGCTGGGGATGATAAATGACTGTCCATTTCGTTGCGAATATGGTCGCTTTTTGTTGATCTGTCTCGTCGCCTCATAGTGCCCTTCGAGGGGTTTTCACCAATGAGACTCTCTCTTTTCTCTCATCTCCCGGCGCCTTATGGTGCCTGTGAAGGTTTTCACCAATAAGACTCTCTCATTTCATATCTCTCATCTTACGTCGCCTTTCGATGCCTGTAAAGGTTTTCACCGATAAGACTCTCTCATTTCATATCTCTCATCTTACGTCGCCTTTCGGTGGAAGGTTTTCACCGATAAGACTCTCTCATTTTATTTCTTCATTGAAGAATTGGGGTGTTATCGATACGACCCTCTCTTCTGGAGATCCCTTTGACCATCAATTCAATCCCAGTCTTATGATCTCTTCTTTGCTGGGGATCGGTGTATTATTCTCGGCCTTATTTGCCTGACTTGGCATCTCTTGGATATTGATCGGGGGGTCTTTTGGACGTCGATGTTGGTTTTGGTGTGGGGTTAAAGAAAGGCTATAAAAATGAAAATAATTTGATGGGTGATGTGCTACAACTTTTGGAATCAAACCTTTGTTGGAACTTAAAACATAACCTCTGCCCCAGTTTTCTTGCTTGGGGAATTTATTTTTTTACACTTATGTTGCGCTATGTGCGTTACGCACACTGTGCCTATTATGCACACTATGTACATTATGCATCCTATATTCACTATGATGCATACTATGACCGAGCCGTGAGGCGCCTACGTATCCTCTTTGAGGAATCAGGTCAAACGTAGTTCCCACGGTTTTGTATTTCTTATGATTTTATCTTCTTTTTCTTTTTCCTTCTTTTCATTTTTTTTTTCTTTTCATGTCTTTTCCATTAGTGATTCCAAAAGAGGGGTATGAAAGAATAACTTAAGGCTCAAAGGGGGAAGCAAGGGTTAAAAGTGTTTGGATAGAAGAAAGAATTGCCTCCGTCATCTCATTATCCAATAAATGCCAAATACAAACAAACGAACCAATAATTGCCATAATTAAAGAAATTACGCATAATATCTCTTGACTGCATCAGAATTGATAGCCATGTCGACACATCTCCCCTCGATATCTGTCAAACACAAAGCACCGTTGGACAATACTCTGGTCACGATATAAGGCCCTTGCCAATTTGGGGCGAATTTGCCTTTTGCCTCGACCTGATGTGGGAGGATCTTCTTCAATACCTGCTGCCCTACTTCAAACTTCCTGGGGCGCACCTTCTTATTATATGTTCTTGCCATTCTCTTCTGGTACAGCTGACCATGGCACACTGCTGCCAATCTTTTCTCATCTATCAGGCTCAACTGTTCCAATCGAGCTTTGACCCATTCATCATCATTAATCCCGGCTTCAGCGACAATTCGGAGGGACGGAATTTCGACCTCCGCTGGTATTACGGCCTCAGTTCCATACACCAACAAATAAGGAGTTGTGCCTATGGAAGTTCGGACGGTAGTGCGGTAACCCAACAAAGCAAAGGGTAATCTCTCGTGCCATTGTCTGGACCCTTCCACCATTTTTCGCAGTATCTTCTTGATATTCTTATTGGCTGCTTCGACTGCTCCATTCGCCTTGGGACGATATGGGGTGGAATTGCGGTGTGTAATCTTGAATTGTTGGCATACCTCTCTCATCAGGCTGCTATTAAGATTCGCACCGTTATCCGTGATGATCACTTTTGGGATCCCAAATCTGCAGATGATATGGGAATGAACAAAGTCCACCACTGCCTTTTTGGTTACCGATTTGAAGGTTTTAGCCTCAACCCATTTGGTGAAGTAATCAATGGTCACTAGAATGAACCTATGACCGTTGGATGCTGCCGGCTCGATGGGCCCAATGACATCCATGCCCCATGCCACAAACGGCCAGGGTGCTGACATCGTATGTAACTCTGTTGGCGGAGAATGAATCAAATCTCCATGTATCTGGCACTGATGGCATTTCCTCACGAAAGTGATACAATCGTGTTCCATGGTGAGCCAATAACACCCTGTTCGAAGGATCTTTCTTGCCAATACATATCCGCTCATGTGTGGCCCATAAACTCCAGCATGTACCTCTGCCATAACCGTCGTTGCTTGACGGGCATCTATGCATCTCAACAATCCCAAATCCGGGGTTCTTTTGTACAATACTCCTCCGCTGAGGAAGAAACCATTCGACAAACGCCGAAGGGCTCTTTTTTGGTCTCCAGAGGCATGTTCTGGATATATCCCCATTCTGAGGTATTCCTTGATATCATGAAACCAGGGTTCGCCATCTGCTTCTTCTTCTATGGCATTGCAGTAGGCGTGCTGATCACGGACCTGGATGTGTAGAGGATCAACATACATTTTGTCAGGGTGGTGCAGCATTGATGCTAAGGTGGCCAAGGCATCCGCAACCTCATTGTGAACTCTCGGGATGTGTTTGAACTTCACCGATCGAAATTGCTTGCTCAGATCATGCAAGCATTGTCGGTATGGTATGAGTTTTAGATCTCGCGTTTCCCATTCACCCTGAATTTGATGTACCAAGAGGTCCGAGTCTCCCAAGACCAAGACGTCTTGGACATCCATGTCAGCAGCCAAGCGCAGACCCAGAATGCAAGCCTCATACTCGGCCATATTGTTGGTGCAATAGAAGCGTAGTTGAGCCGTAACAGGATAATGCCGTCCTGTTTCAGAAATGAGTACTGCTCCTATTCCAACCCCTTTTGCGTTTGCAGCTCCATCGAAGAAAAGCTTCCAACCTGGTTCCTCAGGTAATTCCAACTCATTTGTATGCATTACCTCTTCGTCAGGAAAATACGTTCTTAAGGGTTCGTATTTTTCATCAACGGGATTCTCCGCCAAATGGTCTGCCAGCGCCTGGGCTTTCATGGCCGTCCTCGTCACATAGACGATATCAAACTCTGTGAGCAGAATTTGCCACTTTGCCAACCTTCCCGTGGGCATAGGTTTCTGAAAGATATACTTCAATGGGTCCAAACGGGATATGAGATAAGTAGTATACGAAGACAGGTAGTGCTTCAACTTCTGAGCTACCCAAGTTAGGGCGCAACATGTTTTCTCGAGTTGAGTGTACTTGACCTCATGTACTGTGAATTTCTTGCTAAGATAGTAGATGGCCTGCTCCTTCCTTCCTGTGTCATCATGTTGCCCCAATACACAACCAAATGAATTTTCCAAGACCGTTAGGTAAAGAATTAAGGGCTTCCCAGGCTTCGGCGGGACCAATACGGGTGGATTAGACACATACCCTTTGATTTGGTCGAAGGCCTCCTGACACTCTGCCGTCCAACCTACCGCAGCATCCTTTCTCAACAATCGAAATATGGGCTCACAAGTTGCTGTGAGTTGGGCGATGAACCTGCTGATGTAATTGAGTCTACCCAGCAAACTCATTACCTCTGTTTTGTTCCTTGGCGGTGGCAAATCTCGGATGGATTCAATTTTGGATGGGTCTAACTCAATCCCCCGTCGACTGACGATGAATCCTAGCAGCTTTCCTGATGGAACCCCGAATGCGCATTTGGCCGGGTTGAGCTTGATATCATACCTTCGGAGTCTTTGGAAAAATCTCCTTAGGTCTGCTACATGGTCTTCCTGATGCCAAGATTTGATGATCACATCATCGACGTACACCTCGATTTCTTTGTGTATCATGTCATGAAACACAGCAGTCATTGCTCGCATGTATGTTGCCCCGGCGTTCTTCAATCTGAACGGCATTACCCGATAGCAGTAAGTTCCCCATGGCGTAATAAACGCTGTCTTTTCCGCATCTTCCTCGTCCATTAGGATCTGATGATAACCCGCATAGCAATCTACAAAGGATCCGATCTCGCGCCTCGCGCAATTATCGATCAAGATATGGATGTTGGGTAACGGAAAATTGTCCTTGGGACTTGCTTTGTTGAGGTTGCGGTAGTCGACGCACACCCTGATTTTTCCATCCTTCTTTGGGACTGGTACCACATTGGCCAACCACTCGGGATATCGAGTGACCCGAATGACCTTCGCTTGCAACTGCTTAATCACTTCTTCTTTGATCTTTACACTCATTTCTGTTTTAAATTTCCTTAGTTTTTGCTTGACCGGAGGGTATGCCGGGTCAGTGGGCAATTTGTGAACCACTAAATTGGTGCTTAATCCAGGCATATCGTCATATGACCATGCAAAAACATCTTTGAATTCCATGAGGGTTTTGATCAATTCTTCTCTGACATTCGGCTCAATGTGGATGCTAATTTTGGTCTCTTGGACGTTATCAGCGTCTCCTAGATTCACAGCCTCAGTGTCATTTAGGTTAGGCTTGGGTTTCTCTTCAAATTGGCACAGTTCTCGGTTTATCTCTTCGAAGGCTTCACCTTCGTCACATTCAGATTCATCATCACAAACGACCTCTTGCATCATTGAGTCGGATTCAGATTGATTTATTAGACTAGGTCGAAGATCCGCTGTGCATGCCATGTCATTAGAACCAGTAAAAAGAGAACTGTTCAGAAAGAAAAAGAACAAAACAAAATTAAAATGGGACAAAAGAAAAGAACTTTATTAAACTTGCGGGATAAAAGGGTTCACACTTTTACAAAAACGAAAGTAAAATTTGGATTACACCCTTGAATAATCCGGACAAAACAAAACACACAAAACATAAATCAAAGCCTACTACCAAGACTCCCCTCGGACAGGAAGAGGAGTAACTGTCCAATTGTTGGTCTTGGCCTCAGGCCCCACAAACTGTATCTCTGCTCTGCTGGAACCTTCTCCAGCTTCCATCATACCGACATCCGCGAATAGCCTCTCAAAACTCTGATTCAGGTCTTCATTTATACCGATCAAAGGTCCTAGAATCTTTGGGACCGGTGACCCCTTGGCACTTGCTTTGATAAAAGACTTTGAGAGACGTGGCACGGGTTTAGGCAGAAACCAGACCCTCTTCTTCATTTTTCGCGCTTGCTTCCTATCTGCTGCGGTTGGTTTGAACCCCAATCCGAAAGTTTCCAGATTTTTAGGAAGGGAGACAGGTTGGACAATCCCTTGAAGCTCGACTCCCAGGCCTTTTCCTGGCACAAATCCATTACCCAGCATTTCTGAGACCATCATGACTGTTGCGGCAGCTACCCTAGGGTGCGGGATGATTTCTCCTTCAGAAATTTTGTTGGCCGACCCTGTATCGAAAATCTGGTAGACCCAAGGACCTTTGTCATCAGCGGTCTCTATGAAAGGTACAATGGCTCCGCCCATGGTTCACGTTGTATCCTCGCCGTGTAACACGACCTCTTGTCTTTCCCACTCGAATTTCACCATCTGATGTAGGGTGGAGGGCACCGCCTTGGCTGCATGAATCCATGGTCATCCTAACAGCAGGTTGTAAGATACTGTGGCGTCTAATACCTGGAATTCCATGGTAAACAGGACTGGACCGATGGTCAGTTCAAGTACAACATCCCCCACAGTGGCTGTTCCGTTTCCGTCAAACCCTCGGACACAGATACTGTTCTTGTGGATCCTTCCGTGGTCGATCTTTAACTGGTTCAAGGTAGATAGTGGGCAAATATTGGCGCTTGAGCCGTTATCCACCAATACTCGAGTTACCACCGAGTCTTCACATTTGACAGCTAGGTATAGAGCTTTATTATGCTCCGTACCTTCCACCGGCAGGTCATCATCTGAGAATGTTACCCTGTTCACCTCGAAAATCTTGCTGGCAATGGTTTCCAGGTGGTTTACAGAAATCTCACTGGGTACATGAGCTTCGTTCAATATCTTCAACAGGGCCCGACGATGCTCCTCAGAATGGATCAGTAATGACAACAGTGAGATCTGGGCCGGTGTTTTTCTCAGCTGTTCGACCACAGAATAGTCTTGTACTTTCATCTTCCTCAGGAACTCTTCAGCCTCTTCTTCGGACACAGGTTTCTTGGTTGCAACTGGGTTGGTTCTTCTTAGCTCCACCGGAGCAAAACATCGACCTGATCGAGTCAACCCTTGCGCTTCACAACTGACTTCTTCCACCTGTTTTCCTTTGTACATCACCACCGCCTTTTCATATTTCCAAGGCACAGCCCTGCTGTCAATCATCGGCAGCTGGACCACAGGCTTTATGGTCACCAGTTCTCTACATACCCCTTTTAACACGACTGCCGGTGTGGGCGGGATCCCTGATATTACCAACTTGCTTGGCTCGGGTTTGCTTGTTATGGCGGACGGGCTCTTTCCCAATATCACTACCGGCTTGACGCCTTCTCCCTGCGACTGTACACTCGTCCCTCCACTGGTCGAGACTTCTTTTGGGGAGGCTTGGATCATCATCACTGTTTGTGAGGGTTTTCTCAACTCTCCTCCCTCACACACCAACTCAATCATGTGAGTTTCGTGGTGCGCTGGCAGTGGGTTTTGGTTGATGTTAGGAGCTTCTGGTGTCTGGACCTCGATCTTATTGGTGTCGATAAGATCCTGTATGGCATGCCTTAACTTCCAACACTTCTCGGTGTCATGCCCGAGCATCCCTGAGCAGTATTCACAACTTATTGATCGATCCAAATTCTGAGGTGGGGGATTTGGTTCTCGAGTCTGGACAGGACTAACCAAACCCAATTGCCTCAGCTTGTGGAACAAAGCGGTGTAGGTTTCTCCCAACTCCGTGAAAGTTCTCTGTTTCCGCAACCTGTCATTCCTAGCATCTGGATTTCCCCGAAAACCTGCTCCTGGAGGGTTTCTATACGCCCTTGGTGGAGGATAGGTGTTTTGTGGTGGTGCATATATGTTCTGGGGAGCCGGCGCGCGCCATTGCGGGCGAACCGGAGGCTGGATGTATGCTTGAGCCTGGTGTACGGAACAATGTGGTTCTCGAGGTGGATAGAAATTTTGTGGTGGGTTGTATGGGTAGTTTGACCTGTGAGGTCTGGGTTGGTTGTAGTGCGGCCTGCCAGCCCTGGACCAACTGCCTGCCTCGATCGTGGCAACCTCTTCTTTCTTTCTTCTCAGCGCACCTCCCGTGCCGCTTTGAATAGCCTGGGTTGTGGCTTTGAGTGCCGAATAGTTCAAGATTTTGTCAGACCTCAGACCCTCTTCTATCATGACCCCTATCTTGACCACCTCGTTGAAAGATTTTCCAACTGTTGTCACCAAGTGACCAAAGTAGGTTGGATCCAATGTCTGCAAGAAATAGTCCACCATCTCTCCCTCTCTCATGGGAGGATCGACTCTAGCTGCTTGTTCTCTCCAGCGGAACCCGAACTCGCGAAAACTTTCCCCGGGTTTCTTCCCAGTTCTTAATAATGTGAGACGGTCAGGGACTATCTCGAGATTGTACTGGAAATGACCTGCAAAAGCCTGCGCCAGATCATCCCACGTGTACCACCTGCTGGAATCCTGCCTGGTATACCATTCTAGTGCAGATCCGCTCAGACTTTGGCCGAAATAAGCTATCAGCAGCTCATCCTTGCCGCCTGCCCCTCTCATTTTGCTACAGAATCCCCGCAAATGTGCCATGGGATCACCGTGCCCTTCATATAAATCAAACTTAGGCATCTTGAACCCAGCCGGGAGTTGGACGTCTGGGAAAGGGCACAGATCTTTGTATGCTACGCTGACTTGATTGCCCAGCCCGTGCAAGTTCCTGAAGGACTGCTCCAGGCTTTTGAACTTTCTCAATACTTCATCCTGTTCAGGGGCCTTAGCCGGCTTCTCAATCTCTGCCGGCACTTCCAAATGTGGATTGTAAGCCTGTGGTTCGGGGGCATGAAACGTAGGCTCGGGGGGGTAGTATTGTGTATCGTGAGCCTGAAACAATGGCTCACTGGTCGTTCTTTGCAAAGGGGCTGATGTTGGTCCCACAAAAATGGGAATATTGGGTGTTGGGAGAGGTTGATGGGGTGGTGGAGCTTGGGAATCATGAGGGCTTCTTTCTTGATGATAAAGGGGATTTGGGCGGCTTGTGGAAGGGCCGGAGTGAGGGTATTCTGGCATGTGTCCCAGTGTTTCAGGGCTCTTTTGGGCTTTGGCTAGGGCTAGCTGCATTGCATTCATCTCTAGTCCCATCCTTTCGATCTTTTCCATTGCTTCTTTTAACAACTGGCTCATTGGCCTTTCTTCCTCATTACTATTCTCTGAAGTAGTCATGCTTGTTGCTACCGGTCCTTTGGATCTGGTTTGGTATGAGTGTGTTGCCAGAGTTCTTTAACAACTAACTTGTCTGGATCAGACAACAACAAACTTTGTTAGCGTTAGAGTTTAACAGATTTGATCATAACACATAGAGGATGCAATGCACCTAGGCAGTTAACCGTTTCTACATGCTTTGCTTCAAACAACATGCGTCATCCCGGTTTGCTCATTCGTCCCTTTAAAGTATTTTGGGAAACCCTGTGTTTTATTTTATTTGTATTTTCTTTTCTTTCTTTATTAAAAGCGGTCGAATCTTATGGGGATTGCCTACGTATCACGTCCCCGCGTGAATCAGACCAGGCGTAGTTCTGCCTCAAAGTAAAGACACATAGAAATTCTTCCGGAGTCACTTAATTTCATTATCAAAATTTGCTATTACACATTGCTTCAAACAAAATAGCAACAGTACAGACTCCACGGTTTTAAACTTGGTTTGAAGAAAAGAAAACAACATATGGGGAAACAACAAACAAAACGAACAGGACTCGACCAAAGACTAATTTTCCAACTTAGGGACCCACGAGGCATCTTTCGGCCCTTTCGTGGCCCTAGGTGTAAGTTCTCTTTGCAAGCTCTTCAACTCGTTCATAATCCAGTGGACGCAGCCCATGATGGAGACAATGAGGGGTTCCCGAGGTGTTTGCTCGCATGCCAGGCATTTCAGGTAGATGTAATGCCCGATTTCGTCAATCCTTGCTCGAATGTTATCCCTTTCAATGAACAACTGCCTGATTTGTTGGTTCTTCAATCCCAGTGCTTGGGCATTATCGGCAAGTCGATCCTGGAACAACTCCATTTGTCTTTCCATACAGGCCATTGCATCGTAACAATGCCTTCTGTCGGCCTGGGCATCTCGTGCTTGTTTGATGATCCGATCATGTAGAGTGGAGTTCGTCTCTCTTAATATCTCGATGCTCATTTTATAATCCCTTATGACCTGTTGCAGACGCTGTCTTCGGGCTGTTGTGCCTTTTGCCCATTTGACCTTCATCCTTGCGATGCAAGCTTCTGATTGTTCTAATTCTTCTTGGCTCTGGATGACCTGATTTCTTAAACTTGCTATCAATCTTTCGTCGGAGCGACGTTTCTGTCGGTCAATGTTATTCTTACTGGCTTGGCGAAGGCGGGCCTTCAAGGTCTGGTTCTCTTGGGCTAGCTTGTTTTTTTCCGCCTGTTCCGAGGCGAACTTGCACATTATTTTCAAATACAAGTCTTTCAACTTGACGCTTTAGCTTCCCGATTTCAGCTCGGTAACCTTCCTCTTTTGCGAGCCAGCCCCATTGTTCTTGTGATGACTCAACAAAATCTTGGAGGTGAGGCCGTTTGGTGGGCCGCTCCGCAATGTTCTTCTTATTATGCCAAGCAAGATAAGCTGGTGAGACTTCACCTCTGGATACATCACCTACCCGAGTATTTACCGTCAGGTACTGGCATTCTCCCCATATGCAACGAACTGTCTTTTCAGGAAATTGGCCGTCACTGCTGACCTCGACTGCATAAGTTCTGAGATCTTCGTCCGGGTGTACTACTTGACACCTTCCTAACTGCCTCATCACCCTGTAAGGGGCATAAGGTTGAATACCTCTGAGTCCCATCAAGAGGAAGTGAGGACCAGTGGCGGGCATGTATACGATTTCTTCCACAGAAAGCCAACCCAAAGTCCAGTTTATTTGATCTGCAGTTATGGCCCGGAGATAGGATGTCCATTCTTCGAACCCTTCTGGTAATCGGAAACCTGAAACCCTCCGGTTATAACCTTCGATGCAGTCCTCGTTTGTAGACATGTAGCGCATACACTGAGGATGGCGACACAAGTGTTCGATCATCCACATCTGCAATAACAAGTTGCATCCTTCGAAGAAATCTGCCCCGGCCTTACAAACCGTGAGGGCTCGGTATATTTCCGACACTACCATAGGAGCAAGGATGCTTTTATCATTGGTAATCAGGACTTTAACGACCCCAGCCACCTTCAGATCAATATTTCTATCTTTTCAGGGAAACACCGCAAGGCCCAAGAATGCCACCATGAAAGCGAACCGCCTATGCTCATTCCACTTTACCAGATTTCCCCTACTGCAGACACCACTTTCTGGATCATTGAATCCTCCTATGTTCCCATACCTCTGGTATATGAATTGCAGGGTAGAAAAACCTCTATCCAGTTCAGCGTATGGGACTCCCTTTCTTATCTTCAACAGATCCATGAATTTGTGTGAATTCACAGCTCTTGGGGCGATCAGGTATTTGTGCCTCAAACCTTCAGTGACGTCCATGTAACCTGCCACTTCTTCTAAGGTTGGGGTGAGTTCAAAATCCGAGAAACGGAACACGTTGTGGGCCGGATCCCAAAATGTAACCAAAGCCTTTATGATGTCGCACCGAGGCCTGACGTTCAACAAATTAACCAAACCTCCCAGGTGCAGTTTGATCTTGTCTTGCTCTGACTTTTCCAAATCCTCCCACCATAATCGCACTTCCAGAGGGATTTTGCTTCTAACTGTTACCGGCAAACTTGGACTTATGCTCATTCTGCATGTTTATTGGGGTGATTAAGCAAAGATCCAGACTCATTGGACTCAAATACCAAATTGACACACCCCTTTTTTTCCTAGAAAAACGAAATTTGGTTGTTTCTGAAAAGTATGATGTCACCTTAAAAACTTTCGTTCTTTGGATTGTACCTATATTTTGAAAAACAAGTTAAGCCCGATGGGGGTTGCCTACGTATCTCGCACCCTACGAGAATCAAACTAACGTAGTTCAGGCATAAGCCGAATTTTGGAGACACACTATTTTTCTCTTAGAAATAAATCAAAGACTCTTACTTTCTAAAACAAATTAATAAGACACACATTTTTCTTTTTTCTTTTTTTTTTTTCAAAATTCTGGCAGAGCTTTGACCATTTTTGTGACTTTTCAAGAATAAATAAGTAACCCCTTAACCGTTATTCCTCTTCCTTTTCCAAACATTCCCGATATTCAGAAACCGGTCAGCATGCAAGCCTTGAAACAAGTAAATGCATAAAGCAAACAGGATGTAGCAGGATGGTCTTTATTCTCAGGTTGCTTGTCCTAGACGGACCCAGCCCCTGTGCTGAGTCCCCTAAGTCAAATGCACATGATGCAAATAAGCGTTCCTACTAGGGATCCGGCATGAAGTTATGTTATACTAAGCTGTAAAACCTAGGTGTTTGTTCTAGACCTGGCTTACCCGAGCGGACAACTCGAGCCAAGGATGGGAGCTGTATACCGGTAACCAAAAGGCCATCCGATTTTGCAACTCCTCCGAATCCTCGTTCTATTTTGGCATATGACACTAACAGAAAGAAGCCACGACCAGCGTGCACTCCTCAAGAGAAAGAAGAGAGGGGTTTCGGCACAGTTTATATGTACAGTTCAAATAATATCAAAGCAGTAAAAGCAGCATTTAGCACATTAGGCTCAAACACGTAAAAATCAAATAATAAATAAGGCCAAATAATCACAATTATTCTAAGCTCGAATTCTTAACCCTGAATCAGTAGTTCTGGGTCAAATTTCTTCCCCAGCAGAGTCGCCAGAGCTGTCACACCTCCTTTTTACGCACCCGAGAGGGGTACAGGGGAGTTTTTTCCAATTAAAGGACAATCGAAACGGGATTGATTTATTTATTTCAGAGTCGCCACTTGGGAGATTTTAGGGTGTCCCAAGTCACCAATTTTAATCCCGAATCGAGGAAAAGAATGACTCCATATTACAGTCTGCGTACCAGAAATCCGGGTAAGGAATTCTGTTAACCCGGGAGAAGGTGTTAGGCATTCCCGAGTTCCGTGGTTCTAGCACGGTCGCTCAACTGTTATATTCGGCTTGATTATCTGATTTTATACAAATATGAACTTATGTGCAAATTTTAACTTTCACCGCTTTCATAATTATTATTATTTTTACAAGGAATTGCAACGTCGTGAAAACATACCTCGAATCACGTTACATCAATGTACACGTGATTGTTGACATATCTCGACTCGGTTGAGATTTGGATTTGGGTCACATAAATGTGCACCCGAGTTAAGGAAAATAAATTATTAAAGGCGCGCTTAAAGCAACTAGCGTATTGTTATTTTGGGGAAAGCCATGAAATTCGCTAAACGGCATGTCCCGAATTCTAAGTATTTTTATATATATACATTTAGAGGGCCCCGCACTTTGTACATTTTTGTTTGTCGAGGCTCGTCTCATTCCTTATGAAAAGAATTTGCAACGTCATGGAAATGCATCTCAGACCACGCCACAATCAATGTACCCGTGGTTAGAGACACATTTCGATTCCGTTGAGATTTGGATTTGGGTCACATAAATGTGCACCCGAGTTTAAGGAGATAACATTATTAAGTACGCGCTTAAAGAGACTATCGCGTTATTATTCTGGGAGGGCCGTGAGATTTGCTAAACGACCCGTCCTGGAAACTGAATGCTTCGATAATATACATTTAACGAGGGCCTCGCAGCTTGTGCGTTTTTATTTGTCGAGGCTCATCTCGTCTTTATTTTAAAAGGATATCCTATAGAAACTACGTTTCTTGTCGCATTTGTCTCTACTAATTGAAAGCGGAGATAGTCCTAGTTAATTATATGCTTGCAGGTCATTTATAGCATCATTCAGAATGCTTAAAAAAAATCAGAAACAAGGTTGCGCCCCACAGACAAGCGATCGAATCTCATGGGCCCAAACCCAGTTTGTGCGGGATTGGCCAGGCTTGGGCCACTGATTTTCTGACGAGGCCTGCTTGTTCTGTTTCAACTTGGGCTCGACCTTCGTGAGGTTGAGACCGTAAACTTGTGTTCTTTGTTTTAAAAGTGTGGTTTATCAATTATAATAAGGCAGTTTATCAAAAGGAAATGAACTTAGCTAACAATGGATAGCTTCATGCTTGGCATGTATTAGAGAATATGCTACACGATTAGACTAAGTCTAAGATACAACCTACTACATTGGGAATACTTTTACCTAACAGCATACATATACAAACTAACATTCAATCACCATGCATTGATATCTACTAGGCGTGCAAGCTACCATCAGTATCCAAACAAAATGTAAACTATTATACATTACATGATATTCAATATAATAGTCTATGTATAAAAAAACATCTTCAAATCTTCTCTTTTGTATTCATGCTCAACTTTCAAGTTACATTGATACTGTTAATCGTGTACCTGGTATAGAGGACAAAGAAGAAAGGAATGATCAGCTGGGCAGTATGCAATAAACACAGCAATAGCAGATACACAGCAACAACACAGCAACAAACCAACAACCACAAGTGTTTTCCACAGTCCACAGACAACCAGCAACAGTTTCCAGAACAAAGAAAACCAGCAGATGGTCGAGCACCAAACAAGTAATCCCAGAAAAGAGTAATGAAACAAACAGAAGTAACAGGGTGTTCGATGCAGCAACACCAGCAGTCCAACAATCACAAACAGCTCAATCAGTGCAAACAACAGAACTTGGCCAAGACAGCTTGACCAATACGAACTCTTATGTAGCTTTCAGACAGTGTTTGGTTACAGTGTTTACTAGAAATTTCCTTATGTTTTCAGTTTTTCTTTAAACTCACAAGACCTCTCTTAAGACTAAAAATTTCCAGCCCCTTTTTAAGTTCTCAAATGACCTATTTATAAGCCAAACGACCCAGTGCAGCTAAGCTGCCTGGATCCTCCCACTTGCAGACTGCCCATACCCTTTAAGCCTATGCCTAAGCATCTTTTGATGCCAGCCATTTGTTCCCCACGCTTGTCTTATTCTTTAATCAAGAGTTATGGGCTCATTTTATTATTCATTTTAAACCCCATACTCTTGTGTCTTGTTCCCCATTGGCATTAGTTTAATCTTAATTTAGTACCCTACTTGTCAGCTTATTTAAACTAATTTTTCTGTTCTTTTCAAACCCCAGACCACCCCTGTTAGCCCTTGATTATTACTGTCCTGCATCACTGCAGCCTCAGGGCATTTTGGACTTCTGAAAGTTCAATTTCAGAACTGCCCTAGCCTAGTTCTTTTAATTGTTTACAATGCAGTTACAAACTAGCATTCATAGATAATGTCTAACATTCAAATCACAATACAGGTCCATTCAGTCAAGTGAGGTTGTACGTATTAGAATATTTGAACATTCAGTCGTAGGAAGTTAATCGACGATATTTATCAAGTCGACTATACTAATTATAACAGGTAACAATCAGTCGTTCATATAAATAAATACATACAGGGACCTAAAGGGCTTCGGACAACTTTGGTCCATCACTGGGAACCTATATAAATTATTTATGCGACGACTATCCTAATCGGACATGTTTATCACAGGATACGTTCAAATTATACACAGAAAACAATCGACCAAATAAAAAGGTCTTTGACAGAGATGGAAGAAATTAAGATAATTATCAGACAATAACAAACAGTCCAAAAAAACATGCTAACAACTCAATCAAAATTAAAACAAAGAGAAGGGAAAACTTACTGAAAAAGCTTAAACCAAACTGACCAAAATCTGACTCAACTTTGACCATTTGAGGCCGAACAAATTTTAACCAGGGTGTTCTCACATGAGAACACCTTGGTTAAGGTCCATTAGACCTCAAACCCCTGTCAAGATCGGCCAGATTCCCCAGGTGCCTGTGTTCTAAGGTCTGTATTTTCAGATCTGGTTTTTTAGAAGTTGTGGGTAGATTCGGACCAAACCAAGCTTGGTTTGGTCACGAGGAGGGTCAGGGGAGTGTCTGGTATGAAGATGGGGTGGTTTGGTATAGATCGAGCTTCGTCTCGAATCTTCAAATCCAGATTCGAGACGATGGAAGGTGATTCGAGGTACATGACTAGTGGATTCATGCTCAGGGTGGTTGGATGTATCGGTGGTGTGAAGGGGGTGGTCACCGGCGTTCATGCCGCCGGGTTCTAGTGAAAGGGATATCAGGGCGGCGTTAGGGTTTGGGGTGGGGGTTTCAGTGTTTGGTGTGGACGATGAGTGGAGGGGGGTTTGAATAGGGGGCGTGGGGTGTGAGGGAAAGCTTATATACGGAGTAGGGGATTGGATCTGAGCCGTTAGATCAGATGATCTCAACGGCTTGGATCCGCTGGTGAGAGACGGGACGGGGTCGTTTGGTATAGAAACGGGGTCGTTTGGTTTAAGTGAGGGGTTGGGTTGAACCGGTTAAACAGGTCGGGTTATGGGTGCGGATGTGGACCGTTGGATGAGTTTGAACGGACGGCTCCGATTAGACGCCCTATGCGACGTCGTTTTGGGTCCATGCCTGGGCAGGCCTGGTTTGGACTGGGTCCTTGTGCTGGTTTTGGGCCTCACTTTGGGGCCCAATCTGATTTTCCCACAACCCTTTCCCTTTCTAATTAACCAAATTTAAACTAAATTCCTAAATAAATTGTAAAATTAGAAAAATTTAAAATAGAATTACACACACATTGGTTAATACCTATAACAATTAACACACAAATTAACATTAAATACAAATCACTCAAAGACAAGACATATATTTTTTGATTTTCTTTTCTTTTTTGGAGTAACTTTCGCGAAGCAAAAATCACGTGCTTACAATGCCTACGATATGTAAATATAAGGTCTTTAGCAGATCATGGGTGTACTAAAAGGTGTAAACTTCCTGGTAAGAAGCCTTAAGGAAAGAATGCCTATCCATCTTTATGGTGAAGGACAATGAGAAATTAAGAAGATAAGTACAAGTTTCAGCAAGTAAAAGAAGCAAGATGAAGAAGGATACGAGGCGCCCAGTTAACAAAGGTTAACAGTGTTTATAATTCAGGTAGAGGAACATAAACTTTTTGAGTTATATTTAAATGTAACAGAGGTATATACAATTGGTCACACCCATTCCGGATATGCCCTATGGGGGTTAATAGAAATAGTATAAGAAGATATGATGGATGAATTGTTTGTTTCAGTTGACATTTTTGAAGGAAATGGCAAATGTGCTAATAGATCTCCTTGTGAGACACCCAGATGGTACACTTTAAAATAGTACATCTATGAGTACTACAAAAACATGCACTATAAGCCGTGAAGGGATAAATATTACCTTAGTGTGGCTCGCATCCCTAGTAAAGCGAGAATTTTAAGCAACTTGAAGAGCCACTGGATGGAGCAAAGGAAAGCTAAAAGCGAAGAATGTCGTATTGAAGTTTTCACAAGAAAAGGGATATGCAGAAATATTAGCAGAGTAACGAGAAGAGAGATAAGGAAGCATTATGAATAAGGTGTGATACATGGAAGAAAACGGTAGAGTGTTACAGAACCTATAGTCAAATAAAGAAACAGACGAAAGATGATGGGCCTTAAGAGAACAAAAGAGTATAGGCCATAAGGTTATATCCTCATTTCGAGAAACAAGTTTGTGACTCCAACGCGACTACCAGAGGGGAAAGTTAATCCCCAAAATAATAGAAATCAGTATGGGCTGGTAAACAAGATAAACTAAATATGAATTAGGGACTGAATGATTGGAAAGTACTCGGCATCATGGGAATTTCAGATTTCATTCCGGCTGTAATAGAATGGACCACAAAAGAAAATTCATGATGAATTCAGAGGATGGTTACTCACGAAGACGCTTCCCTAAAGCAAGCAATGTGAGCAAAATTAAGCTTAAGGGACTATATGTGCCAGTTACGCTAAGTGTCACCCTCGCGAGTAAGGGAATTTGTCATCCTTGGTACAGAAGGATTGTTGTATGGCGAGTAAAGATCATTGATGTTGAGAAACGACGCCAAAGATGAAGAGGTAAAACATCTATAGGTAGATCCTCGTAGCTTCAGCCCCTAGTACACCCCTAAAGGGGGAATATGGAGTGATGTGGCATCAAGTCAAAAATTAAGTAGTTCGAATGACTATGGAATGGTAAAGGAAGAATGGGATAAATGAAAGAGGAATGAGATGACACTTATCCAAAATCTTACATATACGCTACGATTCAAGAATATTGTGCAAGCACGACGTCAAGGAGAGGAAGTAAAGGTTCCTGCCCTAGTTGTTATTAATAAATAAGAAGTCAGTGCGTGATGTAAGTTAAGACAAAGAAAATAAACCAAGAAAGATTATGAGGAATATTGATATGAGAATGAGCCAATGAGTAGTTAATAATTGGTCAGGAAGATCCCAATTATGGCTAAATAGGAGGTTACGGACGAGTCATCAGATCGTGTAGGATAAACATAGTAGAACCCAACATGGAGAATTCAGCCTCGGAGAATATCATTATAATACTTGAGAAATATTCAAATAGGAGTTGGGGTAGTTAAAGGTACCGTATAAGTGTTACGGAAGTAAAAGATAGTTCCACTGGGATGACAATTAAAACTTTGGTTCAGAAGCAGCCGTACGAGCAGATGAGTATGGAGGTAAGTAACTAAGGATAATTATAAGTGAGCATGAACATCAAAAATTTTATCGGGAATACGATATAATAAGCTCGCATCTTTACAAGAGTCAGAGGGTCTTCCCTAAGTACTATAACGAAAAACTAGCTGAGACGATAAGAAAGAAGGTTTCAACCTAAGCACAATGACCTAAAGAGAAAATGGTCGTATAACAACAATCTCGCAACAACATTGTAAGCATTCCAAAGGAAAGTGGCACCTACCATGGCTAATGAACGGGAAGTAAGAACTAAAAGTAATATTCGAGATCATGTGATTTGTATGAAAACTCTGGCAAGTGTGGGCACTAATATAAGCTAAGTATGGACGCAACAAGGGGCAGAAAGACCAGGAAAAGTAATAGCTTACGTTGAAAGAAATCTAAGATGGAACGAAAGAATTATTTGATCAAAGATCCAGGGTTAGTACGCTATGGATACACTCAAGATTTTGGAGCATTATCCAGCATATTTGTTGACAATCATACAACCATAGAAGACTCCGGTATAAGTTAAAAGAAAGAATTAAGACCGGGGCATAGACAAAGGGTTGAATTGTTAAAAGATTGTATCATGGATATTCCATAATGCCCATGAAAGGCTAAGGTAACAACTGATACCATGAGCCACGGATCGGAAGATAGCTTAAGACTACGTAAAGGTTGATCAGAAGGAAGAGGAAACTAAAGAATTACATCACCTAAGTAAATCAGGAGTCTGATTATTAGACATAGAAAAATTAAAGAAGTTGTTCTTGAGAACATGACAGAATCACTCTTAATATCAGATGTTCAAGAGAAATAACACAACAACCATAATCTATAATGGCTCTACAAGGAAGCCAGTTAGAAGAAGTACAAGCCTCATAAGAAGTCAGTACGAAACTCCCACCGGATTGTGTATATACTAGAGGTGCGAGTATTATAATAGAGCTTCAAGTTATGGACGTGAATTACACCTGGGTGGAAGGGAGGTCACGAAAGAGATAGAAGATACGGTGCGAGATTTTAAGGTAAGTAAGGTAAAGGTGAACAACGTACGGGATACTCAAAGGCAGAAGATCGTGAATAGTCTATACTTCGGATAGAAGGCTATAAGCACAGGGATCCAATAACCGAGAATGATAGTGGCATGTCTTCCATCCATACAGAGAGATCTAGTTAAGAGAATAGAGAAAAGTTGGAGACGGTGTGATGTCTGGCTTGATGTTCCAGAATAACATAAGGAACTGTGGTGCTAGCAAGTTGAAGGAAATTTTATAAATGTATATGTATAGGTCGCAAGCTAAAGTATGGTAGAGCAATAAAGTTTTAAGGAAGCATGAGTAAGGATGAGGAAAGACAAGTGAAAAGGTGACGAGAATGAATAAGTCATTAGGATTAAGCCCTAAGCGCAAAGTATTACGTAAGAAGTTTCAAGTTATCATAGATATATCGTAGATCAATATTGAGGTGAATCAACAATAGATGGACAAAAGTCACAAAGTATGAGATGAGATTGGACCGTCATTCTAAAGATGAGCAGTATGAGAAAACATTAAAGGACTTAAATTTATACATATGGAATAAGCAAAGAGAGTAAGTTGGGATTTGGTACAAGACCTTAGCAATGATAAATTAAAGTAAGAGTTATGGTAGTAAATTCATACGGATGGCTAAACGAACCTATGCAATTAGATATAGTAATATTCGTGAATTCAACAAAGTACCGAGCGAAGAACTTTAGTATACTGATATATGCCCAAAGGGACATCTTATCAAGCTCTACATATGAATCCTAGAGATTGGGCACACTTACAAGGTCAAAAATTGTACAGGCTGCATGTTGAAAGGTAGTAACATTTACGAGATTGGAAGGATTCCGAGTACAAGTTGTGGTGTGAGAAGGAGGCTTAAGGGGGGAATGCCCTGGAATTTTGGACTTATTCACAGAACAATTTCCTAGATGGAAAGGGAAGTTCTAAAGTAATCAGAAGATATAAACTATGAAAATGATAAGTTCATCAGTCAACATTCGAGGACAAATGTTCTAAAGGGGGGAATGATGTTACACCCCGCAATATTACGTCCTACAATATTAAGTTACGATAGTGTTGTACCCGATATTATTATATTACAGTGATATTACGCTCCGCAGTAATAAGTTACGACGATATTGCACCCTGCAGTATTTTACGTTAAATTTGTCGTAAGGTAACTGGCATCAGTCCAAGGAAAAAAATTATTTGGGATTATAAGGATTATGCTATTTACACGTGATTCGTAAATTCGTGAAATTGAGAGGGGAAGCAAGTCGGAGAAAGAATTTCGTTGAACTTGGCATTTTGGGATAAAATATGGCCCGAGCTAAAATACCCGGTATTTATGGACTAGTGTCATACAAGGTACTACATGACCATAAGGTGTACAAGGTATATTAAAAGAGAGTAGTATTTAATTAAATAATTTGAGGCAATTTTTAAATTATGCGGGTTATTAGTTAATTACCGGGTATCGGAACAATACCTAACTAACTAATTAGCGGATAAAGATCAATAATTTCCACCCAAAATGTGGCAACATATGCCATAGGAAATTATGACTCTTTCAATTGAGTGAAAGAGGTGGCATATCTAATGAATACTACATGGCTTAGTCACTTGGATTAGGTGGCATATACTTAGAATCTATTACATTTCCAAGACTAAATTATCAAAAATAATTCTACAATCAGAATGTAGAGAGTGAGACGTTAGAAATTTTCCTAGACTTTCAACAAAATTTCATTTTCAAACATTTCCAATCAAGAGTGAGACGTTAGAAATTCTCTTAGCCTTTCAACCAATTTTATTTTCAAACATTTCAATCCAAGTGAGACATTAGCAATATTCTTCTTGCAAACAATCCCTACAAAAAAAAAATCCAACAAGAATTATTAGAGTCTTAGCAACGTACAGTTTTTGCAATTCTAACGGAGTACAGAGCAATCTTTTTCAAGAATATCATACGGTATTTTTCTACTCCAGGTATGTTAAGGCTCTCCCTTCTTTCTTTTGGCATGATCCAAATTATACTGAAGAAACGAACAAATACACAGTTTCTATAAATTATTCTATTCATAGAAATAGTAGGTGTGTCTATATTTTTGATTCCCCATGAGAATTATTATTATTCTCTATTCATGGATCTCAAAATAATACACAGTTGAAAAAGTTTATCCGGAAGGAATATCGAGATTATTATGTATTTTTATGCATTTCACTCATTTATACATGTGTACTGACCCATGACCAGATGGCGTTATATACGCGTATATATGTATGTACATGTATATAGGATATGGGAAAAGGTTACACCATTATATATGCACCACCACCTGATTAGCTAGTATATGATGATGATGTTGCCCACAGTGGCTGAAATATGATTCAAACGGCGTTATATACGCGTATATATGTATGTATTCAGATGGCGTTATATATATATATTCAAACGGCGTTATATACGCATATATATATGTATGTATGCATGTATATGTATATGGGAAAGGTTATGGCGTTATATACGCACCACCACCTGATCAGCTGGTATACGATGATGATTTTGCCCACAGTGGCCGATATGATATAATGGGATGCCTTCAGAGGTTGATGATGTTATAAAACATGTACCTATGCACGACATGACATTCATACGCATATGCATGACGCTAAAAGTAATTTATGATTTACAAAGTTATTCAGACTTGCAGGTTGAGTCATGTACTCTATATTTGTTCCATGTCTCTGATGTACTTACTTATGTGCCTTACATACTCGGTACATTATACGTACTGACGTCCCTTTTGCCTGGGGACGCTGCGTTTCATGCCCGCAGGTCCCGATAGACAGGTCGAGAGCCCTCCAAGTAGGCTATCAGCTCAGCGGAAGATGTTGGTGCGCTTCATTTGCTTCGGAGTTGCTTGTTTGGTTAGTATGATTTAGACGTGTATTGTTTGGTATGGCGGGACTCTATCCCGATCTTTATGACATTTATGTATTTTAGAGGCTTGTAGACATATGTCGTATACGTGAAAGATTGTACGGCCTTGTCGGCCTATGTTTGAGTTTATAAATGATTATATTGGCCCACTAGGCCCGCATGTCACGTGTATATAATGATGTAATAAGAAAGATACGTTACGTTGGTACTCGGTTGAGTAAGGTATCGGGTGCCGATCGCAGCCCATCGGTTTGGGTCGTAACACAGAATCAATAAAGTAAGCAAATAGAAATTCAATTTTGGCACTGCAAACATGATGTCCTCAAACAAGGAACTAATGAGAGAGAATCCATGAGTTTATATTCATGGAGAAAACTGGTGTTGAGAGAGAGGGTGGAGAAAAATCTGAAAGAATGAGAGAAAAAATGATAGAGAAAAATAATACAAAGCGTATTTTATGGCTTAAGGATAGGAGGTGACCATAAATAGATATTTCGCTATAAAAATCAAAAGGTAGCTATGAAATATAATTTTTTAAAATGGTATTTATTTAAAATAAATAGGCAAAATACATAAGTTGTCACCTGACGTATGGCTCAAATCCATGTTACACATTTTCTGGGAATGAAGATTACGTACACACCCAACCTTTTCAAAGTGTATCTAAGACACACCACTTTTGACAGCTAACGCGCGCGTATTTTACACAAAAAAGAGGCGAGTGAATGTAAAAGTTTGGGGTCTAAACCATTATCTAAATGCCACATGTCCCCAACCTTTGTTATTTTTTTTCTTTTCTATTTTTAGTTGTTTCATCTCCAAGTAATTTGGTCTCTTTTCCACACACCCCACCCGTTTTCTTCTTCCCCTGGAAACCTACTTTGTCATCTCCATTGATTAAACTCTAAAACACAAAAATAGTTTTAGAGCTAGGTCCAAGTTCCAAATTAATTAGTCATCTCCTTCAAGTTTAAACATTTTTAGATATGCTAATGAAACCAGTGATTGATTTCTCCATTTGTTTTTATAATTTTTTTTAGATCTGCTGATTCTTTTTTTGACTTCAAAATTTTAATTTTTTTTGAATGGGCGTGAAGAAAGGGTTTATAGTGTAGGTTTTGCTCTAAAAATGAATGGCGATACTGATGGCTGCCATGGCCAACACTTAAAGCACCATGTGAAAGATCAATGTGAATATTGGCCATGGCGATAGTGGTGGCTGCCATGGCCAGCACTTGATTCATGTGAATATTTTTTTCTAGTAGGTATTTCCATGGCTGTTGGAGTTTAGAGGAGGCTTGGTGTGGGAGCTTGAAGAAGATGAGAGACATTAGGGGGGGGGGGGTTGTTTTCCATTTTTTCTTGTTTTTTTTAAATATATCAATTGTGGTGTAAATTTAGTATTTTTTTTTTGTTCCTTGAGTTAGGACATGTGTCACGACCTCATTAGTGTGTCATATTACACATATTCTGAAACACTGGTTAAGAAAAAAGTAGTGTCTTAGATACACTTTGGAAAGGTTAGGTGTGTAAAGTAATATTCGTTCCCAGAAAGTGTGTAACAGGAATTTGGGCCGTAAGTCAGGTGACAACTTATGTATTTTGCTAAATAAATAAGGTATCAACCTTTGCTATAAGAGGTAAAAATTACTATAATTATGGTGCCATCACCGGGACTAGGCCCGTCAAGCCCAACAAGGGTCGAATATCTGATTTATTCTAGCTTTTAAGTTGTAACAAAATCCAAATTAAAGCATTTGAAGATCAATTAAAATCTGATTTGTTTTAAGCGAAAGTTCCTTATCAATTTTCCCAACGAAATAACAAGATGAAGCTGATTTCCATTCTTGATCTTCTATGCTTTATTCTGCTCAGTTCTGCATTCTGTGGTATGTATCATTCACTTAAGCAGGATAGAAACTGCAGACAAATAGTGCCAGTTGAAAAATTGATAGTACAATCACTAGATTTTGAGTTTTTATTACTTAGCTTGGGTAAAGTATAAAAAGTTTTAATGATTTATATGCCGTTACGATTCTTATGAAGCATTAATTGCTACAACAAAAAAAATAACTGTATTTTATTTCCTAACAAGTTGGGGTCGGCTTTTCTTGCCGCTTAACAAAAAGATGCTAACCCAGAGCAAGAGAAGAGCAATCTCTCTTCTTCTTGTTTTCCTTTCAATTAGTTGATTTTTTTATTTCAATTAGTTGAAATAGTAACAATTTCAATCTATTTTTTATTTCCTTGTTTATTTGAGGAATATGGAGAGGAAATGCATGGGAATGCTTTGCTATGTGGGAATAAAAATGGAGAATTGCCAAATAATGCAATGCATGGTCACCTGTGCCCAAACTAATAAGTACACTGTTTTTGGATTGTGCTTCTTACACAATAGTTTTTTTTTTTGGAGAAGTGGATACTATTATTAATAAAACTAAGGTGGCATTACATCAATAGTACTAGTAGTAGTAATAACACTTAGGTTTCCAAACATAGTTAGTTTGTTACACATGGAAATAGAAATAAGCCTAGTATTAGGTGGAGCATCCTTCTTCTTGGATCAGCTTCTGATGGTGAATCCAAAATATTTATACCAGCCGGGTTTTGTTGTTTGGATCCTAATTTTCTCAAAAAGTGGACAACCTTGTTCCCTTCACGGAAGGTATGCCGGATCACCGGATTCCCCAATTTCTTGAGTAAATGCCTGCATTCCATGATAGTGTTATGATAGTGTTAGTATAAGCTGGGAAACTATTGTGTTCCAGTAATTGGATTATATCTGTTGAGTCAGTCTTTATCTCCAGGGGACCTAAGCTTCTAACGTCTGCGATTTTTAGTCCTGCATGAAGTGCTAGTAACTCAGCATGCGTTGAGTATAGACTTTGATATTTTTGGTGAATCCTGCTATAAAATTTCCTTGAGCAATTCTTATAAGCCGGCCAATACCACCTGCAGCATGCCTTCCATGAAAGGAGCCATCAATATTAAGCTTGTAATTTGGAGGAGGTAGTGGATACCATTTAATGTGGATGGTTTTTTATGCATGAGGCTAGTATAATTACCGACTAGGAGTTTAAATTCAATGGCACGCATGGTGCCAGTTGGTAATTAATAGGTCTGGAGAGGTTATGGAATTGATTATTATTCCTGTTTAGCCAAATGCGTCATATTGAAAATGGGAAAACATCGTCCCAAGTTATATAATTATGGTTAGTAGATACTGGGAGGTCCTTGATGGATAGGCAACCAATGTTTATTACTAGGAAGTGTGCTAGTATCAACTCCCATACTGTTCCAGAATGTGCGAGCAACTGGACAGCAGAGAAAAATATGGGCAATGGTTTCTTCCGCGTCATTACATATTGAACACACATTGTCATTAGAAACTCCAATATGGTGTAGGTAGGACTTTGTGGGCAATATATTTTTATAGCATTGCCAAAGAAAAAAATTTGATCTTGTTGTGGGTAGATAGTTTCCAAATCCAGTCGTACTCACCTTGTACTTGGGGATTTTGATTAAGCAATGTATGGATAGAGTGGGTGGTGAAGATGCCATTTGGATTTGGAGACCAAATGGGGGTAGATGGGTTGTTTGCGAGGAATATGGATGAGATATTTTTTTTGATACTTTCAGGGAGCTCAAACGAGAGTTGTGACCAATTCCACTGGTTGTTCATCCAAACTTGTGAGAGCTTTAGGTTGTGATCATTAATATTGAGGGGCCTTGGATCAGGGGCGTATTTAGGGGGCGCAAGGGGGTTCACCCGAACCCCTTCGTCGAAAAAATATATTGTATATATAAGGCAAAATTTGTTTTTTACCTATATATATATTAAGTTTTGAACCCCCTTAACACAATCCAAAAGTGTAGTTTAGTGGTCAAGGGGGTTCAAAATCTACATAAGGTCATGAGTTCAATTCCCGCTAGATACAAAAATTTTTTTGAACCCCCTTCGTGGAGATCCTGCCTCCGCCACTGCCTTAGTTGGAGGCACTGCCACTGCCTTGGATGATAGATCTGATGTTAGGGGTGTTTGGGATCCAGTTCGGACTTCCCATTACCAGCATCCCATGAGATACCTTTGGTAATGGTTTCCCATCCTTTCAGCACGCTTTGCCAGATAAAAGTAGGTGTTTTTGGCATTTGTTTTCATGCTGTGTTTTTGGATAAGGGTCTTAGCCCACATTGAAGACGGGTTTGTGAATAGTCTCCATGCTAAGCCCGCAAAAGTAGCTTTATTTTTATGAGATGCCTTAGGAATTTCCAGCCCCCCTAGAGATTTGGGAAGGGTTACTACATCCCATGAGATGTAGTGGATTCTTTTATTGCAAGTTGTAGTGCCCCAAATAAAGTCGCGCTAAATTTTATCAATTTGGTGTTGGAATTTTTGGGGAGGTATGTATATTGCATGGCATGATTCGGAATGGCATTTAGGGCAGCTTTAGCAAGGATTGTGCGGCCAGCCAGAGTTAGGGAGTTAGTTTTCCAATTTGACAGTCTGTTGCGCATATTATCGATAACAAATTGGTAGTCGCAAGGCTTTGGTTTGTTATTGAGAATAGGGAATCTCAAGTACCTACCAAACTGCGTGGTTGAGTTAATATTGAGCAAGTTGGTAGCATAGTCCCTAATGGCATTCAAGCGGCATTTTGAAAAAGGATTTTGGATTTAGTAATGGTTATTTTATGGCCGGATAGAGAACAGAAACTATTAAGAGCAAGGTGTATGGTGTTGATGGTTTTCTCATTGGCATGTGCCATTAGAGTCAGATCATCTACATAAAACAAGTGAGATAATTGTGGTCCTTTGTTGCTAAGCTTTATGGGGTCCCAAAGAGATATGTCCACCTGATGGTTGATATAAATGGACAGGAATTTCATGTACAAGATAAAAATATAAGGAGATATAGGATCACCTTGTCTTATCCCCTCGTAGGTTCAAAGAAACTTGTTTGTGCACCATTGACCAGGACAACTATTTTGCTAGTAGAGATGCAGTTCAAGATGAGGTTGGTGATTTTTGGAGGAAATTTAAAGAAGATTAGAGCTCTGTAGACAAAAGACCACTCTAACCCGTCAAAGACTTTTTCTAGGTCAATTTTGATTACCAGGTTCCTTGTAACCCCTTTCATTTTATTAAGTTGGTTAATGGTTTTCTGAATAATAATAACGTTGTCACATGCCATCCTACCTTTTAGAAAATTAGATTGGCTAGGGTTGATGAGCTCATTTAGAAAAGGCTTGATGCGGTTCACAATTATTTTGTAAGTAGTTGTGAGTTCGAGTCTCCCCAAGAGCAAGGTGGGAAGTTCTTGGAGGGAAGGATGCCGGGGGTCTATTTGGAAACAGTCTCTCTACCCTAGGGTAGGGGTAAGGTCTGCGTACACACTACCCTCCCCAGACCCCACTGAGTGGGATTATACTGGGTTGTTGTTGTTGTTGTTGTTGTTTGTAAGTAGTGTTACAAAGACCTATGGGGCGGAAATTCGTCAGGTTATTTACATTTTTGAATTTAGGAATGAGGCACAGTAGGGCGTGATTCATTGGATCAGGAATTTTTCCGCTCTCAAAGATTTCATGGCATAAATTGATAATAGATGGGCTTACAATGTCCCATTGTCTTTGATAAAAAAAGGGGTGTATGCCATGAGGACCAGGGGCCTTATATGGTTTAAAGAAATAGACCGCAGAGATGATTTCCTGGGTGTCCAGGGGCCTGTCTAAAGAGGAGAGGTCAATATTGGCAAAATGGATAGGAGCATTACCAATTGTTTTCCAGGCTGTGTGGGTGGTGGTTGTGAACATGCTCTGAAAAATATTGGTGGGTGTGATGAATGAGTTTGCGTTTATCATTTATCCATTTTCATTGTCATCTTTGAAGAAGGATATGTTTTTTCACCTACGTCTATTGAGGACAGATATATGAAAGAATTTGGTGTTGGCGTCGCCCTCGATGAACCAATTAATACGAGATCTAATTTTCCAGTAGTCTTCTTCTATGCGAAGAATATTATTGTACTCAATAAAAAGCGTTTGTTCCAAGTTTCTAAGGTAGGTGCTAGTTGTGTAACTTGCTGAGTTCTGGATACCTTTTAGCCTAGCTAGGAGTCTTTTCTTTTTTATGTGGTGTTTCTTGTTATGTCCTTGGAAAATTTAATTAAACCATTATTTTTGTTTCGTATTTCTCATCACATAAATAAAGAGGTTTTTTATTACTTCTAAAAGTACAGATTGATGGGAGAGAATTTATTTTAGCCCGTAGACCTATTTTCTTTTTCGAGCAAGTTCTAGACCCTTATAAGGCTTGTTTTTATTGATTGCTAAATCTCAATAAGAATCGTCTTTCTGAAAATACGTATGAAAAGTTCAAGAGGGGTTGTCCTAATTGCCTTTGAATGGTAAAACGACGATTTACGTTCCATGAATTCAAACCTGGGAAATAATCATTAAAATTTTCAATCTCTCTCTCTCTCTCTATATATATATATATAAAGCTGGGTCTAAGAGAGGATGATGTGGCATCTCTCTCAACCCAGCATTGCCATTTATCTTTATTGTCATTTTTTTTTGATATTTTTCCTTTTAAAACTGATGAAAAAAAAGTGTTCCAAAAAAGAAAACTCAACATTCACTTATTTTCCCTGCAAAAGAAACGGTCGCTTCTTTTACTGCTCTTAAACTGCTCCTCTCTTCATCCTTTTCGCAAATCTTCTTTTCCCCTATATGTCTTCTTCTTCTCCTCTTCTTTCTCCACTCGCCCAAGGTAAAATTCGTCGTTTGCTCTTCAGAATTTTAATTTTTCCCTTCAATTTCTTTTTCTCTAATTTCTACTATTGCTAGAGATAAATCGCCTGTCTCTGATTTTGACTTTGTGATTTGATTGTCTCTTCCTTATTTTTGAGATTTATTTGGTTTGTATTCCTTGTTTCACTGATCCAATCTTCTGGGATTTTGCTTATGTTCCATGCTGTTTGATCTTTGTGATAAACTTTTATTTCTTAAATAGTTTTAGTATGTTTTTCTTTAAACTGTATTGGGGTCAAATATGACTATTTTTTTTAAAATTTCCTGGAGCTTCTAAGAGTTCTCGACTATCTAATCTTCTAATCCTAATTATGGCTATGGCATGATTGGATTTGGGGAAATTATTTGTCCAGATTTGCGATTTTATCTGAGTTCAATAAAAGAAAGACCTTTGGTTGGTGCAATTACGGCCTCATATCTCTCTGTATATGATTTCTTTTACATTCTTTTAAGTAAGAACAAAATTGCAAAGTATTAAATTTGAGTCTCTTATAATAGAAATAAATATACATATATACGTATATTTAATTCACAAAGGAAAAATCATGTTATCAAATCTTTCAAAGATATATCCACATAAACAAATCATTTTTTCCTTAAAATTATTATTAATTCAAGAATTGAATAATAGCTCTAGAGATTTCAGTTTAGCTTTGTAAAATTTAATTGATTACATGGATGTAGACACCTTCGATGAAATTGTTGTAGGTAAAAGGTCACATGTTAATATAAAGAATAATATGAATATAAAGCTTGAAATAGCTTCCAATAGCTTTTACTTGAATTCAAGAAGCAGCTAAAACCTCTCAAGTTGAAGCTTGGGAATATAATGTATTACAGTTCTTTTTCTTATCATCATACAAAGTCAAAAGTTCTTTATTTGACTCAAAAAAATGCTAGGAACCCGTATAACTTGTCAGATGAAGCTCCTATTCAAGGTTTATTATCTTTTGTCTATGTAATTAATGATTCCTTTAGTTGTAAGGGAGAGATAATTTGTGGTACATGAAAATAGTTTTGACATAAAGATTGATATAGGGCACCTATCAGATAACACTAAAAACAAAAGTCTTTCAGGATACATCTTAATCTTGGTTATTTAGTTACTAAAAGCCACGCCAACTTTAGTAATCAAAGAGTGGGCAGAATTATATTGTTGAATTGATGAGAGAATTGCTTTATGCTGTGTTAATGGCATTCCTTCTACACCTACAAAAAAATTTCAATAATGCAGGTTATTTTTTTCCTTGTGAGCATTTGTTTGATATTGTTGTGTTTATATGGTAACTTCTCTTCGTCCCATTTGCTAGGAATTGTAAGAATCTAAGTATTATGAAGAGAAGTGTCATTGATACAGAAGAAGCTATATACCAAGTTCTGATCAAGCAATTTCTCAATTTTCTATTGCTTCTTTCTCCTTAGTTAAGCAATCTCAGTTATAAATATTATTTTTGCTCGTAGCACCATTCTCACATTCATTTCTCCTCATCACTGTCACGACCCAAGTTCTCTCTCCGTGAATTGTCGTGACGACACCAAGTCTCTACGACTAGGTAAGCCTAACACATTGCGGAAAAATGAATTAAAGATACAAACTAGCCAGCTAACAGGTAAAAATATAATTAAAGAGTTTAAAATGCCACTCGGCATATACAATAATAACTGTTACGTCTCGCGTTTTCGTACGTTAAAGTTTCGTCTTCAGTTAATTGACATAAACTTGGGATGAATATTATCTTGAGGTTAGCATATTTATGCTATTTATACCAAGCAATAAGTGATGTCACACCTCCTTTTTACACATCTGAGGGGGTATATAGAGAGTTTTTCCAATTAAAGTGACATTATTCAAAATGAGATTATTTATTTAATTCTTTCAGAGTCGCCACTTGCAATAGTTTATTTGGTGTCCCAAGTCACCGGTTTATTTTAAAATCCCAAATCGAGAAAATTTCGACTTTATTTAAAAGTCTACGAAGAAGAAATTCTAAGTAAGGAATTTTGTTAACCCGGGAGAAGGTGTTAGGCATTCTCGGGTTCTGTGGTTCTAGCACGGTCGCTTAAACTATTAATAATTGGTCTATTATATGATTTACTACACATTTTAAACCTATAGTGCATTTTCAAACTTTATAACCGCTTTTAATTAATTATTGTTACATATTACGAATCATGTCATGGGAACCGTACCCACAATCTACAACATGTTTAAATTATTAAATATTATTAGAAGTTGTGGCCGGGTTACATAAATGTACCCCCGGATTTTAGTAATTAGGTATCACAACTACGTCACGGGAACCGTACCCGTAGCTATGATGATTTTATTATAACGCGCCTAAAGCAACTATGAAGATTTAATTTTCAATAGCAACATTTGTGAGGGCCATGGATGATTTAATTTATTTATGGCACACCTCAAACATTTTTCTATAAGTGTTAACTCTTAATTTAATTTTATGAGGGCCATGAATTATGGATTTTATTTGTGTATAGCACACCTCAATTTATTTTAAAAGGTTTTATTATTCGAAATTATTATAATTGGGTTACATGAAATGCACCCCCGAATTTGGGAATTAGATGTCATGTCTATGTCACGGGAACCGTACCCATAGTCACGATGATTTATTAATCGCACCTAAAACAAACTACGATTTTCATAGTATTTTCTACACTGTAAATAATTTTATTTATATGGGATAATTTTAGGATAAATTTATTTTTTGCGGATGGTGTTTTGTGTGTTACTATGATTTTGGTCGAGGTTACCAAACCAAAAAAGATACAGCAAATTCTCATGTAAGGGTAAAAGTTTCTTCTAATTTTTAGGAAACTATCCCGAACAAATTTTGTAACAATTAATATGCAATGAATATATATATATATATATATATATATATATATATATATATATATATATATATATATATATATATATATATATATATATACCATGTACACAAGTACCCATATAATTAAGTTGAATGGCCTTTTTATTTTCCAATCAAACATTATTCCTATAACACTTTTATTCCATGAATCAAGTACCAGAACAACGGGAGGAAGAACTAGTAATGCACCCAATTCCTAAATATTATTAATATTTACATATTTATAAACACAACGACATGTTAGAATATATTTCAGTTGAAATCTTTCGTATGAAAATTTTACTATTTAAAGTGATAGCTAACTTCCTATTGAGCATTTCGGAGATATACAGAAAAGAAAACATTGCTTCTTCCTCAAGCTCTTAGGCGGCGAGAACTTACTGCAAATGACCAAGTGGTCCACTGACTTTTAACAAATTCCACTGAAACAAACAACTTGAAAACAAGTGTCTTAAAAAATCCAGAAGGCTAACAAGTGTCACTGTTGGTGTAATAGCTTTAGGATGCCAACACAATCAATAATACTCATTTTTTGCAGACTGATTGACAACCACGTAAAAATATTGCACCGAGAACTCCCAATTGAACGGAAAAAAAATCAAAATACAGATATATCACAAATAGACTTAAATTATGATATACTAAACTTAAAATATAAACGAGATCTGAAGATAAGCAACATTGAAATCTAACATTGATTTTCATAACCAAAACTTTTCTTCAACAGAGGTGTGTTCTCATTTAATATTTAACCCATGAATTCGTAGAAGAGTACCTTGAAATTACTGATTGCTTAAATGCCAAATAAAGAACAAGAGAATGAAGATGAAGCTCAGCAAATCAGCGGTACATCAACAAACTTGTAACTCAAAATAGCCTTCGAAAACCAGAAACGATCAAGCCATGAAGCAAATATTCGACCAGCCTTTTAGTTCCTTTTTCTTTCGATTTTTTTTTAAGTTTTCTAGATCTTAAACTTTGAAGTGAAAACTTCTTCTCTCAGTAGTCCAGGCGTATGCGTGCGTTTTAATGAAATCAGAGAGGAAGGAAAGGGTGAAGGATTGTGTGAGGGATCTGATCGGAGATGATGGAAGGGGAGGCTAGCTCCAGTTTCCCGTTTTTGTTCAGAGAGAGAGAGTGAACCGAGATAGGGGAGAAGCTAGAAAAGGGGAGGGTCTATTAGGTCTTCTTTAATTTGGGATAGGGTATGTTATAAATGAAGAGGGGATCCGGGTCAGGTAGGTTAGTTTGGGTTGGGTTGTTCTTTTTAAGAGTATTTGAAATTGGTGAATTTGGGGCATTTTTGGGCTATGTAAGATTTTGGCCCAATATACCAAGACTATATCAAATTCTTTGCCTATTTTCCTTTCTCTTTGTTTTCTTTTTCTTTAATTTAAAATCCTAAAAATAAAAATTCTAAATTATCTAAATTGTAAAATTAAACCAATTACCTAATTACAAAATTATAAAAGTTACTTAATTCTAAATCAAAAGAGAAAAATCAATAACCTAAAAATTAAAAGGAAAAAAATGTAAAAATGAGCTATTTTTTGTGGTTTTCAATCTTTATAAAACAAATAATTACTGATTAATCCTAAAAATGTAAAAAAGCCTAAATGCAATGCATGATATTTTTTTGGTATTTTTATGAATTAAATAAAAATTAAACATGCTTAAAAATGCAAATAATTAAGAAAATTCTACAAAAATTCCTAAAATGGCAAATAATTAACAAAAAATCTATTTCTTGGGATTTTATAGGAGTATTTCATATAAGGCAAAAATCACATGCTCACAGTTTCCCCTCTTTGCTCGGAAACACAAAGGGTTGTCGGACAAAGATAAAATGAGCAATTACGAGGGATTTTTGTCCGTTTGAAACTCCATGAGAAGCATCTTTTGAAAAAGCCTGACCAAACCTTGATTTAAAGGTTTCCTACATATCCTTGGCTATAAAGGAATCATGTCGGTGTAGTTCTGGAAGTTTTAGTAGCTGGGACTACCGGAAACTGTGATTTCACTGTTGTTGCTGTTGTTTTTGCTTGCTGAGCTCCTTATTACACCAAGATGAAAGATAAAAAGCTACACTAGCTAAGCCTATAAACTACGAGTTACAAGATTCCTATCTATAAACCTTCTAAGCTTGATCGTGAGTCTTTGGATGGTTCTTCCTGCAGACACTGACCTAAATCTTGATGCTCGTAAGCTGCAACCGCTGGTTCATTCTTCTTTTCGGATCAAGGCGGGACATGCGAAGCTTGTGACTTCAATCAAATTTTGAGTAGTCCGCATCTTTTCTCCGCTTCTGCACCTTAAGTTCAACCTCTTTTCTTGTTTCTTTTTTATCCTCTTTTATTTGGGTTGAGACTTCTACTTTTAGTCATCTTAAACCTTGTGCCTCATGATGAAAACCTATTTAGGCACCAAAGCAAACAAACAAACGAAATTTTTCTGCGCTAGTTTTCACTAGGAAAATTTCGTGAGTTATTGTAATAAAATCTAAACTATTTCTTTATTGAAAGCAATAAAATCAGGATTGTGTATCCTTGGGAGAAAGAGATTAGGGAGTGGAGCCCTCTATCTATACTAAAATCAACTAGGGAGTGAAGACCCTATGTTGGAAAAACGACCAGGGAGTGGAGACCTTATGTCTAAAATAAAGTCAACTAGGGAGTGTAGACCCTATGTTAAAAAGGCGACTAAGGAGTGAAGACCCTATGTCTAAAATAAACTCAACTTGGGAGTGGAGACACTATGTTGGAAAGGCGGCTAGAAAGTGGAGACCTTATGTCTAAAATAAACTCAACTAGGGAGTGGAGACCCTATGTCTAAAATAAACTCAACTAGGGAGTGGAGACCCTATGTTGGAAAAGTGACTAGGGAGTGGAGACCTTATGTCTAAAATAAAATCAACTAGGGAGTGGAGACCCTATATTGGAAAGGTGACTAGAGAGTGGAGACCCTATGTTTAAAATAACTCAACTAGGGAGTGAAGACCCTATGTTGGAAAATCGACTAGGGAGTGGAGACCCTATGTCTAAAATAAAGTCAACTAGGGAGTGGAGACCCTATGTCTGAAAATAAAGTCAACTAGGGAGTGAAGACCCTATGTTGGAAAGGCGACTAGGGAGTGGAGACCCTATATCTTAAATATACTTAACTAGGGAGTGGAGACCCTATGTCGTAAAAGCGACTAGGGAGTGTAGACCCTATGTCTAAAATAAAATCAACTAGGGAGTGAAGACCCTATATTGGAAAGGCGACTAGGGAGTGGAGACCCTATGTCTAAAAATAAAGTCAACTAGGGAATGGAGACCCTATGTTGGAAAAACGACTAGGGAGTGGAGACCCTATGTCTAAAAGTAAACTCAACTAGGGAGTGGAGACCCTATGTTGGAAAGGCGACTAGTGAGTGGAGACCCTATGTCTAAGATATACTCAACTAGGGAGTGGAGACCCTATGTTGGAAAGGCGACTAGAGAGTGGAGATTCTATGTTTAAAAATAAACTCAACTAGGGAGTGGAGACCCTATGTCTAAAAATAAAGTCAACTAGGGAGTGGAGACCCTATGTTGGAAAAGCGACTAGGGAGTGGAGACCCTATGTCTAAAATAAACTCAACTAGGGAGTGGAGACCCTATGTTAGAAAGGCGACTAGGGAGTGGAGACCCTATGTTGGAAATAAAATCAACTAGGGAATGGAGACCCTGTGTTGGAAAAAGCGTAACTAGAGATTGGGGACCCTAGGCTACCATGTTTTTGAATTTTCTTCTTCTTCTTCTTCTTCTTCTTCTTCTTTGTCTTCTTCTTCTTCTTCTTCTTCTTCTTCTTCTGTAAAAATTCAGGAAAGAATTTGGAGGAGACTTCCCTTTTGGATTAATTAGTGCTGCAAAACTGTTTTTAGCCTTTGCGAAGTTTCTTTTGGTGGCACTTGCTTCTTGCAAAGTTGCTTAAGATTGCACATGTTTCATGTTTTCAAACAAAAAACAATTGTTAGTTTGGAATGGTGGTTGGTTTTGTGCCCTTGATTATTTCAATCATTTGATATCGACCCGACTTCTTTGATGAAGATCTCAACTGCAACTACTTGTTCCCTAAGGACCGATTTCATTTCGGGCCCTGGAGGACCTCTGGTTTTTGTCCAGACTTTGCCATGACTGTTGGTCGGCGGAACTCAACCTTTTCGACTTTATTTTGCCTTCGTAGGCCTTTCTTTTCTGACTTCCTTTTCTTTTCTTTTCTTTTTCTTTTTTTTGGAGCATCGGGGAACTTTTGGCTCCTCAAACTTGCTGCAACGGCTAGTCGCATAGGACTTACCTTTTCCAACTTTATTTCGCCTTTGTAGGCCTTTCATTTCTGGCTTATTTCTTCCAATTTCAATTTCTGAGCATTTGAGGTACATTGGCTTTTCAAACCTTTTCCGAGACAGTTAGCCATGTGGGACTTAACCTTTTCAATTTCATTTGCCTTTATAGGCCTTTGACTTTGATTTCCTATCTTTTCAGGAGTTTTCAATTTCAAAACATCAGCCAACATGGCCAGTCGAAGTCGACTTGATGCCTTTGCAGAGGCTGGGTGCCATATTGCACAATAACTCATGTCAAATGAGAACCCTGTAAATCAATCTTGCCATCCCTTCTTTGTCTCAGTTTTGGAATAGAGTTAGACCGAAAGGGATTCAAGAGAAAAGCAAACAATGGAATGGATAAATAAATTTAAACAAAAGGTATCCCTTTTGGGGAAAGGAAAGGACTTATCTGGAGTACATGCGGACTTAGATGAACATGACATGCCTTTTGGACTGGATGCCTGATCTGTGTAAACCGTCCGACTCTCAAAAATTCATCACAACTTTTGCCTCAAAATCGAGAAACCTTGGCAGGACTCTATCGGTGCCGATGGCTATAAGGATCCTCTTTTCGATCAGGCGTACCCTTTGTGGGTTTTCACGAACTGACCTTTCTCATTTCTCTTCTCACCATTGCCTTATAGTGCCCGTGTGGGTTTTCACTAACAAGACTCTCTCGTTTTGATTTCTTTGCTTACTGTCGCCTCACGGTGCCCGTGTGAGTTTTCACCAATAAGACTCTCTCATTTTATTTCTATCATTTAGACTATATCGGATCCAAGTAACTGCATCCTCCAATTTCGAACATCTCTTACCGATTGATCGGAAGGCCTTAAAAGGATTTGGGGTAAAAAGAATTTGGATTGAATTAAAACTTTGGAACCATTCAGGCGGGATCATCGCCGAACCATTGTAACTTCTGCCCCTGTTTCACTTTTGAGGGACTTTGGATTTTTATTTTGGTGTGACTGAACTCCAGAGAGGCTACCTACGTATCCTTTCGGAATCAAGTCGAACGTAGTTGAGGAACTTTGTTTTTGTTTTTCTTTTGTTTTTCTGTTTTGTTTCGTTCTCTTTCTTTTCCCTTTCCTTTTTCCTCTCTCTTTCTTTCATTTTTTTTTATTTCAATTTCTTTGTCTTTTCTTCCTTTTTTTTGTAATTTTTTTCTTTTTTCTTTTTTTTTCTTTTCTTTTTTTCATTTCATTTTTCAATAAAACTTTTAGGTTCCAAAGAGGGTAATCAAAGAATAGGAGCCAGCTCAATGGGTTTGCAAATAGTTGATAGTGTTTGGGTAGCGAGAATAAAAGCCTTCGTTATCCCAACCGGAGAATATTAATACTATACGGAGGATCAAACATAGTACCTTTTTGGCTGCATTTTCATTGGCAGTTATTTCAAGGACATTTCTTTCGATGTGTCCCAAGTACAACACACTCTTTTGGCAGTACTCTTGTTGCAATGTATGGACCTTTCTAATTTGGAACCAATTTCCCTTCATTTGTCCCAAATCTTTGTTTTATGTCCTTAAACTTATCCTCATTGTGATTTAATTCTTGATTCATTACTTCGAGGCCTGATAGCTTTTCAGGATTTGGGTATGAAGTCCACAAGCATGTCATGTTATTGAAATCTGCATTTAACAGAACTGAAAAGAAAAATAAGAAAAGTGACAAGACTAAGAAAAGAGATATTCCTGGACAATGAAATATTAATTTCATTTGATTTTTTTGATTTTTGATTTTTGATTTTTTTTTTCAATTTTTGAAGATAGAAGGGTTTACATCGAAAATTAAGACAAAAAGGTAAAACATCTGGAACATAACCTGAGATAATCCGGACGCAGAAAGGATAGCAAGACTGGCTATCGAGACTCCCGTCTGATGGGGAACTTTCAGGCTTGACGACCGTTTTTTGGCTTTTCTTCTGTTTCGGCCATGGCTGCAATGGCCTTCAGTGCCGGATCAAATTCCTCAGCTTCACAAATCATTCCGACTATTGGCCCGATGTTGTGGGCAGGCAACAGATTGTTCATCACATCAGAAGCTTCTTCATCCCGAAAAGCGATTCTTTCAGCTTCAATCAAATCTTCAACTGCCCTTTTGAGGGTCCAACAGTCCTCCGTACGGTGTCCCACTGCTCCACAGTGGTATTCACATCTAGCATCAGCTAGGTGCAAGGGGGACTCGGGGTTTGGCCGATTCGAGGCCACTGGCTACAATAGATCTAGCCTGATTAGCTTTTGGAACAAGCTTGAATACGATTCACCAATAGGGGTGAACTGATTCTTTCTGAACGGCTCTCTTGGGAGAGGATTGTATTGGGGATCATTTGGTTGAGGATTATATGGAGCTTGGTAAGGATGGGCATTTCTGGGAGGTGGAGCTTGGTTTGGTGTATAATGTTGTGGATGTGTGTAAAATTGCGCGCTCATCACCGCATAGGGAGGTGGTGCCATGAGATAAGCATCATCTTGAAGGGGATAATAGTGTGGTGGGACCATAGGAGGCACATATGACTGGCTGAATGACCTGCGGGCCCCCCTCGAGCTTGACACCATCATGGCTCCCTCCTCACTCCCATTTTAGTTCATCAAACCCTCCGAACCATTTTGAACATCTGGTGATGTGGCTTTAAAAGCAGCATGACTCAAGATTTGACCCATTTTTATACCGTTTTCAACCATTTCCCCAGTTTTGATAGCCTCAGCGAACGACTTACCCACAACAAACATCATGTTTTGGAAGTAGTTAACCTCTTAGGCCTGCAGAAAGACCGTGACCATTTCAGTTTCGTCCATTGGAGGTTTTACCCTAGCAACTTCCTCACACCATTTGACAGCATATACACGGAAGTTTTCCGCATTTTTCTTTTCCAAATTGGACAAGGAGTTTCTGTCGGGAGCGATGTCCACATTGTATTGGAACTGGTGGACAAAATCTCGACCCATATCATTCCACACATGCCAATAAGTAATTTCTTGATCCGTATACCACTCAGAAGCGATTCCGGTGAGGCTTTCCCCAAAATAGGCCATTAGCAGCTCCTCTTTTCCACCAGCACCCCTTAACTAGTTACAATATCATTTTAGATGAGCGACCGGGTCTCCGTGCCCATTGTACTTTTCAAATTTTGGCATCTTGAAGCCAGTTGGAAAGTGGACATGGGGAAACATACAGAGGTCAGAGTATGAGACACTCTTCCGGCCACTCACACTTTGCATGTTTTTCAGGCTTTGTTCTAGGCTCTTCATCTTCTGAGCCATTTCCTCTTGCTCGGGATTTTGAACAACTTTTTCTTGCTCCCCCGAGAGATCATATTGTGTAGGTTGAGTGAAAGAGTACGGGGTCACATATGTTATTTCTGGTTGAGGTTATGGACCCTGAAAGATGAATTTTGGAGGCGGTGCCCTTGAATCCGGTGCCTGGGGGCGAACCACAGAAGGCATGCCAGGATCATTGGAGGGCATTGGAGGGTGCCCGCATGGGATAAACGGGTTAAGCACAGGAGCATTGGTAACATGACCTGACTTGGGGATCAATTCAGGGAACCCAGGGATGGAACTTGGCGGTTCCCTACCATTAGACCAGGCGTCCCATATTTCCAATATGTGGAGATGCAACATCTTATTCTCTTTAGCAGATGCTGATTCTAGTTGCAGAATAGCCGATGCTGGGCTATCCTCAGGATCGATGATTGGTAGATTGCTTGCGGAGGCCATCCGTGCCTTTGGATTTTGTGAAGGAGGGGAGGCTAGACTACAAACAAAACCAACCACCAAAACCTAGATAGCTTGCACATCCAATAACCTTGTTAGTTTTGAAACATTTAACATATAGGAAATCGCACCTTGGGATACAATGCACCTAACAGTTAAACGCTTCTACCGAGCTTCTCGGTCTGATATAATAGATACTGGCACACCATGAAGCCTTACAATCTCCTTGATATACAACTTTGCATAATGTTCAGCCGTGTAAGTTGTCTTAACTGGCAGAAAATGGGCACATTTTGTAAGTCGATCAATTATCACCCAGATGGAGTCAAACTTATGATAAGAGCGAGGTAATCCAATAATGAAGTCCATATTAATCACCTCCCATTTCCAGGTCGGAATCTCTATATTCTGAAGCAATCCACCGGGTTTCTGATGTTCTATCTTTACTTGTTGACAATTGGGACACTGGGCTACAAATTCTGCAATAGACTTCTTCATGTTATCCCACCAATACTGCTCCTTGACATCATGATACATCTTTGTCGAGCCGGGATGGATGGAATATCGGGATTGATGAATCTCATTCATAATCTTCTCTCGCAACCCTGCCACATTAGGCACACATAATCGGCCCTGGTATCTCAGTGCCCCATCTCTTCCGATCTCAAAAGCCATACTTTTACACTGCTGAATGCTCTCTCTTAATCGTACTAAGATAGGATCTTCATATTGCCGTGCTTTTACCTCGGCTACCAAAGATGATTCTGATGTATTCTGTACAGTAACACCTCCGTCATCAGAGTCTAACAATCTGATTCTCATATTGGCTAGCTGATGAAGCTCTTTAGTCAACCCCTATCTACCTGCCTCAATATGTAATAAGCTTCCTATTGATTTATGGCTGAGAGCATCTGCCATAACATTGGCTTTACCGGGATGATACAATATCTCGACATCGTAGTCTTTCAGTAATTCAAGCCATCTATGCTGCCTCAAATTCAACTCTTTCTGCTTGAAGATGTATTGTAAACTCTTGTGATCTGTGTAGATGTCAACATGGATGTTGTATAAGTAGTGCCGCCATATCTTCAAAGCATATATTACTGCAGCCAATTCCAAATCATGGGTTGGATAATTCTTTTCATGCTTCTTAAATTGTCTTGATGCATAAGCAATCACCTTCCCACGCTGCATCAATACGCACCCCAAACCTATACCTGAGGCATCACAATATACCACATAACCTTTTATTCCTTCAGGGAGAGTGAGCGCTGGTGCGGATGTGTTAACTTAAAACTACGTTCACAAGTGTCAGACCACTGGAATTTGGTAGCTTTTTGTGTTAACTTAGTCAATGGTGATGATATAGAGGAAAATCCTTCTACAAACCGCCTATAATATCCTGCTAGCCCTAGGAAGCTGCGGACTTCTGATGGTGTTGTAGGTCTCGGCCAATTCTTTACTGCATCGATCTTCTGAGTGTCGACACTAATACCCTCATCAGATATCACATGGCCAAGGAATGCTACTGAGTTCAGCCAGAATTCACATTTGGAGAGCTTAGCATATAACTTACGATCCTGAAGCGTCTGTAATACTATCCGCAAGTGGCCCGCATGTTCCGCCTCCGAACGAGAATACACTAGAATGTCATCAATGAATACAATCACGAACACATCAAGATAGGGCCTGAATATAGTATTCATGAGATCCATAAAAGCTGCTGGGGCATTTGTTAGCCCGAACGACATCACCAAGAACTCAAAGTGCCCATATCTTGTCCGGAAGGCCGTCTTTGGAATATCCTTCTCCCTAACCCTCACCTGATGATACCCTGAACGTAAATCAATCTTAGAGAAATACTTGGCACCCTGGAGTTGGTCAAACAGGTCATCAATTCTTGGAAGTGGATACTTGTTCTTTATAGTAGACTTATTCAACTGTCGATAGTCGATACACATCCGTAACGACCCGTCTTTCTTCCGCACGAATAGGACTGGTGCACCCCAAGGTGAAGTGCTAGGCCTAATAAAGCCCTTATCCAGCAAGTCCTTCAACTGCACCTTCAACTCTCGCAACTCTGCCGGGGCCATTCTGTATGGAGGAATAGAGATCGGTTGAGTGTCAGGCAACACATCAATGCTAAACTCAATCTCCCTTTCAGGAGGAAGGCCTGGGAGTTCATCTGGGAAAACATCTGGGAATTCGTTGACCACAGGGATTGATTGTAAAGTAGGCGGTTTCGCCTCCGCATCCCTAACGCGAACGAGATGATAAATGTAACCTTTTGAGATCATTTTCCTTGCCTTAAGATAGGAAATAAACCTACCTTTCGGTGTAGCAATGTTCCCTTTCCATTCAATGACGGGTTCACCCGGAAATTGGAACCTAACCATCTTCGTACGACAGTCAACATTTGCATAGCATGAGGCCAACCAGTCCATTCCCATTATCACATCAAAATCAACCATTTCTAACTCAAATAAATTTGCCGAGGTTTGACGACTACAAATCATCACAGTGCAACCTCTATATACCCTTCTAGCAATCACAGAATCTCCTATCGGAGTAGATACCGCAAGGGGTTTACTTATCAATTCAGGTTCAATGCCAAACTTATTAGCCACAAAGGGTGTAACATATGATAATGTAGATCCCGGATCAATCAGCGCATATACATCATAAGAAAACACAGATATAATACCTGTAACAACATCTGGAGACGACTCGAGATCCTGTCGACCTACTAGAGCATAGGTTCGATTTTGAGCACCACTCGAACTCGGCACTGCACCTCTACCCCTACCACGACCTGTCGACTGCTGAAAACCCCGTGCTGGAGGTCGAACTGATGAGGAAGAACCAGACACAGATCCAGTCGGCTGAGCCATACCATCACCTCCTCTATTAGGACAATCCCGCATCATATGGCCAGGCTGCCCGCACGAATAGCATGCATCAGAACCTCGACGACACAGTCCAAAGTGGGCCTTGCCGCACTGATCACAATGTGGTGTTGGGGGTCTCATCTGACTAGTATCCCTGTGATGTTGCGAGCCAGATGCCCGCGAACTCTGACCTGGACCAGAATAGGATCGATCATATCGAGGCCTCTGAAACTGTGGAGGAGCACTAGCTACAGGTGGCGCCGAACTCCTCGAAAACTGTGGCCTGATGCGGCCTCTGAAGTCATCAGAATACCCTGCAAATCTCGCCCTCTTATGCTGGCCCCTATCCTGCTCCCTAACTGCCCTCTGCTGGCGCTTACGATCCTCTAGGGTCTGGGCATAAGCTTGAATACGGGAAATATCCATGCCCTCCACCAAGGAGGCTGTCGTACACTCATTTATCAGATGTGGTCCCAACCCATTCACGAACATATGCACCCTATCACTCATCTCGGCCACCATATGGGGAGCATACCTTGCCAAAGAATCAAACTGCATACTGTACTCTCGCACACTCATATTACCTTGTCTAAGGTTCAAGAACTTATCAGCTCTAGCTCGTCGTATCTCAACTGGCAAGTAGTGACGAAGAAAGGCCTCAGAAAATTCCTTCCACACAGCTGGAGGAGCGTTCGGACCCCTGGATCTCTCCCAACTACCATACTAGAGAACCGATAAATCTCGTAGCCGATAAGAAGCCAACTCTACTGCCTCTGTATCACTAACATGCATAACCCGCAGTGTACGATGAACCTGGTCAATAAAAGTCTGCGGGTCCTCCATGGGGTCTGATCTGGTAAACACTGGAGGGTCTAAATTAATAAAATCATGAACTCTTGTACTAACTGGTTTATCAGCAAAACCTGTATTCTGCCTCTGAGCCTGAGCAACTACCAAGCTAGTCAATAACTGCAAAGCACTCCGCATATCCTGGTCTGTTGTGCCAGACGGAGGAACTGGAGGTGTTGGGTGCCTCCTAATATCCTCTAGAGGAGACGGAGTAGATGAGGTATGAGATGACATCTCACTCTGAGCCTCACTTTGGCCTGCTCTGGCATGGGGCACTTGACTAGTACCCTCTCCTGCAGTTGTATCAAGTCGCCTACTAATTGTTTGCTTCCTAGTCGAAGGCATCGCTGAAAGAAAACAAGGTGAATATTAGAGACGAACACTTACGACTCAACTCTATGCACGATCTAGATTCAGGAAGAAGGTAACAACCCTAGATGTCATGTAGCCTCCTGATTATAAATGTGGTGCGCTACACATCCATAATCAAGACTCTACTAGACACGGCTCATAGACAATCCCTAGGACAGACTTGCTTTGATACCAAGTTTGTCACGACCCAAACTGGAGGGCCATGACTAGCACCCGACCATACTTGCCGAGCACCAATGTACATTTTATCTAACACCTTCATTATTATCTTTTAGGGCTGACGAGATCAATATAAATGGTAGACCTAGATCATGGACAACCAGCAATAAAATATGACGGCATGAACATACATAGCAGGGGATGACCAGACAATCAAGAAACTACATATAAGGTATGAGCTACCACGCTACTATGAAAGACTATACAACAAAAACTAGCCGACAAGGCATACCAAACTATACATGAGCCGACACCTGTCTATGAGCCTCTAAAAGAACATAAGTGTTGCAACATAGCCGGAACAGGGCCCCGACATACCCATAATGTCTATAACAAAAATTGCATACCAAGACCAAGGCAAGTCCGGAGAAGGGATCTCGCCAATCACCGCTGAACTGGACAGTCTACTGTGGTGGGGGAGCTGCACCTGCCTGTCTATCAGGACCTGCAGCACGACATGCAGCGTCCACAAATAAAAGGACGTCAGTACGAATAAAGTACTGAGTATGTAAGGCAAGGAACCATAAATACGATCAGTAATGTAAGCAAGGATAGAGAATATACAACCTGTAACATCTTAGTACCTCTGAGGGCTACTTACATGAAATGCATGATACATATGTATAAATACATAAACCTTTAAAGCATTCGCCTCTGTGGGCATCATCATCATCATATCGTACCCGGCCATAATAGGCTCGGTAGAATCGTACCCGGCCACGTGGAGCTCGGTAAAACCCAACTGATCAGTGGTTGCACAATAGGTGCCGTACCCGGCCAACTATAGCGTGGCTCGGTAGAGTAAAATAGATACATATATATAATGCATGCTCGACTCATGGAATCACATTCTAAACCTTTCGGAGTGACGTAAGGTCGGTATCCTCTGTACACGTTATTAGGACTAACTCTTCACTATGAACCTTATAAGAATCAGGAAGTGCCAACAACATTGATAACATAAGAATAAGAGAAGCAACATTAACATCAATCGTTCCATAAGAGGGAAAGCAATGTAAGTACTGCTAGCTTCTAAGAGTAGAGTATCTTTGGAAGCTCGTTCATTACATTATGTACAATCAGAGTCGTGCAAAAGAAGGAAAGAGATAGCCTCACATACCTTGTATATACTGCCCCAATTGCAAGCTATGCAATTGTAACAACTCCTTAGTCTACAATAAGAGAAACGATACTATCGTTATCATTTAAGCGTCATAACTATTATGTATCGACCACAACCTATTTTACGCTGAAACAGACAACACCTCCCCTATATATAGGACGTCACAACATTCAAAACAATCACCAAAAACCCCAAACAACATCAATAATAAACATATTGAGCCTCCCAAAACAGTCCATGTACAACCTAATTACATCATACATACGACGGTCACCGTAGTCGTGTCAAATGACCCGAAAATGTTATGAATAACTATCAGCCCACAACCCTACATATATATGGTGTTTATCAACACCCTTCCACCTCCAAAAATCCACAAAATAGTAGTAAAACAAGCAGCCCAACGGCAACACAAAACAATCTGCTACAAGTGAATAACTCGAACTCACGGCTTCCGATCACCGTCCCGTGAGTTCTTACATGTATAAAACGAATTACTATGAATTCACATCCGAGAAAAAAATGTATGAAAGATGGAAGTAACTTACCTTACTTGTTGGATAACTCAGCCCTTCCCTTGGTTCTTCAAACTCTAGGTTTTACCTTCAAATAGAACTTGAAAGGGAGGGAAAATCGATTAGGGTTTATGTGGGATTTTTGGGGAGGAGTTGCAGGGGTTAACTTTGGTTTTAAGGGTTTGAAATATGAATGAAATAACTGAGTTCATAACCCCTTAAAAGTCATCTCTTGGCCGACTTAGGTCTTTTAATTTTGTCCTATCATTTTGGCAAGTAGGTGATGCACCTACTTGTCATCTACCAATCTGCGCAGGCTTGAAAAAATATGAATATATATATATACTCCGAGATCGTATTGACAAACGGTTTAATGTGTTAGAAACTAGACTCATAGATCTTTAATTTGGTGGGTAGATCACCCCGTAATTCCTTGTAAATTAGGAGAAAAACTTAGAAACATTTGACCTAATGTTTATGTAAAATTATGAACCTAAGTTGCAACAACGTTTGTCGGCTTTTGTTTCATAACTCGTTTGACTTCAAGACTTATGATACGGATATTATATGATTCAAATACCTTAATACATAACCTCTTAAGTGTATTAAGAACCTCTAGGTTTACCTGAAAATACGAGTTACAACATCCTTGATTCGTTTAACTTCTAATACTTGTTAATCACCCTTATACACCCTTATATCACTAAAGACCAATAGAATTAACTTCTTATCATCTCAAAGGTAATTTCTTCTTGGATTTATGTTAACTAATATATGGCATGAACTAACGCGTGTGGATATGGGTTGTAACATATTCATTGATGATACTCTGGTATACTCGCGTAGTCAGGAGGAACATGCCGAGCATTTGAGAGTTATACTGCAGTGGTTGAGAGAGGAGAAACGTTATGCAAATATCTCCAAGTGTGAGTTTTGGCTTAGTTCAGTGGCTTTATTGGGGCACTTGTTGTCCAGTGAGGGTATTCAGGTTGATTCTAAAAAGATAGAGGTTGTTCAGAGTTGGCTTAGGCCTTCCTCAGCCACGGAGATTCACAGCTTTCATGGTTTGGGGGGTTATTACCGTCGATTCGTTCCGGGATTTTCATCTATTGCATCACCCTTGACTAAATTGACTCAAAAGGGTGCTCCATTCAGTTGGTCGGATGAGTGTGAGGCGAGCTTCCAAAAGCACAAGACTACCTTGACCATAGTTTCAGTATTAGTTTTGACATCAGCTTCAGGTTCATATACAGTGTATTGTGATGCTTCTAGAGTTGATATTGGGTGTGTGTTGATGCAGTAAGGTAGAGTGATTGCTTATGCTTCTCGTTAGTTGAAACCCCATGAGAAGAACTACCCTGTCCATGATTTAGAGTTGGCTGCCATTGTTCATGCATTGAAGATTTGGAGACATTACCTCTATGGAGTGTCTTGTGAGGTGTTTACTGATCATGGTAGCCTCCAACACTTGTTCAAGCAGAAGGATCTCAATTTGAGGTAGCGGGGATGGTGGGAGCTGCTAAAGGATTATGATATCACTATCATGTACCATCCGAGGAAGGCCAAAGTAGTGGCCGATGATTTGAGTAGGAAGGCGGTGAGTATGTGAAGTCTTGCATTTATTTCTGTTAGGGAGAGGCCTCTTGCAGTTGATTTTCAGGCTTTGGCTAATCAGTTTGTGAGGTTAGATATTTTAGAGCCCTGTCGGATCTTAGCTTGTGTGGTTCCTCGGTCTTCCTTGTTTTATTGCATCAGGGAGCGCTAGTATGATGATCCTCATTTGCTTATCCTCAAGGACAGAGTTCAGCACGACGATGCTAGAGATGTGACTATTGGTGATGATGGGGTATTGAAGATGCAGGGTCGGATATGTGTGCCCAATGTAGATGGGCTTCGGGAGTTGATTCTGGAGGAGGCCCATAGCTCACGATATTCCATCTATCCGGGTGCTGCAAAGATGTATCAAGATATGAGACAACACTACTGGTGGGGGAGAATAAAGAAAGATATAGTGGGATTTGTGGCTCGGTGTCTAAATTGTCGGCAGGTGATATACGAGCATCAGAGATCAAGTGGCTTACTTCAGCAAATGGATATTCCAGAGTGGAAGTGGGAGCATACCACTATGGATTTTGTTGTTGGGCTCCCATGGACTTTGAGGAAGTTCGATGCTATTTAGGTGATTGTGGATCGGCTGACCAAGTCTGCGCACTTCATTCCGGTGTGTACTACCTATTCTTCAGAGCGGTTAGTAGAGATTTATATTTGAGAGATTGTTCGCTTGCATGGTGTCCCAGTTTCCATCATTATAGATAGAGGTACTCAGTTTACATTGTAGTTTTGGAGTGCTGTGCAGCGAGAGTTGGGTACTTGGGCTGAGATAAGCATAGATTTCATCCTCAGATGAACGGGCAGTCCGAGCGCACTATTCAGATATTGGAGGACATGTTGTGTGCTTATGTCATTGATTTTGGGGGCTCATGGGACCAGTTTCTACCACTCGCGGAGTTTCCATATAACAACACTTATCAGTCGAGTATTCAGATAGCTCCATATGAGGCTTTATATGGGAGACGGTGTAGATCTCTAGTAGGATGGTTTGAGCTGGGCAAGGCCAGGCTTTTAGGTACAGACTTAGTGCGGAATGCTTTGGATAAGGTGAAAGTAATTCAGGAGGGGCTTCGTACAGCACATTTAAGACAAAAGAGTTATGCTGACAGGAAGGTTCGTAATGTGTCTTACAAGGTTGGGGAGAAGGTTCTACTGAAGGTGTCACCCATGAAGGGTGTTATGAGGTTTGGGAAGAAGGGTAAATTGAGTCCTCGATTCATTGAGCCTTTTGAGGTGCTACGAAGGATTGGGGAGGTGGCTTATGAGCTGGCTTTGCCACCTAGCTTGTCGAGTGTGTGTCCGGTATTTCATGTTTTTATGCTCCAGAAGTATATTGGCAATCTGTCTCATGTTTTGGATTTTAGCAATGTTCAGTAAGATGGTGATTTGACTTATATGTGGAGCCAGTGGCTATTTTGGAGCGGCAAGTCCGAAAGTTAAGACCAAAGGATATAGCTTCAGTGAAAGTGCAGTGGCAAGGTTGGCCCGTGGAGGAGGCTCTTGGGAGACCGAGCGAGAGATGCGGAGAAGATATCCACAGGTTTGTTTAAGAGTTAGAGGATGTAATGACTCAGTTGATTGTTTTATGGGTTACAGTCTCGTTTCCCCCATTTCTACTTCTTTATGTGATGTTCATCTATATTTTATCGTATCGTGTTGGTTGGTTTGGGTTCAGAGTGGTCTTGGAGTGGAATGAGACACTTAGTCTCTAATTTAGAAGTTTAAGTTGGAAAAGTCAACCGAATGTTGAATTATGTGTAGAATATATCGGATATGAATTCTGATGATTCAGATAGCTTCTTTAGGTGATTTAGGACTTAGGAGCGTGTTTGGAATGTAATTTGGAGGTCCGTCGTAGAATTAGGCTTGAATTGGCGAAATTGGAAATTTGGAGTTTTCCGGTGTTGGGAGTGGATATTTTGATATCGGGGTCGGAATGAAATTTCGGAAATTGAAGTAGGTCTCTAGTGTCATTTGTGACGTGTGTGAAAAATTTCAGGTCATTTGGATGTGATTTAATAGTTTTTGACATTGTTTGTGGAATTTGGAAGTTTCTAAGTTCTTATGCTTTAATCCGAGGGTGATTTGGTGTTTTGGTGTTGTTTCAAGTGATTTAAAGGCTCGACTATGTTTCAATGATGTTATAGGATGTGTTGGCATGTTTGGTTGAGGTCTCGAGGGCCTCGATTGAGTTTCAGGTGGTTAACGGACCAATTCTTGGTTTTGGAAGTTGGCAGATTTTCTAGTTTTGTGTTGCAGAGAAATCCTTCTTAGCGTCGCGAGAGGGCTATCGCGTTCGCGAAGGGATGTAGGGAGAGGCAGCTGGGTTGTTCTTCACATTCATGATGCAGGTCCCGCATTCGTGAAGGTTCATGAGCTTAAGTCTACGCGTTCTCGCGTAAAGTCAACGGTAAATTTGGAGCTTCAAGCAAATTACCCTAGGCGTTCGCGAGGAGTGTTCCGCATTCACATAGGGTCGAGCTGACTGGTCTTTACTTTCGCGAGTGGGCCCTCGCATTCGTGAAGGAGGGAATTTTGGTCAGAGGAAGCTTGTTCTTCACGAATGTGTGGGCTCTATCGTGTTCACGAAGAGTATGTCATCTGGGCAGAATCTTTAAGTTCAAAAACGAGGGTTTGAGTTCATAATTTCAAAATTTAATAGAGAGCTCGGGAGAAGGCGATTTTAGAGGGGATTTTCAGAGGAGTGATTGGGGAAGTGTTCTTCACTCAAATTTGGTTAAATTCCATGATTGTGTCTTGATTTTTATCATTTAATTTGGGAATTTGAGGTGAAAATTGGGGAAAATGGGAGAAAGTTTGGAGAGTGGATTTTTGGGATTTGGATGACCATTTGATAATGGATTTTGATAAATTTGGTATGTATTGACTCGTGAGAGGATAAGGATTCCAGTGTTGTGATTTTTATCGGATTCCGATACGGGGGCTCAGGGGTCGGGTTTGGCCAATTTCGGGAGTTTTTAGTTAATTTGATAATTTTCTCATGGGCTTTGTTCCTTTAGCGTGTATTAATGATGTGATACTAATTTTGGTAAAATTTGGAGCATTTGGAGGCCGAGTCGAGAGGCAAGGGAATCACAAAGTAGATATTCGTCCGTTTTGAGGTAAGTAACGATTGTAAATCTAGATCTGAGAGTATGAAACCCTGAATTTTCGTATTATTTTGATAAATGAGGTGACACACATGCTAGGTGACAGGCATGTAGGCGTGCACCAGTGGGGATTGTGACTTAGTCCGTCCCGTGGCAACTGTAGAGTTGCATATTTTGATAAACTCTATATGATATCTATGTGTTTTAGAAATGATTCAGTTAACTTGGGCTGAATGCCATGTTTGGGGCCTTGTGCCGTACTGTTTGAACCCCAGGGGTATTTTTACTATTATCCTCACATTGTTTTGATAGGAAACATTATCCTCAGTCATGGTTTATACCTGTTTACTGTTTAATCTTATCCACCACTCTATTTTTATATATGAAAGTGATTTGGGCTGAATTCCTTGAGTTGTGCTAAAATGCCTGAGTGGCTTGTGAGGTTGATGAGTGAGTGAGGTGGAGGGCCAGATTGTGAGGATAGTTAGAGATCGGGTTACGTGTCGTAGCATTATATATATGTATATGTGTATCGGTGTGTACGCCACAGCGATATGCTGGATCGGGCTGCACGCCGTAGCGATCTAGCGCTTGGGCCATAGGAGCCCCTCCGGAGTATGCACACCCCCAGTCAGCGCTGTTGACTATATATTTATGGATGGACGCCGCAGCAGTTATTATAAGGTACCTGTTGAGCATGAGTGTTGACCGATGAATGTTGAGTCACGAGTGACTGAGAGGCTTGCCTGATGGGCTATATATACATGAGTGGTACTTTGTCCGAGGGGTTTGTCTTTATGAAATTACTATTTTCACTCTCCTTCTATACTGAGCCTCTATTGAAAAATGTTGGACAAATATTTTAAATAACATTAACTAAAACTGGAGTTTTACGAGATGTTTGGAATTTAAATACTGATTGATCTTATTATTTTCACTGAGGTTTTATGTTATAAAATGTATAAGATTTTTAAATGCTCGTCACTGCACTCAGCCTTTAATTTTTACTTACTAAGTTGGCTTACTCACGTTACTCCCTGCACCTTGTGTGCAGTTCCTGGTGTTAGGTCTCCGAGTAAGAGCTGATCATTTCTTTCAGAGCATTTTCAGAGTTAGCAAGTAGTTGCACGGCGTCCGCAACCCTATCTTTCTCCTTCCTATATTTTAGTATTTGTATTTATCAGACTCATCTTGTATTGAGTAGACAGTATCAGATTGTATTTTAGTGGCTCATGACTAGTGACTCCGAGATAGGTCAATGTTCGGTGTTTTGCATATTTTTCCGCTTGTGTTGAAAATGTTTAAACGGAAGCTTTGTGATTATATCTGATTAGTAAATGAACTAAGAAAAAGACCTTTTAAGTTATAAATGTTGAATCGTCTAGCCTAGTACTGCGATAGGCGCCATCACAGCCGGGGTATTTGGGGTCGTGACACAACTTTAGATTAATGAAATTGTAGATTAAAAGTATTACAATCATATAAGCATGATATCTAAATGTTCATGGAATGAGGTAATAAGATTGTTAGAAAGCCCAAGATTAACAACGCCAATCATATAAATACTCTATCTTAGACGAGTAATAGCATCATGTAGGTAGGATTTCTAATGTTGACGATTGGAGCTGGTTTTACAACACGGTATCCTTATAGGCATATTTTCTAGGCAGGTAGTATAAAAGTAACAGAAAGCAGCCGATTAATTATTTAACTCTATAGTCAAGGCTAGATGAGTATCAATAGGACCAGGTATTATTATTTAACATAATCCTATATGTATGATATCTAACACATGGCAATAATGCAAATTGAGTAAATGACCAATGATGTTCGAATCTTATAGGCATACTTTCTAATAGCATATAGAAGTGGAGCATGTGAACAAGCAAAGCATTTAGATTCTTATAGGCCTGTGTTTCTAATAGTGTATAGAAACAGAACATGTTGAGCGAGTAAAGTGCTTGGGTTCCTATAGGCATGCTTTCTATTATTGTACAGAAATAGAGCATGTAAAACGAGATAACAAACAAAATATTTAGACCTTATAGGCATGTTTTCTACCCTTTTATGTGAGAATAGAGTATACTCGATTTTCCCCAATTTCATTAACACCTCAATTGTTTACAAAATTATTACAGGCCCAGATAATGAGTACAAGTACAAATATTACATGAAGGAAGAACTGTAGGCCTAGGAACAGGACTAAACAAAAGTAACCCAGCACTGGCTGGGCCTTCAACAGCCTCACTCTTCACACAACCAGCAGACCCAAATCTCAGGCTTAGCAGAACCCAAATCCAACAATATACATGGCCCAATTCCAAACCCAAGATGCATGACTTACTTAACACAATTGATGCCAGGCTTAACCATGCAAGTGACAACTACTCAGGGAATAAATTGAACAGCCTTTCACGCTTAATTCTTAAAGTTATATCTACCAGCAGTTCCAATCAAAACACACAAATAAGATCACATAAATAATGACAAGTTTACAAAGCAAGTTGATGTTGATATTCTTACAAACAGAATTAGAGTGATAGGATTAACCATCTTAGGCTAATGAATGGTTCTAACAAGAGTTTCAAAAGTAAGACGATCCAAAGTTAGCTTAAGAGACCTTAGATAAGAGACTTTAAGCATGAAAATCGGGTACAGTAATAGACCAGAACAAGCGAGATTTAATAGAATGTCTAACATGAGAGCCTATCAAAAGTAAAATAACAGAACATGCTCATGAGCAAATACTTAGTTGAACATTAGACCTTTTTAACATGCTAAGTGTCAGTCAATACCAGAAGCACCTATGAAAAACTAGTAACATGTCAATCAGGTCAGACTTGCATCAAACTTTATACTCCCTCTATTCTAGTTTATGTGAACCTATTTCTTTTTCAGTCCGTTCCAAAAAGAATGACCCCTTTCTAAATTTGGTAACAATTTAGCTTAAACTTACAATTCTACCCTTAATCAAAAGCTTTTATAGCCACATAAATATTATAGGCCCTTTTTTGACTTGTTTAGGACCATAAATTCCAAAAGTCTTCATTTTTTCTTAAACTTCGTGCCCAGTCAAACAGGTTTACATAAATTCGAATGGAGGGAGTACTAGTTAGTCACACGTAGGAGAAAAATCTAGTTATGAGATTTACCATAAGGGTCTTAAATAATACTGAAGAATACGCGATTAAACATGTTAAAAAGTATACACTAGAACTCATATAACATGGAACCAGTCCCTAGATAATAGTACAACCTCAGAAACCTAGTCGATTAGGTATGAATGACTCAACAAGGTCTAGAACATATGAGTTGATTATCATAATAATCCATAACAAAGCAGAAAGATAAGCTCAGGGCAATCATCAGGTATTAGCATAGACATAGCAAGCTAAATAGGTTTAAGAGAACCATAAATCGTTTGTGCTAAACACATGTGATAAGCATACATTATAATTATAACCTAGGAAAATTCAAATGCTAAGAGTACAGAGTCACAAGAACATATAAGAGCAAACAAAGGCTACAACAAGAAGGAAAAGTAGGACATTGATTCACAGAAGTTTCAGTGTCACAAAGCATAAATATGAACGAAAGAGAATGAAATTTCTGAGGCAAAGAGACTTACCAATTAAAATTAATCAAACAAGAAAAATAGGAAGAACAACTTCAAAATTACTCCAATAGTCAATAGCAAAAGAGCATTAGAATCCCAAAATCCATGTGCGTCAGAGTTCCCAAGAGTTTCAAGTGATCCTTTGGCAGTGCTCGCACCGAGAAAAGAACACAATCAAATTCTAATGGCCTTGGCTTTTAGGCAGCCAAGGTTTCAAGTTTAAAATTATACAATAAGTGAGAGTGAGAGAGTATTTGCAGTGATTAAGGTCTGTTTAGGGTAGATTGGGGAAGGGTGGTTTATATTGTAGTCGATTAAGCAGACTATGATGACCCAAAAGGTCATCTCGTTATTTAAAAGTTAATTCTGCATTTCGAGGTCTTAAAAACCTCCTTCCATCTCTCCTAGATTTGTGTACGTAGTCCGAGCGTGATTCCGGAAAAGCCTTTGTGTGAAAATATTTGAGAAAAATATTAATTTTTGCCTTTAAAAGTTGATTTTGGTTGACTGAAAATGCAATAATGAAAATGATTTTATCTTGTTAGTATCGGGTCCTTATTATGGTTTTGGAGCCCGGTGCAGGTCCATCATAATTTTTAAACCTTATTTGTGAAATTTGGTGAAAAACAGAAGTGATTTGTTATAATTCGGACCTTTTGTTGAGAAAGTGGAAATTTTGAAACTATCTTGAAATTTCATGTGATTTGGTGCTAAATCCATAGTTGTTTATGTTATTTTGGCGATTTAATCGCGCGAGCGGGTTCATTTGATATGTTAAGACCTGTGTGCATGTTTGGTCTAGAGCCCCGAGTGCTCGGCTGAGTTTCGGATAGGCTACGGGATGTATTGACTTAGAAAAGACTTGTGTTGAATAGTTCCAGAAAATTGCTGGTCTCTGAACCTAGGATTTTGCGGTCCGCGGTAGAATTTCACGGCCACGCTGGAAATTTCGTGGATCGCGATGGGAATTCGCGGTCAGCGGTAAGGGTAAGTCCAAGTCACGGCCGTGCCCATTATTTTATGGTCAACGGTGAATTTCCGCAGTCGCGGTGCAATTTCGCGGTCAGTGTTTTGAGGATCGGAGAGGGCTATATAAACGAGACTTTTCATCCACTTTTCAATTTTTCAAAATCCTAAAACATAAGAGGCGATTTTGCAAATACTCTTTCTTCCCCAAATCATAAGTAAGTGATTTTAACCTCATTTCTTTCACTCCTTAACTCCTTCTTACAAGATTTCATCCTAGAATATAGGATTTTCATGGCGGAATTGGAAATTTTGGGTAGAACTTAGGAATTTTGAAATTTGAGAATTTAGACCTAAAATTGAGGTCGGATTCCAAATCCAATTGTATATCCGGGCTCGGGGGTGAATGGGTAATCGGATTTTGGTCTGAATTTCGAGTTTGGACGAAGCGGGTCCGAGGTCGATTTTGACATTTTGGGGAAAATGTTGGGAAACCTATAATTATGCATTGTAATTGATTTATTTAGAATTTATTGACATTGTTAAGTTAATTATGACTAGATACTAGTGGATTGGAAGTGGAATCGAGAGGTAAAGTGGTAATTGAGCTTTGAAACACACGCTGGCTTGAGCTAAGTGTTTGGTCTAACCTTGACTCGAGGGATTAGGGATCCCCGACCTGCTTGCTATGTGAAATTCCATCTGTGGGGCATATAGGTGTGGTGACGAGTACCTATGCGCCACCAAATTATCATTTTAGCATGTTCTCTTCCATGTTTTCTATTATATTGCTTCCTGTCTTAATTGCTACATGCTCATAAATGTTTCCATGTCTAGTTGCTTCATGTTAACTGTTGTTTTCTCTATTGAAATATTAACTTTTTCGTAGCTTCATTTATGTACCTTGTTGGTTTGAGTTGGTTGTTAGTGCTTCATGGTACACTTTCGTTGGTCTCGATATGTAGTATTAACTATTGAAGTTTCATAATTGCTTAGACCTCCCGTTGTTATGATTTGAGGTATAAATATTGTGGAAGGTTCTAGTTAAACTTTGAAATATTAATTCTTATTTTGTGATTGGTATTGTTATGTTGGGATCAGGTTGCACGCCGCAACAAGAGGAATAAGGATGAAATGTGATTGTTTGGTAGGAGCGAGTTGCACACCGTAACGAGGAACAATAAAGGTGGACAGGTGGACAGGTGGAATCGGGTTGCGCGCCACAATAGGAGAAATAAGGTTGAAATATTGAGGAGAAATAAGGGTGGACAAGTGGGATCGGGTTGCACGCCGCAACATGGAGTAATAAGGGTGAATGTTCATATTGTTATTGATTATATGGTGGGATCGGGATGTGCACCACATCATTTGTTGTTTATGCATTCTTCTTCTGCTAAGATTCATTATCGTGGTGCTGAAATTTCTCTTAAGGATTGGTTATAGCTGAGTATTGATAGAAACTCTTGGCTCTGTTTTACCTTAAGGAAGATATTGATATATTTTATTCTGTAATTCTTTTATGTCTTAGTATAAATTGTTGCAGGTTATATATATTGTTATGCCCCGCCGTACCCTCGTCACTACTTCATCGAGGTTAGGCTCAGCACTTACCAGTACATGGGGTCGGTTGTAATGATACTGCACTCTGCACTTTTTGTGCAGATTTCGGAGCTAGTGGTTGATCGAGAGGTTGGTTGCTTTTCTTTACTTAGGAGACCCGAAGGTAGTCATGCAGGCGTTCGCATGCCCTTGCATCCCCTCCTATCCTTAATTCATTTTTGTTTTACTTTCTTCGAGACAGATGTATTTTCTTTCAAACCATTATTTGTAGTATTCATAGGATGTTCGTGAGTTGTGACTCCAGTTCTGAGTGGTTACTGTTTTGGATTTTGTTAATAGTATAATGATAATCAGTTAAATATGTACTTTCGCATTTATTTTCCCCCTGATTTAATTTTGTTAATGTTATCTATGAAAATACTAAGGGAAAAGGTGATTTTAACTCTAACGTTGGCTTGCATAGCGAGTACAATGTTAGGCGCCATCACGGTCCCGACGGTGGGAATTTCGGGTCGTGACAAGTTGGTATCAGAGCTCTAGATTGCTTAGGTCTCATAATTCACGGACAAGCTTGGTAGAGTCTAAGGGATAGGTATGAAAACTTCTGTGCTTATCCCCGGAGGCTACAGATTTAGGACAATTTCACTTCTATTCTTCTCTATCGTGCGATATTATTCTCTCATTTCTAATTAAACTCGTCTACTCTATTCTTTCGTAGATGGAGAGAACGCGTACCGCTTCATTAGCTGATCAGCAGCCCGAGCCCTCAATGGCAGCTCCTATGAGGGGCAGAGGTCGAGGCCAAGGTCGTGCTAAAGGCCGAGGCAGGGACACGACTCAGCCTAGAGCTCGAGAAACAGCACCAGCGGCGGGTCCTCAGGTGGAGTTTGACGATAAGGTTCCGGCCCAGACAGTTCCAGCAGGACCAGCTCAAGTCCCGGAAGGGTTCATAGCCACCATAGTGCTTCGGGATGCTTTGGTACATCTTGTGGGCCTTATGGAGAGTATTGCTCAGACTATCACATTTCCTGTAGCACCAGCCATATCTCTGGCTGGGGGAGGAGCTCAGACTCCCGCTACTCACACTCCGGAAAAGATGACTCCTTAGTTTCAGACTAGTAGATCAGCCGATTAGGGTAGTTTTGCCGGGTGTTGTAGTATAGACTGGTGATGGATCAACTATGTCTTCTGAGGATTTGTGGAGCTTGGATAGGTTCACCATGCTTTTCACTACTACCTATAGAGGTACATCTTCGGAGGATCCCCAAGACTATTTTGATAGTTGTCACAAGGTTCTACGGAACATGGGGATAGTGGAAACCAATGGGGTCGACTTGGCTGCTTTTTTGTCTATCAGGTTCTGCCAAGAAATGGTGGACGGATTATTGTTTGGCCAGACCAGCTGGGTCACCTGCTCTAACTTGGGACCAGTTCTCGTAGCTATTCATGGAGAAGTATCTTCCTATCACTCAGAGAGAGGACTACTAGAGACAGTTCGAGCATCTGCAACAGGGTTTTATGACTATCACCTAATATAAGACTCGATTTGTTTATTTGGCCCGTCATGCTGTTCTTATACTTCCTACCAAGAGAAAGAGGATCCAGAGGTTTATTGTGGGACTTGCTCATTCTATCAGATTGCAGATGGCTGAGGAGATAGGGAGCGAAATTTCTTTTTAGGATACAACAAATGTGGTTAGGCGAGTGGAGATGGTTTTAGCTCAGGGGATTGGTCAGGGATCTGAAAAAAGGCCTCATCACTCCGTTGGACTCAGTGGGGCCTTATCTGGAGGGCGGGATAATTTTGGTAGAAGACATCCTCCCAGGCCATTTCATTCATCACTTCAGGTATCTCATAGATCTTTAGGGAGCCATGATCCTTATGTACCTCCTTCAGGGAAGCCAGCTTATAGTGCATCACCACCTATTATCAGAGCACCTCATCTTTAGAGTTTTTATCGCGGTCAGCCAGCCCGTCAGAGTCAAACTCAGTTTCCTTAGCCGCAATATTTAGATGGATGCTTTGAGTGCGGTGAGTATGGGCATGTCTGGAGGACCTGTCCGAGATTAGTGGGTATTCAGTCACAGCATCAGGGTTTTCGTGCCATGGTTCCAACACCAGTTGTTGCACCGTCTGCTCAACCAGCTAGAAGCAGAGGTCAGATCACCTGAGGTAGGGGCCAGACTGTTAGAGGTGGAGGTCAGGCCATTAGAGGTGGAGCCCCCCAGCTAGAGGCCGTCCAAGAGATATAGTCCAGAGTTGTGGGGCCCAGCCTCGATGTTATGCTATCCCAGTCAGACCTGAGGCTGAGTCATCAGATGCAGTTATTACAGGTATAGTTTTAGCTTGTAGTAGAGATGCCTCAGTTCTATTTGATCAGAGTTCTACTTATTTATACGTGTTATCCTATTTTGCTCCCTATTTAGTTGTACATCGTGATTCATTAAGTGCTACGATGTATGTGTCCATACTTGTGGGAGATTCTATCGTTGTAGATCGTGTATATCATTCGTGTGTGGTTGTCATTGGAGGTCTTAAGACTAGTATAGACCTTTTGGTTCTCGATATGGTTGATTTTGATGTCATTTTGGGAATGGATTGGCTATCACCTTACCATGCTATATTGGACTGTCACGCCAAGATAGTGACCTTAGCCTTACCGGGGTTTCCTTGATTTGAGTTTAGAGGGACTCCTGGCCATTCTACTAGTAGAGTTATCTCTTATATGAAGGCTCGACATATGGTCGAGAAGGGTGTTTGGCTTATATGGCTTATGTTCGTGATTTTAGCAACGAGGTTCCTTCCATGGATTCTGTACCAGTTGTTCGTGAGTTTCCAGAGGTATTTCATGTAGACTTGCCGGGGATGCCACCCGACATGTACATTGACTTTTGTATTGATTTGGCTCCAGACACTCAACCCATTTTTATTTTGCCATACCGTATGGCCCCGCCAAAGTTGAAAGAATTAAAGGAGCAGCTACAAGATTTGCTTGATAAGGGCTTTATTAGACCTAGTATCTCACCCTAGGGTATGCCGGTGTTGTTTGTAAAGAAGAAAGATGGATCGATGAGGATGTGCATAGATTATTGACAGTTGAACAAGGTCACCATCAAGAACAAGTATCCATTGTTGAGAATTAATGATTTGTTCGACCAGCTTTAGGGTGCCAAAGTGTTTTCGAAGATTGATTTGATATCTAGGTACTATCAGTTAAGGATTAGGGCATCTGATGTCCCTGAGACAACTTTTCGGACTCGGTATGGGCATTATGAGTTTTTAGTGATGTCATTTAGGTTGACAAATACACCAGCAACATTCATGGATTTGATAAACCAAGTGTTCAGGCCGTATTTAGATTCCTTTGTGATTGTCTTCATTGATGACATCTTGATATACTCTCGCAGCCGGGAGGATCATGAGTAGCATCTTAGGACCGTTCTTCAGACTTTTACAGACAGCTAATTATATGCCAAGTTTTCGAAGTGCGAGTTTTGGTTGAGTTCAGTTGCTTTCTTGGGTCACGTTGTATCAGCAAAGGGTATTCATGTGGATCCGAAGAAGATTGAGGCAGTCAAGAACTATCCCAGACCCACATCAACTACAGAGATCCACAGTTTCTTGGGATTGGCAAGCTATTACCACTGGTTTGTGAATGTGTTTTCTTCTATAGCAGCCCCGATGACCAGGTTGACTCATAAGGGTGCCCCATTCAGATGGTCAGACGAGTGTGAGGCGAGCTTTCAGAGGCTCAAGATTGCTTTGACTACGACGCCAGTGTTAGTGTTGCCCACAGGTTCAAGATCTTATACCGTATATTGTGATACATATCGTATTGAACTTGGTGCTGTACTGATGCAGAATGGCAAGGTTATTGCATATGCTTCGTGGAAGTTAAAGATTCACGAGAAGAATTATCCAGTTCATGATTTAGAGTTGGCAGCCATTGTTCACACACTGAAGATTTGGAGGCATTATCTGTATGGCATGTCATGTGAGGTGTTCACATATCATAAGAGTTTGCAATATTTGTTCAAGAAAAAGGATCTCAATTTAAGGCAGAGAAGGTGGTTGGAGCTGTTGAAAGACTATGATATCACCATCTTGTATCATCCACGGAAGGCCAATGTGGTGGTCGATGCTTTGAGCAGGAAGTCAGCTAGTATGGCCAGCCTTGCATATATTCCAGTTGGTAAGAGACTGCTCGCATTAGATGTTTAGGCGTTGGCCAATCAGTTCGTAAGGTTGGATGTTTCTGAGCCTAATTATGTTATATCTTGCACAATCACTCGGTCTTCTTTGTTTGAGCATATTAGGGAGCGACAATATAATGACCCTCATCTGCTTGTCCTTAAGGAAACAATGTGGCACAGATATGCCAAGCAGGTTAGAGTGGGAGATTATCGAGTTTTGGGGATGCAAGGTCGTGTCTTTGTTCCTAATGTAGACGTGCTTCGTGAGCTGAATCTAGAGGAGGCCCATAGTTCCCGGTATTCTATTCACTCGGGTGCCACAAAAATGTATCAGGACTTGCGGCAGCATTATTAGTGGAGGATGATGAAGAAGGATATAGTTGCATATGTAGCTCGGTATTTGAATTGTCAGCAAGTAAAGTACGAGCATTAGAGACCAGGTGGTTTTTTCCAGAGGATTGGGATTCCTGAGTGGAAGTGGGAGCGTATCACTATGGATTTTGATGTTGGACTCCCACAGACTCAGATGAAGTTTGATGCAGTTTGGGTTATTATGGATAGGCTGACTAAGTCAGCACATTTCATTTCTATGGCAATTTACTATTCTTCGGAGCGGTTTGCAGGGATTTATATCTAGGAGATCTTTCGTCTTCATGGTGTGCCCGTGTCTATCATTTCTGATCGAGGTACGAAGTTCACCTCGCATTTCTAGAGGACAGTACAATATGAATTGGGTACACAGGTCGAGATGAGCATAGCATTTCACCCTCAGACAGACTGGCAGACCGAGCATACTTTTTAGATCTTAGAGGATATGCTTCGCGCTTGTGTTATTGATTTCAAAGGCTCTTGGAATCAGTTCTTGCTATTAGTGAAGTTTGCCTACAACAACAACTATCAGTCGAGCATCTAGATGGCCCCCTATGAGGCATTATATGGGAGGCAGTGTCGATCGCTGATCGGATGGTTTGAGCTGGGAGAGGTTCGATTATTGGATACAGATCTAGTACAAGATGCCTTGGATAAAGTCCAGATCATTCAGGACAAGCTTCATGCAGCCCAGTCCAGGCAGAAGAGTTATGCCGACTGTAAGGTTTGTGATATTGCGTTCATGGTCGGAGAGAAAGTGTTGCTTCGTGTGTCACCCATGAAGGGTGTGATGAGATTTGGAATGAAGGGAAAATTGAGCCCTAGGTTCATTGGGCATTTTGAGATTCTTCGGAGAGTGGGTGAGGTGGCATATGATCTCACATTGTCACCCGGTTTATCAGTAGTTCATTCGGTATTCCATGTGTCCATGCTTCGGAGGTATCGCGGTGATCTATCCCACATATTAGATTTTAGCTCTGTCCAGTTGGACAAAGATTTGAGTTATGAGGAGGAGCCAGTGGATATTCCAGATGCATCAAATTCGTCAGTTGAGATCAAAGAGTTATCCTTCAGTTCGAGTGCAGTGGAGGGGTCAGCCTGTTAAGGCAGCTACATGGGAGTCCAAGTCTGATATGCGGAGTAAATATCCCCATCTTTTTCCCAGCTCAAGTATTTTTCTATGTCTGTTCGGGGACGAACGGTTGTTTTAGAGGTGGAGAATGTGATGACCCAAAATGTCATCTTGTTATTTAAAAGTTAATTTTGCATTCTGAGGTCTTAAAAACATCCTTTCATCTCTCTTCGATTTGCGTGTGCTGTCCGGGCACAATTCTAGAAAAGCCTTTGTGTGAAAAAAATTTGAGAAAAATATTAATTTTTCCTTTAAAAGTTGATTTTGGTTGACTGAAATACAATAATGAAAATGACTTGATCTTGTTAGTATCGGGCCCGTATTTTGGTTCTGGAGCCCGTGTAGGCTCGTTATAATATTTAAACCTTATCTATGAAATTTGGTAAAAAACGGAAGTGATTTGATGTAATTCGAACATTTGGTTGAGAAATTGGAAATTTTGAAACTATCTTGAAATTTCATGCAATTTGGTGCTAAATCCATAGTTGTTTATGTTATTTTGGCAATTTGATCACGCGAACGGGTTCATTTGATGTGTTAAGACCTGTGTGCGTATTTGGTTTGGAGCTCCGAGGGTTCGGGAGAGTTACATATAGGCTACGGGATGTATAGACTTAGAAAAGACCTGTGTTGAATAGTTCTAGAAAATTGCAGGACTCTAAACCTAAGATTTCGCGATCCGTGGTAGAATTTTGAGGACGCGCTGGGAATTTCGTGGATCGTGGTGGAAATTCGTGGTCAGCGGTAAGGGTAAGGTCAAGTCACAACCGTGCCCATTATTTCGCGGTCAGCGGTGAATTTCTGCGGCTCGGTGGAATTTCGCGGTCAGCATTATGAGGATCGGAGAGGGCTATATAAACGGGACTTTTTATCTATTTTTCAATTTTTCAAAACCCTAATACATAAGAGGAGATTTTTCAAATACTCTTTCTTCCCCAAAATCATAAGTAAGTTATTTTAAACTTAGTTCTTTCACTCCTTAACTCCTTCTTACAAGATTTCATCCTAGAATCTAATATTTTCATGGTGGAATTGGGAATTTTGGGTAGAACTTAGGAATTCCGAAATTTGGGGATTTAGACCTCAAATTGAGGTCGGATTCCAAAGCCAATTGTATATCTAGGCTCGGGAGTGAATGGGTAATCAGATTTTGGTACGAATTTAGGTTTGGACGAAGCGGGCCCGAGGTCAATTTTTGACTTTTTGGGGAAAATGTTGGGAATCCTATAATTATGAATTGGAATTGATTTCTTTAGCATTTATTGAAATTGTTAAGTTAATTATGACCAGATAAGAGTGGATTGGAAGTGGAATCGAGAGGTAAAGCGGTAATTGAGCTTTGAAACACCCGTTGGCTTGAGGTAAGTGTTTGGTCTAACCTTGACTCGAGGGATTAGGGATCTCCGACTTACTTGCTATATGAAATACCATGTGTAGGGCATATAGGTGTTGTCACGAGTACCTATACGCCACCAAATTATCATTTTAGCCTTTTCTATTCCTCGTTTCATATTATATTGCTTCCTGTCTTAATTGCTACTTGCTCATAAATGTTTCCATGCCTAATTGCTTCATGTTACCGGTTGTTTTCTCTATTGAAGTTTTAATTGTTATGTAGCTTCATTTATGTACCTTGTTGGTTTCAGCTGGTTCTTGGTGCTTCATCGTACACTTTGGTTGATCTTGTTGTGTAGTATTAACTGTTGAAGTTTCAAAATTGTATAGACATCTCGTTGTTATGATTTGAGGTATAAATATTGTGGAAGGTTCGAGTTAAACTATGAAATACTTGTTCTTATTTTGTGATTGGTACTGTTATGTTGGGATCTGGTTGCACACCGCAACGAGGAGCAATAAGGATGGACTCAGCAACAGGAGGAATAAGGGTGATATATTGAGGAGCAATAAGGGTGGACAGGTGGGAACGGGTTGCATGCCGCAACAAGGAGTAATAAGGATGAATGTTAATATTGTTATTCATTATATGATGGGATCGGGATGCGCGCTGCATCATTTGTTGTTTATGTATTCTTCTTCTACTAAGATTCATTATCGTGATGCTGAAATTTCTCTTAAGGATTAGTTATAGCTGAGTATTGGTAGAAAGTCTGGGCTCCATTTTACCTAAAGGAAGATATTGATATATTTCATCTGTAATTCTTTTCTGTCTTAGTATAAATTGATGCAGGTTATATATATTGTTATGCCCTGCCGTAACCTCGTCACTACTTCGTTAAGGTTAGGGTCGGTACTTACCAGTACATGGGGTCGGTTGTTTTGATACTGCACTCTGCACTTTCTATGCAGATTTCAGAGCTAGTGGCTGATCGAGAGGTTGGTTGTTGTTGTTATACTCAGGTGACCCAAAGGTAGTCCTGCAGGTGTCCACAGGCTCTGGCGTCCCCTCCTATCTTTAATTCATTTATGTTTTACTTTCTTTGAGACAAATGTATTTTTTTTCAAACCAATATTTATAGTATTTATAGAATGTTCGTGAGTTGTGACTCCAGTTCTGGGTGGTTACTATTTCGGCTTCTGTTAATAGTATAATAATAATCAGTTAAATACGTACTTCCGCATTTATTTTCCGCCTAACTTAATTTTGTTAATGTTATCTATAAAAATGCTAAGGAAAAAGGTGATTTTAACTCTAACGTAGGCTTGCCTAGCGAGTACAATATTAGGCGCCATCACGGTCTCGATGGTGGGAATTTCGGGTCGTGACCCAGACAAACATGGAAAATAATCAATCAAACACAAAACAAAGGAAAGAATATATCTCATGCAAACCTGAGTCAATAAAGGAGATGAAAATCGCAATCCCTAATTGGAGTTGGATTTAGGGAAAATCATTCACAGGCACTAATCATGAAGAAATCAACAGAAATTCACCATAATCAAGAGGATATTCCCTCTTTCTGGGTATATAAAGCCAAGATTACATCCAAATCCATAGGTCGAAGCTATATCTACCCGATTCAAGACAATCGTACTTTCCTTAGATGGACTGGTAATGAAAGCTACCATACCTGAACAAGAAGAACAAATAAGGTAAGTAAAATACGCGTATGAACGCGTACAAGGAAAGGGGAAGAAGAATCCTCCGAGTCGGCTACAGTTTCATCTTAGGGGAGAAGAGAGGGTGTGAGGGCAGGTGTAAAGAGAGGAGTGAGGCTTAGGGTTTACGAGAAGGGTAATTAAAAATGAGGAATTGATCGTGGGTCATTGATCTTAAGAGGTCAACGACCAGGATATTAAAGAAGATAGGGGCCATTTTAAGTGGGTTCCGATCGGGTTGGTCATAGGGGTCATTTGTTTTGGACTAGGGTTATTGGGCCAAGGATTCGGCGTGTCTGGGCTGCCTATTTGATGCGAAGAAATAGCCTGGTTAGGGCCAACTTTAAAAATAAAGAAATTAAGAAAAAAATAAATTAACAAAATAGCTAAATAAGTATTTAAAAATATTTTTAAGAAGATAAGTACTTTAAAATAATAGCTGAAGGTTGTAAACATGTAAAAGGTTTGTTTAAAACTAAGTAAAACAATAAATATAATTAATTGCAAAGTGTAGGCTATTATTGCAAAAATATGTAATTAGCATAAAAACATGCAAATGTGTATACCGTGAAAATGGTAATCACAATTAAATTTGATTTTTTTGTTCTAAAAATATGTAATCTATTTTTATGCTAGTTGTAAGGCAATGGATGCTAAGTAAAAGATTAGAAAGCAAGATTATAGCCTGGAGACGATGTGATAATCAAACCGAATGGCCGGAGATCGGGGCCTCGAGCTGGCGTATATGGGGCCTCGAGGTCGAGTCGGGTGCCCAGCTTACAGTAATCGAAGGAGGATTAATAGCTATAAGAGCTGCAATTATGGCTCTTTATGATCAAGGATAAGCAATAAATGAAGAACAATAAATAGAACACAATGAATATAAACAATAAATGGAAGTAATGAGAACAAGAGAATATGTTAGAGAGCAGAGAGAATATTCTTGTATATTTAATATTGAGTATCAGATGTCTTACAAAATGACAAGGATCCCCTTTATATATGAGGGGGAATCCCAACATAGTACAAATGCATTTATTACGAAGATATGGGGCTGGTACAGCCAATTAATGCCATGATGCAGGCTTAGACTAGCCTAATAGACTTTGTCAGCTTTAGTTACGTGCCTTGGGAACTTCCCACCTTTTCATCATAACCGTTGATATGTACTGCCCCGAGGTCGGGCGTCGATAGCCCCTCCGGGGTGAATCTCGACCATAGCCTCGAGCCTTTGAAAACGTGCTTACAAAGCATCGTAATGACGGAAAATTAGGCCCTACTATTTTACCGTATTCAGATAGTCCCCGTGTTTCTTAGAGTGAAACAATAAGAAATGACTTTGATACCCATCTCTTCGAAATTCCCGCGATGATGTCGTACTTATGACGTAAGCCTTTGTGATAACTAAGGCGTCCCGTTAGTTCATCTTTCTAGAATCATTCAATGTACTGCCTATTCATATTCTTCAAGGCGATAATATCACCACCGGTCCAGTTCCCAAAAATGCATTGATTGCGCCTGTCGGTACGCCTTTCAAAGACATTGATGGCGCTGTCGTTTACGCTGCCACCCTTTTTATAAATGGAAGCCTTATTGAACCAAAACTTCATTCAAACTTTCTTCATCAGCCTTTCTTCCTTTTTGACAGAGGTCCTCGAGATCGGGTACCATCTCGAGCCAACCTCGGGACATTTTGTTTAGAGGGGGAATCTTTTGTCAGGAAAGCCTCCCAACATTCAGGGTCATTAGGAGTATGCCTCGAAGTTTGTTTCTTTAATAGGAGAGGGGTACCTTAAGTCAGTGAGGAAAGATTGTGGACGGGGGAAAAGGTAGTACTGCAGGTACCTTCCTCGGAGGAGAGCATTATTGATCATGCTGAGGGTTTTTTGAACATATGCATGTACCTATTTACGATGGGTCCCCTCGATAAGGTTGTGCTCGACTTCTGTTGCAAATATCGGGCTACCTTGGCATAGGTTCATCCGTCATTTTGGAGGATAGTGTTAATGATACGATTCTTTGCGGAAGGAGCATGGCTAGAGTTTACCCTTAGCCATCTTATTAGGATATACCGAGCTTTTTACCACCAAGGTCTACTAACACTATGATACCAAGCCACCAGGCCCTTCGTTGTCGGCGATGAAGATGATGGGGATCGGGGATGGATGAGCCGATTTGTCCGAGTACGGACCGTTGACATTATCCCCACGGAGTTTCTGCTGTTTCCCAAAGAATGGAATTTTACACGTAAGTGGTACACTTTTGCCTTTGTTGTTTTGTTTATGGTGGAGGCGGGTTCCGTAAATGCACCTTTCTTTCCCTTTCTGCAGCAATTCCATGCATGCCATACGAGGTCCCTAACTTGACGGATGCCATATGAGGTCCCTAACTTGACGGATTGGGCTTGGAAGTTGGCGTCCCACTCGACTCATGATGGGCGTAAGTGGCAAAACTTGTCCAAGGATAGATGGGAGGCAAAACACCATAGTACGTGATATGTAATTTGCTCCCTTTTTTGAAAGACACTTTCTTTTTATGCGTACTGGCCCCATCATTGTAGGCATTGGGGAGTTTTTCGAGGCGAGATCTTGCCCTCTTAGAGAAGGATTGTCAGCTTCGAGACCGAGGAATGATAATATCAAGCAAAGGGGGCCTCCGCAGGGCGACAATACTTATAGCAAGACTAATCAGGGTCGGGGGCTTAGATAGGATGTATCAACCGAGCCTGCATCGCCCGAGATCTTTGGCTTTAGAAAAGTGGTCCCTCTTCTGCTGCCATCATCTTTCCTCGTCTAGGGTACCTCGAGGAGCGATGATTCTCTATCGCCGACCTCTTCTCCCGTTGAAGGCACTTCGAGGGACGTTGGAAGCTAAGGGCTGCGTATATCAGGCGATCGTATACTAAGCGGGAGTGGTTCCTCTAGGGTTGATGGAGCTGGGCCAGTGGATGTGCGCTTGACTTTTGAGGAAGCTCAGCGGCTCTACTCTGTGGTGAGTCATAGCCGGTCATATTGATTTTATAGCTTTTGCAATTTTCACTCTCTCATCGAGTTTCTCTTTCATAGGCTTTTAACAAGCTCATGTCTGAGCTTCTTCACCGTGAGGCCATGCTGCGGAAAACCGTGGATGGTGAAAAATACCTCAGGCTTCTTTGCGAAGAAAGGGAGGATGAGTTGGTACACTTGCGATATGAGGTGAGTTGAAGTCTGAACTACGAAAGCTACCTCGAGGAGCTGGTGATTTTTGTTCCAAGGGGGTGCATGTTTCATCTTTTATCTTCCGACGCTAATGTTTTGTTTGCTTCAGTTGCAGAAAAATACAGAGGACCTGGAATGCCTTTGGAGCGAAGTTGGTCAAGCCAAGCGTGAGCATTATAAGTTAAAGGCTCGAGTGGACACCCAAGTTGTGGCTAAGAAGGATGTTTTGGCGAAGGCTTCCGCCCTCAAAGTACAACTTCGCAACGCTCAAGACAATGGCTTGGTCCGAGCGGACATGATTTCAAGGCTCGAATCTGAGCTCCTGAAGATGAAGGCCAAAGTTGTGCATGCCCGAGCTAAAGCCGAAATAATCCGAACTAAGGCTGATAAGAAGGTGGTTATCTATTTGAAGGACGCTGCCAACACTCGTGCTGAGCTAAAGGGGGATCTCGACCAGGAGAGTAGGAATAAAGAGTACATGAGGTGTAAATATCAGAGGAAAACCCTCGAGAAAATTCATTCTAGGGGCTTTGATCTCTTAGAAGAGATAAAGAAGGCTAAGGCAGAAGAATATGATGCTAAGCTCCTTTTGTTTGATGCCGAATATGGCGAGAAAGAGGCCGACGGACCATAGTCCCCGAGGGGGACGTAGATTAGATTACGCCTTTCCTTTTTTGTTTTGTGTATAGTGCTTTCAAAGAACTTTTGTAAATGAAGCTTGTATTTTCTAACATATATGTATAAAAAGAAGCCTTGCGGTTTTACTTTTCATACATTTTCCTTTGCCTTGATTTTGGACAGATGAATTGATCTTCGAGTTAAAAGGAATCCTCAGATCCATGGTATGGCTCTGGGGCTCATTGGGCTGGCCCGTATACTCTTGTGCACTTGGTCGATATGACTTTTTAGTATAAGCGGGCATTTGAGCTCTTATGCTTTTGCTCTTAGACATATTTAGTTAATTGTTGCGGGTTCAGTCTCCGAGTCGGGTTTCGACTAGAGCTCATTTGACCCTTAAGTTTTTGAATTTAAAGATGGCCCTTAGGATCTTACAAGTAGGGTCGGTACAACCTCTTGTATGGGCTGGCGATGGTGGTTCTTACATATTGGGTCGCTACGACCTCTTGTAACGGCTGGCGATAGTGGCTCTTACGCATTGGGCCGGTACGACCTCTTATATGGGCTTTATTTTCCCTAGTTAAGGACTTTTTGAAATTGTGTTGCCTGACTCTTCGACGGTTTGATAAAAACCTCGATTGTGAATCGTTGTATGACGATGATCGAGCACCTCGGGAGGTTTGGCTCAGTGGTTGAGTATCTCGAAGCTTATAGTTTGGAGCTGAAATGGTCGAAGCTCTTTTGTCTATGTTCAGGGTAGCCTGTTTAATCGGTTCTTTTCGAAGTATTTACGAAGTAATTGAAGGCCTATGATTTTATAGTGACGGTCGGGCGTCCCCGAGTCACGTTAGTTTGGCTAGTACAGCCTTGTGACCATAGTCATTTGTGTTTGGCCGGAGCCTTTCAATCCCTGAGTGAAGCAGTTTCGGCGTTTATATCGAGGGTATGCCTTTATAGGGGTCTTACAAGTTCGATATATAGCTTTAACTTTAAGATCAGGATTATGCCTTTTGTAAGGTCTTATAAGTTTTTGCATGCTTTTGAGGTCTTACAGTTTGATTACATGGTACAAGTATGGTTCATGCCTTGCTTGAGGTCTTACAGATATTGTTGTTGCTTTATATAGGTCTTACGAGACCGAGATTTCCCACATGGGGTCTTATGGCCTCGGATTCTTTATAAGTCGATGGGGGTGGCAATTGATGGCAGTCCCGAGTCATCGAAAGTTTCTTAACTCAGGAGTCATTCCTTGTAAACTTGTTATTGCCTTATCGAGGGCTTACGAGTTTGAAGTTCCGACCCGAAGGTCGTACGGTTATGAGTTGTTGACGCCAGTCCCCGAGTGTTCGGGACATTTATGGGCTTTATTTTTCCCTCATTAAGGACTTTTTGAAATTGTTTTTGCCTGACTCTTTGACGGTTCGATAAAAATCTCTATTGTGAATCGTTGTATGGCAATGATCGACCACCTTGGGAGGTTTGGCTCGGTGGCTGAGTATCTCGAAACCTATAGTTTAGAGTTGACATGGTCGAAGCCCTTTTACCTATTTCGAGGGTAGCTTGTTTAACCGGTTCTTTTCGAAGTATTTTTGAAGTAATTGAAGGCCTATGATTTTATACCGACGGTCGGGCATCCCTGAGTCACGTTAGTTGGCTGGTACAGCCTTGTGAACGTAGTCATTTTTGTTTGGCCGGAGCCTTTCAGTCCCCGAGTGAAGTAGTCTTGGCATTTATATCAAGGGTATGCCTTTTTAGGGATTTTACAAGTTCGATATATAGCTTTAACTTTAAGATGAGGATTATGCCTTTCGTAAGGTCTTATAAGTTTTTGTATGCCTTTGACGTCTTACAGTTTGGTTACTTGGTACAAGTATGGTTCATGCCTTGCTTGAGGTCTTATAAATGTTGTTGTTACTTTATATAGGTCTTACGAGACCGAGATTGCCCACATGGGGTTTTATGGCCTCAGATTCTTGATAAGTTGATGGGGTTGGCAATTTGAGGCAGTCACCGAGTCATCAAAAGTTTCTTAGCTCAGGAGCCATTCCTTGTAAACTTGGTATTGCCTTATCAAGGGCTTACGAGTTCGAAGTTTCGACTCGAAGGTCGTCCGATTTCGAGTTGTTAACGCCATTCACTGAGTGTTTGGGATGTTTATGGGCTTTATTTTTCCCTCGTTAAGGACATTTTGAAATTGTGTTTGCCTGACTCTTCGACGGTTCGATAAAAACCTTGATTGTGAATCGTTGTATGGCGATGATCGAGCACCTCGGAAGGTTTGGCTCGATGACTAAGTATCTCGAAGCTTATAGTTTGGAGCTGACATGGTCGAAGCTCTTTTGCCTATGTCGAGGGTAGCCTGTTTAAATGGTTCTTTTCGAAGTATTTTCGAAGTAATTGAAGGCCTATGATTTTATAGCGACGGTCGAGCGTCCCCGAGTCGCGTTAGTTTGGCTGGTACAACCTTGTGACCGTAGTCATTTGTGTTTGGCCGGAGCCTTTCAGTCCCCGAGTGAAGTAGTTTCAGCGTCTATATCGAGGGTATGCCTTTTTAGTTGTCTTACAAGTTCGATATATATCTTTAACTTTAAGATCGGGATTATGCCTTTTGTAAAGTCTTATAAGTTTTTGCATGCCTTTGAGGTCTTACAGTTTGGTTACTTGGTACAAGTATCATTCATGCCTTGCTTGAGGTCTTACAGATATTGTTGTTGCTTTATATAGGTCTTACGAGACCGAGATTACCCACATGGTGTTTTATGTCCTCTGATTCTTGATAAGTCGATGGGGATGGAAATTGGCGGCAGTCCCCGAGTCATCGAAAGTTTCTTGGCTCAGGATCCATTCCTTGTAAACTTGGTTTTGCCTTATTGAGGGCTTACGAGTTTGAAGTTCCGGCCCGAAGGTCGTACGATTCCGAGTCGTTGACGCCTGTCCCTGAGGCGCTGGAGCTGTTTTTGCAAAAAATGTCGAGTTTCTTTGAAACGCAAAATACTTTCATGAAAGGGAAAGTATTCTTTGATTACTTGGTACAAGTATACAGGTTTTCGCTGTTGAGGGCTCAGTTATTCTATACGGACACGGTTCGTTTGACTGTTTGGCCAGGTGCATTATTTTCCTATAGAGACCCCGTTCAACATATCTTGGCTTCTCCTAGGAGGTGAGCTTCCGGGGGGATGCCCCCCAGTATTCGAGGTTGATAGAAAAGAGGCCCTGAATACTTGTAGAGTCTTCCTTAGGTAGCATATGGATGTTGCCTTGTTAAAGCCCTTGCCGGTAAAACCCTTTTCGGGATAAAAACCCGGTCGAAGTAAAAAAGTGCAACATATGCTTTGAAACCTTAAGGTCTTCGAGCTGGATAGCGTTTCGACCTTCTCAGTCAGACACCTACATAAAGGTTAGTGTGAAGTGTAAATAAAAAGGGAGATGGTTATACCTTAGTGGCGACGGCGCTTTGAGCCTCAGTAGTCCTTCAATATTTTCTCTGAGGACACGGTACGATCCTTTGTTTGTTTATTGGGGTATAGCCGAGAATGTGTCTCGTGATTGCTATTTCACTGTTTGTTTGTCTTGTGGTTTCTTCGACGTCAGAGGCATCGGTACCGGTGCCATGTCGTGCACCGCGAACATCTCCCTTGCTGCATATTGTTCCCCGTACACGGTTTTTATTCCATCCTTCGTCGAAAACTTCATCATTTGGTGAAGGGTTGATGGTACTACTCTCATGCAGTGTATCCATGGACTTCCGAGTAAAATGTTGTACCTCATGTCTCCTTTGATGACGTGGAATTTGGCATTTTGGATAGTGCTGGCCACATTGACCGGGAGGGTGATCTCCTCTTTGGTTGTCTCACTCGCCATACTAAATCCGTTAAGGACTCGAGAGGCTGGCACGATCTGGCCGGGCAGTCCGAGCTGCTCCACGACCCTTGACCTGATTATGTTGGCCGAGCTACATAGATCCACAAGTACACATTTAATTTGAAATGTATTCACAAGGAAAGAAATTACCAGTGCATCGTTGTGAGGCTGAGACAAGGTCTCGATGTCCTCATCACTAAATGTGAGGGCGTCCTCGGGTATGTAACCTCGAGTTCGCTTTTCTCTGGTGATGGATATTTTTGTTCTTCTGATGGTTTGTGGGATGTCGACCCCTCCCATGATCATGTGGATAACATGTTACGGCTCATCTGCTTCGTTCTTCTTGGTCGCCTCTCTTTCCCGGAGCTGATTTTTGGCTCGGTCGCTAAGGAATTCTCGGAGGTGACCATTGCTGAGTAATCGGGCTACTTCTTCCCGATGTTGTCGGCAATCCCCGGTCTTGTGATTGTGTGTGCCGTGAAATTAACATGCTAAGTTATGGTTCCTTTGCGAAGGATATGATTGTATAGGCCTTGGGCACCCGGCGTCTCTGATTTTATTGATGGCAAACATGATATCAGAAATATCGATGTTAAAGTTATATTTCGACAAGCGGGGTGCCTCCGTCAACCCTGTGTGCCTATCAAACCCAGCTCTATTGACGAGTCCCCAAGGATTCTGCCCTCGGTCTGTTCTTCGATCATTTCGGGGCACGTTACCCCTCGAGGCATTTCTCCTGTCTTTGGTGTATGGCTGGTACCTTTCTTTGTTTGGCTTTGGCTCCTTCGCCAGAAGCCTGCTTGGGTATACAGATCCTGATGGGGCTCCTAGTTGGTCGTCCTCGACCCTGATCTTCGATTGATATCGATTGTGAACATCCGACCAAGTCACGGCGGGGTATTCAACCAAATTCTGCTTCAGCTGTTTTGAAGCCACCGAGCTTCGTTCATTCAAACCTTGAGTGAAGTCTTGCACTGCCCAGTCGTCGAAGACTGGTGGTAGTTCCATTCGTTCCATTTGAAAGCGAGATACGAACTCTCGCAGCATCTCGTTCTCCATTTGCTTGATTTTGAAGACGTCGGATTTCCTTGTTGCTACCTTGATGGCACCAACATGTGCCTTTATGAAGGAATTTACCAGCATAGCAAATGAATATATCGAGTTTGGGGATAGGTTGTGATACCACATCATCGCCCCTTTTGAAAGTGACGCTCCAAACTTTTTCAATAGGGCGGATTCGATCTCGTCGTCCTTTAGGTCGTTACCCTTTACCGCACAAGTGTAAGCAGTGACGTGCTCGTTGGGGTCCGAGGTTCCATTGTACTTTGGAAGGTCGGGACGCTTCCTGTGGGAACGGCTTTTGTATAAACTTCTTTGAATCTACACCTTTCAGAATTGGGGGTGCGCCCGGAATTTGATCGGACCTAGAATTGTAGGTCTCTACCTTCTCGTCATTCTAAACTTCTTTGGAATGGGTTTTCGGGACGCTTCCTGTGGGAACGGCTTTTGTATAAACTTCTTTGAATCTACACCTTTCAGAATTGGGGGTGCGCCCGGAATTTGATCGGACCTAGAATTGTATGTCTCTACATTCTCGTCATTGGCTTCTATCTTCTTCTCGCCCGACTCGATCCTCTTTGTGAGGTCCTCGAGCATATTTATGATGGCGGTGTCGGCTGTCGACCCGTTACTGCTTGATCTTTCTGGTACCGGCTCGGCTCGGGGAGCCGTTTCCCGAGCTACCGTGCTGGGAGTCTTTTGGTGGCTTTGCAGTTGAGCAATCACCAGTTGTTGTGCTTGTAACATTTCGAAGATGACGTGAAGTCTAACCCCTTGTTCTTCTTGGGCCGGGGTTTTTTGAGCTTCTTGTTGATCTTCTTGGTGTATGCTCTTGTTGGTGTGGGAGATTTCTTCGACGTGTTGGGCATTGCGTGAGACCACATCCACGGGAATTGGTTCTGGTGCATTCTCAGGGATTCGTGGTGGTGCGCCAATGACTGGAACATCCACACCATTTTCTCCATGGTCTTCAAGATTGTTGTTTTCACATGTATTTACTGAGTTAGATATTTTGACCTGAAATCAAAGATCTTGGACAAGAAAAAGTGTGAAAGGTAACTTGCGTTATGTAGTTAAACCAGAAAGAAAACAATTACTATTATTTTTAGCCCCACGGTGGGCGCCAAACTATTTACCATGAAAATAGTAATAACAATTAAATTAGATTCTGTGGTTCAAAAAATATGTAATCTATTTTTATGCTAGTTGTAAGGCAATGGATGCTAAGTAAAAGATTAGAAAGCAAGATTATAGCTTGGAGATGATGTGATAACCAAACCGAATGGCCGGAGATTGGGGCCTCGAGCTGGCGTATATGAGGCCTCGAGGTCGAGTCGGGTGCCCGACTTAGAGTAATCGAAGGAGGATTAACAGTTATGAGAGCTGCAATGGTGGCTCTTTATGATCAATGATAAGCAATAAATGAAGAACAATAAATAGAACACAATGAATATAAGCAATAAATGGAAGTAATGAGATCAAGAGAATATGTTAGAGAGCAGAGAGAATGTTCTTGTATATTTAATATTGAGTATCAGATGTCTTACAAAATGACAATGATTCCCTTTATATATGAGGGGGGATCCCAACATAGTACAAATGTATTTATTACAAAGTTATGGGGTTGGTACAGCCAATTAATGCCCTGATGCGGGCTTAGACTAGCCTGATAGACTTTGTCAGCTCTAGTTACGCGCCTTGAGAATTTTCCACTTTTTTACCATAACCGTTGATCCGTACTGCCCCGAGATCGGGCGTCGATAGCCCCTCGGGGGTGAACCTCGACCATAGCCTCGAGCCTTTGAAAACGTGCTTACGAGGCATCGTAATGACGAAAAATTGGACCCTCCGATTTTACCGTATACAAAATGTAATTATAGAAAATGAAGTAAAATATTATAAAACTTACATGTGGGTTTAAATAATAAATTTTGATGATTAGGTCATCACAAAATAATTTGAAAGGATAATTAATAAATATTTGAACAATTTAAATGCAAGAAAAAATCAATTATAAAACCTTAAAAATTATGAAAAATTACTAAAATTTCTCATATGACTCTTGTAAATTGGGATGCGGAAATGATGTTTGAAAGCATGTAGGATATCTATAAAATATGAGAGAAAAATTGAGTATCAACACATCCATTATATGATGCATCTACTTATTAATTACAATTGAAATTACAAAAAACTTGAAAGTTGTAATATGAACACCTCCAATGGCTAATCATCCTATCCACATTAATTTAATAATGATTTTATCCAACATGAATTCTATATTAATGAGTATGCTATATTTAAAAATACATATAACAATTATTTTAGTTATAAGAAAAAAAATTATAAAAGAAAAGAAAGAAAAAAACTTCTTAGAATGTTCATCAAATTACTACATGAAGTTTTGATTGCTATATCAATGTAGAGTACTTTTTTGTCTTTTATTAGTAATTATAGGTATTGGTACAAATACTAATAAGTTTTTCTCTTTTGTTAATTAATTATTAATATTTACTTAATGTTTTTAAAAATTACATAGATTATACAAAAAAATACAAATAACTAAAGAAAAAAATTTAAAATCTTGAAAATGATAAATGTCAATCATATTTATCTAACTCGATAGAGGAAGAACTCTCACCAACCAAAAATCTTTGGATGACTTTTATTTGAATTTTCATTAGGGATAAATTTAGCTAAGTTCTTACGCTATCCTTTATACGTAGATATGATCATTCTCATTGATGTAGAGATTATATATGGTGATAAATGCTCTTACTTCCTATAACTCAATATTGATAGTCAACGACAAACTCCCTAATTTGACATTTGTTTATGGTTACATGCAATAGTTATTCATCGTATAGATTTATCAAAACAAGAACAAACTTTGAAACTTTACCCAGCACTTTCAGAATTCGATGACATTGATTATGTGGAAAAAGTTCACATCAAAGAGAATTACTTGTGAATCAGAGTTGATCTAAAAAAATTCTCTTAAACAAAGTAATCAGTGAGTTGGAAATAACTATCAACACTTTTAACATTAGCTACTTAAATACAGCAAACACGGCCTGGCATTGACGTTGACACAATTTCCGATCATTACAACACATGATTCAAATTAATGCTAGATAAAAGAATTACAATTATAGTTTTACATGGTCTGTCCAAAAAAACATCACTAAAATTTATTGAAAATATATAGATGAGTAAATATACAAAATTTGAGGAAGATACGAAGTGATTTGGACTGATTTGGTATCAAAATTTGTAGTTAAAATCGAGTTTTAAAAATTCTTCTGTGACACATATATCAAAAATGTATCATGTGTATATCTCACACACATGTATACATTGATATATATAGGATACATATTTGATGCACAAATGATACATATTGTGATACACATCATCTTTTTTCATGTCATCTTCTACTTTGAATTTTCAACTCAAACCACCTCAAAACTTCACCAAATCATCCCAAAATTGAGATTCAAACACTTTAATATGTATCCAATCTATTCTAATAACACGCATTCAAAAGAAAGCAAAACTTCGATTTTTTGTTTTTTGCTACAAGTAGCTAATTGGCTAATATTTGTAGCATTTGGTTAATATTGGTAATATTTTACATATTAGCTAATTTTTGTACTAATTTATTTATGAGCTAACATAATTAGTAGTTTCTCAACAATTTATTCTTTGGTTTGTACATCATACATGATACAACCGACTTAAGGCCTTTTAAATTCCGGACAATTGGGCTTTTATGGGTCTAAATTCCAACGTCGGGTCACTCCAAGTGCCTAACTGCACTTGGTCACTTTCTGCTATGTCGGGTCCTTTGGATCTTCTCAGTTCCACTCGGGTATACTCTTTCATAAGCTCGACACAGGTTGTGACATCGGGTCCTCTCTTCTCTTTATGAATCTCAGTTGGAATCCCCCATTTTCATCGGACATCAAATGAAGTAGGAGCTCGCTCCCTACCTAACGGTACTTCCATAGCTTGCCTCTCGAGGTCCTATTTGAAAGGGAGTTGCGAGAACCTGTCTGGATTGAGTGGTCCTTTCTTGAGAAGCTACTGAGACATCGGTTGGCCCGAGCTTCCCTTGGCATACCTTCGTTACCATTACTAAGAAAAGTAAGTAGGAATTCGTCCCAGATAAACTACTGATATAGCTCTTTCGCATCGAGGAAAACCCATATTTCCTCTTTCAAGTTAGGCGCCCTTTGCTCGAACGAAAGAGGGGTCATTTCCGGGATCGATGCTAGTATAGTTAGATTAAATATTCCAAAAGTCTTAAATAGAAGCCAAATCTAGTTGAGAAGAGACAAGCACGGTGACGTCCATTGAAGAGATCTCGGTCGAGAAGCGGCCCAGGTAAAGTTAGATTCAAAGGTAGAATGTATTGGTGGCACATCGAACTAGAACAAGGGCTCTAGTCCACGATTCCTGGATTCCAACCTTTCAAAGGCAAAGGAAGTCTCAAGCTGTAAAAGTAGGCTTGCCATCGATGCTAAGAGATAGACGAGCTACCATAGATCCCTCACCGATGAATAGTATACTTTACTCTTAGAATATCCCTTGAATAAGCAGATGAACCACTTGAGCCTCCTATTTCAGTGAATCCGCTTCCACCTCTACAGAGCCCCAAAAACTTATAGGATCGCTAGGCTGTAGAGAAAGGGCCTATAATGGAATCATTGAATCTCAGCAACGCGGTGAAAGATCTAAAAGAGGTGGATGATCCCAAGTATTGCAAATATCACCGCATCGTCAGTCATCCTATAGAAATATGCTTCTTCTTAAAGGAGAAAATCATGACGTTGGTGAGAGATGGAAAGATCATCATTGACGCTAATGACACGGCTGAAATAAACCATGCTCGTGCTAAAATCGATCACAAGAAAGGATCAACATAATAGTCTTCTCCAAGGTTCTTTAACAAGCAAGGAGATATCCACAAGACGTTCTTCCTCAAGATCAATCTGAAGTGCTGATGGAAGTTCATCAAAGATTCAACACATTACAAGGAACTCGGTTTGTTCGAGAAATAAACTACACTATCCCTCAAATTGAAGAAAGCAAGAGGGAGTGATCAAGTGAAGTTGTCCCTCTTGATCAATCCGAAGCGCTACTAACTCTTCTTGATGATCAAGTAAATCATAAGGAGGTCCATATCATCCTGCACTCGAGAAATATGATGTTTCACCCCTCGAATCAAGGAAAACAAATTAGAGATAAGAATCAGGGGATACACGGAGTTGTTTTGTGATTACGGTTATTAATTTTCGTACACGAAATTTGTCGCAAACAGTAAGCTAATCAAATCAATATAACTGGTGGAATGTGGTATTGTAGCTATTGGTTGGTAAGCTTTCAGTCAAGTTATTGTTATCTTACGAGCATCTTGCTATACTCTATTAGTGCCTATCTTTGGTCTATCATAAGCAAACGAGGGGAAGTAGGTTTCTCTCTTTCTATTTACCTAATATGCAAACTCAGCCGAGTCAGTGTCGGGGTTGGGTTGGTTGATCGCCCAAAAAATGATTCTTGTCCCATCCATCATGTTTGTATGTACCCACACTCTTGTTTATTATTTTTTAGAACCTCATGAACTATCCTTTCCGGCTGCCCCCCTTCCCTCCTGGCTTTGCCTTTGAGTTTGTCAACCAACTTGGCATGTGCAACCCAGGGCGCCTCGACGATGATGTAGTCGTAGTAGTCCTCAGATGGAAAATCTGTTAAGATCCACCCATGATTCTTGGAACCATTCCTTCACATGCCATAGCTTAGGATTCGTGCTATTGCTATTGTTTAGGGGCGTCAAAACCGGGTTCCTACTTTTTATTTTTAAGAAAGAAGAGGTTACTGGATAAGCGAAAGAGATGCCAAAAGAGCAGATGTTTTTATTTGAAACAAAAGCATTAGCCGAGACATACCTCCCGCTAAAGAACACTATTGGCAATGGGGTCTGGGACGCCCTTCAAAAAAGTGATAAAGCAAGCAAGAAAGAAAGTATCAAAACATCACGAGCCTCATGCAAAAGAAGAGAGGGGATAGCCAAAATTGTATTGAGGTCGCAGCAGCAAGAAAACAACAACAGCACGTCTTCCCAAACCAAGCAGCCTTCAGCAGAAGCTGCACTACAATGCCTCATCTCTGGGAATAGGAAGGAACTGAGCACCCCAGCGAATAAAGAAAATCTAGAACAAAAATGGAAGCCTAATACTTTACATCAAAAACTGAAAAATCATCAGTTGGAAAATCGTTTTTACATGGTAGGCATGGTAAAGGAAGAATGGAAATAGAAAACTACTAAATGATGTCTTGTTTTCTTATTCCTTTATGGAGAGAGTGATAGAGCCCATACTTGGAGCATGAGTTCATGTGTAAGATGCCCAATTGGATCACTAATTCGTAGATCGATAACCTCTAGAAATGATCTCCCTCGAAAGGAGAATAAATACCATTCTAGCTAGGCTTTATTCTCTGGAATAGTTAGGTTCAGTATGCTAAGGAAGCTTGGTCTGCTTAGGTCTCATAGGAGGTAGGACAGACAATAGAATTTTGCTGGCGAGATGAGTTTGGGAAAGCCTGACGGGCTAGAGGGTGGGCTTTAGGACGGTTTACTGAGATTTCGTTATACGAAATTACAAAGAAGTTGGTTCCTGGACAAGGTCCTATCATAGGCTTAGAGCTGTGATAGACCCCTACCCCTAACTTATTTCGGGATGATTTAGAGAGTTGTGAATCAGGCTTTCAGAGTGGTGGCAAGCAGGGCAAGAAGATAAAGTCCAATCTGAACCTATGTAGATTTTTGACATCTTTCTTGCATCCGCTTTCAGGTTTGACATGACATTAGATCTCTCGTACTTAGTGATGGGTTCTATCCATAGAAGCATGCAAAGGAATAAGGTCTAGAATAAGTCTTGTATGAATCCTTTAATCGGGTCACTCTTCTTTAATAAGTGCTTTCAAGTAGCAGGTTTTGATTATCTTTTTACGATTACGATTCCAGTATTAAATATCTCCACCTCCCCATTCCTTTATCAAAGTCTAGTACTTATGGACGCAAGTCAGTCTCTTCAAGTGGAAGCAATTATGGGGGGTTCGGGTCTGAGGTAAGCCTTCCTCTATTATTGGTAGGCAAAAAAGGGATAAGCGAACCTGACTATCTTTGTTAATAAGTAAATAGGTAAGTAAGCGCGAACAATACGATTCTTTTTCTGTATTCAAGCTTGCTCCTAGTCGCTCGAACTCTTGTTATAGTGTGAGCCTTGAAAATACCCGAAGTTAGGCAATCAGTATGACCCGAACCGTTCCCACCCCCTAGCACCCATTCCTCTCTCTCTCACCTCAAGCTACTCACTCGATAGGTTAAAGCTAGTCTAGAGAAACTAGGAAAGTAATGAATGAGAAAATGACTAGAAATAGAGGAAATTCAGACTGAAGGATTTCTGAAAATTTGTTTTACCACATTTTTCTCCCTTTTTGTTTCTTTACTGAAAAAAGAAAAAATTATCAGTCATAAAGCTTTCTTCATCAAAGATAGCAGCAACAGCAACAAAAATTATTTAATAATCACAAACCAAGCATTGAAGACCTTACACAAATATGACATAACATGTAAAACTCCAAAATAAAACTTGTGGGAGGGGGGATGGGGAGGGATGGTGGATGTCGGACCAAATTTTGGGCCCAACTTGTTCAAAATTTGTGTCCTAACAGCAGGCATTTGGATCAAGTACTCGTTCGGCCATCATTTTCTGCTTTTTTTTTCATTTAAAGCCTATCGTAGATTCTGTTAATTGTTAGCCTCAATTCAGAATAAATCAAAAAAAATTATGCATTGAAACTTCGTAAAAGGAAAAGGAAACAGAAAGATGAGCCTGAAAAAACTCAAAAGTAATCTAAAAAAATGAGGTTTGATATGGCAGAAGTCACGTTACAATGCGTAAGAAATATATTATGCTATTTGGTTGGTTAGTAAATAAATTTTATCTAACGATAATATAATAAATTAGATTAATTGTTTATGAATATTTTGAGTACCAATTTGTTATTGGAGACTCTAGTATGAAATTAAAAGCTAAAATATTTGTCAGAAAAATGAGTTCCGTTCATAAGAGAAGGAAGTTATTTTCCCTTTTTGCAGAAAAAATATTTTCTTATAACCAAACATCATAATTGAAAGTACAAGAGGGGGTGAATTGTTTATTTTTAAAATTAATCACTACCAGATGACTAGTTTTCTAATTAGTCGACTAGATATAATAACATGATAACAGTAAGGGAAGAATTTAAGATGCAGAAATTAAATACAGGAAATAAAGATACCAAAATTTTATACTGGTTCGGATTCAATGTGAATCCTAGTCCAGTCCCCTTGGGTTGCAAGGGAGTTCTCTTTCAGTGAATGAGTTTCTCGAGTACATAGTGAATGATGTGATCTACACCGATAGCTTAGTTTCTATATCACTCGTTTCTTCTTGATACAATGCATCACCAGTGTTGTTCTCTCTTTCTTCTCTAACTTGTTACACAGCAAGTCTAGTAGAGATACAATGTTTATTTGCAGTAGAACAAGGAGAGGGTATTTGGTTTGATCAAAGTATATGTGCTAGAGTACAGATACAAGTTTAAATACTTTGAGAGGCGCTTGAATTCTGGAGAGATTTGCCAACCCAAGAGATTTGATCCTTGTAAAGAGATTGATTCTTTCCGAGAATAAGGTTATTCAGCAACGACGACTTCCCTTATGCATGATCCTTGAATAATCGTTCCAGATTTAGATATTTGATTGATTATCTTGTAAGATCTTCGATACTCTTGATTGATTTGATTCCTTCAGTTTAGGCTTAATTGATTCTGTCAGTATCAATGATTCCTTTAATCTCGTATGCTTTCCTTGATTTTCTCTGATTGATTCCTTCAATCTTTTATGTTATCCACGAGTTCCTTGATCTTTGCTGATTGATTCCTTATATCCATGAGTTCCAATACAAAGAACAAATATATTATTTTCATTATTAAAATCAGATCTAACAATCTTCCCCTTTTGATGATGACAAAATAATATATATGTATAACATCAGTTGACTTTCCTGTATTTTACTCCCCCTCAATGAGAGTAGTTGACTTTGTCTGGTGATAGTTGTTGAGGCACATGAAGTCGACTTCTTCTGCAGGTTCTATGACTCCCCCTCAAAAAGTGCCAAGTTGACTTACCCTTCAGTCAACTTATTCTTGTATGTACCTGTACAATACATATATCCTTTCTCCCCCTTTTGACATCAGCAAAGACGGAATAAACAAAATACGACATACAAAAACAAGATTTACAACAGGTTGTGCTGGTAGAGTTATAGCAAGACAAGAGAAAACAAAAAATATTATCCACCAACTAATTTTTCAGCCCAAAAAGAGCACAACAAAAAAATTGTCTTAAACTTCCACATTAACGACGCGAAAAATAGGTAAGAGTATTGCAGATCGCCTCCTTCAGTAGATCAAAGCTGGCATTGGCTGAAACACTCATTCCATCAAGCCTATCATTAACCTCCTTAAATGCCTTGATAGCGTTTTCCCTTACTCTAAGAACCGCAACTCTTATCTTGGAAACATCAGACCCTGTTTCTTTAGAGATAGCATGAATGGTACCAACAATGGACTAAATGGCAATGAGTAGATCTTTGATTACAGAGAGATGATTGTCAATGGCACTAAGCTTTTCAGCAAGGTCAGGGTCACTATGGCTAGGATGGGAAGTAGAAGGTTTAGGTTTGGAGTCTGTTTGAGCATTCTTGGCATCTCCTTCTTGTTTCTTAACCCATGAGCCCTTCACATACACATACCCCATACTTGCAAAAGCTCGGGAGTTGTAAGATTTTGAAACAAAGGTAAAGGGATACGCAGATGTGGAAATATTGTGAGCTTCCAGAATGTGAGTGATGTCCATACCATAGGGTAGACTAGTGAGATCATCTGCACTTTCAATCATAAAATTGATGACCCAAGAGAACAACCTAATTTTGAGTTTGGTCACAAGGCAATAGACCAGAAAGTGTCTCTTTGAGAGAAGGTGGAGAAGGAGCTAGTACAAGGAAGCAGAATGGTTGCAACAATGTGGGACAAAACTCGAGTTTTGAAACTAACATCACTACGGCCTAACTGGTTTGGGAGGGATTCGAATGGACACTCAGAAATACACCTTTTAGCTTGATCAAAAGAAATTTCAAAATCATCGGGCCAAGAATTTTTAAAAAGCATGGGGAAACCAGAACACTTATACTAAAAGATTGAATCAAACATGGTACAATCAAGAACAATATGCTTTCCTAATACTAAAGACTCCAACTTATCAGACTTACTAGAGCGAAGATTGGCATAAAACATTCCTACTAGGGGTTCATAGACTTTAGGCGGAGGAACAGAAAAGAACCTTGACCACCCTTGATAAACAAAGAGATCTTTTACCTTACAATTTAAGGTTTTCATGTCATGAAGGTCGACTACCCTCTCATGAGCAATAGGCTTGTCTTTTAGGGCAATGAAAAAGTCTCTATTTGGAGAATCCCAGAAATTGAAGTCCGACTCTAGGGAACTAGAAAGATCTATTTTTGATTTCTTTGGAGTGAAGGAAATATGGGGTTCTTCCATAGGTTGTTTTTCCAAAACTGTTTCTCCTAAAGGTTGAGAATGATCAAAAAAATCTTCCTAAGAAGAGGCAAACCCCTCAGAATGATTGGACCCTAGGTCTACCTGTTCAAGGAGCTGAGAAGGGGGTTTATCTCTGGAGCGGGTGCTCTTCCTAGTGGAGGCAGAGGGATTTTTGGGGTGTTTGTCCATTAAGGAGATTTTGTGATTGGGAAAAGCTTCGAAGAAGGGTTTTTTTAGGCGATAGAGACGATGGAGATTGAAAAGAAGGTACAACATTAAAAAGAGGGATTCTGATGATTGAGTACAGAAAAGGAAAAAACGTTAGTTGATCAGACGTGCTGATTGTCTTTCCTTCTTTGACTCTGCGACTAATGTGAAAAGAGAGGAAAAGAGAGGGAAATTGGAGGCATAATTAATAATTAAGAACAGATATCGAACATTTGGCCTACAAAATAAAATAATGGCATATAGGTCCTAATATTAACTATTAATGCAAATAATACCAAGCAATTCTCTTAGAGAACAAAATCTTTCTTCTAATAAAGGCTTGGTAAAAATATCCGCTAATTGATCAGTTGTTCCAACAAAAGATATTTCTATATTTCTCTTAAGAACATGATCTCTAATAAAATGATGTTTGATATCTATATGCTTTGCCCTAGAATGATGCACATGATTTTTAGAAAGACATATAACACTAAAATTATCACAGAAAATTTGTATAGGCTTAAAGGATAGTTCATAGTCACCAAGTTGATGAGACATCCATAATAATTGTGCACAACATTGTCCAATAGAGATGTATCAGCTTCAGTAGTAGATAATGCAACTGATGCTTTTTTTTTACTGTTCCATGATATCAATGCTTTGCTAAGTAATTGACATGTTCCACTTGTGCTTTTTCTGTCTTCCTTATCACCTGCAAGATCAGCATCTGAAAAACCTTCTAATTTAAATTTGTTAGAACGAGAATACCATAGTCCATGAGAGACAATTCCGATGAGATATCGAATAATTATTTTTACTGCAGTCAGATGTGATTCCTTAGGAGCTGACTAAAACCTGGCACATTTACAAACACTAAATATAATATCCGGTCGACTAGTAGTCAGATAAAGAAGTGAGCCAATCATTCCACGATACTTAGTTTCATCAACAGAGATTCTCTGTTCGTCTTTGTCGAGACTTGTTGAAGGACTCATTGGTGTGCCAATATCTTTAGCATTGCTTATGCCGAATTTTTGGATTAACTCTTTTTTATATTTGGTCTTACATATGAATGTTCCTTCTTCAAATTGTTGGATTTGAAGTCCAAGGAAGAACGTTAGGTCTCCCCATCATGCTCATTTCGAACTCACTTTGCATAAGATTTGAAAACTCCTTGCACATAAGAGGATTAGCACTACCAAAAATAATATCATCAACATAAATATGAATGATGAGATTACCTTCTGATGATCGTTTAATAAATAGAGTAGTGTCTATTTTACCTCTTGTAAAACCACGGTCAATAAGAAATGAACTGAGTCTTTCATACCATACTTGTGGAGCTTGCTTTAGTCCATATAACGATTTGGTTAGCTTATATAAATGATAGGGAAATTTTGAATCTAAAAACCCAGGAGGTTGTTTCACGTATACTTCCTCTTCAATGAAACCATTCAAGAAGACACGTTTAACATCCATCTGAAATAGCCTGAATCCCTTAAAGGATGCATATGCCAGAAAGATTTGTATAAATTCCAGTCGAGATACTGGGGAAAATTTTTTGTCATAGTCAACTCCTTCCTATTGTAAATATCCTTGAGCAACTAATCTGGCTTTGTTTCTTATAACTTTTCCATCCTCATTCAATTTGTTTCTGAAAACCCAATTTGTTTCAATTACAGGAACACTTTCAGGTTTGGGTATCAATTTTCATACTTGATTTTTATCGAATTGACCTAACTCTTTCTACATAGCTTGCATCCAACTTAAGTCTTTTAGAGCTTCCTCTATCTTCTTTGGCTCAATCTGAGAGATTAGTGCTATGTTTGCTTTCTTTTTGAGAGCTCATCTGGTTTTCATTCCTTCACTTGGATCTCCTATGATGAATTTTTGAGGATATTTAGGTTCACTTCTCCATTCATTTGGACGAACTATATGAGTAGTTGACCCATTCGGAGGTTCTGGTGGATTGTTGCTGGTTTCACTAGTTGACTCTATCACAAAATCAGATCCGTCAGTCGACTTTTGGGATTTGCTTATCTCTTGAATTTCTTGAGCTTGATCTTCATCACCTGCAGTAATTCCTTTCTCGGTCGAGGAGTTATTTTCATCAAATATAACATGTACAGATTCTTCCACATATAATGTGCATTTATTATAGACTCTAAAGGATCTACTATTCAATGAATAGCCCAGAAAAATACCTTCATCACTTCTTGGATTGAATTTTCCAAGATTTTCCTTACCGTTATTGTGAATGAAACACTTACTTCAAAAGGGATGAAAGTAACTAATATTAGGACGTTTACATTTCCATAGTTCATAAGGTGTTTTCTTCAGAATAGGCCTTATGAGACATCGGTTGAGAATGTGACATGTTGTACTTACTCCTTCTGCCCAGAAATAATTTGGCAGTAAATGATCTAGTAACATAGTTTATGCCATATCTTGTAAGGTTCTATTTTTCCTTTCAATGACTCCATTCTATTGTGGTGATCTTAGTGCAGAGAAATTATGAGTATATCCTTGATCATTACAGAAGTCTTCAAATGCTCCACTTTCACATTCTCCACCATGATCACTTTGGATTGTTGTAATAAGATACTCTTTTTCTCTTTAAACCTTCTTACAGAAGATCTAAAAAAATTTCAACGCTTCATATTTATGAGATGAGAAAATCACCCAAGTAAAACGTGAGTAATCATCAACATTAGCAAAAGCATATCATTTTCCTCCTATGCTAGCAGTTCTAGTAGGACCAAATAAATCCACGTGAAGCAGTTGCAAAGGCTTAGAGGTAGATACAATATCCTTGTTTTTTAAAAAAATTTCTAGTTTGTTTTCCAATTTGACAAGCATCACAGATATGATTTCTAGAAAAATTCAGTTTGGGTAAACCGATAACTAATTCATGCTTAGAAAGTTTTTCTACCAAATGTTTGCTTGCATGACCAAGTTTCCTATACCATAACCAGGGATCATCAAATATGGAAGTTAAATAGATATGACCATCTATATTTTCAAAACTATCAAGAATGTAAACATTTCCATACCTTTTACCTGGGAGGATTATTTTACATGTCTCATCTTCAATAGCACAATATGTTTTCTTAGAATTTACCTCATGCCCTAAGTCGCATAGCTGACTTATACTCAGAAGATTGTAGTTAAGTCCATTAACAAGATAAACCTTAGTGATATCGCAGTTGTTATTGGATGGAATTGTTCCGGTAGCGATTATTTTTCCTTTTGAGTCATCTCCAAACTTAATGCTTCCTCCATCTATTTCTGTAACTTCCTTGAACAGGTTTTTATCACCTATCATGTAACTAGAACATGCACTATCTAAGTACCATTTTCTTTTTTGACTTCTCCTGTAGTGTTCCTGCAAAACATAGTGATTACTTTCTTTTAGGTACCCAAGCTTGTTTGGGTCCTGGTTGGTTAGTACTTCCAGGTTCAGAATTGTTTTTGGGTTTCCAAATCTATCTTGAAATATTTGACTTACTAAATCGACAAAAAAAATATTTATGTCCACTTTTGTTGCAGTAGTGACACGTAACTCCTGACCCATTTTTGGGCCTTTCATTAGTGTTAGTACTGGTGGACTCTATTCTGGCTGGTCCTTTTCCAGTGACTTGTAAGTCGCCTGGTTTGACCTGATAGAACTATGACTGGTGAATTTGCGCATGTCATTGACTTGCATTTGCAATTCCTCAAACTTTTCTTGAAGTACTTCTTTTTCGATTTCACATACTTCATGTTTGAGCTTCCAATATTTTACTTCGTTGCTGATTCTTTTTAGTTCATTCATAATGTTTTGAGACTCTTTCAAAGTAAGATCAAGAATATCCTACAATTCATTACATCTTTCACAATTATAAGACCTTACCTCGCTTGTTTCACCTTGTGCCACGAAACAATTTTTATTGTTATCTTTGCATTCGTCGTCTGAAGTGTCCTCATCTATCCAGCATCCTGAAAGTTTGTTCATATCGTTTTCCAGAATTGTCATGAAGCAAAGATTTGCTATTTCTTCGTGTTCTGAACTGTCTTCATCAGTCCAGCTTCCAAATGATTTGTTCTTGTTGAAACCTCTGGAGATTTTTCTTTTTATATCTGGACACTCAGCTTGAATATGTCCAAATCTTCCACACTCATAGCATTTCCCATCATTCTTATCTTGTTCGTTATATTGCCTGGATTGCCTAGGTGGAGTCCTTCCTCATCTCGTATTCCTGAATCTTCTAATTAAACCATCCATGTTTCTTGACATCATAGCAATTTCTTCTTGAAGAGCTTCAGGATCATCATCGATATCATTTTCAGCTATTTCGGTTGTGGCCTTGAATGCAATTGTTTTCTTCTTTTCTTCTTGGTTTGTTTTCTTAAGATGTGCTTTCTCGAAGCTATGAGGTCTTTTCGAAGTTCATCATATGATAACTTATTCAGATCCTGTGATTCAAGTGTTGCTACTTTGGTCTGCCAAATAGTTGGTAGGCTTCTAAGAATCTTTCTAACTTGATTACCACTTGAGTATGGCTTGCCAAAAGCTTTTATATCGCTAATGATTTTATAGAATCTGGCAAACATCTCTTCAATAGATTCTCCTTGTTTAATCTGAACGAGTTTATAATAATGAACCAACATGTTGATATATGTTTCTTTTACTTTGTTGGTTCATTCATATGTAACTTCAAGCTTATCCCACATCTCTTTGGTTGTATTACAACTGGAGATTTTCTCATACTCTTCACCACTTATAGCATTAAAGAGCAAATTTCTTGCCTTATTGTTGATTTGTACAACTGTCATTCACTCATCTGTATATGAATCTATATCTTTAGGATCAGCAAGTGGTTGAGCAGCAGCCGGCAGAGGATAGTTCCCTTTTTGATAACTCTCCAGACTTTAACATCATAAGCCTTTGCATATTTTTCCATACGCATTTTCCAGTGGGAGAAATGTTGTCTATTGTAGTATGATGGCCTTACTTGCGAAGTTCCTTCTTGAAAGAGTTTTCCTATGCTAACTTGATTTGCCTTGATCTTTTCTCACAAATTGTTAAGTAAAAGAAAATGTGAGCCTTGCTCTAATACCAATTGAAAGTACAAGAGGGGTGAATTATTTATTTTTAAAATTAATCACTACCAGTTGACTAGTTTTCTAATTAGTCGACTAGATATAATAACGTGATAACAGTAAGGGCAGAATTTAAGATGCAGAAATTAAATGCAGGAATTAAAGACATATGAATTTTATACTGGTTCAGATTCAATGTGGATCCTAGTCTAGTCCCCTTGGGTTGTAAGGGATTTCTCTTTCAGTGAATGAGTTTCTCGAGTACACAGTGAATGATATGATCTACACTGATAGCTCAATTTCTATATTACTCGTTTTTTATACAATGCCTCACCGGTGTTGTTCTCTCTTTCTTCTCTAACTTGTTACACAACAGGTCTAATAGAGCTACAATACTTGTTTACAGTAGAACAAAGAGAGGGTATTTGGTTCGTTCAAAATATATGTGCTAGAGTATAGATACAAGTTTAAATACTTTGAGAGAGGCTTGAATTCTGGAGATATTTGCCAACCCAAGAGGTTTTATCCTTGGAAAGAGATTGATTCTTTCCAAGAATAAGGTTATTCAGCAACCAGGACTTCCCTTATGCGTGATCCTTGAATCTTTCTACTTCCAAATTTAGATACTTGATTGATTATCTTGCAAGATCTTCGATACTCTTGATTGATTTGATTCCTTCAGTTTAGCCTTAATTGATTCTGTCAGTATCAATGATTCCTTTAATCTCATGTACTTTAATTGATTTTCTTTGATTGATTCCTTCAATCTTTTATGCTATCCATGAGTTCCTTGATCTTTGTTGTGATGAACCAAAAGGTCATCACTTGCATTACCACCGATCTTATCAGCCGTGCATCCAGTGTTTCATGTGTCCATGCTTCGGAAGTATCACGGCAATCCATCCCACGTGTTAGATTTTAGCATTGTCCAGTTGGACAAGGACTTGTCTTATGAGGAGGAGTCGGTAGCTATTCTAGACCGGCAGGTTCATCAGCTGAGATCGAAGAGTTTTCCTTCTGTTCGTGTTCAATGGAGAGGTCAGCCTGCTGAGGCATAAACCTGGGAGTTAGAGCCCGATATGCATAGTCGTTATCCCCATCTTTTCCCCGACTCAGGTACTTCTTTCTTAGGTCCGTTCGAGGACGAACGGTTGTTTTAGAGGTGGAGAATGTGATGACGTCATCACTTGTTTTTAAAATAAATTCTGTGTTTTGAGGCCTTAAAAACCTCTTTCAGTATTACCTCGATTTGCGTAAGCATTTTGGGTGCGTAGCCGAAAGGCCATTATGTGAAAATATATGAAAAATGATGAATTTGACTTTAAAATGAATTTAAGTTGACTTCGGTAAATATTTTGGGTAAACGGACCCGGACTCGTGATTTGACGATCCTAGAGTGTTAGCCCAAGAATAGGTGAAGTTTTGAAGATTGACAAAAGAACTCAGTCGTGGACCAGGTCCATCTTGTGAAGCACAGTCATGATCAACCTATACATGTGAGATGCACGTGAAGGAGATAATTCCTACTGATCAAGCAGAAATATCTCCTGATCTGATAAAAAAGGTTGCATATTAGATAAGGGGAGAAAGTCTCCTTATATGAAGAGAACACAATCCAGGATAAAGATAGTGTTAGAGTTTGAGATCTTCATGAACTCTTCTACGATAGAAGACCAGCAATTGAGTCCCAATCAAACTGTGATTACTAACCTATTAAATGACAGTGATTGTTCTCTTTTACAGGTATTGCACATATGCAGAAGTTAAACTAAATTGAGAGCAAAAGAGAAGGCGATTTTGCAAGCAATTTATGTGTGATTTGAGTGTGCACTCCTGAAGCCACTTGAACAAGATAGAAGAACCAGTTCTATTGTGTCTATCTTTATTCTAGTTCATTTGTAGTAGGTAATTTAAAGTTGTACCTTTCAGCTTTTATAGAAGCAATTGTATCAAGTACCTAGAGTGTTCAAGTTATAGCTAACTTGAAGTTGTCGCAACAGTTGAGGTTGTGTGCCACTGCGGGATTAGAGTTAATCCTTAGGTTTACAAAGAGTTTTTGTAAATGCTGTTTTGGCTCAGTGATTTTAGTGGAAGTTTGGGAAAATCCTACTAAGTAGTAGGTCGTGGTTTTTTCACCTTTTGAGCCAGGTGTTCTTTATTTTATGTACTTATTATTCCGCAAACAGTAGTAGTTGGAACACCTAGAAGAACCAGGTTCTTCTATAGCGAAAATTGGGTACCACACAACCCCCCCCCTCTTGTGTGGTATTGACGCTTAAAACATCAATTGGTATCAGAGCAGGTTATCCTTGAAGAAGCTAACACCTTAGGAAAAGATCAAAATAAGTGCACCACCTTGGAACTGGGAAGGGCAATCCACTGCTAGGCCTCCACTTTTTAATGGTCAGTTCTATTCTTGGTGGAAGAACAGGATGAGGGATCACATAATAGGAGAAGACTATAAACTCTGTGACATAGTCACTGATGGTCCTCTAGCAACTACTAAGAAGAATGTTGAAGGAGTGGATGTGCCAAAGACAAGAGCTGACTGCACTGCTGAAGACTTGAAGAAATGGGAGAAGAATACCAAGGCCAAGAAATGGCTTGTGTGTGGACTGGGTACAGATGAGTATAGTAGAATTCAAAGTTGTAGCACTGCTAAAGAAATCAGGGACACTTTGCAAGTGGCCCATGAATGAACACATTAAGTGAAGAGGTCCATAGGAACACTGTTGTACTCTCAACATGAGAATTTCACCATGAAGGAATGAGAAACCGTCCAAGAGATGTATACAAGGTTCACCACACTTACAAATGAACTTAAGTCTCTTGGAAGGGTTATTCTTGAAGAAGACAAAGTTGAGAAGATTTTGACAAGGTTCTGCCAGTCCCTTGGGAAAGCAAAATCACTGCTATTCAGGAATCAAAGAATATTGCTACTCTCAAGCTGAATGAACTAATTGGAAACCTCACTACCTATAAACTAATAAGGCAAACCATGAAAATAGATGCACCCAAGAAGGAAAGAAGTCTGGCTCTCAGAATTGCTGAAGGTTCAGATCTGGAGGATGATGAAATGGTTATGATCACAAGAGATTTCAAAAAGTACGTAATGAGAGGCAAGGGTTATTCAAGAGGTACAACCTTCAACAAACCAAGGGCTCCTGAGAAACAGACCAATGAGGGTTGCTACAAATGTGGTAAGACTGATCACATGATCAAGAACTGTCCTCAATGGGAAATTGAGTGGAAAAAGGAAAGGGCTGAACGAAGGAATAGGAAGAAGGAACAGGTTCAACCAAAAAGGAACAAAGGATCAACAAAGGCTACGGTTGCTGCCTGGGGAGAAAAATCAGATGAGGACTCAGAAGATGAAGCTGGAGATGAACAAGCACTTATGGCCATTGGAGAATCAGATGATGAACAAGAGGTCCAAGTGAATGGAAGTAGCCAAATATGGTACATGGATAGTGGTTGCTTAATACATATGACTAGAATCAAGTACCAGTTCCTTTTGCTGGAGGACTTAAAGGGAGGTAATGTCTCCTTTGGAAATGGGAAGAAAGGTGTGATTATTGGGGTTGGAAAGGTAGGTAAGACAGACTCTCACTCCATTGAGAATGTCTACTTGATAGATCGCTTGAAATACAGCCTGATCAGTGTGTCACAACTGTGTGACAGAGATCACCTTGTAGCATTTACCTCTACTAAATGATTTGTGATTTACCTTACCACTGACAAGATTGTTTTGCAGGGAAAAAGAGTTTACAATATATACATTGTAGATTTGTCTACTCTTTCAGAAAATGAACTCACCTGCCTAAGTGTATTGGATAATGATCCCCACCTGTGGCACAAAAGACTTGGTCATGCCAGTCTGAATCAGCTAAATAAATTAGTCTCTAAGGACTTGGTGATAGGGTTACCTAACATCAAGTTCAAGTAAGACAAAGTTTGTGAGGCTTGTGCAAGGAGGAAGCATGTAAGATCATCCTTCAAAAGCAAGAAAATAGTAAGCACAACCAAGTCGTTGGAACTGGTCTATATGGATCTCTGTAGTGCACCCTGAGCAGAGGTGGAAAGAAATATGTAATAGTAATTGTTAATGATTATTCTAGATTTACCTGGGTACTATTTCTAACATCTAAAGATGAAGCATTTGACATGTTTACTGCTTTTGTTAGAAAAACTCAGAAATAATTAGGAAATCAACTTGCATCCATTAGGTCTGAGCATGGAACTGAATTTGAAAATGCTAAGTTTGTTGAATACTGTGATGAGAATGGTATAGATCATAACTTCTCTGCCCATAGGACTCCTCAACAAAATGGAGTAGTTGAAAGAAAGAACAGGACTCTTGAAGACATGGCTAGGACTATGCTTCTTTCTAGTAAACTGCCCCACAGCTTCTGGACAGAGGCTGTAAACAATGCATATTACATTATCAATAGATGAATGACTAGACCTCTTGTAGAGAAGACTTCCTATGAGTTACTCAAAGGGAGAAAACCAAATATATCCCATCTTAGGGCATTTGGATGCAAGTGCTTTGTGTACAATAATGGAAAAGACTCCCTGGGTAAGTTTGATCCCAGAAGTGATGAGGGAGTATTCTTGGGATATTCTTCACATAGAAAAACATATAAAGTGTTCAATCAAAGAACTTTGTGTGTAGAAGAAAGTGTGCATGTAGTGTTTAATGAAACTAACATTCTTTCTGAGAGACATGAACATGAAGATGAAGCCATTGGATTGGTAAGGGATTTGACTGAAGCCTCAGCACAAGTTATAGTGGCACCAAAAGAAGGAACAGGTGATGGAACAGGTTCTTCCATTTAGGGCAACCTGACAGGGGGAACTGATCAAAGAGGAATTGAAACAAATCCCCTAAAAGAACTTGTTCATGAACCTGTTCCTCAGCAAAAAAACATGGGAGAAACATCTAGCAGAAACCAGTTGGTTGTGAAACCTCACAAGTATCAAAGTTCTCATCCTATTGAGAATATTATCACTGATCCAACATCTGGAGTCAAAACTAGATCACAATTAAAGAATTTGTGTGATTTTGATGCCTTTTTATCTCTTACTAAACCTAAAATGTTGTTGAGATTGTACAGGATGCAGATTGGGTGAATGCAATGCAATATGAACTCAATCAGTTCGAGAGAAGTCAAGTTCGACATCTAGTTCCAAGACCCAAGGACAGATCAGTTATTGGTACAAAATGGGTCTTTAGAAATAAACTTGATGAAGATGGAATAGTTACAAGAAACAAGGCAAGACCGGTGGTCCAAGGTTACAGCCAAGAGGAGGGCTTAGATTATGATGAGACTTTTGCTCCAGTTACAAAACTAGAGGCAATAAGACTCCTCATAGCCTTTGCAGCACACATGGAATTCACTCTTCATCAGATGGATATCAAAAGTGTCTTCCTGAATGGCTACCTGAAAGAAGAAGTGTTTGTGAAACAACCTCTAGGGTTTGAGAGCATGGAATGTCCTGAGCATGTGTACAAATTAGACAAGGCTCTCTATGGACTCAAGAAGGCTCCAAGAGCATGGTATGAACGACTGTCCAAATTTTTGCTTGAACATGGGTACAAAAGAGGTAAAATTGACAGTACCTTATTCTTAAGGAAAAAAGGTAAGGATCTCCTTGTGGTACAAATATATGTTGATAACATAATCTTTGGGGCCACCACTGATAAGCTAAGTAAGGATTTTGCAAAATTAAAGGGGAGAGAGTTTGAAATGAGAATGATGGGTGAGCTTAACTTCTTCTTAGGCTTACAGATCAAACAAAGCCCAAATGGAATCATGATCCATCAGCAGAAGTATGCAAAAGAGCTTATCAAAAAGTTTAAAATGGAGGAATCAACGGAAATAGACACCCCCATTGCAACTGCCACAAAATTAGACATTGATGAACCTGGTTCATCAGTTGATCAAAAGTTGTATAGGGGTATAATTGGTTCACTCTTGTATCTTACTGCTAGCAATCCTGACATAGTCTTCAGTGTAGGGCTTTGTGCTCGCTTCCAGGCTAATCTAAAAGAGTCTCACTTGACTACTTTCAAGATGGTACTAAGATACTTGAAATACACCATTGATCTGTGTCTTTGGTATCCCAAAGGTAGTAATTTCAATCTAGTAGGATATGCTGATGCTAATTATGCAGGTTTCCCTGTGGATAGGAAAAGCACCTCAGGTATGGCTCACTTTCTTGGTTCATGTCTTGTATCATGGGCCACTAAAAAGCAAAATTCAGTGGCCTTATCCACTGCTGAGGCTGAGTATGTTGTTGCTGCCTCTTGTTGTGCTCAATTATGTTGTTGCTGCCTCTTGTTGTGCTTAATTGCTATGGATCAAACATCAGCTGGTAGATTTTGGCATTGAAGTCGGTTTCATTCCTATATTATGTGATAACAGTAGTGCTATAAGTATGACAAAGAACCTTGTTCATCATAAGAGGACTCAGCAAATAGATGTTAGACATCACTTCTTCAGAGATAACTATGAGAAAGGATTGATCTCCATAGAATTTTGTGCTACTGATAAGCAAATTGCTAACATCTTCACTAAAGAATTGAGTAGAGAAAACTTTAAGAGGAACAAGTTGGAATTAGGGATGATTAAGATCACCTAATAGGTCCAACTCAGAATGCACAAATGAAAAAAAAATATTTTTTTGGCTAGGAATTCTAAACTTATGTAAATATCTAGATTAATTCTTGCTCAGCTTCATACTTTAATTAGTATACTCCTGTGACATGTGTTTATATGACTCACTGATCTCTTACAAAATTTTCTCTATTATGGCATTTGAGGCATGTTCAAGAGAGTTCTAAATGAAGAACCTGGTTCATCAGTATGGATTCATATGAAAGCTCAGGTATGTTTTCTATACTATGCACAATTAGAAAGATTAATAATTCAATCATGAGCAGAAGTCCTATACTTGTCAAATTCCTAGAAAATTCTATCCGTTAGCATTGAACTAGTTCCATCCACCTAGAACTCTAAACCGTAATTTTTGCCTAATATCTAAGGAAGCCAAATAGATCATTCAAAATCTAGAATTTCAGGTTGATTAAACTCCTATTTGACCACTGCAAAAGGATGTTGTTACTTATTAAATGTGTAATTCCTTTTAAATACACATCATTTCTACAGCCTTCATCATGACTCCAAACCGTCAAAAACTCTTCTTCACTTTCACTTGCCCTCTTCTCCAAAATTCCCAAATTCTCTCAAGAAACCAACAACCATTTCTAACCCACAAGAAAATCCTGGAACTCCTCCACCACCATCTCCCTCAAATTCATCCTCATCTACTCCACCCAGTGTATCTCCAAAACCTAGACTACGAAGGGTGAAAATGCTTGCTCGAAAGACTGTAGCATCTGGGGCTCTAAGGAAGGCTTTAAATGAAAGGTGAAAGCAAGCCAAGAGAAAGAAAGCCAAGCTCCAAATTCCGACTCCAGCTCCGAGTCTGAATCCTATCAATCCGCTACTGAGGGGGAAGGACATGGGTCTTCTGACTCTAAAAAGACTCAAGAATCTCCTTCTGAGGTAAGTTCATCTGTGATTGAAAACCTAGAGACTAGGTTTGTTCTGGTTGGACCAATTAGGGATGTTGAATTTCCTGAGAAATGTAAGAGTGGAGGTAAAAAGAATTTTGAAAATGAAAAAGAGAGAGAGGGTGCATGTGGTGAAGAGAGGGGAATTGGAAAAATTATAGTGCCTACCATCTGTGGGGTTGAACATGAAAGGGTAGAAGAGAGTGTCATGAAGTCAGGGGGAAGTGGTTCTGGGGAAGCTGCTGAGGGGTTGGTTCATCTGAGCACACAGAGAGATGAACTTGTTACATCCACTAAAGAGACCCTAGCAGATCTATAGAAAAAGGTTGGAGCAAGCTATGACAAAAAGAAACGCAGAACTCCCACAACAAAAGCCCTAAATGTTCCCAAGCCTTTCAAGAAAAGAAAGGCTTCATCCCCAACACCTACTACCCCTTCATTGCCAAGGGGTAGAGCCACAAGAAGCAGGGTGAAACGGAGTGAAACTGATCTACAAAGGGCCTTAGAAGAAAGTAAGAAAAAGAAAATGGATAAAGGAAAGGGAAAGATTGCATAATCCTCAGAGGCTGTTGAGGAAGAGGAGATGGAACTAGTCCATCAAGAAAGGGGTACAACAGTGGAGGTTCCTACACCCAAGCCTAAAAAGCCCAAGATCTCCTCCAAGAAGTCTTCCTCTGTACATGTAGCTGCTGAACCCACACTAGCCAAGAGGACAAGATCTGCAGTGAAAACCAAATAATCAAAATTTTCTGATGATGATGACTGGAGTGGAGAAGAAGAAGAAAATGATTCTGAGAAGGAACAGGACAAGCTTGCCATTTTTTGTAGAAGAAAGATTTTAAAGGGTAGACTGTTGAAGGACCTGGTGGAACCAGGAATGATGAGATTAGTGGATGCCTTAGCTGCTTAGGGATGGAAGGATTCAGATGGATGGTAGGCTAGCCAGAAATGAGCTGATTGAATTTATGGCCAATGTTGTTAAGGATGGAGTTGTTAGTAGCCTGGTGAAAGGAGTCCAAGTGCAGTTTGATGCAGAAAAACTGGGAGAGATCCTGGACATACCCTCTGAAGGGTTTGATGACTATACAAGACAAATATGGCCATGCCTGGACTCCCTCCCTACTGCCCTTAAAATCACCAAGAGGTTTTGTGATTCAGAGGAGGTGAATGAATCCAGGGCTGTGCAGAAAAGTGAGATAAGGCCTGAGCATAAGGTTATGTTTGAATTTGTCAACAAGTGCTTATTTCCCAGACAGGAGAGAAGGCACACTGCTAACTACAAGGATCTGGTTCTTATGGATTTCCTGGAGAGAGGAAAGCAAATCAACTGGCCTGCCTTCATTATCAAACTGCTAGACAGGGTCATAAATTGCTCCAAGGCTCATGCTACTCCATATGGCTTTATTCTAACCACAGTTCTGGACAGGCTAAATGTGCCTCTGAAGAAATGGGAAATGGCCTCGAGCAAGGAACACTTTGGTATCAAAACTCTTCTTGCTTGTGACTATCCAGTCAATGTCATCCCCATTGAACCTGGTTCATCCCAGAAGACACCCATCAACAGCAAAGTTAGGACTCTGGTTCAAAAATGTACAACCAAGGAAGCTGAAATTGCTAGGCTCAAGGCTCGTGTGGTTGAAGTGGAAACTGAGAGGGATGGTCTCAAAATTGATCTTGCCAAAGAAAAGGAGAAGAATTATGGAATTTTTCAGAACATGTTGAATCTCTCCAAACTCAAACCCAACCCTCCAGTTCCTCCAAGCCTTAGGACTCCTAGCTTCTGTCTCCTGAACTTGTTTTGTACCCCTAGTGACCCAGATTAGGGATTTTTCTATTTTTTGCTCATGGTTTGAATGTTTCTTTCTTTTTGTGGATTGTAGATGGCAACATATCTCTATTAATGATAACAACATTTTTTTCTTGTTCAATGATTAATTTGTCCTTGATAGTTTAAATATGTTTGTTTGATTACTGATGATTGCACTTGCAGTTTTCCCCAGTGGCCATGAGTACTTAGTAAAATCTGGGTATCATACTTCGTATGCAACTTTTTGATGATGCCAAAAGGAGGAAGAGATATTGTGCTTTACACATTCTGAAATAAGTGATATTTATAACCTAATTAACCTGGTCCTTGATGATAAGTGAATTTTCTAAGTTTAGTATTGATGGTTAAGCTGAGTTCTTACAGGTTCCAAATCAGTAAAAAGCACATAGTTTGTCATGATCAAAAGGGGGAATTTGTTGGCCCAAGAACAGGTGAAATTTTGAAGATTGACAAAAGAACTCAGTCATGGACCATGTCCATCTTGTGAAGCACAGTCATGATCAACCTATACATGTGAGATGCACGTGAAGGAGATAAGTCCTACTGATCAAGCCGAAATATCTCCTAATCTGATCGAAAAGGTTGCATATTAGATAAGAAGAGAAAGTCTCCTTATATGAAGAGAACACAATCCAGGATAAAGATAGTGTTAGAGTTTGAGATCTTCATGAACTCTTCTACGATAGAAGACCAGCAATTGAGTCCCAATCAAACTGTGATTACTAACCTATTAAATGACAGTGATTGTTCTCTTTTACAAGTATTGCACATACGCAGAAGTTAAACTAAATTGAGACCAAAAGAGCAAGGCAATTTTGCAAGCAATTTATGTGTGATTTGAGTGTGCACTCCTGAAGCTACTTTAACGAGATAAAAGAATCAGTTCCATTGTGTCTATCTTTTATTCTAGTTCATTTGTAGTAGGTGATTTAAAGTTGTACCTTTTAGCTTTCATAGAAGCAATTGTATTAGGTACCTAGAGTGTTCAAGTTATAGCTAACTTGAAGTTATCGCAACAGTTGAGGTTGTGTGTCACAACAGGATTAGAGTTAATCCTTAAGTTTACAAAGAGTTTTTGTAAATGCTGTTTTGGATCAGTGATTTTAGTGGAAGTTTGGGAAAATCCTACTGAGTAGTAGGTCATGGTTTTTTCACCTTTTGAGCCAGGTGTTTTCCACATAAAAGTCTGTGTTCTTTATTTTATGTACTTATTATTCCGCAAACAGTAGTAGTTGGAATACCTAGAAGAACCAGGCTCTTCTATAGCGAAAATTGGGTACCACACAAATCACCCCCCCCCTCTTGTGTGGTATTGACGCTTAAACCATCACAGAGGGTCCGTTGGAAAATATGGGACTTGGGCGTATGTCCGGAATCAAATTTCGATGTCCCAAGCCCGAGAAATGAATTTTTTAAAGAAAATTATTTTCTGGAATAAATGAATTTTTGAAAATGAAGTGTGTTTAAAACTTGATGGTATCGAGCCCGTATTATGGTTCCGGAGCCCGGTACAGGTCTTATATGTGGTTTAAGTTGAGTCAGTGATATTTGGTAAGAAACGGACGTGAAATGACGTGAATCTGACTATATTTGAGAAAAATGGAAAATTTGAAGTTCTTAAGTGATTTCATCTTAATGCTAAATTCGTTGTTTAAGATATTAATTTGGCGATTAGATAGCACGAGTAAGTCCATATCATATTTTTGAGTTAGTATGCATGTTTGGGTTGCAGCCCCGAGGGCTCGAATGAGTTTCGGATAGGTGTCGGAGTGTTTTTTTTGGACTTAGAAAATCTTGTATTTTTGTTGGTTGCTGGTGTCCAGATTTTTGTTCAATGCGATCTCCTAGGAATGTATGCGATCGCATAGAGTTAATTTTGGGAGTCATCATTTGTTCTATGCGACCGCATAAGAAGGTCCGCGATCACATAGAGTTAATTCTGAGGGGGTCACCATTTTCCTCTATACGATCGCAATCCCTGCTCAGCGATCGCAATGACCTGTCCCCTTTACCCTATGCGATCGCATTCCTTTCTTCGCGATCACATAGACCAAAATCCCGCCCAGCTATTTTTAAGTTCAAAAACATAATGTATTACGGGAATTTCACCATTTCACAACTTCTTCTTCTCCACACCTCTTGGTCTATTTTTGAAGAGAAACTTCACCATAACTTCATAAGTATGTAATAATCCTAAGCTCGTTTTCTTCCATTTTTAGCAATACCCATTAGATTTCTAGGCCTAGAACATGAGATTAAGGGTAGAAAATTAGGGATTTGGGTAGAGTTAGGGCTTTTTTATTATTTGGGAATTTGACCTCGTTTTGGGGTCGGAGTTTAAAATAAATTATATATTCGGGCTCGTGGATGAATGAGTGATTGGATTTTGGTCCGAACCTCGTATTTTGACCAAGCGGGTCCGGGGTCAATTTTTGACTTTTGGGAAGAATGATAGGAAATCTATAATTAAGCATTGGAATTGCATTGTTTAGCGTTTATTGATGTTATTAAGTCGATTATGTCTAGATACAATTGATTTGGAGCCAAATTCAAAAGGAAAAGCGGTGTTTGAGGCTTGAGTTGGCCGTGAAAGTTCGAGGTAAGTGTTTGGTCTAACCTTAGCTTGAGGGATTAGGAGTTGAGTCATATTTGCTAAGTGATATTTGTTGAGTATGACGTATATGCATGGTGACGAGTATCTATACATTGGTGTCAAGTATGCCCGTGAGTTTATTATTGTGGTTATTATGACTTTATTGTATTATTCATTCCTTGGTGATGGTTTCTAATGTTGGCAAAGTTTGTGGAAGTAAATTGTGAAATCTGAACATTGAGGAGCATTGGCTCTAGTTGTGTAAAGAAATGCGAAAGTATAAGTGGTAATTGAACCCTTTTAGAGCATTGGCTCAAGTTGTGAAGTGAATTGTGAAGTAAAAGTGAGAAAGAGAAGAGAATTATTATGTTGCCTCCCTTACCGGAATATTGTTGCTTTTGTTGTTATCTCCCTTGCCGGAATGTTGATGTTCTTGATGATGTTCCATTGCCGGGATTCTTGTTATAATTTCATTTATTTCCTTGCCCTATTGTTTGTGATTGTTGTTTGGGTAAGGAAGAGTGTTAAAGCACGAAGGGTGATGCCGTGTATTATTTTGGTGAGAGAGTGTTAAAGCACGAAGGGTGATGTCGTGTATGATTTGTGAGGAAAGAGTGTAAAGCACGAAGGCTGATGTCGTGTCGCACGATGTACAATTCCGTGCCAATTATATTGATTATATGGTGAGAACGAGAGTAAAAGCACGAAGGGTGATGTCGTGCACATTTTCATTGCTTGATTGCTTTGGTGAGGACGAGAGTAAAAGCACGAAGGGTGATGTCGTGCACTCATTGATTTTGATTTGTCTGTTGATGTCTGAGATATGTTGTTCTTTTTAATTACCCCTTGTCTTTCTATTCTTAATTGATCATTCCCCGTAGCATGTTTCCTCTTCCATACTTGACGGTATATTACATTTCTTCTTTTTTGCTGTATATATTTAAATTGCACATGTTTATTTAGTAGTCCGATCCTAGCCTCATCACTACTCGCCGATGTTAGGCTAGGCACTTACTAGCACATGGGGTCGGTTGTGCTGATACTACACTCTGCACTCTGTGCTGATCCCGGAACAACAACTTTTGGACTGTAGATTGGGTGGCTTCCTTCAGTCCACACGGAGATCTAAGGTAGTCCTGCAGGCGTTCGCAGGCCCTGGCGTCTCCCTCTATCCCTTTAGCATGTTTTCTCTACTTATTTCAGAAATAATGTATTATTTATCTTTTAGACTTTGTATGTAGCATTCTTAGACCGTCTGTGAAACTGTGACACCAATTCTGGATAGTCGATGTTCTAGCAGTTGTACCTGATTCATATACAGATAGTTTATTGATTTACTTCCGCTTATTGTGAATTCCGTTGTCTTCACGTTATTGTTTTATGATTGTTAAAGAATATAAAATGGGTAGAAAGGTAATTTGTTCAAACAGTCGGTTTGCCTAGCTCACATTAGTAGGCGCCTTCACGATTCCCGAGGGTGAAAAATCCGGGTCGTGATATTTGCTGATAGATTCCTTCTATCCATGAGTTCCTATACAAAGAACAAATATATTATTTTCATCGTTAAAAGCAGATCTAACAATAATATGCCTTTCTCATAATAAACATTTTCCCGAAAATGATTTTTTTCCCACGTCAAACCAACCACATGAAGCTCCTTTAATCAAAGATAATATTTCAGGACAAGGATAATTTGGTGATTATATAATCCATTACAAGTATTTTTTTTTTTAGTTATATGGTCCCTTTTGATAGGAGATCTCTATGTGTGTAAATTAATTTTGTGATTCATTATATCATTTGTTACTTTTATATCAAACTTTCAGGATATTTTTATTTTTACGGTAAGCGATCTGCAAATTAAAAATTAAAAGCACTTTATTTTTATCCCAATTACAAGGTGTTATGTTGAACGCTTTCTTCTATTTATGTTAAGATAAGACTTTGGAAATAATGTAGTAATATAGGGTGTGTTTGGTATAACGGAAAATGTTTTCCAAGAAAATATTTTCTTGAAAAACAAGTAGTAATCTTATTTATTTCTGGTGGTGCGAAAAACAAAAAAATAAAAATTTAAAATTGTAAAAAATAAAATTAAGGTAATTTTTTTTTTGCGGTGGGTTTTTTTGCGGGAGTTGGAGGGTGGGATAGTAGGGTGAGTGATAACGGAAAAACTGAAATTTGAAAAAAACAAAACAAAAAAAAAACCTTTTTTGGAGAGGGGGTGGGTTTGTAGGGGTGGAGAAGGTTGAAAAGGAGTTCTCCAATGTATTATTATTAGGAGTTGGTGTAGGTGGCGCAGCAGGCAATCGACTAACAAGTGCCTGAAGAGCTTTGCCGACCTGTGCATCAATTAGCTTTTGCAAAGCTTCAGTTGTAACTCCTTCAAAATGTTCAGATTGCTCTTGTTGATCAGCACGGGATTCAGTAACAGGAGTGCCTTCACGAGATTGACGTGGTGAATTTAGAGGAGAGGGAACCACGTTATCTTGATTTTGATGTATTTGATTCTCATGGTTTCCCAATGTGTTATTACTATTGTTGTCGGCGTTGTTGTTTGACATGGTGACGACAATAGATAAGATATAGCTTAAAAGGAAAGATTATCAGATTCCCGGTAACGGAACCAATTTGTTTAACCAAAAATCTGAGTCTTTGGTCAAAGCTAAAAAGAAATTCGGGTTACTGATAATCAGGAGACAAAAATAAAATACTTTTGAGAACGATGGTAAAGAAGCAAATAGATGTGTATTTCAATAAATTCTCAATAGTATTCCGTGTCCTTACAAATGATGATACTTCTTCCTTTTATAGATAATTCTAGGTAAAGGAATGAAGCCTCAGCTTTAATGATATAATCATGAGTAATAAATGATATTAAATAAGCCGTTATACAATCATTCCTATTAAATACCAATTTCGTAACGTATCAAGTATTTAATAATGAATTTGGACTCCTTTCTGTCACCAGATCTTTGCTTTCAATGCCTTCTATCCGTTGGCTGTAAATGATTTAAATTGGTACGAGACTCGTATCTATACGTCGTCTCGTGCCTATTTAAATTCTTCTTCCCGTAGTTGTTTCCATCCGTGCCTCTTAGTCAATTGTTGCGCTTTGACCATTTAACTAATCCACGTATCATGCCACATCATCTTTTAATATAAACTCAGTTTTTTCCAATACAGATAGTCCCCCACTTTCCATTTTTTTATCAATTAAATAATTGGGAAGTGGATCTTCATGTAAAAGGAATTTTTGCCACAATTAATGCTCATGACAGTACTAACGTCTCAGCAGTCTTTTCCATTTAATGCTCTGCTCATGTGTCATTTTCTAATTGATTCCGCTATTCATACCCTTTTTCAAGACTTCTTCATTCTCACTATTTACGAAGTGATAGCTGCCTTTATTATAGGCTTTTCATCATTACACTTAAAAAGTTGACGGTTCCCATTTTACACATAACTTTGTCTTCCTTTGTCTTCTTCACAAATCTTCAGTACATACTTCCTTCTTAACAATGTCTTCTTCAAACCCTAACCGTAAAAAAGTTTCAATTCTAGATAAATTTCCCAACGCCCCTGTTAGACACAGAAGAGGCGGAGGAGGTAGGCTTCGAACAGGGTTAGAATCTACGCGAGGCGGCTCCTCTGGTTCTTCTTCAAGGAGTTCTATCCCAAAAGCCCCTTCTTCTAAAAGTAGGGAAATTCTTGATCCTTCTCAAGAACCCTCAGTTGATGATATAGTTCCCGGCGATTTGTCTTTTGAAAGTGACAAAACGTCTCTTCAAAAACAAATTAAAAATTTAGAAAGAGCCGATACTTACCCAACAATAGTAACCGAGCTTACAATCCCCACCATAAGAAGAGATTGTAACTGGAAGGATAGTCTCCGAATGTCAATTCCTTCCCCAAATCAAAGAATTTCCTCTTTTAGAAGTGGGTATTCTTCTGTTTACACTTACCCCTTCACTTTAGGTTTTAATCCTCCGATTGACCCAGTTATTCTCGATTTTTGTCGTTTCTTTACAATTTGTTTGGCCCAAATCGGTCCATTGGTGTGGAGAACAGTGGCTTGTTTGAGATATTTATCCTCCAAGGCCAATGTCAATTTCACCTTTTCTCACCTCATTCATCTATACCATCCTAACTTAATACGCCATGGGGTTTTTACCTTAACTGCAAGGAGCAAAAAAGTTTTGGTAAATCCTGAGGATGACAAAGATCGTGGATGGTATATCCGTTACGTTGCTGTCCGTACAGTGGACTTGATTGGCGAAACAAATATTCCCTTCCCTGAGAAGTGGAATTTTGAACGTAGGTTTCCTTTTATTTACCGTACCTACTTTTGAGAATTTCAAAAGAAAGTTGTTTTTAACCTCGTCCCTTCTTGGTTTTTTGTAGCAACCATGGGAGATGTGGAACCTATTCCCAACTTTCGTGGTTGGGTAGACTCACTTTTGAAGATTGCTTCTAGGGAGCAGAGAACTTGGAAATCAATTTCTTCCTTACATGGCTGGAAAGTCAAAACACATGGTATCCCCCCTTTTACATGAATGTTTTTTTTACATGTTAAGCACTTTTTCCTCAACTTTAATCATGTATATCCATCCTTTAATCAGGATTTGGCATTAGAGGAATGACGGCTGAAGTAGCTATGGCCATTCGCATGTCTGCGAATGCTGCTCTTGATTTGGATAAGGCTCGAGCCTTGCTGCCTAAAAGGAAAGCTACAAAGGAAAGTTCTGAAGAAGAAGAGGAGGGTACCTCCCTAATTACCAGGCCAAGGGTCAGGAGACGAATAATCATTGATGATGAAATTGAAAACACTCCTGCTCGTACCTCCGCCACCGAGCCTGTTTTGATTCAATCTGATGAGGACGCCGAACCAAGAGATAATAATGAGTCAATTCAGCATCTTTTTGAAAGTTGTTTCGGGAGTGGCGAGCTCGGCCCTGTTTTTGATGAAGCTCCTCTTTCCTCATTTGTTCCTATTTCCTCCATTCCTCTGTCAACCGTAAGTATTTCTTTACCAGTTTTGACGACTTCCCTTCTTTTGCCAGTTTCTACCACTCCTATATCCGTTCCCTTGGCTCTTTCTTCTGTACCTGCTTCCGCTACGGTGTTGGTTTCTACATCTTTTCCTTCCATTCCTTCCACTGCTCCTCTTCCCTCTGTTCATCATACAGAGATAGGTTCTAGCAGTGGAAGTATGACTATGAGAAGTGTTACTTTGGAGGTTCCTACCAATCATAGCCTCTTGAGGAAGACCGGCAGAGCCGATGTTTGGCTCGAACCTCTAATTGGAGATATCGAGAAGAAGAAGATGGAGAGCCATAGCTGCTTAACTCTGATGAATGACGTAGTTCATTCTACTTTGAAGGTATTTTTACCAACAAGTTTTTTTTTAAATTATCTTCAATCTCTCATTTCCATGACTTACCTCTGTAGGCTAACCTTATTGGCACGGAATTAATGGGAAGAATTTCCCTACTGGAAAGAAAAGCTCGTGAGTCTGAAAAGACTGTCCACGAGGCCAAGAAAATAGCTAGGGGAGCCCAGCTTGAAGCAACCAATTGGAAGGAGCAGTTCGAGAATGCTCAAGGGACCATAGAGGAGTTGCAAGAAGATAAAAATCTCCTGGAGCAGCAAAACCGTGGTTTAACTTCTGAACTGGCAACTGTCAAAGCCTCTTCAAGCCAATTGAAAAGAGACAAAGAGCTTTTGGAATGCTCTTTGTCAGAACAATTATCCAGGGCTAGTGAAGAAGTTAGAGAGCTGAAGGCACTTTTGGCTAGGAAGGAAGAATATGCAGGAGAGTTAGTGCAAAGCTTGACTCAAGCTCAGGCTGACTTACAGACTTCTTCTGACGAGATTCATGCCTTGAAGAGTTCTCATGCTTCTCTTGAAGCTTCCCTTGATTCCCATTTAGCTGAATATCAAATCTTAAAAAACGATCTTGCTATGTGGGAAAAGGAATATGGACTTCTAGAGGAAAATTTTAACATAGAAGTGAGTTGGGCTTTCCTGAAATCTCGTCGTGATGCTTTGACGGAAGCTGCTCAAGAAGGTTTTGACTTGCAGTCTGAACTGGCCAAAGTCATAGATACCATCGAGAAAAGCCAACAGTCTACTGATACTCCTTCTCCTGCACTTGAAGTTCCTGGAATAGAAGAACTTTTAAATGAAGAAGTGAATACTGCAGCAATTGGGATTACAATTCCTGCTTCAGCTGAAAATGTTGAGGGTGAAACTTCTATGACCCAGTCTGTGGAAGTTGAAGCTTCCGTGACTCTTGCTTCCCTCATTGATCCTAACATTTCAAGCTCTGCTGAAATCGTTCCTGTTGCTGCTTCTTCAGAAGTTGCCACCGTGCCTGTGGCTGAAAGTGAAATAAATATTGCAACTTCTGATGTGCTAACCCCTTCAATTGGATGATGTTTTATCCCTTAGTTTTTAAGGGATTTTTTGGTGAAAGTCCCCAGTTATCATAATGGGGCACTTGTATAAACTTTTATTGACTAAGTTTCTACTTAGTCTTTTTAATTATATTAAGAAGTTTTGTTAGTACTTCAATGTGTTCTATTCTTGCCTTTTCCTTACTTATTTAGGACTTATAGAATAGTTTAGCATTTTTATCCTTTGAAAATGCTTTATGATTCTTCTCATGACTTATTAACATGAGGCTTATAAAAGAGGGCCCTTTTATTTTATCGACACTTAATGAAGAAGACGTCTCAACTTCATAATGGTGTTATAATACGATGAAAGTAATAGGAAAACACACGTTTTGTATGAAACAACTTTGGCAAGTTTTTATTCATAAACTTTTAACAAGTGTTTGACTGTTACATGTATTACAATACATCTACAACTTTCTCGTAACTGTTTTTCTTGTAACAGATTTGTAAATAACATAAAATAAACAAGGTTTTTCTTCATAACCTGTTTCAGTACATAGTCATGACCCTATCTTTACATGTTAAGAAGGGTTTGAGAGGTGACTTTGTTTATGAGTTTGAGAGATGACTCTGTTGTTCTCATGAATGCTGAAGACTTCGTAACTTTTTCTCAACACTTGCTTCTTTGTGGCCGATTTTTGTTCGATACTCGTATCTGTTTCTCTACACATATCTGTGTATAATATGTAGTCCCCCAAGTATTTGAGCGGTGAAGTATGAAGCCTCGAGCACTTGTTTATTTCTTTTACTTTGGCCCTTTTCCTGAAACAGAAAGATATACGGGACTCGACGGTGCTATTATAGATGAAGACTGCCTAACTCGTGTGTATTTCCATCAGATTAATTGTAACCCTGGGCTAGGAATTTAAAATACTCCATTTTGCCTTGCAGGTTGTGACTCATCATTTGGCACGAGTTATGATATTTTGCCTAGTATCTAAAATCGTTAGTAAAATATTAATAAACCAAGAGAGAAATTTTAACATGATGATACCTGACCGTAGGTACTTTCTTAAAAGTAATATCTTTTTAAATGTACTGCATTCCAATGTGAGGGTAAAACTTTACCATCCATTGTTTCCAACTGGTATGCTCCTTTTCCCGTAATGCCACGGACTTTGTATGGTCCTTCCCATGTTGGACTTAGCTTTCCTGAGTTAGCAGCTTTTGCAGATTGGAACACATTTTTAAGCACGAAGTCCCCAAATTTGAAAAATCCGAGGCGTGCTTTCCTATTGTAATATCGTTCTATTACTTGCTTTTGTGCGGCCATCCTTATCAAAGCAGCTTCTCTTCTTCCTTCAAGTAAATCTAGGCTAACCCGCATCTCTTCATTATTAGATTCCTCTGTTGCCTGATTGTATCGTGTGCTTGGATTACCTATTTCTACTGGAATTAAAGCTTCCGTACCATAAACCATCGAAAATGGTGTTTCTCCAGTGCCTGTTTTGGTCGTTGTACGATAAGCCCATAGTACTCCAGGTAACACCTCAGGCCAATTACCTTTTGAATCTTGTAACCTCTTTTTCAAGTTATTGATAATAACTTTGTTAGTTGATTCTGCTTGTCCATTCCCCACTGGATGATATGGCGTAGACGTTATTCTTTTGATCTGCCAACTTCGAAGAAATTCTGTAACTTGTGCTCCAATGAATTGTGGTCCATTGTCACACACGATCTCCTTTGGTACTCCAAAGCGGCATATTATATTTCGCCATATGAAGTCTTTAACTTCTTTTTCTCGTACCTGTTTAAATGCCCCTGCTTCTACCCATTTAGTGAAATAATCTGTAAGTACAAGTAGAAATTTTACCTGACCTTTTGCTTGTGGAAGTGGACCTACGATATCCATTCCCCATTTCATAAAGGGCCAAGGGGCTAAAACAGGATGTAGTAACTCAGCTGGTCTGTGCATATTATTGCCGTACCTTTGACATTTATCACATTTGGACACGAAACTGGTTGCCTCTTCTTCCATCTTAGGCCAATAATATCCTGTGCGAATTAATGTTCTTACCAGTGACCGTCCTCCTGCGTGATTCCCACAATGTCCTTCATGTACTTCTCTCATGACATATTCGGTTTGAGAGGGACCGAGACACCTTGCTAGTGGTCCGCCGAACATCTTTCGATAAAGATTACCTTGATATAAACAATATCGTGCAGCTTTTTTGCGAAGCGCGTAAGCCTTTCCTTTGTCATTAGGCACGGTTCCGTGCTGTAAAAAGGCAACAATTTCATTTCTCCAATCCCATGTTAGATGATTAAAATTTACCTCGTTTTTATCAGGTTCAAGAACGGAATGAAATAGATGTATGACTGAAGCATCTGTATTGTTTGCCACGTCTGCTGCGGATGCAAGGTTTGCTAAAGCATCTGCCTCTACATTCTCATCTCTTGGGATCTGCACTACTTTCCAAGTTTGGAATTGCTTTATTAACTCCCGTACCTTTGCGAGGTATTCTTGCATTCGTGACTCTCTGGCTGTATAAGTCCCCAGCATCTGATTAACCACGAGTTGAGAATCACTCTTGATTATAATCTGTGTTATGCCGAGTTCTCGTGCCAATTCTAAACCTGCAATTACAGCCTCATACTCTGCTTCATTGTTAGTTATAGAATGACATTTTATAGCCTGTCTAATGGTCTCACCCGCAGGTGGTACGAGGACTATTCCTAAGCCTGCCCCTTTTACATTAGATGAACCGTCAGTGTATAAAACCCAAGTCCCCGGGTTCGCACCATTAAAAACTAATAATTCTTTTTCTGCTTCTAAATGCATCCCCTGGCTAAAATCAGCCACGAAATCAGCTAGTACTTGAGACTTTATAGCGGTCCTGGGTTGATAAATAACTTCATACTCACTTAGTTCTATAGCCCATTTTGCTAATCTTCCTGAAAGTTCGTGTTTATGCAAAATATTTCGAAGTGGAAAAGCAGTAACTACTACAATGGGATGACATTGAAAATAAGGTCTTAACTTTCTAGATGCCATGATCAAAGCTAATGCTTATTTTTCTAGCTGTGGGTATCGTGTCTCAGCTTCCAATAAGGACTTACTTACATAATAAATAGGAGATTGTTTACCTTGGTCCTCGCGGACTAAAACAACACTTACTGCGACTTCAGATACGGCCAGATAAATGAGAAGTTTTTCCCCCACCTTCGGTTTTGCCAACAACGGTGGTTTTGACAAATAAGCTTTCAAATTTCTAAGGGCTTGTTGACAATCTTCATTCCATTCAAAATGATCTTGCTTTTTAAGTGCAGAGAAAAACTTAAAACACCTTTCCGAGGATTTGGAAATAAATCTCCCCAAAGCTGCAATTCTTCCCGTTAATCTTTGTACTTCCTTTTTATTAGTAAGTATATCCGGGATTTCTTCTATTGCTTTGATCTGAGAAGGATTCACTTCAATACCACGATTAGAAACAAGAAAACCCAAAAACTTACCTGATGCAACACCAAATGCACATTTTTCTGGGTTGAGTTTCATATTAAATTTTCGCAAAATTTCAAAAGTAACAGATAGATGAGAAATATGGTCGTGAGATTGCTGGGTTTTGACGAGCATATCGTCTATATATACCTCCATTGTTTTCCCTAAATGTTCTTGGAACATTTTGGTGACCAACCTTTGATAGGTTGCCCCAGCATTTTTGAGGCCAAAGGGCATTACTTTATAATAGTAAGTCCCCCTGTCTGTGATGAAAGAAGTTTTTTCTTCATCACCAGGATCCATTTTAATTTGATTATATCCTGAGTATGCATCTAAAAAACTTAAAAGTTCATGACCTGCGGTTGCATCAATTAGTTGGTCTATATGCGGTAAGGGAAAGGAATCTTTTGGACAAGCTTTATTTAAATCGGTATAATCTACACAAACACGCCACTTACCATTCTTCTTGGGTACGACTACCGTATTAGCTAACCAAGTAGGATATTTTATCTCACGGATTGATCCGATTTTTAATAATTTTTGGACTTCCTCCTGAATCACCTGGTTCTTGAAAGCACCTTGTTTCCGTTTCTTTTGCTTTATTGGTGTGAAAGAAGGGTCCTCATTGAGTTTGTGAGTCACCACATTTGGTGGAATCCCTGTCATGTCAGCGTGGGACCAAGCAAAGCAGTCTAAGTTAGCTTTTAAAAATTCGATTATCATACCTCGCATGTTCGTGCTTAAATTGGCCCCGACATAAACCTTCCGTTCAGGCCATTGATCAAATAACATCACTGCCTCAAGCTCTTCAATTGTCGTTTTGATGCTTTCATTTTCTTCAGGTTCTTGAATTGTGTCAGGTCTTGAGTCCAAATCCGTCTTTTCCTGTTCAGTTGAAGTTTGATCTTTTTTACCTTCAACTGTTTCCTGTAATTGCTACTTTTCTTTATTCTCGGCGCTCGTACTTGTTACAGCGTTGACACTTTTAGCCATCTGCTGATCCCCACGAATTTGGCAAATTCCCCATGGTGATGGGAATTTAATAACCTGATGTAGAGTTGATGGGACAGCGTCCATATCGTGTATCCATGGTCTCCCCATGATCATATTGTAGGCCATTTCCATATCAACTACCTGAAATTTAGTTTCCTTCACAACACCCATAGCAAAAGTTGTTAGAAATACCTCACCTTTTGTTACTACACTTGAATTGTCAAAGCCTGACAAGGTGTGCGCCTTGGGTATCATTTTGTCTTCAGCTTGCATTTCTCGTAGTACCCTTAGTAATATAATATTTACAGAACTCCCTGGATCAATCAAAACTCGTTTTACATTAGTATCATGTACAAGTAAAGATATTACCAGTGCGTCATTATGTGGAGTTGTCACTCCTTCGGTATCTGCGTCATCGAACGAAATACTTTCATTTTCAAGGACCTGCCGCACCCGTTTCCCGTGTGTAATTGTTACCTTAGAAACCTTGTTGGAGGCTGTGTAGGTTACGCCGTGAATGTCCTCTCCCCCGCTTATGACATTCACTGTCCTCTTGGGTGAAGGAGGTTGTGGTGGCTCTTGTCTGTTTTTCATATAAGCTTGTTTTCCTTTCTCACTAAATAACTCAGTGAGGTACCCTTGCTTCAATAAATGATCCACTTCACTCTGCAGGAATCTGCATTCTGAAGTTTTGTGCCCGTGATCGTTGTGAAATTCGCACCAATGATCCGGATTGCGTCTACTTGGATTTGACCGCATCTCTTTTGGCCACCGTACCTTATCTCCCATGCTTCTTAAAACAGCTACGAGCTCGGAGGTAGAGACATTAAAATTATATCCACCGAATCGTGCCTTTAAACTCCTGTCATCATCTCGTGATTCTTGTCTGTTCCGATCATTCCTGAACTTTGAAGAAGAGCCAAAATCCCGGTTCCTTGATTTTTGATCGTATTGCTGGCTATCTTGTTTCGACCGTGGGTCCTTTCCTGCGGGTCCCATATATGGATCGTACCTGTTTTTACCTGATCTTTTTTCGGTTTCTGACCTTCGGGTACCGCCCCTTTCTTCATGATGGAGCTTAGGTACGGTATCTTCTTCGATTCGCAGCTTCGTGCTATACCTGTTGTAAACATCATTCCATGTGGTTGCAGGAAATTCTCGAAGACTTTCTTTGAGTCGTCTCGTGGCTTCAGAACTTTTGTCATTTAAATTACTTGCAAAAGCTATAGCAGCCCAATTGTCAGGCACACGAGGTAGAGTCATTCTTTCACGCTGGAATCTATCAACGAAGTTTCTAAGCAACTCTGAATCCCCTTGTTTGATTTTGAAAATATCTTCCATCCTTTTCTCAACCTTTTGTGCTCCCGAATGTGCTTTAATAAAAGAATCTGCAAGCTCAGCAAAAGAATTAATAGAATTTTCAGATAAAAGAGAATACCAGGTTAATGCACCCTTGGTGAGTGTTTCTCCAAATTTCTTGACCAATACTGATTCAATTTCTTGTTTGGTCAAGTCGTTGCCTTTTACGCCGGTTGTAAATGCAGTCACGTGGTCACGTGGGTCTGTAGTACCATCATATTTCGGGATGTCAGGCATTTTGAACTTTTTCGGAATTGGAAGGGGAGCAGCACTAGGCTTCCATGGTTGTTGTGAGTATTTGTCCATGTCTACTCCTTTTATTACAGGTGGAACTCCAGGGATTTGTTCAATACGCTCATTTTGTTCCTTAAGCTGTTTCTGCAAGGTTAGTACTAAATTTTGCAAATACGAATTATTTAAATTACCTGGTCCCCCTTCTTGTGGTTCACTGGGGGTTGCTCCGTTTCCAGAATTATCAAGACCAGAACGGGGGTTCTCCAATGTATTATTATTAGGAGTTGGTGTAGGTGGCGCAGCAGGCAATCGACTAACAAGTGCCTGAAGAGCTTTGCCGACCTGTGCATCAATTAGCTTTTGCAAAGCTTCAGTTGTAACTCCTTCAAAATGTTCAGATTGCTCTTGTTGATCAGCACGGGATTCAGTAACAGGAGTGCCTTCACGAGATTGACGTGGTGAATTTAGAGGAGAGGGAACCACGTTATCTTGATTTTGATGTATTTGATTCTCATGGTTTCCCAATGTGTTATTACTATTGTTGTCGGCGTTGTTGTTTGACATGGTGACGCCAATAGATAAGATATAGCTTAAAAGGAAAGATTATCAGATTCCCGGTAACGGAACCAATTTGTTTAACCAAAAATCTGAGTCTTTGGTCAAAGCTAAAAAGAAATTCGGGTTACTGATAATCAGGAGACAAAAATAAAATACTTTTGAGAACGATGGTAAAGAAGCAAATAGATGTGTATTTCAATAAATTCTCAATAGTATTCCGTGTCCTTACAAATGATGATACTTCTTCCTTTTATAGATAATTCTAGGTAAAGGAATGAAGCATCGGCTTTAATGATATAATCATGAGTAATAAATGATATTAAATAAGCCGTTATACAATCATCCCTATTAAATACCAATTTCGTAACGTATCAAGTATTTAATAATGAATTTGGACTCCTTTCTGTCACCAGATCTTTGCTTTCAATGTCTTCTATCCGTTGGCTGTAAATGATTTAAATTGGTACGAGACTCGTATCTATACGTCGTCTCGTGCCTATTTAAATTCTTCTTCCCGTAGCTGTTTCCATCCGTGTCTCTTAGTCAATTGCTGCGCTTTGACCATTTAACTAATCCACGTGTCATGTCACATCATCTTTTAATATAAACTCAGTTTTTTTTCCAATACACCCGCTTTATCAAAAAATTATACCGCATATAAATATAAATGTCATCTAAAACAGAACATCTTTCTTATATATAACTAAATTGAACCCACTTTGCCGTCAAAGTCATTGTGCAGCGATGGTAAAGTGGATTCAAGTTTACTAGAGGGACCAATGTTCGATCCTGCAGTGCAATGATTTTTCTTGCTTCTGGGCAGTTTTTTGCATTATGCTTGAATGGGGCTCAGCTTTATTTACTTGAAGTTAAAATTTAATTCAATGTTAATTTGTTTTCCTGTCACTGGTTTTGGTAAAACATGCAAGAAAATTTGTTGAAATAATTTATTATTTAGTAGTTTTGTTTACCTATAAAATTGGATAACAATTGAACTTGTACGTAGTTCTAAGAACATGCAATACAATCTGATACGAATACAATATTATGAATGAAAAGTAGGAACAATGATACAAATATGAAAGAAAGACCTCAGCGATGTTGCCAATCTTTAGTGCCCAAAATGAATGCTTCTCCTATTTTCTATGAAAAGAACAAATACTCAAGCTTTTCAGAGATAGAGCGTGAAGTAAAAATTGATATTGCTCTGATTTCGCATATTACAATGTGTCTCCTCTACCGATTCACTTCCCCCTTTATAAGGGCTAATATTACATTATTTTATGAGGCAATCATGGTCTTCTGACCGTTGAAACTGTCGCCCACTAATGTCATGATTAGTGTTACAACTTTAGTTAGTGGAGAATATCACGGGCCTTTGTCGGCTGAGCTAGCAGCGGTTTCCCCTGGTCTTTGAGAACGGGTTCATATAAATACATTAAAGGACGATGGCTTTGATTGTCTCCGACGTTCACCTGGACTCGGTATAGCTCGACCAGGTCCGACCCTTAACAGGTTCATTGAAACAAGTCTTGATCGATCTCTAACAACGTCGGATCGGATGCCTAGCTCGGTTATGTTAAGATTGACCGACTCTCAAGCAAATTGGGAATCGAACTCATCTTACTGTCGTTCTTTCGGTCTGATTTTCACCGCATACAGATAGCCCCTCATTTCTTAATTCAGGAATTCAAGAAACGATAAGAGCCTTCGATTATTCTCAGCATGCATGACGTAAGCAGAAAGTAGTCATCAATGTCTTGTCGGCCCGTACTTCGAGGCATTAATTGAATATCAGTGTTGTTGGCCGCTATGGGTATTGAACCGCCATTTGAAGCCTATAAATATACCCTTTCCTCATTGTTGAAAACTCTGTTGATTCTCAAGAAACTTGAAATCTTCTGCTCGTCCTCCCTTCCTATTTTCTAATCCTTGTATCGTGTTTTCAAAGAACTCAAATAACCCTTAAATGGTTGGTGTGCTTTCAACAATTTCACTATAGATAGCATCTTCCTCCTCCATATCTTCAAAGAATGGCTAAAACTTCTCAGACTGTTCCTCTAAAAGAAGGGGCATCATCATCAAAGCCCGCTAGCAAGGTGAAAATAGTAGCAGCACCGACCCCTGAAGAATTGATCCCTTCGTCGTTCGTCGGTGACTCCGATTTCGATATCAAGAAGTGTTCCTCGAAGCCTGGTTGATGCGAACCGGCATTGAGGCACATAAGTTTTAACCCCGATAATGTTCTTTCTCAAGTAAAGAAATATTGCAACTGGACGAGCAATCTTGGAGTACTGCCCAATCCTGAGGTATCGATCATGACCCATAAGGTGGGGTTTTTAAGTGTTTACACTTACCCCTTCATATTGAGTCCTGTCGATCCAATAATAATTGATTTAGGCAAGCAGTACGAGATTACCCTCGGTCAAATACATCCTTCGTTCTGGAGAATAGTGATGTTTCTCCGCCACTTTGCAAATAAAGTCGTCGGTCTCCCCTTCACCCTAGATCATCTAATCCGCCTTTATAGTCCCCGACTGTAACGAGGTGGGCTGATAAAATTTCAGCGTCGAGCTTCTAAATCTTCGATCTCAAGTATCGAGGAGGATAAAGATCGAGGCTAGATGAGCCGTTTTGTCCGTATCAGGACCTCAGACTTGATTCCGCCTGAGAAGATGCCATTCCCCGAGAAGTTGAACATGAAACGTAAGTATTTATAATTTCTTTGTTATTTTTTGCACAATTCCATCAACATAACCAAATTTTTGTTTGTAATTTTCTTTCTTTGAACGTGTTAATTTGATGCAGCTACTGCCTAGGTGCCGGGGGCAATCCCCGACCTTGAGGGTTAGGTTCGGAGTTGGGTATCCAAATCAACACAAGCCGAGCGCGCATGGCGTGATTTGGCAAGGGGGCGTTGGGAAACTAGCAACCACGGTGGGTACCAAATTGATTCAGTCGATTTCGATCATTTTCTCGAGTATTCCCGCTCACCTCTTTTCCCTTTTTGTAGGCTGGGGAAGGATGTGATGACGAGGCCCTATCCGACGAACTGAATCTCCCCCTTCCATCGATTCCGAAACCACCAAAAGGAAGCAAAAGGAAGGAAATATCGAGTTCTACCAACTTGGGGGATTACGAACTTAAGGGGAAGAAAACTCGTAAACCAATAGGGAAAAGCAACCCTCTATCCATGGAATCAGTGCTTGCATTAAGGGACGAACCTGAAGCAGAGGCCGATGATTGTGGTTTGTGTTGATACCCAATTTTTTCCTATATATTTTCAATATGCAAAATACCTTCAAAATAGCATATATATGCATATATAAGCATGTCCAAGGTTTTTATTATTTTTTCATAATTTTAAGATTTTAAATTAATTTATTTTCTCCCTTTTTATCCATAAAATCCCCAATAATTATTTTCAAAATTATTGTTTTGATAATTCATCTATTTGATTTCTGTATTTATGCCAAAACATGGCTAAGGTAATTTTTACATATTTTTATAATTACATTTAGCATTTTTAAAGCTAAATTTCACATAATTACAATATTAGCCCTTTTAAGGTTTAATTATGTTTTATATGCATAAAAATAGGATCATGTATTTTAAAATTGCCAATTATATATTGTAAATTATTTTAGCATTTTAAAATATTTTTCAGAAACTATTTACTATTTTTAGAAATTAAATAGGGAAAAACTGACTATTTAAATCATAGCCAAATTGGCTTTCAATTATAGCCAAATCAGGACCCCAATCCCCGGCCCAATTTTACAATTAAAACCCGACCCACACCCTTTTAACCCATACCAAACCGGGAACCCCACCTACCTTTTCTAATCTCGATTGTTGATCTCCCATATCACCGGTTCACATTACTTCTTACCATTTTTAACCTAAACGACCCCCTAACCTAATTCATTCTTACCAAACAGCCGCCCTAGAATCCCTAAATCCTCTCCGTCTCTCTGAGACCTAGTCCTAACCCTAGCCGTCGCCACCCAAAACTAGCCCTAATCCCTTCGATCCTCACTCGATGCATGGATTCCCATGGCTGTTCGAGATATATACTTGTCTCCTACGTCTCCTGGTTGCTTGTTTTGTGATTTCATGGAGGGATCTCGAAGAGATCTAGTCCAGATCTTGTTCAAAACCCTTCAAGAGCCTATCTAGGGTCTTTCATGCCATTTTTCAGCCATCCATGGCTGTTCGAGTAAGATCCATGACTTTTTCGGCTAAAACCGGTAACGTTCTAAGGTTTTCTCATATTCTCTGAATTCTCTGAAACCCTAACTCTTGAGAATTTTCACTTTTCTTTAGATTTGTCTTAGATCTAGGTATATCCATGAGTTTTAAACCGATTCTCTTTATCTCTACTATATTTTTTTTGAAACCCTAGTTTTCTATTGCTCGATTCTTAGATCTGAGATGATTCAAGTATTATTAAGCATTTTCCTCTAAAAATCTCCGGTTTTAACTAACTACTTCGATTTTAGTCATTATTTTCTAAAACTAGGGTTTCTCAGAGTTCTTTTATGCATGTTCTAACTGATTCGTTAGGAATAAACGCTTCCCCTTGTTCGTTTTGACCGATTTTGTGCTCTTACTGCTTTTAACTTGGCTCTGCTAAAAGCCCCCCTTTTTTTTAAGATTTTCCTTTACTTTGTTTCTATAATTTTCCTTACTTTGTTTCTCTGAGTGTTAGCATGCTTTCTTTACTTCGTGTCTGTGTGTTAGCCTACTTACTTGAGTCTTGTGATTACCCTACTTCGAATATGTTTTTCTAAATCCCTAGCTTACTTATGTCGCTTTTGTATGACTATGCTCACTTTGTTTATTCATCTTTTGCTTCTTTTTGTGACTATGCTTCAAATATGTTTTTATTGCTACATCTGTGGATCTCCTCTATTTATATGTTGAAAGTATAGAGTCATGACTCCCTTTTGATCAAGTCTGGTTCCCTTAATCGATGGTGATTGAAAATTTTCTTTCAAAAACCCCAAAAGCTTTGCCCCGTCTGTTAAGCTGACTGATTTCCTTACCTTATTTTTCTATGATACTTATTTTTTCTACTAAGTTGTGTCCTTAACCAGGGTTTTATGAATTTTGTCCTACTCTATGCTACTGAATCTCGACCCCTACCTTTCCACTTAATTTGATTAGTTGCTTACCTTTATTAATTCTCCTTGCCTTGTCTACATTGCTACTAATTGTCTCTTTAGTTTGAAAACTTTCTGAACCTAGGCTTAATTACCTATTCAATAATGGTACTATTTTTGAAATCTTTCCTTATTTGTTATACTCCAGTGGTGTATGATTTCTTTCCTTATTTGTCACTTGCCCTTTACCATTCGCATTGACTCCCTTAATCAAAGGGAGATTCGAACCAAATTTTCTATGTTGAGTTCTATAATTACTGAAGAACTGATTCTTGCCTTATTTTAACCAGTTTTAAAACTACTATATAAAGGACTCTCTTCTACAATGTCAATACACGAACAATTAGTTCAAAAACACACACACACACATAAAATTGTCTCTTCTCTCTCTCTCTCTCTGCTACTTGTGCTACAACTTGTCTAGCCGGCTGAAAGCCAAGGCTAGACTATGGAACTTTACTTGCTTTACTTTCCTGCACTTTGGTTCCTTAACTGGTATGTTCCTAGTTCAATTCTGAAACTCAACTCTATGTGCTCCATGTCTGTTAATCCATATCTCCTTCTGCACTAGTATAATGGCTTATGTATTTAATTGATCTTCTTGTTTACTGCTTTATTCAGAATGCTTAAGTTTGCCTCTCTCGTTCAAGTGTGTAACTAGCATGTCTACTACTTTCTTACATTTTCCTACTACTATTCTGCCTAACCATCTAACCCCCCCCCCCAATACATTGTAAACATGTGTTTGTAACACTTAGTTACTATGTGATCCTGAACCCTTCCCCCTAAACCTAATGAGTAATTTTGTTTAGCACCCTTTAATCTAATACTGTTAAGCTCCTGGAATGAATACTTTGTGATAGACTATTGTTGTGACTATTTAAGTTCTTCTCTGGCATTAACCTGTGTGCAAATATGCTTTCACATATGCAATACTTGTCCCCAATAACTCCTCTCCCTGTTTGTGTTTGAACCATGTATGTTGATTTGATCATGGGTTGCTGATTGTCTTGTTTCTTGTCTTCTCCAAACTGTTTTCCCTATGCAACTCTTCTGTTCTTTTGCAAACTTACTTCAAACATGTTGTTTTCCAACTCAACTCTTTTTAAATCTATATCAAGCACTCTCACATATACTCTTAGACCACTTGGTTCTGCCCCTTTTGTGTGAGCCTTCCCTTGGGACCCTTGAGTTCCCTCTGAACTTGGACATAAAAGTTGGCCTTTCCACACTACACTTACTATATCTTGGATATGAAATCTGGGTGTGAGCACTGCCCGGGATCCCTTTAGGTCCTTAGGAAACTCTGACACACCCATATATGAGAAAGGCTATGGAACAATCTTGGCACTTGAGGTGATTTATTACATAACTCAGGGAGGAAGTCCTAAATTAGGCTCTCTATTGTGTAACTTCTTATTTTCATTTCTACCTATGTAATTCATTTCAATGTTGGTCTGTAATAACCTATTGTAAACAAGTATTGGGGTGGCTAGTGAAAAGGGATGGGGTAAATATGCATGCTATAGTTGTTAAGGGTAGAAAACATGTTATTAGGTTTATATTCCTAATTGCACAATAGAAAACATGCTTAGGATTCATACAGGCATTAGAAATCCTGCTCTTAGGAAATTCTACAATTATGTTGTGCATTAGAAATCCAGCTCTTAGGAAATTCTTCAATCATGTTGTGCATTAGAAATCCTGCTCTTAGGAAATTCTGTAATCATGTTGTGCATTAGAAACCCTGCTCTTAGGAAATTCTGCAATTATGTTGTGCATTTAGAAATCCTACTTTAGGAATCCTACATACAAATCGTAGATACCCTGTTGAGGAACTCGCTCAGTCATACCTAGTTAAAAAAATGTATGAAAAGGGATATAAAATAGTCTCATGTTTGACTATCTTGGTTAAGTAAAACTGGTCATAATCCCGCATGTTTTTTGCAACATTTAGAACAACATGTTTTAGGTAAAAACCATGTCCAAACTGTTTTAATAATTCTGAATAACTGTTGCATATTATTTTACGCCTAGGCAAGCCTTAGGCAACCAACTTGAATAAAAACCAAAGCTGTCTGCGTAATTAATATTTAATTGTCAACGTGCTAAAATCAGTAGGCCAATCTGATTCAGACTTCTTTTCTGAGTCACGTAATAAATCTGGTTCTATTGTTATCATTTAGGTACCATAATTTAGAATTCTGAATTCAGACATTATTTGCGTACGAGTCATGTTGTTTATATGCATTGTATGTGAAGGTATCTCTGAGCCCTCTATCTTTTTTCTGTATTTTCCCCCTTGAATGTAGTCCTATGTGTTTTGTATGTCGCCTTAGTATTTTACCTTTAAACTTGAGGGTCTACCTAGAACCTCCTACTTATAGGATATGAGTCCTAAATTCCTCCGGGACTGATAGGAAGGGATGAGTAACATTATGCAATCGGGGTCGAGACCAACTCTCGCTTTAATTACCTTCACGGGGTGGGAAAGAGTAGATATGGATATGATGACCGGTGCATTAATACCACGCGTAGCCCTTCTTTGAAAAGTGTCATACCGGGTATCGCATTGAAGTGATCCATATTATAAACAAACCTAGGACATCCCCTTTACATTCACAAATGTGCCTAGATTGTAATTCTTTTAAACTCTTGCTTTTCATTAATTGCTTTTCAAACACTTGTGTATTTAAACTTAAAACCCCTACTATTTGAGCCATACTTGTTTATTTGCTAATTATACAAATTCACAAAAAACTGTTTGGCCGGGAACCACACTAGTGGATCCTGAGATGTGCCTAACACCTTACTCTTGGGATAATTTCAAGACCTTACCCTATCTCTGGTTATCAAACGTAGTTATAAATGAACTTCATAGGTGTCCTAACGCACCTTAAATTGTTTAGTGGCGACTCTTCAAAAAATTCAAACCCCTTTCCAAAAGGAAAGAGTTGTCCCAACCATAATGTCATGAACCCGATTCCGCGGAGGAAAAAGGGGGCGCAACAGCATAGCGACTCTTCTGGGGATATCTAGGCTTTTACCATTTCATACCCTTTTGTGAATTTGTACCCCTCCCCTATGTGCAATTACTTGTTTAATTTCTTCTTCAAAAGGAAAACTAATCTATCTTTCTTGTTTTCTTCCTTTATAACTGTATTAAATTATAAAACGGTTGTATTTATTGCTTTCTTAACGTGCAAATACATGTCAAAATGCTTTTAATTATTGCATAATCATGCTCAACATCATACTCCACTCGTGCCAAACAAATACTATAGCAATGCTTGATGAGTGGTTGTGCCCTTCCTATATCATTACCCCATAAATTCGGAAAGGCTTATTTGCGGTAAAGCTAGTCGATCAGCGATGCAGTCAACAGTTTCGTGCCTTCCCCCTTGAGTTGTCCGCTCAAGAGTACCTGTCTAAAACCCTATAGAAACCTTACTCTGTTTAAATTATGCATGCATTATGGTCAAACCTAGATGGGTCAGTTATGTGTCCACATAATGATCCTTTAAGAAAGCCTTGTCCAAGAGTCCACTAGGTTTCCCTAAACCCAAATGGATATCATCACGTTATGTGCATTTATTTGGAGAACTAAATGCTTCATGCTAATTGTTGATATTAAATAGTCGAGTCTGGTGGGGGATAAGGGCCTAACCTTGTTTGTCTTGCAGAAATATGAGGCACGAGGTCCCCAATTTCGGTATGGCTAGCACACCCCCTCTCTTGCTAGACTGTTGGAGGAGTCTTCCATCAAATGACCAAATCAATGAGTGGAAAGAGAGGGCCGCCAAAGCTAGCGGAAAGTTGGAATATTTGGAATACAATCTGCTGGAATTGGAAGGTAAAGTGAGGAAGAGAGTCACCGACTGCTAGAACACTGAGAGAAACGAAGGAGAACACCTGGCAAATGCATTTTTACTGGTCAACCTACGTGAACTAGAGGATCTGATCAACGAGAGCATTCAACCTGAGGAAGGTCCTTCTGGGACCAAATAGATAGAAATTTATTTTTCGCTTTATGAATGTAATAAGGCCAATGGCCATTAGTGACTTTTATTTCCTGCTTATTTAGTGTCGTTTTGGGATTCGTCTAATTTTTTCAATAAGATGAGGCATTTAACATTTTAAGTTCTCCGAATCAATTTGTGGCTAGGCCTACCTCGGGCACAAAGAGGTACCCAAATTAGGACACGCTTTACATTCCCACACTATGTGTTTAAATATTGCAATACTTTTTATAATCCTCAATGACTTGATTAACTTTTATTTTGTTTTGTTTTTATTATTCCCATCACCAAAGATTAGTTCGTGCACTCTAGCATCATCATCTTATTTCGCAAGATCCAGGGGCCCTCCACCCACTCCATATCTTAGTCCCATTAAAGGCAAGAACAAAGACAAATGATGGGATAGCAAAATCGAGAGTATACTGAATTGGAGTGAGTACGAACCTGGCAAAGGGCTCGGCAAGAACCTCCAAAGAATCTATAAACCCATAAAACTCAAGAAACATGGCACTACCTTTGGTTTGGGATATGAGTACACCTGGGAAGAATTCAACAGCTGGTCGCCACCATGGCGCGGTCCTTACTACCCACTAGAGAAGCCAATACCGCATATGGAGCAGACCTTCCAACAGGCTGTCATTGTTTATGGGTCAGATGAAGAAGAAGCACTTGCAGCAGTGAAGAACTTGTTTCTAGAGGACAATGATATGGATTGTTGTGTTATTCTCGAGGAGGAGGGGGAGGAAGGCTCTTCCATACAAGCTGTGAGCAGAGGGGCACATCTCAAGAATTGGACTGTCAGAACAACCCAAGCCTGACGAGCCTCTGGGTAGCAACGCTAAAACAAGCATTATTCACTGTTTTATTTACTAAAAGATTTTCTTTTCGCATTTTTCAATTCCCGCAATAAGATTTTCAATGTTCAAAATAGTTATCCAATTTATCAAAAGCGTTTTTGATTTTTTCTTATGAATCAATACTTATTGCTATCGTTTTCTCTCATTACTTTACCTATACAACATTACTATTACTTGTCTTGATGAACCAATGACTGTGACATGCAATGAGACAACGCAATAAACGGATATGGATTCAAAGAAATATGACATACCCGACGAGATTGTCAAAGAAGTTGAGAGCTTTCAGAACAGACCTAAGTCCAACCTGGACGAGACCAAAATTGTCAACCTGTGAGATGCATAAAACGTCAAGGAAATGCGAATCAACATTCACCTATCGCCACCAGAAAAGAAAGAATACACAGAATTTCTAAAGGAGTATGAGGACATATTCGCCTGGTCATATAATGACATGACTGGTCTGAGTATGTCTATTGTGTCTCACAAACTGCCAACTGATCCAATGTGTCCACCGGTAAGGCAAAAGTTTAGAAAGTTGAAGCCTGATATGAGTTTGAAAATCAAGGAAGAAGTCACCAAGCATATCAATCTAAGGTTCTCAGAGTAGTAGAATACCCAACATGGTTATCCAATATTGTATCAGTGCCAAAGAAGGATGGGAAGGTTAGAGTCTGTGTCGACTACCGGGATCTCAACCGGGCCAGTCCGAAAGATGACTTCCCTTTTCCAAATATACATATCTGGATTGACAATTGCACCAAGCATGAGCTACAGTCATTCGTAGATTGCTTCGCTGGGTATCATCAGATCTGGATGGATAAGGAAGATGTTGAGAAAATGGTTTTCATTACACCGTGGGGAGTGTATTGTTAGAAGATGATTCCATTCTGCCTGAAAAATGCAGGGGCCACCTACATGAGTGCCATGACTACCATCTTCCATGATATGATACACAAAGAGATAGAGGTATATGTGGATGATGTTATTATCAAGTCCAAGAAGGCCACTGACCACATAGAAGATCTGAGGAAGTTCTTCAATAGACTGCAGAGATACAACCTGAAGCTAAACCCTGCAAAGTGCGCATTTGGGGGTTCCAATTGGGAAATTACTTGGGTTTATTGTGAGCCGACGAGGAATAGAACTGGATCCATCAAAAGTCAAAGCCTTTCAGGAACTACCACCGCCGAAGGACAAGAAGGGTGTGATGAGTTTCTTGGGAAGGCTTAACTACATCAGCCAATTCATAGCACAGTCTACAGTTATCTGTGAGACAATCTTTAAGATGTTAAAGAAGGACGCCGCCACCAAATGGACCAATGACTGCCAAAAGGACTTCGACAAAATCAAGGAGTACATATCAACACCACTGGTCTTAGTCCTGCCCGAGCCAGGTAGACCCCTATTACTCTACCTTACAGTGTTAGACGAAGCTTTTAGCTGCATTTTAGGGCAGCACGATGAAACAGGGAGGAAGAAACAAGCCATTTATTATCTTAGTAAGAAGTTCACCCCGTATGAGGCTCGGTATTCTATATTGGAACGCACCTGTTGTGTTTTGACTTGGGTAGCTCAGAAGCTGAGACATTACTTCTGCGCCTATACTATATATCTCATATCGAGAATGGATCCCTTGAAGTACATCTTTCAGAAGCCCATGCCCACCGGCAAGCTAGCTAAGTGGCAAATCCTATTGAGTGAGTTCGACAATGTTTATGTAACAACGAAAGCGGTTAAGGGACATGCACTGGCAGACCACCTTGCTGAAAAACCCGTGGATGGAGGTTACGTACCCTTGAAAACTTATTTTCCTGATGAAGAGGTATCATTCATAGGAGAAGACATTACAGAATTCTATGATGGTTAGAGAATGTTCTTCGATGGAGCAGCAAACTTCAAAGAAGTTGGCATAGGAGCAGGACTAATATCAGAAACTGGTTAGCATTATCCGATGTCCGCCAAACTCAGGTTCCCCTGCACCAACACTATGGCCGAGTATGAAGCCTGCATCTTAGGACTCAAAATGGCCATTGACATGAACGTTCAAGAGCTATTAGTGATTGGAGATTCAGACTTGCTTATACATCAGGTACGAGGAGAATGGACGACCAAGAACTCCAAGATACTCCCATATCTTCATCACATTCAGGAATTGAGAAAGAGGTTCACGAAGACATAATTCTAGCATGTTCCTAGAATCCAGAATGAGTTCGCTGATGCATTGGCTACCCTATCATCTATGATACAACATCCCGACAAGAATTTCATTGATCCCATTCTGGTGACAATCCATAATCTGCCAGCTTATTGTGCCCATGTTAAAGAGGAAGCAGACGAAAAGCCTTGGTTTCATGATATCAAAGAATATTTGACAAAGGGAGAGTTCCCGGAGCTTGCGAATCCTACTCAGAAACACACACTTCAGAGATTGTCCAACAACTTCTTTCATAGCGGAGGAATCCTGTATAGGAGGACCCCCGATTTAGGATTATTAAGATGTGTCGACACAAAGGAAGCACCCAAGCTACTAGAGGAAATTCATGCTGGGACCTGCAGCCCACATATGAACGGTTTTGTCTTATCGAAGAATATACTCCGGGCTGGTTACTTTTGGATGACTATGGAAACGGACTGCATTCAGTATGTCCGAAAATGCCACCTCTATCAGATACATGCAGACATGATAAAGGTACCTCCAAGTGAGCTTCACACAATAAGCTCACCATGGCCGTTCGCCGCCTAGGGATGGACGTTATTGGACCAATCGAGCCTGCCTCTTCCAATGAACATAGGTTTATCCTAGTAGCCATCGACTATTTCATCAAATGGGTTGAAGCAGCGTCTTACAAAGCAGTGACTAAAGTTATGGCAGACTTTGTCCGCGACCGCATCATTTATCGATTCAGAATTCCAGAGTCAATCATTACTGATAATGGCTCCAACCTCAACAGCGACTTGATGAAAGCTATGTGCGAAAATTTCAAGGTCAAACACAAGAATTCCACAGCCTACAGACCTCAGATGAATGGAGCTGTAGAAGCCGCCAATAAGAATATCAAGAAGATACTGAGGAAAATGATAAATAATCACAGACAGTGGCACGAGAAGTTATCATTTGCTCTACTGGGATATCGCACCACAGTCCGCACATCAATCGGGGCAACCCCCTATATGCTAGTTTACAGTACAGAGGCTGTCATTCCCACTAAAGTAGAAATTCCTTCCCTAAGAATCATACGAGAAGTTGAGCTCCACGATGCAGAGTGGGTAAAAATTCATTATGAGCAACTATCCCTTGTAGACGGAAAGAGAATTAATGCAGTCTACCATGGTCAACTTTATCAGAACAGAATGTCCAAAGCCTTCAACAAAAGAGTCAAGCCAAGACAGTTCACACCGGGGCAGTTGGTGTTGAAGAAAATTTTTTCGCATCAAGATGAAGTCAAAGGGAAGTTCTCTCCTAACTGACAGGGTCCATACATAGTTCACCAGGTTTTGACAGGAGGAGCCCTCATACTTGCAGAAATGGATGGAGAAATCTGGCCAAAGCAGATCAATGATGTAGTCAAGCATTACTATGTGTAATCTTTATGCTTTCCTATATGATGTAAATTGAACTACGCCTGACCTGATTCCCGTTTAAGAGGGGATACGTAGGCAGCCCTATGGGTTCAGTCACAATTTAATAAAAAATTCATTTCCTCCCGCAATTGGAAACTGGGGCAGAATTTTGAGGAGGACCCTCAAAATTCTGAAGTAATTTCAGCCAATCGCCGCACGAGAAATAGTCAGAAACGTCAACCCAACAAACTGGGGCAGAATTTTGAGGAGGACCCTCAAAATTCCATAGCAGGAGAGGTTGCAATGTCCTGAACTACGTCATAGTCGTCGGTTCATCTAAAAAGCTATTTTTAACTATACATTTATATCATACTTTTACAAAATCAGGCGTGTTTATTATTGAAATTGTTTGTTTTACAATGCTACCCCAATGATACAGACGGTATCACCAGATCAAAGCGGAACGAGTCAAGCAAAGCCAGTGGGGATACAAACTAACCTTCTCCCTTACAAAACTCACGATTTTTCTTTGGATGCAAGCACTAGGATTGCGAAATCATGAAACATACCGTACGCCTAAGGAACAAACATTGTCCAAGAATACGATTCTCAGGACCGTTGCACTTGCCAACATTTGCTTCAGCACATACCAGTGGTGTTCTGTATGTCACAATGCTCCCCATAATCACAACGCCGCAATCTACTATCAGCTAAGAAAACTATATTGTCGTTTGTTATCTTATTTCTTGCACAAGGCTACCATTCTGCCTTCCGAGACTAAACACTGTTTCCATTTTCATTCTTGCATAAGGCTACCATTCTGCCTTCCAAGATTAAACATTATCTCCATCTGCATTCTTGCATAAGGCTACCATTCTGCCTTCCGAGACTGAACGTTGTCTCCATCTACATTTACATTGCATAAGGCTACTATTCTGCCTTCCAACTTGCATAAGGCTACCATTCTGCCTTCTGAGGTTAAGCTCTACCTCCATCTGCATCTGCATTGCATAAGGCTACTATTTTGCCTTCCAACTTGCATAAGGATACCATTCTGCTTTTCGAGGTTAAGCTCTACCTCCATCTGCATCTGCATTACATAAGGCTACTATTCTACCTTCCAACTTGCATAAGGCTACCATTCAGCCTTTCGAGGTTAAGCTTTACCTCCATCTGCATCTGCATTGCATAAGGATACTATTCTGCTTCCAATCTGCATGAGGCTACCGTTCTGCCTTCTGAGGTTAAGCTCTACCTCCATTTCAATTCGCACCTTTGCATAAGTCTATCATTATGCCTTCCGAGGCTAAGCTCTGCCTCCAATTTTCTTCGAAAACTAAGCGTTATCCCAAGCACTATTTATCTCGCTTCTCTTACGGGCTAAGCTCTGCCCTTCAATTCGCAAAACTTAGCTCTGTCTTGTCCTCATCATACTACTGCATCTTTCATGGGCTAAAATATCACCAACTCATCCAAAGGCGTCATCGTTAGGAGGCACCATCTTCATAGCCCGAGAACATCATGTCATGTCATGGGGATCTCTTTCAATCTCTTGGATATCATCATTCAAAGGCGTCATGGTTCGGAGGCACCATCCTCATAGCCCGAGAACATCATTTCATGGCCTGCGAATCCCTTATCATACGCTTCATGTCCCAGGATATCATGGTCTAAGTACATTATCCTCATCGTCCAAAGACAACATTCATGGTTCGACGAGAATTTGCACCACGTTTAAATTTATGCACAGTATACTCTTGTATAGTTTCTAATTGTAGGTAAACCGGCAAGCAACGGCTACCCTAGCAGGAGCGATCCCACTCCAGTTCCCTCAGCCATATCAAACGTAACCATTCTCGTAAACCTTTCACTCACCCGGCCCTAGATATTGCGTCCGTTCTTGAAATGTCTTCATCAGCATACTCCGCGGGTGAATCATGAAGTACATACGGCCTGATTCTTATAAAACCAGGGATATGTAGGCAACTCAGAAGCCAGGGTGCGGCCTAAATCCTCTTCAAACCGTTTCGCTAGGTAAAATTGGCCATCATTTGTTTACCCAAAAACTCTTTCATCCTTCCCGGGTAAAGAGGGACAGTTGTTGATACCCAATTTTTCCCTATATATTTTCAATATGCAAAATACCTTCAATATAGCATATATATGCATATATAAGCATGTCCAAGGTTTTTATTATTATGTTTTCATAATTTTAAGGTTTTAAATTGATTTATTTTCTCCCTTTTTATCCATAAAAACCCCAATAATTATTTCCAAAATTATTTATTTGATAATTCATCTATTGGATTTCTGTATTTATGCCAAAACATGACTAAGTTAATTTTTACATATTTTTATAATTACATTTAGCATTTTTAAAGCTAAATTGCATATAATTGCAGTATTAGCCCTTTTAAGGTTTAATTATGTGTTATATGCATAAAAAGGGGATCCTATATTTTTAAATTGCCAATTAGGTATTGTAAATTATTTTAGCATTTTAAATATTTTTCAAAAATTATTTACTATTTTTACAAATTAAATAGGGAAAACTGGCTATTTAAATTATAGCCAAATCGGCTTTCAATTATAGCCAAATAAGGACCCCAATCCCCAGCCCAATTTTACAATTAAAACCCGACCCACACCCTTTTAACCCATACCAAACTCAGAACCCCACCTACCCTTTCTAATCTCGATTGTTGATCTCCAGATCAACGGTCCACGTTATTTCTTACCATTTTTAACCTGAACGCCTCCCTAACCTAATTCATTCTTACCAAACAGCCACCCTAGAATCCCCAAATCCTCTCCGTCTATCTTAGACCTAGTCCTAACCCTAGCCGCCGCCACCCAAAACTAGCCCTAATCCCTTCGATCCTCACTCGATCCATGGATTCTCATGGTTGTTCGAGACATATACTTGTCTCCTACATCTCCTGGTTGCTTGTTTTTGTGATTATATGGAGGGATCTCGAAGAGATCTAGTCCATATCTTGTTCAAAACCCTCCAAGAGCCTATACATGGTCTTTCATGCCATTTTCCGGCCATCCATGGCTGTTCGAGTAAGATCCATGACTTTTTCGACTAAAACCGGTAATGTTCTAAGGTTTTCTCATCTTCTCTGGTTTCTCTGAAACCCTAACTCTTGAGATTTTTCACTTTTCTTTAGATCTTTCTTAGATATAGGTATATCCATGAGTTTTTAACCGATTCTCTTTAGCTCTACTATTTTTTTTTTGAAACCCTAGTTTGCTACTGCTCGATTCTTCTCAGATTGATGCAAGTATTATTAAGCATTTTCCTCTAAAAATCTCCGATTTTAACTAACTACTTCGATTTTAGTCATTCTTTTCTAAAATTAGGGTTTCTCAGAGTTCTTTTACACATGTTCTAACTGATTTCGTTATGATTAAACCCTTCCCCTTGTTTGTTTTGACCGATTTTGTGCTCTTACTGATTTTAACTTGGCTTAGTTAAAATCCCCCTTTTTTAAAGATTTTCCTTTACTTTGTTTCAATAATTTTCCTTACTTTGCTTCTCTGAGTGTTAGCATGCTTGCTTTACTTTGTGTCTGTGTGTTAGCCTGCTTACTTGAGTCCTATGATTACCCTGTTTCGAATATGTTTTCCTGAATCCCTAGCCTACTTATGTCACTTTTGTATGACTATGCTGACTTTGTTTGTTCATCTTTTGCTTCTTTCTGTGACTATGCTTCAAATATATTTTTCTTGCTATATCTGTGGACCTCCTCTATTTATATGTTGAAAGTATAGAGTCATGACTCCCTTTTGATCAAGTTTGGTTCCCTTAATCGATGGTGATTGAAAATTTTCTTTCAAAAACCCTAAATGCTTTGGCCCATTTGTTAAGCTGACTGATTTCCTTACCCTATTTTGCTATGATACGTATGTTTTCTACTAAGTTGTGTCCTTAATCAGGGATTTATGAATTTGATCCTACTCTATGCTACTGAATCTCGACCCCTACCTTTCCACTTAACTTGATTAGTTGATTACCTTAATTAATTCTCCTTGCCTTGTCAACATTGCTTCTGATTATCTCCTTAGTTTGAAAACTTTCTGAACCTAGCCTTAATTAACTGTTCTATACTGGTACTATTTTTGAAATCTTTCCTTATTTGTTATACTCCAGCAGTGTATGATTTCTTTCCTTATTTGTCATATGCCCTTTACCATTCACACTGACTCCCTTAATCAAAGGGAGATACGAACCAAATTTTCTATGCTGAGTTATATAATTACTGAAGAATTGATTCTTGCCTTATTTTAACCGATTTACAAACTACTATGTAATGGACTCTCTTCTATAGTATCAACACACGAACAATTAGTTCAAAAACACACACACATATAAAATTGTCTCTTATCTCTCTCTTCTACTTGTGCTACTGCTTGTCTAGCCGGTTGAAAACCAAGGCTAGACTGTGGAACTTTACTTGCTTTACTTTCTTGCACTTTGCTTCCTAAACTGGTATGTTCCTAGTTCAATTCTGAAACTCAACTCTATGTGCTCCATGTCTGTTAATCCATATCTCCTTCTGCACTAGTATAATGGCATATGTAGGAAACCTTTGAAGCAAAGGTTCGGTTAAATCTTTTTCAAAAAATGCTTCACACGGAGTACTCGGATGGGCAAAAATCGCTCGCTTTATCTTTGCACGAAAACCCTTCGTGTCTCCGGGCAAAGAGGGGCAGCTGTAAGCACGTGATTTTTGCCCTATATGAGAAATACTCCCAAAAAATGCAAAATAAAATGATTTTCCTTGGTGTGCAATTTTGAGTATTTTTGTGATATTTTTGGATAATTATTTGTATTTGTCTGTGTTTGCTTATTTGTTAAATTAATAAAAAATATAAAAATATGTCGCATTTTGCATGTAGGATTTCATTCTACAATTGTTAGTAATTAAATTAGTTTTACAAAAATTAAAAATTACAAAAATAGGCATCTTTTGCATTTTTAGCATTTAATGTCCAAATGAACAATTTTATGCTTAATTATTACTTAATTGTGCGTTAATTGTTATTGGGAGTTAATTTGCGCTTTTATAATTTAATTTAGTTCTTAATAATAATTTAAGTATTTTTATAATTTAGTTTTAGAAAATAAAAGAAGAAAAGAGAACAAAAATACAAAGAAAAATCGGATTGGGCCACTTCTTCAAAATTCAACCCCAGGCCCAAACATTTGTCCAACCTTCTCCATGACCCAGTCCATCTCCACATGGGTCGACCCGGTCCACCCCATTAACCCAATCCATAACCCAATACCCCTATCTTGCATTTCAAAGACACAAAACAAAAAAAACAAAAAAAAGAACAAAAAACCCTAAAAAAGGGACCTAAACCATCCGCCCCCATTTTGGCTTCTTCTTCTCCAAACTCCAAGAACACCCCATCCATGGCTGCCCAAACCAGCTCCCTTCTTCTGCGTCCACCACCCATCACCTTCCCACCGCGAACACCACCACCATGGACGCAGTCCGGACTCCCTCACGTCCAAACACCACCACCCGAGCTGCCTTCTAGCCATTGACGCTGCTTCAAGCTCGAGTTTTCTGCTTGCTGCATCGACCACCTTCCTCCTCCTCGTCAACCAGCTGTTGCTTCATCTTCTCCGAGCTTCATCTGCTCTGAGCTGCTGCTCCGCTCCGTCGAGTTCGTCGTCGTTTGGTCGAGATTCATCTTCTCCAAGCTGCTTCACCATGAACGACGAAAGCAGCTCACCATGACTGCTGCTGCTCGACGTCCAGTCCCCCAGCTGCTGCTTCTTCACCTCCAAACAGACCTCGTCGACCGTTCGTTTCCATGGCCAAACGACCTTCGTTGCTGTTTCATTCTCTTCGAGCTTGGGCATCACCATGGCCAAGCTGTCTTCACGCTACTGTTGCTGCCCTCAAATTCTTCGCGCGAACAAACCAAGCACACTTCCAGCTGCTGTATCTTCAGACGAGCTGCTGCCACCTTTTCGTTCTGTCGAGTTTTAGTCGAGGTCGTCGAGCGTCGTTTTGAGTTCGTTCAAGTTTATAAGAAAGGTGAGTTCGTCGTTGAGTTCGCCGTTGAGTCCGGACAGATTTATTCCCATGTTTGAGGTTCATCGAAACAGTCCATACGATCGAATTCATCGTTGCTCATCTCCGGTTAGTAGATTTTTGAGTTTTATTTTGTCCGTATTTTGTTTTGATATTTTCGGATCTAAAATCGGCAAATGTTTGTTTTGTTTATCGTTTGAATTAATTTTTAGTTCATGTTCATGTGTTGTTTGTTAAATTAATTTTTCAGATTCCAAATGAAAGATTAATTAATTGTTTTTCATGTTTATTTCATGTTCGTACTGTTGTTCAAGTGAATATTTGTTGTTGTTTAAGTGAATATTTGTTAGTTTAATGTTTGTTAGATTCAAATTGAAATTTAATTAATTATTTCTTCAATTTGTTTCATGTTGTTATGAATTTTCCAGAAAATGTTAATGTTGTTTGAGTCGTTAGAATCCGTCATGTTTGTTGCTTAAAAACAGATTTAATTCATGTTCATCCTTGTTTGAAGTTCATGTTTAAATCCAGTGATTTAATGTGAGTTTATGTTTGTTTTTGATTCGTTGATTTAATTTGAATCATGCATATTGTTGTTTGTATTGTTGTGTTCTTGCTCATACATTCATGGTCTAAATTAACCAGGATTGGTTCCCGATATGGTTAATTCATTCCATTGATTTTGAGTTGTTGTTGTTCATCGTGTTCATATAATTGTTGTTGAAGATTGTTGAGAAATTGGTCATCTTGACTATATTTTGGTCAAGTTATGATTAATTGAGTGTTTAGAGCAGAGGGGTAATTTGGTAAATTGTATTGCATTCGGGGATAGATTTGTAATTGCAATAAGATCGGAGGGGTAATTTGGTAATTGAACATTATTTTGATTCTTTATGTTAAGCATGGGGGACAAATATAATGGGGTGGGGTTTTTGATGTACTTGTTTAATATAATGGGGGACAAGACAAAACATAATGGGGAGGAATCTTGCACTTGTTTAATGTAGGCATGAGGGACATATTGTAATGGGTTGGTAATGTGACATTTATTTAATGTAGGCATGGGGACATATGGTAATGGGTTGGGAATGTGATATTTATTTAAAGAAGACATTTAATAGTGGGACACAACATGCCATTGGGGGAATAATTTGGGGTTGGGAATTGAAGACTTGTCTTGCTATATATAGAGTCATTCTTGACATTAAAAGGAGAGACTTGAGAGTTTTAAGAGAGATTTTTTGGGGGGAGAGAAAAAAGAGTTGAATATTATTGAGAGGATTTTTAGAGAGAGTTGACAGATTCTTTTTACACTTGAGAATTGACATACTTTTATACTGGGAGAGAGTTTGTGATAGTAAAAGAGAAAGACAATTTGAACTTTCACTCGAACAATTCTGTTTGCTTTTCTTCGAGTGTCATTCAAAAGTCAGAAACTACTGCATCTCGTATCTTTTCTCTCTTCTGCTTTGACTGCGATTGTACTTTTGCACTGCTGAGTTTTCAATCTGTTACTGGGTTATTCTACTGGTTTTTACTGGTTTTGCGGTGTTGCTGAACCTGCTGTTGCCGCGTTATTACTGTCGCTGACTCCTACTTCTTTTGTTCTTGTACTGCTGTTTCCAGGTACACATTTGTACAATCTCGGCTTGAAGCAAAAAATGAAATATTAATCAGGCTTTGTTCCTGTTGAATCCGAACTGTTTAGATTTGTTGTTTGAATATAATTTTCCTTTCTTTATATAAAAATGTAGTCGATTTATTAATAAGTAATGGATTGCATATGTATAACTTCTTCATCTAATAATGTTAGTTGAATTAATCTGTTTTTGATATTATTGTGTATCTATCTCATGCTCTAGTATTAGTAAATAATAGAATGTAGAATTAAAGCAGTTTTTCCTTGTACAAACGCGATCGCAATTTTCCGTTCACATTAGTCGTAACTTAATAAATAAGTTACGTTTTTCAGCATGTAAATAATTAAGAAATTTTCTTTTATTTTAGAGATGAACTTAATAGAAAATATAGTCACTGTAGGTTTATCCTTTTAAATAAAAATGAGACGAGCCTCGACAAACAAAAATGCACAAGCTGCGGGGCCCTCTAAATGTATATATTAAAATACTTAGAATTCGGGACAGGCCGTTTAGCGAATTTTACGGCCTTCCCAAAATAACAATACGCTAGTTGCTTTAGGCGCACCTTTAATAATTTAACCTTCTTAAACACGGGTGCACATTGATGTGACCCAAATCCGAATCTCAACGGAGTCAAAATGTGTCGACGACCACGGGTGCATTGATTGTGACGTGGTTCGAGATGCATTTTCACGACGTTGCAATTCTATAAAAATAAATGATAATAATAAAAGCGGTTTAAACTTAATAAAAGCACGTAAGTCATAACATATATTTAAATCAGATATTTAGCCATTATAACAATTTAAGCGACCGTGCTAGAACCACGGGATTCGAGGGTGCCTAACACCTTCCCTCGGGTCAACAGAATTCCTTACTTAGAATTTCTGGTTCGCAGACTTCATTTGGAAAAGTCGAATATTTTCCTCGATTTGGGATTCAAGATAAACCGGTGACTTGGGACACCAAAAGCCAAACCTTTCCCAAGTGGCGACTCTGAATTAAATAAATAATCCCATTTCGAATATTGTCACTTAAATTGGAAAAACTCCCTCGCGCATTTAACCCTTCGGGGCGGGCGCGCAAAAAGGAGGTGTGACAACTCTGGCGACTCTGCTGGGGAAACGAACCCAGAATCTCTGGTTCAGGGTTCAAGAATTCGAGCTTAGAATAATTGTTATATTTGGCTTTATTATCTGATCTTTATTACATGTTTTTGCATAACGTGCTAAATGTTGTCTTTTACCGCTTTGATATTATCTGAACTGTATATAAACTGTGCCGAAACCCTTCTCTTCTTACCTCCGGGGAGAAGCTCGCTGGTCGAGACTCCCTATTCTGTTAGTGTCAATACCTGAAATAAGAAAGAGGTCGGACAAGTTACAAAGCCGGACGATCTCGCGGGTCCCCGGTACGTAGCCCCCTCCTCGACTCGAGTTGTCCGCTCGGGTACACAGTCTAGAACAAATACCCAGGTTACGAACCTAGAATAACTTGACTTCATGCCGGATCCCTAGTAGGAACGCTTATTTGCATCATGTTGCATTTGACTTAGGGGACTCAACACAGGGGTTGGGTCCGTCTAGGATTAGCAACCTGAAATGAAAAGACCATCCTGTTGCATCCTATTTGTTTCTGTGCATTTATTTGTCTCGGACATGCATGCTGCCTGACTTTAGAGTATTTGAAAAATAAACAAAAAAAAAATAACAGTGTATAGGGCTAATTTTCTACTTTGAAAAATAGCAATGCCCAATTACTGTCAAAACTCTGCCGAAATTTTACGATAATAAAAGGGAAAATGTTTTGTTTTCAGTAATTTGCTTTAGTAAGAAAAAGAAAAACAAAAAGATAGAAAAATAGTCTTTTATTTTTGGAAAGTTGTTTGTTGAAAAGGAAAGAATTTTGTTCTAAAATAATTCGGTTAATTTGACCGAACTACGCGCGTCTGATTCTCACCGGATGTGAGATACGTAGGCAAACCTCATCGGTTTCGGCCCCAATTTTCAAAAATCAAAAAAAATATATTTTCCTTTAGTTCTTTCTTTATAAATCTTTCTTTAGAAAATACAAAAAAAAGAAATAAAAAATAATATAGAAGTTTTCTTTAAACTCAAATAAAAAATAGTCTCCTTCTTTCTGAAGTCTTTCATGTGAAATAATGAAATAAGAATTAAAAATCAGCAATAAAAATCCAAAAAAAATACTCTTTGCTTTTTAGTCTCTCTTTTGTAAAATGTTCAAAAAAAAATAGTTGAAAAATTGAATTCCAAAATATTAGGGCTTTTCTTTAGAAGTGCTTTTGTAAATAAATAAAACTCAGAAATTCCACATCATTTTCTTAAAAGTCCCTCTTTCAAAATTTAAGAGGCAACATCATAAATCAAAAAATATACATTCTTTCTTCCGTAGAAAAGGTGAAACAAATGGGAAAAAAAATCAACCAAACACATTTTCTTTTTTGTTTTAAAAAAAAATATAAAAAAAAAAGACAAAAAAAATTCCCAAAGTTCAAGTCAAAAGCAAATAAATTTTTTAGAAGTCTTTCTTTAAAAAATAAAACAAAAATCAAAATAAAAAAAAATTCTTTCTTCTTTTAAAATCATTTCTTTCAAAAATTCCAAAAAAGGGTTAGTTTAGTTACTCCATTTTCGATGTCCGAACTACGCGGGTTTGATTCTCACCGGATGTGAGATACGTAGGCAACCCTCATCGGGTCCAACCCCACCTTTTGCTAAAATAGCCAAAAATCAATAAATAAATAAAAACGTGTCAAATTTTAAATTTTGCCATAAATAAGTTGGGTGGTGTTCAACCTTCCCTTTTGCTAAAAATAGCCAAAAATATATGTCAAATTTTAAATCTGTCATAAATAAGTCAGGTGATGTTGTTTTGTCATAAATAGCCGAATGTTCCCGAAAGGGACGCCGGAAGGCTGACTTTGCATAAACAGCCACCTTTGGGTCATTTTTTAAGGTTTGGTCCAGTTGACCCACACAGCCTTAAAATCTTCGTCACCGAGGCGTTGAAAGGCCGTGTTGGCAATATTGAGTTTTCTAATTTGAAAAAACGATAAAAAGAGTCATAAATAAGTCAGGTGATGCTGTTTTGTCATAAATAGCCGAATGTTCCCGAAAGGGACGCCGGAAGGCTGACTTTGCATAAACAGCCACCTTTGGGTCATTTTTTAAGGTTTGGTCCAGTTGACCCACACAGCCTTAAAATCTTCGTCACCGAGGCGTTGAAAGGCCGTGTTGGCAATATTGAGTTTTCTAATTTGGAAAACGATAAAAAGAGTCATAAATAAGTCAGGTGATGCTGTTTTGTCATAAATAGCCGAATGTTCCCGAAAGGGACGCCGGAAGGCTGACTTTGCATAAACAGCCACCTTTGGGTCTTGTTTAGTATTTTTTATCCAGTTGACCCACACAGCCTTAAAAACCTTCGCCCCGAGGCGCTGAAGGGCCGTGTTTGCAACACCAGGTTTTTATTGTAATTTGAAAAAAAAAACCAAAAAAAAAACAAAAAGTCAGCGGTCGGGTGAATACCGTTTGAATTTTGTCATAATAAGCCGAGCCAGCTTCGGTCGCGTCTTAAACCGTTCTTGCCGAAGTAGCCTTAGAGTATCTTTCAGCTGTCGAAAGGTTATTTTCGTAAAAGAACGGACAAGTTTGTAAAATGATCCTCCCCGACCTCAAAATTCATGTGAAATTTGGAAGGGGCCACGTTTGCAAAAATAACCGTTCGGTTGCATTTTGTGAGTGTTGCAACCTAATTTTTTATTATGAAGAAAAAAAATGTTTCATTGCTTTTACCTTTCATTCGGCCCGAACTACGCAAGATCTGATTCATGCGGGGTCATGATACGTAGGCAATCTCCATCGGATTCGATCATAGCTATAAAATAAATTGAGAAAAAAAACTGAAAGAAAAGGAAAAAGAAAATCGAGTGAAAAAGAAAATAGAAAAAAAAGGAAAAAAGAAAAAAAAGAGTGCAAAAAATAAAAGAGCAGCAAAAACAAGATCAAGAGTGACTAAAGAGAGGCAAGAATAAAAGAAAAAAGGTACATAGTGAAGAGGGAAAGTTTAGGGTCGGGATGAAACATGCAACCCGTTCAAACACATGGTAAAAGCGTTTAACTGTTTAGGTGCATTGCATCCCCATCTTGCGATTTCCTATATGTTATATGCTTCAAAACTAACAAGGTTGTGTGTGTGAGTAAATTAGCCAGGTTCTGTTCAGGTGATTGGTTTTGTTGGTATGCAGTGATGAGCAGCCTTGCACGCGGCCACAACATTATACACAAAACTGAGCTCCACCTCCCAGAAACGCCCATCCTTACCAAGCTCCATATAATCCCCCAATCAAATGTTCCTCAGTACAATCCTCACCCAAGAGAGTCTTTCAAAAGGAATCAGTTTACCTCTGTTGGTGAATCATACTCAGGCTTGTTCTAAAAGCTAGTCAGGCGAAGTCTGCTGCAGCCAGTGGCCCCAAATCGGCCAAACACCGAGTCCCCCCTCCCCGCATCGAGCTGATACTAGATGTGAATGCCACTCTGGAGCAGTGGGGCACGATACAAAGGACTGTTGGTCATTGGACCCTCAAAATGGCAGTTGAGGACTTGATTGAAGCTGAAAGAATCGTTCCCCGGGACGAAAAGGTTCCTAATATGATGAACATTCCCTTGCCTACTCTCACAAATGGGCCGATAGACGGAATGATCTGGGAAGCTGAGGAATTTGATCCGGCACTGAAGGCTATTGCAGCCATTGCCGAGACAGAAGAAAAGCCAAAAAATGATTGTCAAGCCTGAAAGTTCCCCATCTCCCATCAGACGGGAGTCTCGGTAGCCTGTCTTGCTATCCTTTCTGCATCTGGATTATCTCAGGGTGTGATCCAGATGTTTTACTTTATTGTCTTACTTTCCGATGTAAACCCTTCTATCTTCAAAAATAAAAATAAAACACAAAAAAAAGAAAATCAAATGAAATTGATATTTCATTTTCCCGGAATGTCTCTTTTCTTAAAATCTTGTCAATTTTCTCATTCTCTTTTAGTTCTGTTAAATGCAGATTTCAATAATATGACATGCTTGCGGACTTCATGCCCGGATCTTAAAACTCTGTCAGACCTCGAAATAATGAATCAAGAATTGGGTCGCAATGAAGAATAGCTTAAGGAAACAAGACAAAGAGTTGGAACAACTGAAGGAAAATTGATTCCCGAAATTGGAAAGGTCCATACATTACAACAAGAGTACTGCCAAAAAGAGTGCGTTGTACTTGGGACACATCGAAGGAAATGTCCTTGAAAATAACTGTCAATGCAAATGCAGTCAAAAGGTACTATGTTGGATCCTTTATATAATAAAATCTTTTCCGGTTGAGATGACGAAGGCTTTCATTCTCGCTACCCAAACACTATCAACCCTTTGCAAACCCATTTGAGCTGGTTACTCTTCTTTGATTACCCTCTTTGGAACCTGAAAATATTATTGAAAATAAAATGAAAAAAATTGAAATGAAAAAAAAGAAAAAGAAGAAGAAGAAGAAAGAATTGGAAAAATAAAAAATATATATACAAAAAAAGGGAGACAATGAAAATGAAAAAGGAAAGGAAGTGAAAAACAAAGCAAATCAGAAAAAACAAAAACAAAAATCCAAAAACAAAAGTGGCCTGAACTACGTTTGACTTGATTCCGAAAGGATACGTAGGCAACCTCTCCTTGGGGTTCAGTCACACCAAAAACAAAAATTCAAGAAGTCCCCCAAAAGTGAAACTGGGGCAGAAGATATAATGGTTCGGCAATGATCCCGCCCAAAAGGTTCCAAAGTTGTAGTTCAATCCAAATTCCTTTTACCCCAAACCTTGTTCAAGTCCTTCTGATCAATCGGCAAAGCAGTTCAAAATGGGAGGATGGAGTTATTTGGACCTGATACAACAAAATGAGAAGAATAAAATGAGAGAGTCTTATTGGTGAAAACCCACACGGGTAAGACGACGGTAAGCAGAGAAAATCAAATGAGAAGTCTTGTTAGTGAACACCCACACGGGCACTGTAAGGAGATGGTAAGAAATGAAATGAAAATGCCAGCTCGTGAAAACCCACAAAGGGCGCCCTTGACCGAAAATGAGATCCTCATAACCACCGTCATCGACAGAGTCCTAGCAAGGTTCCTCGGTATTCAAGGCAAAGTTGTGATAAATTTTTTGGAGTCAGACGGTTTACACAGATCAGGCATCCAGTCCAAAAGGCATGTCATGTTCATTGAAGTCCGCACGTACTCCAGATAAGTCCTTCTCTCCTTTCCCCGAAAGGGACACTTCTAGTTTTAAACTCATTCTCCATTCAATTATTTGTTTCTGTTTGAATCCCTTTTGGTCTAACACTGTTCCAAAACCAAGACAAAGAAAGGATGGCAAGACTGATTTACAGGGCTTTCGTTGGATACACGCTAATGTGCAAAGGGCACCCAGCCTCAGCAGGGGGCATCAAGACGACCTCGACTGGTCATGGCAGCCTATAAAGGCAATTGAAGTTGAAAGGTTTGGGTTTCACATGGTTAATCGCCTCTACGAAGTTAAAAAAAAAAAAAAGAAATCCCCACAAAGCCTCCCCTTGTAAAAATTCCCCAGCAAGCTTGCCCCAACAAATCCCCAGCAAGTCCGTTCTGTACAAATCCCCACAGAGTCTGCCCTTGTACAATCCCCCACAGAGTCTCCCCAATATAAAATATACAGAGTCTCCCCAATATATATATATAAAAAAAAAATCCCCATTGGAATTTCCCCAGCACATCCCCAGCGAGTCCCTTTGTAAAAATTCCCCAACAAGCTTACCCCAACAAATCCTAGAAAGCCCACTTTGAAACAAATCCCCAGCATGCCCCATTGTACAAAAATCCACACAAAGAATCTACTTTGTAAATATTCCCCCCACAGAGCTTCCTTTTGTACAAATCCCCACAGAGTATCCCCAATAGAATCTCCGTTGAGAATCTCCAAGCAAGATGGGACACAAAAAAAAAGAAAAAAAAAAGAGAGCCTTACGAGGCAAATCATCACAGAATCTGGAAATACAAAGCCTGAGAAGTCAAAAGAGTTTCGCCATTTGAATCAAATCAATGGCAGGATTTCGCAACAGGAATGAGGACGCAACAAAGCAACTGGGAACGATCAAGGTCACCGAACCGACCGTCATTTCCGAACTAACAATTGTTCTTTGTCTGAAAAGTTGAAACAGGTATAATCCAAGACAACCGTGCAAGAAGCAGGTGTCGCTCAAAGAGGAAGGTACACGGGTACAAGAAATACTTTGGCAATGATGAATTCACTCGAAAGGTAAGTTTCCACGAAACCCCCTTTTATCTTCTACTAAAACAAGAAAATTAAAAAAAAAAAGGTCTCTTAGTATTCTCGAACTTTGTCCCCAGCCAGCCAGCATTAGGGTTTTAAACCCTAAACTGAGCTTTTCCATGCAATCAGCATTAGGGTTTTAAACCCTAAACTGAATTTTTCCTTTAGTCAGCATTAGGGTTTTAAACCCTAAACTGAACTTTTTTCCCATTCAGCCAGCATTAGGGTTTTAAACCCTAAACTAAGCTTTTCCATGCAATCAGCATTAGGGTTTTAAACCCTAAACTGAATTTTTCCTTTAGTCAGCATTAGGGTTTTAAACCCTAAACTGAACTTTTTTCCATTCAGCCAGCATTAGGGTTTTAAACCCTAAACTGAGCTTTTCAATGCAATCAGCATTAGGGTTTTAAACCCTAAACTGAATTTTTCCTTTAGTCAGCATTAGGGTTTTAAACCCTAAACTGAACTTTTTTCCTTTCAGCCAGCATTAGGGTTTTAAACCCTAAACTGAGTTTTTCCATGCAATCAGCATTAGGGTTTTAAACCCTAAACTGAATTTTTCCTTTAGTCAGCATTAGGGTTTTAAACCCTAAACTGAATTTTTTCCATTCAGTCAGCATTAGGGTTTTAAATCCTAAACTGAACTTTTTTCCATTCAGCCAGCATTAAGGGTTTTAAACCCTAAACTGTGCTTTTCCATGCAATCAGCATTAGGGTTTTAAACCCTAAACTGAACTTTTTCCCATTCAGCCAGCATTAGGGTTTTAAACCCTAAACTGAGCTTTTCCATGCAATCAGCATTAGGGTTTTAAACCCTAAACTGAATTTTTCCTTTAGTCAGCATTAGGGTTTTAAACCCTAAACTGAACTTTTTTCCATTCAGCTAGCATTAGGGTTTTAAACCCTAAACTGAGCTTTTCCATGCAATCAGCATTAGGGTTTTAAACCCTAAACTGAACTTTTTTCCTTTCAGCCAGCATTAGGGTTTTAAACCCTAAACTGAGCTTTTCCATGCAATCAGCATTAGGGTTTTAAACCCTAAACTGAATTTTTCCTTTAGTCAGCATTAGGGTTTTAAACCCTAAAATGAACTTTTTTCCATTCAGCCAGCATTAGGGTTTTAAACCCTAAACTGAGCTTTTCCATGCAATCAGCATTAGGGTTTTAAACCCTAAACTGAACTTTTTCCATTCAGCCAGCATTAGGGTTTTAAACCCTAAACTGAGCTTTTCCATGCAATCAGCATTAGGGTTTTAAACCCTAAACTGAATTTTTCCTTTAATCAGCATTAGGGTTTTAAACCCTAAACTGAACTTTTTTCCATTCAGCCAGCATTAGGGTTTTAAACACAAAACTGAGCTTTTCCATGCAATCAGCATTAGGGTTTTAAACCCTAAACTAAACTTTTTCCTTCAGCCAGCATTAGGGTTTTAAACCCTAAACTGAGTTTTTCCATGCAATCAGCATTAGGGTTTTAAACCCTAAATTGAATTTTTCCTTTCAGTCAGCATTAGGGTTTTAAACCCTAAACTGTACTTTTTTCATTCAGCCATCATAAGGGTTTTAAACCCTAAACTGAGATTTTCCATGCAGTCAGCATTAGGGTTTTAAACCCTAAACTGAACTTTTTCCTTTCAGTCAGCATTAGGGTTTTAAACCCTAAACTGAACTTTTTCCATTCAGCTAGCATTAGGGTTTTAAACCATAAACTGAGATTTTCCATGCAGTCAGCATTAGGGTTTTAAACCCTAAACTGAACTCTTTTCTTTTAGTCAGCATTGGGGTTTTAAACCCTAAACTGAACTTTTCCAGCCAGTCAGCATTAGGGTTCTAAACCCTAAACTGAAAGTTTTCCATTCAGCCAGCATTAGGGTTTTAAACCCTAAACTGAGCTTTTCCATGCAATCAGCATTAGGGTTTTAAACCCTAAACTGAACTCTTTTCCTTTCAGCCAGCATTAGGGTTTTAAACCCTAAACTGAGCTTTTCCATGCAATCAGCATTAGGGTTTTAAACCCTAAACTGAATTTTTCCTTTAGTCAGCATTAGGGTTTTAAACCCTAAACTGAGCTTTTCCATGCAATCAGCATTAGGGTTTTAAACCCTAAACTGAATTTTTCCTTTAGTCAGCATTAGGGTTTTAAACCCTAAACTGAGCTTTTTCATGCAGTCAGCATTAGGGTTTTAAACTCTAAACTGACCTTTTTCCTTTAATCAACATTAGGGTTTTAAACCCTAAACTGAACTTTTTCATTCAGCCAGCATTAGGGTTTTAAACCCTAAACTGAGCTATTCCATGCAGTCAGCATTAAGGTTTTAAAACCCTGAACTGAACTTTTTCCTTTAATCAGCCTTAGGGTTTTAAACCCTAAACTGAACTTTTTCCATTTAGCCAGCATTAGGGTTTTAAACCCTAAACTGAGCTTTTTCATGCAGTCAGCATTAGGGTTTTAAACCCTAAACTGACCTTTTTCCTTTAATCAGCATTAGGATTTTAAACCCTAAACTGAACTTTTTATTCAGGCAGCATTAGGGTTTTAAACCCTAAACTGAGCTTTTCCATGCAGTCAACATTAGGGTTTTAAACCCTGAACTGAACTTTTTCCTTTAATCAGCCTTAGGGTTTTAAACCCTAAACTGAACTTTTTCCATTCAGCCAGCATTAGGGTTTTAAACCCTAAACTGAGCTTTTCCTTCCAGTCAGCATTAGGGTTTTAAACCCTAAACTGAATTTTTCCTTTCAGTCAGCATTAGGGTTTTAAACCCTGAACTGAACTTTTTCCTTTGATCAGCATCAGGGTTTTAAACCCTGAACTGAACTTTTCCATTTAGTCAGCATTAGGGTTTTAAACCCTAAACTGAACTCTTTCCATTCAGCCAGCATTAGGGTTTTAAACCCTAAACTGAGCTTTTTCCATGCATGTCAGCATAGGGTTTTAAACCCTAAGCTGAACTCTTTCCTTTAGTCAGCATTAGGGTTTTAAACCTTGAACTGAACTTTTCCTTTAATCAGCCTTAGGGTTTTAAACCCTAAACTGAACTTTTTCCATTTAGCCAGCATTAGGGTTTTAAACCCTAAACTGAGCTTTTCCTTCTAGTCAGCATTAGGGTTTTAAACCCTAAACTGAACTTTTCCTTTCAGTCAGCATTAGGGTTTTAAACCCTAAACTGAACCTTTCCCTTTCAGTCAGCATTAGGGTTTTAAACCCTAAACTGAACCTTTCCCTTTCAGTCAGCATTAGGGTTTTAAACCATAAACTGAACTTTTTCCTTTAATCAGCATTAGGGTTTTAAACCCTAAACTGAACTTTTTCCTTTAATCAGCATTAGGGTTTTAAACCCTAAACTGAATTTTTCCTTTAGTCAGCATTAGGGTTTTAAACCCTAAACTGAATTTTTCCTTTGGTCAGCATTAGGGTTTTAAAACCCTAAACTGAACTTTTCCTTTAGTCAGCATTAGGGTTTTAAACCCTAAACTGAATTTTTCCTTTGGTCAGCATTAGCGTTTTAAACCCTAAACTGAACTTTTCCCCAGTTGGTCAGTATTAGAGTTTCGACTCTAAACTGAACCTTTCCCCAGCTAGTCGATATTAGGGCTCCAACCCTGAACTGAGCATGCATATCCTCTTTCATCAATTTTATGCACTTCATGGCGAATAATTCACGAAATTTTCCTAGTGAAACTGGGACAGAAAATTTCGTTCATTTGCTTTTCCCGCAGGTCTAACCTCGAGCCACACGGATCGAAACGACCCACAAGATGAGTCTCAACTCAGAATCTAAGAAGAAAAAGAAAAAATATGTCCCGAGACACCGGAGAAAATGGAAGGCGGATCGCTCCAAGATTTGATCAAGGTCCCGAGTTCTACCAACCCCGTCCTATTCAGTATCGCAGAAATAAATAGGCGCCTACAACTTGCAAGCATCAAGATTCAGATCGGAGTCTACAAGTAGAATCAACTAAGATCCAAGATCAAGTCGCAAAAGAATCATAGATAAGAATCTTGTAACTAGCAGTTGACATGCATATAAGTGTTTAGTTCAGTTTCAATTTTTCTTTGGTTGTAATAAGGCGGTCAGTAAAGCAGCGGTGACAACAGCAACAGCAGTAACAGCAAGCATTGCAATCCCATGGTAGTCCCAGCTACCAAAACTTCCCGAACTACATTAACCTGATTTCCCTTTAGCCAGGGATATGTAGGAAACCTTTGAAGCAGAGGTTCGGTTAAATCTTTTTCAAAAAAATGCTTCACACAGAGTACTCGAATAGGCAAAAATCGCTCACTTTATCTTTGCGCGAAAACCCTTCGTGTCTTCGGGCAAAGAGGGGCAGCTGTAAGCACGTGATTTTTGCCCTATATGAGAAATACTCCCAGAAAATGCAAAATAAAATAATTTTCCTTGGTGTGCAATTTTGAGTATTTTTGTGATATTTTTGGATAATTATTTGTATTTGTCTGTGTTTGCTTATTTGTTAAATTAATAAAAAATATAAAAATATGTCGCATTTTGCATGTAGGATTTCATTCTACAATTGTTAGTAATTAAATTAGTTTTACAAAAATTAAAAATTACAAAAATAGGCATCTTTTGCATTTTTAGCATTTAATGTCCAAATGAACAATTTTATGCTTAATTATTACTTAATTGTGCGTTAATTGTTATTGGGAGTTAATTTGCGCTTTTATAATTTAATTTAGTTCTTAATAATAATTTAAGTATTTTTATAATTTAGTTTTAGAAAATAAAAGAAGAAAAGAGAACAAAAATACAAAGAAAAATCGGATTGGGCCACTTCTTCAAAATTCAACCCCTGGCCCAAACATTTGTCCAACCTTCTCCATGACTCAGTCCATCTCCACATGGGTCGACCCGGTCCGCCCCATTAACCCAATCCATAACCCAATACCCCTATCTTGCATTTCAAAGACACAAAACAAAAAAAAACAAAAAAAGAACAAAAAACCCTAAAAAAGGGACCTAAACCATCCGCCCCCATTTTGGCTTCTTCTTCTCCAAACTCCAAGAACACCCCATCCATGGCTGCCCAAACCAGCTCCCTTCTTCTGCTTCCACCACCCATCACCTTCCCACCGCGAACACCACTACCATGGACGCAGTCCGGACTCCCTCGCGTCCAAACACCACCACCCGAGCTGCCATCCCGCCATTGAAGCTGCTTCAAGCTCGAGTTTTCTTCTTGCTGCGTCGACCACCTTCCTCCTCCTCGTCAACCAGCTGTTGCTTCATCTTCTCCGAGCTTCATCTGCTCCGAGCTGCTGCTCCGCTCCGTCGAGTTCGTCGTCGTTTGGTCGAGCTTCATCTTCTCCAAGCTGCTTCACCATGAACGACGAAAGCAGCTCACCATGACTGTTGCTGCTCGACGTCCAGTCCCCCAGCTGCTGCTTCTTCACCTCCAAACAGACCTCGTCGACCGTTCGTTTCCATGGCCAAACGACCTCCGTTGCTGTTTCGTTCTCTTCGAGCTTGGGCATCACCATGGCCAAGCTGTCTTCACGCTACTGTTGCTGCCCTCATCTTCTTCGCACGAACAAACCAAGCACACTTCCAGCTGCTGTATCTTCAGACGAGCTGCTGCCACCTTTACGTTCGGTCGAGTTTTAGTCGAGGTCGTCGAGCGTCGTTTTGAGTTCGTTCAAGTTTATAAGAAAGGTGAGTTCGTCCTTGAGTTCGCCGTTGAGTCCGGACAGATTTATTCCCATGTTTGAGGTTCATCGAAACAGTCCATACGATCGAATTCATCGTTGCTCATCTCCGGTTAGTAGATTTTTGAGTTTTATTTTGTCCGTATTTTGTTTTGATATTTTCGGATCTAAAATCGGCAAATGTTTGTTTTGTTTATCGTTTGAATTAATTTTTAGTTCATGTTCAAGTGTTGTTTGTTAAATTAATTTTTCAGATTCCAAATGAAAGATTAATTAATTGTTTTTTCATGTTTATTTCATGTTCGTATTGTTGTTTAAGTAAATGTTTGTTGTTGTTTAAGTGAATATTTGTTAGTTTAATGCTTGTTAGATTCAAATTGAAATTTAATTAATTATTTCTTCAATTTGTTTCATGTTGTTATAAATTTTCCAGAAAATATTAATGTTGTTTGAGTCGTTAGAATCCGTCATGTTTGTTGCTTAAAACAGATTTAATTCATGTTCATCCTTGTTTGAAGTTCATGTTTAAATCCAGTGATTTAATGTGAGTTTATGTTTGTTTTTGATTCGTTGATTTAATTTGAATCATGTATATTGTTGTTTGTATTGTTGTGTTCTTGCTCATACATTCATGGTCTAAATTAACCAGGATTGGTTCCCGATATGGTTAATTCATTCTATTGATTTTGAGTTGTTGTTGTTCATCGTGTTCATATAATTGTTGTTGAAGATTGTTGAGAAATTGGTCATCTTGACTATATTTTGGTCAAGTTATGATTAATTGATTGTTTAGAGCAGAGGGGTAATTTGGTAAATTGCATTGCATTCGAGGATAGATTTGTAATTGCAATAAGGTCAGAGGGGTAATTTGGTAATTGAACATTATTTTGATTCTTTATGTTAAGCATGTGGGACAAATATAATGGGGTGGGGTTTTTGATGTACTTGTTTAATATAATGGGGGACAAGACAAAACATAATGGGGAGGAATCTTGCACTTGTTTAATGTAGGCATGGGGGACATATTGTAATGGGTTGGTAATGTGGCGTTTATTTAATGTAGGCATGGGGGACATATGGTAATGGGTTGGGAATGTGATATTTATTTAAAGAAGACATTTAATAGTGGGACACAACATGCCATTGGGGGAATAATTTGGGGTTGGGAATTGAAGACTTGTCTTGCTATATATAGAGTCATTCTTGACATTAAAAGGAGAGACTTGAGAGTTTTAAGAGAGATTTTTTGGGGGGAGAGAAAAAAGAGTTGAATATTATTGAGAGGATTTTTAGAGAGAGTTGACAGATTCTTTTTACACTTGAGAGTTGACATACTTTTATACTGGGAGAGAGTTTGTGATAGTAAAAGAGAAAGACAATTTGAACTTTCACTCGAACAATTCTGTTTGCTTTTCTTCGAGTGTCATTCAAAAGTCAGAAACTACTGCATCTCGTATCTTTTCTCTCTTCTGCTTTGACTGCGATTGTACTTTTGCACTGCTGAGTTTTCAATCTGTTACTGGGTTATTCTACTGGTTTTTACTGGTTTTGCGGTGTTGCTGAACCTGCTGTTGCCGCGTTATTACTGTCGCTGACTCCTACTTCTTTTGTTCTTGTACTGCTGTTTCCAGGTACACATTTGTACAATCTCGGCTTGAAGCAAAAAATGAAATATTAATCAGGCTTTGTTCCTGTTGAATCCGAACTGTTTAGATTTGTTGTTTGAATATAATTTTCCTTTCTTTATATAAAAATGTAGTCGATTTATTAATAAGTAATGGATTGCATATGTATAACTTCTTCATCTAATAATGTTAGTTGAATTAATCTGTTTTTGATATTATTGTGTATCTATCTCATGCTCTAGTATTAATAAATAATAGAATGTAGAATTAAAGCAGTTTTTCCTTGTACAAACGCGATCGCAATTTTCCGTTCACATTAGTCGTAACTTAATAAATAAGTTACATTTTTCAGCATGTAAATAATTAAGAAATTTTCTTTTATTTTAGAGATGAACTTAATAGAAAATATAGTCACTGTAGGTTTATCCTTTTAAATAAAAATGAGACGAGCCTCGACAAACAAAAATGCACAAGCTGCGGGGCCCTCTAAATGTATATATTAAAATACTTAGAATTCGGGACAGGCCGTTTAGCGAATTTTACGGCCTTCCCAAAATAACAATACGCTAGTTGCTTTAGGCGCACCTTTAATAATTTAACCTTCTTAAACACGGGTGCACATTGATGTGACCCAAATCCGAATCTCAACGGAGTCAAAATGTGTCGACGACCACGGGTGCATTGATTGTGACGTGGTTCGAGATGCATTTTCACGACGTTGCAATTCTATAAAAATAAATGATAATAATAAAAGCGGTTTAAACTTAATAAAAGCACGTAAGTCATAACATATATTTAAATCAGATATTTAGCCATTATAACAATTTAAGCGACCGTGCTAGAACCACGGGATTCGAGGGTGCCTAACACCTTCCCTCGGGTCAACAGAATTCCTTACTTAGAATTTCTGGTTCGCAGACTTCATTTGGAAAAGTCAAATATTTTCCTCGATTTGGGATTCAAGATAAACCGGTGACTTGAGACACCAAAAGCCAAACCTTTCCCAAGTGGCGACTCTGAATTAAATAAATAATCCCATTTCGAATATTGTCACTTAAATTGGAAAAACTCCCTCGCATTTTTACCCTTCGGGGCGGGGCGCGCAAAAAGGAGGTGTGACAAGTATGTGTTTATAACACTTAGTTACTATGTGATCGTGAACCCTTCCCACTAAACCTAATGAGTAATTCTTTTTAGCACCTTTTAATCTAATATTGTTAAGCTCCTGGCATGAACACTTTGTGATAAACTATTGTTGTGACTATTTAAGTTCTTCTCTGGCATTAACCTGTGTGCAAATATGCTTTCACACATGCAATACTTGTCCCCAATTCCTCCTCTCCCTATTTGTGTTTGAACCATGTATGTTGATTTGATCTTGGGTTGTTGATTGTCCTGTGTCTTGTCTTCTCCAAACTGTTTTTCCCTAAGCAACTTTTCTGTTGTTTTACAAACTTACTTTAAACATGCTATTTCAAAACTGTTTTCCAACTCAACTCTTTTTAAATATATATCAAGCACTCTCACATATACTCTTAGACCACTAGGTTCTACCCATTTTGTGTGAGCCTTGCCTTGCCTTGGGACCCTTGAGTTTCCTCTGAACTTGGACACATAAAAGTTGGCATTTTCACACTGCACTTACTCTATCTTGGCTATGAAATCAGGGTGTGAGCACTGCCCGGGATCCCTTGAGGTCCTTAGGGAACTCTGACACACCCATATATGAGAAAGGCTATGGAACAATCTTGGCACGTGAGGTGATCTATTGCATAACTCAGGAAGGAAGTCCTAAATCAGACTCTCTATAGTGTAACTTCTTATTTTCATTTCTACTTATGTAATTCATTTCAATGTTGGTCTGTAATATCCTTTTCTAAACAAATATTAGGGTGGCTAGTGAAAAGGGATTGGGGTAAATATGCATGCTGTAGTTGTTAAGGGTAGAGAACATGTTATTAGCTTTATATTCCTAATTGCACAATAGAAACCATTCTTGGATTCATACAGGCATTAGAAATCCTGCTCTTAGGAAATTCTGCAATCATATTGTGCATTAGAAATCCTACTCTTAGGAAATTTTGCAATCATGTTGTGCATTAGAAATCCTGCTCTTAGGATATTCTGCAATCATGTCGTGCATTAGAAACCCTGCTCTTAGGAAATTCTGCAATCATGCTGTGCATTTAGAAATCCTGCTTTAGGAATCCTGAATATAAATCATACATACCCTATTTTAGGAACTCGCTCAGTCAAACCAAGTTAAACCAAAAATGTATCATAAGGGATATAAAACAGACTCATGTTTGACTATCTTGGTTAAGTAAAACTGGTCATAATCCTATATGTTTTTTTTGCAACATTTAGAATAGCATGTTTTAGGTAAAAACCATGTCCAAACATTTTTAATAATTCTGAATAACTGTTGCATATTATTTTATGCCTAGGTAAGCCTTAGGCAACCAACTTGAATAAAAACCAGAGTTGTCTTCGTAAATAGTGTCTAATTGTCAACATGCTAAAATCAGTAGGCTAGCCTGATTCGGACTTCTTTTTTGAGTCACGTAATAAATCTGGTTCTACTGTTATCACTTAGATACCATGCTTTAGAATTCTGAATTCAAACCTTATCTGTGTACGAGTCATGCTGTTTATGTGCATTGTTTGTCTTATGTGTTCTTGTATGTTGCCTTAGTATTTTACCTTTAAACTTGAGGGTCTGCCTAGAACCTCGTTCTTATAGGATAGGAGTCCTAAATTCCTCCGGGACTGATAGGAAAGGACGGGTAACAGCATGCAATAGGGGTCGAGACCAACCCTCATTTTAATTACCTTCACGGGGCGGGAAAGGGTAGATATGGATATGATGACCGGTGCATTAATACCACACATAGCCCCTATTTGAGGAGTGTCGTACCGGGTATCGCATTGAAGTAATCTATATTATAAACAAACCTAGGACAACCATTTACATTCACAAATGTGCCTAGATTGTAATTCTTTTAAACTCTTGCTTTTCATTAATTGCTTTTCAAACACTTGTGTATTTAAACTTAAAACCCCTACTATTTGAGCCATACTTTTTTATTTGATAATTGTACAAATTCACAAAAACCGTTTGGCCGGGAACCACACTAGTGGATCCTGGGGGGTGCCTAACACCTTCCCCTTGGGATAATTTTAAACTTTTACCCTATCTCTGGTTATCAAACGCAGTTATAAATGAACCCCATAGGTGTCCTAACGCACCTTAAATCCTTAGGTGGAAACTCTTCAAAATGCAAACCCCTTTCCAAAAGGAAAGAGTTGTCCCAACCATAATGTCATGAACCCAATTTCGCAGAGGAAAAAGGGGGCACGACAGTTTGTTGGTCCGACAGAGATCGGAAGTTTGAAAGGCCCTTGAATCGAAGAGGTATGAAACGGATACTCCTCGTCCCGAGTCATCCAAGAAAGTGATCGATCATTCATCCCGGAGCCCAAATAATATCGGCAATGCAGTTGACGTGGGTGTGGAATCGAATCTTAGGGTTCCTTGTGTCGAAAACACGCCCGAAATCTCATTCGGGCCTGTGACCGAATCGGTGATTAGAGATGCCCAATCATTGGAGGTTTGCGCATAGAAGGGGGTGAGGGATCGGACTCATTTGGTAACTACTTTGTTGGAGTGGAGGATGCCTCTGACCTTGATGACCTGGTGGTGCCGAGAAAAGATTCGAATGAAGCTCCTTCTACTTTCAGGTTTATTTACCAATTTCCTGCCCCCAGTATCGACCCTGATCGGAAACGATTAGTAGTTATTTCGATTCCTGAGGATGCCCATATACTTTCTCCTCTTGTAGGAGAGGCCAGCTACATTAAATGCCTGGTGACCGAAGAAGATCAGGTGAAAATAGATGTTGTGGAGATGCCTTGTCTTTTTAACGAAGCATAGCAAGCTCTAAATTGGGTAAGTTCATATCCCGGTATCGTTTTTATTGTTTTGAAATCCCTTTGCTCATATTTTTGTTGTTTTGCAGGCTTCTGTTTTGCATCACAAAGCATTCATTCGGTTCCATAAAGAGAATAGCCGTAATGAAACTGACAACTCTTACCGAGGAAAAGGAGGCTCTCAAGTGCCTTAATGATCAAAAAGAGAAGGAAAATAAACATCTTTAGGCCAATCTGGAAATAGCCAAGAAGGAGTTTGCCAATTTTGAAGAACAGGTAAGGAAAATATTTGAAAATGCAGTTGGCCCGAGGGCTGTGACTGATGGTCTGAATACGTAGGTACAATAGAAGATCGATTTTATTGGTCGGCTTTGTGCAGAAGTGGATAAAATATGGGTCAAGAAAAAACAATTCAAAAAGAATAAGGATCGCCTTGCCTTGGAAAAACAGTCTGCCCGAGCCCAACTGTCTTTAGTCGAAACCAGCTGCGAAGCGCAAAAGAGAAGATTGTGGTGCACATCGAAAAGATTAAGGAACTCCAATCCCAACTCGGTGGATTCAGTTAGGACGAGTCTGATTCAGGAGCTTGAGAAGCCCAAGTTGAAAATAAAGACAACCGAGACTGAAGCCGATGCAAAGGTGGTTGCATACCAGGCATATATTGTAGTTTCTTAGGCTCAGCTGAAAGAAATTGTCGAGGCTAATCGGGTATGGACACACTGGATTACCGAACATGCCAAACTTTAGTCTCAAAGGCAGACTTTGGAGGAACCTCATGCCCATGGTCTTGACCTTTCAGCTGAAATCGAAAAGACCAAAGAAAAAGAAGCTAAAGCCAAGGGTTTTCCTTATCCTGAAGATGACGACTCAGAGGCCTCAAGCAGATCTGAAAGTGGAGAGAATCCCGTAGATGAAGATGCCCCTTCTGGTGGAGATTAGATAGGATTTTTATGTGTTGTCGAAATCTTTTCTTTGGCCGCAACTGCCTTGTATAAATGAATTTTGGATGTTAATGGATTTTGATTATATATATGAAATTCTTTTTCGACTTTGCTTACTTCAAAAGCTTGATCCTGTTCGATCCCGTGATATATAACTTCGAAAGGTCGATTGAGGCTTAACGAATGAAGATTGCTCGAACTCAGTATGTAGCCCTTAGGCTTATTGGTCGAGTGAGTTTGCATTGAACTCGAAATATTGTAGCCCTTAGGTTTAGCCCCGAGTGAAGATTAATCGAACTTGGTGTGTAGCCCTTAGGCTTATTGGTCTAGTGAATTTGTTCGAACTCGAAATAATGTTGCCCTTAGGCTTAGCCCCCGAGTGAAGATTGATCGAACTCGGTGTGTATCCATTAGGCTTATTGGTCGAGTGAATTTGATCAAACTCGAAATAATGTAGCCCGTAGGCTTAGCCCCCGAGTGAAGATTGATTGAACTCAGTGTGTAGCCCTTAGGCTTATTGGTTTGTAGATTTGCTTGAAAAGACCATGGTATTGAAAATGTTGTATGGGTACAAACTTTTTTGAAATGTTGGCATGGTTCGTTTTGACCTTTTGACCCGTATAATGATCTTGTTAAAGGAAACTCCTAACATAAACACCAGTACATAATATTCATATCCCAGGGTGCCCCCAGTATTTGAGGTTTGATAAAGCCTTGGATACTATTGGTTCTTGCTTCGGATTAGCACTTGTTCATTGTTGCCTCATTAAAAACCTTGCCAAAAAACCCTTTGGGAAAAATCGGATCAAGGGAAAAAGAGTACAACGGGTGTTGTCGATCACCATTGCCCTGCCGTTCAATGGGTACCGTATCTTAGCAATAGTACTGTTTTAGGTGGGTGATGTTCCAATTGCTGTATAATTCTCTGTTGTCAATTGTGCCGAGCTTATAGGATCCTTTCCCTATAATTTTGAGGATTTGGTATGAACCTTCCCAATTCGAACCCAACTTTCTATTGTTAGGGTTTCATGTCTTCAGTGTGACCTTCCTTAGTACTAGGTCCCCGACCTTAAAGTACCTAAGCTTCTATCTTCAACTATAATATCTTTAGATTTTTTGTTTCTAGGTAGCAACTCGAACGAATGCCGCTTTTCGTCTTTTATTCAATAGCTCCAAGTTTGTAAGCATGGCCTCATTATTGGATTCCTCCATTGCGTATCGAAATCTGACGCTTGGTTCACCGACTTCGATTGGTATGAGGGCTTCGGTGCCATAAACCAATGAGAATGGCATGGTCCCGGTACTAGATCTCGAGGTTGCTCTATAAGCCCATAGAACTTCAGGTAGAATCTCCATCCACCTTCCTTTGGCCTCCGTTAACATTTTCTTAAGGTTTTGAATGATGATTTTGTTCGTTGATTCTGCCTGCCTATTTGCACAAGGGTGGTAGGGCATCGATAATATACTCTTGATTTTGTGGTCTTCAAGAAACTTTGTGATTTTTTCACAGATGAATTGCTTCCCATTGTCACACATAATTTCAGATGGTATCCCAAATCCGCATATGATGTGGTCCCAGATGAAGTCGGTAACCTCTTTTTCTCTGATTTTCTCATATGCCTGAGCTTCAACCCATTTAGAAAAATAGTCAGTTATAAATAAAATGAATTGAGCTTTACCTGGTGCTCATGGGAGAGGGTCGATGATGTCCATTAGCCATTTCATGAATGGCCATGGTGAAATAATCGAGTGCAATGGCTCACCGGGTCGGTGGATTGAGGGTGCATGCCTTTGGCATCCATCGCATTTCGGTACGAATTCTTTTGCGTCCTTCTCCATATCGACCCAATAATAACCAGTTCTGATAGTTTTTCGAATCAATGCAACGTCATTTGCAACTTGTCGAGGTATTTTTGCATTCGTTCATCCCTGACATTGAATGTGACATTTACCTGGTTGACTACGAGGAGTGAGTCGGTCTTAGATTCGATCTCATCCGCCCCCAAGCTTCAAGCAAGTTCGAGACCTGCAATAATGGCCTCATATTCGGCCTCGTTGTTAGTCAATTTCATAGTTTTTATCGACTGTCTTACTATGTTGCCCGAGGGGGGTCTCAGCAATATGACGAGCCCCTACCCTTTTGCATTTGATGCGCTATCGGTGAGGGTTAAAGTTCCCGAAGAGTCCTTTGAGCCGGCCAATATTTCTTTATTGACTTCGGGAATCAATGTTGGGGTAAAATCGGTTACAAAATCTGCCAATATCTGGGATTTGATAGTCGTACGGGGTAGATACTCGATATCATACCCACTAATTTCCACGGTCCACTTGGCCAACCGGGCCGAGAGTTCTGGCTTATGCATTACGTTTCACAATGGATAGGTTGTTACAACAAAGATGGGGTGACATTGAAAGTATGGCTTCAATTTCCTAGAGGCACTTATTAATGCAAGAGCTAATTTCTCTAGGTGAGGATATCGGGTTTCAGCTTCTCTTAGGGTCCGGTTAACATAATAGATAGGAAATTGCGTACCTCCTTCTTCCCGAACCAAAACACCACTTACCTCCACCTCCGATACCGCCAAGTAGAGATAGAGCCGTTCATGTGTTTTAGGAGTATAAAGCAATGGTAGGCTTGATAAATAACGTTTTAGACTCTCCAGGGCCTACTGACATTCTAGTGTCCAAGCAAAGCTATTTTTCTTTTTTCAGTAGTGAGAAAAATTGGTGGCTTTTATCAGCGGATCTTGAGATGAACCGTCCAAAGGTGACTATGTGCCTGGCTAACCTTTGCACGGCCTTCACATTATCGATAACAGTGATATCTTCGATAGCTTTTATTTTGTTAGGATTGATCTCGATTCCCCGATAGGAGACCATGAATCCTAGGAATTTGCCAGACCCGACACCAAAAGCACATTGCTCTGGGTTCAGCTTCATGTTGTATTTCCTCAATATGTTGAAGGTTTCCTGCAAATGCTTCAAATGGTCCTTTGCTCGCAGAGACTTAACTAGCATGTTATCAATATAGACCTCCATTGTTTTCCTAATTTTTTCCACAAACATTTTATTTGTAAGTGGCACCAGTGTTTTTTAATCCAAACGACATTACATTATAGCAGTATGTACCAAATTTAATGACGAAAGAAGTTTTTTCCTGGCCATCCGGGTTCATCGATATTTGATTGTACCTGGAGTAAGCATCGAGAAAACTAATGATTTCGTAATCGGCTATGGCATCAATCATGCGATCGATGTTAGGGAGTTGGAAGGAATCTTTGGGGCATGCCTTGTTCAAATCTTTAAAATCTATACACATTCTCAATTTATTTCCTTTATTAGGTACTACTACCACATTTGCTAACTATTCTGGGTATTTTACTTCCCGAATAGATCCTATTTTAAGGAGTTTGGATACCTCGTCTTTGATGAAATTATGTTTTAACTCGGATTGGGGTCTCCTTTTTTGCCTGATAGGAGCGAACTTCGGATTCAAACTCAGATTATGGGTGGTCACCTCTGGTGGGATTCCTATAATATTGAGGTGGGACCAAGCGAAACAATCGATGTTAATCAAAAGAAAATGAATAAAATTTTCCCTGTGCTCGGGGGTTAACCCTTTGCCCGGATATACCTTACGATAAGGCATTTGCTCGATCAACATAACATGTTGTAGCTCTTCAATCATTGACTTAGTGGCATCAGACTCATCAAGCATTGAAAAAGAACGGGTAATTTCCTGATCTTCACATTCGACTGTTATCTGTTCATCTGATTGTATCGAAGCTGGAGTCGGTGATTGCTATTTTGCTTCAAGGCCTTGGCCTGAATTGGGAGTGGTCGGTGTCATTTGCTGCATCTTAAGAAAGGATGTTGAAGAGAAAAGATAAAAGAAACAAAACAATCAACATAAGCTTTTGGTGGGTTTGTACTTACATTTCATGTTCCATTCCTCGGGGAATGGTATCTTCTCGGCCGGGATTATGTCGTAAGTCCTCACTCGGACAAACCGACATATCCATCATCAATCTTTGTCCTTGTCTATGCTCAAGAATAGCACCTTTGTGGCCAGGCGTTAAAGCCTTATTAACCCACCTCGATAGAGATGGGGGTTGTACAGTCTAATGAGATGGTCGAGGGTGAAAGGCATCCCTTCGATCTTGCGCATGAAGAATCAAAATAAAATAATAATGTGCCAAAAAGAAGGGTGGATCTGGCCTAGGGTTATTCGGTATTGGCAGCAGAAATCGATAATAACGGGATCGACGGGACCCTTCATGAAAGGGTAAGTGTAAACACTTAAAAACCCTTCCATAGAAGTGGTAATATCCTCCTCGGGGGTAGGAATCACCACCTCTTTGTTTTTCCAATGGCAATTTTTTTTCACCTGCTCAAGATCGCCCTCAGTTATCGAGTATATGTATCTAGACATTAGGTCACATCGGCCAGGGACCGACGAGAGTTTCTCAACTTTAAAATCGAAAGTAAGATTGCACGACCCAGGAACACACTCTTCGATGCATGGCTCCAGCGGCATTATATCGTCGGCCAGCTGCGATGAAGAGGCGTTTTCCTTTTGAAGAACAGTTTTTAATGTTTTCACCATTGTTTTATGAGTTCAGAGAAAGAAGAAGATAAATATTTTTCCCCTCAACTAATTCGAGGCACGATGATCCACATACGCTATCGAGGGACGAAGAGTCTTGTGGTGAAAATAGATGATAGAGCCAATAGTTGCTTCTACGAAAACTATTTTTATGTGCGGACCGAGCATCTTGTGGTGGATTCTGTAGGGTTCCCTAAGAGGTGGAACTTCGCACATAAGTTTTTGTATCTTTTGTCGGAATGGTAGTCGATCGTTCTTCTTTAGGCAGTATTGAATTGTTTTTGATTTTGCAGCCGCGAGACTACCTCCTGCGCCTATTGATGATATCTGCGAATTGGTGAATTCCATTCTCCCTCATACTGCGGGAGTTCGTGAATGGTCGTCTTTCTATGAGAAATATGGACGTAAGCCCCTTACTGGTAAGTAGTCGCCGCAGTTCCTGTTTTCCGCTTTGCAATTTGACTTTGTTGCTTATCCGACTATTTTGTTATTAGGAAGAGTACGGAGGGAGAGGGATCCTCCACTTACATTTCGTCAGTCGACGTCTTCTGCTCGGCCCATACCAAGGTCTGATGTCCGACCTACGGCAAGGGCTGCTCAAGTTAAGTCTACAGCCGGAGCCGTATGCATGGAGACTGTTCACCATTCTAGGACTCGACTCCTACTGCCCACACAATGGGGGAGTCTTCCCATGCTGCGGACGAGGAAGGGCCATTAAAAAGACGATGGGTGAGAATCAAAATGGCTCTTTCGGTCGTGGTATGTTCAGAGGGAGGCATTCTCTTGACAGAACCTGTGATGGGAGGTGATTCTAACCCGTTTGCAGAGGTAGAACCGGTTACCGTAACCAATCCAATGGCAGAGACCTCGGGTGTTATGATTGACCAACAAACTACTACGATAGAGAGTCGAGGTCATTGTTGCTATTTTGAGCGGGCCTTCATCTTCCAGACCGAGTGGTACTTCTTCCTCGGGCGCAGAAAGGGGGAAGGGTGTCGTGGTCGATGACTACGAATCTGAATTAGATCTTGATCCTTATGATGTCAGGATGTTTGAGTAAGGCCTTACTCGTACGGTGGTACACGCGGGAGGCTTGACCCGTATACTTGAAATCCCGTCGTAGATTAACCTTCTGGGAGATACGGAGGACTCGGTACCACAATTTGACCTTTTGTGCTCTACCGCTGAGTGTGAGGCTCTTCGAGACACTCGTGATGTCGATTTGATACATAAATTGGCTGCTATGGGCCTGAGGGTAAGTTTTTCCTCTTTCTTTTTATGTTCCTTTTATCTTTGGCAACCTTGGTATTTACCAACTCTTTTTGTCTTTCAGACGTACATGGTGGAAATTGAAAGTGCTCGCAGGGCTGACACTCGGGCTAAAATTTTTCTGATGATGGCGGAGAAGTATCGGTGCTACCGCAATAGATGTCGTGAGATACATGAACGGCTAAAGGCGAACGCCGATAATTGGAACTGTAGAAGAGGGATCAGAAGCTCGTTGATTCGGGCGAAGTCACTTCTCCTTTTTTATATACATTCGAGCGAGGTCGAACTTGGAGTTTGTAGCGAAATCAATTTTTTGATTAGAAGGAAAAAAGCACGAAGGCGGCCGATAGCTACAAAGGCATTACTGGGCTCGAATGAGTTCGAACTTTTCCTTTTGCGATGGCCCTTTGCCGTAGGGATGTTTTGTTGAGCTAGCATTGGTATATTATCCCATTATAATTTGAATGAGATCGATCTTCCATTTCCATTCAATGACAGCCTTTAGCTGTAAGGATTTTATTTAGAGTTATCGTCGAAATATTGGTCTGTTACGATTTGAATGAGGTTGAACTCTTCTTTTTGGCGATGGCCTTTGGCCCTCAGGGTGTTATTTTGAGTTGGTCTAAATATTAACCCATTATAATTCGAGGAAGGTCGAACTCCTCTTTTTGGAGATGGTCCTTGGCCTTGGGGGTGTTATTTCGAGCTGACGTCGAAATGTTAACTCGTTGTGATACGAACAAGGTCAAACTCTTCTATTTTGGCGCTGGCCCTTGGACGTAGAGGTGTTATTTTGAGATGGTCGAAGTTTTAACCCATTATAATTCGAACGAGGTCGAACTCCTCCTTTTTGCCGATGGCCCTTGACCGTAGGGGTGTTATTTCGAGCTGACATCGAAATGTTAACCCGTTCTGATTCGAGCAAGGTCAAACTCCTCTTTTTTGGTGAAAGCCCTTGGCCATTAGGGTGTTATTTCGAGTCGGTCGAAATGTTAACCCATTGTGATTCGAGCAAGGTTGAACTCTTCTTTTTTGGCGATGACACTTGGCCATAAGGATGTTATTTCGCGCTGTCGTCGAAATGTTAACCCATTGTGATTCGAACGAGGTCGAACTCCTCTTTTTTAGCAATGGCCCTTGGCCGTAGGGGTGTTATTTCAAGCTGGCGTCAAAATGTTAACCAGTTGTGATTCGAACAAGGTCAAACTCCTTTTTTTTTGTGATGGCCTTTGGTCGTAGGGGTGTTATTTCGAGCTGAGACGTTAACCCATTGTAATACGAGCGATGTAAAACTCCTCTTTTTTGGTGATGGCCCTTGGTCGTAGGGGTGTTCTTTTGAGCTGGTGGAAATGATAACCCATTATAATTCGAGCAAAGTCGAACTCCTCTTTTTTGGCTATGTCCCTTGGTTGTAGGGGTTTTATTTCAAGTTGACGTCGAAATATTAACCCGTTGTGATTCGAGCAAGGTCGAACTCTTCTTTTTTTTGGAGATGGCCCTTGGCCGTAAGGGTTTTATTTCGAGCTAACATCGAAATGTTAACCCGTCGTGAATCGAACGAGGTCGAACTCCTCTTTTTTGGCGATGGCCCTTAGTTGCAGGGGTGTTATTTCGAACTGACGTCCAAATGTTAACCCGTTGTAATTCGAATGAGGTCGAACTCCTCTTTTTTGGCGATGTCCCTTGGTCGTAGGGGTGTTATTTCGAGCTGACGTCGAAATGTTAACCAGTTTTGAGTGAGGTCGAACTCCTGTTTTTTGGCGATAGCCCTTGGCCGTAAGGGTGTTATTTTGAGCTAGTCGAAATATTAACCCTTTATAATTCGAGCGAGGTCGAAATCCTCTTTTTTGGATATGGCCCTTGGCCGTAGGGGTGTTATTTCGAGTTGACGTCGAAATATTAACCCGTTGGGATTTGAGCGAGGTCGAAGTCTTCTTTTTTGGCTATGGACGTTGGCCATAGAGGCGTTATTTCAAGCTGACGTCGAAATATTAACCTGTTGTGATTCGAGCGAGGTCTAACTCTTCTATTTTGGCTATGGCCCTTGGTCGTAGGGGTGTTAATTCGAGCTGACGTCAAAATGTTAACCCATTATGAGTCCCAGTTTTTCTTTTTGAGAGTTTTGGGTGTCCCCTGGAGGAGTCCCAGTTTTTCTCAACCTTTGCATTTCCTGGGTGAGTCCCAGTTCGATTGATTTTGTTCACATGGGAGAGTATGATGTCGGAGTGTATAAAACGTTGTTATTTTGCTCACATTCGTGTCATGCATATATTGGAGTTTCCCTGTCTAGTCCTTTCACTTTCGGTCTGGAGGTGTCATTGGGAGGCGGGGTGATGAATTATACTTTGAACTCGGTGACGTCCCCCTCATCGACTCGGTCCAAACCTCACCGGGAAAACCCTATTGGGACAGCACCTGGGTGAGGGAGAGAGAGTGCGACTTAAGGGACATCATTTCCCGAAGTTGAAGTGTTAGGTGGGCGATATTTCAGTTATTTTGTAGTAGTTTTTCATTCTCTAGTTGAAATGTTCCTTTGCTCGTTTGCCCGCGCGACGCTTGTGTTCCTGTTTAAGCAAACAACATAAGGTGAACTAAAATGATATTTTCCTTACCTCGATCCAATAAGTTGGTGAATGAGGGTAGATTTATAGCGTTGCTCGCTCTGCTTAGCGTTTAAATGGTTGATGGGATGTTGGTTTCTAAATTTGGTGGTCGTGTTCAACTCTCTGTCCCCCTTTTTTTTTTTGCTCTAGCTCCGCGTGGGTTGGGCTCGCCTTAGCTTGTTCATGGACCACCCGGTGTGTGGGGGAGGATGTCAGAGTAGGGCAGGGGTGCTCGTTCTTTTATAGGACTGCGCAGCATGTGTCGTCTCCTTTTGTGGGATTTGTGTGAATGTTGGTTGTAACTTCTATTTGTATGTAGCATCATGATCTAGATTAGCACGTGAGGTTTACTTACCACTCTTCCTGGCGGGTGATTATGTTTCACCGATTTTGGATCTGAAGGAAACTAAAGAATTTAGTTAAGAAATTCCCACAGACGGCGCCAAATTGTTTGACCAAAAAGTGTTAAACCTTTTGACTAAATCAATTAATAATGAGAAGCATGGTAAATCTTAGCTAAGCATAATCAACTCCAGATCTAAAAGTGTATATTGAGATCACAAATGAAAAGTAGGAAAATTCTAGATTTATTAATGTTACAATCTCCTCTTTGATCAGAAGAAAAGAGAATGAGTTTACATCCTTCACCAAAAGAGACAGTAGGAGAAAAAATACGGAGGAAAAGTTCCGCCCCTTTTCCCGAGTCTTTTCTTCTATATTTTACTGTATTCTTTTACCAACATACTTTCACATGACTACCTTTTTCGTCGTTATTTGCGTACCGTTATTACTTGACATACTCTGTCGATGATTTGATTGGGATTGGTCGTGGTGCTTTTCGCTATTTCGCCACCTGAATGAGGTCCCAGCTTGATCGACCACTATGGTCAGATTTTGACCTATACACTAATTGAATACAAAAGTAATATATTAGGTTCCAATCTTTCCATTTTCTCTCCCTCGTATCCATTTCTCTCTTTCTTTCTCTTCCATACGCATCCCAAATAGAACACGATAACTGTTGTTCTATTCAAATTTTTAGATGCTGCAATTTCAAGTTTGTTCATTAAAATTCACTAAAATTCAATTTATAGATATATGAAAAAGTTTAGAACCTTTATATTCGAATATTAGATTTTGCAAACGTATTATTCACTTGAATTAGATATTATTGCAAATGATCGAGAATCTCATTTGAAGTTTATATCTCAATTTAAAGGGAGTTTATTCATTATTCGAGTCAGTTTTAGTTGTAATCCATCAAAAGCTCCACAAACACCCAATAAAAAGCTTCAATATTTTGAATTCAAAAATCGAGTTTTGAGAAATTATTATTTTTTGATAGGATATTGCTAAAATTATTTTGAATTCGCAATATATTTATGTACCAAGTACGATGGTAGTGCAACAATTGTTTACATTATCACCCACTAGATATAGGACCAGTATTTTAAAAGGCGTGGACGTAAGGCGAGACGTTTTACATATGCCTCATCGAGGCGTAAGCCCCATGGGTATTTAATTATTAATATTTTATAAAATAATAAAATTACAATAAATACTTATAAACAGGTAAAATTGCATAAAAATTGGAAAAAACTATAAATATGTGAAAAATACACACACACACACACATATATATATACATATATATACATATATATATACATACATATATATATATATATGTATGCATATATGTGTGTGTATGTGTATGTGTATGTGTGTGTGTGTGTGTGTATGTGTGTGTGTGTATTCTATCCTCATAAAAAACTAGTCAAACCAATCTATTATACGCTACTTACAAGCACAAGTAACTTGCATTGAAAAAAAGAAAGTTTTCTATATGGAGGAACAAAAAGGATGACTAACCTGTAATTTAAACTTTGAACTTGATGCTACGAAGGACAATGAAATTCTCTTTGTACTTGAAAAAAATAATTGAATATTCGTTGCTTTTAGGAGATATTATCATACTAACGAACAAGATAAAGAATTGGGAAAGATCATAAATTAGGGCTTAAATCAATAAAAAGGGTCTTGACTTTAAATTTAATACATTTCAGTTCCTTTTTAAAACTTTTGAGTAATTACAATTTTTTTTTTTTTTGAGAATTTGGGTATTATTTAGACTTATTCAACAAATTTTGTTTTAATTTGAAAAAGTCTTTGGGGGCTTACACTTCACTATAAAAATGCGCCTCAAACGTTCGGGCGTACGCCTCGAATTGTTGGGCGTACGCCTCTTGAGACTTTCGCCCCACACTATTGCCTCAGGTCAATTTGATGTGCCTCACCCGGAAAACACCTTTTAAAACACTGTATAGGACATCACCATTCACCTACTACGTACTGATGCATATAATAACCAATATGATTAATTATCATCAATTAATGCTGGTTAACTAGTGTTATAATCCATTTTAAAATTTCGATTAAGTAGACTTAATATGTTCCATGCACTCCCTAAAAGAATTGTACAAAACTCAGAAAAGCTTGTTGCTAGTGATGAACGAATGCGTATTTACACATATGACAATCTTAACTTATAATAAGATGATGTAAAGCTATATTAGTGCTCAAACTGATGAATATAGTCCTAATTAATGTACTATTTGATATCCAAACAAGCAAGGATATAAATAGAGTCTAACCTAATATCTAACTGATTTAGAATATGAATTACAGAACATGATCTAGCCAAATTCTATAGCCCAAACTAGAGAAGATGCTCAGCTATAATGAGGTAGCTTATAAGGTTTGTGTCTTAGGCCCCCAAATTTGGGGGCCCCATTTATAGAAATAATAGTTTTATGGGTATTTGAATAAAAATAAAATTTTGTTTCTCGTATAAAAGGAAAGATTTTTTTTTAGATATGTAAATAAAGTAACCGTTTGGCTTACTTAAAATTGGGTAGAAATGACACCATGTAGCCACATTAAAGGTTGCTATTTAGGAATTAGCCAATGTATCATGAATTGCAGTTTTTCAGTTTAATTTTTTTGGGGAAAAAATGTCCTAAATTGTCCTAAAGTTAAGATTTTTTAGTTTAAAATTTCAGGACAAAATAAGTACTGGTTTCTAAATAGAATCCCTTAAAATGACTATCTGTGCACTTGTCCCTAAAAATGGCTAGTATGAATAATTTTTCTAACGTGTGAATCAGAATTGATTTGATAAGAAAAATAGTATAAGTAAAAGATACTATATACTCAATCAAATAAAAAGGCTTAATTCCTTTTCAAATATTTATATTTACATAATAGTGTTAACAATTCCAATAACAGTTGCCGCATCGAAAATAAGTCTTTTGAATCCTTAACTTCTTGCCTACATCGCCCTTGCTCCCTTGCGGGACATTATGTCAAAACAATGCCACAATAGCAGGTAAATAAAATGAAAAGGTGTGACGACCCAAAGGGGTCATTACCTGTTTCTAATTGAATTTTTGTCTTTGAGGCCTTGAAAACCTCATTTAGGGTTGCCTCGATTTGTATGCACAGTCCGAGCGCGTAGCCGGAAACTTAAATATAAAATTCTGTGAAAAATGCTAAGTTTTGATATTAAAATGAGTAAATTTGACTTCGGTCAACTTTTTGGGTAAACGGACCCGGACTAGTGATTCGACAGTCCCGGAGGGTCCGCAGGAAAATATGGGACGTGGGCGTATGCCCGAAATCGAATTCTGAGGTCCCATGCCCGAGTTATGAATTTTTAAGTGAAATTGTTTTCTTAAAATATTTAAAGAAAAGTGTAATGAAAACTGATGTGAAAGTAATGGTATCGGGCCCGTATTTTGGTTTCGGCGCCCGGTACAGGTCTTATATATGTTTTGAATCACTCCTGTAAAGTTTGGTAAAAACGAACGTCGTTTGGCGTGATCCGGCCCCAAATTGGGAAAAAATTGATGTTTAAAAGGAAATCTGAGAAATTTCACGGATCTTGAGGCTCAATTCGATGTTCATGATGTTATATTGGTGATGTGATCACATGAATATGTTCGTAGGGTGTTTTTGAGGTGGTGTGCATGCTTGGTTTAGAGTTTCGAGGGCTCGGGTGAGTTTCTAGTAGGTTCAGGATGCCTTAGGCTTTAAAAGATCAGATGTTGCAGGTTCAGGAATTTTGACAGGTCTCTGAACCCTTTGGCGCGGCCCGCGAGGAAACGCGTGCGGCCGCGGAGGGACCAGCGCGGCCGCGGTCGCCTTTTCGCGGTCCGCGGTAGGTGTTGCGCGGTCGCAGTCGGTCTAGCACGGTCCGCGCGGGGCATAGATCCGCAGGCCTTCAAGAAACCTGTGCGGCCGCGGTCCTTCTTGAGCGGTCCGCGGTGGGGACTTCGGAGGGGTATAAATACACGTGAATTTCAGCTATTTTACACTTTTCAAAACCCCAAAACATAAGAGGCAATTTTCCAAACAACGTTTCTTCTCCAAAACGATTGGTAAGTGATTTCTAACTTATTTTCTTCACTTCTTAACATCTTTTAACATGATTTCAACTTCAAATCAAAGATTTTCATGGGGAAATTGGGCGATTTGGCTAGAACCTAGGTTTTTTCAAAAATTGGGGATTTGGACCTCAATTTGAAGTCCGATTTCAAAACAACCATATATTTGTAATCGGGTTTTGGTCCGAACCTTGGGTTTCGACCACGTGGGCCCGAGGGTCATTTTTGACTTTTGGGTAAGACTTTGGAAAACTCATTTTCATGCATTGGGGTTGATTTATTTAGCATTTATTAATGTGATTAAGTAACTTATGGCTAGATTCGAGCGGATTGGTGGTGGAATCAAGAGGTAAAGCTATAATTGAGACTTGAGTGGTGTTCAAGGCATCGAGGTAAGTGTTTGGTTTAACACTAGCTTGAGGGATTAGGAGTTGGGTCATAATTGCTACTTGTTTCTCGTTGAGTACGACGTATAGGCATGGTGACGAGTATCTATACGTTGGTGTCAAGCATGACCGTGGGTCTTAACTGGAAAATTGTTGTGTTTTTGAACGACACCTTGTATACTTTAATTAATGATCCTCTATGATTAAGTATTTCCATTAATTGAACTGAGTATTAGCAAAGTGAGATTGGTTATAGTTGATTCTCCCTTGCCGGGATGACTATATCGATATCCTTGTTCCCTTGCCGGAAAGTTATTATACTACTTATGTTCCCTTGCCGGGATTTCTTGTGATTGTGTGGTGAATTGAAATGGGAGTGGGTGGTACGCCTACCACAAGATATTATGAAATGGGAGCGGGTGGTATGCCTACCACAAGATATTATGAAATGGGAGCGGGTGGTACGCCTACCACAAGATATTATGAAATGGGAGCGGGTGGTACGCCTACCACAAGATATTATGAAATAGGAGCGGGTGGTACGCCTACCATGAGATAGAATGAAACGGGAGCGGGTGGTACGCCTACCACAAGATATAAGAAATGGGATCGGATTGCACGCCTGCAACAAGAGGAAACTGAAAGTGAAAGTTGCCTTTATTTTCTTCATTTGTGATAGAAGTTATAGTGCTAGCTTCCTTATTACTCCATGTTATTTCTTTTAACTACTATCCCTGAAGCATGTTCCCCTTCCCCATCTTTAACTGCTTATTACTTGTTTACTTTTCCGCCATATGTTATATAACTGTACAGGTTTATCTGGAGTCTGGTCCTAGCCTCGTCACTACCTCGCCGGGGTTAGGCCAGACACTTACCAGCACATGGGACCGGTTGTGCTGATACTACGCTTTGTGCTCTTTTGCACAGATCCAGGTTCTGGACAGCAGCAGTAGCGCGGGAACCAGCCTTCAGTCCAGTGAGACACTAAGGTAGCCTTGCAGGCGTTCGCAGGCCCGGCGTCTCCTCTATCTTTTATTTCCGTCTGTTATCTCATATATTCGAGACAAACAGCTTATATTTTCTTTCAAACGGCTGTATTTAGCACTCTTAGAAGTTCGTGAGTAATGTGACACCAGTTTTTGGGTAGAGGCTTGTGTTGATTTTCGCATTATCGTTCAGTTCTTTAATTTAAGTCTTCCGCTTACTTATTTAATTCCGTTGTTTTCATGCTATCACTGATAAAGGTTAAAAGAAGTAATTTGTTAATGAAGTAAGCAGTTAAGGATTGGCTTGCCTAGCTTTCATTAGTAGGCGTCATCACGACTCTCGAGAGTGAGAAATCCGGGTCGTGACAAAAGGTAAATATATTTAATTGATGCGTCAAACTCTTTTTTTAATAATATAATGAAGCACGTCATATAAACTGAAAATTGTAAAATTTAATAAAAACTTTAATATACTTCAATTACTTCTCTGTTTAAATGCTTCTAAGAAAATGACAGTCTTAGAGGTCTAGCTATATAGCAGCTCACTCAATTCACTGGGATTTGCCTGTTATTATCACATTAATTAGAACCCCTTTCTCTTCCACTGATTTAAGTAACTTCATAACATTGGGAACCCACCTTATTTTTTGTTTTTTTTATCAATTCTTTTAGAATATAGGGGTATTTTTTAATGGCAGGATTCTTTTGGAATCTCATTTCGTTTAAATCTCAATTCTAAGAGGGTTAAGTGAAGATTCTAGTTGGTTTTGGTCAGAAACCATTAGAAGCTTCATTGACGATAATTAAATTGTTTCAATACTTTGAATTCGAAAACCGAATTTTGGAAAATTAGTATTTTTTGATTGGATATTGTTGAAATTATTGGGAATATCCTTTTATCAGAACGTAGTAGGTGAATGGTGATGCCCTAATAGTACCAATGATTAAATATTGTTAGGCTATCCTAGCCCAAATATATCCTTAACATAGTGTGATATTGTTCGCTTTGGGCCAAGCCCGCATGGTTTTCCCCAAAAGGCTAGATCCCTACACCTTATATGTAGACTCTCAATGCGAACGGCACAAATAGCCACTAAAAGCAGTGGCTTTTATTTTAAAGCCACTGTTTTCAATGTATTTAGACTTTAGCCACTCCTTTAAAAAATTTATACCTGACTGGACAAAAATACCCTTCTGGTATAACTTATACCTACGCTATCAACACAAGCAGCAGTTACACAAAGAGAAGAAGCGAGCAGCAGCAGCAGCAGTTACCACAGCGGCGATCAACTGTGGATTGATAAAGTTATAGACATCGCCTCCTATGATAATTCTGTATTCCGGACATAGTGTCTTCATTTTAGAAATTGAATTCAAAAAAATAAGAACACTATGTCCTTAACTTTGATTCTACTGGCCTCATTTTGTAAATTGAATAAAAAAACTTAAGGACAAAATGTCCTTCACTTTGTTGTTGTTCTTCTGTATACAAAGTCCTGTAGCTTGAGTTTCAAATTGTATGTTTTAATTTCTGGTTCAAATGTTAAGGACTGACAGTCCTTAACTTTTAAATACATGTTTAAATGTTAAGGACTAGCAGTCCTTAACTATTAATTCCATGTTTAAATGTTAAAGGACAAGCAGTCCTTAGCTTTTAATTTCTTGTTCAAAAGTTAAGGACTGACAGTCCTTAATTTTTAATTCCATGTTTAAATGTTAAGGACTGACAGTCCTTAACTTTAATTACATGTTTAAATGTTAAAGGACAGGCAATCCTTAGCTTTTAATTTCTGGTTCAGAAGTTAAGGACTGACAGTCCTTAACTTTTAATTCCATATATAAATGTTAAGGACTGATAGTCCTTAACTTTAATTATATGTTTAAATGTTAAAGGACAGGCAGTCCTTAGTTTTTAATTTCTGGTTCAAAAGTTAAGGACATGCAGTCCTTAAGTTTTAATTTCTGGTTCAAAAGTTAAGGACATACATTCCTTAAGTTTTAATTTCTTGTTCAAAAGTTAAGGACTGGAAGTCCTTAACTTTTAATTTCATGTTTAAATGTTAAGGACAGACAGTCCTTATCTTGGTCTTGCACTTACAGTACACATATTCTTAATTCTACAAGGATTGCTTTATAACGTATGTCCTTTGTTTCCCATTCTCTTGACTTGTAGGATGGAAACAATATGCATAATAGTTGCTTTTAATGGTAGATGGACTGAAGACTATAAATATCTTGATCATCAAACAAAGCTTTTCCTAGCACCTGAAAAAGTACCCATGCCTCGAGTGCCACCAGTTACAAGAGCATTCATGCCATAAAGGGACCATCTATTCACTTTTCCACTACACTTAGTGGCAGTGGCAGTAGTTGTGAGTCGAACTGACTGCAATTCATCCATGGGTTTATTATAAAGTTTCTGGGTTTTGGAAGTTGAATTTTGTGCTTGAGAGAAGCAGCAACAGTGTGTGAAATGAAGAGGGGTTCCGACATTTTGTTTTGGAGAGAGAGAGAGACAAGGGATTGAGGGATTGATGTGCACAGATAAGGGATTGAGGGATTGATGCTTTTGACCAAGCATGGAGGAGGCCAACCATGAAATCACGCAACGCGAAAGAGAGGAAGAAAGGGTAAAATTGTCTTTTTTCTATTAGTAGTGGCTATTTTTGCTGAGCATTATAATTAGTGGATAAAAATTAAAGACACCCTTAATTAGTGGCTACTACACGCCATTTTTACTCATTTGGGCTACCAATGTGAGACTTTGTTCGCACACCTAACGATCTCACCCTCGAACTAAGTTCCACGTGGCCCAGTAACATGATTCACGTGGGTTAATTTTTGAAATTCGCTGTGTGCTACCGACATTGTTAGAGTATTATGGCAACCAAAGCCCGCAACTAGCACTAGCCTAATACAATCTTTAACATGATGTGATATTATCCACTTTGGGCCAAACCCGTATGGTTTCCCCCAAAAGATCTCACTCTGTCAAGAGATACCTACACCTTATATGTAAACTCCGAAATTTTTTTAGCTACTAATGTGAGACTTTTCTCGTACACCCAACAAATATGTATCATACGACTCCTTTTTCCACCTCTCTCCTCTGATTTCTCTTTCTCTTTGTTTTTACTTTCCAATCTATTAGGGAAATTACATAAAAATCAATAACATGCAATTTCTGATAGTAAGCATGCCCCTAACCTACAAAAGATGGTATGCAACATAAAACTATAAAATTACACTAAGAGTGTCAAGGGCGGAGGTAGAGAGTCGAGTGCGGGTTTGGTCGAACCCAATAGCTTTGGTTCGAATCATATATTTATCGTAAAAAATTCATTGAATATGTATAAATTATTATTTTAGAACCTAGTAACTTAAAACAATTAAAATCTCGAACCCACAAGCTTGAAATTTTGGCTCCGCCTCTGAAGAGTGTGTACATTTAGTATGCATAAGTTAAGGATATGAAGCTTTGAGGCTACACTAAATTATATTCTTCTCTAAGAACCCAAACATATATTAAATATATTAAGGATCAGCATTCATTTCTTCTTAAATATTCATAGATGAGTCCACAAAAAAGGGTCAGATAGTAAATCTTATCGATTCTTCAAAAAGCATCCAAGCAAATTATTACAGAGCTATAGCCTATATACAACATCCAAATATATATACACAAATTTTAGACTTGCCAAATTTCCTCGAAAAATATGTATTTCAGATATTAAAAAACTAAATCCGCCTAAGATAAATTATGACAAACACATCCAATTTACAGCTCCGGCATTACCAGCAACAACCAAGGATAATCTGATTAAGTTCATCTCCTTTGTCATAACAGATTAAGTTGGTTCACGAGGACGGGCAGCCCAGAGTGAACTCAGAGCACGAAGACGTTGAAGATACTCTCCGAAAGCAAGTAAGCCCCTAGCTGCTTGGCGTGTTGTCAAAATAATAGACATTTGCTGTAGTGTTTGTTGGCGTAGGTGATCCGCCTGTTTATGAATCAAGCAACGTCATTATGTTTTCATTCAGGAAAGTATCAAGATGTGTATAGAGTCACTAGAATCGGACAGTTCGTTTATGTTATTTTGTCCCAGCAAATGGCCTTATATATAAGCATGATGCATACGTGTGTTAGATACAGAATGTATATTTGATAGTATTTTCAAAACTTAGCAGGTGTTTAGTAGTAATTGAAGGACATAGGAACAATCTATACTTAACGAGTTAACATATACTTGTTGAACGTACACATCAGTTTCTTTCAGAATTATAAACATCTATGAATCTTGATCTTTGACGATATTGAATGACCATAGAGCGTTGACGTAGAGAACGAAATTGACAGTGGTGCAAGATAATGAAAGTAACACAAACCTGGTTAACAAAGCTCTCCAATGCTTCCAAATTTTCCATAGAAGAAACCATTTGGGAACTGTAATTTCCAGCTCCTGTGGTCATATTTAGGATGCTCTGGGCCAGAGTCTGCTGAAGTTTATCCATTCCCTGTGTGAGAGCATCTTCTGCCTGCTGGCAACAGTGTCGCAGATTACAGACTTTAATGATTTGCTGATCGGTCAAAGGCTCGAGTTGTGGCATCACCACCTGTTAAGTTGATATACAATTAGAAATCTCGCGTTCATTAAATGTTCTGCATGCAGACGGTGAAGGAAAGAAAAACACAATCATGATTTGAGTACTAATTTCAGATTTGTAGTTCTTAGTCTAGCAGCGCGTAAGTTTGGATGAGTCTACCAAGAAATTTATACTGTAGAGTATCAGCATTTACAAATAGTGCTTATTTGATCATGTACCATTAATTTGAAAAGTGCACAGATATGTGATGGCAACGAAACAATAAGGCTATTCGTGCTCCTTCAGTCAAGGATTTAGGATATGCCGTTTTGTTCACGATCATTACTATTGCAAACCAAGGTGACTCCGAGTTTAGTTGAGATTCAGTAGTTCAGTCTCAGTAAAATACCTCAATGGATGCTATAGTGATTCACCAAGAATATAACATCCTAAAAGGAGAATTGTTTGTCATGCGACAGACAACATATATAAACATAGCTGCAGCACTGGATGAAAGTTGCAACAGAAAATCAGTAGAGGAAATCAATAAGTTAAAATATATTTTAGGCCATTTGACTAGTTTTAGATGTAAAGTGATCTGTACATAACATAGGAAGGCGTCTAGCTTCAGGAAATTTATGTATGAAAGACGCTACGAGAAACTCATAAGCAGCAAGTGATGGTAAAATACTTTAAAAAAGAAAAACAGTAAAAATGCACCAGGGACTACATTTATGAGATCTGATGGCTTGAATCCTCCAATCCAGAGGAAAAAGCGCTCCACGGTTGTTCTCCACATCCCAGACATTAAGTAAAACACATCAGCCTTGGCGGCGTCAGCTTTCATGCGGAAGAGATTGAAATAGTGGCTTAAGACATTTTCTACCAGCAATTGAAGCTCCATTTCGCTTACAGGAGACTGCAAAATACTCCGCAATTCTGCATTCTTTTTCTGTTGCTCTTCAACCCAATGACTGTATTCCATCTCAAATGCAGCTATTCCTGCATAAGCAGAATAACTTAGGAACAAAGTCAATGACAGAATACAAGCATTTTTGCAGATAGTTAAATGAAGGTCCTTCAAAACAGGTGATTAACTGTTAGGACCGGAAAATCAGGTGTCATGCGGAAGCTAGCAATACAAATCTCTCAACGACGATAAATCAGATAGCAAAAGAGAAATCTACCAAAAGAGACACAAACATTTAAAGTGGTTCGGTCAACTAACCTACGTCCACAGCGGAGATGAGCAATCCACTATAATAAAAAGAGAGTACAAAACATCGAGAGAACAACCTCACGAAGAGGCAAACACGAGTGATACACTAACATTTGTCCCGTAAAGCTCTCCCCCTAAACAAGACTCTCAAACCCCATATGACTACATTGTGGATGCTACTGAATGAGAAGGAAGGATCCTCAATTTATAGAAGTTCAAACCTTTTCCTACAAGAAAAATGACTAGCCAAGTATATGAGAATTATAATTTCCTTCTACAAAAAGGAAAACCCAATTGAGGTAATTATATTGCCCTTTCCTTCAACAAATAAGAAAACCAAATATGATAAGAAAATTATAGCAAACACCTAACATTAACTCCCCGACAAATTCATCAAAGTGGGCTATTATTCTACTCTAATAGCAAGGATTCATCATCTAGCACTGTATGTAGTCTATACTTTCACTTAAGGGATTGAGCATGCCTGCTGTAGAAGGATAGCTAAATATACTTTTATTTTGATGGAACAATGTTAAAATTATGCATAGCCTATCTCATTTGGAAAAGTCAAGATCTGTCAAAGAACAACCCCCTACAGAGTAAAGACACATAAATATTCAAGAAAAAAGTTCTAAACTCTGCACCTATATACTGTTTTCTTATTATCATAAACATCTTGGAGTTAAAATAAACAATGGGATGTGAGAAACGAAAACGTGAAATTTTCCATAGTTTAAACGTCAAATTGGTAGATCACTCATCACATATCAGTAGTCAAGCTAATGATGCATAAATTATCGAGTGACAACTCCTCTATCCCCATACCTGGATTAATTGTTCCGAGTAGCCCCATATTACTATTTGAACCTAACATGTATAGTCCCTGCAATAAGCCATTTCGTAATGTCAAAAGGAAATGATGAAAACCAAAATGAGAGCACAGATATATGTATTTATTAGTATGAAATATGCAAGGGATGATGTCCCTGACCTGCTGTCTAGCTCTCTCGAGCTCTAACTCAAGTTGGGCCAACTTCAAACGGCTTGTTTCCAGCTGCTGAACATAAGCCTGTGAAAACGGCAAAGAAAGGAAACAAGAAAAACTGTATGACTACAAGTTTCCTAAACATCAACAGCTGCAACGGATTTTATGACTAAAATTTTCTTTACCTTTTTCCGCATACGACTTTTACGCGCAGCTTCACGATTTTGTGCTAAACGTCGTTGTACCTGTCATTCAATATGAAGATATATTTAGACTTTCCACATCAGAGGTTACTCTTTCTACTTATCATTTGGATAAATTTGCATAAAATGTGGAAGTGCTTTGCTTAAGGATGATTCATTCGGAGTTTCAATAATTTCTATAGGATATAAACCCAAAAACCCACCTTTTCTGAAGTACTCCTCGGTGCTTGATTATCCCCAGAGCCAGAGGGCATATGTTGTTCCCCAGACGTATATCCCGACTACAGTAACCAGAGGAAGACATCAGCCTGAAAACTATATTAGCTAGAATTTTATAAACCAGAACAAGGATATATGTTGCCTTACCTTGTCGTCTGGCCTGTCGTTTGGCTGTGAAACCATACATGGATCAGAGCTAGGCATAATGTCACCTCTAAATGCGTCTTCCCACACGCTCATCTGGTGAAACGGTTCATATATACCCATCCTTCTTGTGGGTGCAAACTGAGTTGTTGGAGAAGTCATGTTCATGGCCTGAATTCAAGAATAGAAAAAATAAATGTGACGCGGCTTTGAGATTACGTAGGAGAAAGCTGCTGATCTACGGCGGAATAGCCATGCCTAGGAACTTAAGTCAAATATCATCGGAAGAAAAACAAAGAGCTATATATAACGAGATTGGGGAGATACATGAGACACTTTCCCAATTACATTGGACCAAAGAGGCAACAGAAGACTAATTCCTCAGCATGCAGCACTCTAACAATGAAAAGTTCCATGTTCTTGAAAGGATAAACTTTCTACTATGAATCTATGACATGTTAAAATTAAGTTTCTGCATCTAATGAATTTAATTTCATGCATAAACCAATTAGACCTTTTAAGGTGGAAGTATAACATTGGCAATTTTATTTGGAAAAAGAATAGAAAGGAACACTTACCGACTGTTTATCCGCTCATCAAAGGGAAGTCATGTGAAGTTTCACAGTTATCTTCAATGTTCAGTGGGCAACTCTAAGCGGCATGACTTTGAAACTACACCTAGACCATTTTTTTTAAAAAGAAATCATGGATGATTACTTCTCTCTCAATCCCCATCCCACCCACTGTAATGGAAAGGAAAACCAAGGTAGGAAAAGAACAGATGGATTCCAATAAGGAATTCAATCAAAAGAGGAACATGGAAATCAACAAAACTAATCTACTGACGGATAAATTGAATTAGCCTATGCATATAACTACTGGGATTATTCTTCTTCACTCACACACCACATACATAATCTTGGTCAAAGGAATGTGGCAAAAATCACTAATTAAAGAAGTGGAATGTTTCTTTGATGGTTGTCCAATATGTTAGATTTTACCAAGTAAAACAGAAGCAAAACAAATTAAAATATCAAGAAATTGAGCAAGAAAAACAAAAGACCAACCTGTTCATCAGCAGCAAATTAAACTAGCTAAGCTAGTTCTTGGTTATTTGAAGAAACCTTAATTCAAACTAAAAAGGTAAAAAGAATCAATGCTTAAAGAATCCCTCCATATGGCCTGAAAGAATGGAAGTTTGTCTATTTAGAGGCAAATGTAATTATCCCCAGCGCGCTGGACAAAGACAGAGAGCAAATGACAAAAGAACTACAACTAGTTTTAAAAGATTTTAAAGTACTAAAGAAGTTGACTGTCTTTCTGATATGCTCTCGGTCAACTGTTGATGCTTTTATATCATTATACAAAAATGTACTCACACAAAGACCTAGGAAAACATACACACTCACTCACGTACTTATATGATTAAGAAAGAGTTTACTGTATAGTATACAGAGTTTTGGAATGCAAAACAACTTAATTCGATTAGGGGTCGTTTGTCAGGGTGTATAGGAATAATATTGAATAAGGTGTATTATTAATAATGAGTTTAGTTATATTATGATTTTTTCTTATCTACTCTTTAGTTTGGTGTATTAAAAATAATATGCATTGCATAGGGGGTGTATACATGCTTATCTATATGTATTAAAAACCATGGTATTACTAATATTATGGTTTGCTATGTATTAGTTATATATAGGATAATATCAAATAGGGTAAATAGCTAATACATGTATTAGTTATACATAGGTTGGAAAATACTACCCCTTCGTTCCAATTTATGTGAACATGTTTGACTGAGCACGGGGTTTAAGAAAAATTAAAGACTTGAAATTTGTAGTCCTAAACAAGTCAAAAGGGGCCCAATAGTATTTTTGTGGTTATAAAAGCTTTTCATTAAGGATAGAATTGTAAGTTTAAGCTAAATTGTTTCCAAATTTAGAAAGGGATCATTCTTTTTGGAACAGACCAAAAAGGAAATAGATTAACATAAATTGAAACGAAGAGAGTACTAAATAAGAAATTAATAACATCAAATCTAATACATATATTATCTTCCGCTCATACATCTTACCAAACGACCCTTAAGTGCTTAACTGACCTACCAACCTAGAGTCTGCACCACCCATAGCCATGTCATATTTTTTTATTTGTTACGATTTACTCATTCAATATTTGAAATTCGCGGGTTAATTTAACTTTACGCTTGATAAGGCTTATTATAAGAAGTGGGGGCGTACATAAGTCGGGTTGGTTCGAATTTTACAATTACCAAACCAAACTAATTTTGTCGGATTATTGAATCTAAAGACCAAACCAAACCAATAAAACTCGGGTTTTTCACTCTCGATTTTTCTCGGATTTTCGGGTTTTTTTTTCTCCCGGTAAAATTTTCGTAGAACAAAACATATAAATTGTGCTCAAAATATTTCTTTAATCCTAGTAAGATACAACTATATAAAGTATTTTCCAAAAAAATAATATGAAATATGAGATGTATCATGGCATTATCCTAAATATTCTACAATAAAATTATGTAATATGAATATTGCTAATTAAAAAGCCATAACAAAAATAAGTATAATCTAAAAGTACTAAGTCATACTAAAATAAGTAGACTAATAAGGGAGTATTAATTACATGACTAAACACTAAAGAAAAAATAAAAATAGGTTATGCATTTATCTAAATTATTGCAAAACAAAAAATAGATATTCAATACATTCTTGTTCGTAGTATTGAATAGAATGTTTTTTGTTAGCATTAGTATTGATTTAATTTTGGTTTGGGCTTTTGTTAGCATTATTTAATTTACTAATATTAATGGCTATAAAACTTATTGGAACATTCAAAAGTTCTACGTCCAACCTTGAAATAATACCTTAAAAGATAAAATTATGAAATTTTTTAAGAAATATTTATAAATTACATCACAATAAGTATATTTATATATTAAATATATCTAAAATTTATATATATCTAATGTTAGGTTGGTTTGGTTTCGGTATGATTTTCTTTAGTTAAAACCAAACCAAACCAATTATGATCGGGTTTTTTTTTTCAACACCAAACCATAGTCGGGTTTTTTCCTCGGTTTGACTCGAATTATCGAGTTGGTGCGGTTTGTCGGTTTCCTTTGTACACCCCTAATAAGAAGGAAGAATATTCTATAAAATATTCTCTGTTCTCAAGATTCGAACCCGAAATTTCAGATTAAAGGTAAAAAAAAATTAAATTATCCCACCACACTCCTCGGTGATGGCAACATCTGTTTCGTGGGCCATCCCCATGAGTCATTCAGGTTAATGCCGTTTTCTTTTCATCTTTAGTGATTTTATAATGTGGAAAAGGAGAAATGACATTTGGCTTGTTGGCATCCTCCAAGTCTTTTTAAAGGAGATTACACTATTAGGATTTGTGGCATGACACTGTTTATCTTTAAACATTTATTTGTACTCCGATAATTATGTATATATATAGATTATAAAGTAGATGGTAACGTGTTATCATAAAGTGTATACAATACTCATATGGAGTTCCATATAGATTCCCAAGAACTCTAACTACTATTATTAAACCTTGATTGATACATATACAAACGATTAGTTTTACTAATAAATTCTATAAGAATATAAAGTTTAATACGAAATCTTGATGTTTCGTTAACTATTTTGACATGTTAAATATTGACTAGCTTGTTGTAGGTTAACACCCGTCCTAGTACGTAGATATCAACTTTACGTGACAATATTTGAGACGTTATTTTTATGTGTTCATTTTACTTACTTTTGATATAATATTATTTTAAATAATAAAGTTGCTACTTGCTAGGTAATTGGCCAACAAGTTCATCAATTACACCATATACCTAACACAGAATCGTGTGCATATCCAATAAATTAAAATAGCTAAAGAAATCAGATGATGAGGTAAAAAGGTTAAAGATTTCTTGTACAACAACAAGGGATTTAAGCAAAGTGATGGTGAGGTGTTGCAATATAATAAAGGTGTAACTAACTTTGTTACCTTTACTTAAAAGAAGAAAAGAAAGAAAAAATATCGAATATCTTTCGGTATAGTAACATGTCAAATGTTACTAAAAGTTTTATCTCTGACATTCTGTTCCTAAGATTAAAAAAAAAAAAAGATAAGAAAATGGAAATATAATTACAAATTAATGTTATTGGATTAGGGAGCTAACGTGTAACTTTTTTAATAATCCCACTTGTGTAAAATTAAAGGTGATCAACTGCTGCTTGACAGGGATAAGGAGACAAAAGCAAAGGCAATTGTAAAGGCAAAATAAGGTGGACTTGACAACATAAAATCACCATGTTGAGATGTCTTTTTTGATTTAGTATTTTAAAATTTACGTTTAGTCTAATCCATGTTTAATTTCTTACTATCTAAACAGAAAAGATGGTCACATTCCAACATGGTAATTACCTGTCTCCCCCTATTCTTTTCTCCATTTAAATTCTATATTAATTAGTGCTTCCTTACAGAGGAAAAAAAACACTATTGCAATGTTTTCCCTTCACTATAGCAAAAACAAAATAATATAATTCCTGTTTATTTATGAGGCGCTAATCCTACTCTAAAGCAAGAATAAAAAGATTATCAAACAACTTGTTGAGAAGAAAAAGCTCCCTCATAATTCTGATATTCATGGTGCTTCATCGAGAATTAGAGAAGAAGATGAGATGAAGAAGAAGAAGCAGACCTAATGGCTTCAGACCAAAGTGAAGAGTGTTCGATATAACCTAAGTCTATAGGTGATAGTTTGGTCGACTTTGGATACATACGTGGAGAAGTCAGGGCCCTTGGATCAAGCAAGCTGAATTCTTGATTGATTAAATAATGACCATCTGATGAAATAAGTTCTGGAAGCTTCCCTCACGTGAAAGCCATGTGAGGGAATATTAGTTAGTTATGAATAAGCCAATTAGAATAGGAACACATGTACAGATTATTCTTTATGTATTTTTTTTATTTTATTATTCTTTTCTTAGCAAAGTGTATATATAGACATGTACTGGAAATTGACAAATACATAGAGAAAATTTTCAGATCTCATTCTTCAATTTCGTTCATGGTGTCAGTGCATTAGCTCGATCCAACAGTCCAAAGGCCTAGAATATTTACATCATCTGATTCTCTACAATCAACTCATCATCTTCACTAAGCTAAAATGGGTGACACAAGCAAATCTGCAGATAGCACTGGTGCTGCAAAAGCTGTAACCTATGACATCAATCACCCATATTTTCTCAACAACTCTGATTCTCCTGGGATGACTTTAGTCAATACCCTGTTTGATGGAAGAGGATATCCAGGATGGAGGAGATCTATTTTATTGTCTTTGCCAGCTAAGAAAAAACTTGGGTTTATCAATGGAGCTTGCAAATCTCCAGATGTGGGTTCCCCAGATCTTGAACAATGGAGTTGTGTCAATGACATGGTGATTTCCTGGATTTTAAATGCTCTTTCTAATGATATCATAGACAGTGTGATATATTCCAAAACTGCAAAGGAGCTTTGGGATAGCCTGGAGCAGAGGTTTGGAAAATCAAATGGAGCCAAGCTATATCATCTGCAAAAGGAGCTGTCAGGATTAGTACAAGGAAATAGTGACATTGTAGGATACTTCACCAAACTCAAACGATTATGGGATGAATTAGATGCTTTAAATATGGTCATATGCTGTTTCTATATGTGTACTTGTGAAGGAAAAGCAAAATTGACAAAAAATCACTTGAAGATTAGAGGTTAATTCAATTCCTAATGGGATTGAATGACATCTATGCACAAGCTAGAGGAAACATACTCATGATGAATCCCTTGTCTAGCATGGATATAACATATTCTCTTCTTTTACAAGATGAAAATCAGAGAGAAGTTTATGCAAAGAAACTTTTAACTCAGATTCATTGTCATTCATGGCAACAAGAGAAGTGAAACAACCTAATGCTCAGCTTCTGGCTGATTTTGTAGCATTTATGGTCAGAGGGCAGGGAAGGAATTTTCAGAAGAACAGGAATCAAACACAAAGAGCAACAACAATGGGAACAAAGTACAATAATTCAGGACAGAAGTTCAACAAACCACAACAGAAGTTTAAGACAAAGAAGAGGTACAATCCAAATGTGTCTTGTACCTATTGTGGAAAAATAGGGCACATTCAAGAGGATTGCTACATAATCATTGGATTTCTAGATGATTTTGAATTTACCAATCAAAAGAATTATCAAAATCAGATCAAGGCAAATGCAGTCCTAACTCATGAGGATAATGAAAATCAGACAGGACAGAATATTGAAAACAACAACAATTTTGGACAACAACTTAACAAGGAACAACTTGCAGAAATGATGAACATGTACAAGAAGGCAAAATTGGTACAAGCAGGAAATTCAGGAATCAATGCAAATGCAGTTGCTGGTACTATTCTAAAGTACTTAGGTTCAATGTTTACTACTCTAAATTCTGACACCTAGATCATTGATTCAGGTGCTTTAGAGCATATGTGTTTTGATCCTAACTCTTTCTTGTTTCTAACTCAACTTCCTGTTCCTTTGAACATCAATTTACCTAATTCATTCAAGGTAATTGTCACTCATATAGGAAGTGTTTCTATTCTGCCAGGTCATGTCATAAACAATGTCTTACATGTTTTAGATTTAAAGTATAATCTACTGTCAGTACATAGGTTTTGCATTCAGTTCCAATATGATGTCGTATTCACATCTATTAGGTGTGTGTTGCAGGGCCTTTCAATGAAGAGTCCACAAGCGTTTGGTGAAGTTAGAGAGGGTCTCTACATATTGGAGCCTAGTAGTCTTAAGTCTAAGGGAATATTCAGTAGTAATGTACTTTGAATTCAAAAAGGAAGGAATTCCATTTCAGATTCTCTGTCTTTTTATAGTCCTATTCACGTTAATGTTGTTTATGATGTTAAGCTTTGGCATGTAAGGTTGGGACATCTCCCATTTTCAGCAATGAAACATTTAGATTTCCTTCATTGTGACTCAAATTCTGATTTTATTTGTGATGTTTGTCCTAAGGCTAGGTGTCACACCTCCTTTTTGCGCGCCCGCCCCGAAGGGTTAGAAATGCGCGGGTGGAGTTTTTCCAATTTAAGTGACAATATTCGAAATGGGATTATTTATTTAATTCAGAGTCGCCACTTGGGAAAGGTTTGGCTTTTTGGTGTCCCAAGTCACCGGTTTATCTTGAATCCCAAATCGAGGAAATTTTCGACTTTTCCAAATGAAGTCTGCGAACCAGAAATTCTAAGTAAGGAATTCTGTTGACCCGAGGGAAGGTGTTAGGCACCCTCGAATCCCGTGGTTCTAGCACGGTCGCTTAAATTGTTATAATGGCTAAATATCTGATTTAAATACATGTTGTGACCTATGTGCTTTTATTAAGTTTAAACCGCTTTTATTATTATCATTTATTTTTATAGAATTGCAACGTCGTGAAAATGCATGTCAAACCACGTCACAATCAATGCACCCGTGATCGTCGACACATTCGGACTTCGTTGAGATTCGGATTTGGGTCACATCAATGTGCACCCGAATTTAAGAATATGATTTAATTAAGCCGCGCCTACGGAGTCTAACGCGTTATTATTTTGTAGAAGGCCATGAAATTTATTAAATGGCCTATCCTGAATTCTAAATAATTATCATGGTTATTTATTGAGGGCCCCGCAATTTTGCATTTTTATTTGGCGAGGCTCATCTCTATTTTAGAAAAGGATATCCTAAAGTGGCTACATTTCTAACTATGTTCAATCTAAAATAGAAGAAAGAAGATACATGTCAATTCAAGTATATGCTTTGGGCCTAAATCTTATCAATTTCTGATTAGTTATTTGTAAAGTAAAAGACGTCCTACTTTTATGAGAAATGTTCTACTTTGATAAAGAAATTACGTGACAAATGCTAGGCTCATATCCGAAACATCTCTTGAATTGAATTCAAACTAGACTCATTTAGGCTAGGTTAAGGGAATTAACCCACTGAGCATTATTATCATTGGGGGTTCGAACGCGCTCATATATACTGCCTAGCGGGTTTTGACGGAAGGAACTAAAATAAATCGGAATATCATTGTGTAAGGTGGAAGTATCCTATCATTATAGCTAAAACAAGAATCTGATCAGTCACTGTGTCAAATATTTGTACATCCTACGTACCACACCATTACTTAACCCATATCAACGAACAACTACAAACTAAGATACAAGAGGCTAAAACTCAGCTTAAGCATTAACTAACTGGCATTTTTACTATTGAATTATACACTGATCAATTCATACGAAAGGAGCAATAGACCACGAGCATTACAGACAGACATTTAAACTTCTTGGAATTCCTTTCATTTCATGCTTTCGAACGGTTACAGTTTACACCCACATAGGATTTGAAATGTGTACCTGGAATGCTGAAATGCAAAGAGGAAGAAGAGAATGACAGGGAAAGGTCAGCAGCAGCAGGAAACCAAATAACAGCAGCAGCAGCAGAGAAATGCAGCAACAATAGTGAGCAAAATAGCAGTAGCAAGAACAGGCTCGAGTGCAGAAATGCAACTATGGCCAATAGAAAGCAATAGCCAAATAAAAGCAACACCCAGTGGAGTAGAATCAGAACTCCGGACAGACCAAACACAGTAGTAAACCAATGAAGGCACTCAACTAATAGACACAACTGGGATTTCAAAGGATCAGAATTGGCTTGAACAAATTGAAACAACTGAAAACCCAATAACAATAGGAGGAAGAAAGTTTCTGATTGTTGGGTGTATCCCTTCTATCCCTTAATTTTCCTCTATCTATGTGTATCTATTTTGTATGTATTTCAGCTCTCCTTTTCAAACTCCTCACAGTATTTTTTCTTTTACAACCCTCCCAGTTCCAGTCCCCTTTCTATATGTCTATCCCCTCTTTTTATAAGCCTCTATCCTACTCTTTTTAAACAGCCTGTTTTCAAAAATCACAGCACCCTTCCCATGTGCCTTCCATTTTCAATTCCAACTTTAGCTAATTAAGTATTAAACCCCATCAACATTCCCTGGCAGATTTCACTTTTAAAAGGTTTAAATACTTCTTTAAACTAAAGCCAAGTATGGGCAGTGGAATGTATCTGACAGCATATGCTGTCAAATTGTTTAAAACTTAACAAAGGCCTTTATGCAGGCCACAGGCTGTGCACAAAGCACATGAGGTGCATTAATGCACATGCTGTGCACGAATGCACATGCCTTCCAATTCAGAATTTAAACCAAACAAATCTTTTTACATTACTGATCAATTCAAACAACTATAAGTAAACAAAAACTGGTTCTTAATTGACTCAACAAATGCTTAGCAGAAGTAAATCGATTTGTTATTGTTCGGACAGTTGAAATTAATTGACGACACATGTCGACTCGACTATATTAGCATTAACATACACAATCGTAACCAAAAATCCGACATTTAACAGTATCGACCCATAATTCGAATTATACTGACTGAGCAAAGTGGTACTCGAGGAACCAATTGCTCAGTCAACATTTGAAGCTCAATTATTGTACAACAAATACATATGTCTTATCAGAATAAGAAGGGGGGGATTTTAGACAAACAAACAGAAGTTAAGTAAAGTGGCCAAACAGAAGTTGATGAACTCAAAACAAATACGAACAGACTTTTAAACAATCACACGGACTAAAACAAATAAAGGAAGAGAAAGAAACTCACCTTAAATCTTGAAAAATCAAAACCTCAAACCCGGACTCGGACAAAACTTTCTTAAGGCTGAACGGACTTTAATCGAAGTGTTTCTCAAATACACTTTGATTAAAGTCCATCAGACCTTAACCTCTTTGGTTTGAACCGGTTTGAACCAGTGACGAGGGACCTTGTGGTTTCAAAACTCAGATCTAATATTTGTGCTTCCCTGGTTAGATTCGGACCAAACCAAGTATGGTTTGGTCACGAGGGGGGTCTGGGGAGTATCTGGTGTGAAGCTGGGGTTGAACCGTGTAGATCGAGTTTCGACTCGAACCTTCAAATGAAGATTCGAGAAGGTGGGGAAGGATTCGAACTATAAGGTTAATGGATTCATGTTCAGGATGGCAAGGGGGTTCTAGGGTGTTAAGGGGAAGGTCACCGGCGTCCATGCCGCCGGTTTTCATGGTGGAGGATACAGGGGCGGCTCTAGGGTTTGATGGGGATGAGGTTGAAGACGGGAGCTGGGGTATCTGATGGGGGGGCAGGGTAAGGTTATAGGCTTATATATGGAATAGGCGGCTGATCTCAGCCATCGGATTAACTGGAATCAATGGCTTGGATCTAAAGGCCTCGGGGAAACGATGTCGTTTCAACTAAAGGGGGTTTGGGTTGGTCCGGGTGGAAACGGGTCGGGTTCTGTTCGCGGGTATAGGAAATGTGATCTTGGCCGTTGATCGATCTGAGATCAACGGCCCAGATCAAACTGTATCCATACGACGTCGTTTGGACTCTCTCTGGGCATCATCTGGACTGGACCGGGCAGGCCTGGGTCTTGGGCTGTTTGCTTGGGCCAATTTTAACAAAATTGGACCAAATCCGGAAGAATAAAGGGACCCTTTTCTTTTTCTTTTTTTTTATTTATTATTTTTTATTTCTTTTCCTTGTTTATTTAAAAACAAAACTAATCAAAAAAAATCAAAAATTAAATACACACTTAATACAATTATTCGCACACACACTAAAATATTTCAAAACAAGTAAAGTCAAACCAAATAAAATCACGGACGAAGATGCATATTCATGATTTTCTATTTAACGGCCGGATTACGGTTCGAATTATGCAGGACACATATATTTTTTGAATTTTATTTTAATAAAGTAAATAAATAAAAATGGGCCGAAGTCACAAATAAATCAACAAGGTGCCGCACAGAAATCCAAAATTGTACAGCAGGGCCAATTATTATTTTTTATTTCTTTTTGGAGCGATTGTCGTGCGAAACAAAAATCACGTGCTCACAGCTGCCCCTCTTTGTTCGGAAACACGAAGGGTTTTCGTGCAAAGACAAAGTGAGCGTGTATGAGCGATTTTTGCCTATAGACCACTCCGTATGAAGCATTTTTTTTTTGAAAGATCTGACCGAATCTTGCTTCAAAGATTTCCTACATATCCTGGGCTAAACAGGAATCAGGTCAATGTAGTTCGGGAGGTTTTGGTAGCTGGGACTACCATGGGATTGCGATGCTTGCTGCTACTGCTGCTGCTGTTGCCACTGCTACGTTACTGACCGCCTTATTACAACCAAATGGAAATTGGAAACTGAGCTAACTACTTATGTGTATGTCAACTGCTAGTTACAAGATTCCTATCTATGATTCTTTTACGACTTGATCTTGGGTCTTAGCTGATTCTGCTTGTAGACTCCGATCTGAATCTTGATGCTTGCGAGTTGTGGTGACCTGTTTAATCTCTGGGATACTGAGTGAGGCGCGACCGGCAGGGTTCAGGACCTTAATTAAATGCTGGAGTCAATCCGCCTTCCATTTAATCCGAATCTTGGGACACCTCTTTTTCTTCTTTGATTTTGAGTTGAGACTCATCTCGTGGGTCATTTCGATCCGTGTGGCTCGAGGTTAGACCTGCGGGAAAAAACAAACAAACGAACGAAATTTTCTGCCCCAGTTTCACTAGGAAAATTTCGTTAATTATTCACCAGGAAGTTCATAAAATTGATGAAAGAGGATATGCATGCTCAGTTCAGGGCTGGAGCCCTAACACCGGCTAGCTGGGGAGAGGTTCGGTTTGGGGTTTAAAACCCTAACGTCGAACAAAGGAAGAATTCAGTTTAGGGTTTAAAACCCTAATGCTGATTGCATGGAAAAGCTCAGTTTAGAGTTTAAAACTCTAATGCTGGCTGAAAGGAAAAAGTTCAGTTTAGGGTTTAAAACGCTAATGCTGACTAAAAGGAAAATTCAGTTTATGGTTTAAAACCCTAATGCTGATTGCATGGGAAAGCTCAGTTTAGAGTTTAAAACTCTAATGCTGGCTGAAAGGAAAAGTTCAGTTTAGGGTTTAAAACCCTAATGCTGACTAAAAGGAAAATTCAGTTTAGGGTTTAAAACCCTAATGCTGATTGCATGGGAAAGCTCAGTTTAGAGTTTAAAACTCTAATGCTGGCTGAAAGGAAAAAGTTCAGTTTAGGGTTTAAAACCCTAATGCTGATTGCATGGAAAAGCTCAGTTTAGAGTTTAAAACTCTAATGCTGGCTGAAAGGAAAAAGTTCAGTTTAGGGTTTAAAACCCTAATGCTGACTAAAAGGAAAATTCAGTTTAGGGTTTAAAACCCTAATGCTGATTGCATGGAAAAGCTCAGTTTAGAGTTTAAAACTCTAATGCTGGCTGAAAGGGAAAAGTTCAGTTTAGGGTTTAAAACCCTAATGCTGACTAAAAGGAAAATTCAGTTTAGGGTTTAAAACCCTAATGCTGATTGCATGGAAAAGCTCAGTTTAGAGTTTAAAACTCTAATGCTGGCTGAAAGGAAAAAGTTCAGTTTAGGGTTTAAAACCCTAATGCTGACTAAAAGGAAAATTCAGTTTAGGGTTTAAAACCCTAATGCTGATTGCATGGGAAAGCTCAGTTTAGAGTTTAAAACTCTAATGCTGGCTGAAAGGAAAAAGTTCAGTTTAGGGTTTAAAACCCTAATGCTGACTAAAAGGAAAATTCAATTTAGGGTTTAAAACCCTAATGATGATTGCATAGAAAAGCTCAGTTTAGAGTTTAAAACTCTAATGCTGGCTGAAAGGGAAAAGTTCAGTTTAGGGTTTAAAACCCTAATGCTGACTAAAAGGAAAATTCAGTTTAGGGTTTAAAACCCTAATGCTGATTGCATGGAAAAGCTCAGTTTAGAGTTTAAAACTCTAATGCTGGCTGAAAGGAAAAAGTTCAGTTTAGGGTTTAAAACCCTAATGCTGATTGCATGGAAAAGCTCAGTTTAGAGTTTAAAACTCTAATGCTGGTTGGCTGGGGATAAAGCTCGAGAATACTACACGATCTATTTTTGAGTTTTCTTGTTTTAATAGAAGATAAAAGGGAGTTTTGCGGGAACTTACCTTTTGAGTGAATTCCTTATTGCCAAAATGTTTCTTGTACCCGTGTACCTTCTTCTTTGGGCGACACCTGCTTCTTGCATGGTTGTCTTGGATTAAAACCTGTTTCAACTTCTTAGGCAAAGAACAATTGTTAGTTCGGAAATGACGGTCGGTTCGGTGACCTTGATCGTTCCCAATTGCTTTGTTGCGTCTCTATTTATGTTGCGAAGTCCCGCCATTGATTTGATTCGAATGGCGAAACCTTTAGACTGCTCAGGCTTGTATTTCTGGATTCTACGATGACTTGCTTCGTAAGGCTCCCTTTTTTTTTTTTTTTTGTGTCCTGTTTTGCTTGGAGGTTCTCAACGGGGATTTTATTGGAGGTATTTTGTGGGAATTTGTACAACAAAGGAAGCTCTGTGGGGAATATTTACAAAGTGGATTCTTTGTGTGGATTCTTGTACAATGGGGGTGGGGATTTACCTCAAAATGAGTTTCCCAGGGTTTGTTGGGGTAAGCTTGTTGGGGAATATTTACAAAAGGACTCGCTGGGGATGCGCCGATGAAATTCCAGCGGGGAGACTTTGTGGGAGATTGTACAAAAGAGAAACTCTGTGGGGTTTTGTACAGGGGAAACTCTGTGGGGATTTGTCCGGAGGTAGAATTGCTGGGGAAGATTTCAAGATTTCTCTCTTTTTCCTTTACTTCGGAACACCATCAAACGTCATGATTCATCATGCTTGGGTAATCATATCAACGAGATGAGGCGCTTTCCTTCATGAGACGGGATTCCGTGCAAACAAACCTGCCACCTGTCCTTTCCGGTGTGTCCTGAACTCGGGGTTAAAATGCGAAAGGGATTTGAAAAGAAACAAAGAAAGGAGAAAACAAATCAGAAAAGGAGCAACCTTTTCGGGATGAGAAAAACTTATCTGAGGAAGATAACGCTGGCTTTCAATGACATGACATGCTTTTTGGACTGGACGTCTGACCTTCTAAGAGCTTGCGTTTTCCTGAACCATAACGGATCTGTGATTCCAAACTGGTGGCACTCTGCCGAAACTTTCTTGGGATGGCGTCCTTCTTTTTCGGCCAACAGCGCCCTTTGCGGGTTTTCGCTGGCTGACCTCTCTCATTTCTCTTCCTGTCATCGCTTGATAGCACTCTTTGCGAGTTTTTACTAAACAAGCTCTCTCATTTTGGTTTCTCTTCTCCCGTCGCCTCGTGGTGCCCGAAGGTTTTCACCGCCGAGACTCTCTCATTTTATCTCTCTCAATTCAGAGTGTGATGGTCTTCGTTTGTGACGCTTATTGATTCCCCACCATATTTGGTAATTGATTTGAAGGCTTGTGCTTGGTAAAGAGAGGTAGTGATACTAACTTCTCAACTGCTCGACGTGCCCCGGTTTTCAATTTCAGGGTGAATGGGATTTTATTGTTGGTATGACTGAACCTCAGGGAGAGGCTGCCTACGTATCCTTTCGGAATCAAGTCAAACGTAGTTCAGGCCTCAATCAAATTTTGTTTTGTTTTCTTTTTTTTTTGTTTTTTTTTCTTTTTTCTTTTTTGTAGAGAGGATTGGGTAGTGTTTGGGGAGTAGTGGGTAATAAAACCTTCGCCATTTTCGAATGTGTCAGGACCACTCGGAGTATGATCTAGACGTAGTATCTCTTGACTGCATCTGCATTCACTGCTGTGTCGGGGTCATTTCCTTCGATATCACCTAAATACAATGCTCCCCTCGGCAGTATTTTCCTTACAATGTATGGGCCTTTCCAATTTGGGGCAAACTTTCCTTTTGCTTCTTCATGATGCGGCAGAATACGCCTCAGTACTAGATGACCTACTTCGAAATTCCGGGGTAGGACTTTCTTGTTGTAAGCACGGGCCATCCTTCGTTAGTATAACTGTCCGTGACAAACTGCGGCCATCCGCTTTTCATCAATCAACGTCAATTGCTCCAGTCGAGCCTTGACCCACTCGCTGTCTTCGATTTCTGCTTCGACAATGATTCGAAGCGAAGGAATTTCTACCTCTGCCGGTATTACAGCCTCGGTCCCATAAACCAAAAGATAAGGAGTCGCTCCCACCGATGTGCGTACCGTAGTGCGGTACCCTAATAGTGCAAATGGTAACTGCTCATGCCACTGTCGGGAACTTTGGATAGTCTTCCTCAAAATCTTCTTGATGTTTTTGTTTGCTGCTTCCACGGCACCATTGGCTTTCGGCCGATAGGGAGTGGAATTCCTATGCGTTATCTTGAATTGCTCGCATACATCTCCCATCAAGTGACTGTTCAAGTTCGCTGCGTTATCTGTAATGATAGTTGCAGGAATACCGAAGCGACAGATAAGATTTGAGTGTACAAAATCCACCACAGCTTTCTTAGTGACCGACTTGAGAGTGACGCCTCTACCCATTTTGTGAAGTAGTCTATGGCAACCAGTATAAACCTGTGTCCATTCGAGGCCTTTGGTTCAATTGGTCCAATGACGTCCATGCCCCAAGCGACAAATGGCCAAGGTGCGGACATGGGATGCAGTTCCGTGGGAGGTGCATGAATCAAATTACCGTGCACCTGACACTGATGACACTTCCGAACAAAGCTAAAGCAATCCTTTTCCATGGTCATCCAGTAATAACCTGCTCTAAGGATCTTCTTCGCTAAGACATACCCGTTCATGTGAGGTCCGCACACACCTGCGTGTACTTCGTGCATGATCTTTCTCGCTTCCTCGATATCGACACATCTTAGGAGATTGAGGTCCGGAGTCCTCTTATATAACAATTCACCGCTCAAAAAGAAACCACTTGCATGTCGCCTAATGGTCCTCTTTTGATCTCCAGTAGCGTGCTCGGGGTATTCTTGTGTCTTCAGGAATTTCTTGATGTCATGGTACCAAGGCTGCGTATTTGATCCCGCCTCGATTACACTGCAGTAACCGTGTCTTTCCTTGATTTGGATTTCCAAAGGATCGACGTGGGCGTTGCCCGGGTAGGGTAGCATAGAAGCCAGAGTAGCAAGTGCATCTGCCAGTTCATTGTGACACCTTGGAATATACCTGAACTCTATTGAGGTAAAGCGCTTGCTGAGGTCCTCCACATGTTGTCGGTATGGGATAAGTTTGACATCCCGAGTTTCCCATTCGCCTTGAACTTGTCGGATGATCAGGTCAGAATCTCCCATAATCAGTAAGTCTTCGACATCCTGATCGATTGCCATATGCATGCCCATAATGCAGGCTTCATACTCAGCTGTATTGTTTGTGCAAAAGAAACGCAGTCTAGCTGTGGCGGGATAATGCTGACCGGAAGGCGAGATCAAAATTGCCCCAATCCCTACACCCTTGGCGTTCACGGCTCCGTCAAAGAACATCTTCCAAACATGAGCTTCCTCCGAGATCATTTCTACGGTGTTTACTTCTTCATCTGGGAAGTAGGTATCCAATGGCTGGTATTCCTCATCGACCGGATTTTCGGCCAAATGATCTGCTAACGCCTGGGATTTCATTGCCGTGCGAGTGACATAAACTATGTCGAATTCCGTAAGCAAGATTTGCCATTTAGCCAGTCTCCCAGTAGGCATTGGCTTCTGAAATATATACTTCAAAGGATCCAACCTGCTTATGAGGAATGTAGTGTGGGCTTGGAGATAATGTCTCAGCTTTTGTGCAACCCATGTGAGAGCGCAGCATGTCCTTTCCAACAGTGTGTATTTGGCCTCGTAACCGGTGAATTTCTTGCTCAGGTAGTAGATTGCTTGCTCCTTCTTTCCAGTTATGTCGTGTTGCCCGAGGACACAGCCGAAAGAGTTCTCTAAGACTGTCAGATACAAGAAAAGTGGCCTCCCTGGTTCTGGAGGGACCAAGACTGGGGGATTCGAAAGGTATTCTTTGACTTTATCAAAGGCTTCTTGACACTCTGTTGTCCACTTAATCGCCGCATCTTTCCTTAACAGCTTGAATATGGGTTCACACGTGCTTGTCAGCTGGGCAATAAACCGACTGATGTAGTTCAACCTGCCCAACAGACTCATCACGTCTTTCTTTGTTCTTGGAGGAGGCAAATCTCTGATGGATTTTATCTTAGTTGGATCTAGCTCGATACCTCTCCTGCTTACGATGAAACCCAAAAGTTTGCCCGACGGAACTCCGAAAGCGCATTTGGCTGGATTTAGCTTCAAGTCATACTTCCTTAGCCTCTCGAAGAATTTCCTCAAGTCTTGGATGTGGTTATCCTGCGTCCTGGACTTGACTATCACATCGTCCACGTACACCTCTATTTCCTGGTGCATCATGTCATGGAAAATGGCAGTCATGGCCCTCATGTAAGTAGCCCCAGCATTCTTCAGACCAAATGGCATGACCCGGTAACAGTAGGTGCCCCAAGGCGTGGTGAAGGCAGTTTTCTCGGCGTCCTCTTCATCCATCAGTACCTGATGATACCCAGCATAACAATCTACAAAAGACTGTATCTCGTGCTTGGCGCAATTATCCACGAGGATGTGGATGTTGGGCAGCGGAAAATTATCCTTAGGACTTGCTCTGTTCAAATCTCGGTAATCTACACATACTCGAGTTTTCCCGTCCTTTTTTGGTACTGGAACCACATTCGCCAGCCATGTTGTATATTGGACTACCCGGATCACTCCCGTTTTCAGCTGCTTGGTGATCTCCTCTTTAATCTTGTCACTGACCTCAGTTTTGAACTTTCGTTGCTTTTGTTGAACTGGAGGACAATCAGGATGAATCGGCAATTTGTGAACCACTAGATCAACACCTAGTCCCGGCATGTCATCATATGACCAAGCAAACACGTCTTTGAATTCAAGAAGAAGTTGAATTATCGCCTCTCGCGTTTTCTTGTCCGTGTGAATGCTTATCTTGGTCTCCCGGACTTCTTCCGGGGTTCCTAAGTTTACCGGTTCAGTGTCGTTCAGATTTGGCTTAGGTTTATTCTCGAAATATTCCAACTCTCGGTTTATCTCCCTAAAAGCCTCTTCCGCATCATATTCTGGTTCTGGGTTCATTAATTCACAGTTAAATAGCTCATTGTGATCTGGGCGTGAAGTCCGCAAGCATGTCATATTCAAAGCCGCATTATTAGGACTGAAAAGGAAGATAAAAGGAAAACTAATAAAAAATCAAAGCAAAAGAAAGAATAGGAAAGCAATGATGATTTTTTTTTGTATATTTTCTTTGGAAAGTTGGAAGACAACAATGTTTACAACTGGGAATTCAAAACAACAATTGAAAAGAAGAAAACGTTCAAGTTATGTCCCGGAGATAACTTGTGATACAGGAAAGGTGGCAGGACAGGTCTACCCGGACTTCCGTCTAGTCGGGAATGGCGTGGCCTCCCAGTTTTGGAGTTTGGCGTTTGGCCCCATGTACATCATCTCAGCAGTGCTCGTGTCTTCGCCTGTTTGAACCATGTGGACCTCGTAGAGCATTTCTCTCATTGCCCCACATATTTCCTCGATTTCCTCAGCTGTGAAGACCTCATCATCTTCTTCTTCAGCGTACCTTGGCCTGACGAAAGTCGCATGTAAATCCGGCAGTGGTTGAGGCAACTTCCAGCCCTCATTTCTCCTTTTCTTTGCCCATTTTTCGTCTGCTGGAGTAGGTTTGAAACCTAGTCCAAAAGGTTTCTTGACGACTGGTAAAGTAATGGGTTCCGTCGTTCCCTGAAGATTTCGTCCAAGCCCCTTCCCTGGCCTAAATCCGTGTCGGATCATTTCTTTGGCCACCATAACCGAAGCGTTAGACAAGAAAGGCTGGGGGCAAGGTACTCCCTCTTCGTGCTGCTCTGCCAATACCACCTCGAAAGCTTGATAGACCGTATGTTCGCTCCCTTCTCTCGGTTCAAGATACGGGATGGATGGATCCCGATAAATGGCATGCTCATCTTCCCCGTGGACCACGATCTCTCGGTCTTCGTACTCGAACTTCACCATCTGGTGAAGAGTGGAAGGAACGGCTCCTGCCGCATGGATCCAAGGTCTGCCAAGGAGAAAATTGTAGGATGTGTCCATGTCGATCACCTGGAAGGTTACTCGAAATTCGACTGGTCCTATGACCAACAACAGGTCTATTTCTCCCATGGTATCTCTCTTGATGCCGTCGAAAGCTCTCACGCAGACGTTGTTGGGTCGGATTCTTCCTGCCCCAATTTCCATTCTTTGTAGCGTGGAGAGCGGGCAAATGTCAACACCTGATCCCCCATCCAGCATTACCCGCTTGACATAGTAGTCCTCGCATTTCACTGTTAAGTGCAAGGCCTTGTTGTGTGCTGCTCCTTCCGGGGGTAAATCGTTCTTGTTGAAAGAGATTTGGTTGACGGCGAAGAATCTTTCTGTCATCCGCTCTAGTTGCTCCACCGAGGTTTCGACCGGTACATATGCTTCATTCAGGGTTTTCAGCAGGATCTTTTGATGCTCGGTTGACCTCATTAATAACGACAGCATGGATACTTGCTCAGGGTGCTTGCGCAGCTGATCTATCACTTCGTAATCCGGCATCTTCATCTGTTGGAAGAACACTTCCGCTTCTTCAACACTCACGGGCTTCTTTGGAGGGAAGCGCCTTTGTGTGGCGTTGTTCAGTTCTTGGGTATTTGAGTACCCTCCAACGAAAGTATTTTCTGGAAGTTCTTCCATGACCTCCTTACCTTTGTATGTTACCAAAGTCTTTTGATAATTCCACGGCACTGTGGACGGGTTGGTCATTGGCTTTTGTGGCACGCGTCCGATAACCACTGGCTCATTCAGCCGAGGTGGTTGAATCGTCCCCCGGACCACATAGGCCCCTTTTGGCACGTACATAGGTTTTGTCTTTTTGATCCCGAAGTTCTGCGTCTTCTTGGCTTGACCTCGCGGTATGTAAAGAACTCCACCCTTTGCTGGTACTACTTTCTTCTCCACCTTCTTTTCAGGCTTGCTTTCTGCAGCCTTGGCCTCCTCCCCCCTTTCTGATTTCTGGTCTATTTCAGGCCTCCTCCCCGTGTCGACAATGGCAATTATGGCTTTCAAGGCAGGGTCGAACTCTTTGTCTTCACAAATCATGCCGATCAGCGGCCCATTATTGTGAGCGGGCAATGGATTGTTAGTCACATTTGGGATCTCTTCGTCCCTTAGCACTATTTTTCCCTGCTCTATCAAATTTTCGACCACTCTTTTCAATGACCAGCAGTCGTTTGTATCATGTCCTTCGGCCCCTGAATGATAGGCGCATCTGACTCCGGCTTTATAAGAAGGAGATGTCGGGTTTTGCCTCGTTTGGGGAATTGGTTGCAAGAAACCCAACTGGACTAGCTTAGGGAACAATGTAGAGTATTGTTCACCGATGGGCGTGAAAGTCCGCCGTCGAGGTGGCTCCTGGGGGCGGTAGTTATTCTGCGGGGGTTGTGGGTTATAGTGGTTGCGGTAAGGAGGCTGATTTCTGGGAGGTGGAGCTGGGCCTCGGTTGGCTTGTTGTGGTGGATGGTTATAAGGTTGGGCATTCATGACCATATAAGGTTGATGAGCATATGCCACATTTGAGTGGGGTGTCACACCTCCTTTTTACGCGCCCGCGGGGGCGCAGGGGAGTTTTTTCCAATTAAAGGACAATCGAAACGGGATTGGTTTAATTATTCAGAGTCGCCACTTGGGAGATTTAGGGTGTCCCAAGTCACCAATTTTAATCCCGAATCGAGGAAAAGAATGACTCTATATTATGGTCTGCGTACCAGAAATCCGGATAAGGAATTCTGTTAACCCGGGAGAAGGTGTTAGGCATTCCCGAGTTCCGTGGTTCTAGCACGGTCGCTCAACTGTTATATTCGGCTTGATTATCTGATTTTATACAAGTGTGAACTTATGTGCAAAATTTAACTTTTAACCGCTTTTATCATTTACTGTTTTTATCAAGAATTGCAACGTTGTGAAAATGTATCTCGAACCGCGTTACAATCAATGTACCCGTGGTCGTCGACACACTTTGACTCCGTTGAGATTTGGATTTGGGTCACATCAATGTGCACCCGAGTTTAAGGAAATTAAATTATTAAAGGCGCGCCTAAAGCGACTAGCGTATTTATTTTGGGTAGGACCGTGGAATTTTACTAAACGGTCCATCCCGAAGCCTAAACAATTTTTAAAGCAATATTTATTGAGGGCCCCGCAATTTGTATTTTTATTTGGCGAGGCTCACCTCGTTCTTTATTTCTAATGAATTTGCAACGTCATGGACATGCATCTCGAACCACGTCACAGTCAATGTACCCGTGATTAGAGAGGCATTTCGAATCCGTCGAGATTTGGATTTGGGTCACATAAATGTGCACCCGAGTTTAAGAAGGTAAAGTTTATTAAAGCGTATCCTAAAGAGACTAACGTGTTGTCATTTTAGGAAGGTTGTGAGATTTGCTAAACAACCCGTCCGGGAAACTAAATGCTTCAATGATTTACATTTAACAAGGGCCCCGCATCTGCGTGTTTTGTTTATTTTCATCGAGGCTCATCTCGTTCTTATTTTAAAAGGATATCCTATAGCAACTACGTTTCTTGTCGTGTTCGTCTCTATCAATTGAAAACGGTAGACAGTCCTAATTAATTACATGATTGCGAGTTTACTTATAACAGGATTTAAAATGCTTTTACAGAATAATAAAATGTGACTGCGATTATGGATAACTAGCCGAAAATTATGGGCCCAAACCTAGCTCATGCGAGATGGCCAGACTTAGGCCCCCTTTTTCGATATGGGCCTAACTGATTTGTTTCGATTTGGGCTCGGCCTTCATGAGATTGAGGCCTAGGACTGATTCTTTGTTCTGTGAAATGAGTTTATCAATTTATATGGGACAATCTGGCAAAAGGAGAAAGAATTTTAACTAAAGTGGATAGTTTTCCTATTTGGCTTACATTAGAGAATATATTACACCCTCAGACTAAGTCTAAAGGTACAACTTATTACACTGGAAATGTTTTTTTCACCTAACAGCACACATACATGACTAGCATGCATTAACCTGCATTGATACACTAAGCATGTAGGCTACTTCTATTATCCAAACAAAAATGTAACTACTATATACTACATGACATTTAACACAACAGTCCACGTGTATATAAACAATCTGCAGGTCCTCTCTTTTGCATTTATGTTCAAACTCTCAGTTACATTAGTGGTATCGATTGTGTACCTGGTAAGGAGGACAAAGAAGAAAGGAATGATCAGCTAAGCAATATGCAGTGAATACAGCAACAGCAGATAACACCAACAACACAGCAACAACAACCAGCCACAATGATGAAGCTCACAAGTGGTCGAGCAACAAACAAGCAGTCCCAGAAACAGAATGATGAACCAACAGAAAACCAGAGTATTCAATATAACAGCACCAGCAGTTCAACAATCACAAACAGCTCGGCAAATAACCAACAACAATTAGCAAAGACAGCTTGGCTAACTTGAACTCCTAAGCAGTTTTCAGACAGTGTTTTGTTACAATATTCTGAAATTTTCTTTTTGTTTTTTTTTTCTTTCTCTCCAGACTCAAAAATGTCCAGCCTAAGACCCTTAAACTTCAGCCCCTGTTTTAGTTATCAAATGGCCTATTTATAGGCCAAATGCACCATTACAGCTGAGCTGCCCTGCCTGCCAATTGGCAGAATGCCCATACTCTTTTAAGCCCATCCTCAGCATGCTTGGTGTCAGCTCCCTTTATTCCCCACGCCTGGTTTTGTTTAATCCAGAATTATGGGCTCATTTGTTTATTCATTTTGAGCCCCCATACCCTTGTGTCTTGTTCCCCCATTGGTATTAGTTTAATCCTAAGTTAGTACCCTTTTTGTCAGCTCACTTAAACTAATTACTTCTGTTCTTTTTAAACACCCCAGAATACCCCCGTTAACCTTGATTATTACTGCCCCTGCCTATTGCAGCATTAGGGCATTTTTGCACTGATGAAAACTCGAACTCAGGACTGCCTAGACTGAACCCTTTTAGTCATTTTTATAATGCCAACAGACCATTTCAAACATTACTAGGTCATCCAGCCAGTGTCCGAGTTTAATTAGTTATGTGAAACTCCTAGCTCCTTCGATCCATTAGTTATAGAAAACTAATCGACGACATTTATCGAGTCGACTATACTAATTATAGCAGGTAATAATCAGTCGCTCATATAAACAACACGTTCGGGGACCTAAAGGGTATCAGACAACTTTTATTAAATTACTGGGCCTATATGAATTAGTTCCTTTGACGATTAATCTAACTGACGATCATGTTTATCACAGAGTGTATTCAGAACAAACAGAAGACAATCGACCAAATAAAGGGTCTTTAACAGAGATGAAAGAAATCTGGAAGAAGTAACAAAATAACAAACAAACACAAAGAGATATGCTGACAACTTATTTGGAAATAAAACAAAAGAACGGAAAACTTACCAAAATGTTTAAACCAAACAGACCCAAATCAAACTCGACTTCGAACCTTTGAGGCCGAACAAACCTTAATCAGGGTGTTCTCACATGAGAACACCTTGGTTAAGGTCTATTAGACCTCAAACCTATGTCAAAACTGGCCGGGTTCCCCAGGTGCATGTGCTTCAGAAGTCTGGATTTCCAGATCTGGATTTTTGGGAGTTGTGGGTGGATTCGGACCAAACCAAGCTTGGTTTGGTCACGAGGAAGGTCAGGAGAGTGTCTAGCATGAAGATGGGGTGGTTTGGCATAGGTCCAGGTTCGACTCAAATCTTCAAACGAAGATTCGAGACGAACGGAAGTGATTCGAGGCTTGTGGTTAGTGGATTCGTGTTCAGGATGGTCGGGTGCATCGGGGGTGTTATTTTGGTGGTCATCGGAACTGTGGTTGCCAGGCTTATGGTGGGAAACCTAGGCTGCTAGGGTTTGAGAGGAAAGGGAGCCTGGGGAAGATGGTGAATAGTGGCCGAGGGGGGGGTGTGGCTTGGGGCGTGGGGTAAGGGGGTTAGGTTTATATATGTATTGAGGGTTTAGATCCTGGCCATTGGATCAATTGAGATCAAGGGCCAGGATCTAACCATTGAGGAGGGACGACGTCGTTCGGGAGATGATAGTGGGTTATGACCGGGTAGGGGATTGGATCGGGTCATGTTGACGGGTTTAGAGGAAGGCCTGGATCCGTTGGATCAATGGGAATGAACGGCCCAGATTAACTTGCCTGAAACGACGTCGTTTCGACTTAGCAGGGGCTGTATTGGACCGTTTGATTGCCATGAATCAACGGCTCAGATTGAGGCGCTGATACGACGTCGTTTGGGACGTGTCCGGGCAGCCTGTGTTTGGACTGGATCTGTGTCCTGGTCTTGGGCCTATTTTGTTTCATTTCTTGGCCCAAACCGATTTTCCCTACTCTTTTGCTTTTGTTTTCTTTCTTATTATTTTTTCTTTTCTTTTAAACAAAATAAAAATAACAAATAATAAGGTAACGGAATTAAACAACAATGCAACATTTTAACACAATTATCACAAAAATATTTACGTAGGTTAGCTAAGAGCCTAGGGCGAACGGTGCACATATTTTTTGAATTTTCTTTTACTGACCGAATTATGGTTTAACCATCCTAATACATATATTTTGTATTTTGTTTGTTAATGATTAAATGCAAAAAAAAAAGAATGGACAGATCCACAAGTGACTAACAACACATGAAAACTCGAACAATTGTACAACGAAGCCATTTGTCACTATTTTTATTTTCTTTTGGAGCGAATGTCCGTAAAGCAAAAATCACGTGCTTACAGCTGCCCCTCTTTGCACGGAGACACGAAGGGTTTTCGCGCAAAGATAAAGCGAGCGATTTTTGCCCGTCCGAATACTCCGTGTGAAGCATTTTTGAAAAAGATTTGACCGAACCTTTGCTTCGGAGGTTTCCTACATATCCTGGGCTGAACAGGAATCAGGTCAATGTAGTTCGGGAAATTTTGGTAGCTGGGACTACCATGTGACTGTATTGCTTGCTGTTGTTGTGCGCTGTTGCATGCTGCTGTAGGATGCTACTGCTCAACCGATCTCCCTATTACATTGCTCTAAAAGGAAAAACAAGAAGTTAAGCTAGAGTATGAGGTCTCATCTATCTCCCACTTGTTCTTGTTGTCTTGCTTTCTTGTCGGCTAATGCTTTCCTCTGACGCCTGTATTTTGTGAACTTGGAGATGATGCTGATCCTTCGCTGACGTTTGAATGCCAGTTTTCGTCACTTTGCTTGACCCGCTGGGGATACGACTTTCTTCTTTAAATCTTTCAATGGTTTCCTCAGTGGTATGGCTTTTCATCAGAATTGTTATGTTGGGCATGCCATAGCGTTCCCAAACTGCTCTTTTGAGACGCGTTCCTTCTTCCCTTTGAATGTGCGCTTGCTTTTGCAGTTGTCTGCTTCTTGGTGCTGAGGATTTTATTGTTTCCCGTTTGGGGATCTCTGTCGTAACCTTCCGTCTTCAGGTGGGGTGACTGATTCCAAAATCTAGAGCTGAATGTATTCCCGCATTATACTGGTGGGCGACCTAGAACTTAAATGTATTCCCGCATTATACTGGTGGGCGACCTAGAAAAAGTATTCCCGCATTATACTGGTGGGCGACCTAGAACTTAAATGTATTCCCGCATTATACTGGTGGGCGACCTAGAACTTAAATGTATTCCCGCATTATACTGGTGGGCGACCTAGAACTTAAATGTATTCCCGCATTATACTGGTGGGCGACCTAGAACTTAAAAGTATTCCCGCATTATACTGGTGGGCGACCTAGAACTTAAAAGTATTCCCGCATTATACTGGTGGGCGACCTAGAACTTAAATGTATTCCCGCATTATACTGGTGGGCGACCTAGAACTTAAAAGTATTCCCGCATTATACTGGTGGGCGACCTAGAACTTAAAAGTATTCCCGCATTATACTGGTGGGCGACCTAGAACTTAAATGTATTCCCGCATTATACTGGTGGGCGACCTAGAACTTAAAAGTATTCCCGCATTATACTGGTGGGCGACCTAGAACTTAAATGTATTCCCGCATTATACTGGTGGGCGACCTAGAACTTAAAAGTATTCCCGCATTATACTGGTGGGCGACCTAGAACTTAAAAGTATTCCCGCATTATACTGGTGGGCGACCTAGAACTTAAATGTATTCCCGCATTATACTGGTGGGCGACCTAGAACTTAAAAGTATTCCCGCATTATACTGGTGGGCGACCTAGAACTTAAATGTATTCCCGCATTATACTGGTGGGCGACCTAGAACTTAAAAGTATTCCCGCATTATACTGGTGGGCGACCTAGAACTTAAAAGTATTCCCGCATTATACTGGTGGGCGACCTAGAACTTAAATGTATTCCCGCATTATACTGGTGGGCGACCTAGAACTTAAAAGTATTCCCGCATTATACTGGTGGGCGACCTAGAACTTAAATGTATTCCCGCATTATACTGGTGGGCGACCTAGAAAAAGTATTCCCGCATTATACTGGTGGGCGACCTAGAACTTAAATGTATTCCCGCATTATACTGGTGGGCGACCTAGAACTTAAAAGTATTCCCGCATTATACTGGTGGGCGACCTAGAACTTAAAAGTATTCCAATTGTTTCCCCGTTCTTCCGAGAAAATTTTCGACAATCGGCAGAAAATTTTCTGCCCCGGTTTTTGGTAACTTCCATGGCATTGCATCTTGTTGCCGTCATCAATTCTTTGCTCTCCTGCAAAAGACAAAAGGTTTTAGTCAGTTTTAATCGTGGGGGTAGAGGGTGCCTTTCTGGCGAGCCATTTTTCTCTCTCCCCTTTTCTTGCTCTTTGTCCCCATAATGGGTTGGCAGGCAAAGTTGCCTGTTGGGGATCTCTAGCCTGCTGGGGATATGGTTTTCAATTTATCCCCTTTTCTGCTTTCTTTTAAAACACATGATGTGGGAGTCTGCTTCTAACTCCCGAAACCACTCCCTTTGGAGCTTACTTCTTCCAACATTTCCGAGCACAGTCCCTGCATCGCCTGGGGCCGGCCTTTTAAGACTGTTTGTATTACCCTGCATTGGGTGAATTTCCCTTCGGTTTCTGGTAGTAAGCTTTGAAAAATCCTTTAAAGAACACTTTTTTAGGAAAAGAAAATAAAGATATGGAAAAGAGAAAATCTTTCTGAACCAATCTTTTGTGGGAGGAGACAATCAAAAGAACTTATCTGGATGACACAACTGGTCCCCGTGATCATGACATGCACCATAGATTCCCGACCCAGTCTATTTGTATCAATTGATTTGTCCGACGGGCTGACTTGCTGGGGATGATAAATGGATGTTCATCTTGTTGCGAATGTGGTAGGTTTCGCTGCTCTATCTTGTCGCCTCATAGTGCCCTTCGAGGGGTTTTCACTAATGAGACTCTCTCTTTTCTCTCATCTCCCGGCGCCTTATGGTGCCTGTGAAGGTTTTCACCAATAAGACTCTCTCATTTCATTTCCCTCATCTTACATCGCCTCTCGGTGCCTGTGAAGGTTTTCACCGATGAGACTCTCTCATTTTATTTCTTTTCGAGGAATCGGGGTGTTGTAGATATGATCCTCTCTTCTGGAGATTCTTTTGACTATCAACTCATTCCCAGTCTTACGATCCTTTTCTTTGCTGGGGATCGGTGTATCATTCTCGGCCTTATTTGCCGGATTTGGCATCTCTCGAACATTGATCGGGAGGTCTTTTGGATGTCGATGTTGGTTTTGGTGTGGGATTGAAGGAAGGCTACAACTTTTGGAAACAAAAAAAAAAAAAAAATGAAAACAACTTGGAGGGTGATGTGCTACAACTTTTGGAATCAAACCTTTGTTGGAACTTAAAACATAACTTCTGCCCCAGTTTTCTTGCTTGGGGAATTTATTTATTTTTTACTTTTATGTTGTGCTACGTGCATTACGCACGCTGTGTCTATTATGCATACTATGTACATTATGCATCCTATATTTATTATGATGCATACTATGACCGAGCCGTGAGGCGCCTACGTATCCTCTTTGAGGAATCAGGTCAAACGTAGTTCCCACGGTTTTGTATTTCTTTATGATTTCATCTTCTTTTTCTTCTTCTTTTTCTTTTTTTTTTTTTTTTTTTTTTCATGTCCTTTCCATTAGTGATTCCAAAAGAGGGGTATGAAAGGATTACTTAAGGCTCAAAGGGGGAAGCAAGGGTTAAACAGTGTTTGGATAGAAGAAAGAATTGCCTCCGTCATCTCATTATCCATCAAATGCCAAATACAAACAAATAAACCAAAAATTGCCATAATTAAAGAAATTACGCATAATATCTCTTGACTGCATCTGAATTGATAGCCATGTCGACACATCTACCTTCGATATCTGTCAAACACAGAGCGCCGTTGGACAATACTCTGGTCACGATATAAGGCCCTTGCCAATTTGGGGCGAATTTGCCTTTTGCTTCGACCTGATGTGGGAGGATCTTCTTTAACACCTGCTGCCCTACCTCAAACTTCCTGGGGCGCACCTTCTTGTTATATGCTCTTGCCATTCTCTTCTGATACAGTTGACCATGGCACACTGCTGCCAATCTTTTCTCATCTATCAGGCTCAACTGTTCCAATCGAGCTTTTACCCATTCATCATCATCAATCCCGGCTTCAGCGACAATTCGGAGGGATGGAATTTCGACCTCCGTTGGTATCACGGCCTCAGTTCCATACACCAACAAATAAGGAGTTGTGCCTATGGAGGTCCGGACGGTAGTGCGGTACCCCAACAAAGCAAAGGGTAATTTCTCGTGCCATTGTCTGGACCCTTCCACCATTTTTCGTAGTATCTTCTTGATATTCTTATTGGCTGCTTCGACTGCTCCATTCGCCTTGGGACGATATGGGGTGGAATTGCGGTGTGTAATCTTGAATTGTTGGCACACCTCTCTCATCAGGCTGCTATTAAGATTCGCGCCGTTATCCGTAATGATCACTTTTGGGATCCCAAATCTGCAGATGATATGGGAGTGAACAAAGTCCACCACCGCCTTCTTGGTTACCGATTTGAAGGTTTTAGCCTCCACCCATTTGGTGAAGTAATCAATGGTCACTAGAATGAACCTATGACCGTTGGACGCTGCTGGCTCGATGGGCCCAATGACATCCATGCCCCATGCTACAAACGGCCAGGGTGCTGACATCGTATGTAACTCTGTTGGCGGAGAATGAATCAAATCTCCATGTATCTGGCACTTATGGCATTTCCTTACGAAAGTGATACAGTCGTGTTCCATGGTTAGCCAATAACACCCTGTTCGAAGGATCTTTCTTGCCAATACATATCCGCTCATGTGTGGCCCACAAACTCCGGCATGTACTTCCGCCATAACCGTCGTTGCCTGCCCGGCATCTATGCATCTCAACAACCCCAAATCCGGGGTTCTTTTGTACAATACTCCTCCACTGAGGAAGAAACCATTCGACAAACGCCGAAGGGCTCTTTTTTGGTCTCCAGAGGCATGTTCTGGATATATCCCCATTTTGAGATATTCCTTGATATCATGAAACCAGGGTTCGCCATCTGCTTCTTCTTCTATGGTATTGCAGTAGGCGTGCTGATCACGGACTTGGATATGCAGAGGATCAACATACATTTTGTCAGGGTGGTGCAGCATTGATGCTAAGGTGGCTAAAGCATCTGCAACCTCATTGTGAACTCTCGGGATGTGTTTGAACTTCACCGATCGAAATTGCTTGCTCAGATCATGCAAGCATTGTCGGTATGGTATGAGCTTCAGATCTCGTGTTTCCCATTCACCCTGAATTTGATGTACCAAGAGGTCCGAGTCTCCCAAGACCAAGACGTCTTGGACATCCATGTCAGCAGCCAAGCGCAGACCCAGAATGCAAGCCTCATATTCGGCCATATTGTTAGTGCAATAGAAGCGCAGTTGGGCCGTAACAGGATAATGCCGTCCTGTTTCAGAGATGAGTACTGCCCCTATTCCCACCCCTTTTGCATTTGCCGCTCCATCAAAGAAAAGCTTCCAACCCGGTTCCTCGGGTAATTCCAACTCATTTGTATGCATCACCTCTTCGTCAGGAAAATACGTTCTTAAAGGCTCGTATTTTTCGTCAACGGGATTCTCTGCCAAATGGTCTGCTAGTGCCTGGGCTTTCATGGCCGTCCTTGTTACGTAGATGATATCAAACTCTGTGAGCAGAATTTGCCACTTTGCCAACCTTCCCGTGGGCATAGGTTTCTGAAAGATATACTTCAATGGGTCCAAGCGGGATATGAGATAAGTAGTATATGAGGACAGGTAGTGCTTCAACTTCTGAGCTACCCAAGTCAGGGCGCAGCATGTTTTCTCGAGTTGAGTGTACTTGACCTCATGCACTGTGAATTTCTTGCTAAGATAGTAGATGGCCTGCTCCTTCCTTCCTGTGTCATCATGTTGCCCCAGTACACAACCAAATGAATTTTCCAAGACTGTCAGGTAAAGGATTAGGGGTTTCCCGGGCTTAGGCGGGACCAACACGGGTGGATTAGACAGATACCCTTTGATTTGGTCGAAAGCCTCTTGACACTCTGTCGTCCAACCTTCTGCAGCATCCTTTCTCAGTAGCCGAAATATGGGCTCACAAGTTGCTGTGAGTTGAGCGATGAACCTGCTGATGTAATTGAGTCTACCCAGCAAACTCATTACCTCTGTTTTGTTCCTTGGCGGTGGCAAATCTCGGATGGATTCAATTTTGGATGGGTCTAACTCAATCCCCCGTCGACTGACGATGAATCCTAGCAACTTTCCTGATGGAACCCCGAATGCGCATTTGGCCGGGTTAAGCTTGATATCATACCTCCGGAGTCTTTGGAAAAATCTCCTTAGGTCTGCCACATGGTCCTCCTGACGCCAAGATTTGATGATCACATCATCGACGTACACCTCTATTTCTTTGTGTATCATGTCATGAAACACAGCAGTCATTGCTCGCATGTACGTTGCCCCAGCGTTCTTTAAACCGAACGGCATTACCCGATAGCAGTAGGTTCCCCATGGCGTAATAAATGCTGTCTTCTCAGCATCCTCCTCATCCATTAGGATCTGATGATAACCCGCATAGCAATCCACAAAGGATCCGATCTCGCGCCCAGCGCAATTATCGATCAGGATATGAATGTTGGGTAACGGGAAATTGTCCTTGGGACTTGCTTTGTTGAGGTTGCGGTAGTCGACGCACACCCTGATTTTTCCATCCTTCTTTGGGACTGGTACCACATTGGCCAACCATTCGGGATACCGAGTGACCCGAATGACCTTCGATTGTAATTGCTTGATCACTTCTTCTTTGATCTTTACACTCATTTCTGTTTTAAATTTCCTTAGTTTTTGCTTGACCGGAGGGCATGCCGGGTCAGTGGGCAATTTGTGAACCACTAAATTGGTGCTCAATCCAGGCATATCATCATATGACCATGCAAAAACATCTTTGAATTCCCTGAGAGTTTCGATCAATTCTGCTTTGACATTTGGCTCAATGTGGATGCTAATTTTGGTCTCTTGGATGATATCAGCGTCTCCTAGGTTCACAGCCTCAGTGTCATTTAGGTTAGGCTTGGGTTTCTCTTCAAATTGGCACAGTTCTCGATTTATTTCTTCGAAGGCTTCTCCTTCGTCACATTCGGATTCATTATCACAAACGACCTCTTGCATTGTTGAGTCAGATTCAGATTGATTTATTAGACTAGGTCGAAGATCCGCTGTGCATGCCATGTCATTAGGACCAGTAAAAAGAGAACTGTTCAGAAAGAAAAAGAACAAAACCAGAAATTAAAATGGGACAAAAGAAAAGAACTTTATTAAATTTGCAGGATAAAAAGGGTTCACACTTTTACAAAACGAAAGTAAAATTGGGATTACACCCTTGAATAATCCGATCAAACAAACAAACAAACAAAACATTAATCAAAGCCTACTACCAAGACTCCCCTCGGACAGGAAGAGGAGTAACCGTCCAATTGTTGGTCTTGGCCTCAGGCCCCACAAATTGTATCTCTGCCCTGCTGGAACCCTCTCCAGCTTCCACCACACTGACATCCGCGAATAGTCTCTCAAAACTCTGATTCAGGTCTTCATTTATGCCGATCAAAGGTCCTTGAATCTTTGGGATCGCTGACCCCTTGGCACTAGCTTTAACAAAAGACCTCGAGAGTCGTGGTACTGGTTTAGGCAGAAACCAGACCCTCTTCTTCATTTTTCGCGCTTGCTTCCTGTCTGCTGGGGTTGGTTTGAACCCCAACCCGAAAGTTTCCAGATTCTTAGGAAGGGAGACAGGTTGGACTATCCCTTGAAGTTCAACTCCCAGGCCTTTTCCCGGCACAAACCCATTACCCAGCATCTCCGATACCATCATGACTGTCGCGGCAGCTACCCTAGGGTGCGGGATGATTTCTCCTTCAGAGATTTTGTTGGCCGACCCTGTATCGAGAATCTGGTAGACCCAAGGACCCTTGTCATCAGTGGTCTCTATGAAAGGCACAATGGTTCCGCCCATGGTGCATGTTGTATCCTCACCGTGCAACACGACCTCTTGTCTTTCCCACTCGAACTTCACTGCCTGATGTAGGGTGGAAGGCACCGCTTTAGCTGCATGAATCCAAGGTCGTCCTAACAGCAAATTGTAAGATACCGTGGCGTCCAATACCTGGAATTCCATGGTAAACAGGACCGGGCCAATGGTTAGTTCAAGTACAACATCCCCCACAGTGGCTGTTCCGTTTCCGTCAAACCCTCGGACACAGATGCTATTCTCCCGGATTCTTCCATGGTCAATCTTTAACTGGTCCAGGGTGGATAATGGACAAATATTGGCGCTTGAGCCGTTATCCACTAATACTCGGGTTACCACCGAGTCTTCACATTTGACAGCTAGGTATAGAGCTTTGTTGTGCTCTGTACCTTCCACCGGCAGGTCATCATCTGAGAATGTCACTCTGTTCACCTCGAAAATCTTGCTGGCAATGGTTTCCAGGTGGTTTACAGAAATCTCACTGGGTACATGGGCCTCGTTCAATATTTTTAACAGGGCTCGGCGATGTTCCTCGGAATGGAGGAGTAATGACAATAGTGAGATCTGGGCAGGTGTTTTTCTCAGCTGCTCAACCACAGAATAGTCTTGCACTTTCATCTTCCTCAGGAAGTCTTCGGCCTCTTCTTCTGACACTGGCTTCTTGGTTGCCACTGGGTTGGTTTTCCTTAACTCCATCGGAGCAAAACATCGACCTGATCGAGTCAGCCCTTGCGCTTCACAACTGACTTCTTCCACCTGTTTTCCTTGGTACGTTACCACTGCTTTTTCATATTTCCAGGGGACAGCCCTGCTGTCAAGCATTGGCAGTTGGACCACCGGCTTTATGGTTACCCGTTCTCTACATACCCCTATCAACACGACCGCCGGTGTGGGCAGGATCCCTGGTATTACCAACTTGCTTGGCTCGGGTTTGCTTGCTATGACGGACGGGTTCTTCCCCCATAATACTACCGGCTTGACACCTTCTCCCTGCGACTGTGCATTTGTTCCTCCCCTGGTTAAGACTTCTTTTGGGGCAGCTTGGATCATCATCACTGTTTGTGAGGGTTTTCTTAATTCACCTCCCTCACATACCAACTCAATCATGTGAGCTTCGTGGTGCGCTGGCAGTGGATTTTGGTTGATGTTAGGAGTCTCCGGTGTCTGGACCTCGATCTTATTGGTGTCAATAAGATCCTGTATGGCATGCCTTAACTTCCAACACTTCTCGGTATCGTGCCCGAGCATCCCTGAACAGTATTCACAACTGATTGAACGATCCAAATTCTGAGGCGGGGGATTTGGTTCCCGAGTATGGACGGGACTAACCAAACCCAATTGCCGCAGCTTGTGGAACACAGCGGTGTAGGTTTCTCCCAGTTCGGTGAAGGTTCTTTGCTTCCGCAACCTGTCATTTCTGGCATCTGGATTTCCCCGGAAACCTGCCCCTGAAGGATTTCTATATGCCCTTGGTGGAGGGTAAGTGTTTTGTGGTGGTGCATATATGTTCTGGGGAGCCGGTGCGCGCCATTGTGGGCGAACCGGAGGCTGAGTGTATACCTGGGCTTGGTGTACGGAACAATGTGGTTCTCGAGGTGGATAGAAATTTTGTGGTGGGTTGTATGGATAGTTTGACCTGTGAGGCCTGGGTTGGTTGTAGTGTGGCCTGCCAGCCCTGGACCAACTGCCTGCCTCGATCGTGGCAACCTCTTCTTTCTTTCTTCTTAGCGCACCTCCCGTGCCGCTTTGAATAGCCTGGGTCGTGGCCTTAAGTGCCGAATAGTTTAAGATCTTGTCCGACCTCAAACCTTCTTCTATCATGACCCCTATTTTGACTACCTCGTTGAAAGATTTTCCAACCGTTGTCACCAAGTGACCAAAGTAGGTTGGATCCAATGTCTGCAAAAAGTAGTCTACCATTTCTCCCTCTCTCATGGGAGGATCGACCCTAGCTGCTTGTTCTCTCCAACGGAACCCGAACTCGCGAAAACTTTCCCCGGGTTTCTTCCCAGTCCTCAATAACGTGAGACGGTCAGGGACTATCTCTAGATTGTACTGGAAATGACCTGCAAAAGCCTGTGCCAGATCATCCCACGTGTACCACCTGCTGAAATCCTGCCTGGTATACCATTCCAGCGCAGATCCGCTCAGACTTTGGCCGAAGTAAGCTATCAAAAGCTCATCCTTGCCTCCTGCCCCTCTCATTTTGCTACAGAACCCCCGCAAATGTGCCATGGGATCACCGTGCCCTTCATATAAATCAAACTTGGGCATCTTGAACCCAGCCGGGAGTTGGACATCTGGGAAAGGGCACAGATCTTTGTATGCCACGCTGACTTGATTGCCCAGCCCGTGCAAGTTTCTGAAGGATTGCTCCAGGCTTTTGAACTTTCTTAACACTTCATCCTGTTCTGGGGCCTTAACAGGCTTCTCAACCTCTGCCGGTACTTCCAAATGGGGATTGTAAACCTGTGGTTCCGGTGCGTGGAATGTAGGCTCAGGGGGATAGTACTGTGTATCGTGAGCCTGAAACAATGGCTCACTGGTCGTTCGCTGCAAAGGGGCTGATGCAGGTCCCACAAAAATGGGAATATTGGATGTTGGGAGAGGTTGGTGGGGTGGTGGAGCTTGGGAATCATGAGGGCTTCTCTCTTGATGATAGAGGGGGTTTGGGCGGCTTGTGGAAGGGCCAGAGTGAGGGTACTCCGGTACGTGTCCCAGTGTCTCAGGGCTCTTTTGCGTTTTGGCCAGGGCTAGCTGCATGGCATGCATCTCCAGTCCCATCCTCTCAATCTTTTCCATTGCCTCTTTTAGCAACTGGCTCATCGGCCTTTCTTCCTCATTACTATTCTCAGAAGTGGTCATGCTTGTTGCTACCGGTCCTTTGGATCTGGTTTGGTATGAATGTGTTGCCAGAATTCTTTAACAACTAACTGTCTGGTATCAGACAACAACAAACTTTGTTAGTGTTAGAGCTTAACAGATTTGATCATAACACATAGAGGATGCAATGCACCTAGGCAGTTGACCGTTTCTACATGCTTTGCTTCAAACCACATGCGTCATCCCGGTTTGTTCATTCGTCTCTTTTTTAGAGTATTATGCGAAACCCCGCGTTTTTATTTTATTTACATTTTCTTTTCTTTATTTAAAAAGCGGTCGAATCTTATGGGGATTGCCTACGTATCACGTCCCCGCGTGAATCAGACCAGGCGTAGTTCTGCCTTAAAGTAAAGACACATAGAAATTCTTCCGGAGTCACTTAATTTCATTATCAAAATTTGCTATTACACATTGCTTCAAACAACATAGCAACAGTACAGACTCCATGGTTCTTTGACCCTATTTGATTGAAGAAAAAATGGAAAACAACATATGGGAAAACATCAAAGCTTAACTAAAACAAGACTCGGCCAGAGGTTAATTTTCCAACTTAGGGACTCGCGAGGCATCGTTCGGCCTTTTCGCGGTTCTAGGTGCGAGATCCCTTTCGAGCTGCTCCAACTCGTGCATGGTCTGTTTGACATAACCCATCACTACTGGGAGAACGGTAACACAGGTCATGTTTTCACACCGTCGACACCTTCTGATGATGGCATGGGCAATGGCCCTGATCTTGTCTCTGGTTTTTTTCTTCTCTATGAGTAGGTGTCTTATCTGATCACTGCACGTCTTGAATACCTGTGAGTCCTGTATATGCTGATCCCTCAGCTGTCGCACTTCTTCCTTCATTTGGGCCAACAAGTCGTAACAGTATCTACTCTCCGATTGGAAATCCCCGGCCTGCTTAACTGCTTTAAACTCGAGTGTAGCCATCTCCCTCTTTATTTTGGCCACAGTCTTCTCGTGGTCACGTTTCAATTGGTTCAAACACCGGCGATGCTTATCTACTCTTGTTCCCCACCGTGCCTTGAACTCTGTCATGACCTTTTCGGATTCTTCTAACCTGTCTCGCCATTCCGCGATCTCCCTTTTCAAACCCTTTATCAACCGCTGGTCTGATCGACTTCTGGGCTGCTCGTCGAGAGACAATCTCAATTTTTGGATTTGGGCCTTAAGCTCTTCGTTCTCTTGGATCAATCTATTCTTTTCGCTTCGATCCGCCGCGACTTGTACGCTATTATCGAATTTCAGACTATCCATTTGTAGCTTCAAATCGCCAATCTCTGCCCGATAACCCTTCTCTTTTGCTAACCAGTTCCATTGCCCTTGGGATGATTCTACGAAATCTTTGAGATGCGGCCTCTTAGCCGGTCTTTCGTAGGACAGGCTACCTCTAAACCAAGCGTGATATTCTGGGGCGACTTCCCCTTGTGCCGTATTAATCACACAAGTGTTTGCTGTCAGATGTTGGCATTCACTCCATATTTGGCGGACTTCTTCTTCAGGGAAATGACCGTTCGGACTGATTTCAATCACTTGGGTACTCAAATCTTCATCTTTCGGTACCACTTGGTACCTCCCAAGTTGCCTCAAAACCCGATATGGTGCATAGGGTTGGATACTTTTCAGTCCCATTAACAGAAAGTGAGGCCGGGTTGCCGGCATGTATATGATTTCCTCGATAGGTGACCATCCGAGCGTCCACTGGACTTGGCTGGCAGTGAGAGTTCGGAGAAATGCGGTCCATGATGTGACTCCCTTAGGTAAATTGAGCCCTTTGATTCTCGTGTAGAATTCTCCAATACAAGTTTTTTCTGGCGAACCATAACCCAAAAGTGAGGAGCGATGGCATAAATGATCGGTCATCCACATTTGCAACAGTAGGTTACATCCTTCGAAAAAGTCGCCCCTGGCTCGACAAGCAGTGAGAGCCCGGAAAATGTCAGCCATAATCATAGGCGCCAGAGTACTTTTATCTTGGGTAAGCAAAGTATTGACAGCCCCGGCTATCCTTAGATCAATGTTTCCATCTTTCCTAGGGAACACTATAAGTCCCAGAAAGGCTGTCATAAAAGCCACTAGCCTGTGTTCGTCCCACTTTTGTCGGTTGCCTCTACTGCATAGCTTGAAATCCGGCTTATTGAACCCGCCCATGTGACCGTATCTAGCATATATGAGGTGGAGACTGCAGAATCCTTTGGCAAGATCTGGATGGTGGAATGTCCGAGGTATTTTTAGGAAATCCAGAAACCTGTGTACCGTGACAGCTCTAGGTGCAATTAAGTATTTGAATCTAAAAGGGGCTTCATCAATCCCGATGTACCCTGCTATTTCTTCCAACGTCGGGGTGAGCTCGAAGTCCGAAAAATGGAACACGTTGTGTGCGGAATCCCAACAAGTGACCAATGATCTGATGATATCACCCCGAGGCTGAATGTTTAGTAGGTCCGGGAGACCTTTCAGATATTTCCTTACTTTGTCTTGCCCTTCTTTGCCTAAGTCGTTCCACCATAACCGCAACTCAAACGGGATCCTGGTCATTATTGAAAAGGGTTCGTTTTGTACCGTGCTCATCCTGCACATTTATTGGGGTGATTATGCCTAAGTGAATAATAAAAAATAATAAAAAAAAAAAATAATAAAACTTTATTTAGACGTCTACTTTTATAAAACTTTATGAAAAACCCTGCACATTTATTACTTTCATGACTTTTGGCAAAACCAGTAATTTTGCCACAAATAAAGGCGTATTTTTATATTTGTATATATATATGTAGAGATATATATATATATCAAAAATAAGACTCTTTTCCATCTTCATTTTTGCGACAGGACAAACCATATATATATATATTTAAAAGTATATAAAAGTAGAACGACGACCCCTTTTTTCTTCTTTTCTATTTTTCCTTTGCAATTAATTAAAATAAAACTAATAAGACATTTTCCTTTCATTTTCTCAAAATTTCAGCAGAGTTTTGACTGTATTTTGGCATTGGCTTTTTTTTTCAAAAATAAACAATTAACTCCTTAACCGCTATTCCTTCCCCTTTTTTTCGATTTCCATTATTCAAACACTGGTCAGCATGCGGGCTTGAGACAAATAGATGCACGGAAAACAAATGGGATGCATTAGGATGGTCCTTTCATACCAGGTTGCTAGTCCTAGACGGACCCAACCCCTGTGTTGAGTCCCCTAAGTCATATGCAACATGATGCAAATAAGCGCTCCTACTAGGGATCCGGCATGAAGTCACGTTATTCTATGTTCAAAACCTGGGTCAGTGTTCTAGACAGTGTACCCGAGCAGACAACTCGGGCCGAGGAGGGGCAACTTACCGGGAACCAAAAGGCCGTCCGGCTTCGTAACTTATCCGTCCTCTTTCTTATTTCGGGTATTGACACTAACAGAATAGGGAGTCTCGACCAGCGAGCTTCTCCCCGGAGGTAAGAAGAGAAGGGTTTCGGCACAGTTTATATATACAGTCCAAATAATATCAAAGCAGTAAAAGCAGCATTTAGCACATTAGGCTCAAACACGTAAAAAACCAGATAATAAATAAAGCCAAATAATAACAATTATTTTAAGCTCGAATTCTTAACCCTGAACCAGTGGTTCTGGGTTACAGATCCCCAGCAGAGTCGCCAGAGCTGTCACACCTCCTTTTTACGCGCCCGCGGGGGCGCAGGGGAGTTTTTTCCAATTAAAGGACAATCGAAACGGGATTGGTTTAATTATTCAGAGTCGCCACTTGGGAGATTTAGGGTGTCCCAAGTCACCAATTTTAATCCCGAATCGAGGAAAAGAATGACTCTATATTATGGTCTGCGTACCAGAAATCCGGATAAGGAATTCTGTTAACCCGGGAGAAGGTGTTAGGCATTCCCGAGTTCCGTGGTTCTAGCACGGTCGCTCAACTGTTATATTCGGCTTGATTATCTGATTTTATACAAGTGTGAACTTATGTGCAAAATTTAACTTTTAACCGCTTTTATCATTTACTGTTTTTATCAAGAATTGCAACGTTGTGAAAATGTATCTCGAACCGCGTTACAATCAATGTACCCGTGGTCGTCGACACACTTTGACTCCGTTGAGATTTGGATTTGGGTCACATCAATGTGCACCCGAGTTTAAGGAAATTAAATTATTAAAGGCGCGCCTAAAGCGACTAGCGTATTTATTTTGGGTAGGACCGTGGAATTTTACTAAACGGTCCATCCCGAAGCCTAAACAATTTTTAAAGCAATATTTATTGAGGGCCCCGCAATTTGTATTTTTATTTGGCGAGGCTCACCTCGTTCTTTATTTCTAATGAATTTGCAACGTCATGGACATGCATCTCGAACCACGTCACAGTCAATGTACCCGTGATTAGAGAGGCATTTCGAATCCGTCGAGATTTGGATTTGGGTCACATAAATGTGCACCCGAGTTTAAGAAGGTAAAGTTTATTAAAGCGTATCCTAAAGAGACTAACGTGTTGTCATTTTAGGAAGGTTGTGAGATTTGCTAAACAACCCGTCCGGGAAACTAAATGCTTCAATGATTTACATTTAACAAGGGCCCCGCATCTGCGTGTTTTGTTTATTTTCATCGAGGCTCATCTCGTTCTTATTTTAAAAGGATATCCTATAGCAACTACGTTTCTTGTCGTGTTCGTCTCTATCAATTGAAAACGGTAGACAGTCCTAATTAATTACATGATTGCGAGTTTACTTATAACAGGATTTAAAATGCTTTTACAGAATAATAAAATGTGACTGCGATTATGGATAACTAGCCGAAAATTATGGGCCCAAACCTAGCTCATGCGAGATGGCCAGACTTAGGCCCCCTTTTTCGATATGGGCCTAACTGATTTGTTTCGATTTGGGCTCGGCCTTCATGAGATTGAGGCCTAGGACTGATTCTTTGTTCTGTGAAATGAGTTTATCAATTTATATGGGACAATCTGGCAAAAGGAGAAAGAATTTTAACTAAAGTGGATAGTTTTCCTATTTGGCTTACATTAGAGAATATATTACACCCTCAGACTAAGTCTAAAGGTACAACTTATTACACTGGAAATGTTTTTTTCACCTAACAGCACACATACATGACTAGCATGCATTAACCTGCATTGATACACTAAGCATGTAGGCTACTTCTATTATCCAAACAAAAATGTAACTACTATATACTACATGACATTTAACACAACAGTCCACGTGTATATAAACAATCTGCAGGTCCTCTCTTTTGCATTTATGTTCAAACTCTCAGTTACATTAGTGGTATCGATTGTGTACCTGGTAAGGAGGACAAAGAAGAAAGGAATGATCAGCTAAGCAATATGCAGTGAATACAGCAACAGCAGATAACACCAACAACACAGCAACAACAACCAGCCACAATGATGAAGCTCACAAGTGGTCGAGCAACAAACAAGCAGTCCCAGAAACAGAATGATGAACCAACAGAAAACCAGAGTATTCAATATAACAGCACCAGCAGTTCAACAATCACAAACAGCTCGGCAAATAACCAACAACAATTAGCAAAGACAGCTTGGCTAACTTGAACTCCTAAGCAGTTTTCAGACAGTGTTTTGTTACAATATTCTGAAATTTTCTTTTTGTTTTTTTTTTCTTTCTCTCCAGACTCAAAAATGTCCAGCCTAAGACCCTTAAACTTCAGCCCCTGTTTTAGTTATCAAATGGCCTATTTATAGGCCAAATGCACCATTACAGCTGAGCTGCCCTGCCTGCCAATTGGCAGAATGCCCATACTCTTTTAAGCCCATCCTCAGCATGCTTGGTGTCAGCTCCCTTTATTCCCCACGCCTGGTTTTGTTTAATCCAGAATTATGGGCTCATTTGTTTATTCATTTTGAGCCCCCATACCCTTGTGTCTTGTTCCCCCATTGGTATTAGTTTAATCCTAAGTTAGTACCCTTTTTGTCAGCTCACTTAAACTAATTACTTCTGTTCTTTTTAAACACCCCAGAATACCCCCGTTAACCTTGATTATTACTGCCCCTGCCTATTGCAGCATTAGGGCATTTTTGCACTGATGAAAACTCGAACTCAGGACTGCCTAGACTGAACCCTTTTAGTCATTTTTATAATGCCAACAGACCATTTCAAACATTACTAGGTCATCCAGCCAGTGTCCGAGTTTAATTAGTTATGTGAAACTCCTAGCTCCTTCGATCCATTAGTTATAGAAAACTAATCGACGACATTTATCGAGTCGACTATACTAATTATAGCAGGTAATAATCAGTCGCTCATATAAACAACACGTTCGGGGACCTAAAGGGTATCAGACAACTTTTATTAAATTACTGGGCCTATATGAATTAGTTCCTTTGACGATTAATCTAACTGACGATCATGTTTATCACAGAGTGTATTCAGAACAAACAGAAGACAATCGACCAAATAAAGGGTCTTTAACAGAGATGAAAGAAATCTGGAAGAAGTAACAAAATAACAAACAAACACAAAGAGATATGCTGACAACTTATTTGGAAATAAAACAAAAGAACGGAAAACTTACCAAAATGTTTAAACCAAACAGACCCAAATCAAACTCGACTTCGAACCTTTGAGGCCGAACAAACCTTAATCAGGGTGTTCTCACATGAGAACACCTTGGTTAAGGTCTATTAGACCTCAAACCTATGTCAAAACTGGCCGGGTTCCCCAGGTGCATGTGCTTCAGAAGTCTGGATTTCCAGATCTGGATTTTTGGGAGTTGTGGGTGGATTCGGACCAAACCAAGCTTGGTTTGGTCACGAGGAAGGTCAGGAGAGTGTCTAGCATGAAGATGGGGTGGTTTGGCATAGGTCCAGGTTCGACTCAAATCTTCAAACGAAGATTCGAGACGAACGGAAGTGATTCGAGGCTTGTGGTTAGTGGATTCGTGTTCAGGATGGTCGGGTGCATCGGGGGTGTTATTTTGGTGGTCATCGGAACTGTGGTTGCCAGGCTTATGGTGGGAAACCTAGGCTGCTAGGGTTTGAGAGGAAAGGGAGCCTGGGGAAGATGGTGAATAGTGGCCGAGGGGGGGGTGTGGCTTGGGGCGTGGGGTAAGGGGGTTAGGTTTATATATGTATTGAGGGTTTAGATCCTGGCCATTGGATCAATTGAGATCAAGGGCCAGGATCTAACCATTGAGGAGGGACGACGTCGTTCGGGAGATGATAGTGGGTTATGACCGGGTAGGGGATTGGATCGGGTCATGTTGACGGGTTTAGAGGAAGGCCTGGATCCGTTGGATCAATGGGAATGAACGGCCCAGATTAACTTGCCTGAAACGACGTCGTTTCGACTTAGCAGGGGCTGTATTGGACCGTTTGATTGCCATGAATCAACGGCTCAGATTGAGGCGCTGATACGACGTCGTTTGGGACGTGTCCGGGCAGCCTGTGTTTGGACTGGATCTGTGTCCTGGTCTTGGGCCTATTTTGTTTCATTTCTTGGCCCAAACCGATTTTCCCTACTCTTTTGCTTTTGTTTTCTTTCTTATTATTTTTTCTTTTCTTTTAAACAAAATAAAAATAACAAATAATAAGGTAACGGAATTAAACAACAATGCAACATTTTAACACAATTATCACAAAAATATTTACGTAGGTTAGCTAAGAGCCTAGGGCGAACGGTGCACATATTTTTTGAATTTTCTTTTACTGACCGAATTATGGTTTAACCATCCTAATACATATATTTTGTATTTTGTTTGTTAATGATTAAATGCAAAAAAAAAGAATGGACAGATCCACAAGTGACTAACAACACATGAAAACTCGAACAATTGTACAACGAAGCCATTTGTCACTATTTTTATTTTCTTTTGGAGCGAATGTCCGTAAAGCAAAAATCACGTGCTTACATGGGGGTAGTAGTGTTGTGGGGCCCTTTCCGAAAAATGGGGCCTGTGATGACGATACTCCCTTGCTTCAGAGGCTGCCATAGCCGTTTCTTCCTTCTTCTTCCCCCTTGTCGTTCCTCCAGACCCGCTTTGGACGGCCTGGGAGGTTGCCCTTATGGCTGCTTGACTCAGAATCCGACCCGTTTTCAGCCCATTCTCTACCATCTCTCCTATCTTGATCGCTTCCGCGAATGGCTTACCCATGGCCGACATCATGTTTTGGAAATAGTCAGACTCTTGAGCCTGGAGAAAGGTAGTGACCATTTCCACTTCATCCATGGGAGGCTTCACTCTCGACGCCTGTTCACGCCACTTAATAGCATACTCTCTAAAGCTTTCCGAAGGCTTCTTCTTCAAATTCGACAGAGAGTTTCGGTCTGGCGCAATGTCGATGTTATACTGGAATTGCTTTACAAAATCTCTGGCGAGATCATCCCATATATGCCATCGGGACATTTCCTGATCCATATACCATTCCGAAGCTATCCCTACTAAGCTTTCCCCAAAATATGCCATTAGCAGTTCTTCTTTTCCGCCGGCTCCCCGCAATTGGTTGCAGTATTTCTTAAGATGTGCAATGGGGTCACCGTGCCCATCGTATTTCTCGAATTTGGGGGTCTTGAAACCCGTTGGCAGGTGCACGTGAGGGAACATGCACAGGTCGGCGTAAGAGACGCTCTTTTGTCCGCTCAACCCTTGCATATTCTTCAAACTTTGTTCAAGGCTTCTCATTCTCTTAGCAATCTCATTTTGTTCTGCAATCCTGGGGTTCTGATCCTGTCCCGGTGCGAGTTCGCACTGAGGCGGTAGAGGATTATTGTTGGTAGCGAACCTGGTTGGTTCCATTGAGAACGATGGTGCTTGGAATGTAAAAGAGGATGAGTCAAAGCTTGGCTTGTATGTGGCAGGCTGTGCCGTAGCTGGGCAAGGCGATGCAGTAAAGATGTTCATGCTTGCATCAGTGGCCGACATTCGGGGATGAGGCTCAGAAGGTGATCCTGCGGAGAAGGCGGAGTTGGCTGGGTGCCCGAATGGGGTAGCAGGGTAATTTATGGGGACATTAGAAGTCCCACTTGACCTAGAGAATAATTCAGGGAATCCGGGGACGACACTTGGCGGCTCTTTCCCATTGTTCCAGTCATCCAGCATTTCCAACATGCGGAGCCGTAGGATTCTATTTTCCTCCGCAGTTGCGGATTCAGGTGTGAGGACGGCTGAGATTGAGCTCTCCTCGGAGACGGGGACTGTTTGCAATGGAATTTCCGAAGACATTTCCACACTTCCTTTTGACCTGGTGAAGTAAGTGTGAGTACTGCTTCTGGTCCTAACAACAGGTAGTTGAACACCTCTCCTTGATCTCGTGAAGTATGAATGCGAGGCCAGACTTTCACCAAACCAACCGTCTTTTCAAAAACCCTGGGAAAAATGCTCAATGACAAGCGCACGGTTAATTTGCAGCAAATAACAGATAGTTAATCTCACTTTGGGCATGATGCACCTATACAGTTAAGTGGATTACTATATGTCTGCTACGAGAGCATGCGTCATTCCGGTATTTTTTTCCTCTTATTTCCCTCTTTTTTTTTTCTTTTTCTCTTTTGTTTTCCTTTTATTTTATTTATTATATTTTTTTTATTTTTGTAGTAAAGAAAATGCGATCGGATCCGATGGGGATTGCCTACGTATCACGATGCTCACGTGAATCAGATCATTACGTAGTTCGAAAAACACAAATGGACGTAAAAGAAACAACCTCTTCATTGTTGAAATGTTCTATTACAAGCTACATTCTGCAAAAGAAAAAGCAAACTTGGAAAATGAACCTAGACTCAAAATAGACTGAAAATCACCTTGATGAAAAAACAGGCAGAAGATGCTAAAATACAGATTTGACCTATGAATGCATTATGGTTTTAAAAATTGGTTTCCGCGGGGCATCGTTCGGCCTCGCCGCGGTCCTAGGCGTGAGATCCCTCTCAAGTTGCTCCAGCTCGTGCATAGTCTGCTTGACATAACCCATTACTGCCGAGAGGACGGTAGCGCTGGACATGTTCTCACATCGTAGACATCGTCTGGTGATGGCATGGGCAATGGCCTTGATCCTATCTCTGGTTTGCTTCTTCTCTATGAGTAGGTTCCTTATCTGATCACTGCTCGTCTTGAATACCTGTGAGTCCTGTATGTGCTGATCCCTCAACTGCCACACTTCTTCCTTCATTTGGGCCAACAAGTCGTAATAGTATCTACTCTCCGTTTGGAAATCCCTGGCCTGCTTAACTGCTTTAAACTCAAGTGTAGCCATCTCCCCTTTTATTTTGGAAACAACCTTCTCGTGATCACGTTTCAATTGGTTCAAACATCGGCGATGCTTATCTACTCTTGTTTCCCACCGTGCCCTGAATTCTGTCATGACCTTTTCTGTCTCTTTTCAAACCCTTTATCAACCGCTGGTGTAAGCACGTGATTTTTGCCCTATATGAGAATTACTCCCAAAAAATTCAAAAATAAAATGATTTTTCTTTGGTGTATAATTTTGTGATATTTTGTGATATTTTGAAGAATTATTTGTATTTGTCTGTGCGTGTTTATTCGCTAAATTAATAAAAAATACAAAAATATGTCGCATTTTGCATGTAGTATTTAATTCTACAATTGTTAGTAATTAAAATTGTTTTACAAAAATTAAAAATTACAAAAATAGGCATCGTTTGCATTTTTAGCATTTAATGTCCAAATATACAATTTTATGCTTAATTAATACTTAATTGTGCGTTAATTGTTATTGGGAGTTAATTTGCGCTTTTATAACTTAATTTAGTTCTTAATAATAGTTTAAGTATTTTTATAATTTAGTTTTAGAAAAAATAAAAGAAGAAAAGAGAGCGAAAATATAAAGAAAGTCGGAATTAGGCCTCTTCTTCAATTTCAAGACATAGGCCCAAAAAATGGCCCAATCTTCCCTACGACCCAGTCCATTTCGAACTGGGTCGACCCAGTCCATAACCCAAAAGACCCAATACCCCTATCTTGCATTTCAAAGACACAAAACAAAACAAAAAAAAAAAAATCCTAAAAATGACCTAAGTCATCCGCCCCCCCTATCATTCTTCTTCTTCTTTTCTTCTTTCTTCTCCAAACTCTAAAACACACATCCATGGCTGCCATGGCTAAGCTCCAGCAGCTTAATCTCCTTCGACACAAGCGCACACACCACCAAGAAGCCCATCTTCTCCATGTCAAGCTCAAAAGGCTCGTCCATGGCTGCGTCTTCGTCGTCAACCCATCGCCATGTTTGTTGCTTTTTCTTGCTGCCTCTGCGTCGTCCATGGCTTCCCGAACTGCTGCTCCATTTTCTCCATAAGCTGCTGAACGCAGCAGCAGTAGACGACCAGCTGCTGCCCGTGTCCAGCTGCGACGAGCAGCCATGGCTGTCCGCGACGCTGCCGCTGCTCCTCCTTCCTCCGCCGCTGCTTCTACTTCTTCTTCGTCTTCGTCGTCCTTCGTTCGAGCTTTGGTCGAGGCTTGGACAGATTTGTTTACAATCAAAGTTCGTCGTTGATTCATCTCCGGTTAGTTGTTTTTGAGTTTTATTTTTGTTCATATTTTGTTTGATATTTTCCGGATCCAAAATCGTTAAATGATTTAATCCTTGTTTTGTTCGTTGTTCATCTTTGAAATAATTTTCTATTGTGTTCATGTTGTTTGTTAAATTAATTTTCAGATTTCAAAATAGAAGTTTAATTAGTTGTTTTCATGTTTATTTCATGTTTGTATTATTGTTTAAGTAAGTATTTGTTAGTTTGATGTTTGTTAGATTCAAATTGAAATTTAATCAACTATTTCTTCAATTTGTTTCATGTGTTTATGTATTGTTAGAAATTGTTAATATTGTTAAGTTCAAGTTTAAGTTCATAATTGTTTCTTCGTCGATCTTGTTATTTGTTTAAAGAATTTAGTTGTATTAAAGGAATATATTGTTTTAATCGTTTAATCCGTCATGTTTGTTGTCTTAAAATAGATTCATTCATGTTCATACTTTGTTTGGATGATCTTGAATCCGAATTTTATATAGTTTGATTTCTTGTTTACCATTTATGATTATTGCTTGAATTGTTCTCATAATCTTGTTTTAAGTTTAATATAAGAATTGTTTGTTGTAATGTTGTTAGAGTTGATTTTAAGTTCAATATGATTGAATTTAGAAATCTTCATACTTTGATTGTTGTTGTTGTTGAATCCGAAAATAGGATTGTTTGTTGCTAAAATATTGTTCAATCAAATTTTAGTTGTTCTTTGTTGTTCAATTCGTGTTCATGTGATTTGTTGTTGAAATGTTGTTAAAATCGTGTTCATGTGATATTGTTGTTATGATGTTCATCCATGTTCATATTGTTGTTTGAACATTGTTAGAAATTGATCATATTGTCTATATTTTGGTTAAGTTTGATTAATTGATGTGTTATAGCTGATGGGTAGTTTGGTAAATTTGTAGTACGTTTAGGGGTAGTTTGGTAATTTCAGTAAGGTCGGAAGGGGTAGTTTAGGAATTGTACATTTTGAAATTGTTTATTTGAAGCATGGGGGACAAAATGAAATGGGGTGGGTTGTGATATGATTATTTAATATAAAGGGGGGACAAGATTTAAATTAAAGGGGAATCTTGCATTATTTTAAATAAAGCATGGGGGACAAAATATAATGGGGTGGTGTGATATGTTTATTTAATGTAATGGGGATGAGTGGAAAGATAATGGGTTGGGTAGAGAAAAAGTATTGATTTAATTGATTAAAAGGTTTATGAGATGTGTTATATATGTGAAGTCTTGAAGAAAAAAGAACAAGAATACAGATAGAGAAAAACACACAGAGACAGATACGAGAGAAAAAAAAACACAGATAAGAGAAACGAATTTGAAAGAAAAAATAAGAGAGAGAAAAAAGGCTGAACATTTAAGAGGGAGAAAATTCCGAAAAATATTTAAACTTTCAAAAATAAAAACTAAAAAAAATATTCTGCTTTCTTTCATTGTTTGAAATCAGAATTAATTGTTGTTTCATCAAAGCTTGAAGCTTTTGTTTTTGGGATTACTACTCCACCGGTCTGTTACTGGGTTGTTACTGTTGCTGGGCAGTTGTTGTTGCTGTATTGTTATTACTGTTGCTGATTCTCATCTTCATTTTCTTTTGCTTCCAATATCAGGTACACAACTGACACGCTGGTTATTGTAATCCGAAATATGAAGCATGAATACATATGAAGAATGAAATTTTGAAGTTTTAATTTTGTTTTTCTTTATTCATTTTGTTGATTGTATTTAAGCTATTTCATGTATTACTAAATAATAATTGGAATAAGAAAAAATAACATAAGTTAGTCTTTAATGAATCAGTTCGGCAAAACAGGTTAATTCACTAGTTATGAAGGCTTCAAGATTATAGGTTGATCATGAACAAGTAGCTAAATTTAGCTAAGACACGAATTTAAATTAAACATCGTAAATTAGGCATTAAGGCATGACTTGAGCTTAAGCAAGATTAAGAGAACGTTTAAGTCTAATAAACTTTCTAATAAGCTTTAGTAATTATGGTTAAATCTAGTTTCAAATGATTGTGAATAATTAATCTCAATAATTTTTTTTTAAAAAAATAACAATGCTGAGTTTTAATCTAGCTATATTTGTTTATTTTGAATATTAGTTGTTGAATTTTTATTTTATTTATAATTTCGAAATTAAGAGTGAAATTCCTTTTTCATCAATATTTGTATTAATCAAGCAATTAGCATGTCATGTCTTCTTAAATAATAAAAGCTAGTAATAAATTAGGATTTTCTTTCTTTATTTTAGAGACTCATTTTTATAGAAAAATGTAGTCGTTTTAAGATTTGTCCAAATAAATGAGATGAGCCTCGCTTAATGAAATGTATAGATTGCGGGGCCCTCAATAAATGTACATTTAATCGCTTAGAATTAGGGAGGAGCCGTTTTAGCAAATTTCACGGCCCTACCCAAAATAATGATACGCTAGACTCTTTAGGCGCGATTTAATTAATTTTACCTTTTTAAACTCGGATGCGCATTTCATGCGACCCAAATCTAAATCCTAAAACATTGAATAAAAATGTGTTCCGGATTGCGGGTGCATTTCATGTGACGTAATCCAAAGACATGTTTTAAACGATGTTCACAATTTTTTTTAAAAATAATAATAATAATAATAAAGTGGTAAAGAGTTAAAATTGGCACATCGGTTCATAATTGTATTAAAATCAGATAAATAAGCCAAATATGACAGTTGAGCGACCGTGCTAGAACCACGGAACTCGGGAATGCCTAACACCTTCTCCCGGGTTAACAGAATTCCTTATCCGGATTTCTGGTACGCTGACTGTAATATGGAGTCATTCTTTTCCTCGATTCGGGATTAAATTGGTGACTTGGGACACCCTAAATCTCCCAAGTGGCGACTCTGAAATAAATAAATAAATCCCGTTTCGATTGTCCTTTAATTGGAAAAAACTCCTTGTACCCTCGCGGGGACGGAAAAAGGAGGTGTGACAGCTCTGGCGACTCTGCTGGGGACTTAACCCAGAACCAGTGGTTCAGGGTTAGAAATTCGAGCTCATATAAATTGTTATATTTGGTTTTATCTGATTTTTACATGTTTGAGCCTAATGTGCTAAATGCTGTTTTTACCGCTTTGATATTACGTGAACTGTGTATAAACTGTGCCGAAACCCATCTCCTCTCTGAGTCTTCTAAATCATGAAGAAGGGTGTACTTCGTACGACTTCTTTTCTGTATAGTGTAAAATCCCAATTTAGAACGAGGTTCGGACAAGTTGCTAAGCCGGTGAAGCTTCTGTATTCCCGGTACGCTACCCCTCCTCGGCTCGAGCTGTCCGCTCGGGTAAGCCAGGTCTAGAACAAACACCCAGGTTCTGAACCTAGTATAACAAAGCCACATGCCGGATCCCTAGTAGGAACGTTTGTTTGCATCACGTGCATCTGACTTTGGAGGCTCAACACAGGGGTTGAGTCTGTCTAGGACAGGTGCACCAAAAATGAAAATGACCATCCTGATGCATCTTACTTGTTACTACTTGCGCATTAATTTGATTCGGACTTGTGTGTTGACTGACTTGTGAATATCAAGAATAATATTTTGAAATTGAAAAAAAAATAGCGGTTAGGGAATTGACTGTTTATTTTGAAAAGAAAACAAATGCCCAAATACTGTCAAAACTCTGCCGAAATTTTGAGAAAATGAAAAAAAATGTTTTATTAGTTTGTTTTATTAAAAGCTAAGAAAAGAAAAAAGAGTCGTTGTTCTGTTTTGTTTTTCAAAAAACAAAAATAGAAAAAATATATAGTTTGTCTTGCCATGAAAATGAAAATGAAAAGAGTCTTATTTTTAAAATGGTTTTTATTATTTATTTGATTATGAAAAAGCAAAAAAAAATAAAAAAATAAAAAAAAATAAAAAAGTCTTTCATTATTTGTGGCAAATATATATATATAAATCTGAAAAGTTTTTTTTTATTTCTAAAATATATATATCTTTATTTGTTGCAAAGAATATTTGTCTTGCCAAGAAAATTCAAAGTAAAATTCCAAAAAAATATGTCTTGCAAAAAATAATATAAATATCTTTATTTTCCATTGTTGATAAAACAAAAAATAATAAAAATGTTTTTTTTAAAAAAGAAAATCCGAAAATATTTTGATACTTCTTTCAAAATTGAAAAGAAAATTCAAAATTCAAAAAATATTTTTTAGAAGCATTTATTTTATCAAAAGTAAAATTCCAAAAATATTTTCTTTTTTTTCTTTAGAATAAGAAAAAAAAAACAAATGGAAATTCAAAAAAAAAAAAAACTTCCTTTTACTTTTGAAATTCTCAAAGTTCAAATCAAAAGAAAAGGAATTTTTACAAGTCTTTCTTTCAAAAAGAAATCAATCAAAAAAAATATATATATATACTTATATATATATATATATATATATATATATATATATATATACTTCCTTTCTTCTTTTGAAGCAGATCTTTCACAGTTCCAGTTAAAAAAAAATATATATATTAGTTCATCTACTTATTCGCGAGGCCCGAACTACGGGGTTTGATTCTCACCGGATGTGAGATACGTAGGCAACCCTCATCGGGTCCAACCCCCTTTTTGCTAAAATAGTCAAAAACCAAAAAAAATAAAAAATAAAAAAACGTGTCAAATTTTTTATTTTGTCATAAATAAGTCTAGTGTTGTCCAACCTTCCCTTTTGCTAAAATAGCCAAAAAAAAAATGTCAAAATTTTAATTTTGTCATAGAGAAGTCGGGTGACGCTGTTTTATGAAGACATAGCCGAATGTTCCCGAAAGGGACGCCGGGAGGCTGACTTTGCATAAACAGCCACCTTTGGGTCATTTTTAAGATTTTGACCAGTTGGCCCACACAGCCTTAAAAATCTTCGTCCCCGAGGCGTTGAAAGTCCGTGTTTGCAATATTGACTTTTCTAATTCGAAAAATGATAAAAAGAGTCATAAATAAGTCGGGTGATGCTGTTTTGTCAAAAATAGCCGAATGTTCCCGAGAGGGACGCCGGAAGGCTGACTTTGCATAAACAGCCACTTTTTTTGGGTCCTGTTTAGGATTTTGGTCTAAGTTGACCCACACAGCCCTATAAATCTTCGTCCCCGAGGCGCTGAAGGGCCGTGTTTGCAACATCAGGTTTTTAGTATAATTTGAAAAGAAAAAAAAAGAGTCAGCGGTCAGGTGAATACCGTTTGGATTTTTTTTTAGTCAAAATAACCCGAGCCAACTTCGGCCGCGTCTTGAACCGTTCTTGCCGAAATAACCTTAGAGTATCTGTCAGTTGTCGAAAGGTTATTTTCGTAAAAGAATGGACAAGTGTGTAAAGTGTCATAAAATAATCCTCCCCGGCCTCAAATTCATGTGAAAGTTGGAAGGGGCCACATTTGCAAAAATAACCGTTTGGTTGCATTTGTCAAACGGGGAAAGAAATTGGCCATTTGTAAATCTTTTAATTAGAATATGTGGGTTGTTTGATTTTCCACTTGTAGGTCATCTTCAAACCTTTGAAACTCAGTTTGTTTTAACATGAAAATTGAAAAAAAAATGTTTAGCATTGTTTATCTTTTATTGGGTCCGAACTACGCTCGGTCTGATTCATGCGGGGTCATGATACGTAGGCAATCTCCATAAGATTCGACCACCACCAAAATAAAAAAAAATATAAAAAAATATAATAATAAATAAATAAAAGAGAGTGTGGAAGATTTTCAGGGGGGCACAATTGTCTAACTGCTTAGGTACATTGTATCTCTGATACATGATTGTCTGTCCAATGCCCTAACACTAACGTGATGGCTTCCCTTTGATGTGTCCATATATAGAAAGTGGTTGGTTGTGGTAACTCCTCCCTGCAAAGCAAAATCAAAGGACAATGGCTCAGAACCGCAGAACCGAGTGGATCGGTACTGATGACCGACAACAATTGGTCGAACAGAACAACAGGTTGGTAGAAGAAGTGAAAATGCTGAGACAGCATGTGGCAGACATGTATCAGGCATGGATAACGGGAAAAGCACCACCCCCTCCACCTCCAAGCCTCTTGAACTCGGTCATTTCCCAAGCACCCAACACCATAATGGAAGATTCTCCATACTCTCCATCCCAACCCATTTATGGCAGCTTTCCCAGCTATCCGAGTAGCTCCATCACTCTTCAATGTTTCTCCGCTCCCCAACACCACTTCTTTCCCCGTGACCTCAAAAGCCATACCTCACTTCCCAGGTACCCGACTCCACGAAATGCTTACCCACCCATACAAGCCTACCAAAAGCCATCTGGATCAGGTTTCCGGCCCTGTCAACATGCAAGAATGAAGAGGTTGCTGAAACGAGAAAAGGCTCTCACCCCTATCGGGGTATCTTATGCCAGTCTGTTTGAAAGGCTAAGGCATGCTGGCTCGATTGAACCACTCCCCGCATGTACTCCAAATCCACTTGCAAGGAGCTTTGATCCGGCAGCGCGATGCGCCTACCACTCCAATGTCATAGGGCACAACATTGAGAGCTGTCATAGTTGGAGAAGGGAAGTAGAGAAAATGATCCGAGAAGGGCGGGTTGTGATTAATAACAGTGACATGGAGCACTCGAACCCCCTCGAGAACTTGCCGACGGAGGTTGATGAGATTGAAGCTGGTAATGGTCTCGGCAGTATTGATGCAAAGCTCAGTGGCTAAAATGCCAATTTTGATAAAGTGGGAGGACGTTTCGTTCCTTGGTCAGCAAGAGAGAAGCTTGTGGTGGCTCATTTTGTTGTCATTTCTGTTGTTCGGATTATTAGGGTTATAAGTCGGATGTTGTCTTGTCCAGTTTGTTTTAGGATTTTGTTCTGGAATTGTTTTGTTTGTTTTGTTATTTAAACCATTTCACCGGTAGTCTAATACAAAATCCGGTCTTTTATTATTTCCAGTCATCTTTTTGTTTAGTCCTTTTATCATTTTTGTTCAATGCCGATTCTAGGGACATGACATGCGCACCCAGTTTGGGCCTAGTCTTAAAAGTTAATCATAAAACCCTGAGAAGGTGATCAAAGCATTTAAAGGAAATAAGAACGGTTTGAGATTATTTGGAGCCCGAGTCATGTGGAACTGGGGCAAACACAAAGAAAACCGTTAAATAAAGATTCGCCTAAATTGGCATGAGGGTCGTTCATAATAAAAGAGAATGAGAGTGTCGCCCAACGGTGCTTTAGAAGTGACAAATGAACAAACATATGTTTAACATAATTGTCAAGCCCAGCACCGTCGGAAGAGACTATAAATCTATTGTTTGTTGTGTTGTTTGCATTTGGCATGTTTTGAAGACTGGAATGACGAAGGCATTTTGTTCTGCTACCTAAACACTTTATCCTTCGTTACCCCTTTTTGAGCCTTACTTATTTTTCTTTCATACCCCTCGTTCGGAATCAGTAAAAACGACTAGAAAACGCGAGCATGGCATGAAAACATGAAAAAAAAAAAACGAAAAAGAAAAGAAAAGAAAAATGGTAACAAAAAAAAAAAAAAGTCAAATGAAAAAAGAGGAATTGGGAACTACGTTTGACCTGATTCCTCAAAGAGGATACGTAGGCGCTTCACGGCTCGGTCATAGTTTTGAAAATATATAAATCAATCAAGTAAAATATCCCCAAGCAAGAAACTGGGGCAAAAGTTGCGTTTGTGGTAAATAAATCTAGTTCCGAAAGTTGTAACTAATAACCCAGAATTAATGCTTTTTTGAGCCTTTAATACCTTTTTTTTCTAGCCCTATCCAAAACCCACATTACGGTCCAAAGAAAGACCTTCTGACCAGTCTTCAAAAGATGCCAAGTCAGACAAATGAGAGTCTTACCGGCGAACATAACATTCTGTTCCACAGCAGAAAGGACTCTAATCTCCAGCAGAGAGAGTCATACCGGCAACACTCCAAATCCCCAGCTGGAAAGTGATACAAATGAGAGAGTCATATCGGTGAAAACCTTCACAGGCACCATAAGGCGATGAAAGCTAAGAGAAGAACAAAAAATGAGAGAGACTTGATAGTGAAAACCCTTTGGGCACTACAAGTCGAATAAGATTAAGAATCCAATGGGGAATCGCCAATTGAAGATCTTGAAAAATGATTGACGGTAGAGGATAGGCCACATACGCATGTCATGGCCATTAGAGTCGGTATCTGCGTTTGATAGGTTTTTATTTATAGTTTCTTTTGTAAAAGAGTCATCATTTCCTTTGTCTTTTATTTTGTTTCTTTTATCTTTCTCCTTTCATAGAAAAACTCCCCAATAGAGTCTGTCTGGTCATAACAAGTGTGAATTGACTTCAAAATATGTCATCAGCTTCCCAATTATACAAAATGAGATCTGACTAGTGCATCCAAATGGTGTAGTCAGCGAGGAACAAACGCGAGGCCAGTGTCAAGAAAATATTCCCAACAAAAGGGAATTGACAAAAGGATTGACGAGTGTCAAAAGGGATATCCTTGCCAAAACCAAAGTTATAAACCTCAAGGTCAAAGCCAGTGGGAAAATCAAGGAGAGCAATGAGCATGATTTGGGAAATTCATACTAGGACTAAAAGGTCGGGGAAATGTCAGCTTCCGAGTTATGTCACAAAAGAAGACGGATATCCCCAGCAGGAAGGGATTATCCCCAGCACATAATATCATCCCCAACAAGCTGTGGAACGCAGAGCAAGGAAGGAGAAAGGGAAAAGCCATCCCAGTAGGGGTATCACAACCAACCACCATGTTTTAAACTAACAAATTTTGTTTGATTTGAAACAGGTAAAGGAAATGGCATTGATGCCAGAAATGCATGCCGCAAGGGATATTATCAAACTGGGGCAGAAAATTTTCCTTCCGCTTAGAAAATTTTCTGGAAGTCAGGTACCCATGCGGGAAAGAATAAAGATAACGCCAGTCTCAAGGGAAGTGGTCTTAGAACCAGTGTTGCCCCCAACATAATAAGTTCTATGGAGGAAGTTGTTCCCCAGCAAAGGGATGAAACTTGAGCTCAGTGAAGCACTAGTTCTGAAAGAATCAGAATCCCCCAACAGTGTTATCCTCGACAGCGTTATCCCCAGCTGATAACATTTTACCCCCCCAACAGGTAAGTAAATAATTCCCCAACAGTGTTATCCCCAGCAAGTATTCGAGGTAAGACATTTTCAAGTCTTAAGGATATTTTGGGTTCATCCGCCCTCAAATAGGATATTTTGGGTTCATCCGCCCTCGAACAGGATATTTTGGGTTCATCCGCCCTCGAACAGGATATTTTGGGTTCATCCGCCCTCGAATAGGATATTTTGGGTTCATCCGCCCTCGAATAGGATATTTTGGGTTCATCCGCCCTCGAATAGGATATTTTGGGTTCATCCGCCCTCGAATAGGATATTGTGGGTTCATCCGCCCTCGAATAGGATATTGTGGGTTCATCCGCCCTCGAATAGGATATTTTGGGTTCATCCGCCCTCGAATAGGATATTTTGGGTTCATCCGCCCTCGAACAGGATATTTTGGGTTCATCCGCCCTCGAATAGGATATTTTGGGTTCATCCGCCCTCGAATAGGATATTTTGGGTTCATCCGCCTTCGAATAGGATATTTTGGGTTCATCCGCCCTCGAACAGGATATTTTGGGTTCATCCGCCCTCGAACAGGATATTTTGGGTTCATCCGCCCTCGAATAGGATATTTTGGGTTCATCCGCCCTCGAATAGGATTTTATTTTCAAAGTTGTTGTTGAAGCCAGGCGCCCACCTGAATAACGAAAGGAATACTTTTCTTGTCTGTCCATTGCATATTTTAGGTGCCCACCTGTATAACAAGGGAATACATTCCACACCTTTGCCAATAGGAGACGCACTTCCTAAGTCTAGTTCTGCCAATAGGAGACGCACTTCCTAAGTTAGTTTCACCCATAGGAGACGCATTTCCTCCTAAGTTTAGTTTTACCCATAGGAGACGCATTTCCTCCTAAGTTTAGTTTTACCCACAGGAGACGCATTTCCTCCTAAGTTTAGTTTTACCCATAGAAGACGCATTTCCTCCTAAATTTAGTTTACCCATAGGAGACGCATTTCCTCCTAAGTTTAGTTTACCCATAGGAGACGTATTTCCTCCTAAATTTACTTTTACCCATAGGAGACGCATTTCCTCCTAAGTTTAGTTTACCCATAGGAGACGCATTTCCTCCTAAGTTAGCATTGAAGTTGGGAGCCCGCCCATATAATAGAGGCATACATTTCTGTCATTTTACTTTCAGTTCTAGGTCGCCCACCAGTAAAATGCGGGAATACATTTCAGTTCTAGGTCGCCCACCAGTAGAATGCGGGAATACATTTCAGTTCTAGGTCGCCCACCAGTAAAATGCGGGAATACATTTCAGTTCTAGGTCGCCCACCAGTAGAATGCGGGAATACTTTTATGTTCTAGGTCGCCCACCAGTATAATGCGGGAATACATTTCAGTTCTAGGTCACCCACCAGTAAAATGCGGGAATACATTTATGTTCTAGGTCGCCCACCAGTAAAATGCGGGAATACATTTCAGTTCTAGGTCGCCCACCAGTAAAATGCGGGAATACATTTCAGTTCTAGGTCGCCCACCAGTAGAATGCGGGAATACATTTCAGTTCTAGGTCGCCCACCAGTAAAATGCGGGAATACATTTCAGTTCTAGGTCGCCCACCAGTAAAATGCGGGAATACATTTCAGTTCTAGGTCGCCCACCAGTAGAATGCGGGAATACTTTTAAGTTCTAGGTCGCCCACCAGTATAATGCGGGAATACTTTCTGTTCTAGGTCGCCCACCAGTAAAATGCGGGAATACATTTCAGTTCTAGGTCGCCCACCAGTAGAATGCGGGAATACATTTCAGTTCTAGGTCGCCCACCAGTAAAATGCGGGAATACATTTCAGTTCTAGGTCGCCCACCAGTAAAATGCGGGAATACATTTCAGTTCTAGGTCGCCCACCAGTAGAATGCGGGAATACTTTTAAGTTCTAGGTCGCCCACCAGTATAATGCGGGAATACTTTCTGTTCTAGGTCGCCCACCAGTAGAATGCGGAATACATTTCAGTTCTAGGTCGCCCACCAGTAAAATGCGGGAATACATTTCAGTTCTAGGTCGCCCACCAGTAAAATGCGGGAATACATTTCAGTTCTAGGTCGCCCACCAGTAGAATGCGGGAATACTTTTAAGTTCTAGGTCGCCCACCAGTATAATGCGGGAATACTTTCTGTTCTAGGTCGCCCACCAGTAAAATGCGGGAATACATTTCAGTTCTAGGTCGCCCACCAGTAAAATGCGGGAATACTTTCTGTTCTAGGTCGCCCACCAGTAAAATGCGGGAATACATTTCAGTTCTAGGTCGCCCACCAGTAGAATGCGGGAATACTTTTAAGTTCTAGGTTGCCCACCAGTATAATGCGGGAATACTTTCTGTTCTAGGTCGCCCACCAGTAAAATGCGGGAATACATTTCAGTTCTAGGTCGCCCACCAGTAAAATGCGGGAATACTTTCTGTTCTAGGTCGCCCACCAGTAAAATGCGGGAATACATTTCAGTTCTAGGTCGCCCACTAGTAAAATGCGGGAATACATTTCAGTTCTAGGTCGCCCACCAGTAGAATGCGGGAATACTTTTAAGTTCTAGGTCGCCCACCAGTATAATGCGGGAATACATTTCAGTTCTAGGTCGCCCACCAGTAAAATGCGGGAATACTTTCTGTTCTAGGTCGCCCACCAGTAAAATGCGGGAATACATTTCAGTTCTAGGTCGCCCACCAGTAAAATGTGGGAATACATTTCAGTTCTAGGTCGTCCACCAGTAAAATGCGGGAATACATTCATGTTCTAGGTCGCCCACCAGTAAAATGCGGGAATACTTTCAGCTCTAGGTCGCCCACCAGTATAATGCGGGCATACATTTCATAATTTTGCATTGAAGCAACTTTTTAGTCTTGTATTACAGAGTTTGGAATCAGTAACCCCACCGGAAGGCGGAAGGTTACAACAGGAATCCCCAGCAGTAAACAATAAAATCCCCAGCACCGGGAAGCAGAAGGTTGCAACAAGAGGTCCCAGCATAAACTCAAGTCCATGTGTCAAAAGGAAGAAAAGCATCGGAAGAAAAGCACCGGAGGAAACACAAGCCGACAAGAAAGCAAGGCAACAAGAACAAATTTTAGTCTAGCCTAGCTTCTTGTTTTCTTTTAAGCACGGTGTAACAAGGAGATCGGTAAGCAGTAGTAATAGCATGCAACAACAGTAACAGTGCAGTCCAACGGTAGTCCCAGCTACCAAAGTTTTCCGAACTACATTGACCTGATTCCTATTTAGCCCAGGATATGTAGGAAACCTTTGAAGCAAAGGTTCGGTCAAATCTTTTTCAAAAAATGCTTCAACGGAGTACTCGAATGGGCAAAAAATCGCTCGCTTTATCTTTGCACGAAAACCCTTCGTGTCTTCGGGCAAAGAGGGGCAGCTGTAAGCACGTGATTTTTGCCCTATATGAGAATTACTCCCAAAAAATTCAAAAATAAAATGATTTTTCTTTGGTGTATAATTTTGTGATATTTTGTGATATTTTGAAGAATTATTTGTATTTGTCTGTGCGTGTTTATTCGCTAAATTAATAAAAAATACAAAAATATGTCGCATTTTGCATGTAGTATTTAATTCTACAATTGTTAGTAATTAAAATTGTTTTACAAAAATTAAAAATTACAAAAATAGGCATCGTTTGCATTTTTAGCATTTAATGTCCAAATATACAATTTTATGCTTAATTAATACTTAATTGTGCGTTAATTGTTATTGGGAGTTAATTTGCGCTTTTATAACTTAATTTAGTTCTTAATAATAGTTTAAGTATTTTTATAATTTAGTTTTAGAAAAAATAAAAGAAGAAAAGAGAGCGAAAATATAAAGAAAGTCGGAATTAGGCCTCTTCTTCAATTTCAAGACATAGGCCCAAAAAATGGCCCAATCTTCCCTACGACCCAGTCCATTTCGAACTGGGTCGACCCAGTCCATAACCCAAAAGACCCAATACCCCTATCTTGCATTTCAAAGACACAAAACAAAACAAAAAAAAAAATCCTAAAAATGACCTAAGTCATCCGCCCCCCCTATCATTCTTCTTCTTCTTTTCTTCTTTCTTCTCCAAACTCTAAAACACACATCCATGGCTGCCATGGCTAAGCTCCAGCAGCTTAATCTCCTTCGACACAAGCGCACACACCACCAAGAAGCCCATCTTCTCCATGTCAAGCTCAAAAGGCTCGTCCATGGCTGCGTCTTCGTCGTCAACCCATCGCCATGTTTGTTGCTTTTTCTTGCTGCCTCTGCGTCGTCCATGGCTTCCCGAACTGCTGCTCCATTTTCTCCATAAGCTGCTGAACGCAGCAGCAGTAGACGACCAGCTGCTGCCCGTGTCCAGCTGCGACGAGCAGCCATGGCTGTCCGCGACGCTGCCGCTGCTCCTCCTTCCTCCGCCGCTGCTTCTACTTCTTCTTCGTCTTCGTCGTCCTTCGTTCGAGCTTTGGTCGAGGCTTGGACAGATTTGTTTACAATCAAAGTTCGTCGTTGATTCATCTCCGGTTAGTTGTTTTTGAGTTTTATTTTTGTTCATATTTTGTTTGATATTTTCCGGATCCAAAATCGTTAAATGATTTAATCCTTGTTTTGTTCGTTGTTCATCTTTGAAATAATTTTCTATTGTGTTCATGTTGTTTGTTAAATTAATTTTCAGATTTCAAAATAGAAGTTTAATTAGTTGTTTTCATGTTTATTTCATGTTTGTATTATTGTTTAAGTAAGTATTTGTTAGTTTGATGTTTGTTAGATTCAAATTGAAATTTAATCAACTATTTCTTCAATTTGTTTCATGTGTTTATGTATTGTTAGAAATTGTTAATATTGTTAAGTTCAAGTTTAAGTTCATAATTGTTTCTTCGTCGATCTTGTTATTTGTTTAAAGAATTTAGTTGTATTAAAGGAATATATTGTTTTAATCGTTTAATCCGTCATGTTTGTTGTCTTAAAATAGATTCATTCATGTTCATACTTTGTTTGGATGATCTTGAATCCGAATTTTATATAGTTTGATTTCTTGTTTACCATTTATGATTATTGCTTGAATTGTTCTCATAATCTTGTTTTAAGTTTAATATAAGAATTGTTTGTTGTAATGTTGTTAGAGTTGATTTTAAGTTCAATATGATTGAATTTAGAAATCTTCATACTTTGATTGTTGTTGTTGTTGAATCCGAAAATAGGATTGTTTGTTGCTAAAATATTGTTCAATCAAATTTTAGTTGTTCTTTGTTGTTCAATTCGTGTTCATGTGATTTGTTGTTGAAATGTTGTTAAAATCGTGTTCATGTGATATTGTTGTTATGATGTTCATCCATGTTCATATTGTTGTTTGAACATTGTTAGAAATTGATCATATTGTCTATATTTTGGTTAAGTTTGATTAATTGATGTGTTATAGCTGATGGGTAGTTTGGTAAATTTGTAGTACGTTTAGGGGTAGTTTGGTAATTTCAGTAAGGTCGGAAGGGGTAGTTTAGGAATTGTACATTTTGAAATTGTTTATTTGAAGCATGGGGGACAAAATGAAATGGGGTGGGTTGTGATATGATTATTTAATATAAAGGGGGGACAAGATTTAAATTAAAGGGGAATCTTGCATTATTTTAAATAAAGCATGGGGGACAAAATATAATGGGGTGGTGTGATATGTTTATTTAATGTAATGGGGATGAGTGGAAAGATAATGGGTTGGGTAGAGAAAAAGTATTGATTTAATTGATTAAAAGGTTTATGAGATGTGTTATATATGTGAAGTCTTGAAGAAAAAAGAACAAGAATACAGATAGAGAAAAACACACAGAGACAGATACGAGAGAAAAAAAAACACAGATAAGAGAAACGAATTTGAAAGAAAAAATAAGAGAGAGAAAAAAGGCTGAACATTTAAGAGGGAGAAAATTCCGAAAAATATTTAAACTTTCAAAAATAAAAACTAAAAAAAATATTCTGCTTTCTTTCATTGTTTGAAATCAGAATTAATTGTTGTTTCATCAAAGCTTGAAGCTTTTGTTTTTGGGATTACTACTCCACCGGTCTGTTACTGGGTTGTTACTGTTGCTGGGCAGTTGTTGTTGCTGTATTGTTATTACTGTTGCTGATTCTCATCTTCATTTTCTTTTGCTTCCAATATCAGGTACACAACTGACACGCTGGTTATTGTAATCCGAAATATGAAGCATGAATACATATGAAGAATGAAATTTTGAAGTTTTAATTTTGTTTTTCTTTATTCATTTTGTTGATTGTATTTAAGCTATTTCATGTATTACTAAATAATAATTGGAATAAGAAAAAATAACATAAGTTAGTCTTTAATGAATCAGTTCGGCAAAACAGGTTAATTCACTAGTTATGAAGGCTTCAAGATTATAGGTTGATCATGAACAAGTAGCTAAATTTAGCTAAGACACGAATTTAAATTAAACATCGTAAATTAGGCATTAAGGCATGACTTGAGCTTAAGCAAGATTAAGAGAACGTTTAAGTCTAATAAACTTTCTAATAAGCTTTAGTAATTATGGTTAAATCTAGTTTCAAATGATTGTGAATAATTAATCTCAATAATTTTTTTTAAAAAAAATAACAATGCTGAGTTTTAATCTAGCTATATTTGTTTATTTTGAATATTAGTTGTTGAATTTTTATTTTATTTATAATTTCGAAATTAAGAGTGAAATTCCTTTTTCATCAATATTTGTATTAATCAAGCAATTAGCATGTCATGTCTTCTTAAATAATAAAAGCTAGTAATAAATTAGGATTTTCTTTCTTTATTTTAGAGACTCATTTTTATAGAAAAATGTAGTCGTTTTAAGATTTGTCCAAATAAATGAGATGAGCCTCGCTTAATGAAATGTATAGATTGCGGGGCCCTCAATAAATGTACATTTAATCGCTTAGAATTAGGGAGGAGCCGTTTTAGCAAATTTCACGGCCCTACCCAAAATAATGATACGCTAGACTCTTTAGGCGCGATTTAATTAATTTTACCTTTTTAAACTCGGATGCGCATTTCATGCGACCCAAATCTAAATCCTAAAACATTGAATAAAAATGTGTTCCGGATTGCGGGTGCATTTCATGTGACGTAATCCAAAGACATGTTTTAAACGATGTTCACAATTTTTTTTAAAAATAATAATAATAATAATAAAGTGGTAAAGAGTTAAAATTGGCACATCGGTTCATAATTGTATTAAAATCAGATAAATAAGCCAAATATGACAGTTGAGCGACCGTGCTAGAACCACGGAACTCGGGAATGCCTAACACCTTCTCCCGGGTTAACAGAATTCCTTATCCGGATTTCTGGTACGCTGACTGTAATATGGAGTCATTCTTTTCCTCGATTCGGGATTAAATTGGTGACTTGGGACACCCTAAATCTCCCAAGTGGCGACTCTGAAATAAATAAATAAATCCCGTTTCGATTGTCCTTTAATTGGAAAAAACTCCTTGTACCCTCGCGGGGATGGAAAAAGGATCAACCGCTGGTCTGATTGACTTCTGGGTTGCTCATCAAGAGACAATCTCAATTTTTGGACTTGGGCCTTAAGTTCTTCATTCTCTTGGATCAACCTATTCTTTTCGCTTCGATCTGCCGCGATTTGTACGCTGTTATCGAATTTCAAACTATCTATTTGTAGCTTCAAATCGCCAATTTCTGCTCGATAACCCTTCTCTTTTGCTAACCAGTTCCATTGCCCTTGGGATGATTCTACGAAATCTTTGAGATGCGGCCTCTTAGCCGGTCTTTCGTAAGACAGGCTACCTCTAAACCAAGCGTGATATCCTGGGGCGACTTCCCCTTTTGCCGTATCGATCACACAAGTGTTTGCTGTCAGATGTTGGCATTCACTCCAGATTTGGCGAACTTCTTCTTCAGGGAAATGACCGTTCGGACTGATTTCAATCACTTGGGTACTCAAATCTTCATCTTTCGGTACCACTTGGTACCTCCCAAGTTGCCTCAAAACCCGATACGGTGCATAGGGTTGGATACTTTTCAGTCCCATCAACAGAAAGTGAGGCCGGGTTGCCGGCATGTATATGATTTCCTCGATAGGTGACCATCCGAGCGTCCATTGGATTTGGCTGGCGGTGAGAGTTCGGAGAAATGAGGTCCATGATGTGACTCCCTCAGGTAAATTGAGCCCTTTGATTCTCGTGTAGAATTCTCCAATACAAGTTTTCTCTGGCGAACCATAACCCAAAAGTGAGGAGCGATGACATAAATGATCGGTCATCCACACTTGCAACAGTAGGTTACATCCTTCGAAAAAGTCACCCCTGGCTCGACAAACAGTGAGAGCCCGGAAAATGTCAGCCATAATCATAGGTGCCAGAGTACTTTTATCTTGGGTAAGCAAAGTACTGACAACCCCAGTTATTCTTAGATCGATGTGGCCGTCCTTCCTTGGGAACACTATAAGACCTAAGAAGGCCGTCATGAAAGCCAACTGCCTGTGTTCGTCCCATTTTTGTCGGTTGCCTTTACTACATAGTTTGAAATCCGGCTTATTGAACCCGCCCTCATGACCGTATCTAGCATACATGAGATGGAGACTGCAGAAACCTTTGGCAAGATCTGGATGGTGAAATGTTCGGGGTATTTTCAGAAAATCCAAAAATCGGTGTACCGTGACGGCTCTAGGTGCAATCAAGTACTTGAACCTTAACGGAGCTTCATCACTCCCAATGTATCCCGCTATTTCCTCCAACGTCGGGGTGAGTTCGAAGTCTGAAAAATGGAATACATTGTGCGCCGAATCCCAGTAAGTGACCAATGATCTGATAATATCACCCCGCGGTTGAATGTCTAGTAAATCCGGGAGATTTTTCAGATATTTCCTCACTTTGCCTTGCCCTTCTTTGCCTAAGTCGTTCCACCATAATCGCAACTCAAAAGGGATCTTGGTCATTATTGAAAACGATTCATTTTGTATCGTGCTCATCCTGCACATTTATTTAAGGCGATAAACTTTATTAGACTCAAAAATTAAAATTATCTAGATTTTTTTTTATAGAAACGGGAGGTTGGACCCGCCGAGGGTTGCCTACGTATCTCACCCCGTGCGAGAATCAAACCGGCGTAGTTCGGTCATATCGTGAATAGAAAAAATCAAATAAACCTAGCAATCAAGAATAAGTATTATTTTTGGAGAAAGATAAATACTAAAAAAAAATATTTTTTTTTTTGCTTTTTTGCAATATTTGGACTATTAGTCCGAATTTATAAAAAGGGTACTACAAAAGAGACAACATATTTTTTGAATTGTGAGTTTTCCCTTTTTTTTTTATTTAAAGTAAATACCCCTATTTCTTTTTTTTTTCTTAAAGAAGAAAAGAACAATTTTATATGTGTTTTTTTTAATGAATCAAACTAAAAGACAACTTTTGGTTTTATATATATATTTTTTTTTAGAAAAATTCCGACGAGGTTTCGACACTACTTGGACATTGGTTTTATTTTTCCAAAATAAGTAATTATCTCCCTACGCTGCTATTTTTCTTTTTTTTTAGAAACCGGTCAGCATGCGGAACCGAAGCAAATAAATGCGCAAAACATATAGGATGCAGCAGGGTGGTCTTTTCATTTCAGGTTGCTTGTCCTAGACGGACCCAACCCCTGTGTTGAGCCCCCTAAGTCAAATGCAACATGATGCAAATAAGCGTTCCTACTAGGGATCCGGCATGAAGTCGAGTTATACTAGGTTTAAACCTTGGTATTTGTTCTAGACTGTGTACCCGAGCGGACAACTCGAGTCGAGGAGGGGCAACTTACCGGGAACCAAAAGGCCGTCCGGCTTCGTAACTTATCCGTCCTCTTTCTTATTTCGGGCATTGACACTAACAGAATAGGGAGTCTCGACCAGCGAGCTTCTCCCCGGAGGTAAGAAGAGAAGGGTTTCGGCACAGTTTATATACAGTTCAGATAATATCAAAGCGGTAAAAGACAAAATTTAGCACGTTATGCAAAAACATGTAATAAAGATCAGATAATAAAGCCAAATATAACAATTATTCTAAGCTCGAATTCTTGAACCCTGAACCAGTGGTTCTGGGAACTAATCCCCAGCGGAGTCGCCAGAGCTGTCACACCTCCTTTTTGCGCGCCCGCCCCGAAGGGTTAGAAATGCGCGGGTGGAGTTTTTCCAATTTAAGTGACAATATTCGAAATGGGATTATTTATTTAATTCAGAGTCGCCACTTGGGAAAGGTTTGGTTTTTGGTGTCCCAAGTCACCGGTTTATCTTGAATCCCAAATCGAGGAAATTTTCGACTTTTCCAAATGAAGTCTGCGAACCAGAAATTCTAAGTAAGGAATTCTGTTGACCCGAGGGAAGGTGTTAGGCACCCTCGAATCCCGTGGTTCTAGCACGGTCGCTTAAATTGTTATAATGGCTAAATATCTGATTTAAATACATGTTGTGACCTATGTGCTTTTATTAAGTTTAAACCGCTTTTATTATTATCATTTATTTTTATAGAATTGCAACGTCGTGAAAATGCATGTCAAACCACGTCACAATCAATGCACCCGTGATCGTCGACACATTCGGACTTCGTTGAGATTCGGATTTGGGTCACATCAATGTGCACCCGAATTTAAGAATATGATTAAGACGCGCCTACGGAGTCTAACGCGTTATTATTTTGTTATAAGGCCATGAAATTTATTAAATGGCCTATCCTGGACTCTAAATAATTATTATGGTTATTTATTGAGGGCCACGCAATTTTGCATTTTTGTTTGGCGAGGCTCGCCTCTATTTTAGAAAAGGATATCCTAAAGTGGCTACATTTCTAACTATGTTCAATCTAAAATAGAAGAAAGAAGATACATGTCAATTCAAGTATATGCTTTGGGCCTAAATCTTATCAATTTCTGATTAGTTATTTGTAAAGTAAAAGACGTCCTACTTTTATGAGAAATGTTCTACTTTGATAAAGAAATTACGTGACAAATGCTAGGCTCATATCCGAAACATCTCTTGAATTGAATTCAAACTAGACTCATTTAGGCTAGGTTAAGGGAATTAACCCACTGAGCATTATTATCATTGGGGGTTCGAACGCGCTCCTATATACTGCCTAGCGGGTTTTGACGGAAGGAACTAAAATAAATCGGAATATCATTGTGTAAGGTGGAAGTATCCTATCATTATAGCTAAAACAAGAATCTGATCAGTCACTGTGTCAAATATTTGTACATCCTACGTACCACACCATTACTTAACCCATATCAACGAACAACTACAAACTAAGATACAAGAGGCTAAAACTCAGCTTAAGCATTAACTAACTGGCATTTTTACTATTGAATTATACACTGATCAATTCATACGAAAGGAGCAATAGACCACGAGCATTACAGACAGACATTTAAACTTCTTGGAATTCCTTTCATTTCATGCTTTTGAACGGTCACAGTTTACACCCACATAGGATTTGAAATGTGTACCTGGAATGCTGAAATGCAAAGAGGAAGAAGAGAATGACAGGGGAAGGTCAGCAGCAGCAGGAATCAAAATAGCAGTAGCATCAGGACAGAAATGCAACAACAATAGTGAGCAAAATAGCAGTAGCAAGAACAGGCTCGAGTGCAGAAATGCAACTATGGCCAATAGAAAGCAATAGCCAAATAAAAGCAACACCCAGTGGAGTAGAATCAGAACTCCGGACAGACCAAACACAGTAGTAAACCAATGAAGGCACTCAACTAATAGACACAACTGGTATTTCAAAGGATCAGAATTGGCTTGAACAAATTGAAACAACTGAAAACCCAATAACAATAGGAGGAAGAAAGTTTCTGATTGTTGGGTGTATCCCTTCTATCCCTTAATTTTCCTCTATCTATGTGTATCTATTTTGTATGTATTTCAGCTCTCCTTTTCAAACTCCTCACAGTATTTTTTCTTTTACAACCCTCCCAGTTCCAGTCCCCTTTCTATATGTCTATCCCCTCTTTTTATAAGCCTCTATCCTACTCTTTTTAAACAGCCTGTTTTCAAAAATCACAGCACCCTTCCCATGTGCCTTCCATTTTCAATTCCAACTTTAGCTAATTAAGTATTAGACCCCATCAACATTCCCTGACAGATTTCACTTTTAAAAGGTTTAAATACTTCTTTAAACTAAAGCCAAGTATGGGCAGTGGAATGTATCTGACAGCATATGCTATCAAATTGTTTAAAACTTAACAAAGGCCTTTATGCAGGCCACAGGCTGTGCACAAAGCACATGAGGTGCATTAATGCACATGCTGTGCACGAATGCACATGCCTTCCAATTCAGAATTTAAACCAAACAAATCTTTTTACATTACTGATCAATTCAAACAACTATAAGTAAACAAAAACTGGTTCTTAATTGACTCAACAAATGCTTAGCAGAAGTAAATCGATTTGTTATTGTTCGGACAGTTGAAATTAATTGACGACACATGTCGACTCGACTATATTAGCATTAACATACACAATCGTAACCAAAAATCCGACATTTAACAGTATCGACCCATAATTCGAATTATACTGACTGAGCAAAGTGGTACTCGAGGAACCAATTGCTCAGTCAACATTTGAAGCTCAATTATTGTACAACAAATACATATGTCTTATCAGAATAAGAAGGGGGGGATTTTAGACAAACAAACAGAAGTTAAGTAAAGTGGCCAAACAGAAGTTGATGAACTCAAAACAAATACGAACAGACTTTTAAACAATCACACGGACTAAAACAAATAAAGGAAGAGAAAGAAACTCACCTTAAATCTTGAAAAATCAAAACCTCAAACCCGGACTCGGACAAAACTTTCTTAAGGCTGAACGGACTTTAATCGAAGTGTTTCTCAAATGAGAAACACTTTGATTAAAGTCCATCAGACCTTAACCTCTTTGGTTTGAACCGGTTTGAACCAGTGACGAGGGACCTTGTGGTTTCAAAACTCAGATCTAATATTCGTGCTTCCCTGGTTAGATTCGGACCAAACCAAGTATGGTTTGGTCACGAGGAAGGTCCGGGGAGTGTCTGGTATGAAGCTGGGGTTGTTTGGTGTAGATCGAGTTTTGACTCGAATCTTCAAATGAAGATTCGAGAAGGTGGGGAAGGATTCGAACTATAAGGTTAATGGATTCATGTTCAGGATGGCAAGGGGGTTCTAGGGTGTTAAGGGGAAGGTCACCGGCGTCCATGCCGCCGGTTTTCATGGTGGAGGATACAGGGGCGGCTCTAGGGTTTGATGGGGATGAGGTTGAAGACGGGAGCTGGGGTATCTGATGGGGGGGCAGGGTAAGGTTATAGGCTTATATATGGAATAGGCGGCTGATCTCAGCCATCGGATTAACTGGAATCAATGGCTTGGATCTAAAGGCCTCGGGGAAACGATGTCGTTTCAACTAAAGGGGGTTTGGGTTGGTCCGGGTGGAAACGGGTCGGGTTCTGTTCGCGGGTATAGGAAATGTGATCTTAGCCGTTGATCGATCTGAGATCAATGGCCCAGATCAAACTGTATCCATACGACGTCGTTTGGACTCTCTCTGGGCATCATCTGGACTGGACCGGGCAGGCCTGGGTCTTGGGCTGTTTGCTTGGGCCAATTTTAACAAAATTGGCCCAAATCCGGAAGAATAAAGGGACCCTTTTCTTTTTCTTTTTATTTATTTATTATTTTTTATTTCTTTTCCTTGTTTATTTAAAAACAAAACTAATCAAAAAAAATCAAAAATTAAATACACACTTAATACAATTATTCGCACACACACTAAAATTTTTCAAAACAAGTAAAGTCAAACCAAATAAAATCACGGACGGAGATGCCTATTCATGATTTTCTATTTAACGGCCGGATTACGGTTCGAATTATGCAGGACACATATATTTTTGAATTTTATTTTAAAAAGTAAGTAAATAAAAATGGGCCGAAGTCACAAATAAATCAACAAGGTGCCGCACAGAAATCCAAAATTGTACAGTAGGGCCAATTATTATTTTTTATTTCTTTTTGGAGCGATTGTCGTGCGAAACAAAAATCACGTGCTCACACTAGGCAGACAAGGAAACCTTTCCCTGTCAGTACCATTAAATCTAGAAATATATTTGATCTCATACATATAGATACATGGGGGCCCTACAAGTCCAATATCTATAATGGATTCAGATATTTTCTCACTATAGTGGATAACTACAGTAGAGGAACATGGACATTTTTGTTGTCTTCTAAGAGCAATGCATTTCCTATGCTAAAATCTTTCTTGTCCATGGTTGAAAGACAATTCAGTACAAAAGTGAAGATGATAAGGTCTGACAATGCTTTAGAGTTGGGGAAAGGGTCACAAGAAGCAGCCTTCCTTGCTTCAGAAGGAATTATGCATCAGGTGTCTTGTGTAGAAACACCTCAACAAAATGGGATTGTTGAGAGGAAACATAGTCATCTCTTAGAAATTGCTAGGGGTCTAATGTTTCAATCCAGGTTACCTATGTCATATTGGGGTGAATCTATTCTGACTGCAACACACATTATTAATAGATTGTCTTCTAGTGTTCTTCAAGGAAAAACACCATTTGTGGATCTTTTTCATCACAAGCCTAAGTATGACTATTTCAGGAATTTTGGATGTCTATGCTATGCTTCTACTTTGAAACAAGATAGAGGGAAGTTTGATGAGAGGGCAACAACTTGTGTTTTACTTGGTTATCCTATTCAACAAAAGGGTTACAAACTTCTGGAGATGTCTACAAGGAGAGTCTTTGTATCTAGGGATGTGGAATTTCATGAATCACACTTTCCATTTACAGAAAGAAACACAGCACATCATCCCATCTTTCCAACTTCAACTTTCACCACAGAACCTACCTACTCCACCACATTCCATGATACAACACAACCTATTCCTTTAGAATATGATATAGCAGATATGTTCTCACCAGTATCATCAAGTCCCCCTCATTTTTCTCCACCATCACCAACTTCAGTCTCCCCTAGCCTAGAGTCTCCTCACACTAGGACACTTTCTTCTACACCTAAAGAACCTACACTTTTGAGAAGATCAGGAAGAGTTTCTACACTACCTAAAAGACTTTGTCTGCAGTAGTATTATGTTGACAGATTTAGCCACAACCTGTTTCACCCAACCCTGTGTACCTAATGAGTACTGCTTTTCATCTCTTTCACCCAACAACCAACATGTAATGCAATCCCTTTCTACCCTAACAGAACCCTCTACTTTTAGCCAGGCTTGTCAACATCCAGGATGGGTAGAAGCTATGTCTGCAGAAATTAAAGCTCTAGAAGACAACCACACATGGGAAGTGGTTGAATTACCTAAAAGGAAAAGAGTTTTACCTTGTATATGGGTGTACAAGGTGAAGAACTTGTCAGATGGGAGAATTGAAAGGTTGAAAGCAAGGTTGGTAGTGAGGGGGGATATTCAAAGAGAAGGAATAGATTACAGTGAGACTTTTTCACCAGCGGTGAAGATGACAACATAAGTTGTCTGCTCACTGTTGCAGTCAAGAAAGATTGGATTGTATCTCAACTAGTTGTCAACAATACATTCTTTCATGGAGATTTGCAAGAGGAAGTATATATGAAATTTCCACCAGGTTTGGATCCTCCTAGTCCTAAGCATGTTTGTCTTTTGAAGAAGTCACTCTATGGTTTAAAGCAAACGTCTAGGCAGTGGTATGCTAGGCTAGTAGGGGCTCTAAGTTTTAAAGGATATTCTTCATCAATGAATGACTATTCTTTGTTCTTTAAACGCACAAATGGTCTTATCTCTATCTTAGCTGTCTATGTTGACGACATATTAATTACAGGAGATGACTTAGCAGAAATTCAGGACATCAAAGATTTTCTAAATACTGAATTTAAAGTCAAGAACTTGGGAAGTATACACTACTTTTTAGGCATGAAAATTTTGAGAGAACAAGCAGGATTCATTGTGAGTCAAAGAAAGTTCACCTTAGACATGTTGCAAGAATTTGATGTGTCTCATCTGCCTCGAGTCAGTTCTCCTTTGGATCCTGCCCTCAAGCTTCAGGCTGATGATGGAGAATATCTGCAAACCCAACTTTATTTCGTCATCTAGTCAAAAAACTGAATTATTTAACAAATACTAGACAAGATCTTTCATTTGCTATATTCACCCTCAATCAATACATGCAGAAGCCATATGAGTCACATCTCTCTGCTGCTTTGCGAGTTCTCAAATATCTCAGTTCTGATCCTGTACAAGGAATCCTATTGTCAGCTGAGGCGTCTTTCTCTTTGCTCGCTTTCTGTGATGCTGACTGGGCTTCCTGCAGGGATTCAAGAAGGACCGTTAGTGGTTTCTTTATTACTTTGGGAGGAGCTCCCACCTCCTGGAAATCAAAGAAACAAATCTCAATTTCTTTGTCCTCTGCCGAATCAGAGTATAGATCTATGCGAAGGGTTACTGCAGAGCTTACCTGGTTGGTATGAATTCTCGAAGATCTATTAGCACCAGTTACTCTACTAATTCCCCTTCACTCTGATATCAAGGCAGCAATTCACATCGCCTGGAATGCCATTTTTCATGAACGCATAAAACATGTCGAAATTGACTGTCATTTTGTGCGTCAACAATTCCTTTCAGGGCTAATTACTCTCTCTTTCATTCCTTCTAAAGCACAGCTTGCAGACATCTTCACGAAGCCCCTTTCTGGGGTTTCTCATCGAGATATTTGGGCAAGTTAGGAGTCACCAAGTTCCCATCTAACTTGAGGGGGATATTGAGAAGAAAAAGCCCCCTCATAATTCTGATCTTCATGGTACTTCATCGAGAATTAGAGAAGAAGATGAGATGAAGAAGAAAAAGCAGACCTAATGGCTTCAGACCAAAGTGAAGAGTGTTCGATATAACCTAAGTCTATAGGTGATAATTTGGTCGACTTTGGATACACACGTGGAGAAGCCATGACCCTTGGATCAAGCAAGCTGAGTTCTTGATTGATTAAATAATGACCATCTGATGAAATAAGTTCTGGAAGCTTCCCTCACGTGAAAGCCATGTGAGGGAATATTAGTTAGTTATGAATAAGCCAATTAGAATAGGAACACATGTACAGATTATTCTTTATGTATTTTCTTTTATTTTGTTATTCTTTTCTTAGCAAAGTGTATATATAGACATGTTATACACAGACATGTACTGGAAATTGACAAATACATAGAGAAAATTTTCAGGTCTCATTCTTCAATTTCGTTCACAACTTTATAATTTTTTTCAAGAAAATTTTATGTCTTATTATATTATGCGTGTTACAAATGTGTAGGATGAAAAATAGCAACCACTATGGTACAGTTGAACTAGTATGCGCCAAACCAATTAATGCAAGCATGTGTCTCTGTGTGTGTATCGATTTTATATATTGATTAATCACGGTTAACTGACATGTATTTATTCTTATATTAATCTATAATTTTTTAAAATTAAATTATTTAAATTGATATAATTACAGAGTGCGAATTAAATGTTTTTAATTGAGCTACTGCATTTTCTAGAAATGATTATCTTTAATTTGGCCAAATTTGATGGGTGAAATAATATGCAACGTCTTTGCCTATCACGTACTGCAGTCAAAGTTAAGATGATGACTTTGTCTTTCAACAGAAATTTCTGAAAACTATGACCGTCTGGAAAAGGAAATATAGAATCTTGAACAGGAATTGCTAATTTGCAAGTAGGCTTTGAATATTGACTTCCAATGGAACAGTCTAATCTTAATCTATATTTTTTAATTTTCTATATGAGTTCTTTCATTCTTTTTCAATTAATTTGTTTTCTTTAAATGACTTATTTTTGTCTGAGTGTCGTTCAAATGAGGTGAATATTGTGATATGTCTCTAGTTAAAGGATTGCTTAGAATATTCTTGATAACTTGATTTCTTTATGGAACTACACTAGATATATTATACTAGGCCACTTGAAACTAGGAAAATAATTAGTTTCAATTATGTTACATTATTGATCCATCTTTATTGGAACTCTTCCTTCTCTTTGGATCTCTCTCTCTTTTTCCTCCTATAATTCCCTTTCTTTCTTTGTCATTTTCCTTCTCCTATAAGGCACTATAATTATTTGAATTATTGTGAAACGTCCTCTTTACATACTTTACTTCAATTAATTGGTTTTGCAGGCACCACTTCTTGCATGGGCATTTCATTCACTCCGGTGGCTACTTCCTCCCATCCCCACCACAAAAAGAAAAAAATAAAATTAAAAGTTCAAAAGTGCTACTCTCTTTGTGTCATTTTATATAAAGACGTTTGACTGGACACAATGTTTAAGGAAATAAAATTTACATCGTAATCTTAGACATGTCATAATATTTCTCTAAAAAAAACTATAAAATCATCTCATTACATATTGAAAAGTTAAGAAGTTAAAATTGTTGTTATACAAATAGAAATGTGTTATTCTTGTAGGGATTGATTAAAGAAATCTTTATGCTGATAGTCGGCATTCACTGTTTACTTTTTCTAATCGATATACATAAATTATATACCGATTATGTATGATTATACATATATTATATATGGATTATGCATATATTATACATCTATCAAGTATTTTTACTTTAAGCAGTAGGGTGGACGACCATTTAGGTTAATTTTTTCTTATTAAAGATAAAAGCATGTCATATAAAATAGAATAAAGCGGGATATTTCATGGAGTACGAGTGAAGTTTCCTTGTTTCTTGCTCGTGTTAATATAAAACTTTAAAATGGGAATGCGAAATGGAACTTTAAGTTGGAAAATGACATGCTTCTTTTTAACTTTGATATGGACTTAAGAAGACCCCATGATTGGTAATGTAGGCCAAAATGTGACTACGAACAGTTTTATTTTGTCCCTTGACAATGGTGACTCTTCCTATGCGAGAAGGTCACGTAATTAAGTGTGGATCCATTAGCTAGCTTTTAAAGCTAGTTATCCAAGCTTTTGGAAAGACTATATATGAACGATGAAAGCACATATGATCAATATTGTTTCTTTTCATGGTCCAAAAAGTCACTGATAATGATCCTCCACCAATCATTATAAATTAAATTCGTGAATTTATTTGTGTGTATAATTGTAGTTTTAGTTTTCCTTTCTTTTTTAAAAGGACCCGGTAAATCTAGTTAAGATTACATTTTTTTATACGTTGGAAAATATGGTCATGATTGAGATTTTATGTAGCTGATCTCAACTTGTTAGATTTCACTTCAAAACGGGTACTATTGAATTTCAGCTAGCATCGCCGACACACATTTTTGTGTTTAAGGCTTGGTATCCACGCTCCTCTCAGAGATAGACTCAATTATTCGAGAAAAATATTAATCTATCCCGTTTTAACATTTTACTCTGCGCCAAGAGAAATAATTGTAATATTTAAATGAAAAAAGGTAAAAATACTGGTCCATAATCTCCGAATTTTGAAGGTTGCAATTGGCTAAAGGGTAGTTCCAAACAGATTTTTCAACCATCAAAAAGAGCAAAGGAAAAAAAAAAAAAGATGGTCATGCACGTTGAGAATGTTGAAAGGAAATCTAGAAAATAGTGCTTTCCCAAATGTATCAAAAAGAAATATGGAAATATATATAAATTAAGAGGGAGTATCAAAGTTATTATACTAGCAGTTATTTTGCTTTAACGATCTAAGGATCCCATTCGAGTTGCCCAATTAGACAAAACTAATATGAGAAATCTATTTGTTTAATTAGAAGCACTCAACGTGTTGTATGATAATTAATAGAAGTAGTGATGCTACTCATTATACTTCAAGATATGGCACGTATAGGCCCAGAGGCGGATGTAGTGTGTTAGTTATGGGTTCAATTGAACCCATAACTTTCGATGCAGAGTAGAAATTTATGTGTAAAAATTCATTAAAATTGCAAAAATAATAGATTTGAACCCATAACTTTAAAAATATAATGGGTTCAATATTAAAAATTTTAAAAGTTGAACCCATAGAGTTTAAATCCTGAATCCGCCTTTACGTATAGCCGGTGAGAAAAATAAAGTAAAGTTGATTTTTTAGAGAAATATAGAATTTTCTAGAATGTCCTAGTGTAGTATTCTTGATATTTATCTAGTAGACATATCTAGATGTTCTAGAATGGGAAGATAAGAAAAATCTAGATATTCTAGAGTCTTGGATAAGGAAGATATTAGTAGAAGGTGATAGAATTGTCTAGATTATTTTTGTATCTAGAATTATCCCTAGATAAGTATAAATAGGAGTAGCCTTAGGCATTTGTAGCGAAGCCAAATTCAAGAAAGTCTTCTTCAATAACAAAGTTCTCCTTTCAAAAATCTCTCTTCTCTTTTCAAGCTTCCTCTTCTTTAGTTGAATCCTCCAATCTTAGTTAACGATCTTGGGCTAGCAGAAGGTCTCCGAATAATATTCTTCTGCTATTTCTTTACATGGCATCAGAGCCTTAAGTCGGCTTCTGGATTTCAAGGTCGGGTTAATGGTTGATTCAACTGGTTTCTCTAAATGGATTTGGGTGGTCGTGCTCATAGACTGGGGATTGAGTTATTGAACCAGTCCAACTAAAAGGTATGGAAGAGTTGTATGGAGTCATACCTTGTTGGCGAGGATTCGTGGGAAGTTGTCAATGGGAGTAACACAAATCCTCCTGCTGACGCACCGGAAAATAGCAATGCGCGTAAGAAGTGGAAGCATATTAATATTAAGGCAGAGTTTATCCTAAAAAAGTCTATCTCTCCTAATTTATTTGATCATATTATAAGGTGTAAATCAGCTCATGAAATATGGAGGACCTTCGATCCGCTGTTCAACGAGAAGGATGAAGCTCGGCTACAGATTTTGGAGAATGAGTTAGCTAACACCACTCAAGGTAATCTCTCAATCGCCGAGTATTTTTTGAAGGTTAAAAATCTGTGTTCCGAAATTTCTTTATTGAATCCGGATGAGGCTATCTTTGAAGCACGAATAAGAAGAATTATTATTCGTGGTTTAAAGCCAGAATATATTCCCTTTGTTACATCAATTCAAGGATGGGTTCAACAACCATCTTTGGAAGAATTTGAGAATTTGCTGTCGTCACAAGAGCTACTAGCCAAACAGATGGCTGGTGTATCTATCAAAGAAGGGGAAGGAAATGCTCTTGTCACCGATAAGAGGAATTTTAAAGGAAAATTAAGAGATAACATGAACTTTCAATCCTCAAGTGGTTCAAGCTCGCCAGGAAAGAAGGGGGAGTCTTCCAGTAACGGTAAAAGACTTTTAAAATGTTACCGTTGTGGCAAAGTCGGGCATATAAAAAGATATTGTCGAGCCAAAGAGAGCAATAGGGCTCAAACCAAGGAAGTTGCTGAAGAAGAAGAAAAAGAAGAAGACTGGGGAAAGTGCTTCGCAGCGGAGACTCGAGCAATAAATGTCATGGCTTCCATAAATTTTGAAAAAGACTGGATAGTAGATTCAGGATGTGGGCACCATCTTACTGGAGATCAATCCAAATTCTCCACCTTTTGCGAATACAACAGACGTGATGCCATTGTTACAGCAGATAATACAGTCCATAATGTTGAGAAGGAAGGCACTGTTGTGATCAACGAGAAGCAAAAAGACACTATCACCCTCAACAATGTCTTTCATGTTCTAGGAATGAAGAAAAATATGTTTTCGGTTGCAAATGCTGTAGATGCTGGAAACTATTTGCTATTTGGCCCACGTAATGTAAAGTTCCTTCGAAATATCAAGGTGCTCAAGGCAGATATCGTTCACTCAGGTAAGAGAGTTAACGATTTATATGTCTTATCTACCTCTAATTCATATATTGAGAAGATGAGTAGCAATGATAATACACATCTTTGGTACTAGACTTGGACATCTAAGCATTGATAGATTAAAAGCCATGGTAAAGTTGAATCTACTAAAAGGTTTGCCTAACTTAAAAAATTATGGTGGAGGAGAGGTTTGTGAAGGATGTCAATATGGAAAGGCACATTGTCTTCCATTCGACAGATCCTTGTCAAGGTGCAATGCCCCACTAGAACTTATTCACAGTGACTTGATGGGGCCAACGAGAACTCCTTCATTTTCAGGCTATTCTTATATGCTAATTTTCGTTGATGATTTTACTAAATTCACTTGGGTTTATTTTGTGAAGCACAAGTCAGAAGTTTTCAGTAAGTTTGTGGGGTTCAAAGAAACAGTTGAAGGTGAACTCGATTTCAGAATAAGGCGGCTGCGAACTGATAATGGCGGTGAGTTCACATCATATGAGTTTCTTTCCTTTTGTCGTCAGCATGGCATTAAAAGAGAGCTGACATGCGCTGATACGCCACAACAAAATGGAGTGGCTGAAAGGAAGATCCGACACTTAACTGAGACATGTAAGAGCTGGCTTTATGCCAAGAATTTACCTAGAGCCTTGTGGGTTGAAGGCATGAAATGTGCAGCGTACGTGATTAACAGGATGCTACTTTCTCCAAATAATATGAAGTCTCCCTATGAATTAATATTTGGAGAAAAGCCTAGCGTGAAACACCTAAGGGTTTTTGGCTCTATTTGTTATGTTCACATTCCGGATTCTCAACGGAGCAAGTTGGATGCCAAGGCAAGGAAATGTATCTTTGTCGGATATGATGAAAGAAAAAGGGATGGAAGTGCATGGATCCGAAAACTCATCTCTTTGTTGTTTCAAGGGATGTCATATTCGATGAAGTCTCTTTGTATTATGGAGTTAAACAAGAAGGGGTAGGTTATAAACCCTTGAACCCTGAAGCATCAAATCTGCCCATTACGAGTACTTCTTTAGTTAATACAGTTGTCGAAGAGCTAAGAGAAGGGGGGAGCCCGAGAACTCAACAACATGAAACTCAACAAGAAAAGGATTCATGTGATTCAGGAAGGCCAAAAAGAACTATTGTTAAGCCAGCTCGTTTCAGAGATGAAAATTTCGTCAGCACATACTCATGTTCCTTTGCAGGATTAATTGAAGAACTTTCAGTCTTGAGGGAAGCAAGACGAGCCAGAAAAATAGTGCTGAGATCTTCATCAGGACATGTCCTAAAGCATCGATTGAGTTATTCCGCAACAAGCTTGAGATAGCTTCCAAAAAATCACTTTAAGGGGGAGTGTGAGAAAAATAAAGTAAAGTTGATTTTTTGGAGAAACATAGAATTCTCTAGAATATCCTAGTGTAGTATTCTTGATATTTATCTAGTAGACATATCTAGATGTTCTAGAATGGGAAGATAAGAAAAATCTAGATATTCAAGAGTCTTGGATAAGGAAGATATTAGTAGAAGGTGATAGAATTGTCTAGATTATTTTTGTATCTAGAATCATCCCTAGATAAGTATAAATAGGAGTAGCCTTAGGCATTTGTAGCGAAGCCAAATTCAAGAAAGTCTTCTTCAATAACAAAGTTCTCCTTTCAAAAATCTCTCTTCTCTTTTCAAGCTTCCTCTTCTTTAGTTGAATCTTCCAATCTTAGTTAACGATCTTGGGCTAGCAAAAGGTCTCCGAATAATACTCTTCTTCTGCTATTCTTTACATAGCCCTCTATACCCTAAAAATATAAGTTTTAAAATTAATTCTGGGCTCTTTTGGCGTAATAGCATTGTCAAAAGGAGCTTTGATGTAAAGTTTTTTGCATCAGATTAGCAACAACATGTCAAAAGAAAAGGGAAAGAAAGATAGCAAAGATAAGGGTTAAAAGGAGAAAAAGAAGAAATGCCAAGAATTGTCATGTCTGAATAAAATACACAGTGCTTAATATCATTGAGTAATGCATTATCTTTATTTTTCTTTTTCGGTTTTACAATATCAAATTGCTTTTCTGGGCTGCATGATCTCCACTCAAAAGAGTTGGCCAATATGTGTTGATAATAGAGGATAGAAGAGAACTGACTGTTCAGTGAAATATCTTGTAAGAGCAAAATGGACTATGTATATAACATATATATAGTACAACTAGTTGAGTCCAAAACAGTTTGAATAATAGCAAAAGACTATGGAAGATTAATCAATAACTACAGCCACATATAATGGTGGAAAGTTTTCGAAATAAACAAAAGTTTTAGTTGCCATCACATTCCATCAACTAGATTTAGTGTTCCCCCAGATGTTTGTATATACACATTTTCTCTTTTTAGAATCTTTGCATCTGCATAAGCTTGTCTCTACTGAAAAATAAAGCATTTAATTACTAAAGAACATATAAAAAAGGATGAAGGAAATCGTTATCTTTTTAATTTTTTAATTTCTTTACTTATTATTTATATATTCCTTTAATTTAAGTGCAAAAGTATATTATCAATGCAATTTAATTAGTTATGGTAGATTATTACTTTATTATGCTTATTCGAGAAATAATTACATATTATACATTAATTTAATCTGATGGTGCAAGGGAAAAAAATATACCTTCAATGCATAGAACTTAATTTATACTTCTTCTTTCTCTATTTATGTGTCATACTTTTCTTTAAATCTGTACCAAAAAGTCATACCTCCTTATTTAGAAATAATTTTATCTTACGCTTTCTATTTTACTTTTAATGAGATGATTTATAACTACATAAATATTTATAGTTTTTTCTAGACAAAAAATTTTCAACTTTCTTTCATCATCTTGTAACAAGTCAAACACCGCCGTATAAATTAAAACGGTGGGAGTATATCTTTATGTGGAGCATATTCCTTTTTTCATGTAATCTTGCTTTCACTTTAACTGAACTTCCCACATTCAACGCTAACAAGATTTCGGTTAGAAGATAACATGAGGAAGGAAGAGCAAATAGTTAACTTGCTCGGCTTGTAAACGCCAAGATGAAAAGCAACGAATCTTTTTGGAGAAAGTTGGTAAAAGATACGTACTTCTTGTATTAGGGTAGGAGGGATTTTCTCTTTCTGGCTTTTTCACAACTTAGGTTTAGATACGTGAAATTAAGGGTGTTCGAACCGAACCGGAAAACCGCACCAAACTGAAAAATCAAACCAAACCGATTAAAAACACCAATTAAGTTTGGTATTGAGTAAAAAAATTGAACTAAACCTACATATAAATATATAAATTTTATTTATATTTTTAAGACTTTATAGTGATTTTTCTTTAGAAAATGTAGAAATATTTGGGATCCTCTCATGTATTAACACTGAAAGCATAAATTAACGAAAAATTATTGTTAGAGGACTAAGAAAATAACTATCATGTGTTACTAAAAAAATCTCCCATTAGAATATTTTAATAGATCATATGTTTGTCAATTTTTTTCATATTTACTAAACATATATTCACTTATCAAAGCTTTATCTATAATTTTAACAAAGTAAGATTGAAATAATATTCATGTAATAAAAAAATCCGAAAACCCGACAAACCGGACCAATCCAAATCGATATAATTGGTTTGATTTGGTTTTGATAAAAACCGAACCAGCCCGGTCTATGTACACCCCTACGTGAAATATATATATGTAGAAAGTAAGATATTCCTAAGAAACCTCATTACGCCTTCAATATATGGTTTAAAAAGAACCTTAAAGTAGGTCTGCTAGCCTCTCGACGATAAATCAATTGTTTAGTTTGGTGTAAATATTGGATGCGAGTAACCGTATTTATCCTTCGTTAGTTAATGGATTTAAAATATATACATATGAATAGTATAAAAAATTACTCTATCATAGTAGTTTTACTTGTTATAGCAAATTAGTTACCATGTTTAATTATCGAGTAACTAATTATTTCTTGTTATAGAGATTTACTTGTTATTATTTATCTCACGACCCAAAAATTACTGGTTGTGATGACACCTAACTCGATCCGGTAGGTAAGCCAACTAACAGAAAATACAATCCAAATGAGATTATAGGAAAATAGTGAAGAATTATCTGAATATTTACAAATTGAGCCAAGAACTAGTAGTACGAATCATGAGCTTCTAAGACTTGGAATTTACAAAGCTGGTACAAATAATTACACGGTCTATTTGAAATTTACATAACATATTAGCAAAACCTAAGCTACCAAGGACAAGTAGCAGCTATATCCGAAATGCACGAACATCTTTAGAGTCAGCTCCCAACATCACTAGCAGCTCCGCTCCAAAAGAAAATTTGCACGCAAGGTGCAGAAGTGTAGTATGAGTACAACCGGCCCCATGTACCCAGTAAGTATCTTGTCTAACCTCGTCGAAGTAGTGATGAGGCTTTTTAGTTAAAAGATACTCACTGATAAAACGCACACCGTTAATCAACAATAGAACTATACCACGATATAACAGAGAAGAATACATGAAATGAATGCGCAAACCAATAACCGAGTGCTAGCAGAGATCACAATTTAGCATCTTCCAATACCTCGACCAATCCTTTCCTTAGAACAAAACAAATTATTCACGACAGTCACTTCATAACTTTCATAGCATTAGGAATGTTCTCAGATATCAAGTCAATTACACGGAAACACCCTTCGTGCTTTTATCTCATCCTCACTCAATATACGTATAACAGAACTAACCAGATGACAAAAATACCGATAACAAAAATTACAAAGTCGGAAATACGCAAGTAGCAATAAGGAACGAGGATATACATGTGGTCAACAGTAACAGACTAGGCGGAAGGCATGTGAGTAATGACAATAATTGGAGGACAAAGAATATCAACTTCAAATAACTAGCATGGTGGAGGCCTAGATACATGTGTAACAAATAAAAAGAAAATACATGATCTTTCCAAGTTAACAAGTAGAGGCATGAATGACTAACATAGAAAAAGAGCTTGTACTAAAGTGCAACAGAATAGATACGACATGGGTGTAATTATAACAGCAGGAAGTAGGCATGGTATTTGCAAGTTAAACAAGTAGAAGACATGGGCAACACAACAACAATTGAGATAGAGATTAAGGACAAGACAATAACAACAAGTCACACAAGATCTATAAGTACGACAATAATAGTTCAAGGTAAAGGCATGAACGTATACACAGAAAACAAATATCACATCATAATGCATGTCCCTCATCCTAACCTGCACGGAAAGACCCACCGTGCCATGAACTCGTGATAACATAAAAACATGATAACATACATGAAATGGTATGCCATTACCCTTCGTGTTTTTACTCTCAAATGAAATGGAACGCCATCACCCTTCGTACTTTTACTCTCAATAATATGGCACGACATCACCCTTTGTGCTTTTACTCTCAAATGATATGGCACGGCATCGCCCTCCGTACTTTACACTCTCCCTCACATGATAATGTATATACACTAGCACAACATCACCCTTTGTTCTTTAGACTCTTCCTTACCACGCATATATATATATCAATGACAAATAAGGAAGGAAACATAAATAACTTCAAGGAGAGTGTTTAAACAAATATTCCAAAAAAATCCCAATAACAACTTTCCAAGCCAATAATAATAATCCAATAAACCCTCAAGAACCGTATCATTGAAGTACTTCAAAGAATCTCACGAATGATCAACAACACAAGTATAGAGTCTAGTATCTCAAGAATATCGACTGTAGAAAAGGATTAATGACTACGCATAGTGATGATTGAATTAGACACATCAATGTATTCCCAGAATTCCATCAAATTTGATCAAGTTATAATAAGCTAAGTCTTGATTTCTAATATTTAACACTATGTTCTTAGTCAAACATTCACACAAGTCTAAAAACATCATACAAACTCGCTCGCACAATCAAAATACAAAAATAACATCTAAAACTATGAATTGAACTCTAAAACGCATGATTTTCAAAGTGATTTTCAAGAACTTCTAAAATTTCAATTAAGCGTATGAATCCTATCAAATCCACTCCGAACGATGCCAAATTTTGCAAACAAGTTCTATATGCCATAATAGACCTATTCCAAGTCCCAAAATTGAATTCCGAGCTCAATAGCTAAAAGTCAACCTACGGTCAAACTTTTCAACTTAAAATTACCAAATTTCGGCAAATCAACACAAATCAACCTACGGACTTCCAAAATCAATTCTGGACATACGCCCAAGTCCGAAATCACGATATGAAAAACACAGTTTTGGGGTTGTTTTCACAAAACTCAAAGTTTGGTCAACTTTTCAAATTTAAACTTCTAAGTCTATAATCAAGGGACAAATCAACCCGAAAGCTTTTCGGAACAAAATTAATCAACCTCGCAAGTCATATAGATATAAACACAGATATGTGAAACAATAAAAAGGATAATAGGGTGAAATTACACAAAATAAATGATCGGGTCGTTACATTCTCCTCCTCTTAAAATAAATGTTCGTCCTCGAACGTGTATAAGGACGTACCTGAAGTGGTGAATAGATGAGGATAACGAATTCGCATGTTGTGCTCGGTTTTCCAGCTCGCCTCCTCGACCGGATAACCACTCCATTGAACCTTCACTGAAGCAATATTCTTTGATCTCAACTTCCGGACTTGCCGGTCCAAGATAGCCACGGACTCCTCAATGTAAGTCAAATCCTCATCCAACTAGACTATGCTAATGTAAGTCAAATCCTCATCCAACTAGACTATGCTAAAGTCTAGAACATGAGATGGATCACCATAATACATCTGTAACATAGAGACATGGAAACATCGGATGAACCACAGATAAACTAGGTGGCAAGGCAAGCTTGTAGGCCACCTCTACAATCTTCTCAAGGATCTCAAAAGGTCTGATATACCTAGGGATAAACTTGCCCTTATTCTCGAACCTCATCACACCCTTCATAGGTGAAACTCGGAGCAAGACTCACTCTCCAAACATGAATAAAGCATCACAAACCTGCTCCTATTCTTGATAGTGATAATACTTTATTATAATTTACTGAGAGTCAATATTTGCATAATGATGGAGGTGGTGAACAATTAGACCATGAATATATGAATGCTCCTTATGGTAATCCAACTATTGATGAAGATAATGAGCAGGAAATAGATTTGGATGAAACGCAACCAGATAACGATACACCCACTAGTCCTGTTGCTGAAGTTAACCCAACTAATCCAAATGATGTCCCGTCTAACCCCCCCCCCTTTTACTACCCCTACCTTTTCTAGACAACCTTCTAAACAAGCCGAAGCATCTCTTGTTTGGCCATTTTTTATTCAAATAAGAGAAAAAAATAAAGCTAAGTGTAAAACTTGCGGCAAAGAGTTAGCTTTTAATATATTGATCGGGGGGACGGGAAGTTTGAGGAGACACATAATGTTACACCCTCAAGATAAAGTTAAATATCTTCATATAAAAGCTTCGGTCGGGGGACAAGTGTACCTAGTCAGCCTGACCCTAGTACCTGGTCAAATCAATTTCAACCGGGAATTAACACTATTACCGGTGGTATTTTATATTATGATCCAAGAAAAGATAGGGAAGAATTGGCAAAAATGGTTACTGTTATATGCTTAGCCTACAGTTTTCCTTTTATCCCTCACTTTGTGCATTATATTAGATGAGTTTTTAATTCTACTTATAAAGGATGACCTCGCACAACCATAAAGAGCGATATTTATAAATATAAACATGAATATGAACAATATTGCGCTATTTATTTACTCATATTAATTGTCGTGTTGCTATTACTACTGATATTGGTAGAAGTGGTAATGACTGTGATTATCTTACTGTTACCAGTAATTGGATTGATGAGGATTGGATAATGCAAAAGTGCATTATCGTTTATGGAATAATTAATTCACTTCACACAGGGCAATTTATTTCTAGCACGGTTACAAATATTTGTAGATATTTTTGCATTAGCGATAAAATAATATCAATTTCAATGGATAATACTTCTAGTAACACTAATGCGGTAGCCTTGCTTACCACTACACTAAATCCTGCATTTAGGAATATTTTTCATGTTAGATATATTTGTCATATTTACCATTTAATTATGGGTGAGGATATGAGACTTTTAAATATTGAAATTGAAAAGGTTAAAATGGCTCTTCACTAGCTTTTTATTCAAATCGTAGAAGTAGACTTAGAGAATATTTTAAAAGATGCGATCATTTGGCCTAAGAGAAAGAAAGGTTCCTAAACTTTGTCCAACTAGATGGAATTACATGTATGAAAGTTTAGTTGTTTCATATGAATATAGAAACCTCATAAACTCAATATTTAATGCTCATGTAAGTAATGATGATGGGCACCTTACAAATGCAGATTGGGATAATGTTAAAATACTTGTAGATTTTTTAGAAAAATTTCATATTGCTACAAATGAATTTTCTAGGCAATATTATCCTACTATTTCTAACTGTTTAGTTTATCTTGCAGAACTTGCAAATCTGTTTGCTTATTTTTCAGAGGGTGGGGAAATTTATGAACAAGCTATTGATTATATGAGAAAGAAATTTAAAAAATATTTTTCCCCTATTCCCCCTATTTATGGTGTTGCTGCCTTGTTAAATCCTGCTATGAAATTAGGAGGTACTCAATATTGATATCAATCTGTTTATAATGGTTTAGAACTTGAAGATGAGGAGTTGTCTACACTTTCGGATGCACAAGCCTCAATTAAAATAAATGCTCAAACTAGTTATATTGCTTATCAAATTGCAATAGATAATGCTAGACCAAATGTTCCAACTCCTTCTTCTTCTAGTTCTCAATCATCTAAAAAAACTGTGGGAGTAAGAGCACTTACTGCTTGGGCCGGGTTCAGGGGTTCTCAAGGTTCTAGTACTAGTGATTGTTCACAACTAAATGAGCTTGAAGTTTATTTGTCACAAGGAATTGAGGAAGTGAATCCCGATGGCTCCTTTAATATTTTAGAATGGTGGAAGGACAAAGAAAAACACTTTCCGATTCCTTCAAGGATGGCACGAGACATTATGTCGCAAGGCCCCACTCGGATGACTGGTTTTGAGGCAGGCATCCCAATCTCGATAGTTTTAACCATTCAAGCTTCAATAGTGACATCAGATAGCGCTTTCAGTCAAACAATACTTCGACTCAGTGATTATAGAGCGTCTATGAGGGAGAGCTTAGAAAAATCAGTCATTTTCAGAGATTGGATCCGTTCGGATCGAAGAAATTTTGGACTTGCTGAATCACAACCAGAGGTAGATGAATCTTACGAAGAAATGCTAGCTGAACTTGCGGAGGATGCATCTTCGCCCGAAAGCAGTGATGAACAAGCTTTTTTTCCGCCACCACCAATGGAAATTCCTCCGAACCTTGAAGGATTTATGAAATTTGTAAGAGATACCATGTAAATTTAATATGTAACTTGTATTTTGGCACATCTTGATTAGTTTTTTTCTTCTTTATGGTGTATTAGCACCTTATTGTGCTCATTCCTTGGGGGGGGGGGGAGGGGAAGACTAAGAAAGATATTGCCATGTTTTGCTAATGCTATAATAAAATTATAATGCATTGCTTTGAATATCTCTTTACAATATTTTTGTGTTTAAATTTGAATTCAAAATTCTATAATATAGTTTTTACAAGGAATTGCCTTAGATAACAAAATTTCTTTAAAAAAAAAATTGAACTGTTGGGCCCACATAGACCCATTTAGCCCGAGATCGGACCACTTAGCTCGGGACCATTAGTTCGTGGTGTCACACCCCTTTTCTACCCCCACAAAAAGATATGTGTGTTATGAATTTTGTGGGTTAAAGAGTTTTTCCAATTAAAGTGACAAATTTTGAAATAGGGATTATTTTTGTTATTCAGAGTCGCCACTTGGAATTGATTTTTTGGTGTTCCAAGTCACCTTTTATTTGAATCCCTAGTCAAAGGAAGGTTTGACTCTTTTATTATTGGTCTGCGAAAACAAAGTCCGAATAAGGAATTCTGTTGACCGGGGAGAAAGTGTAAGGCATTCCCCGAGTCCCGTGGTTCTAGCACGGTCGCTTTATTGACTTGAACTTGGCTTGAATTAATTTTGGACAAATTGATATTTATATGCTTTTTATATTTTTACCTGCCGCTTTTATATCAAGATTATTAGGAAAATTAGAGAAAATTTTGAATAATAAGATGTCATATCCACACTACGTAAGCGAATGCATCGAGACGAAATTTATTAATTTTATCATAACAGCGCTACGCAAGCGAATCCGCAGTTATGACAAAGATTATTAGTACATTATTACTTTTGAAAAGAAATTTACTACACTTAAAGAAATTACTAAAATATTAAGTATCGCGCTACGCAAGCTAATCCGCAATTTTAGCAAATTTTATAATTAAATTAGAAATTTATTAAACTAATGGATACGATATGAGATTATTGAATTAATTTATTGAATGTTAAGGATCACGCTACGTAAGTGACTCTGTGAGTTGAAGAGCGCCTACTGATTGCCTAGCGTTTAAATTAATTATTAAGGGGTGATTAAATAATTCCAATTTACAAAGAAAAATCTTAATTAAAAATATGGAATATATAACATATGTATTATTTTAAAGGTTGGGCAAAACTCTTGTCTATTACTCCGGTTTGATTAGTTCAAACTTTCGTCGTCCAGCCGTTAACAAAAACATGAAATAAACGCAACTAATACAAGAGTGACAACAACCTAAACTATTTTCTTTCGTTTTTAAAAAAGAAAAGAATGAAGCCAAAGCTAATACATGAGACTAAGGATAAAATAATGCATTAAAAATATGAGTTCCTAAACATGTCCCTAGGAAAACACATGTTTCATTCTTAAATAATGGATATTCAACATATTAACAACACAAAGGTATTTTTCCACTAGTTCTTTCCAACCTACCAGCACACTTAACCACATATTTTTTCCAATTTCATCAACTTGCCATGAACATAAATATTACTAAGAGACATAATACTATATGTTACCTTTTCAACACTAAGAGAGGAATTAAAATGACTAACATTTAATATATGAAACCAAGGCAAAAGAAACTAAACATCTACATATAAATATTTCTGGAAAACAAAATATTTCTTTTCTTTAACTAGATAAACTTCACATAATGTTGTTTGAGCTACATATGTGAAGAAAAAATGGAATATTAACCAAATATTACAGATGTACATGCTTTAAACATAAGTAACACGCTAAATATTCATTCATTCCAGTAAAGCACATCGAGTATATCCTATGAGCTGAAAGAGACACATATACTCATTCATTGGATATAAAAATCTGCATTGCAAAATTTGAGAAATACCTGGATTGCAGAAAATAAATACATCAGTGAAAAATGGAGCTCCGTAACGAAAAAAATAGTAGCAAACACAACAGAAAATGACAGCAGTTTCGTGTTTAAAACAGCCCGAAAACCTTAGAGAAGAAACCCAGAACCAACTCTAAAGAAGACTTATACTTTTCTAAAAGTTTGCACTCTAAAATTTACTCACAAAGCTCACCATTTCAGCTTACTAAAGGGTGCTTTAGTTGCTGATTTTTCACTCTCAAATTGTATTTTTAGGGTGTAAAAACTGTCCAACAAATGTGTGATGGAGTCCCCCTTCCAGTGAGTGAGAGGAGACCCCATAAATAGGAAAATCAAGCACATGTCCAAAAGACTTACTTTTTCTCACCAAAGACCTGTCCAAGGACTGTCCAAATAGGAGAAAGGACAATCCTTTTCACTAAATTCAGACATAAGAAGAGTAGTTATACTCTTAGCATGCTTCAAATAGTAAAAATTACCAACTATGTACTCTACTCAATTATTCCTTTTTACACCCTCAACTTTAACATTAGCAACTAAAGGACTAAAGGACTATATTTCATCACATTAAAATTGACAAAAGCCAACAGAAGACTAGTATAATTGTAAACAATTGAATCTCTCCGACAAAGAACCAAACTAACTAGCTAATTCGAACTTCAATCAAATTTATCACATGAATCAAAATCGAATAGAGCTAATACAAGTATTAAGAAAATCGTTAACAAGCACAACCAAACTGTTGTTATGAAAGAAAACTAAAGCTAAATTTAACATAAAGCAAAGAGGAGAGAAAAATGAAAAAGGATTAGGATTTCAACCTATATTATCTGTGAAAGTGATTATCAAACTAACTAACAAAGAAGAAATGATTAACAGAACTTAAACCTATACTAAAATACTAAAATCAACCACAAAATATAGAAAAAAGGGGGAGAAAGGGAATCGATATTACCCAACTTCAAACTTTCGGGCAGTAGCGGTAGTACGCCAGAATTGGCGGTTGCTCGGTTCGAGCAAGCTTCTATTGTTGATATTCATCGAAACCAAGAACTCCGGCGAATCCGAGTTCGATTTCAATGATATCAACAATACAACCTTGCTCAAGGCCGGTTTGAAAGGAGAAACAAGAGGCAAGAGGCAGTGGTGGTTGAGGGGTGGCAGCAACGGCGGTGGATCGGTAGTGGGGAGGTCGCCGGATTTTCATTGCCAGATTTTCGGGGTGGAATTGACATCAATAGGTAGGTCTTAAAGAACCCTATCCATTGATGTTGGTATTGCAGGGTGGTGGTGGCCGGAGCTTAATGAATTTGGGAAAAAAGGCGGCGGCTAGGGTTTCCTAGATCTAAAATTCGTGGGGTTTGAGGGGTTTTTAAGAAATTTAGCTTGGAGATTCGGAAAGAGGGGGTTAAGGAGTGCATAGGATGAAAACATGGGGCCTATTGGACCACCACCGGCGGCGGCGCATGGTGGTGGAAGTGGTGGAGCGGTGGCGGCTTTGAGAGAGGGTGAGAGAGAGAAGAGAGAAAGGGGCGATTAACTAGATTAATTCACCAATTGAACGGTTAGTTAATTCCTAAAATGCACACACAAAAAAGGAACTATTTTTTGGTATTTTATGATAGGAATTATGCAATTAAAAATACAAAAATTGAGAAAAATAATTAAAATAACAAAACACTAATGACTTTAGGAGGTGCTAAAATAGTGCAAAAATTAGGTATTCACGGCTGCCCCTCTTTGCTCGAGAACTTGAAGAGTTTTCGTGCAAAGAAAAGTGAATTCCATAGCTAATTTTTGCTCACATATCACTCCAATGGAAGCAATTTTTGAAAAAAGGTGACAGAACCTTGCTTTCGAGGTTGCCTATATATCCTTGGCTATAAAGAAATCAGGTCAGTGTAGTTCTGGAAAATTTGGTAGCTGGGACTACCAGGAACTGGAGTTAAGACTGTTGTTGTTTTTGTTGTTGTTACTATTACTTACTGCTTACATCAAAAGTAAAAGAGAGAGAATTACATATGTCTGCAAACTAAGAGTTGCAAAATTCCTATCTATATGCCTTCTGGAGTCAAATCTTGATTCTTGAGCTGGTCTCTTGTGTTGACCTCAGATTGGATCTTGATGATCTTTGAAGAAAAGATTATGACTCAATTTCAGTTGTTTGCTTTCTGATTCAAAATTGAGAAGATGAATCTTGAGAAGCTGGGTTACTGACACATTGTCAAAGTTAACTCCAACTATCCTGTGATCGAAAGACTTCTTCCTTCTGATGATAACTGAAACTTCAAGCTGTGGTCGTCACAACATGTGCTCTAGGGCGGGGCCTGCAAAGCCATCAAAGATGAACAAAACGAACAAAATTTTCTTCCCCAGTTTGGCGCTGAGAAAAGTTTGTGAGTTATTGGGTAAAGCTGCAAATCACCTTATTTTATTTGAAAGATGCAAAAATGATATAGAAGACTCCGAATCTAATGTGCTTGTCTTAGGAGTAGAACTAATAATGCTTAGACTAAGAGGTGCATTTCCCATGGGTGGCATTGGAATGACTGGGAGATTAAAGGACTCCAACTAGGAAGTGCGTCTCCTAGGATTAATGGTTTATATTAGGAAGTGCGTCTCCTATTGGAATAGCTCAAACTATGAAGTGCATCTCCTACGATTGAGGTTGAAAGGTTTGGACTAGGAAGTGCATCTCATGGGACTGGTGCTTCAGATTAGGAAGTGCGTCTCCTAATAGAATGTTTCAAACTAGGAAGTGCATCTCCTACGAGTGAGGTTGAAGGACTTGGACTAGGAAGTGTGTTTCCTAGGATTGATGGTTCAGATTGGGAAGTGCGTCTCCTAATGGAATAGTTCAAACTAGGAAGTGCGTCTCCTACGAGTGAGGTTGGAATTCTTAGACTAGGAAGTGCGTCTCCTAGGATCAATGGTTCTGATTAGGAAGTGCATCTCCTATTGGAATGACTCGAACTAGTAAGTGCGTCTCATACGAGTGAGGTTGAAAGTTTTGGACTAGAAAGTGCGTCTCCTAGGATTTATGGTATAGATTAGGAAGTCTGTCTCCTATTGGAATGACTCAAACTAGGAAGCGCGTCTCCTGCGAGTGAGGTTGAAACTCTTGGAGGGAATGTAACCAGAGGTTGGCGCCCTGTATCACTGAGAAAGAAGGTAAACAGGAGTTGGCGCCTTGTATTACTGAGAAAGAATGTAACCAGGGGTTGGCGCCCAGTATCACTGAGAAAGAATGTAACCAGGGGTTGGCGCCCTGTATCACTAAAAAGGAATAACCAGGGGTTGGCACCTTGTATTACTGAGAAAGAATGTAATCAGGGTTTGGTGACCTGTATCACTAAGAAGGAATATAACCAGGGGTTGGCGCCCTGTATCACTAAGAGGGAATTTAATCAAGGGGTGGCACCCAATATCACTGAGAAGGAATGTAACCTGGGGTTGGCACCCTGTATTACTTAGATAGAATATGACCAGGGATTGGCACCATGTATCGTTGAGAGAATGTAACTAAGGGATGGCGCCTTGTATCACTTAGAGAGAAAGTAACCAGGGGATAGGATACATTGTATGAAAATAGAACCTCACTAAAGATTGTTGTGCCTTATGTTGGAAAATACATCTAGGGATTAGTGTAACCTATACTAAACATGCGACTAGGGAGTGGTGTGCCCTATATCAAAGTGGGACCTCAACTAAGGACTGATATACCTTATGCTAGAAAATACAGTGGCTGATGATGTGATTATAAGCATATCTAGAAAGAAAAAGCAGAGAGTTTGAAGAACTTACCTTTGGTGACATTCGTCCTTTGAGAACTTCAATTCTACACTGCTTTGTTTCATGTTTCAAACAAAGAAAGATTTCTGAGTTTAACAATGGTGTTCGGTTTGTGGCCTTGAATGCCCTGAGCAGTTTGAATCTGTGGCCACCATGTTGTTAGAGAACTGGTTTGCAAGTAATGGTACCAAAAGGCTAGGAGGCTCTGTACTGTGTTCTAGAAACTTCGGCTTTTTATTATCGCCTCTGGCTGTTTCATAATCGGATGTCTAAGGTGTTGCTGAACCTTGTCTATAAAGCAAGCCTTCACTTTGGCAGTTTTTTCCTTTAAAAATCAAACTTGATTATTTTGCACCCGATATTAGTTTGTTTTGGGGGAGTTGATAACTAGAGATTTTGATGCATTTTGCACTCCTTCTTACTTATGCTTTGATTATAAATTCATACAAAATAGTCTCAAAAGGCTCATAAGTTGTGCTTGATTGCAGGTTTGATCAACAAAGTAACGAGATGTCAAAGATCGGCTCAAAAGGAGTGAAACCTGCACAAGTACCAAAGACAAGACAAACTCAGGACAAACAGGCCTAGTACGGCCGTACTACACTTTGTGCGGTTCGCACTAGGGAGATTCAGAGAACTGGCAATTTAAGTATTAAGGCAGTGCGGCCGCAGAAGATATTGCGCGGTCCGCACTGAAGCCACCGCGGCCGCACTACCATTCTGTGATGTCCGCAGAAGCAATGTTTAGAGAGATGTTAAGTGCCAGTGTTCAAGCCTGTGCGGTCCGCGGTCGTAATTGTGCGGACCACACTAGAAGTCTTCGCGGCCGCGGTCCATTCTGTGCGGTCCGCGGAGCCTGAGTTTAGAGAGTTGAAATTGCATAGTCAAGAGCCTAGTGCGGCCGCACACCATTTTGTGCGGTCCGCACTGACCCCACAGGGGCATTTTTGTCCAGTTTTTTCAGCTTAGTATAAATAGAGCCTTTTTCCATTTTTAGGGCATCAACTGTTATCAGACTTCAGCTGCGCTCGTGAGAAGGCCTTTTATAGCTATTTTTGGGCACTTTAACGTAGTTTTAGTCATTGAATCATTATATTTACTTTAGTAATTAAATATTATGTCTTTCTCTTCATCTATTTATCTGATTTTTTCTTCAAGCATGAGTAGCTAGACCCATTAGCTAGGGTTGTGGCTCAACCTTAGTGTGGGTAATTGATGGGTGTTGCAATTTAGGGCTAGATTGGCTATGGGTGTTTGTTATTTGGGCCAATTTTATGGTTTAACTTATGAATTAGTGGTTGCAAACACTGGTTTGTGCTAAGTTGCCTTGAGTTCTTCTTGAGAAAGAGAACTTAAGTCTCCAAAATTGACCCAACAAGGAATTGGGATGGACTCAAGAGATTTGATAGTCCCAATTAAAGAGTTAAACCTTAAGAGAGTAATTACCCGACTTGAACCCTAGTTGCTTGGGCAAATTTGCCTACCTAATTGGTCTTGAGAAAGTCAATCAGGCAAAAACTACTCTCTCTACCGAGAGGTATGAGAGTGGGTAAAATCGTGCAACGGTTATAGTATATTTCCCCAATCATGTCAATCGTGCCTTAGAAGCAATTACCCGTCAATTTGTCACCTAGGTGAAAGTCACTACCCTAGTGACTTTTTTATCCATTAGATACAACTTGTAGCAATTCGCGCTTAGCATAATCTAGTTGCAATCATAGTTAGTAGTTGATAATAGTAGATTATTAAAGAAAACCCCAAAAATGATTGGAAGTGATATTTGGAACAAATACACAATTCCACTCTAAAAAGATACTCGACTCCCTTCCTAGCTCCCTGTGAAAATCGATCCCGACCCACAAATTGGGTAAAAGATATTGTGACCCTCTCTTCCTACTTTTTAGTAGTGCGGAGTAGGCAACGATCAGCTATCAACTTTGCCCATGAAGCAAGTCTTGCTTAGCAATCTTTTCGATTTCTTCGAAACACATTGTTCGGCTTATTAGAGGAAATCACAGTTGGATTTGTGCCTTTGTCAATACCGTGTATGTCCCACATAATTTGTTTTGCACTTCTGGGAAATGGTGAACAATTTTGTGGCTCTTTCTTTGTGGGATTTCTAAGCAAACAGACCAGCAAAGTTTTCTCTTTGGAACTTCTGCTTGCATGAACCCTTGGATATTGTTTAGCTTCAACAACTTATTGTGCATGTTGCTCCCTAGGTATGTCCTCTTTGATGTTGTAGGATAGACAATTAGAAAGCCGGTAACAAATTTTGAAATCATTTCTTGTTTGTTTTAACAAAGACTAACTAAAAATAATAATACAAATGGATACAATAACGCGATATAAAAGTGAGGAGGAATATTATTTAACTCAAAATGTTACTTTAGGAGAAAAGAAATAAAGAAGGGAGTCTTTTGAATGTGGTAGTCAACTTTAATGATCATGACATGAATTTTGGACTAAGCAGCTGAATCTATCCAACTGATCTACCCTTTCTTCTTGTTGTTCCTTTTCGTCTTTGAGTTGGCCTCTTTATGCCAATTATTTGCATCAAATAGCAGTTCACCTTCGACCAGTAGTGCCCCAAAAGTTTTTTACCAACTGGCCTCTCTCATTTATTTATCTCTACTTATCATCGCCTTTATAATGCCCATGAGGGTTTTCACCAATAAGACTCTCTCATTTCCATTCATTATCTCTTCTTTGTTTTTGCCTTTTGGTGCGAGCAACTTGACATTGTTCTACGTTGTGTGACAACTGTTGCTTACTACGTGTTTCCCTTGGCATTCTTAAGACTATTTGGAAGGTCTTTATTTGGAACTTTTGGATAGGGTTAGAAAGAAAGGGTCACATTAAGGCTCAAAATAGACTCATGATGATAGGGTTGTATATTTACAACTCTTGGAATCGACTCTTCATAAAAACATAAAAAAATAAAAAAATCTGCCCCAGTTTCATATACTGGGGAATTTTTATTTTTGATTTGGTTAGACTGAACCCTAGTGTAAAGCTGCCTACGTATCCTTTAAAGGAATCAAGTCAAATGTAGTTCAAACTAACACAAAAGATTCCTTTGTTGTTTTTCTTTTCATTTTTCTTTCTTTCTTTTTCTTCTCTTCTTTTTATAACAAATTGCCCCAACTCCTATTTTCTAGTAGCATGGATCTTCGATTTTTTTTATTCTATACTTGATTCCAAAAGAGGGGGTCAAAGAAAAATAAAACAGGCTCAAAAGGGGTAACGAAGGGTATAAAGTGTTTGGGTAGCAGAAAAAGAGCCTTCCAGCCTCAAGAATGCCAACATTCTATCTCTTCTCAGGTTTGGCATTGATGGACATGACTCTCTTCTTGGTTTTATCAGTTGTATAGTTCCGTAGTCAATATTTTGTTCGCAACAAATGACCTTTGACAATTTAGAGCCACCTTTTCTTGGTCCTTGTCCTGATGTAGAAGGGTGCAATTCAGTACCAGCTAATCATCTTAGATTCCCTGGAAAGCACCTTCTTTGGGAATTTGGGTCATCTTCCCTGATATGATTAGATTATGCAGGCCATGGCAAAAATCCTTTCATCGATTAGCCCAACAAAACTTTCAATTATCCTTAAGCTGGTATTCATGATAGGTTTGAGATAAACATCTTTAACCTCTACAGATATGACTATTTTGGTTCCATGTGACAGGCTTATCATCAAAGTTCTTCAACCTCTTATTTATCCTCCAAGTGTTTTTCCTCGATTCAATTCAAGATTGGACAAGCTTTCTAAAAGCTAGCCGAAAACTCTGCATGCATGTCATGTCATTAAAATTGGCGTGAAAAGAACTATATATACAAGAAGAACTAAACACAATGGATTAAAATGACACAAAGAAAATAGTTGTATTTTATTGATTAAAGGATAGAGAGATTTGATGACAGGACAAACAAACAACATCTGGATCACAACCTCAAAATAATCCGGATGATAGAAATTATGACAAAATAAGTTACCAAGACTCCTTCCCGGCAAGGAAGGGGGTGACTTTCTAATTATCAAGCTCAACATCTTAGCTATGAATTTGCACATCAGTATCAAGCAGGATCTTCAACAATTTTTATTGCCTTGCATTCAGTGGACAGGTTCTTGACATTTTTCACCAAACATTCCCCATATTCTTTATCATTGTAAATCATCCGAACAATGCGTGCTTAGTCATGACATTTAGGGTGCCATTATCTTGGACCACGATCATTCCTTCTTGAATCATCATTTCTATTTCCTTTTTCAAAGCCCGACAATCCTCAATGCTATGTCCCTGGACATTAGAATGGTACATGCACTATAAAGCAGGGTCAAAACCTTTTGCATATGGATCTGTAACATACCTTTGAAGTGGCTCAATCTTGCCACAACATTTTAGCCTTTCAAACAAACTTATGTAGGATTCTACGATTGGCGTGAAATTGTCCCTCTGCTTATGTTCCTTTTCGTACTCTTGTTTTGGATGAGGGTTGTAGGGTGATTGAGAGTTCTGTTGTCACGGATGAAGGTATGTCAAATATGGGGCCCACATCCGCTGGTGATTGGATGGTTTGGTATAAGACTGAGCATTGAATGTTACATACTGTGGAGTAACTGCGTATCGTGGATCTGGGGGTGAGATGCTCCCCTTTGGCCTCTTTTTGCCCGTGATGTCATCATGACCTCTTCATCTTTCTTATTTTGGTTAACAAGGTTGTTTGGCCTATTATGTATTTCTTGAGTGGATGATTTGAGAGCCGCTAGACTTATAATTCGGCCAGTATTGAGGCCATTCTCGACCATTTCTCTTATCTTGATTGCATCAGCAAAAGTTCTACCCATTGCGGACATCATATTTTGAAAATAATTACGATCCTGAGCCTGAAGGAAGACAATAATTAACTCATGGTCATCCATGGGTGGTTTAACTCTGGATGCTTTCTCTCTCCACCTAACGGCATACTCCCTAAAGCTTTCAGTCGGCGTTTTCTTCATATTGGACAGGGAATTGCGATCTGGCGCAATATCAATGTTGTACTGAAATTGTTTGACGAAAGTCTGGGCCATGTCGTCCCAAACATGCCAGTGAGAGATATCTTGGTCAATTAACCATTCAGAAGCTACCCCTACCAGACTCTCCCCAAAATAAGCCATCAGCAACTCTTCTTTTCCTCCTGTACCCCTCAGCTAGTTGCAGTACCTTTTCGAGTGGGCGATAGGGTCACCGTGTCCATCATATTTCTGAATTTTGGTGTCTTGAACCCTAGGGGTAAATGGATGTGAGGAAACATGCACAGATCACTGAATGATACACTTTTGTGACCACCTAGTCCTTGTATGTTATGCTCAAGACTTTTCATTTTTCTGACCATCTCATCTGGCTCTCCTGTCTTTACAGCCTTTACATTTTCTGCAGGTAACTCATACTGTGGGGTTTGATTGTGTGGATTCGAACCCTTAAAAGCCATAAATGGAGAGTAGTATTGGCCATCATAAGCATGAAATAGTGTCTCGGTGTTTGGCCTCGTCACAGGATTTGGTGGGGGGATTGTATGCGCTGGTGCGCCAGACATGACGAGAGGTGTGTTCCTAACGGGTGCGGTAGGAGGCTGCACATTATAGATACCAGGGATGATATGGAAGCTATAGTTTGGCACATACCCTGGTGGTAGAATGTGTTCGCTCGTTACAGGGAGCGGTGGTTGAGTAGCCTGGGGTATGGTGGAAGTTCCCACGGAGGGACACTGAGGCGGAGGCTGACCAGAGACCCAAGCCTGATACACATCACTCAGTTGATGTTTCAATCTTCTTACTTCCTCTGACTCTTGCTCAACCGATTGACCCAGAAGGTCATCACTGACCAACTCAATTTCATCATTGTTAGCCATCGCTACCTTCCCCTTAGATCTTGTAAAGTAATGATGTGTTGCTAGTTTTACCACAAACCAACCACCTTAAGCTTGCTAATTAAAAGGCAACAAACGTGTTAGGCTTAAGCATTTTACAAATACAAATCACACGTAAATATTCTATGCGCCTAACATTATCACCGTCTCTAACATGCTTTTGGAAGGCTTCATGTTTCATTCCGGCTTATAAGGTTGCTACTTATTGACGCTCTTATTTATTCCTCTCTTTTTGTTTACACGCCAACCTTATTTTAGAGCCCCTAAAAAATATTTCGATCGAACTTTTTAGTGGTTGCCTACGTATCATGTCGCCGCATGAATCAGATCATTACGTAGTTCAAAGACACAACCAATTGTTTTTTTAATGTACAAAAAACATTTTTGGTTCATTTTCAAATTTTTCTAAAACAAAATGTTTTTCATTGATTTTCTTTTCTCTTTTTTTTTTCTTTTTGATATAAGACTTGAAAAAGGGAAAATTACATAAAGATACAACCTAAAAGGACAACATTTAAATAAGTCCGAAGTCGACTTAAATAGACCTCTTTTTTAAATAAAATAAAAATAAAAGGCAAAACAAAAAAACTCAAAATACCAAAAGACTCTTACAGACTCGATGACTACAAATGAACAATCAAAGTGGACTGCCAGCTAAAAGAAGACTCTGATCTTTGTAGGAGACTCCAGCAGCATCATTGTAGTCAAGGTGCTTATTCCTGCGGTTGACCTCCCATATCATGGTATATGCGCTTCAGGTCTGTGGCAATATGGCGTGCGAAGTTGGGCGCATGCATAGCAAATTGCTCTTGAGTCAAACCCTGACAAGTAACATGCTCCTGGCTATGACTTAAAAACTGGATCTGTCGCTCATGGTTATTGGCTATGTCAGATATATCCACCTCACGTTGTAACGCTAGATTCAACTGGTTCTGGACCTTTGCTAGCTCATTATCTATCTGGTTCTTACCTGATTCTGCTGCCCTGGCCCGAGCCCTTAGATCATGGATGATAAGGCTGTAATGCATTTCTTCGTGCTTTGGAATGGTTGTATGCTGCTGAGCAGCAGCCCTTATTATCGCTTGCTGAAGTTGTGCTTGAGCATTTGAACTTCATATGTCAATCTGATTTTCTCCTCTTTAAACTCAAAGCACTGCAAATCCCTATTCACATTGGTGATACTTATATCCCTACGTAGAGCCCGGATGATGGATTCACAGTCTCTTGTTATTTCTTCCTTAACCTGCCCTACTCTTGTTCTGATTTCAGTCTCCCATTCCGTCATGCTCTTCAGAACTGTCTCCTTCCTAGATCCAAAATCATCTTGGTCACAGAACCACTCGAAATATGCCGGGTCTAACTCTCCTCGATCCTGATCTTCTACCATAATGTGAAATTCAAGCACCTTAATTTCATCCCAAACCTGCTGAGCATATGCCTCACGAACATGATCTTCTGATGTTACCTCCCACGTGAATCTTTGCATGTGCTTCACTATGGGCACTACCTGTTTTCGACCTAACTGGCGTAGGGCTCTCATAGGCACATATGGTTGAAAACCCCGAAGACCCAGCAAAATCAGAAATGAATGGTGGTAAGACTTGTATATGACTTCTTTTGGTGAGAACCAGTGGTAGTTCCATGTGATTTTAGTAGCGGTCAACTTTTGAAGATGCCCTCTCCATGCTTTGACTCCCCTGGGGAAACTACTATTTTCAGTCAAATCTTTAAACCCATCTCCAAGCTCATTGTTGCCCCAATGAACTCTAAAATTTACCCGTGCGGGATGACTGAGAAGGTGCTCTAAAAACCATATTTGGAGTATGATTACAGCCCTTAAAGAAATCATTTCCTTCCCGACACTTGGTCAAGGCACGGTAAATATCGCACAATATCATTGGAATGATAGTGACGTCCTTTCCATGTAATAAAGTGGTGACTATGCCAAATAATCGAATATCAACATTTTTATCATGCCTCGGGAAAACCATTGTCCCTAGAAATGCCACTAGGAATGCTTTCCGCCATGGTTTTGCCAAGCTTTATATCCAACTTTAGTATCAAGCTCTTTCCATGCTTTGAAATCCACCTGGACATCCATACCTGTCGTACAAGAAATCCAATCAAACGTGCCCTCGTTCCACAGTGCTATTTTATTTTGGCTGATTGTCGTCTGCTCAAGGAACTTACTGCCAGTTACATCCCTTGGGGCCAAGGGTCTCTTATTCCAAAGCTCATCACCTAACATTGTGTATCCATCTTACTCCTCCAAAGTGGGAGTCATTTTGAAACCATTAAAATGGAATACGTTGTTAATAGGATCCCAGAAATGCACCAATGCCTCGATTAAGTCCCTCTTTGGGTTTATCTCCATAATATTCACAAAGTGACCCAGATGATCCTTTATCTTTTTCTACTCACAAATGCCCATATTTTTCCACCATTGCCTTTGCAACCGGGGTGTTTTATGTATGAGCCAAATCTGCAAGGGCTCATCATCTTTTGGATTTTTATTGGGTCTTCCACTTACTGAATTCATATCTTACCTAGATAAATAAAAATGTAAGGTCAATTCCTAATCTAAACTCAAAGAAATGACACCAAGCAAACCATTGGATAAGACAACAGACAAACTTCTTAGGGGAGGAAGGCTAGACTCTAGAAGGATTACTCAGGTATCTCCCCGGGGAAACAATACATGACAAAAGCGGCTAGACGAAATAATAAAAGGTGACGAAGAGGACAAGATGGTTATTTTTATGAAAATGGCTCTTCAGTACCTCCAAGAGAAGTACTAAGTCTATCCCGGTAAAACATCCGGACACATGGATAAGCGAGTTAAAATAAATAAAGGCCTTTTTTTACAAAAACACTCATTTTTTAAAAAAAAAAACCTGTAAGGTTGACTTGGCGAAAATGGCCAATAACAAAGGACGGCATGACAAAAACAAAATGATTATATTTACTATAGCCCTTCGACACTTCTGAGGGACGTTGAAAGGCTGTCCCGGAAAACGGACAAAAAAAAGACAAAATGGTAAAAGATGTTAAAAAAGAGCAAAGTAATCATTTTGTACGGAAATAGCCCTTTGGCACTTTCAAAAAGGTTTTAAGGCTATTTCGACAAAAATGGTTCGACATTGGGGAAAATGGTAAAATATTAGCTAAATTTATGAAAACAGTCATTCGGCGGTTCCGAAAAAGGTTTTGAGGTTGTATTAAAAAATATGATCGGATGCAAAGACAAAAATAATGAAAAAGACAAAAAGTAGCAAACTATCGACTTATTGTTATTAATAAAAATTAAAAAATATTATGTACACACCGATTTCAAAAACTTTCATCGTCCTGTCGTTGACAAAAACATGAAATAAACGTAACTAATACAAGAGTGACAGCAACCTAAACTATTTTTTTTTTTAAAAAAAATGAAGCCAAAGCTAATACATGAGACTAAGGATAAAATAATGCATTAAAATTTGAGTTCCTAAACATGTACCTAGGAAAACACATATTTCATTCTTAAATAATGGATATACAACATATTGACAACACAAAGGTATTTTTTCACTAGTTCTTTCAAACCTACCAGCACACTTAACCATATATTTTCCCCAATTTCATCAACTTGCCATGAACATAAATATAACTAAGAGACATAATACTATCTGTTACCTTTTCAATACTAAGAGGGGAGTTAAAATGATTAACATTAGATATATGAAATCATGGCAAAAGAAACTAAACATCTATGTATAAATATTTCTGAAAAACAAAATGTTTCTTTTCCTTAACTAGATAAACTTCACATAATGATGTTTGAGCTACATATGTGAAGAAAAAATGGAAGATTAACCAAATATTACAGATGTACATGCTTTAAACATAAGTAATACGCCAAATATTCATTTATTCTAGTAAACCACATCGAGTATATCCTATGAGCTGAAATTAACCCATATTCTCATATATTGGATATAAAAATCAGCATTGCAAAATTTGAGAAATACCTGGATTGCAGAAAATAAATACAGCAGTAAAAAATGGAGCTCCGCAACGAAAAAAACAGCAGAAAACAACAGCAGTTTCGTGTTTAAAATAGCCCGAAAACCTTAGAGAATAAACCCAGAACCAACTCTAAAGAAGACTCATACTTTTCTAAAAGTTTGCACTCTAAAATATACTCACAAAGCTCACCATTTCAGCTTACTAAAGGGTGCTTTAGTTGATGATTTTTTACTCCCAAAATTGTATTTTTAGGGTGTAAAAACTGTCCAACAAATGTGTGATGGAGTCCCCCTTCCAATGAGTGAGAGGAGACCCCTTTAAGTAGGAAAAGCAAGCACCTTTGGACAGATTTTGGTTCACCAAAAATCTGTCTAAAAGACTTACTTTTTCTCACCAAAAACTTGTCCAAGGACTGTCCAAATAAGAGAAAGGACAATCCTTTTCACTAAATTTAGACACAATAAGACTAGTTATACTCTTAGCATGCTTCAAATAGTAAAAGTAACCAACTATGTACTCTACTCAATCATTCCTTTCTACACCCTCAACTTTAACATTAGCAACTAAAGGAGTAAATGACTATATTTCATCACATTGAAATTGATAAAAGCCAACAGAAGACTAGTATAATTGTAAACAATTGAATCTCTCCGACAAATAACCAAACTAACTAGCTAATTCGAACTTCAATCAAATTCATCACATGAATCAAAATCGAATAGAGCTAATACAAGTATTAAGAGAATCGTTAACAAGCACAACCAAACTGTAGTTATGAAAGAAACTGAACATATGACCAACGCAATTTAGAAAATAAAATAGAACCTAAATTAAACTAAAGATAAATTTAACATAAAGCAAAGAGAAGAGAAAAATGAAAAAGGATTAGGATTTCAACCTGTATTATCTATGAAAGTGATTATCAAACTAGCTAACAAAGAAGAAATGATTAACAGAACTTAAACCTATACTAAAATACTAAAATTAATCACAAAATATAGAAAAAAAAGTGAGAAAGGGAATCGATATTACCCAACTTCAAACATTCGGGCAGTAGCGGTAGCACGACAGAATTGGCGGTTGCTCGGTTCGAGCAAGCTTCGATTGTTGATATTCATCGAAACCAAGAACTCCGGCGAATCTGAGTCCTATTTCAATGATATCAACAACACAACCTTGCTCGAGGCCGGTTTGAAAGGAGAAACGAGAGGCAAGAGGCAGTGGTGGTTGAGGGGTGGCAGCGACGGCGGTGGATCGGCAGTGGGGAGGTCGCCGGATTTTCATCGCCGGATTTTCGAGGTGAAATTGACATCAATAGGTAGGTATTAAAGAACCCTATCCATTGATGTTGGTATTGTAGGGTAGTGGTGGCCGGAGTTTCACGAATTTGGTCAAAAAGGTGGCGGCTAGGGTTTCCTAGATCTAAAATTCGTGGGTTTTGAGGGGTTTTTAAGGAATTTAGCTTGGAGATTCAGAAAGAGGGGGTTAAGGAGGGCATAGGATGAAAACATGGGGCCTATTGGACCACCACCGGTGGCGGCGCATGGTGGTGGTAGTGGTGGAGCGGCGACGGCTTTAAGAGAGGGTGAGAGAGAAAAGAGAGAAGGGGGCGATTTTAGGGTTTGGAAAATAGGGCAAAAAACTGATTTTTTAGCTTTTATATTTTAGTTAGGGATAAATTTTGACCATTAGATTAAGGTGGAATGAATGGCCATGATGGATTTCATTTACTTAACCAAAACGAGATAGTTTTGTCTTGAAACTACGTCGTTTTAAATCCTCCCATGCCAACCCCTTGTCTTGCATTATTGACCACTTTCTCTTTCAAATTTTGCCCAGTTTCTTCCTTAATACTACTTATTAAACTAAATTTACACAAACAAATAAATTACTTAAATAACTTATTAAAATAATTAATTAACTAGATTAATTCACCAATTGAACGGTTAGTTAATTCCTAAAATGCGCACACACAAAAGATATTTTTTGGTATTTTATGATAGGAATTATGCAATTAAAAATACAAAAATTGAGAAAAACAATTAAAATAACAAAACACTAATGACATTAGGAGGTGTTAAAATAGTGCAAAAATTATGTATTCACACGTGGTCTCGGTCCCACTCCGGTTCCTACCAAAAGCCCACGAGGCCCATTTAGGCCTGTGCCAGGCCCTCTGTACCCTTAGTCAAACATATGAACTTTCCAAACATTCAAATTTTTAATTTTCACCAATTTGTGTTGAAATCTTCTAGAAACATCCAAATGCTAATCCGGGAATGCGCCCGAGTCCAAAATCACCATCCGAACCTAACGGAACTATGAAAAATCCAATCCGAGGTCAAATGCTAAAAAGTCAAACTTGATCGATTATTCCAATTTAAAGCTTAACTCATGAAATTCATTCTTTCAAATCGTTTTTGAATAACCTGAAAACAAAACCCGATGATTCACATAAGTCATAATACATCATATGGAGCTACTAATGCTCGTAAACTACCGAGCGAAAAGGCAAATGCTCAAAACGACCGGTCGGATCATTACATCCTCCCCCACTTAAACATACGTTTGTCCTTGAACGTGCCTAGAGTTGTTCTTAAGCCGTCAGATCACCGTGTAACCTTACCATGCACATACCCGAGGCTGATCACGTCACTCTATTCCATATAGGCCCGAGAACACACCATAACTGAAGATCATTACTTCAACCTTAGCATGTAAACCACAGAATCTAATTTCCAACATCTGAAGTTTCTTACAAGACCCGAACTTCGCATCTACACACTGTATGAGCCTGAAAAGTTGTATCCCCATCACCACAACCCAAGATGCATTCACATGACATACCACATGGCTCGCATACTCGTAGCAATTTTTTTATCATAGTATCTGCTCAAAATAACCCAATGCCGGTTATAAACCTCATATCAAACAAAACCTCATTCTAAAACCTTTGTACACTGTAGATGATGAAAGAAACACGCAGAAACTCATAACTATTCATCAAATCAACAATTCATGGAGCTCCCTCTCCTCCGACAAGGACTATAGCAATTTCTAAGTTAACTTCCGATATTATCCTTCCAAATATACCGCAATCAAATTCAATAGCACCCATCCTAGATCCGACGACCTCATCTTATCAAATACTAGCTACTCTACTGACATACCATACCAATACTACCCAGATCTACAAACCGTGCAATCCATGCACCAATACGCAATAAATTCAAATGTACTCAAACATGGAAAATGACTCAAATTAAAGAACCGCCCCGCAAGCTCAACAAGTACCGCCACAATGCAGTGTTAAAACCCATCACACCCCTTATAACCATAAAACATGAATCTAATGCAAAGGATCATATCTCAACATAACTCAATTGCAATGGGTAACCTCATCCAAACACTGGTCCATATGAAATACCTCAAGCCACCCTGCTCAAACTCAATAACCATGCGCAACTCGACATCAAGTACCTAAGGTGCATGACCATAACCAAGGAGAAGTAAATGACATAATGCCATACAAACCCGAAAGAACATAACTAATGCACAATCAATCATGCATCACCCAAATACCCATCTCGCTCAAATTTCGCTATAAGGCTCCAATAGAGCTGCACTAAGTGTGTATATAACCAACAAATCACAACCCCTCATAGCATAGAAGGGTAACTCATAGAACATATCAGAACACGAATAAGTTCAACACTAATCGAATGACACATCTCTCACTATGGCAGTACGGAGTCACCCAATCCGACTCGGGGCAGAACACATACATCCTTATTGGGCCTACCAATGGACCCCAAATCAACTCTAGGCACCCACAATATATAAATACAATCTAAAGGTACACGATGACTGAATCATGACACATACTATCATCTGGCTAGCTTTAACTACATCTTCACAGTTCACAACCACGAAACAATCTGCTTCTGAGAATTCCCGGTCTCCAAATCCATAGAACACACGAATTACCATATCTGATCCCAACTCTACCGCCCGAATGTCTAACACTCATACACGATCATCCCATGAGGAATACTTTTATAATTCTCCTGTGCCACACAGTAAAAATCTAAATATCAGCAGTCGATCAACCAGGCGAGTACTACAATACTAATGAATCATCCGCAAGTCATAACACAATGCGCCTTCTGAAATATGCACCCTTCTCAAGCAATAGCAAGTAGTAATATCATTCACCTAGTCATCTGAGACCGTCCATGTTTCCTAAGAATTCATGACCTTCCCTTCAAACTGCACTATGACCTTGCACACATAAATCTTAATCCCACACCACACACCGCCTCTATTAGGCCACCATATGCAAACACGAGAACCTCATTACCAACACTGCATCACCAGCAGAATACATACCCGATCAGTCAGAAACCTTCCATTTGATCCCATCTAGGAGAAAATCACAATACACAACACGTTTCTCTTGCCAGTAGGAAAAATCCATCTCAAACCGTGGTAGAAACTATTGAGAACTCTTTGAAGCCCATTTTCACATAACCAAGCCAACAGAACTAAATCTCTCTAGCTCAATCAAGCCACGCAGGTCACCAAATGTAAGAGTATCGCCACAAAACACCTATAGAAACTCACTACATCATAAGTACCCAAAGAACCGATCATATCAATTATGATATTGATCCAATCTACTACTAAATTGTCCTATTTCTCCGAGTTCCTTCCGAATTGCCTTAAAATTGATACTTCTCCTTTCTAGAACACCACGATCCTTAACAAAAACTCACCCCATAAACTCTAGCGTAGAACTACACCGCCCTATGTCCCATAAGTCGCTGAATTCCCTCTTAACAACAGTACCACAACCGAGATATCCACTCTGAAGAGACCTTCTGCAAATCTGAAGTCATTTTATTCACCTTCCTGATACTGAAATGTGGGATCTATACGGATATAGAAATACCGCGAGTCTCGACACCATCCAATGCAAATCTCAGATTCTATCAATATACAAGTCTGCAAAATTCTCAATATCCCATATATAAATCTTGAATCCATTAGAGTCTTCTCGAGAGTCATCCACTCTGCTCAAATCTCAATTTCACCGACCAAATGGGTCGAACAACCTACGCCCCATTAGCAGGGGCAGATATACCATGTTTTACATGGTTCACGTGAACCCGTGGTCCTCGGGTTAAAGTATAGATATAATGTACATAATTTGGCAAAATAGATATATATACTTGATGGAACCCACGGTCAAAAGACACCAAGTGGTTCACTGGTTTTGATCTTTTATTTCTAATAGCCTAAGGTTAGGGGATCAAATCACTTACCAACCTTTTGGTTTAATTTTTTTTTTAAAAAATAATAGTGAACCCATCCTCCGAAAATCTTGGATCTGCCTCTGCCCATCAGCACAACAACACCCAAAGAAGTGATCCACACCTTTAAGCAACCGAGCAATTTCCTACTCCACGCGCACTATTTCCTTCACGAATAATAACTCAATCATCCCGTGATTCCCATATACCCATAAAGTGTAACGTAACCCATATATAGAAATTACTTTACTCGAGTTGTCTGATATCAACCTCTACAAGTCATATCGGATTCACATGTATGCCTCAAACCCGAAACCAGTACAACACATAACCACGCAATTAAATCATCGATATCAAACTCTCCCACTTGGCTCAAAGCCATGGGAAAAAACATCTGATAACTTACAATAGCCATACCCTATTACGGCCATAATACCGCAGCAAGATTCAACTAAATCCTGCATAAGCTCATGTAACACAAACTATCGGATGCCTCAAATCATCTGCAAATCTCACATTTATCCTCGTGACTATCAAGTCAACTATTACAACTGATCCAAACTCAAATCGCACAAACCTAACCCACTGGTAGAAAAGAAAGCCTCCGCACAATATCATAAAATCACACATCTATAGATTACCTTATAGGTGTCAACCCACCTGCTTGGCCTCAAACTGACATCTCTTTATACCTTTTCACAGCCATAACTACTACACAATCACTTAATCTCTCTGATCTGAACTCACCAACAAGGCATGAGAAGCTAATTTGTTCCATAGTTAAACAACATGAAAGATCCTCCAATACATTCATAACTCGAGACTATACATCACGCCAAGAATGAAATCAAGCACCCTATTCCTTTTTACATCACAAGCAAACTTTTCTTGTCACATTCAAATCTATTTGGACACATACCGTAGCCACATAATACCCATCATATATCCATCCAACCACTCACCGAGCCACAAATTCTACTCGTAGGGACGCTACTAAACTTATAAGTCCAAAAGCATATGCTCACACAATCAAAATCCATGTGCTCAAGCTATAGTCTAACCTAGCCTCAAGTTCTCCAAACTTGCCCATTATCAGCACACAGAAGTCACATCTCGTACCTCATCCATGGAATCACAAGTCATCGGTACACCATTAATACCGAGCGCTCACATGCACATACGAATATGTGGAAGGAATTTAAAGAGTTATATTTCAAGCTAAATCAATTTCGCACGATAAGGAAAGAAAGATGGGAAGTATATCCTAAATGTCATATAGCCTCTCGAGGATAGGTATGGACGTCATCATACTATCCTCAAGACTCTACTAGACACATGCTCATGACTTGTAGAACCTATGAACCTAGAGCTCTGATACCAACTTATCACGACCCCAAAATCCAACTAGTCGTGATAGCACCTAATCCAACCCGCTAAGTAAGCTAGTTAACAATAAGACCAGTTTGAATGATACTTATTAGGAGAAGAAATGATAATAAAACTACTTTTATACAAAGAATTCCCAAGGACTGGTAGTAAAAATCATGAGCTTCTAAGATTTAAATTTACAACACTGGTGTGAAGTAAAAATACATCTTTTGTCCGAATAATACATAAATTGTTTTTTCATAAGTCTAGAGCTACCATGAATAAAAGGCAGTTGTAACGAGAATGTAGGTACATCTTCAAATCTAGCTCCCGTCAAACACAGAAACATCAACATCTAATAATCTGCATGCAAAGTGCAGAATCGTAGTGTGAGTAAAACCGACCCCATGTACTCAATAAGTAACAAACCTAACCTTACGTTGAAAGTAGTGACGAGATGGAACAAGGTCAGAGTCCAATTCCAATAGCCAACAACAGCTCATAACAACGTAATGCAAGTAGTAAAAAAGAAGTAACTTAGAGATAAAATGCTTAGCTCGTTCACAGTTCCAGAAAATAGGTCTGCTTTTCAAGTATATCAGTAAAAATCCAAATCTCTTACCAAAATTACAAAAAATATGAGTAAGTTTGAAAACTAAATTTTCCCAAAAACTTTTCAACAATAAATGAGATGTTTCAGTTTCAGATAGTATGAGGAAAGTAAAACTCTATGCCTATAAGTAAATATACAGGTGAAATCATGAGTGTCACCAAAACCGAGTAGCAGAAAGAAATACATCTCTATACATGTATCTCAAGTACGCATGTCAAATGTAATGTATCTCAGAGATGAACTCACGCACTCACACTCTCAGTGCTCAATCTCACTATCTCATACTTTCCACTCATCATGCTCAATAACTCGACACGCTCAGTCACTCAGTACTGTATATGGCCAATCCAACCAAGGGAAGATCCATCCCAAATGTATATATCAACTGACATTCAATCACTCAGTACTGTATAAGGCAAATCCATCTCGGGGAAGATCCGTCCCCAAATATAAATCAATTTCGCTCACTGAGGGTGTACACACTACAGAGGGGCTCCTTCAGCCCAAGTGTTATAATTTGCACGGATAACTCATGTGTTATATTATTAATATCTGGATCCGTACGGATAACTCACATGCTTCATGGACAACTCACGTGCTATAGTATCAATATCCTCACAATCAGGCCATCGACCTCACTCAGTCATCTATCTCTCTAGTCTCTCAGGCTCACAATGCCATGAAACTAGCCCAAAAATGATGATATGATGTGTCAATAAATAGCAAAAAAGACTGAGGTATGATATGAAATTAATGAACATGACAGAATATGGAATTACAATTTAAAAAAATAATTCAACAGCAATATGACCCCAGTGGGTCGTAACAGAAAAAGCATGTAGCCTAGACATGGTTTCTAACATGGATCACAACTCAATAGTTCTAATACGTAGAGATTTCATGGTTACAGATAAGATCAGGTAACTACACAGTACCACAGAAATAACAGAGTCACAATTCACAATATGCACGCCTATACGCCTGTCACCTAGCATGTGCGTCACCTCAATACCAAACACATAACACGTATATTCAAGGTTCATACGCTCAACACCAAATTTAGAAGTGTTACTTACCTCGAACAAGCCAAATCAAATACCGAGCAAGCCAAATGATGCTCCAAAGATGCCATCACGTGCATACCGATCGCCGAACGGCTCGAAACTGTCATGACCCAAAACTAGCATGTCGTGATGGAACCTAACGTAGTACTAGGTAAGCTGGAATCAACTCCAACAATTTTAATAGAAATTGAATTTTTAAGCAGTTTAAATAGTGAAAACTTCTCATAAACAAGATAGAAAATCCAAAATACAATGCGAAAACTCCCAACATCTTGGTGTCACTGAGTACATGAGCATCTAAGTATCACAAGTCTTAGAAAAATACTGTCTATCAAAATCCAAAACTGAAGACAACAAGTGGAAGGATAAGGAAGGAGAAACAACGTCTGCGAAAATGCCGAGTAGCTACCTCGAAGTCTCCGAAGGACTAACTGCGCAGTGAATCAACACCCACCATGTCCGGAAACACCTGCATCTGCACACGAAGTGCAAGGTGTAGCATAAGTACAACCACCTCAGTAAGTAACAATACTAAATAAAAAACTGAACGTAGTGACAAGCTTTACAATTATAGTTCAATTTCAGTAATCTTAACATTGAAAAGTGGGCATGCTTACATGTTCGACCATTTAAGTTCAATCAGTTACTTCATGACAAGTTTAAGTGAAACAAAGTGTAATATCCGTCAGACATTTTCAAGAAAGTGATGCATGGAAGCTAAGTGCAAAAATAATAAAGTCAAGGCATCATCTTAGGGCAACAGTCACTCAGCCTTCCCATTCACTCAACGCTCACACTCTATAGGTACTTGCGCTCACTAGGGGTTTGCACGGACTTCGGAGGGGCTCCTTCAGCCCAACCGCTTTATTAAGCCAGTCATGCCATAAATCAATGAAACATGTTGCAGCGTACATCCTGATCCCATATATATAGCCATAAGGCTCGTTATGGTGTTCAACCCGATCAACAAATATACAGCCATAAGCCTCGTTGCGGCATGCAACCCGAACCACACACATCCATAAGGCTCATTGCGACATGCAATCCGATCCACATATACATATAGTTTGCTCACAGATCGACACTCAGGCCCCAACTCAGTCACCAACCTTTCCAGTCTCTCGGGCTCTCAACAATCAAGAGAATCAGCCCAACATTTAACCTTTACAACTTAAGCTTCCAACTTTGAGGCTAAGTGTCTCAATTCATCCCAAACCGACTAACTCGGTAAGTCATAATACAACAATAAAATACAAAATGAGCAGTAAATGGGGAACGAGGCTACAACTCTAGAAACGACTGGCCAGGTCATTACAGGAACTAGACAAAAGCAACTCAAATACATCAAATAAATCTCAAGGAAATAATTCCGAATGATAAAGGTTGAATCCTTAATCAAAATCCCAAAATCAGCCAAAAAGTCAAAACCTGGGACCCCACCTCGGTACCCAATAATACTATAAAATACGACAACTCATTCAATTGCGAGTCCAACCATACTAGTTTCACTCAAACCCGACTCCGAATCGATGTTCAAAACTCGAAAATTCACTTTATGAAACTTTGAAAAACCCCCTCCCCCCTAATTTTTCTTTAAAATTCACAATCCAATTACCAAAAACAAAGATAGATTCATGAAATATAATCAAAACCCAGTGTAGAATACTTACCCAAATCTTTGTGATAAAATTTGCCTCCAAAATCGTTTCACTCGGAGCCCCAAAATCTAAAAATTTGAAGAAAGAACCGAAAACCTCGATGTATAGTTCTGCCCAGCAAATTCCACATTTGCAGACAAGTGGTCGCATCTGCAACCTTCGCTTTTACGGAAAAAGGCTCGCATTTGCGAGACAACCTTGACCCACCAGTGGTCGCTTCTGCGATGCTCAGAACCACATCTGCAGTCGCGTTTCTGCGAGCTTCCTTACCCAGCTCTCACCTCGCTTCTGTGACTGCTTTTTCGCTTTTGCGACCATCGCACCTGCGCAAACCAACCGGAGGTACGATCACACCAAAACTGCCACCAACAACTTTAGCAAAAAAACAAATGATCCAAACGATTCGAACCTCGTTCGAAACTCACCCGAGCCCCTCGGGATTCCGTTCAAATATACCAACAAGTTCCATAACGTAATATGGACCTACTCGAGGCCTCAAATCATACATAAAAATATCAAAATGACTAATCACACCTCAAACAACACTTAAATGAACTTTAAACTTTAAACTTTCAAAACTCGCGCCAAAACATAGCAAATCAACTCGGAATGAACTCAAATTTTTCACACAAGTCCCCAATTACATAATGAAGTTATTCAAATTCATGGAACCACCATAAGAACCCAATATCATCAAAGTCAAGTATCGGTCAAACGTATGAACTTTCCAAACCTTCAAATTTCCAATTTTTGCCAATTTGTGTCGAAACCTTCTAGAGATATCCAAATGCAAATTCGGCATATGTTCTACTCCAAAATTACCATTTGGACCTATCAGAACCATCAAAACTCCAATCCGATGTGAAATACTAAAAAGTCAAACTTGGTCAACTCTTCCAATTTAAAGCTTAACCCATGAAATTCATTCTTCCAAATCGTTTCCGAATAACCTAAAAATCAAAATTGATGATTTACATAAGTCATAATAAATCATACGGAGCTAATCATGCTTGTAAAATACCGAGCAAAGTACAAATGCTCAAAACTACCGGTTGGGTCATTACAATAGGTGAACGAAAAAGGCTGAAATTGTTTTGCGGTGGACAATAATGTCAAGCAAGGTTGGGTCAATAAATTTGAGTTGGCTGATGTTGCACCATTGTTTGTTGTCTTCGAAGTGCAAGTAAAAGGACAAGGAACTTCTGAAGATCCAGTTGAAATTGATTTGTTTTTAGGTTGTATTTGTGTTGTTTTATCCTATTTAGCTTTTATTTTTATATTGATCCAGTTATGGTAGTTGTGTTTTTATTTTCTATTGTACTATGAATGATATCAAATTTCGATCTTCAACACATTTTGTGTATTTTTTTGTATAATTGTATCTTTTTCTTTTTCTTTTTTTATATCATTCCAAAAGACCTTTTTTTAAATAAATTCTTCTGTATGAATGATACATGGAAAAAGCCACTCATTTATACCTCTTAAATCAATTCTCACTAGAAGATCTGATACTCCAGTAAGAAGAGTAAATAAGAGGTGTAAATGCTTCATTGAGAAGTTAAATGGTTGGTATGTGATTATTTATGATAGTAAGTAGGATTGACAATATCTACATGGGGATTCAAAGATTGCAGTTATTAATATAATTTTGGTAACCCAAATAATTAATACACTGTAACTAACACCATTAATTTCGATAATAACTCTATTCAAACCACTCATGCAGTCACACCAGTATGATGGAGCTTGTTCACTAGATGGATTATTTAGGCTAATAGAATGGAGGATCTGATGGTAGACAGGTGAGTAGAGACTACTACAACACTGGGGATGCAATGTCCAGTGATGTAGGATTTTAGTTCTTGTTTGTAATTAGCTGTAAATAATCTCATTGGTAATAAAATTTGTTAATTGTCAAAAACAACTGGTAATGTTTTACGAAATACTGGAAAATAATAGCGCTAATCTTGATAGAGATTAAGCCTCTTTGGATGGAACATTGGTCTTATTATGTTCCATGACAATTCATACGAAATGGTTGTATTGAAAACCATATTGTGACGATCCGGCCGGTCGTCTTGAGAATTAATGCCCCGATATATTAACTACTTTCCCCAAGTCTATTTCTGCTAATTTGATTTGCCAGGACGTTCGGTTTTGAGATTCGGAGAGTTTTCGGATACTTAGTCCCTAAATGAGAGCTTAAGTGTTGGAAAGTTATCTATAGTCGAAACAGTATAAAGATGCCCTCGGAATGGAAATCTGATGAATTCGTTAGCTCCGTTAGGTGATTTTGGGGTTGGGAGCGTGTTCGGAATGTGTTTTGGAGTTCCGTAGCTAATTTAGGCTTGAAATGCCGAAGTTTGAATTTTTAAAGTTTTTGGTCTGATAGTGAGATTTTGATCCGAGAGTTGGAATGGAATTCCGGAAGTTGCAGTAGTTCCGTCATGTCATTTGGGATGTGTCTGCAAAATTTCAGGTTATTCGGATGTGTTTTGGTTAGGTTTTTGATCGAAAGCGTATTTTGAGGGAATTTGAAGTTCTTAGGCTTAAATCCTTGATTAATTTGAGTTTCTGACGTTGTTTTAGGTGGTTTAAGGATTGGTACAAGTTTGAATGATGTTATGGGATATGTCCGTAGGTTTGGTTGAGGTCCTGGGGGCCTCGGGTGTGTTTCGGATGCTCAACGGGGCATTTTGGAGTTGTTTAAAATTGCAAATTTTGCTTCAGCTGTTGCAGACCTGTTTTATTCTTCGTGATCGCGTCCTCCTCCACGTGTTCGCATAGAGTAAATTTTGGAGGAGGACCTTCTACCCTTTGTGTTCGCGTTAGACCTCCCGCGTTCGCGTAGTGTTATTTGGCGCCGAGGGTTGTGCCTATTTTTTTCATCGCGTTCGCATGCCATATCTCGCGCTCGCGTAGCTTTGCCAGTCCAAGCCTTCGCGTTCGCGTAGAGAAACTTGAGCCGCCTTCATTTTTCCTTCTTCGGGAGCGCGATACTTCCTCAGCGTTCGCGATGCATTAAATATCTGGGCAGTTATAAAAATTTCAAAACGAGGGTTTAGCCATTTTTACCAAAACTTAAGCTTGAGAGCTCGGATTTGAGCGAGATTTCGAGGGTTTTTCAAAGACATTGATTGGGTAACGATTCTAAACTCCTTTTTACTTGTAATCCACTAATCTAAGCATGAATTCCTCCTTTAATTTCAGATTTTGAATGAAAATTTGGTAAAACTTCATAGACCGAATTATTGAGTTTTGAGTGGGTTTTTGACATCCGATTTGGGAGATTTTTATATGGTTAAACTCGTGAGAGTACAAGGATTATGAAAATATTAATTTCACCCAATTGCGAGATGTTGGCCTGAGGGGCATTTTGGTCATTTTACCTAATTTCGCGTCTTAGCTTTGAATTAAATCATAGAATCAGTTGCTTAAGATGTTATTTATGATATGTAATTGAATTGAATAGATTTGGTCCATTTGGAGTCGGATACTCGTGGCAAACGTGTGGTTTCGAGTTGATTTTGGAGCCGGTTCGAGGTAAGTGGCTTGTTTAACCTTGTGTGGGGGACCTTCCCCTTAGGATATGATATTTGATAATTGAATGCCTTGTACGTGAGGTGACGAGCGTGTACTTGAGCTAATTGTTGAAAATCCAGTTTTACTTTAAATATTTAGACTGAGTTTCTTTCTTACCTGCTTTATTCTACTTGCAAATATAGCCTTTGTTAGTTTAGAAAAGCATGCTTAGTTGACCTTAATTGTCTATTTGCTTAAGTTGCTTTGATTGTATTACGTGGAGCATGTTACGCTAGAACTACCTGTTGTCTTGTATTTTTGCACTCCATTTCTGAATATCTTCTTGTTGTGGCTGTGTATTTACATTGGGACTACGGATGTGGGTTTCCGGAAACTCCTCCCCCCTTGTTCGTTTACTTTGGGACTACGGGTTAGATTCCCGGTAGATCCCCCTGCACATTTACTTTGGGACTACGGATCGAATTCCGGTAGATCCCCGCGCACTGATAATTGGACTACGGGACAGTATCCAGGGAGATCCTTTGGACAGTTGATGAAAGGGACTGCAGGACGGTATCCTGGGAGATCCTCGTTGTTGTTACTGGTATTGAGCTATTTTTACTCCGTGTTACCTTATCCTTTGCGTATTATTTGTTGCCTTGTATAATTTATCTTATTTCATATTAGTACTCATTTATACTGCTTATTTCATGTTGTTGCAATTTATTATTATGTTTAACCTCAGTAGGGCCCTGACCTTCCTAGTCACTACCCGACCGGAGTTAGGCTTGGCACTTACTGTGTACCGCTGTGGTGTACTTATGCCCCTTCTGCGCATGTTTTTCATGTGCAGATCCAGGTACCTCTACCCAGGCATATCACCCTCGAGGCGGAGAGATCTAGCAGAGACTTCGAGGTACATTTGCCGCGTCCGCAGACCAAGGAGTCTCTATCTTATTCTATCTTTTTAGTAGTTAGCTTTCCTTCTTACTGTTGTTTTAGACATTCCGGAGTTAGAGCATTATACTACATTTCTGTTAGCTTGTGTTCCTGTGAGTTTCCGGGTTTTGGGATGATATTGTAGGTTTCTGTGATCTTGAGTTGTATATGCCGAGCGACATTTATATACAGTTTTCTTCTAGTTGTTCAATTTTAATTATTTATTTCCGCAAGTTATTTTATTTTTGCAATGTTAGGCTTACCTAGTCGTAGGGACTAGGTGCCATCACGACATGTTCACGGAGGGCGAACTGGGGTCGTGACAAGTTGGTATCAGAGCTCTAGGTTCATAGGAGTCACGGAACACAGGCCAATTTATTAGAGTCTCGCTGATCGGTACAGAGACATTTGTACTTATCTACGAGAGGCTATGTAACTGTTAGGAAAATTTTCACTTCATTTGATTTCCTTGTCGTGCGATATTTTGACATCACAATTCTAAACTTCTGTCTTCTATTCTCTCACAGATGGTGAGGACACGTGCTAGTCGAGATGATCAGGCACCCGCGCTCCCTCCTGCAGCTGTCAGAGGTCGGGGTCAGGTTAGAGGCCGAGGACGCGCACGTGGTGCAGCGAGAGCACCTGCGCGAGCTATCGCCGAGGTACCACCAGCAGATCCAACCGGAGTCCAGGCACCTGACACCCCTGCTGCCACTACTACTCCAGCCCTTCAGGAGACGTTGGCTCAATTTATGAGTATGTACACCACCTTGGCTCAGGCAGGGTTGTTTCCCCTTGCTGCAGCCACATCCCAGGCCGGGGGAGGAGCATAGACTCCCGTCGCCCGCACTCCGGAGCAGCGAGTTTTAATAACTTTTAAGTCGTTAAACAATTTATGGGGTGCGATTCCCAGTTTTAATAACTTTTAAGTCATTAATTCCCTCCATTAAATTATTCCTAATTTAATATTCTGCGAGGTATTTAATGTGTCGGATTAGCTAGACAGTTCGTACTGCTATTACTTTGCTGAAAATAGGACGGGCTAGCCAGTTTTCGGACTGGTCATTCAAAAATAGTCAGCGTTTGCAAAGTTATTGAAAAATAGCCACTATTTTGCTGCAACATGGAAAGTTCCAGTATAATATACGGGACATCGGTGCACTTGTGTATGAACTTCCAGCATATTATACTGGAACTCCAACATGCAGAAAGTTCCAGTATAATATACTAGAGTATTTTTCCGGATTTTGAATAGTGTTTCGTTCAAATTTATCTTCACATAAAAAATGACTAAATTTCGATTATTTTTGAAATTATGGCTATTTTTGAATGGCTACTTCTAAATCTAGCGATTTTTGAATTTCTCCCTCATTTTGGTGGTGCAAGGAGAAGAAACATTATGCGCCATTCAAATTGCTGTCTTCATTTGTCGGGTGGCCTCATTCTAAACTGCAAACTTAAAGTGGCAAAGCCCACTTGAAGACAAAACTCAAACATAATTCACCTCTATCTATCTCTCACCCACACTTATTAATGTTCAAGATTCACCTTCTTAAGTTATATACTGATACTATCAATATAGTTAATTTACTAGTTCCTGGACACGTGCTTTGAACGTGTATTCCATACTAATTAGCACAAATATTTTATAATGGTACAATTAAATCGTATGATATTTATTGTCATCGTAAAACATAAATTTATTGGAATTATTAACCTTTTGATTTACCATTATGTATTTTATTTATTTATATTATTAATATTGTTATAAAATTCAATGCAACTAAGTAATATTCCAATAATTTCAGTTTTGTAGTTCTTCTAACATATCAATTATTTAGCTTAACGATTTTCTTACTCTTTGATATTGCAACAACTCATAATTTACATTTGAATATGAGCAATGTTGGCTATATTTGCAAATATTTCACGTTTCTGCCTTCTTTTTAAGAAACTGTAATCAGGGACGGAGCTAGCTCATCAGCTATGGGTTCGGTCGAACCCAATAGCTTTGGTCCAGATTTTGTACTTGTCTTATGAAATTCATTAAATATGTACTAATTATTAATTTAGAACTCAATAATTCAAAATAATTAAAACCCCAAACTCATAACCTTCAAATCTTGGTTCCACTGCTCCTCTGAGTCTGTAACCTCCTTCTTTTTACAACTTCGTACCTATCAAGAAGTTGTTATCGAATAAAAGTAACATTTTATAGTAACTATTAAATTTGATTGACATATGTTTTCCTTAGGATGTCTAAATCATTACCCAAGTTATTCATGACGTACATCTGCAAAGAAGCAATAGTCAATTTTGAAAGATATACATTAACAGTATTGAAATATAAAGTTAATTAATGTATATAAATTATTGTTGCACGTATAGAAAAACTTTGGCTGCTTTTAAATAATGGCGCCTTTCATTTGTCAATTTAGCATAAGAAAGTTAGTTGAATTGTACAAATAAAATTGTATTACGAAAGTTAATATGATAATCATATATCAAATGCTGGTTATTTAGTGTTTTAATATTGTATGAACAAATGTAACTCTCTATCAAATCAAAGAAAATAATATCTTCTAATTCCAAATTTAATTTTTTAAACCATAAAGAAATCAAAAAACCAAAAAGATATGCTAAAAATAACAAAATTTAAAGCATAAGCCACAAAAAGATTGCAAGTGACAAAGGGATCAACTTCTCAACCTCCCTATCCAGAAGGAAAAACAAAAATCTGGCTCCGCATAATTTGGATATGAATACACACATTTGCTTCTCCGTATTATCATTTAATTTAAAAAAAAAAACAAGGCTACTCTTAGGCTGCATAAACTTCAATCCTTAATAAAAGCAATTTTTAGTTTCATTCTTTTCAAACTTTCAAAAAGAGTTTTTATATAGGCATACTTTTTCAAAATTCTTGCAACTGTAGTTTTTACTTTTTTGTCAAGTGGATTTAAAAGACATTGTTGCGACACTGCCTCTTCAAGAAAATTGCTAATGAAGAGAATCCTTACGGTAGTTCTTTATGGATACCTGTTTGTGAGCCATCGCATGCAACTTCGTAGTAGAGTTTGAATATTGTTTAAGTGTTAGAATTACCTTCAACTCCACGAGGGATCGACAGATAAGTGCACTGTAAAAAAGTAGATTCAAAAGTTATATTATAAAAAAATAAAGAATATGTTCAATACAGAAACTAAGAGGGGTCAGTTTAACATAAGCAGCTGCTTGAACTATGCAAGAAATAAATAATAGAAAACTTTAAAAGTCTAAGAAATAGATCAAATTCCTTAAAGTCCAACATATATAATAATAGCCAAGGGAAGGAAAAGCCTTTGCACAAATGACAAAAGCCTAAATGACAAATGTAGTTTTAAACCATGGATAAAGTTTTCTCATTAAAAGCCTAAATGACAAATGTAGAAATAAAGTGGAGTGACAATTTATTATGCATTTTATAATTGATTCAACGTATGTGAAATAAAGTAAACGGATGACTTTAATTGTGAAAGCTAAAGGGCAAGGATTAAAGCCAATTAATAGCGGAAGATGTAGGATTTATTATAATTAATGCATTTTAAAATGGTCAATCAATTTTAAATGGGTATTTCCGTAAATTAACTTTGACTTAGTGGCTTCCCACTTATAATATAGTATGATGATTAATGTATGCTAGTTACTAGTTTTATATATCAACTTACCAATTATCATCGAGATTAATTTATATTTAATTACCTTAAAGTTATATCTTGATTGTGTAAAATGCATTTAACTTAAATTCACTATGTAAAAATATACATATTTTGTGGGGGGAAATTTAGAGAGAAGGTGAAGTGAGAAAAAATATTATTAATTGAGACCAAAAGAATTCAAACTTATGATCATTTTATTGAATATGCAGGTTTCACCAATGCATCTTTAACAGTTCTCTTCACCCCTACAAACCACAATTAAATCAGGTACTATTCACATATACACTTGTAAATGTTCCTTTGATTTTAGATTTTTTTTTTTTCAAGAAATCCATCAATTGCAAGCCTGAATCGTACACTTGGCTATCCTATTAGAATCAACACCATGCATATATATTAAATAATAATAAAAAGGATTGTATTAAAGTGGCCTCTAAAAGTTAGGAGCACAAGAGGAATTAAGTGGTTGTCATTTTCAGCTGAGCAATCTTTTTAATCTTTGAAAGCTAAGTGATATCAGAATGAACGCAATGAGGGACCTACTGAAACTTTTATGCACTTAATTAAACCACTAAAACTTGTGATGATAGGGATTACTGCTTTAAATATTGTGATTTTCAGATAGTTATTTAAGTCAATTTCTCTTGCACTCTCTTAATTAGCTATCAGATAGTTTTATAGATCTTCAAATTAAAGTTGTACAAACAAATCCGTCTTTAAACATTATTTTATTTTGTGGTGATAAAGTAACCAAGAAAATTCAGGCAGTGAGCCCACTTCCCGTTGGCAGATTTTTTCAAGATTTTAAGTATACGGCTAGCCATGGTATATATATATATATATACACACACGCATACAATTCTAGTCTGCGACGCCCACGATGGAGGGCGGGCCTCTTAGGTGTTTGTCCTGATTTTTTAACCATATTTGATTTTCCTATCTCTAGAAAGAAATGACAATATATTGAGTTTTCCTTCTTTTAAAAGGAAATCATAAATCTCTCATATTTGGCTAGTCCTTTTTCTTGTAGGAAAAAATTTGGACTTCTATAAATTGAGGATCCTTCCTTCTCATTCAGTAGCATCCACAATATATCCATATAGGGTTTGAGAGTCGTGTTTAGGAGAAGAACTTTACGGGATAAGTGTTAACGTGTCACTTTTGTTTGCCTCTTCGTGAGGTTGTTCTCTCGATATTTTGTATTCTCTTTTATATAGTGGATTGCTTATCTCCGCCCGTGGACGTAGGTCAGTTGATCGAATCACGTTAAATACTTGTGTCTCTTTTGGTATATTCTCTTTTGTTGTCTGATTTATCGTCGTTGAGAGTTTGTTTTACAAGCTTCCGCATGACACCTGATTTTTCAGTCCTAACAGGACCGACTAGAACAGATCAAGCAGGACTAGCATGCTTCTAAGCTAGCAAACTTCTAAGAAGAAGTGCATATGTCTCACATGACCACGTCAGAATGAGAGAGGACAATAAAGAGTTTTATAAGATATATCACAAGTTCACATGGTAAATACATATTTGGGATAAATAATAACGTAGCCCGAGGGACAAATCCGTAAGGGTCTATTAGCTAAAAAAAAAATTATATATATAGTACTCCTACTAAACAATATAAAGGTGAAATCACTGGACACGCACTTCAATAATTTGAGACATGATATGATTTTGCTTACGGGTGATCAATCTGTGGAATCCAAAAGCAAAAGAGAAAGCTAGCAATAGCTTTGTTAAAATGGTTGTGCCCATGCATATTGATATCTTTCTATTTTGGTACATAATTTTTTGTCTTTTTGGTATTACCTTCTTTTTATTTTTACACAGCTAGCTTAGCTTCATCTTTTCCTTACTCAGTCAGATCATTTCTATTTCTAGTGAGACAAAGGGATAAGAAAGTGAAAGTTGTAGGCTTGGTTTGGTAAAATGCTACCAAGTTAGGGACAAGCAAAGGATTAAATGTCAAATCTTTTGCGCTCAAGCTTTTCCTACTTTGACCAAAAAGTTAATGTGAGCAACATTATGTAATATTCCCTCATATTTTTTCTTCCTGTTTACTTTTAAGAGTCCAACAATATTGATACGAATTACAATAAATCAATTTTCTTATGAAGGCGAAGAAATTACCCTTACGTATCATGGAAGGAAAGGGTAATGTGTAACACTATGCTAATCTTGGCATTGTCGAAGTTCCTGTCGTTTTATAATATTGAAACCCAAACAATAATGTTGATAGCATTATAGCCTTTTTCTAGGCCAAAATATTTTTTTGGCTAAAAGTGTAACCTAAATAGTCACTCGTTCAACCTCTTAAACTAAAAATAGGCGGTAGATGTCTACTATATGTATAATTCATGTAGACTATATGTATAACTGAGTATAATCAGTGTATAATCGATGTATATCGGCTAGAAAAAGTAAACAGTGAATCCAGATTATATTTGTGTAAAGATCCTTTTTTTTCAAAGTTAAGGTGTAATTTGACCAAGCTTTTAGAAGAAGAAAAAGTATTTTGAGTAGAAGCAAATGCAGTTTTTAAGAAGTAGAAAAAAATAGTTGTTCCCCAAAAATATTTTTTGAAAAATATTTTTGAGAAAAATTCACTTAGAAGTGCTTTTTAAAAGCTTGATTTAACACTAATTGCTGCTGAAAAAATACTTTTCAAATTCCTTAAAATAAATTTTTAAAAAGCACCTTTGAGAAGAACACTTCTTTATAAGTTTGACCAAACAAACTATTAGTATGTTGGTATCAAAGCCAACCCCATAGTCTAAGGAAGAAAGAGTTCTATCAAGCCCAAATGCTGAATTAAGGAATTGGATTTTGACAAGAAAGACATCAGGATGTTACAGAACATCACAGCCCAAAATTCCCATGTAATAGCCCAAACAATCTTAAATTCTAAAGAAGATAATTTCTTTTTAGATATCAATGAAAAGAAGATATACATTGGGGGGTGTTAATGGATATTTAAAAACTGACTAAACCGACCGAACCGTACCGTATCGAATCGATTTTTAGGTTTTTTATAAAAAAAAAAATTGTAGGAATCGAACCGATAATCAGGGTAGGTTTTTATTTTATGAAAATAAATCAAAAAAATACTGAACCGTATCGAATAAATTTACAATGTGAAAAATATATTTATATATTAAGTTTAAAAATAATAAAGCATTAAATTTTTTTCTGGGGCCTTGGAATTATCAAATAGTTACAAGACAACAAGTAATTAAACTTAAAATCCTAATTATTCCCAAACTATTATGCTACTCTTATTGAAATTAAATTATTTCCAGCATATACACTAGCAAAACACAATGTGTTGTAGCGATTACGAGTAGCAAACTACAATGTATTGAACATGTTCCGTTCGTAGATTTAGATTTATCTTTTAGAATATTTAATCTTCTATTGATTTTATTCTTGAAACCCAGCTTGGTTAATATTCCACTCGTGTAATTTATATATTTTTTTTTGTATTTGCTTAGTTTCTTTTACGTTGATGTAAAATAGTTGATGGATCTGTACTCTATCTATTTTTTATATTTTCTTAATTTATCACCTTTTAAACTGTAAAAATGTCTAGAGAGTTTTTCTAAATCCTATAAAAGTACATATGTTATTGCATTCTACTTCTACTGGTGATTTTTACATGACATGTAATAAAACAAAATTACCGAATATTTACCAAACAGTACCGATACCGAAGAGAAACCGACATAATTGAGACGGTTTCGAAAAGACTAATTTTGGTTATACATAATAAAATAATCGAAAAATTGGTATAGTACAAATTTTATAAAATAACCGGCCGAACCGAACCATTGACACCCCTAATACATCTGAGGAGTGTTAGGCATTCGTCATTTTTGCTTTAATGCAAGTATAATGAAAAAATATTTGTATTCTTATTTCACATTTTATCCCCCATAAAACAATGTAATTTGATATTAAATCTGCTTATTCCAGTAACCAACACTACTAAAAACGGAAAAAACTGACCACCAAAATTGACCAATATTGCTCGGTAATTGGCAAAAATCAATCGAAAACGGACCGATTCATAACACTCGGTAACAGTAAGGTCGGCAGAGCTAACCGACTGACTTTGGTCGGTATTTTCCGACCGATTTCAGTCATGAATTAAATTCCAAAACAGAAAAAATTGCTGAAAAAATCGACCGAAGTCGGTCGGTATTTTAATTATGTAATTAAAAAATACATCATCTGGGAATCGAATCGGGGTCTGTACTGTGGGAGGATACTATTCTACCACTAGACTATTGATGCATTTTGTTTTAAGACTGTATACTCTTTAATTGCATTTTCGCGCGAAAATAACCGACCGATGTCGGCTAGTTTTACTAAAAAATAAAATTACCAATCGAATTTGGTTGTTTTTTAATATTCATTTTAATTTATTCTAATTGAAAAATCGACCAAAGTTGATCGGTTTCGTAAAAAAAATTAAAAAATAAAATATTTTGAAAAACCGACCAATAACTTACCGGATTTCTAGTAGTGCAAATCGTCTCTAATTATAGAATTGTTAGAAAGATAATATCCCAAAAGATGCCAAAAATATATTTAAATATAGTCTTCTGTTTACACTAATATAATTAAGCCAAGAGTACAACAGTTCAAGTCAGTCTGTCCGTTTGCAACAGCAAGACCTGATTTCCCGCCTACATTATTGGGATAAATCATAAATAGTAAACCCTCCCTTACCAAAGAAAAAAAAAATCAGCCTCACCCGCTGAAACATGTCACCTCAGAGTATAACGAGAAATAATTCTATATGCTTACTTTCTAACAGCGAAAATTATCTTATATACTCAATCTTTTAAAAGTGTGCATATGACACACCACTTTACTTAGGTGATACTCGCGTGTTAAAATCTTTTTTTAAAATAAAAAAAAAAACTTAAAACTTTAACTCAGGATTTGAACTCATAAGAACTCAATCATGGAAGTTCAAAATTCCTCCTCAAATAGCTCTGTTCAAATTTTTGGAGCTCAATGAATTAGTTCTTAATCAATTCCAAGCAACAAACAATCCACATAAATTTTAACCTCATATTCACATTAACCCAGAACTCAACAACTACTTTTGCATTCTGCTCGCCTGTGAAGTCTTTTGAAATCAGCTGTTACTTTTAAAATTCAACCCAAACAATTATTATCCATTGATGGCAACTAAAAATTTGAGTTCGAAATTGAATTTTATTTGTGGCTCGAACAATGGAACCCACCTCAAGTCTATTACATTAAAATCAGTATTTTTTTAAAATCAACAATTTTTTTAAAAAGCATGGTGTTGTTGAAATCAAAAATTGAATTTTAATCACAGTTTGGGATGAGAGTTAGGTGCAGTAATGTTCAAATCACCATTGCCGACAAAGCTTCGGAGGTTGAAGTCGAAATTACATTTGAATATGAAATTTCATGTTCAAATTCAAGTGAGTGTTCTAGGTCCTTGATGAAAACACTTGCACAAAACTAAATCTGATGTTTGGAATGAAATGAAATTGATTATGGTGGCTTTGGAAAAAAAAATAAACTAAAAGAGAAGTTGAATCTAAAAAAACGTTCAGAAACCTAAGAAAGAAGGAGATGAGGGTATATTTGTAATTCTAAGTATATTTTTTAAGTTAAGGATACGTGTCGCAACCTCATTGGTGCGTGACATAGACATATTTTGTGAAACTGGTCAACTATAAAAGTGGTGTGTCATATACACACTTTTGAAAGGTTGAATGTATAAGATAATTTTCACTGTCAGAAAGTGTGTAAGAGGGATTTGGTCCATAGTTCATGTAGCAATCTATGTATTTTGCCATTGATTTATTGTTTCTTTTTTTCTTCTCTTGTAAAAAGATATGGTGTCATCAACACCTAAATTAAAGAGTGTGTCACTTTTCAAATTGACAAGGTTCTAACAAAAATCTCAGGTAAAACCTTTGAAATAATATGAATTTAGATGAATTAGCTAAGAATATGATGTCTGGTGGAAGAGGTTTTGCAATTCATGCAAAATCCATCTTCAAATTCCATGTTTCTTGAAAATACTAATCATGGTACATTGTGTAACAAGAGTAGTACTGTTGATGAAATGTGCAGAGAAAACCATAATCAAAAAATTATAAAGCATTACTCTCTTGAGCCACAACTGAGTAGTACTCTTGGTCATGAGACTAGTCTTGAGGATTTTTTGATAAGTGCTAATGTCATTAAAAATGGGAATAGGTTTGATAATCAGCCATTAATGGAGCCTAAATTCCATCAGCAGATCAATGATATGATCATGCCAATGCCTATCCAATTTTATTCAGATATTGATTTTGAGAATCATCAGTCTATGAATGTTGTTAATAAGAAGATAACAAATATGGCAATGACAACAACATCGAATGATAGTCATTTAAGTGGCGAAAGGAAGAGGACTTTCACGGATGAGAAGATGGAGAAAAGTATTGAAAGGAGGCAGAGAAGGATGATCAAGAATAGGGAATCAGCTGCTAGGTCAAGAGCAAAGAAACAGGTAGAGAAGTGAATTTCTAGCGAGTTTATTCACATTATTCTTGAATATTCTGTCTGTGTGAGCTTTGATCATATTGCCAGTCCCAAGTCCGAATAAAAGAAGAGGATTGTGGCCTGGTAGGTTGACAACCAACGTAAAACTTTTACTGATCAATTTATAATATTGTCATTAGTGACTTATTTTTTCTTGAATAATGACCTACTTAATCTTCTCGTATCTTCCTTTTGGAATTCTAGGCTTGCACAAAACAATTGGAGCAAGAGGTGTTAGAGTTGACTAGTTGAGGAACACTAACAATTGGCTGAAAAAGCAAAAGGTGAAACACTCAAATTTTCTCAGAGTTTACCCGTTTATTTGTTAAAAAACTAGTGTTTTTAGGTACAAAAAAATATGGAATTGAATATTTAGTTTAACGTTTTGTGCTTAACTTCTTTTATCTATTTCCCATGTGTTAGGTAAAGGGATCTACGCTTCTATTACATAAATGAAAATAACTAGCGAATTGTAGAATTTGTAAAGTGTAAAAGCAATTTGCATATTTAAATGTTCCGTTGTAAAGGCTAGAGAATATATTCCTGTTCTGACTGTTTTATGCTGAAGTAATGAGCTTTTGAACTACTACAAAGATTACATGGCAAAATAAAACCAAAAAACCGAAAGAAAGTCAAACATAGCAGTAGCTTTTATCTCTATGTTGTTGGATTTAAGTTAAATAGAATAAGAACGAATTAACTTAAATAGCCGTCCACCCTTAAATTAAAAATAGTCGATGAATGTATAATATATACATAGTTCATGTATTATATGTATATAATCATGTTTAATCAATATATAATCTATGTATATGGCTAAAAAAATAATAAATATGACTAGCTATTTGTATAAAGATCTTATAGAATAATAATATAAAACAAATTATACATCAATATAATTTAACTTATTATAACATATTAATATTCAACTAATGTTTAATTAATGAATTTAAGTTATTATATATTGACGGTATAAAAAATTATTTATGTAAGAGTCCTTATAAGATAACTACACATAAAACTTTTTTCAAATTGTTGATAGTATATCTTGTTGTAGTTCTATGTGGAGTATCATTTCCTATTTGATCCATTTGAATTCCATTTTCAAAGTCGCAATAGGATCTATCCATAAAAGGAATCTCTTTAGTACATTTCTTATGTAGCCGTGGATATTATATTGAATTTGAATTATATTTCGGATCAATCTATATTAAGTGAATGTCTTCATTTTGTTGTTTCTAGCAAATACCATTATTTTTAATTTTGGATCTTCTAAATTATTCCCTTAAAATTCAGGAATAGTGTAAAAAGTATTTTCTCTACCTAAATATATAAGTTAAATCCTTATTAAATAAAGTTACATATAATTATTTGCAGAATTAACCTAAATAGCTACCTAACTAATTACCTAAACTAAAAATAGGCTACTGATATTAACATATGTATAATTCATGTATAATACATGTATAAATTAATGTATAATTTATGTATATTGACTAAAAAAAGTAAACAATTGATCCAGCCGCATATTTGTACAAACGTCTGTAATTATATAATTGCTTAAATAGTTTTACACTGTCAATGCACAATAACTCAATACCTTGACTGAGCATTATCTATTGTTGTTAACAGGACTTGGAGAAACTTATGTGCTCAAAGGTAGCTAATTCTGAGCCTAGATACCAACTCAGAAGAACCAGCTCAGCAGCCTTCTGAGCCTCAATTTTCACACCAAAGGGCAAAGCCTTCCTATTTTTGATTTTATAAATCATATTTCTTATTTTTTATCCTTGTACTATCATCCCTCTCAATTGTAATTTGATCTGAGTTGGCCAGCTTTCAACTATTAGCCTAAGAGTTGCATCTATCACTGACCAACACTATCAGTGTTACATAATAATCGGTCAGGAAAAACAGTGATCTTTGGTTGATACAGTTTTATTTGAGATTTTAAAACAAAATAGTATCGTAAAATTAATACAGGAAAATATCTAAGGGGGTCTTGTTTTCTTTCAATTTCTCATACTTTAATACTTACAATTAGAAAAAGAAATTACTACCAAAATGGAATCGAAGGCATAATAGAAAAAATGCTGTCTTGGACCAAAGGAGCTTCACTTGGACTACTTTATTGATTTTTGGGATCTTTACACCAATAGCCAGTTGATTCATTGTATACTATACTTTTCTTAGACAGTATCAATAAATTATACACAAATTATACTGTTAGATCTTGTTTTAATGATACAAATAATATACATGTGCAGGAAATTAATTACAAGTAAAGAAGACTGCTGGAGTAGTTCATGATGTATAAGGAAAGAAATCAATTAGCATACAATCAGCAAATCTGGAAAGGACTCGCGAATCTGAACGGAATCCAATCAACAAAATCAGCAACGATTAGCTGAGTTGGAAAGAATCAAATAAGCCTTAAGTAAAGGCACAAATCAAGGGCAGAATCACGGGAGATTGAAAGATATGAGGAGATTGGTACGCGACCAAGTTTGGAAGAACCAACAATCAAGGAGAAATCTTCACTCGTATCTCTGCTGAAGGAAAGCAATCAAAAAGAAGCAACGACTCATTCCTTATTCTTGGAAAGAATCAATTCTTTCCAAGGATCAAATCTCTTGGGTTGTCAAGCCTCTACCATCCATCAAAGTATTTATACCTCGTTGTAAACCCTAGTTGTTATACTTTGATCAAACCAAAATCACTCTCTTTATTCTACTACAAACAAGCATTGTAGTTCACTAATATCTGTTGTGTAACAAGTCAAGGAAAGAAAAAGAGCATAACACTGGTGAGGCATTGTATCAAAAACGAGTGCTAGAGAAACTGAGTGAAATTCACTACAACTGTACTCGGAGAAACTCATTTACTAAAGAAAACTCTCTTGCAACCCAACGGGACTGGACTAGGATTCACATTGAATCCGAACCAGTATAAAAATCTTGGTGTCTTTAATTCCTGCAATTACTTTCTGCAATTTACTTACTTTTATTACATTTGCTAAATTATCATATCTAGTCGACTACTCTAGTAATAAGTCAACTAATAAGCGATTATTTTTAAAGATTTACAATTCACCCTCCCCCCCTCTTGTACTTTCAATTGGTATCAGAGCAAGGCTCATATTTTACTTTTGCTTAACAGCTTGTGAGAAAAGATCATGGCAAATCAGGTTATCATAGGAGCTCTTTTTCAGGAAGGAACTTCACAAGTTAGACCACCATACTTCAATGGAAAACATTTCTCTCACTGGAAAGTATGAATGGAAATCTTTGCTAAATCTTACGATGTCAAAGTCTGGAGAGTCATCAAAAAGGAAAACTATCCCCTACCGGCTAGCCCTCCACTACTTGCTGATCACGAAGATATAGATTCATACTCAAAAGAGCAATTGGAAGTGGTACAAGTGAATAACAAGGCAAGAAATCTACTTCATAACGCTATAAGTAGTGAAGAATACGAGAAAATATCGAGTTGTGACACAGCCAAAGAGATGTGGGACAAACTTGAGGTCACCTATGAGGGAACCAACAAAGTAAAGGAAATACACATTAACATGATGGTTCATGATTACGAACTCTTCTCAATGAAAGAAGGAGAATCCATTGAAGAGATGTTTTTCAGGTATAGCAAAATAATTAGCGACTTAAAGGCATTTGGCAAACCCTACACTAGTGGTGATCAAGTCAGAAAAAATCTCAGAAGTCTGCCAACCACTTAGCAGACCAAAGTAGTCACACTGGAATCTCAAGACCTAAACAAATAATCCTATCATGAACTACGAGGAGAACTCATTGCTTTTGAAAGAACGCATCTAAAAAAGACAAATCAATAGGAGAAAAAGAAAATAGTTGCGTTCAAAACCTCTACTGAAATGGCTGAAAATAAAATTGATGATCTTGAAGCTCTACAAGAAAATATTGCTATGATGTCTATGAATGGGCTGATGAGAAGATGTAGAAACACAAAGAAAGGAAGATACCCACCAAGACGATCCAGACAATACAACGAACAGGATAAGAACGATGGAAATGCTGCGAATGTGGAAAATTTGGGCACATTCAAGCTGAATGCCCAGAACTGAAAAGGAAGATCTCTAGAGGCTTCAACAAGAACAAATCTTTCAGAAGCTGGAGCAATGAGGATGACTCTGACCATGAAGAAATAGCAAATCTTTGCTTTATGACAATTCTGGAAAATGAAATGAACAAAACTTCAGGATGCTGGACAGATGAAGATGATTCAGATGACGAGAATGAAAACTGTTTCATGGCACGAGGTAAAACTAGTGAGATAAGATCTTATGACTGTAAAAGATGTAATGAATCGCAGGATATCCTTGATTCAACCTTGAAAGAGTCTCAAAAAATGATGAATGAACTTAAGAGACTCACTAGGGAGGGTAAAGACTGGAAACTCAAACACGAAGTATGTGAAATCGAAAAGGAAGTACTTCAAGAAGAGTTTGAGGATTTGCAAATACAGCTCAACAGCTTGCGCAAATCCACCGTCATAGTTCTGTTAGGTCAAACCAGACGACTTACAAGTTGACTGGAAAGGAACCAACCAGAACCAAATCGACCAGTCGGTCGGACCAGGTGACTTACAAGTCAATTGGGAAAGAACCAAATAGAACTAAGTCGGCTAGTTCCAACACTTATGAAAGACCTATAAGCAGGTCTGAAGCTAAATGTCATTACTGTAATAAAAGTGGGCATAAATATTTCTTTTGTTATTTTCGTAAATCAAATGTGTCAGGATGGGTTTGGAAACCAAAAAATTCTGAACCTAGTACTACTAACCCTCCAGGACCCAGGCAAGCTTGGGTACCTAAAAGAAAGTAATCATCTTGTCTTGAAGGAACACCACAGAGTAAGCCGCAAAGGAAAATGGTATCTAGATAGTGCATATTCTAGTCATATGACAGGTGACAAAAACCTGTTCAAAGAAGTTACAAAAATCGATGGAGGAAGTGTTAAATTTGGAGACGATTCAAGGGGCAAAATAGTCGGTACTGGAACAATTCCCTTCAATAACAATTGTGACATTACTGAAGTTTATCTTGTCGATGGACTAAACTACAATCTCTTGAGCATAAGTCAACTCTGCGACTCAGGATTTGAGGTAAAGTTTAAGAAAACAAGGTGTGCTATTGAAGACGAATCAGGTAAGATAATCCTTCCTGGAAAAAGTTATGGAAATGTTTATATACTTGATGGTTTTGAAAAGATAGATGGTCATATTTGCTTATCTTCTATGTCTGATGATCCATGGTTGTGGCATAGGAGACTTGGTCATGCTAGCATGCATTTTATTGAAAAACTGTCCAAACATGATTTAGTTATTGGTTTGCCTAAATTGAATTTTTTCTAGAACTCATATTTTTGACGCATGTCAAATGGGTAAACAGACCAGAAATTCTTTCAAAAATAAAGATATAGTATCTACTCAAAACCTTTGCAATTACTTCATATGGACTTATTTGGGCCTACTAGAACTGCTAGCATAGGAGGAGAGAGGTATGTCTTTGTTATTGTTGATGATTTTTCACGTTTCATTTGGGTAATCTTCTTGTCTCATAAGGATGAAGCCTTAAGAAATTTTGAAGTTTTCTGCAAAAGGGTTGAAAAAGAAAGGGGACATCTGATCTCAAAAATTTAGAGTGACCATGGAGGAGAATTTGAAAGCATCGCATTTGAAGACTTCTGTAATGATCAAGGATATACTCATAATTTTTCTGCACCATGCACACCACAACAAAATGGGGCTGTGGAAAGAAAGAACAGAACTCTCCAAGATATGGCAAGAACCATGCTACTAGAACATTCATTGCCAAACCACTTCTGGGCAGAAGGTGTAAGTACAACTTGTCACATCCTCAACCGTTGTCTCATAATGCCAATTCTAAAGAAGACCCCATATGAACTCTGGAAAGGTAAACGTTCGAATATCAGTTACTTCCATCCCTTTGGAAGCAAATATTTCATTCACAATAACGGTAAGGATAATCTTGGAAAGTTTGATCCAAGAAGTGACGAAGGTATTTTTCTCGGTTATTCATTAAATAGCAGATCTTTTAGAGTCTATAATAAACGTACTTTATGTGTAGAAGAATTTGTACATGTTATATTCGATGAAAATAATCCCTTGGTCGAGAAAGGAATTACTGCAGGTGACGAAGATCAAACTCAAGAAGCTCAGGATAAAGGAAAATCACAGAAGTCGACTAATGCATCTGGTGTGACTGAGTCAACTGGTGAAAATAGCAACAATATACCAGATCCACAAATCGAGTCGACTATAAATGCAATTCGTCCAAATGAATGGAGAATTGAGCCTGAATATCCTTAGAAATTCATTATAGGGGATCCAAACGAAGGAATAAAAACCAGAGAAGCTCTCAAAAAGAAAGCAAACATTGCATTGATTTCTCAAATTGAGCCAAAAAAAGATAGAGGAAGCACTGAAAGATTCAAGCTGGGTGCATGCCATGCAGGAGGAGTTAGATCAGTTTAGCAAGAATCAAGTGTGGAAACTAATACCCAAACCTGATAATGTGTCTGTAATCGGAACAAAGTGGGTATTTAGAAATAAATTGAACGAGGATGGAAAGGTCATAAGAAATAAAGCTAGACTAGTTGCTCAGGGCTACTCACAGCAAGAAGGAGTCGACTATGATGAAACATTCTCCCCAGTAGCTCGTTTGGAGTCTATACAAATTCTTCTGGCATACACATCTTTTAAAAGATTCAGGCTATTTCAAATGGATGTTAAAAGCGCATTTTTAAATGGATTTATCGAGGAAAAAGTTTTTGTGAAACAACCTCCAGGTTTTGAGGATTCAAAATTTCCATACCATGTATACAAACTCACTAAAGCATTGTATGGGTTGAAACAAGTTCCACGTGCCTGGTATGATAGGCTGAGTACCTTTCTTATTGATCATGGCTTTACAAGAGGTAAAATAGACACTACTCTATTTATTAAACGATCATCAAAAGGTAACCTCATTATTCAAATTTATGTTGATGATATTATATTTGGTAGTGCTAACCCTCTTATGTGCAAGGAATTTTCAAATCTTATGCAAAGCGAATTTGAAATGAGTATGATGGGTGAGCTCACGTTCTTCCTTGGGCTAAAAATTCAACAATCCGAAGAAGGAACTTTTATATGTCAGACCAAATATACAAAAGAGCTGATTCAAAAATTTGGTATGAACAATGCAAAATCAGTTGGCACTCCAATGAGCCCCGCTACAAATCTAGACAAAGATGAACAAGGCACCCATGTTGATGAAACCAAATATCGGGGAATGATTGGATCAATGCTATATTTGACAGCAAGTCGAGCAGATATTATGTTCAGCGTATGTAAATGTGCCAGGTTTCAGTCAGCTCCCAAGGAGTCACATTTGACTGCTGTAAAGAGAATCATTCGATATCTCATTGGAACTGTACCTTATGGATTATGGTATCCTCGCTCTAACTCTTTTAAATTAGAAGGCTTTTCCGATACTGATCTTCCAGGTGATAAAGAAGATAGAAAAAGCACAAGCGGCACATGTCAATTACTAGGAAAGGCATTAATATCCTGGAACAGTAAAAAGCAAGCATCAGTTGCTTTGTCCACTACTGAAGCTGAATACATTGCTATTGGACAATGTTTTGCACAACTACTATAGATGTCTCATCAATTGGGTGACTATGAACTTTCGTTTAAACCTATACAAATCTTTGTGATAATTCTAGTGTTATTTGTCTTTCAAAAAATCCTGTGCATCGTTCTAGAGCAAAGAATATAGATATTAAGCATCATTTTATTAGAGATCATGTTCTTAAGAGAGACATATAAATATCTTTTGTTGGAACTTCTGCTCAACTAGTTGATATTTTTACTACGCCTTTATTAGAAGAAAGATTTTGTACTTTGAGAAAATTACTTGGTATTATTTTCACTTCTAATAACTCTTAGGACATATGTGCTCAGTTACTTTTAAGTGTTATAATTGTCCTTTTCCCACGCCTTAATTACGCCTTCGATTTTTTCCCTCTCTTTTCTTTTCTTTCACATCAGTTCGCAGTTCGAAGATGGAAAGCCAATCATCACGTCTTCTCAACTAACAACTTTTCCTTTCCTGTACTCAACCGTCAAAACCCTCTTCTTAAGTTAGAAAACCCTTTCAGTCACTCTTATCTCCATTTCTTCTCTAAAATCTCTAGCAAAGCCCCTTCTTTACAATGGCGAAACACTCCAAAATCCCTCTACCTCCACCAGAAAGAGTACTCGCTCCAAAGCAAAACCCCCTTCTGTGCCTCCTAAGCAAGTAGACCTAGGGTCTGATCACTCTGAAGGCTTCGCCTCATCTCAAGGAGATTTCTCTGAACACTCCCAACTTCTAGGAGAAAAAGTTTTAGGCAAGCGACCCATGGAAGAACCCCCTATTTCGTCCACCCCAAAGAAATCAAAGGTTGATTTCTCTACTTCACTCGAATCTGACCTAAATTTCTGGGATTCCGCAAATAGGGATCTGTCACGACCCAAATCCCAAACCTGGTCGTGATGGAGCCTTTCGTGAAGACAAAGCCAGCCAGTCTAACCCAATTCATCCTTTAAAACAGTTAGTTAACACAAATATAGTCCAAACATGGTTTAATAATACTAAATAGCGGAAAATATAGATAAAAATGCGGAAAAATCCAGCCGGACACAGCCCTAACCGGGGTGTCACAAGTCATGAGCAACTAATGAATTCTGATACAAGTCTACTAAATACGAAATCCGATACAATAGTTCAAAGATCATGGAAATGATAAGATAAGGGAGGCACGGGGGTTGCGGATGCCAACAGCTACCTCGTAGTCTCCGAAACACCGCCTGGACTGGGAGGATCAGCACTCAGGAGCGAAAATCTGCTATGCCTAAATTTGCACACACGGTGCAGGGAGTAATGTGAGTACTCCGACCCAGTGAGTAATAAATATAAATAATGGTTGAAAGCAAGAAAACACGCGGAAACACAAAGCATTATATACAGAAGCAGTAAAATCACTTAAAACAGTAAATCAGTGAAGTATCAAGTAATTTCCTTTTTCAACAAGTAAAATCGGTAATTTGGCAGGTAAATAACAAGTAAAAACCCGCCCCTCGGGCACAGTATCAATCACTCGGTATAGTATCGGCCCCTCAGGCTTACTGTCAGAACATAATCATCCCCTCGGGCTCACTCTCAGAACATAATGGGTACCCGCGCTCACTGTGGGTGTGCAGACTCCGGAGGGGCCCCTTACGACCCAAGCACTACATCAAGCCACCTCGTAGCATCATCTCTCGGCACTCGGCCTCCCATCGCTTGGCACTCGGCCTCACATCACTCAAGCCACCTTGTGGCATATAAAGTATCTCAGGCCCTCGGCCTCTTATCACTCAGCATATCCTCACATATGGCCCTCAGCCTCACTCAGTCCGAAAATCATGACAATCCTTTCGGGCATTAGTAAAATAGTAGTTCTCAGCCCAAAATATCATTTAGAAATATCATTTGAGTTTCAAAACTGCGAGTTATAAAACAGTGAAAAACAACAGGACTGAGTTACAGTAATAAATCAAACAGTGAGGAAATAGTGATAAAAATCCCCGAAGGGTTCAAATAGTTGGCACGAAGCCCAAATATGACAATCATCCCAAATCATGATGATAACAAATAAGTTTCAGTCAAATACGCGGTAAAATCCTCAATTGGGATGGAGCAAGCCACAATTCCCATTAGTATACAACCACACACTCGTCATCAAACGTGTGTCTCACATTAATATAGCACTACGATGTGCAATTCGGGGTTTTATACCGTCAGGACATCATTTACAATCATTACTCACCTCTATCCAGTCTGAACTCTAACCCGCGATACCTTTGCCTCTAGAATCGGCCTCCGGATGCTCCAAATCTAGCCAAAATCAGCACCAAACCATCAAAATGTGCTAAGGGAACAAAACCCACTCGAAAATAATCAAATTACCACAAAATTCCCGACATTGGTCAAACCCGACCCCCGGGCCCACATCTCGGGATTTGACAAAAATTCACAAAACTAGAATCCTTATACTCTCATGAGTCTAATCATACAAAAATTATCCAATTTCGATACCATTTGGTCCTTTAAATTATCATTTTACATTTTTGAAAGATTTCACAATTTTCTTCCCAAATTCCATCCCAAATCACGAATTAAATGATGAATTCAATGATAGATTCATGTACTCTAGCCAAATCTGAGTTAGAATCACTTACCCCAATGAATTCCTTGAAAAACCTTCAAAAAATCGCCAAAATCCGAGCTCTCTAGGTCAAAATATCAAATAAAACCCAAAACCTCGTATTTATAGAGTAACCCCCAGATTTCCACCTCCGCGGACCGCACAAAATCGTCCGCGGTCCGCACCAAACAAGTGCGGTCCACACAAAAACGACCGCGGCCTCACAAGTTTTCTCTGTAGTGACAGGCTTTAGTATTTTGGCCATAACATTCGCTACAAATGTCCAAATTGTGATATCTTTTGGTCATAACTAGACACGAAGGAATACAACTTTCGTGTTTGAATCATCGCAAAATTCCTTGTAGATCAAAAGATATGAGCTTTTGAAGTAGGACCAGTGGAATGCTCTTCACCGCGGCCGCACACCATTTTGTGCGGTCTGCACAGCACCTACCGCGGCCGCACACCATTTTGTGCGGTCTGCACAGTACTCACCGCGGATGCACTTCATTTTTTGCGGACCACGCTGGTGAGTTCCGAGGCTTGCAACCCTTCTAGACGTGCTACAGCTATGATTTTTGGCCTAAAACATCCCGAAACGTACCCGGAACTCCCGGAACTTCAAACCAATTGTACCACTACATCCCACGACATCGTTCAACCTTGTTCAAAACTTCGGAATGCTCACAACAACATCAAATCACAAATTTAACTTACGATTCAAGCCTAAGAACTCCAAGAACTCTTAGATTATACTTTCGATCAAAAAGTCTATCAAATCTCGTCCGAATGACATGAAATTTTGCACACACATCCCAAATGGCACATTGAAGCTACTGCAACTCTCGGAATTTCATTCCGACCTTTATATCGAAATCTCACCTATCAACCGGAAAAATGCCGAAATCTCTATTTTGCCAATTCAAGCCTAAACCTTCCACGGACTTCCAACATGCATTCCGATCACGCTCTTAAGTCACAAATCACCTCCTGAAGCTAACCGAACCACCGGAACTCACATCTGAGCCCTCTAACACATAAGTCAACATTCGGTTGACTTTTCCAACTTAAACCTTCTTAAAAGAGACTAAGTGTCTCATTGCTTACCAAATCCACTTCGAATACAAACTAATCAACTCGATCACATAAAACACAAATAACGAAGCATAAAGAAGCAGAAATGGGGGTAACGGGGCGGTAACTCATGAGATAACTGGCCGGGTCATCACATCCTCCCCAACTTAAACAAACGTTCGTCCTTGAACGAGTCAAGAAATATACCTGAAGCTTCAAACGGGTGAGGATATCTGCTATGCATCTCTCGCTCGGTCTCCCAGGTAGCCTCCTTCACGGGCCGACCTCTCCACTGCACTTTTACAGAAGTTATATCATTTGACCTCAACTTTCGAACCTGACGCTCCAAAATAGCTGCTGGCTCTACATCATAAGTCAAATCACCCTCCAACTGAACTGTGCTAAAATCTAGAACATGGGACAGGTCTTCAATATACTTCCAGAGCATAGAAACATGGAAAATGGATGCACACTCGACAAGCTGGGTGGTAAGGCAAGCTCATAAGCTACCTCCCCAATCCTCTGAAGTACCTCAAAAGGCCCAATGAACCGTGGACTCAACTTTCCTTTCTTTCTGAATCTCATAACACCCTTCGTGGACGAAACCTTCAATAGGACCTTCTCACTAACCATGTAAGACACATCTCGAACCTTCCTGTCCACATAACTCTTCTGCCTCGACTGCGCCGTACGAAGTCTCTCCTGAATTACCTTCACTTTATCTAAAGCATCCTGTACCATGTCTGTCCCCAATAGCCTAGCCTCACCGAGCTCGAACCAACCAACTGGAGATCTATACCGCCTCCCGTACAAAGCCTCATATGGACCCATCTGAATACTCGACTGGTAGCTGTTGTTATAAGCAAAATATGCAAACGGCAGAAACTGATCCCATGACCCTCTAAAATCAATAACACAAGCGCGTAGCATATCCTCCAATATCTGAATAGTGCGCTCGGACTGCCCATCCGTCTGAGGGTGAAAAGTTGTGCTCAACTGCACCTGAGTACCCAACTCTCGCTGAACAGACTTCCAAAACTGGGAAGTAAACTAAGTGTCCCGATCTAAAATGATGGAAAGTGGGACACCATGCAACCGAACAATCTCCCGAATATATATCTCTGCCAACCGCTCTGAAGAATAAGTAGTACACACATGAATGAAGTGCGCGAACTTGATCAGTTGATCCACAATCACCCAAATAGCATCAAACTTCTTCAAAGTCCATGGAAGTCCAACAACAAAGTCTATAGTGATCCTCTCCCACTTCCACTCGGGAATAACCATTTACTGAAGCAAGCCACCCGATCTCTGATACTCATATTTCACCTGCTGACAATTGAGACACTGAGCTACAAATCCCACAATATCTTTCTTCATTCTTCTCCACCAATAGTGCTGCCTTAAGTCCTGATACATCTTCGCGGCACCCGGATGAATAGAATACCGCGAGCTATGGGCCTCCTACAGAATCAACTCTCTAAGTCTATCCACATTGGGCACACAAATCTGGCCCTGTATCCTTAACACACCATCATCACCGATGGTCACATCTCTAGCATCATCATGTTGAACTCTATCCTTAAGGATACGCAAATACGGATCATCATACTGGAGTTCTCTGATGCGATCATACAAGGAAGACCGAGAAAACACACAAGCCAAGACCCAACTGGGCTCCGAAATATCTAATCTCACAAACCGATTGGCCAAGGCCTAAACATCTACTGCAAGGGGTCTCTCCCCAACTGGAATGTACGCCAAACTCCCCATACTCACTGCCTTTCGGATCAGATCATCGGCCACTACATTGGCCTTTCCCGGATGATACAGAATAGTAATATCATAATCCTTAAGCAACTATAGCCATCTCCGCTACCTCAAATTAAGATCCTTTTGCTTGAACAAATCCTGAAGACTGCGATGATCAGTAAATACCTCACAAGATACGCCATACAGGTAGTGCCTCCAAATCTTCAATGCATGAACTATGGCAGCTAACTCCAAATCGTGAACATGGTAGTTCTTCTCATGGGGTTTCACCTGGAGAGAAGCATAAGCAATAACTCTACCCGCCTGCATTAACACATAACCAATCCCAACTCTCGAAGCATCACAATATACGGTATATGAACCTGAAGCTAATGGCAAAACTAATACTGGAGCTGTAGTCAAAGCCGTCTTGAGCTTCTGAAAGCTCTCCTCACACTCGTCCGACCATACAAATGGAGCACCCTTCTTAGTCTACTTGGTCAAGGGTGACGTGATAGATGAAAATCCCTGAACAAATCGGCGATAATAGCCTGCCAAACCAAGAAAGTTGCGAATCTCGGTAGCTGAGGATGGTCTAAGACAACTCTAAACCGCCTATATCTTCTTTGGATCAACCTGAATACCCTCGCTGGAGACCACGTGCCCCAAGAAATCCACTGAACTGAGCCAGAACTCACATTTGGAGAATTTTGCATAAAGCTTCTCCTCACTCAATCTCTGCAACACAACTCTCAAATGCTCCGCGTGCTCCTCTTGACTATGCGAATACAACAGAATATCATCAATGAATACTACGACAAATGAATCGAGATAAGGCTGGAACACACTGTTCATCAGATGCATGAACGCTGCTGGGGCATTGGCTAGCCCAAAAGACATAACAAGAAACTCATAATGACCGTATCTGGTCCTGAAGGTTGTCTTAAGAATGTTTGAATCCCTGATCTTCAATTAGTGATAGCCTGAACGGAGATCAATCTTGGAGAACACACTCGCTCCCTGAAGCTGGTCAAATAAATCGCCAATGCGAGGCAAAGGATACTTGTTCTTCATTGTTACTTTATTTAATTGTCTGTAATCAATGCACATTCTCATTGTGCCATCCTTCTTCTTCACAAATAAAACTGGCGCACCCCAAGGTGACATACTAGGCCAAATGAACCTTTTATCTAGGAGTTCCTGAAGTTGCTCCTTCAATTCCTTCAACTCCACTGGTGTCATATGATACGGCGGAATAGAAATGGGCTGATTGCCCAGCACCAAGTCGATACCAAAATCAATATCTCTATTCGGTGGCATGCCTGGTAGGTCTGCAGGAAACACATCAAGGAAGTCCCTCACAACTGGAACAGAATCAATACTGGGAGTCTCAGCTCCAATATCCATCACAAATGCTAGATATGAAAGACAACCCTTCCAAACCATATGATAGGCCTTCAAGAAAGATATCACTCTACTAGGAACATAATCAGTCACACCACGCCACTCGATCCGCGGTACACCCGCCATAGCCAAAGTGACTGTCTTAGCATGATAGTCTAGAATAGCATGGCACAGAGATAACCAATCCATGCCCAAAATAACATCAAAGTCCACCATGCTCAATAGCAATAGATCAAATCGGGTCTCAAGACCCCCAATAGTCACAACACATGACCGGTACACACGGTCCACAATAATAGTATCGCACATCGGGGTAGACACATGAACGGGTAAAGCAAGAAACTCCCAGGGTGTACCTAAATAATGAGCAAAATATGAGGACACACAAGAATAGGTGGAACCGGGATCGAATAATACAGAGGCATCTCTGTGGCAGACTGGAACAATACCTGTAATGACAGCATCTGAAGCAATAACATTTGTCTTGCCTGGAATAGCATAGAAACGAGCCTAGCCACCGCCTGATCGACCTCCTCCTCTGGGGCGACCCCTGGATGCCTAACCTCCACCCCTAGCTGGCTGGGTGGGTGGTGAAGTAACTGGAGCAGAAGTCGAGGGCTGACACCTCTGCTGGGACAAACTAGCAACACTACGAGGGCACTGTCACACCTCCTTTTTCCGCGCCCGGGGGGCGCAGGGGAGTTTTTCCAATTAAAGGACAATCGAAACGGGATTGGTTTATTTATTTCAGAGTCGCCACTTGGGAGATTTAGGGTGTCCCAAGTCACCAATTTTAATCCCGAATCGAGGAAAAGAATGACTCCATACTACAGTCTGCGTACCAGAAATCCGGATAAGGAATTCTGTTAACCCGGGAGAAGGTGTTAGGCATTCCCGAGTTCCGTGGTTCTAGCACGGTCGCTCAACTGTTATATTCGGCTTGATTATCTGATTTTATACAAGTCTGAACTTATGTGCAAAATTTAACTTTTAACCGCTTTTATCATTTACTGTTTTTATCAAGGATTACAACGTTGTGAAAATGTATCTCGAACCGCGTTACAATCAATGTACCCGCGGTCGTCGACACACTTTGACTCCGTTGAGATTTGGATTTGGGTCACATCAATGTGCACCCGAGTTTAAGGAAATTAAATTGTTAAAGGCGCGGCTAAAGCGACTAGCGTATTTATTTTGGGCAGGACCGTGGAATTTTACTAAATGGTCCATCCCGAAGTCTAAATAATTTTTAAAGCAAATATTTACTGAGGGCCCCGCAATTGTATTTTATTTGGCGAGGCTCATCTCATTCTTATTTTTTTTTTCAAAAATGAATTTGCAACGTCATGGACACGCATCTCGAACCACGTCACAATCAATGTACCCATGATTAGAAATACATTTCGAATCCGTCGAGATTTGGATTTGGGTCACATAAATGTGCACCCGAGTTTAAGAAGGTAAGGTTTATTAAAGCGTGTCCTAAAGAGACTAACGTGTTGTTATTTTAGGAGGGTTGTGAGATTTGCTAAACAACCCGTCCTAGAAACTAAATGCTTCAATAATATACATTTAACAAGGGCCCCGTATCTGCGTGTTTTGTTTATTTTCATCGAGGCTCATCTCGTTCTTATTTTAAAAGGATATCCTATAGCAACTACGTTTCTTGTCGTGTTCGTCTCTATCAATTTAAAACGGTAGATAGTCCTAATTAATTACATGCTTGCAAGTTGTTTGTAATGGAATTCAGAAATGCTTAACAAAAGTTGGGACCGAAGCTGCGTGCACAGTCGGCCAAACAAATAATCGTGGGCCCAAATCCAGCCCACGCGCGGTTGGCCAGACCTGAGCCACTGCTCGCTCGATGCGGGCCTGCCTGATCTGTCCTCGACCTGGGCTCGACCCTGGTGAGGTTGAGGCCGTGAACTTGTTCTGGGTTCTATTGGCGTGGTTTATCAGTTATAAAAGGATCACCTATTAAAGGGAAAGAAATTAACTAGTAGTGGATAGTTTTCATGTTTGGCCTATTAAAGAATATACTGCACAGTTAAACTAAGTCTAAGATACAACCTATTACATTGGGAATATTTTCACCTAACAACATACATATATAAACTAACATTCAGCTAATCTACATTGATATATACTGGGCATACAGGCTACTTCCATTATCAAAACAGGAATGAAAATTATTATACAGTACATGATATCTAATGTAACAATCTATGTATAAAAGTCACTCTTCAGGTCTTTTCTTTTGTATTCATGCTCAACTTTCCAATTACATTTGACAGAGTATTAGTCATGTACCTGGTATAGAGAAACAAAAGAAGAAGGAAATGATCAGCTGAGTGGTACGCAGCAAGCACAGCAGCAGCAGATAAATGGCACAACACAGCAACAACCAAACAGCCACAAAGATGAAGTTCACACGTTGGTCGAGCAACAGACTAATAATCCCAGGAAGACAGGATAGGAAACAAAACCAGTCGAGAAAGGAAACAGAATATTTTGTGCTATAGCCACAGAAGTTCAATAACCACCAAGGCTCAGCAAATAACCAGCACAGTTTCGACAATCGAGAAGACTACAACTCATTGTACAGCACACAAAACTCAATGTAGTAGCAATCACAGCTGAAGATACACAGGCTTCTCTTAATGGAACAGTAATCAACCTAGTTAGGATGACCAGCTTGATTTCTTATGCAGTTTTGGACAATATTCAGTTACAGTATTTTCTGGAAATTTCTTTCTGTTTTCTTCACTTTTCTTTAACTCACAATATCCCTCTCAAAACTAAAATTTCCAGCCTTTTCTCTTTTTTTCTGAAGACTAAAAATCCAGCCTAAGACTCAAAACTCCAGCCCCCTCTTATGTTCTAAAACAGCTTATTTATAAGCTAATCGACCTAGTGCAGCTAAGCTGCCTGCCTCCTCAACTTTGCAGTCTGCCCATCCCTCTTAAGCCCATCCTAAGCATCTTTTGATGCCAGCCCTTTTTGTTCCCCACGCCTGGCTTTCTTTAATCAAGAGTTATGGGTTCATTTTAGTATTCATTTTAAATTTCCATGCTCTTATGTCTTGTTCCCCATTGGCATTAATTTAATCCCAAATTAGTACCCTACTTGTCAGCTCATTTAAACTAATCATTTTTGTTCTTTTTAAACCCCAGACTACCCTTGCTAGCCCTTGATTATCACTGCCCTGCCCATTGCAGTATCAGGGCACTTTGGGCTTTAACCATTCGATTTCAGAATTGCCCCAGCCTGGCTTTTTAATTGTTTACAAGGTAGTTACAAACTAATATTCATAGGCAATGCCCAATTCAAACCACAATACAGGCTCATTAGTCATGCGACATTATTAGTTCGTTCGTTTTATTAGTTATAGAAAACTAATCGACGACATTTATCGAGTCGACTATACTAATTATAGCAGGTAATAATCAATCGCTCACATAAACAATACATTTAGGGACCTAAAGGGCATCAGACAATTTTTGTTCAATTACTGGGGCCTATATGGGTTAACTTATCTGACGATTAAACTAATCGACGATCATGTTTATCACAGAGTACATTCAGAATCATACACAGAACACAATCGACCAAATAAAAAGGTCTTTACAGAGATGAAAGAAATCCGAACGAAAAAAATAACAAACAAACATAATGACACATGCTGACCACTTAATTAAAACTAACACAAAAGAAAGGAAAACGTACCGAAAATGTTTAAATCAAACAGACCCAAATCTGATTCATCTTCGAACTTTTGAGGCCGAACAAACTTTAATCAGGGTGTTCTCACATGAGAACACCTTGATTAAGGTCTATTAGACCTCAAACCCTTGTCAAAACTGGCCGGGTTCCCCAGGTGCATGTGTTTCAAGTTCTGGATTTCCAGATCTGGATTTTTAGGAGTTGTGGGTAGATTCGGACCAAACCAAGCTTGGTTTGGTCACGAGGAAGGTCAGGGGAATGTCTGGTATGAAGATGGGGTGGTTTGGCATAGGTCCGGGTTCGACTCAAATCTTCAAACGAAGATTCGAGACGAGGGAAGGTGATTCGAGGCAAGAGGGTAACAGATCCATGTTCAGGAGAGTGAGGGGGTCTTAGGGTGTTCAGGAGGTGGTCACCGGCGTTCGTGCCGCCGGCTTTAATGGCGAGGGAGACGAGGGCGGCTAGGGTTTCTAATGGGAGGTCCGGGCTCGACTTGGGGACGAAGGGGTGGGGTGTTGGTATAGGGGGCGTGGGTGTAAGAGAAGGTTTATATATGGTCTATGGGATTGGATCTGAGCCGTTAGATCAGATGATCTCAACGGCTTGGATCTGATGCTGAGAAATGAGACGGGGTCGTTTGGTAGTTAAACGGGGTCGTTTGGTTTAAGTGAGGGGTTGGGTCAGGCTGGTTATTTGGGTCGGGTTTGAACATGGGTCGCTGAAAGAGGTCCTGAACCGTTGGATCGGCTGGGACGGACGGCTCAGATTGATTTGCCTGAAACGACGTCGTTTCAGGAGGTGCCTGGGCAGGCCTGGTCTGGACCGGGTCAGATCGTTGGTTTGGGCTTGTTTTTGTCTTATTTTTTGGCCCAAATTGATTTCAACTTTCTTTTGTTTTCCAATTTAAAGAAAAATAAAAATAAAAATAACTAATAAAACAAAATGAAATTAAAACAAATAACAATATGGCATTTCAACATAATTATCATACCAAGTAAGTTAAATCACAACCTAAAACGGACGATGCACATATATTTATATTTTTGAATTTTCTTTTAACGCCACATATATTTTTTGTACTTTTGTTTGATAATGACTAGATGCAAAATGGACAGACTCACAAACGACTAACAAAACATGTCACGGAAAGACCGAAAAATTGTACAGCGAAGCCTTTTGCCACTATTTTTATTTTCTTTTGGAGCGATTGTCCGTGAAGCAAAAATCACGTGCTTACAGCTGCCCCTCTTTGCACGAAGACACGAAGGGTTTTCGCGCAAAGATAAAGCGAGCGATTTTTGCCCGTCCGAATACTCCGTGTGAAGCATTTTTTGAAAAAGATTTGACCGAACCTTTGCTTCAGAGGTTTCCTACATATCCTGGGCTGAAACAGGAATCAGGTCAATGTAGTTCGGGAAATTTTGGTAGCTGGGACTACCGTGTGACTGTAGTGTTTGCTGTTGTTGTGCGCTGTTGTATGCTGCTGTAGGATGCTACTGCTCAACCGATCTCCCTATTACATTGCTCTAAAAGGAAAACAAGAAGCTAAGCTAAACTGAGGATCCTGAAATCTCATCCATCTTCAACTTGTTCTTGCTGCCTTGCTTTCTTGTCGGCTAACGCTTTCCTCTGACGCCTTTATTTTGTGAACTTGGAGATGATGCTGGTCCTTCACCTTTTTGAATGTCAGTTCTCATCACTTTGCTTGATTTGCTGGGGATACGGCTTTCTTCTTTAAATCTTCCAATGGTTTCTTCAGTGGTATGGCTTTTCATCAGAATTGTTATACTGGGCATGCTACACCGTTCCCAAACTACTTCTTTTGAGACGCGTTCCTTTTTCCTTTTGAATTGCGCGCTTGCCTCTGCAGTTGTCTGCTTCTTGGTGCTGGGGATTTCATTGTTTCCCGTTTGGGGATCTCTGTTGTACCCTTCCGTCTTCAGGTGGGGTGACTGATTCCAAAATCTAGAGCTGAATGTATTCCCGCATTATACTGGTGGGCGACCTAGAACTTAAAAGTATTCCCGCATTATACTGGTGGGCGACCTAGAACTTAATGTATTCCCGCATTATACTGGTGGGCGACCTAGAACTTAAATGTATTCCCGCATTATACTGGTGGGCGACCTAGAACTTAAATGTATTCCCGCATTATACTGGTGGGCGACCTAGAACTTAAAGTATTCCCGCATTATACTGGTGGGCGACCTAGAACTTAAAAGTATTCCCGCATTATACTGGTGGGCGACCTAGAACTTAAATGTATTCCCGCATTATACTGGTGGGCGACCTAGAACTTAAATGTATTCCCGCATTATACTGGTGGGCGACCTAGAACTTAAAAGTATTCCCGCATTATACTGGTGGGCGACCTAGAACTTAAAAGTATTCCCGCATTATACTGGTGGGCGACCTAGAACTTAAAAGTATTCCCGCATTATACTGGTGGGCGACCTAGAACTTAAAAGTATTCCCGCATTATACTGGTGGGCGACCTAGAACTTAAATTGTATTCCCGCATTATACTGGTGGGCGACCTAGAACTTAAAAGTATTCCCGCATTATACTGGTGGGCGACCTAGAACTTAAAAGTATTCCCGCATTATACTGGTGGGCGACCTAGAACTTAAATGTATTCCCGCATTATACTGGTGGGCGACCTAGAACTTAAAGGTATTCCCGCATTATACTGGTGGGCGACCTAGAACTTAAAAGTATTCCCGCATTATACTGGTGGGCGACCTAGAACTTAAAAGTATTCCCGCATTATACTGGTGGGCGACCTAGAACTTAAAAGTATTCCCGCATTATACTGGTGGGCGACCTAGAACTTAAATGTATTCCCGCATTATACTGGTGGGCGACCTAGAACTTAAAAGTATTCCCGCATTATACTGGTGGGCGACCTAGAACTTAAAAGTATTCCACGCATTATACTGGTGGGCGACCTAGAACTTAAATGTATTCCCGCATTATACTGGTGGGCGACCTAGAACTTAAATGTATTCCCGCATTATACTGGTGGGCGACCTAGAACTTAAATGTATTCCCGCATTATACTGGTGGGCGACCTAGAACTTAAAAGTATTCCCGCATTATACTGGTGGGCGACCTAGAACTTAAAAATGTATTCCCGCATTATACTGGTGGGCGGCCTAGAACTTAAAATGTATTCCCGCATTATACTGGTGGGCGACCTAGAACTTAAAAGTATTGAAATTGCTTCCCCGTTTTTCGAGAAAATTTTCGACAATCGGCAGAAACTTTTCTGCCCCGGTTTTTTGGTAATTTCCATGGCGTTGCATCTTGCTGCCCTCATCAATCCTCTGTTCCCCTGCAACAGACAAAAGGATTTAATTAGTTTTTATCGTGGTGGTAGAGGGTGCCTTTCTGGCGAGCAATTTTTCTCTCTTCCTCTTTTCTTGCTCTTTGTCCCCATAATTGGTTGGCGGGCAAAGTTGCCTGTTGGGGGTCTCTAGCCTGCTGGGGATTGGTTTTCAGTTTATCCCCTACTCTGCTTTCTCTTTAAACACATGATGTGGGAGTCTGCTTCTAACTCCTGAAACCACTCCCTTTTGGAGCATACTTCTTCCAACATTTCCGAGCACAATCACTGCATTGCCCGGGACCGGCCTTTAAGACTGTTTGTATTATCCTACACTGGATGAATTCCCCTTTGGTTCCTGGTAGTAAGCTTTTGAAAAAATCCTTTAAAGACACTTTTTAGGAAAAGAAATAAAGATATGGAAAAGAGAAAAACTTTCTGAACCAATATTTTGTGGGAGGAGACAATCCACAGAACTTATCTGGAGGACAAAACTGGTCCCCGTGATCATGGCGTGCACCATAGATTCCGACCCAGTCTATTTGTATCGATTGATTTGCTCGATGGTTTGACTTGCTGGGGATGATAAAGGAGTGTTCACTTCGTTTCGAATGTGGTAGCTTTGCTGATCTGTCTTGTCGCCCCATAGTGCCCTTCGAGGGGTTTTCACTGATGAGACTCTCTCTTTTCTCTCATCTCCCGGCGCCTTATGGTGCCTGTGAAGGTTTTCACCAATAAGACTCTCTCATTTTATTTCTTTCGAGAATCCGGTGTGTTGTAGATACGACCCTCTCTTCCGGGGATTCTTTTGACTATCAACTCATTCCCAGTCTTACGATCCTTTTCTTTGCTGGGGATCAGTGTATTATTCTCGGCCTTATTTGCCGGATTTGGCATCTCTCGAACATTGATCGGGAGGTCTTTTGGATGTCGATGTTGGTTTTGGTGTGGGATTGAAGAAAGGCTATAAAATGAAAACAACTTGAAGGGTGATGTGCTACAACTTTTGGAATCAAACCTTTGTTGGAACTTAAAACATAACCTCTGCCCCAGTTTTCTTGCTTGGGGGATTTATTTTTTATGCTTTATGCTGAGCTATGTGCGTTTACGCACATTGTGCCTATTATGCACACTATGTACATTATGCATCCTATATTTACTATGATGCATACTATGACCGAGCCGTGAGGCGCCTACGTATCCTCTTTGAGGAATCAGGTCAAACGTAGTTCCCACGGTTTTGTATTTCTTGATTTTTCTTTTCTTTCTTTTCATTTTCTTTTCCTTTTTTCGTGTCTTTTTCTTTTCTTTTCTTTTCTTTTTCTTCTTTTTTTTTTCTTCTTTTTTCTTTCGTATCTTTCCCATTAGTGATTCCAAAAGAGGGGTATTGAAAGAATTAAGGCTCAAAAAGGGGGAAGCAAGGGTTAAACAGTGTTTGGGTAGAAGAAAGAATTGCCTCCGTCATCTCATTATCCAATAAATGCCAAATACAAACAAACAAACCGAATAATTGCCATACTTAAGAAATTACGCATAATATCTCTTGACTGCATCTGAATTGATAGCCATGTCGACACATCTACCTTCGACATCTGTCAAACACAAAGCACCGTTGGACAATATTCTGGTCACGACATAAGGCCCTTGCCAATTTGGGGCGAATTTGCCTTTTGCCTCGACCTGATGTGGGAGGATCTTCTTTAATACCTGCTGCCCTACTTCAAACTTCCTGGGGCGCACCTTTTTATTATACGCTCTTGCCATTCTCTTCTGGTACAGCTGACCATGGCACACTGCTGCCAATCTTTTCTCATCTATCAGGCTCAACTGTTCCAAGCGAGCTTTGATCCATTCATCATCATCAATTCCGGCTTCAGCGACAATTCGGAGGGACGGAATTTCGACCTCCGCTGGTATCACGGCCTCAGTTCCATACACCAACAAATAAGGAGTTGTGCCTATGGAAGTCCGGACGGTAGTGCGGTAACCCAACAAAGCAAAGGGTAATTTCTCGTGCCACTGTCTGGACCCTTCCACCATTTTTCGCAGTATCTTCTTGATATTCTTATTGGCTGCTTCGACTGCTCCATTCGCCTTGGGACGATATGGGGTGGAATTGCGGTGTGTAATCTTAAATTGTTGGCATACCTCTCTCATCAAGCTGCTATTAAGATTCGCACCGTTATCCGTGATGATCACTTTTGGGATCCCAAATCTACAGATGATATGGGAGTGAACAAAGTCCACCACTGCCTTCTTAGTTACTGATTTGAAGGTTTTAGCCTCAACCCATTTGGTGAAGTAATCGATGGTCACTAGAATGAACCTATGACCGTTGGACGCTGCTGGCTCGATGGGCCCAATGACATCCATGCCCCATGCTACAAACGGCCAGGGTGCTGACATCGTATGCAACTCTGTTGGCGGAGAGTGAATCAAGTCTCCATGTATTTGGCACTGATGGCATTTCCTCACGAAAGTGATACAGTCGTGTTCCATGGTGAGCCAATAACACCCTGTTCGAAGGATTTTTCTTGCCAATACATATCCGCTCATGTGCGGTCCGCAAACTCCCGCATGTACCTCTTCCACAACCGTCATTGCTTGACTGGCATCTACGCATCTCAACAATCCCAAATCCGGGGTTCTTTTGTACAATACTCCTCCACTGAAGAAGAAACCATTCGACAAACGCCTAAGGGCTCTTTTTTGGTCTCCAGAGGCATGTTCCGGGTATATTCCCATTCTGAGGTATTCCTTAATATCATGAAACCAGGGTTCGCCATCTGCTTCTTCTTCTATGGTATTGCAGTAGGCGTGCTGATCACGGACTTGGATATGCAGAGGATCAACATACATTTTGTCAGGGTGGTGCAGCATTGATGCTAAGGTGGCTAAGGCATCTGCAACCTCATTGTGAACTCTCGGGATGTGTTTGAACTTCACCGATCGAAATTGCTTGCTCAGATCATGCAAGCATTGTCGGTATGGTATGAGCTTTAGATCTCGTGTTTCCCATTCACCCTGAATTTGATGTACCAAGAGGTCCGAGTCTCCCAAGACCAAGACGTCTTGGACATCCATGTCAGCAGCCAAGCGCAGACCCAGAATGCAAGCCTCATATTCGGCCATATTGTTGGTGCAATAGAAGCGCAGTTGAGCCGTAACAGGATAATGCCGTCCTGTTTCAGAAATGAGTACTGCTCCTATTCCAACCCCTTTTGCGTTTGCAGCTCCATCGAAGAAAAGCTTCCAACCCGGTTCCTCAGGTAATTCCAAATCATTCGTATGCATCACCTCTTCGTCAGGAAAATACGTTCTTAAGGGCTCGTATTTCTCATCAACGGGATTCTCTGCCAAATGGTCTGCCAGTGCCTGGGCTTTCATGGCCGTCCTTGTCACGTAGATGATATCAAATTCTGTGAGCAGAATTTGCCATTTTGCCAACCTCCCCGTGGGCATAGGTTTCTGAAAGATATACTTCAATGGGTCCAAGCGGGATATGAGATAAGTAGTATATGAAGACAGGTAGTGCTTCAACTTCTGAGCTACCCAAGTCAGGGCGCAGCATGTTTTCTCGAGTTGAGTGTACTTGACCTCATGCACTGTGAATTTCTTGCTAAGATAGTAGATGGCCTGCTCCTTCCTCCCTGTGTCATCATGTTGCCCCAGTACACAACCAAATGAATTTTCCAAGACCGTCAGGTAAAGGATTAGGGGTTTCCCGGGCTTAGGCGGGACCAATACGGGTGGATTAGACAGATACCCTTTGATTTGGTCGAAAGCCTCCTGACACTCTGCCGTCCAACCTACTGCAGCATCCTTTCTCAGTAGCCGAAATATGGGCTCACAAGTTGCTGTGAGCTGAGCGATGAACCTGCTGATGTAATTGAGTCTACCCAGCAAACTCATTACCTCTGTTTTGTTCCTCGGCGGTGGCAAGTCTCGGATGGATTCAATTTTGGATGGGTCTAACTCAATCCCCCGTCGACTGACGATGAATCCTAGCAACTTTCCTGATGGAACCCCGAATGCGCATTTGGCCGGGTTAAGCTTGATATCATACCTCCGGAGTCTTTGGAAAAATCTCCTTAGGTCTGCCACATGGTCCTCCTGACGCCAAGATTTGATGATCACATCATCGACGTACACCTCTATTTCTTTGTGTATCATGTCATGAAACACAGCAGTCATTGCTCGCATGTACGTTGCCCCGGCGTTCTTTAACCCGAACGGCATTACCCGATAGCAGTAGGTTCCCCATGGCGTAATAAACGCTGTCTTCTCAGCATCCTCTTCGTCCATTAGGATCTGATGATAACCCGCATAGCAATCCACAAAGGATCCGATCTCGCGCCCAGCGCAATTATCGATCAGGATATGAATGTTGGGTAACGGGAAATTGTCCTTGGGACTTGCTTTGTTGAGGTTGCGGTAGTCGACGCACACCCTGATTTTTCCATCCTTCTTTGGGACTGGTACCACATTGGCCAGCCACTCGGGATATCGAGTGACCCGAATGACCTTCGATTGCAACTGCTTGATCACTTCTTCTTTGATTTTTACACTCATTTCTGTTTTAAATTTCCTTAGTTTTTGCTTGACCGGAGGGTATGCCGGGTCAGTGGGCAATTTGTGAACCACTAAATTGGTGCTCAATCCAGGCATATCATCATATGACCATGCAAAAACATCTTTGAATTCCCTGAGAGTTTCGATCAATTCTGCTTTGACATTCGGCTCAATGTGGATGCTAATTTTGGTCTCTTGGATGTTATCAGCGTCTCCTAGGTTCACAGCCTCAGTGTCATTTAGGTTAGGCTTGGGTTTCTCTTCAAATTGGCACAGTTCTCGGTTTATTTCTTCGAAGGCTTCCCCTTCGTCACATTCGGATTCATTATCACAAACGACCTCTTGTATCATTGAGTCAGATTCAGATTGATTTATTAGACTAGGTCGAAGATCCGCTGTGCATGCCATGTCATTAGGACCAGTAAAAAGAGAACTGTTCAGAAAGAAAAAGAACAAAACAAGAAATTAAAATGGGACAAAAGAAAAGAACTTTATTAAATTTGCAGGATAAAAAGGGTTCACACTTTTACAAAACGAAAGTAAAGTTGGGATTACACCCTTGAATAATCCGATCAAACAAACAAACAAACAAAACATTAATCAAAGCCTACTACCAAGACTCCCCTCGGACAGGAAGAGGAGTAACCGTCCAATTGTTGGTCTTGGCCTCAGGCCCCACAAATTGTATCTCTGCTCGGCTGGGACCTTCTCCGGCTTCCACCATACTGACATCCGCAAATAGCCTCTCAAAACTCTGATCCAGGTCTTCATTTATACCGATTAAAGGTCCTCGAATCTTTGGGATCGCTGACCCCTTGGCACTTGCTTTAACAAAAGACCTTGAGAGGCGTGGCACTGGTTTAGGCAGGGACCAGACTATCTTCTTCATTTTTCGCGCTTGCTTCCTGTCTGCTGCGGTTGGTTTGAACCCCAACCCGAAAGTTTCCAGATTCTTAGGAAGGGAGACAGGTTGGACTATCCCTTGAAGTTCAACTCCCAGGCCTTTTCCCGGCACAAACCCATTACCCAGCATTTCTGATACCATCATTACTGTTGCGGCAGTCACCCTAGGGTGCGGGATGATTTCTCCTTCAGAAATTTTGTTGGCCGACCCTGTATCGAGAATCTGGTAGACCCAGGGACCCTTGTCATCAGTGGTCTCTATGAAAGGCACAATGGTTCCGCCCATGGTGCATGTCGTATCCTCGCCGTGCAACACGACCTCTTGTCTTTCCCACTCGAACTTCACTGTCTGATGTAGGGTGGAAGGCACCGCTTTAGCTGCATGAATCCAAGGTCGTCCTAACAGCAAGTTGTAAGATACCGTGGCGTCCAACACCTGGAATTCCATGGTAAATAGGACCGGACCAATGGTTAATTCAAGTACAACATCCCCCACAGTGGCGGTTCCGTTTCCGTCAAACCCCCGGACACAGATGCTATTCTCCCGGATTCTTCCACGGTCAATCTTTAACTGGTCCAGGGTGGATAATGGACAAATATTGGCGCTTGAGCCGTTATCCACCAATACTCGGGTTACCACCGAGTCTTCACATTTGACAGCTAGGTATAGAGCTTTGTTATGCTCCGTACCTTCCACCGGCAGGTCATCATCTGAGAATGTCACTCTGTTCACCTCGAAAATCTTGCTAGCAATGGTTTCCAGGTGGTTTACAGAAATCTCACTGGGTACATGGGCCTCGTTCAATATCTTTAACAGGGCCCGACGATGTTCCTCGGAATGGAGGAGTAATGACAATAGTGAGATCTGGGCAGGTGTTTTTCTCAGCTGCTCAACCACAGAATAGTCTTGCACTTTCATCTTCCTCAGGAAGTCTTCAGCCTCTTCTTCTGACACTGGCTTCTTGGTTGCCACTGGGTTGGTTTTTCTTAACTCCACCGGAGCAAAACATCGACCTGATCGAGTCAGCCCTTGCGCTTCACAACTGACTTCTTCCACCTGTTTTCCTTGGTACGTCACCACTGCTTTTTCATATTTCCAGGGCACAGCCCTGCTGTCAAGCATAGGCAGTTGGACCACCGGCTTTATGGTCACCCGTTCTCTACATACCCCTTTCAACATGACTGCCGGTGTGGGCAGGATCCCTGGTATTACCAATTTGCTTGGCTCGGGTTTGCTTGTTATGACGGACGGGTTCTTCCCCCATATTACTACCGGCTTGACGCCTTCTCCCTGCGACTGTACCTTTGTTCCTCCACCGGTTAAGACTTCTTTTGGGGCAGCTTGGATCATCATCACTGTTTGTGAGGGTTTTCTTAATTCTCCTCCCTCACACACCAACTCAATCATGTGAGTTTCGTGGTGCGTTGGCAGCGGGTTTTGGTTGATGTTAGGAGCCTCCGGTGTCTGGACCTCGATCTTATTGGTGTCAATAAGATCCTGTATGGCATGCCTTAACTTCCAGCACTTCTCGGTATCGTGCCCGAGCATCCCTGAACAGTATTCACAACTGATTGAACGATCCAAATTCTGAGGCGGGGGATTTGGTTCCCGAGTATGGACAGGACTAACCAAACCCAATTGCCGCAGCTTGTGGAACACAGCGGTGTAGGTTTCTCCCAGTTCGGTGAAGGTTCTTTGCTTCCGCAACCTGTCATTTCTGGCATCTGGATTTCCCCGGAAACCTGCCCCTGAAGGATTTCTATATGCCCTTGGTGGAGGGTAAGTGTTTTGTGGTGGTGCATATATGTTCTGGGGAGCCGGTGCGCGCCATTGTGGGCGAACCGGAGGCTGAGTGTATACCTGGGCTTGGTGTACGGAACAATGTGGTTCTCGAGGTGGATAGAAATTTTGTGGTGGGTTGTATGGGTAGTTTGACCTGTGAGGCCTGGGTTGGTTGTAGTGCGGCCTGCCAGCCCTGGACCAACTGCCTGCCTCGATCGTGGCAACCTCTTCTTTCTTTCTTCTTAGCGCACCTCCCGTGCCGCTTTGAATAGCCTGGGTTGTGGCCTTAAGTGCCGAATAGTTTAAGATCTTGTCCGACCTCAAACCTTCTTCTATCATGACCCCTATTTTGACCACCTCGTTGAAAGATTTTCCAACCGTTGTCACCAAGTGACCAAAGTAGGTTGGATCCAATGTCTGCAAAAAGTAGTCTACCATCTCTCCCTCTCTCATGGGAGGATCGACCCTAGCTGCTTGTTCTCTCCAGCGGAACCCGAACTCGCGAAAACTTTCCCCGGGTTTCTTCCCAGTTCTCAATAACGTGAGACGGTCAGGGACTATCTCCAGGTTGTACTGGAAATGACCTGTAAAAGCCTGTGCCAGATCATCCCACGTGTACCACCTGCTGAAATCCTGCCTGGTATACCATTCCAGTGCAGATCCGCTCAGACTTTGGCCGAAGTAAGCTATCAAAAGCTCATCCTTGCCTCCTGCCCCTCTCATTTTGCTACAGAATCCCCGCAAATGTGCCATGGGATCACCGTGCCCTTCATATAAATCAAACTTGGGCATCTTGAACCCTGCCGGGAGTTGGACATCTGGGAAAGGGCACAGATCTTTGTATGCCACGCTGACTTGGTTGCCCAGCCCGTGTAAGTTCCTGAAGGATTGCTCCAGGCTTTTGAACTTTCTCAACACTTCATCCTGTTCAGGGGCCTTAACCGGCTTCTCAACCTCTGCCGGAACTTCCAAATGGGGATTGTAAGCCTGTGGTTCGGGTGCATGGAATGTAGGCTCAGGGGGATAGTATTGTGTATCGTGAGCCTGAAACAATGGCTCACTGGTCGTTCGCTGCAAAGGGGCTGATGCAGGTCCCACAAAAATGGGAATATTGGGTGTTGGGAGAGGTTGATGGGGTGGTGGAGCTTGGGAATCATGAGGGCTTCTTTCTTGATGATAGAGGGGATTTGGGCGGCTTGTGGAGGGGCCAGAGTGAGGGTATTCCGGCATGTGTCCCAGTGTCTCAGGGCTCTTTTGTGTTTTGGCCAGGGCTAGCTGCATTGCATGCATCTCTAGTCCCATCCTTTCAATCTTTTCCATTGCCTCTTTTAGCAGCTGGCTCATCGGCCTTTCTTCCTCATTACTATTCTCTGAAGTAGTCATGCTTGTCGCTACCGGTCCTTTGGATCTGGTTTGGTATGAATGTGTTGCCAGAATTCTTTAACAACTAACTGTCTGATATCAGACAACAACAAACTTTGTTAGTGTTAGAGCTTAACAGATTTGATCATAACACATAGAGGATGCAATGCACCTAGGCAGTTAACCGTTTCTACATGCTTTGCTTCAAACCACATGCGTCATCCCGGTTTGTTCATTCGTCTCTTTTTAGAGTATTCTGCGAAACCCCGCGTTTTATTTTATTTACATTTTCTTTTCTTTATTTATTAAAAGCGGTCGAATCTTATGGGGATTGCCTACGTATCACGTCCCCGCGTGAATCAGACCAGGCGTAGTTCTGCCTTAAAGTAAAGACACATAGAAATTCTTCCGGAGTCACTTAATTTCATTATCAAAATTTGCTATTACACATTACTTCAAACAAAATAGCAACAGTACAGACTCCAGGGTTTTAAACTTGGTTTGAGGAAAAGAAAACAACATTGGGGAAACAACAAACAAAACAACCAGGACTCGATCAACAACTAATTTTCCAACTTAGGGACCCACGAGGCATCTTTCGGCCCTTTCGCGGCCCTAGGTGTAAGGTCTCTTTGCAAACCCTTCAACTTGTTCATAATCCGATGGACGCAGCCCATGATGGAAGCAATGAGGTTTTCCCGAGGTGTCTGCTCGCATGCCAAACATTTTAGGTAGATGTAATGCCCGACTTCGTCAATTCTTGCCCGAATGTTGTCCCTTTCTGCGAACAATTGCCTGATCTGTCGGCTTTTTAACCCTAGCGTTTGTGCATTGGCGGCGAGCTGATCCTGGAATATATCCATTTGCCTTTCCATCCTTGTCATTGCATTGTAATAGCGTCTCCGGTCGGCCTGGGCATCTTGTGTTTGCTTGAAGATCCGCTCTCGCAAAGCGGAATTTGTTTCCTTTGCTGCTTTGACGCTCAGTTCATAATTCCTCATGACTTGCTGTAGGCGCTTTCTCCGGGCCATTGTACCTTCTGCCCATTTGGCCTTCATCCTTGCTATGGAAGCCTCTGATAGGTCTAATTTTACCTGGCTCTGGATGACCTGATTTCTCAAACTGGCTATCAATCTTTCGTCGGAGCAACGCCTTTGTCGGTCGATGTTATTCTTATTGGCTTGGCGAAGCCGGGCCCTCAGGGTTTGGTTTTCTTGGGCTAACTTGTCTTTTTCAGCCTGCTCTTGGGCGACTTGTACGTTGTTTTCGAATACCATCCTTTCCATTTGTCGCTTCAGCTTCCTAATTTCAACCAGGTAACCTTCCTCTTTTGCGAGCCAGTCCCATTGTTCTTGCGATGACTCAACAAAATTTCGGAGGTGAGGCCGTTTGGTTGGCCGTTTTACGATGTTCTTCTTGTTCTGCCAAGTGATATAGGCCGGCGAGACTTCACCCCTAGACAAATCATTTACTCGGGTATTCGCCGTTAAGTACTGGCATTCACTCCATATGCAACGAACTGTCTTTTCAGGAAATTGGCCGTCACTGCTGACCTCGACTGCATAAGTGCTGAGATCTTCGTCCGGGTGTAGTACTTGACATCTTCCCAACTGCCTCATTACCCTGTAAGGGGCATAAGGTTGAATACCCCTGAGTCCCATCAAGAGGAAGTGAGGACCAGTGGCGGGCATGTATATGATTTCTTCCACAGAAAGCCAACCCAAAGTCCAGTTTATTTGGTCTGCGGTGATGATCCGGAGATAGGATATCCATTCTTCAAACCCTCCCGGTGATCGGAAACCTGAAACCCTTAGGCTATAACCCTCGATGCAGCCCCCATTTGTAGACATGTAGCGCATATACTGAGGGTGGTGACACAAGTGTTCGATCATCCACATCTGTAACAACAAGTTGCACCCTTCGAAGAAGTCTGCTCCAGCCTTACAAGCCGTGAGGGCTCGGTATATTTCTGACATTATCATGGGAGCAAGGATGCTTTTATCGTTGGTAATCAGGATTCTGACGATTCCAGCCACCTTTAGGTCGATATTTCTATCTTTTCGGGGAAACACCACAAGGCCCAAAAATGCCACCATAAAAGCGAACCGCCTATGCTCATTCCATTTTACCAGATTTCCCCTGCTGCAAACACCACTTTCTGGCTCATTGAATCCTCCTATGCTCCCGTACCTCTGGTATATGAATTGTAGGGTAGAAAAACCTTTATCCAGTTCAGCGTATGGGACTCCTTTGCTTATCTTCAACAGATCCATGAATTTGTGTGAATTCACAGCCCTTGGAGCGATCAGGTATTTGTGTCTCAAACCTTCAGTGACGTCCATGTAACCCGCCATTTCCTCTAAGGTTGGGGTGAGTTCAAAATCTGAGAAACGGAACACGTTGTGGGCCGGATCCCAGAATGTAACCAAAGCCTTTATGATGTCGCACCGAGGCCTGACTTTCAACAAATCAACCAAACCCCCCAGGTGCAGTTTGACCTTGTCTTGCTCTGGCTTTTCCAAATCCTCCCACCATAATCGCACTTCCAGGGGGATTTTGCTTCTAACTGTTATCGGCAAACTTGGACTCATGCTCATTCTGCATGTTTATTGGGGTGATTAAGCGAAGATCCAGACTCATTAGACTCAAATACACAAATCGACACACTATTTTCTAGAAAAACGAAATTTTGGTTGTTTCTGAAAAGTATGATGTTACCTTAAAACTTTCGTTATTTGGTTTGTACCTCTATTTTGAAAGAACAAGTTGAGCCCGATGGGGGTTGCCTACGTATCCCGCACCATGCGAGAATCAAACTGACGTAGTTCGGGCATAAATCGAATTTTGGGGACACCCTATTTTCTTTTTAAAAAATGAATCAAAGACTCCCTTTTTTTTTTTTTTTTTTAACAAATTAATAAGACACCCGTTTTTCAAAATTCTGGCAGAGCTTTAACCATTTTTGTGACTTTTCAAGAATAAATAAGTAACCCCTTAACCGTTATTCCTCTTCCTTTTCCAAACATTCCCGATATTCAGAAACCGGTCAGCATGCAAGCCTTGAAACAAGTAAATGCATAAAGCAAACAGGATGTAGCAGGATGGTCTTTATTCTCAGGTTGCCTGTCCTAGACGGACCCAGCCCCTGTGCTGAGTCCCCTAAGTCAAATGCACATGATGCAAATAAGCGTTCCTACTAGGGATCCGGCATGAAGTTATGTTATGCTAAGCTGTAAAACCTAGGTGCTTGTTCTAGACCTGGCTTACCCGAGCGGACAACTCGAGCCGAGGATGGGAGCTGTGTACCGGTAACCAAAAGGCCATCCGACTTTGCAACTCCTCCGAATCCTCGTTCTATTTTGGCATATGACACTAACAGAAAGAAGCCACGACCAGCGTGCGCTCCTCAAGAGAGAAGAGAAGGGTTTCGGCACAGTTTATATATACAGTCCAAATAATATCAAGGCGGTAAAAGCAACACTTAGCACATTAGGCTCAAAACATGTAATAAAATCAGATAATAAATAAAACCAAATAGTAACAATTATTCTAAGCTCGAATTCTTAACCCTGAACCAGTGGTTCTGGGTGCTGATCCCCAGCAGAGTCGCCAGAGCTGTCACACCTCCTTTTTCCGCGCCCGGGGGCGCAGGGGAGTTTTTCCAATTAAAGGACAATCGAAACGGGATTGGTTTATTTATTTCAGAGTCGCCACTTGGGAGATTTAGGGTGTCCCAAGTCACCAATTTTAATCCCGAATCGAGGAAAAGAATGACTCCATACTACAGTCTGCGTACCAGAAATCCGGATAAGGAATTCTTGTTAACCCGGGAGAAGGTGTTAGGCATTCCCGAGTTCCGTGGTTCTAGCACGGTCGCTCAACTGTTATATTCGGCTTGATTATCTGATTTTATACAAGTCTGAACTTATGTGCAAAATTTAACTTTTAACCGCTTTTATCATTTACTGTTTTTATCAAGGATTACAACGTTGTGAAAATGTATCTCGAACCGCGTTACAATCAATGTACCCGCGGTCGTCGACACACTTTGACTCCGTTGAGATTTGGATTTGGGTCACATCAATGTGCACCCGAGTTTAAGGAAATTAAATTGTTAAAGGCGCGCCTAAAGCGACTAGCGTATTTATTTTGGGTAGGACCGTGGAATTTTACTAAATGGTCCATCCCGAAGTCTAAATAATTTTTAAAGCAAATATTTACTGAGGGCCCCGCAATTGTATTTTATTTGGCGAGGCTCATCTCATTCTTATTTTTTTTTTCAAAAATGAATTTGCAACGTCATGGACACGCATCTCGAACCACGTCACAATCAATGTACCCATGATTAGAAATACATTTCGAATCCGTCGAGATTTGGATTTGGGTCACATAAATGTGCACCCGAGTTTAAGAAGGTAAGGTTTATTAAAGCGTGTCCTAAAGAGACTAACGTGTTGTTATTTTAGGAGGGTTGTGAGATTTGCTAAACAACCCGTCCTAGAAACTAAATGCTTCAATAATATACATTTAACAAGGGCCCCGTATCTGCGTGTTTTGTTTATTTTCATCGAGGCTCATCTCGTTCTTATTTTAAAAGGATATCCTATAGCAACTACGTTTCTTGTCGTGTTCGTCTCTATCAATTTAAAACGGTAGATAGTCCTAATTAATTACATGCTTGCAAGTTGTTTGTAATGGAATTCAGAAATGCTTAACAAAAGTTGGGACCGAAGCTGCGTGCACAGTCGGCCAAACAAATAATCCTGGGCCCAAATCCAGCCCACGCGCGGTTGGCCAGACCTGGGCCACTGCTCGCTCGATGCGGGCCTGCCTGATCTGTCCTCGACCTGGGCTCGACCCTGGTGAGGTTGAGGCCGTGAACTTGTTCTGGGTTCTATTGGCGTGGTTTATCAGTTATAAAAGGACCACCTATTAAAGGGAAAGAAATTAACTAGTAGTGGATAGTTTTCATGTTTGGCCTATTAAAGAATATACTGCACAGTTAAACTAAGTCTAAGATACAACCTATTACATTGGGAATATTTTCACCTAACAACATACATATATAAACTAACATTCAGCTAATCTACATTGATATATACTGGGCATACAGGCTACTTCCATTATCAAAACAGGAATGAAAATTATTATACAGTACATGATATTTAATGTAACAATCTATGTATAAAAGTCACTCTTCAGGTCTTTTCTTTTGTATTCATGCTCAACTTTCCAATTACATTTGACAGAGTATTAGTCATGTACCTGGTATAGAGAAACAAAAGAAGAAGGAAATGATCAGCTGAGTGGTACGCAGCAAGCACAGCAGCAGCAGATAAATGGCACAACACAGCAACAACCAAACAGCCACAAAGATGAAGTTCACACGTTGGTCGAGCAACAGACTAATAATCCCAGGAAGACAGGATAGGAAACAAAACCAGTCGAGAAAGGAAACAGAATATTTTGTGCTATAGCCACAGAAGTTCAATAACCACCAAGGCTCAGCAAATAACCAGCACAGTTTCGACAATCGAGAAGACTACAACTCATTGTACAGCACACAAAACTCAATGTAGTAGCAATCACAGCTGAAGATACACAGGCTTCTCTTAATGGAACAGTAATCAACCTAGTTAGGATGACCAGCTTGATTTCTTATGCAGTTTTGGACAATATTCAGTTACAGTATTTTCTGGAAATTTCTTTCTGTTTTCTTCACTTTTCTTTAACTCACAATATCCCTCTCAAAACTAAAATTTCCAGCCTTTTCTCTTTTTTTCTGAAGACTAAAAATCCAGCCTAAGACTCAAAACTCCAGCCCCCTCTTATGTTCTAAAACAGCTTATTTATAAGCTAATCGACCTAGTGCAGCTAAGCTGCCTGCCTCCTCAACTTTGCAGTCTGCCCATCCCTCTTAAGCCCATCCTAAGCATCTTTTGATGCCAACCCTTTTTGTTCCCCACGCCTGGCTTTCTTTAATCAAGAGTTATGGGTTCATTTTAGTATTCATTTTAAATTTCCATGCTCTTATGTCTTGTTCCCCATTGGCATTAATTTAATCCCAAATTAGTACCCTACTTGTCAGCTCATTTAAACTAATCATTTTTGTTCTTTTTAAACCCCAGACTACCCTTGCTAGCCCTTGATTATCACTGCCCTGCCCATTGCAGTATCAGGGCACTTTGGGCTTTAACCATTCGATTTCAGAATTGCCCCAGCCTGGCTTTTTAATTGTTTACAAGGTAGTTACAAACTAATATTCATAGGCAATGCCCAATTCAAACCACAATACAGGCTCATTAGTCATGCGACATTATTAGTTCGTTCGTTTTATTAGTTATAGAAAACTAATCGACGACATTTATCGAGTCGACTATACTAATTATAGCAGGTAATAATCAATCGCTCACATAAACAATACATTTAGGGACCTAAAGGGCATCAGACAATTTTTGTTCAATTACTGGGGCCTATATGGGTTAACTTATCTGACGATTAAACTAATCGACGATCATGTTTATCACAGAGTACATTCAGAATCATACACAGAACACAATCGACCAAATAAAAAGGTCTTTACAGAGATGAAAGAAATCCGAATGAAAAATAACAAAAATAACAAACAAACCCAACGAAACATGCTGACCACTTAATTAAAACTAACACAAAAGAAAGGAAAACGTACCGAAAATGTTTAAATCAAACAGACCCAAATCTGATTCATCTTCGAACTTTTGAGGCCGAACAAACTTTAATCAGGGTGTTCTCACATGAGAACACCTTGATTAAGGTCTATTAGACCTCAAACCCTTGTCAAAACTGGCCGGGTTCCCCAGGTGCATGTGTTTCAAGTTCTGGATTTCCAGATCTGGATTTTTAGGAGTTGTGGGTAGATTCGGACCAAACCAAGCTTGGTTTGGTCACGAGGAAGGTCAGGGGAATGTCTGGTATGAAGATGGGGTGGTTTGGCATAGGTCCGGGTTCGACTCAAATCTTCAAACGAAGATTCGAGACGAGGGAAGGTGATTCGAGGCAAGAGGGTAACAGATCCATGTTCAGGAGAGTGAGGGGGTCTTAGGGTGTTCAGGAGGTGGTCACCGGCGTTCGTGCCGCCGGCTTTAATGGCGAGGGAGACGAGGGCGGCTAGGGTTTCTAATGGGAGGTCCGGGTTCGACTTGGGGACGAAGGGGTGGGGTGTTGGTATAGGGGGCGTGGGTATAAGGGAAGGTTTATATATGGTCTATGGGATTGGATCTGAGCCGTTAGATCAGATGATCTCAACGGCTTGGATCTGATGCTGAGAAATGAGACGGGGTCGTTTGGCAGTTAAACGGGGTCGTTTGGTTTAAGTGAGGGGTTGGGTCAGGCTGGTTATTTGGGTCGGGTTTGAACATGGGTCGCTGAAAGAGGTCCTGAACCGTTGGATCGGCTGGGACGGACGGCTCAGATTGATTTGCCTGAAACGACGTCGTTTCAGGAGGTGCCTGGGCAGGCCTGGTCTGGACCGGGTCAGATCGTTGGTTTGGGCTTGTTTTTGTCTTATTTTTTGGCCCAAATTGATTTCAACTTTCTTTTGTTTTCCAATTTAAAGAAAAATAAAAATAAAAATAACTAATAAAACAAAATGAAATTAAAACAAATAACAATATGGCATTTCAACATAATTATCATACCAAGTAAGTTAAATCACAACCTAAAACGGACGATGCACATATATTTATATTTTTGAATTTTCTTTTAACGCCACATATATTTTTTGTACTTTTGTTTGATAATGACTAGATGCAAAATGGACAGACTCACAAACGACTAACAAAACATGTCACGGAAAGACCGAAAAATTGTACAGCGAAGCCTTTTGCCACTATTTTTATTTTCTTTTGGAGCGATTGTCCGTGAAGCAAAAATCACGTGCTTACAGCTGCCCCTCTTTGCACGAAGACACGAAGGGTTTTCGCGCAAAGATAAAGCGAGCGATTTTTGCCCGTCCGAATACTCCGTGTGAAGCATTTTTTGAAAAAGATTTGACCGAACCTTTGCTTCAGAGGTTTCCTACATATCCTGGGCTGAAACAGGAATCAGGTCAATGTAGTTCGGGAAATTTTGGTAGCTGGGACTACCGTGTGACTGTATTGCTTGCTGCTGTTGTGCGCTGTCGCATGCTGCTGTAGGATGCTACTGCTCAACCGATCTCCCTGTTACATTGCTCTAAAAGGAAAAACAAGAAGTTAAGCTAGAGTATATCAACCACCTTCTCAAATGTAACACCCAATATTCTCTCTCTAGTCATCAAGATACGGAGATGGTAGTTAAGGCCATCAACAAATCTTCTAATCCTCTCACGATCTGTCGGAACCATCCACTCGGCATAACGAGCCAACTCAGAATACCTCACCTTATACTGCGACACAGTCATATCTCCCTGCTTCATCCACTCAAACTGTCTACGCAACTCCTCTCTGCGGGACTGCAGTATATACTTCTCCAAGAAGAGAGTGGAGAACTCCTACCAAGTAAGGGGCGCCTGCACCAACCGGCCTACGGCTCTCATACGCCTCCCACCAAGTGAAGGCAGCCCTAGTAAACTGGAAGGTGGTAAATTCTACACCACTAGTCTCAAGGATCCTTGCCGTACTGAGCATCCGCTGACACTTATCAAGAAAACCCTGGGCATCCTCGCCCTCAGCACCACTGAATGACGGAAGCCGGAGCCTACCAAACCTCTCAAGTCAATGTTGCTCATCATCTGGCATAATTGTTACTATAAACCCCGAGCTGGTGCAACCAGCTGGGCTGGAGGTGCCTCCGGCATCTAAAGTCCCTACATTACCTACTCAGGTGCATGAGAAACGGGAGTCTGGGTGCCTTCCCTAGAATATGAAGTAGTTGCGGCTGTAGTGGCTGAAACCCCTGAGCCAGGCCAGTGAAAATTGATAAGATCTGTGCCAAGGCCTCCTGAAGACCCGGAATCACAATGGGCACAGCTGGTGCCTGATCCTGGGCTATGGCAGTTGGTGGATCAATAGGTGTTGCCCTCGCTACCCTGCCTCTACTACGACCGCGTCCTCGACCTCTGGTGGTCGCAGCTGGTGGCACTGGTGGTCGTCCACCTCGTCCGGTAGCTTGTGTCCTCACCATCTGTGAGAGAATAGATAAATAGAAGTTTAGTACTTGGATCAACAAGTTCGCACGACAAGAATTTCAAGAATATGAAGTTTTTCCTAAAGGTTCTGTAGCCTCTCGAGGATAAATACAGACGTCTCTGTACTGATTCGCGAGACTCTACTAAACCTGCTCATGACTCGTGAGACTTATGTAACCTAGGCTTTGATACCAACTTGTCATGACCCAAATCCCGAACTTGGTCATGATGGTGCCTCTCATGAAGACAAGGCCAGCCAGTCTAACCCAATTCATCCTTCAAAACAGTTAGTTAACACAAATATAGTCCAAACATGGTTTAATAATACTAAATAGCAAAAAATATAGATAAAAATGCGAAAAAATCCAGCCCGACACAGCCCTAACCGGGGTGTCACATGTCATGAGCAACTAATGAATCCTGATACAAGTCTATTAAATACGAAATCCGATACAATAGTTCAAAGATCATGGAAATGATAAGATAAGGGAGACAAGGGGGCTGCGGACGCCAACAGCTACCTCGTAGTCTCCGAAATACCGCCTGGACTAGGAGGATCAACACTTAGGAGTGGAAATCTGCTATGCCTGAATCTGCACACACAGTGCAGGGAGTAATATGAGTACTCTGACCCAGTGAGTAATAAATATAAATAATGGCTGAAAGCAAGAAAACACGCGGAAACACAAAGCATTCTATACAGAAGCAGTAAAATCACTTAAAACAGTAAATCAGTGAAGTATCAAGTAATTTCCTTTTTCAACAAGTAAAACAGGTAATTTGGCCCCTCAGGCACAGTATCAATCACTCGGTATAGTATCAGCCCCTCGGGCTCACTCTCAGAACATAATCAGCCCCTCGGGCTCACTCTCAGAACATAATGGGTACCCGCGCTCATTGTGGGTGTGCAGACTCCGGAGGGGCCCCTTACGGCCCAAGCACTATATCAAGCCACCTTGTGGCATCATCTCTCGGCACTCGGCCTCCCATCGCTCGGCACTCGGCCTCACATCACTCAATCCACCTCGTGGCATATAAAGTATCTCAGGCCCTCGGCCTCATATCACTCCGCATATCCTCACATATGGCCCTCGGCCTCACTCAGTCCAAAAATCATCACAAGCCCTTCGGGAATTAGTAAAACCGTAGTTCTTAGCCCAAAATATCATTTAGAAATATCATTTGAGTTTCAAAACTGAGTATAAGTGGTTGAGTTATAAAACAGTGAAAAACAACAGGACTGAGTTACAATAATAAATCAAATAGTGAGGAAATAGTGATAAAAATCCCCGAAGGATTCAAATAGTTTGCACAAAGCCCAAATATGGCAATCAGCCCAAATCATGATGATAACAAATAAGTTTCAGTCAAATACGCGGTAAAATCCTCAATCGGGATGTACCAAGCCACAATTCCCATTAGTATACGACCACACACTCGTCATCAAACGTGTGTCTCACATCAATATAGCACTACGATGTGCAATCCGGGGTTTCAAACCCTCAGGACATCATTTACAATCATTACTCACCTCTATCCGGTCCGAACTCTAGCCCGCGATGCCTTTGCCTCTCGAATCGGCCTCCGGATGCTCCAAATCTAGCCGAAATTAGTACCAAACTCTCAAAAATAATCAAATTAACACAAAATTCCCGAAATTGGTCAAACCCGACCTCCGGGCCCATATCTCGGGATTTGACAAAAACTCACAAAACTAGAATCCTTATACTCTCACGAGTCTAACCATACGAAAATTATCCAATTCCGATACCATTTGTTCATTAAAATAATCATTTTACATTTTTGAAAGATTTCACAATTTTCTTCCCAAATTCCATCCCAAATCACGAATTAAATGATGAATTCAATGATAGATTATGTACTCTAACCAAATCTGAGTTAGAATCATATACCCCGATGAATTCCTTGAAAAACCTTCGAAATATCACCAAAATCCGAGCTCTCTAGGTCAAAATATCAAATAAAACCCAAAAGCTCGTATTTATAGAGTAATCTCCAGATTTCCACCTCTGTGGACCGCACAAAATCGACTGCGGCCGCACAGTTTTCTTTGCAGTGATAGACTTTAGTAGTTTAGCCATAACTTTCTCTACAAATGTCTAAATTGTGATATCTTTACCTTTTTGGAAACTAGACACAAAGGGCTACAACTTTTGTGTTTGAATCATTGCAAAATTCCTTGTAGATCAAACGATATGAGCTTTCGAAGTAGGACCAGTGGAATGCTCTTCACCGCGGCCGCATACCATTTTGTGTGGTTCGCACAACACCTACCGTGGTTGCACACCATTTTGTGCGGTCCGCACAGCACTCACCACGGATGCACTTCATTTTGTGCGGACCGCGCTGGTGAGTTCTGAGGCCTGCAACCCTTCTGGACCTACTACAGCTATGATTTTTGACCTAAAACATCCCGAAACCTACCCGGAACCTACTCGGACTCCCGGAACTTCAAACCAATTGTACCAACATATCCCATGACATTGTTCAACATTGTTCAAAACTTCGGAATGCTCATAATAACATCAAATCACAAATTTAACATAAGATTCAAGCCTAAGAACTCCAAGAACTCTTAGATTATACTTTCGATCAAAAAGTCTATCAAATCTCGTCCGAATGACATGAAATTTTGCACACACATCCCAAATGGCATAACGAAGCTATTGCAACTCTTATAATTTCATTCCGACCTTTATATCGAAATCTCACCTATCAACCGGAAAAATGCCGAAATCTCAATTTTGCCAATTCAAGCCTAAACTTTCCACAGACTTCCAACATGCATTCCGATCACGCTCCTAAGTCACAAATCCCCTCCCGAAACTAACCGAAGCACTGCAACTCATATCCGATCCCTCTAACACATAAGTCAACGTCTGGTTGACTTTTCCAACTTAAACTTTCTTAAAAGAGACTAAGTGTCTCATTGCTTACCAAATCCACTCTGAATACAAACTAATCAACTCGATTACATAAAACACTGATAACGAAGCATAAAGAAGCAGAAATGGAGGAAATGGAGTGGTAACTCATGAGACGACTTGCTGGGTTATCACAGAATCTTTCCATTACTCTTAAAGACAAGCCCATCGCTCATGGAAGGGTTGTCGATCTTGATGACATGGAAGCCCTTAACTGTAAGGTCAAAGAACTTTTTGTTTATCAAGGGTGGAAAAAATTCCTCTCTCTTCCTCCGCCTAAGGTATATGAACCCTTGGTTAAAATATTTTATGCAAATCTTCGCTCTAGTAAACCTGATAGGTTGGAATCTCTAGTGCTAGGTAAGCGCATTGTTCTTGATTGTGCCCTGTTTGACTCACTTTTCAGTGTCGTTGCTCTGGTTTTCCTACTTTGTTTAAAAACGTGTGGCCTGATGACTTCGAAATCTCCTTTGACCAAGCCAAACAGTGTATTGTTGAGTGTTCCTCTGAAATCCTTCCAAACCAATTAGGCCCCAGTGATGTCAGTTTTGAAACTCGGGTTCTGGCCCATATTGTGGCAACCACCCTGCTTCCCCGTACAGGTTCCTTTTCAACCTTCTCTCAAAGAGATACATTTTTTGTCTATTGCCTTATCACCAAATTCAAAATCAAGCTTTCCTCCTGGGTTATCAATTTCATGATAGAAAGTGTTGAAGATCCCACTAGTTTACCCTATGGCATGGCAATCACTCATATTCTGGAAGCCCATCAAATTTCTTTGTCCAACTATCCATTCATCACTGTCTCCAAGTCCTAAAATTCTAGAGCCTTTGCTAGTATGGGCTATTTGAGTATCAAGGGCTCCCGGGTTAAGAAAAGTAAGAGTGAAGCAAAGCAGGCCCCTATAGAACCCAAACCTTCACCCGTTGTTCCTCCTCCTAATCTTGACAGTTCTGAGCTTAGTGAAAAGCTTTGCACTATTAACTCCCAACTCTCTGACATCAAGAACCTTCTTACCGCCACTCAGTCTACTGTGGGTGACATTCATGCTATTTCTAAGGAAATAGGGTCTGACGTGTCCAAAATCAGAGTTGATGTTCACAGAGTGAGGGAGAATGCTGTCAAAGCTTTCAAGGAGATTCACGGCAGGCTGGATGGTATGAGCGTCTCTGCAAATGCAAGCTTCGAACAGTTAAAGGAGGCCATCTGCAACACCCTTACCTATTTCCTGCGTCGCTAGTGTGGATGTTTTTAAGACTATGTGTTTTGTTTTTTTTCTTTGACAATTTGTTATGCTGGTTTTGTGCGTTGTGGTTTAAGCCCTTGGATAATTATGTTTTTGCTACTTCTGTGGGCTGTTTTACCAGCCGCTGGATAATCTCTTTACCTCCTTTGTTTTAATGTTATTCCTTCAGTTCTCGTCTTATTTCCGCTTTGCTGATGACAAAAAGGGGAAGAAAATCTATGTGTACAGGTATATTGTACAGTTACAAGTCGAATGCATACATTGAGGGGGAGTATCATGGACAAGTCAAGTCGACTGCATATATTGCGGGGGAGTAAAACACAGGGAAGTCGACTGGTGTTTACTTCTTTACATTATTATATTATTTTGCCATCATCAAAAAGGGGGAGATTGTTAGATCTTATTTTAATGATGTAAATAATTTACACGTGCAGGAAATAAATTACAAGAAGTAAAGGAGACTGCTGGAGTAGTTCATGATGTATAAGGAAAGAAATCAATTAGCATACAATCAGCAAATCTGGAAAGGACTCGCGAATCTGGATGGAATCCAATCAACAAATAGCAACGATTAGCTGAGTTGGAAATAATCAAATAAGCCTTAAGTAAAGGCACAAATCAAGGGCAGAATCACAGGAGATTGAAAGATATGAGGAGATTGGTACGCGACCAAGTTTGGAAGAACCAACAATCAAGGAGCAATCTTCACTCGTATCTCTGCTGAAGGAAAGCAATCAAAGAGAAGCAACAGCTCATTCCTTATTATTAGAAAGAATCAATTCTTTCCAAGGATCAAATCTCTTGGGTTGTCAAGTCTCTATCATCCATCAAAATATTTATACCTTGTTGTAAACCCTAGTTGTTATACTTTGATCGAACCAAAATCACTCTCTTTATTCTACTCCAAACAAGCATTGTAGTTCACTAAGATCTGTTGTGTAGCAAGTCAGGGAAAGAAAGAGAGCATAACACTGGTGAGGCATTGTATCAAAAACGAGTGCTAGAGAAACTGAGTGAAATTCACTACAACTGTACTCGGAGAAACTCATTTACTAAAGAGAACTCCCTTGCAACCCAAGGGGACTGGACTAGGATTCACATTGAATCCGAACCAGTATAAAAATCCTGATGTCTTTAATTCCTGCAATTACTTTCTGTAATTTACTTACTTTTATTATATCTGCTAAATTATCATATCTAGTCGACTACTCTAGTAATAAGTCAACTAATAAGCGATTATTTTTAAAGATTTACAACCCCCCCTCCTTGTATATACATGACTATACACATCTTATACATACATATATATATATACACACATTCACTAGTTATACTTAGTTTAAAAGATTCAGGGTACTGATGTCTTTAATTCCTGCAATTACTTTCTGTAATTTACTTACTTTTATTATATCTGCTAAATTATCATATCTAGTCGACTACTCTAGTAATAAGTCAACTAATAAGCGATTATTTTTAAAGATTTACAACCCCCCCTCCTTGTATATACATGACTATACACATCTTATACATACATATATATATATACACACATTCACTAGTTATATATATATATATATACATTCACTAGTTATACTTAGTTTAAAAGATTCAGGGTGCTATTTGAGTTATTTCTTCATTATTTTTTTCAGCCATAAGACCGATAACCCAACCATGGAGAGGCTGCTATTTTTGCTCTCAAGCTATAATATTTGTCTTTTCTTTCTCCCACCACTCTATCTTTCTGGTTCTTTATTCTTTTGTAGTTTTTTTCCCTTTTGTGAGGGGGTTCACAAAGTGAAGTTTTATGCATAGTTTGGGCTTTAAATGAAAAGGTAAAAATGATGGGTCAACCCACTATTGGATCTAAAGGCCTCCCATTGGGAAATAAGTAGTAAGTCCAAAATTTACTCCAAAATCCACTATCCTCTTGGGGAAAAATTAGAAATAGTCAAATTTACGCTAGTAATCGAAAATAGTCATAGTTTCAAAAGTAATCAAAATTTTCATGTAAAGATAAAAATCTAAAAAAAAACCCTTAAAAATTCAAAAAAATTCTAGTATAATATATTGGAGTTCGAATTTTTTACATATAAAGTTCTAGCATAATGTGCTAAAGTTCCAACAAAATATGCTGAAAGTTTGTATGCAGGAGCTTCATAATCTTGCATATTATGCTGGAACTTTATGTGTGCTGGAGTTCCAACAAAATATGCTGGAAGTTTATATGCAAGGGTTTCATAATCCAATATATTATGCTAGAACTTTCCGTGTTTCAGTAAAATAGTAGCTATTTTTCAATGAATATACAAATACTGGCTATTTTTCAATTATTAGTCCGAAAAACCGGCTAGCCCGTGCTATTTACCTCGTTCCACTATGTTTGCGTGAATCCAAATGTTTAACATTCTATCTATTTTTCAAATACCCATATCTTCAAATTTTTGAATTTTTTATCTTCACTTTTTCTTGTCTTTCTTTCCAACCGTTTTTCATCTTCTTTCTACCGTAGCATAATTTATCTAAAGGGAATGAATAATCTCTTTTTCACTTGTTTAAATTTTAAATGAAGTTGAGTTATAGGGGCTTAGTGTATGGTCCAAGTTAATGTAAAGAGTTATCCATAATGATTTCAAAGCAACTGAGATGGCATACATCATCACAATTATCTATCCATACGTTTTCTTAGAATGGAAATAGATCGATGTGTTTATATATGCATGGATAGTACAAAGACTTTGAAATATCAATTTATTAAGAAATATAGTTCAAAGTAACAATATAAAACAAGAAGATAAGTAGAATAAGAGAAGAAGAGATAACTTTCTTATTTCATCAAGTGTTCAAGTATCTTTCATCTCACATTTCATGCCTCTATTTATACTATTACATATGAAGGTTACAAAATGATTGTCTTAAACATGACATTAACAATTGAGATCATGGGGGAAGATCATAGGAAGGAATTATGGAAGTGTGGGAGTTACAATCATAAAGGTGATGAGTAGTGGAAGGTTATTTACAATCATACTAAAGATTTTATAACACTCCCCCTTGGATGTCCAAAAAATAGATAATATGCCTCGTTAAAACCTTACTAAGAAAAAATCCTATGGAAAAAAATTTTAGTGAAAGAAAAAGAGTACACATATCTGTAATATGCTTTATTTGTTGCCTCGTTAAAAACCTTACTAGTAAAATCCAATGGGACAAATCCTAGGCTAAGGGAAAAAGAGTACAACGCGTATCTTACTCCCCTCATGAAAATATCACTTTATTTCTCAAAGACGTCGCATTTCAATCTTTGTCTCAACTTCTCAAATGTTGATGTTGGTAAAGCCTTAGTGAACAGATCAACCAAATTTTCACATGAACGAATCCGTTGAACATTAATTTCACCATTTTGTTGAAGATCATGCGTGAAAAAGAACTTTGGTGAAATATGCTTTGTTCTGTCTCCTTTGATGTATCCTCCTTTCAGTTGAGCAATACAAGCAGCATTGTCTTCATATAGTGTTGTTGGATTATCCTTTTTCATAAGAAAATCGCACATTTCCTGAATATGCTGAGTCATTGATCTCAACAAACACATTCCCTACTAGCTTCATGAATGGCTATTATCTCAGCATGATTTGAAGATGTGGCAGCTATTATTTGTTTCATTGAACGCCATGATATAGCAGTACCTCCATATATAAACAAATAGCCTGTTTGAGATCGGGTTTTATGTGGATCAGACAAATAACCTGCATCGGCATAGCCAATCATTTCTGACTTGAATTCATTAGAATAAAACAATCCCATATCTATGGTTCCCCGAAGATATCTAAATATATGATTAACACCAATCCAATGTCTTCTTGTTGGGGAGGAGCTGAATCTTGCTAATAAGCTCACTGCAAAAGCAATATCTGATCGAGTATTGTTGGCAAGATACATCAGTGCCCCAATTGCACTAAGATATGGAGTTTCATCACCAACGAGCTCTTCATCATTTTCTTGAGGCCGAAATGGATCTTTATTTATGTCAAGCGATCTCACAACAATTGGGGTACTCAATGGATGTGCATTATCCATGTAAAATCGCTTTAAAACCTTTTCAGTGTATGTTGATTGATGGACAAAAATTCCATTTGGTACATGCTCAATTTGGAGGCCAAGACAAAATTTTGTCTTACCAAGATCTTTCATTTCAAATTCTTTCTTCAAATACTTTACAGCCTTTGGAAGCTCTTTAGAAGTGCCAATGATATTCAAGTCATCAACATACACAACTATGATGACAAATTCAGATCCAAACCTCTTAATAAAGATACAAGGGCAAATAGGGTCATTTTTGTACCCTTCCTTTAGCAAATACTTGCTAAGGCGATTGTACCACATCTCCATGATTGCTTCAATCCGTATAAGTATTTCTGAAGCTTTATTGAACAAGTTTCTCTTGAACTTTTATGTGCTTCAGGAGCTTTAAATCCTTCAGGGATTTTCATAAAAATTTCATTGTCCAGTGAGTCATATAAGTAGGTTTTGACAACATCCATCAACCGCATATCAAGCTTTTTATGGACTGCCAGATTTATTAGATACCTGAAGGTAATTGCATCTACCATAGGAGAATATGTCTCCATATAATCAATGCCAGGCCTTTGCGAAAACCCTTGTGTCACAAGTCGTGCATTATATCTTACGACTTCACCTTTCTCATTTCCTTTTCGCACAAAAACCCATTGTAACCCACTGGCTTGACACCTTCAGGCATTCGAACTATTGGTCCGAAACTTTATGTTTTTCGAGTGAAGCCAATTCCGCTTGAATTGTGCTTTTCCATTTTGGCGAATCATTTCTTTGTCTACATTCATCGACGGATTTTGGCTCAAGATCCTCAACTTGTTGCATTATTTCAACTGCAGCATTATATGAAAAATTGTTGTTAACAACAACATTATTTCGGTTTCATCGTTTTGCCGTATAGACATAACTTATTGAGATCTCTTCATTTTCATCATTTCCAGGTACTAGAACCTCTTGTGAGGTCTTATCAATTGCTATATCAACTTGATCATTTGCTCCTTTCCATTTTCGGGGATTCTTATCCTTGGAACCAATTGGTCTACCACATTTAAGGTATGGCCTAGACTCATTTGCATCATCATACTGTCCAGCTGGGGCATCAACTCGAATTGGAGCATTTACAGCTGGAATATGCAATTTAGTAACCCATGGAAGGTTAGTAAATGCATCTGGTAATTGATTTGCAACATTTTACATATAAATGATCTTTTGAACTTCTTGTTCACATTGATTTGTGCGAGGATCCAAATGAGAGAGAGATAATACATTCCAATCTATCTCTTTTTCTAGCTGTTTATTTTCTCCCCCTAATGTTGGAAAAACTGATTCATCAAAATAACAATCAACAAATCTGGCTGTAAACAAATCTCCTGTCATAGGCTCTAAATATTTAATAATAGAAGGAGATTCATAACCAACATATGCTCCCAACCTTCTTTGATGACCCATCTTTGTGCGTTTTGGTGGAGCAATTAGAACATATACCGCACATCCAAAAATTCTTAGATGGGAAATATTCGGCTCCTAACCAAAAGCCAACTGTAATGGGGAGACTTCATGATAACTGGTTGGCCTTATGCGCACAAGAGCTGCTGCATGCAAAATAGCATGTTCCCACACTGAAAGGGGAAGTTTTGTCCTCATTAGCAATGGTCTAGCTATTAGTTGAAGTCATTTAATCAATGATTCTGCTAGACCATTTTGAATATGAACATGAGCAACCGGATGCTCAACTTTTATTCCAGTGGCCATACAATAATTTGTAAAGGCCTGAGAAGTAAATTCACCAGAATTATCAAGACAAATTGCCTTAATTGCATAATCTGGAAATTGTGATCTTAACCTTATTATTTGGGCCAACAATCTCGCAAATGCCATATTACGAGTTGACAATAAGCACACATGTGACCATCTTGTAGATGCGTCTATCAAGACCATAAAATACTTGAATAGTCCACATGGAGGGTGTATAGGCCCACATATATCACCCTGTATACATTCCAGAAATGCAAGGGATTCAATTCCAACTTTAGCTGCTGATGGTTTAATAACCAATTTTCCTTGAGAACAAGCAGCATAGGAGAATTCCTTAAATTGAAGAATCTTTGTGTTCTTCAATGTGTGCCTATTTGAATTCTCTATTATTCTGCGCATCATGTTAGAACCGGGATGGCTCAACAGGTCATGCCAAATGATAAAATCATTAGAAGTAGTAAACCTTTTGTTTACTATGTGATAGCTTGTATGAGTCCACCAAACTATGAAGTACCTGGTCCTCTATGAGGCTGATACATTGAAAGCAGTAAAGACTGAATGTAAAGGAGGCTAAAGATTTTCTACATGGAAAAATCCCACACAAGGGGATCAAAAAATCACGACCTACTCTTGTAGGCTTTTAACTTAGCTAACTTGTAATCTACCTATTATAAGCCACTTTGCAATACTACCGATTGCAAAGACTTCAAACTAACTTGTGATTACAACCACTACAAGCCACTCTCTAACTCTCCTAGTTACAGAGGATTTGACTTATGACTATTTCTATCCATAACATAAACTCTACAGTTTACGAATTTTGTTTGTTCCTAAAGCAGCGCTTCTAAGAAAGTAGACTAGGAATTATAATGCAAAGCAAACAACAAGATTACAACCCAACTATGGGTATACATAAAACTTCATTTAGAAATTGATCCTTAGTGGAGTTGTCTTCTTGTTCTTGACACACGGGTGATTTCAATACTGGATAGATGATTCTTCTTCTTGAGGGAGTATCACTGAAATGCACAAAACTTGGTGTGTCTTTCACCAGCTTGTTTTATCACAAAAGATATCACAATAGGTAGTGATGTCAACTCATGGTGTACTTCTTGTCATTGAGAAGTGACTGTTGCACTGTCTGCACAACCACTTCTGGCAGGTGCATTCCAGCTGGACTTTGTACTTCTGTCGGGACATGCCAATGAACCAGGTCCTGATACTTCTGGCAGGACATAACCATGGACCAGGTCCTGGTTGTGTTCCTCTTCTATAACAGTTGCTTGATAGACTTTCTTCTGCTACGTTCCAGCTGTGCACTTTGACTGTACCTCTGTCAGAGAACCCCAAGGGAGCAGGTCCCTGTTGTATTTCTCTTTATGTTGAATGAGTACAGTCACTGACTTGTGCTTTCATTGGAGAACCCTAAGGGACCAGGTCATCGGGTCCATGTTGTGTTCCTCCATGTGGTCGTTCATCCATTTGTTGATGTTCAAGCTTCGACCAGTTCATGTGAGATGTGTATCCTGTGGAGCAGGTTCTCTATCTGGTTCTTTACAACAAGTTTGTTAAATCATCAAAACACAAGAAGCATAAGGTTTAGTAAAAACCCATCAATTTCCCCCTTTTTGATGATGACAAACTTAAGTATGAACAACATTTGTCGGGAGAAGAAGTGACCAGATAAGATGCCAGAACTACACGAAGTTCCCCCTTAATAAAATTCCCATGCCAGAACTTCGTTCGTGAAGTTCCCCCTGAATCTCAGATCTCCCTATACAGATGAGATAACAAAGCTATACACGCGTTCCCCTCTTAATCTCTTAATCCCAGATCTCCCTACACTGATTTTCCCCCTTTTGGCTTCATTAAAAAGAACAGCTAGAAAGAAGAGCACAAGCAGGTAATAATCATAAAGAAGTCTAACACATCTAGCTTATGCCACATATATGCACACAACATGACAGAAAAGAGAAGCCAGAGGAATACAGTATTGTACATGCAAATGAAGGGGAGCTATTTCATTAATGTTTACATTGGACTAAGCAAGTCAGGAGCAGTAATGAGTAAGTTCAATATACCACAAAACAAACAAAAACAAGTAAACACAAGCAAAACAGCAGCCATAGGATTATAGAGCAAAAATAGCTTGACACTAAGAGGATTTTAGGAAGCACTAGAGGAAGAGGGTTTAGAGGAAGAGGCAGCAATGGTTTTGAGAACCAGGTCTAGTCTAGCATTTGCAGCCAGTTGTTCTTCAAGTAATTGAGCCTGAAGTCTCTCATTTTCCTTTCTCAGTCAGGCAACCTCCTCATGTGCAGAATCAGGTCCTTTAGCTGCTTGGCTAAGTTGGGTCTCCAGTACGGCATTTCGAGCCCTCAGCCTTCTCAATTCCTCAAAGGCTATATTTTGAGCGTTTATCAGCTGAGAAATGGTCGAGATGCTTCCACCAACTTTTTCTATGCATTCACATTCTTCTAGAATGGTCTTAGAAAGGTTTGCTTACGTGTCCCCACTCTAGGATTTTCCAAGGGAACATCATAGAATCTGAACATTTGAGTGAGGAGAAAACCATAAGGTAACCCATGATTACCACCCTTAAAGTTTGCAACCTTCTACATGTGATCTATCATGATAGCTGGCAGGTACAAACTCATCAAGCGCTTCCATCATGACCAAATCTGAATTTATGGCAATGGAACATCTCTCAGAGTGGGGTAGGAGTACTTTATTGACCAGTTCAAAGAGAAGCTGGTACTCAGGAAGTAACACTTTCTTATGGACCTGTTCCCCCTATTGAATAACTTGCTCTTTCATGATGGCTCTCCGAAAGTTCACTCCACAAACATCCTTGACTGAGGACATGCCTTCACATAGAATTCTGAGGATTTTTCCCAATGTTTAAGTGTCAAGTACAACATCCACTTCGTTTACACGCAAGTAGATGTGATCCCCTTTGACAGTAAAAAGAGATGAGTAGAAGGTTTGCACTGCATCTTCATACACCAAAGGCATGCCCCCTTCAAATAGGTACTCCCATTGTTGAAATTCCACAATCTCCAGAATTTGTCTCATGCCAGCCATTTCTGAAATTGCTAGATTAAAAGTTCGTCCCCACAACACCTTTTGAGTTCTTAATCTTTGCTGCCACTGAACACTATCACAGGTTAAAGACTTTGATGGACCAGGTTCATTAACTGTTTCCCTTTCCTGGTTTCTGGTTCCTTCATTAGTCTCTCCTTTCCACCTTGTTTTTTCTACAACTTTGTCCTTTGACACTGCTATCTCAGTTTTACTCCGTTTGAGCTTGCTGTTGTGCTTCCCAGATGACCCTTTCTGCTCCTCAACTTTTTCCTTAATCATCACAGATTGTTGCATCAGATAACCAGGTTCTCAAGAAGCATCTTTGTCTGTCTGACTTACTGACACACTCTTGATGAAATCCTTTGGATTCATTTTCTTCTTTTTTCTTGTCTTGACGGTTCTCTTACTTTTCTGCAATTGGGATTCATGTTTCTCTTGCTGTAGTGACTTAGTGATGGGTGGTTTTGAGAAAGACTCCAAGATCTTGGAATGAACAGGAGGTGCAGAAGTGATTTTGCATGGAAGTGAATCAGGTTCATCAGAAATCTTTTCTGAAAGTATCTCATGGGCCAAGGACTCAAGAAGTGTTGTGGTTCTTACATCCCCTAGGAATGGTATGTCTTCCATTTGATACCCTGAGGAGAAATAAGCTTCTTCATTTATCAGACTATTAGCAGATATAGACATAATGTTGTGAGCAGCTTCTTTTTCTAGTGACTCCTTGAGAGTCACTGAGTCCAACATGAAGGTGTTTAGGTACTGGTCAGGATCATCCTTAGGGGCTTCTGATATGCGAGGAGTAACACCTCCTGTGTGATCCTTGATGAGATCGTAGGATTGACTAGACATATGATTTTCAAAATAGTGATAAACATGGTTTATCAAAAATGGAAAGAGTGTTGGGGTGGAGGAAGTCCCACAAGTGTATACAATGGCAGAAGGCGTGAAATATTTATCTTCTGGGAGTGATTTCGAGAGTGATGAAGAAGTGGGAACGGTGTTAATGGCGGAGGAATGAGAAGATTGTTTGATCGCCATTGAATGAGTACTTAGTGTATGAGTTGAGAGAGAGGGGAAATAGACAGGAAGAATATCCTAGCTATACATAGAGAATGAAGGTTCATAACTTTCCGTGAGAAAGGGGGGAAGTTTTTTATTGAGAAAAGAACTAATGATGAGTGGGGAACGAAACAGGTTCTGAAGCTTCTGAAATGGCGGTAGATTTGTGGGGAAGTGCTACTGGTGCAGAGGAGATGAAGGGATTTGATGGACAAGACATGACATGCAGACATTGAAAAGTCGAATGATGTGGCAGCTGAGTCACAAAATATTTACATACATTTTTGTTTAGAGAAGGGTATGCAAAAATTTAGCACATTACTACTAACCTGGAGTACAAGGACCTGATGCCAGAACCAAAATTTTGAAAACGTTTTTAATTGCTCCTCTCTATTCACTTTTCACACTTGTGCAAAGAATTAAACCCGTCACATTGATTTGCTCCATTCTCATTCCCTTAAGAGAATGTGATAGCAGTATGTGATAAGTCTAAAAGAAGACAAAATTATTACCGTGAAGGTATTAATGGATGTGGATGTAACGACCCGACCGGTCGTTTTGAACTTTTGCACTTTGATTGCCAGTTCCCGGGCATGACTTGCAACGTGTAACGTATTATGACTGATGTAGATCGTTGGTTTTGGTTTTCAGGAAATATCAAAATGAATTTGAAGGAACAGTCTCAGTTGAAAGCTTTGAATTTGAAAGGTTTGACTAAGAATTGACTTATTTGTATATGAGCTCGGATCAGAAATTTTATGAGTTAGATAGTTTTGTTGGGTGATTTATGACTTAAGAGCGCGATCGGAATACATTTTGGAAGTCCGTGGAAGGATTTGGCTTGAATTGGCAAAGTTAATATTTTGGTGAATTCCGGTTGATAGGTGAGATTTTGATCCAAGGGTCGGAATGGAATTCTGATAGTTATTGTAGCTTCGTTATGTCATTTATGATGTGTGTGCAAAATTTCAGGTCATTTAGACGTCGTTTGGTCGGCTTTTTGATCGAATTCGGATTTCGGAAGTTTTGAAAATCTTAGGCTTGAATCCGAGGGTGATTTGATGTTTTGATATTGTTTTGAGCATTCCAAAGGTTGGAACAAGTTTGAATTATGTTATGGGGTGTGTTGGCATGTTTGGTCGAGGTCCCATGAGGCTCGGATATGTTTTGGAAAAGTTTTTGGAAGATTTTGTCGTTGTGAGCATAAGCATGTAATGATCCCAAGGTCCATTTTTAGTTCTATAGATCGAAATTTGATTTCTAGACTTCCGGAATTTTGATAATGAATTATAGGACTGAACTGGAAAGTTTGGTCTAATTTCATCAAGCCGCGATTGGGTTTTTGACACGAAATATGAGTTAATTTTTTAACGAGCGAAATGGGTATTGAACTGAGCAAATGAGCTACGAATTGAGTTTCGACTGAAGGGCTATATTTGTATTATTATTTGTGACTCATAGGAATAAGAATCATCGAATTTCGAGTTCGTATGATGGAGTTAGAGCCTTTTTAGTGAAAAGAAAAGTTGCTGCAATTTTCTGGGCAGTTTCTGCATTTTTCGCACGTGTGAATAGTAACCGCACCTGCGTGAACAGTATCCGTGTATAGTAAACATGAACAATATTCGTGCACAGCACATATGAACAATACCCCGTGAATAGTGTAGTGAACAGTACCCAAACGCGTGAACAGTGCCCCCGACATTTTCTGGGCAGATTCTTAAGTTCTGAAAATGGGACTCGTCCCATTTTCCATTTTTATCAAATTGGAGCTCGGGGAGAGGAGATTTTCGGGAGATTTTCAGAGAAAACAACGGGGTAAGTGTTCTTAACTTAATTTTGGTTAGATTACCCGAATCTATTACTAGTTTATGCATTTAATTGGTGATTTTAGTTCGGAAAATCTTGAAAACCCTCTTGGTTTAATTTGAAGATTTGAGGGTCGAGTTGATGTCGGATTTTAGTAAAATTGGTATGGTTGGACTCATGGTTAAATGAGGTTTCATATTCCGTAATTTTTGTCGGGTTCCGAGACCTGTGCCCCACAGGCGAATTTTGAGTGCAATTTCGGATTTTTAATGGAAAATGTAGAATTTCATATGGAATTAATTCCTATAATTTTTATTAACTGAATCGAATTATTGTGGCTAGATTTGAGGCATTCGGAGGTCTATTTGAGAGACAAAGGCATCGCGAGCTAGAGGATTAGCCGGTTCGAGGTAAGTAATGATTGTAAATACTGTCCTGAGGGTTTGAAACCCTAGATTATACATCGTTGTTACTTGCACGCTGGATGACGAGCGTAGGGTAGAGCACCGCTGGGGATTGTGACCTAGTCCATCACGAACGAATATTTTAATGCGTATTTGATAGTTAATTGTTTGACATTATTATATTTTTGGGTTGTATGCCATGTTTGGGGCCTTGTGCCGACTTGTTGAGACCCTTAGGGGCATTTTTACTATCTTTCCTCACTCTATTTGTTTGAAAGCATATTCTCAGTCATGTTTTACTTATTTACTGCTCAAATCTGGCTTTATCACTATATTCTTAAAATGTAGAAATTATTTTGTGCTGAGTTCCCTGTTTTACTGAGATAGACCGAGGGTCTGATTGTGAGATTGATGACTGAGATAGACTGAGAGTCTGATGGTGAGGTTAATGACTGAGAGAGGCCGAGGTCCTAGTTGTGAGGATTATATATCTATGGATCGGGTTGCACGCCGCAGCAATGTATATATATATGTATATGGATCGGGCTGCACGCCACAGCGATACTTATATGGAACGGGCTGCGTGCCGCAGCAATATAGCGTTTGGGCTGTAGGAGCCCCTCCGGAGTCTGCACACCCCCAGTGAGCGCAGTCGACTATTTATATGGATCGGGCTGTGCGCCACAGCGATGCATAGATCGGGCTGCACGCCGAGATATACATAGATCGGGTTGCACGCCGCAGCGGTTACTATATGGTACCAATTGAGCGTGAATGTTGAGTGCGAGTACTGATTGGTAAGAGTTGAGTCACGAGTGACAGAGAGGCTAGCCCGAGGGGCGATAGATATATACATGCATATGAGTGATGTTTTTGCCTGAGAGGCCTGTTTATGGACTTATTGATTTCACTCCTCTTTAAAGTGAATTTCTATCACTCATCGTTATATTGAGCCTCTGTCGAAAAGTTGAACAAATGTTTTAAAACAACTTTTATGTAAATTGGGGTTTATGAGATGTTCAGAAATTAATCACTGATTTGGCATTGGTTACTTCCACTGAGATTTTTAAGTTATGAAGTGTTTATGATTACTGTTTTGCCCGAGGGGCTGTTTTACAAACTATGTTTTGCCCGAGGGGCCGATTGTGGCTTTAATCTCTATTATTATCTTAAATGGTATTGAACCCCTACCGAAACTGCTGGAAAGTATTTCAAAATGATTTTTACTAAAAGCTAGATTTTTAAAGGGAGGATTGACTCGTATTATGATTTGAAGGCCTGTTGTGTTTATTGAGCCTAACGTGAATGTGGATTCATTGTTTCCTACTGCTCAGCCTTTATTTTCTCTTATTACTTACTGGGTTGGAGTACTCACATTACTCCCTGCACCTCGTGTGAAGATTCAGGTATATCGAAACCCGGTAGCGGGTGTTGATAGCTCAGCTGCGGAGTCATCAGAGTTAGCAAGGTGGCTGCATGACGTTCGCAGCACCGCTTCCTTCCCCTCATTATTGTTACTGTATTTAGTATATTTTTAGACTTTTGTTGTATTCAGACCTTGATAGTTGCTCATGACTAGTGACACCCCGATGTCGAGTTGGTATTTTATTCCGCACTGTTATTCCAGGATTTTATTATGAAACATTGTTTAATTTAAAGACTTAAAAATGACTCTTAATGCTTAATGGGTTAAGGTGAGTGTTGTGTCGGCTGTCCTTGTCTTCACGAGAGGCGCCATCATGACCAGGGCCGGTTTGGGGTCGTGACTAGTTGGTATTAGAGCTTAGGTTACATAGGTCTCACAAGTCATGAGCAGTTTTAGTAGAGTCTCGCGGATCGGTACGGAGACGTTTGTATTTATCCTCGAGAGGCTGCGGAACCTTTAGGATAGCTTCACATTCTTGAATTATTATCGTGTGTCCTTTGATTCAGCTTGAAATGTAACTCTTTGAATTTCTTCCACGCGGTCGTATGCGCGCATGAGCACTCAGTATCAGATGTGCCTTGATGGCTTGTGATTCCCCGATCGAGGGGCGAGATGTGATCTCTGTGAGTTTGATGTTGGGCCAGTCTGGAGGACTTGAGGCCGAATATTTGCCTATAGCTTGAGCACCGAGGTGCTGATTGTGTGAGCAAGTATTTTTGAACTTATATGTTCGGTAGTGTCCCTATTAGTGGGAGTGATTGCTGGATAACTATGTGATGAGTATGTTAGTACTGTGAGATGTATCCATCTTGATTTGAGGTATAGCCCCAAGTTATGGGTGTGCAAAGAGTCTTTTCATGTGTCCTAGTTGGGAGTGAAGTAAATTTCATGCTGCGGTATGAGTTCAAACTCAGGAAGACTAAGTGACTGCGTAATGGTTATGACGATGGAAGGTATACATAAATGTTAGTTTAAGGCGAAGAAGGTGGGTTATCTCATGCGAAGTGTTCTGAGGTTGTACGATCCTTATGTGTCTGTTAGATTTGCGAGTGAAGGATATGTGTTGCAACTTAAATTGGGTTGCTTAGTGAGTGGGTGAACTGTGGCAAGATTGGAATGCGAGATTTGCAGAAGAGTTAAAACTCTAGATGATCTGTGTTTTCACAAGCTTATAAAAGATTTGAGTTTAATCTCATTATGGTATCATGGCATCAATAGAGTATAATCGTTATGAGTTATTGAGCGTGTGTTGATCTATGGCTTCGAGCCAAGTGGGGGAGTCCGCTATTGAATAGTTGATTGCACGGTTATGTGCTCTAATGGTTCCAGTTCGAGGCGTATTTGTAAATCAGTTGTGGCTCGAGTAAAGGAAATTTCAATAAAGGCTATGTTATGCTTTATGGGTGTATGAGAATCGGGGAATGACTTGAGTTGTGGTTGGTAAGGAATGCTCGGTGCATAGGACAGGAAGTTGCTTGGTTATATTGAAATGAGGTCACATTCTGCAGTGTCGGAGTGTAAATGAAGCACAGGTTGTTCGGTTCGTTTAATCAATCTAACTGCGGTTTGAGTAGAGTGGATGCCTCTAGAGAATGGTCCTATTGTGTTCAAAATTTTACATGCAATAATTGGAGGCTTTCAAGTTATACTTATGGATGGAAACTGAGTTTTCCTTGGAAGACGCCAAGACTTGTGGTGTTTTCTATATTAATTGTGGGATTCTATGTATTAGTATTAGGAGGTAACGGATTTAGATCCACAGGAAGTTCTTCAGAGCGAAGTATTTCGAATGTGGTGCTTTTGGGAATATTTAAGAGAGTATTCAGTGGCTTATGAGTCTTAGATAGTGTGGTTTTATGCTTGGGTCTCGTCTGGTAATCCTGGGTTGAGAAATTGTGGTGCTACAGCAAGAGAGAATATCAAGTTGAAAATGAATCAGAAAGAAATTTAGATAGATGGAATAGTTTGATAGTAGACCGAATCGGTATGGTAAGGATATGATTAATTTCGTGCGTGTGTTCGAGGTAATAAGTTCTTTCAGGTATTTTGCGGCGATGCTCTTAGGTTTTGATGACTTGCTTAGCTTGATCGAGTTAGAAGGATTCATTCCCGACATGTCTGATTTGTGCAAAGGGAACTCGGAGAGTTCTTGATGGTTTTACCGCGGTTTGGGAATGTATATTTTCTGTGGACATGGGATGTATAGTGATTTTCCTTCTAGATGGGACCAATGGAAGGTTTGTGACTAGTGAATATGTAGTTGATTGTGGCTCGGAAAGGGATTTTAAAGTTCTCATATTTATCATAGGATGGTATGTTATATGTGGTATGTTGTGTAGGGCGGTGATTGGCATATGTAAGGTCGCAATTCAGTTTTGAAAGGAAGGTCATAAATTCTTAGACATCACAGGAGTTTCAGATGACTAGGTTAAATGATATTACTAAATGGTATGTCTTGATAATGGTATGCACTTCAGAAAGAGGGAAATGTGGTTGAGTTAATAATACATCATAGGTATTGCGGGTTGTGGACTGTGAGAAAATAGCTAAGGTTGGTCAGAGGGTAGTATGTGCTATGATTCAGTCGTTGTGAACCTTCGGAGGATTATTTATCTATTGTGTGTGACTAGACTTGATGTATGGTCCATTGGTAGACCTATGTGGATGCGTGTTCTAGCTCGAGTCGGCTTGGTTGGCCCCAAATTGTATTGTTGAGGGATAGGTTGATTCGACCGTTATTGAGCTTATTAGTGATCTGGGGAGATCTATGAGTTGCCTTCCTGTGTTGCGAGACATTATGATTTATTGGTTATGGGCACATATGGTGCGGTTCTAATGGGGTTCATAGTGGAAGTCGAGCGGGAAGAGTAATCAGGTGTTGCTCGGTGAATGGTGTATTGGTTACGTCCTATCGGGTTTGCATGGTATATGTTACTTGTTTCACCGTTGGTGTAATGATTTGCTTTGGTTCCAGACGTCAAATTGTGCGTGGTTGTCAATTTCGAGCATAGTGACTTGAGGTGTCCCATGTGGAGCAGTGTTTGGATAGGATCGCGCATTGTAGCGAAGCTATGTGGAGATATGACCTTGCGGGTTAGATTCGTGTGTCCTATTCTATGATGTGAGACGGGTTCTCATCCCTGCGTTGTGGTGGTACTGGTGAGCTTGAGGTACAACCCTTTCATTTGAGTCATTTTCATGATTTGAGTATGTTCGGACCGTTGCTTATTGGTGCGCGTATTATGCTAGATGTGGCTTAGGCCTCTATTGGTGTGACATGTTACCAGGGTAGTGTGTTGGGTCGGAGGAGATTGTTGGGAACATTAATGAAAATAAACGGATTCGATTTCAGCATGTTTGATGGGTAAACATCGAGGTTCGGTTCAAAAAACAAAATTTGCTATGGCAATTGCCATAGGAGAAATGGCTTCATGAATGGTTGATCTGAGAAATGGTTATGGTTTATTGCATGTTTCATTTATCGTTGGCAGTATATGTAAGTGTTGAAATGAGACTTTAGCTGATAAGAGGTTTTCTATCGGTATTTGGTTGTTATGGGCAGCTGTTGTGAATAGAAGTTATTGCTGCGAGCGTTAGAGTTATATGGTATATCATGGGATTGCTCCCGAGGTTGCAGACATGGGTTACTACAGCTAGTTCGGGTCTATTCAAAGTATAGGTGTGAGGTTTTGATCGTATTGATGGTTTCAGAAGTGAAAATGTGGTTCTATGGTTTATGGGCTAGATTGGATTGTGTAGATTTAGTTAAATGGTGTTATCGGACCTATATGAGATAGGGTAACGTGGGATCACCCCCGGCTATATGCATGGTAAGGTTATTCAGCGATTGGTGGGCTTTTAGAATAGCTCTGGGTACGTTGAACGTGTGTTTAAGTGGGGGAGGATGTAACGACCCGACCGGTCGTTTTGAACTTTTGCACTTTGATTGCCAGTTCCCGGGCATGACTTGCCCCGTGTAACGTATTATGACTGATGTAGATCGTTGGTTTTGGTTTTCAGGAAAAATCAGAATGAATTTGAAGGAACAGTCTCAGTTGAAAGCTTTGAATTTGAAAGGTTTGACTAAGAGTTGACTTATTTGTATATGAGCTCGGATAGGAAATTTTATGATTTGGATAGCTTCGTTGGGTGATTTATGACTTAGGAGCGCGATCGGAATACATTTTGGAAGTCCGTGGAAGGATTTAGCTTGAATTGGCAAAGTTAATATTTTAGCGAATTCCGGTTGATAGGTGAGATTTTGATCTGAGGGTTGGAATGCAATTCCGAGAGTTGTTGTAGCTTTGTTATGTCATTTGTGATGTGTGTGCAAAATTTCATGTCATTTGGACGTCGTTTGGTCGGTTTTTTGATCGAATTCGGATTTTGGAAGTTTTGGAATTCTTAGGCTTGAATCCGAGGGTGAGTTGATGTTTTGGTATTGTTTTGAGCGTTTCGAAGGTTGGAACAAGTTTGAATTATGTTATGGGGTGTGTTGGCATGTTTGGTCGGGGTCCCATGAGGCTCGGATATGTTTTGGAAGAGTTTTTGGAAGATTTTGTTGTTGTGAGCATAAGCATGTAATGATCCAAAGGTCCATTTTTAGTTCTAGAGATCGAAATTTGATTTTGAAACTTCCGAAATTTTGATAATGAATTGTAGGACTGATCTGAAAAGTTTGGTCTAATTTAATCAAGTCGCGATTGGGTTTTTGACACGAAACATGAGTTAATTGTTTAACGAGCGAAATGGGTATTGAACTGAGCAAATGAGCTCTGAATTGAGTTTTGACTGAAGGGCTATGTTCGTATTATTATTTGTGACTCATAGGAATAAGAATCATCGAATTCCGAGTTTGTATGATGGAGTTAGAGCCTTTTTAGTGAAAAGAAAAGCTGCTACAATTTTCTGGGCAGTTTCTGCATTTTTCGCACGTGTGAACAGTAACCGCAAATGCGTGAACAGTATCCGTGTACAGTACTATGTACAGTAAACATGAACAGTATCCATGTACAGTACTCGTGTACAGTACATATGAACAGTACCCCCATGAATAGTGTAGTGAACTGTACCGCGTGAACAGTACCCAAACGCGTGAACAGTGCCCCCGACATTTTCTGGGCAGATTCTTAAGTTCTGAAAATAGGACTCGTCCCATTTTCCATTTTTATCAAATTGGAGCTCGGGGAGAGGCGATTTTCGGGAGATTTTCAGAGAAAACAACGGGGTAAGTGTTCTTAACTTAATTTTGGTTAGATTACCCGAATCTATTACTAGTTTTGGCATTTAATTGGTGATTTTAGTTCGGAAAATCTTGAAAACCCTCTTGGTTTAATTTGAAGATTTGAGGGTCGAGTTGATGTCGGATTTTAGTAAAATTGGTACGGTTGGACTCGTGGTTGGATGAGGTTTCATATTCCGTAATTTTTGTCGGGTTCCGAGATGTGGGCTCCACGGGCGAATTTTGAGTGCAATTTCGGATTTTTAATGGAAAATATAGAATTTCATATGGAATTAATTCCTATAATTTTTATTAACTGAATCGAATTATTGTGGCTAGATTCGAGGCATTTGGAGGTCGATTTGAGAGACAAAGGCATCGCGAGCTAGAGGATTAGCCGGTTCGAGGTAAGTAATGATTGTAAATACTGTCCTGAGGGTTTGAAACCCTGGATTATACATCGTTGTTACTTTGAGGTGACTTGCACATTGGATGACGAGCGTGGGGTAGAGCACCGCTGGGGATTGTGACCTAGTCCATCCCGAAAGAATATTTTAATGCGTATTTGATAATTAATTGTTTGACATTATTATATTTTTGGGTTGTATGCCATGTTTGGGGCCTTGTGCCGACTTGTTGAGACCCTTAGGGGCATTTTTACTTTCTTTCCTCACACTATTTGTTTGAAAGCATATTCTCAGTCATGTTTTACTTGTTTACTGCTCAAATCTGGCTTTATCACTATATTCTTAAAATGTGGAAATTGTTTTGGGCTGAGTTCCCTGTTTTACTGAGATAGACCGAGGGTCTGATTGTGAGATTGATGACTGAGATAGACTGAGAGTCTGATGGTGAGGTTAATGACTGAGAGAGGCCGAGGGCCTAGTTGTGAGGATTATATATCTATGGATCGGGCTGCACGTCGCAGCAATGTATATATATATGTATATGGATCGGGCTGCACGCCGCATCGATACTTATATGGATCGGGCTGCGCGCCGCAGCAATATAGCGTTTGGGCTGTATGAGCCCCTCCGGAGTTTGCACACCCCCAGTGAGCGCAGTCGACTATTTATATGGATCGGGCTGTGCGCCACAGCGATGCATGGATCGGGCTGCACGCCGAGATATACATAGATCGGGCTGCACACCGCAGCGGTTACTATATGGTACCAATTGAGCGTGAATGTTGAGTGCGAGTACTGATTGGTAAGAGTTGAGTCACGAGTGACAGAGAGGCTAGCCCGAGGGGCGATAGATATATACATGTATATGAGTGATGTTTTTGCCTGAGAGGCCTATTTATGGACTTATTGATTTCACTCCTCTTTAAAGTGAATTTCTATCGAATATGTTGATTTATCGACTGTTTTCACTCATTTTTATATTGAGCCTTTGTCGGAAAGTTGAACAAATATTTTAAAACAACTTTTATTTAAACTGGAGTTTATGAGATGTTCAGAAATTAATCACTGATTTGGCATTGGTTATTTCCACTGAGATTTTTAAGTTATGAAGTGTTTATGATTACTGCTTTGCCCGAGGGGCTGTTTTACAAACTATGTTTTGCCCGAGGGGCCGATTGTGGCTTTAATCTCTATTATTATCTTAAATGGTATTGAATCCCTACCGAAACTGCTTGAAAGTATTTCAAAATAATTTTTACTAAAAGTTGGATTTTAAAAGGGAAGATTGACTCGTATTATGATTTGAAGTCCTGTTGTGTTTATTGAGCCTAACGTGAATGTGGATTCATTATTTTCTACTGCTCAGCCTTTATTTACTCCGATTACTTACTGGGTTGGAGTACTCACATTTCTCCCTGCACCTCGTGTGCAGATTCAGGTATATCGAAACCCGGTAGCAGATGTTGATAGCTCAGCCGCGGAGTCATCAGAGTTAGCAAGGTGGTTGCATGACGTTTGCAACACCGCTTCCTTCCCCTCATTGTTGTTACTGTATTTAGTACTTTTTTGGACTTTTGTTGTATTCAGACCTTGATAGTTGCTCATGAATAGTGACACCCCGATGTAGAGCTGGTATTTTATTTCGCACTGTTATTCCAGGATTTTATTATGAAACATTGTTTAATTTAAATACTTAAAAATGACTCTTAATGCTTAAAGGGTTAAGGTGAGTGTTGTGTCGGCTGTCCTTGTATTCACGAGAGGCGTCATCACGACCGGGCCGGTTTGGGGTCGTGACAGTGGACGTGGCAATAGACGAAATTATAATCGTCATCATTGTGATAATGAGAACAATAAGGATTCTCAAAATAATCCTTCACTTTGTGAAAGTAATAGTTGTCATCGATTTGACATGAGATTTTGTAAAGCACATATAGATGATTATGGTCCATTCATGATTTGAATGTGATAACACGTGATTTATGAATACATATTCATTCTTGGAAGAATATGAACGTGCTAGTGGTAGTGAATATACCACGCTCACCTCTAGAATGAGGTTTGAGAGTAAATAAGAAAATAATATCATTATTATGGCATGAATGATCACTGACCATGTACCTATTGTACGCCAAAATAATTTGGTAATGTGATTATTAAAGGACAACAATGATGCAAGAAACAGATCTTGCATATAATTTTGACCATAACCATAATGGTATAACTTTCTCTTTAAAAGAGATATTCACCATATGGATGTTGATGAATATGTGGTAGTATAAAATTAATTGAGAACTCTGCAAGAGCCAATTATACTATTTTAAAAAAACACAATTGATTACCAATAAGGTATTGTGTGTTGTAGTAAGTCTCAAAGAAACTTATTCAGTTTCTAAAGTATATGCGAAAGCAGTTGATTATATTGAGACTATAAATAAAGGAAAGATTTAATATCTTCTATTACTACAACTTGTAGCGGGGTACTATGTATGTGAAAAGTTATCCGCTTTATTCTCCATTTTGTACTACACAAATAAAAGAATACCACAATAAAGTGGATGTTTATTGATATAAAAACCCATATCATAATAAACTTGGAGTTTATTGATAATTGCACACGTCATGGTATAAATCTGAAGTTTATCAATATTGATAATTTATTCAGTTGGCATAATTGGTTTAGCCATATCAATTTAAGTATGATGTGCAAAAATAATAGAGAATTCACATGGGTAAATATTAAAGAACTAGAAAGTTCTTTACGAATTCTCTTATATTGCTTGTTCTCATTAATTAATTGACCAACTAAAATTGGGATGAATCCCATGAATGCTGGAAATATCAAAGGTGAATATGAGCCCATTCACCTTCCATGTATACCACGCAAGATGCATCTATGAGATGGTTACACGTGCGATTATTATTAACCTGCAACCTGGTATTTTCGAGGTAACTGCTCAATAATTTAATTTAGAGCATATTCCAATTTTTTTTATTCAAGATAGTTCATCTTGATAAGTTGGTTTACATCACAGTTGGTTTAGCAAAATGATTTATTGAGTGCTTCCACTTAATAGCTAAATAATTGCTTATGAGAACAAAGTTATCTATATCAGTTTGATATAGGTTATATACGAAAGTATATTACATTCTCCCCTCACAAATGGTTCAGGGTCAGGAACCAAATAATTTCATCTTATTATTATTGATGTGCGGTGTATATTTTGATTAACACCATGACACACAAAGATGGGCTTTCAAAGTTGAGGAAGCAAGTTAGTTTTTCTAACATGAGGGGGAGACATGATAAACAGTTGAGAAAAAGTTACTTGGAATTGATTATCATTTGTATATCTAGATCCTCAAATACGATAATATGAACTTGAAGTTCATAAAAAGATAATTCATCTGTAATATATTGCAAAGTATGCTAGATGCATTTGCTGACCCAAAGAAAGTAACTATATTCTCATTGCAAATGCTCCTATTAAGTCCTAGAAGGACAAAGTCTATGGTACGCTTAAAGCATATAGACAAATCGGCTTCAAATAGCTTCTTGATAAAGAAAATGAGCAAATGATCAAAGTGATCATAATAAGGAGGCAAGTGATCTAGAAGATCACATGACATAACACTTCATAAAATCTCATGAGAGATTCAAGTACCTGAATATATGAATGAAGAGATCTCTATGTTATGTATTTATGAAAAAATATTGGAACCGGTATAAAATGTTCGTCGACGACATCTATGATAGCGCTAAATATAGAATTGGTTTCATATGAAAGACATATAATTTTGTCTATGTTGTTCAAACGCTTGAAAGTATAAAGTCAATGGTATGTGCAATCAGTTTTCGATATCTTATTTGTCTAGCATGACATGAAAACTTGATATGCATCTAATTAAAGTCCATTATATGACTTAACTTATATGACAATCCTTGAAGGATTTAAATCACTTAAAGCATATACAATTCTTGGTCTTGAAGTACCACATCCTAAGTGCAATTTGTGCACATATATATCTTGCTATAACTATAAGCATGATAATGTGATAGCGAGAATACTTCTATAGAGATATTGAAAAGGTCATTCTACGGAAGTTTATGAAGACATTACATCTCTATCAAGAATGATGATTTCAAGATGCAATATATTCATTCAAGTTAATATGGTTGATTTGTTTATCAAGTCTCTACCAAAGATCGTTTTGAAGATGGTGCACAAGATTGGAATGCAAATACTTAAAGATGTGAATTGATGCTCTCATCAGGGGGAGTTAATGCGCGTTGCACTCTTTTTCCCTTACAAGGTTTTGTCCCACTGGATTTTCCTTGAAAGGTTTTTAACGAGGCAACCAAAAGGTGTATTGTTAGATATGTGTACTCTTTTTCCTTCTCTAGAATTTTTTTCCACTGGGTTTTATTTTAGTTAAGGTTTTAACGAGGCACATTATCTGTTGAATAGACATTCAAGGGGAGTGTTATAAATAGAATTTTATTTATGGTGAATGTCCATATTTAGAGAGATTCTAGGGTTTATTACTTGGTGGCTAAGTCACTCTCTCCCTATAAATAGAGGGTTCTATTCCATTGTAATTCATCTCAATATCAATAAGAATTCTCTCTCTACTTTGCTCTGCAATACTCTTCTTCTTCTTTTATTGTTTCATAACAATATCCTCTTTCTTATTAATCTTAATCATACATATAACATACGGTATTAGTACTCCCTCCGTTCACTTTTATTTGTCCAATATTCTAAAAATAGATTTTTATTTTTATTTATTATTTTTAGCATATCAAGAGAAGATAATTTCTTTTTTCATGTTATAAGATAATTTATTTTTCCTGCTATACCCACAATATCAATTACTCATTTCAAGTCATATTTCCAAATCCATTAAAATATGCATCAATTAATATGAGTATCATGGTAAAATAAAGTTAGAGTCCTTTAATAAGATGTCGGTCATTATGTGCGACTATCTCCACTATAGAAAGAAAAAAAAGGAAAGAACAATATTTTTTGCATTTATACGAAAAACTCTTAATTATTATATTAACATAAGTAGTAAACATTTTAACTTTCTTAAGGGGTGTGCAAAATTCATAGTGAACAAGTAAAAATGATCGAAGGGAATATTTATTAACGTAATCTGGGTCAAGTATCATAGTGGATACAAAAATCTTTACCTATCTTCAACTAACCAATATAATAAAATCCGTACTTCAAATTTCAATACTTAAAGACATTGAATTAAATGTCTGAGGATACAACTACAGTTATAAGATAGCTCAGGGACCAATGTAAAATTATTCTAAAAATAATGGGTCGAGAAGTGGGACCAAGGGGTGGCAGCAGTAGGAACAAAGCATTAGATTCTGGTTCCTTATTTTCTCCGTTTAATCAAACCTTTGCGTATAACTCTCTTTGCAAATACCATTTTCTCTTTTCTTTCTCACACATCTTTCAGGTAACAGTTTTCTCACTCATTTTACTTTCCCAGAAAATGTTTTCTGTAGTATTCAACACCTAAACTTTTTGTTTCTCGCCATTTTCTTTACAGCTTTTACCCGAAACTTGTTTTATTTGGAGAAGAAAGTAGGTTTCTATTTATCTTCGAATTTTCTATTTGTAGTGTAGATCTCAAGTTTAGAGTTGTATGACTTGCATTTTACATTAAGTACACAACTACACATAATTAATATGCTTCATTTAGCTCATCCTCGTTTTTTGACCGTTCTCTCAAAACTTTAGTACTCCTATATTTTTGTGTATATGAGTCATGTTTACGATTTTCGTCTAAAAAATTTCATCATTAGTTTTGGTATATGGCTTTTTAATTTGTGAAAGATATTTCGGAGGAGATCTTGACGGTCAAGTCTTATATGATTAGCAGGTGTGGAAAGAAGAGTACAAGTGCCGTACAAATGGAGGTCATGCTTACCAACGCTCTGCTAACGTGCGCTCTACCCACGCTTTTAGCCTCCGTTCAGGTTAGTTACTACTCCAGCTAAATTAATTAGCAGTTCTACTTGTGTTTATTCCTTGCAATTTTAACCTGGAAAATGTTTTACATGCTAATATTATTATCTTACTTTACCATAATCTGGTGTGAATTGAAACAGAAAAACTTATTAATTAATGGTGGTTAAGTAATTACAAATTGTGTATATTCTCCGGTCAACTCTAATTGATTTTTTGACTTTTTTTTTGTGTTATGCAATATTTGATTTTTTCCCGACATCAAGAAGGAATTAATTAACTTTTTTTTTAAAGTTGTCATTGGAATAATAAGCCTACGAGTATTTGTTGCATTTCCCATGAACAAAGTAAGATTAATATGGTCAATTTTATTGTTAATTAATACTAAAAATGGATTTCTTAATATGTGACAAAATAGTCAAAAATCAATTAAACTGAACCGAAGAGAGCATAAAATAACAAAATATACATTTATCTGAACAGTGAATAAGTATTTCATGTGCTCTCTATCTCTCTGTTCTTTTTTACCGTACAATACAAGTAGAGGTGTTCATAAAAATCCGAAAAATCGAAAACCAAACCAAATCGACCAAAAAATCGATACTTTTTTGGTTTGGTTTGGTTTGGTTTGGTTTTGATTTTGAATTTTAAAGACCGATCAAATCTGATTTGGTTTTGATTTTAATCAGAAAAAATCGAACCAAATCGACTATAGGAGTAGCTATTTCAAATTTATTATTACACCTATATATATGTATATTATTATACAAAGTTTCAAAAAATTTATGGTAAATGTTAATAGTTTGCACTTTTAATATAGTTCTTTACCTTTACATTCTAGTTTGATTGGTAGTTTTCTTTTGTTTAGTGTAAGAATCCATTTCGTGTTAAAAATAACATATTTTTAGTTCAGTCCTTAAATTATTCATCACTATTTGATTCAATTATCATCTATATATTTTGGCAAATAATAGATTTCTCAAATGACAATTGATTTGATAGTATTACATTGAAAATGTGGTCGCCGGAATATGTGTTTGGTAGTGTATGTCTTATATTTAAGAAAAAACCGACAAATAACCGAAAAAAAACGAAAAACCGACATAAACCGAATCAAGAAAAACTGACTTAATTGGTTTGGTTTGGTTCTAATATTTAAAAAACCGACTTACTTAGTTTGGTTTCTTTTTAGGAAAAAACTGATCCAAACCAAACCATGAACACCACAAAATACAAGTATCTGAATGTTCATTGGTCGTGTGCTTCCAAAATATTTCATTTTGTGGAATTAGGAGGTTTTCTCTCTCAGAATCCAATGGTTTTGCTTCTTTTTTTTTTTTCTTTTCTTTTTTGTTTTGGATTAACCCCTCAACAAAATAATTTAGCTGTAGAAATTTTATTCTCAATAAGTAAAATTTCAGAAACTAAGAAAAGGGTGCAACAACAATAATAACATACTTAGTATTATCTCATATTATGGAGTTTGGGAAGGATAGTGTGTACGCAAATCTTATCCCGACCTTGTAAAGATAAAGAAGTTGTTTCCAATAGACCCGGCTCAGGAAAAACTAAGAAAAGGGTGCAAAATATCTAAAAGAGGAGTTATGGTGTAAGAAATAGTTTTTTTAAAAATATTATGAAGAAGTAGCATTTATTTTCTCGTACTCTTTTAATGTTGTGAAGTTAACGTGCGCCTATAGGGTACTGGTTGTCAGTGTCGGAACTGAAACAGAACGTTAATTTGGATTATATGCCATTTTGGGTTCCGGGTTAGTTGATGCAGAGCAGGGGCCCACTAAGAATTATATAGTCTGCCACTGGCCAATTATGTTAGTTTTGCAGAATAGATGCTGCAACTACTGCCCCTTCACAGTGGACTTTTAATGTACTAAATTGGTATATTTGGGGAATAATCAATTCTGGATGAGATTTTTGTAATCCTGGAAACGTCAACTGAGCTTTATTTTATTTTATTTTAAATAAAAAGAAACATGTTGATTAAAATGTTGTTTTCAAACGAATTGAAAAAACATGCTTTTTCTATGTTGACTCTTTCTTAAGAGAATATTATATCCGAATATGCTATCAAGATATGATTAATTTTATGTTTATAAAATTGACTGACCTCACATTAACTAGTACTAGTATTTCATACTTGGGCTGTAAATAGTACTCCGAGGTGGTCCACTCTGAACTGGACCAATGAGCTTAGACTTGGACAGAAATTGCCCCTTCTATTATAATAATGGGCCATAAAATTTTAGTAGTATGCATTTTGGGCTCATTTTATGTTGAAGAATTAAGGGAAGATTTCATAACTAGGCAATGTAAAAAATAATTTGCAGATCTTTAGTATTAAAATGAATATTTCAATTGTAGCCATGAAAAAATTACCATCTTAGCAACCTTGCTAGAAAAGGAACCCTCATTTTAAGCCTAAAATCTCGTCATAAAAACCTTTTTTTATTTTCAATCCCTATAACAACATGATGCATCCATTCCGAAAATTCCTAAATATATGAAAGTTAATTAATGCTTACTATATCCATTGCATTAACTTATTCTTCTCTCTTCACAATCATTATTTCTTCCTTTTAGATAATCTTCACCATCTCGTCCAATACAACAGGAAAAGTTGGAAGAAAAAAAAACATAAAGGACTAGCTTTGCAGTAGCATAAATAATATAATATATAAATTAAATATACCAATTAGTATATATATTGTATAACTATGTATCTTCAAACCTAAAAAAATACTGTTGCTTTAATTTATACAATAAATATAATATTTATATACACGTTATATAACATTTCATTTTAAAACTAATCCACGAAATATACCTATTATATACATAGTATAATATTAAATTTTAAATATACAAAATACAATTTACAATGTATTATATATATATATATATATATATATATATATATATATATGGATGAAATAATTATATTATATTAAAGGTATAACTTAGAGAAAAAATACAAGAAATTCCCACGATTGCTTCTTTTCAGTATCTTTAAGATATTTGGGTGAGTATTTATTTGTGGAAGTGAAAAAAAGATTATGGAATGTAGATTGATTTAGATTGTGTATGAGAGAATTATGAAAAAGAGATCCTCTTCCTCATAGCACATATTCGGAGTCAAAATGCAAAGAAAATGGTAAATTTGGATTAATGATGAGAGAGAATATTGTAATAAATTAATGTGGTTCAATCATCCCTTGAATTGTGCTTAAGTGTTTACGTTTAAGAAATTAAATGTCATGTAAAGAATCTTGAAAAATGCTTTAAGTGTAAATGAATGTGCTATTTTTAAAATAAAGTTAAAATAGTGCTACTTATATAAAAACTTTACAAAGGGACTAACGGTGTTAAAACCTCAAGAATTTAACCAAAATAGCCGTCCACCTAATCTTTTAAACTAAAAATAACCAGTGGATTTATAATATATGTATAATTCATGTACAATATATTTATAACTGTGTATAATCTATGTACAATGGCTAGAAAAAGTAATATTTGTGTTATGTCATGAGATTGACAGGCAATCCATCCATTTCTCCACTATAGTATTCCTAGAATAGGCATGTAAGATGATGTCTTTAAGTAATTCCAGGATGTTATGCCGCTGGTGGCAATTGAGACCAAAGTCGAGGGAGATCAAAATACAAATGATGAGCACAAAGTAGTTGATGCTGCTGAGGAAGGTGGAGATGGAGACAACAATGTTGAGAATAGAAATGGTGGATTTGAGGATGGTAAAGAGCAATTTTCTGATGATGGGGTTCATGAAAACAATCCCAACAAAACCAATGGCGATGCCAAGAAAAGCAATGACGGAGAAGGTGAAGAAAATGGAGATGCAGAAGATGAAGATGGTGGTGGTGAAGGTCATGATGATGATGATGACGACGACAACAATGATGACGACGATGATGATAATGATGATGACGACGGCGGAGAAGGGCCAGATGAAGAAGAAGAAGAAGTTGTAGAGGAGGAGCCAGAAGATGATGAAGAAGAAGAGACGATCCAGCCCCCAAAGAAAAGGAAGAAGTGAACGAATGAGTTTAGTTTTAGCTTGAGAGGGAGAATTACTTAATGTGCCTTTCAATTACCTTTCGCTTTATGTTTTAGAGAACGTTGGAGCTTTTAATTGAGCAAACAAAATCTCCCTCCCTCAACTTAACTTGTTTTCCAGAGTACATATCTTAATCTCTTTCTTTCCTGGGCCTTCACTTTTGCTACCAAAATGTCTTAGAAAGTACAGTGCGGTGACCCATAAAACTTGCTGCAGGAAAGGAATAGCAGTTCAGTTTTGAGGTTTTAGCTTGTTTTGGAAATCTCCAGCTACCAGTCATAGAAGAGCTCCTTAGAGAATCAGGTTTTTAGCACCTGATGACAAACATATTTTGCGGCCCCCAGGCAGTGAAGGTTGGTGCGAGCTAAATAGAAAAGGATATATTTCGCCTGCATATTTATCTTCCAATGGGTGTTTGCTTGGATGCAAAACCGTCACTCTTTCTAAAGCTGTATGAGAATAAGGTAATAGTCGTAAAATAAAGATACTGTGGTTTCCACAAATAAAGCTAAAACCACGTTCACGCTATTTACAATTTGTGAATGTTAAACTTAGTTTGACAACTTTACAAGTTTTTTCATCCACGAGATTGATGTAACTCAGAAGCATCCCTCCCTCCATCCTTGGATGTCTATGAAACAGCAAAAAAGAAAAAAGAAAAAAGAAAAAAAGGAAGTAAAGTTATTTTATTATTACATCTGAAGAGGCAAAGAAGAAAATTTTCAGTGTAAAACAACAGGTATCTAAATGCTTTAGACATGCATAACTATGACGATGACTCATGAGTCCAGCAGTTCTTATTTACTTAATACCCGTGATCAGTTATGAACTTCCTACGGTGCCACACAAAAGGTCATCACTAAGATGTCTTGTATGGAACAGTTTTACATCACAGACACACACATATATTGCCACATCAAGACATTTTTTGCAGCTAAACGTGAACAAAGCACCAAGCCAATATGAAGGACCAGAAAATTGAGTTGCAAGATTGTAAACTCAGAAATGAAGCCTGGATTAGGTTTTGCTAGTTTGGTATATATGTATTAGCAAATCACACAAGAAAGAAGACAATTCACAAATTTGTAGTAAGAATCAATCACTGAAACAGAATTATATTTACCTCTAAATTTGAGAAAAATGAAAGAAACTCTATCAGAGATTTAACATGTATGTTATGTGAATGTGGCAAAGTAGCTCAGTTTACCTTCATGAGCAATGGCTATATTTACAATGAAGTAGCCATCCAAGAAGTGGCTCATTTCTTTGTTGCATCAATAAACATGGCCCGTGTCCAATGTTCAACATCTTCTGTTTGTGATGGAGGAGGAGGAAAAGGAGGGTGCTCAATAAGATCCCAACCTTCAATTAAATTTTCATTCCTTCCTACATCAGATACTTCAGTGGCATAAATCAAACTGGCATTAGAACTTGGAAGAGCATTGTCAAATGTATTTCTCTGCAAAGTTAAGAAAGAAGAGAAATTAAATGCATCAGCTTCATTGTAGTAATTACTTTCAAAATTTATTTACGAGAGAAAAACTGTAAAAGCATAGTTGCAACACATTATTGGGCCCAGTAGCAAAGAGTTTCATATTATAATGCACAGTTATCATAGTCACCAAATCATAAACCATCCACTAGTAAACAAAGCTGACACATCCTCGGATCCACAGCAGCAATTCCAAAAGATTTTAAAGAGATTGTAGCTACAAGGTTTCTGGACTCTCTATTCTTTGCAGTTCTTACTAAATTATGTCCCCTAATAAATTTTTCTCATCAAGTTCTGAAAAATTATAAGAAAGCTTAAGAAAAAACAAAGGCCGTTAGTTGAAATCCAGGAGAGAATTATCTAGCGTACATAAAACACTAAATCAGCTAACTCAATTTGTTACAAATTAGTACACGTAAAGCAAGAAAACTCCATAAAGATTTATAAAAATCGCCTAGGCATAATTGAGTTATGCCAGATCCTGCTTATCATAGATATCTCTTCATTGCCGCATTACTGAGTTCGTTGTTCCCTAACATAAGATCCTTTAATTTCGTTCAACAAACTACTGCATACATGTGAGAAAACCAAAAAAAATGTAGACGTCAATAGAAAAGGAGATGTGGTCAGCAAGAGTGGATAATGATGCATTTTACCCCTCACAAAAATTAGGCAATGGCATAATGCTCAACACAAACAAATATCAAATACAGAAAAACTCAAGTCTTCTGCAGACATGAAACCAATACTAAAAACTATGCCTCCATACCAATACTGGCGCATGTTCACTCTATATATATTCATACAAATATTTTTAATGCCAATATATGTTATGCTGAACTGAATCCAAAGAAAGAAACTATACCAATACTGGCACATGTCCACTCTCCATCAAAGTGCTAGATGACCCGGCTGAATCTACGTTCCAAACAGATTTGTTCAGTTGTTGGACTTGCTTGGATGCCCTATATATTATAAAACCGAATCACTGAATACGGGTCACTGCTGGACAATCAGAGGTTTCAATGCCATGATAAGTAAATTTCTTTCATTACATAGTATTGAGCACAGATCTATAATTATGATACATAAATAATAAAATAAAGGAAATATGCACCTTGAACCAGACATTTTCAAAGAAAACACAGATCGAACTTCCTTTGAAGAAGAAAGTGTAGCCAACAATCTTGCAAATGTTTCGAAAGTAGAGGCTTCGGCAGGAACTTCTAAACATAATGTGTTGTAACAGTATGCAGTAATGCAGGCAACACTTTTCTTGAGAAGTGCTATGCCTTTCTGCAGATCCTTGTGTGATTCTATTGAGTGCAGGGAAGCAGAAGCGTAGTTGAAACTACTACTACTAGAAGAATCCAACCGAGGTTTTCTATCAGATTCCATTGAGGTAACTCCAAAGTCACTTGAACTTCCAGAATTGCTGCAACTTCTGTCGTACCATGAAGCTTCCCCACCTGACGAGCAAAAGTTTTGGCGTGGAATAAAAAGTGGGTACTCACCACTGCAATGCATGACTAACATCAGTGGGAAAGTTTTTATCTCTTTACAGTGGAAAAGGAACAATAAATTTCTACATTATAGTAAGAGAATACCTTCTAGATGACGGCCGGGCATCCCAGTAAGAATCTCGTTGCCATATTCGAGAACATGAACCCTAATGTAATGAACAAAGACACATGAGAAACTAAAAAAGATTGTTGTGCGTTCAAGATAAAATAAATATGTTATCCTTTGTCCATCTATGTACAGTGACTCTGGCAAAAAAGGCGACCTCATTCACTAAGGTCTGAAAGTTACTAGGAAATTATATTTTGCTATTCCCCTGGCTCTGGCATAAAATAAATTGCAATATTTCTCTAATTAAAGATTTTTGTACTAAGACAGCTCTGACCAGTTCCATTAATGTACTCTCAAGCATTTGAGGCTAAACTATCAAAACAATGATAGAAGGTTGTTTGAGCATACCGCAAATCCTGAATTATGAAGTGCAGGAGCACATATGCAACGAACAACAAGGTTCAAAAGTTGCACCATATATCTGCTTTCAACCATCGAAAATAAAATCATTAGAATATATTATTACTGGCCAAAATGGCTTTTGTACAAATAGACACGTAAAAATCGTTGGATAATTATCTCAATCTACTCAGCATGTGGATCTGTATACGCAGTGTTTCATTTCAATGACATACTACATAACTCAATTTGCTCCAGTAAATACTAGAATATTCTCAAATACACCAGATAAATGGTATCGCTAGAAAAACGTAATGCACATGCATTTTCCATCTGGGTTTTGAAATGACTGGATTTATTCTGTACGCCTAAATCAGCAAGTAGCACTCTTGGCATATCTATAGCTAACTATTCATTTACTTGCAGACCACACAGTAACAAGCCCTTGGACCATAAGGGGATACAATCAGTATTCATCTTCCAGCAATCCTCTCCATAAAAGGATATCATGGGTTTTGCAATTTCTAGTTAATTTTTTGAGTTCTTGGGAAAGCCGTCTTCACTTCTTGTATAGCATAAAGCAACTTGAACCTTTACCAAAAGATCCTCAAATCCAGCCAAAAGACCTATCAACTATACTCCAATGCTTTCATAAACCCTTCTTATAATTTTATTGGCGTAGCCCAGATAAACCACCCTCACCTCCAACCCAAAAAAGCCCAAGTATACAAAGAAAATTTGAAAATATCACAGCATATTAAGAAGAATACCAAAACCTGAGAGTATGAAAAAATAAATATATAGGAGCCTGACTGTAGCATCCAAAGCATAATTGCTAGCCTCATAGGGCTTATTTCCTTCCTATTTGAATGCAAAAAAGCATAGGTGGCCAATAATCCACTTTGGCAGAAAAGCCATGGCACTCCAACTCATAGAGGCCACAATTACTGGGCACTAATGTAAACATTATTCAAAGAAAACTGCGAAAGATAATAATTGAGCAAAAGAAAGGGAAACATCCAGATGAGATTATAAGAATAACAGAGCAAACTCATATTGTCACTTGAATAATGGCTCCGCAGATATCTAGACTCTTGAACGCCACACGCTATGTTCAGAAACTTAATGACTACACAGATGGAAAAGTGACTTATGTGATAAGCAAGCAAAAGAAATTACCCTAAAGAAGCACCCAGCTCATTAGATGGAACTGAATGAGGATCAAGTCCTCTTGGCAACCTTGCATTACAGATGCTATCATATTGGCCACTTAACGTGTCTTTTTTTTCTCCATCAACTATTACCTGCAACGCAAGATTTGTAAGAAACATAAATGTGCTCCAAGTAGATAGTCACCATAGAAAGAGGAAGTTCAAAGTCCAACGTCCTCTTTTCTTGGCCATCGTAAATACCAAACAGAAATATTACAAAGCATACACAGTTCAGGTTTTCTTCCTGAATGACTTCACAGTTCCGCCCATATACTAACAACGATGACCCGATAGTAGATCAAGAACTGCCAACTCCAATTTCCGTTTTTCCTAAAACAATCATAACTTCTATATGACGGACATTTTAATTTTTTTATTTTTTTAAAAATGAAACGGGGGAATTTATAAGGGCCAAAAAAGAAACAGACTGTAAAGCACTTATGGAACACGAACAGGCTAAGATTCATAATCTCAACAATAGTCCACATTAGATACTTTGTTTCAAGAAAATGAAGGAACCATGGATCCAATCCCCGATAGCTCACATGATCAAACATCTAACTGTGAAGTTGAATTGTTGAAATAATCATTATTTTTACATAACCAACAGGGAAGCACGGGGTTTGTGAGGTGCAATCCTCATTGAAGCCAATCACAGTTTTCTTCCCAAAATTTCACTTCAAGTTCAAGAATATTAAGAGTTTGCTAATTTAAGAAAAAGAAGATGAAGAGCCTCACCAATTCAAAGGTAGTAATGCACATATATAATAAGAAAAGCCTCTCGAAATGACTACCATATCAATCCCCATCTTCCATAGTCTTTTTCAGGGACAAGATAAAGTAATTCTTTCCATTCTCTGTAGTTTGGATTGAGTAGTGTGTGCCACAATTATAAGCATATATAATTTCTCAAGACTTACACGACGTTGAGGGAATAACTTGCAAATCTGTTTTACAACCACAGACTGTTTATGAAGAAGCTCAGAGGTAATTGCCATCTGTGATTTCGATAAAAGAGCATTAGTAGCATGAAAATTTTGTAATAGGAGAGTTAGACAGAAGAATAATTCCTCACATGCCCAAGATTTTGAGTGCAGATGAGATTAGGATAAAACTTCTCAAGTTGTTCCGCACGGTTTTTTTCCAACTGCAATTTGATTCAATCATCAGTGGGCGGGTACATCAAACTATTCATACCAAAATGTGAAGTATAAAAGAAAGACTCCATGTACCATGCTCGTCGCTGATCCTAGAAACTCATACTGAATTTTCAGATCATGAGACATCTTCTCGATTTTCGCCTTCCCTGTAAATACATGTATTAGTCTGCTCGCCAATAGGTTAAGATCTGCATACAATCAAAATTGAAGAGCTGCCATTAGTAATACAGGACCAAACACCTTGTGAAACTTGCTCTTTCTGCTGTCGAAGCTTTTCCTTTAATCTTGCCAATTTTTCGTTCTGAAGCACCCTCCAACTAAGTTGATCATCAGCCTTACCCTGAAGATGACCGAAAGGTCCAAATCAAAATCATGAGATAAATAATGAACAGATGCCTCTTTTTCAGCTACAGGTATACCTTGTAACCGATTTGTTTTTTAGAAGTAATGGTAAGAATATACCTCATTACAGAATATAAGGGAGCTTATATCAGTTTAGGATACTGAATATCTAAGATAGGCATCAACTAGAAGGCAGACATAATGGCAGCTCATAACCCCTAGAGTAATCTGGAAATGGCCTATAGGCAGCAAGTCAAAATACATTCATCCCGTCGAGCTTTCAGTTGGTTAACAAGACTTTGTTCGCATTTTTGTTAGAATATTATAGCAGCCCTGACATGCATCATACTGATCTCACTTTGCTTACTATATTCTTTTGTGCAAATTAATCACCCAACTCTAATTAAGTTTTCTATACATGTCTATTTCATTCCAACACTAAATAAGTTTTATTTTAAAGAAAAATAGGAGTCCTCTAAAACTACGCTTTTTAAACTTCACATTATATTTACATTGATGTACAAGTTCGAAACTAGGGAAAAAAGGCTTTAAGAACACTGGATGGTATGGGACTATCTACTATGACCCCAGTTAGATCCTTCTATTTGACTACCATACTCTCTTTTAATCTTCTCTATACCTTTATTTCAAAGTTGGGACCTAATGTGTGTAACAACAACAGTTCCTTAAACCCAACAGATTCATATCGCTCATATGATCTTTTCATCGTCCCTAGACCTACATGAATGTCGAGTCTCTAATTTGCTCAAAAGCCCTCCAGACCATGGATTCCAAGACATTATAAGAGATTATAGGTCTTTTGAGACATCTTCCCTCTATGTGATTTTTTTTTTTTTTTTTGAGAAGGTAACATATTTATATATTAATAAAAAGACTTCACTAGAAAAGTGAAGTCACACATATTTACAAAAAAAGTGCCCAGATAGAAAAATAAACATTAAATATCCTTGGTCATCTCACAAGGAATCTAGAACATCGAAATTGGATTCATGATCCTCCAACAACTTTCCTTTACACCAAAAATAGGAAAGCGCCAAACATTCATCTTTATCTTGTGAATGTTACTGGACTTGTCTTCAAAATATCTTTGGTTTCTCTCTTCCCAAATTGTCCACCATATGCATGCCGGGACAATTCTCCATCTCTCTTTATAACTAGTAATGTTGCCCTCTTTATTCCAGCAATTTAGAACATCTTTAATTCTTCCCGGCATTGCCATGAAATTCCCCGTAAGCTGATGAAGATTCTCCATATTTGTACAGTGAATTTACAATGCAAAAAAAGATGGCTAATTGTCTCTCCCTTCTCTCCACATAAGTAACATCTAGAGCACAGGTGAAATCCTCTTTTGATTAAGTTGTCTTGTGTTAGTACTGCTTCTTTTGCCAATAACCATGTAAAGCAAGCAACCTTGTATAAGAATTTTTACTTTCCATATCATCTTCCATGGCCAACAACCAACCCGATTGTTTGACGAGTTGAATTCCTTGTAAGCAGATCTATCAGAAAACTTCCCCTTCCTATTACTTTTCCATACGATAAGATCTTGATTAGAGTTGATACCACGAAATATCTCTAAACTATTGTAAAAGTCAGTTACTTTTCAATCTCCCAATCATTTAGCAATCTTCTGAATGTAAGGTTCCATCCCTGATTCGTCCATGCCTCATGTAATGTTACTTGTTGTTGATTCAAAGAATATGTGTCAGGAAAGAGATCCTTCAATAGTCCTTGACCTATCCAATTGTCATCCCACAGTGAAATCTTCCTACCATTTCCTACCTTGAACTTGGATTTGTTAATCAGTTTTGGCCACAGATTCCTGATTGATTTCCACAAGCTGACACCGTATGGGCTTCTCACTGATTTGGTTGTCCATTTTCCTTTTGTTCCGTATTTCTCCGTAACAACCTTCGTCCACAGTGATTGTTCATCTGCTGCAAGTTTCCATAGCCACTTCATCATCAAACTCTGATTCTGAACTCTTATGTTTTTTATTCCCAGCCCCTCTTCCTTTTTGCTAGTTGTTACAGAGCTCCAATTAACCAGATAGAACTTCTTCTTCTCACTGGTGTCTTCCCATAGGAAGTTTCTTCTTAAAGAATCAATTCTCTTCGCTACATTGACTGGGATTGGAAATAGAGACATCATATAAGTAGGCATGGCATCTAGTACAGAATTAATCAGAGTTAGTCTCCCCCCATAGATAGATATTGATTCTTCCAATTTGTTAGCTTCTTTTCACACTTCTCAAGCACACTATTCCATATTCCTTTAGATTTGCTCTTAGCTCCCAATGACATCCCCAAATATACAGTAGGCAGTTGACCTACCTTTCCTCCTAGAATATCAGCAAGACTTTGTATCTCCATTACCTCATTTACCGGATAAATGAAGCTTTTGTCCCAATTTATGCGTAATCCAGAAGTGGCTTCAAAAAGAATGAATATCACCCTTAGTACTTTCAATTGTTCTCTATCAGCTTCACAGAACACCAAAGTATCATCATCATACTGCAGGTGTGAAATCCTCATGTTGTTATCCGCCCTGCAGTTCACCTTGAAGCCTCTGATCCAACTGTTTGACTGTGCTCTTTTTAGCATATCGTTCAATCCTTCCATTGCAATAATGAATAATAAAGGGGAAAGGGGATCCCCTTGTCTCATACCCCTCTGTGATGGAAACTAACCAGCTGGTTCTCCATTGATGAGTACCGAGAAACTTACAGTTGAGATGCAGTATTTCATCCAATTAATCCATCTTCCACCAAAGCCCATTCTCCTTAGTGTTTCAAAGAGAAATTTCCAGTTCAAATGATCATATGCTTTCTCTATATCCAGCTTGCATAGAATCCCAGGTTCCCTGCTTATTTTCCTTGTATCAATGCATTCATTAGCTATAAGGACAGCGTAGCGTCCATGATCTGTCTGCCTCTTATGAAAGCCATTTGTTGAGAATCCACCAGTTTGTTGACCACCTTTTTTAGTCTCTCAGTTAGTAATTTGGAGATAATTTTGTATATACTGCCTATGGAGGAAACATTCACAAAATCAGAGTTTTGCTCCATTCCTTTAGCTTTTTCTTCAAGGCTTTAAGTTTCAAAGTTAAAATGAAATTTGGCCTTCCTTCAAAAGTAAAGGATTTCCACCATTCTTCAATTCTGTCTTTGAATCCTTCAGTGTGTAACCACCAGTTCTCAAACTTAAAGTATGATTCAACTGGATTCCAACTACCAAGCATCAATGGGAAATGATCTGAGGTAACTCTCTAGAGCAATGATTGTTTTATGTTTCTAAAGTTTTCATTCCAGTCAGCAGAAAACAAGAATCTATCCAATCTGGCTGCTATTATATATCTGTCACCTTTTCTCCATATGTACTCTCCTCCTGATAATTGGATGTCTACCAGTTCCATGTCTTCAATGAAGTTTGAGAAATCAGTCATAGCTCTTGTGAATCTAGAACAATTCTTCTTCTCTGATGGGTACCTTACAGTATTGAAGTCCCCATATACTACCCAAGGTCCATTAAAGAGACCTCTAGCACCTGCTAGCTCCCACCATACTTCCTCCCTCTTTTTTCTATCATTAGGAGCATACACAGTTGAAAGATGCCATGTGTATTCCTGAGTCTTACCTGAAAATTTACATGTAATCGTATGTGCTCCAACACAAACTATCTCCCCCTTCCATGTTCTACCATCCCACATTACTACAATACCCCCTCTAGTCCCACTAGCTTCCAGCTAAGCAAACTTCACTCACTTATTACCCCATAGTTCTTTTACAATCTCCCTAATATCCCCTTCTATTTTAGATTCTTGAAAGCAAAAGATCTCTGCCTTCCCATTGAGTATCAAATTTTTAATCAATCTCCTTTTCCTGACTTTATTAAGTCCCCTGACATTCCATGTTATGATGTTCACTAACATTGGCTATGACTGATAATGCTTCCCTCCTGCTTCTGGTTCCATTGCTCTTGAAATTGCTTCCAATATCCAAACCTTTCAGCTCTTTGAATCCCTTCTTCTTTGAAGTCTGGACAATCTGTGTAACTTCTTTCCCTTTGTTCGCTTGCCTTCTGTTGTCAATTTTCATGTAAAGTTCCAATGCTTCTCTCTCACAACCACTAAAATCCACCCCAAATTCTTTGCTCAGTCTGATAATATTCTGATGCACCCAAATTGATACTTCAAATTCCAGGTCTTCTTCTGCCTCTAAGTTTTGATGGTTTAGAGGCACAACTTCTTCAATTGCCCAATCCACAAACATATCAGATTCTTTTGATTGCATGTGTATGTTGTTGTAGTCCTGTGAATTATGTTCCTTTACTTCGTGCTCTGCAAGAATCAACATAGCATTGTCTTGAGGAGTTTCTTCTTGTTGATTTTCTTTATCTCCGTCATCCTCCCTCTCTTCTTCCTCTCTTTCTAAGCTGTCGATGTTGTTGTTTTCCTTTGGTTCCTCCAAAAAGGTAATTATATGATTTATCACAGAAGGTTCGAACTGAATAGTTGTTATCTCTTCTTTAAAAGGATCTGGCATTTGCTTTGTGAGTGGTATTTTGAAAGCCTTCTCTTCGAATATAATTTGGGCCAAAGAATCAGAGCCTAATTCCTCTTTGTTGTAGTGTTGTGGATCCTCACTTGTTCTATTAGGAACAAGCTGAACCTGCTTTGAACTACCCACATGTCCCTTCCAAATACATGTAGCTCCTCCCCCTATTGGCTGCTTGTCTGTTGTTGTACTCTTTTTCGTACAATTGAATTCTCCGTTTACACTGTTGTACGTTCTCACCGGAGCTTCACACCAGATCTGAATCTCGAAGACTACTCCTTCACAATTTATTTTCACTGTTTTTGGTATTGTAGATCCTTCTACTGAAACCTTTATTCTTGCCCATTTCAAATGATTTTTTAGTTATGTTTCCTCCTCAGTTTCAATCCAACCACCACAAAATTCCCCAACTTCTTTGAATACTTTTTGAGACCATAGATGTAGTGGAAGCCCTACTGGTCTAATCCACACTTGATTCATCTTTTTATTTCTTGGAACAGACCCCACCATCGGATTCCACCATTGGAGCTTAACTATGTGTTTCTTCCAATACCATTCGCTTCTCAATACTAGAGAAGTTATAGAATTTTGGTGAAACTGTAATGGGAATGGTCGGAGAAGTCTGGAGAAGACTGGATAGTGGTCTGTTAGAAGAAAAAATATTGAGAAAGTGGTCTGGGAGGTTGTTTTCTATCGCCGGAAGTTTTTCAAAGTAGTCGGATTTTGGCGAAAATGGTATGGGTTAGTCGGAAAAGGCTGGTGAGGGGCTTAGAGAAGAAACAAATTTGAAAAGTGGTCGGAAGAAGCCACACGCGCCGGCGCATGGCTTGGATCTCGCCGGAGAAAAGTGGGTTTGCTTCGCGCGTGGGGGCGCGTGGATGATTGCCTGCCGGAATTACTTACTGGGTTTTCACTCCCACATAAATTAACAATCTTACAACTGTTCTACAGAACTTGTCTTTGATTTTGTTCAGTGACTTCCTATTTTATAGCACTCTCGTGACATTCCTCCATTTTAACCATCCTAGGTTAATCCTATTTGTGAATTCTTCAACTACCATGCCGTTCTCCTTGATGTAATAAACAGTATGATTAGATTATCGCTTGTGGTATGGATAAACTGATTCACAGAGAATTTCAAATGAACATACTTAAACCTGCATTAGATCAAAAGGGAAAGGCAACTTCTTGAACAAGGCAAGTAGGTAACAAAAGGATAAGTGACGTGTCAAAGTCCAAATTGAAACCATAACAAGAGAGAACTTCATTAGGGAGTAGGAAAACCTTAGCCAAGAGTACTTCACTTAATCGCCCATAGAGTGCATCCCTCCTGCCCTTCAGTGATTTTAACACAGTGCTGTACTCATTCAATCTGCAAAAATACATCATCACCAGAATCACAATCCTCTACAACCCGCCCCAAAACCCCACCCACTTCCTATTGCTTTATATTAGTATCCAATTGCTAAAGGTAACTTTAAAATCAGGGACAGATTCAAGATGTAGAGTGCTCCGAAGCAGTGAATTTGATTCTTTTATACCAATTCCTAATGGATTTACACACATACATACACACATTTATATATACAAGGCCCCAAATAGTGGATTAGGATGAAGCAACTGATTGTTAGATATGTCTGCCCCTATCCAAAATCAGATATTCATCCACATCAATTGCATTGTACATAAAATTCATCCACAGCCTCACCTGAATAAGTTATGAATAACAAAATAGCAGATTGTGAAATAATACTAGGAACTTCAATTTTTGGTTGTTTTTCTACTGTAGTTAAATATTTGAATTACCTGTAATTGACGCAAACAGGACAAATGGAAGGAAGATTTGAATTCTCACAAATACCACAGCAACTCGTTTTTCTCGTCATCTTCACTGTTTTCAACCCTAGTTTATCTACACACAATTTCCAGAAAACCAGTAACTACCAAAATTCAAACAATTGATACGTAAGTTTCAATATCAATTACAATTTTATATTGTGTCAAACAGAAAACGAACCAACAATTAAGGAAAACTCACCGGGATTGTGGAAAATAAACTCATGAAAAAATCGAATAGCTGCAATAAATATTAAACAGTTGTGAAGTGGATAAGAACAGGAGCTTAATTTAGGGGGTACAAATAGATGATTTTGGGGTCTCTAATAAGTCTGTCGCCGGAGCTCTGATCAGCTAACGTTTTTAATATATATCTATATATATATATAATAAAGTTGGGAAAATGAAAGATTGATGTGGCATATTTCACATTTATCTTTTATCTTATATTTTACACCCTTTTCCTTATTTTTGCATTTAAAATTTGCTAACAATTAAGTATGCTTTATTTACTTTTTTCATCATTAATATACTATTCATCTATTTTCCTATAACGTTTCTATACCTTTCTTCCGTTACATTTACCCTTCACTTAAATCTCATAATTATTACTATTTATTTCTTTCCTTTAAATCTTTCTATTTTCTTTCTGTGCATTAGCTTTTTTCCCATAACTCAAAAATAATTCCAATGCTCAAGGACTGTTGCAATAAAGGTATTTTGCTCTCCCAGAAATCTAATTCTATTCCTGTATTATTTTGTAACTTCATTTGTTTTACTTGATATCATCTGAAATAATAGTTTGTGCAATGTTTATATTCATGTTTGATTTCTTCAATTGCGTTTCAATTTGGATGTAGTAGCTTCAGCCTTTCTTTGTTTTACTTCCCTCTCTAAGAGTGAAAATAAAAATGGAGAACAAGAGACTATGGTTAGCCAGAAATTGGTAGAATAATACCAGGTATGTCACTATTTTCTTTAAAATAATTTGGTAATTTACTTTATAGTTGTGACAATTAATTCGATAATTCCTTTTGAATTTCTCCATGGGAAGGGAGAAGCAAAAAATATGTTGTAATTATGTAGTGACGTAAAAGAGTAATTTACATGTGCTTCTTTGCTTTTTCTATCCAGTGCAATAGGTTTCTCAAGTTTTGTAAATTTCTAATTTAGTGAAATGTAGTAAAACTAAAGAGTACACATTTCTTTAAAAAAAAGTTGATTATTTATAGATGTAAATGTTATATAAAAAATTTGGGTACCAAAATATTTTTGGCTTATTATCCATAAATGTAAATAGAATGGTTGTTGTGGTTTCAACCTTTCATATTCTATATTTATGGACCGTTACAATTTGTAAATTGAAACGGAGAGAGTATTTATAAAGAATAAAAAATTCCTACCGTTGCAATGGCTTTTCTACCTGTAAGTTTCTTCCTTTATCCTCTAGTCATTCATATTGCTTCTTCAATTCTCATTTTCATTAAGAATATGTAGAGTTCAGCTTTTGCATTGGCTCTTAGACTCATTTTTCTTTTGGGAATTACTATTTTATGACTATTTTATAAGTGATATTCTTGAAAAGAAAATTAATTAATTTTGTTTAGGTTTCGATATATGTGGTAAGAGAAAGCGCCCACATTAAATTATTAAAATAAGATTATGAGTGATATTGAAAATAAATTAACGATACCACTAGGCATTAGTTGTGTTGCAAGATGTATGAAGTCGGGTAAGATGACTTCAAATTCAATGAGTTGCTCAAGTTTAACGAGTAATGTTTTGAGGTTGAACATTTTTTTTAGAAGTATAAGAAATGCATATTACATACATATATACATGTCTATTATATGATTATGAAGATTGTGTGCTAGATATTGCACATTAAAATCTAAAAAATGAGATTTAAATATTTGAGAAAGAACAAGCAACCTTGAGAAATTATTTATTTAGGGCTTATCGATTTGGTCGAAGAGTACCACCTCCGGCATCACCAATTGGAGGTCTTAGAGACATGCGACCATAAAAACTTTTGAATATTTAATTTTCTTATAAAAAAATTATATTTTATTTGTTGTATTGCATTGGATTTAATATTTATAGAAATTTAGATGGTATAGAATACATATATAACAAAATTATGACTTTAATGATAGTTTTTATCATCGCGCGAAGCGTGAATAGATTCACTAGTCTCTCTCTCTATATATATATATATATAAAGTTGGTCTAAGAAAAGATGAGGTGACACCTCTCTTAGGCCAGCATTGGTATTTATCTTTTTTGTCAATTGTTTGGCCTTTTTCTCTTATATTTCCCTCAAAATATTTGCTGAAAAATGAGGTCTCTCTATCAATTAGTGTCTACATTCATTCCTCAACTAGAAGGGAAAGACATTTAAGAATATTGAGTCTCTCAATTTTCCAATTCTTGTATTTCCGCAGAATTGTTCGTTTCCATAATTTCAGTTTCTATTAATATTTATAACTCTCATACCTCTCATATTCATAACATCCAAAAATTAATATGTTATTTAATGACATGATTATTCCTCTATTTATATTTATACAATGTAATATAAGTCTCATAGCCACAATTCCATGAAATATCATGTTAGCACTATCTTCTATGGCATATTTGTCTGCAAAGTTGTAAAATCAAAAAACCCTGTTAAATCAATTGTTAAATATATGACGATTTACTCTTGCATGTGGATTTTTTTTTTTTTTTGACTGACTTACTTTCTTTTTGTTCTTATTTTGCTAGGTTTTGCAGTTTCTTCTCATATGTGACTGAGAAATTTGGCAATTGTGCCTATTGGAATTATTGATCCCTTAGGTGTTTTAAAATACTGGCAAGAGCTAAATATTATGAAGGTATGCACAATCATAATAGCATGCTGACTTAATATAATTTTGTGCCTTTTTTTACAAATGACTTCTACGGTCTCGCCTATAGTTTAATTTTGACTACTACTTTTTAATTTTTTTTTTGTTCTTATATAGCAAAACATTAGCAGCTTACTTTGATCTTAGGGAGCAAAAACACATGTTAGATTAGAAGGCATAAATTTATGGTCTAAAATCAAAATTATGATGGATTTGGAAGTCTTAAACATTATGCAACAGTTCTATTTCTTGTATATTGATAAGTTTATATAATCTTGGCAAAAATTTTCAATTAATTTGATCTTCCAGGTTTACTTATATTTTCTTAATGTGGTTCTTTTCTCCTGTTAATTAGGAATCAAGTCTTCGATTTGACCAATGAAATTGGAAAGACACTTCTAGCAATGCTACAAAAGTAAAATTTGTTTCAAGAAAAACAACTATGCATTTTGTGAATCATTTAATCGAATAATATTATATTTCCTTTCTATCAGTTGAATTAAATAGTCCCAAATCATCATATACTTATAATAAAAAGTTCAGAATCAATTATAAAAAATTAAAGAGTGCGTAAATTAATATTATTTATGTGAGAAGGAAGAACAAACAATACAATGAATTTCGAAAGCAACAATATGAGCATATAAGATTTCTCATGTTAAGAAATTAATCAGGGCAATCTATGCAATGGCAATCGTCCTTGACATGATAAATGCCATTTTTTTATATAAGGGTTTAATGAAATTAATATTAGTTGTTTCTTTTTTATAGTCAAAGAAAGCTTAGTGGTGGATGGGTTTCTATTGACATATTTTCAAGTCTAAATGTTTGGTTTCTGTAATTAGTAAAGTTCAAAATCAACTATCAAACATTAATTAATTTTTTAGGATAACAAAATTAGCTTTGGAATTGACGATATGGAACGTTTAAGAGCTAATTAGAAAAAAATATTTATAAAGAAATACACACACATGAAAAAATTAATTTATTCTATCTGGCTAAATTTACAATGAGATCACATATTGTATTTTTTTTTATAGCCGCGCGAAGTGCGGATTAATTTACTAATTTTTAAATTAAAACTTGGTGACATCGTAATAACTTTGAGTACAAGTATGAAATAAATTGACTAAGCGTTTTTGTTGTAAAACTCATTCATTTCACTAATTAATCTTTTACAACGTCATTAGGATTTGGTTCACCTTGCAGTAAGTTTTGGCATAATTAATACAATGTTTGGATTTTGTTTGTGCATTAAATTTTACATTTATAATTTATGTACTTCCTCCGATCTTTTTCGGTTACTAAAAATAATTGATTTTGTTATAAAACAATAAAAGAAAGAAGAAGAGTATTGAACAGAAAAGTAGGGAGAGAGAATTTTTATTGATTTGGGTAGAATATAGCCCCTCTATTTATAAGAAAAAAGTGACTTAGCCACCAAGTAATAAACTTTAAAAAAATTCTAAAATACAGACAAGAGTACACATGTTTAGAAATACGACTTTTGGTTGCCTCGTTAAAAATATTGCAAGGAAAACCCAGTGGACAAAACCTTGTAAGAAAAAAAGAGTACAACGTGTATTAACTCTCCCTAATGAGAGCATCAATTCACATCTTTGAGTATTCGCATCCCGATTTTGTGCACCTTCTTCAAAAGATTATTGGTAGAGATTTGATAAACAAATCAATCAATATTAATTTGAATGAATATGTTGAACCTTGAAATCATCATTCTTGATAGATATGTAATGTCTTCATATAATGTCGTGGAATAGCCTCTTCAATATCTCCATAGAGGTATTTTCGCTATCATATTACCATGCTTATAGTTATAGCAAGATACATATGTGCACAAATTGCACTTAGGATATGGTACTTCAGGACCAAGAATTGTATACGCTTTAAACAATTTAAATCCTTCAAGGATTGTTATATAAGTTAAGATATATAAGTCATATAATAGACTTTAGATACATATCAAGTTTTCATGTCATGCTAGACAAATAAGATACCGAAAACTGATTGCATATATCATTGACTTTATACTTTCAAGTATTTGAACTACATGTCTTTCATACGAAACCAATTCTATTCGAAATTGTTTCTCCAAACTTAAGATCCTCATATATATTTAGCGCTATCATAGATGTTGTCGACGAATATTTTATATCGGTTCCAATACTTTTTCATAAAAACATAACATAGAGATCTCTTCATTCATATTTCAAACACCTGAATCTCTTCTGAGATTTTATGAAGTGTTATATCATGTGATCTTCTAGATCACTTGCCTCCTTATTATGATCATTTGCTCATCTTCTTTATCAAGAATTTTATTTAAAACCGATTTGTCTTTACGCTTTAAGCATACCATAGATTTTGTCCTTCTAGGACTTATTCTAATAGGAGCATTTGCAGTTACTTTCTTTGGGTCAGCAAATGCTCTGGCATGCTTTGCAATATATTGCAGATGAATTACCTTTTTATGAACTTCAAGTTCATAAGTACAAATGATAATTCATCCCATGTAACTTTTTTTTACTATTTATCTTGTCTCCCCTTCATGCTAGAAAAACTAACTTTCTTCCTCAATTTGGGAACTCACCTTTGTGTGTTACAGTATTAATAATAATATACACCGCACATCAATAATAATAAGATGAAATTATTTGGTTCTGACCCTGAACCACTTGTGAGGGGAGAATGTAATATACTTTCGTATATAATGTATATCAAACTGATATAGATAACTTTGTCCTCATAAGCAATAGTTTAGCTATTAAGTGGAGGCACTCAATAAATTATTTTGCTAAATCAACTGTGATATAAACCAACTTATCAAGATGAACTGTCTTGAATAGAAAATCTGAAAATTATGCTCTAAATTAAATTATCTCGCAAGTTATCTCGCAAATATCAGGTTGCGGGTTAATAACAATCGCACATGTAACCATCTCATAGATGCATCTTATATGGTATACAAAGCAGGTGAGCGGGCCCATATTCACCTTTGATATTTCCAGCATTCGTGAGATTCAATCCCAATTTTAGTTTGTTTAATAATCAATGAGAACAACATAAGAGAATTCGTAAAGAACTTTCTAGTTCTTTAATATTTACCCATGTGAATTCTCTTTTAATTTTGCACATCATACTTAAATTAATATGGCTAAACCAATTATGCCAACTGAATAATTATCAATATTGATAAACTTTAGGTTTATACCATGACGTGTGCAATTATAAATAAACTCCAAGTTTATTATGATATGAGTTTTTATATCAATAAACTTTCACTTTATTGTGGCATTCTTTTATTTGTGTAGTACAAACTGGAGAATAAAGCAGGTAGCTTTTCACATACATATTACGCCGCTATAAGTTGTAGTAATAGAAGATATTAAGTCTTCTCATTATTTATAGTCTCAATATAACCAACCGCTTTCGCGAATACTTTAGAAACACAATAAGTTTATTTGAGACTTACTACAACACAATATCTTATTGGTAATCAATTGTGTTTCTCCAAAATAATGTATTGGTTCTTCCAGAGTTCTCAGTTAATTTTGTACTACCACTTATTCATATATATGGTGAATATTTATTTCAATGAGAAAGTTATACCATTATGGTCATGGTCAAATCATTATAGGCAAGATATGTTGCTTCCATTACTTTTACCCTATAATAATTACATTGCCATAAAATTTTGGCATAATTACAATAGGTACGTGATCAATGACCATTCATGCCATAATAATGAAATTATTTTCTTATTTCATCTCAAACCTCATTCTAGATGTGAGTGTGGTATATTCACTACCACTAGGACGTTCATATTCTTCCAATAATGAATATGTACTCATAAATCACATGTTGTCACATTCACATTATGAATGAACAATAATCATCTATATGTGATTTACAAAATTTCATGTCAAATCGATGACAAACGGTACTTTTACGGAGTGAAAGATTATTTTGAGAATCCTTATTATTCTCATTACCACAATGATGACGATTATAATTTCGTCTATTGTCACGTTCACTTCCATTGATACCTTCACTGTAATAATTTTGTCATCTTTCAGGCTTATTACATATTGCTACCATATTCTCTAAAGGGAATGAGAATGAAGCAAATTCAATGGGACGAGTTTCCACTTCTTGTGCTCACAATCATACATGAATTTGATCATGGCAAGACATAGAAATTGTACCACTTTGGGTGGTTATAATTTCTCACAAATTCTATTAGAGTTATAATCAAAATTTATTGTCTTTACTTGTATTTAAAATCAAATTATAAAATTTTAAGAATTTAAACGAGAAAAATAAAATAAAATACTTACCTTAAATCCAGAATTTAATCATGAAGGTAGTTCATGGAACAATTGACACTTATTATGCTCAATCCCAAAGCTTATACTCAATTGGTTAAAGTTTCGTGCTGATAACGTGTTATAAAACAATAAAAGAAGAAGAGTATTGAAGAGAAAAGTAGGGAAAGAGAATTCTTATTGATTTGGGATAAATTACAATAGAATAGAACTCCTCTATTTATAGGGGAAAGTGACTTAACCACCAAGTAATAAACCTTAAAATCTCTCTAAAATATAGACATTAACCATAAATAAAATACTATTTATAACCGATTTAAAATACTTTTCATTTTTTAAAATCCAGATAAATTATTTTTTTTTAATCTTTACCTTAACTGTAATAAACATTTAAAAAAAATAATATTGTGAAAGGTGTGGCATTAAATTATGATAAAAAAATAAATAATGGTACTTTAGTAAGATCCATAAATGTGAGAATACGAAGTGATTGAGCAACATCGATAGGAGGTTTCAAACATAATCATTCGGTTTGTGTCACATTATATTTTCACAGTGATGTTATCATTTGTGGTGCTAAAGAATAGGAATCTTTCGAAGTCCGATGCAAAGTAGTAGAGTTTGACAAATCATTTTAGTTTAAAATTGAGGAATTTTCAAAAATCACTACTTCCACCGGTCCAAAATAAGTGATTTTTTAATTATTTTTACACAGATTAAGAAATCCACCTTTAACATTAATTAGCAATAAAATTGACAATATTAACCTTTACTATCTCTTCACACAAATACTCCTAACACATACTCCAGCATTATTTACTCCAAGGGCAATGTAGGAAAAAAATAATTATTTCATTCTTGAAATCTGGAAAAATCACTTATTTTGGACCACAAATAAAAGCCAAAAAATCACTTATTTTGGACCGAAGGGAGTATTGTTTAGTGGCTGTTAACTTCTTGTAGCTACCATATATATAATTACTTCCTATAGTTACTATTTAGTTGTTACGTGACTATATTCATTGTATTCGCGCTACTGTATTCATGAATACCATAGCGGAATTCGCCTAAAAAATAGGGGAGTCGAGCTGTGCGATTGTATTCGCTGTATTCGCGCGGAATTCACCTAAACCAATTCACGTCCAAAAAGCTAAATGCATAATGGGAATAATCGAAATTCGTTGACCTATGTTCATCCTTTGATGGATCTGTTTCTCTCATCTTTTGGTTTCTCACCTTGGTTTTGTAATCCTTTACAAATTTCTTTTTAGCCTTGTGTCTTTTTTTAATAAAAGATCTTGATTTGTACATATAATAGACTTGAAAATAATGCACAAGAGATTTACACGATCATTTTCTTCTATTCAAATTGTAAGTGTGCATAGGAGACCTTTCCTCCTCTTTTTTTCTCCGCAAAGACAATCACATTCAACTTCACTCATTTGGCAGTTCTCTACTGTAATAAAGCATGGGAAATAAAATTTCTAAAACCTGGCTACTTTGTCGAGCAACGAATGAATAAACACTTGGACAAGTTCGTACAACTTTAAACACCATATAAATTCACTGATAATAGTAATAAACTTCATCATAAATGATACATTCGTGTATAAAAATCATCGTAAAGACGTAATTGAGCTTCAACAGGAAACAAGCTGAGTAGGAGAAAGGCCATCACGCCAATGTCCCAGAATACAGAAGCTCTATCATATACAAAATTCAATGTTCTATACAACCAACGACAGCTAGTGCCTTTTCTGAACCAACGTCCAGGATATTTAAACAACAACAACAACCCAGTGTAATCCCATTAGTGGGATCTGGAGAGGGTAGTGTGTACGCAGACCTTACCCCTACCCCGAAGGAGTAGAGAGGATGTTTCCGAAAGACCCTCGGCTCAATAAGACAAAAGGACAAAAGAACAAAAGAAAACAATATTAGTAACACCACAGAACAATATGAAAGAAATACATATATATATATATATATATATATATATATATATATATATATATATGAAAAATAAGAACAACATGAAATCAAGAGGCATGATACCAAGCAAAAGCAAAATAGTATCCTTACCAAACTAGTCCCCCAAAGTTATGACATAAGACAATACTCAGCTACCTCCTAGCCTACAACCTTAATACTCGACCTCCACATATTCCTATCAAGTGCCATGTCCTCGGAAATCTGAAGCATCGCCATATCCTGCCTAATCACCTCCCCCAATACTTCTTAGGCCGCCCTCTACCTCTTCTCGAGCCCTCCACAACCAGCCGTTCACACCTCCTTACCGGAGCATCTGGGCTTCTCCTCTGAATGTGCCCGAACCACCTGAGTCTTGCTTCCCGCATCTTGTCATCAATGGGAGCCACACACACCTTCTCTCGAATATCATCATTCCTAATCTTATCCATCCTACTATGCCTGCACATCCACCTCAACATCCTCATTTCTGCTTCCTTCATCTTCTGGATATGTGATTTCTTAACCGGCCAACACTCAGCCCCATACATCATGGCCGGCCTAACCACCGCTTTATAGAACTTACCTTTGAGTGTCAGTGGCACTCTTTTGTCACACAATACTCCAGATGCTAACCTCTACTTCATCCATCCTACCCCGATACGGTGCGTAACATCCTCGTCGATCTCCCATCTCCCCTGGATAACCGACCCAAGGTACTTGAAGTTGTCTCTACTTTGGATGACCTGCGATTCAAGCCTCACATCCACGCCCACTTCCCTCTGCTCAGCGTTTAACTTACACTCCAGGTATTCCGTCTTTGTCCTGCTAAGCTTGAAACCCTTAGATTCAAGAGCTTGTCTCCAAACCTCCAGCTTCTCGTTAACACCGGTTCGCGTCTCATCAATTAGAACTATGTCATCAGCGAATAGCATGCACCATGGCACATCCTCTTGAATGTGATGTGTTACCGCATTCATCACTAGGGTGAATAGGAACGAACTGAGCGCAGAACCTTGGTGTAACCCCATAACAACCGGAAAATCCTCAGAGTCGCCTCCCATTGTCTTAACCCGAGTCTTTGCCCCATCATACATGTCCTTAATCGCCATAATGTAGGGACCGACACGCCTTTTGCCTTCAAGCTTCTCCAGAGAACTTCTCTAGGAACCTTGTCATACGTTTTTTCTAGGTCAATAAACACCATGTGCAGATCTTTCTTCTTATCTCTGTACTGTTCAACCAACCTCCTAACAAGGTGTATAGCTTCTGTAGTAGAACGACCCGCATGAAACCAAATTGGTTGTCGGAGACGGATACCGTCATCCTCAACCTTGCTTCAACTACCCTTTCTCATACTTTCATAGTATGACTTAGTAATTTGATACCCCTATAATTGTTACAGCTCTGGATATCACCTTTGTTCTTATGCAGTGGGACCACCGTACTCCACCTCCACTCATCTGGCATCCTCTTCGCCTTAAAAATAACATTCAACAAGCTAGTCAACCACTCCAAACCTGTTTTCCCCACACACTTCCAAAATTCCACCGGAATCTCGTCAGGCTCGGTCGCTTTGCCCCTACTCATCTTACTCATAGCTCCCACGACCTCCTCAACCTTGATGCGCCTGCAGTACCCAGAGTCAGCATGACTCTCGGAATGCTCCAATTCACCGAGCACAATATCCCGATCCCCTACTTCATTAAGAAGATCCTGAAAGTAAGTCTGTCATCTCCTCTTAATCTGGGAATCTTCCATCAATACTCTCCCACCGTCGTCCTTGATGCATCTCACTCGGTCTAAATCTCGAGCCTTCCTTTCTCTCAGCTTGGCCAGCCTAAATAACTTATTCTCCCCTCCTTTTTCCCCTAGTTCCTCGTACATACGACTATAAGCCGCAGTCTTAGCCTCCGTGACCGCCATCTTCGCTTCCTTCCTAGCTACCTTATACCTCTCCATGCACGCTCGCCTCTCCCCCTCGCTTATGCTCCCCCTAACGCCTGGTACGCCTCCTTTTTGGCTTCCACTTTACTTTGTACTACTTCATTCCACCACCATTCTCCTTTATGCCTGCCGGTGACACCCGTTGAGACCCCTAACACCTCTCTCACAGCCTCTCTTATATAGTTTGCTGTCGTTGACCACATAGAGTTCGCATCACCACTACTCATCCAAGCTCCCATAACCGACAACCGCCCTTCCAACTCTTGAGCTTTGTCCTTAGTTAAGGCTCCCCGCCTGATTCTCGGTCTTCCTCGACCCGACATTTTCCTCCTCTTCACCATAATACCAACGTCCATCACCAAGAGCCTATGTCGCGTCACAAGTATCTCACCTGGAATCACCTTGCAATCCTTGATAAACTTTCAGGAATATCGACAAACCCGAGATAAGGCTTCGATGTGAGGAGATTGAACCTATCAGCTCAATTCTGCGATGCAATCATGTGGTCACCGCATCTGGCACTAGCAGCAGTCCCATAGCTGGGACATATGCTTATGGATGTTGATGGCACGAGCTGGTGAATCTGGCACGAGCCGGTGAATCTCATAGCTATTTTAAAGCAAGCAAATGCTCACATGAAGTTATCTAAGATCAACTTCTTTAATTCCTCCATTTTCTGAATTATTTTAGGGTTCATCAAATCTCTGGCTTCTTTTATGAGAGTGCCTTCTCTACTGAAATTATATGCATCCACCACTGTCCTAATCCAGTTGTATAGCTGCTCTGGAGTCCTGTAAGGATCAGGGATTTATTAATAACAGTTAAAAGTGAATATGGAAAAAAAAATGAAAGGGAAAGGCAAAGGCAAAGGCAAAGCCTCCAAAATATGTAAAATTTCAGAACGATATGCATCTGATAGGAGTGCTTCCACGTCAAGGCAACAGGTTAAAGATACTTCATGAATGCTGTGAGAAATTCAATGTAAAGAGAAAAATGATTAGATATTAGATTCATACAATGTGTATAAGCAATCTACATCTTTCCCTTCGAGTTCTTCTCCCGTTGTGAAGGCATCTTTCAAAGTGCACAATCGCTCCTCAGGATCCTCAATTGTGAGTAGATATTTTAGAATTCTGATTTCTTTTGGCATAAGCCTCTGGAGATTTCCTCGTGCTGTCATATACAAAAGGACATCCTTTACCTGAAAAAAGCAAAAAAGATTTGACAAGCCTAATCATTTGCATGTTAGAAAAATGAATTCCGCATTGGGGGTTGGGGGGTTTGGGGGGTTTGGGGGGCGGGGGGAGGAGTAGCCAACCTGTGCTGAAATACCAAACTTGTATAGAAATGGCATCTGGCCTTGTGAAAGTTCCATAAAAACAATAGAGATTGAAAAGCGAAGTCATGTAACTTGGATAAGAACAGCCAAATGAATATTATCTTTTACAGCTACAGCTAGGTCTATCTGTCCTGAAATCCAAAGACATTAAACTACCACATCTAAGATGCAGACCCTGTATGCTACCTGTAAAATTCTAATTGTAACTTCAACATAAAGGCATTCCAACAATAAGTTCTCTTCAAATGCAAGATGATATAAGCTAGGTCACAAGAGTAAAGCAGCTTGGTGCATGAGCTCACAGAAGCTACTACCAATGCACTATCTTAAGAGTTTAAAATGTACATAAGCATTTTAGTCAACGTGGAAAATACCAATCACTATTCCACCATACCAATTCCAGATACGATAATCTTAGCTTGTGGCACTAGGTTACTAACGTTCACATTCTTTAGCAAAATCATGCAACATTTGCTAATCATCATCTTTAGCACTATTGTATTAAATAATGAGAAAAACTCTCATCATTCATATCAATTAGTCATAAATATTTTGTCAGCTTTGCCCCGAACTTCTTTGTTTCTATAGCCTCACCAGTGGAGAGCCAAGGACACTTCAGAATTGAGAAGAAAATTTTCCAACAAAATCTCAAGTAGCTCCCAAAACAATATTGTTTGGATATCACTAAAACGTGTCATTTTGAATACTATCACCTCGGTACGCATCTCTCTTCTTAATTAAGTTAATGCTAAGACAGAGAAAAATTACTGCAAGAAGTGACGTATGGATGTGTATCTGAAGAAAAGAATGATCTTGCCTCGTCTTTTGTCATGTCCGACTCCTTAGCTGTTGACCATACTTTCGTTATCATGAGCACCAGTGCTGAATCAAGTTGATTTTTCTGGGCCAGATCATCTATTTTCTTGCAAGACACATCCACTGATGGAGAATTTATTATATCTTGGAATTTCAACTCTGCAGCATTTAACGCTTCTATACTTTCAGTTGCCGTATCATAAGCTTGCACAGCCACCAAACACGTATTCCCTAGTTTTGCCACAGCTAATTATTAAGAAAAAGGAAGATTTTGTCAGTGAAACCTATCAACAGCAGATAAACAATTATGAAAATCAAGGAAATGATGTTTGTGAACTCGTGGTGTTTAATTTCTAAATTTACAGCAAGAGAAACTTCACAGTCCCAAAGTCAAAGGTTCTCCAAAGCTTCTTCTATCTCATTGTACATTATATTGTAGCATTTGGTTTCAAAGGCAAGAGAGAAATTCTTTTAGTTGATATTTTACTCACTTCTTTCCATTGGTCCTTTGGGGTCACTTCACATGTGCAAGGTTGTGGGTAAGAGTAAACGATTTCATATATGGGAAACAACATTTCTAGAGTGTATATTTTGCAAAAAGGAAAAGAGTGTCTTAATGCAGAAAACAAACCGAAAGTTATTAGCATAAATATGCAAACAGAAGAACCACATTTATTTCTTTCCGATGGATCATCATAATAGGATTCTGCTACAGTGTGAAGATGAGCAAAAAACTCTTTTGTAAAATCTTTACGACGCCCGGCAACAATATCACCAACCTCGGATGGTGACCGTCTGATTACCTCAAGAAGTTCGTTATGCCTCTGAACATCATTATCAACCTAGAAAAGAAAGTTACTGGTTGAAGTTCAATAGAAAACATACCAAGCGCAAATGAAATCTAGAATTTGTATCTTAACATGAGAGAAATACCGTAAGAAATCCACTAATAATCCTTAAATTATCCTCAATCCTTTGACCCGTAACATGTAAATTGATCATAGAAGTTCACCTCAGCCCAATGTACTGCAATTAGCAAAGACTAGACATAAAATAATTGATTAGTTTGAGTATTTATGATTCAACTGAGCCCTTGCTTGGACTTCCTTAAAGAGGGACCTCATTTAAATACAACATAATAACATCTGGACTTGTCATGGAGAATTGAAACTATTCCAAAACAAGTTTGACATAATTGGGTCTCTTTGGAAAATGAAAGCAGTTACTAAGTCATGATCTGGCACGTACAGAATGAAAACTTCATGCTCGCAAAGGCGCTAGTCTCATCTTTCATTGAAGCCTGAGTAGCTTGTGCTTCATTCCAGGATCACTCTCACTTTCTGCTCGATTCTGACACCGGTTATAGAAGTGGGGCCGGATATTGTTCCATTCTTTACTAAATGCTAGTAATCTTCTCCAATCAGTAGGATTGGGCTTGTCAACCAAGAAGACATCAATTAATTTGTCGCATACTCGGATCATTTTATTCTCATCCAACCCTTCAGAAGGATCTCTCCTGTCTTCTCCATTTTCCATATCAGTTTCTTGACTAGTAACTGAAACAGATAGCTTCACAGAGGGAATTTGCTCGTTAACAGCACCATTTGGTACTGCAGTTGTATCACCCATTACAGCGGCAAGACATGACTGTCGCAACCTCACCCCATTCAGAGATAAGAGAGAACCTAACAATTTGACAAACATCATTATTATCCAAATGGCTTCATAGAACCAATAGGCAAATTCTACTACTCTCTCTATCCCATTTTATGTGAAATTTGACTAATCACAGCGTTTAAGCTGTTAATCTGACTTATTTATTATAATATTAGTGATAGTGGAAGGAAATTATTAAGGGCTTGTTAGTTGCAAATAATCTTACATAATTTTGCAAGTTGAAGTGAAAGAATTTGAACCCAGTGGCTCGAATGTATATTTCAACTCAAATAAAGTTTTCCCAACTTCCATTCATAAATGTGCAACTTTTGCGAACCTTTTTTTTTTTTTTTTTTGCAACTATCCAAACACAACTTCATACTTCCGCAAAGTTTTTCAACTTCAACTTCAACTCGAATTTTGTCCAAGGGAATACTAATTACAAGTTCAAAAACTTAGTTTGATAGAAATAAATTAGATCTAAGCTAAAATTTTAAATAGGTAGATGAATTAGAGTTCTGGAAGTTATATAAAATAACATTCATAATAGAAATTTTTACATGCATTTTTGGTGGAAAGAGTGTGAGGAGTAATGAGCTAACAGAAATCAATTGAAAAATTCTCCAAGTTGCAGAAGCACAAAAAAAAATGCTAACATTTGGCAGAATAAGTATTGGTGGCTGGAAGAAAGTTTCTTACCTACGGAATTAGCTCCGGCGAGGTGCAGTTGACGTTGTCGTTGAATTGGATATTTGGATAAGCGAGACAGGCGGAAGAGGAGAGAAGTTTCTAGAAGTAGAAGTGGACGGCCGTACAGAGAAGGCATAGCAAGGGCAATACAAGCTGCTAACTCCATTCAACAATACAATCCCCAATTCCTTTTTCTCCTTTTTCTGTTAGATATTTTAGGGTTTATAATGCCAAGAATAAAAAAGAGATGAAATTGAGAGGGAATGCTCAACTTGCTTACAAGGAATAAGTTTTCCTAATAAGAAAGCACGAGAAAGAACCAGAAAATGACCAAAATTACGGACGCAGGATATGTCAAAATTCGGACTAATACATGCAGAATTATAATATCGAGATTATTTTTATTAGATTTTGATTCTTTTTGTATTAAAAATTAGTAGCCAGTGTGTGACTAAAAATAGGTTTTCTAACCCTCTTCTAACCCTCCCCCCTAAAAAAAAGATTGATTACTATGTTAGAGATATTTTTGTCAATTTAGTTATTTAATTCATATACTACTAATATTCCTATTTTTATTCCACATTATTATTTTCTGCACGAATAAATATTGCTCCCTCCGTTCACTTTTATTTATCCATAATTGACTTTGCACATCCCTTAAGAATTAATCGATGAAGTGCATATTTTACCATAGTACCATAATAATGATAGTATTTGAGAAGTCTTGGAAAATAATTTGTGAAATGAGTAATTAATGATAAGAGAAAAACAGAAAGAAAAAAATAAAGTGACAAGTAAAAGTAAAAATATATTTTTTGTATAATGGACAACTAAAAGTAGAGAAATGGAGTACATAAATGTTCTCACAATTTATAATTATTTGATTATGCCTCGCATCTCTCTCTATATATATATATATAAAGTAGGGACTCAGGCAAGGTGATGTGGCAATCTCTTGGACAAGGAAACCTCGTTATCTTTTTTCTCCTTTTTTTGCTATTTTCCCATATATTCCTTTTATGTGCTAATTATTATAAAACCCGAAAAGTCACGTCTATTAAATAGCCTTAATTACATTTACGCCTTTTCCTCATCTTTTGTTCTTTAATACGCCTTTTTCTTCTTTTGTTCTTTATTTTAATGAGTTACGTCTTTTCTATTGGCAAAAAAGTAACGCCTTTTTTCCTTTCTTCAGTCTAATTTATTTGTGTGGAACGACAGAAGCAAAGCTAAGCCAATTCTCTACCACCACTTTACGGCAAAGGCTTCAGTCTAATTTAGTTGTATGGAATGAGAGACGCAAACCTAAGCCAATTCTCTACCGCCATTTAACTGCAGAAGGCCACAATATGAAAGGTAGGATTTGTACTTTTCCTGTTTTCTTGGTTCTCAAGATAAAAAGTATGATAAATCTCCAAAATTGTGGATTTTCTCTTAAGAGATCTTATAGTTAGATTTTTTTTACAATAAGTTTTATGTTTTCTCGGTTATAGTATCTAGCGAATTTGGAATTTTATTATTGTCGACAATAAATTGCATTTACATAACATTCTTATGCTGAGCTTATGTTGTTTATTTTCTCTTGCACCAGTTAATAGAAAAACTGCAGTGTATACAAAACATTGCCATTTTTCATCTATGCTAATTATTTGTTTGGTCACATATGTATAGAATGCGAATTGGAAAGAAAAAGTTCATTAACCCTCTTACACTCTAATGCTGAACTATCAACAAAAGTTTTGCTTACGTTAAGGTAAACTTTAATTTCGTCTGCTCCAAATTTATCTCTAGGCTATACCGTAAGTTCTCAAATCTGAAAAATATTTACAAATATATAATATTTTTTGTTACTTATTTTAGTATCAATTTTGTTTATTCCAGATAAAAGGCAAGACTCTTGGTTTTACAAATATATAATATATTTTTGTTACTTATTTTTGTACCATCAATTTTGCTTATTCCAAATAAAAGGGAAGACTCTTGGTTTTACAAATATATAATATATTTTTTGTTACTTATTTTAGTAATGTCAGTTTTGCTTATTCCATATATATGGTATGTATCCTCCAATAACATCATTTCAGTTATTTTAAATTTTGTGTTCAAAGGGCAAGAAGGGTGGTATTCCTTATGATTTTGTTGGCTAATCAAAAGTTTGTATTTCATTTATATATTTGTATGTAAATCATGCCCTTTTCCTCGTTTTTTCCACTTATGTACTTGAAGAAAAAAACATTAACAATCATGTCTTTTAAACTTTTTAATTAACTTCTCTTTTCCTCTTCTGAGAGTCATGCCTTTTAATCTCCACAAAAGGTTTACCTCTTTTAAAATTGTAGTGGTGTTAGTCATTTTAAGATTGATGAGATTATTCTCATAGTGTGCTTAATTTTCTTTTTGCTATTGTTAATCAGAATATATCCTTCATTCATTACTTTGTGCTTATTGGACTGTAACTCTTTGTGATTGTAAATTTCTTTATTTTTATTTCGGATCCATATATATTGATATTCGACATGTTCAATTGGAAAAGACTAATTTTTTTGACATGTTTTGGTCATTCGTGCGAGTATACTATTTTTGTAGTGTGCATTTATTCCTTTAGTTTTGTTAATCGACAGGTTTTTCTGACATTTCTTTATATTGTTCTTTTGGGATTATTTTTTATTTTTGGTATCAATGCTCTCAGAGAGAGGCTCGAGGTTAACAAACATGTGTTATGTTCTTATCCCCCTTTTTCTCCATGTTCTTTTCCTTACTTTTTAGTCCGTCAATGACATTTATGCATATTAGCATGTTAGTTCTAATTTTTGTGCATTTGTAATGTAAAAATTCATTTCCTTGGTAGAAAAAAAAATCAAAGTAAATATAGGGATTAATGCCTATGCCTTCATTTTTACTTAAAAGGTCAGCACGGCTCACACCTCTTCAGAAGCATTATGTCTCTTCAAGTTCATAAGCCCTACTTCGTGTGTTTTTCTTTATTTCTATACATGCATGATTTTGCCTGTTCATATGTTTTGATTACCTTCTGGGCTTGGAGATTAGACACAAAGAAGATGAGGTTTATCAAAGATAAGATTATCGCATCATAATATCAGTAAGACTCTGAGACTATAAGGTCAAGGGGTTTTATATAAAAGTCACAATTACATATAGTGTGTGTTTTCATATACTTGTCCCGATGAGTGGATGAATGTTGATTTGTTTATGGCTTTTTAATTTTCACTATTCATCATCAAGTGTTAATACCGTCCCAACCTTTTTACCCTCTAATTTTTTCTTTTCTTCTATTTTCTCTAGCTAATACTTTCTGATTGTGAGCCTGGTGTATCTCTTCCTCTCCCGTCCGTGGACATGTATTATGTATAGTTCCTATTTTTATTTTGTTTTTCTGTTTAGGCAAGAAAGAAATGCCGTTGAAGCATGTTCTGTGTCCTTGGTCTCTTTGCTTCTGAAATTTTGTGTAATCCTTTTCTTAAATGAGTTCCCTTTTTCAAGCTCTTTTTAACTCTTTCTTTTCAACCTTTTCTCAATTTATATTATGGGTGATTGATGGAATTTTTAAATTGCAGGAAGATGCAGTCATGAAAATGGAAGTAAAATTTATAATTTTATGGAGTAATTGTAGGAGGGAGAGCGCAAAGGGGATGAAATAATAGCTGAAGTAAGAGGACAGAGGAAAAACAAGAGGGAAAAGGAAAATACGGAGGAAATTGATGTGAAGTAAAAGATTGTTCGTAATAGGAGATTATTTGGACATCAGAGGATGGGAAATTGACAGAGGGATTAAGGGAAAAAAGAAATAAGAGAAGTAAAAAAGAAAAAACTGAAAAAAAATCATATCTTATGGGCAGAACACAGATCTGTGTTGCCACTTTTTTCCCTTTGTATTTTGTTCCTTTAACTTTTATTATTTTTTAATTTGAATACATAAAAATTTTAGAAAAATAATATTCTTGTACTATTTAATGAAATAAATAAATCAAATACTTCTATTAAACATATACTCAACTACAAGATTTATGTATTATAATCACTTGTGCACATTATATCAAATAATAAAAATCTTCAAACATTTTTTTCATTTTCAAATGTAAGATATTTTTATCAATATTTAGCATAGAGATTTCGCATGCACACTAATAGTAATGTTAGTTTACAGTTGCAACTTCATAAATATTTAAATTAATATTTTTATGCATATATATGGAATTCTTTTATCTCACATGAGATGACAAAATCTATATAAAAGAATTTCTAAATTGAGTAATACACCGCTCGAAGCGCGGACAAGTTAACTAGTGATAATATATAAGTAGAAAACAGTTGGGAACCAGCAGATATAAGATGTGTCTATTTAAATTACTTTTGCTATTTATGAGGCAATTTTCCCAAGTCCTCAGATTCCAGCTACAAGAGCCTAAGAGAGGCAAAGAAACATGAAATTCTCTTATATATGAGATCATGTCAAATCTTCTTGCAACAGCATATGTAACAAGGTAGAATCTAGCGCTAGTGATTCAGTCCCCAGTCATAAGGCTGGTACACCACCTTCAACTGACTGTTGGCGAGCAACTCCAGTAAAGCTTGAGATTCCGATGACTCCAAGTAATTTGCAGCGTGTTTCAATACTTCAACCTCATTCTTTCCAAAATCAACACTAAACCTGAGCATTATCAAATGAAAATATCACTTCTTAGTATTGTGTTATTGAAACTTTATGAAAGTTGCATCATGAGAGATCCACTACTCTGCATGCAATATTCATGCCCAAACCATTGCATAGATTTGATGTCGTCGATGCAAAGTACACACCCTTGAGGTTCTACTGGTAATTAGAGATGAATTAACAACTTACCATCTCAAGATTTTACTAACATATGCAACCTTGGTTGTAAGATCAACAATTAGTCCTCCAAATCTTAAGAAATCATGGGCAGCTTCCACGAGCTCTTTATCTATGTTTCCAGGTGAATAGCATCGAAGAGCAGGCCCAGATCGCGTACCACTAACCAGAGCAAAATGAATAAGAGGCTCTGGATAAGGAAGAACTACCTGAATGAAAGTCAGAGGTGGGCATGAGGGATTAGACAGATAATGGATCAAGAGATATTATATTATTGAAATGATTTCCAAATACAACCGCGTAGGTCAACACAAAACCACTAATTAATGGAGCTCCAATTTCTCAATAAGCATTTTTGTTTACTGAGAAAGGTAGAAATTAAAAGATATGCCTTCTCCCTTTTATGCAATTTTAAAGGGTCAAATTAACTGCAGGGGTTGGAAAAGCATCCTCTGTAAGTTTTGCCCTCCCTTGTTTATTCTGACAAAACAAGGGAGATAACACTTATCCCTCATTTTACCCTCCTTACCTCCTCAAATTCTTCCCTTTCTTACCATAACCCTAACATATTAAAGGCTAATCCCATCAAATTCAAAACTTCACAATTGGTTCAATATTCCATAGAAAACTTATGTTGGACTATACATTAGTTTGACGCCTGTTCTATAAATACACTATACTATAGGATGTTACATTTTAGCCAAAGTAGGATAAAATAAGATGTTTTGTAAATTAAATTTAGATAAAGAACAACCAAATGAGATCTCAGTCACACAACAAACATATCCAAACAGTTCAAAGAAACAAGTCGAGACCTAATCAGAGCTAGGTCTTCAGGTACGCAACTATTTAGCAGTGTTGGTGCAAAACATGAAGCTTACTATACCGTTGCTTTGATAGAATTGATGAACAGATTGATGCTAAAATATAAAAGCCTTCAAGCAAAGCAGACAACAGATTTACATTTTGTCATCTGCGCCACATTTGGATAATGATTAAATGGAATATCTTAAGGCGAAGAAGAGTAAATTACAACCCATAAGAAACCTCTACTTCCACAATTCTACATATGCAGGAAGCCAAGATGTAAGTAAGACCGAGTAAACAATCTTACCTTAAGACGCTTGTCTTTTACTCCAAACGGTTTGATTAGATTGTATGGTGGTCTCTGATTGCTCCTTAAGGTTCCATTCTGGATAGCTGATAGTGAATATGTGCACCCACAAATGACATATTTGAACTCCCCAAATAATTTTCTTCTCTCCATTGGTCCAGAGGGATGCCCCCAAACCAATATTGCATGAATGGCCATCATGTTGTAGAGATTAATAAAAAAGGCAAGCTTCTCCTCCCTAGGCATGTCTTTCAAGTTCACTCTTTGAAGCTCCTCAGTTATTCTCAAGTATCTAGAAGAGCATCATTCAGTCAATACCAAGACATACAAGTACCACAAGCATAGGTTACCCAAGTATAAACACACATATTAGATGGTATCCTATCAGTTTATGGCACCCCGAGAAACCAACCTTGCAAATTCCTCGCTGCCATGGATGCTTCTATAATCAACGTGCCTCCCATCTTCTGATGCATAAGCTTCGAAAATTGCATGAGACAAAAATCTCAACCTAGATGAAATTTCTATTATGGGTTTGGGCTTCACTTCTGTTAAACCCCTTGGGATGTTCTGACATTGAGATACAAAGGGATCATCATCGAGGAAACGATACAAATGGTTGCCATCTTCAAACACATTTTCACTGGAAAATAAGGAACAGACAGATCAGATGGATAAGATACTGAGACATATCAGCCAAAAGGCACACACAATGTAGAGAGAGAAGAAAAGAGTAATCAGAAACTTACTCAAGTACATGTTGGAAGAAAAGATTGCTTGCGAGCTTCCTACCAAATTCAACAGCCTAAAGGACAAAAGCAATAAGAGAAAATGTTATGATCCACAGAACAGATAATGTTTTCAAAGGCGAAAAGTGCAAATAAGCAACAAGGTCCACGGGGCTGTTAAGCAAAACAGCAAGAAGCGACGCACATGCTTGTTAGAAGTGAAAAGCACAATTTACTGAAAATACATTACCTAACAAATATGCATTTATAAATTTTAACATCAGATTTCAATTAAAATACTAATTCCAACGTATAATAACAACTTATAACATCAGATTGCAATTAAAAATACTAATTTCAACATCTAGTATATAATCATGACAATACTGAAGAAATTGATCATATCAAGAATGCTGAAACGTACATAGGGACTAGAGAGGAGAATCCTGGTACTTAAATAGCAAAAGGCCATTTCTTCATCCTTTTTCTCCTTTTCCTTTTCATCGTTTAAATTCATACTCAAAGAATGAAAGTTTTGCACCTCACTGTCTGAAGGGATAAACTTCGGGAGCGCATCACTTCACCCATGAAGCGATAACTCCTTCACATTGCTGATTTGCTCCATCGCTATAAGTGATGAAGAGATGACTTGTAATAACATAGAACACATATACTGAAAGTGTGGACTAACTAAATGGGTTTCTCCATATTTCTTGTGATACCATTTTTTCTTCTTTTAGCAACTGGCAATGCATACTTAGTGCAGGATACATATGAAAAATCTTAGAGGACATCTAAACATGAGCTATAGTACTACACAGTGACCATTGATACTCAGTTTGCTGCCCATCTTAACTTCTTTCGTTATTCTTTCTATTAGTAAATAGTAAATTTCTTTTGTATTTTGATTTCAACAATAAATGCTCTAGTCTCTTATCAGAAAAATGGGAACATAGATAACCACAGTACACATATATTTCAAGTAAAAGTAACAAAGGAGAATAATCACATGAAAATTTGTGTGTGTAAAGTCAATAAACAATTTTGCAAGGTTTAACACAATACATACATCGAACCAATATATTTTAGATTTCTATGCAATAATTTCTGGCCATGGAATGAACAGTGTTCTATAATGACAAATAAAATAAAATTCCAAGAACAGTTGAGACTTGCCAACTATTTCTTTACACATAAAAATTAATACATATCATTAAGACACAAGAAAAGAATGAGTTTTGGTCAGAAAAGGAAGTATTTGAATACAGTACATGAATAGTCCTAAACAGGAGTAATATCAACATGATTATGAGTATTAACAAGGTGACATCAATATATATACAGTGATTTCAAGGAAAAACTTCACAGCTCGGCTGGCCATGAAGAATAGAATAATTGTTATAGAGAAGAACAAGACATGGAATATTATCTTCGTACACCAAAACTGATCAACCATGATCTGTTGTGTCATGTGTTTTAAGTATTCAATAATCAAAGTAGACATGGATGCCATAATCAACATGTTGTGAAACTATGCCATGGTGACCATATGTTGAAGTCAATACGCTGCTTTAGAAGATCCCCTAGGTTTAATTAGTTTGTTTTCAAGTAGTCTTAAGCATTGCAAAGGATAAAACTATAGAGTACCTTGCCCGTAGAATATTTTTAGGGAGCCAACAATTTTAGCACCACATATTTTGGTCCTTTTTTATTTTTTGGACCTGGTTTACCATAAGCTAATTCTTATGTAATCGGAAAAACTGACCTCTTCTCTTTCCAAGTACTGATCTTCGGACAGGAAATCCACAGCTTCTGATCCCAGGAAACAATTGGTGAATCTGCGCAGCTTATAAAACCGGTCCTTTACAACAATAGACTGTTTCATTTTCTTAACAATAATAGCTAGCTCATCCATGGACCCACTACTAGGCAAATCATCTTCACCGGAAAGAGGTGGTAGAGGAGCTTCAAAAGATGGTGCTTCATCAACAACATATTCAATCTTCTCCATGAGCTTTCCAGACTCATCCATGCTCTTTAATTCACTCCATCCACCTATTAGAACTTCATTAAAGAATACTCGAGGAACAGAAGAATCACCAGCAATTTTCTCCAGTTCCATCTTTCTACTAGGATACACATCAATGTTAACCTCAACGTATCTGAGTCTTTTCCTGTGTAGAAAAAGTCTTACCTCTCTACTTTCCTGGCATCCCAACCTCGTATACAATATAATTCGTCCCTTCATAGCTATTGGTAAAACTGCTTCTTGTGAGACCTCATTCTTCTCTTCGGTTCTGTTTCCATTATCATCACGTAAAATCCCAATTAAGCTGAGGGGATTCCACCCAGGTCGTTCTGCAGTTTTCTGAGACACAGCTTGCATTTCATGCTCTTGTGATGCAGCAGCGTTATTCTCGTTGCATTTACGCTTATCTTCTTCATCAGTAACATCTTTCCCATCATCGCTTTTAGCAGAAAGGCGACGTAGAACCGTACTGACAGCAACTGTACTCTTCGATCTAACAAAGTTTGTAAGAGCCACTGCTTTATCAGGCCAAACAGATCCATGTGCCCCTAAGTCACGATGTACAGAACGGGCTGATAAACTCCTATTAACACCCATCCCAGGTTCTTCTGTTCCATCAAAGACAGGTTCTGCTTCCTCCTCGTAAAGAGCTTCGTCAAGATTCTCATTAGATTCCCGAAGACTTTTTAGGTCACCTTTAACACAATCAGCCTTCTTTTCATTCAAATCAGACATCGCTGGTTTGGGACTTTCCTGTCCATTCAGATCCCCTGGGGAGAGAACTTGATCGAAGTCGGGTCTATCAATCTCGTTTTTCTTAGCAAGTGAAGAACTTGACGTGCTTTCACCTAAAGAACTCTCCTTTTCCTGTTCATTATTTGTATCAACCTGACTCTTCACAGCACTGGAATGCAAAATAGAATTATCTTCAGAGATTTTCTTTTCCTGTTCACCTATTCGAGCATTCACCTTATTTGCTTCCTCCAGTTCGGCTGATGTACTCCCTAAATTCTTCTGGCTAGAACCTTCATTTATAATAGGTTCACTGTTAATAATTGGTTTATTTGCTTCTTTGTCAGCAGCGGAATGATTGACTGCAGCTTCTGTAACAGCAACTTCTTTTTCCATGACGCGAGTCTACTATCATGGGAACGCTTAACAACCACAGTGAGTTCCTAAATTTGGCTGCCGCCTGTAACTAACCAAATCAAAACGAAATTGTAAGTTTCAAGAAATCTATGAACAAAACAGACAGAGGAAAATGTAGGCTTTAATATATGGATTCTAGCTTTGGCTCAAACTAGTGTAAGCGCAAGAAATCACCAGATATGTACAAAAATTTAACTCAAAACCTAGTTACTAGCACTTGAGGTCGCTGTCCAGAACTCATAAAATTCAAATCTTGTATATTGCAACATATTAATCTCAGCAAGAAATTCGTGAGCAAAACTATCCACATAAACTTCAGTAGCAAAACAGTGAAGAACAAACATAAAGGCCCTTTTAAAATTAATTTATACCACTAAAGTTAAAGTTTACTGTTTTCATCACTTACGCTGTACTAGACATTCTACGCTACCCCATCTAAGAAAAACAATCTTCAATCTTCTAATAATCAAGATTAAAAACATTCTTCAACTTAAATATTCTAGCATAAACAACTAATCAAAACCTCCGGAAAACCCCGGAAAACGAGAATAAATAATTATAAAAAAAAAAAAAAAAAAAGAGGAACACCTATCAACAGTAAAATTAATTTGGATAAGAAAAAAAATTAAGCATAAAAATGATCAATTCACCAAATGATAAAAAAAAATTAAATGTTTAATCTAAGACACATGCAGGGATAACACAGGAAGAAGATAGAAAAAAAAAACAAAGAACTTACAGATCTGTAGTAACGATAAAATTGGGGAACAGAGAGAAAAAGAAGGAAAATTTAAGGAGAAAATTAGTTAGGGGGGTAAAAAATGTGAAATGGAAGAAAGATTAAGGACTTTGAATAGAAACCGTCGTCGTTAAGTAGAAGAGAGAGAAATGGGGAAGAAAATTTGACCGAGAAGCGGGAACATCTTTTTATTGATTCAAGGTTTGTATTTTGCACATAAAGACCTTCATTCTCTTCCTAATTGTGTTTTATGGGGTGGGAAATTCTTTCTTTCTTTTTCGGGTCCTTTTGTTTGCTTTCGTAGGTGATCAGGCAGAACATGATGCGATTTAAGCTTTGCGAGTATATGATCATTGACAAGAGGGTATGGATGTCGAAGATTAGGGTAGAAGGGTAATAGATCATCGTGTGTTTTTCTGATATATTCCAAGTTTATTAGGGCTAACTAACTAGTACATTGTCTTTGATTCTTAGAATGCCAGTATTAGGGTTATTTTTTACTATCTTCTTTTCATTTTTCTAGTACCCTGTCTTGTTACTACTTGTGGCTATTATTTTTGCTATTGCTATTGCTTTCTTCCGTTTATTTTTTCTCATGTCCTGACATTGTTGATATCATCTTCATGGCCTTGTTGTTGTTATTTACTTGTTCTTATTCTTCGTCTCGAGCTGAGGGTCTTTCGGAAACGACCTCTCTGCCCTTCAGAGTAGGGGTAAGGTTTGCGTACTGTATGGGTCGAAATTTGGACGACCACGGCCGAAACCAAGTGTAGTAGAGAGCGAGGTCCCTGCGATGTCGCTTCTTAAGGATCGTCGTGATAAACGACGATCGACAGTGGCTAGCGAACGCATGACGCTTGTAGTCGTGTTAGCATGATAGGAAATAATGGGAATATAATTTTGAAATATTCTTTAAGTTGTACCTTTTTCTTTTGAGATTAAGAAGGGAGATTGTCCCCTATAAAAGGGGACCAAACACTCCGTAAAGAGGAGGACGATAATAAGATCGAAATACGACTTTTACTTGGAGCTGAATATTTGTTACAAAATCTCTCTACATTAAAGGCAATCATATTTATAATTTGTTGTTCTTCTCTGAAATACAGAGAGACATTGTTCATCTTGCTCATCTTTAGCCATACAAGCTAGATCTTATTATGATTGGCTAGGATTTACCCCATCAACTTTCTTAATTGATTTAATCAAAAAAGTTTTAATATCTTTTGGTCAAACAAATTGGCGCCGTGTGTGGGGATTTCTTTAGCTAAGATCTTGGTCTCATCTAGATTCTTGAAAGGGATAACCACTTCTTCCTAGCTTGTGTAAACTAACAAAGGCCGGGAAAGGAGATGCAAGACTGAAAGCGATAGCAGGCGTCACAACCAACCTTATGAACACCATCAACAAAGATAGCAGGGAAGATAACGAAAATGAAATGCCGGGCATCACACCCAGGGGAGACGATTCACCTCCCCCGCACGAAAGGGTAACTACTTCACGCGAGAAGGAAGCCTCCACATCTACAACAGGAGAGGCACCACCAGTAGTGCGAAGATTGCTGGAAGAATGGCTAACGAATACTCTGAACACCATACTTGACAAACCCGCCCAAAGGGATAACAGGAATACTGCACATGCAGTTGTCACGATAAACGTTGATGAGCAGGATGCCCCCATGCAGGTAACACTTATGTCGCTAATGACGTAGGTAGTGACACGCTTGCAGTTGTTTTAAAGAAAATGGAGGAGATGGAAAATGAGAATAAAGCACTCCGCGACCAAATGAAGGAACACCAAGAGAGGGGGACAAAATACCAGGCGCTCCAAAGTTGTTGCCAAAACGCGATGTTGGTCGATTCATTGAGCAACCATACCGTGAAGAAGCGGCCACCTACGCCATCCCAAAGACCTTCAAAATGCCGCCCTACCTAAAGATATATGACAATACTACCAATCCAGAGGATCATATCATCCATTACATTACAACCGTGAAAGGTAACGATCTTTCAAAAGAGCAGGTACCATCGGTACTATTGAAAAAGTTCGACAAAACCCTAATATGGGGAGCATTGACATAGTACTCTCAACTGTCGGCACGCTCGATAACAACGTTCGAGGAAATGGCAGATAAATTCATTATCGCCCATGTAGGAGCCAAAAAGGCAAAAGCTAGGGTAAATGAAATATTTGTCGTAAGGCAAATACACAGTGAGGGACTCAAAGACTTCTTAGCTCGGTTTAACAGGGTAAGAATGAGCCTGCCGAATGTGTCAGAAGGAATGGCAGTAGCAGTCTTCCAGAACAGGCTAAACAGGAACGGGTCGAGAGTGACCTGAAAACTGCTTAGCAGGCTCATGAAATACCCTCCAACTACTTGGGAAGAAATCCATAATGCTTATTACGCCGAGGTACGAGTTGACGAGGATGACCTCAATGGATCGAACCAACAGTTGACGTCACTTCAAGCTGAAGCACGGAAAGATCATCACAACGACGGTTGAAGAGATCGGTCGGGGCCACGCCCCGGCTGAGAAAGGCATCAGCCTTACACCAGGACGTCTGCCCCGCCTCCACCACAGCACACAGATGCTCCCCCTCGACACACAACACCATATCGACACGAGAAAGGTATGCCTCAACTCCCATCTGCTCACAACTTTTGTGTTTCTCCTTCAGAAATAGTGTATGCACTAGAGAAACTCGGTCCAAAGGTGCAATGGCCGCAGAAAATGAGGTCGGACCCCAGCACCCGGAAGTCAAGCGCTTTCTGCGAATTCCACCAAGAAAGAGGTCACAAAACCAAAGATTGCATAGGACTACGACAGGAGGTAGTGCGAATGCTGGACCAGGGACACCTGAAAGAGTTGCTAAGCAATCGAGGACGAGCTAACTTTGCCCGCGGACACGAACAGACCTCCAAAACTGCCCTCTCCCGCTCGCACTATACAGATGATCATCAGAGGAGGCGATGGCGCAACAATCAATCATGTCAAATTCACCACCACACATAAACTCAAACGATAAATCACCCATGAATGGTATGATGACCTCGAAGACAGTATCATCTTCGACAAGTCAGATGCCGACGGTTTGTCCTTCCCTTACTATGATGCTCTTATTATCACTTTATGTATCGCAGATACTGATGTAAAAAGAATAATGGTAGACGACGGGAGCTGCACTTGTATTATCCATCCCCAAGTCCTCGTGCAGATGAGACTTGAAGATAAAATAATATCGCATTGTATAACGCTAACAAGTTTTAATAATGCAGTTGGACGGACTTCTGGAGAAAGAGTGCTACCTGTCCTAGCTGGAGGAGTCACTCTGGAAACAATATTTCACGTCATGAACCAGGAAACAACTTACAACTCCATCATAGGACGCCCATGGATACACGCCATGTGAGCGGTCCCTTCCAGTCTCTATCAAGTGATCAAGTTTCCAACCCCATGGGGAATATTCAGCATTCGAGGGGATCAGCGCACCGCACAAGAATGCTATCGCATCGCCCAAGATTGCGCACACACCCAACAACTCAAAGGAGCGAGTGCGGAAGTATAGCAATCAACGATGTCGGGGGTTAGGCTTGACGTACGGGCAGATGCTATCAAGGAACTCGACATCGTGGAAACATCCGAATCAATGATAGAAAATCTTGATCCCGTCCTATTGGACGGTAACGACAGCACAAAAAAGGCTTATATTTGGCACAACCTCTCGGAACCAGGTAAGTTCCATAAGTTCTTAAATGACCATGCCGATCTGTTTGCCTTTTCCCACGCAGATATGCCAGGCATCCCAAAAGATATCGCCACCCACAAGCTAATGTTAATCCCTCTACCCACTGGTGCGGAAAATGAGAAGTAAGTTTAACGCCGCTATCAATGAAGTCGTTAGCAAAGAGGTCGATAAGCTGCTCGCGAATGGTTCGGTCCGGGAATCAAAATATCCTTAATGGGTCGCCAATATGGCCATGGTGAAAAAGAATAACAGAAAGTGGCGGATGTGTGTAGATTTCATGGATCTGAACAAGGCATGCCCGAAAGATTCTTTTTCATGACCACACATCGACCAGCTCATCGACGCAACAGTAGGGCACGAGTTGCTCAACTTCTTAGATGCCTATTTGGGTTACAACCAGATCCTCATGGAAGAAGAAGACCAGGAGAAAACTACTTTTATCACTCACCAGGGAACATATTGCTATAAAGTGATGTCGTTCGGGCTAAAGAATGCGAGGGCGACATATCAGAGGTTGGTCACCAAAATGTTCAAAAACCAACTCGGTAGAACAATGGAAGTATACATCGATGATATGTTGGTTAAGTCGAAAAGGAAAGAAGACCATATCGATCATCTGAAGGAAGCCTTCGATATACTAAGACGGTACATCATGAAGTTAAACCCCGAAAAATGCGCCTTCGATGTAAGTTCGGGTAAGTTCCTCGGTTCCCTGGTTTCCCAAAGAGGCATCGAGGTCAACCCAGAATAGATTAAAACAATCGAAGCAATACCCAAAGAGTTGACCAACAAAAAGTAGGTGTAGAAGCTGATAGGACGGATAGCCGCCTTGTCAAGGTTCATCTCACGGTCATCGGATAGATGCCATAAATTCTTTAATGTGTTAAGGAAAGATAATGGACTTCAATGGAATTCGGAATGTGTCGATGCCCTAAGGAAACTAAAGGCATACTTGTCTTTACCACCCTTACTCGCCAAGGCAGATCCAGGAGAATGCCTTCTAGTCTACCTAGCTGTGTCTGAAGTCGTGGTAAGTGTAGTCCTAGTCCGAGAAAACAAAAATACGCAATCTCCAATTTACTATATCAGCAAAACCTTAGTTGATGCTAAAATGAGGTACCCCCACCTCGAGAAACTGGCCCTAAAATTAATCATAGCTTCGGGAAAGCTTAAACCATATTTCCAATGCCACCCCATAAAGGAAGTAACAACCATTCCCCTTAGGAGTATCCTACACAAACCCGAACTATTGGGGAGATTGGACAAGTGGGCCATAGAATTAAGCAATCATGATATAACATATCAACCGTGAACCATGATAAAGTCGCAAGTACTCGCCGACTTCAGTGCAGAAATATTGCCCGAAGTCGAACAAAAAGCACTTCGCACTTCACATGACCGATCTGACCTCTGGGTCCTCTACACCGACGGCGCATCCAACGCCTCGGGATCGGGTCTAGGACTCGTACTCGAAGTCCCGACAGGCGAAGTGATTCATCAATTTATACGATGCCCCAAAATAACTAACAATGAGGCCGAGTATGAGGCCGTAATTGCAGGACTAAAGTTGGATCTCAAGTATGGTGCTCAGCGAATCATCCTCCACTGCGACTCGCAGCTCGTTGTAAACCAAGTCATTGGGACTTTCCAGATTAAGGAACAAAGGTTGAAATACCAGACCAAAATCTACAAACTGCTGCCAGAATTCGACGAATGCCGATTTGACCAAATTCCCCGAGTGCAAAACATCAAAGCGGATAGTCTTGCCAAACTGGCGGCAACAACTAAAAACATCACTAAGGAGAACGTGGTCACCCTCCTCCACTCATTAATAAACCAAGTCGAGGTACATTCTATAAATTTAACTTGGGACTGGTGTAATCGCATCATATCATATCTACAGGAAGGAACACTCCTACAAGACAAAAGGAAGCCAAAAAGCTCCGAATACAAGCAGACAGGTACAACCTTATTAACCACGACCTTTACAAAAGGACGTTCGGTGGCCCCTTAGCCAAATGCCTTGGACCAAATCAGACAAGGCGTGTGCTCGAAGAGGTACACGAAGGTCACTACGGCGCCCATACGAGTAACCGGACCCTCATCAGGTATCTTATTCGTGCAGGATACTACTGACCCACTATGAAGAAGGAGGCTACAGAGTACGTCAGAAATGTGAGCAATGCCAGAAATATGCCCCTATGATACACCAAGCAGGATAACTCCTACATTCCGTCACCTCTCCATGGCCGTTTATAAAATGGGGGATGGACATCGTCAGGCCCCTCCTAGCCGGGCGAGGTAAGACACGCTTCCTTTTGGTTTTAACTGACTATTTTTCCAAATGGGTGGAGGCAGGTGCATTCGCTCAAATACGTGAACAAGAAGTCATCACGTTCATCTGGAAAAACATCATATACCGCTTCGGCATTTCTAAAGAAATCAGTTGCGACAATGGACCCCAGTTCATCGGGAAGAAGACAATTGAATTCTTCGAGAAATGGCACATCAAGCGGATACTCTCCATGTTATATCATCCCACTGGCAATGGCCAAGTGGAATCCTCCAATAAAACAATATTAAACATACTAAAGAAAAAGCTTGAAGATGCCAAAGGGTTATAGCTGAAACTGCTACCGGAAATGCTATGGGCCTACCGCACAACGTCGAAGACCAGCATAAACGAGATGCCATATTCACTAGTCTACGACACCGATGCAGTCATACCCGTTGAGGTCGGGGAACCCAGCATGAGATACTCAAATGAGAGTGGATCAAGCAATGACGAGAGCAGGTTATAAGACCTAGATAAGGTCAAAGAACGAAGGGATATGACACATATAAGAATAATGGCCCAAAAACAAGAAGCAAAAAGATATTATAACAAGAAGGCCAAAATACGACCACTCAAAGTCGAGGACTGCGTACTAAAGGCCAAAATGCAAGCAGCGAAAAACCCGAATGAAGGGAAATTAGGAACAAACTAGGACGGGTCATATGAAATCACAGCAGCAGCAAGCAAAGGAGCATTTCAACTAGAAACAATGGAAGGAAAACTACTACAAAATAACTGGAACGTCGCCCACCTGAAATACTTCCACTTCTAAAAAGAGACGCCGCCCAAGTCGTACTCTTTTTCCCTCACCCGGGTTTTGTCCCAATCGAGTTTTCTCGGGGAGGTTTTTAATGAGGCGACGAGAGGGTGCCTCAAAGTGTGAGGTATTATTCATTGCCCTGCCTTCTAACTACATCTCCAGGCCAAACAATGAAGGGACTAGATATAAGGAATCTCCATTATATGTACTACATGTACCACCATTGTACGAGCAAAGTCGACATGTATCCCCAACATATGAATAAAATTACTCCATTATGTACACGAAATCAACATGCGTCTCCAATGCAGGAATAAAACCAACACCTACATCCCAATGGCTAAGGCTATCGACAAATAGTGGGTTCGACACCACTTGAACCACGGCGAGATATTACTTCGGCACCAGTTCGAAAGTAACATTCCAAGGGCTAAGGCCATCGACAAACAGTGGGTTCGATACCACTCGAACCACGACGGGATATTACTTCGGAACCAGTTCGAAAGTAACATCCCAATGGCTAAGGCCATCGACAAACAATGGGTTCGACACCACTCGAACCACGACGGGATATTACTTCGGCGCCATCTCGAAAGTAACATCCCAATGGCTAAGGCAATCAACAAAAAGTGAGTTCAACATCATTCGAACCACGATGGGCTATTACTTCGGCGCCAGCCCGAAAATAATATCCCTACGGCCAAGGCCATTACTAACAAACATAGTTCAACTAAATGCAATAAGTATAGCATTTCAACAAAGCTCCAGAGCGATGTGATTGCGGCGGAAACCGTCATCAAACAAACCAAAGAAAGAAAACAACTTAGAGGTGCATGCCCAAAACGACCTTCATTTACAACAAATATATTACAAATATTGATCCTTACAAAGGGATCAAAAACACCCTTACAAAATATAGCAAAGCAAAAAACACAAAACAAATACTACACATCATTCCCGATGGCATATGCGTCTTCGTACCAAGAGTCGGAGGCAAGTCTGTTCGCATCATCACAATTAATATCATCTCCATCGGGCATGAGAGGATTGTACCCGCATGCCTCACGAGCCGTACGAGCCCTAGCACGTACATATCGAAGCTCCGCTTCAGACGCCCTTCCATCAACAGGAAGGGCTTTGCACACATCGAGCTGAGCCTCGACGTGAACCCACAACTCTATAAATGTCGAGGCATGACACGATCAGCTGGGGCATAAGATGTAGAAGGTTGCGACTATTGTCGTACGTCCTCTACTCTCAAATAATCCACTTGCCTGTTCAGTGCAGACAGTTCAGCCTCCAACCCTTGAATACGCCCCTCAAGTTCCGTCGTCCTAAGCGCAGAAGACTTCATCTCATTAGGCTGCTCTAACTTACAAACACGGAGAGCATCCTCTGAAATCACCACCTCAGAAATGGCCATCGCCCTCCCCCTCTCATCATAGGCCAATTTATCTGCATTCACATTCAATTCACTTTTAAGTTTATCGACCTCAGTCGTCTTCATGTCCAGTTCGGCAGCCAAACTGGCTACCTTCGCTTGAAGATCGGCATTTTCAGACACTAATCCCATACTTAGCTCAAGCTCATCTTCCTTGGCTCTAAGGGCTGCCTCAAGCTCACTACAACGGGCAACGACCCTCATAAGGTCCTCATCTCGTTCTTTCAACTCCTCTACCTTAAGCGCCAGTTGATCCTCCCTCTACTTGAGTCCCACACGGAGCAGTTGGAAATCACGATCTTGACTTTAGATGTCGACCATCGTACGATGCTTGGTGCGATATTTTTGGTACTTGGAAAACATCTTTCCAGAGAGGGTCGTCCTCATCCTTTCCTGACACTCATGCTCGATCTCCATGATAAGGGTCTAGCATGAGAAGTAAAAGTTAGAATAAATGGGCCAAAATAGTAACACGTATACGACGACGTAATAAAAAGAAAGATATTTACCCGTAGAGCCATGCCAGAAACACTCCGCATCACTCATCACTTTAAGTTCCTCTCTCTCAGGGGCAACACACAAAGGGGAAAAAACATATGCCACCTGATCACAGTCCGACAATAAGTCGTAATTCCTAGGAACGACTATGTGTCGATCATAACCCTCCATTCTGATCTCCACGTGAGTATGATGCTCCGCAAACTCGCAAGCATCCTCTAGGTCAACGTCCGATCCCAAACCGTCGCCCTCGGCACGCAAACCCCCACCAACAGTAGATGATGTGTCACCCTCGACGAAGCGCACAGACCCCCCTCGCTTATAAACCCCTTATGTTTGGGGAGATCTCCCTGCCAAGATGGCGTTGGCCATAAACATGGGTACCGGTGCCGTCTTTGATATACCCATTCTGCTCTTGCCGGTCTCAACGATCACGCTCTTCCCAAGCTCCATCCTTCTCTTTTTCTCAATAAAGACTCATCCCCATTAGAGGACTCATCCACGGGATGTTGAAATGTTAAATAAGGGATCTCCTCCCTCACAACTATGTCTCGAGAGGAGTCCCTTGTCTATAATGACTAGGCATGACCCTCTCGGGCAGACTCACCCAAAGTGAATTTCATCCCCGCAGAGACGAAGGCCTTACAAAATGCAGGGACTGGGCCCCCCGCCTAGAAGCTCCACAACCTATCGTCATAAAGAGTCGTATCAATAGACAATGATATATAGACAAAGAATGATACAGAGGAAGACGCTCACCAGATGAATTTTTCGGCCCAAAGCGTTTAACGAAGGCGGGCCAGTCTCGAGTCTCCGCTGCATGGGGAAGTAGACGGGCTACCCAATCCCTTATGGCTGCAATAGAATGGGGTGGACACCCCATACCTGTGAAAGAAAACCACAAGTAAACACTAAGGTGAACGAAGAAGAAAGAAAGAGTAAACAAGTGGTGATACTTACGGCTCTCATTTCACCGCTCAGGAAATCTAGCAGGGTCGGATGCGATATGGTCAGTTCTGACGAAGAAGTATTTGTGCCAAAATTTGTGGCTCGCCCGATCATCAGTTCCGACCACCAGCCTTTTTGTCCCCCGGTGCCTCAGATGCACCATAGTACCCCCTGTGAAAGCTGGGTGAAAACAAATGCAGGAGGTGGTGAACGGTAACTTCACACCCCGCCAACTCTACATACTTCATCAACAATAGGAGTATTTTGAGTGTGTACGGGGAAAATTGCACTGGGAAAACCTGATAAAATCGACAAAACTCTTCCGCTAACGGGAGAAGGGGGAAGGAATGACCAATCACAAAGGGGTACTCGTAAAAGGCACAATACCCCGGTCTATGAACTTCTACGAAGTCTCTTCCCACTAGAACCATTTCAATATGAGCAGGAATGTTATATTTTGCACGGAGGACATTAAAGTGGACTTGTTCAGTTTCAGAGAATACTGGGACGGGAGTAGGAGGAAGGTCTTTGAGAAAGTCACTTCGAGACATAAGGTGTCTTGGTAGTAGTTCATCCATGGTGGGAAGGCTATCTCCTTCCTCCATCGTCAAGTCCTCACCATCGGGAGGGGGCGCCATGGATAGCGGGGTGGCGTTAGAAACCCCTCACGTGATCGGTGTGTTCTAGGCATGTCTATGAAAGGATATGTGCTAATGTAACAAGAAAAACCAAGAACACTGAACGAGAAAGGGGAGATGAAGAAAAACACAGAAGCAAAGCTAGAAATGAGAAAGGAAATGATCGGAAGAAAAATTGCCAAACGTTTTTGAAAAAACAAACCCTTCCCCTATTTATAGGGTTAGGTGGCGCCAGAATCGAAGCGAAAAGACTTCCGATGGCAGCGAAACCGAAGTGACATGCCATCATGTTGTCCCTCGGGAATACACGCCATCATGACACACGTGGAAGTGACGTCACTCCAAAAGATGGCACACACCGCCCAAGGTATGGCAAAATGCTTCGTTCTTCTGTCATCAACCGAAATCGAAATGGTTTGCAGATCAAATTTCTTCGTATGCATGGACGATGTCCGCTTATCAAGGACGCCCCAAAGTGCGACCTCGACAAGAGGAGGGACTAACTGTATGGGTCGAAATTTGGATGACCACGACCGAAACCAAGTGTAGTAGAGAGCGAGGTCCCTGCGATGTCGCTTCTTAAGGATCGTCGTGATAAACGACGATCGACAGTGGCTAGCGAACGCGCGACACTTGTAGTCGTGTTAGCATGATAGGAAATAATATAAGTATACTTTTGGAATATTCTTTAAGTTGTACCTTTTCCTTTTGAGATTAAGAAGGAAGATTGTCCCCTATAAAAGGGGACCGAACACTTTGTAAAGAGGAGGACGATAATAAGATCGAAATACGACTTTTACTTGGAGCTGAATATTTGTTACAAAATCTCTCTACATTAAAGGCAATCATATTTATAATTTGTTGTTCTTCTTTGAAATACAGAGAGATATTGTTCATCTTGCTCATCTTTAGCATCCTTCAAGCTAGATCTTATTATGCTTGGCTGGGATTTACCCCATCAACTTTCTTAATTGATTTAATCAAAAAGGTTTTAATATCTTTTGGTTAAACAAGTACACATTATCCTCCCCAGACTCCACTTGTGAAATCTCATTGGGTTGTTATTATTGTTGTTGTTTGCTTCCATTCTTGAGCAAATTTGGTACAAAACAAAAGAGTTATTTGTTTTGGAAAACTATGGAATATGTTGAAGAGAGAGGGAGAGTCTTCTTTAGATTTTTCGAAGAGAAACAATGAGGCGAAGCCTCTGAATTTATAGTCAACGAGATTGAGCTTCAACGGATGCAAAGATGCTTGTTCATTTGACGAGGTGTTTATCCAGTAGAAATTATTTTAATTTTATTTAGTCACAAAATGACCGTTGGAAAAATTACCATAATTTTTTAAAATTAAAATATCACGCGAAAATATAAAAAATAGAAAAGAGAAATAAATTTGGTCCAAAATATATCAAACAAATCCAAAGTCGAGCAACGGCTGTGCAAGGCTTGCCCTCTTCTCGACTCTTTAAGATATCAAAAAAGTACTTTTATATAAAAACATAACAATCGTCAATCTTCATTTTCCTATTCAATGGTAAAAAGCAAATCAAAATTTTATTTTTCTCCATTTTTCATTCACACATTTATTCAAAATCCAACAACTATGAGTCCATTTGGATTGGCTTATTGTAAGTGACTTTAAGCCAAAAGCCAAAGTTAGGAATTCTAACTTTTGACTTTTGACTTATTTTTGTCATTTTAACTTAAAAAAAGATCTTAAAAACACTTTTGTTACTTTATTCAAACACTATAAAATGGCTTAAAAGCTATTTTGGCTTAAAAATACTTAAAATAAGCCAATCTAAACGGGCTCTATATATGTCCATCGAGGTTTATTAATGAAAAAGGATAGCTAGATTTTTTTGTCTCCGATAGAATTTGCATCTCTGATCTTCCATGATCTATTCCAAGTTCGTTGAGCGTTACGACACAACCATTTGGCGCATGACTAAAAAATCAGTATATATCTTGTAAGACAACACATCCAAATTAATAATTTACTTGAAATGTACATTCAAATAGGTATTTGAATATTTCTCAAATTCAAATTTTGAATTCAATGTTTTGAATATTCATGGCCAAACAAGTTTCTGCAGATTTTGTATTTACAAATACCAAAACAACGTTGAGTGACTTTTAAATAAAAAGACAAAAACATATGAAATATGTACTCCGGAGTATTAGTTTAACTTTCGTAGAAAGAATGATGAATAAGATTTGTTTGTGCTTTACTTGTCAACAAGCCAACAACGCGATGGCTATACAACGTAATCAAAGACAAAGTCAATCTTTTAATCTTGTGTTGAAAGTTTATTCTAATTTTAGATTACCATCAATTTATTTTAGATTAAATAGTTTGCACCTATAACTGATAAACGCGAAAAGTTTAATACATTTGGAAAAGATTAAACCATTTAGAATTCCAATCACACATTAGTCTAGTGATTATCAAAATTTAGGTAAACATGTTTACATGTTTATAGTATAAAATATAAATATTGTAAATATCATCTTACTATAAGAATACAACTTTCTTTTCAAATTATCCCTCTCCTAAGGAGAGTTGACCTGTATTATCTCTTAGTCATGGGACCTTAGATTTTGCCATTTGGCAATTGGCAAAACTTCATTGATTAGTTTTTCTCATTTTTTTTTCCTTTCAATAATTCAAGATACCACATTCTGGTAGTTTTTCCTTTTTATTAATCACTATATTTTAAAGCAAGGTAGGGAGAACCTTGGAGTTTAAAAGTTAGGTACATATATTTAGGTAGTTATTGAATAACATCGCCCCTAACGTATGTGAGAGATCAATACAGATGACTTAAATATGAGATTAGGAATAACGAAGCGTGCGGTCTTAGTGAGCGGTGCAGTAGTGTCAGCTAGCGTAATTCGGAAGAATACGTCTAGTAAATTATGGTAGTTGCTCGGAAGAGAATTACGACATCCGAAGTACTTACGATTAGTAGAGAATAGTTAGGCGAAATTATAAAAGTCACAGCGGGAATGATTCCGACAATTAAAAAAATCATAACTATAGACCTCCTTAATCTTGTCTCCAACTCTTAGTCTCCTTAGTTAATTGATAGTTTTACTGCCTTTTCAGATTTGTTAGTTAATTAGATAGAAATAAATATTATAATCTTTATAATTAGAAAATTGTTTGGACTTATGTTTCTTAGCGATACTGAATAATTGTAGCTAAACCTTAGATTTTTGTGGGATTTAACTCCGGACTTGTAAACCGGATTATATTTGCAACGACCGCTTAGTGCTTTTTATAAGGAATAGTTAGGCGTGACCAAACAAATATCAAATCGTGTATATGCTTCTATATCGGCATGAATATCCTTCATATAATATAGGCACACTAAATATTGTACGTTTTTTTTTTCTGCGAGCAAACATGAGAAAAACATCTCTTCTTCCAATGCATAACTAAGACTTAGCGGATAATAGTAAACAAAAAACTATTTATACAGGGGGAGCATCTCTTTTGACATGACACTTCCTAATAGACCATTGCGTTTAATGCAGATAATGTTTCCAAACATTTAGGAATTTAAAGGGTTGAGTTATGAAAATGAAGAGTTAACTCGAAAAATGCTAAGCCTTTACATATGTCCATAGAATAACACCAAATGCAATATTATTTAATTAGTCTCTTCATATTATTCACATTCGTAATACATTATTGTATTTTGGAGATTAACTCTACAATTTAAGTGCTTCAAAGAATAGATAAGTGGACAGACGTAAAATTTGTTTTTTTAATGAGTTGACATTTAATAGATAGATAAGAGTAAATTTGCTATGAATCCTTCTTCGGTTTGAGAAGACCGTTATTTTAGATATATAATTTGTTCCAAAATGGGTCTTTGGAGTTGGAGGATTTAGCCTATTAATTTTTTTGAATAAAACATTAATTTACATACCTAATCAGCTATCTATATATTATCTACGGTGAAGAAGTCGAGCCAAGATGCTGGTAGAAGGAAGAAGGACTGCATAGACGCGTGCTTAACTGCTTAAAATCAATGTATTATGTATACGAGGTAACAAAATACTTGGACTTTAAATTGGGACTAACTGTAGTTTTCTTTTGAATTCCAAGACCTGGTTGCCTTACTTTTGACTAGGTTATTGACAAATAGGTTAAAAGGAATCCAAAGATACAATGAAGCTTCTAGAAGTTTAACGCGTCAAAATTACGCCTACACCTTCTCTTCTTGATGTATATTCTACTATTATATTCTTGACCTAGTCTCATTAGATAAGAAATTACATTTTAAGAAAAATAAATTTTCTACTTATAATCTTAAATGTTTCATAATATTTGTGTGCAGAGGCAGACCTACTTTGCCGCTTGATGGGTCACGGGACCGATTAATCTCGACAAAAACCATATATATACATATATATATATATATATATATATATATATATATATATATATATATATATATATATATATATATGTATATACATATGAGACTCCTTAAATAATTTACTTGTGCCCAAAATACAAAAGCTTGACTGAAGGAGTCGTTGATGTGAAACTCATGTTTAGCTTTTTCTCCTTCTTTCTTTGAATTCAACATAATTCAAATTTAATAGCAATTTTTTTTCCCTTTTTTCTAAATTCAACTTTAGTTTAGTACTAGTACAAAATGGTTAACTCAACTTATTTTATTCTTTTTTAAATCTCACTCTTCAAATCAAAAATCTCAAATTGCAACTTATTGCTTCACAAATAAAAAAGATATTTTTTTTTGTCACAATCTTCTTCAACAACACTTCGATAAAGTAGTGGGCATCGTCAACTCTTACTCCACAATGGCAGCTGAGAGTTTGAGACTCCTCTTCAATTCTATAACTACGAATTGATCACTGACTCCTTTTTCATTTGAGAAAAAACTAAAAAATTTGAAATTTAAATTAGGTTTAAATCAAACATCTTCCCTTCCTGTAGCACCCATCTTGAGAAAAAATATCTTGTATGTTCAGTGCTTTTTCTTTCTTTAAAATCTTTTTTAATACTTAGATGATAAGTTATTGATTATTATCATTAAGGGGTCGTTTGGTTTAAATACGGCTTATGTTGGGATTAGTTATCCTGATATTATTTTTTATCCACTGTTTGGTATACTGTATTAAAATGACAATTGCTAATTTCTAAGAAGAAAGTATAAGTTATCCTGACACTAATTACCCCACCCACTACAAGGTATAATTTATCACGGTACTAATTTTAATCCCGAGATAACTTATACTAGGTTTGCTAGCCAAACAAAGTGTTAAGGCGGTATTAAATTTTAATACCAACACTATTCTACTTATACCTCATACCAAACGACCCCTAAGTTTATAAAGAGTTGCACGCCAAATTTTATCACTAGTAATTTGTATTTAGTTGCACGCTGAATTTTATCGCTAGTAATTAGCATATACTAGTGCCTTCCGTCGCACTCAAATCCTGGATCCGTCTCTATTTGTGTGATAAAATAAAAGGTTTAAATTTAATTAAATTATTTTTAAATAGAAAATATTTTTTTTGGAATAACTAATAAGAAATAGTAATCATATAAATTATACGTGTGAACACAGAAGTATATTGTTATTCTACTTTCAATTCATCTTATACCCTGTATTCCACAAAAATATAGTTATAGTTTACTTCGTAGTAGAGGCGGCTCAAGAACATTGGGGCCTAAAGCTAAACTTTGTCAAGAGGCTTTAAATTAGAAAAGAAAAAAAATCATGTCACACCTCCTTTTTCCGCCCCCGCGAGGGGCGTAGGAGTTTTTTCCAATTAAAGGACAATCGAAACGGGATTTATTTATTTATTTCAGAGTCGCCACTTGGGAGATTTAGGGTGTCCCAAGTCACCAATTTTAATCCCGAATCGAGGAAAAGAATGACTCCATATTACAGTCCGCGAACCAGAAATCCGGATAAGGAATTCTGTTAACCCGGGAGAAGGTGTTAGGCATTCCCGAGTTCCGTGGTTCTAGCACGGTCGCTCAATTGTCATATTTGGCTTATTTATCTGATTTTAATACAATTATGAACCGATGTGCCAATTTTATCTTTTACCGCTTTATTATTATAATTATTATTTTTTTTAGGAATGTGAACATCGCTTAAAACATATCTTTGGATTGTGTCACATGAAATGCACCCACAATACGAAACATATTTTATTTGATGTTTTAGGATTTAGATTTGGGTCGCATGAAATGCGCATCCGAGTTTAAGAAGGTAAAATTAATTAAATCGCGCCTAAAGAGTCTAACGCGTCATTATCTTTTGGGAAAGAAGTGAAATTCACTAAACAATCCATCCCAAATTCTAAGTAATTTTTTTAAAAATAATTAAATAAATAAATGAGATTGGAGAATCCTATACATTTGTATTATTTACATCTATTTATTTTTAGCGAAATCCTTTAATAATATCCTTTAGTGACTACCTTTTATTATTACCAAATTTTTTATAAATATAAAATCAATATCTACATTCTTGAAAATGACATATTAAATAGAAGAGAAAAACAAATATTAACAGAAAGTAATAAAATTATAATCATAAATACAACATAGAATTATCGAAAAGTAAAAAAAAACAAAAAAAAAACTAATTATCCCATAGTTGGATTAAAAATTCAAATTATTAGTAAGACTTAAGCTTATTGAAACTAATTATTTACAAATACTAAAAATTGAAAGAAATAAAAATAAAAACTTGAGTACTAAGTCATATTTCTAAAAATTTAAACAATTTAACATTAACTAACTTTGTTTTAATTCATCATGTCCTAATACTTGTTTGCAAACTAATTCATGTTATAACTGAAATTGACTACATGATTCGGATTAACTTATCGTTGACGAAAAACCTTCTGAATAAGGAACTTAGTTAATTTTTGCCAAACTGATTCAATAACGCCATTTTTACGTTATTTCTTCTATTTTTTTTTTATTAAACAATTTTAATTAATAATCAGGTTTAAATATATTTCCTAATAATCTGGTAAAGACGTTATTTAATATGTCGCTATAATATGCCTAGTTATGCCGATGACAGTGATTTACGGAATAATAATACATGAATAACCTAAATACAATACAAAAAATTAAATTAAACTAAATTAAAAATTTAACACTCCATTCTTCATTTCAGCTTACAAAATGCCAAAATTACAGTTGTGTACCTGATATTGTCAATATAAGAAGAAGAAAGTCAGCAACGTAATACGTAACACAGCAACAGCAACAATAACCAGCAATAACCAGTCAACGAAAATCCCAGTGACAGCTTTGAAAAATTCAAAATAAAATCCAGGAATGCCGAAAATAACGGACAGAAACCAAGGGAAATTTTCAGATTTTTGAAAGGCTATTTAATCTTCAACCCTTAATTTCTACACCTGTATACCAGAATATTTATCAGGTGTGTACTACTTTCTCTTCTAATTTTCAACTTTTTTTTTTATTTTCTCTTTGTATGTTTTTCTTTTCTTGAGAGTTTGAATGTTTTTTCGGAATAAATGTTCAGCTCTTTTTTTTTTAATCTCTCTTTTTCTCTGTTTTTTTTTTCTTCCCCTCTTGTGTTCAAGACTTCACATATATATATCTCATCCCATAAATCAATTAAAATCAATCCCTTTCTCTACCAAACCCATTATCTTCCCACTCATCCCCATTACATTAAATAAATATATCACACCACCCCATTATATTTTGTCCCCCATGCTTCTTTTAAAATAATGCAAGATTCCCCTTTAAATTAAATCTTGTCCCCCCTTTATATTAAATAATAATATCACAAACCACCCCATTTCATTTTGTCCCCCATGCTTCAAATAAACAATTACAAAATGTACAATTCCTAAACTACCCCTTCCGACCTTACTGAAATTACCAAACTACCCCTGAACGTATTACAAATTTACCAAACTACCCATCAGCTATAACACATCAATTAATCAAACTTAACCAAAATATAGACAATATGATCAATTTCTAACAATGTTCAAACAACAATATGAACATGGATGAACATCATAACAACAATATCACATGAACATGATTTTAACAACATTTCAACAACAAATCACATGAACACAAATTGAACAACCAAGAACAACCAAAATTTGATTGAACAATATTTTTGGCAACAACAAACCTATTTTTCGGATTTAAACAACAACAACAATCAAACAAGTATATTTAGATTCTTAAATTCAATAATATTGAACTTAAAATCAACTCTAACAACATTATAACAAACAATTCTTATATTAAACTTTAAACAAGATTATGAGACTAATTCAAGAAATAATCACAAATGGTAAACAAGAAATCAAACATACACATTTCGGATTCAAAATCAAACAAACATAATATGAACATGAATGAAAAGATTCAACCACAATAACAAACTTTATTCAAATTTCGAATTGAACTTAAACAAAACAAATAAACATATTCAAATCACTAATCTTCAAATAATCAATTAATCTTTCTTAATTAAATCCAACAAAAAAAAATATAACAAAGATACATCATGAATGAAATCTATATTAAACAAACAACGGATTCAAGCGATTTAAACTAAATCTAACAATATTAAATCTAAACTAACAATTCATTTTTTTTGCAAAAATTAAATTAACATGAAATAAACTAAAAATCAATTAATTAAATTTTCATTTGACTCTGAAAATTAAACCAATCAAACATATAAACAAACTAAAAAAAATTATTTCAATGATGAACAAACAAAACAAGAATTGAATCATTTATCGATTTTGGATCCGAAAAATACCAAACAAAAATATGGACGATAAATGAGATCCAAAAAACCACTAACCGGAAATGAAACGACGAACAACGACCAACCAACGACGAACTCGGACAGTGATCGACGACATCGACCAAAACTACTTCATGTATGCGAACTCGACGAAACGGAAGCAACTGATGATGAAGAAGCCATAGCCATCGAGGTTTGCGAGCTCGATATGGACTGAAGCAGTAGCATCCGCTACTGCTGGACATCGGAGATTTGAAATGGACGCAGCAGCAGCTCGGACGCGAGGAGGAAGCAGCTGCGGCGAGCAAAAGGAGTTGAAGAAGAAGCCGCGATAGTAGCGGCGTGGCGCAGGCAGGTTGTTTGTTCGCCATTGGTGCTCGCGAGTGTGGTCGGAGCTCGTGACTTTGGTCGCGCTGGCTGGGGTTCGATGACGAGGAACGCAGCCATGGCTGCTAGAGAAACAGTGGTCGTCCATGGATGTCGAGCTCAAGCTTGAGCTCGACGAAGAAGATGAAAGCAAACGCGGGCAGCCATGGCGCAAAAACAAAAACGACAATGGTGAAGCTTGAAGGCAGCCATGGTTATGTGGTGAAGGGGTGGTTGTAGTGGAGATGGTGAAGTAGCCATTAATGGAGCTTTGCTTAAGGAAGAAGAAGAAGAAGAAAGATAGAAAAGGGGGGGGCGGGGGGTGAGTTAGGCATTTCTTAGGGTTTTCTAAATTTTTTTTTATTTTTGTTTTTCTTTGTTTTTTTTTTTTTGAAATGCAAGATTATAGGGTGTTGGGTTATGGACTGGGTCGACCCAGTTCGAAATGGACTGGGTCGTAGGGAAGATTGAGCCATTTTTTGGGCCTGTGGCTTGAAGTTGAAGAAGAGGCCCAATTCCGACTTTCTTTATATTTTCGCTCTCTTTTCTTCTTTTATTTTTCTAAAACTAAATTATAAAAATACTTAAACTATTATTAAGAACTAATTAAGTTATAAAGGCGCAAATTAACTCCCAATAACAATTAACGCACAATTAAGTATTAATTAAGCATAAAATTGTATATTTGGACATTAAATGCTAAAAATGCAAACGATGCCTATTTTTGTAATTTTTAATTTTTGTAAAACAATTTTAATTACTATCAATTGTAGAATTAAATCCTACATGCAAATGCGACATATTTTTGTATTTTTTATTAATTTAGCGAATAAACACGCACAGACAAATACAAATAATTCTTCAAAATATCACAAAATTGCACACCAAAGAAAAATCATTTTATTTTTGAATTTTTTGGGAGTAATTCTCATATAGGGCAAAAATCACGTGCTTACAGCTGCCCCTCTTTGCCCGGAGACACGAAGGGTTTTCGTGCAAAGATAAAGCGAGCGATTTTTGCCCATCCGAGTACTCCGTTGAAGCATTTTTTGAAAAAGATTTGACCGAACCTTTGCTTCAAAGGTTTCCTACATATCCTGGGCTAAACAGGAATCAGGTCAATGTAGTTCGGGAAGTTTTTGGTAGCTGGGACTACCGTGGGACTGCGATGTTACTGCTGTTGCATGCTGTTATCACTGCTTACCGATCTCCTTGTTACACCGTGCTTAAAAGAAAACAAGAAGCTAGGCTAGACTAAAATTTGTTCTTGTTGCCTTGCTTTCTTGTCGGCTTGTGTTTCCTCCGGTGCTTTTCTTCCGATGCTTTTTCTTCCTTTTGACACATGGACTTGAGTTTATGCTGGGACCTCTTGTTGCAACCTTCCGCTTCCCGGTGCTGGGGATTTTATTGTTTACTGCTGGGGATTCCTGTTGTAACCTTCCGCCTTCTGGTGGGGTTACTGATTCCAAAATCTGTAATACAAGACTAAAAAGTTGCTTCAATGCAAAATTATGAAATGTATGCCCGCATTATACTGGTGGGCGACCTAGAGCTGAAAGTATTCCCGCATTTTACTGGTGGGCGACCTAGAACATGAATGTATTCCCGCATTTTACTGGTGGGCGACCTAGAACTGAAATGTATTCCCACATTTTACTGGTGGGCGACCTAGAACTGAAATGTATTCCCGCATTTTACTGGTGGGCGACCTAGAACAGAAAGTATTCCCGCATTTTACTGGTGGGCGACCTAGAACATAAAGTATTCCCGCATTTTACTGGTGGGCGACCTAGAACTGAAATGTATTCCCGCATTCTACTGGTGGGCGACCTAGAACTGAAATGTATTCCCGCATTTTACTGGTGGGCGACCTAGAACAGAATGTATTCCCGCATTTTACTGGTGGGCGACCTAGAACATAAAGTATTCCCGCATTTTACTGGTGGGCGACCTAGAACTGAAATGTATTCCCGCATTCTACTGGTGGGCGACCTAGAACATAAAGTATTCCCGCATTTTACTGGTGGGCGACCTAGAACTGAAATGTATTCCCGCATTCTACTGGTGGGCGACCTAGAACTGAAATGTATTCCCGCATTTTACTGGTGGGCGACCTAGAACTGAAATGTATTCCCGCATTTTACTGGTGGGCGACCTAGAACAGAAAGTAAAAGGACAGAAATGTATGCCTCTGTTATATGGGCGGGCTCCCAACTTCAATGCTAACTTAGGAGGAAATGCGTCTCCTATGGGTAAACTAAACTTAGGAGGAAATGCGTCTCCTATGGGTAAAAGTAAATTTAGGAGGAAATACGTCTCCTATGGGTAAACTAAACTTAGGAGGAAATGCGTCTCCTATGGGTAAACTAAACTTAGGAGGAAATGCGTCTCCTATGGGTAAAACTAAACTTAGGAGGAAATGCGTCTCCTGTGGGTAAAACTAAACTTAGGAGGAAATGCGTCTCCTGTGGGTAAAAGTAAATTTAGGAGGAAATGCGTCTCCTATGGGTAAACTAAACTTAGGAGGAAATGCGTCTCCTATGGGTAAACTAAACTTAGGAGGAAATGCGTCTCCTATGGGTAAAACTAAACTTAGGAGGAAATGCGTCTCCTATGGGTGAAACTAACTTAGGAAGTGCGTCTCCTATTGGCGGAACTAGACTTAGGAAGTGCGTCTCCTATTGGCAAAGGCGTGGAATGTATTCCCTTGTTATACAGGTGGGCGCCTAAAATATGCAATGGACAGACAAGAAAAGTATTCCTCTCGTTATTCAGGTGGGCGCCTGGCTTCAACAACAACTTTGAAAATAAAATCCTATTCGAGGGCGGATGAACCCAAAATATCCTATTCGAGGGCGGATGAACCCAAAATATCCTATTCGAGGGCGGATGAACCCAAAATATCCTATTCGAGGGCGGATGAACCCAAAATATCCTATTCGAGGGCGGATGAACCCACAATATCCTATTCGAGGGCGGATGAACCCAAAATATCCTATTCGAGGGCGGATGAACCCAAAATATCCTGTTCGAGGGCGGATGAACCCAAAATATCCTGTTCGAGGGCGGATGAACCCAAAATATCCTATTTGAGGGCGGATGAACCCAAAATATCCTATTTGAGGGCGGATGAACCCAAAATATCCTTAAGACTTGAAAATGTCTTACCTCGAATACTTGCTGGGGATAACACTGTTGGGGAATTATTTACTTACCTGTTGGGGGGTAAAATGTTATCAGCTGGGGATAACGCTGTCGAGGATAACACTGTTGGGGGATTCTGATTCTTTCAGAACTAGTGCTTCACTGAGCTCAAGTTTCATCCCTTTGCTGGGGAACAACTTCCTCCATAGAACTTATTATGTTGGGGGCAACACTGGTTCTAAGACCACTTCCCTTGAGACTGGCGTTATCTTTATTCTTTCCCGCATGGGTACCTGACTTCCAGAAAATTTTCTAAGCGGAAGGAAAATTTTCTGCCCCAGTTTGATAATATCCCTTGCGGCATGCATTTCTGGCATCAATGCCATTTCCTTTACCTGTTTCAAATCAAACAAAATTTGTTAGTTTAAAACATGGTGGTTGGTTGTGATACCCCTACTGGGATGGCTTTTCCCTTTCTCCTTCCTTGCTCTGCGTTCCACAGCTTGTTGGGGATGATATTATGTGCTGGGGATAATCCCTTCCTGCTGGGGATATCCGTCTTCTTTTGTGACATAACTCGGAAGCTGACATTTCCCCGACCTTTTAGTCCTAGTATGAATTTCCCAAATCATGCTCATTGCTCTCCTTGATTTTCCCACTGGCTTTGACCTTGAGGTTTATAACTTTGGTTTTGGCAAGGATATCCCTTTTGACACTCGTCAATCCTTTTGTCAATTCCCTTTTGTTGGGAATATTTTCTTGACACTGGCCTCGCGTTTGTTCCTCGCTGACTACACCATTTGGATGCACTAGTCAGATCTCATTTTGTATAATTGGGAAGCTGATGACATATTTTGAAGTCAATTCACACTTGTTATGACCAGACAGACTCTATTGGGGAGTTTTTCTATGAAAGGAGAAAGATAAAAGAAACAAAATAAAAGACAAAGGAAATGATGACTCTTTTACAAAAGAAACTATAAATAAAAACCTATCAAACGCAGATACCGACTCTAATGGCCATGACATGCGTATGTGGCCTATCCTCTACCGTCAATCATTTTTCAAGATCTTCAATTGGCGATTCCCCATTGGATTCTTAATCTTATTCGACTTGTAGTGCCCAAAGGGTTTTCACTATCAAGTCTCTCTCATTTTTTGTTCTTCTCTTAGCTTTCATCGCCTTATGGTGCCTGTGAAGGTTTTCACCGATATGACTCTCTCATTTGTATCACTTTCCAGCTGGGGATTTGGAGTGTTGCCGGTATGACTCTCTCTGCTGGAGATTAGAGTCCTTTCTGCTGTGGAACAGAATGTTATGTTCGCCGGTAAGACTCTCATTTGTCTGACTTGGCATCTTTTGAAGACTGGTCAGAAGGTCTTTCTTTGGACCGTAATGTGGGTTTTGGATAGGGCTAGAAAAAAAAGGTATTAAAGGCTCAAAAAAGCATTAATTCTGGGTTATTAGTTACAACTTTCGGAACTAGATTTATTTACCACAAACGCAACTTTTGCCCCAGTTTCTTGCTTGGGGATATTTTACTTGATTGATTTATATATTTTCAAAACTATGACCGAGCCGTGAAGCGCCTACGTATCCTCTTTGAGGAATCAGGTCAAACGTAGTTCCCAATTCCTCTTTATTCATTTGACTTTTTTTTTTTTTGTTACCATTTTTCTTTTCTTTTCTTTTTCGTTTTGTTTTTTTTTTCATGTTTTCATGTCATGCTCGCGTTTTCTAGTCGTTTTTACTGATTCCGAACGAGGGGTATGAAAGAAAAATAAGTAAGGCTCAAAAAGGGGTAACGAAGGATAAAGTGTTTAGGTAGCAGAACAAAATGCCTTCGTCATTCCAGTCTTCAAAACATGCCAAATGCAAACAACACAACAAACAATAGATTTATAGTCTCTTCCGACGGTGCTGGGCTTGACAATTATGTTAAACATATGTTTGTTCATTTGTCACTTCTAAAGCACCGTTGGGCGACACTCTCATTCTCTTTTATTATGAACGACCCTCATGCCAATTTAGGCGAATCTTTATTTAACGGTTTTCTTTGTGTTTTCCCCAGTTCCACATGACTCGGGCTCCAAATAATCTCAAACCGTTCTTATTTCCTTTAAATGCTTTGATCACCTTCTCAGGGTTTTATGATTAACTTTTAAGACTAGGCCCAAACTGGGTGCGCATGTCATGTCCCTAGAATCGGCATTGAACAAAAATGATAAAAGGACTAAACAAAAAGATGACTGGAAATAATAAAAGACCGGATTTTGTATTAGACTACCGGTGAAATGGTTTAAATAACAAAACAAACAAAACAATCCAGAACAAAATCCTAAAACAAACTGGACAAGACAACATCCGACTTATAACCCTAATAATCCGAACAACAGAAATGACAACAAAATGAGCCACCACAAGCTTCTCTCTTGCTGACCAAGGAACGAAACGTCCTCCCACTTTATCAAAATTGGCATTTTAGCCACTGAGCTTTGCATCAATACTGCCGAGACCATTACCAGCTTCAATCTCATCAACCTCCGTCGGCAAGTTCTCGAGGGGGTTCGAGTGCTCCATGTCACTGTTATTAATCACAACCCGCCCTTCTCGGATCATTTTCTCTACTTCCCTTCTCCAACTATGACAGCTCTCAATGTTGTGCCCTATGACATTGGAGTGGTAGGCGCATCGCGCTGCCGGATCAAAGCTCCTTGCAAGTGGATTTGGAGTACATGCGGGGAGTGGTTCAATCGAGCCAGCATGCCTTAGCCTTTCAAACAGACTGGCATAAGATACCCCGATAGGGGTGAGAGCCTTTTCTCGTTTCAGCAACCTCTTCATTCTTGCATGTTGACAGGGCCGGAAACCTGATCCAGATGGCTTTTGGTAGGCTTGTATGGGTGGGTAAGCATTTCGTGGAGTCGGGTACCTGGGAAGTGAGGTATGGCTTTTGAGGTCACGGGGAAAGAAGTGGTGTTGGGGAGCGGAGAAACATTGAAGAGTGATGGAGCTACTCGGATAGCTGGGAAAGCTGCCATAAATGGGTTGGGATGGAGAGTATGGAGAATCTTCCATTATGGTGTTGGGTGCTTGGGAAATGACCGAGTTCAAGAGGCTTGGCGGTGGAGGGGGTGGTGCTTTTCCCGTTATCCATGCCTGATACATGTCTGCCACATGCTGTCTCAGCATTTTCACTTCTTCTACCAACCTGTTGTTCTGTTCGACCAATTGTTGTCGGTCATCAGTACCGATCCACTCGGTTCTGCGGTTCTGAGCCATTGTCCTTTGATTTTGCTTTGCAGGGAGGAGTTACCACAACCAACCACTTTCTATATATGGACACATCAAAGGGAAGCCATCACGTTAGTGTTAGGGCATTGGACAGACAATCATGTATCAGAGATACAATGTACCTAAGCAGTTAGACAATTGTGCCCCCCTGAAAATCTTCCACACTCTCTTTTATTTATTTATTATTATATTTTTTTATATTTTTTTTTATTTTGGTGGTGGTCGAATCTTATGGAGATTGCCTACGTATCATGACCCCGCATGAATCAGACCGAGCGTAGTTCGGACCCAATAAAAGATAAACAATGCTAAACATTTTTTTTTCAATTTTCATGTTAAAACAAACTGAGTTTCAAAGGTTTGAAGATGACCTACAAGCTGGAAAATCAAACAACCCACATATTCTAATTAAAAGATTTACAAATGGCCAATTTCTTTCCCCGTTTGACAAATGCAACCAAACGGTTATTTTTGCAAATGTGGCCCCTTCCAACTTTCACATGAATTTGAGGCCGGGGAGGATTATTTTATGACACTTTACACACTTGTCCATTCTTTTACGAAAATAACCTTTCGACAACTGACAGATACTCTAAGGTTATTTCGGCAAGAACGGTTCAAGACGCGGCCGAAGTTGGCTCGGGTTATTTTGACTAAAAAAAAATCCAAACGGTATTCACCTGACCGCTGACTCTTTTTTTTTTCTTTTCAAATTATACTAAAAACCTGATGTTGCAAACACGGCCCTTCAGCGCCTCGGGGACGAAGATTTATAGGGCTGTGTGGGTCAACTAGACCAAAATCCTAAACAGGACCCAAAAAAAGTGGCTGTTTATGCAAAGTCAGCCTTCCGGCGTCCCTCTCGGGAACATTCGGCTATTTTTGACAAAACAGCATCACCCGACTTATTTATGACTCTTTTTATCATTTTTCGAATTAGAAAAGTCAATATTGCAAACACGGCCTTTCAACGCCTCGGGGACGAAGATTTTTAAGGCTGTGTGGGTCAACTGGTCAAAATCTTAAAAATGACCCAAAGGTGGCTGTTTATGCAAAGTCAGCCTCCCGGCGTCCCTTTCGGGAACATTCGGCTATGTCTTCATAAAACAGCGTCACCTGACTTCTCTATGACAAAATTAAAATTTTGACATGTTTTTTTTTTTGGCTATTTTAGCAAAAGGGAAGGTTGGACACCACTAGACTTATTTATGACAAAAATAAAAAATTTTGACACGTTTTTTATTTATTTTTTTGGTTTTTGACTATTTTAGCAAAAAAGGGGGTTGGACCCGATGAGGGTTGCCTACGTATCTCACATCCGGTGAGAATCAAACCCGCGTAGTTCGGGCCTCGCGAATAAGTAAATGAACTAATATATTTTTTTTTTAATTGGAACTGTGAAAGAACTGCTTTTGAATTATCCATTTGTTTTTTTTCTTATTCTAAAGAAAAAAAGAAAATATTTTTGGAATTTTACTTTTGATAAAAGAAATGCTTCTAAAAAATATTTTTTTGAATTTTGAATTTTCTTTTCAATTTTGAAAGAAGTATCAAAATATTTTCGGATTTTTTTTTTTTAAAAAAACATTTTTATTATTTTTGTTTTATCAACAATGGAAAATAAAGATATTTATATTATTTTTTGCAAGACATATCTTTTTTGGAATTTTACTTTGAATTTTCTTGGCAAGACAAATATTCTTTGCAACCAATAAAGATATATATATTTTGGAAATAAAAAAAAACTTTTCAGATTTATATATATATTTGCGACAAATAATGAAAGACTTTTTTTATTTTTTTTTGCATTTTCATAATCAAATAAATAATAAAAAAAACCATTTTAAAAATAAGACTCTTTTTCATTTTCATTTTCATGGCAAGACAAACTATATATTTTTCTATTTTTTTTTTTGAAAAACAAAACAGAACAACGACTCTTTTTTTTCTTTTCTTAGCTTTTAATAAAACAAACTAATAAGACATTTTTTTTTCATTTTCTCAAAATTTCGGCAGAGTTTTGACAGTATTTGGGCATTTGTTTTCTTTTCAAAATAAACAATCAATTCCCTAACCGCTATTTCTTTTTTTTTTCAATTTCAAAATATTATTCTTGATATTTACAAGTCAGTCAACACACAAGTCCGAATCAAATTAATGCGCAAGTAGTAACAAGTAAGATGCATCAAGATGGTCATTTTCATTTTTGGTGCACCTGTCCTAGACAGACTCAACCCCTTTGTTGAGCCTCCAAAGTCAGATGCACGTGATGCAAACAAACGTTCCTACTAGGGATCCGGCATGTGGCTTTGTTATACTAGGTTCAGAACCTGGGTGTTTGTTCTAGACCTGGCTTACCCGAGCGGACAGCTCGAGCCGAGGGGGGTAGCGTACCGGGAATACAGAAGCTTCACCGGCTTAGCAACTTGTCCGAACCTCGTTCTAAATTGGGATTTGACACTATACAGAAAAGAAGTCGTACGAAGTACACCCTTCTTCATGATTTAGAAGACTCAGAGAGGAGATGGGTTTCGGCACAGTTTATACACAGTTCACGTAATATCAAAGCGGTAAAAGCAGCATTTAGCACATTAGGCTCAATCATGTAAAAATCAGATAAAACCAAATATAACAATTTATATGAGCTCGAATTTCTAACCCTGAACCACTGGTTCTGGGTTAAGTCCCCAGCAGAGTCGCCAGAGCTGTCACACCTCCTTTTTCCGCCCCCGCGAGGGGCGTAGGAGTTTTTTCCAATTAAAGGACAATCGAAACGGGATTTATTTATTTATTTCAGAGTCGCCACTTGGGAGATTTAGGGTGTCCCAAGTCACCAATTTTAATCCCGAATCGAGGAAAAGAATGACTCCATATTACAGTCCGCGAACCAGAAATCCGGATAAGGAATTCTGTTAACCCGGGAGAAGGTGTTAGGCATTCCCGAGTTCCGTGGTTCTAGCACGGTCGCTCAATTGTCATATTTGGCTTATTTATCTGATTTTAATACAATTATGAACCATGTGCAAATTTTATCTTTTACCGCTTTATTATTATAATTATTATTTTTTTAGGAATGTGAACATCGCTTAAAACATATCTTTGGATTGTGTCACATGAAATGCACCCACAATACGAAACATATTTTATTTGATGTTTTAGGATTTAGATTTGGGTCGCATGAAATGCGCATCCGAGTTTAAGAAGGTAAAATTAATTAAATCGCGCCTAAAGAGTCTAACGCGTCATTATCTTTTGGGAAAGAAGTGAAATTCACTAAACAATCCATCCCAAATTCTAAGTAATTTTTTTAAAAATAATTAAATAAATAAATGAGATTGGAGAATCCAATTCAAATTGTTAGTAAGACTATCTATTTATTTTTAGCGAAATCCTTTAAGAATATCCTTTAATGACTACCTTTTTATTATTACTAAGTTTTTTATAAATATAAAATCAATATCTACATTCTTGAAAATGACATATTAAATAGAAGAGAAAAACAAATATTAACAGAAAGTAATAAAATTATAATCATAAATACAACATGGAATTATCGAAAAGTAAAAAAAAACAAAAAAAAAACTAATTATCCCATAGTTGGATTAAAATTCAAATTATTAGTAAGACTTAAGCTTATTGAAACTAATTATTTACAAATACTGAAAATTGAAAGAAATAAAAATAAAAACTTGAGTACTAAATCATATTTCTAAAAATTTAAACAATTTAACATTAACTAACTTTGTTTTAATTCATCATGTCCTAATACTTGTTTGCAAACTAATTCATGTTATAACTGAAATTGACTACATGATTCGGATTAACTTATCGTTGACGAAAAACCTTCTGAATAAGGAACTTAGTTAATTTTTGCCAAACTGATTCAATAACGCCATTTTTACGTTATTTCTTCTATTTTTTTTTTATTAAACAATTTTAATTAATAATCAGGTTTAAATATATTTCCTAATAATCTGGTAAAGACGTTATTTAATATGTCGCTATAATATGCCTAGTTATGCCGATGACAGTGATTTACGGAATAATAATACATGAATAACCTAAATACAATACAAAAAATTAAATTAAACTAAATTAAAAATTTAACACTCCATTCTTCATTTCAGCTTACAAAATGCCAAAATTACAGTTGTGTACCTGATATTGTCAATATAAGAAGAAGAAAGTCAGCAACGTAATACGTAACACAGCAACAACAACAATAACCAGCAATAACCAGTCAACGAAAATCCCAGTGACAGCTTTGAAAAATTCAAAATAAAATCCAGGAATGCCGAAAATAACGGACAGAAACCAAGGGAAATTTTCAGATTTTTGAAAGGCTATTTAATCTTCAACCCTTAATTTCTACACCTGTATACCAGAATATTTATCAGGTGTGTACTACTTTCTCTTCTAATTTTCAACTTTTTTTTTTATTTTCTCTTTGTATGTTTTTCTTTTCTTGAGAGTTTGAATGTTTTTTTCGGAATAAATGTTCAGCTCTTTTTTTTTTTTAATCTCTTTTTCTCTGTTTTTTTTTTCTTCCCCTCTTGTGTTCAAGACTTCACATATATATATCTCATCCCATAAATCAATTAAAATCAATCCCTTTCTCTACCAAACCCATTATCTTCCCACTCATCCCCATTACATTAAATAAATATATCACACCACCCCATTATATTTTGTCCCCCATGCTTCTTTTAAAATAATGCAAGATTCCCCTTTAAATTAAATCTTGTCCCCCCTTTATATTAAATAATAATATCACAAACCACCCCATTTCATTTTGTCCCCCATGCTTCAAATAAACAATTACAAAATGTACAATTCCTAAACTACCCCTTCCGACCTTACTGAAATTACCAAACTACCCCTGAACGTATTACAAATTTACCAAACTACCCATCAGCTATAACACATCAATTAATCAAACTTAACCAAAATATAGACAATATGATCAATTTCTAACAATGTTCAAACAACAATATGAACATGGATGAACATCATAACAACAATATCACATGAACATGATTTTAACAACATTTCAACAACAAATCACATGAACACAAATTGAACAACCAAGAACAACCAAAATTTGATTGAACAATATTTTTGGCAACAACAAACCTATTTTTCGGATTTAAACAACAACAACAATCAAACAAGTATATTTAGATTCTTAAATTCAATAATATTGAACTTAAAATCAACTCTAACAACATTATAACAAACAATTCTTATATTAAACTTTAAACAAGATTATGAGACTAATTCAAGAAATAATCACAAATGGTAAACAAGAAATCAAACATACACATTTCGGATTCAAAATCAAACAAACATAATATGAACATGAATGAAAAGATTCAACCACAATAACAAACTTTATTCAAATTTCGAATTGAACTTAAACAAAACAAATAAACATATTCAAATCACTAATCTTCAAATAATCAATTAATCTTTCTTAATTAAATCCAACAAAAAAAAAATATAACAAAGATACATCATGAATGAAATCTATATTAAACAAACAACGGATTCAAGCGATTTAAACTAAATCTAACAATATTAAATCTAAACTAACAATTCATTTTTTTTGCAAAAATTAAATTAACATGAAATAAACTAAAAATCAATTAATTAAATTTTCATTTGACTCTGAAAATTAAACCAATCAAACATATAAACAAACTAAAAAAAATTATTTCAATGATGAACAAACAAAACAAGAATTGAATCATTTATCGATTTTGGATCCGAAAAATACCAAACAAAAATATGGACGATAAATGAGATCCAAAAAACCACTAACCGGAAATGAAACGACGAACAACGACCAACCAACGACGAACTCGGACAGTGATCGACGACATCGACCAAAACTACTTCATGTATGCGAACTCGACGAAACGGAAGCAACTGATGATGAAGAAGCCATAGCCATCGAGGTTTGCGAGCTCGATATGGACTGAAGCAGTAGCATCCGCTACTGCTGGACATCGGAGATTTGAAATGGACGCAGCAGCAGCTCGGACGCGAGGAGGAAGCAGCTGCGGCGAGCAAAAGGAGTTGAAGAAGAAGCCGCGATAGTAGCGGCGTGGCGCAGGCAGGTTGTTTGTTCGCCATTGGTGCTCGCGACTGTGGTCGGAGCTCGTGACTATGGTCGCGCTGGCTGGGGTTCGATGACGAGGAACGCAGCCATGGCTGCTAGAGAAACAGTGGTCGTCCATGGATGTCGAGCTCAAGCTTGAGCTCGACGAAGAAGATGAAAGCAAACGCGGGCAGCCATGGCGCAAAAACAAAAACGACAATGGTGAAGCTTGAAGGCAGCCATGGTTATGTGGTGAAGGGGTGGTTGTAGTGGAGATGGTGAAGTAGCCATTAATGGAGCTTTGCTTAAGGAAGAAGAAGAAGAAGAAAGATAGAAAAGGGGGGGCGGGTGAGTTAGGCATTTCTTAGGGTTTTCTAAATTTTTTTTTTATTTTTGTTTTTTTTTTTTTTTTTTTTTGAAATGCAAGATTATAGGGTGTTGGGTTATGGACTGGGTCGACCCAGTTCGAAATGGACTGGGTCGTAGGGAAGATTGAGCCATTTTTTGGGCCTGTGGCTTGAAGTTGAAGAAGAGGCCCAATTCCGACTTTCTTTATATTTTCGCTCTCTTTTCTTCTTTTATTTTTCTAAAACTAAATTATAAAAATACTTAAACTATTATTAAGAACTAATTAAGTTATAAAGGCGCAAATTAACTCCCAATAACAATTAACGCACAATTAAGTATTAATTAAGCATAAAATTGTATATTTGGACATTAAATGCTAAAAATGCAAACGATGCCTATTTTTGTAATTTTTAATTTTTGTAAAACAATTTTAATTACTATCAATTGTAGAATTAAATCCTACATGCAAATGCGACATATTTTTGTATTTTTTATTAATTTAGCGAATAAACACGCACAGACAAATACAAATAATTCTTCAAAATATCACAAAATTGCACACCAAAGAAAAATTATTTTATTTTTGAATTTTTTGGGAGTAATTCTCTTATAGGGCAAAAATCACGTGCTTACAAATCATATTGAATAATATGATCCACAATTTATATGACATATTTAAATTTTTAATAAATAATATAAAAATTAATATACTACTGCGAGGTAAAAATATATTTAAAATTTTCAAATTTAAAGAAAAAGATAGTAGAATGTTAGAACAATAGAACATGATTCTAGAAATTAATAACTTGATATCAAAGCAAAATTTTATTATTTTAATTTGTTTACTGCGATCCTTGAGAACATCAAAAAGAATTAAAAAATACATTTTTTAAAGAGAATAAACACTTAGCAAGAGAAAGAAAACAGAATATAAATTTATATCAGTTTTGTTATAAGAAAGAAAATATTATTATTAGAATGTAAATTTACCCTCAGTCACCATCAATCGTGTTTTTTAGTCAATCGCATTGACTAATCTTTTTTCTCTTTTTTTATAAAGCTCTTATACATTTTTTAATCAAAATTATAGTATTTTCTTAAAAGAAGACTACCATAAAATTAACCTATTACTACTAATTAAAAAAATTGGGCCTAAAAAATGTGGGGCTTAAAGTCATTGCTTCACTAGCTTTGGCCTTGAGCCTTCGTAGTCAAGTCATCCCAAATATTTCTAAATTCTACAGCTAGTGAATTAAATATAGGAATTTTTACCTCCTATAGTAAAGGTTAACACCTTATTTATTTTAAATAAATATCATTTAAAAAAATTATATTTTATAGATATCTTTTAAGGTTTATAGAAAAATATTTAATTTTGGTTACCTCCAAGCCCTAAGCCACTAAATACGCTAGTCAGTTACACTATTTTTCTCTCTCTCTACTTTGATACATCTCATTCTCTTCCCTCATCCCATTAAAATTTCCGATCTCCTCTTCTTTCCACCGGATTTGTGCAAAGCCCATCTCCTAGATTCTTCAACAGAGTGACCCAATTTAAAATTTTTAAGAAATTCAAACGCTTGAAGCTTTTTGAGCCATCACCAGGTGTACTTAGCTGCTTTTTCTTCACTGTTTGCTTATTCTTGTGTCTCTTTTTGTTGGATTATAGAAAAGTAAACAAAGGGCCTCATTTGTATAAGCAAACATCCTTGTTTGCTACGTTGATTGGGCTCAATGGATCGTCTGTCCCATATAACAAGACTGAAAAGTTGGATTTTTTGGAAAAAGGGAGCAGAAAGTTGTGATCTTTTTTATGGGAATTGGGTTTGGGATGGAATTTATCCACTATATAAATCAAAGGATTGTAAGTTCTTGGATGAAGGCTTTCGTTGTTCTGAGAATGGTAGACCTGATAATTTTTATACTAAATGGCATTGGCAACCTAAAGATTGCAAAAACAGCAGCCGCCGATATATAATTCGGTTGGTTTGTTCTTGAACAAAGACGATGGAGGTTGGTGCTGAGCAACTTGATTTTCTGTTAATATATTTCAATGTATTTCATTGTATTCATGTCTTTTTTTCATTGTAATTCAATGTGTCTCGTTGTATTCCATGTATTTCATTGTATTCACTGCCTTTTTTTCTCATTGTATATCAATGTATCTTGCTGTATTCTATGCATTTCATTGTATTTACTGTCTCGCTATATGCCATGAATGTATTCATAAGTTTTTAATTATATCTGATGTATTAAATAATTTCTCTGAAGATTGCTATGTTTTTGGGGTATTTTCGGTTGAGAATCCTTTTTATAACTGAAAATACAAAATTTGTGTGTTATAATTGAGTTTGTTGAGTTATATTAGGAGTCTATTATGTTAATTGATTCACTTTCTGTTTTAAAAACAGTGTAATCCCCTATTTCACGCTGTGAATACAGTCGAATACTTAATCTGTCCAGTTGTAGTCTCATGTTTCACTCCATGAATACAGTCGAATACACTCGAATACAACGACCGATTAGCTGAACTTCCCTGATTCACGCATAATTTTGCTATTGTATTCACGAAAACAATAGCTTAAATACATCAAATACATCTTATAACCACATAAAAAGTATCTATAATCCGTAATATAGCAAATAATATTTATAAATTGCTAATTACTACTAAAATATAGTGCTTTATGAAAATTTCCCTTTAAAACATATTCTTTTGCCATTCAAGTTGTAGTATACATATTGACAACCTTGATACTTCTTACCATATATAGAGTAGTAGCTCTTTTTCTGTTCTTTTAGACAAATTCCAAAAAAAAAAAAACCCAATTATGCCGAGTACTCTCGCTAAAATTTTCCATCATTTTCACGAGCTGATCAACATTTTCTTCTCTTCGTGGCTTCCTCAAATTTTGAGATGTCTACTGCTGGTGTTTATTATTTTATTTAGTTCATATGTACGTAGGCGCGAAAAAAACAAGCACAAGGAAATGATAGAAAAGAAATGCTCTAAATTTGTGTATAGAAGAGCCAAAGAGCCACTTAATTGTGCGATTTGCTTACTGGAATTCGAGCAAGGAGATAAAGGAAGGAAGATTGAAAGTTGCAGTCATATGTTTCATGAAAATTGCTTGGATAAATGGCTGATGCATGGCAAGGGACAAAACAGTAATTGTCCACTTTGCCGGACTGTGATTATACCACACTATATGTTTGAAGAGATCCAGGCAATTGAAGATGAAGGACGACTGAGGTTTAATCTCTTTGAGGTAGAACTTGCTCTTCTTTTGCTTTCTGGCTTGAGCAATCGATGTTCTTACTCACAAATTTGATTTGTTCGGTACTTTTTAAAAGATTGATGTTTTGTACGAAAAAAATAAAATAATATATACTTGGTTTATCTCAAGTGGGTTGCCCTCTCTAAATATTTTAATGTCAAGTTGGGACCAGTCGAATTCAATCTGTATTTTTTTTAGATACAACAACAACAATAATAGCCCAGTATAATCCCACAAGTAGGGTCTGAGGAGGGTAATATGTACGCAGACCTTACCCCTATTCCGAGGGACAGAGAGGCTGTTTCCAGGAGTTTTTTTTTTTTTTTAGATAAAATTTATTAAATATATATAAATTAATAATTTTGGACAAGAGTGGTTTGCTCTAGTGGTGAGCAACATGCACTTCCAACCACGAGATTGTGAGTTCGAGTCACCCCAAGAGTAAGGTGAAGAGTTCTTGGAGAGAGGAATACCGAGGGTCTATCGGAAACAGCCTTTCTATCCCCAAATCCCCTAGTGAAATTATATTGGGTTATTATTTTTCTATATAAATTATTAATATTAAACGAGCTAATAATTTAAACAGATTTGAATTCAAAACCAACCAACTCTGGGAAAGAAAGGATCATTTCGTTATTATATTCACATTCCACATGCCGATAATGACATAGACATTGAAGGTGCATTTGGGGAAGGATATATGATGAAATCTGGATCGACAACTGACGGTCCGGAAGATATTTTATAGATACGCCCCAGACTAAAGAAATAGAGAAATCATTTAAGTAAAAACTAATGACAACACGTGAAAAGCAACCTTTTTGTTCATTAATGCGTAATTGTGATTTGTTTTAACTCTATCCTATGTATACTTATTTAAAGTAAAGATATTTAAAATTATTTCTCCCTTTAAATATTACTAGTTGAAAAAAGAATCTTAATAAGTAATTTTTTTTTGATATTTAACACTCAAAAGCACTTGTCGAAAAGATTAGTATGACCAAGTACAAATTATTTCTATCCAGAAGCTCTTTTTGAAAAGCTCATGTGATAAAAATACTTTTTAAAATAAATAATTTTTAGAAGCTTGGCCAAACATGCTCTACGTCCATATGTCAAGCTTACTTATTTTCATGACGAAAATCTGCTAGAACTTTTTGATATTCATAATAAGTGAAATTACTTAACAATCTAAAAAAATAAGACAGTTAATACGACTATAATAAGGTAATTTATATGTATAACTAATTAGTACTAATATTTACTAAAAAAATCGATATCTCATAGAAAAAGAAAAGAGCAAATAAAGGATTGAAAATATCTTAGGAATAATTTAGGCACAAGCAAACAATTCAACAAATACTATATAAAAGAAGTTTATTAAATTAGAAATAGAACGTGGTAGGAGGTTTTTTTGTTGGTAATCTGTGTTCAATATCAGTAACTCAGAGAAGCAAACAATGTTAGTTCAATAAACAAATCGTAAAATAATTTCGAGCCCACAAGTTACTTGTGTGTCCTTAAGAAATTTAATCCCCTTATTGTTACCCAAGGTTATGGATTACTTCCTCACATGATAGAACGGAAAAAATTATTCTGTAATACTGACAATCGAAATTACAGAACTTCAGCGAACTCAATAAACGGAGCAAATCACACTTGACACTTTATTTATTTTGAAAAAATAATGCAACAATGTAAAAAAGAGAGGAGAAAATTTTAGATTTTCCATCTGTAAATAAGAGGCCAAGCCTCTAATTTATAGACAAAGAAATGGTGAGATGAAGATGTGCAATCCAAGAGGTGCCTCTTCCATTTCTTATTCACACCCCTTAATAAAAACGCAACAATCTCCTATATGATGAAAAAATGCATAAAAATTGTGTGATTCGCAAGTAAGGATTAATAGCATATGGATAAGTAGGTTTCCATTTGAACTTACCGTAGTGAACTCATGTCAGATATACTCGATCAATCGGTAGATTTGATATCTTTGAACTGTCGAGCTTTGGTGTATACCTAGACAACTATAAGTCACACAATCAATCCTTAACCATCTTTGGTTCTCATTGTTGTGTTCGTTTCAGCCATGAACACCACCTGGTTCAGAAGTGCGTAGAGAACTGCCCTTACAAAATTCTCTTTGAAGCGACTTACACTTCACACTTACATAGGTGATTCCTAAACATGTTATCCCGTAGATACACTATTTGATATACCCTGTATCAAACTTAGAAACCAATAAAAAGTCTTAACGCTTTATCTTTGGTACTGAATATTGTCTCATCACGAGAATAGACCAATTGTTTTTTTTATTAACAATGTTGAACCATCATTAGTGACTTTGTTTGAGCTCCTTGAACCTATATCTTGGGATTTCCAGTCTTCTAGGTAGAGTTACCGCCACAATGACTTGTCTTCGGCCATATTCACATTTCCCTCGATGATCTTTCAACTACCTCTCTAGTTAGGCCTTTTATAAGTGGATCCGACACATTATCACTTGACTTTACATAGTCAATTATGATAATTCCCCTAGAGAGTAGTTGCCTAACGGTTTTATGTCTTCGTTGTATATGACAAGATTTTTCGTTATCCATAATGTTCCCAGCCCTTCCTATTGTCACTTGACCATTGCAATGTATGCATATAGGCGCCACTATTTTGGGCTAGGATAAATTTCTTCAAGAAATTCCGGAGCCATCCAGCTTCTTCACCGGCCTTGTCTAAGGCTATAACCTCAGCCTTCACTATTGAGCAACAATACACGTTTATTTGGATGATTTTCAAGATATTGCTCCACCGCTGATTGTAAAAACAAATTCCCTTGTGGATTTAGTTTAGGTTTATCTGGTGATTCAATTTGCATCACTATACCCTTCAATACCTGCAGGATAGTTATTATAGTACAATGCATGGATATATTTTAAATAACCCAAAACTCATTTTATTGTCCTGACAGTTCAATCTGAACTTCCTTATGTCGTAGACTAATACGTCTCGACATTCTATTGCATATCAGATTATTGACTATACTTAATGTAGCAATAATATATTATAACAACAACAAGAATGATTGGCATCAGTTGTGGCCACAACCTTTTAATATATAACACATTTCGTAATCACTCCACCATTTTCACGCATTTGTATGTTATTTATTCATACGTCTATATGATATGAAAACTATACCACCTTCATTCATGAAATTAATCCAACTTGCAATGGATTTTAGTCATGTTCATCGGTTGGTTCATCTCATTATGGACCAACGTATTAATACATTCGTTCATGAACGGTCATGTCCATACAAAAACGTACAGATGTATCTTTCTATGAAAAGTCACAACCTTCGAAGTGACATCATTTCATAAAATAACTAAACGATATAAATTTTCAAGAAAGAAAATAATCTTTCGAGAAAGGCTCGTGACCAACTTCCGAATTAGTAGTTTCATCATCTAGTCTTCACTAAGACTGAACAACTGATGAATTCACCGACTTCCATATCAATATCCACTAAAGATTTGTGGGTGTCACGCCCTAAAATCCGAGGAGCGCGACCGGCGCTCAACCGAGTAAACCCGACTGAGCAAGCCTGATAGGTTTCATTCTACCCAAACAACTTCATGATTAAATAGGAGATGAACTCCTTTAATCAGATTTAGTAAGTATTTCATTAACAACTTTCATTAGCAACTTAAATCATAATTATCAAAATATTGCAAGTTTCATAAATCCTTGCCAAACATCAATATTTCTATTTAAATTCCAACACCCGACACTACCCACAACCTGTCTACGGAGCCTCTAAATACAACTGAAGAATAATACGGAAATGCCGTCAACAAGGCTCCGACTGTACCTTACACAAATACCAAAATAAGACTCCGGGAAGAAAAGCGGCATGAGCCACGCAGGGCCCCGAGAGGAAAGGGGCTCACCAATACAGCTGACAAAAAATGGAGGAGGTGCTACTGCCGGTGGACTGGAGTACCTGCTATGGATCCACCTACAATCATAACACGAATGTAGCGCCCCCGACAAAAGGGACGTCAGCACATTTGAATTGTACTGGTATGTATGAACAAACTTGCCCTAAGTAAACTCAAACCATACACAAGTAAAAAGTAGTAATGGAACCAACAATCAAATACACATGAAAGAAAACCATCAAGCCAAACAAGTTACAATCTCTCCGTTTCCCCTTCAACATTTTCACATCAATGATTTCACAACTTTCTCATATTTTCATTTCAATAGTGATTTCGATCACTTTTCTACCCTTATTAGCTCGACCACCCTTATCACCACAACCCACACCTTATTACTTCGTGTTGCGGCACGCAACCCGATCCCACCGAACAATCACAATTCACAAACAACACAACAGCAACAACAACAATTCACAAAGAACAACAATAACAATTCTCAAAGAATTTCTATAGCCATCAATACTATTTCCATCATATTCAACAACTCATATGCATTTTATGTCACCGCGATAATTGCCAATATAATCCATATATGTTATTACCACAGTTGTTCCAACTGCATCATTTACGATTTCCTTCCATCATTTGTTTCTCAACTCTTACCACATAACATATTCTCAATCACACATTTGGTTTATTGCCAATTACGTACACCATTATATCGGGAGACTTAACCACGAACTATCAAATCATACCAATCACAAGAATTCCACAAATAATCCACGTAGATATCACATACCAAATATTCGTACACTAAACAAAATGACTTTACAAAGGTCAAAGTTAGCCATACATACCTCGTTTGAGCTTTCCTTAAGTTACTACGACGTTTCGAAAATTCTAGCAATCCCAATCTACTTGAGACATAACAAAATTAACACAAATTAGGAAGGTATTCATGGTTTCAGCTCATTTGACATTTTATCAAACACTAGTTGAGCATCTTGATTTTAGATTCTTTTTACAAGATTTTCTTCTTTCCCCAACCCAATCTTTACTTATTTATATTCATCAACCTTCCCACAAACCTAATTTGTACATGCATGTATACATAATACTATTACCCCAAGAATCATACCCCAATAACCCACCTCACAATCTCTACAATACCAATGCAACCTAGGTTAGGCATCTATGACTTCCAATCCCCATCCCATGAGTTACAATACTTAATCCATACTCATATTTCCATAATAACTCCATATATGTAAGTCTAAGGTGTAGGATTACCTCTTGTAGACCAAATCTTGAAAGACAAATTTGGGGTGTTCTTGAGATTTTGAAGAAACCCTATGAAACCCAATCAAAATCATGTTGTAACTAGTGATTGAGAAGTGAAATCACCATGAAAATACACTTAAAAACTCACCTTAGGTGTGCAATTGGATGCCTTGGTCGAGTTGGGGGTGTAGAGGAAGCCCTAAGCTTGAGAAATGACTTAAATTCTCTTATCCGGTCTTTAGGATATTTAAAAACCTTCCAGGCGCGCGAGCTCGTGCTATGTTCGCACGCGGGAGGCAGAATACTTAGCACAATGCGCGACTTCGCGCTAGTGACACCTGTCCAGTAAAATGGTCATAACTTTCTTTATAAACCTCCAAATGACGAACGGTTTGTTGCGTTGGAAACTAGACTCAAAGAGATTTAATTTTATAGGTCATGCATCACACAAATCCTTATATAACTGGATATATGATCGTTCAAAGTGAGGTCTTGTGCGCTCTCATTTACAGATTTCGTCTAATATGAAACTTTTCTAACTTGGCTTAGACTTAGGCCTCTCCTTAGACCCCAGTTCATCTCTAATATGAATTATATGATTATTAACATATCAAATTGATACCCATTATATCATGAATCCTCATTTGCACACAAAATTAAATAATTAGCCTACCTTGGCACGACGAAATCTCAAATTACTTGGAAAAATTTTCCGGGGCCTTACATTCTCCCCCCTTAGGATCATTCGTCCTCGAATGAGGATCAAGGTTCACTCATTAGTCATCCTTATGTAACTTCTGCATTTTCACATTATGAAATATATCAACAACCCCGAATTTGGGTAACTCCTTAAATTTTTGAAAATTTCGGCAGAGTTCCCTTTGTAACTAGGCCTATCCACCTGTCAGAGAATCACCCAACCATCCTAAAAACTCATCCATAGCTCGACAAAGCACCATAATGTATATATCAATGACAAGAACCTCAGCATTACAAACACTACTTTATCACGATGATACCTGGGCATGGACTGCACATTTTCAAATCATATCACCTAGAAGGTACCTTTCAAATCAAAACCAACTGCTATGCAATCAAGAGAAAATATTTTATTCCCACAACACTCTCGGCCCTCAATGGCCTCTCATATCTACAGACTTCGCCAGAACACATTCACGGGAGTAATTTCGACCCCTAAACTTACTTAACAAGGATAACAAGTAGATATTTCGCATAAGCTAACCATCCACTAACTTCACCTTCAATAATTTCCACCGGAATGATACACAATGATCTCCACCTACCTTCTTAGACATAGACATATGAATCCACAAGATATATGGCGGACAACTATGGGAACACTTCATACTCCTAGTGCGGCCTAATGTGGAATACACTTATGCAATCTTTATTATCAACTCACATAACATCTTCAGGGGAAAATATTGAGAATAGCCTGCTCACCCTCCAAACTCTAAATCTCTAGGCGAACACTCACACTAAACTCATGATGACCTTCAACAATTACTCTAAGATATGCTATTATAAACTGACCATAAAAATACCTATCAAATATATATGTGATCACACTGCGAAGCTTCCTATTTGACTTATCTGATCTTACAATACCCAATGGACCTAATACAATGAGGAACAATAGAGTTCAAGATTAGGCTGGAGCTATTCAGGAATCCATTAATGCGCTGAGTAGAGTTGTTTTTTGAGGTTATATGCTAAGGGACACAAAAGTTACGACTAATAATGCTGACATGGTTAATTACTGTGACGACGTCAATTATTACACAAATGAGGCATATGGGTAAGTAATACATTGGTAATAGGAATCATTAAGGAGGAATATTCAAGTACATGACCCAGTCGTTTCCTAGGGTGAAGGGAAAATAAATTCATGCTCTGGTACCTTGAATGCGATATGGGATTCAAAATACATGAAGTGGAATTACACTCCTGACGTTAGCTGACACAAAGAATCTATGCCGTAAGCCCATGAGGATGAAAATGAAGTTGAACACTTATGCGATTATCATATTTCAAACAGCTTAACCCATCCTGATAGATGATCCTATATGATAGAACTAAAGATACGACAATTTGTCTTCCAAATCAATATGCTCATGATATGTGCAAAAATCTGAGGGCATCTAATCTCACTCCCCTTTCACGAGTAAAACCACATAGCTCGGACATCTAAATGTTGGGATGAAATCATATACTGGTTAGAGGCATTCTAATGGAAAACATGATGCCCCGGGGAGAAAGACAAATGACACTCTTATTCACCCAAGGAGGTGTAATACTAAGGGTAGCAAAAATCCCCTCTCATGACAATGATATAGTCAATTATTCTAGAGGCCGAGTGAGAAGAAAGCCACGTAACCCATCCAATCCGACCCATTTAAGACTTTGGAAAAAGGGTATACCCTTTGGTTTGAAATTATGGCAATTAAATCTCGAACTTTAAGGAAAATCATTACTTACTTTTTTTTTGAAATCCAAGAGAGAAGCCCTCGTAGTCCTAGAAAATCGTCAACAATGGCAATAAAGTACTTAAAATCATTACGAGTTGGTATGAAACAAGGCCTCAAAGTGCCCACATGGATAAGTTTGAATGAATGAGATGTCTTAATGCATTTATCGAGGAGAAGTAACCTGGGTTATCTAGTCACATGGATAAGCAGAGCAAGTAAATGATTGTTAGAAGAACACCTACAAAGAATACCAACAATAATTACTTATTCCAACTAAAGGAATATGTCGCCTTCCTTAATGCTACCAGACTTCCTCTTTGATGCCATGAAACATAAATGAATTTTACAATAGAGTTATCAGATGAAATAGATATTAGTGTAGCAAATGTATAGCTCTGGAATTCTAAAATCCAATTATGTTTAGCAAATCTACTTCATAATGAAGCACTACAACACACTTCTACACAACCAGCTATTGCAAACCACTTTGGGAGATGCTATAAGACTTAACAGAGAGAGGCTTTGACATATGAATGTGTTACTAGGTGTATTTCTCTTTTGTCAACCCAAAACCCAAAGGCGGGAGTTAGACTGATAAGCAGATCGTTAGACTAGCACAAGTGTAGATAATCCATTATCGGAAAGAGATCATTCAATTTCAGTAATTGCGACATGCTATCAACCCTTGATGAACTTGAAGTGATATGAGATCCCAATGAGATAGTATAGAATAATCATGGAGGGTTTGCAGATGTTCATAATGAGTTCTTCATGGATTTTAACTTGAGAACTACCCAGATGCTAATGAAATACAGAAGAATATGAGAAATAGGCGTTGTGCTATAATAACCCCCAAAGGTGTGCTTGGTCTTGACGGAGAGCCTAGTAAGGGTCCTTACGAGACAGAAAGTGTTACAATGACTCATAGAAGGATATGTTCTCTCATGGTTATCGAACAAGTGTGGGGAAACTGGCACAATGAATTCACTAATAAAGAACACAATGAACACATGTTATGGAGGTGTAAGGAGAAGGTAAACATTTGTTATGAGATGGACATTCTTCTGCTATATTAACTCCCAACTGCAATATACGACCATGCCTGAGCAACCACAATACTAGGACAAAGTGAGCTACTTACTGCGGCACGTCCCAAGTGGACACGAAAGTTATGGCGACACATGATCTTCCTATGACGTGGATATGAGGATCTCAAATTTCAGAGAGACTTTATGCACACGGTGACCATTTCGATTGACATGCACTCATGTGAGGTGTTAAGGTATGCTCTTATGTTACTAGGCAGTGAGAAGCTTTCATGATGATATTCGCAAGAGAGTAGATTGACTGTTCAAACCATATAAGCCATATACACAACTGAGTAAAAGAGTGACTCGAGCAGGATCGCAACACTGGGACGCTTTGCATGGAACTTGACACCACATAGGTAAACTTTACGACGGTACAAGTATAGGCACAAACGAGTAGATTTTGTCCATTTAAATAAAAAATTCTGTAAGAAATTCATCGGATATAGTCCCTTGGTGAAAATTTAGGAAAAGCAAGTGGGAAGTATCAATCTTAGAGTTATAACTCAATTCAAGGGCATAATTATAGAACTTAATTCCACAAGAATGTAAATAAGAGAATTCATAATAGAGTGGATTCACGAATAGTGCGTCTCGTTCAAAGAGTCGATACACGCAATGTTTTATTATTCAATACCTTGTTAAGATCATGTTTATGAGAACTTTTCAATATGGATGTACATATACAATGAGTAGAAATTTTCATTTGACTCCCTTAATGACGTTAGGTTGATAGGGCAATAGCTTAATCGATACCCATCGACTCCACATCCCTAACGTACGTAGGTAACATACTAATATACTATATGATCTGATGGTGAAGAGACATCAATAGGGACAAGGACACTCCCCTCTTAGCGATATGTTTTACCAATCCATCCACAGCTCAATACATTCTCCTACAAGTCCTTGGGCAATCCACTCAGACTCAATAGTGGGATCAATCCCTCCTTTCATGCTTCTAATTCGCGGATTATGGTATCAAGGTTACCAATCTTGAGAATAAGACTTAGAGAGGAATTCAGCTCCCTAACTTGAGCTCTATCGCACGATTGGAGTATCAAAGAAGGGTGAAATTCCTAAATGTCCGAATAGCCTCCAACTTATAGATGTGGTTGACAACATACCGATAAGAAGGACTCTACTAGACATGGCTCCAAGACATCCTAGGACACTTTAAAACCTTAGGCTCTGATACCAAGTTTGTCACGCCCCAAAATCCGAGGAGCGCGACCGGCGCTCAACCGAGTAAACCCGACTGAGCAAGCCTGATAGGTTTCATTCTACCCAAACAACTTCATGATTAAATAGGAGATGGACTCCTTTAATCAGATTTAGTAAGTATTTCATTAACAACTTCCATTAACAACTTAAATCATAATTATCAAAATATTACAAGTTTCATAAATCCTTGCCAAACATCAATATTTCTATTCAAATTCCAACACCCGACACTACCCACAATCTGTCTACGGAGCCTCTAAATACAACTGAAGAATAATACGGAAATGCCGGCAACAAGGCTCCGGCTGTACCTTACACAAATACCAAAATAAGACTTCGGGAAGAAAAGCGGCATGAGCCACGCAGGGCCCCGAGAGGAAAGCGGCTCATCAATACAGCTGACGAAAAGTGGAGGAGGTGCTACTGCCGGTGGACTGGAGTACCTGCTATGGATCCACCTACAATCATAACACAAATGTAGTGCCCCCGGTAAAAGGGACGTCAGCACATTTGAATTGTAATGGTATGTATGAACAAACTTGCCCTAAGTAAACTCAAACCATACACAAGTGACAAGTAGTAATGGAACCAACAATCAAATACACATGAAAGAAAACCATCAAGCCAAACAAGTTACAATCTCTCCGTTTCCCCTTCAACATTTTCACATCAATGATTTCACAACTTTCTCATATTTTCATTTCAATAGTGATTTCGATCACTTTTCCACCCTTATTACCTCGGCCACCCTTATCACCACAACACACACCTTATTACTTCGTGTTGCGGCGCGCAATCCGATCCCACCGAACAATCACAATTCACAAACAACACAACAATAACAACAACAACAATTCACAAAGAACAACAACAACAATTCTCAAAGAATTTCTATAGCCATCAATACTATTTCCATCATATTCAACAACTCATATGCATTTTATGTCACCGTGATAATTGCCAATACAAGCCATATATATTATTACCACAGTTGTTCCAACTGCATCATTTACGATTTCCTTCCATCATTTGTTTCTCAACTCTTACCACATAACACATTCACAATCACACATTTGGTTTATTGCCAATTACGTATACCATTATATCGGGAGACTTAACCACAAACTATCAATTCATACCAATCACAAGAATTCCACAAATAATCCACGTAGATATCACATACCAAATATTCGTACACCAAACAAAATGACTTTACAAAGGTCAAAGTTAGCTATACATACCTCATTTGAGCTTTCCTTAAGTTACTACGACGTTTCGAAAATTCTAGCAATCCCAATCTACTTGAGACATAACAAAATTAACACAAATTAGGAAGCTCATTTGAGTATTTTATCAAACACTAGTTAAGCATCTTGATTTTAAATTCCTTTTACAAGATTTTCTTCTTTCCCCAACCCAATCTTTACTTATTTATATTCATCAACCTTCCCACAAACCTAATTTGTACATGCATGTATACATAATACTATTACCCCAAGAATCATACCCCAATAACCCACCTCACAATCTCTACAATACCAACGCAACCTAGGTTAGACATCTATGACTTCCAATCCCCATCCCATGTGTTACAATACTTAATCCACACTCATATTTCCATACTAACTCCATATATGTAAGTCTAAGGTGTAGGATTACCTCTTGTAGACTAAATCTTGAAAGACAAATTTGGGGTGTTCTTGAGATTTTGAAGAAACCCTATGAAACCCAATCAAAATCATGTTGTAACTAGTGATTGAGAAGTGAAATCACCATGAAAACACACTTAAAAACTCACCTTAGGTGTGTAATTGGATGCCTTGGTCGAGTTGGGGGTGTAGAGGAAGCCCTAAGCTTGAGAAATGACTCAAATTCTCTTATTTCCGGTCTTTAGGATATTTAAAAACCTTCCAGGCGCGCGAGCTCGCGCTATGTTCGCGCGCGGGAGGCAGAATACTTAGCACAATGAGCGACTTCGCGCTAATGTTCGCGCTAGTGACACCTGTCCAGTAAAATGGTCATAACTTTCTTTATACACTTCCAAATGATGAACGGTTTGTTGCGTTGGAAACTAGACTCAAAGGGATTTAATTTGATAGGTCATGCATCACAACTCTCTATATAACTGGAGATATGATCGTTCAAAGTGAGGTCTTGTGCGCTCTCATTTACAGATTTCGTCTAATATGAAACTTTTCTAACTTGGCTTAGACTTAGGCCTCTCCTTAGATCCCAATTCACCTCTAATATGAATTATATGCTTATTAACATATCCAATTGATACCCATTATATCATGAATCCTCATTTGCATACAAAAATGAAATAATTAGCCTACCTTGGCACGACGAAATCTCAAATTACTTGGAAAAATTTTCCGGGGCCTTACAGTGGGGTCCAAAAAATATATCATTTAATTTTTCTAAATAATATATACAGCAAGTCTAACATTAGCTTTTGTCATCCATAAGCTAAAAGCCCCCACATTTTAAATATTTTATCAACATATCATCCAAATATAATCAGATAATGACTATATGATTTGGAGTATTCTTAACGTAAACACATTTGTTTACACTCATTATATTTTAAACCATTTGACAGAATATTATTTGGTCAAATATCGCATGTCATTGTTTGTGTGCTTGTTTTAGTCTGTAAAGTGACTTAACAAGTTGACTCACCTTCTTTCTTTTTCCAGGAACCACGAACCCTTCAGGTTATCCTATATAAATTTCTTCCTCCAAATATCTATTTAAGAAGGCTGTCTTTTACGTCCATCTAATGGATTTCAAGGCCATACACTGTGGCTAACGCTATTACCAGATGTAATTCTCGTTACGGGTGAGTATGTGTCAAATTAATCAATACCTTCTCATTGTCTTAATCCTTTGGCAATCAATCTTGCCTTATATTTGTCAATAGTACCATTAACTTTCATTTTTCTTCTAAAAATGCACTTAGAACCCAAAGATTTATTTTCTGGAGGAAGATCAACCAATTCCCAAGTATGATTACTTAATATGGGTTCTATATTGACTGCCTCTTTCTAACATTGTGCTTTCGAGCAATGCATTGCTTCTTTAAATGTTGGAGGATCACTTTCCAACAAGAATGTCAGAAAATCTAGTCCAAAGGATGTAGTTGTCCTTTGACATTTACTACATCTTGGATTCACCTCAATAGGTGTACTTTCCTTTGCTTCTTCCCGAGTTCGCTTAGATTTTCACTAGACGACACACATTCCTTTTTATACGTGTGTATGGCGAAATCAGGAGAATCCATCTCCCGCCATTAAGGCCCGCTCGAAATATCGAGATGACACCTCGAGGCTGTGAGATCAGGATCAGGCTCTCTATTTCGAGGATCATTCGCGGTCCTGCAGTGGTCCCGAGGCTCAGGGGTCCGTCCGCGACCCAGCAAGAATTACGAAGATGTGGAACTCCCAAGACAAGCAGCTAGAGTTAATAGGCCCTGGCACCACGCCATGCCTAGCCGTCCCATCTTTGTGTCTTTACATTTAATACATCATGTACCATGCCGCGTTCCCCCGCCTATATAAGGGTAACCCATACCACTTTGTAGAGGACTGATGTTACTCCATTTCTCCATAAGTGCAATAATATCTCTCTCTCTCCTTTCTTCTAAGCCATTTGTTCTCATTGGCCCGAGGCCACCTCGCGTTCATTATTTTCTTACTTGTTCTACGCACGTCTAGCTGTGCAATGGCCATAAAGAGCCTTACTTAATCGTATTTTTGCTTGTTATCCCTTCCCCGACTGTCCCCGATAGCTCGATCCCGGCTCGAGCTTCGGCACCGAGGCCTCCATCGATTTGCTCCACGCGCGGACAACAGGCCCCTTCGGTTTGCTTACTGCTTCATCTTAGCTCACGTCTTATCTTCGCACTTAGCATTTCAAGCATCAACTGCCCTAAAAACTAGCTCGGGAATAGATCACATATTTTTAGAATCCCATTTATAAATTTAATTATTGTTACCATTTTTACGGTAAACAGTTTGGCGCCCACCGCGGGGCAAAAAATAATAGTGATTATTTTCTTGCAGGTTTCGTCACCCAAACACACTTTATCTTTTCACACTTTTCTTGTCCAAGATCTTTCGATTTCAAGTTAATGTCTGGCTCGGTAAGCAAAATCGAGAACGACTACCCCGAGAACCATGGCGGAAATAGTATGTCTGTTCTAACGGTTGACGTGACACTACAGGACCTTGATAACACATCTGGGTCGATTCAAGCGGACTCGGGCTCGCGAGGCGCGCAACAGGTCGAGAAATCCTCGTGCACTGATGATAGCATACAGCTCGCTGACCAACTGAAAGCTCAAAAATCCTGGCCCGGGAAGAATAGGAGGTCAATCTTCATGATATCTTTGAAATGTTGCAGGCACGACAATCAGCTATAGCCCGACTGCATAGCCGCTCAAGGACCCCCAGCACAACGGCACCAGAGACGGCTTCTCCCATCGAGCGAGTGCTCGAAGGGTCAAGCAACAACGGATCAATGGCTGATCCCGCCATCGTAAAAATGCTCGAGGACCTCGTCAAAGGATCGAATCGGGTTCGTGGAAGCTCTTATAGTGACCGCCTCCTATGGACAACTGTCTGGGAGCCTCCTCGGGTTTGGTATATCCAAGCAGACTCCCGGCAAAGAAGCTGATGCCAAGCAGATAGAGGTATCATCTATGCGCGACAAATGGAGGGAGTGACCAAAGATGCAGTCCACCCCGCAATGGTAGGAAGATAGCCCGAGGGCAACATCCTCGAGGAACCTCCAATGGAACCAGGTTCAACAAGGCACAACTGATAAGGAAACCCCGCCCAGCCAGGTGCGATTTCAACATCGCTACACCAAACATCGTGATCGCCACAAGCTAAGCCGGGAGCACCGGGCGGCCCGGACCCGTTCGACCAAAAACCTTGCAAAAGAAATATGGCTCGGTGCAGGAACCATAGGGCTTACAAGGCTGCCAGCCCGGAAGAACGACGACCGTGCTATTCGATGGAGATTGCCACCAAGTATCATCGAGCGGTCAGGAAGGAAGAAACCAAGAAAGATAAAGCCGGCAAGCCACAATGTATTGCCACGGCAGTAAAAAGGCGACGACACCCTTCAAAGGTCCGAAAAATGCAGAAAGAAAGTATTCATTGCCAGGGAAATGTGGATCCGGAGAATGTACCCAAAGACTACCCCTATAACCGGAGGAAGGGACAACGGGACTTTGCCTCGACCTCGTATTCACGTGCTGACAACCCCTTACCTCATTTAACCTATTTCGAGTAAAACATGTGTTCATAAGTGTAGGTGTTTTGCCTAATTAAACCGACGGCGTCGGGCCAAAGCCAATAAGGCAGTTCGGACCAATGAACCAGGCCACCCCCACATTTCGAACCTTTGATGGACTCTGGTCGCCACAACAAATCAGGAAAGCTCCTCCCTCCATACAGCTCGCTGGGGCTCAAACTAGAGCGCTAAGCCCGCGAAGTGCGGGCATGTTATTCGAATGACAACGGGTACACTGCCCGAAGGCGATTTCAACACCTCTCCGCCAAAGAGCATGGACCCCGACAAGGGTGGAACTTATGCATTCAACGAAAAGCTACACGCGATGGGAGGAAATCCCTCACCGTCCAACCAGCCGCCGACGCCAGCGCCAACTCTCAAAACGGCGCCTACGTATCCCGCAACAAGAAAGAACTACTCCACTCCTTCGATTGTCTCTTCTCTTTTTACTAACCTACATGCAGGCAGTCAACCAAGGCATTCATAAATCCCGAACTCCACTCGGAGATCCGAGGCCCCTGTAGGATCCACCGAGCTCTCTTTCCTCGACCAGGTTTGCAACCAATAGGTCTCACCAACAAGATTATTAGCAGAGCAGCGTTCCCTCCAGAAAGGGCTACGACGAGATCGCTGGGCTTCCTCCTATAGTCGGGTGACGCTCGACGGTTTTCTCTTAAAAGAGCGCCATCTCCTCAGAAGGGCCAATAAATGGCGGGCTAGGGCTCGAAACAGAACCATGCAAGCGGGTCAGACAGTTAGAGGAGCCGAGCCTGTGCGGGCCGAGCTCATGACGACGAGACAATATGTACTTACAACCTATATCTACGCCGAGCAGTAAAAAATATATTTTTAGCATTTCATCACGGCGTATATCTGCTCCAAGCAATAAATGATATCTTCTCGGCATTTCATCACGACCTATATCTGCTCCAAGCAATAAAGGATATCTTCTCGGCATTTCATGTTTCGAGAAAGATTATCTTCTTGGCATTTCATATTCGCAGCAAATGCTTCTCCATAAAACAGGTTCCGATATATTCGGAGACTTAATATAAGCAATTTGATAACTTGCGCGGCCCCTGGGGTCAGAACTCCGGGCTCATCAAGCCCCTGGAATGCAACTCCGAGCTCACGAAAAGCTGTCTTCAAGCTTAAATAAACTCGACGACTTAGAGACTGCTATCAATTGCCATACAACTGGAAAAATCCGAAATTGTTAGACCCTAACGGGCAGCCTCGGCACAACCAGATATATTCTACAAACTGTAAGACCTCAACAGGCATGACAAACTGTAAGACCTCAACATGCATGACAAACTGTAAGATCTCAACAGGCATGACAAACTGTAAGACCTCAACAGGCATGATAAAACTGTATGACCTCAACATGCATGAAAATCCCGATATTTAGGCTATACATCGCATTTGTAAGAATCCGTAAAGGGCATACCCTCGACGTAGACGCCTAAACTATCACTAAGGGATCAAAAATGGCTACGACCAAATGCACACGACTATGGTCAAAGCGGTTGATACAACCCAAAATAACACGACTCGAGGATGCCTGACTGTTGCAAAAAAATCGCAAGCCATTACTCCGATATACTTCAGAAAGAACTGGTTAAAATAGCCTTCCCTCCATAGGAAAAAACGAGCCCCGACAATGTCGGCTCCAAAAAAGCAAAAGCGTCGATCTACTCGACACGAGCTATGAAACTTACAAAGTGCTTGAATCATCGCCGGCAATGACTTGAAATCCAGGTTCCTCTTGAACCAACGATGGGTTAGGCAAAATACTACAAAAGACCTTAATGAGCGGATACAAAGCCTACACAAAGCCCACGGGCAAAATACAACGTAAGAGCCATTGTTGCCAGCTAAGCAATCCTACGGGCCACATATTGAAAGGTCTCTACGACCAGTCAGCGTAAAAGCCATTGTCGCTAGCTAAAAAATCATGACAACTTGAGGATTAAAATGAGCTCGAATTGTAACCCGATTCGGAGACCGTATCCAAAATAGTTAACTATACAAGCCTACATGCCACATATCAAAAGGTCTCTACGACCAAACGGCATAAGTGCCACCATTGCCGGAAATTCAATAAAAGCTAGGGGTCAATTACATCTCGAATCGCAACACGATTCAGAGACTAGACCCGGAAAGTGCAATATGCCTAAGGGCACGACATAAATACCACCATCGCCAGAAATGCAGTAAAATCTAAGGGTTAATTATAGCTCAAATCACAACGTGACCCAGAGATTGGGCCCGAAGATTGCGATACGCCTACGGGCATGACACAAGTACTACTGTCGCCAGGGTCTCCATGAAATGTAAGGGCCAATTATAGCCCGTATCGCAACGCGACCCGGAGATGGGGCCCGAAAATTGCCTAACGCCTAAGGGCGAGAAATAAGAAGACACTATCACCAACCAAAAATTTAAGGTAATTCGAGAGTCAATTACAGCTCGGATCACAATGCGACTCAGAGACTGGGCCCGAAAATTGCGATACGCTTACGGGAACGACACAAATACTACTGTCGCCAGGGTCTCCATTAAATTTAAGGGCCAATTACAGCCCGAATCGCAACGCGACTCGGAGACTGAGCCCGTAAACAGTTGAAGCGCACAAGCCCAAGGGCAAATTCGGGATCAAATCGACCCGATAGAAACACCAACGAGCGAAAAATCAGAAGATATAAGTTGCGGGGTTCCCCCTTTTATTATTACATATTGATGGCGAGGTGCAATCCCGGCCCGCACGGTATAACGAAAGCAACATATGCACAACAAAGAAGGCAATGAATATTCTTTCCCCTTTTTCCGGTAGCTACGGCCCGACGGACTCCTCCTCCTCTCCCTCATCATTGGATATCAGGAACTTGGCATCGAACTCTTCTCCTTTAGCTTGTTCGATCTCCTCCGAAAAATCAAAGCCTCTGGCATGAATCTCCTCGAGGATCTCTCTCCGGGACCTACACCTCTCGTACTCCCTGCTATTGTTTGCACAATCCAAGGCCTTCTTCAGCTCGGCCCTAGCGACAATAGCACTCCTTAAATGAGCCGCCATATCCTACCCCACACTGGTATTATTTATCACGACCTCGGCCCGGACGTTCACTACCTCGGTTTTTGCCCTTGATAGCTCGGATGAGAGTATCGCGGTCATCCTCACCCGAGCAGAATCACTGGCACGAGCAGCCTGAATTTGCGCCTCGAGAGCGGATGTTGTGGCCTGAGCCCTCTCTTTTGCCTCGGAATGGGCACAAACATGCGCTTGCAGCTCAGCAAAGTCACGTTTGGCCATGCCAACCTCGCCCCAAAGTTGTTCTAGCTCATCCGCCTTGTCCTTCAACTGAAACAGCAATACGTTAGAGACGGAAGGACAGAAAAGGGGAATACAGGCCAGCACAGAACGAAGGATACCTATTTCTCTAAGAGGGTTTCCCGGGCGCGGCTTCGGTCTGCCCTACGCCGTAGAAAGACGAGCTCATTTTTCTTTGCCGCACAAAGAAGTTCTAAGGATCTTCCCCTTTCTCGAGCCTCCTGCAACAGAGCCTCACAGCGAATCAGCGCGGTTTTGAGCCTATCAAAAGCCTGAAGAAGAAGAGTCGGGTGAGTATGGGGAAGAGAAAGGAGTATGGGGCCAGAATATCCCTACCACGGCCTAAAACTTACCACGAGGCTGAGACGATGAGCCTCGCCGAGGGTCGAGGCGACCCCGGATGGTGCATCAATCCCGAAAGCTTGCCGTCCAACCGAACCACTCCCCCTCAGCCGCTGCGGAGAGGGCACCTCACAATAGGTCTTCTCGCACCAAGGAACATCTTTCCTTTTGCAAAAACTCCTTGACACTTGAGCCGGTAATCTCCCCTCCTCCTTCTGGGAATCCAGTCTTGCCTCGAGTGAACTCCCAGCACCTGCGACAGAGAAATCGAGTGAGTCAGCAAAAGGGAAACCACCCCCCCTCAAAAAATAGAGGGGAAACACTGGGCACATACCAAAGTGCTTTGCCTCCCATCTCCCTTTCGAAAGATCTCGCCACTGACGCTTATCATAAGCCCAGCTAGCTGCCAGCCTACGAGACCATTCGGCTAAGTTAGGAACCTCGTCGGGCGATCAATGAGTTGCTGTAAGCAAAGGACAGAAAGACATCATTATGGGGCCGACCTCGTATGAAGAGAAAGGTAGTGCGAACAAAGTACTTACGTGCGGAATTCCATTTCTCGGGGAACGATAAAAATTTTCCGGGGATAATGTCGGTCGTCCGGATTTGAAAGAACCGGTTCATCCATCCGCGGTCCTCATCCTCCTCGCTGCCGATTGTAAGAGCTCGAGTGGACCTACGCTGAAGAGCAACTAGGCCCCGATAATGCAATGGCCGGTAGAACCTTATGAGGTGATTAAGGGTGAACTCTATAACCTTATGAGGTGATTAAGGGTGAACTCTATCCCGGCCTTATCAATAAAATATCTCATAGGCTGCATGATCCTCCAGAAGAAGGGATGAACATGCACCAACGTCACTTGATACCTTCTACAGAAATCAAGCACAACCCGATCCGGGGGACCTGACGCAAGAACGTGGGTATACACGCTCAAAAAACCCTCAACGTACATTTTGGCACTCTCCTCAGGGGAGGGTAGTTGCAAAATCACAATCCCCCCCATCCGCACTCTCTCCTGATCGCCCCAAGGTTCTCCTCACTCACCGATGAGACAATCCTTGACACATGCTCCCGATGGCCTGGAATATTGGGAGGCTTCCCTAGCGTGGCAACCTTCTTCGAGGCAGCACACTCCAGGCTCGTTCCTCCGACATCGGTAGAAAGCCGCTGGTGCCAACCAAAGGAGGAACACAGGAAGAGGTCCCTTTAGTCCGAGGATCAGATGCCAAAGCAGCTGCCATAGCCACGACGGAATAAGGAGAAGAAGGGGAGGATCCAGACAAGAACTCTCTGAAGCAAAGAAATGGAGTGACTCACACAAAGCGCCAGGCTCTACAAAGGAGATAGGCTTAAAAAGAAACTACAAAATCGCCGCTTGAAGGGCGGACAGATAAATATATAGAGGCCAGACAACAACTACTTAATTTCCTAAAGAAGGGCAATAAATTCTGGCCACGGTAAACGTCATCTTCTCCTTGGGGAGTGCACCGGCAGAACCACCTCGGGCTCCCACACGACTCATGAAATCAAGGGACCTCGAGAAATCCTCAACGTCAAGAGTATCGGTTCGGAGGAGCCATCAACTCAACCTCGAGGCATGGCTAGCCTCGGGACCCTCGACCCGTCCCGCAGAAAGGCACCATAGGGTCGATATCCGATGTTCGAAAGAAAAAGAAAAAAAAGGGAAAGCGGCAAGAAAGAACTAGCAGAATTAAAGTTCCTTTCATGCATTAACGAAAAGAGACAACGTTTTTTACACTATCGATCTCCCGGGAGAGAAAGCACATAAAACAAAAAGAGGAAATACAAAAAAAAGAAGGCTTGGAGACTACTCTTTGCCACTATCATATTTACCCCCGTCGGGGACAATCAAAAGCGCCAGTCTTGCCTCCGTTTCACGAGCCTCCTCTAGATCGGCAGATAGCTCGAAGCCTCTGGCATTGAGTTCTTCCAAGACCTCCTTCTTTGCCTTTGCTTTCGCGTGCTTGACAGCCCGGACCAGCTTCTACTCAACCGCCTGAGATATGTCGCAAACTATTGCATGCGCTGAAGCCGCATCCTCCATATAAGCAGCAGCATCTCGCTCGGCCCCCGACTTAGCCGCAGTAAAAGTAGTAATCTCCTAGCGAGTTTCCAAAAGAAGGCCCTAGGAGGTCGCCAATTTGCTGGCCACAGCCTCGCCCCGCTCCTTCAGCCTAAAGATCTCCGCCTCCAACTGGCTAATCCGCGAGCTGCTCTGCTCAACCTATAGCGAAAGGCAGGGCGATGGTTATGAGAATAACAGAATATGTATGGATTCTAAGTGAAAAAGCGGGTACAAGCAAGGCAGAGTACCTGAGCAGCAAGAGTGGCCTTCTCTCGAAAAGCCGTCTCCAAAAAAACCTGAAGCTCCCCCAACTCTTTATCTCCCCGAGCGCCAAGGCCTTTGACTCTTGAAGTTTCGAAGAAATGGTGTCGTGCTCCTTCTACCGTCTAGAAATCTCCTCACAAAGCCGGAGGATGGCGTGATCATACGCCTCTTTACACTGTGACACAATAAAAAATTAAGAGAGATGACAAATAATGCTCGGGAACAAAAAAGGAATACGCAAGGGAGAACTATCACCTGCTGCAAGGACCTCTCCGCCTCTTTAACAGCACTAGAGACGTCGAGGTCAGCTCCACCAGTCACGCCATTAAAGATGCTGGCAATAAAACCTCTCCCTGAAAGGAGTACCGTTGGCACCGATCATCCCTTCGACATCCCTCAACTCTCCCGATGAGACCGGGTATTTTTGAAATAGATCGTTCGCGCCGCCAATCTCTCCGAATAATAGCTCATGTCCTTGGAAGTTCCCGAACTCCGAACCATCGAGCCCAACGGTCCTACTAGTAGAAGCCGAATAAAATCCGGCCATGCGACTCGAAGCCACAACAACATTCTCCTCGAGGACCCCCGACTCTTTAGCCCTGTCGGACCCAACCGTCCCAGACTCAGCAGCCTTCGACTGAGGTATGTGTAAATCTTTCACACTGGACCTTGTCCTCCTCCTCAACGGACTTCTATCCTTGTCCCCCCCTTAGCGTCAGGGTTCGACCTGGGTGCTAGAGCAACGGTTTCATCAGGACAAACAGTGGTCGCCATGTCTTTCCTTTTCTTATTTGTATCAAGACCCAAGGCCTCCGCCTCACCATCGAGGGCTGGCCTCATCTGCATATTATCTCCAAGGACTGAACCACTACAAGAGACGCAACACATCACCACTTAGAGTTCGGGAAGAAGCACAGAAGGTGAAGCACATTCAGTGAAGAAGCCTCACCATAGTTCTTAGCCACCTAGTGCTTGTCACACCTCCTTTTTCCGCACCCGCGAGGGCGCAAGGGAGTTTTTTCCAATTAAAGGACAATCGAAACGGGATTGGTTTATTTATTTCAGAGTCGCCACTTGGGAGATTTAGGGTGTCCCAAGTCACCAATTTTAATCCCAAATCGAGGAAAAGAATGACTCTATATTACAGTCTGCATACCAGAAATCCGGATAAGGAATTCTGTTAACCCGGGAGAAGGTGTTAGGCATTCCCGAGTTCCGTGGTTCTAGCACGGTCGCTCAACTGTTATATTTGGCTTGATTATCTGATTTTATACAAATATGAACTTATGTGCAAATTTTAACTTTTAACCGCTTTTGTCGTTATTATTATTTTTTACAAGAATTGCAACATCGTGAAAACATATCTCGAACCACGTTACATCAATGCACCCGTGGTTATCGATATATCTCGACTCGGTTGAGATTGGGATTTGGGTCACATAAATGTGCACCCGAATTAAGGAGGTAAAATTATTAAATACGCGCTTAAAGAGGCTATCGCGTTATTATTCCGGGAAGTCGTGAGATTTGCTAAACGACCCACCTTAGGGACTGAATGCTTCAATATATACTTTTAATGAGGGCCCCACAATTTGTGCGTTTTCCTTTATTCTTTGTCGAGGCTCATCTCGTCCTTACTTTAAAAGGATATCCTATAGCAAATACGTTTCTTGTCGCGTTTGTCTCTACTAGTTGAAAACAGTAGATAACCCTAGTTAATTACATGCTTGCAAGTTATCTATAACAGAATTCCGAGTGCTTGCACAAAATCAGAAGCACGGCCACGTACACAGTCGGCCGAGTAGAAATTAAGGGCCCAAATCCATCCCATGTGTGATGGACCAGACCTGGGCCATTGTTTGTTCGATGCAGGCCTGCTTGGTCTGTTTCGACCTGGGCTCGACCTTCGTGAGGTTGAGATTGCAGACTCTGTGTTCTTTGTCTTAAAACATGGTTTACCAGTTACATGAAGCAGTTTATCAGAAAGGAAAGAACTTACTTAGTAGTGTACGATTTTCATGCTTGGCCTACATTAAAGGATGTACTACAAAGTTAAACTAAGTCTAAGATACAACCTATTACATTGGGAATATTTTCACCTATCAGCATACATATATAAACTATCATTCAGCTAATCTACATTGATATACACTGGCATACAGGCTACTTCTATTGTCAAAACAGGAATGAAAATTATTATACAGTACATGATATCTAATGTAACAATCTATGTAAGAAAGTCAACTTCAGGTCTTTTCTTTTTGTATTCATGCTCAATTTTCCAATTACATTTGACAGTGTATTGGTTGTGTACCTGGTATAGAGAACAAAAGAAGAAAGGAATGATCAGCTGGGTAGTATGCAACAAACACAGCAACAACAGATACACAACAACAAACCAACAACCACAAGTGTTTTCCACAGTCCACAGACAACCAGCAACAGTTTCCAGAACAAAGAAAACCAACAGATGGTCGAGCACCAAACAAGTAATCCCAGAAAAGAGTAGTGAAACAACAGAAATAACAGAGTATTCGATGCAGCAACACCAGCAGTTCAACAATCACAAGCAGCTCAATCAGGGCAAACAACAGAACTTGGCCAAGACAGCTTGACCAATGTGAATTCTTCTGTAGTTTTCAGACAGTGTTTGGTTACAGTATTTCTGGAAATTTCCTTATATTTTTTCAGTTTCCTTTAACTCACAAGACCTCTCTCAAGACTAAGTTTTTTTTCCTTTCTCTTCCTCCTCCTTTTTAAGTTCTGAAATAGCCTATTTATAAGCCAAACAACAAGTGCAGTCAAGCTGCCTGGATTCTGCCCTTTGCAGACTGCCCATACCCTTTAAACCCCATGCCTAAGCATCTTTTTGATGCCAGCCATTTGTTCCCCACGCCTGGCTTATTCCTTTTGTTCAAGAGTATGGGTTCATTTAAGTATTCATTTTAAACCCCATACTCTTGTGTCTTGTTCCCCATTGGCATTAGTTTAATCCTAAATTAGTACCCTACTTGTCAGCTCATTTAAACTAAGTTTTTCTGTTCTTTTCAAACCCCAGACTACCCCTGTTAGCCCTTGATTATTACTGTCCTGCCTCACTGCAGTATCAGGGCCTTTTGAACTTCTGGAAGTCCAAATTCAAGACTGCCCTAGCCTGATTCTTTTCATTGTTTACAATGCAGTTATAGGCTAAACTTAGGCAATGTCGAGCATCCAATTATCAATCAACAGGTTCGTTCACTTTGTACGAATTAGAATATTTGGACATTCAGTCGTAGGAAGTCAATCGACGACATTTATCAAGTCGACTATACTAATTATAACAGGTAACAATCAGTCGTTCATATAAACAAATACATACAGGGACCTAAAGGGCTTCAGACAACTTTGGTCAATCACTGGGAACCTATATAGATTATTTATGCGACGACTATCCTAATCGGACATGTTTATCATAGGATACATTCAGAACACAAACAGAAAACAATTGACCAAATAAAAAGGTCTTTGACAGAGATGGAAGAAATTAGGAAAAATAACAGATAATAACAAACAATCACAACAAATCATGCTAACAACTCAATCAAAACTAAAACAAAGAAAAGAGAACACTTACTGGAAAAGTTTAAACCAAAATGACCCAAGTCCGACTTAGCTTTGACCATTTGAGGCCGAACAAACTTTAATCAGGGTGTTCTCACATGAGAACACCTTGATTAAGGTCTATTAGACCTCGAACCCCTGTTAAGGCCGGCCGGATTCCAAGGCTATTCGTGTTCTAGGTTTTGGATTTTCAGATCTGGTTTTTTAGGAGTTGTGGGTAGATTCAGACCAAACCAGGTCTGGTTTGGTCACGAGGGAGGTCAGGGGAGTGTCTGGTATGAAGATGGTGAGGTTTGGCATAGATCGAGTTTTGTCTCGAATCTTCAAATCCAGATTCGAGACGACGAGAGGTGATTCGAGGTACATGGTTAGTGAATTCGTGCTCAGGGTGGTTGCATGTTTCAGGGGTGTAAAGGGGGTGGTCACCGGTGTTCGTGCCGCCGGGTTCTGGTGAATGGGAAATTAGGGCGGCTGCTAGGGTTTCTGGGGGGGGGGGTGTCAAGGCTTGGTGAAGAAGATGAGGAAAGGTGGGGTTCGGATAGGGGGCGTGGGGTGAAGGGTCAAGTTTATATACGTAAAGAGTAATTAGATCCTGGCCGTTGGATGCATCGAGATTGATGGCCAGGATCTTTTACTTAGAACGGAACGACACCGTTTGGCCTTGGTTGGGGGTTGGTTCGGACTGGTTCTTGGGTCGGGTTTGGAAACGGGTTACTGACAGGGAGCCTGGGCCGTTGGATTGGATTGGTTGGAACGACTGAGATGAGCCGTCCTTGAAACGACGTAGTCTTGGTATTGGACGACGTCGTTTCGATGACCTGCGGATGGGTCTTGGGTTGGCTGACTTGGACTGGTTTTGGGCCTTCAAAATTTTGAAATATCATAGGCCCAATCCGATTTCTTGCACTTTTTTTTATTTTGTTTTCTAATTTTTGAAATACAACTAAATTAAAAATGAATTTGAAATACCCATTAATCAATACTTAACACAATTATTCACACACACATATATATAAAAACTTTTAAATGGTTAAATTACAACCTAGAAATGCATACATATTTTTTGTATTTTGTTTGATAATGATTAAATGCAAAATGGACAGACCCACAAATGACTAACAACACATGTCACGGAAAACTCGAAAAATTGTACAGCGAAGTCATTTGTCACTATTTTTTATTTTCTTTTGGAGCGATTGTCCGTGAAGCAAAAATCACGTGCTTACAGCTGCCCCTCTTTGCACGAAGACACGAAGGGTTTTCGCGCAAAGATAAAGCGAGCGATTTTTGCCCGTCCGAATACTCCGTGTGAAGCATTTTTGAAAAAGATTTGACCGAACCTTTGCTTCAAAGGTTTCCTACATATCCTGGGCTGAACAGGAATCAGGTCAATGTAGTTCGGGAAATTTTGGTAGCTGGGACTACCGTGTGATTGTAGTGCTCGCTGCTGTTGTGCGCTGTTGCATGCTGCTGTAGGATGCTACCGCTCAACCGATCTCCCTGTTACATTGTTCTGAAAGGAAAAACAAGAAGCTAAGCTAGACAATGGATCATGAGGTCTCATCTATCTTCAACTTGTTCTTGTTGCCTTGCTTTCTTGTCGGCTAACGTTTTCCTCTGATGCCTTTATTTTGTGAACTTGGGGGATGATACTGGTCCTTCGCCTTTTCTGAATGCCAGTTTTCATCCCTTCGCTTGCTCTGCTGGGAACATGGCTCTCTTCTTTAAGCCTTTCAATGGTTTCTTCGGTGGTATGGCTTTCTTTATCAAAATTGTTATGTTGGGCATGCTATAACGTTCCCAAACTGCCTCTTTTGAAACGCGTTCCTTCTTCCTTTTGAATCGCGCGCTTGCCTTTGCAGCCTTCTGCTTCTTGGTGCTGGGGATTTTATTGTTTCCTGCTTGGGGATCTCTATTGTAACCTTCCGCCTTCAGGTGGGGTTACTGATTCCAAAATCTAGAACTTAAATGTATTCCCGCATTATACTAGTGGGCGACCTAGAACTTAAATGTATTCCCGCATTGTACTGGTGGCGACCTAGAACTTAAATGTATTCTCGCATTATACTGGTGGGCGACCTAGAACTTAAATGTATTCCCGCATTATACTGGTGGGCGACCTAGAACTTAAATGTATTCCCGCATTATACTGGTGGGCGACCTAGAACTTAAATGTATTCCCGCATTATACTGGTGGGCGACCTAGAACTTAAATGTATTCCCGCATTATACTGGTGGGCGACCTAGAACTTAAATGTATTCCCGCATTATACTTGTGGGCGACCTAGAACTTAAATGTATTCCCGCATTATACTGGTGGGCGACCTAGAACTTAAATGTATTCCCGCATTTTACTGGTGGGCGACCTAGAACTTAAATGTATTCCCGCATTTTACTGGTGGGCGACCTAGAACTTAAATGTATTCCCGCATTATACTGGTGGGCGACCTAGAACTTAAATGTATTCCCGCATTATACTGGTGGGCGACCTAGAACTTAAATGTATTCCCGCATTATACAGGTGGGCGACCTAGAACTTAAATGCATTCCCGCATTATACTGGTGGGCGACCTAGAACTTAAATGTATTCCCGCATTATACTGGTGGGCGACCTAGAACTTAAATGTATTCCCGCATTATACTGGTGGGCGACCTAGAACTTAAAAGTATTGAAATTGTTTCCCCGTTCTTCCGAGAAAATTTTCGACAATCGGCAGAAAATTTTCTGCCCCGGTTTTTGGTAACTTCCATGGCATTGCATCTTGTTGCCGTCATCAATTCTTTGCTCTCCTGCAAAAGACAAAAGGATTTAGTCAGTTTTAATCGTGGTGGTAGAGGGTGCCTTTCTGGCGAGCAATTTTTCTCTCTTCCCCTTTTCTTGCTCTTTGTCCCCATAATTGGTTGGCAGGTAAAGTTGCCTGTTGGGGGTCTCTAGCCTGTTTGTGTTATCCTACATTGGATGAATTCCCCTTCTGTCTCTGGTAGTAAGCTTTAAAAAATTCTTTTCAAGACAATTTTTTTTAGGAAGAGAAATAAAAGATAGAAAAGGGAGAAAATCTTTCTGAACCAATATTTGGTGGGAGAAGAAACTCAAAAGAACTTATCTGGAGGACATGACTGGTCCCCGTGATCATGACGTTCACCATAGATTCCCGACCCAGTCTATTTGTATCAATCGATTTGCCCGATGGTCTGACTTGCTGGGGATGATAAATGAGTGTCCATTGCGAATGTGGTCGCTTTTTTGTTGATCTGTCTTGTCGCCTCATAGTGCCCTTCGAGGGGTTTTCACTAATGAGACTCTCTCTTTTCTCTCATCTCCCGGCGCCTTATGGTGCCTGTGAAGGTTTCCACCAATAAGACTCTCTCATTTCATATCTCTCATCTTACGTCGCCTTTCGGTGCCTGTGAAGGTTTTCACCGATAAGACTCTCTCATTTTATTCTTCATCTTATGTCGCCTTTCGGTGCCTGTGAGGGTTTTCACCGATAAGACTCTCTCATTTTATTTTTCATCGAGGAATCGGGGTGTTGTCGATACGACCCTCTCCTCTGGGGATTCCTTTGATCATCAATTCCTTCCCAGTCTTATGATCCTCTCCTTTGCTGGGGATCGGCGTATTATTCCTGACCCTATTTGCCTGACTTGGTATCTCTTGGATATTGATCGGGAGGTCTTTTGGGCATCGATGTTGGTTTTGGTGTGGGGTTAAAGAAAGGCTATCAAAAAATGAAATAATTTGATGGGTGATCTGCTACAACTTTTGGAATCAAACCTTTGTTGGAACTTAAACATAACCTCTGCCCTAGTTTTCTTGCTTGGAGAATTTTATTTTTTACACTTATGTTGAGCTATGTGCGTTACACACACTGTGCCTCTTATGCACCCTATGTACATTATGCATCCTATATACACTATGATGCACACTATGACCGAGCCGTGAGGCGCCTACGTATCCTCTTTGAGGAATCAAGTCAAACGTAGTTCCCACAGTTTTGTATTTCATATGATTTTATCTTCTTCTTTTTTTTTTCTTTTCTTTCTCCTTCTTTTCATTTTCCTTTAAAGATTTTTTCTTTTTCTTTTCTTTTTCTTTTTTTTTTTTCCTTTTTTTTCATGTCTTTTCCATTAGTGATTCCAAAAGAGGGGTATGAAAGAATAACTTAAGGCTCAAAAGGGGAAGCAAGGGTTAAAAGTGTATGGATAGAAGAAAGAATTGCCTCCGCCATCTCATTATCCAATAAATGCCAAATACAAACAAACGAACCAAAATTGCCATAATTAAAGAAATTACGTATGATATCTCTTGACTGCATCAGAATTGATAGCCATGTCGACACATCTCCCCTCGATATCTGTCAAACACAAAGAACCATTGGACAATACTCTGGTCACGATATAAGGCCCTTGCCAATTTGGGGCGAATTTGCCTTTTGCCTCGACCGGATGTGGGAGGATCTTCTTCAATACCTGCTGCCCTACTTCAAACTTCCTAGGGCGCACCTTCTTATTATATGTTCTCGCCATTCTCTTCTAGTATAGCTGACCATGGCACACTGCTGTCAATCTTTTCTCATCTATCAAGCTCAACTGTTCCAATCGAGCTTTGACCCATTCCTCATCATCAATCCCGGCCTCAGCGACAATCCGGAGGGATGGAATTTCGACCTCTGCCGGTATTACAGCCTCAGTCCCGTACACCAACAAATAAGGAGTTGTACCTATGGAAGTCCGGACGGTAGTGCGGTAACCCAACAAAGCAAAAGGTAACCTTTCGTGCCATTGTCTGGATCCTTCCACCATCTTTCGCAGTATCTTCTTGATGTTCTTATTGGCTGCTTCGACCGCTCCATTCGCCTTGGGACGATATGGGGTGGAATTGCGGTGGGTAATCTTGAATTGTTGGCATACCTCTCTCATCAGGCTACTGTTAAGATTCGCACCGTTATCCGTGATGATCACTTTTGGGATTCCAAATCTGCAGATGATATGGGAGTGAACAAAGTCCACCACTGCCTTCTTGGTTACTGATTTGAAGGTTTTAGCCTCAACCCATTTGGTGAAGTAATCAATGGTCACTAGAATGAACCTATGACCGTTGGATGCTGCCGGCTCGATGGGCCCAATGACATCCATGCCCCATGCCACAAACGGCCAGGGTGCTGACATCGTATGTAACTCTGTTGGCGGAGAATGAATCAAATCTCCATGTATCTGGCACTGATGGCATTTCCTCACGAAAGTGATACAGTCGTGTTCCATGGTGAGCCAATAACACCCTGTTCGAAGGATCTTTCTTGCCAACACATACCCGCTCATGTGTGGTCAACAAACTCCAGCATGTACCTCTGCCACAACCGTTGTGGCTTGAACGGCATCTATGCATCTCAACAATCCCAAATCCGGGGTTCTTTTGTACAATACTCCTCCGCTAAGGAAGAAACCATTCGACAAACGCCGAATGGCTCTCTCTTGGTCTCTAGTGGCCTGTTCTGGATATATCCCCCTTCTGAGGTATTCCTTGATATCATGAAACCAGGGTTCGCCATCTGGTTCCTCTTCTACGGCGTTGCAATAAGCGTGCTGATCATGGACCTGGATGTGCAGAGGATAAACATACATTTTGTCAGGGTGGTGCAACATTGATGCTAAGGTGGCCAAGGCATCCGCAACCTCATTGTGAACTCACGGGATATGTTTGAACTTCACCGACCGAAATCGCTTGCTCAGATCATGCAAGCATTGTCGGTATGGTATGAGCTTTAGATCTCGCATTTCCCATTCACCCTGAATCTGATGTACCAAGAGGTCCGAGTCTCCCAAGACCAAGACGTCTTGGACATCCATGTCCGCAGCTAAGCGCAGACCCAAAATGCTAGCTTCATACTCGGCCATATTATTGGTGCAATAGAAGCGTAGTTGAGCCGTAACAGGATAATGGCGTCCTGTTTCAGAAATGAGTACTGCTCCTCTTCCAACCCCTTTTGCGTTTGCAGCTCCATCGAAGAAAAGCTTCCAACCCGATTCCTCAGTTAATTCCATCTCATTTGTATGCATTACCTCCTCGTCGGGAAAATATGTTCTTAAAGGCTCGTACTTTTCATCAACGGGATTCTCTGCCAAATGATCGGCCAGCGCCTGGGCTTTCATGGCTGTCCTCGTCACATAGACGATATCAAACTCTGTGAGCAGAATTTGCCATTTTGCTAATCTTCCCGTAGGCATAGGTTTCTGAAAGATATACTTCAATGGGTCCAAACGGGATATGAGATAAGTAGTATATGAAGACAGGTAGTGCTTCAACTTCTGAGCTACCCAAGTTAGGGCGCAACATGTTTTCTCGAGTTGAGTGTACTTGACCTCATGTACTGTGAATTTCTTGCTAAGATAGTAGATGGCCTGCTCCTTCCTTCCTGTGTCATCATGTTTCCCCAGTACACAACCAAATGAATTTTCCAAGACCGTCAGGTAAAGAATTAAGGGCTTCCCAGGCTTAGGCGGGACCAATACGGGTGGATTAGACAGATACCCTTTGATTTGGTCGAAGGCCTCCTGACACTCTGCCGTCCAACCTACCGCAACATCCTTTCTCAGCAACCGAAATATGGGCTCACAAGTTGCTGTGAGTTGGGCGATGAACCTGCTGATGTAATTGAGTCTACCCAGCAAACTCATTACCTCTGTTTTGTTCCTTGGCGGTGGCAAATCTCGGATGGATTCAATTTTGGATGGGTCTAACTCAATCCCCCGTCGACTGACGATGAATCCTAGCAGCTTTCCTGATGGAACCCCGAATGCGCATTTGGCCGGGTTGAGCTTGATATCATACCTTCGGAGTCTTTGGAAAAATCTCCTTAGGTCTGCTACATGGTCCTCCTGATGCCAAGATTTGATGATCACATCATCGACGTACACCTCGATTTCTTTGTGTATCATGTCATGAAACACAGCAGTCATTGCTCGCATGTACGTTGCCCCGGCGTTCTTCAATCCGAACGGCATTACCCGATAGTAGTAGGTTCCCCATGGCGTAATAAACGCTGTCTTTTCCGCATCTTCCTCGTCCATTAGGATCTGATGATAACCCGCATAGCAATCCACAAAGGATCCGATCTCGAGCCCCGCGCAATTATCGATCAGGATATGAATGTTGGGTAACGGAAAATTGTCCTTGGGACTTGCTTTGTTGAGGTTGCGGTAGTCGACGCACACCCTGATTTTCCCATCCTTCTTCGGGACTGGTACCACATTGGCCAACCACTCGGGATATCGAGTGACCCGAATGACCTTCGCCTGTAACTGCTTAATCACTTCTTCTTTGATTTTTACACTCATTTCTGTTTTAAATTTCCTTAGTTTTTGCTTGACCGGAGGGTATGCCGGGTCAGTAGGCAATTTGTGAACCACCAAATTAGTGCTTAATCCCGGCATATCGTCATATGACCATGCAAAAACATCTTTGAATTCCATGAGGGTTTTGATCAATTCTTCCCTGACATTCGGCTCAATGTGGATGCTAATTTTGGTCTCTTGGACGTTATTAGCGTCTCCTAGATTCACAGCCTCAGTGTCATTTAGGTTAGGCTTGGGTTTCTCTTCAAATTGACACAGTTCTCGGTTTATCTCTTCGAAGGCTTCACCTTCGTCACATTCAGATTCATCGTCACAAACGACCTCTTGCATCATTGAGTCGGATTCAGATTGATTTATTAGACTAGGTCGAAGATCCGCTGTGCATGCCATGTCATTAGAACCAGTAAAAAGAGAACTGTTCAGAAAGAAAAAGAACAAAACAAAATTAAAATGGGACAAAAGAAGAGAACTTTATTAAACTTGCGGGATAAAAGGGTTCACACTTTTACAAAACAAAAGTAAAATTTGGATTACACCCTGGAATAATCCGAACAAAACAAAACAAACAAAACATAAATCAAAGCCTACTACCAAGACTCCCCTCGGACAGGAAGAGGAGTAACAGTCCAATTGTTGGTTTTGGCCTCAGGCCCTACAAACTGTATCTCTGTTCTGCTGGAACCTTCTCCAACTTCTACCACACTGACATCAGCAAATAGCCTCTCAAAACTCTGATTCAGGTCCTCATTTATACTGATCAATGGTCCTAGAATCTTTGGGACCGATGACCACTTGGCACTTGCTTTAACAAAAGACCTTGAGAGACGTGGCACTGGTTTGGGTAGAAACCAAACCCTCTTCTTCATTTTTCGCGCTTGCTTCCTATCTGCTGCGGTTGGTTTGAACCCCAATCCGAAAGTTTCCAGATTTTTAGGCAAGGTGACAGGTTGGACAATCCCCTGAAGCTCGGCTCCTAGGCCCTTTCCCGGCACAAATCCATTACCCAGCATTTCTGAGACCATCATGACTGGCGCGGCAGCTACCCTAGGGTGTGAGATGATCTCTCCTTCAGAAATTTTGTTGGCCGACCCTGTATCAAAAATCTGGTAGACCCAAGGGCCTTTGTCGTCAGCGGTCTCTATGAAAGGTACAATGGCGCCACCCATGGTGCACGCCGGGTCCTCGCCGTGTAGCACGACCTCTTGTCTTTCCCACTCGAACTTCACCATCTGATGTAGGGTGGAGGGTATTGCTTTGGCTGCATGAATCCATGGTCGTCCTAACAGCAGGTTGTAAGATACTGTGGCGTCTAACACCTGGAATTCCATGGTAAACAGGACTGGACCGATGGTCAGTTCAAGTACAACATCCCCCACAGTGGCTGTTCCGTTTCCGTCGAACCCTCGGACACAGATACTGTTCTTGTGGATCCTTCCGTGGTCAATTTTTAACTGGTTCAGGGTAGATAGTGGACAAATATTGGCACTTGAGCCGTTATCCACCAATACTCGAGTTACCACCGAGTCTTCACATTTGACAGCTAGGTATAGAGCTTTATTATGCTCCGTACCTTCCATCGGCAGGTCATCATCTGAGAATGTCACCCTGTTCACCTCGAAAATCTTGTTGGCAATGGTTTCCAGGTGGTTTACAGAAATCTCATTGGGTACATGAGCTTCGTTCAATATCTTCATCAGGGCCCGACGATGCTCCTCAGAATGGATCAGTAATGACAGCAGTGAGATCTGGGCCGGTGTTTTTCTCAGCTGTTCGACCACAGAATAGTCCTGTACTTTCATCTTCCTCAGGAACTCCTCAGCCTCTTCTTCGGACACAGGTTTCTTGGTTGCAGCTGGGTTGGTTCTCCTTAGTTCCACTGGAGCGAAACATCGACCTGATCGAGTCAGCCCTTGCGCTTCACAACTAACTTCTTCCACCTGTTTTCCTTTATACATCACCACCGCCTTTTCATATTTCCAAGGCACAGCCTTGCTATCAATCATCGACAGCTGGACCACAGGCTTTATGGTTACCAGTTCTCTATATGCCCCCTTCAACACAACTGCAGGTGCGGGCGAAATCCCTGATATTACCAACTTGTTTGGCTCGGGTTTGCTTGTTATGGCGGATGGGCTCTTTCCCAATATCACTACTGGCTTGACGCTCTCTCCCTGTGACTGTACCCTTGTTCCCCCGCTGGTTGAGACTTATTTCGGGGTGGCTTGGATCATCATCACTGTTTGTGAGGGTTTTCTCAACTCTCCTCCCTCACACACCAACTCAATCATGTGAGTTTCGTGGTGCGCTGGCAGTGGGTTTTGGTTGATGTTAGGAGCTTCTGGTGTCTGGACCTCGATCTTATTGGTGTCGATAAGATCCTGTATGGCATGCCTTAACTTCCAACACTTCTCGGTGTCATGCCCGAGCATCCCTGAGCAGTATTCACAACTTATTGATCGATCCAAATTCTGAGGTGGGGGATTTGGTTCTCGAGTCTGGACAGGACTAACCAAACCCAATTGCCTCAGCTTGTGGAACAAAGCGGTGTAGGTTTCTCCCAACTCCGTGAAAGTTCTCTGCTTCCGCAACCTGTCATTCCTAGCATCTGGATTTCCCCGGAAGCCTGCCCCTGAAGGGTTTCTATACGCCCTCGGTGGAGGATAGGTGTTTTGTGGTGGTGCATATATGTTCTGGGGAGCCGGCGCGCGCCATTGTGGGCGAACCGGAGGCTGGGTGTATGCTTGGGCCTGGTGTACGGAACAATGTGGTTCTCGAGGTGGATAGAAATTTTGTGGTGGGTTGTATGGGTAGTTTGACCTGTGAGGTCTGGGTTGGTTGTAGTGTGGCCTGCCAGCCCTGGACCAACTGCCTGCCTCGATCGTGGCAACCTCTTCTTTCTTTCTTCTCAACGCACCTCCCGTGCCGCTTTGAATAGCCTGGGTTGTGGCCTTGAGTGCCGAATAGTTCAAGATTTTGTCAGACTTCAGACCCTCTTCTATCATGACCCCTATCTTGACCACCTCGTTGAAAGATTTTCCAACTGTTGTCACCAAGTGGCCAAAGTAGGTTGGATCCAATGTTTGCAAGAAATAGTCCACCATCTCTCCCTCTCTCATGGGAGGATCGACTCTAGCTGCTTGTTCTCTCCAGCGGAACCCGAACTCACGAAAACTTTCCCCGGGTTTCTTCCCAGTTCTTAACAATGTGAGACGGTCAGGGACTATCTCGAGATTGTACTGGAAATGACCTGCAAAAGCCTGCGCCAGATCGTCCCAAGTATACCACCTACTGGAATCCTGCCTGGTATACCATTCTAGTGCAGATCCGCTCAGACTTTGGCCGAAATAAGCTATCAGCAGCTCATCCTTGCCGCCTGCCCCTCTCATTTTGCTACAGAATCCCCGCAAATGTGCCATGGGATCACCGTGTCCTTCATATAAATCAAACTTAGGCATCTTGAACCCAGCCGGGAGTTGGATGTCTGGGAAAGGGCACAGATCTTTGTATGCTACGCTGACCTGGTTGCCCAAACCGTGCAGGTTCCTGAAGGACTGCTCCAGGCTTTTGAATTTTCTCAATACTTCATCTTGTTCAGGGGCCTTAGCCGGCTTTTCAATCTCTGCCGGCACTTCCAAATGTGGACTGTAAGCCTGTGGTTCGGGGGCATGAAACGTAGGCTCAGGTGGATAGTATTGTGTATCGTGAGCCTGAAACAATGGCTCACTGGTCGTTCTTTGCAAAGGGGCTGATGTTAGTCCCACAAAAATAGGAATATTGGGTGTTGGGAGAGGTTGATGGGGTGGTGGAGCTTGGGAATCATGAGGGCTTCTTTCTTGATGATAAAGGGGATTTGGGCGGCTTGTGGAAGGGCCGGAGTGATGGTATTCTGGCATGTGTCCCAGTGTTTCAGGGCTCTTTTGTGTTTTGGCTATGGCTAGCTGCATTGCACTCATCTCTAGTCCCATCCTTTCAATCTTTTCCATCGCCTCTTTCAACAACTGGCTCATCGGCCTCTCTTCCTCATTACTATTCTCTGAGGTAGTCATGCTTGTTGCTATCGGTCCTTTGGATCTGGTTTGGTAGGAGTGTGTTGCCAGAGTTCTTTAACAACTAACTTGTCTGGTATAGACAACAACAAACTTTGTTAGCGTTAGAGCTTAACAAATTTGATCATAACACATAGAGGATGCAATGCTCCTAGGCAGTTAACTGTTTCTACATGCTTTGCTTCAAACAACATGCGTCATCCCGGCTTGCTCATTTGTACCCTTTTCTGTTATTTTACCTTTTTGTATTTTCTTTTCCTTCTTTATTAAGAGCGGTCGAATCTTATGGGGATTGCCTACGTATCACGTCCCCGCGCAAATCAGACCAGGCGTAGTTCTGCACAAATGAGCGTAAAAGCAAACAACCTTTTATTGTTGAAAGGGCCTTTTACAAACTACATTTTGCAAACGAAAGAGCAAACTTTGAAAATAAGCCTAGACTCAAAAATAGACCAGAAATCACCCTAAAAGAAACAAGCAAAAAGTGCTAAGATACAGACTTTGACTTATGAGTACATTATGGTTTTGAAAATTGGTGTCCGCGGGGCGTCGTTCGGCCTTGCCGCGGTCCTAGGTGCGAGATCCCTCTCAAGTTGCTCCAGCTCATGCATGGTCTGCTTGACATAACTCATCACTGCCGAGAGGACGGTAACGCTGGTCATGTTCTCACATCGTAGACATCGTCGGGTGATGGCATGGGCAATGGCCTTGATCCTATTTCTGGTTTGCTTCTTCTCTATAAGTAGGCATTTTATCTGATCGCTGCACATCTTGAATACCTGAGCATCCTGGATATGCTGATTCTTCAGTTGCCGTACTTCTAACTTCATTCGGGCCAACAAGTCGTACCAGTATCTGCTCTCAATTTGGAGATCCTTGGCCTGATTAGCTGCTTTGATTTCAAGTGTAGCCATCTCTCTCTTCATTTTAGCAACAATTTTCTCGTGGTCGCCTTCCAATTGATTCAGGTATTGGCGATGCTTATCTGCTCTTGTATCCCACTGTGCCCTGAGCTCTGCTATGACGTTTTCGGATTTCTCCAAACCATCTTGCCATTCCCTGATTTCACTTTTTAGCCTTTTTATTAGTTGCTCGTCTGATCGACGCCTTGGCTGTTTATCCGCATCCACCCTTATCTGTTTGATCTGGGCTCTGAGCATTTCGTTTTCCTGAATTAACCTGTTCCGCTCTCCCAGATTGGTAGCAACTTGCACATTGTGCTCATATTTCAAGCTTTCCACTTGTTGCTTCAACCTGCTGATTTCGGCGCAATAGCCTCTTTCTTTTGCTAGCCAATCCCATTGTTTTTGCGATGTTTCAGCGAAATTCAGGATGTGGGGTCTCTTAGCCGGCCTTTCATGCTCAAGTTCCCTTCTATACCATGCCAGGTAAGCTGGCGCCGTCTCCCCTTTGGCTCGATCCCGCACGCAAGTATCTGATTTCAAATATTGACACTCACTCCAGATTTGGCGAATTTTCGCTTCTGGAAACTGTCCGTTAGGACTTATCTCAACTGCTTGAGTGCTAAGATCTTCCTCATAAGGTACTGTCTGGCATCTTCCGAGCTGTCTCAAAACTCGGCAGGGTGCGTAAGGTTGAATGCTCTTAAGCCCCATCAGTAAGAAATGGGTTTTAGCTGCCGGCATATATATGACCTCGTCAACAGGCAACCATCCCAGTGTCCATTGTATTTGGCTGGCAGTAAGAGCTTGAAAGAACGAGGTCCATGCCATGACTCCTTTGGGCAAACTAATCTCTTTGGTTCTCGTGTAAAATTCTTCTATGCAAGTCTTTTCCGGGGAACCATGGCTCAAAATCTCGGAACGATGGCAGAGGTGCTCGGTCATCCACATTTGTAGGAGCAAGTTACAACCTTCGAAGAAATTTCCTCCAGCTTTACAGGCTGTAAGAGCTCGAAAGATGTCAGATACCAACATAGGCACGAGAGTACTGTCAGTTTGCGTGAGTAAAGTGCTGACGACCCCGGATATCTTCAAATCAATGTTTCCGTCTTTCCTTGGAAATATCAGAAGGCCCGGGAACATCATCATGAAGGCTACCCGTCTGTGTTTGTCCCACTTTTGACGAATACCTTTGCTGCACAGTTTGTTGATTGGATTATTGAATCCTCCCTCATGACCGTACCTATCATATATGAAGCATGGAGTACAAAAACTGGCAGCCAGATCCGGGTCGTGGACCGTTCTGGGTATCTTCAGTGAATCTAGGAACCAATGTACCGTGACAGCTCTTGGGGCGACCAAGTATTTTTGCCTCAACGGAAGTTCAGCATTTCCAATGTACCCAGCCATTTCTTCCAAAGTCGGGGTGAGTTCAAAATCAGAGAAATGGAAAACATTGTGCGTCGGGTCCCAGTAAGTGACTAAAGCTCTTATGATATCTCCCCGAGGCTGGATTTCCAACAAACCCACGAGACCTTTCAGATATTTCTTAACCTCATTTTGTCCTTCAACACCTAGATCATTCCACCATAGCCGTAACTTGACAGGGATTTTGGTCATTATTGAAAAATGTTCATTTTGCATCGTGCTCATCCTGCACATTTATTAAGGTGATTTTAACAAAATGACTTGACTCAAAAATATTTTACAAAGGGGATCAAGTTTTGAACACGGCCTTTAAGCACTTTGGGGACGAAGATTTTAAGGCTGTGTGGGTCAACTGGACAAAAATACTAAACAAGACCCAAAGGTGGCTGTTTATGCAAAGTCAGCCTTCCGGCGTCCCTTTCGGAAACATTCGGCTATTTATGACAAAACAGCATCACCTGACTTATTTATGACTCTTTTTTAAAATTTGACACGTCTTTTTCTTCTTTTTTTTTATTATTATTTTATTGATTTTGGCTATTTTAGCAAAAATGGGGTTGAACCCGATGAGGGTTGCCTACGTATCTCACATCCGGTGAGAATCAAACCGGCGTAGTTCGGCCCATCATGAATAGAGAAAATCAATTAAACCCAGAAAGCAAGAATATTTTTTTTATTATTTTCTTTCGAAAAGAGATAAAGACTAATTTTTTTTAGGAAGTATTTAGACTATTAGTCTGAATTTATAAAAGAGATACTACGAGAGAAACAACATATTTTTTGAATGATGAATTTTCAAAAAAAAAAAAATTTTTTTTTATTTACTTTTAAATAAATACCTTTTTTTTTAAAAAAAAAAAAGAAAAGAAAAAATTTTTATATGTTTTTTTTAATAAATCAAACTAAAAGACAACTTTGTCTTTTATTCTGTTTTTTTTTTTTAGAAAAATTCCGGCGAGGTTTCGACACTACTTGGACATTGGCTTTATTTTTCCAAAATAAGTAATTATCTCCCTACGCTGCTATTTTTTTTTTTTTAGAAACCGGTCAGCATGTGGAACCGAAGCAAATAAATGCGCAAAACAAATAAGATGCAGCAGGGTGGTCTTTTCATAACAGGTTGTCTGTCCTAGACGGACCCAACCCCTGTGTTGAGCCCCCTAAGTCAAATGCAACATGATGCAAATAAATGTTCCTACTAGGGATCCGGCATGAAGTTTCGTTATACTAGGTTTATACCCTAGGTATTTGTTCTAGACTGTGTACCCGAGCGGACAACTCGAGTCGAGGAGGGGGCTACGTACCGGGGACCCGCGAGATCGTCCGACTTTGTAACTTGTCCGACCTCTTTCTTATTTCAGGTATTGACACTAACAGAATAGGGAGTCTCGACCAGCGAGCTTCTCCCCGGAGGTAAGAAGAGAAGGGTTTCAGCACAGTTTATATACAGTTCAGATAATATCAAAGCGGTAAAAGACAACATTTAGCACGTTATGCAAAACATGTAATAAAGATCAGATAATAAAGCCAAATATAACAATTATTCTAAGCTCGAATTCTTGAACCCTGAACCAGTGGTTCTGGGTCACATCCCCAGCGGAGTCGCCAGAGCTGTCACACCTCCTTTTTCCGTACCCGTGAGGGCGCAAGGGAGTTTTTTCCAATTAAAGGACAGTCGAAACGGGATTGGTTTAATTATTTCAGAGTCGCCACTTGGGAGATTTAGGGTGTCCCAAGTCACCAATTTTAATCCCAAATCGAGGAAAAGAATGACTCTATATTACAGTCTGCGTACCAGAAATCCGGATAAGGAATTCTGTTAACCCGGGAGAAGGTGTTAGGCATTCCCGAGTTCCGTGGTTCTAGCACGGTCGCTCAACTGTTATATTCGGCTTGATTATCTGATTTTATACAAATGTGAACTTATGTGCCAATTTTATCTTTTAACCGCTTTTATCATTCACTGTTATTTTTATAGGACTTGCAACGTCGTGAAAACATATCTCGAACCACGTTACATCAATGCACCCGTGGTTATTGATATATCTCGACTCGGTTGAGATTTGGATTTGGGTCACATAAATGTGCACCCGAATTAAGAAAAATAAATTATTTAAGACGCGCCTAAAGCAACTAACGTATGGTTGTTTTGGGGAAGGCCGTAAAATTTGCTAAACGACCCACCTTAGGGACTGAATGCTTCAATATATACTTTTATTGAGGGCCCCGCAATTTGTGCGTTTTTCTTTATTCTTTGTTGAGGCTCATCTCGTCCTTACTTTAAAAGGATATCCTATAGCAAATACGTTTCTTGTCGCGTTTGTCTCTACTAGTTGAAAACAATAGATAACCCTAGTTAATTACATGCTTGCAAGTTATCTATAACAGAATTCCGAGTGCTTGCACAGAATCAGAAGCACGGCCACGTACACAGTTGGCCGAGCAGAAATTAAGGGCCCAAATCCAGCCCATGCGTGATGGACCAGACCTGGGCCATTGTTTGTTCGATGCAGGCCTGCTTGGTCTGTTTCGACCTGGGCTCGACCTTCGTGAGGTTGAGATTGCAGACTCTGTGTTCTTTGTCTTAAAACATGGTTTACCAGTTACATGAAGCAGTTTATCAGAAAGGAAAGAACTTACTTAGTAGTGTACGATTTTCATGCTTGGCCTACATTAAAGGATGTACTACAAAGTTAAACTAAGTCTAAGATACAACCTATTACATTGGGAATATTTTCACCTATCAGCATACATATATAAACTATCATTCAGCTAATCTACATTGATATACACTGGCATACAGGCTACTTCTATTGTCAACACAGGAATGAAAATTATTATACAGTACATGATATCTAATGTAACAATCTATGTAAGAAAGTCAACTTCAGGTCTTTTCTTTTTGTATTCATGCTCAATTTTCCAATTACATTTGACAGTGTATTGGTTGTGTACCTGGTATAGAGAACAAAAGAAGAAAGGAATGATCAGCTGGGTAGTATGCAACAAACACAGCAACAGCAGATACACAGCAACAAACCAACAACCACAAGTGTTTTCCACAGTCCACAGACAACCAGCAACAGTTTCCAGAACAAAGAAAACCAACAGATGGTCGAGCACCAAACAAGCAATCCCAGAAAAGAGTAGTGAAACAACAGAAATAACAGAGTATTCGATGCAGCAACACCAGCAGTTCAACAATCACAAGCAGCTCAATCAGGGCAAACAACAGAACTTGGCCAAGACAGCTTGACCAATGTGAATTCTTCTGTAGTTTTCAGACAGTGTTTGGTTACAGTATTTCTGGAAATTTCCTTATATTTTTTCAGTTTCCTTTAACTCACAAGACCTCTCTCAAGACTAAGTTTTTTTTCCTTTCTCTTCCTCCTCCTTTTTAAGTTCTGAAATAGCCTATTTATAAGCCAAACAACCAGTGCAGTCAAGCTGCCTGGATTCTGCCCTTTGCAGACTGCCCATACCCTTTAAACCCCATGCCTAAGCATCTTTTTGATGCCAGCCATTTGTTCCCCACGCCTGGCTTATTCCTTTTGTTCAAGAGTATGGGTTCATTTAAGTATTCATTTTAAACCCCATACTCTTGTGTCTTGTTCCCCATTGGCATTAGTTTAATCCTAAATTAGTACCCTACTTGTCAGCTCATTTAAACTAAGTTTTTCTGTTCTTTTCAAACCCCAGACTTTCCCTGTTAGCCCTTGATTATTACTGTCCTGCCTCACTGCAGTATCAGGGCCTTTTGAACTTCTGGAAGTCCAAATTCAAGACTGCCCTAGCCTGGTTCTTTTCATTGTTTACAATGCAGTTATAGGCTAAACTTAGGCAATGTCGAGCATCCAATTATCAATCAACAGGTTCGTTCACTTTGTACGAATTAGAATATTTGGACATTCAGTCGTAGGAAGTCAATCGACGACATTTATCAAGTCGACTATACTAATTATAACAGGTAACAATCAGTCGTTCATATAAACAAATACATACAGGGACCTAAAGGGCTTCGGACAACTTTGGTCAATCACTGGGAACCTATATAGATTATTTATGCGACGACTATCCTAATCGGACATGTTTATCATAGGATACATTCAGAACACAAACAGAAAACAATTGACCAAATAAAAAGGTCTTTGACAGAGATGGAAGAAATTAGGAAAAATAACAGATAATAACAAACAATCACAACAAATCATGCTAACAACTCAATCAAAACTAAAACAAAGAAAAGAGAACACTTACTGGAAAAGTTTAAACCAAAATGACCCAAGTCCGACTTAGCTTTGACCATTTGAGGCCGAACAAACTTTAATCAGGGTGTTCTCACATGAGAACACCTTGATTAAGGTCTATTAGACCTCGAACCCCTGTTAAGGCCGGCCGGATTCCAAGGCTATTCGTGTTCTAGGTTTTGGATTTTCAGATCTGGTTTTTTAGGAGTTGTGGGTAGATTCGGACCAAACCAGGTCTGGTTTGGTCACGAGAGAGGTCAGGGGAGTGTCTGGTATGAAGATGGTGAGGTTTGGCATAGATCGAGTTTTGTCTCGAATCTTCAAATCCAGATTCGAGACGATAGGAGGTGATTCGAGGTACATGGTTAGTGAATTCGTGCTCAGGGTGGTTGGATGTTTCAGGGGCGTGAAGGGGGTGGTCACCGGCGTTCGTGCCACCGGGTTCTGGTGAATGGGAAATTAGGGCGGCTGCTATGGTTTCGGGGGGGGGTGTCAAGGCTTGGTGAAGAAGATGAGGAAAGGTGGGGTTCGGATAGGGGGCGTGGGGTGAAGGGTCAAGTTTATATACGTAAAGAGTAATTAGATCCTGGCCATTGGATGCATCGAGATTGATGGCCAGGATCTTTTACTTAGAACGGAACGACACCGTTTGACCTCGGTTGGGGGTTGGTTCGGACTGGTTTTTGGGTCGGGTTTGGAAACGGGTTACTGACAGGGAGCCTGGGCCGTTGGATTGGATTGGTTGGAACGGCTGAGATGAGCCGTCCTTGAAACGACGTAGTCTTGGTATTGGACGACGTCGTTTCGATGACCTGCGGATGGGTCTTGGGTTGGCTGACTTGGACTGGTTTTGGGCCTTCAAAATTTTGAAATATCATAGGCCCAATCCGATTTCTTGCACTTTTTTTTATTTTGTTTTCTAATTTTTGAAATACAACTAAATTAAAAATGAATTTGAAATACCCATTAATCAATACTTAACACAATTATTCACACACATATATATATAAAAACTTTTAAATGGTTAAATTACAACCTAGAAATGCATACATATTTTTTGTATTTTGTTTGATAATGATTAAATGCAAAATGGACAGACCCACAAATGACTAACAACACATGTCACGGAAAACTCGAAAAATTGTACAGCGAAGTCATTTGTCACTATTTTTTATTTTCTTTTGGAGCGATTGTCCGTGAAGCAAAAATCACGTGCTTACAGTGCTTTTTGGACATGACGGTCCAGGATCGGAGACGATACGGGAACTTTGCGTCCAAGCGCCTGATCCATCTCGCCAAGTCTAGGACCTCCTCGCGATACCAAGCTACCACTGGAGAAAGCGCAAAAGGGATTATCATGACAAGTAAAAGAATAATTGAGAAATGGCTAAAGGAAAGTTCACTCACGCTGATCGTTCCATCACTCTAGAAAGGGCATCCTCCACGCCGGGATGATATCCGAGGTCCTCACTCGAACGAACCTGCTCATCCATCCCCGATCCTTCCCCTCATCAACGCTTGTGAAGAAAGATTTTTTGGACCGATGTCGAAGCTTGACTAAGCCTCGATACAGTCGTGGACGGTACAACCTGATCAAATGGCTGAGGGTAAAGACCTCACCCGTAACCCCTTATATAAAATACCTGAGCATCAATACGATCCTCCAAAAGGATGGGTAGATTTTGTCACACCTCCTTTTTACCTACACCCCCGTAAGGGTGTATAAGGGAGTTTTCAAATTAAAGTGACAATCAAAACATGATTATCTATTTATTAAATTCAGAGTCGCCACTTGGGATAATTGTGTGGTGTACCAAGTCACCGGTTCAAATCCTGAATTGAGGAAAAGATTGACTCTGTATTATAGTCCGCAAATCAGAATTTCGGGTAAGGAATTCTGTTAACCCGGGGGAAGGTATTAGGCATTCCCGAGTTCCATGGTTTTAGCACGGTCGCTCAACTGTTATAGTTGGCCTATTTATTTGATTTTAAAGCACTTTTAAACCTATGTGCATTTTAACTTTAGACCGCCTTTTAATTATTTTAAGGAAAATTTCAACGTCGTTCTAAAATATGTCTTTGGATCGCGCCACATGAAATGCACCTGCAATCCGAAACACATTTTATTCAACGTTGTTGAGATTTGGATTTGGGTCACATGAAATGCACACCCGAGTTTTAGGAAGGTAATATTATTAAATTAACACGCCTAAAGCAACTACGCGTTTTTACCTTTGCGAGGGCCATGGAACATTTGCTAAATGGCGCGCCTCGAATTCTAAGGATTCAAAAGAAATAATTAAATGAGGACCACACATTTGAGATTTATTTGGCGCGTCACACCTCAAATCTAAATTTTAAAAGGGCATTCCAACTAAATTTCGGAGGGTCATAAGCTATTTGTATTATCCAATATAGCTCACCTCCATTAGTTAATTAAGGAAACTTAAAGGATTCTAATTATTTTTAGGCTAATGTTCGAGCTTGGCTTAGTAATTAGGGGCCTACACTAAACTAAATCAAAGATTCAACTTTCAAGGTTGGGGCCAACAATGGACCCAATTGCTGATCAATAACTCCTTAGCGAGCACAACCACACAACCAAGCTTAACATGAAGCCCAGGTCAAGGCACACTGAGTGCTGATGCATAACTGGGCCAACATTGGCATCCCAGGTCCGATTCTGTATTGGCATTGGTGTGGGAACAATTTTTCCTATGAGAATCTTGAATTGAAACAAATACCAAGGTGCATCTAAAGCCAATATAAATTCTGAAATGAGGATCCAATTCCTGAAGGGATAGCAATTCATATGCAGGTTATTTCATCAATTAATATTGCAAGTTCACTAGTTACAACTCATGCATGCCTTAGTTCAAACCGACGTCTTTGACTCAAAACAATTTCGAGAATGAACAACCTATATAGAGTCAAGCCAAGTCTGAAAAAATCTTAGATTCGAAATCAAATTCAAATTCCATCTTTTGAAAGTCTTTTTGAATTCCACAATGTCTACGTACGAACAGGGGAGGGGCAAAACTAAACCATAAACTTCTGAATGTAGTAAACTAAGTTTCAAGCTGCATCTAAATAAGTCTAAATACACGATCAATAAAAGGCAAAATTCAGCTCAGATTCACTGAACTAAGGCAGAAATGGTTTTAAACGATTATCATGCAACCCATAGCTATGAAACATATTTAACACCAACCAGCTAGACACTCAAACTGAGGAGTGCAACCTTCAGTTCATACATGTTACGCTAAATCTAGAAGAATTTCATGAATCAACTACACTTAAGCAGATAACTCATATCTAACCCTTAAGACAAAACATGTAGCCACGGTGACATAAATAACTCATAAGAAGACTGAGCTAAAGAAACCTAAAACGAAATACAAGACACTAGCAAAAATGCAGAATCAATAGAAAATTAACAGTGTCACTTCATCAATTTGAGTTACATGGCTTCACATACAACTCCATTGAACCTCATTTCCATTCATAGTTTGAAGGAATACCTGGGAATGAAAGTAAATAAGAGGTGAGGGATCAGCAGTAGCAGTAAAGCAGAACCAGCAACAGGAAGTAATCAGTAAACCAATTTCAAGCCCAGAAAATGATGTACAACGGTCCAGAAATCAGTTTCAATCGCACAACAAACCAACAAACATCAAACCAACCTTTAAAGACTCGATCTCAATCCATTTCAAGCATAAATTGATCATGGAAGTGAAAACCTTAAGATTCAAAGCATGAAATTCAATAGAATAGTGTTTTTGTCAATATTTTCAGCCGTTTGTAATTTTTTTGATCTTTTTTTTCCTTTTTCTCTCCCTTGAAATGCAAGGTAAGGTGCTTTTATAGGCAAGCTATTAGGGCAACACTTAGGAATCAGTTTTTGCATTTTGCCCCTTTTGGAATTTTCATTATAGCTTAGATATCCCTAGTTAAAAACTAACCCCAACCCCAGCTTCCTAGAAGCTTCGCTAGGTAGTTATTTGGAGATTCTTTACCTAGACTAAAGTTCCAAAGTAACCCCTGCAACCCCTGAAATTACCCTGAACCAAAACGGGTCATGGGTCAATTTTGACCCAACTGTTCAGACCCAAACGAGTCGGAATGGACCCAAAGCCCAACTTGCAGAACATGGGACAATTAAAACTTTAGACTAAATGATTTACTAACTAACAATTTCAACTAATCTGATTATAGACTAACTACACTAATTAAGAAAAAGACTCACAATTACTCATGCATGAACACATAAACTCCAGAACAAATGAAAATGATTCAAGAAGAAGAGAAGAAGCAGAAAACAGAAAAACAAACGAAGAAAAGATTAAACAGAAGGAAGAAAAGAAAATACCTAAAAAAAATTTGGAAAATGAAGGAGGGAACCGGGTCTTCAAATCCTTTGATTTTTCGGCTAACTCTGATGTTAATCGGGTGCTCTTACAAAGAACCCACGAATAACATCAGATTAGACACGAAGTTTCACCAAAACTTGACTTGGAATTTCTAGGGTTCATCTCTGATCTAAGCTTCAAAGGGTTCAAGGGGTATTCGAGGGAAAATATTTGTGGATTCAAGAAGAGGGAGGCGTGGGCGTTTCAGGGTGTGATTTTGATGGCGTTTGGAGGTGGCGCCGCACCCTAAAGCGATGGAGAACGAGGGTGGCGGGTTAGGGTTAAGGTTCATCTCTGAAGGGAGATATGAGAGAGACGAGATGAGATGGGGGGGTTTCTGAGGGGGGTGGTCTTGTTCGGACATTTAAATAGCCTGGGGAGGTTAGTTCCCAACCGTTGGATCAATGGAGACCAACGACTGGGATCCGGGGAGGGGAAACAACGTCGTTTGGTTTTAAGTGGGGGGGGGGGGGAGACCGGGTAATGACGGCGGGACTGGTCCTGGAACAGACGGGTTTAAAGGGAAATTTCAATTGGGTTGAAGAAAATTACATTGACTTGGCCCAAAACAGATTTTCCTGTTCTATTTCCTTTTCCTTTTCAAATTAATCCTTTTTATTTCAAACTCTTTTTTAATTAATATCCAAATAAAACCCAAACTAAATCCTAACACATTAAATTAATTAAATCTAATTAAAACCAATCGAAGGAAAAACTATCAAAATTCAAAATTAAAATTAAAAGTGCAAATTAATCTATTTTTCGTGACTTTTTCCATTTTGATAAAACAACTCATTTGTTAATTAATCCTAAAATGTGAAATTAAAACCTAAATGCAAATGCAACATATATTTTTTTTTAATTAAATAATATAAACATGCACAGACAAATGCAATCAATTGACAGAAAATGCCACAAAAATCCACAAAATTGCAAACAACGAAAAATATTATTTTGTTTTGAATTTGTGGGAGTAATTCATATAGGGCAAAAATCACGTACTCACAGATTTGACCAAGGGTCACCCGATATTGAGCGCAGAAATCAAGGATTACCGGGTCAATTTTCAAAGGAGGGGATCCGACTGATTTACTAGGACCCAAGGTGAATGGGTAAGTGTACACATGGAGAAAGCCATCCTTAAAGTTAGTAATGTTGTCACGATAGTCAGGAATTTCTACCTCCAATACCTCATCCCATCGGCAGTCCTTCTTCACTTTGTCGACATCGGTCACGATGCTGACATATCGAGATACATGCCCACATCGACCCGGTGTGGACGAGGGAGTTTCTATGTCGAAGTCATCCGACGTATCAGTATCGGGAGAGGTTAATCGCTCCAAAGTGGGAATCGATTTATTTTCCCCCTCAGGCGATCGAGATGACAACGTAGTATCACCCTATCGAGGGACCGTCCTAGAAGTCGTGGCCATAGTAGATGGTAAAACCTTTTTCGTAAAAAGAAGGAAAAATGTAAAGGTGTCAAATTGCAAAATTCTGGGGTAAAAGCCAGAGAAAAGGATGAGGATGGGGAGTATCTAGCAACCGGAATATTTATAGCAACCGCAGGAATCAGAAGAGACGAACCTACGACAGTTCATGAGCTTCTCGATTACCGCATTTGACGGCTGCCCTGGGTTCCCTGGGACATGGCATTTAATGATGTCATAGCAATGATGGTCTCGAAACGACGATTCAATAACGTTTCCTATCACTCCGATCTAGGAAACGCGGAGACTATTTGTGTATGGCGAAATCAGAAGAATCCATATCCCGCCATTAAGGCCTGCTCGGAATATCGAGACGGCACCTCGAGGCTGTGAGATCAGGATCGGGCTCTCTACCTCGAGGATCATTCAGGTCCTATAGTGGTCCCGAGGCTCAGGGGTTCGTCCACGACCCGACAAGAATTATGAAGATGGGGAACTCCCGAGACGAGCAGCTAGAGTCAATAGGTCCTGGCACCACGCCATGCCTAGCTGTCCCATCCCCGTGTCTTTATATTTAATGCATCATGTACCATGCCGCATTCCCCCGCCTATATAAGGGGAACCCATACCATTTTGTAAAAGACTGATGTTGCTCCATTTCTCCATAAGTGCAATAATATCTCTCTCTCTCTCTCTCTTTTCTTCTAAGTCATTTGTTCTCATTGGCCCGAGGCCACCTCGCGTTCATTATTTTCTTACTTGTTCTACGCCCGTCTAGCTGTGCAATGGCCATAAAGAGCCTAACTTAATCGTATTTTTGCTTGTTATCCCTTCCCCGACTGTCCCCGATAGCTCGATACCGGCTCGAGCCTTGGCCCCGAGGCCTCCATCGATCTGCTCCACGCTCGGGCAACAGGCCCCTTCGATTTGCTTACTGCTTCGTCTTAGCTCACGTCTTATCTTCACACTTAGCATTTCAAGCATCAACTGCCCTAATAGCTAGCTCGGGAATAGATCACATATTTTTAGAATCCCATTTACAAATTTAATTGTTGTTACCATTTTCACGGTAAACAATACAGATAAATATTTTTTAAAAATTCAGCATTATCTGATTCAATTATCGTACTAATATGAATGTTAGGATTTTCTGATTTATGAATCAAAAAACTATATGCCTTACTATTTGTTGCATATCTTATGAAAATAGAATCAATAATTTCCGGTTCGATCTTTACCCTTTTGGTTTTAGAAACTTGAACTTTAGCTAAGCACCCCCACACTTTAAAATATTTAAATTGGGTTTTGTTCGATTCCATTTATCATATGGAATGGATTACGTCTTGCTCTAGGGAACTCGACTGAGTATTCGGTTAGTTGTAAGAATAACTTTCCCCCCACAAGTTCTGGGGTAAACCAGAACTTATCAACAAGACATTCATCATCTACCGTAACGTTCTATTCTTCCTTTTCGCAATTTTATTAGATTGCGGTGAGTAAAGGGCAGTCGTTTGGTGAATGATATTATTTTCCAAACATATTTCTTCTAAAGGAGATTCATATTTGATGCCCCTATTACTTTGTAAAGCCAACCACAAAACTGTCGTTTGTGTCACGACAGAGCCAGAATAAATGGTGAAGTTTTTAATCTTCAAGCCAATCTGACACAATCAGAATTAATAAATGGTGAAGTTTTTAATCTTCTAACCGAGTAATATCTGATACCGGATCTAATAAACGGTGATGTTTTTTTTAATCTTCAAACCGAGTAATATGTGACACAACCAAATTTAATAAACGATGAAGTTTTTAATCTTCAAACCAAATAATAAATTAGAGTAGAAAATCACTAAGATTTTAATCTCCAAAACGAATAGAAAGTCACTAAGACTTTAATCTACGACAAATGAGTAGAAAGAATCTCAATGAACGAGTAGGAAGTCACGCAGATTTTGATCTCGAAGTAGGAGTAGACAATTACGAAGATTTTATTTTCCAAAATAGGGGTAGAAAATCACAAGTATTTTAATTTTTTTTTTCAAATGGCTTTCCATCTTAACCATTATACCCCTAAGCATTTCAACAGTTTGATATAATTCTTATCAAACTAACGTATGTATATTCGTTATTGACCCAAACTAATATACATATAAAATATCAGTTTCACGATCTAAAAATAATTTTCAAATATTAATGTAAGCATAAGTTACATCTTACATTCTTGAAAATAATTTTTCACATAATTTCATACATGCTAATAACTTTATACCGAATAACAATTTTTCTTTCAATAATATGTTATTCCTAATCCTAGCATGCACATAGGATATATTTTGAGATCATCACATAATAAGGATCTGCCCTAATATTTGTAGAAGCTGAATTTCATAAATCATATATGGTAAATAAAAACTAATTAAATTAGGTATAGTAAGAAAAGTAGAACCCGATATGGAGTCACTTTCTGCTTTATCGAGAGTGGTATGTATTCACTTTCTGCTGGAATTTGTAGTCACTTCTCTTGACAACTACTCGGAAAATACTTTTTCCATTTTATCGTCAAATGGTTCGGATTTCTCCAAGTACTTTGACATAAAACTCTTTGAGTCCGAGAAAAGCCATGTCTAAAGACAACCTTTCATAGTCTAACACCGCTACGTGGTGATCTTTTCTCAAGTAACTGGAAATACCGTATACAATCAGTGACTCAAACTTCAGTGTCACTAGAGTGCATATTTTGCGAAATTTCATAATTGCAAAAGCAATATGTCGACCAGAATTCGACAACGGTCACGAAGACCAACACCAAATCCTTTCACATAATGAATCAGTGATTGCACTTTTGCTGAAGTGCAAATTTTCTTCTTTCAAATATGTAGAAATGCACCCCTTAAAGAAGTGGTGTAATCATGTTCTCATAATTTCCTTTTTTTTTTCAGAGAAAAAAAAAAAAATCCGACTCCACTTCAATAATTCAACAACACTTATACTTTGACACCCCAAAATATGAATGTAGAAGAATAAACAATTGGTGGCTTTGCCATGAACTTCATTACTACTGGCAACAACCAGAAAACCCGCTTGTTTCCCAAGTGACATCGCCAGTCATATTTCCAATTGAAATCAAACTCCCATCGCGACCACAAAATTTCTTTTTTTTGCTCTTTTCGGTTAGTTTCCAACAGATGTTGATATGAACACAGAAAATAAATTTAAATTTCTTAAGCATTGTTGATAATCTGTGTTCAAAATCAGTAAATTAGAGAAGCAAACAACGTTAGTCCAACAAACAAATCGTAAAATAATTCCGAGCCCACAAGTTACTTGTGTGTCCTTAAGGAATTTAATCCCCTCATTGTTGTTCAAGGTTATGGATTACTGCCTCCAAGGGTAGAACGAAAAAAACTATTCTGTAATACTGGCAATCGAAATTACAAAACTTCAGCGAACTCGACAAATGGAGCAAATCACACTTGACACTTTATTTATTTTGAAAAAATAATGCAACAATGTAGAAAAGAGAGGAGAAAATTTCAGATTTTCCATCTATAAAATATGAGGCCAAACCTCTAATTTATAGACAAAGAAAGGGTGAGATGAAGAGGTGCAATCCAAGAGGTGCCTCTGTCATTTCCCATTCACACCCCTTAATAAAAACGCAACATTTTTCACAATTCATAAACTCTTGAATCTTTCTACATCGTAGTTACCACTCTATAATAGAAAATATGTAGTAGCACCCCTATTTATAATACTACAAAATCAGAAACATATTTCAATATGAAATTGGTAAACAAAACCTAACTAGACATGAATTAAATAAACTACCAAATATCAAATCTAGACAACATAGAAATACTAATTAATCTTGGTTTAATTTCCAACAACCTCCCTTAAACCAAGATCTTCAAACTTGATCATACCATGAGTAACATCAAGCCTTGTAGAAGTCAAGTACCTTAGACTCTCCACCAATTCCTAAAATATGTAGCATTAACAAAGTCGCGAGTATCATCTTTAGTTAACTTCAATTTTCCTTCAATATTGGCCATATATTTGTCTTTAACCATCGTAAATTCCTTCAAAATATCATCAGCATATTTTTCCTTTACTTTGAAATTATCTACTTCTCTGGTTGCCTTATAGTTGGACTTGTACACCCATTCAATTCCAATTGTCATTCTATAGGTTGTAGAGTAATGCCACCAATAAACATTTCCTCTTGCTTGAAACATGAAATCTCGAACAATGGCACAAAATTGATTGCATCTTCAATATCTATAATCATACATTGTTGTGGTTCTGGATCCCAAGTTATTTCTATTTCAATATTGGGTAGATCGATAGAAACTTTCTCTTGATGAACTCTCTTGCTTCTTTCATTACTAGGTTCATCTTCAATACCATCAAATAATTGTTCTAGTGAAATACCAACCTCTTTTGGACAAACGTCCCTTGCCACCAAGTCTTCCTTTTAAACAACCGGAGAAATTTTTGGTAAATCAATTTGACTATTACTGATTTCCTTCGCATTCAATACAATTTCTATCACAATAAAAATTACATGTACCTTCTCTTCTTTTCTCCTCTGTTTCTGAATTTTGGCCTTCTTTATTTATTTTCGTCATCTTTGATGTGTCTTCTTTTTATTTTGGTTGATAATCCTTTTCTTGTGATGTCCTCCAATGTAACGACCCGACCCGCCGTTTTGAGAATTTACCCCCGATCCCCTATTAATTGCTTTCCCCATATTTATTTATGCTATTGTGAGTTGCCGAGAAGTTTTGTTTTGAGTTGTGGAGTATTTTGGGATATTTAGTCCCTAAATGAGAGCTTAAGCTTTAGAATTTGTACCGTAGTCGGAAGAGTGTGAAGACGGCCTCAGAATGGAATTCCACCAATTCCTTTAGCTCCGTTGAGTGAGTTCGGACTTAGGGGCATGTTCGGATTGTGTTTTGGAGGTTCGTAGCTTATTTAGGCTTGAAATGCAGTAAGTTGAATTTTTGAAGTTTCCGGATCGATAGTGAAATTTTGATATCGGGGTCGGAATCCGATTCCGAAAGTTAAAATAGCTCCATAGTGTTGAATGTGACTTGTGTGCAAAATTTGGGGTCAATCGGACATGGTTTGGTTGGTTTCGGCATAGGTTGTAGAATTCTTGAGATTTCAAGTTCATTAGGCATGGATTGGAGGGCGATTCGTGATTTTAGCATTTTTTTGATGTGATTTGATAGTTGAACTGAGTCCGTATGATGTTTTAGGATTGGTTGGTATGTTTGGTTGAGGTTCCGGGGGCCTCGGGTGAGTTTTCGATGCTTAACGAAAGTTGAATTGGACTTAAGCAATTGCTGATATTGCTGAACCTGCTATAACCGCACCTGCATATGTGGGACCGCAGGTGCGGCGCCGCAAAAGCGTCTTGGTAGCCGTAGAAGTGAGTTTGGCCTTGTGCTCCAGGGATCGTAGGTGTGGCAGGGAAACCGCAGATGCGGAACTGTAAATGCGGCCCAGGACCGCAAATGTGGCCCCAGCCCGGATAAGTGGATTTCGCACCTGCGATGCTTTTCTTGCAGGTGCGGGACCGTAGATGCGTCCCTATGACCGCAAAAGCGGATTTCGTTGGACAGAAATAAAGAAATCGGGGGTTTGAAATTCATAACCTCAAAAATTAAATTGGAGCTCGGTGGAAGGCGATTTTGTGGGATTTTTAAAGAGAAGATCAGTGGGTATTGATTCCTAACTCCTTTTTGATTATATCCCGTTAATCTAAGATTAGTTTTGTCATATAATTTTGGATTTGGGGTGAAAAATTGGGAAGAATTGAGAAAAGTTCCCTAACCAAAATTTTGGGTTTTAATTGGGTTTTAGTTGTCGGAATTGAGTAATTTTTGGACGAGTGTTCTCGTGAGTGAATGGGCTTTATAAATTGGTAGCTTTTACCCGATTCCGAGATGTGGGCCCAGGGAGGATTTTTGGGTATTTTTCTATTTTCTTGCCTTAGCTTCTATTCCTTTAGCTAAACTCGTTGTTTGTAGTTATATTTACTTTATAAAATTGATTTGATTATATTTGGGACACTCGGAGTTGGATACTCGTGGCAGGAGCCTGATTTCGAATTGATTTTGAGATGGTTCGAGGTAAGTGACTTGCCTAACCTTGTGTGGGAGAACTCCCTTAGGATTTTGGTATTGTTGTTATATGAGTGTCGTGTACATGAGGTGACGAGTGCGTACACGTTGATAATTATTGAAAAACCCCATTTTCATTAGGTAAATATCTGTGTTTTATTTTAATTGAGCAACACGTGTACTAGAAGCCTCCTATTTAGCATAGGAAAAGTATGCTTATGTGACCTAATTGTCTCACGTGCTTTAACTGCTTACTTGGATTACGTGCAACATGTTTAGAGTAATTCCTAATTATTCTCGAACAGAACTGTGGACTTCCTTCTTAAGACTGTTGTGTATTTACTTTGGGACTACGGATTGGTATTCCAGGAGATCCACCTTCATGTTTACTATTGGACTACAGATTGGTATTCCGGGAGATCCCCCTGCACATTTATAATTGGGACTATGGGACGAGATACCGAGAGATCCCCATATACTGGATAATTACTTTGGGGCTACAGATTGATCTTCCGGGAGATTTCCCTGCATATTTATGATTCAGACTATGGGACGATATCCCGGGAGATCCTCTACACATTTACGTTTGGAACTACGGGACGATATCATGGGAGATCCCTATTGATATTTCTGTGTACTGAGTTATATTCTTTCTGTGATTTTATTCTTCATCGACTGTTAGTATTTGAATTATATTATCACATTTCATATTGTTTTACCTTGTTATATGTACATAACCAATAGGGCCCTGACCTTCCCCGTCACTACTCGACTGAGGTTAGGCTTGGCACTTACTGGGTATCGTTGTGGTGTACTCATGCCCTTTCTTGCATATGTTTTTCACGTGAAGATCCAGGTTCTTTTACTCAGCCATACTATCAGTGAGGCGAGGCGCTTTCAGAGACTTCGAGGTATATCTTTCGCGTCCGCAGACCGAGAAGTCCCTCTCTATTCCCCCTATTAGGTATAGACCTTCTATAATTACTTTTGTTTAGACTTCTGGAGTTAGAACACTATGTATTTTCTCTAGTTTGTGATTCATGAAATTCTGGGTTCTGGGAGTATTATTATTGGTCGAGAGTGTTATTATTGTATATGGCGAGCGGCATTTTAAATACTTTATCTATATTTACCTGTTAGATGGCTAGTTGTACTTTTAAATTCCATTTTTCGCAAATTGTTAGGCTTACCTAGTCATAGAGACTAGGTTCCGTCACGACAGTTCTCGAAGGGAGAACTTGGATCGTGACAAGTTGGTATCAGAGCTCTAGGTTCATAGGAGTCATGAATCGCAAGCCGGTTTATAAGAGTCTCGCGGATCGGTACAGAGACGTCTATACTTATCTACGAGATGCTATGTAACTGATAGGAAAATTCTACTTCATTTGATTTCCTTGTCTTGCGACATTTTTTATATCAAAACTCTAAACCTCTATCTTTTATTCTCTCACATATGGTGAGGACAAGTGCTACCGGAGATGACCAAGCATCTGCGCCCCATGATAGAGCCGATAGAGGTAGGGGCCGGGGTAGGGGTTGAGGACGCATACGTGATGCTACCAAAGCACCCGCACAAGCTACCATAGAGGAACCACCATCAGCTTCAGTCGGAGACCAGGCACCTGATACGCCTACTGCTACTACTACTCCAGCTCTTCATGAGACCCTTGCACAGTTCGTGAGCATGTACACCACTCTAGCTCAGGCAGGGTTTATTCCCCTTGCTGCAGCCACATCCCAAGATGGGGGAGGAGCACAGACTCCCGCCCCCTGCACCCTAGAGCAACGGGTCTAGGTTGATCAGATCCTAGAGGTTATACCGGTATCGCCTGTAGCCCCAGTTCAGCTTGAGGACAGGGCAGCAACTTCGAAGGATGAGCAGCAAAGGCTTGAGAGGTCCAAGAAGTACAAGCCTCATATATTCAGTGGTCTAGCATCAGATGATGCTCTGGGATTTCTGGAGGAGTGCTACCGTATCCTCCACGCTATGGGTATATCAGGATCGAGTGGGGTTTCTTTCACTGCCTTCCAGCTTCGAGGAGCAGCCTATCAGTAATGGCGTACTTTTGAGTTGGACAGTCCAGCTGAGGCAGCTTCCCTTATATGGACCTAGTTTTCATATATGATTTTGAGGGAGTATGTTCCTCAGAGCCTCAGGGACGCATGGCGCACAGAGTTTGAGCATTTGCGTTAGGGTACTATGGCTATTTCGGAGTATGCTATCTATTTCACTGACTTAGCTAGGCATGCACCCACCTTGGTTTCTACAGTTCATGAGAGAGTTCGCCAGTTTATTGAGGGGCTCATTCCGAGTATCATGTCTAGCATGGACCGAGAGTTGGAGATGGATATTTCTTATCAGTAGGTGGTGAGCATTACTAGGAGAGTAGAGGTCATGCTTACTCGGGATAGAGAGGAGAGGGAAGCCAAGAGGTCTCGAGAGTCGGGTCGTTATTCTGGTGCCCGTGCTTCAGTTGTAGTTCGTCATGGTAGGGGTTATATGAGTCGCCCCGTTCATTCAGCTTTTCCAGCAGCTAGTGGTATTATAGGTCCTCCTAGACCTCAGGAGCCTTATTATGCACCTCCAGTATCTAGTGCACCTCCTGCATATGGTGCTTTCAGTGGTCAGTCCAGCAGACCTGGCCCGAGCCAGTCACAGCTTCCACGTCCTCCTAGAGCTTGTTTTGAGTGTGGCGATACACACCATATAGTGAGAGATTGGCCCAGACTTAGGAAGGGTGTACCTCCGCAGCCTTCTTAGCCACATCGTGCTCCACCAAGTCCTTAAGCTATGATTACAACACTAGTTGCTACCCCACCTGCTCAGCTAGCTAGAGGTGGAGGCCGAGGAGGTAGAAGTCAACCTAGAGGGGGAGGCCAGGCCAAATACTGTGTCCTTCTTGCCCGTACTGAGGCTGTCACCTCTGATTCTGTCATCATAAAGTATTGTCCTGGTTTGTCATAGAGATGCATCGGTTCTATTCGATCCAGGCTCCACTTATTCTGATGTGTCTTCTTACTTTGCCCCACATTTGGGCGTATCTCGGTATTCTTTGAGTTCTCCTGTTTATGTTTATACTTTTGTGGGAGATTCTCTTATTGAAGAACGCGTTTGTCGGTCGTGTTTGATAGCTCTTAGTGGTGTTGAGACCAGAGCCGACTTATTGCTCAGCATGGTAGATTTTGATGTTATCTTGGGCATGGACTGGTTGTCGCCCCATTATGCTATACTTGATTGTCACGCCAAAACCGTGACGCTGGCTATGCCAGGTGTACCACGAGTAGAGTGGAGAGATGCTTTAGATCACACTCCTAGTAGAGTTATTTCATTCCTTAAGGCTCAGCGAATGGTTGAGAAGGGGTGTGATACGTATCTAGATTATGTGAGAGATGTCAGTATTGATACCCCTACAGTTGATTCAGTCCCAATAGTACGGGATTTCCCTGGTGTGTTTCTAGCTGATCTTACGGGTATGCCACACGACAGAGATATTGATTTCGACATTGATTTGTTGCCGGGAACTCAGCCCATTTCTATTCCTCTTTATCGTATGGCCTCTCATGAGTTGAAGGAGTTGATGGATCAATTATAGGAATTACTTGATAAGGGATTTATTCGGCCCAGTGTATCACCTTGGGGTGCTCCTGTCTTGTTTGTGAAGAAAAAGGATGGTTCTATGCGTATATGCATTGATTATCACCAATTGAACAAAGTTACAGTGAAGAACCGGTATCCTTTGCCTCGTATTGATGATCTATTTGACCAGTTACAGGGTGCTAGAGTGTTTTTTAAGATTGACTTGCGTTTATGTTATCATCAGTTGAAGATTTGGGAGCCAAATATCCCGAAGACTGCTTTCAAGACTCGGTATGGTCATTACGAGTTCCTTGTTATGTCATTTGGGCTGACCAATGCCCCAACAACATTTATGCATTTGATGCACAATGTGTTCCGGCCATATCTTGACTCGTTCGCCATTGTCTTTGTTAATGATATTCTGGTATACTCCCAAAATCGAGAAGATCATGAGCAGCACCTGAGGACAGTGCTTCAGACTTTGAGAGAAAAGAAATTATATGCGAAGTTCTCGAAATATGAGTTTTGGCTAGATTCTGTGGCATTCTTGGGTCATGTGGTATCAAATGAAGGGATAAAGGTGGATCCGAAGAAAGTGGAAGCAGTGCAGAGTTGGCCTAGACCATCCTCAGGTACATAGATCTATAGTTTTCTTGGTTTGGCGGGTTATTACCATCGATTTGTTGAGGGATTTTCATCTATCGCAACACCTATGACCAGGCTGACCCAGAAGGGTGCTACGTTCATGTGGACGGAGGAGTCTGAGGAGAGCATTCATAAGCTCAACACAATTTTGACTACAGCCCCAATATTGATATTGCCCACAGGTTCGGGGTCTTGTACTGTCTATTGGGATGCCTCGAGGATTGTCCTTGGAGCAGTATTGATGCATGACGGTAGGGTGATTGCCTATGCGTCCAGACATAGCTGCTATTGTACATGAGAAGAATTATCCTTTCCATGAGAAGAATTATCCTATCCATGATCTCGAGTTAGCTGCTATTGTTCACACCTTAAAGATCTGGCATCATTATTTGTACGGTGTTCCTTGTGAGATTTATATTGATAACCAGAGTTTTCAGCATCTATTCAAGAAGAAGGACCTTAATTTAAGCCAGAAGATATGGTTAGAGCTTCCGAAGGACTATGACATCACTATCTTGTATCACCCAGGCAAGGCCAATATAGTGGCCGATGCTTTGAGTCGCCGGGCGGAGAGTTTGGGGAGTTTGGCTTATCTACCAGCACTGGAGAGGCCCATGGCGCTGGATGTTCAAGCCTTAGCCAGCCAGTTTGTGCGATTGATCTTTCGGAGCCCACTCGGGTTCTAGCTTGTGTGATTTCTCGGTCTTCCTTGTTGGATTGTATTATAGAGTGTCAGTTTGATGACCCTTATTTGCTAGTCCTCAAGGACAAGGTTTTGCATGGTGATACTAGAGATGTGACCATTGGTGATGACGGGGTATTGAGGATGCCGGGTCGGATATGTGTACCCAATATTTATGGGCTTCAGGAGATTATTCTAGAGGACGCCTACAGTTCACGGTATTCCATCCATCGGGGTGTCGCAAAAATGTATCAGGATTTGAGACAGTACTATTGGTGGAGGCAGAATAAGAAAGATATAATTGGGTTTAAAGTTCGGTGCCTCAATTGTCAGCAGGTGAAGTATAAGAACCAGAGACCGGGTGGTTTGCTTCAGTATATAGAGATTCCGGAGTGAAAGTGGAAGCGGATCACTATGGACTTTGTAGTTGGACTCCCACAGACTTTGAGGAAGTTCGATGCTATTTGGGTGATTGTGGATCGGCTGACCAAGTCCGTGCACTTCATTCCTATGTGTACTACATATTCTTCGGAGCGGTTGACGAAGATTTATATCCGGGATATTGTTCGTCTGCATGGTATTCCAGTTTCCATCATTTTAGATAGCGGTACTCAGTTCACATCACGGTTTTGGAGGGCTGTACAACATGGGTTGGGTACTCGGGTGGACTTGAGCATGGTGTTTCACCCCTAGGCAGATGGACAGTCCGAGCGCACTATTCAGATTCTTGAGGATATGCTCCGTACGTGTTTGATGGAGTTTGGAGGTTTTTAGGATCAGTTGTTGCCACTGGCAGAGTTTTCCTACAACAACAGTTATCACTCCAGCATTCAGATGGCACTACATGAGGCTTTGTATGGTAGGCGGTGTAGATACCTGGTGGGTTGGTTCGAGTCGGGCGAGGCTAGATTATTAGACACAGACTTGGTTCAAAATGCCTTGGAGAAGGTTAAGGTGATTCACGATAGACTCCGTACATCCCAGTCTAGACAGAAAAGTTATATGGACCGAAAGGTTCGTGATGTTTCCTATATGGTTTGAGAGCGGGTCTTGCTTCGCGTTTCGCCTATGAAGGGCGTTATGAGATTTGGGAAAAAGGGAAAATTGAGTCCGAGGTTTATTGGTCCTTTTGAGGTATTACGACGTGTTGGGGAGGTCGCTTATGAGCTTGCCTTACCCTCATCAGTGGCGGGGTCAGCCGGTCGAGGAGGCGATGGGAGAGACCGAGTAGGATATGCGCAGTCATTACCCTCATCTTTTCACCACTTCAGGTATGTCTCTATGCTCGTTCGAGGACGAACGAATGTTTTAAAAGGGGGAGGATGTAACGACCCGGTCGATCATTTTGAGAATTTACGCCCTGATCCCCTATTAACCGCTTTTCCCGTGTTTGTTTCTGCTATTTTGAGTTGGCGGGAAGTTTCATTTTGAGTTTCAGAGTGTTTTGGGACACTTAGTCTCTAAATGAGGGCTTAAGCTTTAGAATTTGGATCGTAGTCGGAACAGTGTGAAGACGACCTTGGAATGGAATTTCGTAGATTCCGTTAGCTCCGTCGAGTGATTTCGGGCTTAGGAGCATGTTCGAATTATGTTTTGGAGGTTCGTAGCTTATTTAGGCTTGAAATGCGGTAAGTTGAATTTTTGAAGTTTCCGGACCGATAGTAAAATTTTGATATCAGGGTCGGAATCCCTATAGTGAAAGTTGGAATAGCTCTGTAGTATTGAATGTGACTTGTGTGCAAAATTTGGGGTCAGTCGAACATGGTTTGGTTGGTTTCGGCATCGGTTGTAGAATTCTTGAGATTTTAAGTTCATTAGGCTTGGATTGGAGGGTGATTCGTGGTTTTAGCGTTGTTTGATGTGATTTGAGAGTTGGACTGAGTCCGTATGATGTTTTAGTATTGGTAGGTATGTTTGGTTGGGGTCTCGGGGGCCTCGGGTGAGTTTTGGATGCTTAACAGAAGTTGAATTGGACTTAAGCAATTGCTGATATTGCTGAACATGCTATAACCGCACCTGCGTATGTGGGACCGCAAGAGCGGCACCGCAAAAATGGCTTGGTAGCCGCAGAAGTGAGTTTGGCCTTGCTCTAGGGACCGCAGGTGCGGCTGGGAAACCGCAGATGCAAGACCACAAATGCGGCCCCAGCCCGGATAAGTGGATTCCTCACCTGCGATGCTTTTCCCCTAGGTGCAAGACTACAGATGCGGCCCAATGACCGCAGAAGCCGGTTTCGCTGGGCAGAAATAGAGAAATCGAGGGTTTGAAATTCATAACTTCAAAAATCAAATTGGAGCTCGGTGGAAGGCGATTTTGGGGAGGTTTTGAAGAGAAGATCAGTGGGTTTTGATTTCTAACTCCTTTTTGATTATATCCCGTTAATCTAGGCTTAGTTTTGTCATTTAATTTCGAATTTGGGGTGAAAAATTTGGAAGAGTTGAGAAAAGTTCCCCAACCAAGTTTTTGAGTTTTAGTTGTCGGAATTATGTAATTTTTGGATGAGTGTTCTCGTGAGTGAATGAGTGTTCTAAATTGTTAACTTTTACCCAATTCCGAGACGTGGGCCCGGGGAGGAATTTTGGGCGTTTTTCAATTTTCTTGCCTTAACTTTGATTCCTTTAGCTAAACTCGTTGTTTGTAGTTATATTTACATTATGAAATTGATTTGATTAGATTTGGGCCACTCGAAGTTGGATACTCGTGGCAAGAGCGTGATTTTGGATTGATTTTGAGCTGGTTCGAGGTAAGTGTCTTGCCTAACCTTGTGTGGGGGAACTCCCTTTAGGATTTCTATACTGTTGTTATATGAGTTCCGTGTACATGAGGTGATGAGTGAGTACACGTGATAATTGTTAAAAAACCTCGTTTTCATTAATTAAATATCTGTGTTTTCTTTTAATTGAGCAACACTTGTACTTGAAGCCTCCTGTTTAGCTTTAGAAAAGCATGCTTCTGTGACCTAATTGTCTTATCTGCTTTAACTGCTTACTTAGATTCTGTGCAACATGTTTAGAGTAGAAATTCCTAATTATTCTCGAATAGAACTGTAGATTTCCTTCTTAAAACTGTTGTGTATTTACTTTTTGACTATGGATCGGTATTCCGGGAGATCCTCCTACATGTTTACTTTGGGACTACAGATCGGTATTCCGGGAGATCCCCCTGCACATTTATAATTGGGACTACGGGACGAGATCTCGGGAGATCTCCCTGTACTGGATATTTACTTTGGGGCTACGAATTGGTATTCCGGGAGATTTTCCTGCATATTTATGCTTCGGACTACGGGACGATATCCTGGGAGATCCTCTGCACATTTACATTTGGGACTACGGGACGATATCCTGGGAGATCCCCCTGTACTGGATATTTACTTTGGGGCTATGAATTGGTATTCCGGGAGATTTTCCTGCATATTTATGCTTCGGACTACGGGACGATATCCCGGGAGATCCTCTGTACATTTACATTTGGGACTACGGGATGATATCCTGGGAGATCCCCTGTTGCTATTTCTGTGTACTGAGTTATATTCTTTCTGTGATTTTGTTCTTTATCGACTGTTAGTATTTTAATTATACTGTCATATTTCATATTGTTTTACCTTGTTATATGTATATAACCAGTAGGGCCCTCACCTTCCTCGTCACTACTCGACCGAGGTTAGACTTGGCACTTACTAGGTACCGCTATGGTGTACTCATGCCCTTTCCTGCATAGGTTTTTCGTGTGCAGATCCAAGTTCTTCCGTTCAGCCATACTATCAGTGAGGTGAGGCGATTTTAGAGACTTCGAGGTATATCTCGAACGCAGACCGAGAAGTTCCTCTCTATTCCCCCTTTTAGCTATAGACCTTCTGTAATTACTTTTGTTTAAACTTCTGGAGTTAGAACACCATGTATTTTCTCTAGTTTGTTATTCATGAGATTTCGGGTTTTGGGAGTGTTATTCTTAGTCGAAAGTGTTATTTTTGTATATGCCGAGTGACATTTTAAACACTTTATCTATATTTACCTGTTAGATGGCTAGTTGTACTTTTAAATTCCCTTTTTCGCAAATTGTTAGGCTTACCTAGTCGTAGAGACTAGGTGCCATCACGACAGTTCACGGAGGGAGAACTTGGATCGTGACATCCAATGTCTCATCTTTCTGTTGATTTAGTGATCTCTCATATGTCACCAATTCACCTTCTAAATCATCAAGTCTGAGAGTGCTAAGATCTTTAGTAGCCTCAAGAATAACGTTTTTGTTGTTAAACTTTAAACTAAGAGACTGGAATATTTTTTCAACAATTTTAACTTCTTCCAATACTTCTCTATTGGTCCTTAGACATTAACTATTTACTTAATTCTTGTAAAATATTCTTTCACAGACTTTGTTGGTCTCACGTAAGCCAATTCAAATTGACTCCTAAATTCTTGCAGCTTCTCCTTCTTTATGTCAGCAATTTTTCGATGACTTCACCAATATTGTCCAAGCCTCATTTAGGGGAACGGAGTTCTGAAAAATAAAATGACCGGTCAGGTCGTTATATAGTGGTGAGCTGCTTGCCTTGCTACTATCTGCAGCACCAGAGTCTTCCTCTACCTTCTTTATTATTTATGTCTATTATCTTTCAGACAGTAGCTGTATTAGTTTTGTATATTCTGTAGATTGCTCATGCACTTGTGGCACCGAGTTTTGGGAACTTTTACCATTTTGTACTATTGTACTTATCATTTTTGTCACTATAGTAGATGTATTTATCATTCTGGTATTTTGTTGAGAAAAGAGTTGGTACGGTTCATGAGATCTTACTTATTTCGTTCTTTTAAAAAAACTTTTGTTTTAAATGTTAAAAGGGGGTAATTAAATTGTAGGTTCACTTGTGGGCTTGCCTAATGGCGGCGTTAGGTGCCATCACGACCTATTATGGATTTTTGGGTTGTGACATTTTACTCTCATCCTCATCATATCAGGTAAATACAAGTGCACGATATCACCCTTCGTGCTTTTATTCTCAAATTCACTCAATCAATGATATCAATATGCAAATGAGGCACAACAACACCCTTCATGCTTTTCCCTCTTCCTTACCAAGCACGAACAACAACCCAAAGTATCAAGAAAGGTGGGAGGTAAATTTCAACCTCAACAATAGTGTTAGAATAAGCAAACACAACTTTCAATATCATAACAAATTCAACATAAGCAATAAACTTGAAAGAGAATAGCCAAAAATAAACAATCTATCTAAGGAATGGAAGACACAGTAGATAAAATAATATGGTACAAACAATGCAAATTCCACCCGCATGCTTTAACCCATGACAGCACATATACGCTCGCCACCTAGAATATACGCGGTTGTGAGTATATGATTTTTGCCCTATATGAAGTGCTCCTATAAAATCAAAGAAAATAGATTTTTCCAGTTATTGACCATTTTATAGGATTTTATAGGATTTTTATTTAATTGTTTGCATTTTGTGTATGTTCAAGTTTTATTTAAATCATGAAAAAAAACCAAAATATCATGCATTGAATTTAGGATTTGTTTTTATATTTTTAGAATTAATCAGTAATTATTTGCTTTTTAAAAATTTGAAAATCACAAAAATAGCTCATGTTTTGTCTTTTAATTTTAGTTTATTGATTTTCCTCTTTTAATTTAGATTTAAGGGATGTTTACAATTTTTATAATTAGTTAATTAGTTTAATTTCTTTTTTTAGATATTAAGGATTTTTAATTATTAGGATTTTAATTAAAAAAAGGATAAAAGAAAAATAAAAGAAAAAGAAATTAGAAATAATGGAAGAAATGGAAAAGAATTGAATTGGGCCATCTTTAATTAAATTCCCCTCAGCCCAAATACTTCCCTCTCTACAACCCCAGCCCAAAATCAGATCAAACCCAACAAAATAAACTGACCCGCCCCTTTTTCCCTTAAACATAAAATCCCTTTTATAACATTTCCCCATCTCCAAATCCTAAACCTAGAGAACCCCAGAAACGGTGGCCACACCCTACTATTCATCGTCTTCCTCCTCAACTCTCCTAGAACCCGATGTAACGATCCGCCAGGTCGTTTTACCTTTTAGAACCCCGTTCCCCTAAATAAAACTTTCCGTGATTGCTTTAACTAATTTACGATTTGCGGGGACGGTTAGTTTGGGAATTGAAAGAGTTTTGAGCAAAATAGGCCATCTGATTCCTTAGGATTCTCTTAAAAGACTAAATTTGACTTTGGTCAACATTTTTAGCAAACGGACCCGAATTCATGATTTGAAAGTCCCGGAGGGTCCGTGGGAAAATATGGGACCTGGGCGTATGCCCGGAATCGAATTCCGAGGTCCCTAGTCCGAGTAATGAATTTTTATTAGAAATTATTAATTTGAAGTTTTAAGAATTTAAAGAAACTAAGTAATGATTGATTTAATAGGTATGGGCTCGTATGATGGTTCTGAAGCCCGGTACAGGTGCGAAATATCATTTAAGACATGCCCATAAAATTTGGTGTCAATCCGAGTAATTGAAGGGCGTTTTGGCTCGTTAGAGGAAAATTTAGAACTTGAAGTTCATAAGTTGGATCCATTTGGTTTTAGGGGGTGATTCCTAGATTTAGCGTTGTTTCAGGTGTTCCTAAGGTTCGAGTAGGGCTGTCTCATGATTTCAGACTTGTCGGTATGTTTGAGCGGGGCCCGGAAGTCCCGAGCGTCAATCGGACGAGACTCGAGTGAAGTGGAAAATTTGAGAAAGAGCTGAAGGTTGCTGCTTCTGTCATAACCACACCTGCGGTTGGTGGGCCGCAGATGAAGTCATTCCATCGCAGAAGCGGCCCAGGGCATGCCAGACCAGAACCGCAGAAGCGGCTCCCCAGCCGCAGAAACGGCTCCGCAGATGCGGTCCCAGCTCTTTGGCCCATTTTCGTAGGTGTGGCTCATCTCTCGCAGATGCGGGACCGCAGATGAGGAAATCGTTGGGCAGTGAGGTTCATTTAATACGGGTTCTAAGTCCATTTTTGCTATATTTCACTCTTCCATTGGCGATTTTTGGAGCTTTGGGAAAAAGACTTCCACTTAACATTGTGAGGTAAGTTTATTCCACCCATCCTTAGTTTAATACTTGCGTACTAGGTAGATTAAACACTAAAAATTAGGTAAAATCAAGGGGTTAGAGAAACACTTAGGGTTTTAATAAAACTTAGATTTATCCATGAAAATTGTTATGAAATGAAGTAGAAATCATATATTATTGATCCTTAGGTTGTAGAGAACAACTTCCTTCGAAAAATCTCGGAATCCAGGCACGTGGACCCGGGGTCGAAATTTAGGAAATTTGTGTTAATGGTTGAGAAATTGCTTAAATAGCTAGAATTCGATCTTGTGAGTCTATATTGACTAGTTCTTACTTCATTTAACTAGTTTGGGATCGTTCGACTTCGAATTGAGGGCTTGGACTCGTTTTTGGTATTTGAGGTGCACTTTGGAACGAGGTGAGTCTCCTTTCTAACCTTGTAAGAGGGAATTATCCCGATAGGTGTAATAATTGAATTAATTGCCATTATATGCGCGGGGGCTACGTACGCACTAGGTGACGAGAGTCCGTGCGTAGCTACTATGATGCTAATTGCACGGGGAGTCTAGGACCCACATCATGCCTTATTTGTGAATATCTCCATATCTTCTTGCTAATGTGATCACTTAGGATATGCTAGAAACTTGGAAAGGAATAAAGTTGAACATGTAAACTCGTTGAACCCTTGTAAGAATTTATTGAATATAAATGCGCCTTCGTGTGTATTCTTGATGTTTCATGATATTTATGGAGCGGGCCGATCGCGTCGGTATGAATAGATGCATCTATGGTTTGCGCCGTTCGCCCTCGGCATTGCACAATTTATTTTCTGTTAGATCGGGCCGTCGACCTCGACATAATGTGCGCATGATATCTATGTGAAAGCTTATACATGATTTGTTATGCCAATAATTTGAAATGTAAATAGCTAACTGGAATGTTGTTAAGAACATGATTTACCTCTTGTTATAAACTGATGATTATTGGTGACCCACATGCTTAGCATAGCACTTTATTATATTATTTTATCCTAGTATGTATCAAGTCTACCTCTCGTCTCTACTTCTTCGAGATTAGACGAGATACTTACGGGGTACATATTATTTATGTACTCATACTACACTTCTGTACTTAATTGTACAGGATCTGAGGCAGGTACATCTGGCTATCAGTCTGGTGCGTGCCCCTGATTCATATATCGAGACTTCCACGGTGAGCTGCTCCCTTCTTATGTCGTTCAGCAGCCAGATGGAGTCTTTTCTTATTTTTGCTGTCTATTCTATCTCAGACAATAGGATAGAGTATTTCTTTTATACATTCTACTAGTTGCCCATTACTTATGACACCAGGTCTTGGTACACACATTAGTAGACATTTATTTTGGGTTGTATAATCATTTTATGTACACTATTGATCACTTCTGGTCTTAACTTTAATTTGAGAAATCTGTTACACTTATTTTTGGTAAAAAGTAAAAATGAGAACTTGATTATATTTCCGCGTTGGCTTGCCTGGCAATGGTGTCAGGCGCCATCATGACCTATTATGGAAATGGGTCATGACAACATGGTATCCGAGCACTAGGTTCACGTAGGTCTCACAAGTCATGGGCAAACCTAATAGAGTCTTGTAGATCGGTATGGAGACGTCTGGATTTATCTACGAGAGGCTATAGGGTATTAAGAAAAACTACTCTTTATTCATTTCCTATCGTGCAGTGGTTGTTGTACTAAAATTCCCTCTTTTATTCTCTCATAGATGGTGAGGACACGCACGTTTGATGTTCTAGACCCGGGCGGAGCTGCTCCCCGTGGTTCTAGAGGCCGAGGCAGAGGCCGGGGGACGGCACCAGCCCCTGGTAGGGGACGAGGGCACCCTAGAGTTTTCCCAGTGGTACCACCAGCAGATCCCGCTGGAGACCCTATCATTGAGGAGCAGGGTGAGGTGCCTGCAGCTGAGCCTACCTCGACAGACTTTATGACAGCACCGATATTTCAGGAGATCATGGGCTGTATGTTGCAGTTCATGGATACTATGACTCCGGCTAGGTTATTTCTAGTAGATCCAGCTATATCACAGGTGGGAGGGGGAGCACAGACCCCTACTGCTCAGGCTCCTGGTCATACAGTTGTAGTGTATTAGACTCCGAGTGCATTACCCACAGATGGGGCCCAGCCAGTTACCGTAGTGGCGCCCCAGCCAAGACCAGTTGTGGATGGTGACCTGCAGAAACTGTTGGACAGATGGACTAGACTTCACCCTCCGGTCTTCGGGGGCGAGCATCATGAGGATGCTCAGGACTTCATAGACAGGTGCAGGGACTGACTACACAACATGAGGATATTGGAGTCGCATGAAGTTGACTTCACTACTTTTCAGCTTGAGGGTAGGGCCCGTAGATGGTGGCAGTCCTATGTTCTTAGCAGACCAACAGGTTCTCCTCCCATCACTTGGGGTCAGTTCACATAACTATTCTTGGATCGGTACATTCCACCCTCTGAGAAGGAAAAGCTGCGGTATCAGTTTGAGCATCTTGAGTAGGGTCAGATATCAGTGACCGATTATAAGGCGAGGTTCTCTGAGCTTTCTCTCCATGCACTCATGATACTTCCCACAGATGCAAAGAGAGTGTAGAGATTCGTTGTAGGGTTTCACCCTACTATTCGAGCAGGCATGACCCGAGAGGTAGAGATGGGTATAAGGTATCAGCTAGTGGTTGAGATCGCTCGCAGGATTGAGGGATATCGTCATAGGGGTAGAGAGCAGATGCAGCAGGATAAGAGGGCTAGATTCTCCAGAGAGTTTAGAGGTGCCCCGACTAGGGGTAGAGGCCAGTTTGGGAGGGGTCAGCCCAACAAGCCCCCATATTCAGCACCACCACTTGCTCGAGGTGCTCTAGTGTGCCCCTATTTTAGTGCTATGATCGAGAGTTCTTATCGCCCACCAGCTATTCAGAGTTCCTCCAGCGGGTATTCAGGTCCCCCAGATTCTTCTGGTTCCTATTTCAGTTCTATGCCGGAGAGTTCATACCGCCTACCGGCTATCCAGGCTTCCTCCAGTGGATCTACGGGTTTTCAAAGTTAGCCATCAGGGCAGTAGGCCACCGCACTGCGTTGTTGTTTTGAGTGCGGAGACCTTGGTCACATGAGGAGATAATGCCCTGATTTTGGGGCAAGGCGGTGCAGCAGGGTCAGCAGCCCATGATTTTAGCACCAGTTGTCCAGCCACCTAGAGGTGGAGGGTAAGCTGGTAGGGGCCATCCTAGAGGTGGAGGTCAGGTAGGGAGAGGTCAACCAGCTACTTCTTAGTCAGGTGGAGGCGAGCCAGCCGGTGCTCCAGCCAGATTCTATGCCCTTCCGGCCAGGCCAGATACATTGGCCTCATATGCCATCATCACAGGTATTATCTCCGTCGGTGGTAGGGATGCTTCGGTATTATTTGATCCAGGGTCTACTTATTCATATGTATCATCTGTGTTTGCTCATCTCCTAGTTATTTCTTCTGAGCCTTTGGGCACTCCTGCCCATGTGTCTACTCATGTGGATGATTTTGTGGTTGTGGATCGGATCTACCAGTCTTGTGTGGTCACATTCTGTGGTTTTGAGACTAGAGCAGATCTCTTGTTGCTGGATATGATCGATTTTGAGGTCATCATGGGCATGGATTGGTTATCTTTATATCACGCCGTCCTAGATTGCCATGCCAAGACTGTTTCACTAGTGATGCCAGGGGTGCCGAGGTTAGAGTGGAAGGGTTCCACAGTTGATATACCTAGTCAGGTTATTTCTTTCATGAAGGCTCGGTATATAGTCGAGAAAGGGTGTTTGGCTTATCTAGCTTATGTTCGGGACACCACCGCAGAGTCTTCGATGATTGATTCAGTTCCAGTGGTTCGAGAGTTTGCCGACGTATTTCCTTCTGATCTTCCTGGCATGCCACCGGATCGTGATATTGATTTTTGTATTGATTTGGCTCTAGGTACCCAGCCTATATATATTCCACCGTACCGTATGGCTCCTAAGGCGTTGAAGGATTTGAAGGAGCAGCTTGAGGAGTTGTTGCGAAAGGGTTTGTTAGGGCCAGTGTATTGCCTTGGGGTGCACCAGTGTTATTTGTGAAGAAGAAGGATGTGACTATGCGGATGTGCATTGATTACCTCCAGTTGAACAAAGTCACCATAAAAAACAAGTATCCCTTGCCTCGTATTGATGATTTGTTCCACCAGTTGTAGGGTGCTAGGGTTTTCTCTAAGATAAACCTAAGGTCAAGTTATCATCAGCTGAAGATTCGGGACTCGGATGTTCCGAAGACTGCATTCCGGACTAGATATGGCCATTATGAGTTTTTGGTGATGTCCTTTGGCTTGACTAACGCCCCAGCAACATTTATGGACTTGATGAACAGGGTATCCAGGCCTTATATTGATTCCTTTGTTATCGTCTTCATTGACAACATCTTGGTATACTCACGTAGCCTGGGGGAGCACGAGCAACATCTAAGAGTAGTGCTTTAGACCTTGCGAGAGCAGAAGCTATATGCTAAGTTCTCCAAGTGTGAGTTTTGGCTAGAGTCAATGGCGTTCTTGGGGCATGTTGTATCAGGAGAGGGTATTAAGGTTGATCCCAAGAAGATTGAGGCAGTTTAGAGTTGGCCACGTCCTACTTCAGTGACCGAGATCAGGAGTTTCCTGGGGTTAGCAGGTTATTACCGGCGATTCGTGCACGACATTTCATCTATTGCATCACCCTTGACTAGATTGACCCAGAAGAGTGCTCCATTTCGTTGGTCCGATGATTGCGAGGATAGCTTCCAGAAGCTCAAGAAAGCTTTGACTACAGCACCAGTTCTTGTATTGCCTTCTGGCTTGGCAATGTATACGGTGTGAGCACGTGATTTTTGCATTACGAAAAATTGCTCCAAAATAAATCAAAATAAATTTCTTTTACTGTGTAACTTGTGAATTTGCGTGGTGTTAAATATTTGTATTATGTCCGTAAATGTTTATATTTGTCATAATAAAATAAAAATAAAATAAAATACATATTGCATGCATATAGGATTTAATTATGCATTTAAGAGATAATTTAAATAAAATCATAAAAATATGCATTTTGTTCTATTTTTAATGTTCCACTGTGTGATTAATGTTGTCTATGTGTTAATAGTTGTTAAAAAGGTAATTAATATCTTTGTAATGGTAATTTTGTTTTTATAATTTTTAATTAAGATTTTTGTTAATTAATAATGAAATTAGAAAATAATGATAAAAAAAATAAAAAATAAAAATAAAAATAGCACAAGTTATACAAAATTGGACCTGGATTAAAATCCAGGCCCAAAACGTTAAAACCCCCCCCCCACAGCCCAATCCAAACAGCCAAGTCTGACCCAGTCCCAAGCTGATACCAAACGACGTCGTTTGGTCATCTCTAATCAAGGGCCGTTGGATTAAATACAACCAACGGCCAAGATCTCATCACCCTTACCCGCAACCCATAACCCGATCCATTAACCCGATTCAATCCGACCCCAACTTCAAATCAAACGACGTCGTTTGGTTTAATGAATTAATCCTGGCCTTTCATCTTGCTTGATCGGACGGACGATATCGATCCATCCCACCCCTATATAAATCCCAAACCCTTACCCCGGCCCCTAACTAAACACCCCCCCATCCTCTCCTGTTCATCATCTTCTCAAACAGACCCCTAACCCTAGCCGCCCCTATTCCCCTTCGCCTGAAACCCGGCGGCATCAACGCCGCCGGTCACCAAAGTAACACCCCAGAACCCCCTGAGCCTCCTCTATCCGAATATGTTACCTGCTTGGTTCGAATCTCCCTGGAGGTTCTCGAATCTTCATTTGAAGATTCGAGCCAAGTTCAGACTTAAACCAATCAACCCCAAATTAACACCATGGCTTCCCCTAACAACCCTTGTTATGGATCTGAAGATAGTTTGGCTCGAATCACTTCAGAGCTTCTCGAATCTTCTTTTGAAGATTCGAGTCAAACAAAAAATTACCCAGATCTGTTCCAAAGTGACACCAATCAACCCCTAGGCTTCCCTCACCCTTGTGTCATACTTGGTTTCTCTCGAATCTAACCAGAAATGATTAGATCCCAAATCGAGCCTTCAGGAAACCTAGAAATACCAAATTTCTGGATTTTTTGTCCAAATTGATTCAAGGATTGAGGTTTAATCGACCTTAGTCGAAGTATTTTCAGTGGAAAATACTTCGACTAAGGTCTGTTTGATTTCAAACAAAAATCCGAAGCTGAGTTGGGATCGAGTCTGATTAAAGTTCAGAGGTATTTTTCTATTTATTTTGTGTATTCTACGTGTATTGTTGTCCGTATTAATAGCTTGTTAATTTTTCATATTTGTTTTGATCAATTCTGTCATTTCTGTCTATTTAATCCGAATGTGAATTGTTTCTGTTGGTTGTGGTTATTTACAATGTGTGTAATCGACTCGATTAAGTTCGTCGATTAATTATATTACGAATTTTTTCATTTCTGAAAATGTTGACTAAAACAGTCTGCTTCTATTATTTTAGACTAATTATTGACAAATGTTGTAAATAGTCAATTGATTAATGCTCGTCAATTAAATCATGATTGTCTGTGAATCAGTGAATTCAAATGTATGTTGTATATGTTATTGTCTGAACATTAAAGTTTCAGGACATTGTCAGTATTGACAATGATCCTGTGTGTGTTTGATTCTAGTTCAGTATTAAGTCCAGTCTGAATTGTTTTGATAATTGCAGTAATATGTTGTTAGTTCTGAATTCAGTATAATATTGCTGTAATGTCCAGTTTGAATTCAAGTTTGCAAAAGTTGGTCAAATGCAATTGTGTTAGGAAGTTAATAGGATTGGTTATAGCTGTAAATCAGGAGATAACTAAGTTTGTACAGATTTTAGAATCTGTTTTGTTATAGGTTCTGATTTTTCAGTAATAACATCAAGATTTCAGGGGCATTTCTGGGAATGAGCAGTAAAAAACAGGGTGTTAGTACTAGTATATTATAATGTAATGTTAGTGGCTATTAATTAATGATACTAATGGGGAACAAGGGATAATGGGCTGCTGAAAATCAGGGAAAAGGTTTTACATAATGGGATTTTCTGTTTTTTTTAAAGAAGAAGGGGGTCCAAGAAACACTTAAATTGCCTAGGACCAGCCCTGTATAAATACAGGAGCTGGACAGACAGTTCAAAAAAAAAAGACAGAGAATTTTAACAAGAATTTGGAGAGAGAATTTTTAAGAGAGAATTTTAAGAGAGAAAAACAGAATTTTGAAGAAAAAACAGAATTTTCATAGAGAATTTCTAAGGGCAGAATTTTTCAGAAGGAAGATTCTAAGAAAGAAAAAGAAAGGCAGAGAGAATTTTTAAGAGATAATCTTTAAGAGATTTTGAGGGCTGAGATTTTAAAGAAAGGAAACCGAAAATAGAACACTCACATATACACTCACACACAGATACAGCATCAGAAACAAACTGAATTTGTAACTGAAGAAAAGCTGAAATCTGAAATATTGTTCTTGTGTTGAATCTGTTCAACTTTGTGTGATTCCACTGTTCAGTTAAAATCTGAAGTGTCTTTCAAAGTATCTTACTGTGCATCTGGGCTCTTCGAATCCTATTCTTGATCAGATTTACTGTGTTATCAGTATATTCTACTGAATTTGTTACTGCTGTAACTGCTGAAACTTACTTCTTCTACCTCCATTTTCAGGTATATGTCTTTTAAATTTTAAGTCGGAAAGAGATTTCAGCATGACCCGTCAATGAAGCTTGAATTGAAATGTTATTTTCCAATTGTCCAAGTTCATTAGTTCTAATTTCATTTTTATGTTAGTTAACTAATAGTGAATTCAATTTGATAGCTATGAGTTAAATTGTCTTATTTTGAAATTCATATAAAGTTTTGTAATAATGTTAGCTATTCCGAAATCTCATTGGTATAGATATACGTGAATTGTCAAAACAGGGAGTGAGGCATAAAAATGGGCCATTGATTACATCCCATAATACCATTAGTTAAATGTAATGATTAAGAAGTTACATTAGTAGAATATCTTGTAACAAATATGATTTTTTGTTTAGGTTGGTATAAGTTATTATATGGTATGATGACAGGTATAATCATATGAGTAAAGTAAGTTGGTATAGCTCATCATGATGTTAAAACGTTATGAATATTTACGCCAAACAGTTAGGTTATATGTAAGGTAACTTTGTTGAATTAACTTGCATAATAACGCCTTTTCTATAAATTTGATGCTTATCTACTTTCATAAAACAAAGTGACCAAATAATTAGGTCTATTAAGATTAAAACGAGCATGTGAGAATAAGTTGAGTTGTATATACACAAATGGCAACTTCTTAAATCAATGGTAATTAAAAATAGAATTTGCATTAAGTAATCACGAAAATTCTCGGAAAATAGTTCCTTCCTTTATGAATTATTTATTTTCGGTTTCATATGCAATTTATTCTTTGGCATATTTATATATGTCACATTTGTTTTAAAGTTAGTATTAATCATATTTTTATTCTGTCTTTTGAATTTGAATAATTGGAATGAATATGATTTATATTCGGAAATTATAATCAATGGTCGATATTTAATAAATTGTGGATTATTTTCCAAAAATTTAAAGAACATCTTAAAACGAGGTTTCTCGTGCTATAACAAACATTTTTTTTGAAAATTCCATAATATCATTACAAATATGTTGCGCAATTAGGGATACGTTCGCGTACCCTGATTATACTTTAAAAACAAAATTTCGAATTATGCGTACGCGCAATTTCGAATGATTATTTAATAAAAGGATTTTTCTAAAAGCATTAAATCAATTTCATAAAAATCCAATATGTACGGTTCATTATTTAAGAAAAATAATCATTCTTGATTCAACGCAATTTCGAAAAAAAATGTGCTTAATAAATATATTGTCAAAAGTAATTGTGTACACGTGCGCGTGACACAATTCCGCATCTTTTTAATTTACAACACGAATATACGTACGCGTAATTCGATTCAAAGAAGGTCCTTAATCACGATAAGTATAAGCGGTAGTAAAATCAGATAACATCAATCTATTTAATAAAATCAAGATGATTAAGCCAATAATAAAAACAGTTAAGCGACCGTGCTAGAACCACGGAATTCGGAAATGCCTAACACCTTCTTCCGGATTAACAGAATTCCTTACTCAGGATTTCTGGTTCGCAGAAAAATAAACAGAGTCATATTCTCCTCGATTCAGGGATTATAATTGGTGACTTGGGACGCCTCAAAATTCCCAGGTGGCGACTCTGAAACAAATAAACAAATCCCGTTTCGACTGTCCTTTAATTGGAGAAAACTCCCCACGCGCCCCGCGGGCGCGGCTAAAAGGAGGTGCGACAGCTCTGGCGACTCTGCTGGGGACTAAAATGTTGCCGTAACCCAGAACCATTGGTTCAGGGTTTAAAGAATTCGAGCTTAAAATATCTGTTTTATTGGCTTTACTTACTATATAATTTTCAACTGTTTATATGCTAATATGCTAAATGTTTTTTTTACCGCTTTAATATTATTTGAATTGTGAATATATACAACTGCTACGAAACCCCCTTCTTTCTGAGTCTTCTGAATTTATGGTGTACACGTGCGCGTGACCCACCTTTCTGTTAAAGTCATACCAAATAAGACGGAGTTGGGACAAGTAACTAGGCCGGGCAGACTTTCGTGCTCCCTGTACGTTACCCCCACTTCGGCTCAAACTGTCCGTTTGGGTAAGCCAGGTTTAGAACAATCAACCTAAGGTTTTACACTTAGAATAACTCAGCCATGTACCGGATCCCTAGTAGGAACGAATATTTGCATCATATGCATTTGCCCTTGGAGACTCAACACAGGGGTTGGGTCTGTCTAGGACAGGTGAACCCAAAATTAAAAGACCATCATGATGCATCCTACTTGCTACTTGTGCATTCATTTGCCTCAAACATGCTTGTTGACCAGCTTAAATAAAATCATGGTAAGAAGCAAGGAATAAAATGGGTTGTTTTAAAATTTTCGAAAAAAATAGTTTTAAATTTTGAAATAAAAATATTTAATGAAAAAAAAAATTCGAAAATAAATTTTAGTATAAATTTTCCCAAAATAAATTTTGACTTTATTAAAATTAAATTTCAGATACAAAATGAGCACCACACAAAGCCCCTCATCCACAAGTACGGAGGAATTTCTATGTCAGCTTCAAATGTGGTGGTATGATTTGGGCGAAGACGGTCAAAAATGGGTCGTCAAGCATTTGGGAAATCTCACGGACATTATGAAAGTTGAGCCTCGGGATGATCTGATTACGGCATTAGTAACTTTCTGGGACCCTGTTCACAATGTTTTCCGTTTCTCTGACTTCGAGCTTACTCCTACATTAGAGGAGGTAGCTGGCTATGTTGGTTTTGACGGAAGTTTAAGAAATCAAAGCTTGATATTCACAAAGGCTCCTTCAATACATCGATTCTTCGGTCTTCTGAACATCAGCAGTCAAATCAGGAAAAGCAATGTCATCAATGGATGTTGTTCCTTCAACTTTTTGTATTCCAGATTTGGAAAGTCAGATGGGTTCGAAATTCATGAGAAAGGCCTTACTAATAAGCAAAACAAAGACACTTGGCAGATACACCGACGATTTGCTTTCATGGTGGCTTTTCTAGGAGTCATGGTCTTCCCAAATAAAGAGCGAACAATTGATATTCGCACCGCAAAAATTGTGCAAATCCTCACCACTAAAGAAAATCACACCCTTGTCCCCATCATTCTGTCAGATATTTATCGGGCTTTGACTTTATGCAAATCAGGGGCGAAGGTTTTCGAAGGATGCAAAATTTTGTTGCAAATGTGGGTGATTGAACATCTCCAACAACAACCCAAGATCATACAGTATGGGTCGAACAGAGCTAATTGCATCGAGAGCTATGAGGAAAGAACAAAAAATTACCAAGCTCCAGAAGGGATAGAAGCATGGGTATCTCATCTAAAGGCTTTAACGGCAAATCAAATTGAATGGACTCTGGGATGGCTCCCGATGAGAGAAGTAATACATATGTCAACCTCAAATAGTTATCTACTACTATTGGGATTGAGAAGCATTCAGCCATATGCACCACTAAGAGTCCTAAGGCAACTAGGGAGATATCAAATAGTTCCTGATGAGGAAGATTTGAGTATGCAAGTAATCGAATTACACCCAGAAGCCACTATTCCCGAAGCTCTACTTCAGCAGATGTGGAATGGGTGCCGATACTTGAAAAGTGATACTCAAGTCCTAGACGCTACCAAGGGTGAGATAAATCCTGGATATGCAAGGTGGTTCGAAAAGCGGTCCCGCGTGGATGATGTACCGGAACCTGAGCTAAAAAGGCCAACAAAAAGACCCCATGTTCAAAATTTCAATGATAAAATCCAAGAGCGGTTAATCTGGGGAGAAAAAGAAAAAGGGTACAAAGCCACTATCCATGCCCTAAAAGAAAATCTAAGAAGCCTCAGTTTGGAGAAAGATTTGCAAGAACAAGAAGCCAAAGGCGAGAAAAAGAGTCTAGCTTGTGAGAATGAAAATCTTCATGCTCGATTCCAAAAAATGAAAAGAGTCTCTGAAACGCCAAAGAGAAGCTGGAAAGATCAAAAAACCATCGCCAATCTCTTCGAAAAAATGCAAGATTTTGACTCCATTCTTGCAGAAAACGAAAGGGCATTGAGCAAAGCAAAAGAAAGGATCCAACAATTAAATGAAGAAGCCAGATCTAACAAGGAACGCCAGGATAGGCAATCCGAAAAAGACAAGGCTCAATTCAAGAAGGAAAAAGACTATTGGATGCGATCAGAAGACCAGCTTCGTGCACAACTAGAAGAGGCAAGAAGATGCAACAGAGAATACCAACAAGCAGACCTCGACAGGGAAAGATCACAAGCAAGATTAGAGCAGGCCAGACTCCGAGCTCTATTAGAATCAGCTTTAGATCGTGAAAACCGTGTCAGAGACATAGCCACCACTCGTCAGCAGCAATTGCAAGACCAAGACCAACGTCTCCAAGGTTTCAGGGCACAAGTCCACGACTTGGCAGTCTTCACATCTCAAAGTTATGTAAACTGCCAAGGAATGGATTATGAAAGGTTTACAGAGCATGCGCCCACTTTTGCTCGTCATCTAGCAATAGAGTTGGAAAGGATGTATCGTACGCTGGGAGGCCATCCAGGTCAAGCCCCACATTGAGCAGATAATCCAATATTAGAGAACAAAAGTGGAAAGTGGGGCATTTTGTGAGATGTTATGAATTGTATCTTTTATTCTGATTTAAGTGTGTGTGTTTCAAGCTATTTTCTTAAAGTTTTCGAATGTAATTCCATCTTTGTGTAATAAATAAACATGATTGACTTTGGTCCGAACTACGCAAGGTCTGATTCATGTTTGACATAATACATAGGCAATCTCTAAGAGTCGACCACCACGATAAAGATATCTATAGTAAATAAAAGCGAATGACAATTTTTCAATTTCAATAAAGCTGGGACGATACAAGCAACCGAGCGAATGCATAATAGAAAGGGATTATTTGTCTAGGAGCATTGCATCTCAACGTGTGATTATATATGTGTTAAACTCTCAAAACTAACAAGTTTGTCCATTTTCAGAATTCAACCAGTTAGTTTCTCTAAAGAGTATACTGGCATATTATCACTATCACACAAGATCAAAAGGACCAATACCCGAAAGTATGTCTATCCCAGATGTTGACACAAGTATGGAGATAGAAGAGATGGATGTCGGGAAAATGAAAGAAGAAATGCTTAAGCTCAAGCAGCAAATGGCAGAAATGTACCAAGCTTGGTCTACAGGACAGTTGCCCCCATCTTACCCAAATAACCCTGCTCCATCAATAATCCAAACTCAGGATAATATCACCACTGAATTATCCCCAAGTTTCCCCATTTATCAGCACTACCGAGGCACCACCTCTCAGACACCACAGTCTCCACCTCCAAAACCAGTTCCGTACCTTCCTCCACCTATGACTCCTGTTTTTGTAGCACCTCCCCCTGCTACATTTCACAAATCTCCTAGTGAGCCTACATTTCAGGCCCAAGACAACCAATATTACCCCCGGAGCCCACCTTCAAAGCCTCCGAAATCAATTCACCTGCTCCTCGGTTTGATCTCCCAACCGAAATTGACAAGCCAGCCAAAAATGCTGAACAAGAAGAGATGTTCAGGAAGGTCAAAAGTCTAGAACAGTCGTTCCGAGACATGCGAGGATTAGGTGGGCAAGTCAGTGTAGCCTACAAAGATTTATGCTTATTCCCTAATGTACAATTGCCATTTGGCTTCAAGATGCCCAAATTTGACCTATACAGCGGGCACGGCGACCCAGTAGCCCACTTAAGGGGTTTCTGTAGCAAGATGCGAGGAGCTGGGGGAAAGGATGAATTATTGATGGCTTACTTCAGTCAAAGTCTAAGCGGATCAGCTTTGGAGTGGTATACACGCCAAGACCATGGAAGATGGTACACCTGGGATGACCTGGCACAGGCATTCGCATACCATTTCCAATACAATCTGGAAATCATCCCAGATCGATTATCTTTGACCAAATTTGAGAAGAAACACAATGAAAGTTTCAGAGAGTATGGTTTTCGGTGGAGAGAACAGGCGGCAAGAGTGGATCCTCCTATGAAGGAGAGCGAAATGGTAGACTACTTCCTCCAAGCCTTGGAACCAACTTACTACGCCCACTTGGTTTCAGCGGTTGGAAAATCATTCAACGAGGTAGTGAAGATGGGAGGTATGGTGGAAGAAGGCCTCAAGACAAACAAAATCATGAGCTATTCAGCAATTAAGGCAACTACTCAGGCTATTCAAGGCGGGGTAGGAGGAGTCGGAAGAAAGAAGAGGGAGGAAGCAACCGTAGTTGATTCAGGAATTTGGCCGGGACCCAGGGGTTCACCGCTTTACTATAATCAGCAACGACCTCGCCAATCAGCTTACCACCATGATTCATCCCAACATTACTATCACCCTTCAGAGCCTCATTTCGCCATTAACCACGCTCAAGCATACAATCAGCCACCTGTTCACACCAATTGGCGTGCTCCTGTCACACCAAATACCTACCCCCGAGCTTATCCCGGACCAGGTTTCAGGCCTAGGCCAGCATTCAGGGGAGAAAGGGAACAGAAAAAGAAAACTTACACTCCATTGGGAGAGTCTTACACTAGTCTGTTCCACAGGCTGAGACAGTTAGACATGTTGAGACCAATACAATCCAAGCTACCCAATCCTCCACCAAAGAATCTGGATTACACCATTAGCTGTGAATATTGCTCCGGTACACCAGGCCATGATACGGAGAAATGTTGGCATTTGAAAAATGCAATACAAGAGCTGATTGATACTAATAAAATCGAGGTTCAAACCCCTGAAGCTCCAAATATCAATAGAAATCCAATGCCAGCCCATCAAGAGGCTAATATGATAGAAATCATACAAGCTGATGGGGAGACAAAGAAGCCGTCACAAACTGTCATGATGATCAAGTCTCATGAAACCAAGCCAGATAAGCAGTTAATGGAGGAGAAGCCGGTGTCTAAGCATAACAAGAATGGTGGTGAACCGTCTATGATAGTCGATGAGGGATCATCGAACAAAGTTGCCGCAAAACAAGAGAGGACAAAGGTGATAGTACCAGGGGTTGCTAACAAACCCGTCGTAATTGTGGAAGGAGCACGTACAGATCGGGTTATTATTGCACCTGTAATTCAGCTGCCAATCATCAACAACAAAGCCATCCCATGGAACTATGAACGGGTGACCGTAATGTACAAAGGCAAAGAAATCAAGGAAGAAGTGTGTGAGGTACAAGGCTTGACTCGTTCGGGAAGATGTTTTACTCCCGAAGAGCTGAGAAAAACTAAAAACAATCCAATGCCCACGAAGAAAGCTGTGACGGAAGAAGAGGCGGAGGAGTTTTTAAGAAAAATGAAGCTCCATGATTATTCTGTTGTGGATCAATTAAAGAAGACCCCCGCTCAAATTTCATTGTTGTCATTACTGATCCATTCAGAGGAACACCGTCTGGCATTGATGAAAATCCTGAATGAAGCTCATGTTCCTGAAAAGATCTCTGTAAATCATTTGGGCAAAATAGCCAACAGAATCTTTGAGACGAACAGGATTACATTTGCTGATGATGAATTACCTGTGGAAGGTACCGAGCACAACAGAGCTCTTTACCTCACCGTGAAATGTGAAAACTCCGTAGTAACCCGGGTATTGGTCGACAATGGGTCCAGTGCAAACATATGCCCTCTCTCCACTTTAAACAAATTAAAAATTAAAGAGGAGAGGATTCAAAAGAACAGTATCTGCGTACGAGGATTTGACGGTGGAAGTAGAGATTCATTTGGCGACATAGTGTTGGAACTAACTATAGGGCCAGTTGAATTCACAATGGAATTCCAAGTTTTGGACATGACTGTTTCTTACAACTTGTTGTTGGGTCGACCATGGATCCATGCTGCTAAAGCAGTCCCGTCAACATTACATCAGGTTGTCAAGTTTGAATGGGACCATCAAGAAATAGTCGTGCATGGAGAAGAAAATTTAAATGCTCACAACAGCACCATTGTACCAGTCGAGGGAGCAGAAATTGACCAAGGACCATGGGTATACCAAGTGTCAGACACAGTGTCGGTAGAGAAAGTTCCAGAAGGAAAATACCTTGCGAATCCAAAGGTATCCTCTACATCAGTCATGGTAGCTTATGAAATGCTGAAGAATGGCTTTATACCCGGCAAAGGTCTGGGCTTATCTTTGCAAGGAATTGTACAACCAGTATCTCTCCCCGAGAACTGGGGAACATTCGGTTTAGGATTCACACCGACCGCCAATGACGTGATGAGAGCCAGGAAGTTGAAACACCAAGCATGGGTTCTTCCAAAACCAGTACCACAGCTGTTGAAGTATTTTGTCAATACCGGTGATAAAAATCGCCCGATAACAACAATTCCTAAATCCCAGGTCAATCCTGAGGAGGAATTAATTGAAAGGTTCGAGAAATTGTTTAGTGATGTAAATATGCTGGAAGACGGAGAAGGGTGTAGCAACGCAGAAGTTCAATTCGTTGGACCAAAAACAAAGCTCAATAATTGGAAAGCCACTCCTCTCCCAATTCGAAAGGAGTCTTGGTAGTTTATTTTGATTTTCTTTCAGTTTGTTTGGGATATTTCAAGGTTGTAATCCCAAAATTTATCTTACAGTTGGTTTGAAGCGTGCAAAACCTTGTTATCTTTCATTATCCAATAAAAAGCAGTTTCCTTTTTATTATCATTCCTAATAGCTTTCTTTTCTTTTTCTTCTTTTTTGTACAGTTCTTTTTATGCTGGCTCTAGTGATATGGCATGCATGAGGAATCTTCAGCCCAGTCTTAAAAATCAATCTGATTCCGAAATATTAATTCAAGAAACATATTGTGATTATGAATCAGAATATGATGAAGATGAGGTTTTTGAAGAGATTAGTAAAGAGTTAATTCACTTTGAGGAAAAAATCAAACCTAACTTGAATGATACCGAGGATGTCAATATAGGGGACACGAGTAATGTCCGAGAAACTAAAATAAGTGTCCATCTCGAGCCAAAAATCCGAGAGGATTTAATTAAAGCACTCATAGAATTCAAAGATGTTTTTGCATGGTCATATGACGATATGCCGGGCTTGAGCACTGATTTAGTGGTCCACAAATTGCCCACCGATCCAATGGTGCCTCCTGTCAAGCAGAGGCTGAGAAAATTCAAGCCTGATATGAGTGTGAGAATTAAAGAAGAAATCACCAAACAATTGGAAGCAAAGGTCATTCGAGTCACTCGATATCCTGTTTGGTTAGCTAATATCGTTCCTGTGCCAAAGAAAGACGGCAAAATTAGAGTATGCGTCGACTATCGCAATCTCAACAAAGCAAGTCCAAAGGATAATTTCCCATTACCCAATATCCATATTTTGATCGACAATTGTGCCAAGCATGATATAGGATCTTTCGTGGACTGTTATGCCGGATATCATCAAATTCTAATGGATGAAGAAGATGCAGAAAAGACGGCATTCATCACACCATGGGGAACTTATTGCTACAGGGTAATGCCATTCGGTTTGAAGAACGCCGGAGCAACCTATATGAGAGCAATGACCACAGTGTTTCATGATATGATACACAAGGAAATTGAGGTATACGTGGATGATGTAATCATAAAATCAAAGCATCAGACCAACCACGTTGGGGATTTGAGGAAGTTCTTCTTAAGACTTCGCAGGTACAACCTCAAGCTTAACCCTGCCAAGTGCGCATTCGGAGTTCCATCTGGAAAATTGCTGGGATTCATAGTCAGTCGACGAGGCATCGAGCTAGACCCATCAAAGATCAAAGCCATCCAAGAACTGCCACCCCCAAGAAACAAAACTGAAGTAATGAGTTTGTTGGGAAGGTTAAATTATATCAGTAGGTTTATTGCTCAGCTCACAACAACCTGCGAGCCAATTTTCAAATTGTTAAAAAAGGATGCTGCAGTCAAATGGACCGATGAGTGTCAGGAAGCGTTCGATAAAATAAAAGGGTACTTATCAAACCCACCCGTGTTGGTCCCGCCAGAGCCAGGAAGACCTTTGATTCTTTACTTGACGGTTTTGGAAAATTCATTTGGTTGTGTATTGGGGCAGCATGACCTCACTGGCAGAAAAGAACAGGCCATCTACTACCTTAGCAAGAAGTTCACAGCTTATGAGGTTAAGTATACTCATCTGGAAAAGACATGTTGCGCCCTAACATGGGTAGCTCAAAAATTGAAACACTATTTGTCATCCTACACTACTTACCTCATTTCTCGTTTGGATCCCTTGAAATACATTTTTCAAAAGCCTATGCCAACGGGAAGACTTGCAAAGTGGCAGATATTGCTCACGGAATTCGACATCATCTATGTGACTAGAACTGCAATGAAGGCTCAAGCACTGGCCGATCATTTAGCCGAAAACCCGGTCGATGAGGAATATGAGCCGTTGAAGACTTATTTTCCTGATGAAGAAACAATGCATATCGACGAGGTGGAACAAATCGAAAAACCTGGCTGGAAACTTTTCTTTGATGGAGCCGCCAACATGAAAGGAGTAGGAATAGGAGCTGTAATCATTTCTGAAACAGGGCATCACTATCCTGTTACGGCTCAATTGCGATTTTATTGCACCAATAATATGGCTGAATATGAAGCTTGCATTTTGGGGTTAAGGCTAGCTGCAGACATGGGTATCCGAGAAATCTTAGTCATGGGAGATTCGGATCTTTTGGTACATCAAATTCAAGGAGAATGGGAAACCCGAGATTTGAAGCTCATACCATACCGACAATGTCTACATGATCTTTGTCAGCGGTTTCAATCAGTGGAATTCCAACATATTCCAAGAATCCATAATGAAGTTGCCGATGCATTGGCTACCCTAGCATCAATGTTGCACCATCCAGACAAAGCTTATGTGGATCCAATACATATTCAAATCCACAATCAGCACGCTTATTGCAATATGGTTGAAGAAGAATTTGATGGAGAACCATGGTTCCACGACATCAAGGAATATATCAGGATGGGCATATATCCCGCACAAGCCACAGGAGATCAAAAGAGGACCATCAGGCGATTAGCAAATGGATTCTTCTTAAGCGGAGGAGTTCTGTATAAAAGAACACCAGATCTTGGATTATTAAGATGCATAGATGCCAGACAAGCTACAACTGTCATGTCTGAAATACATTCAGGAGTTTGCGGACCCCACATGAGTGGATATGTGTTGGCAAAGAAGATCCTACGGGCTGGTTACTATTGGCTTACCATGGAGAGAGATTGTATCAGTTTTGTACGCAAATGTCATCAATGCCAAATACACGGAGATTTGATTCATTCTCCACCATCCGAGTTGCACACAATGTCGGCACCATGGCCTTTCGTTGCTTGGGGCATGGATGTGATTGGACCAATTGAACCGGCAGCATCCAATGGACACAGATTCATTCTGGTAGCTATTGATTATTTTACCAAATGGGTTGAGGCCAAGACATTCAAATCAGTGACCAAGAAAGCTGTGGTCGATTTTGTCCACTCAAATATCATATGTCGATTCGGAATCCCGAAGGTGATCATCACAGATAACGGTGCTAATCTTAACAGCAACTTAATGAAAGAAGTATGTCAACAGTTTAAGATTACACATCGTAACTCTACCCCATATCGGCCCAAGGCGAATGGAGCAGTAGAAGCAGCCAACAAAAACATAAAGAAGATACTGCGGAAAATGGTAGAAGGTTCAAAACAATGGCATGAAAAATTACCATTTGCATTATTGGGATACCGCACTACTGTTCGCACTTCAGTAGGAGCAACTCCCTTATTTGTTGGTATACGGCACCGAAGCAGTAATTCCTGCAGAAATTGAGATTCCTTCCCTTCGGATCATTGCCGAAGCAAAGATTGATGATGATGAATGGGTCAAAACCCGTCTAGAACAGTTAAATTTGATTGATGAAAAACGATTGACCGCAGTATGCCATGGTCAATTATATCAAAGAAGAATAGAAAGAGCATACAACAAAAAGGTGCGTCCCCGGAAGTTCGAAGTAGGTCAGCATGTGCTGAAACGCATTCTTCCACATCAGGTTGAAGCAAAAGGCAAATTTGCTCCGAATTGGCAAGGACCATTCATTGTGACCAGAGTATTATCGAATGGTGCACTATGTTTAACAGATATTGAAGGCAAATGCATAGATATGGCGATCAATTCTGACGCGGTAAAGAGATATTATGCATAACTTTTGAATGTTTGTATTTAGCACTATTTCAAAGATTGAAATGACAAAGGCAATTTATTCTGCTGTCCAAACACTATACCATTTGCTTCCCCTTTGAGCCATACTTGTTTCTTTCCTAACCTCTCTTGGAATCAATAAAATAAAATAAAAAAAAAAGAGATCAAAATCTTCACTATTATGTAGTGAACTACGTTTGACCTGATTCCTCAAAGAAGGATACGTAGGCGCCTCACGGCTCGGTCATAGGGTGCACAACATGCACAATGTGCACGGAAAAGAAATATCAAGAGACCCCAATCAAGAGACTGGGGCAGGAATTGTATTGGAAATAAGAAAAGATTCCAAGAGTTGTAATTTTAAACCCATACCACAGCTATTTAGCTTTTAATACCTTTTCCATTCCTAACCTTATACCAAAAAGACCTTTCGATCAATCTTAGAAAAATGCTGATGCAAGCAAATGAAGTGGTACAAACAAGGAAAGAAAGTAAAAATGAGAGAGTCTTATAGGTGAAAACCCACACGGGCACCATAAGGCGACGGAAGTTGAGAGAAAAGTAAAATGAGAGAGTCTTATTGGTGAAAACCTTCGCAGGCACCATAAGGCGAAAGGGAAGTGGAGAAGTGAAAAATGAGGAAAATTGATCAATGAAAACTCCTTGAGACAATTGAAAGGAGATTGATTAAAAGACTGGGTTGATTAATCCGAAATGCATACCCTGATCATTGGTGCCAGTAATTCCAATCAGATAAGTCTTTTATTCCTTTTCCAACAGTCATCCAAAAATTGGATTTTTCTTTTCATTCTATAATTGTCGAAATCAGCGTATTTCGCTACTAATAATCTTACTTTCTCCAAGCTTTGAGATAAATTTTATTCTAAACAAATAAGAAAGAATGTCAAGGTATACTACCAAGATTCAAGGTTACAAAATACAGCCACGAAAGGTGGGAGATAAAAGTACGGGTGTAAGAAAGATGAAATCAAAAGAGGATCAGCAAAGTCAAAAGAAGCACATGATTACAGTTGAAAGATTTTGAAGGAAAACACACAGAGGGAAATCCTATAGTCAAGGATCAATTACAAAGACAAAACAGTCTTTTCAATCATTCCAAGGCAATAAAGAAAGACGAAGAGAAACATCACCATCGGCAAGAATACCACAACCAGCCACCCTGCTTTAAACTAACGAAGTTTTCTTTGATTTAAAACAGGGGCAAATACAATATTTGTGTCTGGAAATACCTGGTAAAGAAGAAGAAGTCAGGCGTCCACCTGGAGAATGAGGATGAGAAAAGAAGAAGTCAGGCGTCCACCTGGAGAATAAGGACAAAGAATTGAAGAAGTCAGGCGTCCACCTGGAGAATGAGGACAAAGAAAAGAAGAAATCAGGCGTCCACCTGGAGAATGAGGATGAGAAAAGAAGAAGTCAGGCGTCCACCTGGAGAATAAGGACAAAGGATTGAAGAAATCAGGCGTCCACCTGGAGAACGAGGATAAAGAAAAAGAAGAAGTCAGGCGTCCACCTGGAGAATGAGGACAAAGAATTGAAGAAGTCAGGCGTCCACCTGGAGAATGAGGATGAGAAAAGAAGAAGTAAGGCGTCCACCTGGAGAATAAGGACAAAGGATTGAAGAAATCAGGCGTCCACCTGGAGAACGAGGATAAAGAAAAAGAAGAAGTCAGGCGTCCACCTGGAGAATGAGGACAAAGAATTGAAGAAGTCAGGCGTCCACCTGGAGAATGAGGATGAGAAAAGAAGAAGTCAGGCGTCCACCTGGAGAATAAGGACAAAGAATTGAAGAAATCAGGCGTCCACCTGGAGAACGAGGACAAAGAAAAAGAAGAAGTCAGGCGTCCACCTGGAGAATGAGGACAAAGAATTGAAGAAGTCAGGCGTCCACCTGGAAAATGAGGATGAGAAAAGAAGAAGTCAGGCGTCCACCTGGAGAATGAAGACAAAGAAAAGAAGAAATCAGGCGTCCACCTGGAGAATGAGGATAAAGAAAAAGAAGAAGTCAGGCGTCCACCTGGAGAATGAGGACAAAGAAAAGAAGAAATCAGGCGTCCACCTGGAGAATGAGGATAAAGAAAAAGAAGAAATCAGGCGTCCACCTGGAGAATGAGGATGAAAATTAAAAGAAGTCAGGCGTCCACCTGGAGAATGAGGATGAGAAAAGAAGAAGTCAGGCGTCCACCTGGAAAATGAGGATGAAGAAAGAAAAGAAGCAGTCAAGGCACCCACCTGAAGAACGATGGAATGCAATTGAAGTGTTGAAACCAAAAGCCCACTCATGTGAGAAAGGAGCACACTTAGAATCAATAAAGCAGAGGAGTCCAACAGAATCCCCAGCAAGAAACAACAAAGAGTTCCAAGAGGAATACGGAATAAGCCAAATGCCCAAGATTCACCAAGATATCAAGACAACAAGAAACAAGGGCATGATCTAGATAAGATTTTTATAATTCCTGTACCATAATCTAGCTTAATTTTGTATTTCCTTTAAAGTAAGGTGTAATAAGGAGGTCAGTAAGCAGTAAAAACAGCACGAAACAGCAGTAACATCACAGTCCCACGGTAGTCCCAGCTACCAAAAATTCCCGAACTACATTGACCTGATTCCTTTATAGCCAAGGATATGTAGGAAACCTTTGAAGCAGAGGTTCGGTCAAATCTTTCTAAAAATGCTTCCCACGGAGTATTCGAACGGGCAAAAATCGCTCGTATCCGCTCACTTTATCTTTGCACGAAAACTCTTCGAGTTTCCGCACAAAGAGGGGCAGCTGTGAGCACGTGATTTTTGCATTACGAAAAATTGCTCCAAAATAAATCAAAATAAATTTCTTTTACTGTGTAATTTGTGAATTTGCGTGGTGTTAAATATTTGTATTATGTCCGTAAATGTTTATATTTGTCATAATAAAATAAAAATAAAATAAAATACATATTGCATGCATATAGGATTTAATTATGCATTTAAGAGATAATTTAAATAAAATCATAAAAATATGCATTTTGTTCTATTTTTAATGTTCCACTGTGTGATTAATGTTGTCTATGTGTTAATAGTTGTTAAAAAGGTAATTAATATCTTTGTAATGGTAATTTTGTTTTTATAATTTTTAATTAAGATTTTTGTTAATTAATAATGAAATTAGAAAATAATGATAAAAAAAAATAATAAAAAAATAGCACAAGTTATACAAAATTGGACCTGGATTAAAATCCAGGCCCAAAACGTTAAATCCCTCCCCCACAGCCCAATCCAAACAGCCAAGTCTGACCCATTCCCAAGCTGATACCAAACGACGTCGTTTGGTCATCTCTAATCAAGGGCCGTTGGATTAAATACAACCAACGGCCAAGATCTCATCACCCTTACCCGCAACCCATAACCCGATCCATTAACCCGATTCAATCCGACCCCAACTTCAAATCAAACGACGTCGTTTGGTTTAATGAATTAATCCTGGCCTTTCATCTTGCTTGATCGGACGGACGATATCGATCCATCCCACCCCTATATAAATCCCAAACCCTTACCCCGGCCCCTAACTAAACACCCCCCCATCCTCTCCTGTTCATCATCTTCTCAAACAGACCCCTAACCCTAGCCGCCCCTATTCCCCTTCGCCTGAAACCCGGCGGCATCAACGCCGCCGGTCACCAAAGTAACACCCCAGAACCCCCTGAGCCTCCTCTATCCGAATATGTTACCTGCTTGGTTCGAATCTCCCTGGAGGTTCTCGAATCTTCATTTGAAGATTCGAGCCAAGTTCAGACTTAAACCAATCAACCCCAAATTAACACCATGGCTTCCCCTAACAACCCTTGTTATGGATCTGAAGATAGTTTGGCTCGAATCACTTCAGAGCTTCTCGAATCTTCTTTTGAAGATTCGAGTCAAACAAAAAATTACCCAGATCTGTTCCAAAGTGACACCAATCAACCCCTAGGCTTCCCTCACCCTTGTGTCATACTTGGTTTCTCTCGAATCTAACCAGAAATGATTAGATCCCAAATCGAGCCTTCAGGAAACCTAGAAATACCAAATTTCTGGATTTTTTGTCCAAATTGATTCAAGGATTGAGGTTTAATCGACCTTAGTCGAAGTATTTTCAGTGGAAAATACTTCGACTAAGGTCTGTTTGATTTCAAACAAAAATCCGAAGCTGAGTTGGGATCGAGTCTGATTAAAGTTCAGAGGTATTTTTCTATTTATTTTGTGTATTCTACGTGTATTGTTGTCCGTATTAATAGCTTGTTAATTTTTCATATTTGTTTTGATCAATTCTGTCATTTCTGTCTATTTAATCCGAATGTGAATTGTTTCTGTTGGTTGTGGTTATTTACAATGTGTGTAATCGACTCGATTAAGTTCGTCGATTAATTATATTACGAATTTTTTCATTTCTGAAAATGTTGACTAAAACAGTCTGCTTCTATTATTTTAGACTAATTATTGACAAATGTTGTAAATAGTCAATTGATTAATGCTCGTCAATTAAATCATGATTGTCTGTGAATCAGTGAATTCAAATGTATGTTGTATATGTTATTGTCTGAACATTAAAGTTTCAGGACATTGTCAGTATTGACAATGATCCTGTGTGTGTTTGATTCTAGTTCAGTATTAAGTCCAGTCTGAATTGTTTTGATAATTGCAGTAATATGTTGTTAGTTCTGAATTCAGTATAATATTGCTGTAATGTCCAGTTTGAATTCAAGTTTGCAAAAGTTGGTCAAATGCAATTGTGTTAGGAAGTTAATAGGATTGGTTATAGCTGTAAATCAGGAGATAACTAAGTTTGTACAGATTTTAGAATCTGTTTTGTTATAGGTTCTGATTTTTCAGTAATAACATCAAGATTTCAGGGGCATTTCTGGGAATGAGCAGTAAAAAACAGGGTGTTAGTACTAGTATATTATAATGTAATGTTAGTGGCTATTAGTTAATGATACTAATGGGGAACAAGGGATAATGGGCTGCTGAAAATCAGGGAAAAGGTTTTACATAATGGGATTTTCTGTTTTTAAAAAAGAAGAAGGGGGTCCAAGAAACACTTAAATTGCCTAGGACCAGCCCTGTATAAATACAGGAGCTGGACAGACAGTTCAAAAAAAAAAGACAGAGAATTTTAACAAGAATTTGGAGAGAGAATTTTTAAGAGAGAATTTTAAGAGAGAAAAACAGAATTTTGAAGAAAAAACAGAATTTTCATAGAGAATTTCTAAGGGCAGAATTTTTCAGAAGGAAGATTCTAAGAAAGAAAAAGAAAGGCAGAGAGAATTTTTAAGAGATAATCTTTAAGAGATTTTGAGGGCTGAGATTTTAAAGAAAGGAAACCGAAAATAGAACACTCACATATACACTCACACACAGATACAGCATCAGAAACAAACTGAATTTGTAACTGAAGAAAAGCTGAAATCTGAAATATTGTTCTTGTGTTGAATCTGTTCAACTTTGTGTGATTCCACTGTTCAGTTAAAATCTGAAGTGTCTTTCAAAGTATCTTACTGTGCATCTGGGCTCTTCGAATCCTATTCTTGATCAGATTTACTGTGTTATCAGTATATTCTACTGAATTTGTTACTGCTGTAACTGCTGAAACTTACTTCTTCTACCTCCATTTTCAGGTATATGTCTTTTAAATTTTAAGTCGGAAAGAGATTTCAGCATGACCCGTCAATGAAGCTTGAATTGAAATGTTATTTTCCAATTGTCCAAGTTCATTAGTTCTAATTTCATTTTTATGTTAGTTAACTAATAGTGAATTCAATTTGATAGCTATGAGTTAAATTGTCTTATTTTGAAATTCATATAAAGTTTTGTAATAATGTTAGCTATTCCGAAATCTCATTGGTATAGATATACGTGAATTGTCAAAACAGGGAGTGAGGCATAAAAATGGGCCATTGATTACATCCCATAATACCATTAGTTAAATGTAATGATTAAGAAGTTACATTAGTAGAATATCTTGTAACAAATATGATTTTTTGTTTAGGTTGGTATAAGTTATTATATGGTATGATGACAGGTATAATCATATGAGTAAAGTAAGTTGGTATAGCTCATCATGATGTTAAAACGTTATGAATATTTACGCCAAACAGTTAGGTTATATGTAAGGTAACTTTGTTGAATTAACTTGCATAATAACGCCTTTTCTATAAATTTGATGCTTATCTACTTTCATAAAACAAAGTGACCAAATAATTAGGTCTATTAAGATTAAAACGAGCATGTGAGAATAAGTTGAGTTGTATATACACAAATGGCAACTTCTTAAATCAATGGTAATTAAAAATAGAATTTGCATTAAGTAATCACGAAAATTCTCGGAAAATAGTTCCTTCCTTTATGAATTATTTATTTTCGGTTTCATATGCAATTTATTCTTTGGCATATTTATATATGTCACATTTGTTTTAAAGTTAGTATTAATCATATTTTTATTCTGTCTTTTGAATTTGAATAATTGGAATGAATATGATTTATATTCGGAAATTATAATCAATGGTCGATATTTAATAAATTGTGGATTATTTTCCAAAAATTTAAAGAACATCTTAAAACGAGGTTTCTCGTGCTATAACAAACATTTTTTTTGAAAATTCCATAATATCATTACAAATATGTTGCGCAATTAGGGATACGTTCGCGTACCCTGATTATACTTTAAAAACAAAATTTCGAATTATGCGTACGCGCAATTTCGAATGATTATTTAATAAAAGGATTTTTCTAAAAGCATTAAATCAATTTCATAAAAATCCAATATGTACGGTTCATTATTTAAGAAAAATAATCATTCTTGATTCAACGCATTTTCGAAAAAAAAATGTGCTTAATAAATATATTGTCAAAAGTAATTGTGTACACGTGCGCGTGACACAATTCCGCATCTTTTTAATTTACAACACGAATATACGTACGCGTAATTCGATTCAAAGAAGGTCCTTAATCACGATAAGTATAAGCGGTAGTAAAATCAGATAACATCAATATTATTTAATAAAATCAAGATGATTAAGCCAATAATAAAAACAGTTAAGCGACCGTGCTAGAACCACGGAATTCGGAAATGCCTAACACCTTCTTCCGGATTAACAGAATTCCTTACTCAGGATTTCTGGTTCGCAGAAAAATAAACAGAGTCATATTCTCCTCGATTCAGGGATTATAATTGGTGACTTGGGACGCCTCAAAATTCCCAGGTGGCGACTCTGAAACAAATAAACAAATCCCGTTTCGACTGTCCTTTAATTGGAGAAAACTCCCGACGCGCCCCGCGGGCGCGGCTAAAAGGAGGTGCGACATACGGTATATTGTGACACTTCACGCATTGGTTTGGGGTGTGTATTAATACAGGAGGGGTGATTTATTGCATATGCTTCGCGTCAGTTGAAGGTTCATGAGAAGAATTGTCTTATGCATGATCTAGAGTTGGCAGCGATTGTTCATGCTCTTAAGATATGGAGGCATTGTCTGTATGGGGTGTCATGTGAGGTTTATACCGACCAGTGCAGCTTACAACATTTGTTCAATCAGAGGGATCTTAATCATCCAAAGGATTATGACATTACCATTCGTTATCATCCAGGCAAGGTACATGTGGTCGCGGATGCCTTGAGCAGAAAGGCGGAGAGTATGGGTAGTTTGGCATTCATTCCAGCCGAGGAGAGGCCATTAGCTTTAGACGTTCAGTCCTTGGTCAACAGACTTGTGAGGTTGGACATTTCAGAGCCCAGGCGAGTTCTAGCATGTGTGGTTGCTCAGTCTTCATTATTGGGGCAGATCAAGGACCGACAGTTCGATGATCCACATTTGGCGGTTCTCAGAGAGACGGTACTTTAGGGAGGTGCTAAGGAGGTTTCTATTGGTGAGGATGGTGTTTTGCGGCTTCAGGGCCGTCTATGTGTTCTTAATGTTGATGGTCTGAGGGAGAGGATTCTAGAGGAGGCCCACAGTTCGCGGTATTCCATTCATCCCGGTGCCACAAAGATGTATCGTGACTTGAGGCAGCATTATTGGTGGCGGAGAATGAAGAAGGACATAGTGGAGTATGTAGCTAGATGTTTGAATTGCCAGCAGGTCAAGCACCAGAGGCCGGGTGGCCTACTTCAGCAGATGCCTATTCCAGAGTGGAAGTGGGAGCGCATCACCATGGATTTCGTAGTTGGGTTGCCGCGGACTTTGCGGAAATTTGATTTAGTATGGGTCATTGTGGATAGGTTGACCAAGTCGGCTCACTTCATTCCAGTAGCGACTACTTATACAACAGAGAGGTATGCTCAGATTTATATTCGGGAGATAGTCCAGTTGCACGGTGTGACTGTTTCCATCATATCAGATAGAGGCTCTCTATTCACTTCCCATTTCTGGAGAGCCGTTTAGAGTGAGTTCGGGACCCGTGTAGAGCTTAACACAACATTCCATCCTGAGAACGACAGGCAGTCGGAGCGGACAATTCAGATTTTAGAGGATATGCTTAGAGCATGTGTGATTGACTTTGGAGAGCATTGGGATTAGTTCTTGCCCTTGGCGGAGTTTGCATATAACAACAGCTATCAGTCCAACTTCAAGATTGCTCCATACGAGGCTTTATATGGTCGCCATTGTCGTTCTCCTATCGGGTGGTTCGAGCCTGTGAGGCTAAGTTGTATGGTACACATTTGGTACAGGATACCTTGGATAAGGTGAAGTTGATTCAAGAGAGGCTTCGCACAACTCAGTCCAGACAGAAAAGTTACGCGGATCAGAAGGCACGTGATGTATCATTTATGGTTGGCTAGAAGTTTCTCTTGAAAGTCTCGCCAATGAAAGGTATTATAAGGTTCGGGAAGAAGGGCAAGTTGAGCCCAAGGTTTATTGGTCCCTTTGAGGTGTTGAAAAGAGTTGGGGAGGTTGCCTATGAGCTTGCCTTACCCCCCAGCTTATCGAGAGTTCATCTAGTTTTTAATGTATCGATACTTCAGAAGTATCATGCCGATTTCTCCCATGTGTTAGACTTCAGTACTATTCAGCTGGACGAGAGTCTGGGTTATGAGGAGGAGCCAGTTGCCATTATTGATAGACGGGATCGCCAGTTGAGATCCAAGAGGATTTCTGCGGTGAGAATCCAGTGGAGGGGCCAACCGGTTGAGGAGGCGACCGGGGAGTCCGAGGAGGAAATGCGGAGCAGATATCCCCATTTATTCAGCAGTTCAGGTACTTTTCTATATTCGTTCGAGGACGAACGTCTGTTTAAGAGGTGGAGAATGTAACGACCCGCCCAATCGTTTTACCTTTTAGAACCTCGTTCCCCTAAATAAAACTTCCCGTGATTGCTTTAGCTAATTTACGATTTGCGGGGGTTAGTTCGGGAATTGAAAGAGTTTTGAGCAAAATAGGCCATTTGATTCCTTAAGATTCTCTTAAAAGACTAAATTTGACTTTGGTCAACATTTTTAGCAAACAGATCTGGATTCGTGATTTGACAGTCCCGGAGGGTCCGTGGGAAAATTTCTAGGGTTCTTCTAGTCATCACTTTTCTTCAAGATTTTTTTTCTTTTTCTCTGAGTCTGTTTTTTCATCTTCTAAGAAAACATACAAAAAAAGAAGAACAAAATGGCTTGAGTTTCAGCTTTCATTCGAGTTCATTTATTTAGACAAAACAAAATCAAAAAATTTACTGAAACAGAAATCTTTCTAGCCCTGTTTCTGTCTCTTGATTTCTGGTTCTAAAAAAGAGTTTGGATTAAATTTCAAGTTGAAGTTTAGTGGCTGGGTTATGAGTTTCAGCACTTTGTTGATTTCTGGCCTGACTTATCTTCCGCGATTTGGATTTTTTTGGGATTTCTGCTCGAGGTTTTGCTATTGTCAGTTGTAATTTGGGGTAAAACATTGTACCTGCTGATTCTTCTACTATTTTAAAAGATTTTCACGTAAACAGGTTCATATTTCTTGCATTTGCTCCGTTATTCTCGGTGTTACTGTTCTATTGTTGTGATTAAATTTGGTGATGCCCTACTTTTTCTTTAGTTGTTGTGATTGTAACGTATGAGAAAGCTCGTTGAGACAGATGCATATGTTAAGCTTTCTTTATAGAATTTGTGTCGATATGCTCTTTTCAGTTTGTTTAGTTTATTTCTTAGCCTTTTGTTTGCGATTTGATGTCGTTACTGGGGTAACAGTATCATGTTTGAGTTGTTGAAGTTTGGTTCAAAATGTCGTTGTGTTTTCTCTTGATTTCTTCAATCAAAAAACCTGAAATCCTCATTCAGGGAATGTAATTCCTTTGTTGGTGCAAACCTGAAGCAAGTTTTTAAAAAACCTTGTGTGCTAATCTGCGTTTTGCCATCTGTTAAAGTGTAACATGTTAGTTTCGAGTCAGCTGTGTTTTCTTGAAGCAATGTTGGGTCAGTTTCTTTAACCAAAAATTATAGACATAACGTTTGAATGTTGTTGTAAATGAATCAAGTTTTGGCCTGTTGTAAGGTTTGATTTTGATAGGAGAAACTAAATTTTTGTTATCAACTATGACTATTTGTTGAGTCTGGACTATTAAGAAAAGGGGTAATTGATAACATATGAATTATAAATGCACTGTAGCTTGGGAACAGTAACCAATTTGAGCAGTCTGCAGAACATGCATTGTTTCATCTCATTTGTGGTTCAAGATGATTTAAAGAATTCTTCTAATCTCCTTGTTTAAACTTGCTATTATGTGGAAACAACACAAGCCCTTTCTTTGTCATGCCGATCTTGCTCAAAGTCTATTGTTACTCTATTTGTAATCCTTTTTTTTGTAGTCTGGGTTCAAGGCACATCTTCTTCCCTCCATTCTATGTTTCAAAGTGTTTTCTCACTATTTTTAATTCTCCATAGTAGTTTTGTATCATCTTTGCTTTTATAGTTTAGGATGTTTTGACCACCTCTGTTGGCCCCTATGATTGCCCAGAATAATATGCGATGGTCTCAGCAACCATTTTGTTTGGGCCTGCATTTTGGTTTTCAGGTGTGTGGCCTGTTTCTAGGCTCAATTTTGAGCCCATTGAATGACGATGCCCATCTCTTTTTCCAGAAGAGGAAAGGCATGAGAATAATACGTCGGGTCCTCCATTATCCCAATCATTGCTTCGATCAGTTCAGGCCCAAATTTGGATGGGAATAAAGTATAATCCTTTTAAAAAAATGGTTGGAGGCATGCCATTTTCGCTAAAACTACCCATGGCCTCTTATTAGTTAATATAACTTAGAAGTAATTAATTTTTTAAAATACCCATAGTCCGCTTTAGGCACGCAATAAAAATTATTACAACTACGGGTACGGCTCCCGTGGCGTGGTTGTGATAATTAGTTTATAAATTAGTTTAAAATAAGAGTACCTTTCGTTTGACTTTAAAATATATATAAACCTTTTTTTTAACTTGAAGTGTGCCATGCTTTAAATCTATAACACATGGCCCTCACAAATTTAGATTAAATAATTTGGGGTGTGCCATACACAAATAAAACCCTTTAATTTATGGCCCTCATATAAATATAAAATTAGTATAGAAATTGTCTTGAACTTTCGTAGTTTGCGTTAGGCGCGTTAATTAAATAATTGTCATAGCTACGGGTACGCTTCCGGTGACGTAGTCGTGACGCTTAAATATTAAAATTCGGGGGTATATTTATGTGACCCGACCACAATTTATTCTTTAAAAATTAAACATGTTGTAGATCGTGGGTACGGTTCCTGTGCCATGATCCGCGATATGTAACAATAATTAAATAAAAGCGGTTATAAGGTAAAAAATGCACAATAGGTTAAAACATGTAGTAAATCAAATAATAGGCCAATTTTAATAGTTTAAGCGACCGTGCTAGAACCACGGAACCGAAAAATGCCTAACACCTTCTTCCGGGTTAACAAAATTCCTTATCTAAAATTTCTGATTCGGACTTTTGAATAAAGTCGAAATTTTCTCGATTTGGGATTTTAAAATAAACCGTTGACTTGGGACACCAAATAAACTATCCCAAGTGGAGACTCTGATTGAATTAAATAATCCTATTTCGAATAATATTACTTTAATTGGAAAAACTCCCATATACCCCCTTGGGTGGTAAAAAGGAGGTGTGACAGCGGTCCCCACACATAATTAACGTATCAAATAGACTAAACAACTCCTAATTTCCTCAAGTCAAAGTGAACCACGACACTTACCTCTTTCCGCAACAAAACCAATAATCAACCACTACTTTTCCTTTAGAATAAGCCTCCAAACCAATCAAATCTTGCCAAATACAGTTCAAACAATTCGAAACAAGCTTTAGAAACTACCCACGAATGAAAAAGGTTCAAATTTTAGCTAAATTGGAAAAGTCAACAAAAGTAAACACCGGGCTCGCTTGATCGAAATCCGAGATTCAGACCAAATTTTGATACCCATTACCTGAAACCCGATTATGTGATTTGTCTCGAAATCGGCCTTAATTTGAGGTTTAAATCTCAATTTTACAAATACCTAAACTTTACTTGAAACCCCTAATTTTTATCTCAAAATTCATAAATATGATGTTAAATATTCGTGAAAAGTAGTTGAAATTGATTAAAAATTAGTTAAAGATGCTTACCAATGAATTTGGGAAGAAAAAAAACTCTCAAGAAATTGCCTCTATGCTTACCAAGAAATTCTCCAACTTTTACCCAGCTGCAGATGTTGCAATTGCAAATAACTGATTGCAAATGTGATCAATTTCACAGACATTCGTAAGTCGAAAATGAGACATATTCATCGCATGTGCAAATAGCACCCCACTCGCAATTGCAAAGCTGTTCTTACTATGCACTGTGTCGCAAATGCAACTCTAAGATCGCAAATGCAATCCCAGTTCAGTACGCAAAAGCGAATTTTACTTTGCCAATGCAAAGTCCCGGCCCCCAGCCTATGTTTCCATTGCGAGCTTGATATCGCTAATGCGAGGCTAGCAATTGCGATCAGGTCTTCGCAATTGCGAGATCTGCAAGTTTACACCAGCAACAATTATGCATCAGCTCTTCCAAATCGGTCTGCAGTGGATCCGAAACTCACCCAAGACCCTAGGGCTCCAAACCGAACATGTACACAAGTGTAATAATATCACACAAACTCGCTCGCTAGCTCAAATCATCAAAATAACATCAAATATCAAGAATCGATCATCAAAACTCAAAATTTTCAACTTAAAACTCAACTTCGCCAATTTTCTCATATTGCACCGAAACGCGCTCGGGTCACCCGAGACCCAACCGAGCACACTTACAAGTCTAAATATATCATCCAAACCTACCAGAATCATCAAAATATTGGTCCGATGTCGTTTTATCTAAAAAGTTGACTGTGGTCAACTCTAGCCTCATTTTAAGTCAAAAATCACGTTTTCTTCAAAATTTCATATAAAAACTTTCCGAAAACGACACGGACCACACACAAAAGTCATATAACATCAAATGGAGCTATGAAAGGTCTCAGAACACTGAGATAAAGGCTAGTACTCAAAACGACCTATCTGATTATCACACAATTATAGCAAAAATAAGAAATTAGCTTTGTAGTTTAACTTATGTAGCTAAGAAATTTTATGAAAATGTGAATAGTCACCAAATTGTAATTTTCTGGGCTAATATTCGGTAATAACCACGTTATTTAAATTGGTAGCCAAGAATCCATAACTATAGATGCATAATATTGTAGTGTGAATCTGACACATGATTTATGTAGGAATTGTTGGGAAAGCCTAGAGCATTGAGCGTTAATTTAGGCATCTTTAGGGTGCATGATCGAGGCCTACTCTGCACTACTATTAAGTAGTGAGAGAGGGTCGGAGCAGCTTTTACCCGATTTAGGGTCGGGATCGATTTCCACAGTGAGCTAGAATTTGGAATCGAGTATCTATTTAGTGTAGGATTGCGTATGTGTTCCAAATTACACTTCTAATCATTTTTGAGGTTTTTGGTTTAATTCTACTTTTATCAAACTACAATAGTAAATGAAACTAGATTAAGCTAAGAGTTAAACTAAAAAAGGTTGTTCAAATGGTTTAAAAGGCACTAGGGTAGTGACTTTCACCTAGGTGGTTAATTGACATATAATTGAATCTAAGACACGATTGACATAATTGGGGAGTATGATATAACTATTGCACGATATTACCCACTCTACACCTCTCGGTGGTTCGAGTGATTTTGCCCGAATTGACTTTTTCAAGACCAATTGGGTATGCAAATTTGCACAAGCAACCAGGGTTCAAGTCGGGTATTACTCTCTTGAGGTTTAACCCTTTAATTGGGGATATCAATCTCTTGAGTATGCCCTAATTCCTTATTGGACCAATTTCGGAGACTTAGACTCTCTTTCTCAAGAAGAGTCCAAGTCAACTAAACACAAACTAGTGTTTGCAACTACTAATTCAACAATTAACCGTGAAATTGGTCCAAATATCAAACATCCATAATCAATCTAGCCCTAAAATACAAGACCCATCAATTACCCATACTAGGGTTGAGCCACAACCCTAGCTTATGGGTCTAGCTACTCATAATTAAAGAAGAAAAGCAAGAAATAGATGAACAACAACTCATATTAATTAATCACTAAGGTAAACAACAAGATTCAATGATGAAAAGTAGATAAAATTTCCCAAAATGGCTAAGAAAGTCGAACCTACGAGCGCAACTCAGTGCTTACAATATCTGATACCCTAAAAATGAAAAAAGAAGCTATTTATACTAAGCTAAAAAATCTGGACAAAAATGCCCCTACGAAACTAGTGCGGACCGCGCAAAATGGTGTGCAGGCTCACTAAGGCTCTGAACTTGAAATCCCATCTTTCTGAACTCAGGCACTACGGACCGCAGAGAATGGACTGCGACCGCGGAGGCTTCTAGTGCAGTCCACATAAAATGGAGCGTGGACCTCATTGACTTGAAAATACCATGTCACGACCCATTTCCCGAACTCGGTCATGATGGTGCCTCTCGTGAAGACAAGGCCAGCCAAACCGAAAGAAACACCCTCTTTTAAACAATTAATTATCATAAACAATTCTAAAACATGATCAAATAACTATAATTTGGGGAAATGGCGATAATAACAAAGGGAACCATCCGGACACAGCCCAAACCGGGGTGTCACAAGTCATGAGCTACTACTGAATTTGATACAAGTCTACAAAGTATGGAATCCGGTACAATAATATGAAGAAACATAGATAATAAAGGATAAGGGAGGATCAACACTCAGGAGCGGACTCTGCGATGCCTGAATCTGCACACATAGTGCAAGGAGTAATGTGAGTACTCCGACCCAGTGAGTAATAATTATAAATAATGTCTAAAAGTATGAAAACTCGTAAAGGCACAAAGCAATTCTATATCAAGTAGTAAAATCACTCAAAAACAGTAAAACAGTGAAGAATCAAACGAAATCTCTTTTAAAGCAAGTAAAATCAGGTAATTTAAGAGATAAATAACAAGTAGAAATCCGCCCCTCGGGAACAGTATCAGTCACTCAGAACAGTATCATCCCCTTGGGCTCACTCTCAGATCATATGGGTACCTGCGCTCACTGTGGGTGTGCAGACTCTAGAGGGGCCCCTTACGGTCCAAGCGCTATATCAAGCCACCTCGTGGCATCATCACTCGACACTCGGCCTCACATCACTCAAGCCACTTCGTGGCATATAAAGTATCTCAGGCCCTTGGCCTCATATTACTCAGCATATCCTTACATATGGCCCTCGGCTTCACTCAGTCCGAAAATCATCACAAGCCCCCCGGCATTTGTAAAACAGTAGTGCTCAGCCCAAAACATCATTTAGAAATATCATTTAAGTTTCAAATCTGAGTAAAAGTGGCTGAGTTTGTAAAACAATAGATATCAATAGGACTGAGTTCAAGTATAAGTCAAAACAATGAGGAAACAGTGATAAAAACTCCCCAAAGGGTTCAAATAATTGGCACGAAGCCCAAATATGGCAAACAGCCCAAGTCATGATGATACCAAATAAGTCTCAGTCAAATACGCGATAAAATCATCTATCGGGATGGACCAAGTCACAATCCCCAGTAGAAAACGACCCCGCGCTCATCAAGCACGTGTCTCATCTCAATACAGCACTACGATGTGCAATCCGGGGTATTCAAACCCTCAGGACATCATTTACAATCACTACTCACCTCGAACGGCTACAATTCTAGCTTGCGATGCCTTTGCCCCTCGAATTGGCCTCCACACGCGTCGAATCTATCCAAAATCAGAACAAATACGTCACAATATGCTAAGGGAACAAAGCACAAGCGAAAACAATCGAAAAATATAAAAAATCCCGAAATTAGCAAAACCCGAGCCCCGGGCCCACTTCTCGAAACTCAGAAATTTTTACATCAACAGGTTCCTCATCTTCCCACGAGTTCATACATATCAAAAACTATCAAATCCGACCTCAAATGGCTCTTCAAATCCCAATTTAAAAATCTCAAAATCCCAAGCCCTAGTTCTTCCATTTTAGCTAAATTTCCATGAATTTCTAGGTTAATTTCACAATATAATCACGTTTTTGGTTCATAGAACTTACCTCCAATCACTTCTCCTTGAATCTCCCTTCAATTTCCCTCAAAGAGCTCTCAAAATACTCAGCTATGGAGGAAAAATGGTTAAAACTCGCGGATGAAATGTTTATAAACTCACTGCCCAGCTTCTGAACTTCCTTCATCGCGATCGCGACGAAGGTCTCGCGATCGCGAAACACACAATTCTGGCTTCTCAAATTAACTCTACGCGAACGCGATGTTGCTACCGCGAACGCGGTGCTTTAAATCCCAGGGCTACACGAACGCAACCTCAATGATGCGAACACGAAGAGTAAAACACTGGACCCCCCATTTACTTATATGCGAACGCGAGATACTATACGCGAACGCGAAGCACAAGCTTAGGACCTTCCGCGAACGCGACTCCTCAGGCACAAACGAGAAGACCAAACTCAGGGCCACCCAACTTCCTTCTACGCGATCACGAGGGACCTCACGCGATCGCGAAGGCCAAAAATCCTCTGCACTGCTGCTGCATTTTCTGCAATTTCCCAAAGTCTCAAAGCCTCTTGTAGCCATCTGAAATCACCCCGAGGCCCCCAGGACCTCAACCAAAAGTGCCAATACATCCTAAAAACCTCATTCAAACTTGTTCCAATCATCAAAACACCTCAAACAACACCAAATTCATCAATTCGCATCGAATTCAAGGCTAACTTTTCTAAAAACTTCCAAAACACGCTTTTGATAAAAAATCCAACCAAACCACGTCCAAATGACCTGAAATTTTGCACACACATCCCAAATCACATAACGACGCTACAACAGCTCTCAAAATTCCATTCCGACCATCCGATCAAAATCTCACCTATCAACCGGAAATCGCCAAAATACTAACTTTGCCAATTCAAGCCTAATTCTACATCGGACCTCTAAAACCAATTCCGATCATTCTTCCTAGCTACAAATCACCTCCCGAAGCTAACCGAACCGTCAGTACTCACATCTGAGCCATCTAACTCATAAGTCAACATCCAGTTGACTTTTCCAACTTAAGCTTTCTTAAAAGAAAGTAAGTGTCTCATTTTTTACCAAAACCACTCCAAACGCAACCCAATCAACTCGACCTCATAAAATACGGATAACAGAGCATAAAGAAGCAAAAATGGGGGAAAAGGAGTGGTAACTCATGAGACAACTGGTTGGTTCATCACACTCCAACTTGGCACTTCTCTGATTCTTGGCTCTGCGGACCGCACAAAGTTGAGTACGACAGCATTTATCTCAGTGCAGACCGCACAAAACCTAGTGCGGCCGCAATGCCTCTTTGCCTGGAAATCAACCTCTCTGAATCTCCTTGTGCGGACCGCACAGAATGGTGTGCGGCCGTATTGGGACTGTTTTTCCTAAGCCTTTGTCTTGTCTTGGTACTTATGCAAGTTTCACTCCTTTTGAGATGATCTTTGATATTTTGTCACTTTGTTGATCAAACCTACAATCAAGCACAACTTGTGATCCTTTTGGGACTATTTTGTATGAATTTCTAATCAAAGCATAAGCAATAAGGAGTATAAAATGCGTCAAAATCCCTAGTTATCAACTCCCCCAAACTTAAGCTTTTGATTGTCCTCAAGCAAACAAAATAAGACCCACCCCTTAAGAGAATATCCAAGAAAATTTCAGCTGTCCTAAAGTGACCTCATCTAGCATCAATTGGGACTAACAATTGCCTCGATACAAATGAATCATTAACAACTTTTACTCTTTGAAACTCCATGGATTAAGTGCGACACAAGAGCATCAAGAATTGACTCAACACATCAAAGAACTCTTTCTATTACATTGGTCAGTGTGGAACCCAAACTCCCACATCCTCAACTCTCCCTAAGCAAACCTCACCTTTAGAATAGTGGAACTCAAAATGAGGTCAATGGATTCACTCATCTCTCTCAAGAAAAAGAGTCACAAGTCCGGCTCTAAGTACCATATGCTTGACCCTTATGTAAGTCACCACTAATGTAAGTTTCATTCAACTCAAGATCATATAGGGCTTTTGTGGAGTCATGGTGAAGGCTTTTGGTTCAGGGTAGGAAATGTTTGGTCTAAGTAGGTTGCATCTTCCCTTAAGCACTTCTTTTATTTCATTTGGCACATATTCACTTGACTCTTTGAGCCATTTTACTTCTTTCTAAGGGGTTAGAGAGACACACTATCACTCTTTCTTATACATTTCAAACCTTTTCTCCTTTTTCAACTTTCCACACCTTTCATTCTTTGCTTTCTTGAATCCTTTTTTATTCTCTTTCATATTGAACATTCTTTTTGTTTTTTTGCTTTTCTTTCTTTTTCATTGCCTTTCCTTTTCTTCATTTTTGTTCTTTTTTACCACTTTGTTGCAATCCTTGTCTCTCACCCCAAACTTATTCTTTTTCCATGTGCTAAAAAAAGATCGGGTGTGAAGAGAGGGTAACTTTTAGAACAGGTATAGGCTTTTATTATGGTTCTTGAAGGAAAAAGGTCTAAGGCTCAAAAGGGTTGACTAGGGATCTTATCATTGGTAGGTTATGGATGTGTTCAACTATCAATTGGACCAAGGAGAGCCTATAATCATGTCTCAAGTCAAAATTCACTTAGGATTTCGCCTCAACAAACATTCAGGGCAAGTTTTAGACCAATGGCTCGGGACTTGGACTTGCAATGCGATTACTCACCACACAAGCTATGAGATTACTAAAGACACAGAGTCGGGGGCCCACAATGACCTTAGATAAGATTTGAGCACACAATGATCCCGAAAAATCACTTGATGATTATCGATCAACACAAGAGTCTCAAGGTCACGACTTTCACCATTCTAAACACAACAAATTGTTTTTGACCATAAGATCAAAGGCAAATGTGCTAGCCCAAGTGAATCTTTGCTTGAGGCACCCTTAACCACTAACTACTACAAACAAAAAGAAAAATGGACTCAAACCCTTAAGAAGGTTGTCACACCATCCATCATTGCGAAGAGCCACCCGGTTCACACAAACTCCACCTTTGGAAAGAACCGTGACATTAAGAAAACCAAAGGCTTATTGAAACTTTCAAAACAAGAAGCTATGAACATAAATAAGAAGCTAAGAACGAAAAATTTGCGGAAAGTAAAATGAATATATACAAGAGGGGATTTGTCGAATATATAATAGATGGGATGAATATATACAACGTAACATAACTTTATATAAAGACCGAAAGTAAAATAAAAGTACGAAAAATGTAACGAAATGTAAAAATTATATACAGACCAAAGATGAAAAATCAAGAAAGCATAAAAAAATGTCACATATATACAATCATCTGAATGAAGGGCCTACCCCCTCAAATAAAAGCTGGCATTGTCCCCAATGCCCACTAGACTAAATAAGCACAAAAATGAAAGAGAAAAGGATATAGAAACTCCCTATGGCCCGTCTATCTGTATGGGCTCATGAGTGGTCCTTAGGTCCGCAGTATGCTCGGGAACCTCAAACTGGTCCCATGTGGCCTGCTGTTCTGCTGCTGCTGGGACTTGGGCCTGGACAGGCTCCGGAGGTGGTTCACCCTATGGCTGACTGAAGGAGGTCTCCTATGGGTCTGCCAGCTGGATGACTGCATCGTCAGCTTTGGGAATCATCCTTTTGCTCTTAGGAGGCCTCTGTGACTGCTCTGGCTGGGAATGAGCTGCGGGCACTAGGTTCTGGAGCAGTAAGTCTAAAGGCAGCTGATCTGCCTTCAGTTTGTCAACATCAGCTCTCAACTCCTTCACAGACTCCTTGGAGGCCCGTGTCTTCCTCAGCTTCTTGTGCTCCCTAGCAAGCTTCTTGAGAGCCTTGCTATGTGAATCAACTGCCTCAGTAAGCACCTTCTGAGTGTCGAGGATTTTCTTCTGGTTGTCTAGTATCTCCTTGAGAGCATCCTCTATCGACTGGGAACCTGTGGGGGTAGAGGTGTCGACTGAGCTTCTACCATGGTAGTGAGGGTGGACAACTTGGATGACGCAGTCTGCATCCAGTTGTTGATACTAAGAAGTGCCTGGCTCAGTCGGTGGGCAGTTATTAGATGGGCACGGGAAGATGGTATCTCCGGGTCCGCTGAGGTGGATGGACCAGGAGGGATAGCAGTGGAAGTAGAGGCAGGCTCAGCAGGAGTCACTACCACAACTGGCTCTTCAGACTAGCCAGTTGGAGCAGTAACTGTACTCTTGAAGTTCTTGCTCTTGGGGTTATCATCCCCCTGCATGTTGTATCAAGAAAAAGGGGCTTTGGCTTTGACTTTGATGTCGAAGGGCCTCTTTTCCACTTTCAGATCCCAGAAGTACATAGTGAGAAAACTGGGGAACGATTAGTTTCTGTCATGCTCGGCACCCGCAATTGTAATAATTCACGACATCACATTCCCCACATTGATTGGGTACCCCGCCATGATCGACGCCACCAAAACTGCCCGGTGAAGAGGAAGGGAATTGTCATGAGTCGTGGGGTCCAACCCGCTACATACAAATATCTCCCATCCCCTTGCCTCAAAGTTCAAACTATGCCTCAAAATCTTGACGCCCGCAGTCATCCAGTCAGGGGTGGTACCCAGGATTGCCAAGTATTGTGCCAACCATGGGCGGACCTCCTCACCCAGTTCCATCTTCTCCATGTATAGGGACTCATCCTCCTCATCAAAGCCGAGGTAATCGTTGATTGTCTTCCCATCAAACAACACCTTCAAGTTCCGCACCTTGGTCACCTTGGTACCCTTTTTTATGTAGGCAACGTTGGTGTAGAATTCCTTGACCAAGTTATTATTGGTGTTCATACAATCCCCCAAAAAGTGTTCCCATCTGACTCTCTCCCTAAACTGTCTCCTCACATTGGGGTTGTGAGGTAGCAAATATCTATCTATGAAACTCCTCTCTGGGATCAACTTCCTCACTGGCCACCATTCCCGGAATTTGTGGTATGCTACTTCACTAACGAAACGGTCCTGCCACACCTCCGGCTTCCTAGTTCTGGCAATACCCCCCACCTGTGGTTCACCTCCTTCTCCTACTTCTTATTCTCCCCCTACTTCCTCCTCATCACCTACTGCACCCTCTCCAGATAATGAAGTTGTGGGAGAGGTAGAGTATTCCCCACTACCATCACCTGATCCCTTAGACGACCCAGAAAAAATGTTCATTGATGCTTGGGAAGTGGGGGATGATGGAGGTGTATCTCTTAGTCTATGCCTCTCCGGCCAGTCAGGGATATGTGTTGGTGCTGAATCTGAAGAAATCTCCCGGGACGGCTCGTACTCACTCCCCGACATGTCAATTGCTCTGTTAGCTACTCTTATCAATTTTCTTGTATTTTAATGTTTTGTCGGGCTTGGGGAGTGAGTTTTATCATCTTCTATTTCCCTCATCGGGAGGATTATCCTCTGCTCGGTTATTTACATCCTTTACCTAGTTGTTTCACCATTGTCTGCAAACACAATTCAATATGCTTGTTAGTATCAAGAGAAGCAGTTAAAAGCAGTGTTGCAGAATCAGAAAAGAAAAGTTGCAGACATGTTGCAGAAGTTACCCAATGCGGACCGCACAAAATGGTGTGCGGCCGCACAGGGGTCAATGCGGACCACACAAAATGGCCATGCGGTCCGCACAGAGGTGAGACTACCCACACTCTGTATCTAGGCAATGAGGACCACACAAAATATAGTGCGGCTACACAAAGAGCAATGCGGTCCGCACAAAATGTAGTGCGGCCGCATTCCTGAGATTTAGCTTTCAGAACAATAAACAGTGCGGTCCGCACAAAATGGTATTGTGGACCGCACAGAAATGACTGTGGTCCGCACTGAGTGCCCAGCTGTGGCACTAAGTTAGGGCTCCTTGAATTTTTGATTTTAAGCTTAATTTAACACCCGAGTCATGTCCCTGCGTGATTTCCATTGTTTTTAACTACATGAGCCTACTCTAATCAAGAAATTAACAACCCTAATCTAATCAATTGAGGAAAATACGGAAAACATAGAAAAGGAAACAGGAGAAACAAAAACTATAAGAAATTAACAAAATTGAACAAATAAAAGGGATGTAATGGTACCGGATATGAGATGAAATGAAGCTAATCAGTTCCAAACAGTTAATTACGAGCAAATTGAGTGATGAACATTGCTTGTATTAGTTCTTAGAGTCAGGGTTCGAAAAGGGTAAAAGGAGGGCCTCTGGCCCTATTTATAGAAAAGGACCTGGGGCCTAGTCTCACCATCTAGTGTGGACCGCACAAAATGGACCGCGGTCCGCACATCCAAGCTTGAGGAGGCAACACACTGCGGTCCGCCCAAAATATACTACGACCGCAGTGGTCCACCATGGACCGCACAAAATATAGTGCGGCCGCAGTGGAAAACTTCAGAGAGGTCACATTTCACCCCACCAGTGCGGTCCACACTAAATGTGGTGCGACCGCATTAACTAGTTCAGAGACCTGACAGTTTTTTCCACTATGTCCTGCCCTACACCAACACAATCCTATAACATCTCACAACCAGTTAGCCCAAAAATCAATCCTGCACTACAATGAAAATCAAATAAAAATAAGAAGAAAAACACATGGGTTGCCTCCCAAGAAGCGCCTGATTTAACGTCGCGGCACGACACGAGTTACCATCACATCATTTGAAATGAAGAAGTGTCACCACGTGGCTGACATCAGTTTTTCCCAAGTAGTGATTGACCCTATGCCCATTCACTCTGAAGACTTTACCATTTTTGTTCTTTAAATCAAGAGCACCAAATGGGGTCATACACCACTTCAAAAGGTCCACTCCATTTTGACTTGAGCTTTCCCGGAAACAGACGTAACCAGAAGTTGAACAAGAAAACCAAATCACCTACTTTGAACTCCTTTCCACAAGCATATTTATCATGAATGTATTTCATCTTGTCCTTGTATAAGGACAAACCAGAGTAGGCATGGAATCTGAATTCATCAAGTTCATTAAGCCGTTCCACACGAAGATTGGCTACAACATCCCACTCAAGATTTAGCTTCCTCAAAGCCCACATGGCCTTGTGCTTGTCACACCTCCTTTTTCCTACCCCCGGAAGGGTATAAGAGAGTTTTTTTCAACTTAAAGTGACAATCGAAACGGGTTGAAGCCAACTTATATTCCTTTGGGGTACATTTATGCTAGATTTTGCTACTCATGGTTGTTTTGAATTTTAAACTAGGTCCCATTTTCCAGGAGGGTCCTGAGAATTTAAGGTCAAACCTGTCTGGTGCTTGCTTTTCTTACGGAGGGTTTCTCCGAAACAAACGAAATTTTCTGCCCCTGTTTTAATCAAAGAAAACTTGTGAATTTAAACATGGTGGTTGGTTTGTGGCCTTGAACTTTGAGGGAGATTGCTCCTTCACTTCCTATGGTAACTTCGGTTTCAACTCAAAAGACCCTGCCTATTTATTGACTGACTGCTTTTTTCTATCACCTTTATCACGGAGAATACCTCCGATTCGTTCAAACCCAATACCATTCATCTGTTGCATTGTGCTCTTGCATTGACATGTACTGAACCTGTGTTTCTCATGAATCCCAAAGCACTCCAATTGCCATCCACTCAGTGCGCATGCTGTTCTTTCCTGATTTAAATCACTAGCCTTGGCCTTGAGGTCTATTGCTCCATCACTTGCCATGATAACTTTGGTTTCTGCTTGGAAGACCTTGCTTGTCACTGGTTAACCACTTTATTTGTCAATCTTATCACAGAAAATACCTTTGATCCGTTCACCCTACACCCTCCATCTGTTGCATTGTTCATGAATTGATATATACCAAACCTTTCTATTTCACATGAATCCCAAAGCATGTTGATTGTTACCAACTCAGTGCGCTTGCTGTTCTTTCCTGACTTACGCCACTTTGATGTGCTAGCCAGATCCAAATTGGAAAGCTGGTGGCAAATGTTGAAGTTATTTCTCACTTATTCTGACCAAACAGACTCAGGAAAAGTAAGTAAACAAGACAAAAGGAATAGAGTAAAGGACAATGGAAAGAGATGATTCCTAACAAGAAAACTACAAAGTAGAAACCTATCAGATGTGGATACCAACTCTAATGACCATGACATGCACCTGAGGATTAAGTGGCCTAATCTGTCAAACAAGTCTGATGTTCAACTCTTGTTGTACCCCTAAACCGTGAAACTGAGCTTCAATGCTCCGATTATCCAATCTAACAACTTGTAGTGCTCGAAGGGTTTTCACCATCAAGCCTCTCTCATTTTTCTCTCTCTCAACTTACCGTTGCCTTACGGTGCCTGTGAAGGATTTCACCAATAAAACTCATTTTGTTCTTTTTCTTCTTATTTCCTATGATTCTGTAGATGACAAGGCATTAACCATGGTAAAACATCATATACTCTTAGCATGTCTAAACTCAGCGCTCTCAAAGATTATCCGGAAGGTCTTTTTTGGACTGTAATGTGGCTTTTGGATAGGGGTAGAAAGAAAAGATATCATAAAGGCTCTAAATAATTAAGAGAATGGGGTTAACTTATTTACAACTTTTAAAATCCATTCTAAACACTTTGCCCCAATTTCTAAAACAAGGAATTCTCTTTTTCCTTTTCTTTTGATGAAGTTACTAAGAAAGACCGTCCCACTCTTGACTTCGTGGGATTATGAAGTATTTTTTTTGGTATGACCAAACCCTAAGGCTGCCTACATATCTTGTGGTGACAAGAATCAAGTCAAATGTAGTTCACAAGACTACTTTTGTTGTTGCTATTTTCTTTTTCTTTTCTTTTTTTTTCTTTCTTTTCCCTTTTTCGTTTCCCTTTTTATCTCTATTTTTCTTTTTCTTTTTTTGAATTTTCCTTTTGGTATGAACCTTTTCGAATAAACCTATTGGGACATAAACGTTTTTTTTCTTTTTCTTTAATGACTCTAACTTGATTCCAAAAGAGGGGAGGTCAAAGAAACTAGTACAGGCTCAAGAGGGTATCAAATGGTATAAGTGTTTGGGTAGCTGAAAGAAGGCCTCCCAATCCCTGAAAATGCCAAGTACAACACATGCAACTTAAGATGAAAATTGAAAATCATGCACAATATTGCTTTTGCTTCAACGTTGATATCACTGATATGCCTTCCACTTTTCTTTAGCGCCTTGTCAAGTACAGAACCCTCGTTGGGTGATTCCCTTTTCACAATGGATATCCTCCGTCAATTTGGAGAAAACTTCCTTGACTTTATCTTGTTACTTGAGGTGCACTTGAACTCAAAGTTGCTTGCTTCAAATCGTCCGGGATGCACTTTCCTTTAACTAATTCTTGCCATCCTATTAACTTTCCAAATTATCTGCCCCAGTTTCACACAGTTCGGACTTCAAATAATCTCAAAATCTCTTTGCTTACTCCCCTCAAATGTCCCTATCGTCTTCCAAATTATTTCATTGTTTCATAATTAGACTAATTTTTAGGACCAGACCTAGAATTATGTGTGCATGTCATGACACTAGAACCAGCATGAAAAGAACTATAAAAGGAGAAGAGAACTAAAAAAACACTGGCTAGAAATAACAAAAAACAAAAAATTGCATTAGACAGATGGTGAAAGAGTTTGAACAACAAAACAAGCAAAATAAACTGGGGTACAACCCTGGAACAAACCTAGATAACACTAAATGAGTTACTACGACTAAAGGAACTAGGCAAAATAAAAAGATAGAAAGGTTTGAGTCACAAGACAATATCCGGATTACAACCCTGAAAATAATCCGGACAACAGAAGTGACAACAAAGATAAACCACCAAGACTCATCCCAGCTAGCCAAGAGATGGAGCGTCTTTCCAATTACCAAGCACGACATCTTAGCCACTGAGTTCCACATCAATATCACCAAGGCAATTACCAATTTCAACATCGTTAACTTCACTAAGTGGCTCATTGGATCCTTTGACCAAACCTTCGTCATTGCAAACCATCCTAACAATCTGTGCGTTGTCATGTACCTGTAAAGGATTATGTGTGACACTTGGGGTATTATTGCCTTGGACCACAATTATTCCATCTTGAATCATTCTTTCTATTTCCCTTTTCAAAGCATGACAATCTTCAACATTGTGTCCCTGGGCATTGGAATGGTATTCACACCTTTTAGTAGGGTCAAAGCTTCTCGCACGTGGGTCTATATAATTTAGAGGAATAGGTGCAATCATGTCGTAATGCTTTAATCTCTCAAACAAACTTGCATATGACCCTCCTATTGGTGTAAAATTATCTTTCAGCCTTTGTTCCCTTCTACTCCCTTGGCTTGAGTGTGGGTTATAGGGCACTTGAAAATTTTGTGGAGGCTGGTGAAGCTTTTGCGGTGCTCGTGCTCGCCTTTTGGAGTGACCCAGTGGTTGGACAGATGGCCGAATGTTGTTCGGAGGATATACTGGGGTGGATTATGTGGAGCTTGGGGATGTTCAAGGGGTCGGTATCGAGGCTAAAAGCGTTTAGCAGGAATGCCCCCCGGATCTTGTCGTTGGCGGGACTCAGCAACATCTTTCCTGTAATGACTCGACTGGTCGTTTTGCCTTTTAGAACCCCGTTCTCTTAAATAAAACTTTCCCTGCTTGCTTTAACTAATTTACGACTTGCGGGAATGGTTGGTTCGGGAGTTGGAAGAGTTTTGGGCGAAATGTGTTCAATTGTTTCTTTAGGATTCTCTTAAAAGACCAAGTTTAACTTCGGTCAACTTTTTGGGAAAACAGACCCGGATTCTTGATTTGATGGTCCTGGAGGGTCCGTGGAAAAATATTGGACCTGGGCGTATGTCCGGAATCGAATTTCGAGGTCCCTAGCCCGAGTAATGAATTTTTATTAGAAATTGTTAAATTGAAGTTTTAAAGAATTAAAGAAACTTAGAAATCATTGATTTCCTAGGTATCAGACTCGTATTTTGCTTCCGAAGCTTGGTACAGGTCCGAAATATCATTTAAGACTTGCCCGTAGAATTTGGTGTCAATCCGAGTAGTTTAAGGGCGTTTTGACCCGTTAGAGGAAAAATTTAGAACTTGAAGTTCATAAGTTTGATTCATTTGGGTTTTGGGGGTGATTCTTAGATTTAGCATTGTTTCAGGTGTTTCGAGGATTCGAGTAGGTCCGCCTCATGATTTCAGACTTGTCGGTATGTTCGGGCGGGGCCCGGGAGCCCCGAGCGTCAATCGGACGAGGCTCGAGTGAAGTAGGAAATTTGCTAAAGGGCTGAAGTTGCTGCTTTTGTCATAACCGCATCTGCGGTTCTTGGGTCGCAGATGCGGGACCGCAGGTGCGGTCATGACTCTGCAGAAGCGGCCAGAGGCAACCCAGGCCAGAACCGCAAAAGCGGCTCCCCAGCCACAGATGCGGCTCCGCAAATGCGTGCCTCAGACCGCAGAAGTGGTCCCTGCCCTTTTGGCCCAGTTCCGAAGATGAGGCTCTCCTTCCGCAGGTGCGGGACCGTAGATGCGGAAATCGCTTGGCAGTTAGGTTCATTTAATTCGAGTTCAAAGACCATTTTTATCATTTTACACTCATCCTTTGGGCGATTTGGAAGCTCTTGAGAGAAGGTTTCCACTTAGCATTGCAAGGTAAGTTATTTCCACTCATCATTAGTTTAAATACATGTATATTAGGTAGATTAAACACTAAAAATTAGGCAAAATCAAAGGATTAGAGCTAGACCTAGGGTTTTAATAAAACTAAGATTTAACTACGAGATTTGCTATGAAATGAACTAGAAATCATATATTATTGATCCTTAGGATGTAGAGAACAACTTTCTTCGAAAAATCTCAAAATTCGGGCACGTGGGCCCGGGTCAGAATTTAGGAAACTTAAGTAAATGGTTGGGAAATTGCTTAAATAGCTGGAATTCTATCTTGTGGGCCTAAATTAATTAGTTCTTACTTCATTTAACTAGTTTGTGATCGTTTGGCTCCGAATTGAGGGATTGTGTTTATTCTTGATATTGGAAGTGCGTTTTGGAGCGAGGTGAGTCTCCTTTCTAAACTTGTAAGAGGGAAGTGTCCCCATAGGTATTAAAATTGAGAATTTGCTACTAAATGCGGGGGCTACGTACATACTATGTGACGAGAGTCCGTGCGTAGCTACTTTGATATTAATTGCTTGGGTAGTTTAGGACCCACATCATGCCTAAATTTGGGAATATCTTTGTATTAAATTGCTAATATGGTCATTCATGATATGCTAGAGACTTGGGAGAAACAAAAAGTGAACATGTGAACTTGTGGAACCTTTGCAAGAGTTTATTTGTATATAACTGAGCCTTTGTGTGCATTCTTGATGTTTTCTTGATATTTATGGACCGGACCGATTGCCTCGGTGTAAATAGATACATCTATTGGTTCGTGTCGTTCGATCCTCGGCAGTGCACAGTTTATTTTCCATTGGAGCGGGCCGTCGACCTCGGATCCAGTCTGGTGCACGCCCTTGAGCTTGTGGCAGAGACTTCCACGGTGAGCTGCTTTCCTTCCTATGCCACCCCGCAGCCGGATGGAGTCTTCCTTTACTTTTGTTGTCTTTTCTTTATCTCAGATAGTAAGATAGAGATATTCTTTTGTATATTCTACTAGATGCTCTTACTTGTGACACCAGGTCTTGGCACACACACATTGGTAGACTTACATTTGGGGTTGTATAATTATGTTACTTACACTATCTATTGCTTTTGGTTTTGAACCCAAATTGGAGTATTTATTTCACTTAATTCTGATAAAAGTAAAATAAGAATTTAGTAATGTTTCTGCGTTGGCTTGCCTGGCAACGGTGTCTGGTGCCTTCATGACCTACTATAGAAATGGGTCGTGACAACATGGTATCAGAGCACTAGGTTCACGTAGGTCTCACGAGTTATAGGCAAACCTAATAGAGTCTTATAGATCGATACGGAGACGTTTGTATTTATCTTCGAGAGACTATAGGGTATTAGGAAAGACTACTCTTTATTCATTTCCTATCATGCAGTGGTTGGTGTACTAAATATCCCTCATTTATTCTCTCACAGATGGTAAGAACTCATACTGCTGACGTTCCGAACCCAGGAGGAGATGCTCCCCCCGTTGCTAGAGGCCAAGGCAGAGGCCGGGGGAGGGCACTGGCCCGTGGTAGGGGACGAGCGCGTCCCAGAGCCATTCCAGTAGCACCACCAGCAGATCCTGCGAGGGATCCTATCATTGAGGAGCAGGGCAGGGTGCCCGCAGCTGATCCTACCCCGGCAGATTTCATGAAAGCACTGGGATTTCAGGAGGTCATGAGCCGTATGCTATGGTTTATGGACACTATGACTCAGGGTGGTTTATTTCCACTAGATCCAACTACTTCACAGGTAGGAGAGGGAGCATAGACCCCTACTACCCAGGCTCCTGGTCATGCAACTGCAGTATATCAGACTCCGGGTGCACTGCCCGCAGAGGGGGCCTAGCCACTTGCCGTAGTGGCGCCCCAACGTAGACCAGCTGCAGAGGGTGACCTGCAGAAGCTATTGGATAGATGGACTAGACTTTACCCTCCAGTCTTCGGGGTGAGCGTTATGAGGATGCTAAGGACTCCATAGACAGGTGCACGGACAGACTGCACAACATGAGGATATTGGAGTCGCATGGAGTTGACTTCACTACTTTTCAGCTTGAGGGCAGGGCCCGTAGATGGTGGCAGTCCTATGCACTTGGCAGGCTAGCAGGTTCTCCTCCCCTCACTTGGGGTCAGTTCACACAGTTATTCCTGGATCGATACATTCCACCTTTTGAGAGGGAAGAGCTGCGGTATCAGTTTGAGCATCTGGAGCAGGGTCAAATATCAATGACCGATTATGAGGCGAGGTTCTCTGAGTTGTCTCGCCATGCGCTCATGATACTTCCTACAGAGGCAGAGAGAGTACGAAGGTTTGTTGCTGGTTTACACCCCACTATTCGATCTGGTATGGCCCGAGAGGTAGAAATGGGTACAAGGTATCAACTAGTGCTTGGGATTGCTTGCAGGATTGAAGGTTATCATCTAAGGGGTAGGGAACAGATGCAGCAGGATAAGAGAGCTAGATTCTCCGGAGAGTTCAGAGGCGCCCCGGCTAGGGGCAGAGGCTAGTTTGGGAGAGGTCAGCCCAGCAAGCCTCCAGTTCCAGCACCACCACTTGCTCGAGTGCTCCAGCGTGCTCCTATTTCAGCGCCATGCCAGAGAGTTCTTATCGCCCGCCAGCTATTTAGGGTTCCTCCAGCGGGTATTCAGGTCCTCCGGATTCTTCCAGTTCTTTTTTTAGTGCTATGCCGGAGAGTTCATACCGCCCACCGGCTATCCAGGATTCTTCTAGTAGATCTACGGGTCATTAGAGTCAGCCATCAGGGCAGCAGGTCGCCACTCCGCGCGGTTGTTTTGAGTGCAGAGATCCTGGTCACATGAGGAAATACTGCCCCAGACTTCGGGGCACGGCGGTGCAGCAGGGTCAGCAACCCATGATCCCAGCACCAGCTACCCAGCCACCTAGAGGTGGAAGGCAGGCTGGTAGGGGCTGTCCCAGAGGTGGAGGTCAGGCAGGGAGAGGTCATCCAGCTACTGCTCAGTCGGGTGGAGGCCAGTCAGCCGGTGCTCCAGTTAAATTCTATGCCATTCCGGTCAGGCCAGATGCATTGGCCTCAGATGTCGTCATCACAGGTATTATTTCCATCGGTGGTAGGGATGTTTCGGTATTATTTGATCCAGGGTCTACTTATTCATATGTGTCATCTTTGTTTGCTCGTTTCTTGGTTATTTCTCCTGAGCCTTTGGGCACTCTTATTCATGTGTCCACTCTTGTGGGTGATTCTGTGGCTGTGGATCGGATCTACTGGTCCCGTGTGGTCACTTTCTATGGTTTCAAGACTAGAGCAGATCTTCTGTTGCTTGATATAATCGATTTTGAGGTCATCCTGGGCATGGATTGGTTATCTCCATATCACGCCGTCCTAGATTGCCATGCCAAGATTGTTTCACTAGCGACGCTAGGGTTGCCGAGATTGGAGTGGAAGGGTTCCACAGTTGATATGCCTAGTAGGGTTATTTCTTTCTTGAAGGCTCAACACATGGTCAAGAAAGAGTGTTTGGCTTATTTAGCTTATGTTCGAGACACTACTGCAGAGTCTCCGACATTTGATTCAATGCCAGTAGTCCGAGAGTTCGCCGATATTTTTCCTTCTGATCTTCCTAGCATGCCTCCGGATCGTGATATTGATTTCTGTATTGATTTGGCTACAGGCACTCAGCCTATATCTCTTCCACCGTATCGTATGGCTCCTAAGGAGTTGAAGGAGCAACTTGAGGAGTTGTTGTCAAAGGGGTTCGTTAGGCCTAGTGTATCGCCTTGGGGTGCACCAGTGTTATTTGTAAAGAAGAAGGACGGTACTATGCAGATGTGTATTGATTACCGCCAGTTGAACAAGGTCACCATCAAGAACAAGTATCCATTGCCTCGTATTGATGATTCGTTCGACCAGTTGCAGGGTGCTAGGGTGTTCTCTAAGATCGACTTGAGGTTAGGGTATCATCAGCTGAAGATTCGGGACTCAGATGTTCCGAAGACTGCATTCCGTACTAGATATGACCATTATGCGTTTCTGGTGATGTACTTTGGCTTGACTAATGCCCCAGCGGCATTTATGGACTTGATGAATAGAGTATTCAGGCCTTATATTGATTCCTTTGTTATCGTCTTCATTGACAATATCTTGATATACTCGCGTAGCCTGGGGGAGCACGAGCAGCATTTTAGAGTAGTGCTTCGGACCTTGCGAGAGCAGAAGTTGTATGCTAAGTTCTCCAAGTGTGGGTTTTGGCTAGAGTCAGTGGCATTCTTGGGGCATATTGTGTTAGGAGAGGGTATTAAGGTGGATCCCAAGAAGATTGAGGCGGTTTAGAGTTGGCCACATCCTACTTTAGTGACAAGATCGGGAGTTTCCTGGGGTTAGCAGGTTATTACAGGCGATTTGTGCAGGGATTTTCATCTATTGCATCACTTTGACTGGATTGACCCAAAAGGGTGCTCCATTCCGTTGGTCCGATAATTGTGAGGAGAGCTTCTAGAAGCTCAAGACAGCTTTGACTACGACACTAGTTCTTGTATTGCCTTCCGGTTCAGGGATGTATATGGTATATTGCGACGCTTCACGCGTTGGCTTGGGATGTGTATTGATGCAGGAGGGGCAAGTTATTACACATGCTTCGTGTCAGCTGAAGGTTCATGATAAGAATTACCCCGTGCACGATCTAGAGTTGGCAGCGATTGTTCATGCTCTTAAGATATGGAGGCATTATTTGTACGGGGTGTCATGTGAGGTTTACACTGATCATCGCAACTTACAACATTTGTTCAAACAGAGGGATCTTAATTTGAGGCAGCACAGGTGGCTTGAGCTACTAAAGGATTATGACATTACTATTCTTTATCATCCGAGCAAGGCAAATGTGGTTGCGGATGCCTTGAGCAGAAAGGAGGAGAGTATGGGTAGTTTGTCATTCATTCCAGCAGAGGAGAGGCTGCTAGCTTTGGACATTCAGTCCTTGGCTAACAGACTTGTGAGGTTGGACATTTCAGAGCCCAACCGAGTTCTTGCATGTGTTGTTACTCAGTTTTCGTTATTGGGGCAGATCAAGGCCTGACAGTTCGATGATCCACACTTGGCAGTTCTTAGAGAGACGGTACTTCACCGAGGTGCCAAGGAGGTTTCTATTGGCAAGGATGGTGTGTTACAGCTTCAGGGCCGTCTATGCGTTCCTAACGTTGACGATTTGAGGGAGAGGATTCTATAAGAGGCCCACAGTTAGAGGTATTCCATTCATCCGGGTGCCACGAAGATGTATCGGGACTCGAGGCAGCATTATTGGTGGCGGAGAATGAAGAAGGATATCGTGGAGTATGTAGCTAGATGTTTAAATTGCCAGCAGGTCAAGTATGAGCACCAGAGTCCGGGTGACCTACTTCAGTAGATGCCTATTCCGGAGTGGAAGTGGGAGCGCATCACCATGGATTTTGTAGTTAGGTTTCCGCGGACTTTGCGGAAGGTTGATTCAGTGTGGGTCATTGTGGATAGGTTGACCAAGTTGGCCCATTTCATCCCAGTGGCAACTACTTATACAGCGAAGAGGTATGCTCAGATTTATATTTAGGAGATAGTTCGATTGCATGGTGTGCCTGTTTCCATCATCTCAGACAAGGGCCCTCAGTTCACTTCCTATTTCTGGAGAGCCATTCAGAGCGAGTTGGGGACTCGGGTAGAGCTTAGCACAGCATTCCATCCGCAGACCGACGGGCAGTCGGAGCGGATAGTTCAGATCTTAGAGGACATGCTTAGAGCATGTGTGATTGACTTTGGAGGGCAGTGGGATCAGTTCTTGCCATTAGCAGATTTTGCATACAACAACAACTATCAGTCTAGCGTAGAGATGGCTCCGTACGAGGATTTATATGGTCGACGTTGTCGTTATCCTATCGGGTGGTTTGAGCTCGGTGAGGCTAAGTTACTTGGTACAGATTTGGTGCAGGATGCCTTGGATAAGGTGAATTTGATTTAGGAGAGGCTTCGCACAGCTCAGTCCAGATAGAAGAGTTACGCGGATCAAAAGGCGAGAGATGTATCATTTATGATTGGCGAGAAGGTTCTCTTGAAAGTCTCACCAATGAAGGGCATTATGATGTTCGGGAGGAAGGGCAAGTTGAGCCCAAGGTTTATTGGTCCCTTTGAAGTGTTGAGGCGAGTTGGGGATGTTGCCTATGAGTTTGCTTTACCCCCCCCCCAGTTTATCAGGAGTTCATATAGTTTTTCATGTATCGATGCTTTGGAAGTATCATGCCGACCTGTCACATGTGTTGGACTTCAGTACCGTTCAGTTGGATGAGAGTTTGGGTTACGAGGAGGAGCCAGTTGACGTTATTGATAGACAGGATTGCCAGTTGAGGTCCAAGAGGATTTCTGTGGTGAGGGCCAGTGGAGGGGCCAACCGGTTGAGGAGGCGACCTGGGAATCCGAGGAGGACATGTGGATCAGATATCCCCATTTATTCAGCAGTTCAGGTACCGTTCTATGTCCGTTCGAGGATGAACGTTTGTTTAAGAGGTGGAGGATGTAATGACCCGATTGGTCGTTTTGCCTTTTAGAACCCTGTTCCCTTAAATAAAACTTCCCGTGCTTGCTTTAACTAATTTACGACTTGCGGGGATGGTTGGTTCGGGAGTTGGAAGAGTTTTGGTGAAATATGTTCAATTGTTTCTTTAGGATTCTCTTAAAAGACCAAGTTTGACTTCGGTCAACTTTTTGGGAAAACAGACCCGGATTCATGATTTGACGGTCCCGGAGGGTCCGTGGAAAAATATGGAACCTGGTCGTATGTCCGGAATTGAATTTTGAGGTCCCTAGCCCGAGTAATGAATTTTTCTTAGAAATTGTTAAATTGAAGTTTTAAAGAATTAAAGAAACTTAGAAATCATTGATTTCCTAGGTATTGAGCTCGTATTTTGGTTTTAAAACTTGGTATAGGTCCGAAATATCGTTTAAGACTTGCCCGTAGAATTTGGTGTCAATTCGAGTAGTTTAAGGGCATTTTGACCCGTTAGAGGAAAAATTTAGAACTTGAAGTTTATAAGTTTGATTCAATTGGGTTTTGGGGGTGATTCTTAGATTTAGCTGTTTCGGGTGTTCGAGGGTTCGAGTAGGCCCGCCTCGTGATTTCAGACTTGTCGGTATGTTCGGGCGGGGCCCGAGAGCCCTGAGCGTCAATCGGACGAGGCTCGAGCGAAGTAGGAAATTTGCTAAAGGGCTGAAGTTGCTGCTTCTGTCATAACCATATCTGCGGTTCTTGGGCCGCAAATGCGGGACTGCAGGTGCGATCATGACTACGCAGAAGCGGCCAGAGGCAACCCAGGCCAGAACCACAGAAGCGGCTCCCCAGCCGTAGATGCGGCTCCGTAGATGCGGGCCTCAGACCGCAGAAGCGGTCCCTGCCCTTTTGGCCCAGTTCCGTAGATGCGACTCTCCTTCCGCAGGTGCGGGACCGCAGATGCGGAAATCGCTAGGCAGTGAGGTTCATTTAATTCGAGTTCAAAGACTATTTTTATCATTTTACACTCATCCTTTGGGCGATTTGGAAGCTCTTGAGAGAAGGTTTCCACTTAGCATTGCAAGGTAAGTTATTTCCACTCATCCTTAGTTTAAATACATGTATATTAGGTAGATTAAACACTAAAAATTAGGCAAAATCAAAGGATTAGAGCTAGACCTAGGGTTTTAATAAAACTAAGATTTAACTACGAGATTTGCTATGAAATGAACTAGAAATCATATATTATTGATCCTTAAGATGTAGAGAACAACTTTCTTCGAAAAATCTCGGAATCCAGGCACGTGGGCCAGCTAGCGTCGGAATTTAGGAAACTTAAGTAAATGGTTGGGAAATTGCTTAAATAGCTAGAATTCGATCTTGTGAGCCTAAATTAATTAGTTCTTACTTCATTTAACTAGTTTGTGATCGTTCGGCTCCGAATTGAGGGCTTGGGCTTATTCTTGATATTGGAAGTGCGCTTTGGAGCGAGGTGAGTCTCCTTTCTAAACTTGTAAGAGGGAATTGTCCCTATAGGCATAAAAATTGAGAATTTGCTACTAAATGCGGGGTCTACGTACATACTAGGTGACGAGAGTCCGTGCGTAGCTACTATGATATTAATTGCTTGGGTAGTTTAGGACCCACATCATGCCTAAATTTGGGAATATCTTTGTATTAAATTGCTAATATGGTCATTCATGATATGCTAGAGACTTGGGAGAAACAAAAAGTGAACATGTGAACTTGTGGAACCTTTGTAAGAGTTTATTTGTATATAACTGAGCCTTTGTGTGCATTCTTGATGTTTTCTTGATATTTATGGTCCGGACCGATCACCTCGATGTAAATAGATGCATCTATTGGTTCGTGTCGTTCGACCCTCGGTAGTGCACAGCTTATTTTCCGTTGGAGCGGGTCGTCGACCTCGACATGATTGCACATGATATATATATATATATATATATATATATAGACATGACATGTTTTCTTGCTAAGTATTTGAAAATGTAAATGGCTAACTGAAATATGGTCAAGAACGTGATTATTGCTTTTCTGTATAACCTGTTAATCATTGGAGACTTTCATGCTTAGCATAGCACATTATTATTATATTATCTTGACCCTAGTAAGTATCAAGTCGACTTCTCGTCTCTACTTCTTCGAGATTAGACGGGATACTTACTGGGTACATATTGTTTTTGTACTCATACTACGCTTCTGTACTTAATTGTACAGGATCTGAGGTAGGTACATCTGGTTACCAGTCCGGTGCGCGCCCTTGAGCTTGTGGCAGAGACTTCCACGGTGAGCTGATTTCCTTCCTATGCCGACTCGCAGCCGGATGGAGTTTTTCTTTACTTTTGCTGTCTTTTCTTTATCTCATACAGTAGGATAGAGATATTCTTTTGTATATTCTACTAGATGCCCTTACTTGTGACACCAGGTCTTGGCATACACACATTGGTAGACTTACGTTTGGGGTTGTATAATTATGTTACTTACACTATCTATCGCTTTTGGTTTTGAACCCAAATTGGAGTATTTATTTCACTTAATTCTGATAAAGGTAACATAAGAATTTAGTAATGTTTCCGCATTGGCTTGCCTGGAAACGGTGTCGGGTGCCTTCATGACCTATTATGGAAATGGATCGTGACATTTCTATCAATGGGAGGACTGTCCCGAGCAACTTGTTCGTTCCATCTGAGCCAAAAGTCCCTAAAACTTTCCTTGGGTTTCTTTTCCATCTGAGATATGGAGGAACGGTCTGGGATAATGTTTATATTGTACTGAAAGTGTCGCACAAAATCTTGAGCCATGTCATCCCATGTATGCCACTTACTGATATCTTGACGAGTATGCCATTCCAAAGCTGCCCCAGTCAAGCTCTCACTGAAATACGCCATCAGCAACTCATCTTTCCCGCCAACAATTCCAATTTCATTGCAATAACCCCTCAGATGGGCTACTGGATCTCCATGCCCATCATACAAATTAATCTTTGGCATCTTAAACCCTTTCAGCTTTCTAGATATCTCATCTTGCTCCACTGTCTTAGCAGGCTTTGCAGTCTTACCGGGAGGCTCAAAATGGAGCGTAAGAGTATGGTCCCGAGACCTTGAAAATTGGTTCTGGAGCATGGTGTTGGGCATCGGGGATTTTGAACACAGTCTTGCTAGAGGATCGAGGAAAGGTAGCAAGTGGACGAGCTACAATAACATGAGTGGTCAAAAGAGCAGGATATGAGGTGGTTCTGGGAGGTGGAGTGTGAAAAGGTAGTGGGGAGATATCCTGGATTTGTGACAGTGGCGGAATGGTGACAAGGCTTTCAGTGTAGTTAGTGGGAAGTGATAGTGGAGGATGCCCACTAATCCAAACTTGGTATATTTAGGCCATCTGTCCTTTCAACTTTAAGACCTCTTCTTTCAACTCAGATTCTGATTAACTAATTTCCTTAGACGGATCAATAACTCCCGTGTCCAAGTCTTTGCTAGCCATGACTACCTTGCTCTTTGACCTTGTGTTGTATGGATGAGTTACTTAAAAGTCACAAGCCAACCACCCTTCTGCTCAATGAAGATAACAAAAGGAACAAAATAGGGACATTCTGTTAGCATTAGGGCATTTAACAACTAAAAATATCACATTGCGTACAATGCACCTAGCAACAATTAACGGTTCTAGAATGACTTCGAGGGTCACCTGGTCACTTGGCATCATCCCAATTTTGTTCGTTTCAATCTCCTCTTTCTTTCTTTTCTGACACTTCTTGGTTTGCTCATTTTCCTTCCTTTTTTTTCTTTCTAATTATCACTCTTTTCTTTCCTCTCGTTTGTCACATGCCATGACTTCACCCCCTTTTTTTCCTTCTTTTTCTTGTTTTTCGTTTTTTTTTCTTTTCCCTCTTTCTATTAATGAAATAAAAAAAATGATTCGATCGAACTCTATGTAGGTTGCCTACGTATCATGACGCTGCATGAATCAGATCTTTGCGCAGTTTGGGAAGATCGGGAATAAAGTAAACAAACTGACGTTCTTTTTTTTCTTTTCTTTTTTTTTTGCCTTAATGACTACTCTGATGAGCAAAGAGAAATAAAAGAAGCAAATCTTTTTTTTGAATTTTCTAGACTTAATGTTCTATAACCTATTCTAAACTCAAGCTTAACGAACATATATTTTCTCCCCTTTTTTTTTTTGAAACAAACACTCTATGGGAGATTATTAAGGAAAGAACCCTACAAGAGAAAAAAATATTTTTGATTCTCTTTTTTAGAAGGAAATCTAAAGAATAAACCAAAGAAAAAATATTTTGAATTTTCATTTGATATGCCTGAAGAAAGATCTCGAAACACGAAATGAAAAAGACAGAAAAAACTATTTTTTGGATTTTAATTTTGATTACCTAAGCAAGAAACTTTAAAGATAAACAAAAGATAAAGTATTATATTTTTTTTTGTGTACAATATCCTAGAATTCTAATGAAAATAAAAAGAATTTTTATTTTTATTTTTCATTAATTTCCCAAAGAAGAAACTCAAAAGAAAATCTTTTTTTTTTTTGGATTTTTGGAATTAATACCTTAAAGAAAACTTTTTAAAGAGGTACTAAAAGAAAATTCTCGTTTTTTTTGAATTTTTAATCTTAATGTACTAAAGGAAATATAAAAGCAATTTTTATTTTGATATTAATTGCCTAAAGGAAAAATAGCCTCAAAGAATTTTTTTTTTTTTTCATTTCTAGAATTAGTATTCTAAAGAAAACTTATAACGGAAATATAAAAACGCAAAATTTCTTTTTTTTTTTTGATTTTTGACTTGTAACACATTTTCAAATACAAAATAAGAAATACAATAACAAAAGAATCGGCAAACTTAACTAGACTAATTATAAACTCTAACATCACCTAAGAGACTCGATACTACTATACATGACTAGAAAGTAAAACATGATCAATTGACTCAAAAACATAAAATGACTCCTCGAGCAGCTCCTGAATGCAGTGATCCTGGGGTATCTGTCATGCTCAAACTCCGGTAAGTAAATTCACACCTGTATGAGAAAACTTAAACCAACACTATGTGAGACAATAACATTCCTTATTAGACACATGCAAGACATGGTTGCGATTATTTTTTCTAAAATTAACCTATGTGGCTAAAAGTGCAAGATTTGGCTAAGACCCCGCGAAGCCAAGAACCTAAGATTTACTAGGAAAACCGGACCCTATGTGGGTTGCCTACGTATCACACCCCGAAAGACGAGAATCAGGTATGCGTAGTTCGGGCAGATTGAATACGACGAGAATAAAAAAAATAACTAATCTAGAGAAAATATATTTTTTGTCTTTTCCTTGAAAATGATGAAAAAAGGCAAAATCTTTTTGGATTTATTTGATTTTCGGAAAATGATGAAAAAGTGCAAAATATTTTTGAATTTTTCATGTTTTTTTTCCTTTTTCTTAATAATAATGTAACAAAAAACATAACTGGGTCCTACTTGCTTTTTTTCACACTTCACCTTCTTTTTTTTCTTTTCATTTGCCCTCAACTATCATTGGTCCGCCAAATGACCCTTTTAACCTTGAAAAAATGCAACATGTGGCAAATAGGATGCATCAAGATGGTCTGTTATTTTGGGAATACCTGTCCTAGACGGACCCAACTCCTGTATTGAGTCCCCAAAGTCAAATGCACATGATGCAAACAAACGTTCCTACTAAGGATCCGGCATGAGGCTAAGTTATTCTAGGTTCAAAACCTGAGTATATTGTTCTAGACTTGTGTACCCGAGCGGACAACTCGAGTCGAGGAGGGGATACGTACCGGGAACCAAAAGGCCATCCGGCTTTGTAACTTGTCCGAGCCTCTTTCTTATTTCAAGGTATGACACTAACAGAATAGGGAGTCACGCCAGCGTGCACATCCCCGAAGATGAGAAGAGAAGGGTTTCGTAGCAGTTTATATACAGTTCAAATAATATCAAAACAGTAAAAAGCAACATTTAACACATTATGCCCAAATATGTAATTAAAACCAGATAATAAACAAAGCCAATTATAACAATTATTCTAAGCTCGAATTCTGAACCCTGAACCAGAAGTTCTGGGTTCTTGTCCCCAACAGAGTCGTCAGAGCTATCACACCTCCTTTTTCCTACCTCCGGAAGGGTATAATGGAGTTTTTTTCAACTTAAAGTAACAATCGAAACGAGACTAATTATTTAAAATTCAGAGTCGCCACTTGGGATAATTTATAGTGTCCCAAGTCACCGGTTCAAATCACGAATCAGGGAGAAGATTGACTCTATTTACAGTTTGCAAACATAGAGATCCGGGTAAGGAATTCTGTTAATCCGGGAGAAGGTGTTAGGCATTCCTGGATTCCGTGGTTCTAGCACGGTCGCTCAACTGTTATATTTGGCCTATTATCTGATTTTAACACATGTTTTAGCCTATGGTTCAATTTTAACTTTATAACCGCTTTTATTTAAATATTTTTTAGGAAGATTCAATGTCATCTAAAACACATCTTGAACCACGTCACATAAATGCACCCGCGGTCCACGACACATTTTATTTAATGTTGTTGAGATTTGGATTTGGGTCACATAAATGCACACCCGAGTTTAGGAAAGTAATTTAAATTATGCGCCTAAAGCAACTATGCATTTTTAAATTTGCGAGGGCCATGAAAATTCACCTAAATGGCACGCCTCGAATTCTAAGGATTAAAATATTAATTAAGCGAGTGCCATGCATTTTAAGATTTTATTTGGCACGACGCACCTTAATTATTTTAAAAGAAAAAATTTGTATTTCGCTAAATCCAACCAAAAATACTCCTACTTATATCTAATTTTAAAGAAAAACTAAGTATCATAACCACGTTACGAAAATTATACCCATAGTTGTGATAATTTAATTACGTGCCTAATATTATTAATAATAAAGTAGACGAAGACTAATTCTCTCAACCGTCTACAACAAATTAGTACAAAATTGGTTATATCTCCTTCAAGATTTGCCAAACAAAAGATTGGCAAAGGAAATGAACATTATCCTTAGCAACATAACTCTATCTTGCATTTATTGTAGTGCTATACCCAACATCATGACCCACTACAACTATATTAACGTAACGTAGATATTTTCAACTATTAAATGCAACCAATATCAACAAATGGTTAGAAAAATCATTTTATGTCCTAAATTACTTAGGACTAAAGATGTTTTACACCCAATCAAAACAGTAAAATACCAACGGCTGAAGTATTTTACGGCCTCACCCAATCTAACCCATTTTCAACAAAATTGCTTTTGCATCCCATGAAACAAATATTTTCCATACAAGTTTAATCAATTAGATCTACTGATTCAAGATATGAAACTTATAAAAAGACAATACACAAACAATCATCACATTTAAAAACTAGAATATTCACATGACTAATAGACGAAGAAACAAACAACACATTAAGAAATGGGTGTAAAAATAGACCTTGTATTGATTGAATCTAAACTTTAAAATTGCTGCTACTCCACAATTAAACCAAGAGCAGCGACAGAAATCCTAGACATAACTCGAATCAGCAAATGACCCTTCGATCAAACTCCATTTCGGAGTTACGAACGTTAACCTCGACAAACTGAAAGCCTCGCCGGAGGAACAGGAACTTCGCCGGAAGACCAACCGGATTCTGCCGGAATTTGAACGAAAAATAACGAGATGAACCAGGCACGTTTTCCGGCGAGTCTGGGAGAGAACGAGACACTCCTTTTTTTTCTGATTTCTGGCCGGATTTCGGACTTTTTTTCAAGGCTTCTTCGAAGTAACTTAAAGGCTAGTTTTACGGGGAGTTATCAGCTCATTTTGGAGCTCTATTCGGTTGCTTCAATGGAGTGCTGAGAGGGGGGGGGGGTGAAATGGAGGTTCATGGCTGAAGAAGCTGATGCTGGGGGAGGGTCTTTTTGTGTCTAGGGTTGATGAAGAGAGCAGGGGTCGTATGGAGAAGACGACGCAGGGGGGTGTCTCTTCGTCTGCGGCTGTCAGCCTTTCTCAGATGCCTTTTCCTTTTTTTTCTCTTTTAGGCATATTTTCTTGTGTGTTTTTGGGTGCCTTAGGCATTACCCCAATTATATAGATCTAGGTCTCTATGGTCTTTTTATTTATTTTTTGTTTCAAAAAATAGTCTAGAAGAATCCCTAGGATTAGCTTAATGGGTATTGAGCTTAAGGAATGAGCTAGAAATTTGGGTCTTTATGACTAGATATGCTTAAAATTAGCTTAATTAACTAAAAATATTATCAAAAATATTAATTAGATCTACTTAAGTAAAATAATTATTAAAATAATACTGACCATTAAAACAAAACTATCTTTTTGTATTTTTTCAAGATTAAAAATGACTACAAAACATTAATGAACCTATTTTTTGTAATTTTTATTTTCTTGTAATAAAATAAAAGTAAAAGACAAAAAATGAGTTGAAATAGCTATATTAGGCCTAAATTAAATATTTACATGCTAAAATATGAAAAATTTTGGGGAGGGTCAAAAATCACATGTCTACAGTGCTCTAACTCAACCGGTAGATGGCAAGCTTTCCCAAATACCAACCGATAAGGAGACATACCAATAGGAGTCTTGTAAGCCGTCCTATAATCCCATAGAGCGTCATCCAACTTCTTCGACCAATCAGTCCTATTTGCATTGACCATTTTTGACAATATGCTTTTGATTTCCCTGTTTGAGACTTCAACTTGACCACTTGCTTGAGGATGATAGAGGGTAGAAACCTTGTGATTGACACCATACTTTGAAAGCAAAGTGTCGAAAGCTCTATTGCAAAAATGAGACCCCCATCACTTATGATTGCACGAGGAGTACCAAACCTTGTAAAAATGCTCTTTTTGAGAAATACAACAACACTCCGGGCCTCATTGTTGGGCAAAGCCACGACTTCAACCCACTTTGAAACATAGTCGACCGCCAAAAGAATGTAAGTGTTCCCACAAGAGCTAACAAATGGGCCCATTAAATCAATACCCCATCAAAGATATCCTCTTCAAGAATTGTATTGACTGGCATCTCATCTTTCTTCGAAATTCTTCCCACTCTTTGGCGTTCGTCGCATCTCTTCACAATATCACCCGCATCTTTGAACAAAGTTTGCCAATAAAACCCACAACTAAGAACTTTAGAAGTCGTCCTTGCCCCGCCATGATGGCCACCATAGGGAGAGGAATGACAAGCCTCCAAGATACTCAATTGCTCTTCCTCCGGGACACACCTTCGGATCACACCATCCGTGCAAATCTTGAACAAGTATGGCTCATCCCAATAGAAATCCAAACTATCCCACTTGAGCTTCTTCCTTTGGTTAGAAGAGAGCTCACACAGAATTATATCAGTCATAAGGAAATTAGCAACATCGGCAAACCATGATATATCATTCATCGATACCGAAAGGAGTTGTTCTTCGGGAAATGAATCATTGATATCTAGGCCATCACGTGGCCTCCCCTCCTCCTCTAAGTGGGACAAGTGGTCTGCCACTTGGTTCTCACTACCCTTCCGGTCCACAATCTCCAAATCAAACTCTTGAAATAACAAGACTCATTGCATCAGTCTAGCTTTGGAATCATTCTTCGTCATCAAGTACCGGAGTGCGGCATGGTCGGTATGAATAATAACCTTAGTACCCATAAGATACGAGCGGAATTTTTCTATAGCAAACACAATAGCCGAAAGTTCCTTCTCGGTCACCGTGTAGTTCACTTGAGCATCATTCATTGTCGTGCTCGCATAGTACACCAGATGAAATATTTTGTTCACTCTTTGACCCAAAAACGCCCCAATCGCAACATCGCTCGCATCACATATGAGCTCAAAGGGAAAGATCCAATTTGGCACGGTAATGATAGGAGTGGCGGTCAATTTATGCTTGAGAAGTTCAAGGCTTGCATACACTTTTCATCAAAAACGAATTTAGCATCTTTTTCCAACAACATGCACAAGGAATTCACTACCTTTGAAAAGTCTTTGATAAATATCTGGTAGAACCCCGCATGCCCAAGAAAACTTCGAACTCCCTTGACGGATGTAGGGGGAGCCTTGAAATCACTTCGATCTTTGCTTTATCTACCTCAATACCATGCTTCGAAATTTTGTGCCCAAGAACTATTCATTCTTCCACCATAAAGTGACATTTCTCCCAATTGAGGACAAGATTGGTTTCTTCACAATGGGCCAACACCTTATCAAGATTCTTCAAGCATTCATCAAATGAGTCCCCCACAACACTAAAATCGTCCATGAACACCTCCAAAATGTCTTCCACCATATCGGTAAAAATAGCCATCATACACCGCTGAAATGTAGCCGGTGAATTACACAACCCAAAAGGCATCCTAGAGAAAGCAAATGTGCCATACGGATAAGTTAATGTGATCTTCTCCTGATCTTCCAGAGCAATCAAGATTTGGTTGTATCCAGAATACCCATCCAAGAAGCAATAGAAGGCACGCCCCGCAAGTCGGTCTAACATCTGATCAAGAAAAGGCAAAGGAAAATGATCCTTACGGGTCACTTTATTCAACTTGCGGTAGTCCATGTATACCCTCCAACCGGTGACGGTTCTTGTAGGAATCAACTTATTTTTGGAATTTGTCACCACGGTCATGCCACCCTTCTTCGATACACATTGCACCGGCGAAGTCCAAGCGCTATCGGAGATGGGGTACACAACCCCGACATCCAACCACTTGATCACCTCTTTTTTCATAACTTCTTGCATTGTCTTGTTCAACCTCCTTTGATGTTCCAAGGATGGCTTTGCATCATCTTCCAAAATAATCTTGTGCATAAAAATGCAGGGCTTATTCCCCAAATATCAGCTAAAGTCCATCCAATTGCCTTTTTCTGCTTTTGAAGCACCGCCAATGTGGCATCAACCTCCATGTTAGTAAGGCAAGAAGAAAGAATAACTGGCAAAGTAGAATTTGAGCCTAAGAACTCATACCTGAGGTGTGGAGGCAGTGGTTTCAACTCCACACCGGAGGCTCCTCAATTGAAGGTTTAGTTGGTGGAGTCTTTCTATTCTCGAGATCCAAAGACAATTTCCTAGGCTTATAAGGGTAAGAGCCCATTCCAAGTAAAGCATTCACACACTCCACTCGGCTTTCATCCTCATTGACATCAAGATTCAACAATACGGCCTCCAATGGGTCCTTCATATTGATCATTGCACTGGTATCATCAATTATCACTGCTGTGATGAGGTTAACAAAAGAGCACACCTCGGTACTGTTGGGATGCTTCATAGACTTGCACACATGAAAGACCACTTTTCATCACCCACCCGGAAGGTGAGTTCCCCTGCTTCCACATCAACCAATGCCTTCCCCGTAGCTAGGAAAGGTCTTTCCAATATGATAGGAACTTCATAGTCCACCTTGCAGTCCAAGATCACAAAGTCAGCTGGCAAGATAAATTTGTCCACCCGGACAAGCACATCATTAATAATACCCAATGGTCTCTTTATCGATCTATCCGCCATTTGTAATCTCATGGAAGTCGGCTTAGGTTGTCCAATACCCAAGGTTTTGAAAACTGAGTAGGGCATCAAGTTGATACTAGCCCCCAAATCACATAGAGCCTTGGCAAAATCCGCACTCCCAATGGTGCAAGGAATGGTGAAAGCGTCGGGATCTTCAAGCTTCGGGGCCATTGAATGCACTATAGCACTAACTTGATGAGTCATCTTTATAGTTTCACAATCCATAGAACGCTTCTTTGTGACCAAGTCTTTCATGAATTTTGCATAGCTTGGCATTTGTTTAAGAGCCTCCACCAAAGGCACATTAATGGACAAGTTCTTCATCATATCAATGAACTTTTTAAACTGATTATCATTTTTCTGCTTCCCAAGCCTTTGAGGATAAGGTGGAGGTGGCCTTGGCAAAGGAGCCTTGGTTTTTGGCACAACCGGCTCCGGTATGTCAATTATATGTTCCCTAGACGGGTTCACATCATGTTGAGTTTCCACCTCGGCATCTTGAATATCAATCCTCACTTCATTGTTCACATTTTCATCAACCACATCTTCAACTACCAAAGGGACTTCATCCTCTTGCAACTCAACATCATCATCCAAGATTTGCTTTTGTTTTGAGGCATTCACATCACCGCCTCTCCCACTTCTTGTTGTTACCGCCAAAACATGATTGTTCCCACCCTTCGGGTTCACTACCATATCACTTGGTAGAGCACCCTTAGGGCGTGTATTCAATGACTGAGAGATTTAGCCTAATTGCACCTCCGAATTTCTGATAGAGGTATTGTGGGAAGCCAACTGTGCATCAGAATCCGTATTCTTCATCATCATCTATTCGAACATCATTTCAATTCTACCCATATCATTATCCGAAGAACTAGGACCTTGAGATGAAAATGGGGGTGGATTGTTTGGTTGTTGGTACATTGGGGGCCTTTGAAAGCCTTGCCCCCAGTTTCCTTAGTTTCCATTGTTCCATCCACCTTGATTGTTATTGCCACCCCAATTGTTGTTATTACCATTCTAATTCCCTTGGTTGTTTTGATTGTTGTTCTGATTGCCCCAGTTGTTGTTTTGGTTGTTGTTCCCCCAATTACCACTGTTTTGTTGTTGGTTGCCCCAATTACCATTGCCTTGTTGTTGATTGCCCCAATTTCCTTGAGGTCTCCACTGTTGTTGGTTGGAAGAGTTGCCCCGTTGGCATTGATAATTATTCACATATTGAATCTCTTCACTTTGTTCATCAAAACCATTATTTTGAAATCCATCACAGTTATCATCAAATTGCTCAGAATTCCCTTGGTTTTGTTGCCTCATTTGCCTTCTTTTGTTGACAAGCATATTAACACCCTCCATGGCATTCATTTGGCGAGGATTTTGAACTTGTTGCAACTGTGCCTTTGCCAATTGGTTAATGGTAGTTGTCAGTTCAGCTATAGCTTGCCCGTGATCATGTAATTCCTTGTGCAAATTAGTGATTGTGGGGTCACCTTAAGGCACATTGGCTCTACTTTGCCATGCAGAAGAAGTGTCAGCCATCTCATCAAGTATATCACATGCCTCATCATATGACAGTTTCATAAAGTTGCCCCCGGCAAGTTGGTTCACTATGCATTGGTTGGTTGTATTAATGCCCCGGTAGAAGGTTTTTTGGATAATAGCCTCGGTTATATCATTGTTGGGGCATTCTTTCACCATTGTTCTATAGCACTCCCAAATCTCATGTAAAGGTTCTGTGGGCTCTTGCTTGAAAGCCAATATCTCATCACGCAATGCCACCATATGTCCCGGCGAGAAAAATTTAGTAATGAATTTATCCGCCAACTCATCCCAAGTTGTGATGGAATGGTTGGGAAGTCTCTCGAGCCAATCTAATGCCTTCCTCCGAAGTGAGAACGGGAAGAGCCTTAACCTAAGAGCATCATCGGACACATTCGTCTGCTTGCTCCCCCAACATGTATCTATAAACCCCTTGAGATGTTTGTAGGCATTTTGATTTGTAGCGCCCGTGAAGTACCCACGCTGCTCAAGTAAGGTCAACATTACATTGGTTATTTGAAAATTGCCCACCAAGATTTGGGGTGGGACAATAGCACTCGCATAGCCTTGGTTCGGAAGTACTCTGGGAGCCACTCTTGGAGGTGACAGAGGAGGGTCTGAAATATTGTCATTGGGATTAGCATTGTCATTGTGACCTCTACATTATCCTTGAGGTACAAGAGCCACCTCATCATATCCGACATCATCTACCTCCTCCTCCGCAATCACGTTTCCAAGAGGGTCATTAGCGTTGTTCGTTGCCATTTGGTACCTGAGTTGTGACACAAACAAGTAAGTAACAAAGAAGGAAAGAAGAACAATACACAAAACTAACTGAATAGATAGCCAAACCGTTAGTTCCCCGGCAACGACACCAAAAAGTGATCGCGGCCTACTCCGCACTACTATTAAGTAGTGAGAGAGGGTCAGAGCAGCTTTTACCCGATTTAGGATCGTGATCGATTTTCACAGAGAGCTAGAATTTGGAATCGAGTATCTATTTAGTGTAGGATTGCGTATGTGTTCCAAATTACACTTCTAATCATTTTTTGAGTTTTTGGTTTAATTCTACTTTCATCAAACTACAATAGTAAATGAAACTAGATTAAGCTAAGAGTTAAACTAAAAAGGGTTGTTCAAATGGTTTAAAAGGCACTAGGGTAGTGACTTTCACCTAGGTGGTTAATTGACGGGTAATTGAATATAAGACACGATTGAAATAATTGGGGAGTATGATATAACCGTTGCACAATATTACCCGCTCTACACCTCTCGGTGGTTCGAGTGATTTTGCCCGAATTGACTTTCTCAAGACCAATTGGGTATGCAAATTTGCACAAGCAACCAGGGTTCAAGTGAGGTATTACTCTCTCGAGGTTTAACCCTTTAATTGGGGCTATCAATCTCTTGAATACGCCCCAATTCCTTGTTGGATCAATTTCGGAGACTTAAACTCTTTTTCTCAAGAAGAGCCCAAGTCAACTAAACACAAACTAGTGTTTGCAACCACTAATTCAGCAATTAACCATGAAATTGGTCCAAATATCAAGCACCCATAATCAATCTAGTCCTAAAATACAAGACCCATCAATTACCCACACTAGGGTTGAGCCACAACCCTAGCTTATGGGTCTAGTTACTGTTGACATCCAATTTTGTCCCTCCTTTCTTCCAATTTATTATTATTATTAGCATTGAACATTATTATTATTATTATTATTGCTTTTACGAAAAGGCAAGACCATTTACAAAATATTTGGTCCAAGAACATTATAGCTTTGTACTTATCGATTAGTATAAATGGCTATTCTTTTTAAATAAGTTTGAATACTAGTAATTATAATTTTATTAAGTTATATATTAAACAATATGATTACTTCCTTAATATTAATCTACTAATATTACATAGCATTATATAAAATAGTTGTTAGAATATTTTAGCCCAAAAGAAAGTAAGGAAGAAAGGATTCAATTCCAAATCAAAGTCCAAAAGCTTTGTAGTTTTACTTGATGGAAATAGCCTATTTTTATGGGGCATTTGCATCTATACCCGCTTTTTGTGTCACATTTTAATTTGTACCCGCTTTGCAAAAAAAATTGTAAGCGTACCCGCTTTTTCGCATAACTTCAACACACGGGGCTGAAATAGCAAAGACAATCATGCAAAACTTCAGCATTCTAGTAGTCGGGCCTGAAGTTCAGGTGTTATAACTGGAAACTTCAGCTCTAGAGCTGAAGCTTTTGTGTTGTAACTGGGAAACTTTAGAACTGCACTTTCTCTCCCACAACTGCCATCCAGCTACAGAATTTTATTATTAAACACCAACTTCTCCATCAGTCATTTTGAAGTCAAAAATTAATCTTAGTACGTATAAAACAGTGAATTAACCTAAAGCCTGGAGTTCTATTGCTAGTGTCAAAGTTACGTCTCTTTTGAGGCTGAAATTGAGACCTCGCCATTGGAATCAATGTTACTGATGATACATTCCCATATATTTATATAATATGTTGTTATATATCGTTAAATCATAAATAAAACAAACCACATGGATAATAATTTACATAAGCCATGTCTACGTCGAAGACTATATCTGTAATCAGATTTTCTGTTCATATACAGAGACAATTGTAGCATCGATCTGATTGTAGAAGAAGAAAAAAGAAAATGAAGAAGAAGAAGGGGAGGAGAAAGGGAACTGAAGTTGTTTAGAAAGTGGGTACAAGTTAAAAGTTTTAAAAAAAATGAGTATATGTTAAATGAGGGCGAACAAATAGGGTGACCCGTACAATTTTTACATTTTTATGTCCAATGAGCTAGCAATTCGGATCAACCCAGTATCAAACAAAAGCCAAACAATCAACCCAATCAAATTATTTTATTTTAAGTCCAAAAAATCCAACCCATTAAAATTAGGAAATTTTACACCATATAGAAAACCTTAGTACCCTATTTATTTTAAATAAATACAATTCTAAAATATTACATCCTATAAATACCTTTTATCCTTTATAGCAAAATATCTAATTATAGTTACATCCTATATTTAAGGCACCATATATGCTAAATAATATTTTTCTCTCTCCTTTTTAGTATTTTCTCTTACATAATCACCGTATATCTGCTCTAACCACGTTCTCTCTCTCTTTTTGCATACACTTTACTCTCTTCTCCCACAAACTCACGTTTCATAACTCTTCTCCCATACAAATTCTCTATTTCTCCGCCATTATCAATCTCACATTCAAAATATATCTTAAATCACTGTTTTACTGCCAATTTATTTTCTCCTGGTAAGTTTACTTCTTCGAACTTTGATATCATTATTTTGGTTCTCTAATTTTTATACCGATTTTTCATAAATTTCTGAAACAATAACTATTGGTATTGTTTACTCACCAGGAAGCTTTGGTTTTTCTCTCCAATGGCGGTTTCAACGCCACACAAGATGATAACTAGAGGTATACCCACCAAAATTCTCAATTTTGATGGGCTCTCTTTCTCATTGCAAATAACTCAAGGGGAGTCGGATTTTGCAGGTTTATCAGCAACTACAGTTTCATAGAGAAGAACTAAATTACACAATGACAAGTCGAAAGAAGTCCAAGTTGAGAAATCTTCAAAAGAAACAAAAAATCTAGTTGTTACAAAGAGGAAAAAAACCTATGAATGATTCTTCATGTGTCAATATAAAGGAAGTCGCTGCAAAAAAAATATCAGATACACGACACGAAAAGGTAATTGCTATTGTATCAATATGCATTCAAAGAAACTTATATGTATTCATAATTATTCAAGTTATTTTACATGTACGATATTGTATTCGTATGTATCTGGTTGTATTTAAATATATTTAGTTTTATTCAATTTCACATTTTTGTACTATTTGATATTACTGTATTCAGTTGTATTTATAAGTATGTATATGTATTCTTATGTATTTTGATAGTTTGCACCTGTTCAATTTTCCAGTATGTTTTTAATTGTATTCATATGTATTCATCTTAGTTGTTTTTTGTTTGCAACTGTTCAATTTTTCAGTAAGTTTTTAATTGTATTCATATGTATTCAGCTTACTTATTTTTTATGTCATGTGTGTTGTAACTAGTTTTTAATATGTATTTAGCCTTGTCAGTGTATTTAGTTGTATTCGTATGTATTCATGTCAGATGTACTGTAATATATTTTGTGTATTCAGTTATATCTATGCTTCTAAGTGTTTGTAGTTGTATTCATGTTAGATTTACTATGAAATATGCATTGTATTCAATTGTATTTACATGTATTTATTCTTGTTAAATGCAGGGAGTTAATTTTTTTGTGAAACACCAGCCAAAATTTGCATTGTATTAATTTTTTTAGGGATTGTGGAGTGCATGTTGCAGCATACGCAGAGTTTCTGAGCACTCTTGGAGAGATTCCACAAACAACATTTGATTCCACTCTACTCCGTCAAAGATATGGTGCTCTCCTCTGGGACTATGCTATGCGGAAGATAGATGCTGATGCCATAAGCGAGAATTAAACACCTTCAAAGATTGCTAGGCAAATCACGGAGTCAGATTCACAGATGCAGATAGTGTTAGAGTAGCTTTAGGTTATTGTAATTTTGGAGTGTAGTTTCAAGATGAATACTATTTTGAGTAGTTTTTGGTGTAGATGGTATTTAGTTTGAAAACTTATCACTTTATCAACAGTGTTCGTGTATGACAATTGCAACTTTTCAATCACTGTTTCACTGGTTTGTTCATAAGTATTCATGCTTATTCTTCAGTTTGAATACATATTTATCTTACAGGATTCAAGTATGTGTTAATACCAAGCAACTTTGCTTGAACATGTTTTAGTTAATAAACATGTTAATGTCAAAGTCAGAAACTTTATGTATGCTGATGGTAGGTTATATAAAAGAATTCAGATGTATTTTTTCTGGATTCAGTTGTATTCAGTTGTATTTAACTGTCAAAATCAGTTGTATTCAGTTGTATTCAGCAGCATCCATTCAGATGTATCTTTCAAGTTTAGATAACACATATTAAAGAACGCAATTTCAGATGTATTAAACAGGTTGTACGTAATCAGTTGTATTCAGATGTACTCAGTTGTATTCAGCTTGTTTTATTCAGCAGTAGTTAGTTGTATTTAAGTATATTACTCAGCTGTATTCAGTTGTATTTTGGTGTATTCATTTACATTCAGTGCTACTCAACTGTATTATTCATAAAAATACAACAGTTGTATCCAGTTGTATTTTTTAGTAACTTTATGTATGCTGATGGTAGGTTATATAAAAGAATTCAGATGTATTTTTTTCTGGATTCAGTTGTACCAGTTGTATTTAATTGTCAAAATCAGTTGTATTCAGTTGTATTCAGCAGCATCCATTCATATGTATCTTTCAAGTTCAGATAACACATATTAAAGAACACAATTTCAGATGTATTAAACAGGTTGTACGTAATCAGTTGTATTCAGCTTGTTTTATTCAGCAGTAGTTAGTTGTATTTAAGTGTATTATTCAGCTGTATTCAGTTGTATTTTGGTGTATTCATTTACATTCAGTGCTACTCAACTGTATTATTCATAAAAATACAACAGTTGTATCCAGTTGTATTGTTTAGTATTCATCTATACTCAGTTATACTCAACTGTATAGTACATATGTATTTATCTGTATAGAAATACTTCAACTATATGTATTAAGAAACTATTCACGAAAGTCATTTCAGAATATATTACTTGACAATGAGAATTTATTACTTAACAATGTCATCATTAAGTATTGACAAATCGTTGAAGCACCAATACATGTCAGAGTGTTAACTATTTATTACGTGGAGCATTTTTACACGTTCGCTTATTATGTCCTCCCTGCCCACATATGCTACATGAATGTTGATTTTTCGGCTGCAGCAATTCACTTAAAGTTTTATCGCGCTTCTTCTTTGGCCTTCCAGGAGGTCTTTTCCATTTGGGTGGTAGTACAACCTCCCCTGCAACATGTTCTGGTATATTCCAGTCATTTCTGTCTGGTAGCGGGTACACTGGTACATCGTATGTCATTACAATTGTATTTGGTTTGTAATAGTTATAGCAATATTCTTCTGGCATTAGAAACTTGCTCTTCAATACAGCCCAAGCATGTGGGCATGTTAATTCATCAACTTAGAACCTCCCACAAACACATTTTCTCTCTAACAGGCAGACTGTGTAATTCCTCCCACCATCGTTAACCGTATGTAAGTATTCAGTTGATGGTACCACCTACATTTAAAAATAGAAATATAGGTTTTGAGCACATATACCTGAATTACCAAATGTATAATGCTGAATTAATAAGTTACATACAACTGAATTGCATATAGATGATTACATCAAATATTTAGACCAGTAGAATATCAACTGTAATTAGTGCAGAACTTATCAAAATTCTGTTGTACTTTAAGCAACATGATGCTAACAAAAGCATTAGAATCATACGTATTGACAATACATATTAAAATTACATATAATACAGCTTTGTTAGTTATATTCTGATGTATTCCAATAGTTTTTGCAGCATGTTTTTAGTTATATTCAGTTGTATTCATATCAGATCTACGGAAAAATATATCTTTTATGAGTTTGAATATAGTTGTATTCATATGTATTAATGGTAGTTCTACTTAAAAAAACATTGTATTCAGTTGTATTCATGCCATTAATTCAGTAACAATTAAGCTATATACAGCCATGACATTAAAATATAACTTACAGTGATACGTTAAACTTATTTTATCCCTTGGAGTGTATTTCCTCTTATGGTTTGTAAGCTTAGGCCTTATCATACCACCTATAAGGCTACTACTAGCCTGCCGCTGCTCATACACCTTGTCCTTCAGCGGACATGTATGGTTACCATTGAATTCTCTCACTTTGAATAGTTCTGATTTGTTAATGCTTGAAGCCTTAAACCTCCATTCACAATCTTCTTAAATACATAATAATGCATAGCTGCAAAGAATTAATTATTTTACATTTGATTAGCATAAGTGTTTACAAAAAAGTGCAGCTCATATACAGACAAATACAATCTGACATAGATACATCCTGACATCTATATATATAAATTTTTATACTAGTGAATTCCATTATAGTTATATGCGTTTGACTACAATGAATACAACTGAATACACTTGTTTGTATATGCATACACTTAATACCACAGTAGACATAATAAGAAAATAATTAGAGCCACTGTTGTGTATTTATACCAGTAAAATACATATGAATACATGTATTTAAGGACCCTAAACAAACATATGTTTACTTCATCTGTGATCATCAAGAGGAATACACAAATACGCATAAATACAACGACTTTAAACTTACAGTTCGAACCAATAATCGAAAATACAACAGAAAAAAAAATTAAATACATGCAAACCTGACAACATTAGACCTATCAACCCAGAATTGAAACCTTTGAGCTATAACATAATTCTCCATCACCTCTTTCAATGTAGCCTTATCTTTATAAGTCCAGCCATAACCTCCTTTTGATTAGTTTTTGAAATTATCAAATCCTTGTGGAGTTCGAACACTCCAATCGCTTCTCCTGAATTGACAAAATCTATAGCCAGTGTATCATCTGTATCAGAATCGTACCTTTGAACTCCTTTGTCTATTTGCACAATGTCGCCTTGATTTAAACTACCTGGGATATAAGATCTTTTTCAATAGTTGTTATGCACAAAGGATACATCCCAAATTCTCTGTTCTCTTTTTTCAATTCTGCATACACTCTGTAACCCATATCATTGTGTATTTCCATTGGCGTGCAATTTCCTTCTACTTTGTATTGTATTTTAATGGTCTTTGAGCTCAAATCTATACCCAGTTGATTAGAAATTGAAGCAACCAGATCATTAAAGGAGGCATACTCCTTTATCAGTATTCCCTCAAATTGAAAAATCGATGTAATTGCCCTCATCGTTCCACTTGCCAGAATGACGCAACAAAACTGTTAAACTTGTCATATGTATAGAGGATGAATACCTTATTTTGTATATAATTTGTATCAATCGAAAGAAAGGAGAAGAGAATGGAAGAAGTTCGATCAGATGTTGCTCTGTTTTTTCGCTGTATTCACGTTTCTGAATTGTTTTCTTTAAGCATAATACAGATTAATGTGTACTAGTTGTAAGCACGTGATTTTTGCCCTATATGAGAATTACTCCCAAAAAATTCAAAATAAAATGATTTTCCTTGGTGTGCAATTTTGAGAATTTTTGTGACATTTTTGGATAATTATTTGTATTTGTCTGTGCATGTTTATTTGTTAAATTAATAAAAAATACAAAAATATATCGCATTTTGCATGTAGGATTTAATTCTACAATTTGTTAGTAATTAAGTTTGTTTACAAAAAATGAAAATTACAAAAATATGCATCTTTTGCATTTTTAGCATTTAATGTCCAAATATACAATTTTATGCTTAATTATTACTTAATTGTGTGTTAATTGTTATTGAGAGTTAATTTGCATTTTTATAACTTAATTTAGTTCTTAATAATAATTTAAGTATTTTTATAATTTAATTTTAGAAAAATAAAAGAAGAAAAAGAGCAAAAATACAAAGAAAAATCGGATTGGGCCACTTCTTCAATTTCAAACCACAGGCCCAAATAATTGCCCAACCTTCCCCATTACCCGGTCCATTTCGAACCGGGTCGACCCGGTCCGCCCCATTAACCCCAAAATATTTTCATAAAAGAAGTGATAAAAAAAAAAATTTGGGCCTGTGGCGGACCAATGTTTTAGTATCGCCAACGTTAAGTTAATCGAAATCATGTAGCTAAATTCAGTTAAAACAGGAATTAATTTTGTGAATCAAGTATTAGGACATAATTTGAATTAAAACAGGGATAATTAAGGTTAAATTATTTAATTTTTAGAAATACGGTTTAGTAATCAAGATTATATCTAATTTTCAGTATTTGTAAATAATTAATTTCAATAGCTCAAGTCATCTAACAATATGATTTTTAATCGCCGGAAGGCTGACTTTGTATAAACAGCCACCTTGGGTCATTTTTTTAGGATTTTGGTTCAGTTGACCCACACAGCCTTAAAAATCTTCGTCCCCGAGGCGCTGAAGGGCCGTGTTTGCAACACAATGTTTTCATTGTAATTTGAAAAACAAAAACAAAGAGTCAGCGGTCAGGTGAACACCGTCTGGATTTTTAGTCAAAAATAAGCCAAGCCAGCTTCGGCCGCATCTTAAACCGTTCTTGCCGAAATAGCCTCAGAGTATCTTTCAGTTGTCGAAAGGCTATTTTCAGAAATGAAAAGACAGAAATGTATTCCCGCATTATACTGGTGGGCGACCTAGAACAGAAATGAAAAGACAGAAATGTATTCCCGCATTATACTGGTGGGCGACCTAGAACAGAAATGAAAAGACAGAAATGTATTCCCGCATTATACTGGTGGGCGACCTAGAACAGAAATGAAAAGACAGAAATGTATTCCCGCATTATACTGGTGGGCGACCTAGAACAGAAATGAAAAGACAGAAATGTATTCCCGCATTATACTGGTGGGCGACCTAGAACAGAAATGAAAAGACAGAAATGTATTCCCGCATTATACTGGTGGGCGACCTAGAACAGAAATGAAAAGACAGAAATGTATTCCCGCATTATACTGGTGGGCGACCTAGAACAGAAATGAAAAGACAGAAATGTATTCCCGCATTATACTGGTGGGCGACCTAGAACAGAAATGAAAAGACAGAAATGTATTCCCGCATTATACTGGTGGGCGACCTAGAACAGAAATGAAAAGACAGAAATGTATTCCCGCATTATACTGGTGGGCGACCTAGAACAGAAATGAAAAGACAGAAATGTATTCCCGCATTATACTGGTGGGCGACCTAGAACAGAAATGAAAAGACAGAAATGTATTCCCGCATTATACTGGTGGGCGACCTAGAACAGAAATGAAAAGACAGAAATGTATTCCCGCATTATACTGGTGGGCGACCTAGAACAGAAATGAAAAGACAGAAATGTATTCCCGCATTATACTGGTGGGCGACCTAGAACAGAAATGAAAAGACAGAAATGTATTCCCGCATTATACTGGTGGGCGACCTAGAACAGAAATGAAAAGACAGAAATGTATTCCCGCATTATACTGGTGGGCGACCTAGAACAGAAATGAAAAGACAGAAATGTATTCCCGCATTATACTGGTGGGCGACCTAGAACAGAAATGAAAAGACAGAAATGTATTCCCGCATTATACTGGTGGGCGACCTTTCCTTTCGGGAAAAGGCAAAACGAGTCTTAAGGGAGGTAGTCTTCGAAGTAGTTTGCAGAGGAATGAAACACTAGTTTTAGTTCGTTGAGTTAATTTAGGAGAATATCATGTGATTTGATTTCCTTCCGTTTTTAACAAGTTTAACCTTTCAGATTTTGCGCAGATACGTTACTGTATTTCATGTTAATGGCGCTTAAATACAACTAAATACATATTAGACTTAGCTGGAATTCCCGTTTTTTACTCCTATTTTTTTGTTGTATTAATGAATACAACATCTTAAATACATGAAATACATTGTATAAAAACATAAAAGGTATCTATAACACGTAATATAGCAAAGGGTATCTATAAATGGCTAATTAGACCTAAAAGATGGTTCTTTATGAAAAATTCTCTTAAAATTATTCTAGAAACCCCAATTCCTCTCTCACCAAAACAGACGCTCCTCTTTCCCCTCTCCATTGTCGCTTTCAATATCTGCCATGGCAGAGCTCTCCCTTGGCTTTTTCTTCCAATTTTGGCTAAGTCTTGACCTTCACTCTTTCCATAACAGAGCATATCTCACCATTTCGAGTGTAACCTGAAGCATATAACTGAAGAGTCACGTGAAAGCCTCAAACATTCGGATTCGAATGACTCTTTGACCACAAATTCAAAATCAAAATCAAGAATTCCCGCTCAAGAGAAAACCCTAGATTTTTCACTATAAATACTTGCATATCGGACCACTTCTGGACGGGGCAGGAGCCACCGCTAAAACACTATTATTTTTCTTATTCTTAACATTGTTCTTGTCCCTTAGAAACTCTAAGAAAGCACTTTTAAACTTTTATTTTCTGTTCCGATGTACTTTAGCCGGAATAGAGGTGTTCGAATTCCTTTGGCTTGGGGTTCAGATCTGTTCATAACGAGAGAGTAGATTCGAAGGTCGACGCCATAGTTCACTGCCATACGAACGGTCAGTCCCTTCTAAACTCTAATCTATTTATTTTCTTTTTGTTGTTAATGTAATATGAGTTACTCTTCTGGTTAGAAATCATGATTTAGTGTATAGTTGTTTTACCTAGAAGCCATGTTTAGATTCTTTTTGGTTATGTCAAGATCTATTGCAAAATTTGACAGTATGTTGTAGACTAGAGATTATCTTTAACCTTCCTTAAAAAATCAGAATCGTGATTTACTACTTGTTGAAGGGACATCATGATTTTAGGCTCTTTATGATAGAAATATCTATAGAGTTGTCTTTTGGCTGAGTTGAAGTATTAGTTGTAGAAATTTTCATTCTGTTGGTTTTGAGCTTACAAAAAATGAAAAGCGCGCACTTTATTTAATCAATGTAACATAGCGAGTATGAAGCTAGACTTAGTCGATTACGTACTTAGATATTAAAAGGGAAAGAGATATCTTTTGCCAAAACTATAATATGTCTGCTTTTCTATTTTGGATAATAAAAGGAATATTGTCTTAGTCAAGGTTTAGATATCATATTTTCAGGTGTTACCATTCAACTCATTCTTAAAATTGCAGTAGTGTTGTAAAAAAGTTCTTTCCTTTGGCATCTTTTAACATTGTTTATAAAGGTAAAAGATAGTCTATTAACTACTGTAAGTCAAAACATCATTTCTGGCTTAAGTTATTCAACTCCCATATTCGGATTTTTAAAAGTTAAAACCATGACTTTTGTCACGATCCAAACCCCGAACCGGCCATGATGACGCCTCTCGTGAAGACAATGCCAGCCAACCAACCCATTTCGCCTTTTCAGAATAGCTAATATTAATAAACAATTATAGCATGATTAAATATCCACAGTCAATACAAAAGGTTTCTTTATAAAGTGTGGAATACAACCCCAACACAGCCCAAACTGAGATGTCACAAGTCACGAGCATCTATTAGAGTATAAATACAACTACAAGGCCTGGAATATACAAAATAGGACTGATAAACAAAAAAAAGAAGTGCGGTGCTGCAAACGCTGACAGTCACCTTCCTAAACTCCGATAACTTAGGCTCCGATCAACTCAAAACCTGCTACCGGGTGAATAAATACCTGCATATGCACACGAGGTGCAGGGAGTAATGTGAGTACTCCAACTCAGTGAGTAATAAAGGTAAATAATAACTGAGCAGTAAGAAATCACGTAAGACAAACCATCATGCTGTATAGAGTAGTGTAAAACCCTTTGAGAAAAATAGTAAATCTGTGAAATCTTTAGAAAAACTTCTTAACTCAGTTTAAATCTCTTTTGAAAACGACTTTTCCAACGGTTACGCAAATGAATGCAAAACAATTGGTGCCGATAAGAACGGAAATCCGCCTCTCGAGCACAACACTCAATTAACAGATAATACCAAGCAATCAGGTAGATATCACATGGAGTAGCACAAACAACAGATAATGGCAGACAAATGAAATAAAGTAAACACGTAGAACAGTACCAGCACTACTGCGGCGTGCAACCTGATCCATATATCTCTCGATGGCGCTCACTGGGGGTGTGCAGACTCCGATATGGGTCCCTTACGGCTCAAGCGCGATATCAAACCATCTCGTGGCGTACATATCTCAGGCCCTCGGCCTCATAATCAAATCAGTATCTCACTGCTGCGGCGTGTAGCCCGACCCAAAAGTATCCTCACAATACAGACCTTCGGCCTTACTCAGTCAAAAATCACATAAGCCACTCGGGCAACAGTAAAATATGATGCTTAGCCCAAAAATACTATTGGAAATATCATTTCAAGTGTTAAAGAAAAATAAACTTGGCTGAGTTTTGAAAACAGTGGAAAATACATGACTGAGTTCAAGTATAAAATCAAAATAGTGAGGAAATATCAACAACCATCCCCGAAGGGGTTCAAATAGCTGGCACGAAGCCCAAATATGGCAATCAACCCAAATCATGATGATAACAAATAAGTTTCAGTCAAATACATGGTAAAATCATCAATCGGGACGGACCAAGTCACGATCCCCTATAGTACACGACCCCACACTTGTCATCAAGCTTGTGTCTCACCTCAATAAAGCACTACGATGTGCAATCCGGGGTTTCAAACCCTCAGAATATCATTTACAATCATTACTCACCTCGAACCGACTACAACTCTAGCTTGCGACGTCTTTGCTCCACGAATCGGCCTCCACACGTGTTGAATATATCCAAAACGAGAATGAATACGTCATAATATGCTAAGGGAACAAAGCCCAAGCGAAAACAATCGAAAAATGTCAAAAATCCCGAAATTAGCAAAACCCGAGACCCCGGGCCCACTTCTCGAAACTCAGAAATTTTCACATCAACGGGTTCCTTATCCTTCCACGAGTTCATACATATCAAAAGTTTTCAAATCCGACCTCAAATGGCCCTTCAAATCCCAATTTAGAATTTCAAAATCCCAAGCCCTAGTTCTTCCATTTTTAGCTTAGGTTCCATGAATTTCTAGGTTAATTTCACAATAGAATCACGTTTTTGGTTCATAAAACTTACCTCAAATAAATCATCCTCGAATCCCTCTTCAATTCCCTCAAAGAGCTGTCAAAGTACTCAGCTATGGTGGAAAAATGGCTTTAATTCGTGAATGAAATGTTTTTATAACTTTCTGCCTAGTTCTGGAACTCCTTCATCGCGATCGCGACCCAAGTCTCGCGATCGCGAAGCACTGAATTTCCACTCCTCAAATTAACTCTATGCGAATGCGATGATGTTGATGCGAACGCGATGCTTCCACTTTCAGAACTATGCGAAAGCGAGCCCTTAGCTGCGAGCGCGAAGAACAAATACACTGGGCCCCCAGATCCTCTTATGCGAACGCGAACATTACCATGTGAACGCGAAGCACAAGAATATGGCCTTCCGCGAACACGGACGCTCAACCGCGAATGCGAAGAGCAAAACACTTCCCTTCCAATTTCTTTATACGCGATCGTGACACCACCCCCGCGATCGCGAAGGCCAAAAACTCTGCAACATCAGAACTGAAAATCTACAACATTTAAACTTAGAAAATGGTCCGATTGACCATCCGAAACTCATCCGAGGCCCCCTAGGACCTCAACCAAAAGCACCAACACATCTTAAAACCTCATTCAAACTTGTTCCAATCATCAAAACACCTCAAACAACACCAAATCCATCAATTCACATCGAATTCAAGCCTAAGTTTTCTAAAAACTTCCGAAACAAGCTTTTAATCAAAAACCCAACCAAACCACGATCTGACACATATACTTTGAATAGACCCGAACTAGCTGTAATAACCCATGCCTGCAAACTCGGGAGCAATCCCATGATATACCACATAACTCAAACACTCGTAGCGATAACTTTTACTCACAGCAGCTGCCCACAACTGCCGAATACTGGTAGAAAACCTCATATCAACTAAAGTCTCATTCCAACACTTTCATATACTGCCAACGATAAATGAAATACGCACTAAACCACGACCATTTCTCAGATCAACCATTCATAAATCTACTTCTCCCCTGACAAATATCATAGCAAATTTCCGAGCCAAACCTCGATCTTATCCTTCCAACATGCTGAAATCGAATCTGTTCGTATTCATCAATGATCCCAACGATCTCTTCTAACCCAACACACCACTCTGGTGACATGACACATCAATAGAGGCCTAAGCCACAACTGGCATAATACGCACACTAATAAGCAACGGTCCGAACATACTCAAATCATGAAAATGACTCAAATGAAAGAGTTGTACCTCAAGCTCACCCGTACCACCACAACATAAGGCTGAGAACCCGTCTCACATCGTAGAAATAGAACGCACGAATCTAACCCGCAAGGTCATATCTCCACATAGCTTTGCTGCAAATGCGCGATCCTATCCAAACACGGTTCCACATGAAACACCTCAAGTCACTATACTTAAAATTGACAACCACACACAATTTGATGTCTGAAACCAAAGCAAATCATTACACCCTCGGTGAAACAAGTAACATATACCACGCAAACCCGATAGGACATAACTGATACGCCATTCACCGAGCAACACCCAATTACTCTTCCCGCTCGACTTCCGCTATGAACCCCAATAGAACCGCACCATATGTGCCCATAACCAACAAATCGTAATGTTTTTCAACACAGAAAGGCAACTCATAGATCTCCCCAGGTCACTAATAAGCTTAATAACAATCGAATCAACACATCCCTCAACAATGCAATTCGGAGCCAACCGAGCCGACTCAAGCTAGAACACCATCCACATTGGCCTACCAACGAACTCTTTATTAAGGAAATCCTGAAGTTGTTCCCTCAACTCCTTAACTCTGCCGGTGCCATATGATACGGTGCCCGGCACCAAATCAATACCGAAATCAACAACCTTGCCTGACGACATACCCGTCCACAAGAAACACATCCGATAAATCTTTCACCACCAAAACTGAATTAATGGTAGAAGCCTCTGCACTGACATCCATCACGAAGGCCCAAATAAGAAAGGCAAATCCTTCCCGGCCGTCCGCTGGGTCTTCAAAATATAAAACCACTCTACCAGGATATACTCCGATGTACCTCGCCACTCAACCCGTGGCATTTCCGGCATAGCCTATAGCGCAATAGTCCAAAATAACCCAACACGGAGACAACTAGTCTAAACCCCAATATCATATCCAATATCTAACATACCAAGCAACGAAAGATCCACTCGGGCCTCCAAATCCCGACAGTCGCTAAACAGTGCTGTTACATACAGTCCACAACCACAACATAGCCTAAATATAAGAACTTCCATCTCCAAATCCACACGGCACATAAATCACCATATCCGATCCCAATTCCACCGTCCGAATACATGCCACACCTCTAATACCCAGTCATTCCACGAGAGATACTCCAAAAATTCTTCTAAGCCACCAAGCAGCTCGAATATCATCAGTCGATCTAGCCTGAAAGTGCCACAATACTACCGAAGTGCCATCAACTTACTCACATTGGCCTCTTTCTGAAACATATACTCTCGTCAAATCACTCCCAATTAACAATACCATTTCTTTAATCATTTGAGGCTACCCGCTGCCTAAGAGTTTTATGAACTTCCTTTTAGAACTGAACTGAAACCTCACACATGCAAATCTCGATCCTCCACAACAACCCGTATATACCATACCATCCCAGGATAACATGAGAACTTCATCTCCCTTCCGAGCCACAGACATCTACGAACTCAACTAGTCCAAAACTTTCCATTGGTCCCATCTAGAAGAAAAATCACTATACATCCCATGCTTCGCATGCCCATAGAAGATATACATCTCCAAACCACGGTAAAAACCATCAAGAACTCTCCGAGTTCCCTTTGCATAAATCAGACCTTCCAGGACCGAATCCTTCTAACTCAACCAAGCTAAGCAAGCCATCGAAACCTAAGAGCATTGCTGCAAAATGCCTGTAAGAACTCATCACCTCGAACACACACAAGGAATTAATCATATCCTTACCATACCGGTCCGGTCTACTTTCAAGCTACTCCAGCTATTAAATTTCCTTCTGATTCACCTTCAACTTGATATTCCCTCTTGCTGTAGCACCACAATTCCTCACCCTAGGCTCACCACACGAGACCCAAGCATAAACCCACACTGTCTGAGACCCATAAGCCGTTGAATACTCTCTTAATCATTCTCAGAAACACCACATTCCAGAATACTTTACTCTAAAGAACTTCCTGCGAATCTGAATCCGTTACCCTTGCCTTCCTGATACTGATACATAGAATCCCATAATTAGCATAGACCTACAACAAGTCTTGACCTCTTCCAATGAAAACACAGTCTCTAACCACATATACAACCTTAAGATACCCGATTGTTCCCTGTAGAATCATGAACACTTTAGAACCATTCTCGAGAGTCATTCACTCTTATTCAACTGCAATTTACCTAGCCTAACAAATAGAACCACTCGTGCCTCATTGGCACTCCGGCACCGCAGAATGAAATCCTCATCACATTACAATCAAGCAACTTCCTGTTCTATGCGCTGAGCATTCTTTACCAATAACAACTTAAGACATCATATGATTCTCTTACCATATGAAGCATAATATAACCTTTGCCAATTTTTTTTTTCCTTTACTCGAACCATCCTCGATCTCTATTTCCGCGAGCCATAACTTATTCGCCCGCACGCCTCAAACTGGGATCCAACATAGCACCTAACCGTGTAATCAACTACTCACAGCAAACTCCCCCACTTAGCTCGGAGCCATAGATCGAAAATACACTCGATAACTCATAACACTTAAACTATATTGATACCACAATACCATCGTGATATTTAAACTCAAATCCTTCGTAAGCTGGTGAAACACAGATCATCTAGTACTTTAAATCTTCGGCAAATCTTGAACTCATTCTCGCAACATCTAAGCCCAATCTCTTAAGCGACCCAAAATTTCAGATTTTTTTTAATGCTTACACTTCACTTGCACATAAGATCTTCTAACAATCACATAAGGGTCACACAACCCCAGAACTCTTCGCAGGAGATAACCCACCTACTTTGCCTTCCATTAACATTTCTGTATACTTTCCACCGCCCTGAACTATACGCAGTCAATTAGTCTTCCTAAGTCTGAACTCGTTCCGCAACATAAAATTTACTTCACTCTCAACTGGAGAACATAAAAAGGTCCTTCACACGCCTATGATTTGGGGCTATACCTCGAATCATGATGGAATTCAAGCACCCAATAGTCCTTCTATCATCCAGTAGACCTTCCTCGTCACTTCCAAGTCATATAGATGCATCTCGCATTACTAACACTCATCACATAGATACCCAACCATCACTCCCACTAGTAGGGACAATACCGAACATATAAGTTCAAAACACTTGCTCACACAATCAGCACCTCCGTGCTCAAGCCATAGGCAAAGATCCGGCCTCAAGTCCTCCAGACTGGCCCCAACATCAAACTCACAGAGATCACGTCTCGCCCCTCGATCAGGGAATCACAAGCCATCAAGGCACATCTGACACTGAGCACTCATGCGCGTATACGAACGCGTGGAAGGAATTTCAAGAGTTATTTTTCAAGCTGAATCAGGGGCGCACGATGAGAATTCAAGAATGTGAAGTTTTCCTAAAGGTTCTGCAGCCTCTCGAGGATAAATACAGACGTCTTCGTACCGATCCGCGAGACTTTTCTAAACCTGCTCATGACTCGTGAGACCTATGCAACCTAGGCTCTGATACCAACTTGTCACGACCCAAACCCCGAACCGGTCGTGATGGCGCCTCTCGTGAAGACAATACCAGCCAACCAACCCATTTCGCCTTTTCAGAATAGCTAATATTAATAAACAATTTTAGCATGATTAAATATCCACAGTCTATACAAAAGATTTCTTTATAAAGTGCGGAATACAACCCCAACACAGCCCAAGCCGGGGTGTCACAAGTAACGAGCATCTATTAGAGTATAAATACAACTACTGTCTCACCTCCTTTTTCCCGCGCCCGCGGGGCGCGTGGGGAGTTTTCTCCAATTAAAGGACAGTCGAAACGGGATTTGTTTATTTGTTTCAGAGTCGCCACCTGGGAATTTTGAGGCGTCCCAAGTCACCAATTATAATCCCTGAATCGAGAAATTTATTTTGATTTATTTTGGAGTAATTTTTCGTAAGGCAAAAATCACGTGCTCACAACTACAAGGCCTGGAATATACAAAATAGGACTGATAAACAAAAGGAAGAAGTGCGGTGCTGCGAACGTTGGCAATCACCTCGCTAAACTCCGATAACTTAGCCTCCGATCAGCTCAAAACCCGCTACCAGTTGAACAAATACCTGCATCTGCACACGAAGTGCAGGGATTAAAGTGAGTACTCCAACTCATTGAGTAATAAAGGTAAATAGTAACTAAGCAGTAAGAAATCACGTAAGACAAACCATCATGTTGTATAGAGCAGTGTAAAACCCTTTGAGAAAAATAGTGAAGCTGTGAAATCTTTAGAAAAACTCCTTAGCTCAATTTAAATCTCTTTTGAAAACGACTTTTCCAACTGTTACGCAAATGAATGCAAAACAATTGGTGCCGATAAGCACAGAAATCCACCTCTTGGGCAAAACACTCAATTAACAGATAATACCAGGCAATCAGGTAGATATCACATGGAGTAGCACAAACAACAGATAATAGCAGACAAATGAAATAAAGTAAACACGTAGAACAGTACCAGCACCGCTACAGCGTGTATCCCGATCCATATATCGCTGCGGCATGCAGCCCGATCCATATATCTCGTCGACGGCGCTCACTGGGGTGTGCAGACTCCGGGAGGAGACCCTTACGGACCAAGCGCAATATCAAGCCATCTCGTGACATCAAATCTAGGCCCTCGTCCTCATATCAATCACAAGCCATTTCGTGGCGTACATATCTTAAGCCCTCGGCCTCATAATCAAATCAGTATCTCACTGCTGCGGCGTCCAACCCGACCCAAAAGTATCCTCACAATACAAGACCTTCGGCCTTACTAAGTCAAGAATCACCTAAGCCACTCGGGCAACAGTAAAATATGATGTTCAACCCAAAAATGTTATTGGAAATATCATTTCAAGTGTTAAAGCAAAATAAACTTGGCTGAGTTTTGAAAACAGTGGAAAATACATGACTGAGTTCAAGTATAAAATCAAAACAGTGAGGAAATATCAACAACCATCCCCGAAGGGGTTCAAATAGCTGGCACGAAGCCCAAATATGACAATCAACCCAAATCATGATGATAACAAATAAGTTTCAGTCAAATACACGGTAAAATCATCAATCAGGACGGACCAAATCACGATCCCCTATAGTACACGACCCCACACTCATCCTCAAGCTTGTGTCTCACCTCAATAAAGCACTACGATGTGCAATCTGGGGTTTCAAACCCTCAGAATATCATTTACAATCATTACTCACCTCGAACCGGCTACAACTCTAGCTTGCGACGTCTTTGCCCCTCGAATCGGCCTCCACGCGCGTCGAATCTATCCAAAATCAGAACGAATACGTCACAATATGCTATGGGAACAAAGCCCAAGCGAAAACAATCGAAAAATATCAAAAATCCCAAAATTAGCAAAACCCGAGCCCCGGGCCCACTTCTCGAAACTCAGAAATTTTCACATCAACGGGTTCCTTATCCTTCCACGAGTTCATACATATCAAAAATTCTCAAATCCGACCTTAAATGGCCCTTCAAATCCCAATTTAGAATTTCAAAATCCCAAGCCCTAGTTCTTCCATTTTTAGCTTAGGTTCCATGAATTTCTAGGTTAATTTCACAATAGAATCACGTTTTTTGTTCATAAAACATACCTCAAATAAATCCTCCTTGAATCCCTCTTCAATTTCCCTCAAAGAGCTGTCAAAGTACTCAGCTATGGTGGAAAAATGGCTCCAATTCGCGGATGAAATGTTTTTATAACTTTCTGCCCAATTCTGGAACTCATTCATCGCGATCGCGACCCAAGTCTCGCGATCGTGAAGCACTGAATTTCCACTCCTCAAATTAACTCTATGCGAACGCGATGATGTTGATGCGAACGCGATGCTTCCACTTTCAGAACTATGCGAACGCGAGCCCTTAGCTGCGAACGCGAAGAACAAATATAGTGGGCCCCCAGATCCTCTTATGCGAACGCGAACATTACCATGCGAACGAAGCATAAGAACATGGACTTCCGCGAACGCGGACCCTCAACTGCGAACGCGAAGAGCAAAACACATGCCTTCCAATTTCCTTCTACGCGATCGCGACACCACCCCCGCGATCGCGAAGGCCAAAAACTCTGCAACATCAGAACTGAAAATCTGCAACTTTTAAACTTAGAAAATGGTCCGATTGACCATCCGAAACTCACCCGAGGCCCCCGGGACCTCAACCAAAAGCACCAACACATCCTAAAACCTCATTCAAACTTGTTCCAATCATCAAAATACCTCAAACAACACCAATTCCATCAATTCACATCGAATTCAAGCCTAAGTTTTCTAAAAACTTCCGAAACAAGCTTTTAATCAAAAACCCAACCAAACCACGTAATGACCTGAAATTTTGTACACACATTCCAAATCACATAACAAAGTTACAACAACTCTCGGAATTCCATTCCGACCCTCAGATCAAAATCTCACCTACCAACCGGAAATCGCCAAAATACTAACTTCGCCAATTCAAGCCTAATTCTACACCAGACCTCCAAAACCAATTCCAATCACACTCATGAGTCATAAATCACCCAACGAAGCTAACCAAATCATAAAAATTCCGATCCGAGCTCATATACAAATAAGTCAACTCTTGGTCAAACCTTTCAAATTCAAAGCTTTCAACTGAGACTGTTCTTTTAAATTCATACCGATTTTCGTAAAAATCAAATCCAACAATCTACATCATTCATAACACATTACACGGGGCAAGTCATGCCCGAGAACTGGCGATCAAAGTGCAAAAGCTCAAAATGACCGGTCGGGTCGTTAAAACTTTATGCTAGTAGATGTCATTCCCATAGGTTCTAAATGCTCTGTTCGAAATAAACTTTAGTAACTTGGATATACATGTTATCTTGTATGCCTTTACAGATCCCGTAAATGAGTGACTGCACCTTTGTTATAAAGAAGTACAAAACATGTTTTGACTGATTCACATATTAGATTAGTTTGGTTAAATCTCGCATCACATTTTGGGCTGTTACTTGAATACGAAATGTAATATGTTTATCTAAAATGTAAGAATATTGTTTAAGATACTTTCCTGTTGGTACAAGTTAGTTCGTTTCTCATGTTTCAGGTTTACCATGATATGTAAAATATTTGTGTAAGTATGAGTTTGCAATATGTGTTGTTTCTCTGATTATTACGTTTATTAAGAAGCATAGATCTGTTCCTTTCTAACTCATTCTTCTTTCTATTTCTTTATTTTTGCATGAACACCGAGCCAAAGAGTCCTACTTTGAGACTTGACGACGCTGTAACACCATATGGAGTCTGGCACATCATATTCTCATCCTACTTGATATAGAGGCGGAAATAACAAAATTATCCCTTATGGGATGCTGGCTGGGAAGCCAGTCAATTATTCCTTTTAGTTCTCATTGGCCTATCTTTTGTGTTGTTATTTGTTATGGATGATGATTGTTAAGTTAAGGGTACTGTAAGTGTTTAATTCCTTTGGTTGGTTTAGACCTAATCAATCTTTCAAAATCATAGAGCTTTCAAGTAACCATTTGCGGGGAACGTGAGGTCTAAATCTGTTTTTTTCGTAATATTTGAATAACTTTTAACTTTGAACTCTATTTCTTTCAATTCGTAATAGACTTCGAAACCAAAATGAGTTCTAACTTGGAAAACATTTTAAAACCATACAAGTCCAAAAGTCATTTTCCTGAACTATAGAACAGATTCCGTAATCAGTTTATACAAACTTCCTCCCATTTTTTACTTTTAGTCCATGACAAAAGTATCTATTTTATCCATTCATTTGCTTCTTCTTTTTTCAGATTTAAGCCTTTTTCTTTAGGGTTATATTTGGGGGAAAAGACAGGACTACCTATAAAAGTGAAACTATTTACCCTCCCCTACCCATTAAAAAATTCTACCCACTAAATAATTACAACTCCTACCCATTTAATAAATAAACGACAGTCACAAAATAACTACCCACGCTTTTAATGCCCTACGTATAAAAACGCAGAAGCTGCTCAAAATTTCAGAAAATTAGCGCACAAACGTGGAAAAACGCAGAAGCTCTTCAAAATTTCAGAAAATTAGCGCACAAAATTGAGATTTCCACTGATCGAAGAGCAGTAAGTGTGAAAAAACAGATCGGAGATGCTGATTCGGATTTTAATTTCGCTGTTCTCTTCAGATTTTGATTTTGCTGTTGGTTTGATTTTGATTTCGGAGCTAAACTTCTGAATTTTAGCTGAAAATTCTAATCTAGGTTTGGAGATCTGGAGATCTAGAGGTCTGATTTCGCTGTTGTTTTGTTGAAATTTCGAACACTGTTGATTTCGAACACTGTTGAAATTTGCATTGTTGAGATTCAATTTTGGACATAAAAGTGATTATAACTTTAGAATCATGGAAAATATTCCAATTCTGCTGCAACATAGTGGAGAATGGGATGATAACAATAATTTCATAAATTTTCATGTTGATGCAATTCTAATAAAGACCTATTGGAAATTTGAACAACTTCTCAGAGAAATTGCAAAGCAACTGCAAAAGGACAGTAAAACAATAGTTATTCAGTATCTATTGCTCAAGGATATCCACCAATTACAATTTGTAGCGATATGAGTGTTAGTGTTTATATGGAATCGAAAAAATCAAGTGCAGGGATGACAACACTTCCCCTGTGTGTGTCGTTTGCTAAAAACACTATAGCTGCAAGCACCTCCAGTTTCGATGTTGCTCCAATTTCACCAGAAATTGCACAATTTGAAAGCACTGATATGATTACTACGTTTGATGTGCAAGAAGGAGATGACGCCATTTTTGAACTTGATGATGGAAACATCATAACTGATCAATTTCATCAAAATGTTGAAAAAGGACAAATTTACGAAGACAAGAACCTGCTGGCTCTCGTTATGAAACAGTATGCTGTAAGAGAAAAATGTCAATATCGGGTTCATAAATCATGCCCAAGAAGGTTCGTCTGCATGTTTTCAAGTAAAAAAATTATGTGATACCTATATAGTATATAAGTATGCTAAATCAGTATACTATGAGAGTATGGAATTGTATTGGTTTGTCTGTGTTTTTTATCAGTGATACTGGTATAGTATATAAGTATGCTATATCAGTATACTATGCGAGTATATAACTGTATTGGTTTGTCTTTGTTATTATCAGTAAAACATAATACCAATATAGTATATATATGTATGCTAAATCAGTATACTATGTGAGTATAGAATTGTGCTGCTTTGTCTATATTTTTTATCAGCAAAATATGATACTGATACAGTATATAAGTATACCAACAGAGTATACCATGTGAGTATATAATTGTACGGATTTTTGTGTGTGTGTTTTTATCAATAAAACATGATACATAACTGTATTTGTATCATAAACAGGTATATCCTTGAATGCGTGGATGAAAGATGCACTTGGAGACTTAAAGCATCAAGCCTGCGAGCATCAAATCTTTTCAAAGTGACAGATTTCAATTCTGTCCACAGTTGTTTAACTGATAAGAGATTTTGTTCACAAAAGTAAGCTGTCTCAGCTTTTGTTGCAGCTGTGGTACAAGATAAACTTGTTGACCCGAAAACCATATATACACCAACAAATATCCAGAGAGACATCCAAAAAGCATATGGTATGGACATAAGCTACATACAAGCATGGAGATCAAAAGAAAAAGCAATACAATTATTGAGACGATCACCAAGTGAGTCATACAAGAAAATGCCAACATATCTTTATATGTTAGAGTACGCTAACCCAGGATCAGTGACACGACTACACACTGAAGTAGATGGGAGCTTCTTGTATGCATTCATAACTATATATGCATCGATTAGAGGATTGGCCTATTGTAGGCCAACAATTGTAGTTGATGGAATTTTTTTAAAGTCAACATATAGAGGGACCATACTCACGGCTTCCACGCAAGACACAGAGGGTAAGAATACAATCCAATTACATTCAGTTAAAGAAACAAAAAATATTTTCAAATATTTATGATACAAGTATACCAACAGAGTATATAGTTGTTTTGCTACACACCTGCACGTACCTATAACTATACTACTATATGAAATACTAAATTAATATTTTGTGTACAATCCAATTACATTCAGTTAAAGAAACAAAAAAAAATATTTTCAAATATTATATGATACCAGTATGGTATACTAGTATACCAACAGAGTATATAGTTGTTTTGTTACACACCTGCACCTACCTATGACTATACTACTATATGAAATGCTAAATTAATATAGTGTGTTGTAATTGATATTTTGTTCTTTGGGTTTACAGGACAAATTCTACCCCTCGCATATGCAATTGTTGATTCGGAAAATGATGCATCGTGGGAATGGTTCTTCGTGCAGTTGAGAGAAACCTATGGACAAAGAGAGGGAATGTGCATTGTATCAAACAGGCATGATGCTATATGGAAAGCAACTTCAATTGTCTATCCAGAAGTCCCTTATTGCGCATGTATGTTCCATCTGTGGAACAACATAAAGACAAACTTCAGGAAGAGCCAAAAATAAATCAAAGAAGTATATTTTGCTTTAGCAAGAGCATACACTGTTGAAGAATTCAACATGCATATGGCAGAGTTAGAAGCTATTGATAGTAGAGTGAAAACATACCTGATGGATATTTGATATGATAAATGGTCCCGGGCGTATTCCAAGGCAAATAGAACCATGACCATGACATCGAATATTGCGGAATCAGTAAATGCAGCAAACAAGCACGCAAGAGACCTCCCAGTTGTGAATTTGCTTGACTTTATGACAACATTGATTCAAAAATGGAATTACACCAATCGGAAGGATGCAGTGGAATCATTTATGAAGATTGGTGCAAAGTATGAAAAAATATTGGCAGATAATACTATCTTATCACAGACGATGACAGTATGCATTTTCAAAATCATAAAAACACTGCATGTACTGTATTTTTACTTTTTTACCTTAGTGATTTCACTAAACAACTGAATATTGTTATTTAAAAAGTACTATTACTTCATATAGCTAATGACTTGTCTTAATTAAAATTATACTAGGTGTTGCCATCAACTGAATTCTTACATTTAGTAATTGATGGCCAAACAAGAAATGTGGTGCGCCTACATGAAAGAAACTGCACTTGTGGGAGGTTTCAGCTAGACGATATTCCATGTCCACATGCAATGGCAGTTATACAAAAATTCCATATGGATTCATACAAGTATTGCTCGGATTACTATAGCATAGACTACTTGCTGAAAACATATGAGATACCAGTAAATCCATTGCCTGATGAAACAACGTGGAAAATTCCAGAACATGTCTCTTCGCAGGTGGTACTGCCACCAAAAGGAAAAATCAAACCAAGAAGACCTAAAAAGAAGAGAGGCATAGGAGCCTGGGAAGGAAATACAGTTACATGTGCACTATGCGGGAGAAAAGGACACGACCGGAGAACATGCCGAAATATTCCAAAGAGAGATTGATATAATGCTTCAATGTTTTTATACAACTCATATATTCTAGAATCATAACATTTGAACAGCAAAAAATAAAATGCATTTCTTGCACTGGACATATATTTGGTATGATGATTCTTTACGAAATTATTTTTTGGCAACAAATTTATATGGCTACTTGTATTTTCAATAAGAATTTGTTTATTTTCTATTTTAGTATATAAAAGTGGGATGCATTTACATCTAGTTGCTGCAGGAAAAAAGATGCTAAAATATATCTGTGATACCCAAGTGGTATATCTGTATACCTTATTAGTATCAAAATATGTGCAGAAATAGAAGTGGTGCACGCTTTGCAACTCATGTCTGTATTGAACTATAACAAATTGGAAGCCATTTACATGTAGTTATTTGTGCATCATCAGGTACATTAATACAAGGTGATACCCAATGTTATATTTGTATACCTCGCTGGTATATAGTGGTATTGCACTAATATGGCTAAAACAAAATATGCGCAGAAATATAAATGGTGCACCAGATACAACGTGATACCTAAAATGCGCACACTTTGCAACTCATGTCAGTACTTACATCTAGTTGCTGCAGGAAAAAAGATGAGCCAAATACAACGTGATACCCAAATGGTATATCATTATACCTGATTGGTATATAGTTCTACTACACTAATACACCATCTATGCTAAAACTACAGATGAACATTAAAGCTTAGACCATCATCACATTCGAAAGCAGATCATTTAACTTCTGTCACAACTACTTTGTATGTTGCTGGAGGTGTTCACTTCATCTGCCCCTAATTTTTACTTGCTGAATCCATTAAACCTTACCCTCTGGCAAAGGAATGGACCTCGACATCCTAATAAACCAATAACTTTATGGAAGAAGCCTAAGAAAAACCTAATAACAAGCTGAAATCGGAAACAAAATCAGCAAATTTTCAGCATCAAGAGACATAACTATACTGATAACCCCCATATACTTGAAGAAATCTATTACCACATATTTTGAACCAGAATAATTAAATATGACCAAAGAAACATTAGCAACTGGAAATATTTTATAAAGGCACAAGTTTCCTACAGTCTTGAATCAGCAGAAGGTCATTTACTACTAATAATACCATACTTCACCAAAAACTATTAAAATCTTGCAAAGTTTTTATGATACAATTAACTAAAACCAAAAAGAGACCTATACTACTTCTTGCGTTTCTTTCCACGAGTCTTTTTAGGTGCTACTGGAGCCTCAGATTCACTTGATTCGCCATGCAACTGCTTGTTCCTCCCATAGTGCCACAACAGTATACCAAACCTAGCTCGAAGACCATCCACATCAAAATTGGCAACAGGGATTGGAAGATCTTCAATAATATACTCTGCAAAGCAAGCAACATATACTCCACAATCTCTGAAATAAAACAAATGAATAGAATATAAAAATCAATTAGAAGTGAAAATGTTAATATGAATGAGGAAAACAAAGTAAAAAAAAGTAACTATTCTTATGAATTTTGCTGTGTTGGCAGATTTGTAATCAGTTCAATATCAAAAGGATTAGTCAACTTCTTTCCCATGTGCAGACCATTTTCTACTACAATGTCACTTCTTTGGTTATAAAATTCAATACTAACTAGAAATAGGGGGATCAACACAGCATAAGCCTTTGCCACTTTCTGAATAGCTTTTTTGTGCTTTCAACTATGTAGCGAGTCATATACATAAAAACATCTCTTGTGGAATGACACACACCCCAATATCCAATGCCAAATTTCTGCCAAATTAATTGGAAAAAGGACATGATCAACCTGGTGGCATGGAGTGTTGCAATGCATCCTAAATCCTTTCATGTACTCCATGATATCGTCTGATCTATCAATCAAATGATCTTGTTTCCCACCTTTTACAAATTGTGTGAAAACCCTTTGAATGATATTATTAAAAAGAGTATTTGTAGTTGTGACTTTGATTGGCATATTAATTCCATATTTCGCCTTCTTCCTAAGATAGTAGAATATAATATTCAAGTGCTGCAAAAAAGAGAGGAAGAAAACATGACTACCACTAACAATATGAATGAACTACTACAACAACAAAAATAAAAATCAGTACACATACCGAACTAGAGAGCGGCCTGCCAGAATAGTTTAAGGTATGGAAAAACGTCTTATCATCAATCTGTTCAACTTCAAAGTCAAAACAAGGCTCTAGCTTTTGATCACCAGGTAAATACACTTCCCTATTTCGTATAAAAGAAGATATGGATAAGAAATATAACAACAAACATTAAGAAAAAATGAAAATAAAAGTACATGGAAACGAATACGCACTCTCCCAATTGCATATTTGCTTCAACAAAGTTTGAGAATGCGGTCGTAAGCTTAAAATCAACCGTCTCTGAAATGTCATTTACAAATGGAAATCTTCCTTTGATAACCTTCGAGGATCCCCCAACTGCACTAACACCAGATTGCCAGTCATTCCTATACGGTGACTGTTTTACAGCTGCGGGGCGCCTTTTCCGTGTTAAAATTGCAGGAGTAGTTTCAACATCTGTTTGTATCTGAACAATATTTCTTGATACCGACTGATCAGGTTTAGACTTATTTACAGCACGAGTTGTTATATCATTTCCAGATTGATTTACATTACGTCTCCCTCCTTGTGTAATGGCAGCAATTAGATCAAGTTGAGAATCAGTATATTCAAAATCAGAATCCAAGTGAAGATCACCCCCTTGTCGACATGGAGCTTAAATTAGAAAATGCTAGTGAATAAATAAATATACAAAGTTAAGAAATTTAGAAAAAAAGAATGAAAAGTTATATATAGAAGACATTACCAGAAGGCAAATTCACATTACTTCCACCAACATCCACTTGGCCAACACCATCAATCCGACATGCTAAACACATAAAAGCATTATCAGCATCACTACTTAAATAAAAAATAAAAATCAATCAAGAGCCTATCATTTACATACTAACTACAGAATTAGTAACATCAACATCGTACCCTGTGGAGCAGTATTAGACTCAATAACAACATCTGCTCGTGTCTGTACAGGGATTCTTGATGGCAGCGGAGCAGGACCCGACTTTTTAACATCATGAGATGACTGCTTATATGTTGCTTGTTGTGTAATAGCGGTGATTTGATCAATTGCAGATGCAGATAGTTCAAAGTTAGAATCCAAGCCAAAATCATGCTCATTTACGAAGGGGGATGAAAAAAGTTTTTTAAAAAAAGATTAGTCAATGCACAAATACATAGAGTTAAATAAATAAAAAATAATCAAAAATTACATATACAACATTTTACCAGAACGCAAATCATCATCCTGTTGCTTGTGCTGAAAATGAGAAATTAACAATTTTAGTCTTATGTATATTACAAGAATACTATGTGCACTATAAGTAAAGAATGGAATAGCATCCTATAAGCATATATTGCATCTTTGAACAATATACTATAGCATTATATTATATAAAAGATGAATACCGCTGAATTTCCCTCTGGTTTCACTGACTGCCTACCAATAGCTGCAAGCACCTCCTCAAACTTGTTCTCTACAAAAAGCTTCAAAGCTTGTAACTCCTTCATTATCTCAGCATTGGTAGGTTGGGAATCACCTCCAGTACTTTCAGGCATACTTTGTGTCTTTGGTAATTGAGTGCCAAAAACCTGAAAGCTATCGGGCTGGCTGGGTTGGCTGTCAGTGCACTCAACTTCAATTTCAAAACTTAGACCACGCACATCAAATTGTTTCTTCTCATCATCAGTTGGGGTGATGTTCTTTAGCTGCAATTATTAAGCACACTAGTTAGAAATAGAAATGATAATAAAGTATGAAAGAAAAAAGATCCATATTACCATATGATACCAATATAGTATACATGTATACCAACAGAGTATATCACTGAACTGGGATATAGTATACATGATACCAATATAGTATACATGTATACCAACAGAGTATATCACTAAACTGGGATATTGCTACAACTGTGACTAAACTAGTGTACCAAAACATTAAGAGAGACAATAAAACTATGAGAAAATTACCTGCTTGCGTTGCAAGCTACACATTTGCAAAGCAACTCGCTCATTCGGGATTTGATCCATGACTGCCCATTTCAAAATTCGTGGAAGTTTGTTGTTTCCAAGATGATCAACAAAGTGACCATCCAAACTTGGGCAGCATTCATACAACCAAGTCTGTAAAGCCAACGGGAAGCCACCAAGTCTATAAAAAGAAGGCTTATCTTGAAACTTGTTGGAACACGAGTCAATTGTAGCTTTATAAACATCTATACCCCAGGGATAATTATTAAAATCACCAGACTCAATCAAGTCAATGTAAGACCGTGAAATAGCCTTTGTTTTGAGTTGAGAAAATAAGAAGCTGTTGACAAAATACAGAACTGCTATCTTCAACGCATCATCATCCGTTTCCCATTTCTTCTTCTTAAAACAGTCTGCTAGTTGGGCAAATGTCACGGATGCAGTCCCAAAATATTTTGAAATCAACCTATTCTCTGCTATGCTCTCTATACTTGTACCACCCTTACATTTCAACCCAGTAACAAGTGCAAATTCACCCAAGCCAAACCGCAACCTAGAATCATTCACTACAAACCGCATCTCATTTTTAACCTCATGATGTACTTCTCTCATAAGCAAATGGTGCATAATACGAATCTGCACAATCACTGGTGGCAGATCCAAAAAATAGCCAAAGCATGTTTTCTTAAACAGTCGAAGTTGCCGCTTTGATAAATTCGCTTTCAATTGATGAATAACATGGCAATTGGTATCCCAATCAACCTTTGGTTTATAATCTAATTCAATAGGCACAAAGAAATCCCAACACTGCAAAACATGTTCATATAAAATAATTTCAGAAATAGAATTCACTTAAAATGCAACTAAACTAACTAAAAATATCACAACTACCATACGATACCAACACGACATATAATTATACCAGTAGGGTATACAATTATACTGACTAATTTTCGGCAACTACAAATGACTATACTACTATTACATAACAGATAGGAATAAAGAGAAAAAGCAAAAAGGAATGCAGCTATAAAGTATTTTCAAGATACTGTATGATACTACTATTATTAAAGGAAAAACAAATAGCGAAGACAACTAAAAAAAGATCCAGAAGCATATGATAGTATATAGCTATACTAACAGGGTAAATAATTGTACGGGGTTGTTCCAACAACTGTTTATAACTATAAAAACTATCACATAACACACATACACTATGTCTATAGGCACAAAACTTCTATGGGAAACATCATGCGTGCCATTGCCACTGCAACAAAATACCAGTTACGCAACAATCAGATAAAGAACATAAATGCAATTTTTTAGAAAAACTATGTCAAATAGCATTGCCTCCCCCTTCCAGACTCAAGTACTATGTCAATCATGTAACTGAGTACCTGGCATCTTTTTTGTATACTACTTAGCACCAATTCAACAAATCATTTTCATTAGAAAATAAGTCAATCATGTCCTAACTTATTACTTAAGGTTAAGGGATTCTTCAGATGTTTCAAAAGGGACAATGGGTGTTATTCAAAAAACGCCCCATACATGATCACTCTACCCCGATGCCTGCCTATAATCAATGCCAGTGGTGGTCACCAGCCAAGGCCGTGGGGCTTCTGCACATTGACCCCATCCACACCATGCCACCTATAAAGAAAAGCTCATTCTGCACACATAACTTACACGGTCCCATTCCTTCTATACTTGCTTCTCCCCACCACTATCAACTGGCCTAAACACTAGATCACGTACAAAATCATCTAATGCAAAGCTGAAAATCAGAAATCACACAGAGCAGCTCTGGCTTCAATAAATTTGGTTGACAACAACAACAACTGATTGACAGCACTAGTGAATCAGCGACCATTTTTTTAAACCTCAAGCAGAACATTAATTTAATCTGTCTATTTAATTCAAAAAAATTAACACAACTGACTATAACTATAATATAATACAAAAGCATAATAAGAAATCAAAAAATAACAATGTACTATACATTAAAAATCGCAAAGATCATAATTGTAAGAAAATTACCTTCTTGGGTGCGGCACAAATTTTTCTCTTCTTTAACTAAGAATCATCGCTACAATCAACATCTACTGGTTGAGTCTCTGTTTCAGGCACGGATTCACGTCGGCTTCCCCCTAACTCAGAATCCTCAACAACTTTACCTTTTCCCTTATCAGTCACAGGAACATCTCCTATGACTGGTTCGAAATTTGTGTCGGGTAATGACAGGTAGGGAGTTTCATCGACTGACGCGACATTAATATTTTTGCCTTTTCCACCCTCTAATTCTACATTTTCAGTTGTGTTTTCAACATGACTACTACTAGAGTTACGACTAAGTGGAGACTGAGAATCAGAAAATAAGGAAAAACTAGGCCCAGACATGGCTGAGGCAACGGATTCAGCAGCTACTTCTTTTGAAGAATGATATTGTCCAAAGCGCCACCATCTACGCGCACAACTCTTCCGACCCATAGAGAAAACAACAACCCATAGACATTGATTCATAAAAGTACAAAGGAAAACATAAAAATCCTATGATTTTGAAAACCCACTTTCACTAAAATGTACTTTCAGAAGCAAAAAATTCACCCAAAGAAAAAATGTCACCCAAAATTAGGTACTAGACGAAGAGATAGAACGGAATCGGAAGAAAAAAATTACAACTCGAATGTGTTTCACTTTTGTGTTCTCATCGGTTGGCTATGGAGTTATGAAAAGTGCACTCTGTTAACTGATAGAGAAAGAAGGAAAACGTGGGAATAATGGGCAGAATGGGCTGGATCGAAGATAAGGGAGAGATGAGTAGATTGGGCCGGGGCCGGGTAAATAGATTGGGCCGACTAGGTAGGCAGGGTAAATAGTTTGGGGATGGGTATTAAAGGTAAATATTTTGGGCCTAATAGGTATGAAGTGAGATTTTCTCTTATATTTGCCTTAATTAAGAGTTCAAGTTCACTATTGTTAAGTCCAAACTTGACGTTGCTGTACTTAATCACTACTTTAAGCTTTTCTATTGAAGCTAATATATTCTTTTGTTTTTTAACATTACAACACTTAGCCTTAATTAATTTAGTTCGGTTGGGCAACCATTTAATATGGATCTTAAAGGGTGCCTTAAAAATCTTCCCTTTAGATTAATTGAACCCTTACATAGAATCTTTAGGTTAAGTACACCATTAATAGAGTTATACTTTATTAATACATTACTTTACTTTAGGTGTCCTAATTCACCATAATTAATTAGGTGGCGACTCTTTAACTTTAATCAAATTCAGAATTGTCTATATGTTGTACCTTATTTTAACCGGTTTAAAATGGGGTATAATAGCTACTCATAATTAAAGAAGAAAAGCAAGAAATAGATGAAGAACAACTCATATTAATTAATCACTAAGGCAAATAACAAGATTCAATGATGAAAAGTAGATAAAATTGCCCAAAATGGCTAAGAAAGTTGAACCCACGAGCGCAACTTAGTGCTTACAATATCTGATACCCTAAAAATGGGAAAAGAAGCTATTTATACTAAGCTGAAAAATCTGGACAAAAATGCCCCTGAGGGACTAGTGCGGACCGCATAAAATGGTGTGCGGCCGCTGTAAGGCTCTAAACTTGAAATCCCATCTCTCTGAACTCAGGCACTGCGGACCGTAGAGAATGGACTGCGGCCGCGGAGGCTTCTAATGCGGTCCACATAAAATGAAGCGCGGACCGTATTGGCTTGAAAACTCCAACTTATTCTTGGCTGTGCGGACCGCACAAAGTTGAGTGCGGTCACATTGATCTCAGTGCTGACCGCACAAAACCTAGTGCGGCCGCAATGTCTCTTTGCCTGGAAATCAACCTCTCTGAAACTCCTTGTGCGGACCGCACAGAATGGTGTGCGGCCGCATTGGGACTGTTTTGCCTGAGCGTTTGTCTTGTCTTGGTACTTGTGCAAATTTCACTCCTTTTGAGCTGATCTTTGACATCTTGTCACTTTGTTGATCAAACCTACAATCAAGCACAACTTGTGAGCCTTTTGGGACTATTTTGTATGAATTTCTAATCAAAGCATAAGCAAGAAGGAGTATAAAATGCGTCAAAATTCCTAGTTATCAGTGCACGGTCGGGCGTTTGGGGGCGTAAGTCTTACAAAATTAAGTCTCACAACGAGCCCCGAAGCGAGTCCCAAAAAAAGCCTTTTAAAACACTGATGTGAAGTAACACTTGGGCTTTATATTGGGACTAATTGTAGTTTTCTTTTGAATTCCAAGACCTAGTTACCTTACCTTTGCCTAAGTTATTGACAAATAGGTTACAAAGAATCCAAAGAAACCACCACGAATAAGTCTAGTAAAAAATCAAGATCTTAAAAGAAGCTTCTGAGAAATTTAACGCGTCAAAAATACGCCTACACCTTCTCTTCTTGATGTATACTATATATATTCTTGACCTAGTCTAATTAGATACGAAATTACATTTTAAAAAGATAAAATTTTTTAAATTTATAATCTTAAATATACCATAATAGTTGTGTGGTAAAATGAGTAATTTGATTTGTTGAGTACTTGTAAGGATATTAAACGGGTGGGCCGGCCGGTCCGAGTTAGGAAAAAATGAAACCGGCCGATTTCCTATCCGGGGTCGGTTACGGGTTAGTCTTTATCGGGCTTAACGGTCCGTGTCCACCCGGATAAAAAATGAATCGTAAGGGTTACGGGTCCAAGGGGCGGGGCCGGATTAGTGCATTATTTATTTATTTATTTATTTATTTATTTTGTATTTTGTATAACTATTGTAATTTATATTAATATAAAGTAATAATATAAAGAATACAATGAAGATGGAAAAAAAAATTGCACGTATAAATTACAAGTGCTACATTTATTTCAAAATTCAAACTTACAAATTGAAAGGTTTACATTTAACAAGTAAATTAACGAAAAAGAGTAAATTCAAAGGTTTTGTATTGCCTTAGACTCTAAAACCTTTTAAAAAAAATCTAGCCATTAAATCGGATCGGGCCGGTTAACTAGTTCTACAGGAATTTTGGTTGACCGGGTTTGATCGGTCCGGTTAACCGAATGAATTAAAATGAACGGACCAACCCCCTAACCCCAGTAACCCAGCCCACCCGGCCCCTTAAGCATCGGGCCTGTTCCTAGTCAACCCAGACCGTTTGACACCTCTAAGTACTTGTTTAAGAATGATTTGTACGAAGAAAAAAGGAATAGGGGTTATAGTCCCCAAATAATATATATACACACACGTAGGTTATCTCAAGTGGGTGGCTCTCTTAAATTTTTTATGTCAAGTTGGCATGTGGATCTGGCCCAGAGCTAGAGTTTAGATTATAGGTTCAATCGAATTCAGTAGTTATAGTTTCAATTTTGAATTTTTCTTAAGATATTCATTGAATAAGTACAAATTTTTAATTTAGAACGACCTAATAACTTAAATAAACTAGAATTCTAAATCTAAGAGGTTCAGTGCCAACTCCGAGAAAGAAGGGATCATTTCACTTTAGTATACTCACATTTTACATGCCGATAATGGCATAAACATTGGAGTTGCATTTGGGAAAGGATATAACGTTAATCTGGATACAGCATGATCAACAACCGACAGTTCGGAAGATTTTACCGGTAGGCCCCAAACTAAACAAATAGAGAAATTATTTAAGTAAAAACTGTTGACATGTAAAAAGCAGCATTTTTGTTCATTAATGCGTAATTTTGATATTTGTAAATCTATCCTATTTATACTTATTTAAAGCAAAGATACCATAGACCAGTAATCCCAAATATTACTGCAGCAAGTCAATTAAAGTAGAGCATATTTAAGCCTCATTTAATTTATTTGTACTTAATGGATGTCTGAATCTTAATTATTTAGGTGTCAGACATTAAGTGTGTTTATGTTTTTTAGATTGAATTTTAATTATTCAAATCTTAACCATTAAGTCTGTTTGTTTTTTCCAATTTTACAATCACTTAATGAGTCTGATATAAAAGCAGCCCCAACCTCCAAATTAAAATATCTATTCCATTTTGGTACTCTCTAGAAACAACATCTCTACTTACATAAGGTAGGGGATAAGGTCTGCGTATACACTACCTTCCCTACACCCACATATAGGAATATACGGAGCATGTGTTGTTGTTGTATAACATTCTAGTATTATTCCCTCCGTTTCATATTAAATAACGTAGTTTGACTCGGCACGAAGTTTAAAAAAAGAAGAAGAAGACTTTTGAAATTTGTGATCTTAAAAACTTAAGAGGTAAAAAGTTTGTGGGGCCATGACATTTGTGTGGCTATAAAAGCTTCTCATTAAGGGTAAATAGATAAAATGAAAGAGTTTAAAGTTGAATTATTTCCAAATTTAGAAATATATCATTTATTTTGGAACAAACTAAAAAGGAAAGTACCCATTTAATATGAAACGGAGGGAGTACTATATTTATCATCATCATGATGACAACCAATGGGTACTACACTTACTATAACTGGTACTTCTTCTTTTTGTTCTTTTTAGGCAGATTCTACCCAAAAAAATGCCGGCTCTCACTAAGTTTTTCTCTCATTTTCACGAGCTGACCAACAGTTTCTTCTCTTCATGGCTTCCTCAAGTTTTTAGATGTCTACTGCTGGTTTTATTTGTTCTATTAAGTTTATATGTACGGAGGCTAGAAAAAAACAAGCACAAGAAAATGATAGACAAGAAATGCTCTACAAAAAGAGGAAGTTACTGGGTTTAGCTGCTACTGAACCACTTGATTGTGCGATTTGCTTATGTGATTTTTAGAATGGAGATAAAGGGAGGAAGATTACAAGTTGCAGTCACATTTTCCATGAAAATTGCCTGGATAAATGGATAATGCATGGCAAGGGACAAAACAGTAATTGCCCGCTTTGCCGGAGTGTGATTATACCGAACTATATGGTTGAAGAGATCCAGACAGTTGAAGATGAAGGACTGAGGTTTAATCTCTTTGAGGAAGAACTTGTTCTTCTATTGCTTTCTGGCTTGAGTAATCGATGTTCTACCCACAGGTGTTTTTAGTCACAAATTTGATTTGTTGAGTACTTGTTTAAAAATGATTTTTACGGGAAAAAAAAAAGGAATAGGTGTTAGTAGTCCCCAATAATATATACGTAGGTTATCAGTGTGTGGTTCTCATTAAATCTTTTAATGTCAAGTTGGCATTATCAGGGGCAAAGCTTAGAATTTAGATTACGGATTTGGTCGAATTCAGTAGTTTTAGTTTAACTCTGTATTTTTCTTAAAAAATTTATTGATCAATATATATATGTTATTAATTTAGAACGATCTAACAACATAAACATGCTAAAATTCCAAACCTACCCGGTTCAGCCCCGACTATTGAGAAAGAAAGGATCATTTCACGTAACTATACTCACATTTTACATGCCGACAATGGCATAAACATTGAAGTTGCATTTGGGAAATAATATAACGTTAACCTGTACAGCATGATCGACAACCGACAGTTCGGAAGATATTATAGATAGGCCCCAAACTAAAGAAATAGAGAAATCATTTAAGTAAAAACTAATGACATGTAAAAAGCAACATTTTTGTTCATTATTGCGTAATTCTGATTTTTGTAATATACTATTTATACTCATTTAAAGTAAAGATATTTAAAATTATTTCTCCAATTAAATAGTACTAGTTGTAAAATGAATCTTAGGCCATCTCCAACGCTGGAGTGACACTTTTCGTCTCCTCCATTACTATTTCCTATTTCTTTATTATTATTTTTATTATTTAACACTTTTAATTGATTTCTTTATATATACCTAATTATGTTTATGTAATATCTTTATAATATTAATTTTACATCTTAAATTTAGCGTATAATTTTGATAAATTAATTTTCGTGGATTTATTATTTTAATGTAAAATTGATGAAAATCAACTATTTGAACAATTTTTAGCTCGACACAAAAGAATTAAGGACAAAGATGCTCATTTTGCACTTCGTAATGTATTAATAGATCATTTATGGGAGCATACTAGAGGTTAATGTTGAATATTTATATAGTATTTAATCTGAATTTTTCCATAATATAATATGTATTTAATTATCATGTATCTCAATGATTTCACTTTTATTTGAATTATCCATTAATATATATAATCTATAATATTTGCTTACAACTTATTTTATTTAAAAATTTATGGTATAAATAATTTTATATTAAATGATAATATAAGAAAGGATTAATATAAATTATATGTGATGAATATATATAAAAGAAAAAAGATAGAATTTCTTTAATAGAAATAAGAAAATAGAATTTAAATAAAAGATAATAATATAATATTGAAGAGAGAAGAGTATAAAATGAAATATTCTTTTTTGGAGTAAAAAATAGAGTAATGGTTGGAGTAACTTTACTTCATTTTGGAGTTTACTCCATTTTGAAGAAGAAAATAGAGGCAAGGGTTGAAGATGACCTTAATAATTTATTTTATATTTTTGTAATTTAACATTCAAAGGCGCTTTTTAAAAAGATTAGTCAGACATAATCTGTTTATCAAATACTTAAAAAAGTACTTTTTAGATGAACTAGGCAAGCACAAATTGTTTCATTCCAAAAGTCCTTATCTGAAAAGTTATTTTGATAAAAGTTATTTTCGAAGTAGACAATTCATAGAGCTCGGCCAAATATGCTCTAAGTCCATCTACCAAAGTTATTTTCATGACAAAAATTTGGCAGAACTTTTTAAAATTTCATAGTAAGTGACATTAAAAATCTGTAAAATAAGACAGTTACTACTACTATAATAAGTTAAATTATATAGATAATTAATTCTTACACTATCAATATGTATAACTAAATTATTGATATTTAAAATTAAAAAAAAATCGATATCTCATAGAAAAAGAAAAGCGTAAAAGACCAGCCACATTTTGGAAGAGTCAAATAGCCAAATTGACGAGCGTTGGGCCTAGTTTATTTCCTGGCAGTGAGAAGGAAACAAGAGGGGCTAGAAAGCAACAAAAAAGTCAAAAACATTGAATTTGAGTCATGCAAACTCACAAAACTTGACCTTTGGAACTAATTGTTACGACTAGAAAATCATGTCTGTGTTAGGTGTATGCAATAATTTTCTTATCATATTTGGTTTTTCTATTTGTTGAAGGAAAGGGCAATATAATTACCTTAATTGGGTTTTCCTTTTTGTGGAAGAAAATTATAGTTCTCCTATATTTGGCTAGTCCTTTTTCTTGTAGGAAAAAGTTTGGACTTCTATAAATTGAGGATCCTTTTTTCTCATTCAGTAGCATCCATAATGTAGCCATATGGGGTAAAGAGTCGTGTTTAGGGGGAAAACTTTATGGGACAAGTGTTAGTGTGTCACTTGTGTTTGCCTCTTCCTCGACATAACAGTGGTATCAGAGCGAGGTTCAAGACAGGTTCATCTTGGCAGGTTCAGTTCTAGCCGCAACATATTTGACGATAATCGTGATTTTTGTCTGAGAAATTTGACCAGTGTGCTACGCACGTTGAGACAAACTTTGTGGTGGAGATTTGGAGATGCAACCTGTTGAAGGCTATGTGAAGAAGGTGATAAACACGACTCTTTACCCCATATGGCTACATTGTGGATGCTACTGAATGAGAAGGAAAAATCCTCAATTTATAGAAGTCCAAACCTTTTCCTACAAGAAAAAGGACTAGCCAAATATAGGAGAATTATAATTTTCTTCTACAAAAAGGAAAACCCAATTAAGGTAATTATATTGCCCTTTCCTTCAACAAATAGGAAAACCAAATATGGTATGAAAATTATGGCAAACACCTAACAATTCTCCCCCTTTGCCGGAATTTTCTAACAAAATAAACTTGATACTCTTCCTCGACATAACAGTCTGCACTAGTGCACCTTCTTCTTAACGTATACTCCCTCTATTTTAAACCTAATTTGATTTGGCATGAAGTTTAAATTAAAAAAAAACTTTTTAAGTTTTGAGATTTTTAACGGCCATCATATTTGTGTCATATCTTTTATTTTTTCTAATTTCAGTTAATAATCTTATAGCACACTGACCCTCTATTCCACAAAAATAGACTACTCATCCCAAATATAACTGCGGCAAGTCAACTAATTAAAGTAGAGCATATCCGTAAAGCAGCGAGCCGCCGCCTCCAAATTAAATTATATATACCATTCTAGTACTACACTTACTATAACTAGTATTTCTTCTTTCTGTTATTTTTAGCATATTCTAAACACAAAAAATGCCAGCTCTCACTAAATTTTTCTCTCATTTTTTCGAACTGATCAACAGTTTCTTCTTTTCATGGTTTCCTCAAGTTTTGAGATGTCTGCTGCTGGTTTTTATTGTTCTATTTAGTTCGTATCTACGGAGCCTGAAAAAAAAACACAATAAAATCATAGACAAGAAAAGCTCTAAATTTGTGAACAAAAAGAGGAAGTTACTGGCTTTAGCTGCCACTGAACCACTTGATTGTTCGATTTGTTTATGTGATTTCGAGAATGGAGATAAAGGGAGGAAGATTGAAAGTTGCAGTCACATTTTCCATGAAAATTGCTTGGATATGTCATGATCCAAAATCGACCACCGTGATGGCGCCTATCGTAGAACTAGACCAGCCTCAACTCAACAACCCATCACAACAATAATAAGTTTGAAAATAAAACGAAAGCATTTAACATTTAAAGATACCTTTTTGAAAAACATAATAAATCCCAAAATACAATACAATCCAGCCCAAAACCGGGGTGTCACTGAGTACATAAGCGTCTAAATTAGAATACAGTCCACTACAGTGTCTAGAGAAATAAACTGAAAATATGACAAATGATAAAGGAAGAGAGTCAAGGCCCACAAATGCCGTGCAGCTACCTCGATAGTCTCCAAACTCAGAAACCTCAATCAGCAACTGCTGCTGCGACCGATATCACCTGGATCTACACACGAGGTGCAGGAATTAACATGAGTACACCAACTCAGTAAGTAACGAGTCCAAACTTTGGACTGAAAGGTAGTGACGAACTCAACCGGAATAGATAAAATAGAAATACATGTGCAGAAACATAGGCATGCTTTCAAGTTAAATAGACAGCTCAAAGCAGTAAAGTATATACAGATCCAAACAATGTAAGATATATAACTCAACTATCTCTATATGCCAATGCACATACTGTATGAAATACACCATGTGCTCCCACTCTCAAATGCTCAACCACTCGGTACTGTATATAGCCTATCCGGTCCAAGGAAGATCCATCCCGGAACATATACATCACTTACTATAAGTTACCCAGTACCGAGGAAAAGGGCGATCCAGCCCTGTAGAGAAGATCCATCTCCAAGTATCAAGTACTTCGGACAAGATCCATATCCAGGAAAGATCCATCCCTCAATAATATCAGATGCACTCACTAGGGGTGTGTTACAGACTCCGGAGGGGCTCCTACAGCCCAAGTGATATCACAAATCAATATAACTGCTACGGTGTGCAGCCCGATCCGATAACTGTTACTCATAATTAGGCTCTCGGCCTCACTCAGTCATCAATCTCTCTAGTCTCACCCACGTGCTCACAATGTCGTGAAACTAACCTAGAACAATGATATGATGTATCAATAAATAACTGAGACTGAGATATGATATAAAAATGCATAAATATGAGTGAGCACAGAATACCAATGAAATCAGTGAGATGACATCAAGAAACGGCCTCTAAAGGCCCAACTGTACCGGCATCAAGCCTAAACATGATATCTAGCATGATTTACATCTCAATCACTTTATCACATGTTGAAACACAGACATTAACAAGATAGAGTCATATACAGTGCTATGGAATCAACCAGGTCACAATTCTCACGGTGCACGCCCGCACGCCCATGACTTGGCATGTGCGTCACCTCAATACCAATCACATAACACATAATTTGGGGTTTCGAACCCTCAGAACGAAGTTTGAAAGTGTTACTTACCTCAAACCGAGCAAAATCCTACTCCGCAATGCGTTTGCCTCTCAAATTGGCCTCCAAACGTCCTGAATCTAACAACAAGTAATACAATACGATCAATATAGGCTAAAGGAATCAATTTCACAAGAAGAATACCAAATCATAGCCAAAAATCCAAAATCGGCTCAAACTCGGCGCCCGGTCCCACGTCTCGAAATCTGACAAAAGTCACAAAACCGAAAGCCATTCACTCATGAGTCTAACCATACCAAATTTACTCAAATTCGATAACAAAATTCCATCCAAAACCTCAAAATTCCATCTCAAGAACACTTCCTCTTTTTCCCGATTTTCCACCTCAAATCACAAATAAAGTGGTGAAATTCAAGACATAATCATGGAATTTGACTAAAATTAGATAGGAATCACTTACCCCAAACACCCATGCAAGAATCTCTCCAAAAATTGCCTTCTACCGAGCTCCCAATTCAATTTTATGATATGAACTCAAAACTCTAGTTTTTGAATCTCTTATTCTGCCCATGTACGCCTCCTTCGCCAATGCGGAAGCACCCTCGTTCTCGATGCACAAGTTGCCTCTGACCAGAAATCCCTTCTACGTGAATGCAATCAACCACTCGCGAGCGCGAACCTTTATTGACTCCTCTCATCGCGAATGCGACCTCATCTCCGCTAATGCGTAGACCAAATGAATGGGGTCCCAAGTTGCCTCTTATCTTCTTCGCGAACACGTTCCCCATCTTGAGTTCGTGATGCACTCTACTCCCAAACTATCGTGAAAGTGAAAAATAAATCCTCCTAAACCTCTAGGTTCTCTTCGCGAACGCGTAAGAGGAAACCAGCAACAAAAAAAACCAGCAGATCAGTTATATCTCAAAAGCCATAAATGATCCGTTATCCACCCGAAACTCAACCGAGACACTCAGGACCTCAGCCAAACAAACAAGTCCCAAAACATCACACGAACTTAGTCAAATCTTCAAATCGCCTCAAACAACATCAAAAAGACGAATTACATACGGATTCAAGCCTAATAAACTTCGAAATTTCTAAATTCTACAAATGACGTGAAAACCTATCAAATCAAGTCCGATTGACCTCAAATTTTGCATACAAGTCACAACTGACACCACAGACCTAGTACAACTTCCGAAAATCCAATCCGACCCCACTATAAAAAAGTCTACCCCCGGTCAAACATTTAAAATTTCCAACTTTTGGCATTTCAAGCCTAATTCTACTACAGACCTCCAAAACACAATCTGGACGCGCTCCTAAGTCCAATATCACCTAACAGAGCTAATGGAACTATCAAAATTCAAATCCAAGGTCTTTTACAAATAAGTCAACATCCGGTCAACTTTTCTAACTTAAGCTTTCAAATAAGAGACTAAGTGTCTTAATTCATTCTGAAATCACTCCGGACCCAAACCAACTAACCTGATAAGTCATAATACAGCTGTAGAACAGAAAAGAAGCAGGAAATGGTGGAAGAGGGCTACAACTCTCGAAACGACTGGTCGAGTTGTTATATCCTCTCCCTCTTAGGCAAACGTTCGTCCTCGAACGGGTCTAGAAACATACCTGGATCCTCAAATAGGTGTAGATATCTGCTCTGCATTTCCTGCTCGGTCTCCCAAGTAGACTCCTCCATGGGCTGACCTCTCCACTGCACTTTCACTGAAGTTATATCCTTTAACCTCAACTTTCGAACTTGCCGCTCCAAAATAGCCATCGTCTCTACATCATAAGTCAAATCACCATCTAATTGAACCGTGCTGAAATCTAGAACATGAGAAGGATCGCCAATATACTTTCGGAGCATAGAAACATGGAATACTAGATGCACACTTGGCAAGCTAGGTGGCAAGTCAAGCTTGTAAGCCACCACTCAAATCATCTGAAGTACCTCAAAAGGCCCAATGAATCGAGGGCTCAACTTGCCCTTATTTCCGAACCTCATAACACCCTTCATGGGTGAAACCTTCTGCAGAACCTTCTCCCCAACCATGTAAGACACATCATGAACCTTCCTGTTGGCATAACTCTTTTATCTTGACTATGCCGTGCGAAGCCGCTCCTGAATCAATTTAACCTTGTCCAAAGCATCCTGAACCAAGTCAGTGCCCAATAGTCTAGCCTAGTACGACTCAAATCAACCCACTGAAGATCTACACCGCCTCCCACATAAAGCCTCATACAAAGCCATCTGAATACTCGACTGATAACTGTTGTTGTAAGCAAACTCTGCGAGTGACAGAAATTGGTCCCATGAACCACCAAAATCAATGACACACACACGTAACATGTCCTCCAATATCTGAATAGTGCACTCGGACTGTCCATCTGTCTGAGGATGAAATGATGTGCTCAACTCAACCTGAGTGCCCAACTCTCGCTGCACGGCTCTCCAAAATTGCAATGTAAACTGCGTGCCTCTATCTAAAATGATGGAAACTGGCACACCATGCAGGCGAACAATCTCTCTGATGTAAATCTCATCCAATCGGTCTGAAGAATAGGTAGTGCTCACAGGAATCAAGTGTGCGGACTTGGTCAGCCGATCCACAATCACCCAAATAGCATCTAAATTCCTCGAAGTCCGTGGGAGCCCAACTACGAAATCTATGGTCATCTGCTCCCACTTCCACTCTGAAATCTCTAACCTCTGAAGCAATCCACCAAGTCTCTGATGCTCGTATTTGACTTGCTGATAGTTGAGACACTGAGCCACAAACCCAACTATATCTTTTTTCATTCTCCTCTACTAGTAGTGCTGCCTCAAATCCTGATACATCTTTGCGGCACACCGGATGGATAAAATGCTGCGAGCTATGGGCCTCCTCAAGAATCAACTCCTGTAGCCCATCCACATTGGGAACACATATCCGGCCCTGCATACTCAACACCTCATCATCTCCAATAGTCACATCTCTGGCATCATCATGCTGAACTCTGTCCTTTAGGACAAGAAAATGAGGATCATTGTACTGACGCTCTCTGATGAAATCAAATAAAGAAGCCGAAAAATCACACAAGCTAGAACCTAATTGGGCTCCAAAATATCCAATCTCACAAACTGGTTGGCCAAAGCCTGAACATCAATTGCAAGCGGTCTCTCCCCAACAGGAATAAATGCAAGACTGCCCATACTCACTTTTTTCCTACTCAAGGCATCGGCCACCACATTGGCCTTTCCCGGATGATACAAAATAATAATATCATAGTCCTTTAGCAGCTCCAACCATCTCCGCTACCTCAAATTGAGATTCTTCTGTTTGAACAAGTGCTGGAGGCTACGATGATCAGTGAACACCTCACAAGACACACCATAGAGATAGTGCCTCCAGATCTTCAATGCATGAACAATGGCAGCCAACTCCAAATCATAAACAAGGTAGTTTTTCTCATGAGTCTTCAATTGGCGCGAAGCATAAGAAATCACTCTACCTCCTGCATCAAAACACACCCAATATCGATCCGAGTAGCATCACAATATACTGTATAAGAAACAGAAGCCGATGGTAGAACTAGAACTGGAGCTGTGGTCAATACAGTCTTTAGCTTCTGAAAGCTCGCCACACACTCATTCGACCACCTGAAAGGAGTACCCTTTTGGGTCAATTTGGTCAAGGACGATGCAATAGAAGAGAAACCCTACACTAATCGACGATAAAAGCAAGTAAAACCAAGATAGCTCCGAATATCTATAGCTGAGGGCGGTCTGGGCCAATTCTGAACCGCCTCTATTTTCTTCGGATCGACCTGAATACCTTCACTGGACACCACGTGCCCCAAGAAAGCTAGTGAACTGAGCCAAAACTCACACTTGGAGAACTTAGCATAAAGTTTCTCCTCCCTCAACTGCTGCAACACAATCCGTAAATGCTGGGCTTGTTCCTCCTGGATACAAGAGTACACCAGGATATCATTAATGAATACAATAACAAACGAGTCGAGGTATGGCTGAAATACGCTGTTAATCAGATGCATGAATGCTGCTGGGGCATTGTTCAGCCCAAAAGACATCACAAGGAACTCATAATGACCATAACAGGTCCTGAAAGCTATCTTAAGAATATTCGAATCCCGAATCTTCAACTAGTGATACCCCGACCTCAAATCAATATTGGAGAATACCCTCGCTCCCTGAAGCTAGTCAAATAGATCATCAATACGCGACAAAGGATACTTGTTCTTGATTGTGACTTTGTTCAACTGCCTGTAATCAATGTATATTCTCATGGTACCATCCTTCTTCTTCACAAATAGAACTGGTTCACCCCAAGGGGACACACTAGGCAAAATAAACCCCTTATCAAGGAGTTCCTCAAGTTGCTCCTTCAATTCTTTCAACTCCTCTGGTGCCATACGATATGATATAGAAATAGGTTGAGTACCCGATACCAAATCAATACTGAAGTCAATATCCCTGTCCGGCAGCATGCCCGATAGCTTTGCAGGAAATACATCTGGAAAATCTTGCACCACTAGAATAGAATCAACAGTAGAGGTCTCTACACCGACATCTCTCATGAAAGCCAAGAAAGAGAACCCTTCCCAACCATCCGCTGGGTCTTCAAATTTGAAATCACTCTACTGGGAACATAGCCTAAAGAACCTTGCCCCTCAATCCATGGCAATCCCGACATCCCCAGCGTCACTGCCTTAGTGTGACAGTCCAAAATAGCATAACATGGAGATAACCAATTCATACCCAATATCATGTCAAAATCAACCATACTAAGCAGTAGAAGATCAACTCTAGTCTCCAATCCCCCAATAGCCACTACACACGACTTATACACACGGTCCATAATAATGTATCGCCCACCGGAGTAGATACATGAACAGATGAAACTAAATACTCACGAGGCATATCCAGATAATGGGCAACATACGATGATATATATGAATAGGTGGAACCAGGGTCAAATAATACAGAAGCATTTCGGTGACATACTGAGTCAATATTTGTGATCACTGTGTCTGAAGCAATAGCATCTAGTCTGGCAAGGAGTTCATAGAAACGGTCCTGACCACCACCTGATCGGCCTCCCCCTATAGGGAGGCCCCTAGATGACTGAGCTCTACCCCGAGCTGGGTGGGTGGGTGGCAAAGTAACTGGTGCTGAAGTCGAAGGATGACTCCTCTGCTGAGATGAACCTCCCATAAGGCAAGGAAAGTACCTCTTGATATGACCAAAATCTCCACACTTAAAGCAACCTCTCCCTACAAACGACAGTGGAGACTGAAGAGAGTTCCGAGCATCAGGATAACCGCTAGAAAGACCCGACATAGAGGAACCTTGAGTTAATGGTGCATGAGTCAAACTTTGAGCTGGGAGGGTACTGAGAGATGAGTGAACCTATTGAGAACTGTGAGAACCATGGCCAGATGATGCACCACGGTGAACTGGACGAGTCGTCTGAGCATGCCTGTAGGGATGACCCCAGTGTGGTGAAACTGACCTCCAGAAGAAACCCCACCAAAACTACCAGATCAATGAATCCTCTTGACCTCCCTCTCAACCCGTTCCTGGTGGCGAAAAGACTCTATCTCCCTAGCAATGTCAACAACCTTCTCAAAAGTAGCACCAGACATCCTCTCTCTGGTCATAAGTATCTGCAGCTGATATGCGAGGCCATTAACAAACCTCATGGTCCTCTCCCTATTTGTGGGAACCAACCAACCAGCTTGACGGGCTAACTTAGAAAATCTCATCCCGTACTGTATCATAGTGATATCATCTTGACATAACTACTCAAACTGTCTGTACAGCTCCTCTCTGCGAGACTGTGACACATACTTCTCCAAAAAGAGAATGGAGAAATCATACCATGTAAGTAGCGTTGCACCAACTGGCTTACGCCTCTCATAAGCCTCCCACCAAGTGAAGGCATCTCAAGTGAATTGAAAAGTAGTGAATGGGACCCCACTGGTCAGAATGTTGTACGGAGAATCCTCTGAAATCTATCCAAGAAACCCTGGGCATCCTTTCCGCCAAAATATGAAGGAGAGTCTCCCAAACCTCTCCAATCTACAATACTCATCATCAGGCATGACAAGAACCATATAGTCCTGAGCATCTGCAACCGGATGGGCTGGTGGTACCCCCAGTATCTAGAGTTTCTATACCACCTACTTGGGTGTGTGAGCAGCGTGCGTCTGAGCACCTTCCCCAGCTTGAGAAGTGGCTGTTGCGGCTGGAATAGATACTGCCTAAGCAAGACTGGTGCATACGATCAAAATCTGGGCTAAGGCCTTCTGAAAGCCTAGAATCACAATAGGCATTGCTGGTGTCTGAGCTGGTCCCACTGGCATATCCACAACTAGGACCTGGCACATAACTGGGCAACTGGAGGATCTGTAGGTGCCACCCTAGCTGGTGTACGGGCTGCACCTCTGCCCCTGCCATGGCCTCTACTACGACCTCGGCCTCTTGCGGCCCCAATTGGTGGTACTCGTGGCTATCCATCCTGCCTAGTGACATGTGTCCTTACCATCTGTGAGAGAATAGAATAATAGAAGTTTAGTTACCAGAATCAATAGAGTCGCACGGTGAATTCAAGAATGTGAAGTTTTCTAAGGGTTCTGCAACCTCTCGAAGATAAGTATAGACGTCTCCGTACGGGTCCACAAGACTCAACTAAGCCCCCTCATGACTCGTGAGACCTATGTTACCTAGGATCTGATACCAACTTGTCATGACCCAAAATTGACCGTCCTAATAGCGTCTATCATAGAACTAGGATAACTTCAAATTAACAACCCATCACAACAACAATAAGTTTGAAAATAAAATGTAAGCATTTAACAATTAAAGAAACCTTTTTGAAACATAATAAATCCCAAAATACGATATAATCCAGCCTAAAGCCGGGGTGTCACTGAGTACATGAGCGTCTAAATCAGAATACAGTGCACTACATTGTCTAGAGAAATAAACTGAAAATACGACAAATGATAAATGAGGAGGGTCAAGGCCCCAAACATTGTGCAACTACCTCGATAGTCTCTAAACTGTGAAACCTCAATCAGCAACCGCCGCTACGACTGGTATCGCCTGGATCTGCAAATGAGGTGCATAGAGTAACGTGAGTACACCAACTGAGTAAGTAACGAGTGCAAACTTTGGACTGAAAGGTAGTGACGAAATTAACCAGAACAAATAAAATAGAAATATATGTCCAAAAATGCAGGCATGCTTTCAAGTTAAATAGACAGCTCAAAGCAGTAAAGTATATACCGATTCGAACAGTATAAGGTATATACCTCTGCTATTTCTACATGCCAATGCACATACTGTATGAAATACCATGTTCTCCCACTCTCAAATTATCAACCACTCGGTACTGTATCTAGCCCATCCGGCCCAAGGAAGATCCATCCCAAAACATATACATTACCAACTATAAGTCACCCAGTACCGAGGAAAAGCGAAATCCATCCCTGTGGAGAAGATCCACCTCCAAGTATCAGGTACTTCAAACAAGATCTATGTACAGGGAAGATCCATCCTTCAATAGTATCAACTACGCTCACTGGGTATGTTACAGACTCTAGAGGGGCTCCAAATCCCAAGCATTATCACAAATTAATATAATCGATGCGGCATGCGGTCCAATCCCATAATTATCACTCATAACCAGGCTCTCGGCCTTACTCAGTCGTCAATCTCTCCCATCTCACCCACAGGCTCACAATGTCATAAAACTAACTCGGAACAATGATATGATGTATCAATAAATAACTGAGACTGAGATATGATATAAAAATGCATGAATATGACCGAGTACAAAAATCAATGAAATCAGTTAGATGACAGCAAAAAACGACCTCTAAAGGTCCCAACAGTACCGGCATCAAGCCTAAACATGATATCTAGCATGATTTATGATATTCGGCCAAAACTGCATATATTTACCCATTGTTGCCTCACATTCTAGTACTTTTAATCATATTTTGAGTATTAATTATATTATTTTATGCTTAATATTTTATTTTAACTGTGTAGGAATAAAACGGTGTGAAGATGAAGTAATGTGGAGTAAAATTGAATAAAATGCGGAAGAAAAAGAAAGAAAATTAAAAGAATAAAAAAAGGGGGACAACCTTTGGGTTTTGTCCCCCCAAGTGGAAGACAAAGAATTGAAATTGAAATCAAACAAGTAAAGAACTTGGCAGCACAAAAATTGAAAAAGGGGAACGTGAAAACGTTACTAGCCTCAGCGTCAGGGCTAGCGCGAGGCGCTGCCCTGGACGCTGGGTGACAAGATTTTCCTATTTCGCCCGAGACAAGGTTATTTTGACTCTACATGGTCCCATTTCATACAAAAGGGGTCCTAAACCTAATTTGGAAGATATCTAACATACTTTGAAGGAGAATTCACGTGGAGGAACACACACCATGCTTGGAGAAGGCTTTTAACTAGTTTTTCTCTTCTCTTCCTTTAATTCATAGTTTATTTGTTCTAGAGTTGTGGTGTGCTACATGAACGTTGCGATTTGAAACTTGAATTGTTCTTATTATTTTATCATTTTGGTTTATTTTTTTAATATTGCACTTAATTATTTGATTGTTTGATCAACAATTGAATACTATCTACGAATCTAGGATTGAACTCGGGAGAGGAAATTTTAGATTGCAAATAAAATTGAATAGAGCAAGATCTTGAACTCGAGTATCGGGAATGGATTTGTGGTTAGGATAGGGATATACCTAATTACCATGCTTAGTTATTATGCAAAAATTATTAATGTGTTCTTGTTAATCCTAATTCCATAGGAATATAGGCGTTAGGTTAGCTTTAATTGGCGAGTTGTACTTCGGGAGAAGTCTACGAGCAATATTAACCCTGTCAATCAATAAACTAGATAAATTAATTAGACAGTTTAGGTAAAAAACTCAACGGGATTGTTAACTAACCCATATCTCTAGAATATTCTCTCCCATTGAATTCGTTTTTAAGCCTGTCATTGTTTTCTTTAATCTCTTAATTTGTTACTATAGAATAATTTTAGTTAAATATTCATACGTTAGGATTCGCTTGAATAGATTAATTATTTGATTTAATTTAGTTTATAGTTAATCACAAGTCTCTGTGAGTACGATATACGTACTTACAATCCTTTATTATTTGTACGATCACGTATACTTGTGTGTGCGTTTGGGAGCAATAAATATTTGGCGCCGTTGCCGGGAACTTAGAAATTAACTATCTACTAGATTGGATTTTTACTTCTTGTTTATTTTAGTTTTTTAATTTAATATTTTATTATCTTTGTTGAAATGGCAACTTGGAATGAGAATTGGTAGAATATTGGTTATTCTTATTATGGTGATCCTTGTCCATATTGTGGAGGACCACACTTGTGGAAAAATTATGAATCTCAATCTTATGGATGAAATATTTTTAATATGTGTGGTTATCAAGGTAGCCATTGGGATGGTTGTCTTAATTCTTATTATCCTTCTCATAGCTCTTATTATAATATTTCTAATAATGTTTATGAGTTTGATAGGAGCAAGGAAGTGGAGGATATGGAATGCATTACACGTATTATGGACATGATTAGGCAATCAGTAGACGAGCAACAAGACATGATGAGGCAAGTAGCCGAGCAACAAGTTCTTGACGCCTTAGCGATCAAAAGAATGCAGGCTAGAATGGACGAACTAATGGCCAATTTCCAAGAAGAACCTCAACTCGACGAAGAGAGCGAGTACCCACAAGAAGATAATTTTTAAGAAGCAGACATAGTATGCAATCTTGGCTAGAGAAACAAGCTTAACTGATAAAATCTCATGAGTTTCTTCGCGATGGTCTTTCAAATATGACAGAACAACCGATAGAAGGAAGAACTGAGCTCAAGCAAGTAGACCAATTTAGCTCAGATATCCATAACCTGCAGGCTGAATTGAATAAAAAGGCTGAGGCGTTTGATGCCCTACAACCAACTTTTGTGGATAATGGCCAGCTTGTGGAGCGGAAAGAGGAATTCCAACCTTTTGACCAAAATATTATTAATGATGCCAAGGTTGACGAAGTGGTGCAAAAGTGAGGATGTTAAAAGTGAAGCGATCCTAGAGTTGGAGCGTATTGGACCTCATTCTAAACACTTTTCAACATTGTGTTTGGTTGGCAACATGAGAATAGATCCATTAAAGCATATAGAGGAGTCAATAGATGAGGAACAAGGTGCTTATATACTAAAATTTGCAACACCTAAAAGGTAAAACGACATCCCTCACTTAAAGGCCAAGAAGTGCAAGATGTGATACCTATTGCTTGATTCCTTTATTTTTACACCACCGCCCCAGGAAAGTGATAGAAAAATTGATGCAAAATTGGGGGCGTAATTCATATCCTCAAAGTGGAAGGAAAAGTGGTGAAGCGATGGCGTCGTTCCACGACTATAAATAAGGCGTTTGTTGGAGGCAACCCAATTCTATTTTTTTTCTTTTTATTTTTTTGTATTGTGTTATCGTTGTGGTGTTGTTTTTGTGTTTTGTAGGCATAGGAGCATGGAATCAAAGCCTATAGGCTTGTGTAAAATCGATCATGTGGTTGGAACTAAGTGTGAGGTACCCACACAAGGGATCATACCTAGGAGAAGTCTGAGTATCTCGTGAGCTGCTAATACTTTGGCCTTTGACCTACCAGGTAGTCTCTTTTACCCTCTTGTTATTTAGAGTGTGCATTGAGGACATTGCATAATTTGAAGTGTGGGGTGAAGAGATTGTCTAGGTGATTTTGCTGTGCTATCTTAACTTAGTTGTAGTACTCATTTTTAGTGTAGTGGTTTTTGTTAAAAAAAAAAAAACATAAAGTTTTAGACTTTTCCTGACGATAGATCTCTTGGACAACTTTCTTGAGGGATTAAGGTCCAATGAAAAAAATATAAAAAAATATTTTGAATTCTTATTAGTTTTACTTAGGTATTAATCCCCCTTGGTTTTTCTTTTTTACATCGGTTCTTTTTCAGGGGATGTAACTTGAACCGGGTAAACTTTTTTTTTTTACTTTTAAGATTAGATATTTTTTGAGTAGAAAAATAGGGAGAAGAAAAAGCTTTGTGATTTGTTTGATAGTAGCATATTTATACCTGAGCTTGAGTAGTGCTTTCCTCTTAGTGCTTGAGTAATGAATAAAATAATAAACTTTCTGACACCTAAGCTCAGGGTTGTGACTCTGTATATACCTTATTCTTATTTTGTTGTTCACTATTATCCTGTCTATCTTAGAGTATAATTGACCCATCATGATCGATACTTGTGCCATGTGGGGTGAGAATTTCTTACATATATTCCATGTTTTGCATCTTAGTCTAGAACTTTCCCTGCATGTTATTGAAGAGAAATAAAGGTGTTGTTCTGTTTAGAAGATGATAATAGGCTTTCTTTATGATGTGACTTGTGAATTTTAGCCTTTTCAGATATTGTACCACTAGTTAGCCCTTTGAATCTATGGCCTTTTGTTTGGAAGCCGTATTTTTGTCTTGGTCCTTTTGTTTGAATCCCTAATTTTTGTACCCTGCTTCTTTGAGCACTGTTGCATAGAGTGTGATATTAATTATGAAATTTGAAGAATGAGATGGTTAAGTGAAAAATGGTGACCAATGTGTCACGACCCAAACTGGAGGGCCATGACTAGCACCCGACCATATTTGCCGAGCACCAACGTACATTTTATCTAACCTTCTTTATTATCTTTTACGGCTGACGAGATCAATATAAATGGTAGACATGGATCATGGACAACCAACAATAAAAACTGATGGCATGAACATATATAATATGGGATGACCAGACAATCAAGAAACTATATATAAGGTATGAGCTACCACGCTACCATGAAAGACTATACAACAAAAACTAGCCGACAAGGCATACCAAACTATACATGAGTCGACACCTGTCTATGAGCCTCTAAAGGAACATAAGTGCTGCAACATAGCCGGAACAGGGCCCCGACATACCCATAATGTCTATAACAAAAATGCATACCAAGACCAAGGCAAGTTCGAAGAAGGGATCTCGCCAATCACCGCTGAACTGGATAGCCTACTGTGGTGGGGGAGCTACACCTGCCTGTCTATCAGGACCTGCAGCATGACATGCAGCGTCCACAAATAAAAGGACATCAATACGAATAAAGTACTGAGTTGTAAGGCAGGGAACCATAAATATGATCAGTAATGTAAGCAAGGATAGAGAATATACAACCTGTAACATCTTAGTACCTCTGAGGGCTACTGACATGAAATGCATGATACATATGTATAAATACATAAACTTTTAAAACATTCGCCTCTGTGGGCATCATCATCATCATATCGTACCCGGCCATAATAGGCTCGGTAAAAAATGTACCTGACCATTATAAGGCTCGATAGAATCGTACCCGGCCACATGGAGCTCGGTAAAACCCAACTGATCAGTGGTTGCACAATAGGTGCCGTACCCCGCCAACTATAGCGTGGCTCGGTAGAGTAAAATAGATACATATATATAATGCATGCTCGACTCATGGAATCACATTCTAAACCTTTCGGAGTGACGTAAGGTCAGTATCCTCTGTACACGTTATTAGGACTAACTCTTCACTATGAACCTTATAAGAATCAGGAAGTACCAACAACATTGATAACATAAGAATAAGAGAAGCAACATTAACATCAATCGTTCCATAAGAGGGAAAACAATGTAAGTACTGCTAGCTTCTAAGAGTAGAGTATCTTGGAAGCTCGTTCATTACATTATGTACAATCGGAGTCGTGCAAAAGAAGGAAAGGGATAGCCTCACATACCTTGTATATACTGCCCCAATCTCAAGCTATGCAATTGTCAAAACTCCTTAGTCTACAATAAGAGAAACGATACTATCGTTATCATTTAAGCGTCATAACTATTATGTATCGACCACAACCTATTTTACGATGAAACGGACAGCACCTCCCCTATATATATGACTTCACACCATTCAAAACAATCACCAAACAGCCCAAACAACATCAATAATAAACATATTGAGCCTCCCAAAATAGTCCACGCACAGCCTAATCACTCCATACATACGACGACCACCGTAGTCGTGTCAAACGACCCGGAAATATTATGAATAACTATCATCCCACAACCCTAAATATATATGGTGTTTATCCACACCCTTCCTCCTCCAAAACTCCACAAAATAGTAGTAAAATACGCAGCACAACAGCAACGCAAAACAGTCCACAAAACAATAACATTACTACCAAGCCTTTCGATATATATTTCACAAGTTCTAGCTTCAATGGCTTAGCCGCAACTTGGATAATCTTAAATACATATAGAGTAAGAGGTTCCTTACCTTTATACAGAAAGAACAACTCCAATTTGACCTTAAATTTCCATGAAATATCCCTCCAATGCTGCCACAACAACAAAAAAGCGAAACTAGCGATCAATTAGTGTTTTTCGGCACTAGAATCACTTTAGAAGGCTTGAAATCACCTAGGATTGATATTAAGAACATGAGGGAGTATTTACAGAACATAAACCCTTTAAAACAACCTCCCACACGAGCTGGAACGACACAAAAATGAGCAACAACAAGAAGAACAAGAGACTTACTAGCGCCACGGAATTCCCGACACTTGATTTGTGTTGTTTGCCCTTTTTTGGGTCTTGAATCTTGAGAGAACCTTGAGAGGATGTTACTAGGGTTCTAAGGTCTGAAAATAGTGAGAAGAAATGGCTTAAAACGGGTTGGAGGCATCCTATATAGGTCCAAATATCTTAAACCGCCTTAGTGGGCCCCATAGAGAGGTGCTTGGCGCAGTCTCGCGAAAATGCGAATATCTCTCTACTATTAGATCGTATTGATGAACGGTTTAATGAGTTGGAAACTAGATTCATAGATATTTAATTTGGTTGGTAGATAACCCCGTAATTCCTTGTAAATTAGGAGAAAAGATTAGAAACATTTGACCTAATGTTTAAGTAAAATTATGAACCTAAGTTGCGACAACTTTTGTCGACTTTTATTTCATAACTCGTTTGACTTCAAGACTTATGATACAGATATGATATGATTAAAATACCTTAATACATGACCTCTTGAGTGTATTAAGCACCGCTAGATTTACCTGAATATACGAGTTACAACATCCTTGATTTATTTAACTTCTAATACTTGTTAATCACCCTTATACACTCTTGTATCACTTAAGACCGATAGGATTGACTTATTATCATCTCAAAGATAATTCCTTCTTGGATTTATGTTAACTAATATATGGCATGAACTAACACATGTGGATATGGGTTGTAACATCCTCCCCTCCTTAGGAACATTCGTCCTCGAATGTAAGGGTTCATGAGGAGTTTAAATCATCGTGGATTCCAATGGAAATTTCCGATCAATTTTCCCCTATAAAATGGTCACTAGCAAAACTTGCAAGCAATTAAGCCCAACATATGGCTTCACAAGGCTACACAAAGCATTATGCATATTTACATTATCTACATATCACCATTTTGTATTAAGGAGGAGTATTCTCAAATTATTGCTTACCTCATAGAGCCGTTTCACCTTCCAATGTATCCTGTCTTCCACCAGCATCCTTGTTATCTTCATTCTGGAATAGGTAAGGGTATTTAGACTTCATCTCCTCTTCTGCTTCCCATGTCATTTCTTCCATATTTTTGTTCCTCCACAATACTTTGACGGAAGCTACATCTTTTGTTCTCAGCTTGCGGACTTGCCGATCTAATATCGCCACTGGCACTTCTTCATATGATAGGTCCTCTGTAACTTGTACATCTTTGATAGGGACGACTCGAGAAGGGTCTCCAATACATTTTCTCAACATAGATACATGGAATACCGGGTGGACAAATTCCAATTCGGATGGCAATTCTAACTCATAAGCAACCTGTCCAATTCGTCGAAGAATTTTATACGGCCCGATATACCTTGGACTCAGCTTACCTTTCTTCCCAAAACGCATAATACCCTTCATTGGTGAGATCCTCAGGAAAACCCAATCACTAACCTCAAACTCTAGATCACGACGTCGGACATTGGAATAAGATTTTTGCCTGCTTTGTGCCGTCCTCAATTGCTCCTGTATCACTTTCACCTTCTCAATAGCTTGGTGAATCAAATTTGGCCCATATAATTCTGTTTCACCGACTTCGAACCATCCAACTGGTGATCTACATCTCCTCCCGTATAGTGCCTCGTATGGGGCCATTTTAATACTGGAATGGTAGCTATTATTGTAGGCGAATTCTATGAGTGGAAGATGGTCATCCCAATTCCCCTTAAAATCTAGAACACATGCTCGTAGCATATCTTCCAGTGTCTGAATAGTACGTTCAACCTCCCCGTCAGTTTGCAGATGAAATGCAGTGCTGAGATTTACTTGTGTGCCTAAACCCTTCTGGAAAGACCTCCAAAAGTTAGCCGTAAATTGAGCTCCTCGGTCTGATATAATAGATACGGGCACACCATGAAGCCTAACAATCTCCTTGATATACAACTTCGCATAATCTTCAGCCGTGTAAGTTGTCTTCACTGGCAGAAAATGGGCACATTTTGTAAGTCGATCAATTATCACCCAGATGGAGTCAAACTTATGATAAGAGCGAGGTAATCCAATAATGAAGTCCATATTAATCACCTCCCACTTCCAGGTCGGAATCTCTATATTTTGAAGCAATCCACCGGGTTTCTGATGTTCTATCTTTACTTGTTGACAATTGGGACACTGGGCTACAAATTCTGCAATAGACTTCTTCATATTATCCCACCAATACTGCTCCTTGACATCATGATACATCTTTGTCGAGCCGGGATGGATGGAATATCGGGATTGATGAATCTCATTCATAATCTTCTCTCGCAACCCTGCCACATTAGGCACACACAATCGGCTCTGGTATCTCAGTGCCCCATCTTTTCCGATCCCAAAAGCCATACTTTTACACTGTTGAATGCTTTCTCTTAATCGTACTAAGATAGGATCTTCATATTACTATGAAAGACTATACAACAAAAACTAGCCGACAAGGCATACCAAACTATACATGAGCCGACACCTGTCTATGAGCCTCTAAAAGAACATAAGTGTTGCAACATAGCCGGAACAGGGCCCCGACATACCCATAATGTCTATAACAAAAATTGCATACCAAGACCAAGGCAAGTCCGGAGAAGGGATCTCGCCAATCACCGCTGAACTGGACAGTCTACTGTGGTGGGGGAGCTGCACCTGCCTGTCTATCAGGACCTGCAGCACGACATGCAGCGTCCACAAATAAAAGGACGTCAGTACGAATAAAGTACTGAGTATGTAAGGCAAGGAACCATAAATACGATCAGTAATGTAAGCAAGGATAGAGAATATACAACCTGTAACATCTTAGTACCTCTGAGGGCTACTTACATGAAATGCATGATACATATGTATAAATACATAAACCTTTAAAGCATTCGCCTCTGTGGGCATCATCATCATCATATCGTACCCGGCCATAATAGGCTCGGTAGAATCGTACCCGGCCACGTGGAGCTCGGTAAAACCCAACTGATCAGTGGTTGCACAATAGGTGTCGTACCCGGCCAACTATAGCGTGGCTCGGTAGAGTAAAATAGATACATATATATAATGCATGCTCGACTCATGGAATCACATTCTAAACCTTTCGGAGTGACGTAAGGTCGGTATCCTCTGTACACGTTATTAGGACTAACTCTTCACTATGAACCTTATAAGAATCAGGAAGTACCAACAACATTGATAACATAAGAATAAGAGAAGCAACATTAACATCAATCGTTCCATAAGAGGGAAAACAATGTAAGTACTGCTAGCTTCTAAGAGTAGAGTATCTTGGAAGCTCGTTCATTACATTATGTACAATCAGAGTCGTGCAAAAGAAGGAAAGGGATAGCCTCACATACCTTGTATATACTGCCCCAATCTCAAGCTATGCAATTGTCAAAACTCCTTAGTCTACAATAAGAGAAACGATACTATCGTTATCATTTAAGCGTCATAACTATTATGTATCGACCACAACCTATTTTACGATGAAACGGACAGCACCTCCCCTATATATATGACCTCACACCATTCAAAACAATCACCAAACAGCCCAAACAACATCAATAATAAACATATTGAGCCTCCCAAAATAGTCCACACACAGCCTAATCACTCCATACATACGACGACCACCGTAGTCGTGTCAAACAACCTGGAAATGTTACGAATAACTATCAGCCCATAACCCTACATATATATGGTGTTTCTCCACACCCTTCCTCCTCCAAAACTCCACAAGATAGTAGTAAAATACGCAGCCCAACAACAACGCAAAACAGTCCACAAAACAATAACATTACTACCAAGCCTTTCGATATATATTTCACAAGTTCTAGCTTCAATGGCTTAGCCGCAACTTGGATAATCTTAAATACATATAGAGTAAGAGGTTCCTTACCTTTATACAGAAATAACAACTCCAATTTGACCTTAAATTTCCATGAAATATCCCTCCAATGCTGCCACAACAACAAAAAAGCGAAACTAGCGATCAATTAGTGTTTTTCGGCACTAGAATCACTTTAGAAGGCTTGAAATCACCTAGGATTGATATTAAGAACATGAGGGAGTATTTACAGAACATAAACCCTTTAAAACAACCTCCCACACGAGCTGGAACGACACAAAAATGAGCAACAACAAGAAGAACAAGAGACTTACTAGCGCCACGGAATTCCCGACACTTGATTTGTGTTGTTTGCCCTTTTTTGGGTCTTGAATCTTGAGAGAACCTTGAGAGGATGTTACTAGGGTTCTAAGGTCTGAAAATAGTGAGAAGAAATGACTTAAAAGGGGTTGGAGGCATCCTATATAGGTCTGAATATCTTAAACCGCCTTAGTGGGCCCCATAGAGAGGTGCTTGGCGCAGTCTCGCGAAAATGCAAATATCTCTCTACTCTGAGATCGTATCGATGAACGGTTTAATGAGTTGGAAACTAGACTCATAGATATTTAATTTTGTTGGTAGATCACCCAGTAATTCTTTTTAAATTAGGAGAAAAGATTAGAAACATTTGACCTAATGTTTAAGTAAAATTATGAACCTAAGTTGCGACAACTTTTGTCGACTTTTGTTTCATAACTCGTTTGACTTCAAGACTTATGATACGGATATTATATGATTAAAATACCTTAATACATGACCTCTTGAGTGTATTAAGCACCGCTAGATTTACCTGAAAATACGAGTTACAACATCCTTGATTCATTTAACTTCTAATACTTGTTAATCACCCTTATACACTCTTGTATCACTTAAGACCAATAGGATTGACTTCTTATCATCTCAAAGATAATTCCTTCTTGGATTTATGTTAACTAATATATGGCATGAACTAACACATGTGGATATGGGTTGTAACACCCTCCCCCCCTTAGGAACATTCGTCCTCGAATGTAAGGGTTCATGGGGAGTTTAAATCATCGTGGATTCCAATGGAAATTTCCGATCAATTTTCCCCTATAAAATGGTCACTAGCAAAACTTGCAAGCAATTAAGCCCAACATATGGCTTCACAAGGCTACACAAAGCATTATGCATATTTACATTATCTACATATCACCATTTTGTATTAAGGAGGAGTATTCTCAAATTATTGCTTACCTCATAGAGCCGTTTCACCTTCCAATGTATCCTGTCTTCCACCAGCATCCTTGTTATCTTCATTCTGGAATAGGTAAGGGTATTTAGACTTCATCTCCTCTTCTGCTTCCCATGTCATTTCTTCCATATTTTTGTTCCTCCACAATACTTTGACGGAAGCTACATCTTTTGTTCTCAGCTTGCGGACTTGTCGATCTAATATCGCCACTGGCACTTCTTCATATGATAGGTCCTCTGTAACTTGTACATCTTTGATAGGGATGACTTGAGAAGGGTCTCCAATACATTTCCTTAACATAGATACATGGAATACCGGGTGGACAAATTCCAATTCGGATGGCAATTCTAACTCATAAACAACCTATCCAATTGGTCGAAGAATTTTATACGACCCGATATACCTTGGAATCAGCTTACCTTTCTTCCCAAAACGCATAATACCCTTCATTGGTGAGATCCTCAGGAAAACCCAATCACTAACCTCAAACTCTAGATCATGACGTCGGACATCAGAATAAGATTTTTGCCTGCTTTATGCCGTCCTTAATCGCTGCTGTATCACTTTCACCTTCTCAATAGCTTGGTGAATCAAATCTGGCCCATATAATTCTGTTTCACCGACTTCAAACCATCCAACTGGTGATCTTCATCTCCTCCCGTATAGTGCCTCGTATGGGGCCATTTTAATACTGGAATGGTAGCTATTATTGTAGGCGAATTCTATGAGTGGAAGATGGTCATCCCAATTCCCCTTAAAATCTAGAAGACATGCTCGTAGCATATCTTCCAGTGTCTGAATGGTACATTCAGCCTGTCCGTCAGTCTGCGGATGAAATGCAGTGCTTTGATTTACTTGTGTGCCTAAACCCTTCTGGAAAGACCTCCAAAAGTTAGCCGTAAATTGAGCTCCTCGGTTTGATATAATAGATAGGGGCACACCATGAAGCCTAATAATCTCCTTGATATACAACTTCACATAATCTTCAGCCATGTAAGTTGTCTTCTATGGCAGAAAATGGGCACATTTTGTAAGTCGATCAATTATCACCTAGATGGAGTCAAACTTATGATAAGATCGAGGTAATCCAATAATGAAGTCCATATTAATCACCTCCCACTTCCAGGTCGGAATCTCTATATTCTGAAGCATCCACCGGGTTTCTGATGTTCTATCTTTACTTGTTGACAATTGGGACACTAGGCTACAAATTCTGCAATAGACTTCTTCACATTATCCCACCAATACTGCTCCTTGACATCATGATACATCTTTGTCGAGCCGCCCAAACTGGAGGGCCATGACTAGCACCCGACCATACTTGCCGAGCACTAACGTACATTTTACCTAACCTTCTTTATTATCTTTTACGGCTGACGAGATCAATATAAATGGTAGACATGGATCATGGACAACCAACAATAAAAACTGATGGCATGAACATATATAATATGAGATGACCAGACAATCAAGAAACTATATATAAGGTATGAGCTACCACGCTACCATGAAAGACTATACAACAAAAACTAACCGACAAGGCATACCAAACTATACATGAGTCGACACCTGTCTATGAGCCTCTAAAGGAACATAAGTGCTGCAACATAGCCGGATCAGTAACAAAAATACTGATAAGTGCTGCAACATACCCATAATATCTATAACAAAAATGCATACCAAGACCAAGGCAAGTTCGGAGAAGGAATCTCGCCAATCACCGCTGAACTGGACAGCCTACTGTAGTGGGGGAGCTGCACCTGCCTGTCTATCAGGACCTGCAGCACGACATGCAACGTCCACAAATAAAAGGACGTCAGTACGAATAAAGTACTGAGTATGTAAGGCAGGGAACCATAAATACGATCAGTAATGTAAGCAAGGATATAGAATATACAACCTGTAACATCTTAGTACCTCCGAGGGCTACTGACATGAAATGCATGATACATATGTATAAATACATAAACCTTTAAAACATTCGCCTCTGTGGGCATCATCATTATCATATCTTACCCGGCCATAATAGGCTCGGTAAAAAACATACCCGACTATCATAAGGCTCAGTAGAATCGTACCCGGCCACATGGAGCTCGGTTAAACCCAACTGATAAGTGGTTGCACAATAGGTGCCGTACCCAGCCAACTATAGTGTGGCTCGGTAGAGTAAAATAGATACATATATATGATGCATGCTCGACTCATGGAATCATATTCTAAACCTTTCGGAGTGACGTAAGGTCGGTATCCTCTGTACACGTTATTAGGACTAACTCTTCACTATGAACCTTATAAGAATCAGGAAGTACCCACAACATTGATAACACCTAGGATTGATATTAAGAACATGAGGGACTATTTACAGAACATAAACCCTTTAAAAAAACTTCCCACATGAGCTGGAACGACACAAAAATGAGCAACAACAAGAAGAACAAGAGACTTACTAGCGCCACGGAATTCCCGATACTTGATTTGTGTTGTTTGCCCTTTTTTGGGGTCTTGAATCTTGAGAGAAACTTGAGAGGATGTTATTAGGGTTCTAAGGTCTGAAAATAGTTAGAATAAATGACTTAAAACGGGTTGGAGGCATCCTATATAGGTCCGAATATCTTAAACCGCCTTACTGGGCCCCATAGAGAGGTGCTTAGTGCAGTCTCGCAAAAATGCAAATATCTCTCTACTCTGAGATTGTATTGATGAACGGTTTTATAAGTTAGAAACTAGACTCATAGATCTTTAATTTGGTTAGTAGATCACCCCGTAATTCCTTGTAAATTAGGAGAAAAGATTAGAAACATTTAACCTAATGTTTAAGTAAAATTATGAACCTAAGTTGCGACAACTTTTGTCGACTTTTGTTTCATAACTCGTTTGACTTCAAGAATTATGATACGGATATTATATGATTAAAATACCTTAATACATGACCTCTTGAGTGTATTAATCACCGCTAGATTTACCTGAAAATACGAGTTACAATATCCTTGATTCATTTAACTTCTAATACTTGTTAATCACCCTTATACACTCTTGTATCACTTAAGACCAATAGGATTGACTTCTTATCATCTCAAAGATAATTCCTTCTTGGATTTATGTTAACTAATATATGGCATGAACTAACACATGTGGATATGGGTTGTAACACCATGATGGCTAAAATGTGATTCATAGTCCTTCTTGAAAAAAATGTGACCTGAAAAAAAAAGAGAATGAAGAGAATTGGTTTGAAAAAAAATAAAATGTTCTTGATATGAGGGAAATACTTCTGAAATAATTTATTAAGAGAGGCTTGAAAAAGAAAATTAAGAGATGAAAATAATGGTTGATGAAGTCAAAGTGTAAAGTGCTTAGGGAAGTATAAGTCACTATTATATGATTCTCCTACCCGTCCCTTAGCTAACATTACAACTCGTTAAAGTCCTATTTGATTTAGAGATGTACATAATGGTCAAGCTTATGGTTCTTTGTGCATACATGCATGTGAATTCATTTGTGAGTGTGAGAGTTGTTCTTTGATGCTAAGTCCTTAAATTATATTAATTCGTTGATTTGAGTGTATGGACTATTTATTCTTGTGAGGGCACTAATTTCATGATAGATAGGTGATGTTATTAGCTTTATTTGACAAAATAGGTGAGCGGGCTTAAATTGGATAAGTTAGAGACCATCTATGAGGTTAGGAAGTTAGAAGTTTTTTTTGTGACTTACATATTTTGCACGATGATCAAGAAGTGTATATCGGATGGTTTGAGTTGTAATAGGGCCTAATCGTTAGTATCAACTGAAGTGGTGGTGTTTCTGGGCTTAATTTACTAAGAATGATTATAATGCTTACTCGAGGACGAGCAGGAGTCTAAGTGTGAGGTGTTGATGTTCGACCAAAACTGCATATATTTACCCATTGTTGCCTCACATTCTAGTACTTTTAATCATCTTTTGAGTATTAATTATATTACTTTGTGCTTAATATTTATTTTAACTGTGTAGGAATAAAATAATGTGATATGAAGTAATCTGGAACAAAATTGAATAAAATGCGAAAGAAAGAAAAAAGAAAATTACAAGAATAAAAAAAGGGGGGACACCCTTTGGGTTTTGTCCCCGCAAGTGGAAGACAAAGAATTGAAATTGAAATCAAACAAGTAAAGAAAACCTGGCAGCGCAAGAATTGAAAAATAGGAACGTGAAAACATTAATGGCCTCAGCACCAGGTCCAGCGCGAGGCGCTACCCTGGACGCTGGGTGCGGGATTTTCCTATTTCGTCCGAGACAAGGTTGTTTTGACCCTACACAATTCTATCTCGTATAAAAGGGGTCCTAAACCTAATTTGGAAGATATCTAACAGACTTTGAAGGAGAATTCACGTGGAACACACACCACGCTTGGATGAGGCTTTTAACTAGTTTTTCTTCTCTTCTCTTCCTTTAAGTCATAGTTTATTTGTTATAGAGTTGTGGTGTGCTACATGAACGTTGTGGTTTGAATCTTGTATTGTTCTTATTATTTTACCATATTGGTTTATTTTTTCAATCTTGCGTTTAATTATTTGATTGCTTGATCACCAATTGAATACTATCTATGAATCTAGGATTGAACTCGGGAGAGGAAATTTTAGATTGCAAATAAAATTGAATAGAGCAAGCTCTTAAACTCGAGTATCGGGAACGGATTTGCGGTTAGGATAGGGATATACCTTATCGCCTTGCTTGGTTATTATACAGGAATTATTAATGCGTTCTTGTTAATCCTAATTCCATAGGAATATAGGCATTAGGTTATCTTGAATAGGTGTGTTGTACTTCGAGAGAAGCCTACGAGCAATATTAACCCAATCAATCAATAAACTAGATAAATTAATTGGAAAATTTAGGTAGAAAACTCAACGAGATTGTTAGCTAACCCATGGCTCTAAATATTCTCTCCCATTGAATTAGTCTTTAAGCATGTCGTTGTTTTCTTTAATCTCTTAATTAATTATTATAGATTAATTTTAGTTAAATATTCATACGTTAGGATTCACTTGAATAGATTAATTATTTCGTTTAATTTGGTTGATAGTTAATCACAAGTCCCTGTGGGTACGATATATGGACTTACAATCCTATATAGCTTGTACGACCACGTATACTTGCGTGTGCGTTTGGGAGCAATAATTTACAGCTTAACTACTTAATCTCATGATGAAACACGGATATCAACAAGATAGAGTCACTATACTGTGCCATGGAATCAACCATGCCACAATTCTCACGGTGCATGCCCGTCACTTGGCATGTGCATCATCTCAATACCAATCACATAACATATAATTTGGGGTTTCGAACCCTCAGAACCAAGTTTCAAACCGAGCAAACTCCTACTTCGCAATTCCTTTGCCTCTCAAATCGTCCTCCAAACGTCCCGAATCTAACCACAAGTAATACAATACGATCAATATAGGCTTAAGGAACCAATTTCATGAGAAGAAAATCAAATCATAGCCAAAAATCCAAAATTGACCCACGGGACCACATCTCGAAATATGACAAAAATTACAAATCCAGAAAGTCCATTCACTCATGAGTCTAACCATACTAAATTTACTCAAATTCGATAAAAATATTCCATTAAAAACCTCAAAGTTCCACCTCAAGAACACTTCCTCTTTTCCCCCTATTTTCCACCCTAAATCACAAATTAAATGGTGAAATTAAAGATATAATCATGGAAATTGACCAAACTTAGATAGGAATCACTTACCCCAAATACCAACACAAGAATCTCTCCAAAAATAGTCTTCTACCGAGCTCCCAATTCTATTTTGTGATATGAACTCAAAACCCTCGTTTTTGAATCTTTTATTTTGCCCAGGTACGCCTCCTTCGCCAACGCGGAAGCACCCGCGCATTCGCGAAGAAAAAATTACCTCTGACCAGAAATCCCTTCTATGCGAACGCGATCAACCACCGCGAACCTTTACTGACCCCTCTTATCGCGAATGCGACCTCACCTCCGCGAACGCGTAGACCAAATGAATGGGGTCCCCAGTTGCCTCTTTTGTTCTTCGTGAATGCGTTCCCCATCTCGTGTCCGCGATGCATGATCGGCTCCAATCCTATACCACTATAGAATGACAAGAGCGGTCGATGCAGCTTTTACCCGAAAGGTCGGGATCGAATCAACAGAGAGCTAAGAAAGGTTGGGAGTTGTGTTCCTATCTAATCTAGCAATGTGCGATGTTATTGTTTGCACTTCCAATCATTCTTTGTTTGTTTACTATTCTAATTTAATACTAATGATGCAGGAAATTAAACTAAGTATGATATTCTTGTATGGGGTTTTCTTGATTGGTAGAAAGGCACTAGGGAAGTGACTTACTCCTAGGTTAGTATCTAACGGGATTTGAAACTTAGGGCAAATTTGTTATAGTTGGTATCATGATATAGCCATTGCACGTAACTACTCACTCTATACCTCTCGGTAGTTTGAGTGACTTTGCCTTAATTGGCTTTCTCAAGCCCAATTGGGTGTTCAAACAATGTAAAATTGGCTCAAGTCGGGTATTACTATCTCTAGGTTTAACCATTTAATTGGGGCTATCAATCTCTTGAAATACACCCCAATTCCTTATTGTCCTGAATTTCCTAGACTTATTCTCTCTTTCTCAAGAAAAGCCTAAGTCAAAAAGGCACAAATTAGTGTTTGCAACCACCAATTCAATATTTAAAAAATAAATCAGGCCAAAATATCAATCACCCATAAATATTTAAGCCTTAAAATAGAAGACCCATTAAATACCCACACTAGGGTTGAGCCACAACCCTAGCAAATGGGTTTAGATACTCATAATCAAAGAAAAAAATCAAAGATTTAGATGAAGTATAACCCATAAAAAGTAATTACAAGATGAGAATCTAAGATTAATTGTTAAACAAGCTCTAAAATTACTAAAAAGGCTAAAAATGGTTGTTCACGTGCTCTAAACAACAGATGCCCTAAAAATCTGAAAAGGACTATTTATACACGACTAAATTTTTCGGACAAAATGGCCCCTACGAGGTATCTACTGACAGCGAAAAATGGACCACTGTAGCATTATGACTACTGCGGCCGCGCAAAATCAAGCGCGGACCGCGGTCTTCAATATTTTAGCTAGTTTTGAGCTTAGGACCGCTGGGAGTGGAAAAACGACCGCTACAACGCTTCTAGACCAACAACAACAACAACAACTACTACCCAATAAAATCCCACCAAGTGGGGTCTGGGGAGAGTAATATGTACGCAGACCTTACCCCTACCCCGATAGGGCAGAGAGGCTGTTTCCGATAGACCCACAATGCTTCTACAACCACGGCGGCAAAATATGAGTGTGGACAACAGTCTTCACTTTGAGCTCCAAAATGAGTTCTCTAATTCTCTCCTCCGCCGAGGGCGATAAATTGACCGCTACCGCGTTAGAGACATCGCTGCCGCGTAAAAGCACCACGGGCAGCAGTAACTTGCAAGCCAAAAGTTGTAATTCTCTGAACCTTGCCACTACTGAGAGCGTAATTAAGACCACCCCAGCGGTGGACCCTTCGCATCCACGTCTGATTTTTCGCTGTCAGCGCCCTTTTGACTCAGCTTTGAACTTGTGCAGGTTTTGTCACATCCCTCTTCTACCCCCGCAAAAAGATAAATATGTGTGTTATGGATTGTGAGTTAAAGAGTTTTTCCAATTAAAATGACAAATTTGAGTGGGGATTATTCTATTTACAGAGTCGCCACTTGGAATTAATTTTTCGGTATTCCAAGTCACCTTTTGTTTGAATCCCTAGTCAAAGGAAGATTTGACTCTATTTTTTGTCGGACCGCGAAACAAATTTCGGGCAAGGAATTCTATTTGGGGAAAAGGTTTAAGGCATTCCCCGAGTCCCGTGGTTCTAGAACGGTCGCTTTATTGACTTAAAACCTGGCTTAAATTAATTTTTGGATAAACTGTGCTTTATATGATTTTTGTGTTTTACCTATCCGCTCTTATTTATTGATAATTAGAATAAAAAAATGATATGGATAAATTACGTTGTCATAACCACTCTACACAAGCGAATGCGTGATAAAAAAGCAAAATTAATTAACTTATCATAATTGCGCCTCGCAAGCGAATCCGAAATCATGACAATCAATTATTTGTAGTACTTTTAAGAAATTACTACTGTGACAACCCGACCGGTCATCTTAAGAATTAACTCCCTGATCCCATGTTAATTGCTTTCCCCAAGTCTATTTCTGCTAATTTGAATTTGCTGGGATGTTCAGTTTTGAGTTTCGGAACACTTAGTCCCTAAATGAGAGTTTAAGTGTTGAAAAGTTGCCCGTAGTTGGAACAGTGTGAAGACAACCTCGGAATGGAAATCCAATGGTTCCGTTAGCTCCGTTTGGTAATTTCGGGGTTGGGAGCGTGTTCAGAATGTGTTTTGGAGGTCCGTAGCTAATTTAGGCTTGAAATGCCGAAGTTTGAATTTTTGAAGTTTCCGGTCCGATAGTGAGATTTTGATCCGAGGGTCAGAATGTAATTTCGGAAGTTGCAATAGTTCTGTCGTGTCATTTGGGATGTGTGTGCAAAATTTCAGGTCATTCAGACGTGGTTTGGTTAGATTTTTTATTGAAAGCGTATTTTGAGAGAATTTAAAGTTCTTAGGCTTAAATCCTTGATTAATTCGAGTTTCCGACGTTGTTTTAGGTGGTTTAAGGATTGGTACAAGTTTGAACGATTTTATGGGATATGTCCGTAGGTTTGGTTGAGGTTCCGGGGGCCTCGGGTGTGCTTTGGATGCTCAACGGGGCATTTTAGAGTTGTTAAAAATTGCAGATTTTTGGCTTCAGCTGTTGCAGACTTTTTCTTCTTCGCGATCGCGGCCCCTTTCTCGCGATCGTGTAGTGTAATCTTGGAGGAGTACCAGTTTCTTCTATGCATTCGCGTCCAATTCCCCCACGTTCGCGAAGCCCTGTCTTTTTCCCCTTCGCGTTCGCAGCCAGCCCTCGCGTTCGCGTAGTGTTATTTAACGCTGAGGGTTGTGCCTATTCTTCGTCATCGCGTTTGCATGCCTCTAGTTGCATTCGCGTAGCTTTGCCATCCTAGGCCTTCGCGTTCGCGTACCGTTCCATGCGTTCGCGAAGGGCAATTTTACAGCCTTCATTTTTCCTTCTTCGCGAACGCGAGACTTCCTCCGCATTCGCGATTCATTAAAAACCTGGGCAGTATAAACGTTTCAAAATCCGAGGGTTAGCCATTTTTACCAAAACTCAAGCTTGGGAGCTCGGATTTGAGAGATATTTTGAGGGATTTTCAGGGGCAACGATTGGGTAACGATTCTAAACTCTTTTTTGCTTGTAACCCACTAATCTAATCATGAATTCCTCCTTTAATTTCAGATTTTTAATGAAAAATTGGTAAAACTTCATAGACCAAATTATTGATCTTTGAGTGGGAGTTTAACCTCCGATTTGAGAGATTTTTTATATGGTTAGACTCGTGAGAGTACGAGGGTTCTGAAAATGTTAATTTCATCCAATTTCGAGATGTTGGCCTGAGGGGCGTTTTGGTCATTTTACCTAATTTCGCATCTTAGCTTTGAATTAAATCGTAGAATCAGTTGTTTGAGACGTTATTTATGATATGTAATTGAATTGAATAGATTTGGGCCATTTGGAGTCGGATACTCATGGCAAACGTGTGGTTTCGAGTTGATTTTGGAGCCGGTTCGAGGTAAGTGGCTTGTCTAACCTTGTGTGGGGGACCTTTCCCCTTAGGATATGATATTTGGTAATTGAATGCCTTGTACGTGAGGTGACGAGCGCGTACTTGAGCTAATTGTTGAAAATCCGGTTTGCTTTAAATATTTAGACTGAGTTTCTTTCTTACTTGTTTTATTGTACTTGCAATTATAACCTGTGTTAGTTTAGAAAAGCATGCTTAGTTGACCTAAATTGCCTATTTTCTTAAGTTGCTTTGATTGTACTACGTGAATCAAGTTAGGCTAGAACTACCTGTTGCCTTGTATTTTTGCACTCTATTTCGGAACATCTTCTTGTTGTGGCTGCATATTTACATTGGGACTACGGATGTGGGATTCCGGTAGCTCCCCCTTGTTTGTTTACTTTGGGACTACGGGTTAGATTCTTGGTAGATCCCCCTTGCACATTTACGTTGGGACTACAGATCGGATTCCGGTAGATCCCCGTGCATTGACAGTTAGACTATGGGACGGTATCTCGGGAGATCCTTCAGACATACACATATGATGGACTATGGGACGGTATCCCGGAAGATCCTTGGACAGTTTATGGAATGGACTACAGGACGGTATCCTGGGAGATCCTCATTGTTGGTACTGATATTGAGTTGTTTTACTCCGTGTTACCTTATTCTCTGTGTGTTATTTGTTGCCTTGTATAACCTGTCTTACTTCATAGTTGTACTCATTATTTCTGTTTATTTCATACTGTTGCAAGGCTTATTATTATGTTTAATCTCAGTAGGGCTCTGACCTTCCTCGTCACTACCCGATCGAGGTTAGGCTTGGCACTTACTGAGTACCGCTGTGGTGTACTCATGCCCCTTCTTCGCATGTTTTTTTCATGTGCAGATCCAGGTACCTCTACCCAGGCGTATTATCCTTGAGGCAAGGAGAGCTACGGAGACTTCGAGGTACATCTGCCGCGTCTGCAGATCGAAGAGTCTCCTTTTTTACTCTATCTTGTAGTGTTTAGCCTTCTATCGTACTTTTGATGTAGACATTTCTGGAGATTAGATCACTTTACTGTATTCCTTCTAGCTTGTGTTCCCGTGAGTTTCCGAGTCTTGGGGAAGATTTGTAGAAGTTTGAATTATTATGTTGTATATGTTGAGTGCCATTTTACATTTCGTTTCTTCTGTTTTAAATTTCTGATTTTAAGTTATATTTCCGCAAGTTTCGATTTGTTTCCGCATTGTTAGGCTTACCTAGTCATGGGACTAGGTGCCATCACGACATGTTCACGGAGGGATAACTGGGGTTGGACAAGTTGGTATCAGAGCTCTAGGTTCATAGGAGTCACAGAACACATGCCGATTTATTAGAGTCTCGCTGATCGGTACGGAGACGTCTGTACTTATCTACGAGAGGCAATGTAACTGTTAGGAAATTTTTTACTTCATTTGATTTCCTTGTCATGCGATATTTTGACATCACAATTCTAAAGTTTATCTTCTATTCTCTCACAGATGGTGAGAACACGTGTTACTCGAGATGATCAGGCACCCGTGCCCCCTATTACAGCCTTCAGAGGTTGGGGCCGGGGTAGAGGCCGAGGACGCGCACGTGGTGCAATGAGAGCACCTGCGCGAGCTGCCGTCGAGGTACCACTAGCAGATCCAGTCGGAGTCCAGGCACCTGACACGCCTACTGCCACTACTACTCCAGCCCTTCAGGAGACGTTGGCTCAGTTCAAGACTATGTACACCACATTGGCTCAGGCAGGGTTGCTTCCCCTTGTTGCAGCCACATCCCAGGCGGGGGGAGGAGCCCAGACTCCCTCCGCCCGCACTCCCGAGCAGAGAGTGCATGTGGAGCAAGTCCCAGAGATCATTCATGTACCACCTACAATGCCAGTTCAGCCCGAGGATGGGTTAGCTGCTTCAGAGGACGAGCAGCGGAAACTTGAGATGTTCAAAAAGTATGATCCTCCAGTATTCAGTAGATTGGCATCAGACGATGCCTTGGGATTTCTAGAGGAGTGCCATTGTATTCTTCGCACTATGGGTATAGTCGAATCTATCAGGGTTTCCTTTACTGCCTTCCAGCTTCGGGGAGCCGCCTATGATTGGTGGTGCACTTATGAGATAGACAGTCCAGCCGAGGCTGCTTCACTAACCTGGACCCAGTTCTCAAATATGTTTATGAGAGAGTTTGTCCCTCATAGCCTCAGGGACGCATGGCACGCAGAGTTTGATCATTTGCGCCAGGGTACTATGACCGTTTCAGAGTATGCTATTCGGTATACCAGATTGGCTAGGCATGCATCGGCCTTGGTTGCTACTGTCCGCGAGAGGGTTCGCCGGTTCATTGAGGGTCTTATCCCACCTATTAGATCTAGCATGGATCGAGAGTTGGAGATGGGCATTCCTTATCAGCAGGTAGTGAGCATTGCTAGGAGGATCGAGGGTATGCTCGCTAGGGAGCGAGAGGAGAGAGAGGCCAAGAGGTCTCGAGAGTCGGGCCACTACTCTGGTGCCCGTACCATAGTAGCAGGTCGTCATGGTAGGGGTTATATGGGCCGCCCCGTTCATTCAGCTCTTCCAGCAGTGCTCCAGCTCCTCCTAGGCCTCAAGAGTCATACTATGCACCTCTGGTTTCTAGCGCGCCTCCTGCGCGGGATGCTTTCAGGGGTCATTCCAGTAGACCTGCCCCTAGCCAGTCACAGCCACCACGTCCTCCCAGAGCTTGTTTCGAGTGTGGTGATACATGCCATATGGTTAGGGACTTCCCCAGACTTGGTAGGGGTGCATCTTCACAGACTGCTCAGCCACAGCATGCCCCACAGAGTTCTCAAGCTATGATCACAGCTCCAGTTGTTACCCCATCTGCCCAGCCAGCTAGGGGCGGAGGTCAAGGAGGTAGAGGTCTCCCTCGAGGGGGAGGCCATGCCAGATATTGTGCTATTCCTGCTCGTACGGAGGCTGTTGTCTTCGATTCTGTCATTACAAGTATTATACTGGTTTGTCACAGAGATGCATCAGTTCTATTCGATCCAGGCTCTACTTACTCTTATGTGTCTTCTTATTTTGCTCTGCATTTGGGTGTACCCTGAGATTCCTTGAGTTCTTCTGTATATGTTTCTACTCTTGTGGGGGATTCTCTTGTTGTGGACCGCGTTTATCAGCCATGTTTTGTTACTATTCGTGGTTTTGAGACCAGAGCAGATTTATTGTTACTCAGTATGGTTGATTTTGATATTATCTTGGGCATGGACTGGTTGTCGCCCCATTATGCTATTCTTGATTGTCACGCCAAGACCCTGATGCTGGTTATGCCAGGTATTCCGCGTGTTGAGTAGAGTGGTACTTTAGATTACACTCCTAGTAGAGTTATCTCTTTCCTTAAGGCTCGGCGTATGGTTGAGAAGGGGTGTGCCGCGTATTTAACTTATGTGAGAGATATCCGTATTGATACCCCTTCTATTGATTTGGTCCTAGTGGTATGGGATTATCCCGATATGTTTCCAGCTAATCTTCCGGGTATGCCGCCTAATAGAGACATTGATTTATTGCCGGGCACTCAGCCCATTTCTATCCCTCCGTATCGTATGACTCCTGCTGAGTTGAAGGAATTGAAGAATTAGTTATAGAAATTTCTTGATAAGGGTTTTATTCGACCTAGTGTTTCACCTTGGGGTGATCCTGTCTTGTTTGTGAAGAAAAAGGATGGTTCTATGCGTATGTGTATTGATTATTACCAGTTGAACAAGGTTACAGTGAAGAACCGCTATCTTTTGCCTCGTATTGATGATCTGTTTGACCAGCTTCAGGGTGCACAAGTGTTTTCTAAGATTGATTTGCACTCCGATTACCATCAGATGAAGATCCGGGAGCCAGATATCCCGAAGACTGCCTTCAGGACTCGGTATGGTCATTACGAGTTCCTTGTTATGTCATTTGGGCTGAGCAATGTGTGTTCAGGCCATATCTCAACTCGTTCATTATTGTTTTCATAGATGATATTCTTGTATACTCCCAGAGTCAGAAAGATCATGAGCAGCACCTGAGGACCGTGCTTCAGACCCTGAGAGAGAAGAAGTTATATGCGAAGTTCTTAAAATGTGAGTTTTGGTTGGATTCTGTGGCATTCTTAGGCCACGTGGTATCGAGTGAGGGTATTTGGGTGGATCCGAAGAAGGTAGAGGCCGTGCAGAGTTGGCCCCAGCCGTCCTCAGCTACAGATATTCATAGTTTCCTTGGCTTGGTGGCCTACTATCGTCATTTTGTAGAGGGGTTTTCATCGATTGCAGCCCCTATGACTAGATTGACCCAGAAGGGTGCTCCATTTCAGTGGACAGAGGAGTGTGAGGCGAGCTTTCAGAAGCTCAAGACAACTTTGACTACAGCCCTAATTTTGATATTTCCCACTGGTTTGGGGTCTTATACAGTTTATTGTGATGCCTCACGGGTCGGCCTTGGAGCGGTGTTGATGCAAGACGGTAGGGTGATTGCCTACGCGTCCAGACAGTTGAAGATACATGAGAAGAATTACCCTGTCCACGACCTTGAGTTAGCTGCTATAGTTCATGCCTTGAAGATCTGGCGTCATTATTTGTACGGTGTGCCTTGTGAGATTTATACTGACCATCGGAGTTTGCAGCACTTGTTCAAGCAAAAGGATCTAAATTTGCACCAGAGGAGATGGTTAGAGCTGCTGAAGGATTATGACATCACTATTCTGTATCACCCGGGCAAGGCCAATGTGGTGGCTGATGCCTTGAGTTGCAGGGTGGAGAGTTTGGGAAGTTTGGCATATCTACCAGGTTCAGAGAGGCCTATGGCGATGGATATTCAGGCCTTGGCCAGTCAGTTTGTTAGATTGGATATTTCGGAGCCCAGTCGGGTCCTAGCTTGCGTGGTTTCTCGGTCTTCTTTATTCGATCGTATCAGGGAGCGGCAGTATGATGGCCCTCATTTACTTGTCCTCAAGGACAAGGTTCAGCATGGCGATGCCAGAGATGTAACCATTGGAGATGACGGGGTATTGAGGATGCAGGGTCGGATTTGTGTGCCCAATGTTGATGGGCTTTGAGAGTTGATTTTAGCGGAGGCCCGTAGTTTGCGGTATTCCATCCATCCGGGTGCCTCGAAGATGTATCAGGATTTGAGGCAGCACTATTGGTGGAGGCGGATGAAGAAAGATATAGTTGGATATGTAGCTAGATCCCTCAACTGTCAGCAGGTGAAGTATGAGCACCAGAGACCGGGTGGGTTGCTTCAGCAGATAGAGATTCCAGAGTGGAAGTGGGAGCGGATCACTATGGACTTTGTAGTTAGACTCCCACGGACCTCGAAGAAGTTTGATGCCATTTGGGTGATTGTAGATCGGCTGACCAAGTCCGCTCATTTTATTCCTATGTATACTACTTATTCATCAGAGCAGTTGGCGGAGATTTATATCCTAGAGATCATTCGTTTGCATGGTATTCTAGTTTCTATTATTTCAGACATAGGTACTCAGTTTACATCACGGTTCTAGAGGGTTGTTCAGCAGAAGTTGGGTACTCGGGTGGAGTTAAGCACAGTATTTCACCCCCAGACGGACGGACAGTCCGAACACACTACTCAAATTCTTGAGGATATGTTCCATGCGTGTGTGATTGAGTTTGGAGGGTCTTGGGATTAGTTCTTGCCATTGGCAGAATTTGCTTACAACAATAGTTATCAGTCCAGCATTCAGATGGCGCTGTATGAGGCTTTATATGGTAGGAGGTGTAGATCTCCGGTGGGTTGGTTTGAGCCGGGTGAGGCCAAGCTATTGGGCACAGAGTTGGTTCAGGATACATTGGAGAAGGTTAAGGTGATTCAGGATAGACTCCGCATAGCCCAGTCCAAACAGAAGAGCTACGCGGACAGGAAGGTTTGTGATGTTTCATATATGGTCGGAGAGCGGGTTGTGCTTCGGGTTTCTCCTATGAAGGGCATTATGAGATTTGGGAAGAAAGGTAAGTTGAGTCCGAGATTTATTGGCCCTTTTGAGATATTGAGGCGTGTTGGGGAGGTTGCTTATGAGCTTGCCTTACCTCCATGCTTGGCAGGAGTTCATCCGGTATTTCATGTTTCGATTCTCCGGAGGTATCACAGTGATCCATTGCACGTATTGGATTTCAGTTCAGTCCAGTTGGACAAGGATCTATCCTATGTTGAGGAGCCAGTAGCTATATTGGACAGGCAGGTCAGGAAATTGAGGTCAAAGAACATTGCTTCAGTTAAGGTTCAGTGGAGGGGTTAGCCGGCCGAGAAGGCGACCTGGGAGACCGAGCAGGATATGCGCAGCAGTTACCCTCATCTTTTCACTACTTCAGGTATGTCTCTATGCTTGTTCAAGGACAAACGAATGTTTAAGTGTAGGAGGATTTGACGACCCGGCCGGTCATCTTAAGAATTAATGCCCCGATCCCCTATTAACTGCTTTTCCCAAGTCTATTTCTGCTAATTTGAATCTGCCGGGATGTTTGGTTTTGAGTTTCGAAGAGTTTTGGGACACTTAGTCCCTAAATGAGAGCTTAAGTGTTGGAAAGTTACCCATAGTCAGAATAGTGTGAAGACGGCCTCGGAATAGAAATCCGATGGTTCTGTTAACTCCGTTAGGTGATTTTGGGGTTGGTACCGTGTTCAGAATGTATTTTGGAGGTCCGTAGCTAATTTAGGCTTGAAATGCCGAAGTTTGAATTTTTGAAGTTTTCGGTCCGAAAGTGAGATTTTTATCCGAGGGTTGGAATGGAATTATTGAAGTTGCAATAGTTTCGTCATGTCATTTGGGATGTGTGTGCAAAAATTCAGGTCATTCGGACGTGGTTTGATTAGTTTTTTGATCGAAAGCGTATTTTGAGAAAATTTGAAGTTCTTAGGCTTAAATCCTTGATTAATTCGAGTTTTCGACATTGTTTTAGGTGGTTTAAGGATTGGAAAAAGTTTGAATGATGTTATGGGATATGTTCGTAGGTTTGGTTGAGGTCCCGGGGGCCTCGGGTGTGTTTCGAATGCTTAACGGGGCATTTTAGAGTTGTTAAAAATTGCAAATTTTTGGCTTCAGTTGTTGCAGACTTTTTCTTCTTCGCGATCGCGGCCCTTTTCTCACGATCGCGTAGTGTAATCTTGGAGGAGGACCAGTTTCTTCTACGCGTTCACATCCATTTCCCCCGCATTCGCGAAGCCCTGTCTTTTTCCCCTCCGCGTTCGCGTAGTGTTATTTAACGCTGAGGGTTGTGCCTATTCTTCTTCATCGCGTTCGCATGCCTTTAGTCGCGTTCGCGTATCTTTGCCAGCCCAAGCCTTTGCGTTCACGTACCGTTCCACGTGTTCGCGAAGGGCAATTTTACAGCTTTCATTTTTCCTTCTTCGCGAACGCGAGACTTCCTCCGCGTTCACGATTCATTAAAAACCTGGGCAGTATAAACATTTCAAAATCCAAGGGTTAGCCATTTTTACCAAAACTCAAGCTTGGGAGCTCGGATTTGAGAGAGATTTCCAGGGACTTTCAGGGGCAACGATTCTAAACTCCTTTTTTCTTGTAACCCACTAATCTAATCATGAATTCCTCCTTTAATTTCGGATTTTGAATGAATAATTGGTAAAACTTCATAGACCAAATTATTGAGCTTTGAGTGGGTGTTTGACCTCCGATTTGAGAGATTTTTTATATGGTTAGATCGTGAGAGTATGAGGGTTCTGAAAAAGTTAATTTCATCCGATTCCGAGACGTTGTCCTGAGGGGCATTTTGGTCATTTTACCTAATTTTGCATCTTAGGTTTGAATTAAATCGTAGAATCAGTTGTTTGAGATGTTATTTATGATATGTAATTGAATTGAATAGAATTGGGCCATTTGGAGTCGGATACTCGTGGAAAACGTGTGGTTTCGAGTTGATTTTGAAGCCGGTTCGAGGTAAGTGGACCTTGTATGGGGAACCTTTCCCCTTAGGATATGATATTTGGTAATTGAATGCCTTGTACGTGAGGTGACGAGCGCGTACTTGAGCTAATTGTTGAAAATCTGGTTTACTTTAAATATTTAGATTGAGTTTCTTTCTTACTTGTTTTATTCTACTTGCAATTATAACCTGTGTTAGTTTAGAAAAGCATGCTTAGTTGACCTAAATTGCCTATTTGCTTAAGTTGCTTTGATTGTATTACGTGAAGCATGTTAGGCTAGAACTACCTGTTGCCTTGTATTTTTGCACTCCATTTCGGAACATCTTCTTGTTGTGGCTACGTATTTACATTGGGACTACGGATGTGGGATTCCGGTAGCTCCCCCTTGTTTGTTTACTTTGGGACTACGGGTTAGATTCCCGGTATATCCCCCCTGCACATTTACTTTGGGACTATATCTGATTTTACTAGATCCCCGCACATTGACAGTTGGACTACGGGACGGTATCCCGGGAGATCCTTCAGATATACACATATGATGGACTACGGGACGGTATCCTGGGAGATCCTCATTTTTGGTACTGATATTGAGCTGTTTTACTCCGTGTTACCTTATTCTCTGTGTGTTATTTGTTGCCTTGTGTCTTACTTCATAGTTGTACTCAATATTTCTGTTTATTTCATAATGTTGCAAGACTTATTATTATGTTAAATCTCAGTAGGGCCCTGACCTTTCTCGTCACTACCCGACCGAGGTTAGGCTTGGCACTTACTAAGTACCGCTGTGGTGTACTTATGCCCCTTTTGCGCATGTTTTTCATGTGCAAATCCAGGTACCTCCACCCAGGCGTATTATATTTGAGGCAGGGAGAGCTACGTAGATTTCGAGGAACATCTGCCCCGTCCGCAGACCGAAGAGTTTCCTTCTTTACTCTATCTTGTAGTGTTTAGCCTTCTATCGTACTTTTGATGTAGACATTTTTGGAGATTAGAGCACTTTACTGTATTCCTTCTAGCTTGTGTTCCCATGAGTTTCCGGGTCTTGGGGAAGATTTGTAAAAGTTTGAGTTATTATGTTGTATATGCCGAGTGACATTTTACATTTCGTTTCTTCTGCTTTAAATTTCTGATTTTAAGTTATATTTCAGCAAGTTTTGATTTGTTTCTGCATTGTTAGGCTTGCTTAGTCATAGGGACTAGGTGTCGTCACGACATATTCACGGAGGGCTAACTGGGGTCGTGACAACTACGTTTGAAAAAATTGATTCTTGAAAATTATTAAAAATCAACTATCGCGCTACGTAAGTAAGCCCGCGATTTTAACAAATGATTAATTAAATAAAAAATTAACTAAAACTAATGACCATGGTATGAGATTATTAAATTAATTTATTAAATATTAAACATCACGCTACACAAGCGATTCCGTGGTGTTAAAGCATGCCTACTAATTGCCTAGCGATTAAATTGGATCATTTCGTGGGAGCAAAGCAAGTCTTTTGTAGTTGAGAAAAATTATTTCCTAAGTACTGAATTTTTGAGAAATTACGTTAAGATTCCACGCTAAGTAGATATTACCTTTAAAAGTTTTAATTAACGACTTGCACCAAAGAAACACTTGGTACAAAATGCTCCTAAAATTTAGAACTTTAGTTAGCAAAAGGACGTTGAAATAGAGACCCAAACACGAAATTCACGTTTTATATATTTTTATGAAACAATATTTTGATTAATTTAAATTATCAACCCAAAGAAGAAAATACTTTTATTTTTGCTAGATGTATGATCGTGGATTCCTAATTCTTGAAATTAGTAACATTAATCTATATACAATCTCATTATCAAAGCTACTTTTCCATGACAAAAAAACCTTTTCAATATGAATAAAGTTGGGGACCTAATTTAGCTCAACAACAGGTTGAGATTAAAATAAATACATTCTTACAACTACACCATAGATGTCATTTGTCATGTAACTACAAAGTAAAACTAATTGGCACCAAAAATATTTAATCCTTGCTTAATACCAAAGGAAGAAAAGTAAATCAACATGTTGTTTTGTAATGGAAATACCTTAAATATTCAACAATAGAATTTATAACATTGAAACTGAAAATATAGAAATATAATGCATCTACTAAGACAAGTTTTTTCATAAAACATTAATTTACAATAAGAATATGGAGAGTAGAGAATGAGAACACAAACTAACCTTTAGAGTAGAAACACTATTTCTTTTGTTTCCACTAATACAATGAAACAAGCAGCAAATTACAAGCTTCAGATAGATCCAAACCAGCAGTCATAATAGTAAATCAGCAGCCCCGGTAACTCTAAACCAAGGAATCCCAGTAGAAAACAGCAAAACAAAATCCCAGAAACTAATGCTTCAAACTAAGAGCAAGTGACTTCTTCCTCTTTTTAGTGCCCTTAAAGGTTTTCATCAACTGGCCTCTCTCATTTATTTATCTCTACTTACCATCGCCTTACAGAGCTCATGAGGGTTTTCACTAATAAGAATCTCTCATTTTCATTCATTATCGTTATTTTTTTTTTTCCTTTCATGCGAGCAACTTGACATTGTTCTATGTCAAATGAAAACTGTTGCTTATTGTGTGTTTCTCTTGGCAGTCTTAAAGACTAATTGGGAGGTCTTTATTCGGAAGGCTTTTGGATAGGGTTAGAAAAAAAGGGTCACGTTAAGGCTCAAAATAGACTCAAGATGATAGGGTTGTATATTTACAACTCTTGGATTCGACTCTTCATAAAAAAAACAAAAAAAAAAACCAACAAAAAAAATTCTGTCTCAGTATTAGATAGTGGAGATTTTTTGTTTTTTGATTTGGTTAGACTGAACCCTAGTGTAGAGCTGCCTACGTATCCTTTAAAGGAATCAAGTTCAAAGGTAGTTCAAATAGCACGAAGGATTCCTTTGTTGTTTTTCTTTTCATTTTTCTTTCTTTTCTTTTTTCTTTTTCTTCTCTTCTCTTTTCTTTTTTTTCTTTTTTTTTAAACAAATTGCCCCAACTCCTATTTTCTAATGGCATGGATCTTCGATTTGTTTTTTTATTGTATACTTGATTCCAAAAGAGGGGGGTCAAAGAAAAATAAAACAGGCGAAGAGTATAAAGTGTTTGGGTATTAGAAAAAAAGGCCTCCCAGCCTCAAGAATGCCAAACATTCTATCTATTCTCAGGGTCGGTATTGATGGACATGACTGTCTTCTTGGTTTGGCCTTGATGTGAAATGATGCACTTCAGTACCAACTGATCCATTTTAAATTCCCTGGAATACACCTTCTTTGGAGATTTGGGTCATCTTTCTTGATATGATTAGATTATGGCGGCTGTGGCCAAAACCCTTTCGCTGATTAGTCCAACTAAACTTCAAAACTTTCAATTATCCTTAAACCTGTATTCATGATAAATTTGGGATAAACATATTTAACCTCTACGGATATGACTGTTTTGGTTCCATATGATCTTGATACAGGCTTATCATTAAAAAAAAATTAACCTCTTACTTGTCCTCCATGTGTTTTTCCTCGATCCAATTCAAGATTGGACAAGCTTTCTAAAATCTAGCCGAAAACTCCGTATGCATGTCGTGTCATTACAGTTGGATTAAAATGACACAAAGAGGAAGAAAAAAAAAGAAAAAAAATTGTGTTTCATTGATTACAGGATAGAGAGGTTTAATGACAAGACAAACAAATATCATCTAGATCACAACCTTGAAATAATCTGGATGATAGAAACTATGACAAAATAAGTTACCAAGACTCCTTCCTGGCAGGGAAGGGAGTGCTGGGAAGGAAGTGACTTTCCAATTATCAAGCTCAACATCTTAACTACGAATTTGCACACTAGCATCAAACAGGACTTTCAACAATTTTGATTGCCTTCCATTCAGTGGACATGTTCTTGACATTTTTTACCAAATGGTCCCCCTATTCTTTATCATTGTAAATCATCCGAACATTGTGTGATTTGTCATGACATTTAGGGTGCCATTATCTTGGACCACGAGCATCCTTTCTTGATTATCATTTCTATTTCCTTTTTCAAAGCCCGACAATCCTCAGTGCTATGCCCCTGGACATTAGAATGGTGGTACACGCACTGTACAACAGGGTTAAAACCTTTTGCATATGGATCAGGTACATACCCTTGAAGCAGCTTAATCATGCCACAACATTTCAACCTTTCAAACAAACTTGTGTAGGATTCTACAATTGGCATGTAATTGTCCCCCTGCTTATGTTCCCTTTCATACTCTTGTTTTGGACGAGGGTTGTAGGGTGATTGAGAATTCTACTGTCGCGGATGAAGGTATGTTAAAGTTGGGGCCCACATATGTTGCCGATTGGATGCTTTGGTATAAGACTGACCATTGAACATTGCATACTGTGGAGCAACTGAGCATCGTGGATCCGGGGGTTGAGATGCTCCCCTTTGTCCTCTTTTTGGCTGTGATGCCATCATGGCCTCCTCATCTTTCTTTGTTTGGTTAATAAGGTGGTCCGCCCTATTCTGGATTTTTTGGGTGGTTGCTTTGAGAGCCTCTTGACTTATAATTCGGCCAGTATGGAGGCCATTCTCGATCATTTCTCCTATATTGATTGCATCAGCAAAAGGTCTGCCCATTGCGGATATCATATTTTGAAAATAATCAGGATTCTGAGCCTGAAGGAAAACAGTGATTAACTCATGGTCATCCATGGGTGGCTTGACTCTAGCCGCTTGCTCCCTCCACTTGATTGCATACACCTTAAAGCTTTCAGCCAGCTTTTTCTTCATATTGGATAGGGAATTGAGATCTTGTACAATATCTATATTGTACTGGAATTGTTTGACGAAGGCCTGGGCCATGTCATCCCAGACATGCCAGTAAGAGATATCTTGGTCAATGAACCATTCAGAGGCTACTCCTACTAGACTCTCCCCAAAATAAGTCATCAGCAACTCTTCATTTCTTCCTGCACCCCTCAGTTGGTTGCAATACCTTTTCAAGTAGGCGATAGGGTCGCCGTGTCCATCATATTTCTCAAATTTTGGGGTCTTGAACCCTGGTGGCAAATGGATGTGAAGGAACATGCATAGATCACTGAATAAAACACTTTTGTGATCACCTAGTCCTTGTATGTTCTTTATGTTCTGCTCAAGACTTTTCATTTTTCTGGCCAACTCATCTGGCTCACCCATCTTGATAGCTTTTTCAGTTTCTACAGGTCACTCGTACTAAGGAGTCTGATTGTATGGGGCCGAGACCATGAAAGTCATGTTTGGAGAGTAGTATTGTCCATTATAAGCATGAGATGATGGCTCATTATTTGGCCTCGTCACAGGAGGTGGTGAGAATTGTATACACAGGCGCACCAGACGTAAAAAGAGGTGTGTTCCTAACCGGTACAGCAGGAGGCTGCATTTTAAAGGTACCAGGGCCGACATGGAAGCTGTAGTTTGGCACATACCCTGGTGGTAGAATGTGATCGCTCGTTGCATGGGGCAGTGGTTGAGTAGCCCGGGGTATGGTGGAAGTTCCCTCTGAGTGACCCTGAGGCGGAGGTTGACCGGAGACCCAAGCCAGGAACACATAAGATAGTTGTTGTTTCAATCTTCTTACTTCTTCAGACTCTTGCTCGACTGAGCGACCCTGGTGGTCATCACTGACCAACTCGATTTCATCATTGTTAGCCATCGGTACCTTTCCCTTATATCTTAGTAATAATTTATTGCCAGTTTCACCACAAACCAACCACCGTAAGCTTACTAGATAAGAGACAACAAACATGTTAGGATTAAACATTTTACAGATATGAATCCCATGTAATATGTCATGATCCTAACATCATTACCACCTCTAACATGCTTTTGGAAAGCTTCAATGTTTCATTCCGGCTTATTAGGTTGCTGCTTATTGACGGTCTTATTTTTTTTCTTTTTTTTCACTTTTCCTTTCACTCCGCTCATTTTAGAGTCGTTGAAGAAAATTTCGATCGAACCTTTTGGGAGTTGCCTACGTATCATGTCACCGCATAAATCAGATCATTACGTAGTTCAGCAATATTAGGAATGAAATAATAACTAATTCTTTTTTTCTTTTTTTTACTCATAGACAATTCAGACCACGAAAGCTCCTAAATGGAAAATATTTTTGGATTTTTTTGTGTGTAGAAATTGTTGAAAGAAAGACTTTTAAAAAAGAAAGAATTTTGTTTTTCAAAAGAAAGACTTCCAACGAAGAAAGAAAATATTTTTGGGGTTTTGAATTTTTGCCGTTGAAAAATAAATCTTTGGATTCTCAGTTTTCTTTTTAATTTCCGAAAGAAAAACTTCTCAAGAAAAATGAAAATATTTTGCAATTCAATTTATTTGTTTATTAAAATTTTTGGATTTGATACCTCAATGATATATTTAAAGGAAAATATTTTATAGATTTTTTTGGGAATTATTGAAAGAAAGATTTCTAAAGAAGAATGAAAATATTTTTTTTTTGAATTTCGATTTTTTTTAGAATCTTCGAAAGAAAGACTTCTAAAAAAGAAAAAAATATTTTTAGATTTTTAATTTTTGCCTTTGAATTTCCGGACATATTTTTGGATTCTGAATTTTCTTTTTAATTTCCAAAATAAAAACTTTTGAAGAAGAACGAAAATATTTTGGAATTCAAATTCTTTTTTTTTTTAATTTCTGATATGATGCATCAAAGATCAAAGGAAAGTATTGTTGGATTTTCGAAAATTGGGGGCTGGACCTGATAAAGGTTGCCTACATATCTCACATCCGGTGAGAATCAAACCCACGTAGTTTGATGAAACTGACTATTTTTTTATTTTATGAAAATAAATCTTTACACCTCACGCCACACTACTTCAAACTTTTAGTAAAAAAGGATTATTTATACTAAACTAGGAGAATGATTTTCTCTTTTAATTCTGCTCAACTAATTTTGTAAAGCCGGTCAACAATGCAACCAAGCCTTCCAAATAATGTAGCAAGTAGCACATAATTGCACATGATGGTCTTAAATAGGATACATGTCTTATACGGACCCGACCCACGTGCCGAGCTTCGCTAAGTCAAATGTATTTGATTCAAATAATGCGAACCTACTAGGGATATTCGGCATGAGGTTTGTTCTTCTAGGTTTAAATCCTATTGGAGAAGGTATCTAGAATGGCTTACTCGAGCGGGCAACTCGAGCCGAGGAGGGTCAGCATACCGGTAGCATTGCTTTCCGGCTTAGCTAGTGGTGCTCACCGCCTAAAATATGTGTGACTAAAATCCTTCAACGGGTGACAAGCACCTTAGCTATCTCAAAGAAAGCGGGCTATGTCAAGCAAATGCCCAATTGTTTTCAAGAAGACTCAGAGAGGGCGCATGAGAAGACAATTTACATGTACAGTTCAACATATCAAAGCGGTAAAAAGCGAACATGTAGTACATTAGGCACAAACAAATCACAATATATACAAAAACTAATAAAGCCAAATAAAAAGTCAACATGTACAAGCTCGAATTCTTGAATTTTCCTAGCCTAGTTGCCATAGCTGTCACACCCCTTTTCTACCCTCGCAAAAAGATAAATATGTGTGTTATGGATTGTGAGTTAAAGAGTTTTTCCAATTGAAGTGACAAATTTGAGTATGCATTATTCTATTTACAGAGTCGCCACTTGGAATTAATTTTTCGGTGTTCCAAGTCACCTTTTATTTGAATCCCTAGTCAAAGGAAGATTTGACTCTATTTTTTTTCGGTCCGCAAAACAAAGTTCGGGTAAGGAATTCTGTTTGGGGAGAAGGTTTAAGGCATTTTCCGAGTCCCGTAGTTCTAGCACGGTCGCTTTATTGACTTACAACTTGGCTTAAATTAATTTTTGGATAAACTGTGCTTTATATGATTTTCGTGTTTTACCTATCCGCGCTTATTTATTGATTATTAGAATAAAAAAATGATATGGATAAATTACGTTGTCACAACCACGCTACACAAGTGAATGCATGATCGAATAGCAAAATTAATCAACTTATCATAATTGCACCTCGCAAGCGAATCCGAAATCATGACAATCAATTATTCGTAGTACTTTTGAGAAATTACTACGTTTGAAAAAATTGATTCTTAAAAATTATTAAAAATCAACTATCGCGCTACGTAAGTGAACCCGCGATTTTAACAAATGATTAATAAAATAAAAAATTAACTAAAACTAATGGCCATGGTATGAGATTATTAAATTAATTTATTGAATGTTAAACATCACGCTACGCAAGTGATTTCGTGAAGTTAAAGCGTACCTACTAATTGCCTAGCGATTAAAATGGATCATTTCCTGGGAGCAAAGCAAGTCTTTTGTAGTAGAGAAAAATTATTTCCTAATTACTGAATTTTTGAGAAATTCTGTTAAGTTTCCACGCTAAGTAGATATTACTTTTAAAAGTTTTAATTAATGCCTTGCACCAAAGAAACACTCGGTACAAAATGCTCCTAAAATTTAGAACTTTAGTTAGCAAAAGGACGTTGAAATAGAGACCCAAACACGAAATTCACGTTTTATATATTTTTATGAAACTATATTTTGATTAATTTAAACATCAATTCAAAGAAGAATACACTTTCATTTTTGTGTATGATCGTGGATTCCTAATTCTTGAAATTAGTAACATTAGTCTATATACAATCTCATTATCAAAGCTACTTTTCCATGACAAAAAAACCTTTTCAATATGAATAAAGTTGGGGATATAATTTAGCTCAACAACAGGTTGAGATTAAAATAAATACATTCTTACAACTACACCATAGATGTCATTTGTCATGTAACTACAAAGAAAAACTAATCTGCACCAAAAATATTTAATCCTTGCTTAATACCAAAGGAAGAAAAGTAAATCAACATGTTGTTTTATCATGGAAATACCTTAAATATTCAACAATAGAATTTATAACATTGAAACTAAAAATATAGAAACGAATTCCTCTACTAAGACAAGTTCTTTCATAAAACGTTAATTTACAATAAGAATATGGAGAGTAGAGAATGAGAACACAAACTAACTTTTAGAGTAGAAACTCTATTTCTTTTGTTTCCACTAATGCAATGAAACAAGAAGCAAATTACAAGTTTCAGATAGCTCCAAACCAGCAGTCACAATAGTAAATTAGCAGCCCCGGTAACTCTAAACCAAGGAATCCCAGAAGAAAATAGCAAAACAAATCCCAGAAACTAATGCTTCAAACTAAGAGCACGTGACTTCTTACCCTTTTTATTACTCTTTTCTGGGAAAAAAAGTTGCTGAAATTTTTATCTTTTTCCCTCTTTTTTCTGATGCCCCTTTTAGTGTGTAGAGATGTGTGTTGAAAAACTCCTCCTTAAAGTGAAAGAAGGACCCTCTCTTTATAGGAGAGGAGGAACATGATTTCATTATGAAAATCTGTTCAAAGACAGATTTTTCACAAAAAACTGTCCAATACTATTCAAAGGACAGCTCTTTGGCAAAGAATCTATCCAAGAGATAGTATTCTACCAACTAGAGGCAGATTTTTGGAGTTTTGTACTCCAAACAGTACACAAACAGTACATTACAACCAAACATGTACTCTATTATCAATTACTGATTCAACAATCTCAAAAGCAGATAATTCAGCACTCAAACATCCGGAATTAAATCCAAACGAATGCGGAAATTAGATAACCAAAATCAACAAATAAATTAAAACCGACTAAACGTTAACTAAGCATAATATCAGAAGTAATATTATACTAAACAATAACAAACAAACAAAAATCAGAACCAAAATTAACTAAATCCAAACTTAACACAAAACAAAAAATTAGAAAAAGAAAAGAGGAATTAGGATCTTACCATATAAAAGGATTTAATGCTAATTCGAGTAGCGACGAAATGCGAAGTATATCGGATAACGACAAATCGACTACGAGCGAACTTTTCACGTTGGCAGACACCTAAACCAAAGATTCGGCGAACCAGTTTGGATCTTGGTATTGTGCTACCATGAAAATATCACTCGAGTCATATCTAGGCAAAAGGGAAAGAAGGAAAAAAAATAAGAAAAAAGATGAGTGAGCAGCGGCTGCGGTAGTGCAGCCGGGGGAGGTGGCCGCCGGAATTCGGCTGGAGTTTCGGGTGGAGACCAAGGCAAGAGGGTAGGCATGGTAGAGCTCTATCCATTCATATATGTGTTGTAGGATGGTTGTGGACGGAACTTCACGAATTTGGGCAAAAAGGTGGCGGCTAGGGTTTTTCTAGATCTAAAATTCATGGAGTTTGAAGGAGAATTAAAGGATTTGTGGCTTTGATTCATGGAGAGGAGGTTGAGAGGAAGATATGATAAACTTTTGGGGTGGTTTGGACTCTGGTGGACGGCGGCGGGCGGTGGTTCCGCCATGGAGAAGGGCGGCGACGACATATAAGAGAGGGAGAGAAGAGAAGATGTCTAAGGTTTGGGTTGGGTGTAAATGAGGCCAAAAATCTGATTTTGGTCTTTAATATTTTTGTTGAGGACAAATCTAGACCATTAGATTAATATGGATTGAATGGCTATGATGGATTTTTATTTACTTAACAAAAACAACGTAGTTTTCTCTTGAAACTACGTCGTTTTAAATCCTCCCATAGCTGCCCCTGTCTTGCACTCTTGGCCACTTTCTCTTTCAAATTTGGACCAATTTCTTCCTTAATACTACTTATTAAACTAAATTTACACAAATAAATAAATTAATTAAATAACTTATTGAAATGATCAATTATCTAGATTAATTCACCAATTGAACGGTTGGTTAATTCCTAAAATGCACACACACAAAAAAGGAACTATTTTTTGGTATTTTATGATAGGAATTATGCAATTAAAAACAAAAAAATTGAGAAAAACAATTAAAATAACAAAACATTAATGACTTTAGGAGGTGTTAAAATAGTGCAAAAATTAGGTATTCACAGGTTTCACTCCTTTTTGAGCTGGTTTGACTCTCTTGTCTCTTTTTGACCAAACACTGCAAACAAGCACAACAAGTTAGCTTTGGGGAATACTTGTACCCACTTTTAACTGAAAACTTAAGCAAAAAGGAGCATAAAATAGACTAGAATCCATAGTTATCAACTCCCCCAAACTTTTGCTTTTGCTTGTCCTCAAGCAAACAAAGTAATTCCCGCATGCTCAAGATAAAAGAAAGGAAAATTCAGTTGTCCTAAAGTGACCTCATCTAGCATCAATTGGGACTAACAATTTCCCTCAACTCAAATGCATCATTAACAATACTAAACCTTTTTAAGTATCATGGTTTTAGTGCGATACAAAAGCATCAAGAGTTGACTCAACTCATCAAGGAAACTCTTTCTACTACTTTGGTCATTGTGGAACCTAAACTCATACTCCTCGACACTCCATATGCAAACCTCACTTTTTGATTGTAGCACTCAGGACGAGGATTGTGGAAAACACACTCATCTATCTCAAAGGAAGGTCACAAGTCCGGCTCTGAGTACTATAAGTTTGCCCCTCATGTCAGTCACCACTAATGTAAGCTCACTCAACTCAAGATCATATAGAGTTTTTGCGGGAATGTAATGAAGGCTTTTGGTTCAGGGTAGGGTATACTGGTCTATGAAGGTTTCATCTTTCTTTAAGAACTTCATTTGCTTTATTTTGACTCATATTTTCTTGACTCTTTGAGTTATTTACTTATTCCTTAGGGGCTAGAGAGACACACTATCACTCTTTCTTATTCATTTCAATCCTTTTTCTTCTTTCTAATACTTCCAAGCATTTTATCTTTTTCTTTTATTGAATCCATTATTTCTTCTACACTATTCACTTTCTTTTTGACTTTTCGGCTTTTCTTTCTTTTTCTTTTTCAATCCCTTTTCTTACTTTTGTACCTTTTATCACTTTTGCATTCTTCGTCTCTCCCCCCAAACTTATACTTTTGCCTTGTCCTAAGGAAAGATCGGGTGCCAAGAAAGGATCATTTTAGAACGGATAAAGGTTTGTATCATGGTTATTGAAAGAATAAGGGCTATGGCTCAATGAGGTTGACTAGGGATATCATCATTGGTACGCTATGGATGTTTTCAAGTCTCAATTAGGATCAAGTAGAGCCTATAATCACTTGTCAAGCTAAGCTACACTTATGATTTTGCCTAGACAAACATTCAGGGCAACTTCTAGACTTATTGGCACGGGACTTGGACTTGCAAATCAATACCTCACCACACAAGCTATAGGATTACCAAAGAGACAGATTCAAGGTCCCACAACAACCTTAGCTAAGATTTGAGCAACACAAATGGTTTCGAAAAACCACTCGTTGATTGTTTAGCCAACACAAGAGTTCAAGGTCACAACTATCACCATCATATACACACCAATTTGTTTTTAACCATAAGGTCAAAGGTAAATGTGTTAGGCCCAAGTGAAGCTTTGCCTGAGGCACCATTGTTTACTAGCTACTATTTGCACAAAAACGAAAAAGAAAATAGACTCAAACCCTTAAGAAGGTTTAATGTCATCCATCATCGGAAAGAGCCACTCGGTTCACACAAACTCCACCTTTGGAAAGAACTGTGGCATTAAGAAAACCAAAGGCTTATTAATCACATAAACTTGTAAAATAAAAAGCTACGAACCGAAAAAGAAGCTACTAAATGGAATAAGAAGCTATACTATTAAGGAAGGTTGCAAAAGAAGTTATGAAGTAAAATGTGGAAAGTAAACTAAATATGTACAATAGAGGATTTAGACGAATATACATAAGAGGGAATGAATATATATATGAGAGAGTAACTTTATATACAGACCAAGATTGAAAAATAGCGAAAAGTGAAAGAAATGGTAAAGTTAAATACATACCAAAAGTGCAAAAATAAGCATAAAGAAAAGATAGTATCATCATTACAACCCAACTATCAAATTATCAAATCAAAATAGGACCACCCCCTCAAATGAGAACTACCATTGTCCTCAATGCAAACTAACCAAAAATAAGATCAAAGAGGGGTTAGAGAGAGTAAAGAAAACTGCCTATGGGTCCTTTGTCTGCATGGGGTCCTGTGGCTGGGTGCCTGGATCACATGGCTCGGGGTCCTGTGGCTGGCCCGAGGAACCTCCCTCAGGGTCCTCCAGCTGAATCTCCACATCATCAACCTAGGGTATCACTCTCCTTCTCTTGGGCTCTCCCTCAGTCTCCCGCTCCTGAACCTGCTCTACCTGAACTTCTGGCACTGGATCCTCCAATAAAAGCTCCAATGGTAAGTCGCCAGCTGACTTCATCTTCTCTACCTCTCCCCTCAATTGCTTCACCGACTCCTTTGAGGCTCGAGTCTTCTTCATCTTCCTTGTCTGCTTGCTCAGCTCCATAATTGATTTTCCTTGAACTGCAAGAGTATCCATGATAAGCTTTTGGTTGTCCGGGAGCTTCTTCTGGTTGTCCAGAAGCTCCTTAAGGGACTCCTCCACTGAAGCTGGCACCTGTGGATGTGCAGGGACTAACTGGGCTACCACTGAACTGGATAGCACAACCAGCTTATAAGTTGTAGCCTGCATCTAGTTATTGATGCTGTAAAGTGTTGGTTCAACCTGTGAGTAGTCAACGGGTATGTTGAGGAGGAGGGAACTGAGGACGGCGTGAAAGTAGATGGTCCAGAGGCAGGATCTGTTATGGTAGTGGGAGACTGTGAAGTAGTGACTACCCCTGCTGGCTCTTCAGACTGGCTAGTGGAAGTAGTAGCTTTTCCCTTGGATCCCTTGAATTTCGGGTTGCCGGGACCCTGAAGGTTGTACCATGAGAAGGGATTCTTGGGCTTCACCTTAATATGGAAATCTCTTTTCTCCACCTCCTGATCTTCAAAGTACATGGTGAGGAAGTTTGGAAAGGGGTAAGATCTGTCACCTTCATTGACTACTCTGGTGATCACCCTAGACATGATATTCTCTACATTGATCGGGAACCCCGCCATGATAGCCGCCACTATAATTACCCGGGAAACCTGCATGTCACTAACGTGAGTAGTGGGGTCTAGTCTATTGCATACAAGAGTCTCCCAACCCTTAGCCTCAAATTTCAGGGTGTTCCTCAAGATAGGAACCCCCGCTGTCAACCATGCTGGAGTAGTATTTGGGAGATCCAGTAGTGATGCCAACCACGGGCGGGTTGCCTTATCCATAGCCACTTTCTCTAAGTATAGTGATGCAACTTCATCATTGAATCCAAGATAATCATTGATCGTCTTCCCATCAAACTTGACCTTCAGGTTCTGTGCCTTAGTCACTTTTGTGCCCCTTTTGATGTGGGAGGCATTGGCACAGAATTCCTTGACTAGGTGCTCATTGGCATCCAGCACCTTGCTGGTGAAGTACTCCCATCCCACTCTTTCATTGAAGTGCTGCTTCACATTGGGGTTGTGGGGCAAAAGGTCCCGCTCTATAAACTGAAGCTCATGAATTAGGGACTTTGGAGGCCACCACTCCCTGAATTTATGGTATGCCAGCTCATTAACAAACCTCTGTTGCCAAACCTCTAGGTTTTTTGTCCTTTCCACACCTCCGGTCTAGGTATCACACCCTCTCTCGTCATCTGATGAGATCCTATTCCGTTGACAAAGTTGTAGGTGAGACTGAAGCTGAGGACTCACTACTCTCCACTGAGCCATCAGACAACTCAGAAGCAGCAAGAGAAGTAGGAGAGGCTGGGGGTGTGGGCTCATCTATCAAGCAAAACCTCCCCGAAAAGTCTGCTACATGTGTAGGCACTAAGTCAGTCTCTGAAGCCTCCCGAGAGGGCACATACACACTCCCCTCGGAGTGGGATGCAGCTCTGTCTGCATCTCTAATGTCCTTCCGCATTTGCCCAATTGATTTCCTTATTGCTAGGGTTAACTTAATTTGTCCTCGTCCCCTACACTGGGAGGACTCCGCTTTCCCCTTTTGTTTATCACCATCACCTCTAGATTTAACCATTGTTTTCAAACATAATCAGTGGAAGAGTGTTAGTACTAGTGAGAGAAAAAGCAGTGAAGAAAAGCAGAAGAACAATTTATAGAAAAAGTTGTAGACTGCTAACGCGGAAAATGAATCGCGGCCACGGAGGTATGGGGATCAGACTACCCACCCTCTAGTTCTACATTATCGTTGTCCGTGGAAAATCAACCGCCACTGCGGAGGTTGCGCCGCTGTCTGCGAAAAATCAACCATGGCCGAGGTTGCACCGCTGTCCGCGGAAAATCAACAGCGGTCGCGAACCCATGTTATTTGCCTCTCTGAACCTAAGCATCGCTGACCGCGAGAAAAGAAATGCAGTCACAGTAGTTGGACCGCTATTAGTGGACAATGCCATCACTGACCACGGTCATCAAGGCTTCCAACTCAAACATGAACGCTGACTGCGGAAAATTAACCGCGGCCGCGGAAGTCAAAATCGACCTAAGTCAACCTAGGGTTTCTAATTGTTTATGCTTTTAGCAATATCATCTGCATTGTTAACCCTAACTAGCTATTAATTAATCCATCCTAACTATTTGAGCCTAATTTAATTAATACTAAGGAACCCTAAGTTAAAATTAAAAGAAGAAGAAGTAATAACTATCAATTAAAAGAAAAAAACAAGTACAAAATTAAAGACTAATGAATGAGTGAAATTACCAGATGTGAGATGTGTCGTGAAAAATGAACTTTGATTGTGGTTGTGCCGATTAGGGCTAAAGTGAATCGTGACAATTTTAGTTTGGGAATCAAATGAGCAAAAAGGGTAAAAGGCTTAAGGATCTCATATTTATACAAAATACTGGGGCCCACAAAACTTACCTAGCGCGGCCGCGGTAAATCACTGCGGTTCGCGCTTGTGAAGAAAAGAAGTCCTGCTTGACTAAGACTACCGCTGAGAGCGGTAAATGGTACCGCGACCGCAGAGAGGTACCGCGCTCAGATGAAAATAGCATCGCGGACGCGGTTGAAACTTTAGAGAAGTCTCATTTTGGACCTTTCACTACTGCGTCCGCCGCCAATTTTCGCCTTCGCGATAAGACCATCGTTGACAGCAAAAAACTGGACCACTGTCAGTGGTCCAACTTCAGAGAAGTCTCATTTTGGACCTTTCACTACCGCGTCCGCCACCAATTTCTGCCTCCGCGATAAGACCACCGCTAACAGCGAAAAACTGGACCACTGTCAGTGGTCCAATTTCAGAGAGTGCCAATTTTTTCCAGTTTGTCCTGCACTGCATCAAACATTCCTACACACATATCATAACCAGTTAGTTCACAAACAAATCCTAACTACAAAAAAATCAAAAAGAGGAAAAACACATGGGTTGTCTCACAAGAAGCGCCTTTTTTAACGTCGCGGCACGACGCAGGTTACCATGAATCACATGAGATGGATCATTTCCACCACGTGGCTATCATCAAACTTTCCAAGATAGTGCTTCACTCTGTGCCCATTAACCCTGAAGATTTCACCATTCTTGATTTTTAAATCAAGAGCACCAAATGAAGTCACAAGCACCACCTCAAAAGGTCCACTCCATTTTGACTTGAGCTTTCCTGAAAACAGTCGTAACCGGGAGTTGGATAATAGAACCAAGTCATCTTCCTTGAATTCCTTGATATAGGCATACTTGTCATGTAAGTACTTCATCTTGTCCTTATACAAGGACGAGCTGGAATCGGCATGAAATCGGAACTCATCAAGCTCATTGAGTTGCTCCACATGGAGATTTGCTGAAACATCCCATTCAAGATTTAAATTTCTCAAAGCCCACATGGCCTTGTGTTCTAACTCAACCGGAGATAGCAAGCTTTCTCAAAAACTAACCGGTACGGAGACATACCAATCGGAGTCTTGTAAGCAGTCATATAAGCCTACAAAGCATCATCCAGTTTCTTTGACCAGTCAGTCCTATTTGCATTAACCGTTTTTGACAATATGCTCTTAATCTCCATGTTAGAGACCTCAACTTGCCCACTAGCCTGAGGATGGTAAGGGGTAGAAACCTTGTGATTGACACCATACTTTGCAAGCAAAGTGTCAAATGCCTTATTGCAAAAATGAGACCCCCTATCATTGATGATTGCTCTAGGAGTACCAAACCGAGTAAAGATATTTTCCTTGAGAAAAGCCACCACACTCTGTGCCTCATTGTTTGGTAAAGCCACGTCCTCAACCCACTTGGAAACATAATCAACAACCACCAAAATGTACGTGTTGCCACAAGAACTCACAAAGGGTCCTATGAAGTCAATGCCCCACACATCAAATATGTCAACCTCAAGAATAGTGGTGAGAGGCATTTCATCCTTCTTTGAAATTCCACCAGCTCTTTGACACTCATCACATCTCGTTACAAGCTCACCCACATCCTTGTACAATGTAGGAAAATAAAAACCACAGCTAAGCATTTTTGAAGTTGTCCTCGCCCCACCATGATGACCATCGTAAGGAGAGGAATGACAAGCATCTAGAATACTCATTTGCTCTTCTTCCGGAACACATCTTCGGATCACACCATCATTACAAATTTTGAACAAGTAAGACTCATCCCAGTAGTAGTCCAAACTATCCCGTTTAAGGTTCTTCCTTTGGTTAGAAGGGAGCTCACACGGAACAATACCGGTCACAAGAAAGTTGGCAACATCCACAAACCAAGGCATGTTATTCACAGACACGAAAAAGAGCTGCTCATCAGGGACTAAATCATTAATTTCGAGGTTATCAAGGGGCCTCCCCTCCTCCTCCAAGCGAGACAAGTGGTCCGCCACTTGGTTTTCGCTCCCTTTCCGATCAACAATCTCAAGATTAAACTCTTGAAGCAATAGAACCCATCTCATCAACCGAGCTTTGGAATCCTTCTTTGTCATCAAGTAGCGGAGTGTTGCATGGTCAGTATAAACTATCACCTTGGCACCCATGAGATAAGGCCTAAACCGTTTCATTGAAAACACAATTGCTAGTAACTCTTTTTCCGTCACCGTGTAATTCACTTGAGCATCATTCATTGTTTTTCCTGCATAATAAACCGGGTTGAACATCTTATTCACTCTTTGACCCAAGACTGCTCCTACCGCAACATCACTTGCATCACACATTAGCTCAAAAGGTAAGATCCAATTGGGTGTAGTAGTAATGGGAGTGGTTGTCAATTTCTACTTGTCACACCTCCTTTTTCTACCCCGAAAGGGGGCATAAGGGAGTTTTTCCAATTTAAGTGATAATCGAAATGGGATTATTTATATTAAATTCAGAGTCGCCACTTAGGATAATTTATGGTGTCCCAAGTTACCGATTTAAAAACCGAATCGAGGAGATTTGACTCTGTTATACAGTCTACGAAATACAAAAATCCGGGTAAGGAATTCTGTTAACCCGGGAGAAGGTGTTAGGCATTTCTGGGTTCCATAATTTTAGCACGGTCGCTTTGATCATACTTGTCTTAATGAAATTGTCTAATTACTTATTTTAGAACCTATGTGCATTTGCCTCTTTTAATTAAGAAATTATCTTTAAACAGGTCACGCGCACGTGTACCCATTTGTTTAGCACGTCAAAAATCATATCACACAAACGTGTCCCCAATCGATAACATTTTTTTATCATTAATAAAGTTTGTCGAAGTTGCGCGAATGCATACCCCCATTTTATTTTTTAGGATCGTAATTACGTGAACTTGTACACAATCACGATGATATATTAAACGCGCCTAAAGCAAGTTACACTAAGGATTATGTCACTGGCCATGCAAAAATGCACCAGACTACTTGTCTCGATATAGGAAGATCCTAGCCACATACTTTCAATATCAGTTTCTTCCAAAGTGAAAACTTGATTAAGAATGAATTTAACGACAATAGGCATTTCATGTAGATTAACGCACTACTGAACATTCAAATTAATCCCTTAATAAATAATCATAACAGGCAACTGAAATTCATCCTAACCAATAAATCGCCCGAACACAGAATAAACCAACCAACAAGGAACGACCAAAATAGGGGAATGAAACATCAACTCAAACATTCAACAAAATCAGAACAACAACACATTAATAAATAAACATTATAACAGAACAAAACATTCCTCAATCTTGTAATAGAACAAAACATTCATAAACATTGTAACCGAGCAAACGCAATGAAAGAAGTAATCTCACATTGGACCTTTGGTAGAAATAGAATTAATCACTATTAACCGGACCAAAAATGAAAACCTCGAACGGAACTACGATCCAGACCTCGCAACTCGCCGGATTTCTTGCCGGATTTAACTCGACTGAGCTTGGACGACAATTTTGGACGTCACAAGGGCTGTTTCACGCCGGAGTTTGATTGTTGGCTATTGTTTGGTGATTCGTTGGATTTCTCGCCAGATGTGTCGCCTTCCGGCGCAGCAGTAACAAAGAAGGGGAAAACACGACGGAGAAAGAAGAGCAATAGTCGTTGCCGGTTTTGGCTGAGCTAGTTGGATTTAATGGATGGTCATCGGAGCTATACGTTTCCGGTCAAATCTAAATGGCATTTGCGAGTATCAAATCTCCGGCATGTGAGACGGAGATGAGGGCGAGAATGGTCGTTGGTGTGGTCCAATGAGGGGGTCGTGGGTTGTTGATGTGCAACTTCTCTTTAGCTCTAGCTCTAGGTTTTTAGTTCAGGTGAGGGGTGGGGGTTCTGCTGATGAAAAACGGCGGATCCTTTTCTCTTAGGTCTTAGGATTTTTCATGTCTGCTTCTTTTTTGGAAAAGATAGGGTCCTTAGGTTTTTTGGGGTTTTCTGATTCTGAGAAACAGCTGATCCCCTTAGCTTTTCTAGGGTCATTAGGTTTTTCTAGGTCTAGGGTTAAGAAGAAAGATTTTTTAGGTTAAAGGAGTATGGGCTTGGTCTTATTGGGCCTTAAAATTGGGCCAAAGACTAAAAATGGACTATAAAATTCATTAAAATGAGATAACCCAACCCAAAACTAACTCTTCCTTCTAAAATTATTTATAATATAAAAATATAAAACTAATCTTAATTAATTAAAATAAACAGTATTATGTTGTGAGACTATTTTGAATTTTTTCAAGATTATATAAAAATAAAAATCCTAGTAAAATAGTATGACTACAAAACATTAATGAAACTATTTTTTGTAATTTTTATTTTTGTGACAAAATAAAGTAAAAGAGTCAAAACTAATTGAAATAACGATATTAGGCCTAAACTAAATATTTAAATGCTGAAATATATAAAATCTTAGGGAGGGTCAAAAATCACATGTCTACAGTGCTTGAGAAGTTCAAAAGCTTTCATTCATTTCTCATTAAACACGAACTTTGCATCATTTTCCAATAGTTTGCACAAAGGATTCACTACCTTAGAAAAGTCTTTGATCAATCTTCGGTAGAACCCTACATGCCCAAGAAAACTTCTAACCTCCTTGACTGAAGTAGGGGGAGGAAGTTTTGAAATCACTTCAATCTTAGCCTTGTCCACCTCTATTCCGTTCTTTGAGATATTATGGCCGAGGACAATGCCCTCCTCGACCATAAAGTGGCATTTTTCCCAGTTAGGCACAAGATTTGTCTCTTCACACCGGGCCAACACCTTGTCAAGATTCTTCAAACACTCATCAAAGGAGTCATCCACAACAGTAAAAGCATCCATGAACACTTCCAAGAAATCCTCCACCATGTCGGTAAATATAGACATCATACACCGTTGGAAGGTAGACGGTGCATTACACAAACCAAATGGCATCCTAGAAAATGCAAAGGTGTCATACGGACATGTGAAGGTGTTTCTCTCCTGATCTTCCGGAGCAATCCAAATCTTGTTGTAACCTGAGTACCCATCCAAAAAACAGTAGAAGGCATGCCCAGCAAGTCTATCTAGTATTTGGTCAAGAAAGGGAAATGGAAAATGATCCTTGCAGGTCATTTTATTCAGCTTTCGATAGTCCATGCACACCCTCCATCTGGTGATCGTCCTGGTGGGAATCAACTCATTTTGCTCATTGGTAACCACATTCATACCACCCTTCTTCGGCACACATTGCACCGATAAAGTCCAAGAACTATCCGAGATGGGGTACACAACCCCCCCCCCCCATCAAGCCACTTGATCACTTCCTTTTTGACAACCTCTTGCATAGCCTCATTCAACCTCCTTTGATGTTCCACGGAGGGCTTGGCATAATCTTCAAGTTTAAACTTGTGCATGCAAAAGGCAAGGCTTATCCCCCGAATATCAGCTAGAGTCCACCCAATTGCCTTGTTCCGTCTTTGGAGCACCGCCAATGTGGCATCTACCTGCATGTTAGTAAGTCAAGAAGAAAGAATGACAGGTAAAGTTGAACTATGGCCCAAAAATTCATACCTTTGGTGTGAAGGCAAAGGCTTCAACTCCAAAACAGGAGGTTCCTCAATTGAGGGCTTTGTTGGCGGAGTCTTCCTATTTTAAAGATCCAAAGAGAGCTTACGGGGATCATAAGAATAAGAGCCCATTCTGTGCAAAGCATTGACACACTCCACCCTACCTTCATCCTCATTTACGAGGTTCAACAATACCGCTTCTAAAGGATCCTCCACATTGATAGTGGCACTAGTATCATCAACTATCACCTCTATAACAAGGTCCACAAAAGAGCACACTTCAGTACTATTCGGCTGCTTCATGATTTGCGCACATGAAAGACCATTTTTTCATCACCCACCCGGAAGGTGAGCTCCCCTGCTTCCACATCAACCAATGCCTTCCCAGTTGCAAAGAAAGGTCTTCCCAAAATTATAGGCACCTCATAGTCGACCTCGCAGTCGAGAATCACAAAATCTATTGGCAAGATAAACTTGTCCACCTAGACAAGAACATCATCAATAATACCAAGCGACATCTTTATTGTTTTATCCGCCATTTGCAATCTCAATGAAGCAGCTCTCAGTTGACCAATACCAAAAGTTTTGAACACAGAGTAAGGCATTCAATTGATACTTGCTCCCAAATCACACAATGCCTTTGCAAAATCCGAACTACCAATGGTACATGGAATGGTGAAAGCTCCGGGACCTTCAAGCTTTGGATCCATAGAGTGCACAATCTCACTTACTTGATGTGTCATTTTGATGGTCTCAAAATCCATAGATCTTTTTTTGTCACCAATTCTTTTATAAACTTGGCGTAACCCGGAATTTTCTCAAGAGCTTCCGCCAAAGGAACATTGATTGACAAGATTTTCATCATTTCAAAAAACTTCTTAAATTGGTTCTCATTCTTTTGCTTTGCAAGTCTTTGAGGGTAAGGTGGAGGAGGCCTTGGCAAAGGAGCCTTGGCTTTAGGCACAACCATTTTCGGCATGTCTATTACATGTTCCCTAGACGGGTTCATGTCATTTTGAGTCTCCACCTCATTATCATGAATATCAATTCTCACTTCCGCATTCAAATTCTCCTCACTCACTTGCTCATCAACTATAGGAACATCATCATCTTGCACTTCAACCTCATCAAACACAACTTCCTTTTGCTTGGAGGTATTCACATCACCACCTCGACCGCTTCTTGTGATCACTGCCATTGCATGCCCGGTATTGTTACCTCCTCTGGGTTTACTACCATATCACTAGGTAGAGCCCCCTTAGGGAGAGTATTCAAAGATTGCAAAATTTGGCCAAGTTGAACCTCCAAGTTTCGGATTGAAGTATTGTAGGATGCCAACTAGGCATCAGAGTTGGTGTTCTTTTTCATCATTTGTTCAAACATTATCTCGATCCTCCCCATCTCATTGTTTGACCAACTAGGACCTTGGGATGGAAATGTAGGTGGGTTGTTAGGTTGTTGATACATCGGAGGCCTTTGAAAGCCTTGCCCCCAATTCCCTTGATTGCCATTATTCCAACCTCCTTGGTTGTTGTTTCCTCCCCAATTGTTGTTGCTACCACTCCAGTTGCCTTGATTGTTTTGATTCCCCCAATTTTGATTGTTGTTCCCCCAGTTGCTATTTCCTTGTTGGTTCTGATTCCCCCAATTTCCTTAGGATCTCCACTGTTGTTGTTGGTTAGGAGCATTGCCCTTTTCTCCTTGATAATTGTTCATGTACAACACTTTTTCACTTTGCTCATCATACCGATCATCTTGGTTGAAACCACCACTACCTTGCTCATATTGATCCGGACTACCTTGACCTTGTTGACCTCTTTGTCGCCTCTTGTTGACCAATATGTTGACACCTTCCATAGAATTTACTTGTCTCAATGCTTGAACTTGTTGCAATTGAGCGTTTGCCAACTGGTTCATTGTTGTAGTTAACTCTGTTATTGCCTGGCCATGGTCGTGGAGCTCTTTATGCGGGTAAATGACAGTGGGATCACCCTGTGGCACATTAGCTCAAACTTTGCCAAGCTGAGGAAGTATTTGTCATCTCATCCAATATCTCACACGCCTCAGCATAAGGTGTGTTCATAAAATTTCCCCATGCAAGCTAGTTCACTACATACTGATTGGTCGTGTTAATGCAACGGTAGAAAGTCTGCTGGATCATTGCTTCGGTCATGTCATTTTTCGGACTTTCTTTTACCATTGTCTGATAACTTTCCCAGATCTTATGAAGTGGTTTATTAGGTTCCTATTTGAAGGCCAAGATCTCATCTCTCAAAGTCGCCATATGCCCCGGCCAGAAAAACTTAGCTATAAACTTATTTGCCAACTCATCCCATGTAGTGATGGAATGGTTGGGAAGTCTTTCGAGCCAGTCCAAAGCTTTCCCTCTAAGTGAGAAAGGGAAAAATCTCAACCGCAATGCATCCTATGACACATTTGTCTGCTTGCTTCCCCAACAGGTATCCACAAAGTCTTTAAGATGTTTATATGCATTCTGATGGGGAGCGCCTATGAAATACCTTCGCTGCTCCAGTAAAGTCAACATCACATTTGTAATTTGAAAATTGCCCGCCCGAATTCGGGGTGGGACAATTGAACTTGTGTATCCTTCATTTGGATGCACCCGAGGAACGACTCTTGGAGGTGGCGAGGAAGGTTCTAGAATGTTTTCATTGGCGTGACGGCCTCTTCTTTGACGTTGAGGTACTAGAGGTACCTTATCTTCAACATTATAATCGACCTCCTCCCCCGGTAGAACATTTCCAAGAGGATCATTGTTTGACATTTTGTACCTGAATTGATGACTCACACAAGTTAGTAAAATAGAAGGAAAGAAAAACAAGACACAAAACTAGTTAGATAGATAGCCAAAACCGCTTAGCTCCTCGATAACGATACCAAAAAGTGATCATCTCCAACCCTATACCACTATAGAATGGCAAGAGCAATCGATGCAGCTTTTACCCGAAAGGTCGGGATTGAATGCACAGAGAGCTAACAAAGGTTTAGAGTTGGGTTCCTATATAATCTAGCAATATGCGATGTTATTGTTTTCACTTCCAATCATTCTTTGTTTGTTTATCATTCTAATTTAATACTAATGATGCATGAAATTAAACTAAGTATGATAATTTTTGTATTGGGTTTTCTTAATTGGTAGAAAGGCACTAGGGAAGTGACTTACTCCTAGGTAAGTATCTAACGGGATCTAAAACATAGGACAAATTTGTTATAGTTGGGATCATGAAATAGCCATTGCACGTAACTACTCACTCTATACCTCTCGGTAGTTAGAGTGACTTTGCCCTATTTGGCTTTCTCAAGCCCAATTGGGTGTTCAAACAATGCAAGCAAAATTGGCTCAAATCGGGTATTACTATCTCTAGGTTTAACCCTTTAATTGGGGCTATCAATCTCTTGAATACACCCCATTCCTTGTTGGCCTGAATTTCCTAGACTTAGTCTCTCTTTCTCAAGAAGAGCCCAAGTCAAAAGGGCATAAATTAGTGTTTACAACCACCAATTCAACATTAAAGCATAAATCAGGCCAAATATCAATCACCCATAAATATTTAAGCCCTAAATAGAAGACCCATTAAATACCCATACTAGGGTTGAGCCAAAATCCAAGCTAATGGTTCTAACTACTCATAATCAAAGAAGAAATCAGAAAGGCTAAAAACGGTTGTTCACGTGCTCTACCAAACAACAGATGCCCTAAAAATTTGAAAAGGAACTATTTATACACGATTAAATTTTCCAGATAAAATTGCCCCTACGAGGTATCCGCTAACAGCGGAAAATAAACCGTTGCAGTGCTATGACTACCGCGGCCATGCAAAATCAACGGCGGTCTTCAATTTTTTAGCTGGTTCTGAGCTTAGGACCGCTGGAAGCGGAAAAACGACCGCCACAGCGCTTCTCCAACTGCGGCCGCGAAATATGAGTGCAGACCGTGGTGTTCACTTTGAGCTCCAGAATGAGTTCTCTGATTCTCTCCTCCGTTGAGGGCGATAAATTGACCACTGCCGTGTTAGAGACACTGCAGGCAACAGTAATTTACAAGCCAAAAGTTTTAATTCTCTAAACCTTGTCACCGCTGAGAGCGTAATCAAGACCGCCTCAGCGGTGGACCCTTCGTGTCCGCGTCTGATTTTTCGCTGTCAGCGCCCTTTTGACTCAGCTTTGAACTTGTACAGGTTTCACTCCTTTTTGAGGTGGTTTTGAATCTCTTGTCTATTTCTGACCAAACACTGCAAACAAGCACAACAAGTTAGCTTTTGGGAATACTTGTACCCACTTTTAACCCAAAACTTAAGCAAAAAGGAGCATAAAATAGACTAGAATCCCTAGTTATCAATGCACTCTACTCCCAAACCTTTGCGAATGCGTCCTCTCCTTCGCAAACACGAAGAATAAATCCTACTCAACCTCCAGGTATGCTTTGCGAACGAGATACCTACCTCGTGAATATGTAAGAGGTAACAAACAACAACAAAAAAAAAACCAGTAGATCATCTATATCCCAAAGGCCATAAATGATCCGTTAACTACCCGAAACTCACCCGAAGCCTCGGGGACCTCAACCAAACATACCAACAAGTCCCAAACCATCACACGAACTTAGTTGAATCCTCAAATCACCTCAAACAACATCAAAAATACGAATTACACACGGATTCAAGCCTAATGAACTTCGAAATTTCTGAATTCTATAAATAACGTCAAAATTCATCAAATCAAGTCCGATTGACCTCAAATTCTGCACACAAATCACAATTGACACCACAGACCTATGCCAACTTTCAAAAATCCAATCCGACCCCGATATCAAAAAGTCCACTCCCGATCAAACTTTCCAAATCTCCAACTTTTGACATTTGAAGCCTAATTGTACTACAGACCTCCAAAACACAATCCGGACACGCTCCTAAGTCCAAAATCACCTAACAAAGCTAGTGGAACTCTCAAAATTCAAATCTGAGGTCATTTACACATAAGTCAATATCCGTTCAACTTTTCCAGCTTAAACTTTCAAATAAGAGACTAAGTGTCTCATTCATTATGAAAGCACTCCAGACCCGAACCGACTAACCCGATAAGTCATAATACAGTTGTAGAACACAAAAGAAGTAGGAAATAGGGGAACGGGGCAACAACTTTCGAAACGATCGGCCGGATCGTTTCAGGATACATGGCTGATGTATGGCAAGGGACAAAACAGTAATTGCCCGTTTTTCTGTAGCGTAGTTATGCCAGAAAATATGGTGGAAGAGCACCAGAAAGTTGAACATGGACTGAGGTTTGATATCTTTGAGGAAGAACTTGCTCTTCTATTGCTTTCTGGCTTGAGTACTGGATGTTGTACTCAGAGATGGAACTAAAATTTTAAGTCTATTATGAGTTTTATATTCCAGAAAAACAGTTTAAGATGTTATTAGTCATATGGATTTTATACATTGAGTACTTGTTTTGAACTCTTTTAAAATAAAATAGGACAAGAAATAGCTAGCTTTCAGGAGAAAAAGAAAAATTAATTTTCTTATGTACAGAGGAAAAGTTAGCATTCTTGTTTTTAGAGAGCCTCTATTTCTTAATTCATGTCAATATATTCCTTTTTTTTTCTTTCAAGAACTCAAACAAAGGGCAAAACAAGTTTTAAAAAAAAAATAGAACCGCTTTCTATTTTAATTTACAGCTGAAGGTGTTGGTTTATGTTTAGTCAATAATGTCATGCCAATTGGAAGAGTTGGTGGAAAGAGTTGGTGTGGATGCTAGGAGGAAGCTTCCTCCTTTGATGTCACCCATGACATCAAGAGGAGGTAGTTTGATGTCACCAATGACATCAAGAGGAGGTCTTTACCTCTATAAATAGATGCACTCCTTCATTTGTAGAAACCATCCCAAAAATAATACAACACATTGTAGTGAGTAGAGAGTTAAGAGAGAAATTCTCTTAAGTGTAATTGGGAACTCTCCCCTTCCTTTGTTAATATTAAAAAGGCAACTGTTCTCTGGTGGACGTAGGATTATTTTGATCCGAACAACATTAAATCTTGTGTTCTTTCTTTTACGTTTCCGCTAACAATTGCTATCAAAGCAGCAAGATTCTTTAACGATCCAAGGAGGAAGAACAAGCAAAGATGAGTTCCATGAAGTTTGAAATTGATAGATTCAGTGGACGCAACAACTTCAATATCTGGAAGATCCGGATGATGGCGTTACTACGGAGGGAAGGTTCAATCCATGCTATTGACGGAAAGTATCCTAAGGATATATCAACTCCCGACAAGGAGAAGATTGAAGGGGATGCATTGAGTGCAATCCAACTATCCCTTACACCTAACGTGCTTTGTGAAGTGAGTACGGGTACCGAAGAGACGGCCAAACAGTTATGGGAAAAGCTAGAAGGGCTATACCAAGACTGATCAGTGACAACAAGGATGTTGTTACAACGGCGTCTTCACACATTTAATATGGGGTCAGATACTTCGTTACAAGATCATTTAGATGCGTTCAATAAACTTGTCATGGACTTACAGATTGCAGGAATTAAAAAGGAGGAGGAGATAGAGATGACCAGGCAAGTGGGCTCTTTGTGAGAGGTCGGACTAGCCAACAGGGAAAGAGCAAATCAAAGCACAGATCAAAGTCTCGTGTGAACAAGAAGAATACAGAGTGTTGGGGTTGTGGCAAGAAGGGGCACTTTGAACGAGACTGCCCAATGTCAAAGTCCAAGGAAAAGGCGAGTGCATCCACAGTTGAACAGGTACATGATTTTGATAATGATTATGTACTAACAACATCGTGTAATAATAATAGTAGTTATGGAAACAAATGGGTGTTAGACTCTGCTTGCACTCTGCATATGACGTTCCGAAAAGACTGGTTTAGCAGCTATGAGAAAAGTGGAGGAACCGTAGTAATGGGCAATAATGCAACTTGTGCAATAGTTGGCATTGGCTCAGTTCGGGTTCGCTGCCATGATGGAGTCGTGAGGACTATTACACAAGTCCGTCATGTTCCTGATCTGAAGAAGAATTTGATCTCCCTGAGTACTCTGGATGAACAAGGCTACAGGTACATGAGCGAAGCAGGAACTATAAAGGTGACTAAAGGTTCTTTAGTCATGCTGAAAGGCAAGCTGGAGAACGGCCTTTACACATTGGCCGGAAGCACCATTGTTGGCTCTGCAAATGCATCTACAGTGCAGTTATCTAATGATGACAAGGCAAGACTATGGCACATGAGACTGGGTCATATGAGCGCACGTGGACTGGAGATGTTGAGCAATCGTAAACTTTTGGAAGGTGAGAAGATCAGCACGCTTGACTTCTGTGAGCACTGCGTTCTAGGGAAGCAGAAGAAGGTCAGCTTCAGCACTGGCAAACACAAGACAAGAGGAGTGCTAGACTACATCCATTCAGATTTATGGGGTCCTTCTAAACTTCCATCGAAGGGCGGAAAGAGGTATCTTCTCATTTTTATTGATGATTTCTCACGAAAGGTTTGGGTGTATTTTTTGAAGGCAAAAAGTGATGCTTTTGAAGCATTTAAAGAGTGGAAGATTTTGGTTGAAAATCAAATGGAGCGGAAAATCAAGTATCTTCGCACAGACAATGGCTTGGAGTTTTGCAATGAAGAGTTTAATGAATTCTGCAAGGTTCATGGGATCTCAAGACATAGGACTGTCAGGCATACCCCACAGCAGAATGGAGTTGCCGAGAGAATGAACAGAACTCTTCTTGAAAAGGCTCGTTGTATGCTCCTACAAGCCAAAATGTCCAAAGTATTTTGGGCTGAAGCAGTTCACACTGCTGCTCATATTGTCAATCGATCTCCAGCATCGGCAATTGACTTTAAGACTCCGAATGAGGTATGGTCAGGTGAACCCTCTAACTATTCATACTTACGAGTATTTGGGTGTCCAGCTTATTATCACGTTAATGAAGGAAAGCTTGAACCAAGGGCTAAGAAGGCCATATTCGTAGGGTATGTGGATGGAGTAAAAGGGTACAAACTTTGGTGTTTGTCTTTACTCAAATTTATAGTTAGTAGAGATGTCACCTTTGATGAATCCTCTATACTTGATCCCCGTAAAGTTTCCGTGGAGTTTTCAGGAAACAAGAACGACGAGCAGGTGGAGCTTCCGGTGGAGCTTGCCAAGGAAAAGGATCAAGAGACTCAGGTTAAAGATGAGTCAGAATATGTACACCTTGAAGAACTTGCTGTCAATGAACCATACACAATTGCAAAGGGGAGGGAGAAGAGGAAAACACGAGAACCGGAACGCCTTATAGATCAAGCAAACTTGATTGCATATGCGTTCGTAGCTGCACAAGAAGAGATTAAAGATCTGGAGCCCTCCTCGTATATTGAAGCAACTTCTTGCAAGGATGCCGCACAATGGCGGTTAGCCATGACTGAAGAGATGGAGTCTCTTCACAAGAATCAGACATGGGTCTTAGTGAAAAGACAAAAGGGGAAGAGGACAGTTGGATGCAAGTGGGTCTACCGAAAGAAAGAGGGAATTCCTGAAGTGGAAGATGCTAGGTTCAAGGCGAGATTGGTTGCAAAAGGATTCAGTCAGAAGGAGGGAATTGACTACAATGAGATTTTCTCTCCAGTCGTGAAGCATAGCTCAATTCGCGTGCTACTAGCATTGGTTGCCCAATTTGACTTGGAGCTTCAACAGCTTGATGTCAAAACTGCTTTCTTACACGGTGATCTAGAAGAGACAATCTATATGGATCAGCCTGAAGGTTTCCTAGCTGAGGGAAAAGAAGATCACGTATGCCAACTAAAGAAGTCTTTGTATGGTTTGAAGCAATCCCCTAGAGAGTGGTACAAGAGGTTTGATGCATTCATGACTACACATGAATTCTCAAGGAGTGCATTTGATAGCTGTGTGTATCACAAAAAGATGTCTGGTAACTCAATGATTTATTTACTGTTGTATGTTGATGATATGCTTATTGCTGCTAACAACATTACAGAGATAAATGCTTTGAAGAAACTGTTGAGTAAGGAATTTGACATGAAGGATTTAGGAGCTGCAAAGAAAATCCTTGGTATGGAGATTTCAAGAGAAGACGGTGTTGTACATCTTTCTCAGAAGAGGTATATTGAAAGGGTTCTCAAGAGATTCAATATGCATACGTGCAAGCCTGTAAGTACACCATTAGCTCCTCATTTTAAACTTTCAGAGTTACAAATGCCTCAGTCCGAGGATGAGGTGGAGCATATGTCAAAGATTCCTTATGCCAGTGCAGTTGGTAGCATTATGTATGCTATGGTATGCACACGTCCAGATATTGCTCAATCTGTAAGTGTGGTAAGTAGATACATGTCCAGCCCAGGAAAGAGGCATTGGGAAGCTGTCAAGTGGATATTGAGATATCTCAAAGGAGCTTCTGGTGTTGGTCTGACCTTTCGAAAAAGTGGTGGAGGTATTTCAATTCTCGGTTATGTAGATTCTGACTATGCAGGAGATCTTGACAGAAGAAGGTCCACAACTGGATACATCTTTACCCTCGTTGGCAGTGCCGTCAGTTGGAAGTCGACTTTGCAGTCGATTGTCGCTTTGTCTACGACAGAAGCAGAATACATGGCAGCAGCGGAGGCGGTAAAGGAAGCTATCTGGTTGAAAAGTTTAGTAGCGGAATTGAGTTTGGTTCAGCTGGAATCAACTCTTAGATGTGATAGTCAGAGTGCTATTCATCTAATGAAAAATCAGAGATTTCATGAGCGCACTAAACACATTGATGTCAGATTTCATTTTATTCGAGATGTTGTTGAAGAGGGAACTATCAAGGTCGTGAAGGTTATCACAGACGATAATGCTGCAGATATGTTGACCAAGATAGTCCCACTCGCTAAGTTTGCACACTGCAAGGACTTGGCGGGGGTGTGCATCAACTGATGCAACTCCGAAGAGAACAGTTGTTAGGTGGAGGTGGTATGTTCAACAATGGTTTGATTCTTCTTATTTCTTACAGCGGGGTTGCCCAGTAAGCTTAGAAGTTTTGGCGAGAGTTGTTCACACGCATGTTTAGTTAACAATGGCATGCTGAAAATGTTGGTTTATGTTTAGTCAACAATGGCATGCCAATTGGAAGAGTTGGTGGAAAGAGTTGGTGTGGATGCTAGGAGGAAGCTTCCTCCTTTGATGTCACCCATGACATCAAGAGGAGGTAGTTTGATGTCACCAATGACATCAAGAGGAGGTCTTTACCTCTATAAATAGATGCACTCCTTCATTTGTAGAAACCATCCCAAAAATAATACAACACATTGTAGTGAGTAGAGAGTTAAGAGAGAAATTCTCTTAAGTGTAATTGGGAACTCTCCCCTTCCTTTGTTAATATTAAAAGGGCAACTACTCTCTGGTGGACGTAGGATTATTTTGATCCGAACCACGTTAAATCTTGTGTTCTTTTTTTACGTTTCCGCTAACAACAGCAATAATATTTTTGCATGCAAATTAATTGTTTTAGTGAAATGTGTTATCATATCTGGTATTCTTTTAATTCAAGCGAAAAGCCAGTCTTAAATATGTACTCGCAGAAAAAAAAAATTACTCGTAGTATATCCTTTCCTAATAATATATCTACGGAGATCCCCATCCAAAGACCTTAAATTTGCAAGGAGTTCGAGGTTTGGTTTTGGGAAGGGACAGAGAAATGTCATAAAGGAGAACAATGAAAGCATCATTATGAGAAAAATCAAACATTAATACGTTAGGATCAAGCTGGCATATGTGGATGTTAGTAGAAAGAAAGGAACATATCACATAAATACATTCACATAAATACATTCATAATGACATATAGTACATTGGGCTTGCATTTGGGGAAGGATATAACGTTAATTTGGACACTGCATGGTCGACAATTGACAACCAATGAGAGTAAGTTTTTACGAATCCCAAACTAAACAAATATATAGAAAACTCATTTAAGTAAAAAGTGTTGTTTGTTATATCTTCTTTCTGTATTTGTAAATAATAAGTCTGGAGAAAAAAAAATTAGCGTATAAACGTAAATATAAACGAGACAGTAATTAATTCGAGCCCACTGAATTCACAGTGTTTTCTTAAGGAATTTAATCTCCTCCTAGTACCCAAGGTTATGGATTATTTCCTCCCAGGATAGAACGAATTCCACACTGGTGTAGCGGTACTTCAAACCCCAGTGTTAACACAAAGTTCGATAGCAAATCACACTTACGGTTGCTTTGTTTGTAGTTTAAAAACAATGCAAAATAAAAGAGGAGAACTCAGAAGTCGAATGGAAATTCTGAAAGGAAGAAATGCAATTTATAGCCAAATGATGAGTGTAAACTAAAGGGGAAATCAGATTGCTCGTTGCTTTCTATTTTCTGTCTGTCTTCTATGTTTTCAATAAGCTGCTGGCAATCAACTGCTAAATACGGACCCGCTGCCACTCATTTGGTGAAGCATTTGCTCATTGTGGCCGGAGCACTAAGGCTGTTAATTAATGGAGCAATCATTTGGAGCATGGTGGAAGGAGCACTTGCTCATGGAGTACTAAGCTGCTAATGGAACTGGTGGGACAGATACACGGATTGGAACATATCCGTTACAAACACGGATAATATTACATTAATATTCACTATTAACAAATAAATTTGGTCCAAAAAATTAATCAATCAATCATTTGACCAAATCCGAAGCCGAGCCGAGCGACAACGACGACGGCACGAGGCTTGCCTTCTTCTTAACTCTTTAAGAGCTACAAGAAGAGCAATTGTATATATACCCACCAAAATCCTTTTACTCTTCCAATATGAGACAATGTTTCAAGAGAGGGAAACTTAAAATTTTATTCAAAAATTTCATTTTCCCTCCATTTCCCATTCACCCTCTTTTTAATACTTTTCCAATCTTAAAATCCTCAACAAAAAGTAAAGATATGTGTTTTCGTTTTCTTGCTTGTGGAGTACGTAGTATACTTTCTTTTATGTAAATAAATATATTCCTTTATTTTTCCCTTTCAAGATAACATAGCTAAGAGAAAACAAGTTGAAATTAAAAACTACAGTTACATTATACTTTCAGCTCCAATTATTATAGGAGAGCGTGCAAATAATGGTTTATTTAAAGAATCACTTCAGTTTAACTTGTAACAGACTAACAGTAAGTTATTGCTCTACTTTTCAGGTTACCATATCATGCTTGCTATGAATAGCCACATATGTTGTAGGTTAATTTAATCTTGTAATGTGAAAAAATTACACAAATAATATTTACAGCCACATTAGAATTTACACAAAAAATATTCCCAGCCACATTAGGTAAAGATGCTCGATATATATATATATATATATGTGTGTGTGTCATTTTGAGAAGCTTCCAGTTATGTGCTTGCACACTCAGGGGTATTTCCGGAATTTTAAAGCACCGGTGACTTAGCCCACGTGCTGTCCCTTTAGCCCAAGGTTTCATATAACTCAAAGTTCATAGCAGAAAAGGGGTATTTCCGTTGCCGGGACTTGAACCCGGGTCTCTCGGGTGTTTCTGACCAACTAGACTACAACGGAAGTTGTGTTCAACAATATCGGATTAAATTCAACAAAGCTGAGGAATGTTTATAAGCATACCTCCAAGAATGAATCTGAAAATTGCATAAATTGAAAAGTGTGGAGGGAGAATTTTCAGCGAAAGTACTGTTGGATTGACTCCACTATTGATAATTTTACGGAAAATTTGGACTTGACTACTTTGAAGACACAAAGGTAAAATGAATAGCTTACATTTACAAGAATGCCTTCAGTTTGGTTCCTAGGGAAGAAGAGGTTGAAATTACTCAACTTTTTGGGGAGAATAAGGTTGGATCTTTGTAAATTGCCTTACAGGGTTTGAGTTGTTCCAGTCTTTAATTGGGAACATTTGTGGCCTCAAGTGTATAACTAAGTTCTCGGACTGTCATTTTTGCATTATAAGTCCGACTATTATAAGTTGTGCTTCCATGAATGTCAATTTTATGGTCTGGTGTCTATATAATAGCATTATTTTTAAGTATTAGAGCGGTTAAAAATATATATTTCTCATTGTTAACTAACTATTCTATGTCTGTATATCGGTCTATATTGCTTTGTCTTGATAGAGCATCCTAGAGAAAACTTGTATCAATACGAAAAAAGCTATTCTGTTACTACATATAACATTGAAAAAAGCGAAATTTTCATAAAGCATGACAGTTTAGAGCTTAATTATCATATATAATTATAGTTTGCCTAATTATCATTCATAGCTAATGTTCAATTGTTGCAATCTTATATCACTTGTATTCAGATACACAACGAATACAACCAAGGCAAAATACAGGGAGGTATATAAAGGATACAATATGTCTCGACTTTATTCGTTTGGGCAACGAATACAGCCAAGGCGAAACACAGAAATACAGAAAAATAGAATGTTTTCGTTTAGAGTTGAACTCAAGACCTTTGTTTACTAAGCGGGGGCTCTAACCAATTCAGTTCAAAACAATTAGTCTCTTGTTTGAGTAATGCAAGTGAAATTATTATTAAAATTCAAATATAGCTACGAATGATATTTTCTAAAATTATAGCTACAAATGGTAAATATATTTACCCCTTTGCTAATCACGGATTCATGGAGATGGCCGCCCAAAGACCAATAGCCTGTTTGGCCAAGCACTTTTGGCCAAAAGAACTTTTGGCCAAAAATTGAGGTGTTTGGCCAAGCTTTTGAAGGAAAAAAAAAAGTGCTTTTGAGGAGAAGCAAAAGCAGTTTGGAGAAAAACGTAGCTTTTCTTCAAAAGCACTTTTTTCAGAAGCATTTTTGAGAAAAATACACTTAAAAGAAGTTTTTTGAAGCTTGGCCAAACACTAATTGCTGCTCAGAAGTGTTTTTCAAACTAATTAGCCAAACACAAACTACTTCTCACCAAAAGTATTTTTCAGAAAAATACTTTTAAAAAAAAAATATTTCTCAAAATAAGCTGATTTTTACAGCTTTGCCAAACGGGCTACAAGTTGCCCACTATTCAGTCAACCCCCAATTGTCCAATACTACGTTGCCTGGGTTTGAGGTTTGTTTTGGAAAAAGGACAGAGAAATTGTGACAAAAGGACAAAAATGAGAAAAATAAAACATTAATATTGACCACGGAAACTGAACCAATTAGCTTCACCTGAAAGATGACGGAATGGAAGGAACTAGGAAGACAGAAAATTAGAAAAGGTACAATCAAAATTTTATGTCAATATAAAGTGCTTACTATGACTCTTCTTCGGCGTAAAGTTTTGAAATTTCTTCTAAATTATGATGACACAAGTGTATTGGTCGAATTTGGTCGATCACGTCTAAAAGGCAGCACGACCGACTATCAAGTACCCACGTACCGATATAAGGGGGACGACCCAGGGAGAAAGGGAGGGACGCCCCCGCGTCATCGACGGCTTCGTTATAGGATGTATTTTTTTTCCTTTGTCGTTCCCATGATCAAGTGGATCCTCCGCTATATAAGGGGGATCCGAGCCTTTGTAATAGAGGGGAGTTTTCTATAAATTACAAGTTTTCTCTCTACTCTTTATCTCTCTATTAAACTGTCTCCTCTATTGTTACAATTGGACTTTACGAGAATTATCCTAGGGTTTATTATTTTCGACTGGAATTTACCTCTTCATCTTCGATTGATTTGTCTAAAAAGATTTATATATTCTTTGGGTCAAACAATTTGGCGTCGTCTAGGGGAATTTCCATAGTCGAAATTATAGTTCTCACCTGGGATATCAAAAGCAACAATCACTGTTCTTCACATCCCATAGAAGTCAACAATGGCAGAGAAAGAAGCAAGGTTGAAGATGATAGCAGATGTCTTGAGTAACCTCTTGAACTCACTCAACGAAGCCGGTAGGGAAGATACCGAGAATACAACACCAAGAGATACACTAGAGGGGATAATCTCGCCCTCTCCACACGAGGATCTGACGATCTTACGTGAAAGAGGAGCTTCCACGTCCACGGCGAAAGAAACACCACCAGCAATCAAAAAGCTGCTAGAGGAGTGGTTGACAAGTGCTCTAAGCAACATGCTCGAGAAACTCCCACAAGAAAATGCCGAAGATTCGCCAACGGCGAAAATCGCAGCCATTACAGGCGAGCCAGGCCCTACACGAACGAGCAACACCTGTACCGTCATCGACGCAAGTGGCGATGCATTCGCAACCATCCTAAAGAAAATGGAAGAAATGGAAAACGAGAACAAAGTACTTCGTGATCAAATGAAAGAGCACCAAGAAAGGGTTGACAAAATACCTGGTGCCCCCAAGCTGTTACCAAAACACGATGTGGGAAGGTTCGTCGAACAACCGTACAGCGAGGAGGCCGCTCCTTACCCCATCCCTAAAACCTTCAAAATGCCACCATATTTGAAAATATACGACGGGACCACGGATCCAGAAGATCATCTAATCCATTACGTCACCGCGGTAAAAGGCAATGACCTGTCAAAGGAGCAAGTGCCATCCGTACTGTTGAAAAAGTTTGGTGAGACTTTGACAGGAGGAGCATTAATATGGTATTCTCAGTTACCAGCACAGTCGATATCAACGTTCGAGGAGATGGCGGACAGATTCGCCACCGCTCATGCAGGAGCAAAGAAGGCTGAAGCTAGGGTCAACGACATCTTCGCCATCCAGCAAACAGCGGGCGAGGGACTTCGAGACTTCCTGGCCCGATTCAACAGAGTGAGAATGGGACTGCCAAATGTGTCAAAAGGAATGGCGGTCGCAGCCTTCCAAAATGGGCTGAATAGGAACAGATCGAAAGCAACCAAGAAATTGCTCAGCAAACTCATGAAGTACCCTCCCACCATATGGGAAGAAATCCATAACACCTATTGCGCCGAAGTAAGGGCAGATGAAGACGATCTTAACGGTCCAACTCAGCGGCTAATGTCAGTCCAGGTCGAGGCAAATAGAGATCGACGTAACGACGGAAGAAGGGATCAGCCCCCACGCTTCAACCGAGAAAGGCAGCAGCCTTACGTCAGAACCTCCAACCCACCCCTCCAAGACACGTGGACGCCATGCTACAACACACGACACCCCTTCGTAATGAAAGAGGTTTGCCTCCACTATTATCTGCTCATAACTTTTGTGTTTCCCTTTCAAAGATAGTGTACGCACTAGAGAAGCTGGGCACGAAGGTGCAGTGGCCGCCGAAAATGAAATCGGACCCAAGCACAAGAAGTTCAAACATCCTCTACGAATTCCACCAGGAAAGAGGACACAAAACCGAGGATTGCATAGGCCTGCGACAGGAGGTTGTCAGAATGCTAAACTAGGGATATCTAAAGGAACTTCTAAGTGATAAAGGAAGTTTCAACTTCGCCAGAGGACGAGACCCCTCTTAAGGACCTCCAAAACCGCCATCACCAGCACGCACCATACAGATGATAATCGGCGGCAGCGACGAGTCGGTGATCAACCAAGTAAAGTTCACCACAACGCACAAACTCAAATGCATGGTCACCCACGAATGGTATGACGACTTCGAAGATAGTATCATCTTCGAAAAGTCAGATGCCGACGGTTTGTCTTTCCCTCACTATAATGCTTTAGTTATAACTTTACGCATCGCTTATACAGATGTAAAAAGAATCATGGTAGACGACGGAAGCGGCGCATGTATTATCTACCCGAGAGTTCTCGTGCAAATGAGGCTCGAGGATAGAATAATACCGTGTTGTATAACACTAACGGGTTTTAACAATGCAGTAGAATGGACATCCGGGGAAATAATGCTACATGTCTTAGCAGGAGGGGTCACGCTGGAAACCACATTCCACGTCATGAACTAAAGAAACGACCTATAACGCAATTATAGGACGCCCTTGGATACACGCCATGCGAGCCGTCCCATCGAGCTTTTACCAAGTGCTCAAATTTCCTACCCTGTGGGGGGTATTCAGTATCCGAGGCGAACCACGTACCGCCGAAGAATGCTACCGGATCACCCAGGATTATACGCACACCAAACACCTGAAAGGAGCGAGCGCGGAGGCATAGCAATTAGCCATGTTGGGGACTAAGTCCGACCCACCAGCAGAGGTCGTTAGAGATCCAGACGTTGTAGAGGCCTGCAAAAAAACTATAGAAAACCTCGACCCGGTCTAGATGGATGACGCCGACGGCACAAAAAAGGCTTACATCGGGCACAACCTCTTAGAACCAGGTAAGTATCATGAATTTCTGGCTAACAACGCCGATTTGTTTGCCTTTTCCCACTCAGATATGCCAGGCATCCCAAGGGATATCGCCGCTCATAAGTTGAATATCGACCCACTCTATCCTCTAGTACGGCAAGCGAGGAGAAAATTCAACGCCGCAATCAACGAAGCGGTCAGTGAAGAGGTGGACAAATTACTCACCAATGGTTCCATCAGAGAATCGAAGTATCCCCAGTGGATCGCCAATGTAGTCATGGTCAAAAAGAAGAACCGGAAGTGGCGAATGTGCGTGGACTTCACCAACTTGAACAAGGCTTGCCCAAAGGACTCCATCCTATTACCCCATTTCGACCAACTAATCAATGCAATGGAAGGGCATGAACTATTAAGTTTTTTGGATGCCTACTCCGGTTACAACCAAATCCTGATGGCCGAAGAGGATCAAGAAAAGACAAACTTCATCACCCATCGAGGGACTTATTGCTATAAGGTAATGTCGTTCGGACTCAAGAACACGGGGGCTACCTACCAGCGGTTGGTCACCAAAATGTTCAAGGAACAGCTCGGCAAAACGATGGAGGTCTATATTGATGATATGCTGGTAAAGTCGGCAAAGAAGGAGGACCGCATTAATCTTTTGAATGAAGCCTTCGAGATATTAAGGAAGTACAAGATGAAGTTGAATCCAGAAAAATGCGCTTTCGGCGTGGCCTCAGGAAAATTCCCGGGCTTCCTAGGATCACAACGAGGAATCGAAGTCAACCCAGATCAGATCAAATCCATTAACTCAATACCTGAAGCGCTGACCAGCAAGAAACAGGTGCAGAAGCTGACGGGGGGAATAGCCACCTTGTCGAGGTTCATTTCACGATCTTCGGACCGATATCACAAATTCTTCAACGTACTTAGGAAAGATCATGGGCTGCAATGGAACGAGGAATGCATCGACGCCATGAAGAAACTAAAAGCATACATGTCCTCACCACCATTACTCGTCAAAGCCAACCTAGGCGAGTGTTTGCTCGTGTATTTAGCTGTATCGGAGATAGCCGTCAGCGCAGTCCTGGTTCGCGAAAACAAAGGTACGCAATCCCCTATCTATTATATCAGTAAGACCTTAATAGATACCGAGACGAGGTAACCTCACCTTGAAAAACTCGCTCTAGCATTAGTCACAACTTCACGCAAGCTAAGACCATACTTTCAATGTCATCCCATAAAAGTAATAACGACCTTCCCCCCAAGGGGCATTCTACATAAACCCGAGCTTTTAGGTAGACTCGCCAAATGAGCGATAGAGCTCAGTGAACACGACATAACTTATCACCCGCAAACCACGATTAAGTCGTAGGTGTTCGATGATTTCGTCATCGACTTCAGCGCAGAAATATTTCATAGGCAGAGCAAGAGGCACTTCGTGCCTCCACACGTACCGACCTCTAGACCCTCTATACCGATGGTGCTTCGAATGCCTTGGGATCGGGACTGGGACTCGTCCTCGAAGTCCCTACGGGCAAAATAATTCTCCAGTCCATATGATGCCCCGAGATGACTAACAATGAGGCCGAGTATGAGGTTGTGATTGCAGGTGTAAAGTTAGCCCTGAAATATGACGCCCGACGGCTCGTCTTCCATTGCGACTCTCAACTCGTCGTAAATCAGGTCACCGGGTTTACAAATCAAAGAGCAAAGAATGCAGAAGTATCAATCGGAGATCTATAAATTAATGCCTGATTTCGATGAGTGCAGCTTCGATTAGATCCCCATAGCACAAAATATCGAAGCAGATGCCTCACTAAATTAGTTGCGGCCACCAGAAATATCAACAAGGGAAATGTGGTCACCCTCCTTCATGCAGCCATAGAACACGTCGAGGTACTCTCTCTACATTTAACTTGGGACTGGCGTAATCTCCTTGTATCCTATTTACAGGACGGAACACTCCCACAAGACAAAAAAGAAGCCAAGAAACTCTGAGTACAGGCCGCTCGGTATAGCATGGTAAATCATGACCTCTACAAGAGGACATTTGGCGGTACCCTAGCCAAATGTCGGGGCCACACCAAACCAGACAAGTACTAGAGGAAGTACACGAGGGTCACTGCGGAGCCGACATAGGGAACCGCGCCTTCGTCTGATGCCTCATCCGCGCTGGCTACTATTGGCCCACTATGAAAAAAGAAGCAGCAGACTATGTTCAGAGATGTGAGCAGTGCCAAAAATACGCCCCTATGATACATCAAGCGAGGGAATTTCTCCATTCCGTCACTTCGCCGTGGCCTTTCACAAAATGGGGAATGGACATAGTCGGCCCCCTTCCGGTAGGACGAGGAAAGGTACGTTTTCTTTTGGTTTTAACTGACTATTTCTCTAAGTGGGTGGAAGCAGGTGCGTACACCCAAATACGCGAACATGTGGTCATCGCCTCTATATGGAAGAATATTATATGCCATTTCGGCATCCCCAAAGAAATCAGCTGCAATAATGGACCCCAGTTTGTCGGGAAGAAAACAAGTGAGTTCTTCGAAAAATGGCACATCAAGCGGATACTCTCCATACCATATCATCCCGCTGCCAATGGCCAAGCCGAGTCCTCTAACAAAGTAATATTGAACATATTAAAGAAGAAGCTAGAAGAAGCCAAAGGGCTATAGCCCGAATTATTACCAGAAGTATTATGGGCATATCGAACTACGCCAAAGTCCAGCATGAGAGAAACGCCATGCTCACTGGTCTACGGACCGATGCAGTCATACCCGTCGAAGTTGGGGAGCCTAGTCTGAGATACTCCCATGTAAGCGGAGTAGCTAACGACTAGAGTAGGTTGAAAGACCTAGATGAGGTCGAAGAACGGAGAGATATGGCCCACAAAAAAATGGTAGCCCAGAAGCAGCAAGTAGAGAGATATTACAACAAGAAAACAAAGGTAAGATCACTCAAAGTTGGCAACTACGTCCCCAAAGCCAAAACTTTGGCATCAAAAGACCCAAATGAGGGAAAGTTGGGAACCAACTGGGACGGACCATATAAAATCATAGCAATGGCAAACAAAGGAGCATTCCAACTAGAGACGATGGAAGGAAAACCACTCCAAAACAACTGGAACGTTGCCCATCTCAAGTATTTCCACTTCTAAAAGGCGTCACCTGAGCCGTACACTTTTTCCCTTACCTAAGTTTTGTCCCAATCGGGTTTTCTCAGGGAGGTTTTTAATGAGGCGGCGATAGGGGACACCTTGTGGATCAGAGCACTATTCTTTCCCTCGGCCCATCGGCACGACCTCTAGGCCAAAGTAATGAAAGGACTACACCAGGCAACCTCCGTTGTATGAAAAAAATTGCATAAATAGAAATCTTCATTGTGTGAACAGAGTTATCCAGTTGAATGAACACTTCCATGTAAAACGCAATCAGTTTGAATACGACGAATACTACTTCGACCACGGTCGAAGCAACATCCTAATGGCTAAGGCCATCGACATCAGTTCGACCTTGCTCGAACTACGATGGATACTACTTCGACCACGGTCGAAGCAACATCCTAATGGCTAAGGCCATCGACATCAGTTCGACCTCGCTCGAACTACGACAGATACTACTTCGAACACGGACGAAGCAATATCCTAATGGCTAAAGTCATCGACATCAGTTCGACCTCGCTCGAACTACGACAGATACTACTTAGACCATGGTCAAAGCAACATCCTAATGGCTAAGGCCGTCGACATCAGTTCGACCTCGCTCAAACTATGACGGATATTACTTCGACCGCGGTTGAAGCAACATCCTAATGGCTAAGTCCATCGACATCAGTTCGACCTCGCTCGAACTACGACAGATACTACTTCAACCACAATCGAAGCAACATCCTAATGGCTAAGGCCATTGACATCAGTTCGACCTCGCTGGAACTACGACGGATACTACTTCGACCACGATCGAAGAAACATCCTAATGGCTAAGGCCATCGACATCAATCTGACCTCGCTCGAACTACGACGGATACTACTTCGACCACGGTCGAAGAAATATCCTAATGACTAAGGCCATCGACATCAGTTCGACCTCGCTCGAACTACGACAGATACTACTTCGACCACGGTCGAAGCAATATCCTAATGGCTAAGGCCATCGACATCAGTTCGACCTCGCTCGAATTACGACGGATACTACTTCGACCACGGTCGAAGCAATATCCTAATGGCTAAGGCCATCGACATCAGTTCGACCTCGCTCGAACTACGACGAATACTACTTCAACCGCGGTCGAAGCAACATCCTAATGGCTAAGGCCACCGACATCAGTTCGACCTCTCTCTAACTACGACGGATACTACTTCGACCACGGTCGAAGCAACATCCTAATGGCTAAGGCCATCGACATCAATTCAACCTCGCTCGACCTACGACGGATACTACTTTGACCACGGTCGAAGCAACATCCTAATGGCTAAGGCCATCGACATCAGTTCAACCTCGCTCGAACTACGACGGATACTACTTTGACCGCGATCGAAGCAACATCTTAATGGCTAAGGCCATCGACATCAGTTCAACCTCGCTCGAACTACAACGGGTACTACTTCGACCACGGTCGAAGCAACACCCTAATGGCTAAGGCCATCGACATTAGCTCGACCTCTCTCAAGCCACGCTGAAATATAGTTATGCGATAATCAGTACGTCCCTATGAAGACTAAGTGTCTCGCTTTGAACTAAAACGGAAAAAATGGCGAGCAAACAAAGTGGCAAAAATAGTTTATATTACAACAAAATGCATTTACATTCGCCCATATAGGCGGGCCCCAATACAACCAATGCTCAAAAACGTTCAAATAAAATGACCAAACTAAAACTACTCGTTAGCCTCAGCAGGGTAAGAATTTTCATACCATGAGTCCAAATCGAGGCATTTCACGTCGTCAGAGGAGGCACCCTCCCCATCGGGAGTGTTCGGTTCGTACCCACATGACTCGCGGGACGTACGTGCTTCAGCGTGCACCTTATGAACCTCATCCTCTATCGCACGACCCTCAAAACAAAAATCTCTATACACATTGAGCCAAGCCTCCGCATAGACCCACATCTCATATAAACGGCGACTCGAGCCTTGACCAACCAGAGGATGGGATGTGGAAGGTCCAGGATGGCAATCTGCTTCTCCTGCCCTCGACCGAGCTATTTGCCTTTGCCGCGAGGACAATTCCACCCCTCGCTACCTAATACGTCTTTCAAGCTCCACAACCCGACTGTTTGAGGCTGCTCTTTCCCGTGTGAGTTCCGACCTAGATAGTCCAAGGGCATCCTCTAATGAAACTGTCTCAGAAATGGCGGCGGATAACTTATCAGCACTGGCATTTAACTCGCCCCTGAGCCCGTCGATCTTCGCTATCTTGGCGCTCAGTTCGGTGCTCAAACCGGCCACCTTCAACTGCAGGTCGGCATTCTCCGCAATCACCCCTCGACTCAATTCGAGTTCATCTTCCTTCGCCTTTAGGGGGGACTCCAACTCGTTATTACGAGCAACGGCCCTCACGAGTTCCTCATCCCTCTCCTCTAGTTCCGCAACCCTATTCTCCAACTGGGACTCCCGCTGCTTAAGCCCTTCGCGGAACACCTGGAATTCAGGGTCTTGACGGTAGAGGTCGGACATCGCTTGATGTTTGGCATGGTGCTGTTGATATTTCATCGACATTTTCTTGTAAAGATTCGTCCTCCTTCCTTCACGACGACCCCTTGCCACCTCCAGGACGAGGGTCTAAAAAGAAAAAAATAGAAGTAAGTACACATTTTCATGTCAATCCTACAATATGCAAAAGAGAGGAAAACCTACCTGTAGTGCCATGCCAGCGACCTTCCGAGACAGCTCCGTATCACTCATCGTTCTGAGCGTCTCGCTCTCAGGAGCAGCACACAAGAGGGTGAGGGTCGATGTGACTTACTCACTATTTAGCAACAAGTTGTAATCCCCTGGGATTACTATGCGATGGTCGGACCTATCCGCCATCGTTTCCACATGGGTATGGCCACCCAAAAATTCGTTTACATCCTCCGGGGCGACGTCAGAATCCAACCTGTCAGCTTCCACTCTAGGCCCTTCGACGTTAGTTGATGCACCTCCCTCAGCGGATCGCACCGAACTAGCTCTAGGGGTGGCCCTCCTCTCATAGGTTGATCTCCCCGATAAAATGGCATCAGCCATGAACACGGATGTTGACGTTGCCCGAGATGTCCCGCTCCTGCTAGCATCAGTAGTCGCCCCCTTTCCCAACTCCAACCTTCTCCTTCTTCTCTCTAATGGTTCGTCACCATTAGAGGATTCATCGACAGGGTGAGAAGGCTGTGCCAATGAGGGTGTATCTCTTACAGGTGCAGAGGAGGACGGAGTCTCCTGCTAAAGAAGTAGGGGATGACCTTCTCGGATAGACGCACACAAAACGTCCTGCGCCTCTATGACGACAGCAAGTCATCTAAAAGAAGGGACTGGTGCCTTTCTCCTAGAATCTCCCCGACCTGTCACCAACAAGAATCATACAATGAGAAAGTCACACGACCGCCAACGCAATAAATTAAAGATTTACCTGAGGAAACCTTAGGGCCATAACGTTGAACAAAGGCAGTCCAAGTTCGAGTCTCCTCCGTGTGGGGCAACAGACCGGCAACCCAGTTCCTGAGGCCGATAACGGGCTGGGGTGGACGTGCCATAGCTGTAAAACAAATGGTTAGGAGCAACATTTGCGGAAGATGGAGAATACAATGAACTACGATACATACAATTGTCATTCCACTTCTCTAGGAACCCGGCGGGGTTAGAGATCATGTGCTCAGTCTTGATAAAGAAGTATTTGTGCCAATACTTATGGCTCGGTCGGTCGTCTGTTCTGACCGCTAGTCCCTTTGTTCCATGAAGCCTTAAGTGCACCATGTTACCCCTAAGGAAACCAGGTGAGAATAAATGCAGAAGATGGTGCACGAAGACGTCACTTCCGGCTAACTCCGCGTATTTAGCCAATAAATAGAGCACTTTGAGTGTGTATGGCATGAGCTGAGCCGGGCAGATATGATAGAATCTGCAGAACTCATCCACCAAATGAAAAAGAGATAGGGTGTAACTAATCATAAACGGATACTCGTAGAAAGTGCAGTACCTGGGTTTGTAAACGTTAACGTAATCCCCATCCGCCAGAGCCATCTCCACGTGAGCAGGGATACCGTACTTTGTACGAATTGCGTCGAGATGAGTTTCGTCCGTCTATGAAAGTACGGGGTCCGGAGTAGGAGGTGGGATCTTACTAAAATCACTTCGAGACGATGGATGTCATAGTAATAATGCCTCCACTATAAGAGGACTTTCATCATCCTCCACCTCAACTTCCCCGCTATCGGAGAAAGGTATTGTACTCACCGGAGCGATCTCAGGAACCTCCTCGGTAGGGAGACGGGATCTCGGCATGATTTTATATAGAAGTAGCAAGTCACACCAATGGAGAATGAGAAAAGAAAGCTTCCGATCGAGAATAAAAGCGAGAAAATGAGGAAATACGAAGACGGAAGAAGAAGACTGAAGTACTCTCTAGAATGGCTAAAGTTCTTCAACGAAATCAAACCCTTCACCTATTTATAGGGTTGGGTGGCGCCAGAATCGTGGTGGCAGACTTCAAATCAGCACGGAAAAGCAAGCGCCAAACCGTCAGCTTTTTTACGTAAAAAATACGCATAATAATGACACATGCGAACACTGACATCACCCAGGGAGGATCGATCTTTTCAACGTTCCGCCGAATGTGAATACGACCTCCTCTACTGGCCACGTCGTATCGATCCAACAAGCCAAATTCTCTCTAAAAAAGACACTGATTTCGCCCATCAAGGATGCACTTCGCTGCGACCTCGATGAGCGGAGAGACTAACTGTATGGGGTCAAATTTGGTCGATCACATCTAAAAGGCAGCACGACCGACTATCAAGTACCCACGTGCCGATATAAGGGGAATGACCTAGGGAGACAGAGAGGGACGCCCCCGCGTCATCGACGGCTTCATTATAAGATGTATTTTTTTCCTTTGTCGTTCTCATGATCAAGTGCTAGATCCTCCGCTATATAAGGGGGATCCAAGCCTTTGTAATAGAGGGGAGTTTTCTGATAAATTACAAGTTTTCTCTCTACTCTGCATCTCTCAATTAAACTGTCTCCTCTATTGTTACAATTGTACTTTACGAGAATTATTCTAGGGTTTATTATTTTCGACTGGGATTTTCCCCTTCATCTTCAATTAATTTGTCTAAAAAGATTTTGTATATTCTTTGGGTCAAACAACAAGTCTCCCTATTAAATATTAATTTAGTAAATCCATTAAATATTAATATTGATCCTAAAGAGGTAATTAATCTATCAAATTTGGACAATCAAACTTACTCTAATATTCCTAATGGTGGCAAGTTGTCGTTGCGCCAACTAAGGGACTCTACCATCCAACACAGTTTTCAAAATGTAATATAATCATCTTATTTATTTAGTAATTGTTAAGATCATCGTGATAGATTATCTATTAGTGAGAAGAAAGAGAAACTGAGAGAAAGATGGAAAGAAAATATCCTGTGCAATTGTGAAATTGAGCATCCAGAGTTTCCAGAATCAGAGCTCTTGTATTTATATAAAAGATAGTTGGTATGGATCTTTACAATTGGACCTTAGGCCAAAACACAAAGAATGGGTTATTGGGCTACCTATTAATACAATGCCTAGACTACACAAATATAAAATCGAACAATAAAATAAATATGACTATGTACAAAAGAAATATCTTTACTATCCAACACCCCCTCGCAAGTTGAAGGGGGGAAGCACCTTCAACCTGGAGAGAAAGCCATGATGCGCAAACCTAGTGAAGGGCTTGGTCAAGATATCAGCCAATTGATTGGCGCTGCTAACATGGAATAAGGCAATGATACCTTTTGATAATTTGCCCCTAACAAAGTGACAATCAACCTCAATATGCTTCGTGCACTCGTGAAAGACAAGATTACGAGCAATATGTAGAGCTGATTGGTTGTCACAGAATACAAAAACAAGAGTCACATCAACAACACCCAAATCTGCCAACAGGCAAGTGAGCCATGTTAATTCTGCAACTAATTTACTCAACGCACGATATTCAGCTTCAGCACTACTAAGAGAAACAAAAGGTTGTTTCTTAGACTTCCACGAGACAAGACTCCCCACCAAAGAACACAAAGAAACTAGTCACTGATTTGCAAGAATCTGGGAAGGTAGCCCAATCACTGTCACAATAGCCATATAAAGCAAAATCTGAAGAATTATTAAAAAGAATACCATAATCAGATGTCCTTTTGGGATAACGCAGTAGATGTAAAGTAGAAGAATAATGAGGAACTCGAGGGGATTGGAGAAACTGACTGAGATGCTGGACAACAAAGCTCAGGTCAGGCCTGATATGAGTTAAGAAGTTGAACTTGCCAATAAGGCTCCGATACAATTCAGATTTGGAAGCAAGTCACCATCAGCAGCTTCTAATTTCAAAGTAAGGTCAAGAGGAAAGACAACTGGAGATACCTCAGAACACTTATATTCAGCCAAGAGATCTAAAATAACCTTTCTTTGATTTAACAACAAACCAGCAGGAGTAGGAGATACTTCAATACCCAAAATATAGTGCAAGGTGCCCAAATCATTTATCTTAAATTGTTCACCGAGATAGGACTTTAAAGTAGAAATTTCTAACATATCATTACCTGTTAGAATTATGTTATCTACATACACTGCCAAAATAACCATAGACTCCCCTGATCTCTTTGTGCATAGACTGTAGTCATTAAGAGAATGAACAAACCCCTTTGCACACAATACACTTGAAAGTTTAGCATACCATTGTCTTGAGACCTGTTTGAGCCCATAAAGGGACTTTGAAGTTTGCAAACAAAAGGCTGACCAGAACTAGAAAAGGATTCCAAAGTGAACCCTTGAGGCAACTTCATATAGACTTCCTCATCCAAATCCTCATAGAGGAAGGCATTGTTTACATCTAGCTGAAAAAGTGGCCATTATTTCTTAATAGCTAAGGCAATGAGACATAACAGTGGTCATTTTCACCACAAAGAGACAGTTTCATTGTAATCCACCCCAGCATTCTGAGTATCACCTCTAACTACTAGTCTAGCTTTATATATTTCTATACCATAAGCTCTAAATCTTATATACTCACTTACTCCCAATGGCCTTCCTTCTAACAAGGAGAGGAAATACAGACCATGTCTGGTTGCCTTCAAGAGCCTCAAATTCTTTCCTCATTACCTTTGCCACTCAGGCACCAAAGTAGTTTGAGAATAGGTGTAAGGCTCAGAAAGTAATGTTTGTGCCTCAGGCTGATTAGGGGAAGAATTGGACCCAAGGCCTTGGGGAAAAAGTGCAAAAACATAAGAGCAAATATAATCGTTGAGGTAAGAAGGAGTAACATGGGTTCTGATGGATTCTCTCAAACCCTCAGAAGGTGAAGTAGGGAAAATAGGAGCAAGGACAACATGTGAATTGACAGAAGGAGGGCTAGAGGTCATGGAAGAAGAGAAAGGAGAATAAGTAACATTGGCAGATTTATTAGAAGGAGATGCAGATGTTGGAGAAGAAGGTGCACGAGGAACATGAATGAGAGAGGCGATGGTGAAGTAGAAGAAGAAGGAGAAGGAGGAACAATGGAGTCATGAACAAAATTTGTAGGAGAAGAAGTGGAAGAAGAACCAACAGAAAAGTTGACAACAAAAGGAAACACTGATTCATGAAATATATATAGGAGAAGAAATAGAAGAACAACCAACAGAAAAGTTGACAGCAAAAGGAAACATTGATTCATGAAATATAACATCACTAGAAATGAAAAATGGTCCATTTTCAAGGTTAAGAAGTTTGTAGCCTTTCTTCTCAAAAGGGTACCCCATGAAGACTGCAGGTATGCACTTGCTACTGAACTTATCCCTGTGTACAGGAGATTTAGAAGCATAGCAAAGGCAACCAAACACCCTTAAATGAGAATAAGTTGGGGTTTTACCAGAAAGCAACTCAAATGGGATTTATTGTGAAGTAGTTTAGAAGGAAACCTATTAAGTGGCAGTTAGCACACAATCCCCCCAATACTTTGTAGGCAATATAGAATGAAAAAGAAGTGTCCTTGAGGTCTCAAGCAGATACCTATGTTTCCTCTCTATTATCTCGTTTTGTTGGGGAGTATATGGACAAGAAGTGTGATGAATAATCCCTTGCTCAATAAAAAAAGAAGCGGTAGAAGGACTAGAACTTAATTTTAAAGCATTATCAGACCTAACAGTCAAAACTTTGGAATTAAACCATGTATTTACCATGGCAATAAATGTTTTTAGAATAGGAAAAGCATTTGACTTGGTCTTTAATAAATGATTCCAAATTGTCCTAGTAAAATCATCCACAATTGTTAGGAAGTACTTGCACCTATCATGTGTGGGAACATGATAGGGATCCCAAGTATCAACATGTATTAATTGAAAAGGAGTGTTTGTGTGAATTGTACCATCTGGGAAAGGAAGTCTGATTTGCCTTGCCATTGGACAAGTATTACAAATAAAGTCTTGTTTACCAGAAAGCATAGAAGAAATAGAAGGAATAGACTTTAAATGAAGAAAAGGTATATGTACCAATATACTATGTCAAAGATTGTTCATTTTATTCATTTGAGGAATATTTACAAATGGAACAGAAGTGACAGAACACTCAACATTGTTCTTACCAAGATCAGATAAAGTAGAACTATGTGAGCAAGTAAAGGCAGCAGGATGGCTAACAACAGTATGTGAACATGATGAATTGAAAGAGGGCAGTTGCAAGATGTAAAGGCCATGATGGGATTTACCAAACTTCATAGACCTCTTCATGGAAAGGCCCTGTATGAAACATGCAAAAGAGCTAAAAATGAGCAGACACTTTAATTGTGATACCAACTTGTGCACAGATATCAAGTTGTATTGAAAGCTAGGAACTAAAAGAACATGAGACAGAGTAGTATTATTTGACAAGGTTAAGTTTCCCACATAAGTTACTTTGACTTTTTACCCATTAGGCAGAGTTACTAAGTAAGGAATAGGCAAAGACTTAATGTTGTGAAGTAGACTATTGTGAGAAGTCATGTGGTCAGTGGCCCCAGAGTCCAATATCCAAGAGTTCTTATCAACCTTATATAACAAACAAGTACTAACTGAACACTTAGGTCTATTACTAGAAAATAAATTGAGGATACCTTCAAAATTGGCAGAAGCAGTAAGGTGGGAAGTAGAGTTAGGAACAAACACATGATGTTGCTGAAGTAATATGATGAGCTGGATACACTGCTCATTTGTCAACCCTGGGATAGTCGAAGTATCTGCAACATTGGTAAGTGGTGCCAGTGAATGGCTTAGGCTCAACAAGAGCAAATTGCTTAGGAGGATCCAATTCAGTTTGAACATTAGAAGTAGTCCTTATATTATTCCTAGTGAACTGAAAATTCGGGGGAAAACCATGCTTCCTATAGCATCTCTCCACTGTATGACCATGCTTATTGCAATAACTATAGACAACACTAGGCCTCATTGGATCAAAGTTCATTTTAGGCTGAAAATTCTTCTGAAAAGGCTTTTGAAAAAATCTTTGAGACCCCGATGAGAAGGAAGCGGATTCTGAGCTAAATTGAGAAGGAGGAGGCTGGATTCTTTTTGTCGTTCATCAGTCACCAGAAGAGAATAAGCCTTGTTGATTGTAGGGAAATGACTCATCATAAGTAAATTGCTTCTAGCATTAGCATAACCTTCGTTCAGGCCCAATAAAATTGGTACAATTTTTGGTCCTCTTCACGTTTTTGAATATCTAGCTTACCACCCCCACAGTGCAATGAGAATCAGAATAAATATTCAAGGTACTGAGTTCATCCCAAGCATCCTTGCATAATATTTAGGACTGTTCATAGAACCCTTAGAAATAGAAGCAAGCTCTTTCTTAACTTGATAAACCCTAATTCCACTCGGTTGTTTATATCTATCTTCCAATTCCATCCACACATCCTTGGCAAGTTGACAATACAGAACACTCTTACGAATCACTGGAGTGAGAAGATTGTGAATCCATGAAATCACAATGTTATTACACCTATCCCTTTGATGAAAAATAGGGGAATTTGGAGGAGGTCTCACACAATCGGGTTGAATGAAGTACAATTTGTTCTTCACAGAGAGAGAAATAAGCATGCTCCTACGCCAATCGTTATATCCAGTCCCATAAAAAATAGTACCTATCAGTGAAGGACCCAAATTGACCGATGGATGATGTAAAGAGGATGATTATGATCAATCTTATCATCCGATGAGTTATCAGAACCAGAACAACCAGGAGAACTCGAAACTGACTTATCAGAAACCAATGAACCCATGACTAAGAGTAAATTTAGAGGTTTCGTATTTCACCAGCAATACAGCAAAAGTGAAGCAATTTTCAATAAAAAAAATTGAAGCAAAGTCAGAGTATTTGCGAAAAAATAGAAGGAATTGAAAGAGATTGTCGGAGAAATACCGAACTCCGGCAAAATTCCAACGAACACAACACGAACAACTTTTCTCCGAAAAAACAAATGTCGACGAGATGCTCATACAACGAAGAAGATTAACTCTCAGGATTACCCGGATACACCGCTCTGATACCATGTTAAGATCATCGTGGTCGATTAGCTGTTAGTGAGAAGAAAGAGAATCTGAGAGACAGAGGGAAAGAAAATATCTTGTGCAATTGTGAAATTGAGCATCTGAAGCTTCCAGACTCAGAGCTCTTCTATTTATATAAAAGATAGTTGGTCCGGATCTTTACAATTGGGCCTTGGGCCAAAATACAAAGAATGGGTTATTGGACTACCTATTAATTCAAAGGCCGGACTACACAAATATACAATCGAATAATAAAATAAATCTGATTATGTACAAAAGAAATATCTCTACTATCCAACAGTAATTCCTCTTATATTTGTTCTGGCAACGATATAGACAAATTAGGAACTTCTTTTGTTCGTATAGTTAAGGATAAATGTATTGTCTTTTGGAACAATGCGAATCAGTACATGGTCATCAGTGCACTATTGTATTCACTAAATAAAATTGCCCGTGCTAAAGCACGGGCCCAACTACTCGTATTTATTTTCTAAAATTAATATAGACAAATTAAATATGGTGTCTAATTATATTAAGATTTTTTTGGCAGTTGATGTGTTTCATCCTTTATTCTTTTAGTATTTTCTCTTCTAATAATATCTTAGTTTAGTTCTACTTATGGTGTATTAAATTTTGTTGTGAAGTTATAATTTTCTCTTTGTTTTAGCATGAATCTTGTAATTTGAGACTCGCAACGCAATTTATCCCATATGCACAATGTTGATTTCGAAATGAAGTGAAAAGTCTTAGGAAAGAAAGGTAAAAAAAATAAAAAAATTATGGCGAAACGGACCCTAATTTGGTTTTCTAGTTTGATACTAATCCCAACACGAAGCTTATTTACTACATCTACGCCAATTATAAAGAATATTATATATGCAACGCTGCTGATTATTTTCTAAATTCGGCTTCAATTAAGTATACACATACCGTTGGACCGGAAAGAATAGTTTTTCCTAGAAAAATTGGGCTCCGTTAGTTCATAACAAAAACTTCCTTTTTTCTCAATTTTTATTTTCCAAAATGTGTTTTTCCATGAAATTTTGCAAGTTTTTTGATTTTTTTTTTTTTGTGTGTGAGTATGAATTTACCTTCAATATGTCCATCAACTTTTTCACGTTTGATTCATTAATTCTTGCCGAACAAGCTATCCTATTGGTTAGTTCATTATCATGATTATAGAAGTACTAACTGTAAATCATTAGAAGGAATTAAATCATCTATAAAATGATACATCTGTAGGAATTAAATCATCTATAAAATGATACATCTGTCCCTGGACTCTAAATCTGTAAATACAACAATTTCTTTCTTGCTAGCTCGCAGGATCAAAATGAGATTGCAAAAAGGACTGCAAGTCTTTACATAAACAGTACAAGGATGCAATGGAAATAGAGGAAATAGTCATGGCTTTTCAGTAAATAAAGCAAACAGTCAACTCTTTAGACCACAAATGCAATATAGCTCACCGAAAATGAATCAAAAATTCCAAATGTACTCTCGAAATAAATGTTAATTCCAGGAGGCACACACGACGACCATGAGGTGATCTTTAATACTATCCTTTTGCCGTAAAATCCTAATTTTATCTTTTACATTCAAGAAATGGTGTGGACTTATGTTACAAAAAAATAAATATACTCTAACTTACAAAACAATCATAATGAAAATAGTGATCAACTAAAAATGCATTTGGCAAATTAAAGAACGTAGTAAATGCAAAGATCGATAGATCTTACCTTTGTAAATTCTATTTCCGAAATGATTTCAAAATTGTAGAATAATGTATTTAAATAAATATTTTAATTTAGGAGTATTCTACTATTTTTTAAAAGTAAATCATGTCCGACAATGAAACAATTTAACTAACATCTTGTAAGTGCAAATAAAATTTAAAAAGAGTTCGATGTTGACATTTGTTTTCTATTTGTAAACTCTGCAACAAAATTAATCTATTTCTCCAAACAATAATAATAATAATAATGGCCCGCGCGTATTTTTGTGTTAAGAACTTTTTTATTATTTCCTTCAGTAACTCCACAATTGATGTACCACGTAATGGCATGCATATATTATGCCTCAAAGTTGTAAATTATGTATATTTTGTTTGTAAAAGATGCAATATATTAACAAAAATTCATGTTTATGCAATTAGAGAGTACTATGGTGCCAATATAGCTAAATCCAGCAATTGTAAAGGTAATAGCTTGAAGAAAAATGTAAAGTAAGTACCGACTATCTGAAATTAAAGTATAGTATTTATATATGCCCTAATAATTTTGGATTTCGGATCGGATCGGATTAAAATATACATTCGAAATCCAAAATTTTAATAAACACAATACGAAATCCGTTCCAATCTGAACTCCGGAATTCGAAATTGAATAAATCGGTTCGAATTTCGGATATCTGATCGTAATGGACAGCCCCAGTGGACATCATGCACCAGAAATAGTAAGACTATGCTGGTGAGTGGTGATGACACATCAAATAAGGTACAGGTATGGAACTAAAAGTGTAATGTAGGACCCACTTTTTTAGCAAGTGTAGGGATAGGAAAAGAATTAATGGAAGTTGGTTAATTTTTTTAAGGACATAACAGTCTGCACGGGTAAGATTTTATGTAGCAGCTACAGTAACAGCGTTGTAGTAACCAATGAAAAAGGAAAGCACAATTGAAATTACCAAAGCAACCTTCAAAGCTCACACGACGACCTAGAGGAGCTTTAGATTCTTTAATATATTATTCTAGATTAACTGTCAATCTTAAATATAGTTGTTTTTTATTACCTTTTACCTAATTTTTATTTTTCACACTATTAGTGTTGTCGCACAGAACTTAAAAGTCTTCATTTAAGACTTTTTTTAAATTGGCCTTAAAGCAACGGTAACATTATTTTTGGGTTACAAGTTCGAACCATAAAAATAATACTTACATTAGGATAGAGGGATGCTTTGTGCATCGGGCTACCCTTTTATTCCATTGTCCTCAAATTTTTCTTTCTGGGTATTAGATGAGAGGAACAGTGAGAAAGCTTGCCAGATATTTTTAAGGGATTTGATAGTATAAATTTTTCTTTTTACGCTATCAGTGCACGTTAAACTCTTGTTAACATTACCATTTCCATTCTTGATATTCCAGCTGTTCTTTTCCAACCAGCAAGTGAATTTCTCCCCATGATTGATGAGGTAAAGTAAAGTAAAATTAAACGTGCCCTAATCAGAAATTCGATTTACAAACTTAGGCAACATATAAAGTTTGAAGTTCTCATTTGGATTCTTTATATACCATTACCCGTGACAAAATTTGCTAATTATTACGTAGTTATAGAAGATAATATATACAAATTGTTATATTTATGCGTGTGTATTGTTTTCCCTTTAAACGTAGTTGTCCTGTCCCTTTAGATATGTATAATGGGACTAATCTGACCAAATAATTAGTAGTAATAAATTCCAAACTTTCCTATAAATATGAGAAAAAAGAATTTTAGTATTCACGGTTCTTAAAGTTGACCGTATAGTGCTTATCGTTGTCTAAAGACACTATCCAAACATAAAAAAATATAACGCACCATCCGTAACTCTAATTATTTAATAATCAACGATTATTACTAACAGGAAGCGATAAATAATTTGGTATAATTTTAACTTAATATGACTAAATCCATTTTTCAATATTCCGTACAACCTCTAGGTTATCCACAAGCAGGTTAACAATTCCAAATAGCCAACGTAAAAAAGTCGAAGAAATAAATCATGTTATGAAAAGGAAACTTCGTTGGAAAGCTTTAAAATTAGGCACATTCTTTTTAACATGCCTTTAATAAAGTTTTGAATAATCTTAACATGCATCGTATGACGTTCTGTATATTGATTAGTAATAAATATGTTTAATTATAAGACAGCCGCCACCTCCAAAACGTTTTAATATTCCAAAAAAAGACTACCATTCACCTTGATTCTTCTTAAACTATATAAATAGAGCTCCTCTTTTCAGCAAATCCTCCAAAATAGGAAAAAAATATGCCGGCTCTCACTAAATTCTTCTCTCATTTTAACGAACTGATCAACATTTTATTCTATTCATGGCTTCCTAAAGTACTACGGTTTCTAGTGCTGGTTTCTCTTGTTTCAGTCAGTTTATACGTACAGAGACAAGAAAAACAAAAGTGTAGGAAAATAATAAACAAGAAGAGCTCTAAATTTGTGTATAAAAAGAGGAAGTTACTGGGGTTAGCTGCTACAGAACCACTTGATTGTGCGATTTGCTTATTGGAATTCGAGCACGGAGATAAAGGGAGGAAGATTGAAAGTTGCAGTCATATGTTCCATGGAAATTGCTTAAATAAATGGCTAATGCATGGGAAGGGACAAGGAACTTGCCCGCTTTGCCGGAGCGTGATTATACCGGAAAATATGGTGGAAGGTCACCGGAAAGTTGAAGATGAAGGATTGGCGTTTACTTTCTTTGAGGAGGAACTTGCTCTTCTATTGCTGTCTGGCTTGAGTAGTGGATGTCGCACTCAAGGGCGTTTCTAGTCACAAATTTGATACTACATTCTAATTCTTTTATTTAGTATTCTGTCGGTCCTATTTTTGTGGTGGTGTTTGACTCTACGAATTTAAGAAAAAAAAGGAAGTTTTACGATTTAAAACAAGAAACAAGTCATAGATATTTGTGCATGATTGTAAGTCATTTAATTAGAATAAAATATAAGAAATTTATAGTTAAATTATTTCTAAATAGTGCAACATAAATTGAAATGACGGGAGTAATATTTATCATAAAATAAGTACTAGCTAGAGAGAATAGAAAAATATTCCTTTTGTACAGGAAATAATTGTATTCTTGCTTGTGGAGAACATAATTTTCTTTGATGTAATATTGGGATTGGTTTTGGGAGGGACTTACCAATAACTTTCACATTTTTGAACTTTTTATGGACTTTCGGTTGTTAAACGAGGTATTATCACTTTTAGCCCGCGCCAGAAACTATTTACATTTGATAGTCAAAAAAGTATATAAAATTTGTATAATTTTTGTATATTAACATACAGAATGTATATATATATATATACAAAATATACAAATTTTATACATTTTGTCGGCTAAGTATTATTTTTACAGCGGCTATACAATATCATTTTTTCTTTTTTTTTTACTACTTTTACTTATTTATTTGGGATTATTTTATCCAGCTCTAAATTACTAATGACATCACGAATTGTGGACCTTCATTTGGTTAAAAGTACATTATAATTCGACATGTATAGGTTGTTTGATTAGTTGTTCACCACACTAGTGTTTTGCAGTGTCAAAAGGTCTTGAAGCACTTAGCTTAGACTTTTCTTACGTGTTAAATGTTCGAAATTTATCCCAACGACGATATAAGTTTCTTTCTTCTTCTTCCCCCCACCCCAAACAAAGTGGGTCTGGATTTTCGTTTTAAAGAAAAATTGGAGCACATTTTTAGCTAATAAAATGGAAATTTTCTTTCAAATTTTGATTAGATTCTGAATTATCCGATCAACTTGACAGAAATAAGGCTTGGTACACTGGAATAATAATATAGTATTATTAATATATTTGAACTTACTTCTATTTCTTTCTTATATCACTGCCTTATGTTGCGGTCCTTTCACGAATTTGTGTGAACACAGGATGTTTCACTTATTGATTTTTTTTTTATAATAACTTTTTGTTTCATTTCTATTGAATAATTTGCATTTTAAATAGAGTTGCTCCATTTTCCATTTGATATATTAAAGAATTTAAGGCAAGTTACACATTTGATCGGTCAGCAAAGAATAATTATATTTGCTTGTCAAAAAATATATATTTAGCTGCTATATTGCGCAATTTTCCCTAACATTCATTTATGCTGAATTGTCTAACATGGTCAAATTGTCAAATGTATTTATAGTCAGACCTCTCTATAACAACGTCCATATATAACGATCATTCACTATAAAAGTCAAGTTTTCCTCATAATCGATTTTTTAGTTATATTTTACCACTTTATAATAACTTTTTACGTATAATAGCAATTGCCATATTTATAGCACAATGCTCTTTATAAAATTACCCCTTTATAATAGCCATATAAAATTTTAAAGTTACTAATAATAATTCTAAAAATATACACACAATCTCTTTCATTGAACAAAGTTTCTATTTTGCATAGGACATATAATTTCAAGATTTGTACATGATATCTTTTCCATTGGTCAAATGCCAAAAAGTATTTAGATAGAAGATTTAATTGTTAAGCTCTTGGATTGTTTTCAAGAGAAAGCTATTAGATACTTTTTTGCTGAAAATTTGGACACAAATTGTGATGACCCAAAATATCATCTTTAAATTAAATAATTATCTCAGTATTTTAAGACCTTGAAAAGCGCTACCAATAAATCCTCGACTTGCGTGCGCAATCCGTATAATTTTCCGGAAGGTTCTTATGTGAAAAATGGATTAAATTGTGAACTAGAGCTTTAAAACTCAACTGAATTGACTTCGGTCAACATTTTGGGCAAATGAACCCGGATAAAAGTTTTGACCATTCCGGTAGTCCCGTATCGTGATTTGGGACTTGGTCATATGCCCGAAATTGAATTCGGAGGTCCCTAGATCAAATTATCGCCATTTAACGGAATCTAGAAATCTAAGGTTAAAGATTTCTTAAGTTTGACCGGAGATTTGACCTTTTAATATCGGGGTCGGAATCTAGTTCTGAAAATTTTCATAGCTTTCTTATGTCATTTATGACTAGTGTGCAAAATTTGAAGTCAATCGGACTTGATTTGGTAGGTTTTTGCATGGAATGTAGAAGTTGGACGTTCTTAGTTTTATTAGGCTTGAATTGGGGTGTGATTCAGGGTTTTAGCATTATTTGATGTGATTTGAGATTTCGACTAAGTCTGTATCATGTTTTAGCACTTTGTGGTGTATTTTGTTGAAGTCCCGAGGGACTCGGGTAGATTTCGGAAGGTCAACGGGTAGAAAAAGCTGCTGAAATTCTCTTTGGGAAGCTGCTGTCTTTTTTTACAGCATCATGAACAGTGCCCATGAACAGTAACCCGTGAACAGTGCCGGTGAACAGTGTAGTGAACAATGGCCCCGACATTTTCTGGACAGATTCTTAAGTTTTGAAAATGGGACTTGTCCCATTTTCCATTTTTATCAAATTGGAGCTCGGGGAGAGGCGATTTTCGGAGAAAACAATGGAGTAAGTGTTCTTAACTTAATTTTGGTTAGATTACCCGAATCTATTACTAGTTTTGGCATTTAATTGGTGATTTTAGTTGGAAAATCTTGAAAACCCTCTTGGTTTAATTTGAAGATTTGAGGGTCGAGTTGATGTCGGATTTTAGTAAAATTGGTATGGTTGGACTCGTGGTTGGATGAGGTTTCATATTCCGTAATTTTTGTCGGGTTCCGAGACATGGGCCCCACGGGCGAATTTTTAGTGCAATTTCGGATTTTTAATGCAAAATGTAGAATTTCATATGGAATTAATTCCTACAATTTTTATTGACTGAATCGAATTGTTTATGACTAAATTTGAGAATTTCGGGCACGAATTCGCGAGACAAAGGCTTGTTGAAATTTTGAATTGGTTGCAAAGCGAGGTAAGTGTTTGGTCTAACCTTAGCTTGAGGGATTAGGAGTTGTGTCTTATTTCCTACATGTTAATTGTGGAGTATGACATATAGGCATGGTGACGAGTATCTATACGTTGGTGTCAAGCATGTCCGTGAGTCTTGTATTATAATTGTTATGACTCCGTTGTGGTTTATTGCGCTTCATATGTTATTTTCACCATTGTTCCCTTGTCGGGATGTTTGTTTGATATTATTGTTCCCTTGCCGGGATGTTTGTTTTGATATTATTATTCCCTTGCCGGGATGTTGTTGAAATATCATTGTTCCCTTGCCAGGATGTTGTTTTGATAGTATTGTTCCCTTGCCGGGAAATTTTTATATTGCTCTTGTTCCCTTGCCGGGATTCCTTGTGATTATTGTTGGCTTGAAATGGGAGCGGGTGGTACGCCTACCACAAGATATAATAAAATGAGAGCGGGTGGTATGCCTACCACAAGATATAATGAAATGGGAGTGGGTGGTATGCCTACCACGAGATACATGAAATGGGAGCGGGTGGCACGCCTGCCACGAGATACAAGAAATGGGATCGGGTTGCACGGCAGCAACAAGATGTGAAAAGAAAGTAAAATCTGCCTTTGTTTTCCTTATTCTTGTTAGTGGTTGGATTTTGATTCCTTTATAATTCTCTTGATATTCTGTTTATATATATATGTTCAATACTCCGAATTTCAACAATTGTTACATTTTTAATTCAATTGATTTCTCAACTAAATTTTCTTTAAACCGTTTGAGGTTGTACTTTACTTAAAAAGGAATTTCTACTATGTTTCGATTTATTTATTTCTCGCATTAAAGTTAATGATTCATTCTATATTGTAATTTAATTGAAAAGGGTATTTTCTTTATCAAATGATTCCTAAAATTAACTTCATCTTTTCTTGTTGATTTCCTAATTGGGTTGGAAATTGTACTCTACTTTATGTTAAGTGAATGAGGCTCCTTAAACATTCTTAATTGTATTGGGTTATGGAACCTATGAGCTGAGTAACATGAGAATATTGTTGTGCAATGTGAGACAGAAATATGTGGGCACAAGGTGCCGGGAAAAATATTATGGTTTTATTTAATGGCACGTGAGTTGTCCGTGCGGTTGTGACATAAATATGGGCACGAGGTGCCGTGAAAATATGAAAGTGGGCTAAGACCTATATTATTTATGATTATGAAATGAGGTGTCGCAAGGTGACCTTTACTCGAAAGAATTATATTCAAAAGATGCTTATCTGAAAGATATTTAATTGAAGGAAATATATTCAAAATATATTTATTGAAAAACATATTATTTTAGAGATTATTACTTGAAGGATTTATAGGCGAAAGATTTATATTTGAAGGACTTGATTAATTGATTGCACTTGTATTTATTATTTGTTGAGAAACATTTATGGTGTTCTTGTTGCCTGCTATTTATATCACTGGTTGATCATTGTTGCCATCATTGTTACCTGCTTCCTATTATTTTTGTACGCTATATTGCACAGGTTTATTTGGTAGTCTGGTCTTAGCCTCGTCACTACTTCGCCGAGGTTAGGCTAGACACTTACCAGCACATGAGGTCAGTTGTACTGATACTATACTCTGCACTGTTTGCAGATACTGATACCGGAGTGCTTAGACCGCAGTGATGGTGCTGTCTTCAGCCCACACAGGCGACACGAGGTAGTCTTGCAGACGTCCACGGGCCTTGGCGTCACCTCCTATCTTTTCCTTCATCCTGTTTCCTTTACTCATTTCAGAAACAATGTTTATTTTATCTTTCAAACTTTGTATGTAGTATTCTTAGACCGTCTGTGAAGCTGTTACACCAAATTCTGGGTAGAGTTATATTTAGACTTCCGCAGTTTTGTATAGAGATAAATTGTCAGATTTTGTCTTCCGCTTAATTATTTTCGCTATTTGCATGATATCTACTTATCACTGATAATTGTTTAAAATTTGAAAAGGTTAAGTAATTAGGATAATTTGGCTTGCCTAGCTTTCACCAGTAGGCGCCATCACGACTCTCGAGGGTGTGAAATCCGGGTCGTGACAAGTTGTTATCAGAGCTCTAGGTTACATAGGTCTCACAGTTCACAGACAAGCTTAGTAGAGTCTGAGGGATCGGTATGGAGACGTTTGTATTTATCTCCCAGAGGCTACAAAGTTAGGAAAAGTTTCACTCCATTCTTCTCTATCGTGCGATTTAGTTCTCTCATTGGTAAATTAAAACCTCTACTCTTGTCTTTTCACGAATGGCAAAGTCACGTACCGCTTCTTCAGCTGAACAATAGCACAAGCCGGATAGATCAACTACGTCTTCGGAGGCTTTGCGGAGGTTGGATAGGTTTCACCAAGCTCTTCGCTACCACTTTCAGTGGTGCATCTTTTGAGGACCCACAAGACTATCTTGACCGCTGCTATGAAGTATTGCAAAACGTGAGAATAGTCGAAAGCGATGGGGATGATCTTGTTGTGTTTCAGATGACAAGTAGAGGTAGTGGAAAGATAATGTATTTACTAGACCAGTTGTGGCTCCGACGGAAGATGTAGACATATCAAGAGATCACCTAATGAATCATGTTGGGGTTCAACGTACCTTGACGTCTGGTTGATTTATTTGAGTTGTGAAGGTCAAATATTATGGATTATTGGATGTTGTGACCTATGACTTCGTGCCAAGTTAGGGGAGTCCACTATCAACGATCAAATTGCGGGGTCATGTGTTATACCAATTTTGGCCTGAGATATATTTATGTGGTATTGAAAGGTTTTCCAAAACTTGTATATGATCAAGAGCTGAGATTTGAATGGGATGATGATGAGACTTGAGATATTCCCGCGTCCTTAATAATTCTATATTTCAGTATCAGCGGGGTCATGAAAACATATTCAGTATACTCATAGTACTTAAGTTAATCACAACACTCGCGTGGGGAAGTCATCTTTTAATGTACCAGTGGCATGAAATTTCCTGCAATGGTTATTTAAGTTATCCGGTACAGACTTAGTATGAGCAGTCGAACTGCGGATAGGTTGTTATGAAAATAGTGATACTAGGAACATCCTGAGAAATTATCCTAGACTTGGGAGAGACATATTTCGTCAAAGCACTCAGGCTACGTGCCCCATTGCAGTTACTACTCCACTTACATGACCAACCATAGGTAGGGGTCAGGATATTAGAGGTGGAGGTGAGACTCCTAGAGGTGGAGACCCAGTCCGTTGATATATTTTCTATGGTATGGTTGAGGTTGCTACACCAGACGGTATCGTTATAAGTACGGTCTCGAATTATTATAAAGTCAAAATTTCCTTAACTTGAGTCGGTTTTGAGTATCGAGGAAAGTTCTCCTATTGTGCTCCACTTATGAGTGAGCTTCGTAATCTTAAATTTAGTTATGTGAGTACTCCTGTTGGGAGATTATAAGGAGATAGCTATGTCTATCATTATGTGTTAGACACTAAAAATAGTTGTGATGTGGGTTTTGATGTGATTTCGGGAAAATTGATTTAAATTGCGAATTTTATTCCCTATTGGTGTGAGGGTTCTTTACATGTTGTGATTTTGTTTAGCGGAAATTATTTAGAAGAAGAAAGAAAGGAAATGGAAAATTTCAATTGGCACAATGTGCATATTACTTGTGTACGGAGTTGAGGAAGAGATCCTCGTACTTTTATATGATGTGAAATATTCAAACCGGGCTACAAGCTGCGGTGGATGTTATATAAGGACGAGGTCCTTGTGGTGAAAAGTTTATGTGTTTAAATTCTCCCTTTGTGAAATTAAAATTTGTGTTATAGTACTTATAGGGAATCATGCCTATGAGGCTTATTTGAAAATTCTTGTACGAATACCTCTGTGCATAATTTGCCAAATTGTATTGTAATTATTGAATTTTAGCCTATGATGTGAGTGCCCAGGTGGCATTAAATGTGAGTCGTTAATTTATGTAAGTAATTATGAGGTCTTCATGCCTTGTTATTGGTAAAGTAGATGTTTGAAATGAGATTTTTGCTAACCTGAGGTTAATTGGCAATTTTGTAATCTATTATGAACAACCATTAAGGCCAGAAATGTGATTATGGTCATACATATGATGCGTTTTATGTCAAGATATCATTGTGATAATGTCGTGCTTGTAATGCGGAGATTAGTGTTATTGATATATACTTTGCGGTGCTTTGTTGGGTTGTGGACATGTTGTTAGGAGTTATTTTGGTGTTACTCTGACAGGTAGATAGGCTCAATTACAGGGGAGACTCTGCCGAAATTTCTGCAAAATTTGGGAGTTAGAAAAATTTGGGATATTGAAATGTGCAAAGAAAGAGATAAGTTACATTCTGTGTTGAAGGATAGACTCTACTTCTCATTTGAGGACGAATGACCCTAAGTGGGGGAGAATGTAATACCCCGTACATGATGGGTGCGTAGGCACGAGTTGCTATAGCCAATCGAGACTAAAATCGTGTGTTGATGTGAAAATCGGACCTTTCTGAAAATGATTGGAGTGTAAGAAATTTGGCCTTCAAGTTTACAAATATGGATAAAGGAAATAATCTTAATTGAAATGGTATTGTCAGACTTATGTCGAATGCGGTAATGTGGGATCAATCCTGAATATTTGTTTAGAAGTAAAAGCATAAATTTGGTAACCTGAGAATAATTCTTAGTACGTTCGAGGACGAACGTTTGTTTTAGAGGTGGAGAATGTGATGACCCAAAATGTCATCTTTAAATTAAATAATTATCTCGGTATTTTAAGACCTTGAAAAGCGCTATCAATAAATCCTCGACTTGCGTGCGCAATCCGTATAGTTTTTCGGAAGGTTCTTATGTGAAAAATGGATTAAATTGTGAACTAGAGCTTTAAAACTCAACTGAATTGACTTCGGTCAACATTTTGGGCAAATGAACCCGGATAAAAGTTTTGACCATTCCGGTAGTTCTGTATCGTGATTTGGGACTTGGCCATATGCCCGAAATTGAATTTGGAGGTCCCTAGATCAAATTATCGCCATTTAACGGAATCTAGAAATCTAAGGTTAAAGATTTCTTAAGTTTGACCAGAGATTTGACCTTTTAATATCGGGGTCAGAATCCAGTTCTGAAAATTTTCATAGCTTTCTTATGTCATTTATGACTGGTGTGCAAAATTTGAAGTCAATCGGACTTGATTTGATAGGTTTTTGCATCGAATATAGAAGTTGGACGTTCTTAGTTTCATTCTTGAATTGGGGTGTGATTCAGGGTTTTAGCATTATTTGATGCGATTTGAGGTTTCGACTAAGTTCGTATCATGTTTTAGCACTTGTTGGTGTATTTTGTTGAAGTCCTGAGGAACTCGGGTAGATTTCGGAAGGTCAACGGGTAGAAAAAGCTGCTGAAATTCTCTTTAGGAAGCTGCTGTCTTTTTTTACAGCATCATGAACAGTGCCCATGAACAGTGCCCACGGGATACAGGAAATGGGATCGGATTGCACGCCTGCAACAAGATGTGAAAAGAAAGTGAAATCTGCCTTTGTTTTCCTTATTGTTGTTAGTGGTTGGATTTTAATTCCTTTATAATTCTCTTGATATTCTGTTTATATATATATGTTCAATACTCCGAATTTCAACAATTGTTACATTTTTAATTCAATTGATTTCTCAACTAAATTTTCTTTAAACCGTTTGAGGTTGTACTTTACTTAAAAAGGAATTTCTACTATGTTTCGATTTATTGATTTCTCGCATTAAAGTTAATGATTCATTCTATATTGTAATTTAATTGAAAAGGGTATTTTCTTTATCAAATGATTCCTAAAATTAACTTCATCTTTTCTTGTTGATTTGCTAATTGGGTTGGAAGTTGTACTCTACTTTATGTTAAGTGAATGAGGCTCCTTGAACATTCTTAATTGTATTGGGTTATGGAACCTATGAGCTGAGTAACATGAGAATAATGTTGTGCAATGTGAGACAGAAATATGTGGGCACAAGGTGTCGGGAAAAATATTATGGTTTTATTTAATGGCACGTGAGTTGTCCGTGCGGTTGTGACATAAATATGGGCACGAGGTGCCGTGAAAATATGAAAGTGGGTTGAGACCTATATTATTTATGATTATGAAATGAGGTGTCGCAAGGTGACCTTTACTCGAAAGAATTATATTCGAAAGATGCTTATCTGAAAGATATTTAATTGAAGGAAATATATTCGAAATATATTTATTGAAAAGCATATTATCTTAGAGATTATTACTTGAAGGATTTACAGGCGAAAGATTTATATTTGAAGGACTTGATTAATTGATTGCAGTTGTATTTATTATTTGTTGAGAAACATTTATGGTGTTCTTGTTGCCTGCTATTTATATCACTGGTTGATCATTGCTGCCATCATTGTTACCTGCTTCCTATTATTTTTGTACGCTATATTGCACAGGTTTATTTGGTAGTCTGGTTTTGGCCTCGTCACTACTTCGCCGAGGTTAGGCTAGGCACTTACCAGCACATGGGGTCGGTTGTGCTGATACTACATTCTGCACTATTTGTAGATACTGATACCGGAGTGCATAGACCGCAGTAAGGGTGCTGTCTTCAGCCCACACAGGCGACACGAGGTAGTCCTGCAGACGTCCGCGGGCCTTGGCGTCACCTCCTATCTTTTCCTTCATCCTGTTTCCTTTACTCATTTCAAAAACAATGTTTATTTTATCTTTCAGACTTTGTATGTAGTATTCTTAGACCGTCTGGGAAGTTGTTACACCAAATTCTGGGTAGAGTTGTATTTAGACTTCCGCAGTTTTGTATTAAGATAAATTGTCAGATTTTGTCTTCCGCTTAATTATTTTCGCTATTTGCATGATATCTACTCATCACTGATAATGGTTTAAAATTTGAAAAGGTTAAGTAATTAGGATAATTTGGCTTGCCTAGCTTTCACTAGTAGGCGTCATCACGGCTCTCGAGAGTGTGAAATCCGGGTCGTGACACAAATCTTCGCCAATTCAAGAGTTATATCGCTCTTACGATAATGAAATATACGAAAGAAGCTACAATTACAAAGTTCTTCCATTAATCTTGAAAGAATTTATTTTCCTAAGTAGTTTTAAAATGTGTGTCTTAGAATTTAAATCTTTATACGTTTAGTTATAAATTTATTAATGATGTATTAACTTTCTTCAATATTTAACAAGTGAAATATGCATATATTTTGAGATTTGAAATTTGAATAATTTCTTATCTTTTATTATGTAATATTGGAAAAGAAAAATATTTGATTCTTGGATAATTTTGATTTATAATAGTCCAAAAACTATGGGAACAAAGGAGGGTGTTAATTGAGAGGGTTGACTGTATTCTCTTTGTTTGCGTATAATAGTGGAAAAACCGAAGTCGGGATTTGAAAAGACAAAAACAAAAGAAACCCAAGTGTTTGCTTGAAGAGACGATTCCAATTTCCAAATCCTTTTTGGATCCAAATTCATGGCTTCTTCGGGCGATTCCAGCAAAGATGACGGCTGTAGAAGTAGCAGTACTAACATGACAATTTCGAAGAAACAATAGATGACAGTCACTGAAGTTGAAGAAGCCCTAGACGATCGATTTGCAAACCAGGAGATGGCTTAGTTTTGCAGTTGAGAAAAGGGTGGAAAATGTTGTATTCTGGTCAGGTGATCAGAGCAATTACACATTGCCTGAATCTTTCTGCACATGTTCATCGTTGAAAACTTCAGATTTTTTTGACAATGATGCGGTCATAGCGTGGAAGTCTCTAAAGAGCATCACTTTTTTTTGTTCCGATGAAGATATTGCAAACATATTGTCAGGCTGTCCTGCTTTGGAAACTATGGAGTTATCTTTGTGTCAGGGTTTTCATCGCCTGGAAATTAATTCTTTAAAATTAAAGAGACTGAAATTGAATGGTTATGATCTGGCTACAAGTGATCATTCCTTGGAAATTTTTGCCCCATATCTTCAGCATTTGGAAATATCAGGACATCTTTATTATCTCTAATGTAGACTTGTAGATGTGTCCTCCGTGGTTAATGCTAAGCTTACTTTCTATAATAAATGTATCAAAGCCATCTGGGGTGAAGAATCTGATGATGAGGAGGAAGACAGTTGCCATGACTATCATCAACTACTTAGGACCCTCGTCCAAGATTATTTTCAAAAGTTGAGTCGTACAACTGATCTAACAATCGGAACTTGGATCACAATGGTTTGTTCTTAACTCAAAATTCCTTATTTTCTCTGATTGATTTTTAGCATGCAGTTGCAGAATGTGAACATTATACTTTGATAACCTTTGCACAAATTTCACAAAAACCAACTAGATAAATGACAGAAAATCGTGGCGTCTTTTCGCGATCTGATTGTCCACTTTGCAAGTCGTATTTCTTTTTTCCCGCCAACAAAAGATATATCGAGAAACAGGATTTTTGTACATTGAGGTTGCGTAAAGTATTTGGATGGTTAGATTTGTTAGAGCACTATCTCTGTATTATGGTGTACTTTCTTTTTGTTTTGCTTTTTCCATTCTTTAATTGTTCCATTTGGATTACTGCACCAGGTCCTGTGCTTATTGCAGTTCGAAGGGGTGCAGATTCCAAAGTTGAATTGCAAATATCTAACGCTAATGTTGCATATGAAAAAGTTTAATTTGTACGGAGTAGCTAGCATTTTGCGAGCCTCGCCTTATGTGGAGACGCTCAACATAGACATAGCACCTACTTATGTAAGTTCCTGGAACTTGTTCTCTTCTTTTACATTGGTGATTTATGAAGTTTTAACAACCCCCTAGCCTCTCCATAGAAGTTGTTTCTGAAGGAGAAACCAAAAATATCTTTCATTATTAGTACAAAGCTTTGCTTATGTCACTGTAAAGCTTCATGTTATTATGGTTGTTGTTGTTGTTGTTGTTGTTGTTGTTGTTGTTGTTGTTACTTTCTTTACGGCAAACGAGCTCTGAAACGAAAAGGATTGTTGCGGTATCACTCTTTTCTCAGGTTACCTACGCGATGAATAATCATTTTTTCTGGAAAATGATATCTGAAACAAAAAAATAACAGCCATCTCAATCTTTTTCAAGTACCATTAATATTCATTGGTCTGCAAATTTTCTGCAATGGACATGTCTGTTGTGAAAGCGTTTGTTGTCACCTTAGTGCAAATTCCATTAGGCTGGCCTGCATTTAGTCCTGATTAATTTCTTTGTCTCCAGTATGATATTTCCTGCTGAGTTATGATATTTGGCCGAAGAAAATAATATTCTGCAGAGTTGGATTTCAAGCTTTGTGTTTCCCACCCTCAAGAATGTTAGGATTCTCAACTCCTTCTGGATGTGTTCGGAGAAGTTTGAATCGGGCTTTGACGAGCTTTTCAAACTTTCAGAATTTCTATTGAAGAATGCAATGGTTTTGGAGAAGTTCGTTATCATATCAAAGAGAAGAAAGTGCACGAGATGTTCTATCAACTGTGTGTCTCGATATTTATTTCGACTGACTGAGAAGCTGTAAGGTTGCCCCAGATCCTCCAGCAATTCTGTGATTATCTTCCAGGATTGAGCTATCCATGACCAGACTTCAAATGGATAAATTGCTCATGCAATCATGAATCTTTAACTTCTCTATGTAACTAATTTTTATTCTTTTGCACTTAACCTTATGGCATACTAAATGTTATGGTAGTAGCTTGGTTTCTCTTTTGAAACTTTTGTTTGTTGCATTTTAGATGTTGTAATGTGCATTGAGATTTCCTTGCTAATCTTGTTCTGCAAGCCACGTTTTGTATGATAATTAGCATCATAAAATATTGTATTTTGCTACCTTGCTTTTTCATAGCATCAAGGTCTATGGTTTTGAAATGGTTCCATTCTTGGAAGAAAGAGGTCTACGTTGTTTATTTTCCTCAAATTGAGGCTTACAATGCCGTTGATCTTTCGGTTGAAGTTAAAAGTCATAATAAGAATATCCATTTCCGATTTGACTACCAAATTCAACCCCAAGAACAATTTCTGGAGAAAAAAAGCTTGGTGGAGGAAGAGAAAGAAAGAGAATAAGAATTAAATGCACAAAATGTCATTGACTCCATTGATTATTTTCGTGGAAATTAGTTATGAATCAGAAGGCTGCATTATTATTGATGCAGATGAATACAAGGCCACTGTTTTCTGCTGGGCCAATACAATAGAAGCAATGACAGAGGAAATTGATAGGATGGATGCAGAGATAGAGATGGAAGAAGTAGAAGAGTTGTCAATTGTGGACATATAGTGCTAATAAATAGAACTCACTAGCAGTTGTGGAGTACATCAACAACATCTGTGTTTACTACAAGATAAGATGTGGCTGCATACCTCCAAACTGTGTGGAGCAATAATCTGATATTAATGAGAGGATAGAGATGGAAGATCTAGAAGAGTTGTCAATGCTGATGTTTCATCTGTTAAAATTACGTTTTTATTGGAGGGAAGAGTGCACAACAATTTAAGCAGGGTAAGCGACTATAAGTGTTATACATATCGTTGTTGATTTGGACGTAATGGAGGAAAATACAGATAGTGGAGAAGTCCAAGAGAAACAAAACAATGAAAGATGGTCAGGTGCGAAATATAACGTGGATGTAAATATGCATCGTCATAGTTTCTTTGGCTTATAGCCATTAACTTTCAAGTATGACCAAGGAATTTACCTGTTTTAGAATTATATATCTCCGCTTGGCCTTTCAAGAGTTTGCACAATAGTTTTCACGTAGTGGGGTGAGTAGAGTGAGATCGGGCCGATGTATTACATGATTTTAATTTCTGAGCACAATAAATTCTAGCCCTCCTCTCCCTTCCAGAGGAAGATCAGAGAAGCCGATATATCATTACTCAATTTTTCTTGAACATTTTGAGATGCAGTATTATGGTATAGCTTTAGGAGTTGACCCTCTTTCATGGACATATCAAATTTTATAGCTCTCTACTCATATCCTTTAATTTCCACTCTACAATTTGACTGCTGGTACATTACTGCTAAGTTGTTACTTATCTAGAAATGAAGTATATTAGCCCATCCTATAATGTAAATATAATTCAATTGTCCTTCTAAATCTACTTGTAATATTTGGGATTGCCGATGTTGATTATACATCTATCTCTATTAGGAAAACCTTCCCTAGCGCCAACAACAGTTAATAGTTCTGCAATAGGTGTTATAAAGAAATGTTCATTTTACACCTAGAATATAATCATGTTAGAGAAAGCAAGTAATGTCATAGTTGAATTTAGATGTACAAAGATCTTAGTTAGTAATGACAAGAACTAATGGAAGCTTACTGTTGCCACTTATGGTACCTTTTGTTTCCCATATTGTGCCTTATCCTTTAGCCGTGCTTTTTGTACAGGAAATAATTGTATCCTTGCTTGTGGAGAACATAATTTCCTAAAAATAACTCAGAAGTCCTGCGGATTGATTTTTATGGGACAGTTGCACAAGTAAACATTATACAATTAAGAACCCTTTGCACCAATGCAAATCCTTCTGTCAGCAAAAGATTGTCCAAAAATTAACGAGGATTTTTGTGCATTGATGTCGCTTAGAGTGTTTAGACGGTTAGATTTGTCAAAGCACTATCTCTCTGTTGTGAACTACTTTCATTTTGTTGTTATTGCTTTCTCTATTCTTTACTAGTTTCATTGGAGCATATTGCAGTTCAAAGTTATATCAATTTAGGAAGTTAGTTATATCAAAGTTGAATGTCAAAGCACTATCTCTCTGTTGTGAAGTCCTGTGCATATTGCAGTTCAAAGTTTAATTTGTATGGAGCAGCTGGCCTTATGTGGAGACGCTCAACATTGACATGGATACTTCTTATGTAACTTCCTATAACTTTTTCTCTTCTTTTTACATCTGGGAACAGCCATCATAATCATTTTCAAAGTATCATCAACATTTGTTGGTTCTGAAAATTTTCACTACATACTTGTACTGTGATAGCATTTTTTTTTCTTCATTTTTGTGTAATTTCTATTGGGTTGACTTGCATTTGGTCCTGATTATATTCTCTCTCCAGTTTGATGGTTCCCAGTGCCACTTTGAGTTAAGCTATTTGGCCAAAGCAGACAATGTTTATTTGCAGAGTTGGATTTCATGCTTTGTGTTTCCCAACCTCAAGAATGTTAAGATAGTCAACTCCTCCGGGGTGTGTTTGAAGGATCATAGCGAACAGGGCTATGACCAGCTTTTCAAACTTTCAGAATTTGTGTTAAAGAATGCAACTGTTTTGGATAAGTTCATTATCATATCTGTATTGGTCTAAATTTGGACGGCTTGATAACTGCAGATAAACATGGTCGAGGACGAGGTCGACTACGACATATTAGCGAGGAGTTGTCTTCAGAAGGATTGCTAAGGACAAGCAAATGGAGTAAAGAAGTAATGGTAGGATAGGTTTAGAAATAGCTATAAAGAATATTCCTTTGGATATTCTTTATGTTGTACTTTTTAGGGTTTCTTGGGTATGTCCTTTATAAATAGGAAGAGATAGAGAATAAAAAGAGAATCTTCACTTCTTGATAAGAATACTTTATAAAGAGTTGACTTAAAAGAATATACAAATATTGTCTTATTCACTGATTCTATAGCTTTACTCACGTTATTCATTCCTTGTTCACAAGATCCAGAGATTTCTTATCCATCTACATTTATCTTAGTTCCACGTTGCTGTCAGGAAGGAGAGTCACCCAAATCGTCTAACATTTGGGGTAATAAATTCCTCTCTATAATATTTATTGCCATTTGTCTACATTTATTGCATGTTCTTATTACAATATTCATTGATAAACGTTGAACACATGCCTAATCTTGTTACTCTTAAATGTGGTCTGACTCCATGGATCTGTCCAAGTTTTTTATCTAGATCTGATTATATTTAACTAGGATTCATCCTTTATCTCATCATTAATTAGTTTAACAAAGATTTTAACACTTTTTGATCAAACAATTTGGCGCCGTTTGTGGGGAGTTTCTAGTTAAAATTATAGTTCTTTCTAGATTAAAAAAAACAACAACATCATCCATCTTTTCCTAGTTTTCACGAACTAGCAATGGCAGGAAAAGGAGATGAAAGACTGAAAGCAGTAGTAGACGTCACTATTATCCTCTTGAACACCATCAATGAAGTTGATAGAGAAGGCGAAGAGAACACGACGCCGAGTGCTACACCCAGGAGAAGCGACTCAGCTCCCCCTCATGGAAGTGTAACTGTTTCACGTGAAAGTGGAGCCTCCATATCCACAGTTGAGGAAGCACTGCCAGCAATCAAAAAACTACTGGAGACGTGGATGACGAGCACTCTAAGTGATATACTCGACAAACCCGCTCAACGGGCAAATAGAAACGTCATACAAATGGATATCACAGCAACTGCCGACGAGCAACCCGCTCCCCTAACAGGTAACACTCACACCGCTATTGATGCAGGTAACTATGCATTTTCCGCCACCCTAAAGAAAATGGAAGAAATGGATAACGAGAATAAATCGCTCTGCGACCAAATGAAGGAGCATCAAGAAAGGGTCGATAAAATACCAGGCGCCCCGAAATTACTACCAAAGCGGGACGTCGGCCGGTTCATCGAACAACCATACAACGAGGAGTCAGCCACACATGCCATACCTAAAACCTTCAAGATGCCACCATATTTGAAGATATATGACGGCACGACAGATCCCGAAGATCGCATCATTCATTACGTTACAGTAGTAAAAGGGCAACGACCACTCAAAAGAGCAAATACCATTAGTGTTACTAAAATTCGGCGAGACTTTAACCGGGGGACCCTTAACCTGGTAATCACAATTACCAACATGATCTATAACAACGCTCGAGAAAATGGCTGACAAGTTCGTCACCGCCCACGCCGGAGTAAAGAAGGCGGATGCTAGAGTAAATGATATATTTGTCGTTAGGCAATCGCCTGGCGAGGGACTCAGGGACTTTTTAGCTCGGTTTAATAGAGTATGAATGAGCTTACCAAATGTATCGGAAGGATTGACAGTGGCAACTTTCCAAAATGGGTTGAACAAGAAAACTAATAAGCAGACTCATGAAATACCCTTCCACCACTTGGGAAGAAATTCATAACGCCTACTATACCGAGGTGAGACAGACAAGGACGACCTTAACGGTCCAATCCAACAGTTAACGTCGGTCCAAACAAAGCCAAGGAAAGACCATCGTAACGACGGTTGAAGAGACCAGTTAGGTCCACGCCTCAACCGAGACAGGCACCAACCTTATGTAAGAATAACCATTCCACCATCTCCTCGCCATGCGGAAGGATCGTCCAGGCCGCATACAGGGACTCAGCGGAATTAAAGAGGTATACCTCTACTCTTATCTGCTCACAATTTTTGTGTTTTCCCTTTAGAAATAGTGTACGCACTAGAGAAGCTCGGTCCGAAGGTGAAGTGGCCACAAAAAATGAAGTCCGATCCAAGTACCTAAAAGTCGAACGTCCTATGTGAATTTCATCATGAGCGAGGTCACAAAACTGAGGGCTGCATAGCCCTACGATAAGAAGTAGTGAACATGCTCCACCAAGTGCACCTAAGGGAGCTGATGAGCGACCGAGGTAAGAGCCAATTTCGGTCGCAGACGAGAACATCACCAAGGCCCTCCAAAGCCCACACCATTCAAATGATCATTGGTGGAGGCGACGAAGCAGCAATCAACCACATAAAGTTTACCACGACACATAAATTGAAGCGATCAATCACCCACGAACAATATGATGACCTCGGAGAAAGTATCATCTTCGATAAGTCAGATACCAATAGTTTGACTTTTCCTCACTTCGATGCTCTTGTCATTACTTTACGTATTTCAGATACTGATGTAAAAAGAATAATGGTAGACGACGGAAGCCGTGCGTGTATTATTCACCCTCGAGTCCTCGCACAAATACGACTCGAGGACAAGATATTACCACACTGCGTAACACTAACAAGTTTTAACAATGCAATCAAATGAACCTCAAGAGAAATCACGCTGCCCGTTCTGGCCGGGGGCGTCACCCTAGAAACAATGTTCTTTGTCATGAACTAGGACACAACTTACAACGCCATCATAGGACGACCATGGATTCATGCCATGAAGGCCATCCGTCCAGATTGTATCAAGTAATCAAGTTCCCTACTCTGTGGGGGATATTTAGCATCTGAGGTGAATAACGCACAACCCAAGAATGCTATCACATCGCCCAAGATTGACATACACTCAACAGCTAAAAGGAACGGACTCAGAAGCATAGCAACTATTAAAGTCGGGGTCCGAACTCAACGAACAAAAAGACGTTATCAAGGACCCCAACGTCGTGGAAGGCGTAGAGTCAATAGTAGAAGATCTTGATCTCATCCAATTAGACAACAACGATAACAGCAAAAAGGCTTACATAGGCCATAAACTCTCCGAGCAAGGTAAATTTCATAATTTTTTAATTAACAACGTCGATCTGTTTGCTTTTTCCCACGCAGATATGCTAGGTATCCCGAAAGACGTTTCCACACACAAGTTGAACGTCGATCCCCTCTACCCTCTAGTACGACAAGTAAGAAGAAAATTCAATGTCGCAATCAATGAAGTGGATAAACTACTCGCTAACGGCTCCATCCGAGAATCAAAATACCCTCAATGGGTCGCCAACGAAGTCATGGTGAAAAAGAAAAATGGGAAGTGGCGGATGTGAGTGGATTTCACGGACCTAAACAAGGCATGCCCGAAAGACTCCTTTCCGCTGCCTCATATCGATCAACTCATTGACACAATAGCAGGGCACGAGTTGTTGATCTTCTTAGACGCCTACTCAGGTTACAACCAAATCCTCATAGAGGAGGAGGACCAAGAAAAGACTACCTTCATCACCCATCAGGGAACGTACTGCTGCTGAATCATGCCATTCGAGTTGAAGAACGCATGGGCAACTTATCAAAGGTTGGTCAACAAGATTTCAAGGACCAACTTGGCAAAATAATGGAAGTTTACATAGACGATATGTTGGTCAAATCAAAAAGAAAGGAAGACCACATCGACCACTTGAAAGAGGCCTTCAGTAAACTAAGGCAATACAGCATGAAGCTGAACCCTAAAAAATGTGCCTTCGGCGTAACTTCAGGAAAATTCCTCAATTTCTTGGTATCACAAAGAGGCATCGAGGTCAACCCCGACCAAATCAAGGCCATCGTAGGGAATACCTGAAGTATTGACCAGCAAGAAATAAGTGCAAATACTGATAGGCTGCATAGCCGCCCTATCGAGATTTATCTCAAGATCCTTCAACAGATGCCACAAATTCTTCAACGTGCTCAAAAAAGACAATGAGCTCAGTGGAACACAAAATGTATCAAGGCCTTAAGAGAACTAAAGGCGTACTTATCCTCGACCCTGTTACTCGCTAAAGCGGAACCCGATGAACGTCCCCTGATATACTTGGCCGTGTCAGAGGACACGGTAAGTGCAGTATTGGTCCATGAAAATAAAGGTACGCAATCTCCAATTTATTATATTAGCAAGACTCTGATCGATGCTGAAATGAGGTACCCCCACCTCGAAAAATTGGCCTTGGCATTGGTTATAGCTTCACGAAAGATTAGACCATATTTTCAATGCCACCCCATATCAGTGGTAATGACATTTCCCCTACGGAGCATCCTACATAAACCTGAACTGTCGGAGTGTTGGGGAGATTGGCCAAGTAGGCCATAGAATTGAGCAAGCACGGTATAAGATATCAGCCGCGAACATCGATCAAATCACAGGTACTCGCCGATTTCAGTGCCAAAATATTGCCTAAGGTCGAGCAAGAAACTTCTCGTACCTCGCCCAGGCTGTCTGACCTGTGGGTTCTATACACCAATGGCGCATCCAACGCATCAGGATCTGGACTGGGACTCGTGCTTGAGGTCCCAACAAGTAAAGTCATCTGCCAATCCATATGGTGCCCCGATATGACTAACAATGAGGCCGAGTATGAGGTTGTAATGCAGGATTAAAGCTAGCTCTCAAATACAAAACATGACGAGTTGTCCTCAGATGCGACTCACAACTCGTTATCAACCAAGTAACAGGGACTTTCCAAATCAAAGAGCAGAGGCTACAATGGTACCAGGCAAAAATTCATAAACTGCTACCAGAATTCGATTAATGTCGACTCGACCAAATACCTCAAGCACAAAACATCGAGGCAGATGGCCTCGCCAAGTTAGCAGCGGCCACCAAAAACATTACAAGAGAAAACGTGGTCACCCTCCTTCACTCATCAATAGACCAACTTGAGGTACACTCTGTAAATTTGACTTAGGTCTGGCGCAACCGTATTATAACATATTTGTAGGAGGGAATACTCCTATCAGACAAAAAGGAAGCCAAAAAGGTTCAAATGCAGGCGGCCATGTACAACATCATAAACCATGTCCTATACAAAAGAAATTTTGGAGGCCCCTTAGCAAAATACCTAAGGCCGAACCAAACAAGACGTGTCCTCGAGGAAGTACACGAAGGTCACTGCAGAGCCCATACCGACCAAGCCCTCATCAGATGCCTCATTTGGGCGGGTTACTATTAGCCCATAATGAAGAAGGAAGCCGCTGACTACGTTAAGAAATGCGAGCTCCTATGATACACCAAGCAGAAGAGCATCTGATGTTCTAAACGTCAATACCACACAAGAGGGGGGGGGGATGATTTGTGTGGTACCCAATTTTTGCCCTAGAAGAACCTGGTTCTTTTAGGTGTTCTAACTACTACTGTTGTGGAATAAAAAGTACATAAAATAAAGAACACAAAGATTTTTACGTGGAAAACACCTGGCTCAAAAGGTGAAAAAACCACGACCTACTACTCAGTAGGATTTTCCCAAACTTCCACTAAAATCATTGAGACAAAACAACATTTACAAAAACTCTTTGTAAACCTAAGGATTAACTCTAATCATTTGTCACACACAACCTCAACTGTTGCGACAACTTCAAGTTAGCTTATAACTTGAACACTCAAAGTACCTAATACAATTGCTTCTATGAAAACTAAAAGGTACAACTTTAAACCACCTTCTACAATTGAACTAGAATAAGAAATAACACAATGGAACAGGTTCTTCTATCTCGTTCAAGTAGGTTCAGGAGTGCACACTCAAATCTTACATAAATTGCTTGCAAAATCGCCTTGCTCTTTTGCTTTCAATTTAGTTTAACTTTTGTGTTTGTGCAATGCCTGTAAAAGAGAACATCATTTAATAGGTTAGAAATCAGAGTTTGATTGGAACTCAATTTTTGATCTTCTATCGTAGTTGAGTCCTTGAAGATATCAAACTCTAACACTCTCTTTATCCGGATTGTGTTCTCTTCATATAAGGAGACTTTCTCCCCTTATCCAATATGCAAAATTTTCGATCAAATCAGGAGATATTGCTGCTAAATCAGTAGGACTTATCTCCTTCACGTGCATCTCACATGTGTAGGTTGATCATGACAGTGCTTCACAAGATGGACCTGGTCCATGACTAAGTTCATTTGTCATTCTTCAAAAATTCACCTATTCTTGGGCCAACAAATTCCCCCTTTTTGATGATGACAAACTCTGTGCTTTTTACTGATCAAAAAACCTATAAGAACTCAGCTTAACCATCAATACTAAACTTAGAAAATTTTCTTTTCATCAAGGACCAGGTTAATTAGATTATAAATATAACATATTTCAGAATAATATGTAAAGCACAATATCTCTTCCCCCTTTTGGCATCATTGAAAAGTTGCATACGCAGTGTGAATTCCAGATTTTAATAAGTACTCATGGCCACTGGGACAACTGCAAGTGCAATCATGGTGCAATCATCAGTAATCAAACAAACATATTTAAACTATCAAGGTCAGAATAATCATTAAACAAGAGAAAAGAACAGTTGTCATTGAGAGAGATATGTTGCCACTAACAATCCACAAAAAGAAAGAAAAACATCCAAACCATGAGTAAAAAAAATAGAAAAATCCCTAATCTGGGTCACTGGGGGTACTAGAACTAGTTCAGGAGACAGAAACTAGGAGTTCTAAGGCTTGGAGGAACTAGAGGGTTGAGTTTGGAGAAGATTCAGCATGTTCTGAAGAATTCCATCATTCTTCTCCTTTTTTTTGCAAGCTCAATTCTGAGACCATCCCTCCCAGCTTCCACTTCAATCACACGAGCCTTGAGCCTAGAAATTTCAGCATCCTTAGCTGCACATTCCTGAACCAAAGTCCTAACCTTTCTTTTAATGGGTGTCCTCAAGGATGAAACAGGTTAAACTGGGATGGCATTGACTGGATAGTCACAAGAAAGAAGAGTTTTGATGCCAAAGTATTCTTTGCTCGAGGCCATTTCCCATTTCTTCAGAGGAACATTGAGCTTGTCCAGAACTATGGTTAGTATGAAGCCATATGGGGTAGCATGAGCCTTGGAACCATTTATGACCCTCTCTAGCAGTTTGACTATGAGGGCAGGCCAGTTGATTTGCTTTCCTCTCTCCAGGTATTCCATAAGAACCAGATCCATGTAGTTGGTAGTGTGCCTTCTCTCTTGTCTTGGCAATAAGCACTTGTTGACAAACTCAAACACCACCTTGTGCTGAGGCCTTATCTCACTTTTCTGCACAGCTATGGCTTCATTCATATTCTTTGAATCACAGAACCTTTTGGTGATTTCAAGGGCAGTGGGGAGGGAGTCCAGGCATGGCCACCTTTTCCTAGTATAGTCATCAAACCCTTCAGAGGGTATGTCCAGAATCTCTCCCAGTTTTATAGCATCAAACTGCACTTGAACTCCCTTCACCTGGCTACTGACAACTCCATCCTTAACAGCAACATTTGTCATAAATTCAATCAACTCATTTCTAGCTAGCCTACCTTCCATCTGAAGGACATGTCCTTCCATCCCTGAGCAGCCAAAGATTCTAACAATCTTATCATCCCTGGTTCCACCAGGTCTTTCAACAATCTACCTTTTAAGATTTTTTTTTCTGCCAAAAATGGCAAGCTTATCCTATTCCTTCTCAGATTCATCATCATCATCTTCTTCTTCTCCACTACAATCATCATCATCAGGAACTTTGATTTGTTTAGCTTTCACTACAGATCTTGTCCTCTTGGCTAGTGTGGGTTCAGAAGCTACAGATATAGAGGAGGACTTCTTGGAGGAAGTCTTGGGTTTCTTAGGCTTGGGTGTAGGAACCTCCACTGTTGTACCCCTCTCTTGATAGACCAATTCCATCTCTTCTTCCTCAACAACCTCTGAGGATTCTGCAACCTTTCCCTTTCCCTTATCCTTTTCCTTTTCTCACTTTCTTCTAAAGCCTTTCGTAGATCAGCTTCACTCTGTTTTACCCTACTTCTTGTGGCTCTACCCCTTGGCACTGAAGAGGCAGTAGGTGTTAGGGATGAGACTTTTCTTTTCTTGGATGGCTTGGGAACATTTGGGGCTTTTGGTGTAGTAGCTTTGCGTTTCTTTGGGTCATAACTTTCCCCAACCTTTTTCAGTAGGTCAACCAAGGTTTCTTCAGTAGATGAAACAGGTTCATCTATTTGTTTGCTTAGATGAACCAACCCCTCAGCTGCTTCCCCAGAACCACTTCCCCCTGACTTCATGCCACTTTCATCTAACCTATCTTGTGCAACCCCACATATAGCAAGAACTGCTCCCTTCCCTTTTTCCCTCTCTTCACCACATGCAGCCTATCTCTCTTTTTCCTTTTCAGACTTCTTTTTACCTCCACTCCTACTCATCTCAGGCAACTCAACATCCCTAATGGGTCCAATCAGAATAAACCTAGTTTCTAAGTTTTCAACCATAGAAGAACTTACCTCAGAAGGAGATTCTTGAGTCTTTTCAGAGTCAGAAGACCCATGTCCATCTCCCTCAGTCGCGGATTGAAAAGATTCAGACTCAGAGCTAGAATCAGACTTTGGAGATGGGATTTCTTTCACTTGGCTAGCTTTCAACCTTTCATTTAAAACCTTCCTCAGAGCCCCAGATGCTACAATTTTTCGAGCAAGCATTTTCTGCCTTCGAAACCTAGGTTTTGGAGATACATTGGGTGGAGTACATGAGGATGAATTTGAGGGAGATGGTGGTGGAGGAGTGCCAGGATGATCTTGTGGGTTAGACATGATTCTTCGTTTCTTGAGAGAATTTGGGAATTTTGGAGAAGAGGGCAATAAGAATTGAAGAGGAATTTTTGATGGTTTTAGAATTTTGAAGAAGACTGGAAATGTGGTGTGTATTTAAAGAGAATTAGACATTAAATAAGTAACGATAGATTTTTCAGGGGTCAAATAGAAGTCTAATCAAACTGAAATTCCAGAATTTTAATGATAGATTTGGCTTCCCTAGATATTAGGCAAAAATCACGGTTTAGAGTTCTAGATGGACGGAACTGGTTCAATGCTCAACGGATAGAATTTTATAGGAATTTGACAAGTATAGGACTTCTACTCATGATTGAATTATTAATCTTTCTAATTGTGCAGAGTATAGAAAACATACTTGAGCTTTCATATGAACCCATATTGATGAACCAGGCTCGTCATATAGAACTCTCTTGAACATGCTTCAAATGCCATAATAGAGAAAATGTTGTAAGAGATCAGTGAGTCATATATACACATGTCACAGAAGTATACTAATTAAAGTATGAAACTGAGTAAGAATCAATCTAGATATTTACACAAGGTTAGAATTCCTAGCCAATTTTTTTTTTCATTTTTTTTTACATTCTGAGTTGGATCTATTAGGTGATCTTAATCATCCCTAATTCCAACCTATTCCTCTCAAAGTTTTCTCTACTCAGTGCTTTAGTGAAGATGTCATCAATTTGCTTATCAGTAGCATAGAATTCTATGGAGATCAAACCTTTCTCATAGTTGTCTCTTAAGAAATGGTGCCTAACATCTATGTGCTTAGTCCTCTTATGATGAACACAGTTCTTTGTCATACTTATAGCACTAGTGTTATCACAGAATATAGGAATGCAACCAACTTCAATGCCAAAGTCTACTAGGTGCTGTTTGATCCATAGCAATTGAGCACAACAAGAGGCAACAATAACATACTCAGCTTCAGCAGTAGATAAGACCACCGAATTTTGCTTTTTAGTAGCCCATAAACTAGACATGAACCAAGGAAGTGTGTCATACCTGAGGTGCTCTTCCTATCCACTAGGAAACCTGCATGATAAGCATCAACATATCCTACTAGATTGAAATTACTACCTTTGGGGTACCAAAGACACAGATCAGTGGTGCCTTTCAGATATCTTAGTATCCTCTTGACAGTAGTCAAGTGAGACTCTTTTGGATTTTCCTGAAAACGAACACAAAGCCCTACACTGAAAACCATGTCAGGTCTGCTGGCAGTGAGATACAAGAGTGAACCAATCATACCCCTATACAACTTTTGATCAACTGATGAACCAGGTTCATCAATGTCTAATTTAGTGGCAGTTGCAATGGGTGTGTCTATTTCTTTTGATTCTTCCATTTTAAACTTTTTGATAAGCTCTTTTGCATACTTCTGCAGATGGATCATGGTTCCATTAGGACTTTGTTTGATCTGCAAGCCTAAGAAGAAGTTAAGCTCACCCATCATACTCATTTCAAACTCACTCCCCATTAATTTTGCAAAGTCCTTACTTAGCTTATCAGTGGTGGCCCCAAAGATTATGTCATAAACATATATTTGTACCACAAGGAGATCCTTACCTTTTTCCCTTAAGAATAAGGTACTATTAATTTTACCTCTTTTGTAACCATGCTCCAGTAGGAATTTGGACAGTCGTTCATACCATGCTCATGGGGCCTACTTGAGTCCATAGAGAGCCTTGTCTAACTTGTACATATGCTCAAGACATTCTTTGCTCTCAAACCCTGGAGGTTATTTTACAAACACTTCTTCTTTCAGGTAGCTATTCAGGAAGACACTTTTGACATCCATTTGATGAAGAGTGAATTCCATGTGTGCTGCAAAGGCTATGAGGAGTCTGATTGCCTCTAGTCTTGTAACTGGAGCAAAAGTCTCATCATAATCTATGCCTTCCTCTTGACTGTAACCTTGGACCACTAGTCTTGCCTTGTTTCTTGTAACTGTTCCATCTTCATCAAGTTTGTTTCTGAAGACCCATTTTGTACCAATAACTGATCTACCCTTGGGTCTTGGAACTAGATGCCAAACTTGACTTCTCTCAAACTGATTAAGTTCGTCTTGCATTGCATTCACCCAATCTGCATCCTGCAAAGCCTCAACAACATTTTTAGGTTCAATAAGAGATAAAAAGGCATAAAAACACACAGATTCTTTAATTGTGATCTGGTTTTGACTCTAGATGTTAGATCAGTGATAATGTTCTCAATATGATGAGAACTTTGATACTTGTGAGGTTTTACAACAAACTGGTTTATGCTAGATGTTTCTCCCATGTTCTGTTGCTGAGGAACATGGTCATGAACAGGGTCATGAACAGGTTCTTTTAGGGGATTTATTTAAATTCCTCTTTGATCAGTTCCCCCTGTCAGGTTGCCCTAGATGGAAGAACCTGCTCCATCACCTGTTCCTTCTTTTGGTGCCATTTTGACTTGTGCTGAGGCTTCAGTCAAATCCTTTACCAATCCAATGACTTCATCTTCATGTTCCTGTCTCTCAAAAAGAATGTTAGTTTCATCAAATACTACATGTACACTTTCTTCTATACACAAAGTTCTTTTATTGAACACTTTATATGCTTTTCTATGTGAAGAATATCTCAAGAATACCCCCTTATCACTTCTGGGATCAAACTTACCTAGGGAGTCTTTTCCATTATTGTGCACAAAGCACTTGCATCCGAATGCCCTAAGATAAGATATATTTGGTTTTCTCCCTTTAAGTAACTCATAGGGAGTCTTCTCTACAAGAGGTCTAGTCATGCATCTATTGATAATGTAACATGCAGTGTCTACAGCCTCTGCCTAGAAGCTATGGGGTAGTTTACTAGAAAGAAGCATAGTCCTAGCCATGTCTTCAAGAGTCCTGTTCTTTCTTTCAACTACTCCATTTTGTTGAGGGGTCCTAGGGGCAGAGAAGTTATGAACTATACCATTTTCATTACAAAATTCAGCAAACTTAGTATTTTCAAATTCAGTTCCATGATCAGACCTAGTTGATGCAAGTTGATTTCCTAATTGTTTCTAAGTTTTTCTAACAAAGGCAGTGAACATGTCAAATGCTTCATCTTTAAATGTTAGAAATAGTACCCAGGTAAATCTAGAATAATCATCAACAAGTACTTTTACATATTTCTTTCCTCCTCTGCTCATCCATATGGACCAGTTCCAACGACTTGGTTGTACTTACCATTCTCTTGCTTTTGAAAGATGATCTTACCTGCTTCCCCCTTGCACAGGCCTCACAAACTTTGTCTTCTTTGAACTTGATGTTGGGTAACCCTATCACCAAGTCCTTAGAAACCAATTTGTTTAGCTGATTCAGACTGGCATGACCGAGTCTTTTGTACCACAGGAGGGGATCATTATCCAGCACACTTAGGCAGGTTAGTTCATTTCCTGAGAGAGTAGACAAATTTACAATGTAAATATTGTTAACTCTTTTTCCCTGCAAAACAATCTTGTCAGTGGTAAGGTTAATTACAAAGCATTTAGTAAAGGTGAATGCTACAAGGTTACCTCTATCACATAGTTGTGACACACTGATCAGGCTGTATTTCAAGCCATCTATCAAGTAGACATTCTCAATTGAGTGAGAGTCTATCTTACCTACCTTTCCAACACCAATGATCTCACCTTTCTTCCCATTTCCAAAGGAGACATTGCCTCCTCTAAGTCCTCAAGTGAAAGGAATTGGTTCTTGCTTCCAGTCATATGTTTTGAGCAGCCACTATCCATGTACCATATTTGACTTCTTCTCTTCACTTGGACCTGCAAAAAGAAATCAGGGGTTAGTCATAGGAACCCAAACTAGTTTGGGTCCCTTTCTATGGGCAAAGGGATAAATCAGATACCTTCTAGCCCACCCAGGCAGCCTATTTTTTTCTTGAACAAAAGTTTTGTTCTTTTGACTGGCCTTTTCTTTTGCATTACATTCATTTTTGTAATGGCCAGTCTTGCCACAGTGTGTGCAAATTTTGTTCTCAAGAAGAGTGAGGTATTTGCTTTTAGGATCCCACTTAGGTGCTTGAGTCCCATAACCAAGTCTTCTTTTGTTGCTACTGTGATGTTCTTGTATCCAGGAGAGTGCATCAGAAGCCTTGCTCTATTTGCAAGTTCTGTCTAGTTCATGTTTTACCTTCCCTAGATCTTATTTTAATACTCTTATCTGCTCATCTTTCCTGTACAGCTCATCCTTCATTTTTCCTAAGTTTTCTTCTAGGGTGAGATGTGTGTGATCAACTTTCTTCTTTCCTATTCCTAGTTTTAGTAAGTCTAGTAGTAGCTCAGACAACCTTTCTTTAGACAGGAATTTAATCTTGTCTTTGAGATGAAGAATACTTACCTCTTGTTCATCATCTGATTCTCCGATGGCCATAAGTGCTTGTTCATCTCCAACTTCATCTTCTGAGTCCTCATCTGATGTTTCTCCCCAGGCAGCAACCATAACCTTTGTTGATCCTTTGTTCCTTTTTGCTTAAACATGTTCCTTCTTCTTGTTCCTTTGTTCAACCCTTTCCTTCTTCCACTTAATTTCCCATTGAGGGAAATTCTTGATCATGTGATCAGTCTTACCACACTTGTAGCAACCCTCATTGGTATGTTTCTCAGGAGCCCTTGGTTTGTTGAAGGTTGTACCTCTTGAAGAACTCTTTCCTCTCATCAGGTACTTTTTAAAATCTCTTGTGATCATAGCCATTTCATCATCCTCCAGATCTGAACCTTCAGCAATTCTGAGAGCCAAACTTCTTTCCTTCTTTGGTGCATCCATTTTCATGATTTGCCTTCTCAGTTCATAGGCAGTAAGGTTTCCAATTAGTTCATCCAGCTTGAGGGAGCAATGTTCTTTGATTCCTGAATAGCAGTAATTTTGCTTTCCCAAGAGACTGGCATAACCCTTGTCAAAATCTTCTCAACTTTTTCTTCTTCAAGAATAATTCTTCCAAGAGGCTTAAGTTCATTTGCCAGTGTGGTGAACCTTGTATACATCTCTTGGATGGTTTCTCCTTCCTTCATGGTGAAATTCTCATACTGAGAATACAACAGTGTTCCTCTGGACCTCTTCACTTGAGATGTTCCTTCATGAGCCACTTGCAAAGTGTCCCAGATTTTCTTAGCAGTGGTATAACTTTGAATTCTACTGTACTCATCTGGACCTAGTCCACACACAAGCCATTTCTTGGCCTTGGCATTCTTCTCCTACTTCTTCAGGTCTTCAGTAGTGCAGTCAGCTCTCGTCTTTGGCACATCCACTCCTTCAACATTCTTCTTAGTAGTTGCTAGAGGACCATCAGTGACTATGTCCCAGAGTTCATAGTCTTCTCCTATAATGTGATCCCTCATCCTGTTCTTCCACCAAGAATAGTATTGACCATTGAAAAGTGGAGGTCTAGCAGTGGATTGCCCTTCCCAGTTCCCAGGTGGTGCACTCATGTTGATCTTTTCCTAAGGTATTAGCCTCTTCAAGGATAACCCGCTCTGATACCAATTGATGTTCTAAACGTCAATACAACACAAGAGGGGGGGGGGTGATTTGTGTGGTACCCAATTTTTGCTCTAGAAGAACCTGGTTCTTCTAGGTGTTCTAACTACTACTGTTTGCGGAATAAAAAGTACATAAAATAAAGAACACAAAGATTTTTACGTGGAAAACACCTGGCTCAAAAGGTGAAAAAATCACGACGTACTACTCAGTAAGATTTTCCCAAACTTCCACTAAAATCACTGAGCCAAAACAGCATTTACAAAAACTCTTTGTAAACCTAAGGTTTAACTCTAATCCCTTGTAGCACACAGCCTCAACTATTGCGACAACTTCAAGTTAGCTTATAACTTGAACACTCAAAGTACCTAATACAATTGCTTCTATGAAAGCTAAAAGGTACAACTTTAAACCACCTACTACAATTGAACTAGAATAAGAAATAACACAATTGAACTGGTTCTTCTATCTCGTTCAAGTAGCTTCAGGAGTGCACACTCAAATCTCACATAAATTGCTTGCAAAATCGCCTTGCTCTTTTGCTTTCAATTTAGTTTAACTTCTGCGTTTGTGCAATGCCTGTAAAAGAGAACAATCACTGTCATTTAATAGGTTAGAAATCAGAGTTTGATTGGGAATCAATATCTGATTTTCTATCGTAGTTGAGTTCTTGAAGATATCAAACTCTAACACTCTCTTTATCCGGATTGTGTTCTCTTCATATAAGGAGACTTTCTCCCCTTATCTAATATGCAACCTTTTCGATCATATCAGGAGATATTGCTGCTTGATCAGTAAGACTTATATCCTTCACGTGCATCTCACATGTGTAGGTTGATCATGACAGTGCTTCACAAGATGGACCTGGTCCATGACTAAGTTCATTTGTCATTCTTCAAAAATTCACCTGTTCTTGGGCCAACAACATCTCCACTCAGTTACCTCGCCATGGCCGTTCATCAACTTTCGTAGAAATTCAAACAATTAGGTAATAAACTTCAGTAATGGTATTCCATTTTCATTTTAAATTAAGGCGACGTATCATTTTTATCAAAACTTGAAAAAGAAAAGAACATTTTTCTTTCCCATTACTGCTAATATTACCTTTTAATCAGTTTTCATCTTGCTCGTGGTTTAAAATAATCCATCTATAAGAATTGGAAATGTATCTAGTATTGATTTGCAACATTAAATTTCAAGCTTTGTATTTCCCAACCTCAAAGCTGTAGGCTTTTGCTTTGAAAATTCAGAACAGCCGAAAAGCTTTTGCGCCTTTGCAATCTCATTTTTCTATTGGCTTCAAGTTGAAATTTTAGAGCAACGTTAGTCCCTTTGATACACGACTTGAAATTTTGGACTTAATTCAATAGTATTATAACCCTGCTTTCATTTCTTTGTATAAAGGAAAAATTCTTGTATTACTCCTCTATCTTGACTTTTACGCGACCTAGTTTGATAACAAAATTGAAATACTATGACAAGTCTAAAACTAGTACAGTTAATCTAAATTTTATCAGTGATAATGTGGTGAACCTAACGGCAATAATTCATGGAAAATATTTACACACGCCCAAAGTTAACACCAAATCACTTGCATACCTTGATTAAGTGATAAATTGAAGTAAAAACTGAATATACACTAATTAGCCATAGTTAAAGATTTATGACTGCATGAGTAGTTTATCAAAAACTCAATATAAAACAACATTTCTCATATCCTGAGAGAGAACTACTAGCAGCCAAGTTACACAAAGCTCACTCCTGGAAGATAATCAGGAAATTGGTAGAAGATCTTGGGCAACCTAACAATTTCTCAGCCAATCGAAATAAATACCGGGATACACAGTTCATTGAACACCTATTGCACTTTCTTCTTTTTGATATGAGAACGAACTTTTCCAAAACCGTTGCTCTCTTCAATAGAAATTCTGAAAGTTTAAACAGCTTGTCAAAGCCCCACTTGAAATGATCTTTCAAACACACCCCGGAGGAGATGACAATCTTAACTTTCTTGAGATTGGGAAACACGAAGCTGGAAATCCGACTCTGCAAATCAATATTATCTCCTCTAGCCAGATATTTTAACTCATACTTGCAGCGGGGTTCATCTGACTGAAGACACATGATATAATCCGTACCAAATGCAGGTCAGCCTAATGAAACTGCACAATTGTGACAAGAAATGATTTCACAATATAAGTGTCTATTAGGGAAATTTTTTAGAACCAACAAATCTTAATGGTACTTGGAAAATGATTACGATGGCTTTCCTAACATAAAGATTCATGGCGTGCAGTAAAGAGGTGATAGCACAAGAATCAGTTTCCTTTTGGAGTTCGTTTGCCCCAATGAAAGCAACACCACCAACAATAATAATGTGAAGCTTTTTAATGACATCAGCAAAGCTTCTTACTGAAAATTGAGGATATATTTGCATTAACCTTCAGCAACCTCTCGGCAGAAGAGAGGAAGGGGGGGGGGGGGGGGATTGTTAAAACGTCATAAGATGAATAGATGTGAAAAGAAGAGAAAAAGTTCCAAGAAGTTACATCAGCAGCATCCATGCCTATGTTGAGTGTCTCCACATAAGGCGAGGCTCGCAAAAAGCCAGCTACTCCATACAAGTTAAACTTTTTCGTATGCAACTCTAGGGCCAGATGTTTGCATTCTGTTTCTGGAATTAGCACCCCTTTGAACTGGAACATGCACAAGACCTGGTGCAGTAATCCCAACCAAACTAGTAAAGAATGAATAAAAGCAATAACAACAAAAAAGAATGCATTCCACAGTCCACATCAGAGTGAATCGAACCATCTAACACTCTAAGCAACATCAATGTACTAAAATCCTGGTTTGTACAAAACAATCAGAGAAAATAAAGACTTTTGAGTTAAAAACAAACCTCTGTGAACCAAGTTCCGATTGTTAGCTCCGTTGCACAACTCACCTTTTGAAGATTATCTTGTACGAGGGTCCTAAGAAGTTGAGGATAATCACGGCAACTGTCTTCCTATTTATTAAAATCTTCATAAATTTCAAACCGGATGTCTTTGATACACTTAAGGTTGAAAGTGAGGCAGGCATTAACCAAGGAGGACACATCTACTAGCCTGCACTTGAGATCATAAAGATCTCCGGAAATCTCCAAATGCTGAAGATACGGAGCAATAATTTCCAAGGAATGATCACTTCTATTATTAGCCATCCAATAACCTTTCAAATTCAGTCTCTTTAATTTTAAGGAATTAATTTCTAGGCGACTAAAACCCGCAACCAAAGATAATTCTAAAGTTTCCAAAGCAGGACAGCCAGACAGTAAGTTCACACAATGATCCTCAGATAACAGAAAAAACTCCAACTTAACGCTCTTTAAAGACTTCCACGCTAAGATCGCATCACGACTAAAGCAACAAAATATAAAATCTAAAGTTATCAACGACGAATATGTACCGACAGATTCAGGCCAAGTGCAAGTGCTATCATCATCTGACCAGAATACAACATTTTCTACTTTTTTCTCAACAACAAAACTAAGAGATCGACTGATTTGCGACAGGTGTTCATCCAGGATACTACTATCCAACCAGTTTACATACCTTTCACTGCAGTCGAGCTCCAATGTTTTTATTTTGGGAGAAAGGGAATGGGCAAAAGATACCAGGTTTTCTGCTTTAAGGGGAAATTTTCTGAAACTAGTGGTATGATGTAACTTTTTTGTCACATGGTTTTTACACAAAATAAAACTTTCTCTGGTAGTAACTCTTTTTCATAAATACTAACATTTTTGGAATTATCCGAGAGAAATGAAATATTCCGACCGTTCCCTTTTAGTTATCTACTGCTAACCTTGCACACCTTTAAAAAATAATAAATAAAGTATATAATTTATCATGATATTCATATTAATTGATGCATATTTTTATAAATTTGAGAAAATAATTTTAAATGAGTAATTAAAACAATGAGTATAACAGGAAAAAAAAATTATCTTCTCTTGATATGCTAAAAGTGACAAGTAAAATTGAAAATCTTTTTTTAGAATATTGGACAAGTAAAATAAACTGGGGAAGTACAAAGGGCATGTTCGGATTGACTTACTAAAAGTAGCTTTTCAGCAGAAATTGTTTTTAAGCAAAAAAGTAATAAGTTGGGGTTTCCCAGCTTATTGCTTTTGACTTGTTTTAAACAGTTTTTAATTTTGCTAAACAATAAAAAAGCTAAAAAAAGTTTAAAAGCTGATTTGACTAGCTTAAAAGCCAATTCAAATACCCTCGAAATAAGGTTTTAATTTTTATCTACTTAAAAATTATTACTATTTACTATACATTATTATGAGGTTATTTAAGAGACAAAAGTAGGTAAGTTAGCAACATAAAAAAGAGAGCACTAATAGTAAATAATATACTAAAATTAGTTAAATGTAAAAGCAATTAAGTATAGTGGTAGAAAACTAAAGGATAAGGTGTTAAATAAGTTGAACGTCAAGATAAATTGTTTAAATAAACAATACTCACTTTGATCCACAATAAGTGATTAATTTATTTTTTTATTTTGGTTCAAAAGAAGTGTTCATTTATATAATCAAGAAAAAATTCAATTTGTTTTTCTAAATTTACCCTTATGTACGTATTCCTAAAAATTCTTTTACTCCTCACATTAAATTATACTGCAATATTTTGATTAAGGATAATTAGTCACACTAACTATTTTTGTCTAAAATTTAATATTTTCTTAATGGATATGTCCAAAGCAAATTGACCACTTATTATTGGTATATTATTTGACCAAAAGCATTTAATGAACAGAACTTCTTAATCAATGTCACAACTATGAGTGGTCCGTCTTGTTGAACGGAAATACTGTAACATGAAAAGAGAAAACAATTTTCAATAAGCAAGAGAAGCAAAATTTAGTCTTTCTTTACAAAGAAAAAGTTTTTCTTTCTTTGTATTGGGCCACAAAATGTGTATAACTAACCTGCTTTATACAGGACAATTAGGGGTCTTTTGGTATCAAATTATGTAGAGTCAGTTTCACATTATAAATACTCGGGTCTCTGTATTCATATAAAATAGTTGGCTATTAGTATTTAGTTAAATGCGTATTTTGAGTGCATCATACCATGCACCATTATATTTAACACCAAAGGAAGTGTGACACCAGTAATCATCCATTCATTAAATTGAAAGTACAAGAAGGGGTGAATTGTTTATTTTTAAACTTAATCGCTGTTAGTTGACTAGTTTTTTAATTAGTCGACTAGATGTAATAAACTAACAGTAGTAACAACAGGATATAAGATGCTAAAATTAAATGCAGGAATTAAAGACACAAGAATTTTTATACTGGTTCGGATTCAATGTGAATCCTAGTCCAGTCCCCTTGAGTTGCAAGGGAGTTCTCTTTAGTGAATGAGTTTCTTCGAGTACAAGGAGAATGATGTGATTGCTCAGTTCCTATATCACTCGTCTCTTTGATACAATGCCTCACCAGTGTTGTTCTCTCTTTCTTCTCTAACTTGTTACACAACAGGTCTTAGAGAGCTACAATGTTTGTTTGCAGTAGAACATAGAGAGGGTGTTTGGTTCGATCAAAGTATATTTTGTTAAGGTGTGATTATATGTTTAAATACTTTGAGATTTAGGAAAGATTTGCCAACCCAAGAGATTTGATCCTTGGAAAGTGATTGATTCTTTCCAAGAATAAAGCTGTTCTGCAACGACTCTTTTGAACTCGGAATCTTGATCATCCATATTTAGACACTTGATTGAATATTCAGCGAGATCTTGATTTATTTGATTTCTTTAGTTTAGCCTTGATTGATCCCGTGAGTATCTTCTGATTGATTTCTTCTTCCTTTAATCACGCCTCTTTTTCTTGATGTCTTCTGATATATTCCGCCAATCTTGTATATCAATCCATACGTTCCTTGATAATTGTTGATTGATTTTGTCAAACTTGACAGCTATCCAAGAGTTCCTATACAAAGAGCAAATATATTATTTTCATCATTAAAATTAGATCTAACAATCTCCACCTTTTTGATGATGACAAAATAATATATGTATAAACATCACTTAACTTCCCTGTAGTTTTCTCCCCCTCAATAGGAGCAGTAAGTAGCTTGAGACGCATGCAGTCGACTTCTTCAGGATCTGTGACTCCCCATCAAGGAATGCCATAGTCAATTTGTTATGTACCTGCACAAAATACATATATCCTTTCTCCCTCTTTTTGACATCAGCAAAGAGGGAATAGAAAAACGGCATGCATAAACAGAATCCATAGCAGAATGTACTGGTAGAGTTAGAACATAACAAAAGAAAAAGAAAAGAAAAAATATCCACCGATTGATATCTCAGTGCAAAAATAGCACAATAAAAAAAATGTTGTCTTTAAACTTCCACAATAACTACGAAGAAAATAGGTAAGAGTGTTGTAGATGGCCTCATTTAGTCGATCAAAGCTGGCATTGGCATAGACACTTATTCCATCAAGCCTGTCATGAACCTCCTTGAAAGCCTTGACAGCGTTTTCCCTTACTCTGAGAACTGCAACACGTATCTTGGAGACATCAGACCCTGTTTCCTTGGAGATAGCATGAATGGTACCAACAGTGGACTGGGTGGCAATGAGAAGATCCTTGATTGCAAATAGCTGATTCCCAATGGCGCTAATTTTCTCAGCAAGGTCAGAGTCACTAAGGCTAGTATGGGAAGCAGAAAGGTTGGGTTTGGAGTCTGTATGAGCAGTCTTGACATCACTTTCTTGTTTCTTGACCCATGAACCCTTAACACACACACATACCCCATGCTTGCAAAGGCTCTGAAGTTGTATAATTTTGAAACCGTGGTAAAGGAGTACGCAGAGATGGAAATATTGTGAGCTTCCAGAATTTGGGTGATGGCCATTCTATAGGGTAGACTAGTGGGATCTTCTGCACTTTCAATCATGAAATTGATGACCCAGGAAGACAGTTTGAATTTGAGTTTGGTCACAAGGCAATAGATCAAAAAAGTGTCTCGTAGAGAGAATGTGGAGAAAGAGCTAGTGCGAGGAAGCAGAGTAGTTGCCACAATGTGGGCTAGAACACGAGTTACAAAACTAACATCACTAGGACCTAGCTGGTTTGAAAGGGATTCAGATGAACACTCAGCAAGACATTTTTTGGCTTGATCAAAGGAAATTTCAAAATCATCGGGCCGGGAATTTTTAAAGAGCATAGGGAAACTAGAACACTTGTACTGAAAAATCGAGTCAAACATGAAATAGTCAAGAACAATACGCTTTCCTAGTACTAAAGGACTCCAACTTATAAGACCTACTAGAACGAAGATTCGCATAGAACATTCTCACTAGGGGTTCATAAACTTTAGGCGGTCTGAACAGAAAAGAACTTTGACCATCCTTGATAAACGAAAAGGTCCTTTACCTTACAATTTAGGGCTTCCATGTCATCAAGGATGGCTACCTTCCCATGAGCAATAGGTAGGGCAAGAAAGAAGTCCCTATTAGGAGAATCCTAGAAATTGAGTTCCGACTCAAGAGAACCGGAAAAATCAACTTTTGATTTCTTTGGAGTGGAGGAGACATAGGGTTCTTCCATGGGTCATTTACCTAGGGCTATCTCTCCTAAGGGTTGAGAATGATCAAAGAAATCCTCCTGAGAAGAGGCAAACCCCTCAGAGTGATTGGACCCTAGGTCTACCTATTCAGGTGGCAGAGAACGGGGTTTTCCCTTGGAGCGGGTGCTCATGGAGGCAGATGGATTTTTGGATTGTTTAGCCATTGTAGGAAGTTGGCGATTGAACAAGATTTCGGAGAAGGGTATGAAGGCGATAGAGACGATGGAGATTGATATGAGAAGACAACATAAAAAGGGGTTTTCTAAAAAGGAGGTGATTTGGACTGGTTTTGTATCAAAATTCGTAGTTAAATCGAGTTCAAAAAATTCTTCTGCGACACACGTATCTCACACATAAGTATACATGGATATACATGTGATATACAATTGATACAATTATGATACATATGTGATACATAAATGATACATAGTGTGATACACATATCATTATTTTTCATGTTCAGTTTTTACTTCGAATTTTCAATTCAAATCACCTCAAGACTTCACTAAATCATCCCAAAATTGAGATTCAAGCTCCTTAAGATGTATCCAATCTATTCTAATAACACTCACTCAAAAGAAAGCAAAATTGTGATATTTTTTGCTACAAATAGCTAATTGGCTAATATTAGTAATATTTGGCTAATATTATTAATATTTTATGAATTGACCAATTTTTATAATGAGCTACTTATAAGTGGACAAAGCTGATAGTTTCCCTTTTATAAAATTTTACCATATCAATTTTTCGGTAATTCTATTACGTATAACCAAAATTAGACTTTTCGAAATCGTCACAATCATGTCGGTTTCTCTACGATATCGGTAAGGTTCGGTTAATTTTCGATATTTTTTAAATATCAGGTAAAAGTCACTAGTAAAAGTAGAATGTAATAACATATATACTTTTATAGGAGTTAGCAAAACTATCTAAACAGTTTTACTGTTTACATGGTGATGAATTAAGAAAATATGAAAGATGACCAAAGTATAGATCCATCAACTACTCTACAACAACATAAAATAAACTAAGCAAAGATAATGAAAAAAATAAATCACACGAGTAGAAAGATATTAACCAAGTTGAGACTCAAGAATAAAGTCTATAAAAGATTAAATATTCAAAAAGATAAAGCCAAATCATACGAAAGGAAATATATTCATGTCACGACCCGGATTTTCCACCTTCGGAAGTCGTGATGGCGCCTACTAATGCAAGCTAGGCAAGCCAACCAACTGAACTATTTATCGTGTTTCCATTTTTAATCCGATAACAGTTTAGAGCCAACAATTAGATAACAACAGAATTGAATAAGAGGAAGACTGCATTATAAAGATTTAATAATACTGCTAATACCAATCCATAGCAAATCTACCCAAGACTGATGTCATAACGTCACAGACAACAGACTGCCTAGGAGGGTCCGTAGGAAAATATGAGACCTATTCCAAGTAATAAGTTAAGTGATTTAACAAGTATTTTAGAATTTATTTTGTTTATCAATTTGATACGAGAAAAATTAAACTCATATACTGTAGTATTTTGGTGTACTTTTGATTTAAATGACCAAATTTTTATTTAATAAAGATGAACCAAATAAGTTCGATTTAACTCCAAAAATTAATAAAATCAACTTTCGATAAGTAAAAAAATACTACTCCTACCCAACAAATGAAGCATAGGAGTGATTAAACGCTGTTAGTTGGAGTCAGTTGGAGTGTTCTTGTTACATCCCGTATCTTAGCATTAGGATGTGCCGTAGTAAATCCACATAAGTTCGAAGGGATTATGTCTAATAGGAGATTATAGAGGATTTAAGACATTACTATTATGAGACCCTGTAAATTTACAACCTTGATACCGTTATATATTATATTAGTGTGGTATTTTCTTTTAAGTGAAGTATTTTACTAAAAGTTTTATAAGTATAATTTTGGATAGTTACCATTATTACTATTTTCGGATATGATAAATTATACACCTAATATGAGAAAGTTTATGAGATTTTCTTTATTGTAAAGATAGAAATTTATTTTCTCACAAGAAAAGAAGGTTATCTTTTTACCATTTTAAGAATTAAGCGTACGAGAATTTTTACTCTTTATATGAGATTAGGAAAATTATAAGTTGAGAAAATATATGTATTTTTACATGGTTGGTTTAATAAAATTATAATGTATGTATTTATTTTATATGATACCACATGACCATGATAGTAAGTTATATAAAGTGTATTAAAAATGAATAGTATTTTAAGTAATTTGAGATAATTCTTAATTATGCGGGTAATTATTGATTTTTAATGGGAGATTAACTAATTAATTAGTATATTTTGGATAAGACTATTCCCCTCTTAACATGGTAGCAAATTAACCCCAAAATTAGTGACTCTTAAATTTGTATGATAAGGTGTCACATTAGAGGCTCAACCACTTTTTTTTCATTTGCGGGGTACAATAAGTTTCAACAGGAAACCAACAATCAAATGTAGAGAAACCGTAACACAGTTATCAATAAAAATCAGGAAAACAAAGACAAGTGCACGGCATCACCCTTCGTGCTTTAACACTCTCTCACCAAAACAATACACGGCATCATCCTTCGTGCTTTAACACTCTATCACCAAAATAATACACTGCATCACCCTTCGTGCTTTACACTCTTCCTCACCCAAACAACAAACACAAGGCAAATAGGGTAAGAGAATCTATAACACCGAAATAAAATCAAGTAACAACAGAAAATCAGTAAATAAACGTAAAAGACAATGTAACTCAATTATCAGCAAGAATCAGGAAAATCAAGGACAAGTGCACGGCATCACCCTTCGTGATTTTACTCTCATCCTCACCATAAGAATCAATATAAAATGCACGGCATCACCCTTCGTTCTTTTACTCTCATCCTCACCATAAAATCAATATAATCGGCACGAAATTGTACATCGTGCGGCACGACATCACCCTTCGTGCTTTACACTCTTCCTCACAAAATCATAGACGGCATCACCCTTCGTGCTTTAACACTCTTCCTCACTCAAACAACAATCACAAGAAATAAGGGCAAAGAAATAAATGAAATCACAAAAAATCCCGGCAAGGGAAAAATAGTACAACAATCAAATCCCGGCAAGGGAAACAATATCAAAACAATAACATGCCGACAAGAGATGCAATATCATGATTCTCTCTCTCCTTTCTTCTTTCACATTTACTTCACAACTTGAGCCAATGATCTATAATGTTCAACAATTCTATTCTTAACTTGAGCCAATACTCTACAATGTTCAACAATTCAATTCTCAACTTGAGCCAATGCTCTACAATGTTCAACAATTAAATTCTCAACTTGAGCCAACGCTCTACCATGTTCAACAATTAAATTCTCAACTTGCGCCAACGCTCTACCATGTTCAATTAATAATAATACTTCCACAAGTCATATTCCTCGATAGAAATTATCATATAGAGCATGGAAAATATGAAACAGAGTCACATTAATCATAGTATAAGACTCACGAGCATGCTTGACACCAACGTATAGATACTCGTCGCCATGCCTATACATCGTACTCAACAAATAATACATAGCAAATAGGACACAACTCCTAATCCCTCAAGCTAAGGTTTGACCAAACACTTACCTCAATGCCACGAACACAATTCAAGTCTCTACTATCGCTTTACCTCTTTATTCCACCACCAATTTGCTCGTATCTAGCCATAAGTTACTTAATTACATCAATAAATAAATCTTAATATAAAATACTTGTTAAATCACTTAACTTCATAGACAACAGATTGTCTAGGAGTACTACAAATAAATGTCTGAAAGAAATAAATACAACATTGTCTCTGGTAATATATGAAAGAAATAGGAATAGTAGATAGAGGAGACGCCAAGGCCTGCGGACGCCTGCAGGACTACCTCGGGTTGCCTGATGAACAAGAACAACAATCTCAATACGGTCCGAAGTCTACAACACTGAGATCTGCACAAAAGAGTGCAGAGTGTAGTATTAGTACAACCGACTCCATGTGCTAGTAAGTGCCTAGCCTAACCTCGACAAAGTAGTGACGAGGTTAGGACCAGACTACCAAATAAACCTGTGCAGTTAAATCATATACAACGGAAAAGAAGAACAGTAATGTACAGAGTTATGTATGGGAGGGGGTAATATGTTGCGGGGACATTGAATAATAACAGAAGAACAACAAATAAATATGAGGATCACCACAATTCAATTGAAAATAGGAAGGGGTTTTCTAACGGTTGAGTACAAAAAAGGAAAAGGCGTCAGTTGATCAGACAGGATGATTGGTTTTCCTTCTTTGAACTCTATGACTGATGGGAAAAGAGAAGGAAAAGGAGGGAAAATGGAGGCGTAATTAATGAGTAAAAAAAACATATATGGGCTATTTTATATACAAAATTAAATAGTGGCACATTAGTACGATTTTTGACTATTAATGCAAATAATGCCAAGAAGTTTCTTAGTGAACAAAATCTTTCTTATAACAAAGGCTTGGTAAAGATATCCGCTAGTTGACCAGTTGTTCCAACAAAAGATATTTCTATATTTCCTTTAAGAACATGATCTCTAATGAAGTGATGTTTGATATCTATATGCTTTGCCTTAGAATGATGAACATGATTTTTAGAGAGACAAATAGCACTTGAATTATCACAGAAAATTTGTATAAGTTTAAAAGAAAGTTCATAGTCACCAAGTTGATAGGACATCCACAATAACTGTGCACATCATTGTCCAATAGCGTTGTATTCAGCTTTAGTGGTAGATAATGCAACTGATGCTTGTTTTTTTACTGTTCTAGGATATCACTGCCTTCCCAAGTAATTGACATGTATTACTTGTGCTTTTTCTATCTTTCTTATCACCTGCAAGATCAACATCTGAAAAACATTATAATTTAAAAGAGTTAGAGCGAGGATACCATAGTCCATGAGAGACAGTTCCAATGAGATATCAAATGATTTTCTTTAGTGCAGTCAGATGTGATTCCTTAGGAGCTGACTAAAATCTGGCACATTTACAGACACTAAACATAATATTCGGTCGACTTGCACTCATATAAAGTAGTGAGCCAATCATTCCACGATACTTAGTTTCATCAATAGGGATTCTCTGTTCATCTTTATCTAGACTCGTTGAAGGACTCATTGGTGTGCCAATGACTTTAGCATTGCTCATGCCAAAATTTTGAATCAGTTCCTTTGTGTATTTGGTTTGACATATAAATGTTCCTTCTTTAGATTGTTGGATTTGAAGTCCAATGAAAAATGTTAGCTCTCCCATCATGCTCATTTCGGATTCACTTTGCATAAGATTTGAAAATTCCTTGCACATAAGAGGATTAGCACAACTAAATATAATATCATCAACATAAATCTGAATAATGAGATTACCTTCTGATGATCTTTTAATAAATAGGGTAGTGTCTACTTTACCTCTTGTAAAGCCATGATCAATAAGAAATGAACTAAGTCTATCATACCATGCTCGTGGAGCTTGCTTTAGTCCATATAGTGCTTTGGTGAGCTTATATACATGGTAGGGAAATTTTGAATCTACAAACTCATGAGGTTGCTTCACGTATACTTCTTCCTCAATATATCCGTTCAAGAAAGCACTTTTGACATCCAATTGAAACAACATGAATCCCTTAAACGATGCATATGCCAGAAGGATTCGTATAGACTCCAAACGAGCTACTAGAGTGAAAGTTTCATCATCGTCGACTCCTTCCTGCTGTGAATATACGTGAGCAACTAATCTGGCTTTATTTCTTACAACCTTTACATCCTCATTCAATTTATTTCTGAAAACCCACTTTGTTCCAATTACAGAAATATTTTCAGGTTTGGGTATCAGTTTTCACACTTGATTTTTGCCAAATTGATCTAACTCTTCCCGCATTGCTTGTACCCAACTTGAGTCTTTTAGAGCTTCCTCTATCTTCTTTGGTTCAACCTAAGAGATTAATGCTATATTTGCTTTCTTTTTGAGAGCTCCCCTGGTTTTCATTCCTTCATTTGGATCCCCTATGATGAATTTTTGAGGATATTCAGGTTCACTTCTCTATTCATTTGGACGAACTACATTAGTAGAAATCCTTCGGATGATCTGGTACACTGCTGCTGATTTCATTAGTTGACTCTATTGTAGCATCAGATTTATCAGTTGACTCTTGAGATTTGCTTATCTCCTGAACTTCTTGAGCTTGATCTTCATCACATGCAATAATTCCTCTCTCGACCGAGGGATTATTTTCATCGAATATAACATGTACAGATTCTTCCACACATAATGTGCATTTATTATAGACTCTAAAAGATCTACTATTTAATGAGTAGCCCAGAAAAATACCTTCATCACTTCTTGGATCTAATTTTCCAAGATTGTCCTTACCGTTATTGTGAATAAAACACTTTCTTCCAAAGGGATGAAAGTAACTGATATTAGACGTTTACCTTTCCATAGTTCATAAGGAGTCTTCTTTAGAATGGGCCTTATGAGACATCGGTTGAGATACCCCTTTTCTCTTTCAACCTTTTTGGAGAAGATCTCAAAATTTTTTAATGCTTCATCTTTATGAGATAAGAAAATCACCCAAGTGAATTGTGAATAATCATCAACAATAACAAAAATATATCTTTTTCCTCCTATACTAGCAGTTCTAGTAGGCCCAAATAAGTCCATATGAAGCAATTGCAAAGGTTTAGAAGTAGATACAATATCTTTATTTTTGAAAGAGTTTCTGGTTTGTTTTCCTATTTGACAAATATGAGTTCTAGAAAAATTCTGTTTGGGTAGACCAATAACTAACTCATGCTTGGACAATTTTTCTATTAAATGCATGCTTGCATGACCAAGTTTCCTATGCCATAATCATGGATCATTAGACATGGATGTTAAGCAAATGTGACCATCTATCTTTTTAAAACCATCAAGAATATAAACCTTTCCATACCTTTTACCTGTGAGGACTATTTTACCTGTCTCATCTTCAATAGTACAACCTGTTTTCTTAAAATTTACCTCATATCCTGAGTCGCATAGTTGACTTATGCTCAGGAGATTGTAGTTGAGTCCATCAACGAGATAGACTTCAGTGATATCGCAATTGTTATTGAAGGGAATTGTTCCAGTACCAATTATCTTCCTTTTGAGTCATCTCCAAACTTAACGCTTTCTCCATCAATTTTTGTAACTTCTTTGAACAGTTTTTTATCACCTGTCATGTGACTGGAACACGCACTGTCTAAGTATCATTTTCCTTTGCGGCTTACTCTGTGGTGTTTCTGCAAAATATAGTGATTACTTTCTTTCAGGTACCTAAGCTTGCTTGGGTCCTGAGGGGTTAGTATTACTAGGTTCGGAATTAGTTTTTGGTATCCAAACCCATCCTGAAACATTTGCTTTACGAAAGCGACAAAAAGAATATTTATGTCCACTTTTGTTGCAGTAGTGACACGTAACTCCTGACCCATTTTTAGGTCTTTCATTAGTGTTAGTACTAGTGGATTCTGTTCTAACTGGTCCTTTTCCAGTTGACTTGTAAGTCACCTGGTTTGACCTGACAGAACTATGACTGGTGGATTTGCGTATGCCATTGAGTTGCATTTGCAATTCCTCAAACTCTTCTTGAAGTACTTCTTTTTCAATTTCACATACTTCATATTTGAGCTCTAGTCTTTTACTTTTTTATTTAGTCTTTTAAGTTCATTCATCATTTTTTGAGACACTTTCAAAGTTAAATCAAGAATATCCTGCAATTCATTACATCTTTCACAGTTATAATATCTAACCTCACTTGTTTCACCTCGTGCCATGAAACAGTTCTCATTATTATCTTTGCATTCGTCATCTGAAGTGTCCTCGTCCGTCCAACATCCTGAGGATTTGTTCATCTCGTTTTCCAGAATCATCATGAAGCAAAGATTTGCTATCTCTTTGTGTTCTGAACTGTCTTCATCGCTCCAACTTCCGAAAGATTTGTTCTTGTTAAAGCCTCTGGAAATTTTTCTTTTTAGATCTGGGCACTCAGCTTGAATGTGTCCAAATCTTCCGTACTCATAGCATTTTTCATCATTTTTGTCCTGTTCGTTGTGTTGCCTGGATCGCCTAGGTGGAATTCTTCCTCTCCTCGTATTACTCAATATTCTCATTAAACCATCCATATTTCTTGACAGCATAGAAATCTCTTCTTGAAGGGCTTCAGGATCATCATTGATATCATTTTTAGCTATTTCAGTTGAGGCCTTGAATGCGACTGTTTTATTTTTTTCCTTCTTGATTAGTCTTCTTGAGATGTGTCTTTTCAAAGGCTATGAGTTCTCCTCGTAGTTCATCATAGGATAGCTTATTTAGATCCTGAGATTCAAGTGTGACTACTTTGGTCTGCCAAGTAGTTGGTAGGCTTCTAAAATTTTTTCTAACTTGATCACTACTCGTATATGGTTTGCCGAAGGCTTTTAGATCGCTAATTATTTTGCTGAATCTGGCAAACATCTCTTCAATAGACTCTCATTCTTTCATTGAAAAGAGTTCGTAATCATGAACCAACATGTTGATATGTGTTTCCTTTACCTTACTGGTTTCTTCGTATGTAACTTCAAGCTTGTCCTACATCTCTTTGGCTGTGTCACAACTAGAGATTTTCTCATACTCTTCACCACTTATGGCATTATAAAGCAGGTTTCTCGCTTTATTGTTAACTTGTACCACTACCATTTGCTCGTTTATATGTGAATTTATATCTTCAAGATTAGCAAGTGGTTGAGCGGCGGCTGACAAGGGATAATTCCCCTTTTTTATGACTCTCCAAACTTTAACGTCATATGCTTTGGTATATATCTCCATACGCACTTTCCAGTGGGAGAAATGTTGTCCATTGAAGTATGGTGGCCTAACTTGTGAAGTTCCTTCCTAGAAGAGAGATCCTACAATAACTTCATTTGCCATGATCTTTTCTCATAACCTGTTAAGCAAAAGAAAAATGTGAGTCTCGCTCTGATACCAATTGTAAGTACAAGAAGGGAGGATGAAGGGTGAATTGTTTATTTTTAAACTTAATCACTGTTAGTTGACTAGTTTTTCAATTAGTCGACTAGATGTAATAAACTGACAGTAGTAACAACAGGATATAAGTTGCTGAAATTAAATGCAAGAATTAAAGACACCAAAGTTTTTATACTGGTCTGGATTCAATGTGAATCCTAGTCCAGTCTCCTTGAGTTGCAAGAGAGTTCTCTTTAGTGAATGAATTTCTTCGAGTACAAGGAGAATGATGTGATAGTTCAGTTCCTATATCACTCGTCTCTTTTGATACAATGCCTCACCAGTGTTGTTATCTCTTTCTTCTCTAACTTGTTACACAACAGGTCTTAGAGAGAAACAATGTTTGTTCGTAGTAGAACAAAGAGAGGGTGTTTGGTTCGATCAAAGTATATTTTGCTAAGGTGTGATTACATGTTTAAATACTTTGAGATTTAGGAAAGATTTGCCAACCCAAGAGATTTGATCCTTGGAAAGAGGGTGTGATTACTGCAATGGCTCTTTAGAACCCGGAATCTTGATCCTCCATATTTAGACAGTTGATTAAATATTCAGCGAGATCTTGATTTATTTGATTCCTTTAGTCTAGCCTTGATTGATTCTGTGAGTATCTTCTGATTGATTTTTTCTTTCTTTAATCACACCTCGTTTCCTTGATGTCTGTTAATTTATATGAGTCCACCAAACTACAGAGTACCTGGTCCTATATAAGATGATGCTTAGAATGCTATAAAGACTAAAAGTAAAAAAGACAAGGGATTTTTACGTGGAAAAATCTCACACAAGGGGATCAAAAAACCACGACCTACTCTTGTAGGCTTTTATCTACACTAACTTACAATCTCCCTATTACAAGCTACTTTGAAATAACCCTATTGCAAAGACTTCAACTAACTTGTGATGCACCCACCATAAGCCACTTTATAACTATCCTAGTTACAAAGGCTTTAAACTTATGACTATTCCTAGTCACAACATAAACTCGAAAGTTTACGAATTTTAGTTTGTTCCTAAGACAAAGCTTCTAAGAAAGCAAACTAGAAAATACAATAAAGAGCAAATAACAAGATTACAACTCAACTACGGATGTACATAAACTCATTAAGAAATTGATCCTTAGTGGAGTTGTCTTCTTGTTCTTGACACACTAGTGACTTCAATGCCGGATGAATACTGTTATTGCTTGAGAGAATATCACTGAATGCACAAAGAATGGTGTGTCTTTCACTAGGTTAATTTATCACAAAAGATATCACAATAGATAGTGATGTCAATTCTTAGTGCACGCTTCTTCCCAATGAGAAGTGACTGCTGTACTGTCTGCACAACCACTTCTGTGCAGTTGCGTTCCAGCTGGATAGTCGACTTGTACTTCTGTCAGAACATACCAACAAACCAGGTCCTAGTTGTGTTCCTCTTCTGTAACAGTTGCGAGATGGTCACTTCCTGCTACTACGTTCAAGTTGTATATTTGACTTGTACTTCTGTCAGAGAACCCTACGGGAGCATGTCCCTGTTGTGTTTCTCTTTATAATGATTGCATACAGTCACTGACTTGTGTCGGAGAAACCGAAGGGACCAGGTCACCAGGTCCTTGTTGTGTTCCTCCCTGTGGCCGTTCATTCATTTGCTGATTTTTAGACTTCGACCAGGTCACATAAAATGTATACCCTGTGGGCCAGGTTCTCTATCTAGTTCTTCACAACAAGTTTGTTAGATCAAAGTTCCCCCTTAACCCTTAATCTCATATCTCTTTTTCTTTTTGATTTCCCTATCTCAGATATTCCAGGAACTAGTTCCCCCTTAATCTCAAATCTCCTTTTCTTTTTGATTTCCCCTTAATCTTAGATATTCCAAGAACTAGTTCCCCCTTAATCTCAGAGTCCCTCACTCCCCTGAAATCACCTAACAATTCTTCCCCCTTTTGGCATCATTAAAAAGAGCACACACAGGTAATTAACATAAAGAAGTTTAACACAGCTAGCTCATGCCACATATGTGCGCACAACATGACAGAAAATAGAAAGCCAGAGGAACACAACATTCTACATGCAAAAAAAGGGGAGCTATTTTATTACTATTTACATTGGATTGAGCAAGTCAGGAGTAGTAATGGATAATTTCAATATGCCATCACACAAAAAGCAAACAAAAATAAAACAGCAGCCGCAAGAGTTTGGAGCAAAAATAGCTGGACACTAAGAGGATCCCAGGGGACACTAGAAGAAGGAGGCTTGGAGGAAGAGACAACAATGGTTTTGAGAACCAGGTCCAGTCGAGCATTTGTAGATAGTTGTTCTTCAAGTAATTTTGCCCGAATTTTGTCATTTTATTTTTTCAGTCGTGCAACGTCCTCATTGATATAATCAGGTCCTTTAGAGGCTTGACTGAGCTGAGTTTCCAGTATGGCATTTCGAGCCCTCAACCTTCTGATCTCTTCATAAGCTACATTTTGAGCATTGATCAGCTGAGAAATGGTCGAGATGCTTCCACCAACTCTTTCTACACATTCACATTCTTCTAAAGTGGTCTTAGAGAAGGTTTGCTTGCGTGTGCCTACTCTGGGATTCCCCAAGGGGACTTTGTAGAATCGGAACACCTGAGTGAGGAGAAAGCCATATGGTAGCCCATGATTCCCACCTTTAAAGTTTGCCACCTTTTGCATATGATCTATCATGATTGCTGGCAAATTGATTGGGACAAACTCATCAAGTGCTTCCATTAAGACCATATCCGATTTTTTAGCAATAGATAGCCTCTCAGAACGAGGTAAGAGCACCTTATTGACCAGTTCAAATAGAAGTTTATACCTAGGAAGCAATACCTTCTTATACACCTGTTCACCCTGCTAAATAGCTTGCTCCTTCATGATGGCTCTCCTGAAGTTTACACCACAGACGCCCTTGACTGAGGACATCTCTTCACATGGAATTCTAAGAACCTTTCCCAATGTTAGAGCGTCAAGTACAATGTCTACTCCATTTACTAGCGCACAAATGTGATCCCCCTCAACAATGAAGAGTGATGAGTAAAACGTTTGTACCGCATCTTCGTACACTAGAGGCATGCTCCCTTCAAACAAGTGTTGCCATTGTTGAAATTCCACAATCTCAAAAATTTGTCTCATACTTGCCATCTCCGAAATTGCTGGGTCAAATGTACGACCCCACAAGACTTTCTGAGTTCTTAATCTCTGCTGCTAAAGACCATTATCACAGGACATGGTCCTTAGTGCACCAGGTTCTTTAACAGTTTCCCGTTTTCGTTTGCTATACCCATCACCAGACTTTCCTTTCCAGCTTACTATCCCTACATTATCATCTTCAGACGTGGCTTGCTCAGTTTCACTCCTTTTAGACTTACTGCTACCCTTAACTGATGACTCCTTTTACTACTCAGTAGTTTTATCGGAAGCTTTATCCACAGACTTTTGAGTTTTCATGGATTGTTGCACTAAGGAACCAGGTTCTCTTGGAGCATTTTTGTCAATCTCACTTATTGGAGCACTCTTGTTAGTGACAAATTCCCTTTGATTCATTATCCTCTTTTCCTTGTCTTGACAGTCCTCTTATTTTTCTGCAATGTGGACTCAAAACTCTCTTGCTGCTGTCGCCTGATAGAGGATGATTTGGAGGAAGACTCTACGAGCTTGGAGTGATCAGGAGGTGCAGGAGTGGGTTTGCATGAAAGAGAATCAGGTTCTTCAAAAGGTTTTTCTGAGAATATCTCATGAGCCAAGGACTCGAGGAGTGTTGTGGTTCTTACATCTCCTAGGAATGAAGTTTCTTTCCCCTAGTACTCAGACTAGAGATATGCTCCTTCATTCATCAAACTCTCAGCAGCTATAACCAAGATGTTATGTGCTGTTTCCTTTTCTGGTGACTCTTTGAGAGTCACTAAGTCTAAAATGGAGGAGTTCAGATACTGATCAGGATCATCCTTAGGGGCTCATGACACTTGAGAGGTAAAACCTCCTGAGTGTTCTTTGATGAGATCATAAGAGTGACTAGACATAGGGTTTTCAAAATGATGGAAAACAGGGTTTATTAGAAAAGGGAAAACTGTAGGAATGAAGGAGGAGCTAGGAGTGGATAAAGTAGTAGAAGGCGTGAAATAGTGACGTTCTGGGGATGATTTCAAGGATAATAAGGAACTGGGAGCAGTATTAATGGTGGGAGAAGGAGATGATTGTTCGATTGCCATTAGAGGAGTACTTGGTAGACGAGTAGAGTGAGAGAGAGATGAAGAGAAGATCCTATCTATACAAAGGAGATGAAGGTTCATGACTTGCCATAAGAGAGAAAGAATGTTTTATTGGAAGAAGGGCTAATGATGAGAGGAGAGAGAAATAGGTTCTGAATAGTTCTGAAAATGGAGATTGGTTTGTGGGAAAGCATTACCGTGCAGAGGGGATGAAGGGATTTGAAAGGCAAGACATGACATGCGGACTTTGAAAAGTCGGATGATGTGGCAGTTGAGCTAATTTTGTTAAAACAATATTTAATAATAATTTTTTGTTTTGTGAAGGCATGTAGAATAGGCACATTACTACTAACCTGGGGTACAGGAACCTGATGCCAGACCAATATTTTGAAAAAGGTTTTAGCAGCTCCTTTCTCGTAGTTCATACTGTACCTTTAGCTTCCATGATCGTCATGCGTGTTTTCCTGCAACGTTATTGATGTGAGTTAGGCTTGGTCAGAAAACACTTTAGCTAACTTTACCGGACGATGTCTTGCCAAGCCAGCTGATGGAGGATCGAGTTATGTATTAGACTCTTATGACCCTACCTTCACATTGTTTGATCCAGAGTATTCTCTACTTAAGGCTTTGACAAAGATATCTGAAAATTGGTCTTCTGTTCTGCAAGACTTTCCAAAGATCAACCCTTTCTTTCCACAAATCAACCCTTTCTTTATATTGACTCTCAGAAGATAATCTCACCCCTCAATGTGCTTGGTCCTCTTATTTTGAGTTTCTTCTTCAGTTTTTGACAAGGCCATTGAGTTTTGGTTCCTTGTCCCCTAAGGAATGAGGCATGATCATGGCAAGTGAACCATTCTAGACGTGCTTTTCCTTCCCATAGAAAAACCTGCACAGTTATCATCATCATACCCAAAGAATTAAAAACACTGTCACTTGAGAGGTAACCTGGGACCAGGTCCTGAGTTCCCTTAAGGTATCTCAAACTTCTGTGGGCATCCTTCACGTAGGATTCCTACAAACTTTCGCTTTGGATTCTATTCTGGATTGGTTTACAGAAGGAGCCAATTTTTGTTTTTGAAAAACTTATCTAACTCTAGAATAAAAGAAAGAGATTTACTTGTCACATAGATGGAAGCTTTTGTGTTTCCAGTTTGAGACTGAAGTTTGATTGGTAGCGGAGATTTGGAAGAATTTTGATTCCCCACACTCTGTGTTATGTTGCTTAAGAGGTACCATGAGCTGCATCTCCACTCTTTCTTCAGCTTTTTGTGGTAGTAAGTGAAGTGTCGGGTTCCTTGTGAGTAGTGAAAAATGATGTTGCATTGTCTTTCACTAGTCTTCTTCATCTTACTAATTTTATCATCCACCCTATTTAAAGCCTCAGATATTTCCCAGGGACCAGATTTGGTTCATCATATTTATCATCACCATTTCTTCCTTGGTTGGAGGAAGGTGTCTTGTTGAATACCCCATGAGCACTTCCTTCCATTCAGTGACCCCTTTGTTGTAGACTTTGTGGCCTTGCTTTGTGCAGAGTACCCCAGAAGGATTCCTTCGTTCGTTTTTTGCATTGAACTTCCCAAGATAATCCTTCTAGTTGTCTTTTCAATCAAGAAGGCATTTTCTTCTATTTGGCAGCTCATAGTGGGTTTTGATTCAGGAGGGACCTGATCAGACCTGTTCACCAAGTAGAAAGCAGTATTTACTACTTTTGCCCAGAATTTCTTGGCGATTCCATGGCCGATGAGCATTGTCCAAGCCATATCTGGAATTTGGCAAGAACCATTAATACCTCGATAATCTCCTCCTTTGTTTTGTGGACCCGTGTCCAAGTGACTCTTGAGTTTGGCAGACCGCGGACCAGGTTCTTCTGAGTTAATATATTTGGAGATGAGAACCTTGCATATACCAATCTTTCATGCCAAGGGTCCGACTTCACACATCTCATACCACCAGCTTATGGAGATTCATAGTTAATGGAGTGGATGTTCTTATTTTCTTTGTCCACTGAGACCACTTGGCCATTTATTAGATTGGTAACTGTACTTTTCAGGCAATTCACATAGTACACATTCCCACCTGAGTACCAAAGAACCTTTCCAACTTTACATTCACTGAGAATGTACCCACTACTTCTTTTTTAAGGATACATTCCCTTCCTGTAGGGATTTCAATAAGAAGAAATTCATTATATTTTCAGTCGCGTTCTTTAAGCATCCACAGTCCATAGTCCATCGCAGTCCGCTTCCTCTCACTGTTCCCTGCACATGCAAATCAAAGGTTAGATTTAGGAAACCAAACTAGTTTGGGTCCCTTGTTATGATAGAAAGGATGAATGAGGGCTTTCCTAATCCATGCCAGCAACATCCGCTTCTTGCGAGTGGTACCTAGTCCTTTGTTAGTCGTCACTTTATTAGTAAGCACTTTGTTTTTCTGAGCAGACTGAACCATGTCCTGGCAATTTTCTTTAAAATGCCCATTGTTCCCATAGTGGGTACATAGCCAGTTATCAGGTACAGTGACATACTTTCTGTGGGGGTTGTAAGGAGTTTTCTCCCTTTGGAACCCGATGCCCTACCTGTTCCCACTATTGTTAAGATACATGGCAGTGACAACATCTGAGGACCAGGTCCACTTCAGAGATTTGTTAAGATCAATTCTTACTTTCTCCAATTTAGCTTGAAGTTGCTGATTCTTCTCGAGTTCACTACAGAGACTGGTTTTCACAACAATTAACTCTTTTTCAAGCATGATGTGAGTCTCACTGGATAGTTCCTTCCCTTTCCCAAGACTCACATTCCTATGTTCTCTATTGAGTCCCTCAATGGTTTCCTCTAGATCAGTGCATATTACTAATAGGTTATCCCTCTCTTCTTCAGTAGTTGCAATTTTTCCTTCTAAGGTATGTTTTTCATTGCTAAGGCCTTCTATTGTTTCTTTTAGATCAATAACTACTACGATCAAATTGTCTCTCTCAATTTCCACACTAATTATTCTTTCATTCAAGGCTTCCTTTTCTTTCTCAAGATTAGCTATGGTCTCATTTAAGTCCACTACACATACTACTAGATCATCTCTAGATTGTTCGGCCTCTCCTAGTTCTATGGTCAGGATCTCCTTATCGTTAACAAGGCTATAATAGGCATCAATTAGGACATTAGCTAACAACATTAGCTTCTTAGAAGAGTAGGATTTCAGATTTCTCTGAACATCCCTGAAGTTTACCTCATCATCTTCATCTTCTTCATCATCATTAGACTGAGCCATCAGTGCGAACAGTGAATTGTACTTCTTTGCTTCAGTTTCCACTACCATCATGGAACTGTTTTCTGCATCTGGTTCCCTTTCAGAGTCACTAGAGGAGTCTCCCCAAGAAGCAAGAGCCTACTTAACAATATTGTCAGCAACACTTTTTCGATCGAATCGTTTATCTGGAACCAGGTTCCTTTTTGCTGCTTTGTCAGGATTTTGCTTGTATTGCTCATGTTTCGCGAGTATGCAGTCTTTGATGAAATGCCCTGACTTTTCACATCTGTGATAGAGATCGTTCTTCCTTGTTTTACTTGAACTGCTCCACTTTGGTATACCACCATTTCTTCGAACCATCTTTTGAAATCTCTTAGTAAGATAGGCCATGTCACTATCTTCATCCCTTGAGTCACTGCTTTCAGCTTTGAGTATCAGGTTCTTTTACTTCTTAGGCTCTCTTCTTTCACTATCTTTCTTTCTTTTCATCTCGTATGTCTTCATATTACCAATCAACTCATCCATGGTCAGAGTTTGTAGATCTTTAGCTTTAGTGACGACATTTACCTTACTTTCCCAAGAACCAGGTAGAACACTGAGCATTTTCCTTACAAGCTTGTTTCTGGGAATGACATCTCCAACTGAGTGAAGCTCATTTATGATGGAGGTGAATCTGGTGTGCATATCTTGTATAGACTCATCATCCTTCATCCTAAAGAGCTCATATTCAGTGGTGAGCATGTCGATCTTGGATTGTTTGACCTGAGTAGTTCCTTCTTGTGTGGTTTGTAAAGCTTACCATATTTATTTTTCAGTATCACAAGCTGATACTCTGTTGTACTCATCAGGTCCTATGCTACACATCAAGATTTTCTTGGCACGATAGTTCTTTTCTATTGCTTTTCTGTCAATGTCGTTGTACTCTTTTCTACCTTTCGGTACCATTGGTCCTGTTTCTTCAAGCTTCTTCATGGAAACATGTGGACCATCACAAATGATGTCCCACAATTCTGAATCTTCTGTCATTATAAAATCATGCATGCGGGTCTTCCACCATCCATAGTATTGACCATTGAATCTGGGAGGTCTGTAGGTTGATTGTCCTTCCTCAAAGTTGGGTGGAGCAGCCATTGAGATCCTTTCTAGGTGTTAACCTTTTAGAAAAAACCTATTGTGATACCAATTGTTAATTTGTATGAGTCCACCAAACTACAAATTACCTGGTCCTATATGAGATGATGATTAGAATGCTACAAAGACTGAAAGTAAAGAAGACAAGGGATTTTTACGTGGAAAAATCCCACACAAGGGAATAAAAAAACCACGACCTACTTTTGTAGGCTTTTAACTACACTAACTTGCAATCTCCCTATTACAAGCCACTTTGCAATAACCCTATTGCAAAGACTTCAACTAACTTGTGATGCACCCACCACAAGCCACTTTATTACTATCCTAGTTACAAAGGCTTTAAACTTATGACTATTCCTAGTCACAACATAAATTCGGAAGTTTACGAATTTTGGTTTGTTCCTAAGACAAAGCTTCTAAGAAAGCAAACTAGGAAATACAATGAAGAGTAAACAACAAGATTATAACTCAACTACGGATGTACATAAACTCATTAAAAAACTGATCCTTAGTGGAGTTATCTTCTTATTCTTGACACACCGGTGACTTCAATGTCGAATGAATACTGTTATTGCTTGAGAGAATATCACTGAATGCACAAAGAATGGTATGTCTTGCACCAGGTTGTTTATCACAAAAGATATCACAACAGATAGTGATGTCAATTTCTGGTGCACGCTTCTTCCCAATAAGAAGTGACTGCTATACTGTCTGCATAACCACTTCTATGCAGTTGCGTTCCAGCTGGATAGTCGACTTGTACTTTTGTCAGAACACAACAATGGACCAAGTTATAGTTGTGTTCCTCTTCTATAACAGTTGCGAGATGGTCACTTTCTTTTACTGCGTTCCAGTTATACATTTGACTTGTACTTCTGTTAGAGAACCCTAAGGGAGTAGGTCCCTGTTGTGTTTCTCTTTATAATGATCGTGTAGAATCACTGACTTGTGTCGGAGAACCCTAAGGGACCAGGTCACCAGGTCCCTGTTGTGTTTCTCACTGTGGTCGTTCATTCATTTGTTGATTTTCAGACTTCGATCAGGTCACATGAAATGTATACCTTGTGGGCCAGGGTCTCTATCTGGTTATTCACAACAAGGTTGTTAGATCATCAAAATATAAGAAGCATAAGTCCAAGACATTGAAAACCCATCAAAGTCTTCTGATATATTCCATCAATCTTTTATATCAATCCATATGTTCCTCGATCATTGCTGATTGATTTTGCCAATCTTGACAGCTATCCAAGAGCTCTTATACAAAGAGCAAATATATTATTTTCATCATTAAAATTAGATCTAACATAAATGTCATAGTTTTTTTTGGCTAAAACGAAGAGTTGCATTACTTAATTAAAAACAAAATTATAACATTACTCAGAATGAAAGAAGCTAGTGCCATTCACATCAAAATCTAGTTGCATAAATATAAATGGGGGAGGTTCTTCAAAAAACAAGATTGATTGTGGTGATGTTTCCATGTTTGATTTGCCAAATTTAGCCAACGCATCAGCCACTCCATTGCCTTCTCTAAGTGTGTGGGTAAGCTGTTGCACGTTCAGCTCTTAGATCATCGACCTACATGAGAAATAAGTTGTGAGTATTTTTGGCTTCCAGCTTGAAGGATTTGGATCAATACCTATGAGTCTGTTTCAACTATTAGAGGACGGATGTTTTTGCTAAGAGCAATGGTTAATCCATGATAGAGTGCAAGAAGCTCCGCTTGTAAGGCATTTATGCATGGTATGTGTTTTGCAAAACCATAGATCAATTGTCCCGAGGTGTCTCAGAAGACTACTCCTGCTCCTCTATGATGATTTGTTGGATCATGAGATCCATCAATATTAAATTTGTAATGTGTTGGAGGTGGTTTGTGCCATGAGGTGGATTTCTTAGTGCTTTTGATTTTTGTTGGAGTGATATTAGTTAAGTAGGTTATTTGCGTTGCTAGTGAGATAATAGTTACTGGGTTTGTTGATTGATTTAGATTGTTGTGATGATTGTTATTATGGTTTAGCCATATTTTCCATAATAGGATTGGTGTTAGTATAAGGGAGGGTATAGAAACTTTAGGTGTTATTTTAATTAGTGTATATGAGATGCATAATCTATGTAACCAGTCAGTGAAGTTAGATGAGGGTGTTTCTATTCTTAGATGATGCCATAATGTATGGGCTGGTTTGTAGTGGGGAAAAATGTGAGGAATGTCTTCCCTAGAATTAGAGCAATTAGTGCAGTAAGGATTGTTAGTGATGTTTTTGTGGTAAATGAATGCTTTTGTGGGCAGTTTTCCCTAAGTTAGTAGCCATAGGAAGCATTTTATTTTTGGTAAGGTTGATAGCTTCCATATCTAATTATAATGGAATTTAGATTTGCAATGATTGCTTTGGTTTAGGATGTGGAGGCAGGCATAAGAGGAGGTGAAATTGCCGTCGTGTGTAGGGTGCCAATAGGGGGTATCTATGTGATGACCCAAAAGGTCATCACTTGTTTTACAAATCGATTCTGTGTTCCGAGGCCTTACAAACCTTCTTTTGTCTCACCTCGATTTGCGTGCACAATCCGGATGTGTATCCAGAAAGCCATGATGTAAAAATATGTGAAAAATGATAAAAGTTACTTTTAAAATGAACTTAAGTTGATTTCGGTCAATATTTTGGGTAAACGGACCCGGACCCATGATTTGACGGTCTCGGAGGGTCCGTAGGGTAATATGAGACTTGGGCGTATGCCCGGAGTTGAATTTCGAGGTCCCAAGCCCGAGAAATGAATTTTTGAAGAAAATTATTTAACTGAAATTTTTAGAGTTTTTGAAAATTTGAATATTTTTGAAATTGATGGTATCAGGCCCGTATCTTGGTTTTGGAGCCCGATACAGGTCTTATATGGTGTCTAGATTGAGACTATAAAATTTTGTAAGAAACGGACTTGAAATGACGTGAATCGGACCCTCGGTTGTGAAATTTGAAACTCAAGTGTTCTTCAGTTTTTTCTTTGATTTTGATGCTAAATTCGTTGCTAAAGATGTTAATTTAGCGATTCGATCGCATGAGTAAGCCATATGATGTTTATTAGTTAGTATGCATTTTTGGTTTGGAGCCCCGAGGGCTCGGGTCAATTTGTAAAGATTTCGAGATATTTTTACACTTAGAAAAGTTGTAAGTTTTCAGTTTTTGGTATTCTGGAGTTTTGTTCTTCGCGTTCGCGGAAGGACTCTTGCGAACGCGAATGGTAAGTCAGGCTGAAGGACAATTCCTTCTACGCGAACGCGAAGCCTTGGGGGTACTACCCTTCGCGAACGCGGACCTGCTATCATGAACGCGAAGGCCTTTTGGTCGGGACATGGGGAAAGGGATTTTTTTCTATGCGGACGCGGCCACTGGCCCGCGAACATGATGGCTTGAGGAGCTAAAGCTCTGCGAACACGAGCCACTAAACGCGAATGCGAAGGGAACTGTGCCTAACCCTTCGCGAACACGACAGGCGCTTCGCGAACGCGAAGAAGGCTTGTCCAGTGAATTAAAAACAATAGCAAATCGGGATTGAGTCCATAACTTCATATTTTCAAAGAACAAGTTCTTCCCAAAGCATTGGTATATGATTCTAAACCTTTTTCTTTCGATTTCCCATTGCATTTCATCAATTTTCATCCAAAAATCTAGGGTTTTTATGGTAGAAATTAAGAATTTGGATAGAGTTAGGGCTTTTTGAATAGTTGGATGTTTGGGCTCGTGGGTGAAACTAATTGCATATTTGGGCTCGTGGGTGAAACTAATTGCATATTTGGGCTCGTGGGTGAATGGGTGATCAGGTTTTGGTCCGAACATCGAGTTTCGACCAAGCGGGTCTGGGGTCAATTTTTGACTTTTTGGGAAAAATGATAGAAAGCCTATAATTAAGCATTGGGTATGAATTCTTTTGCATTTATTGATGTTGTTTTAATTTGGGATAGATACAAGTAATTTGGAGGCGAATTCTAAAGGAAAAACGGTGTTTGAGGCTTGAGTTGGTCGTGGACATTTGAGGTAAGTGTTTGGTCTAGCCTTAACTTGAGGGATTAGGAGTTGTGTCTTATTTGCTATGTGTTAATTGTGGAGTACGACGTATAGGCATGGTGACGAGTATTCGGTGTCAAGTATGCCCGTGAGTATCGTATTTGTTGTGACCCTGTTGTGATTTGTTCATGCCTAATATGTTGATTATCATTGTTGGTTCCCTTGCCTGGATGTTATGGTTTATGATATTTTCTCCCTTGCCGGGATGTTATGGTTTATGATATTGTCTCCCTTGCCGGGATGTTATTGTTATGACATTGTCTCCCTTGCCGAGATGTTATTGTTTACGATATTATCTCCCTTGTCGGGATATTGTTGTGTACTTTTGTGCCCTTACCGGGATTCTTTTGTGATTGATGTTGACCTGTAAATGGGAGTGAGTGGCACACCGCCATGGTGACATTGGAAATGGGATCGGGTTGCACGCTTGCAACAAGATATATAAAATGGGAGCGGGTAGCACGCCACCACGATAATAATTGAAATGGGATCAGGTTGCACGCTTAACGAGATATATAAAATGGGATCGGGTTGCACGCCTGCAACAAGATATATGAAATGGGATCGGGTGGCATGCCGCTACGGTAATATTTGAAATGGGATGGGGTTGCACGCCTGCAACGAGAAAAAAACGAATGTTATTATTGTGCTTGTTTTCCTTGTTCTTGTTGGTAATTGAATTATGGTTTCTTTACATTCCTCTGTTTGTATTCTGTAGTTATCTGATACTCTCCGCAGCATGCTTTTCCCCTCCCATCTTTACTGTGAATATCTATTTTTATTTTTCGCTGTATATGATTTAACTGCACAAGTTTATTTGGTAGTCTGGTCCTAGCCTCGTCACTACTTCGCCGAGGTTAGGCTTGGAACTTACTAGCACATGGGGTCAGTTGTGCTGATACTACACTCTGCACTGTGTGCAGATACTAGCACTAGAGCGTTTGGACTACAGTGAGGTTGCTGCCTTCACTCCAACAGATGACCCGAGGTAGTCCTTTAGACGTTCGCGGGCCTTGGCATCTCCTTCTATTATTTCTTTCTATTTTTACTTATTTAGAGACAGATTACTGTATTTCTATTTAGACTTTATTTGTAGTATTCTTAGACAGTCTGTGAAATTGTGACACCAAATTCTGGGTAGAGTTGTATTTAGACTTCCGTAGTTTGTATTAAACTAAATTATCAATTTTTTGTCTTCCGTATTTCTGGTTATTTAATTTATTCCATTGTTCGATCACTTATTATATTGAACTGTTGAACATGCTTAATAAAAGAGGTAATGAATTTATAATACCCGGCTTGCTGATAAGTTAGGATTTTAACATGTTTTATGCCCCTACTTGCCTATGCCTTGATCATATATTGTTACAAAATAGTCCGAAAAGGCTTACAAGTTGTGCTTGATTGCAGGTTTGATCGAAAAAGTGACGAAATGTTAAAGATCGGCTAAAAAAGGAGTGAAACCTACTCAAGTATCAAAGACCAAGAAATCTAAGGAAAGAAGGCCTAGTGCGGACCGCGCAAAGTTGAATGCGGCCGCACTAGGTGGTTCAGCGAGTTGGTAAACCAGGCTAGAGGTAACATGGCCGCGGTACACATCTTGCGGTCCGCGGTGAAGGCTCTGCGGCCGCACTACTCTTTTGTGCGGTCCCCGGTCATGAGATTCAGAGAGATGAAAGTTTGCAAAGCCAATGTCATGCGGTCCGCAGTCGTGATTGCGCGGACCGCGCCAGCTCCATCCACGGCCGCAGTCCATTCTACGCGGTCCGCAGAGTCCAAGTTCAGAGAAGTAAAAGTCAAAGTCAAAGAGCCCAGTGCGGCCGCGGTCCATTTAGTGCCCCGCAGGGGTATTTTTGTCTAGTTTTTCCAGCCTAGTATAAATAGAACATTTTACCATTTTTTGGTCATTTTTTGTATACAAACGTTAGCTGCGCTCCTGAGAATAATATTTGTAGTTATTTTTGGCACTTTTGCTTTACATTTACGATAGATTCTTGTAGTTTAATTAGCAATTAATTAATATGTTTATTTATTCATCTATTTCTTCAATTTCTTTATCTAGCATGAGTAGCTAAACCCATTAGCTAGGGTTGTGGCTCAACCCTAGTGTGGGTAATTAATGGGTGTTGCCATCTGGTGTTAGATTGACTATGAGTGTTTGCTATTTGGGTTGATTTTATGTTTTAATCTAGAATTGGTAGTTGCAAACACTAATTCAAGCTTTGTGGGTTTAACTCTTCTTGAGAAAGAGAGTCTATGACCCCAAAATTGACCCAACAAGGAATTGGGATGGACTCATGAGAAATGATAGTCCCAATTAACGGGTTAAACCTCGAGAGAGTAATTACCCTACTTGAACCCTAGTTGCTTGGTCTAATTTGCCTACCCATTTGGTCTCGAGAGAGTCAATTGGGCAAAATCACTCTCTCTACTGAGAGGTGTGAGAGTGGGTAAAATTGTGCAACGGTTATAGCATAAGCCCTAATTATGTCAATCGAACCTTAGTAACATCTACCTGTCAATTAGCCACCTAGGTAGTGTCACGACCCTAGTGCCCTTCTTCCCATTAGATACAACTTAGCAATATTATTGTAGCATAATTTAGTGTTAATCAATAATTTTTATAAAAATAATATAATTCGAAAACCCAAAAATGTTTGAAGTGACATTAGGAGTACAAACACATCTCTAGGCTAGACAGACAATCCAACTCCACTACTAGCTCCCTAAGGAAATCGATCCCGACCCTCATATCGGGTAAAAGCTATTGAGACCCGCTCTTTCTACCTTAGTGTAGCGTCAAGTTGGTAGCGATCACTTGCCTAGCTTCCACGAGTAGGTACCATCACGACTCCGTAGTCGGTTTTGTGTGGCCGCGCTGGTAGGTGAGGATAGGTCCCATTGCTTCTCTATAAATAGACCCCAAGGGTCACCCTTTACCCTTTTCGAACTCTTAACACTCAGAAGCTTAAAAGCACTGTTCACACTCTCTTTGATTGTAATTCTTGTTTGCATTGATTAGTTGCATTCCATCTTCACAATCTGGTAACATTTCATCCATAGTTTATTGATAAATTTTGTACTTGCCTTTTATTTTAATGCCCAGTAGTCTTAACTTCTTTTTCTTCTCGTAGTTTTTTTTCTTTATTTAACTGTTTGCGCAGGGTAGTTTTAAATGCTGGGTTTGTATGCTGAATATGCTTAGTGATTGGGTAAATTGAGTAGGGACAAAGTAGGTGAAAGCTTGAACAAAAATGCAAAAATTGGAAACCCTAACTCAGTGCCTAAACAAAGCACCCTCCGCGAACCGCGGTAGCTTTTGTACGGTCCGCGGTACCCTGATACGGTCCGCAGTACTATTTTGCACGGACCGCGATACTCATGTGTCTGAAAGTTGACTTGTGCCCAGCGAGGCCGCATTGCACTTAGTGCGGTCCGCGCTAGCCCACCGCGTCCGCGATACCACTTTGTGCGGACCGCGTTGGAGAGATTCAGAGGAGTTGTTTTCTAGACCCTACCCTAATGCGGCCACGATACATATTTCGTGGTCCGCGGTGCACCCAATGCGGCCGCACCTCTTTTTGTGCGGGCTGCGGTGCACTGTTTCTGCAACATGTTCTGCAACTTGTAGCTTCTATTCTGTAATTCATTTTTCACATCTCTTTCACTATCTGTGTTGATACTAACAAAGCTAGATGTTTTTGCTTGCAGACAATGGTCAAACAAAGAGGCAAAAGCTCGAAACAACCCGACCGAGGTGATTCCTCCCGGGTAGGGAAGCAAAGGATGGTAAAACTCACTCCCCAGGCTAGAAAAAACATAAAGACACGAGGAAAGCAATCAAAGCGGCTGACATAGCCATTGACAACTCGGGGAGTGAGTACGAGCCCTCCCGGGAGATCTCTTCAGATTCAGTCCCTCTATACATCCCGTATCCAGAGAGCGCCATACATAGAGACACTCCTCCCTCTTCCCCCGATGCTCGAGCTTCAATCAACATTTCTTCTGGGTCGTCTGAGGGCTCAGCGGCAGGTAGTGGGGATGAATACTCTACCTCTCCCACAACGTTAATATCTGGAGAGGGTGATAGAGGTGATGATGGAGATGGGGAATTACCTGGGGGTGGTGTGCCTCAGGTTGGGGTATTGACCAGACTAGAAATCCCACTATTTGGGAAAATAGATTCGTCAGCCATGTGGCGTTCCACAAGTTTAGGGAATGGTGGCCAGCACGAAAGTTGATTCTTGAGAGGAGCTTCATTGACAAAGACCTTCTACCCCTACACCCCAATGTACATAGACAGTTTCAAGCTCGAGTGGGTTAGGAGCACTTCAAAGATAATTGTGTGAAGGCGAATGAGCACATGGTCAAGGAGTTTTATAGCATTGCGGCCCACATCTTAAAGGGCACTAAGGTGACCAAAGTGCGAAACAAAAATGTGGTATTTACCGAGAAGGCACTAAATGAATACCTGGGGTTCAATGACGAAGATGAGTCCCTTTACAATGAAAAGTTGGCAATGGGCGAAGAGGTTTGTCCATGGTTAGCCTCATACCTGGCAATCCCGGGTACGGTTCCAGAGTGGTGCAAAGCAGGGGTCAAAATATTTCGGAGGACCTTTAACTTTGAGGCTAGGGGGTGGTTGACTTTTGTGTGCAGTCGGCTCGATCCCACTACCCATGATTAGACTATTTCGCTTGCCTGAGCTATTCTTGTTGCATCTATTATGGCGGGATACCTTATCAACGTGGGCAATGTGATGTCCAGCGACATTTCTGCAGTGGGGGTTGAGCATGACCGGAACTACCCTTTTCCCAGCACCCTCACTATGTATTTTAGGGACCTGGAGGTGGAGAAGAGACCTTTTGACATCAAGGTCAAACCTATGGCTTCGTTTTGATGGTACAGTTTGAAGGGGTCAGACAACCCCAAAGATAAAAATTACAAGCCGCCTGCTTCTACCCCAACCGGCCAGTCTGAAGAGCCGGTTGCGGTAGATCCCTCCACTTAGCCTGCTTCCACAGTTGCTGACATGCTTTCCGGACCTTCCACTATTGTTGGTCCCTCCACTTCAGCTGGCCCGGGGATTCCATCTTCCCGGGCCCATCCTATTACTGCCCACCAGCTGAGCCAGACACTTAATAGCTTGAACAACTGGATGTCAACTGCGTCATACAAGTTGTCCACCTAGACTTCTACCATTGCGGCTCAGTCGGCACCACAACCAGCACAACTTCCACAGACCATTAAGGATACATTGAAGAAGATCCTGGAGAACCAGGAAAAGATCATCAGTGCTCAGGGTGCCTTGGCTAAGGTAGTAAATTCACATGGCAAGGCCCTGAAGGAGATTGCCAGGGAGCACAAGAAGGCTGCACAAAACATGGGCTTCCAAGGAGTCTGTGAAGGAGCTTAGAGCAGATGTGGACAAACTAAAGGCAGACCACCTACCCTTAGACTTGCTATTTGAGGATCCAGCTTCAGTAGTAGAGCCACAGCAGGAGCAGACACAAAGGCTTCCAAAGGAGAAGAGGAAGCTCCCTGGTACAGATGAGGCGATCATCTAGTTGGCGGACCCACTGGAGGCTCTCTCCAGTCAGCCACAGGATGTTCCTTATATTAAGCCCGTCCATGTCCAGGCCCCAGTCCCAACAGGTGAGCAGCAGGAGATCGGGAACCAGTCTAAGGTTCCCGTACATACAGAGGACCAGGGGACCACTCATGTTCCCATGCATATCGACGAGGCTTAGGGAGATCCTATATCCTTTCATCTTGATTTTTGATGCTTATTTGTTTAGTTGGCATTGTGGATAATGCCAACTTTTATTTGAAGGGGTGCGCCCTACATTTTTGGATGACTGTATATATTGTTACATTTTATGTCTTTTTGATTTTCATATTTGGTCTGTATATAATTTTACGTTTAGTTACTTTTATCGCACTTTTTATCTTTCATTTGGTTTGTATATAAAGTTACATTATTGTATATATTCATCCCCGTTGTATATTCAAATCCCTTGTTGTACACATTCATTCTATTTTCTATTTTCATAAAAAATTAGTTTCTTAGATAGGCTCGTAGCTTTTTGTTCTGTTTTTGGCACTTTCAATAAGCCTTTGGTTTTCTTAATGCCATAGTTCTTTCCAAAGGTGGAGTATTGTGTGAACCGGGTGGCTCTTCCCGATGATGGATGGTGTGACAACCTTCTTAAGGGTTTGAGTCCGTTTTTGTTTCTATTTTTGGTAGTTTGTAGTTAAGTTTTCCTCAAGCAAATCTTCACTTGGGCCTAACACAGTTGCCTTTGATCCCATGGTCAAAGACAAGTCGTTGTGTTTAGGATGGTGAAAGTCGTGACCTTGAGACTTTTGTGTTGACCAAAAATCATCATGTGGTCTTTCGGGACCATTGTGTGCTCAAATCGTGTCTAAGGTTGTTGTGGGCCCCCGACTCTATGTCTTCAACAATCCTTGAGCTTGTGTGGTGAGAAATTGAATTGTGAGTCCGAGTTCCGAGCCAATGGTCTAGAACTTGCCCTGAATGTTTGTTGAGGCAAAATTTTGAGTGAAATTCGACTTGAGAAGTGATTATAGGCTCTGCTTGATCCAAATAATAGTCGAACAATTCCATAGCCTACAAAGGATATAATCCCTAGCTAACCCTTTTGAGCCTTAAACCTTTTTCTTTCAAGAACCAATGCTACAAGCCTATACCCGTTCTAAATTATACCCTCTCTTGGCACCCAAATCGTCCCTTGAGTAATGGCAAAAGTCTAAGTTTGGGGGGGAGAGACAAGAAAGGAAACAAAGTGGTAAAAGGTACAAAAGCAAAAGGAAAAGAAGGCGATGAAAAAGAAAGAAAAGAAAAAGACAAAAAGAAAGCCCAATGGGCAAAAAATAAACGGGATTCAAGAAAAACAAAAGTGAAAAAGGTGTGGAAAAAGTAGAAAAAGAAGAAATGCTTTGAATTGCATAAGAAAGAGTGACAATGTGTCTCTCTAACCCCTTTTAAAGAAGTGAAATACTCAAAGAATCAAAGAGAATTGTGTCAAAATGAATAAAAAGAAGTGCTTAAGGGAAGATGGAACCCATATAGACCAACAACTTTTCCTACCCTGAACCAAAAGCCTTCACATTGACTCCACAAAAGTCCTATATGATCTTGAGTTGGATGACGCTCGCATTAGTGGATACTTACATGAGGGACAAGCATATGGTACTTAGAGCCAGACTTGTGACCTTTCCTTGAGAGAGACAAGTGAATTCCCATTAACCTTGGTTTGTGTGCTTATACTCTAAAAGGTGAGGTTTGCTTAGGAAGAGTTGAGGATGTGTGAGTTTGGGTTCCACAACGACCAAAGTAATTGAGAGAGTTCTTTGATGTAATGTGTCAATTCTTGATGCTCTTGTGTCACACTTGATCCATAGTTTTTCAAAGTTTAAATTTTGTTAATGATCCATTCATATTAAGGGCAATTGTTAGTCTCAATTGATGCTTGTTGAGGATACTTTAGGACAACTGGAATTACTTGGATTTTCCTTTAAGGGGTGGGTCTTATTTTGTTTGCTTGAGGACAAGCAAAGGTTTAAGTTTGGGAGAGTTGATAAGTTAGGATTTTAACATGTTTTATGCCCCTACTTGCCTATGATTTGATCATATATTGTTACAAAATAGTCCTAAAAGGCTCACAAGTTGTGCTTGATTGCAGGTTTGATCGACAAAGTGAAGAAATGTCAAAGATCGGTTCAAAAAGGAGTGAAACCTGCTCAAGTATCAAAGACCAAGAAATCTAAGGAAAAAAGGCCTAGTGCGGACCGCGCAAAGTTGAATACGACCGCACTAGGTGGTTCAGAGAGTTGGTAAACCAGGCTAGAGGCAACGCGGCCACGGTACACATCTCGCGGTCCACGGTGAAGGCTCCGTGGCTGCACTACTCTTTTGTGCGGTCCGCGGTCATGAGATTTAGAGAGATGAAAGTTTGCAAAGCCAATGCCATGCGGTCTGCGGTCGTGATTGCTGGACCGCGCCAGCTCCCTCGGCGACCGCGGTCCATTTAGTGCAGCCCGCACTGACCTCTTAGGGGTATTTTTGTCTAGTGTTTCCAGCCTAGTATAAATAGAACATTTTACTATTTTTTTGGTCATCTTTTGTATTCAGACGTTAGCTGCGCTCCTGAGAACGATATTTGTAGCCATTTTGGCACTTTTGCTTTACATTTACGATATATTCTTGTAGTTTAATTTTAGCAATTAATTAATATGTTTAGTTCTTCATTTATTTCTTCAATTTCTTTATCTAGCATGAGTAGCTAAACCCATTAGCTAGGGTGGTGACTCAACCCTAGTGTGGGTAATTGATGGGTGTTACCATCTAGTGTTAGATTGACTATGGGTGTTTGCTATTTGGGTTGATTTTATGTTTTAATCTAGAATTGGTGGTTGCAAACACTGATTCAAGCTTTGTGGGTTTAACTCTTCTTGATAAAGAGAGTCTATGACCCCAAAATTGACCCAACAAGGAATTGGGATGGACTCACGAGAAATTATAGTCCCAATTAACGGGTTAAATCTCGAGAGAGTAATTACCCTACTTGAACCCTAGTTGCTTGGTCTAATTTGCTTACCCATTTGGTCTCGAGAGAGTCAATTGGGCAAATCGCTCTCTGTATTGAGAGGTGTGAGAGTGGATAAAATTGTGCAATGGTTATAGCATAAGCCCCAATTATGTCAATCGAATCTTAGTAACATCTACCCATCAATTAGCCACCTAGGTAGTGTCACGACCTTAGTGCCCTTCTTCCCATTAGATACAACTTAGCAATATTCTCGTAGCATAATTTAGTGTTAATCAATAATTTTTATAAAAATAGTTATAATTCAAAAACCCAAAAATGTTTGAAGTGACATTAGGACTACAAACACATTTCTAGGCTAGACAGACAATCCAACTCCACTACTAGCTCTCTGAGGAAATCGATCCCGACCCTCATATCGGGTAAAAGCTATTGCGACCCACTCTTCCTACCTTAGTGTAGCATCAAGTTGGCAGTAATCACTTGCCTAGCTTCCACGAGTAGGTACCATCACGACTCCCAAGAGTGGGAAAATATGGGTCATAACAAGTTGGTATCAGAATTCTAGGTTACTTAGGTTTTACAATTCATGGACAAGCTTAGTAGAGTCTGAGGGATCGGTACTGAGGGCGAGGCCAAGACCGTGCTAGAGGCCGAGGTAGGGGCATAGCTCAGCCCAGAGTAGCAGCAGTAGCGGCGGAGCCTCAGGTTGAGTTTGATGATGAGGTTCTGGCCCAGGTAGTTTCGGTCGGCCCAGATCAGTTCCCAGAGGGGTTCATTGCTACCCTAGTACTCCAGGATGCACTGGTCCGTCTAGTGGGCCTTATGGAGAGTGCAATCCAGGCAGGCTTGCTTCCTGTAGCACCACCCATCTCTGAGTCTAGAGGAGGAACCCAGACTCCTGCTACCCGGACTCCGGAGCAGATGGTTCCCCAGTTTCAAACTCCAGTAGCTCAGCCAGTTGAAGCAGTTCAGCCGGGTGTGGTAGCTCAGACCGGTGATGGAACATCTATGTCTACTAATGCCTTTTGAAGATTGGACAGGTTCACCAAGCTCTTCACTACCACTTTCAGCGGTGCATCTTCTGAGGATCCCCAATATTATTTAGACAGTTGTCATGAGGTTCTTAGGGACATGGGGATAGTGGAGACCAATAGGGTCGACTTTGCTGCTTTTCGCTTATCTGGATCCGCCAAGACTTGGTGGAGAGATTATTGTTTGGTTAGACTAGTTGGGTCACCATCTTTGACTTGGGAGTAGTTTTCTCAGCTATTTCTAGAGAAGTTTCTTCATATCACTCAGAGGGAGAAGTATCGGAGGCAGTTTGAGTGTCTCTAGCAGGGTTCTATGACTGTTACTCAGTGTAAGACCAGATTTATTGACTTGGCCTGTCATGCTCTTCTTATACTTCCCACTGAGAAAGAGAGAGAGTGAGGAGGTTCATTGAGGGACTCATTCAGCCTATTCGATTGCAAATGGCTAAGGAGGCGGGGAGTGAGATTTCTTTTCAGGAGGTGGCCAATGTGGCTAGGAGAGTTAAGATGGTTCTATCACATGAGGGTGGTCAGGGGTCAAACAAGAGACCTCGTCATTCTGGTAGGTTTAGTGGTGCCTTATCTGGAGGTAGGGATTCTTTTGATAGGGTCCATCTTCCCAGGCCGTTTCATTCAGCACTTCAGGCTTTTCACGGTGCCCCAGGTGGTCGAGGTTCTCACATGTAGTATTCTGAGCAGCAGTCCTATAGTGCATCGCCAGCTCCTATCAGTGAACCTCCACTTCAGAGCTTTCAGGGTCGTCAGCCCCGGTAGCCGAGGGCTTGTTTCACTTGTGGCGACACGAGGCATATTGATAGATTTTGCCCTCGAGTACTAAGCAGTTCTCAACACCAGGCTTCTTGTGCCATGGTTCAGGCACCGAGTGTTCCACCGCCCGCTCAGCCAGCTAGAGGTGAAGGTAGAGGTTCTAGAGGTGGAGGTACCTGTATTAGAGGTGGAGCTCAGGTTGCTAGAGGTGGAGGCCAGCTAGCAGGAGGTTGTCCCAGAGATGTAGTTCAGAGTGGTGGGGCCCAGCCCCGATGTTATGATCTTCCAGCTAGGCCTGAGTCTAAGGCTTCTGATGCAGTCATCACATGTATTGTACTAGTTTTTAGTAGGGATGCTTTAGTGCTATTTGATCCAGGATCTACATACTCCTATGTGTCATCTTATTTTACACCGTATTTGATCATACCTAGTAATTCTTTGAGTGCTCCTGTATGTTTGTCTACACCTGTGGGTGATTCTATTGTGGTAGATCGTGTCCATCATTCTTGTATAGTGGTTATTAAGGGTCTTGAGACCCGGGTAGACTTATTACTTTTGGATATGGTTGATTTTGATGTCATATTGGGGATGGACTATTATTGCCTTACCACGTTATCTTGGACTGTCATGCCAAGACTGTGACCTTAGCCTTACCGGGTTTATCTCGTTTAGAGTGGAGAGAGACTCCTGGTCATTCTACCCGTAGCGTTATCTCATATATGAAGGCTCGACGTATGATCAAGAAGTGGTGTTTGGCCTATTTGGCATATGTTCGTGATTCTAGTGCCGAGGTTCCTTCTATGGATTTTGTGCCTGTGGTATGTGAATTTCCTGAGGTGTTTCCTTCAGACCTGCTGGGTATGCCTCCCGACAGGGATATTGACTTCTACATTGATTTGGCTCCGGGCACTCAACCCATTTCTATTCCGCCGTATCGTATGGCCCCGCCTGAGTTGAAAGAATTGAAGGAGCAGTTACAAGACTTGCTTGATAAAGTCTTTGTTAGACCTAGTATCTCGCCTTGGGGTGCGCCTGTGTTGTTTGTTAAGAAGAAGGACGGATCTATGAGGATGTGTATAGATTACCGGCAGTTGAACAAGGTTACAATCAAGAATAAATATCCATTGCCGAGGATTGATGATTTGTTTGATCAGCTTTAGGGTGCCAAGGTATTTTCGAAGAGTGACTTGAGATCTGGCTACCATCAGTTGAGGATTAGGGCATCCGATGTCCCTAAGATAGCTTTCCGCACTCTGTACGGGCTTTATGAGTTCTTGGTGATGTCATTTGGGTTGACAAATGCCCCAGTAACTTTTATGGATTTGATGAACCGAGTGTTCAGGCCTTACTTGGATTGGTTTATGATAGTCTTCATTGATGATATTTTGATCTATTTCTGCAGCCAGGAGGAGCATGAGCAGCATTTGAGAGTGGTTCTTCAGGCTTTGAGAGATAGTCACTTGTATGCTAAATTTTCGAAGTGTGAGTTCTAGTTGAGTTTGGTTGCATTTGGGTCATGTTGTATCAACAGAGGGTATTCAGGTAGATCCGAAGAAGATAGAGGCAGTCAAGAACTGGCCTAGACCTGCATCAGCTACAAAGATCCGGAGTTTCTTGGGTTTGGCATGCTATTACTGTTGGTTTGTGAAGGGGATTTCATCTATTGCAGCTCCGATGACAAGGTTGACCCAGAAGGGTGCCCAGTTCAGATGGTCGGACGAGTGTGAGGCGAGCTTTCAGAAGCTTATGACAGCTTTGACTACGGCGCTGGTGTTGGTTTTGCCCACAGGTTCAGGGCCATATACAGTTTATTGTGACACATCTTGTATTGGACTTGGTGCGATGTTGATGCAGGATGGCAGGGTCATTGCTTATGCTTCGCGTCAGTTGAAGATTCATGAGAAGAATGTCACGCCCCGAACCCGGGGGAGAGACTGGCACCTAGTGCCTCATCTATCCTTGCGTACCACTTGCGACTAAGAGACTCTGGACATGTATTGTCATACTTTGGCTATGGGCCACAATACAAGATAATGTGCGATACAAAATATAAAACTAAATGGAGACTAATGCTAACTAATGTCAACATAAGTTGGGCCGACAAGACCGTCATAATTACTACAACTAACAAGCCAACAAAATATACATACAGGGCCTACAAGCCCAACATACTGCACTAACCGACAAGATATGTCTACAAGCCTCTACTGGTAGATGTATTGTGATCGGAACAGTGCCCCACTACCCATAACCTATCAACATATATACACAAGATATATACCACACTACTAGACTCGATAACTCCGAAAGAAGGGGAGCTTACCGATAAAGCTGAACTCGGACAATACTTACTGAGAAGGTCTACCCGCCTATCTGTCTGAACCCGCACACATGAAATGCAGCGCCCCCAGAAAGGGATGTTAGTATGAAATAATGTACCGAGTATTTAAGGCAATATACCGAAGCTGAAGCTGAACTGATAATATAATAATTGAAAATAACTGGGAGTCAAAGAAAATCTGAAGATATGCTCATCTGCTGATACTGACTCAACTCTCTCAATATAGTGAGTAAAATAGCTGTCTGGCCCTATAAGGCTCGGTATATATATATAACTGCTCTGCCGCAGTAGCCTGGCTCATAGGCGCTCGGCCATACTAGGCTCTGTATCTCAACAAACTGGGTTCGCTCATAAGCGCTCGGCCACAGTAGGCTTAGTATATATATAACTGCTCTGCTATAGTAGGCTCGCTCATAGGTGCTCGGCCATACTAGGATCTGTATCTCGACCAACTAGGCTCGCTCATAAGCGCTCGGTCATAGTACACTCGGTATATAACTTACCATCTGATCAGATGATGCCCAATAGGGACCTGCCCATCGATTATAGCTCGATGGTAATGAAAATACTTTTAATACTGTATATATGTAAATTCTCTACTCTTTTGACTATGAGAAGGAAATACTCAACTGAATATGAATTTCCCATAAGGAGAATATTATAACTTACAAACTAGGAAAATATACGCAATTTGCGAGACTAGCAAAATATACGTAAATTCCGGGATATAAATTTTTCTTTATGGCTCGTAAACAAAATTGTGTAATGACAAGATCATGGAAAATGAAAGAAGAGCTTAGCCTTAACATACCCGGAGTAGGGAAAAATCCGTATGATATTCTTGGAAAAGATTGCACCGTACTCCGTTAGAACCACAAAATTTTGACGAAATTAAGCTTCTGCTCGTTGAAGTGTTTGAACGATTGCCTATGTTCTTTGACGTTACAGTATTTGATCGAAGAAAAAAAAATCTTGCTTTTGCAAAATTGCTACATTATTCCTTTCCAAAATGGAAATGGAGATATGATTTCTATTTTAACTCAAAGACATTCTGCTCTTGTCCAAATGAATCATGGAAACAAGACATGTACTAAGTCTTGCTTCTTTTAATATTTCCATTAAATCCTTGGCAGCCACCTACTCTTAAATCAACATGAGTCATTTTCTCATATAGTGGCCTTCTGCCACATTTTGTTGGGGAGAAAGGGATTTAATCTTATCCACTTATTAGTTAATCGGGTAATGTCCCGTTACCCGATAATTAATCAATTATCCGAAAAATTGAGAATTATTCCCACTTACTTAAAAGATTACTCACTTTTCACATACTGTATACACCTTTCTAGTATGGACATGTAGTACCTTGCATGTCACTAGTCCATAAATACCGGATATTTTAGCTCAGACCGTATTTTACCCAAATATGCCAAACTTGGACGAAAAAAATCATTTTCTTTGACTTGCTTCCCCTTTCACATGTACGAATTTATTCATCACTTGTGAAATAGCATAATCCTTATAATCTCCAAATAATATTTTACCTAGACTAATGTCAATTACCTTATGACAAATCCAATGTACAATACTACAGGGTGCAACATCGTCATAACTTAATACTGCAAAGCATAACATCACCGTAATGTAATACTGCTAGGTGAAACAATATCGTAACCTAATACTGCGAAGCGTAACATCATCATAGTGTAATACTGTGGGACATAACATCATCGTAATATACTACTGTAGAGGGTAACATCATTGTAATATATTACTGTAGAATATAACATCGACGTAATACTGATAAAGAACTATCCGATTCATGATTTGGAGTTAGCAGCCATTATTCACGCGTTGAAGATTTGGAGGCATTATCTATATGGCGTGGCATGTGAGGTGTTCACGGATCACAAGAGTCTATAGTATTTGTTCAAGCAGAAAGAGCTAAATTTGAGGCAGAGAAGGTGGTTGGAGCTATTGAAAGACTATGATATCACCATCTTATACCAACCGAGAAAGGTCAATATGGTGGCTGATGCGTTGAGTAGGAAGTCAACCAGTATGGGCAGTCTTGCAAATATTCCGATCGGTGAGAGACTGCTTGCTATGGATGTTTAGGCTTTGGCCAATCAGTTTGTGAGGTTGGATGTTTCTGAGCCCAGTCGTGTTTTAGCTTGCACAGTTGCTCGTTCTTCTTTATTGGAGCGTATCCGAGATCGGTAGTATGATGATCCTCATTTGTGTGTCCTTAGAGACACGGTGCAGCACGGTGGTGCCAAGCAAGTTACATTAGAAAATGATGGGCTTTTGAGGCTACAGGGTCGAGTTTGTGTGCCAAATGTGGATGGGCTCCGAGAGTTGATTTTAGAGGAGACCCATAGTTCTCGGTACTCTATTCATCCGGGTGCCGCTAAGATGTATCAGTATTTGCGGCAACATTATTGGTGGAGGAGGATGAAGAAGTATATTGTTGCATATGTGGCTCGGTATTTGAATTGTCAGCAGGTAAAGTACGAGCATCAGAGACCTGTTGGTTTGTTCTTGAAGATTGAGATTCTTGAGTGGAAGTGGGAACAAATCACTACGGACTTCGTTGTTGGACTCCCACGGACTCAGAGGAAGTTCAATGCAGTATGGGTTATTATTGATAGGTTGACCAAGTCAGCACATTTAGTTCCTATGGCAGTCTCCTATTCTTCCGAGAGGTTTGTTGAGATCTATATCCGGGAGATTGTTCATATTCATGGTGTGCCTGTGTCTATCATTTCAGACCGAGGTACGCAGTTTACCTCACATTTCTGGAGAGCAATTTAGTGTGAGTTGGGCATACGAGTCGAGTTGAGCACAACATTTTATCCTTGGACGGACGGGCAGTCTGAGCATACTATTCAAATTTTGGAGGATATGCTCCGAGCTTGTGTTATTGACTTTGGAGGCTCGTGGGATCAGGTTTTGCCTTTAGCAGAGTTTGCCTACAACAACAGCTACCAGTCAAACATCCAGATGGCTCCTTATGAGGCTTTATATGGTAGGCGTTGTCGGTCGCCGGTTGGATGGTTTGAGCCGGGAGAGGCTCGATTGTTGGGTACGGATCTAGTACAGGATGCCTTGGGCAAGGTCAAGATTATTCAGGATAGGCTTCATACAGCTCAATCCAGGCAAAAGATTATGCCGACCGTAAGGTTTGTGATGTGGCATTAATGGTCGGTGAGTGGGTGTTGCTTCGGGTGTCGCCTATGAAGGGTGTGATGAGATTTGGGAAGAAAGGAAGGCTTAGCCCTAGGTTCATTGGCCCGTTTGAGATTCTTGATCGAGTGGGAGATGTGGCTTACAGATTTGCGTTGCCATCAAGCTTATCAGCCATGCATCCAGTGTTTCATGTGTCCATGCTTCGGAAGTATCACGACGATCCATCCCACGTGTTAGATTTCAGCACTGTCCAGTTGGACAAGGACTTGTCCTATGAGGAGGAGCCGGTAGCTATTCTAGACCAGCAGGTTCGTCAGTTGAGATTGAAGAGTTTTCCTTCTGTTTGTGTTCGGTGGAGAGGTCAACCTGTTGAGGCAGCGACCTAGGAGTCCGAGTTCGATATGTGGAGCCGATATCCCCATCTTTTCTCCGACTCAGGTACTTCCTTCTTATGTCCGTTCGAGGACAAACAGTTGTTTTAGAGGTGGAGAATGTGATGACCCAAAAGGTCATCACTTTTTTTACAAGTCAATTCTGTGTTCAGAGAAACCTCTTTTTCTCTCACCTCAATTTGCATGCACAGTCCGGGCATGTATCCGGAAAGCCATTATGTAAAAATCTGTGAAAAATGATAAATGTTTCTTATAAAATGAACTTAAGTTGACTTCGGTCAACATTTTGGGTAAACGGACCCAAACCCATGATTTGACGGACCGGAGGGTCCATAGGAAAATATGGGACTTGGGCATATGCCCGGAATTGAATTCCGAGGTACCAAGCCCGAGAAATAAATTTTTGAAGAAAATTGTTTAACTGAAATTTTTAGAGTTTTTGGAAATTTGAATGTATTTGAAATTGATGGTACCAAACCCGTATCTTAGTTCCGGATCCCGGTACAAATCTTATATGGTGTCTAGATCGAGCCTATAAAATTTGGTAAGAAACGGACTTGAAATGACGTGAATCGGACCCTCGGTTGTGAAATTTGAAACTTAAGTGTTCTTGAGATTTTTCTTTGATTTTGATGCTAAATTCATTGCTAAAGATGTTAATTTGGCGGTTTGATCGCACGAGTAAGTCCATATGATGTTTTTGAGTTAGTATGCATGTTTGGGTTGCAGGCCCAAGGGCTCGGGTCAATTTTGTATAAGTTTCAAGATGCTTTTACTCTTAGAAAAGTTGCATGTTTTCAGTTTCTAGTATTCTGGAGTTTTGCTCTTCGCGTTCGCAGAAGGAATCTCGCGAATGCAACAGGTAAGTCAGGCTAAAGGAAAATTCCTTCTATACGAACGCGAGAAACAGGACGCGAACACGAAGCTTTGGGGGAGCTACCCTTTGCGAATGCGGACCTGCTATCGCGAATGCGAAGGCCTTTTGGCCGGGATAGGGTGAAATGGATTTTTGTTCTACGCGAACGCGGCCACTGGCCCGGGAATGCGATGGTTTGAGGAGATAATGCTCCACGAACGCGAACCACTAAACGCGAACGCGAAGGCAACTGGGCCTGATCCTTCGCTAATGCGATAGGCCCTTCGCGAACGCGAAGAAGGCCTGTCCAGTGAATTAAAAATAGTAGCAAATAGGGATTAATTCCATAACTTCATATTTTCAAAACTAGAGAGCATTGAGGCGATTTTCAAAGAACAAGTTCTTCCCCAAAGCATTGGTATATGACTCTAAACCATTTTCTTTCGATTTCCCATTGCATTTCATCAATTTTCATCCAGAAATCTAGGGCTTTTATGGTAGAAATTAGGAATTTGGTTAGAGTTAGGGCTTTTTGAATAATTGAAATTTAGACCTCGTTTTGGGGTCGAATTATGAAACTAATTGCATATTTGGGTTCTTGGGTGAATGGGTGATCGGATTTTGGTCCGAACCTCGAGTTTCGACCAAGCAGGCCCGGAGTCGATTTTTGACTTTTTGGGGAAAATGAGAGGAAACCTATAATTAAGACTTGGGTATGAATTCTTTAGCATTTATTAATGTTGTTAAATTAAGTTGGGCTAGATACAAGTAATTTGGAGGTGAATTCTAAAGGAAAAATGGTGTTTGAGGCTTGAGTTGGCCGTGAAAGTTTGAGGTAAGTGTTTGGTCTAACATTAGCTTGAGGGATTAGGAGTTGTGTCTTTTTTGCTATATGTTAATTGTGGAGTACGATGTATAGGCATGGTGACGAGTATCTATATGTCGGTGTCAAGTATGCCCATGAGTCTCCTATTGTAATTGTTGTGACCCCACTATGATTTGTTCATGCCTAATATGTTGATTATCATTGTTTGTTCCCTTGCCGGAAAGTTATGGTTTATGATATTGTCTCCCTTGCCGGGATGTTATGGTTTATGATATTGTCTTTCTTGCCGAGATGTTATTGTTATGACATTGTCTCCCTTGCCGGGATGTTATTGTTTACGATATTGTCTCCTTTGTCGGGATATTGTTGTGTACTTTTGTGCCCTTGCCGAGATTCTTTTGTGATTGATGTTGACATGTAAATAGGGGCGGGTGGCTCTCTGCCACGGTAACATTGGAAATGGGATTTGGTTGCACGTCTGCAATGAGATATATGAAATGAGAGCGGGTGGCACGTCACCACGGTAATAATTGAAATGGATCGGGTGGCACGCCTGCAACGAGATATATGAAATGAGATTGGGTTGCACACTTGCAATAAGATATATGAAATGGGATCGTGTGGCACGCCGCCACGGTAATATTTGAAATGGGATCAGGTTGCACGCCTGTAACGAGAAAGAAATGAAAGTTATTATTGTGATTGTTTTCCTTGTTCTTGTTGGTAATTGAATTATGGTTTCTTTACATTCCTCTGTTAGTATTCTGTAGTTATCTGATACTCCCCGCATCATGCTTTTCCCCTCCTATCTTTACTGTGAATATCTGCTTTTATTTTCCGCTGTATATGATTTAACTGCACAAGTTTATTTGGTAGTCTGGTCCTAGCCTCGTCACTACTTCGCCGAGGTTAGGCTAGGCACTTACCAGCACATGATGTCGGTTGTGCTAATACTATACTCTGCACTGCGTGCAGATACTGGCACTGGAGCATTTGGACCGCAGTGAGGTTGCTGCCTTCAGTCCAACAGGCGACCCGAGGTAGTCCTGTAGACGTCTGCGGGCCTTGGCAACTCCTTCTATCATTTCTTTCTGTTTTTACTTATTTAGAGACAGATTCATGTATTTCTATTCAGACTTTATTTGTAGTATTCTTAGACAGTCTGTGAAATTGTGACACAAAATTCTAGGTAGAGTTGTATTTAAACTTCTGCAGTTTGTATTAAACTAAATTATCAGTTTTTCATCTTCCGCATTTCTAGTTATTTAATTTATTCCACTGTTCGATCACTTGTTATATTGAACAATTGAACATTCTTAATAAAAGAGGTAATGAATTTATAATACTCGGTTTGCCTAGCTTCCACGAGTAGGCGCCATCACGACTCCCGAGGGTGGGAAAATCCAGATCGTGACAATCTATTCCTTGATGATTTGGGATAATGGAGGTGTTGTTTATAAAGAAAATAATATTTGATGGTAATATAAATGACAGGTTAGAGATATCCCAGGTTGAGTTGGATATGAGGGAAGCTACAGGTTTATTTAGTTCATGTTTAGGTATGGGGCCTTGGATAATGTGACGAAGTGAGATATTATTAGCGATCCAATGATCATTCCAAAGACTTATGTTTTTTCCATTGGCCACATTCCAGCTTGTGCCTGAGTGTCCTTAGGTATTAATCTTTGTCATACTTTTCCATATGTAGGATGCTCTTGAGTGAGGCTTAATAGAATAGAAAAAGTTGTTAGTTTTATTATATTTTGGATCATATTTAGCTGCTAGGATGTTGATCTAGATTGAGTTATTAGTGTGGGTGTATCACCGGGAGAAATTCAAAATAGCCAGATTTATAAGTGGTCATTCAAAAATAGTGACGCTTTCAAAAGTAATCGAAATTTAGCCACTTTTCATGTAAAGATAAATCTGAGCGAAAACACTGTTCAAAACCCGAAAAATAAGCTAGTATATTATGTTGGAGTTCCAACATAAGTATACATGAACTCCAGCGTATTATACTGGAGTTCCAGGATAAGTATACTGGTACTCCAGCATAATATGATAGAGTTCCAGCATAAGTACACTAGAACTCCAGCATAATATACTGGAGTTCCAGCAAAGTATACCGGTCCAGTATAATATGCTGAAAGTTCATACACAAATGCTCGAATCTCTAGTATATTATGCTGGAACTTTTTGTGTGTTAGAGTTCCAGCATAGTATGCTGGAAGTTCATACACAGGTGCATCGAACTCCAATATATTATGCTGGACCACTCTCTGTTACAACAAAATAGTGGTTATTTTTCAATGGCTTGATAAACACTGGCTATTTTAGAATGACCAGTCCGAAAACTGGCCAACCCGTGCTATTTTTTTTGTATTGCCAAAGGAGGCCTATGAGGATGGATTTATTTTTAATGGTCAGTTTTTGGCTACCTAATCCTCCTTTTGATTTAGGAGAAGTACATTTATCCCAATTTATTAGGTGAGTTTTCCCTTTTTGTTCAGTTGTGCCTCATAGGAAATTTCGTTATAGGCGATCTATTTTTGTGATGACTTTAGGAGGTAGTAAGTTAAATTGCAATGTATGGAGAGGGATTGTATTTAGGAATGATTTAATGAGGGTGGCTCTTCCTGCTAAGGTGAGGAATTTTGCTGTCTAACTTGAGAATTTTGTGATGATTTGATCAATAATGTATTGGTAGTCTATGGATTTAGGTTGGTTGGTAGTTATTGGAAATCATAGGTATTCGCTAAAGTTGGTGGCTATGGGGATGTTTAGGGATCTGGAGATGGTTTGGCTAAGCGTTGAGTTGACATTGTTAGCGAAAAATAATTTTGATTTGCGAAAGTTAATACGTTGACCAAATTTTATACTTAATTGGTTGATTATTTCTATTATGGTAGAAGTGTTAGCAATAGTTGCTTGTGCTAGTAAGATGAGATCATCTGCATACATTAAATGTAAGAGTGGATGAGCATTCCTATGTAGTCTTATTGGTGTCCATGTACATATGTCCATTGTGTTCAATTATTCGGGATAGGGATTCCATGCATATTATGAATAAGTAAGGTGATAAGGGGTCACCTTGTCGTATACCCCTAGAAGGTTAGAAAAAGGGAGTTGGGGTGCCATTAATCAATATGTATATGGAGGAAGTTACACAAGACATTATGAGGTTGATTAGGGGTAAAGGAAATCTTAAGTTGTGTAGAGAGAAATTAATGAAGGACCATTTTAATCGATCAAAGGCTTTTTCTAGATCAATTTTCTGCATCATATTACCCATTTTCCATGTTGATTTTTAAAAGAGTGCATGATTTCCTAGACAAGGATGATATTGTCAGCTGCCCTACGGCCTTTTAAGAAGCTGCTTTGGGTTGGATTGATTAGTTTAGGGAGTAAAGGTCTAATTCTATTAACTATAATTTTTGTAATAATTTTATAAATTGTGTTACAAAGTCCGATTGGCCTATATTCTGGATAACTAGTTTTTGGTATCAGGATGATGTTAGTTTTGTTAATTTCCGGAGAGATAGAAGAATTGCGGAAAGCATGTTGACAAGTGTGGATAACCGCTTGTTTGGTTTTCGACCAAACTTTTGAAAAGAAATGAGGTATAATTCACCTGGGCCTGGGGCTTTTAGTGGTTTGAATGAGTACACTACCTTGGTGATTTCTCAATTAGATAATGGACGACTAAGTGTTTGTTTATCATCGTTAGTTAGTGAGTTAGAGAAAGTAGGTATGTATTCTTTTTGGCACTGTGTTAGTTGAGTGGTAAATAATTTTATGTAGTAATTAAGGATTGTATCATATATGATATTGGTGTCATAGGTACAGTTTTCTTACGAATCATGTAAGCTTAGGATCCTATTACGTCTTCTTCTTATAATTGTGGAGAGGTGAAAGAAGGCCATATTTTCATCACCCTCATTTAGCCATTGGACACGAGATTTTAATTTCCAATATTCTTCCTCACTCCGAAATAGGTTGTTAAAATCAATGATTAGTTCATTTTCGAGGTTGTAATGAAAAGAATTTTTGGTGTGTGAGTCCATAAGTTGTTATCCTTTTAGACGAGCAATTAAAATCTTCTTCTTGTAAAATATGTTTCCAAAAGTGTTGGTATTCCAGTGGTTAGCTAAATTTGTGAAATATTTTAGCCCGGTACAGTAATCATGTTCATCAAGCCATGTGTGGGCAACAATATCTTGGAATTGAGGATGTTGGAGACACATTGTATCAAATTTAAAATTTGGCTTAGGTTTTGGGTAAGGTTTTGTTAAATTTAAAATTAATGGGCAATGATCCAAGTGTGTGCGGGGTAGGTGTTTAACAGTTCAGTCTTAAAATAATTCAAGCCATTTGTTATTAGCGTAGAATTTGTCTAGTCTTTCCATTGTAATTGAATTAGGGAAAGTTTTGTTGTGATTGAACTTAGGTTTATTAGTCCACGTAAATCTTGGGACTGAAAAACCTAGGTCTATCATTTTTATGTTATTTAGGCATTTGTTGAAAGCTGAGGCACTCTTAAATTTATAGGGGCCCCTCCTAATTTTTTATTAGATGTAGAGACTTCATTGAAATCACCATATAATAGCCATGCACAAGAATGAGTATTTTGAACAATTTGGAGGTTATTCCATAACTATTGTCTATTTGAAAAGTTATTACTAGAATAAATAGAAAAAAGTATCCAAGTATGTGATTTGTTTACCTGGACTGATACATGGATCTCCTGGCTCGTGACTGCTACTGGATCTACAGGTGCACCATAGTAGAACTTTCCCCCAAGTGACCTTGTGTTGCTACTTGGATGAGATCTGTAATTGAATTCTGCAAGAAGGTCCGTGTGGTCTTCCATTTTGTTTTTGTGAGTCATAGTAATGATGGAATGTTCCATGATAGTAAGAAACACAAATTCCGGTGGAATTCCTGATTGTGAGCTCCCCGACAATTCCAAAACATGATCTTCATGAGACCTTCATGTTGTGAATTGCTCCCTTACAGAGCTACTGATAATTCCAAGTGCATTAATAGGTGTGGTGGGTTGTATAATGCTGCATGTAGTAAGTTATCTTGCAAGGTTGAAATCATGAGTATCACATATCTCTCCTCCAGGGGTCTAGGCGTATATTCAATGAGATTTTTTGGGGATTTGGAGGGATGAAGATTAGATATTTTTTCTATATTTCCTGTTATGGTGATCGTCAGGAAGTCGCTCAATATCATTGACTCCATAAATGTCTCCGACAGGACGTTGTCTTCTTTTGCATGTTGATGATTTCTCTGGGTGTTGGTGGTGGTGGCGAGTTGATATTCTGGATGTTGATCACCTGTTGTTGAGGTGTCCCTGACAATGGAGGTTGTGTCCTCTTCAATGGATGTTGAGGAGTTAACCATGGCCTCAAGTTGTTTTGTGGCGGTGTATTCTAAAGAAAAGGATGATGGCTCGCTTGAGTTTGCCACTGTTGGTACTACATGATGATGTGTTGCAACTGCAAGATTGTAATGTCTTGCTGATGAATTAGATTCAAAATTTGATCTTGTTGTTCTTGGTTTGGGATTCCCTCTTGGAGTGAGAATGCCATTTCTTATGATGTTTCTAGTAGTAGTGAGACATGGTTTTGGAGTAGTTGGAGATCTATCGGAGTTATTTGATGCATGAGAGGGATTTGTTATTGTAGGGTAAGCTGGGGTTGCTGCATGGCTGGGTGGTTTAGTTGTAATACCGCCCAGTGATGTGCATGTGGGTGGTGATGAGGGATGATTATGTGTGGGGTTGGAAGAAGGTGTTAATGGTTGATTTCAACTCCGTCTACCTCAAATCAATCTCAGGACACCCATCCCACATCATCATGTGATGAAGAACAAGCCAGCCAATGGAAAATTGTCTCATATCCAAAAAACAAAAAAATTACAAAAAACAAAATGGAAAATCCCCCTCAAACCACCCCAAAAATCAAAACCACCCTCATTTTTCCAATACCACTCCCCAGGAATCTAACACCTACCTGGCCCACACAAAACCATAAATCCAACCAATAATATTTCACTTCACAACCAATTCATTATTCCAAATCTAAATGTTACATCGGACTCACCCCCATGATGCCAAAAATCACGCATGCCAAACCTATACCATCTACAACTCAATCGAATAACCCTACTTCAATCCCCTGCACACCCCATTACCATCATCTTTCCAAATACCTATATTCACGCCCACTGTGGACCTAGGCAAAAATCATCATCTCAACCGATCACCCCCTCTACATCCCCTAACTAGGAAGGCCTTGTCTAAAAGGCTACCTACAAAATATAATACCAACAAGAAATCACCTAAACTTCTCGATCATTATAACACACACATGCAAGATTCCCCTACTATCAATGATACACAACGATATACCCAAATAAACGACAAACATCCTTTAATCACAATACCTCCAATTCAAACAAACCAAAACCCTACTACAAAAGCTAAATCAGTGACCCCAACCTACACTTTCCTCCATTAAATCCAAAATGAGTACTCTAGCTGTAAAAATCCTTCACATTCACCCAACATGCCATATCATTGACAAAGAAAAGTCAATTCCCCATAACCAATGGCAATAGCCTCCTGCATGAACCAAACATTGATACAACTTCCCTTCCACCCCCCACCCCCATACCTCTTCAAATAACCCCCTTCCATCACAACATTACCAGTCACACTTGAACCTAGTACAACTACCACTAACATCAACAATGTTTCGTTCTCACAACCACATGAACACCCACCATCACAGGCATAGACGCCTCATAAACAATGTCCATATCAACCACTAGCACCTTCTTCCACCCCCACACATAATCATTTTGTGCATATCAGTGATGCATCTATGTAGAAGATTTGTTGAGTGTGTGTGTCAAGGATGATTTCTGATGGTAGGGTTTTCCCTAATGGAGCTAGAATACAAAGCCTAGCATATCAACATTTGGATGTGTGAACTGTGCATATGTCAATTTTTATGAGTGTGCCAATAAAATTCTATTTTTTTGAAGGATTTGAATGTCGCAGTACTCAGTAGGTAGTTTTTGTAGTCTAATCCACACCGTGGTGTGATTTTTATGAGTTAGAGCTGGGTTGAATTTAGGTTTCCATTGCCGGATCGTGAGGTATTGAGACCCTATGAACCAAGGTCCATTTTGAAGGATTTTATTAAAATATTTAATGTGTTGGAATTTGATGAGGTAGTAGTCATATCCTAAATCAATTAGTTGGAGAGTTTCATTGAGTTGCCAAAGAGAGTTCAATTTATTTTTGAGGTTGGTGTAAGACATTTTCCCCCAAGAAGTTTAATGATAATGGCTTGATGCCAAGGACTATAGAGTCTAAGTTTATCATTTGTAGTAATAGGTATAAAAAAGGGTGTTCGGATGGATTTTTATTTTCATTTTCTAGGGTTAGTTTTTTAAAAAAATCAGACTCAAGATTTGAGTAGATTGGGGGAGAAGAAGGCAGAGATAGTGTGTCCCGGTAGCTTACCTTGCCAGTAGGGTTGTTGCATGGCTGCTCAGTCGCTTCCATAGATTTTGTTGTAGTTTCCTTAGGCTTTTCAATGTTGCATTTTAGTTGATCAACTTCTTGATCTGAGAGTTCAACTTTCGAGGTTTCTTTAATGATTTTAAAGAGATCAGACATCCCATGTGGGACTCTTCGATTTGTATTTATTAATATTGAACCTATTCCCCCATTGATATTAAGATGAGAAGCTACAACAAGCTAGTTTTTCAAAGAATTTGTTCCTGCTTCTTATGAGAATTCCGTATATATATTAAATGTCATAGTTGTTCCTTTTCTTTGTTCATTATGTTAAAAGTTCTTCCTAACACTTTTTTGATACTAAAATACATTATTGTAGCGGACCTCAAAGTAGGGTGATCTGTCGCCAAGGCTTATTGATATAGTAAAATCTGCAACAAAAGGAAAAAAGAAACAGTCAAAACAGACTTCTACTGTCCCAGCCAGTGGAGTACAAACAAGGAGAACACTGTCCAAACCCCAAAACATTTAATGGATGCAATTATATGGAATGTCAGGTCAGTAAATACAATTCAAGTATTTGAAAGGCCGATTACAATACACAGAAAACATCACTTTGAGTTCATAGGAATTATTGAGCCTATGCAACAGTCTCACAAAATGGAGAGGTATAGAGCAAGAATTGGTTTTGCACAGGCTGTGGTGAATGTATCAAACAAGATTTGGGCTTTTATTGATGAAATATTTGAGGTTACTATTCTGTATAACATGACTCAACAACTGACTTTGAGATTAACGCACACTGAAACACATGTTGAGCTCATCCTTACAGTAGTTTATGCCAAATGTGATCGCATTGAAAGAATTGAACTATGGGATTCTTTGTATGCAATGGCATCAGATATGACAGTACCATGGCTAGTTGGAGGCGACTTTAATGTGATATGAGATGAGGAAGAGAAATTTGGAGGCTTACCAGTTTCTCTCATTGAAGTAGATGACTTTAGGCACTGCATCAATACCTGCAACTTGACAGATTTGGGATTTAAAGGAAGCATATTTACATGGTGGAATGGAAGATCAGAGGAAGACTGTATTTTTAAAAGATTGGACAGATGTTTTGGCAATCATGAATTGCAACAGACTTTTCCTAGATTGGAGGTAACTCACCTGTCCAATATTGGGTCTGATCATTGCCCAATGCTGCTGAAATGTGATATAGAAACTCCTCCAATTAAGAAGTCATTCAGATTTCTTAACTTTTGGACTAAGCATGAAACCTTCAAAGATGTAGTAAAGAAGAATTAGAATGTTGATTTTAGTGCTAACCATTTCTGCATTTTTAACTACAAGTTAAAGAAGCTTAAGAAAGCACTATCTACCTGGAGCAGAGCTACATATGGGGATATATTCCAGAAGATTGCAAGCCTGGAGAAGGTGGTCTTGGTTCATGAAAGGCAATTTGAAGTCAATCCTACACAGATGAACAGACAAAGATTACAACAGGTACAAGCTGAAATGATTAAATATCTTGCATTAGAAGAAGAATTCTAGAGACAAAAAGCTGGCATGTTATGGTCCAAAGATGGAGATAGAAACACTAAATTCTTCCATGCTCAAGTTAATGGGAGAAGGAAGAGACTAAAATTATCAAGGATCCAGAATAGCCTTGGTAACTGGATTGAAGAAGATCACTTAATAGCAGAAGAAGCACTAAAGTTCTACAAGGATCAATTTACTAAGAGTGAAGTTCCTAATGCTTTTGATATTTTAAATCATGTACCTTCAATGGTAGATAGTGATCAACATGAAACATTTATGGCTTTGCCTTCCAATAAAGAAGTGAAGAGAGCAGTTATGGGGTTGAATGAGGACTCAACAGGTGGATCGTATGGCTTCACTGGAGCCTTTTACCAAACATTCTAGGAAATCATTGAAGAAGATGTAGTAGGCATGGTCAAGGCTTTCTTTTGCGGTCAGCAATTGCCAAAGAGTGTGACACACACAAACCTGGTTTTATTACCAAAGAAAAAAGAAGTTATGACCTTTGCAGACATGAGACCAATCAGTCTACGCAACTTTGTTAACAAGATTTTCTCGAGGGTTATTCATGAAAGGTTGGTTAAATTTTTACCAAACTTAATCTCACAGGAACAGGCAGGTTTTGTGAAGGGAAGAAGTATAGTTGAGAATGTACTGTTAACTCAAGAAATCATTACGGATATCAGGTTGAGAACAAAAGCAGGCCCAAATGTTGTGATTAAGCTCGACATGACAAAAGCTTACGATAGGCTATCATGGCTATTCCTGACCAAAATGCTAAGGAAGATGGGATTTCCTGAAGCGTTTATTGGATTGATCTTTGATTTGATTGGGAAAAATTGGTACTCTATTCTTATAAATGGGCAGCCAAATGGTTTCTTCAAATCCTCGAGGGAAGTTAAGCAGGGTGACCCTTTGTCACCAACCCTATTCATTCTAGCAGCAGAAGCAATATCTCAGGGATTGAATTCACTACACACTAACCTGTATTTCTGTGGATTTGGAATGCCAAAATGGAGCCCAAAAATAAATTATCTCTCATACGCTGATGATACAATCATTTTCTCCTCATCTGATGAAACTTCACTGAGACTTGTCATGGAGGTTTTGCAAGCTTATGAATCATCGTCTGGTCAACTGGTGAACAAAGCCAAATCTACCATATACCTGCATCATTTAACGGATAATGAGGTGATTAACAAAGTTGAAAGGATTACAGGTATAGGAAGACAATGTTTCCCTATGACCTATCTTGGCTGCCCTATTTTTTATGCAAGAAGAAGGAGTGACTATTTCCAGGGATCAATAACTAAGGTCATGGACAAACTGCAGTCATGGAAAGGCAAACTCCTATCTGTAGGAGGCAGAGCTATTTTGATCGCAAATGTCATGCAGAGTATCCCAATTCATATGTTGTCAGCAGTTAATCCACCAATTTATGTGATCAATAAATTACATAGCATTTTTGCCAAATTCTTCTGGAGCAGCAATGTGGGAGGCAACTCTAGACATTGGTCATGGTGGACTAACCTTTGTATGCCTTATGAGGAGGGAGTCATAGGCTTAAGGTCCTTACATGATGTATCCAAGACACTATTCTGTAAATTGTGGTGGAATTTCAGGACAAAGCCCAGTTTATGGAGTGCATTTATTAGTCAAAAGTACTGCAAGAAACTAAATTCAGTAATTGTACCTTGGAAGCGTGGATCCCACGTATGGAGAAAAATGCTAGAATGTAGGTACTTGATTGAGCATCAAATCTACTGGAAACCAAGAATGGGATCAGCTCAATTCTGGTTCGACAATTGGACTGAGCTGGGAGCCTTATATTTCCAAGTGCCTGCAGAGTTTGGTATCGATGAGGATATTCACAATGTCAATGATTTGGTTGAAAATGGTATGTGGAACTTGGAAAAAATATTTCAGACCCTACCTGAAGATTTGGCAAACCACATTGTGCAGAATATTAGACCACCAAATGAATGTGCAGAGTTAGATACACCATTCTGGATGCTTGAAATAAGAGGTCATTTTTTAGTGAAGTCTGCATGGGATTACCTACGAAGAAGAGACAACCCAAGATTAGGTTACAGGATGATATGGGTCAAAGGCTTACCTTTCAAGATATCCTTCTTCCTGTGGAAGGTGTGGAAAGCCAAACTGCCACTTGATGATTTCTTGCGTAAAATATGATACTCCATGCCATCAAAATGTTGGTGTTGTGCTGATCCTAAGGAGGAGTCATTAGTACATTTGTTCTTCACATCCAATGCAGCTAGGAGTGTTTGGAATTACTTCCTGAGAAGAGCAGGAATTGCATTAGAAGGGTTATCATTACAACAAGCAATTACAAAGTGTTGGACAACACCAATTGATCCCAGATTGAAGCCAGTCTTACAAGCTTTACCTACATGCATTGTATGGGAACTTTAGAAGAGAATAAACAATTTGAAATATGGAGAAGCAGTGTCAGTGAACAGAGTTATTTACCAGGTGTCATCTACTCTGCAAGCTCTAGTCCAACTAAAAAAGCCTGGACTGCATGTGCCTCACAAGTGGCTGGACTTACTGACAATAATGGAGCAATACACACCTCGATTGAAATATGAAAAGGTATTATGGGAATTTCCTCCAAAAGGGTGGATCAAAGTAAATACGGATGAAGCATGTAGAGGGAAAGAGAAGTTCAATTGGTTTCTGCATAAGGGATGAGGTAGGTGATTTGATATATGCAGAAGGAAGGGAGATTTCTGAAGGAACCAATAATGAATCAGAAGCAGTAGCTATTGTGGAGGCATTGAAGATGTGCAAAAATCTTAATTATTTTCAGATATGGCTGCAGACAGATTCCTTGCTATTAAAGAACATTATAGAGGAATCATGGAAGCCTCCTTGGTGTATTACTGATCATGTTGAGGAGATTTTAAGATTGAAGGAACAAAGTATCATCAAGGTCACACACATATTCAGAGAAGGGAATACATTAGCAGACCACCTTGCCAACTATGCTCTAGATGAAGGAAATATTGAATGTCATGGCTTCTAGGATATGGACTCAAAAGGAAGGAGGATTATTAATGAAGACAAGATGCAATGTCCTTACATAAGAGTGAAGATTACATGGAATTAGGAGAAAAAGAGGCTACAATTTGCTATCGGACTCGAATCATTCTTGAGGAGAGATTGGTTAGCAATTTTTCAGCTAACATTGTTTACTTTTTTGCAGGTATCTCATCGATACTAAAGCCTTATGTTATAGTAGAATCTCAAGTGGTGGTATTAATGCCTTGCATTCAATCCACTGGGAGGACATTAAAGGTGGGCTTTGGCATATGTACAAAGATCATTTCAAGGCAGGCAATTACATCAAAAGGAATTGCTGGAACTTTGGAGGAATTTGATCGACCATTTCATGAGGCAGATCAAGAAGAGAAATGACTCTCTCGAACAAAAGATAAGTAAGCGGAAGAGGAGAAAGAAGAAGTTTGGAGTGGAATGCTACGCCAAATAGCTAATGCAATAAGTGAGCACAATGTCTCATGGGAAAGGAGAGATGAACTTCTAGACAAAAGGAGCTTTGGAGACAGCTTTTGTGGTCAACAATGCACGCCTGTCTGGGAGCGTGACTTTGCTATGAGGAGTTGTATGAGATGCTATGCTGGTTTGAATAAAACTCAAATGTATCTAAGGGATGGCGTGATTTCGATAAAGGGAGACCTGAAAAGCACGCTAAGACAGAGCATAGAAAAATGGTACCACAAAAGAACAATAAAAATGTGATGGTTGGTATCATTATCATAATCATGCAAGACAAGGTGTGGACTGAAGATGGGAAATTTAAGACAAACATATGGAGGCCTATATCTCGACAACTTAAGGTGATAATGCACAGCCCAAAGAAACACACATGCACGGAAAACATGGGAGAAATGGGCAAAGGTTTAAAGTTGTCACACATGCACTGAAAAATGACGCATGGGATGGTACATAACAATTTTGTGGTATTAAATATTGTATTGGGGGAGCACAATTCAATAGGAATGGACCACTGTAGGCAATATTTAATACAACAAAAAGCTGGATTCACGCATAGATTCAATGTGGCACGCTTCTCAAACTCACGCCTAATGCACTTTAAATCTGTCGAGTTCAAGACACAACTGGTATTGAATTTTAAATTCACGCTTTTTTGTGTTTATCTGCGGAACTCAAGGATAAAACGTGGGTTTAAATACCAACAATTTAACAATGGTGTAGACATGAAAGTTGGACAAATTGAAAAAGCCATGGTTACAATAAAGAAAGTGTATTGCATCGTCTATACCAATGGACATTGGAAGGAGGAGCTAATGCTTTTAAAATTGGCAAAGAAAGCTCGCGTGATTGTCTATCCAAGGAAGATTTTTAAATTTCAAGCATGCTCCTTGGTAAATGAAACAATGAGAATTAAATTATCCTTGTTTAATGCACACCTAGTTCAAAACATACACAGAAGTATGGTCATGGCCGTTTGGAGGCATCATGACCAATTTTTGGTATGTTTAATGGGCGGGAATGAACAAGGAAATGGGGTTACATTTGGAAAGCTGGATGTCGGATATGCATGCAAACAATTTATGTACTGGAATTGTGCTGAAGAAATTTGGACATGCAACATGGACATGGGTTGGGACGTTATGGACTGGAGATACAACGTGGACATGGACTCACTTGGGCTACTTTTAATAATTACAAAGTTTAGTATGCATAATGTAATATCAATTTTGAGTTCATTGCTCAATTTTGGTAATAGGATCTATGTAATAAACAATGTTTATTTCTTTCATCGTCTAAGACCTCCCGACTTTGTATTTAAATTTGGATTTTTGAATTATATATATAAAAACTAGCCCTAGGCGCTTGCCTAGCGGTCAACCAAAAAAAAAAGAGTAAAATTAGTTTTTTTTTTCTTTTCTATTCTACACTTAATATTAATTGCTCTTGAAGACTACAAATACCTTAATTATGTGTAAGTATTAAATAAAGAGAGATTATAATTTAAGACATAAATAAGGGTAAAATAGTCAAAAACCTTTCCTCTTTAATATTTTCTCAAGGAAAGTATAAAATACAATTTTTTTTCCTGTTTTACCCTGATCATTAATTACTCATTTTCAAAATTATTTCTCAAGACTTTTGAAATGCTATTATTATTATTAGGGGTTATATGGTAAAATATATACCACAATTATTATTTCTTAAGGAGCGTGAAAGTTCAAAGTGGACAAGTAAAAGTGAACGGAGGGAGTAGTATAATACTTTTATAATTTCAAGCATGTCATTGTAAAGTTGATCTATAACATCGTAACATATATTTTTTTTATAGCAAACTCGATACAGTAAACTAGATAATAGAATAATAACATGCTTTAATAAGTCTAATTACACCAGTAGTATAAAATTCTTTACATCGTTATTGTGTATAATTTAAATCCGTCCAATAGTGCCTTGTGGTCATTCTTGCTTTACTTTTTTCTCCTTCTTTAATTTTTGGGAAATCTGACATTTCATTTTTCATCATTGATTTGTGGCTATTTTATTTTTTGTGCAGGATAATACAGGTGCTAACCATGATGAGTTCTATTAAATGTCAATGTAGTAGATATAGTAAATTTAGTTATTATTGTAATATATGTAGGCCTATTTCTGTGATGACCCACTTGTTTTAAAAGTAAATTCTGCGTTCCGAGGCCTCAAAAACTTCTTTCGGCATCACCTCGATTTACGTGCACAGTCTGGGTGCGTAGTCGGAAAGCCATTATGTGAAAATCTACGAAAAATAATGAATTTTAACCTTAAAAATGGATTTAAGTTGACTTCGGTCAACATTTTGGTGAACGGACCCGGACCCGTGATTTGACGGTCCCGGAGGGTCCATAGGAAAATATGAGACTTGGGCATATCCCCGGAATCGAATTCCGAGGTCCCAAACCTGAGAAATGAAAATTTAAAGAAAAATTATTTTCTGGAATTATTTTTGAGTTTTGGAAATGAAATGTGTTGATGGTATCGGGCCCGTATTTTTGTTCCGGTGTCCGGTATTGGTCTTATATGTGATTTAAGATAAGTTTGTGAAATTTGGTAATAAACAGACTTGAGACGACGTGAATCGGATCGTTTTTGAGAAAATTAAAAAATTTGATGTTCTTAAGAAATTTCATGATTTTGATGCTAAATTCATAGTTGTTGATGTTATTTTAGTGATTTGAATGCACGAGCGAGTCTGTATGATGTTTGTAGGTTGGTGTGCATGTTTGGTTTGGAGCCCCGAGGGCTCGGGTGAGTTTTGGATAGACCACGGGGTGGATTTTGGACTTGAGGAATTGCAGATTTCAGCTGTTGCATTACAGGTCTGCAGGCTTCGCATTTGCGAAGCTTGGCTCGCAAATGCGAAGGCTATGTCGCAAATGCGAACAATAGCCCAGGCCAGCTTGCCTCGCAAATGCGATCCCCAAGTTTTAGCCAGACGTCGCAAATGCGACACATTGTTCGCAATTCCCACTTCGCAAATGCGAAAATTGCTTCGCAAATGCGAACTTAGTAGAAGTCCGGGTTCGGAATTGCGAACCCTGGTTGCAATTGCGACATCTGCAACCTGCAATTTTATAACTTAGCTGAAAATCTCTCATTTTTCAAACTCGTTCAAAACCAAAGCACTCTTGGGCGATTTTTCAAAGACATCTCTTCTTCCAAATCGATTGTAAGTCAATTTTAACTCGTTTCCTTCAATCATTAACATCTTTTCACATGATTTCAACTCAAAATCAATGATTTTCATGGGGGAAATTTGGTGTTTTGGGTAGAACCTAGGTTTTTAAAAAATTGGGGATTTGGACCTCGATTTGAGGTCCGATTTCAAAACAAATTATATATTTGGGTTCGTGGGGGAATGGGTAAACCGGTTTTGGTTCGAACCTCGGGTTTTGACTATGTGGGATCGGGGCGATTTTTGGCTTTTTGTGTAAAACTTTAGAAAACTTATTTTCATGCATTAGAATTGATTCCTTTAGTATTTATTGATGTAATTAAGTAACTTGTAACTAGATACGAGTGAATTGGTGGTGGAATCAATAGGTAAAGCGATAGTAGAGACTTGAATTCTATTTGTGGCATCGAGGTAAGTGTTTGGTGTAACCTTAGCTTGATAGATAAGTGTCGAGTCCTATTTGGTATGTGGTATTTATCGAGTACGACGTATATGCATGGTGACGAGTATCTATATGTTAGTGTCAAGCATGCCCGTGAGTCTTATATTGTGATTATTATGACTTCGTGGTATTATTCATGCTTTGATGATGATTTCTATTGTTGGCCAACGTTTTTGGAAGTAATTGTGACATTTGAATATTGAGGAGCGTTGGCTCAAGTTGTATAATGAAATGTGAAAGTATAAGTGGTAATTGAACCTTTTAGAGCATTGGCTCAAGTTGTGAAGTGAATTGAGAAGTAAAAGTAAAAAAGAGAAGAGGATCATTACATTATCTCCCTTGCCGGGAATTTGTTGCTTTTAATGTTATCTCCCTAACCGGGATGTTGATGCTTCTTATGATGTTGTTCCCTTGTCGGGACTTGATTATTGAACTATTGTTCCCTTGCCGGGATTCTTATTGTACTTTCATTTATTCCCTTGCCTTATTGTTTGTGATTGTTGTTTGGGTGAGGAAGAGTGTTAAAGCACGAAGGGTGATGCCGTGTATGATTTGTGAGGAAAGAGTGTCAAGCACGAAGGGTGATGTCGTGCCTTACGATGTACCATTCCGTGCCGATTATATTGATTATATTGTAAGAACGAGAGTAAAAGCACGAAGGGTGATGCCATGCACATTTTCATCACTTGATTGCTTTGTTGAGGATGAGAGTAAAGGCATGAAGGGTGATGCCATGCACATTTTCATTACTTGATTGCTTTGGTGAGGACGAGAGTAAAAGCACGAAGGGTGATGTCGTGCACTTATTGATTTCCGATTCTTTGTTGAAATCTGAGATGTGTTGTTTCTTTCAATTACCTGTTGTCTTTCTATTCTAAATTGATAGTTCCTCCACAGCATGTTAACCCTCCCATACTTGACTGTATATTACTGTTCTTTTTTTTTCCGCTGTATATAGTTAAATTGCACAGGTTTATTTGGTAGTCTGGTGCTAGCCGAGGTTAGACAAGGCACTTACCAGCACATGAGGTCGGTTGTGTTGATACTACAGTCTGCACTGTATGTAGATCCCGGAGCAGCAGCTTTTGGACCATAGATTGGGTGGCTGCCTTCAGTCCACGCGGTGATCCAAGGTAGTCCTACAGGCGTCCGCAGGCCCTGGCGTCTCCCTCTATCCCTTTACTCCTGTTTCATTTACTTAGTTCAAAAATAGTGTATCTTTTATCTTTCAGACTTTGTATGTAGTATTCTTAGATCGTCTGTAAAACAGTGATACCAGTTCTGGGTGGTCAAGGCTTAAACAGTTGTACTAGATACATATTTTAGATATTTTACTGCATTTCTTCCGCTTATTATAATTTCTGTTATCTACATGTTATTGCTTTATAATTGTTAAAGAATATAAAATTTATAAAAAGGTAATTTGTTCAAACAGTCGGCTTGCCTAACTCGCATTAGTAGGCGCCATCACGACTCCCAAAGGTGGGAAATCCGGGTCGTGACAAGTTAGCATCAGAGCTCTAGGTTACATGGGTCTCACAGTTCACCGACAAGCTTAGTAGAGTCTGAGGGATTGGTACAGAGATGTCTGTATTATCCCCAAAAGGCTACAAAGTTAGGAAAAACTTCACATTTATTCTTTCCTATCGTGCGGTTTCGTTTCTCAATGCTAATTCAAATTCTACTCTGTTCTTTTTGCAGATGGCGAGAACACGCACTTCCTCATGTACTAACCAGCAACCCGAGCCTCCAACAGCAACTCCCACGAGGGGCAGAGAGCGAGGCCGAGGCCGTGGTAGAGGCTGAGGTAGGGGCAAAGCTCGGCCTAGAGCAGTAGCACCAGCGGCGGAGCCTCAGGTTGACTTTGATGATGAGGTTCCGGATCCGACAGTTCCGGTGGGCCCAGCTCAGGTCCCTGAGGGGTTTATTGCTACCCCATACTCCAGTATGCTCTGGTCCGTCTAGTGGGCCTTATGGAGAGTGTCACCCGGGCAGGCTTGCTTCCTGTAGCACCAACCGTCTCTCAGGCTGGAGGAGGAGCCCAGGCTCCTACTACTTGCACTCCGGAGCATGTAGTGTCACACCTCCCTTTTTACTACACCCGCGAGAAGGGAGTATATAAGAGAGTTTTTTCCAACTTAAAGTGACAATCAAAACGGGATTATTTATTTATCAAATTCAGAGTTGCCACTTGGGATAATTTTATGGTGTCCCAAGTCACCGGTTCAAATCACGAATCGAGGAAAAGATTGACTCTATATTACAGTTCGCGAACCAAAAATCCGGGTAAGAAATTCTGTTAACCCGGGAGAAGGTGTTAGGCATTCCCAGATTCCATGGTTCTAGCACGGTCGCTCAACTGTTATAATTGGCTTATTATCTGATTTTAGTACATGTTATAGCCTGTGGTTCAATTTTAACTTTATAACTGCTTTTATTCATTTTTAAGGAAGATTGCAACGTCATTTATAATATGTCTTGAACCACGTCAGATAAATGCGCCCGTAATCCGCAACACATTTTATATAACATTGTTGAGATTTGGATTTGGGTCACATAAACGCGCACCCGAGTTTAGGAAAGTAGTTTAAATTACGTGCCTAAAGCAACTACACATTTGAATTATTTGCAAGGGCCATGGAAGTTCAACTAAATGGCACGCCTCGAATTCTAAAGGAAAATCATTCAACTAAGTGAACTGCGGATATTCATATTTAACTAATTACGGATTAAGTATCACAATTACGTCACGGGAACTGTACCCGTAGCTATGGTAATTGTTTAACTAACGCGCCTAGAGCAAACTAGGAGATTCATGAATTTATTTGTTGGAACATATGGAATGATCCTTTTTGGGAAAAAATACGTTCAATTTACTCTTTTAAAAAATTCGAGCGTACCACAAATCAGTAGGAGCGACCACTGACTTTCAACAAATTCGTTCCTTAGATACTGAATGTCCCTTAAACAAACTATATAATTGGAAGAACAAAGCAATTTCATGCTAGTACATAATTAATAAAAGACATCACAGTACATACAGTTCACAACCCAATTAAATTAATAGAGCATGAAAGAACACTTCTAGAAACAGATTTGAAGGTGAAAAAGACAAGACCAATATAATTAGATTCAAAATAAATCAACTCTATGTAAACCATTTATCTAGTAGCATGGAATGTCTCACCAACAAATGGTGTCTGTATGATATTCTGGAGTGCATATAACAATCTTAGACTTGAATTAATTTTCTTTCCCAAACTTTAAATCAGCAGAGGACCAAAACTCTTTATACTTTCAAAGCTATCTTCCAAGCATGTTATTTTACAAACCAAAGCGAAATAAAAATGGAGGCTAATTCCTCCAAATCACCGTCACAGACCCGAGACAAGGCAAACAAATTATTTCAAGAAAATTGACTAATCAATCAGGATAAAAGAGCAAAATGTGGTGACATAGAACAAACACACAACACGACAAGCATTATAAGAACAAAAATAAAATTGAAGATAAAGAGACGGACCTTCTATGAAGTTTATTTGGTAAAATTTAAGAAAATCTTCGGCAAATACAAATTGTTTCTCCGGAACATCTAAGAAAAATGAGGAATGCTACTGAAAATTTATCCGGAACCTCGAATCAACAAACTCGAATATCTCCTCATTTTGACAATTGTTTCGGAGCTGACTTTGGACTGATTTTGAAGTTGTTTTCAACCTATTTGGCAGCTGGTTTTGCCTTTCCTTTTGGTCAAGATAAAGCTCTCAGGGTGTGTATTTTCACGTCTGTTTGAATTGGTTTTTCTCTGTTGAAATTGGAATCGAAAATGAAGAAGTAGGGGTCCATTGGTTTGATCTTGATGGGGAAGAAGGTGAAGGTCAGCCGATGAGGGGTCTCTTCTGTTGTTCTTTGCGGCTGATGAGCTCCAACGATCTTAGCATTTGAACATGAGGGTCATTTGGGTTGGAGCGAGGAAGATGAAGTCACAGGGGGTGGGATTTTGAGTGAAGCGGCGGATCAGATCTTTCCTAAGTCCCTGGGTGTTATTTTTGTATGTATTATTTTGTGTTAAGTCCTTAGTGTCTTTTTATTTATTTTTTGTTCTAAAGAGGAGTCTAGAAGGGTCCCTAGGGTCGGCTTAATGGGTATTGGGCCAAGAATTGGGCTCTAAAACTCTTAAAATTGTGGTCTAACACCTTAATTGACTCCTTTTAAAATAAAATAGAAATACTACACAATGCCAAAGCTAATCCTAATTAATTAAATTAAACATGAAACTATTTTTGTGTTTTCGAAATCATATAAGGATAAAAATAAGATACTATTTTTGTATTTTTTTTAAAATTTTTGAAAAATACATAAACTAATTTTTTTTTGTAATTTTCATTTTTCTTGTAATAAAATAAAGTAAAATAATAAAAATTAGTTGAAATAGCTATATTATGCTTAAATTAAATATTTACATGCTAAAATATAAAAATCTTGGGGAGGGTCAAAAATCAGATGTCTACAGCTGTCCCTCTTTGGCTGGAAACACGAAGAGTTTTCAGACAAAGAATGACTAGACAGGTTTTTTGACCCGACCCTAATTTAAGTAGACCAAAACTAAGACAAAAAGGGGAATGTGATCGAGCCCTGGTATCTGAGTTTCCTACATATCCTTAGCTATAAAGGAAGCAGGCCACGTGTAGTTCAGAGGTGAGTGAGATGATGGAGTATGCCGAGGCAGAGAGCCGGTCGAGGTGTCGTTCTGCCGAGGTTCCGGTCCGCGGTCTTGATGTTACATCAAAAATCAAAACATGAAAAGACTAGCTAAGCCTATCAACTATGAGTTACAAGATTTTTATCTATAAGTCTTCTGAAGCTTGATCTTGAGTCCTGAATGGTTCTTCATGCAGACTTTAGATTTGAACCTCGGCGCTTGCTAGCTGCAGGTGCTAGCTCGTTCTTCTTTAGCTTTTGGATCAAGACCGGACGTGTAGTGCTTGTGACCTCAGTCATGTCTTGAGCAATCTGCCTCTTGTTTCAGCTTCTGCATTTTGGCTTCACTCCCTTTTATCCTTTTTCTTTTCTTATTATTTATTTTTTTGTTTTTGTTTTTGTTTTTTTTAATTATGGACTGAGATTACTTCCATTGATCATCTCGTCTGTTGACTCTCCTTTCTGCCGCGAGCTTCTGCCACTTCTAACTTGAACTGCTTTCCCTTGAAACTCAAATTATTTTCCCTTGTTCTCCAGGTGGATGCCTGATTACTGAAACTTGAATGTATTCCCTTGTTCTCCAGGTGGGATCCTGGCTGCTGAAACTTGGATGTATTCCCTTATTCTCCAGGTGGGCTCCTGATTACTAAACTTGAAATGTATTCCCTTGTTATCCAGGTGGGCGCCTGATTGCTGAATTTGAAATGTATTCCCTTGTTCTCCAGGTGGGCGCCTGATTTCCACAAAATAGACAAAAACAAAGAAAACTTCTGCCCCAGTTTGGCATGTTACCAAACATCAATAAGAACTTTGAAAACTGAAACTTGAACTATACACCCTTGTTCTCCAGGTGGGCGCCTGATTGCTGAACATGAAATGTATTCCCTTGTTCTCCAAGCGGGCGCCTGATTGCTGAACTTGAAACATATTCCCTTGTTCTCCAGGTGGGCACCTGATTTCCACAAAATAGATAAAAACAAAGAAAACTTCTGCCCTAGTTTGGTATGTTACCAAACATCAGTAAGAACTTTGAAAACTGAAACTTGAACTATACTCCCTTGTTCTCCAGGTGGGTGCCTGATTGCTGAACTTAAAAATGTATTCCCTTGTTCTCCAGGTGGGTACTTGATTGCTGAACTTGAAATGTATTCCCTAGTTCTCCAGGTGGGCGCCTGATTGCTGAACTTGAAACGTATTCCCTTGTTCTCCAGGTGGGCGCCTGATTGCTGAACTTGAAACATATTCCTTTGTTCTCCAGGTGGGCGCCTGATTTCCACAAAATAGACAAAAATAAAGAAAACTTCTTCCCTAGTTTGGTGTTGGGCGCATCTGTGAGTGTTAAACTGAATCATATTACCAAATATTACTAAGAATTTGAAAGCTAGGTCCCATTATCCAGGAGGGTCCTGAAATCAAAAATCAAGTATTATCTTAAAAGTGACAATTTTACGGCTAAATTATATTACCCTACACCAGAACGTACGCTAAATGTTGTTACCTAATCAAAATCTTAAAGCTAAGTCCCATTATTCATGAGGGTCCTGAAAACTCCTAATTGAATCATATCTTGAACATGCAAACTTCTAAGTCAACTTATATTCCTTTGGGATACATTTATGCTAGATTATGCTATTTCTGAATTTTACACTAGGTCCCATTTATCAGGAGGGTCCTGACAACTCTTAATTGAATCCTATCTTAAACATGCAAACTTTAAAACAAACTTATATCCCTTGGGGTACATTTATGCTAGATTTTGCTAGTCGTGATTGTTTTAAATTTTAAACTAGGTCCCATTTTCTAGGAGGGTCTTGAAAATTTCAAATTAAATTCCAGTATCCAGGCGGGACCTGAAAAGCCGAGAATGAACTTACCTGAGCCATGCTTTCTTCCTGGAGGATCTCTGCAGAACGAATAAAATTCCTCGCCCCTGAACCATGCTTTTCCTCATGTAGGGTTCCTGCATATTGAACAAAATTTTCTTTCCCCTTCCCAAACCGCCTTTGTGCTGAGAAAATTTGGGCACGACACTTGAAAAAAATTCAAGCTTCCAAGCTTTGATTTGGACACAATTTTCGTCCCTATTTCAAATAAAGAAAACTTGTGAGTTTATAAATATGGGGATTGGTTTGTGGCCTTGACTTTGAGGGCGATTTCTCCTTCACTTCCCATTATAACTTTGGTTTCAACTCGAAAGACCTTGCTTGTTCATTCACTAACCATTTTCTCTGTCACCCCTATCCCAGGAGATACCTCTGATTCGTTCAAACCCAAACCCTATATCTGTTGCATTGCTCATAAACCGACATTTACCAAACTTTTGTGTTTCACATGAACCCCAAAGCATATTGATTGTTACCAACTCAGTGCGCACGTTGTTCATTCCTGATTTAAATCACCGGCCTTGACCTTGAGGTCTATTGCCCCATCGTTTGCCATGATAACTTTGATTTCTGGTTGGAAGATCTTGCTTGTCACTGGTTTACCACCCCTTTTTGTCAATCTTATCACAGAAAATACCTTTGATCCGTTCACACTAATCCTCCATCTGTTGCATTGTTCATGAATTGATATATAGCAAACCTTTGTATTTCACATGGATCCCAAAGCATGTCGATTGTTACCAACTCGGTGAGCTTGTTGTTCTTTCCTGACTTATGACACTTTGATGTGCTAGCCAGATCTCGTTTTGTGCAATTGGAAAGCTGGTGGCAAATTTTGAAGTCATTTCTCACTTGTTCTAACCAAACAGACTTAGGAAGAGGAAGTAAACAAGACAAAAGGAACAAAGTAAAGGACAATGGAAAGAGGTGATTCCTAATAAGAAAACTACAAAGTAGAAACCTATCAGATGTGGATACAAACTCTAGTGACCATGACATGCACATGTTGATTAAGTGGCCTAATCTGTCAAACAAGTCTGATGTTCAACTCTTGCTATGCCTCTGAAGCGTGAAACTGGGCTTCAATGCTCCGATTATCCAATCTGATTCATGATCCTTATTCGACTTGTAGTGCCCGAAGGGTTTTCACCATCAAGTCTCTCTCATTTTGTTCTTTCTCTCAACTTACCATCGCCTTATGGTGCCCGTGAGAGTTTTCACCAACAACACTCTCTCATTTTTCATTTTTCTTGTTTGGACTAGAGTGTTGCCCCTGATATGAATCATCTCTACTTGCTCGACTTGACATCTCTCAAAGACTGATCGAAAGGTCTTTCTTGGGACCATAATGTGGGATTTTGGATAGGGTTAGAAAGAAAGGGTAACAAAGGCTCAAAACAATTTAAACGGGTTCAAAATTACAACTTTCGGAATCAGATTTCTTACAACAGCCACAACTTCTGTCCCAATTTCTTTGCTTGGGGGACTTTTGGATTTTATTTTGATGAGACCGAAGCGTGAGGCTGCCTACGTATCCTTAAAAGGAATTAGGTCGAACGTAGTTCATGCCATAGGAATTGCTCTGTTGTTGTGATTTTTCTTTTCTCTTTCTCTTTTCTTTTCTATTCTTTCTTCCTTTTTCTCTTTTTGTTATTTTGTTGTTTTTTCTTTCTTCTTTTTCCTCTCTTTTTCTTCTTTTTTTCCAATTTTCATTTTTTCTTTTCTCTCTTTTCCTTTACTTATCTTTTGCGCTTGTGTTTCTGATCTTTGCTATTGATTCCAAAAGAGGGATACGAAAGGAAGTAAATAAGGCTTAAAGGGGGTAACAAAGGATAAAATGTTTAGATAGCAGAACAAAATGCTTTCGTCATTCCAATCTTCAAAGCATGCCAGATGCAAACGGCACAATTAAACAAACCAAAGAAATCGCACATAATATCTTTCGACTGCCTCAGAATTTATAGCCATATCCACACATTTGCCTTCTACATCTGTTAAATACAAAGCACCATTGGACAATACTCTCACTCTAATTACCACAAACGGCTCCTATCAGTTTGGGCAAACTTGCCTTTGCTTCAATCCGATGTGGCATGATGCATTTCAATAGGGTTTCTTTATGTTCTATCTGCCCCAGTTTCACACAATTCGGGCTTGGAGTGATCTCAAAATGCCTTTACTTATTTCCCTCAAATGTCCCTACATCTTCAAAATTGTTTCATTGCTTCATGACTAAACTGACTTTTAAAACTAGGCTAATAATAATGCGTGCATGTCATGTCACTAGAGTCAAAAGGAAAAGAACTATAAAAAGAAAAGAGGACTAAACAAGGATGATTAGAAATTACAGAACACAGAAAATTGCATTAGACAGATGGTGAAAGGGTTTGAACAACAAAACAAGCCAACTAAACTGGGGTTACAAACCTAGAACAAACATAGACAACACTAAACGAGCTACTATGACTAAACAAACTAGGAAAAATAAAAGGATAGAAGGGTTTGAGTCACAAGACAATATCCGGATTACAACCCTGAAAATAACCCGAACAACAGAAATGACAACAAACTAAACTACCAAAACTCCCCCTGGCTAACCAAGAAAAGAGCGTCTTTCCAATCACCAAACTCAACATCTTAGCCACTGACTTCTGCATCAACAATACTAGGACCTTCACAAGTCTCCATCACATTGTTCTTAACAAATTGCTTTTGGGTTCCCTGTGCCTGCTCGTTCTTAGGATCAACCTCTGATAGCGCTGAAAGCTTTATTGCATGTGGACCTCCGAGGATCTCAGAAGAATTCTCATATTCCTTTTCAAAATAAATCATACCCACCATATGCGTCTCATTATGCCCAGGCGATGGACTTTGGCTAGTGTCTGCTGCATCTAGATTTTTCACGGCAATGTCACCTGCATCAATAAGCTTCTGAATTGCTTTTTTCAGGTACCAACACTTTTCTGTACTATGACCCGGGGCATCGGAGCAATATGCGCACCTTTGAGAAAAATCAAACTTCTTTGGCAGAGGGTTCGACATTTTTATCTGAATCGGCTTTAACATGTCCAATTGCCTCAACCTTTGGAACAAGCTGGCATATGATTTTTCAATAGGGGTGAGAGCCTTTTCTTTTTTCAGTAGTCTTTTCAGTTTATATTCTGGCATCGGTTGGAACCTTTTGCGGGCAAGTAGCTGATATGCTTGAGGGGGTGGGTAAGACATTTGGGGAAGTGGTATGGGCCATCGCGGGCCTCGTGGTGTAGAGCATATGGTGGTGCATTGTGGACAGGGTATTGGGAAAGTAATGTATGAACTTTGGGGTCCTGTGGAGAGAAGTAACAGTGTGGAGGGTCATCTGGCGCACAAGGTTATCCATGGAGCCAATGTCGAGGCTGAGAGTGCTGAGCAGGAATGCCTAGCGGATCATCTTTTCTATTTCTCTTTCTCTCTGGGATGTTCTGAATGTCTTCCGTGGTATCTTTCAATGCCGAATAACTCATGATTTTGCTTGACTTGATTCCCTCTTCTACCACCTCCCCCATTTTTAACACATAATTGAAAGGCTTACCGAAGGCCGGGATCAAATGACTGAAGTAGGTGGGCCCCTGGGCTTGTAGGAAAATCTCAACCATTTCTTCTTCACCAATCGGGGTATTGACTCGAGCAGCCTACTCCCTCCATCTGAGCCCAAACTCTCTAAATCTTTTCTCTGGCTTCTTTCCCATTCTAGATATGGAGGGGCGGTCTGGGGTAACACATGATTTGTATTGAAAGTTTTGAACAAAATCTTAAGCCATGTCACCCAATGTAGGCCACTTACCAACATCTTGATGAGCATGCCAGTCCAAAGCTTCCCCAGTCAGGCTCTCACTGAAATACGCCATCATCAAGTCATCTTTCTCTCCAACACCTCTCATTTCACTGCAATAAACCTTCAGGTGGGCTACCGGATCCCCACACCCATCATACAAGTTAAATTTTGGCACTTTAAACCCCGCGGGCAGGCGAACGTCAGGGGACACAGACAGTTCTTTGTAAGTCATGCTTCCCTGGTCTCCTATTCCTTGCTTGTTCTTTAAGGACTGTTCTATGCCTTTCAGCCTCCTGGGTGCCCCATATTTCCCTTTTCTTCCTGTGAACCTTTCATTTTCAACATGAGGCTCATCCCTGGGGCCCTGTTTGTATGAGTAGGGAACCTTATGGGCAACCTCTGAGGGGTACAATTGGGCATCATGAGCTTGGAGATAAGCGGGTGGATCTGGAGAGTATGGGGGATCATTTGGCATTGTGTCCGGAGTTTGGGTAAGGGCAACATCTAGGAAGCTAGGTGGTGGCAGGGGTGGCACCTTCCCAGTCATCCAAGCCTGATGCATGTCAGCCATGTGTTGTTTTAACATCTTTACCTCTTCAACCAACCTATTGTCCTGTTCAACCAACTGTTTTCGAGCGCCGGTATCAACCAACTTAGTTCTGTTGTTGTCTATCATTGCCTTTTGACTTTATGTTGTAGGGAAGAGTTACCACTTTAAAACCACAAACCAACCACCCTTCTGCTATGAATATAACAAAATGAAGCCATCACGTTAGCGTTAGGGCATTTAACATAAGATAATCTCACTTTATGTGCAATGCACCTAGCCACAGTTATCGGTTCTAAAATGACTTCGAGGGTACGAATGTCAGTTGACATCATCCCAATTTGTTCATTTCAATCCTCTCTTTTCTTTGCTTTTCTAGCACTTGCTTGATCATTTTCCTTCCTCTTTTTCTAATTTCACTCTTTTCTTTCCTCTCATTTCTCGCATCCCACAATTTCATCTCTCTTTTTTCTCTCTTTTTTTCTTTTTTCCTTTTTTTCTTTTCTTTTAACAGTAAAAAAATGAATCGATCGAACCCTATGTAGGTTGCTTACGTATCATGACACCGCATGAATCAGATCTTTGCGTAGTTCTGGCAGATCAGGAATAAAGTAAACAAACTAACATTTTCATTTTCTTTTCTTTTCTTTTTTTCCCTTTCTTTTTTAAAATAGATACTCTATGAGAAATTATCAAGAAAAAACCCTAAAAGAGAAAAATATTTTTTGATTCTTTTTTTTTATGAAGAAAATCTAAGGAATAAACCACAGAAAAATATTTTGAATCTTCATTTGATATCCTGACGCAAGATTTCGAAGCAAGCAATGAAAAAGATAAAACAGAATGTTTTTGGATTTCAATTTTGATTGCCTAAAAGAAAAATTCTAATGATAAACAAAAGATAAAGTATGTTTTTTTTCTATGTACAATATCCTAAAGTTCCAATGAAAATAAAAAGAATTTTTTTTCATCTTTCATTAATTTCCCAAAGAAACACCTCACAAGAAAATCTTTTTGGATATTGGAATTAATGCCTTAAAGAAAACTTTAAAAGAGGTACTAAAAGAAAATTCTTTTTTTTTCTTTTTTTTATTTTATTTTTGGTCCTAATATACTAAAGGAAGTATAAAAGCATTTTTTTTAAAAAAATATTTCTAGATACTAATTTCCTAAAATAAAACCACCTCAAACTTTTTTTTTTCTTGATTTCTAGGAGTAGTATTTCTAAATAAAAATTCTAACGGAAATATAAAAACGCGAAATATCTATTTTTTTGGATTTTTGAGTTACACCACACCTTTTCAAATACAAAATAAAAAGTACAATAACAAAAAACTCGACATTGCTGTACAAAACTAGAAAGTAAAAGATGACATAAAAAACATACTCAAAACATAAAAATAAAATAAAAATAACAAATATAAAAAATCTCCTTAAGCAACTCCTGAATGCGATGGTCCTGTCATGCTCAAACTCCGGTAAGTGGATCCACACCTGTATGAGAAAACTTAAACCAACACTATGTGAGACAATAACATTCCCTACTAGACACATGCAAGACAAGATTGAGGCAATTTTTGCAAAATGTCTTATTTGGCCAAAAGGTGGTTAGAAGTGCAAAATTTGGCTAAAATCCCACAAAGCCAAGAATCTAAGATTTACTAGGAAGACCGGACCCTATGTGGGTTGCCTACGTATCACCGCCCCGAAAGACGAGAATCAGGTATGCGTAGTTCGGAAAAATTAGATACCTGCGAGAATTAAAAAAAACAACTAATTTAGAGAAAACATATTTTTTGTCTTTTTTTTTTAAAAAACAATGATGAGACATGTAACTTCTTTTTGGATTTTTTTTTCATTTCCTAATTTTCGGAAAATGATGAAAGAGCGCAAAATCTTTTTTTGAATTTTCAAGCTCTTTTTCCTTAACAAAAATTGTGACAGAAAACATAATTGGGCCCCACTCTCTTAACACTTCACCCTCTCTTTTTTTTATTTTTATTTTTTTTCATTTGCCCTCAACTATCATTAGTCCGCTAAATGACCCTTTTACCCTCGAAGAAATGCAACATATAACACATAGGATGCATCAAGATGGTCTATTATTTTGGGTACACCTGTCCTAGACGGACCCAGCCCCTGTGTTGAGTCCCCAAAGTCAAAATGCACATGATGCAAACAAGCGTTCCTACTAGGGATCCGACATGAAGCTTTGTTATACTAGGTTTAAAACCTGGGTTTATTGTTCTAGACCTAGCTTACCCGAGCGGACAACTCGAGCCGAGGAGGGGGCTACGTACCCGGAACCAAAAGGCCATCCGACTTATTAACTTGTCTGAGCCTCTTTCTTATTTCAAGGTATGACACTAACAAAATAGGGAGTCACGGCCAGCGTGCACATCCCCGAAGATGAGAAGAGAAGGGTTTCGTAGCAGTTTATATACAGTTCAGATAATATCAAATCGGTAAAAGCAACATTTAGCACATTAGGCCCAAACATGTAATAAAATCAGATAACAGATAAAACCAAATATAACAATTCAACTAAGCTCGAATTCTTGAACCATAAACCAGAGATTCTGGGTTCGATCCCCAGTAGAGTCGCCAGAGCTGTCACACCTCCTTTTTTACTACACCCACGAGAAGGGAGTATATAAGGGAAGTGACAACCGAAACGGAATTATTTATTTATTAAATTCAGAGTCGCCACTTGGGATAATTTTATGGTGTCCCAAGTCACCGGTTCAAATCCCGAATCGAGGAAAAGATTGACTCTATATTTACAGTCCGCGAACCAGAAATCCGGGTAAGGAATTATGTTAACCCGGGAGAAAGTGTTAGGCATTCCCGAATTTCGAGGTTCTAGAACGGTCGCTCAACTCTTATAATTGGCTTATTATCTGATTTTAGTACATGTTATAGCCTATGGTTCAATTTTAACTTTATAACCGCTTTTATTCATGTTTAAGGAAGATTGCAACGTCATTTAAAATATGTCTTGAACCACGTCACATAAATGCACCCGTAGTCCGCAACACATTTTATATAACATTGTTGAGATTTGGATTTGGGTCACATAAATGCACACCCGAGTTTAGGAAAGTAGTTTAAGTTACATGCCTAAAGCAACTACACATTTGAATTATTTGCGAGGGGTATGGAAGTTCAACTATGGCACGCCTCGAATTCTAAAGGAAAAGCATTCAACTAAGTGAAGTACAAATATTCATATTTAACTAATTACGGATTAAGTATCATAACTACGTCACGGGAACCGTACCCGTAGCTATGGTAATTATTTAACTAACGCGCCTAGAGCAAACTAGGAGATTCATGAATTTATTTGTTGAAACATATGGAATGATCTTTTTTGGGTAAAATACGTTCAATTTACTCTTTTAAAAAATTCGAGCGTACCACAAATCAGTAGGAGCGACCACTAACTTTCAACAACTTCGTTCCTTAGATACTGAATGTCCCTTAAACAAACTATATAATTGGAAGAACAAAGCAATTTCATGCTAGTACATAATTAATAAAAAACATCACAGTACATATAGTTCACAACCCAATTAAATTAATAGAGCATGAAAGAGCACTTCTAGAAACAGATTTGAAGGTGAAAAAGACAAGATCAATATAATTAGCTTCAAAATAAATTAACTCTATGTAAATCATTTATCTAGTAGCATGGAATGTCTCACCAAGCACGTTATACTTTCATAGCTATCTTCCAAGCACGTTATTTTACAAACTAAAGCTAAATAAAAATGGAGGCTAATTCCTCCAAATCACCGTCACAGAGCCGAGACAAGGCAAACAAATTATTTCAAGAAAATTAACTAATCAATCAGGATAAAAGAGCAAAACGTGGTGACATAGAACAAACGCACAACACGACAAGCATTATAAGAACAAAAATAAAATTGAAGATAAAGAGACGGACCTTCTGTGAAGTTTATTTGGTATAATTTAAGAAAATCTTTGGCAAATACAAACTGTTTCTCCGGAACATCGAAGAAAAATGAGGAATGCTACTAAAAATTTGTCCGGAACCTCGAATCGACGAACTCGAATATCTCCTCATTTTGACGATTGTTTCGGAGCTGATTTTGGACTGATTTTGAAGCTGTTTTCAACCTATTTGGCAGCTGGTTTTGCCTTTCCTTTTGGTCAAGATGAAGTTCTCAGGGTGTGTATTTTCACGGCTGTTTGAATTGGTTGTTCTCTGTTGAAATTGGAATTGAAAATGAAGAAGCAGAGGTCTATTGGTTTGATCTTGATGGGGAAGAAAGTGAAGGTAAACCAATGAGGGGTCTCTTCTGTTGTTCTTTGTGGCTGATGAGCTCCAGCGATCTTAGCATTTGAACATGAGGGTCATTTGGGTTGGAGCGAGGAAGATGAATTCACAGGGGGTGGGATTTTGAGTGAAGCGGCGGATCAGATCTTTCCTAAGTCCCTAGGCGTTATTTTTGTGTGTATTTTTTTGTGTATTTTTCAGCTCTAGGGTCTTATAGGTCGAGTCTAGGTTTACATTTTGGGTATTTTTGCCAATTAGTCCTTAGGTCTTTTGGGTTAAGTCCTTAAGGTCTTTTTATTTATTTTTTGTTCTAAAGAAGAGTCTAGAAGGGTCCCTAGCGTTGACTTAATCGATATTGGGTATTGGGCCAAGAATTGGGCTCTAAAACTCTTAAAATTGTGGTCTAACACCTTAATTGACTCCTTTTAAAATAAAATAGAAATACTACACAATGCCAAAGCTAATCCTAATTAATTAAATTAAACATAAAACTATTTTTATGTTTTCGAAATCATATAAGGATAAAAATAAGATACTATTTTTGTATTTTTTTTAAATTTATGAAAAATACATAAACTAAAATATTTTTTTGTAATTTTCATTTTTCTTGTAATAAAATAAAGTAAAAGAATAAAAATTAGTTGAAATAGCTGTATTATGCCTAAATTAAATATTTACATGCTAAAATATAAAAATCTTGGGGAGGGTCAAAAATCACATGTCTACAGGTAGCTCCCAAGTTCCAGACTCCAGCAGTTCAGCCAGTTGGAGCAGTTTAGCTGGGTGTGGTAGCTCAAACCGATGATGGAGCAGCTATGTCTGCCGATGCTTTGTGGAGGTTGGACAGGTTCACCAAGCTCTTCACTACTACTTTCAACGGTGCATCTTCTAAGGATCCTCAGGATTATCTAGACAGTTGTGATGAGGTTCTCAGGAACATGGGGATAGTTGAGACCAATGGGGTCGATTTTTCTACTTTTCGATTGTCTGGATCCGCCAAGACTTGGTAGAGAGATTATTGTTTGGCTAGACTAGTCGGATTACCAGGTTTGACTTGGGAGTAGTTTACTCAGCTATTTATGGAGAAGTTTCTCCCTATTACTCAGAGAGAGATCTATCGGAGGAAGTTTGAGCGTCTCCAGCAGGGTTCTATGACTGTTAGTCAGTATGAGACCAGATTCATCGACTTGTCCCGTCATGCTCTTGTCATACTTCCCACCGAGAAAGAGAGGGTGAGGAGGTTCATTGAGGGTCGTATTCAGCCGATTCGACTTCAGATGGCCAAGGAGACTGGGAGAGAGATCTCTTTCCAGGAGGCGGCCAATATGGCCAGGAGAGTTGAGATGGTTCTATCGCAAGGAGGTGGTCAGGGGTCTGACAAGAGGCCTCGTCATTCAGGTCGATTAAGTTGGTACCTCGTCAGGAGGCAGATATTCGTATGGTAGAGGCCATCCTCCTGGGCCTTTTCAGTCAGCCCTTCAGGTTTCTCACGGTGCTTCAGGTGGTCGTGGTTCCTATATGCAGTATTTTGATTAGTAGTCCTACAGTGCACACCACCATCTCCTGTCAGTGCACCGCCACTTCAGAGTTTTTGGGGTGGTCATTCAGGTCGTCAGGGTAAGCAGTCTCAGCAACATAGGGGTTGTTACACTTGTGGTGATATGGGTCACATTGCTAGGTTTTGCCCTCGAGCACCGAGTAGCTCTCAGCATTAGGGTTCCCGTGCCATGGTTCGGGCACCGAGTGTTCCACAGCCCGCCCGGCCAACTAGAGGTAGTGGTAGAGGTGCTAGAGGTGGAGGTAGAGGTATTAGAGGTGGAGCTTAGGCCGCTAGAGGTGGAGGCCAGCCAGCAGTAGGCTGTCCCAAAGATGTAGTTTAGGGTGGTGGGGCCCAGCCCTAGTTTTACGCTCTTCCAGCCAGGCCCGAGGCTGAGGCTTTCCAATGCAGTTATCATAGTTACTATCCTAGTTTGTAGAAGAGATGCTTCAGTTTTATTTGATTTGGGATCTACGTACTCCTATGTGTCATCTTATTTTGCACTGTATCTGGTCATGCCTAATGATTATTTGAGTGGTCCTATTTATGTGTCTACACCGGTGGGTGATTCTATTGTGGTAGATCGAGTCCATCGTTCATGCGTATTTGTGATTGGGGGTCTTGAGACTCGTGTAGATTTGCCTGTTCTGCACATGGTTGATTTCGATGTCATATTAGGGATGGATTGGTTATCACCTTACCACGTTATCTTGGACTGTCATGCCAAGATTGTGACCTTAGCCTTGCCGGGTTTTCCTCATTTAGAGTGGAGAGGAACTCCTAGTCACTATCTGAAGGCTCGGCATATGGTCGAGAAGGGGTGTTTGGCCTATTTGGCCTATGTGCATGATTCTAGTGCTGAAGTTCCTTCTATTGATTCTGTACCCGTTGTTCGTGAGTTTCCTAAGGTATTCCCTTCAGACCCGCCGAGTTTTCCATCCGACAGGGATATTGACTTTTACATTGATTTGGCTCCAGGCACTCAGCCCATTTCTATCCCGCCGTATCGTATGGCCCCGCCTGAGTTGAAAGGGTTGAAGGAGCAGTTGCAAGACTTGCTTGAAAAAGGTTTCATTAACCCTAGTGTTTCGCCTTGGGGTGCGCCGGAGTTGTTTGTTAAGAAGAAGGACAGATCGATGAGAATATGTGTTGATTATCGGTAGTTGAACAAGGTTACAATCAAGAATAAATATCCATTGCCGAGGATTGATGATTTGTTTGATCAGTTTTAGGGTGCCAAGGTATTTTTGAAGATTGACTTGAGATCTAGCTACCATCAGTTGAGGATCAAGGCATCTGATGTCCCTAAGATAGCTTTCCACACACGGTATGGGCATTATGAGTTCTTGGTAATGTCATTCGGGTTGACAAATGCCCCAGCAGCTTTTATGGATTTGATGAACCGAGTGTTCAAGCCTTACTTGTATTCGTTCGTGATAGTCTTCATTGATGATATTTTGATCTATTCCCATAGCCGGGAGGAGCACGAGCAACATCTTAGAGTGGTTCTTCAGACTTTGAGGGATAGTAAGTTGTATGCTATGTTTTCGAAGTGTGAGTTCTAGCTGAGTTCAGTTGCATTCCTGGGTCATGTTGTATCAGCAAAGGGTATTCAGGTTGATCCGAAGAAGATTGAGGAAGTCAAGAACTAGCCCAGACCAGCATCAACTACAGAGATCTGGAGTTTTTTGGGATTGGTAGGCTACTATCGTCGATTTGTGGAGGGGTTTTCATCTATCGCAGCCCCGATGACTAGGTTGACCCAGAAGGGTGCCCAGTTTAGATGGTCGGATGAGTGTGAGGTGAGCTTTCATAAGCGCAAGACAGCTCTAACTACGGCATCGGTGTTGGTTTTGCCCAAAGGTTCAGGGCCTTATACAGTTTATTGTGATGCATCTCGTATTGGACTGGGTGCGATGTGGATGCAGGATGGCAAGGTCATTGTCTATGCTTCACGGCAGTTGAAGATTCATTAGAAAAACTATCTGTTTCATGATTTGGAGTTAGCAGCCATCGTTTACGCGTTGAAGATTTGGAGGCATTATCTATATGGAGTGGCATGTGAGGTAATCACGGATCACAAGAGTCTACAATATTTGTTCAAGCAGAAGGAGCTAAATTTGAGGCAGAAAAGGTGGTTGGAGATATTAAAGGACTATGATATCACCATCTTATATCATCCGGGAAAGGCTAATGTGGTGGCAGATGCTTTGAGTAGGAAGTCAGCCAGTATGTGCAGTCTTGCTTATATTCCGGTGGGTGAGAGACCGCTTGCCTTGGATGTTCATGTTTTGGCCAACCAGTTCGTGAGGTTGGATGTTTCTAAGCTCAGCCTTGTGTTAGCTTGCACAATCGCTCGTTCTTCTTTATTGGAGTGCATCTGTGATCGGCAGTATGATGATCCCCATTTGTGTGTCCTTAGAGATATGGTGCAGCATGGAAGTGCCAAGCAGGTTACTTTAGGTGATGATGGAGTTTTGAGATTGCAGGGTCGAATTTGTGTGCCTAATGTGGATAGGCTTCGAGAGTTTATTTTAGAGGAGACCCATAGTTCCCGGTACTCTATTTATTCGGGCGCCACGAAGATGTATCAAGATTTGCTGTAGCATTATTGGTGGAGAAGAATGAAGAACGACATCGTTGCATATGTGGCTCGGTGTTTGAGTTGTCAGCAGGTTATGTACAATCATCAGAGACCTGGTGGTTTGTTCCAGAAGATTGAGATTCCTGAGTGGAAGTAGGAGCGTATCACTATGGAATTCGTTGTTGGACTCCCACAGACTCAGAGGAAGTTCGACGTAGTGTGGGTTATTGTTGATAAGCTGACCAAGTCAACACATTTCATTCCTGTGGCACTCTCCTACTCTTCCGAGAGGTTAGCTGAGATCTATATCCAGGAGATTGTTCGTCTTCATGGTACGCCTGCGTCTATCATTTCGGATCGAGGTACGCAGTTTACCTCCCATATCTGGAGAGCAGTTCAGCGAGAGTTGGGCATACGGGTTGAGTTGAGCACAACATTTCATCCTCAGACGGACGGGCAGTCCAAGTGAACTATTCAGATTTTGGAGGATATGCTCCAAGAATTTGTCATTGACTTTAGAGTCTCGTTGGTTCAGTTTTTGCCTTTAGTAGAGTTTGCCTACAACAACAGCTATCAGTCGAGTATCCAGATGGCTCCGTATGAGGCTTTGTATGGTAGGCGGTGTCGGTCACCAGTTGGATGGTTTGAGCTGGGGAAGGCTCGGTTGTTGGGTACGGATCTAGTATAGGATGCCTTGGACAAGGTCAGGATTATTCATGATAGGCTTCGTACAGCTCAGTCCAGGTAAAAGCGTTATGCCGACCATAAGGTTCGCGATTTGGCATTCATGGTCGGTGAGCAGGTATTTCTTTGGGTGTCGACTATGAAAGGCGTGATGAGATTTGGGAAGAAGGGAAAGCTTAGCCCTAGGTTCATTGGCCCGTTTGAGATCTTGATAGATTGGGAGAAGTGTCTTATAGACTTGTGTTGCCTCTGAGCTTATCGGCCGTGCATCCAGTGTTTCATGTATCCATGCTTCGAAAGTATCACGACGATCCATCCCACGTGTTAGTTTTCAGCATTGTCCAATTGGACAAGGACTTGTCTTATGAGGAGGAGCCGGTAGCTATTATAGACCGGCAGGTTCGTCACTTGAGATCGAAGAGTTTTCCTTCTATTCATGTTCAGTGGAGAGGTCAGCCCGCTGAGGCATCGACCTGCGAGTCCGAGTTTGATATGCGGAGCCGTTATCCCCATCTTTTCCCCGACTTAGGTACTTCCTTCTTCTGTCCGTTCGAGGACTAACGGTTGTTTTAGAGGTTGAGGATGTGTGGGTCATTGCTTATTTTGGGTCATCACTTGTTTTAAAAGTAAATTCTGCATTCTGAGGCCTCAAAAACCTCTTTAGCATCACCTCGATTAGCGTGCACAGTTTGGGCGCATAGCCAGAAAGGCATTATGTGAAAATCTGTGAAAAATGATGAATTTTGACTTTAAAATGGATTTAAGTTGACTTCGGTCAATATTTTGGATGAACGGACCCGGATCCGTGATTTGATGATCCCGGAGGGTCCATAGGAAAATATGGGATTTGGGCATATCCCTGGAATCGAATTCCTACGTCCCAAACCCGAGAAATGAAATTTTAAAGAAATATTGTTTTCTGGAATTATTTATGAGTTTTGAAAATGAAATGTGCTTAAAACTTGATGGTATCAGGCTCGTATTTGTGTTCCAGCACGGTACGGGTCTTATATGTGATTTAAGATAAATCTGTGAAATTTGGTAATAAACGGACTTTAGACAACGTGAATCAGATCGTTTATGAAAAAATTGGAAAATTTGAAGTTCTTAAGAAATTTCATGATTTTGATGCTAAATTCATGTTTGTTATTGTTATTTTAGTGATTTGAATGCACAAGCGAGTCCATATGATGTTTTTAAGTTGGTGTGCATGTTTGGTTTGGAGCCCCGAGGGCTCGGGTGAATTTTGGTTATGCCACAGGGTGGATTTTGGACTTGAGGAATTGCAGATTTCAGCTGTTGCATTGCAGGCTTGCAGGCTTTGCATTTGCGAAGCCTGGCTCGTAAATGCGAGTTCGCAAATGCGAACAATAACCTAGGCTAGCTTGCCTCGCAAATGCAAGAGATTGATCGCAAATGGGATCCCCCAGTTTTAGCCAGATGTCGCTAATGCGACACATTGTTCGCATTTCCCACTTCGCAAATGCGAAAATTGCTTCGCAAATGCCAACTTAGCAGAAGTCCAGGTTCGGAATTGCGAACCCTGGTCGCAATTGCGACATCTGCAACCTTCAATTTTATAACTTAGCCGAAAATCACTCATTTTTCAAACCCTTTCAAAACCAAAACACTCTTGGACAAATTTTCAAAGACATCTCTTCTTCCAAATCGATTGCAAGGCAATTTTAACTCGTTTCCTTCAATCATTAATATTTTTTCACATGATTACAACTCAAAATCAATGATTTTTTAATGGGGAAATTGGGTTTTTGGGTAGAATCTAGGTTTTTCAAAAATTGGGGATTTGGAGCTCGATTTGAGGTCCGATTTCACAATAAATTATATATTTGGGTTCATGGGGGAATGGGTAATTGGGTTTTGGTTCGAACCTCGGGTTTTGACCATGTGGGGCCTGGGGCAATTTTTGACTTTTTGGGTAAAACTTTAGAAAACTCATTTTCATGCATTAGAATTGATTCCTTTAGCATTTATTGATGTAATTAAATAACTTATGACTAGATACGAACGAATTGGTGGTGGAATCAAGAGGTAAAGCAATAGAAGAGACTTGTATTGTGTTCGTGGCATCGAGGTAAGTGTTTGGTCTAACCTTAGCTTGAGGGATTAGGAGTTCAGTCCTATTTGCTATGTGGTATTTGTCGAGTACTACATATAGGCATGGTGACAAGTATTTATAAGTTGGTGTCAAGCATGCCCGTGAGTCTTATATTGTTATTATTATGATTTCGTGGTATTATTCATGCTTTGATGATGATTTCTATTGTTGGGCAAAGTTTGTGGAAGTAATTGTGACATTTGAATATTGAGGAGCGTTGGCTCAAGTTGTATAATGAAATGTGAAAGTATAAGTGGTAATTCAACCTTTTAGAGCATTAGCTTAAGTTGTGAAGTGAGTTGAGAAGTAAAAGTGAAAAAGAGAAGAGGATCATTACATTATCTCCCTTGCCGGGAATTTGTTGATTTTAGTGTTATCTCCCTAGTCGGGATGTTGATGCTTCCTATGATGTTGTTCCCTTGCCGGGACTTTATTATTGAACTATTTTTCCCTTGCCGGGATTCTTATTGTAATTTCATTTATTCCCTTGCCCTATTGTTTGTGATTATTGTTTGGGTGAGAAAGAGTGTTAAATTACGAAGGGTGATGCCGTGTATTGTTTTGGTGAGAGATTGTTAAAGCACGAAGGGTGATGCCATGTATGATTTGTGAGGAAAGAGTGTCAAGCACGAAGGGGGATGTCGTGCCGCACGATGTACCATTCCGTGCTGGTTATATTGATTATATGGTGAGGACGAGAGTAAAATCATGAAGGGTGATGCCGTGCACATTTTTATCACTTGATTGCTTTGGCGAGGACGAGATTAAAAGCACAAAGGGTGATACCGTGAACATTTTCGGTACTTGATTGATTTGGTGAGGACGAGAGTAAAAGCACGAAGGTGATGCCGTGCACTTATTGATTTCTGATTTTTTGTTGATATCTGAGAAGTGTTGTTTCTTTCAATTTCCTGTTGTCTTTCTATTCTAAATTGATAGTTCACCCGCAACATGTTACCCCTCCCATACTTGACTGTATATTACTGTCCTTTTTTCCGTTGTATATAGTTAAATTGCACAGGTTTATTTTGTAGTCTGGTCCTAGCCTCATCACTACTTCGCCGAGGTTAGTCTAGGCAATTACCACCACATGGGGTCGGTTGTGCTGATACTACACTCTACAGTGTATGCAGATCCTGGAGCAGCAGCTTTTTGATCGTATATTGGGTAGCTCCCTTCAGTCCACGCAGAGATCCAAGGTAGTCCTGCAGGCATCCGCATGCCCTGGCGTTTCCTTCTATCCCTTTACTCTTGTTTCATTTACTTAGTTCAGAAACAGTGTATCTTTTCTCTTTTAGACTTTGTATGTAGTATTCTTAGATCGTTTGTGAAACTGTGATACCAGTTCTGGGTGGTTGAGGCTCAAATAGTTGTACTAGATACATATTTCAGATAGTTTACTCATTTCTTCCGCTTATTATAATTTCCGTTGTCTACACGTTATTGCTTTATAATTGTTAAAGAATATAAAATTTGTAAAAAGGTAATTTGTTCAAACGGTCGGCTTGCCTAGATTGCATTAGTAGGTACCATCACGACTCCCGAAGGTGGGAAATCCAGGTCGTGGCAAGTTGGCATCAGAGCTCTAGGTTACATGGGTCTCACGGTTCACAGACAAGCTTAGTAGAGTCTAAGGGATCGGTACAGAGACGTCTGTATTTATCCCCAAAAGGCTACAGAGTTCGGAAAAACTTCACATTTATTCATTCATGTCGTGCGGTTTGGTTTCTCAATGCTAATTGAATTTCTACTCCGTTCTTTCGCAAATGGCGAGAACACGCACTTTCTCATCTACTAACTAGCAACCCGAGCCCCCAGTAACAGCTCCCACGAGTGTAGAGAGCGAGGCCGAGGCCGTGCTAAAGGCTGAGGTAGGGTCAGAGCTCAGCCTAGAGCAATAGCACTAGCAGTGAAGCCTCAGGTTGACTTTGATGATGAGGTTCCTGCCGCGACAGTTCTGGTGGGCCCAGCTCAGTTTCCAGAGGGGTTTATTGCTATCCCCGTACTATAGGATGCTCTGGTCCATCTAGTGGGCCTTATGGAGAGTGTCATCCAGGCAGGCTTGCTTCCTATAGCACCAACCATCTCTCAGGCTGGAGGAGGAGCCCAGACTCCTGCTACTCGCACTCCGAAGCAGGTATCTCCCTAGTTCCAGACTCCAGCAGTTCAGCCAGTTGGAGTAGTTCAGTCGGGTGTGGTAGCTCAGACCGGTGATGTAGCAGCTATGTCTGCCGATGCTTTGTGGAGGTTGGATAGGTTCACCAAGCTCTTCACTACTACTTTCAACGGTGCATCTTCTAAGGATCCCCAGGATTATCTAGACAGTTATCATGAGGTTCTCAGGAACATGGGGATAGTAGAGACCAATAGGGTCAATTTTGCTACTTTTTGCTTGTCTGGATCCGCCAAGACTTGGTGAAGAGATTATTGTTTGGCTAGACCAGCCGGATCACCAGGTTTGACTTGGTAGCAGTTTATTCAGCTATTTATGGAGAAGTTTCTCCCTATTACTGAGATAGAGATCTATCGGAGGTAGTTTGAGCATCTCCAGCAGGGTTTTATGACTGTTAGTCAGTATGAGACCAGATTCATCGACTTTGCCCGTCATGCTCTTATCATACTTCCCACCGAGAGAAAGAGGGTGAGGAGGTTCATTGAGGGACTTATTCTGCCGATTCGACTTCAGATGGCCAAGGAGATTGGGAGCAAGATCTCTTTCTAGGATGAGACCAATGTGGCCAGGAGAGTTGAGATGGTATCGTAGGGAGGTGGTCAGGGGTCTGACAAGAGTCCTCGTCATTCAGGTCGATTTCGTGGCACCTCGTCTAGAGGCAGAGATTGGTATAGTAGAGGCCATCCTCCTAGGCCTTTTCAGTCAGCCCTTCAGGTTTCTCACGGTGTTTCAGGTGGTCAGGGTTCCTATATATAGTATTTTGATCAGCAGTCCTATAGTGCACCACCAGCTCCTATCAATGCACCGCCTCTTCAGAGTTTTTTGGGTGGTCATTTAGGTTGTCAGGGTCAGCAGTCTCAGCAGCCGAGGCTTGTTACACTTGTGGTGATATGGGTCACATTGCTAGGTTTGCCCTCGAGCACCGAGTAGCTCTCAGCATCAGGGTTCCCATGCCATGGTTTAGGCACCGAGTGTTCCACAGCCCGCCCATCCAGCTAAAGGTGGGGGTAGAGGTGCTAGAGGTGGAGGTAGAGGTATTAGAGATGGAGCTCAGGCCACTAGAGGTAGAGGCCAGCCAGCAGCAGGCCGTCCCAAAGATGTAGTTCAGGGTGGTGGGGCCAGCCCACAATGTTATGCTCTTCTAGCCAGGCCCGAGCCTGAGGCTTCCGATGCAGTAATCACAAGTACTATCCTGGTTTGTAGCAGAGATGCTTCGATTTTATTTGATTTGGGATCTACGTACTCCTATGTGTAATCTTATTTTGCACCATATCTGGTCATGCCTAGTGATTATTTGAGTGCTCCTATTTATGTGTCTACACCGGTGGGTGATTCTATTATGGTAGATCGAGTTCATCGTTCATGCATAGTTGCAATTGAGGGTCTTGAGACTCGTGTAGATTTGCCCTTTCTGCACATGGTTGATTTTGATGTCATATTAGGGATGGACTGGTTATCACCTTACCACGCTATCTTGGACTGTCATGCCAAGACTGTGACTTTAGCCTTGCCGAGTTTTCCTCGTTTAGAGTGGAGAGGAACTCTTGGTCACTATATGAAGGCTCGAAGTAAGGTCGAGAAGGGGTGTTTGACTTATTTGGCCTATGTGCGTGATTCTAGTGCTGAGGTTCCTTCTATTGATTATGTGCCCGTTGTTCATGAGTTTCCTAAGGTATTCCCTTTAGACCTACCGGGTATGCCACCTGACAGTGATATTGACTTTTGCATTGATTTGGCTCCGGGCACTCAACCTATTTCTATCTTGTCGTATCGTATGGCCCCGCTTGAGTTGAAATAGTTGAAGGAGTAGTTGCAAGACTTGCTTGAAAAAGGTTTCATTAGACCTAGTGTTTCGCCTTGGGGTGCGCCGGTGTTGTTTGTTAAGAAGAAGGACGGATCGATGAGAATATGTATTGATTATCGGCAGTTGAACAAGGTTACAATCAAATATAAATATCCATTACCGAGGATTGATGATTTGTTTGATCAACTTTAGGGTGCCAAGGTATTTTCGAAGATTGACTTGAGATCTGGCTACCATAAGTTGAGGATTAAGGCATCCAATGTCTCTAAGATAGTTTTCCGCACTCGGTATGGGCATTATGAGTTCTTGGTGATGTCATTCAGGTTGACAAATGCCCCAGCAGCTTTTATGGATTTGATGAACCGAATGTTTAGGCCTTGGATTCGTTCGAGATAGTCTTCATAGATGATATTTTGATCTATTCCCATAGCCGAGAGGAGCACGAGAAGCATCTTATAGTGGTTCTTCAGACTTTGAAATAGTAAGTTGTATGCTAAGTTTTTGAAGTGTGAGTTCTGGCTTAGTTCAGTTGCATTCCTGAGTCATGTTGTATCAGCATAGGGTATTCAGGTTGATCCAAAGAAGATTGAGGAAGTCAAAAACTGGCCCAGACCAGCATCAACTACAGAGATCTGGAGTTTCTTGGGATTGTTAGGCTACTATCGTCTATTTGTGGAGGGGTTTTCATCTATTGCAGCCCCGATGACCAGGTTGACCCAGAAGGTTGCCCAGTTCAGATGGTCGGACGAGTGTGAGGTGAGCTTTCAGAAGCTCAAGACAGCTCTGACTACGGCACCGGTGTTGGTTATGCCAACACGTTCAGGGCCTTATACAGTTTATTGCGATGCATCCTATATTGGATTGGGTGCGGTGTTGATGCAGGATGGCAAGGTCATTACCTATGCTTCACGGCAGTTGAAGATTCATGAGAAGAACTATCCGGTTCATGATTTGGAGTTAGCAACCAGCGTTCACGTGTTGAAGATTTGGAGGCATTATCTATACGGCGTGGCATGTGAGGTATTCACGGATCACAAGAGTCTACAGTATTTGTTCAAGCAGAAGGAGCTAAGTTTGAGGTAGAGAAGGTGGTTGGAGCTATTAAAGGACTATGATATCACCATCTTATATCATCCGGAAAGGCCAATGTGTTGGCCGATGCTTTGAGTAGGAAGTCAGCCAGTATGTGCAGTCTTGCTTATATTCCGGTCGGTGAGAGGCCTCTAGCCTTGGATGTTCATGCTTTAGCCAACCAGTTCATGAGGTTGGATATTTCAAAGTCCAGCCGTGTGTTAGCTTGCACAATCGCTCGTTCTTCTTTATTGGAGCGCATCCGTGATCGACAGTATAATGATCCCCATTTGTGTCCTTAGAGACACGGTGCAACACGGTGGTTCTAAGAAGGTTACTTTAGGTGATGATGGAGTTTTGAGATTGCAGGGTCGAATTTGTGTGCCTAATGTGGATAGGCTTCGAGAGTTGATTTTAGAGAAGGCCCATAGTTCCCGGTACTCTATTTATTCGGGCGCTGCGAAGATGTATCAGGATTTGCGGTATCATTATTGGCGGAGAAGAATGAAGAAGGACAACATTGCATATGTGTCTCGATGTTTGAGTTGTCAGCAGGTTAAGTACGAGCATGAGAGGCCTGGTGGTTTGTTTCAGAAGATTGAGATTCCTGAGTGGGAGTGGGAGCGTATCACTATGGAATTCGTTGTTGGACTCCCACAGACTCAGAGGAAGTTCGATGCAGTGTGGGTTATTGTTGATAGGCTGACCAAGTCAGCACATTTCATTCCTGTGGCAGTCTCCTACTCTCCCGAGAGGTTAGCTGAGATCTATATCCAAGAGATTGTTTGTCTTCATGGTGTGCCCGAGTCTATCATTTCGGATCGAGGTACGCAGTTTACCTCCTATTTCTGGAGAGCAGTTCCATGAGAATTGGGCATATGGGTTGAGTTGAGCATATCATTTCATCCTCAGACGGACGGGCAGTCCGAGCGGACTATTCAGATTTTAGAGGATTTGCTCCGAGCTTGTGTCATTGACTTTGGAGTCTCGTTGGATCAATTTTAGCCTTTAGAAGAGTTTGCCTACAGCAATAACTACCAGTCGAGTATCCAGATGGCTCCGTATGAGGCTTTGTATGGTAGGCGGTGTCGGTCGCCAGTTGGATGGTTTGAGCTGGGGGAAGCTCGGTTGTTGGGTACAGATCTAGTACAGGATGCCTTGGACAAGGTTAGGATTATTCAGGATAGGCTTCGTACAACTCAGTCTAGGTAAAAGAGTTATGCCGACCATAAGGTTCGAGATTTGGCATTCATGGCCGGTGAGCGGGTATTGCTTCGGGTGTCGCCTATGATGGGCGTGATGAGATTTGGGAAAATGGGTAAGCTTAGCCCTATGTTCATTGGCCCGTTTGAGATTCTTGATCGAGTGGGAGAGGTGGCTTATAGACTTGTGTTGCCTTCGAGCTTATCGGTCGTGCATCCAGTGTTTCATGTATCCATGCTTCGGAAGTATCACGGTGATCCATTCCACATGTTAGATTTCAGCACTGTCCAGTTGGACAAGGACTTGTCTTATGAGGAGGAGCCGCTAGCTATTCTAGACGGGCAAGTTCGTCACTTGAGATCGAAGAGTTTTCCTTCTGTTCGTGTTCAGTGGAGAGGTAAGCCCGCTGAGGCGGACCTGCGAGTCCGAGTTTGATACGTGGAGCCGTTATCCCCATCTTTTCCCCGACTCAGGTACTTCCTTCTTCTGTCCGTTTGAGGACGAACGATTGTTTTAGAGGTTGAGGATGTGTGAGTCATCACTTGTTTTAGGTCATCACTTGTTTTAAAAGTAAATTATGCATTCTGAGGCCTCAAAAACATCTTTCGACATCACCTCGATTTGCATGCGCAGTCCGGGCACATAGCCAGAAAGCCATTATATGAAAATTTGTGAAAAATGATGAATTTTGACTTTAAAATGGATTTAAGTTGACTTCGATCAATATTTAGGGTGAATGGACCCGGACCCGTGATTTGACCGTCACGGAAGGTCCGTAGGAAAATATGGGACTTGGGCATATCCCCGAAATGGAATTCCGAGGTCCCAAACCCGAGAAATAAAATTTTAGAGAAAAATTGTTTTCTACAATTATTTATGAGTTTTGAAAATAAAATGTGTTATAAAACTTGATGGTATCGGACTCATATTTTTGTTCTGGTTCCTGGTAAGGGTCTTATATATGATTTAAGATAAGTTTGTGAAAATTGGTAATAAACGGATTTGAGACGACGTGAATCGGATCGTTTTTGAGAAAATTGGAAAATTTGAAGTTCTTAAGAAATTTCATGATTTTGATGCTAAATTCATATTTGTTGATGTTATTTTAGTAATTTGAATGCCCGAGCGAGTCCGTATGATGTTTTTAGGTTGGTGTGCATGTTTAGTTTGGAGCCCCGAGAGCTCGGGTGAGTTTTGGATAGGCCACGGGGTGGATTTTGGACTTGAGGAATTGCAGATTTCAGTTGTTGCATTGCAAGCCTGCAGGCTTCGCATTTGCTAAGCCTTGCTCGCAAATGCGAGTTCGCAAATGCAAGTTCGCAAATGCGAACAATAGCCTAGGCCAGCTTTCCTCGCAAATGCAAGGGATTGATCGCAAATGCGATCCCCTAATTTTAGCCAGACGTCTGATATGCGACACATTGTTCGCAATTCCCACTTCGCAAATGCGAAAATTGCTTCGCAAATGCGAACTTAGCAGAAGTTCAGGTTCGGAATTAAGAACCATGGTCGCAATTGCGGCAGCTGCAACCTGCAGTTTTATAACTTAGCCGAAAATCTCTCATTTTTCAAACCCTTTCAAAACCAAAACACTCTTGGACGATTTTTCAAAGACATCTCTTCTTCCAAATCGATTGCAAGACAATTTTAAATCATTTCCTTCAATCATTAATATCTTTTCACTTGATTTCAACTCAAAATCAATGATTTTCATGGGGGAAATTGGGTGTTTTGGGTAGAACCTAGGTTTTTCAAAAATTGGGGATTTGGACCTCGATTTGAGGTCCGATTTCAAAATAAATTATATATTTGGGTTCGTTGGGGAATGGGTAATTGGGTTTTGACCATGTGGGCCCGGGGGCAATTTTTGACTTTTTGGGTAAAACTTTAGAAAACTCATTTTCATGCATTAGAATTGATTTCTTTAGCATTTATTGATGTAATTAAGTAATTTGTGACTAGATACGAGCAAATTGGTGGTGGAATCAAGAGGTAAAGCGATAGTAGAGACTTGAATTGTGTTCGTGGCATCGAGGTAAGTGTTTGGTCTAACCTTAGCTTGAGGGATTAGGAGTCGAGTCCTATTTTCTATGTGGTATTTGTCGAGTACGACGTATAGGCATGGTGATGAGTATCTATACGTTGGTGTCAAGCATGCACGTGAGTCTTATATTGTGATTATTATGACTTCGTTGTATTATTCATGCTTTGATGATGATTTCTATTATTGGACAAAGTTTGTGGAAGTAATTGTGACATGTGAATATTGAGGACCGTTGGCTCAAGTTGTATAATTAAATGTGAAAGTATAAGGGGTAATTGAACCTTTTAGAGCATTGGCTCAAGTTATGAAGTGAGTTGAGAAGTAAAAGTGAAAAAGAGAAGAGGATCATTACATTATCTCCCTTGTCGGGAATTTGTTGCTTTTAATGTTATCTCCCTAGTCGGGATGTTGATGCTTCCTATGATGTTGTTCCCTTGCCGGGACTTTATTATTGAACTATTGTTCCCTTGCCGGGATTCTTATTGTAATTTCATTTATTCCATTGCCCTATTGTTTGTGATTATTGTTTGGGTGAGAAAGAGTGTTAAATTACGAAGGGTGATGCCGTGTATTGTTTTGGTGAGAGATTGTTAAAGCACGAAGGGTGATGCCATGTATGATTTGTGAGGAAAGAGTGTCAAGCACGAAGGGTGATACCGTGCAGCACGATGTACCATTCCGTGCCGATTATATTGATTATATGGTGAAGACAAGAGTAAAAGCGCGAAGGGTGATGCCGTGTACATTTTTATTACTTGATTGCTTTGGTGAGGACGAGAATAAAAGCATGAAGGGTGATGTCGGGCACATTTTCATTACTTGATTGCTTTGGTGAGGACGAAAGTAAAAGCACAAAAGGTGATGCCGTGCACTTATTAATTTCTGATTCTTTTTTGATATCTGAGATATGTTGTTTCTTTCAATTACCTGTTGTCTTTCTATTCTAAATTGATAGTTCCCTCACAGCATGTTTCCCCTCCCATACTTGACTGTATATTACTGTTTTTTTTCCTGTTGTATATAGTTAAATTGCACAGATTTATTTGGTAGTCTGGTCCTAGCCTCGTCACTACTTCGCCGAGGTTAGACTAGGGACTTACCAGCACATGGGGTCAGTTGTTCTGATACTACACTCTGCACTGTGTGCAAATTCCGGAGTAGCAGCTTTTGGACCGTAGATTGGGTGTCTGCCTTCAGTCCACGTGGAGATCCAAGATAGTCCTGCAGGCGTCCGCAGGCCTTGGCGTCTCCCTCTATCCCTTTACTGTTGTTTCATTTACTTAGTTCAGAAACAGTGTATCTTTTATCTTTCAGACTTCGTATGTAGTATTCTTAGATCGTCTGTGAAACTGTGACACCAGTTCTGGGTGGTCAATGCTCAAACAGTTGTACTAGATACATATTTCAGATAGGTTACTGCATTTCTTCCGCTTATTGTAATTTCCGTTGTCTACACGTTATTGCTTTATAATTATTAAAGAATATAAAATTTGTAAAAAGGTAATATGTTCAAACAATCGACTTGCCTAGCTCGCATTAGTAGGCGCCATCACGATTCCCGGGGGTGGGAAATCCGGGTCGTGACAATTTCATAGGTGCATAATTGGAGAGCAAGTTTTTTTTTTTTTTTTGGATTGGAGAGCAATTTAGGGTTTTATTTATAGGATTTTGTTTTTCCTTTTCCTCTGGTATAAATAGATTGTTTGATAATAAGAAAAACGTGAGAAATTCTCCCACATCGCATTTGCCACTCTTTTCATTTTAGCATAGGATCAGAACCATACTATTTCCAAAATCCTTAATTATTGTTAAAGACTGTATATTACTCAAATATGAAATAATAATACAAATTTAACATAAGACATGGATAATTATATGATTTAAGTGTTAGTAATTTGTCAAGTTTAGTGCAGATTCACAAGCACAAAGATAAAGGAATTATATTTAAGGCTAAAGGAATTATATTTAAGGTTCTTTTTGTATACATGTTTTGATTTCGTTTATTTCTATTTGGTTATATTTTGCTGGAGTAGAAATAGAAGCTTGTATTTTTGAATTTGAAGTGAGGAATTTTTTTAAAGTTACCACGATAAAATCCCAATGCAGTTGCCGAAAATTTTGTTAAACTTTATTACTGTTTTAAATTTTGAATTGTTACTTGCAATTCAAATTTATTTGGTTGCTTTTAATGCGCAACGTAACGTAACGTTCTTTTTTCGAACGTTGCCTTATTTTTGTATAAACTAGTTTCGCTCTACGTACTTTCCACGTGTATGCCACATCATGTAGTATATAATTTTATAAAATAATGTCATATTATTATAATTAAAACTTTGCATTAATAATATGCATGAAAAAATAAAGTATGAGTTTATGTAATGTCACGACCCAACCCCGGTCATGATGGCGCCCAACACACTGCTAGTCAAGCCCGACCATTCAACAACATTATCCTAAATTCTTATTCAGATTATAGATAATTATCACAGAGAATTTACTAAGTCACTCCATTCAAGTGTATAATTAATAATAAAATCTGCGGAAGTTTAATTAAAATACCACACCATAGCCCAATAGAATCCGGTGTCACGAATATGAGCCTCTAATACAGTATATCCACCTATTACAAGTCTGTCTGGGAAAAATACAGAATAAAAGATAGAGATAGAGGGGAGAGATCAAGGCTGCGAACGCCATGCAGCTACCTCAATACTCCCGGATACTGCCTGCTCAGCTAAACAATTCCTCACTTAGCCTGTGGTGTACCTGGATCTGCACGCAAGGTGCAGGGAGTAATGTGAGTACTCCGACCCAGTGAGTAATAAACATAAATAAAGGCTGAGAATAAGAAATCATGGAAAGATACAAAGTAAACTATAACTGGCAGTTTAGAACAACAAATAGTGAAGCAACAAGTCAATTAAATCAGAGTACCAAATACTGAGACAGGTATAACCGATAAAAACAAATGCATGAGTGCAATGCAATGCATATGATGGTACACTCTAGTACCCACTACGGCGTGCAGCCCGAGCCATCCATTTATTTATCGTCGACAACGCTCACTAGGGGTGTGTGCAGACTCCGGAGGGGCTCCTACAACCCAAGCGCAATATCAAGCCATCTGGTGGCATCAAATCTAGGCCCCCGGCCTCATATCAATCTCAGTATAATCAACCAGGCTCTCGGCCTTAATATCAATGTACTCAACCAGGCTCTCGGCCTCAATATCAATGTAATACTGCTGCGACACGCAGCCCGATCCATGCCAGAAACCATCATAAGCCCCTTGGGCATTTGTAAAACAGTAGTTCTCAGCCCGAAATACCATTTAAAAATACCATTTAAGTTTTCAAATCTTAGAAAGATGGCTGAGTTTGCAAAACAGTATTTAAAAACCTTGGACTGAGATCAAATGATATGTATGTATGCGAAAACAGTGATGTCAATCCCTGAAGGATTCAAATAATTGGCAAGAAGCCCAAATGTAACAGTTAAATCCAAGTAAGGATGATTCTCAGTTTAGTTCAAGTAGAAAATACGGTAAAAACATCTCTCGGGACGGACCAAGTCACAATCCCCAATGGTGCTCTACCCCACGCCCGTTATCCGGCGTGCAAGTCACCTCAATATAGCGTTACGATGTGAAATTCCGGGGTTTCAAACCCTCAGGACATCATTTACATCAATTACTCACCTCGAACTGGCTAATTCTCTAGCTCGCGATGCCTTTGCTCCTTATTGATCTCTGAATGCCTCTAATCTATCCATAACGATTCAATTTAGTTAATAAAAATTATAGGAATTAATTCCATATGGAATTCTACATTTTCCATCAAATATCCGAAATTACACTCAAAATTTGCCTGTGGGGCCCACGTCTCGGAATACGACAAAAGTCACGGAATATGAACCCCCATCCAACCACGAGTCCAACCATACAAATTTTACCAAAATCCGACATCGGATTGGCTTTCAAATCTTAAAAAATTCATCTTTAGGGAATTTTAGAAAATCATCCAAACTTGCTCCAATCATCAAAACACCTCAACTAACACTAAAATCATCGAATTACATCGAATCCAAGCCTAAGTTCTTTTAAAACTTCCAAAACACGCATTCGATCAAAAATCCAACCAAACCACGTTCAAATGACCTGAAATTTTGCACACACATCACAAATGACATAACGAAGCTACAACAACTCTCGAAATTCCATTCCGACCCTGAGATCAAAATCTCACCTATCAACCGGAATTCGCCAAAATACTAACTTCGCCAATTCAAGCCTAATTCTACACCGGACCTCCAAAATTACTTCCGATCACACTCCTAAGTCACAAATTATCCCTCGAAGCTAACTGAATCATCAGGATTCAAATCCGAGCCCTCTAACACATAAGTCAACGTCCGGTTGACTTTTCCAAAACAAACCTTCCTTAAAGAGACTAAGTGTCTCATTTCCTACTAAAACCAATCCAAATCAACTCGTTCACACCCAACACTGATAATGAAGCATAAAGAAATAGGAAATGGGGAAAACGGGGCGGTAACTTACGAGACGACGGGTCGGGTCGTCACATCCTCCCCAACTTAAACAAACGCTCGTCCTCGAGCGTATCCAGAGTTGTCCTAGAAGCCAACCAATAGCTGAACGACTTTACCAAGAATATACCCGTGGGTGATCCCACACTACCCTATCTCGCATAGGTCCGATAACATAATATAGCTGAAATTTCACAATCCATCTAGTCCATAAACCATAGAACCACACTGCACCTTCCGAAATCATACACAAGATTAGAACTTCACATCCATACTCAAAATAAGCCTGAACCAGCTGTAATAACCCATACCTGCAACATCAGGTGCAATTATCTGATATACCACATAACTCAAACACTCGGAACGATAATTTCTATTCACAGTAGCTGCACATAATAATCGAATATCGATAGGAAACCTCTTAACAACTAAAGCCTCATTCCAACACTTTCACATACTGCCAATGATAAAGGAAACATGCAATAACTCATAACCATTTCCTATGTCAACAATTCATGAAGTCATTTCTCTCCTGGTAATTACCATAGCAAATTTTGAACCGAACCTCAATATTTACCCATCACACATACTGAAATCGAATCTGTTCGCATTCATTAATGATTTCAACGATATCTTCTGACCAAACACACTACTCAGGTGACATGACACATCAATACATGCCTAAGACACAACTTGCATAATACGTGCACCAATAAGAAACGGTCCGAACATACTCAATTCATGAAAATGACTCAACTGCGAGAGCTGTACCTCAAACTCACCAGTACTGCCACAACACAAGGCTGAGACCCTGTCTCACATCATAGAAACAGGACACACAAATTTGACCCGCAATGTCAAGTTTCCATACAGCTTTGCTGCAACGCGCGTTCCTATCCAAATACTACTCCATAGGAAACACCTCAAGTCACTATGCTTGAAATCGACAACCATGATCAATTGATGTCTGGAGCCAAAGCAAATCATTAAACCCATGGTGAAACAAATAACACACACCACGCAAACCTGATAGAACATAACTGGTACGTTATTCACCGAGTACACCCAATTACTCATCCCGCTCGACTTCCACTACTACAACTCCTATCGGAGCCAGACGATCCGGTTCCCGGCACCAAATTAATACTGAAATCAACAACTCGCCTGGAGACATGCCTAGCCATATTAAACTCATCTGAAAAGTCCCCCAACACCGGAACTGAATTAATGATAGCAACCTTTGCACTGACATCCATCACGAATGCCCAATTAAGAAAGCAATCCTTCCCAACCGTCCGCTGGTCCTTTGAAATATAAACCACTCTGCTAGAAACATAATCCAATGCACTTCATCACTCAACCCGTGGCATTTTCGGTATTGCCCGTAGCGCAATAGTTCAGAATTACTCAACACTAAAACAACCAATCTGAATTCCGACATCACATCCAAAATCTGACATACCAGCAAACAAAGATCCACTCAAGCCTCCGAATCCCGATTGCCGCTAAACGGTGCCGAATACACACGATCCACCACCATAACCTAGCCTGTACATGAGAACTCCCAGTCTCCAACTCCATATGGCACACAAATCAGCATACCTGATTCCAGTTTCCACCGTGCAAATACATGCACACCTTAGATACCCAATCATTCCACGATAAATACTCTAAAATTTCCATGTGCCATACAAGCAACTCGAATATCAGCAGTCGATCCAGCCTTAAAGTGCGGCAATACTATTGAAGTGCCATCAACTTAATCACATTGGCCTTTTTTTCTGAAACATATACCCTCTACAAATCACTATGATTAGAAATACAATTTCCTTAATCATCTGAAGATCATTCACCCTAATCATCTGAAGCTCATCCCTCTAATCACCTAAAATTGCCTGTACTGCCTAAGAATGTTATGAATTTCCATTCAGAACTGAACCATAACCTTACACAATCAAATCTCAATCCTTCACAACATATCGCATATACCATATCATCCTAAGGTAACATGAGGACTTCACCTCCCTTCCGAACCATGAACGTTTACGCACTCAACTAGTCAAGAACTTCCATTGATCCCATCTAGAAGAAAAATCATTACACATCCCATGCTCTACATGACATACATAGGTCTTGTTCAAATTCTTACAATACCGACACGACAGATGAGATCTGTATAAATTCATAACACAGCCGAATCAACAATTCATTGGGTCTATACTTCTGGCAAGAACTATCACCTCATTATGAACCAAACAATGGTCTTAGCCCCTTAATTTACTTCATATACTCAGATTGCACTGATCTCGAATTCAATGATCTCGTCTCACCCATTACGAACTGCTCAGGCAATAAGCCACCCCAGACATAATCAAAAGCCGCATATGATGCCCCAATATGCCAATAGGCTACCAATTCGAACGTGATACAAAAAAAGAAAATGAACTCTGGAAGGAATTACCAATCCCACGCACTAATACGGACTTTCCTTAGAAAACAGGAAGCAAGGCATACAAAATAGCATATAGAAAACTATACTCAACATCACACTGTTGCAAACTTCATACTTGGTTTACATCTTTAATCAATCAAGTGATCACATGCCACACTTATATAATCTTCCCGTGGGACACACTCTCACAACCTACCACAACAATATCTGGAGCGTACATCCAAACCACTGGTCACACTAACGCTAAAGAGCGATCAAGAATTATTAACCAGGACGCAAAACCCTTTTTACAAAACACCGATCTTAGGTGATGCTGAAGACAATACCAACTTACCGTAAACATCGAAACTTATCTCCTGCTCATCGGAGCTCATGACATCTTGTCAAAAAATTTCCTTCACTCGTACCATTCTCGGCCCAATTTCCACAACCAGAACTGATTCACCAGCATGCATCAAATCGTAACTAACATAGTACATAACCGCACAATCTGCTAACCAATACCAAGCTCCCCAACTTGGCTCGAAGCCATAGAAAACAACATACTATACTCATAACGCATATACTCCATTGTTGCCTCAATACCATAGTGAGATTAAACTCGATCCTTCATAAGCTTGTGGAAACACAAATCATTTAGAATTTGTAAGTCTTCTGCAAATCTCGCATTCACTCACACAACAGTTAAGCCCACTCTCTAGGTGATCCAATTTAGATTTCAAAACATTTTATTCACTTGCAATTGAGGTCTTCTAATAGATAACATAAGGATAATACAACTTTAGAACACCCCGCAGGAGATGACCCACCTGCTTTGCCCCCAACTAACATTTCTGCATACCTTCCACCGCCATAAGCATTACGTAGTCACTTGATCTTCCTGAGTCTGTACTCATACCGCAACATGAAATTTACTTCACTCCCAACTAGGAGACATGAAAAGATTCTTCACACGCCCATAACTCGGGCTATAACTTGAATCACGATGGACTTCAAGCATCTATTAGTTCTTCCATCATTCAGCAGACCCTTCTCGTCTCTTCCAAATCATATAGATATGCCTCGCAGTACTAACATACTCATCACATAGCCACAACCATCATTTCCTCTAACAGGGACACTACCGAACATATAAGTTCAAAAACACTTGTTCACACAATCAGCACCTCGGCGTTCCCGCCATAGGCAAAGATCCAACCTCAAGTCCTCCAGACTAGCCCACCATAAACGCAAAGAGATAACACCTCGCCCCTCGATCGGGGAATCACAAGCCATTGAGGCACATCTGATACTGAGCGCCCATGTGCGCATACGAACGCGTGGAAGGAATTTCAAAAGTTTCTTTTCAAGATGAATCAAGGACGCACGATAAGAATTTAAGAATGTGAAGTTTCCCTAAAGGTTCTGCAGCCTCTCGAGGATAAATACAGACGTCTCCGTAACAATCCGCGAGACTCTACTAAACCGGCTCATGACTCACGAGACCAAGTAACCTAGGCTCTGATACCAACTTGTCACGACCCCAACCACGGTCATAGTGGAGCCCAACACACTGCTAGGCAAGCCCGACCATTCAACAATATTATCCTAAATTCTTATTCAGATTATAGATAATTATCACAGAGAATTCACTAAGTCACTACATTCAAGTGTATAATTAATAATAAAATCTGCGGAAGTTCAATTAAAATACCACACCATAGCCCAATAGAATCTGATGTCACGAATATGAGCCTCTAATACAGTATATCCACCTATTACAAGTCTGTCTAGGAAAAATACGGAATAAAAGATAGAGATAGAGGGGAGAGATCAAGGTTGCGAATGCCATACAGCTACCTCAATACTCCCGGATACTGCCTGCTCAGCCAAACAATTCCTCACTTAGCCTGTGGTGTACCTGGATCTGCACGCAAGGTGCAGGGAGTAGTACTCCGACCCAATGAGTAATAAACATAAGTAAAGGCTAAGAATAAGAAATCATGGAAAGATACAAAGTAAACTATAACTGGCAGTTTAGAACAACAAATAGTGAAGCAACAAGTCAATTAAATCAGAGTACCAAATACTGAGACAGGTATAACCGATAAAAACAAATGCATGAGTGCAATGCAATGCATATGATGGTACACTGTAGTACCCACTGCGGCGTGCAGCCCAAGCCATCCATTTATTTATCGTCGACGGCGCTCACTAGGGTGTGTGTAGACTCCGGAGGGGCTCCTACAGCCCAAGTGCAATATCAAGCCATCTCGTGGCATCAAATCTAGGCCCTCGGCCTCATATCAATCTCAATATAATCAACCAGGCCCTCGGCCTCAATATCAATGTACTCAACCAGACTCTCGGCCTCAATATCAATGTAATACTGCTACGGCGCGCAACCCGATCCATGCTCAGTCCAGAAACCATCATAAGCCCCTTGGGCATTTGTAAAACAGTAGTTCTCAGCCCGAAATATCATTTAAAAATACCATTTAAGTTTTTAAATCTTTGAAAGATGGCTGAGTTTGCAAAACAGTATTTAAAAGCCTTGGACTGAGATCAAATGATATGCATGTATGCGAAAACAGTGATGTCAATCCCTGAAGGATTCAAATAATTGGCAAGAAGTCCAAATGTAACAGTTAAATCCAAGTAAGGATGATTCTCAATTTAGTTCAAGTAGAAAACACGGTGAAAACATCTCTCGGGACGGACCAAGTCACAATCCCCAATAGTGCTCTACCCCACGCCTGTTATCCGGCGTACAAGTCACCTCAATATAGCATTACGATGTGAAATTCCGGGGTTTCAAACCTTCAGGATATCATTTACATCAATTACTCACCTCGAACCGGCTAATTCTCTAGCTCGCGATGCCTTTGCCCCTTATTGATCTCTGAATGCCTCGAATCTAGCCATAACGATTCAATTTAGTTAATAAAAATTATAGGAATTAATTCCATATAGAATTCTATATTTTCCATAAAAAACCGAAATTACACTCAAAATTTGCCCATGGGGCCCAGGTCTCGGAATACGACAAAAGTCACGGAATATGAACCCCCATCCAACCACGAGTCCAACCATACAAATTTTACCAAAATCAGACATCGGATTGGCTTTCAAATATTTAAAATTCATCTTTAGGGAATTTTAGAAAATCATCCAAACTTGCTCCAATCAGCAAAACACCTCAACTAACACTAAAATCATCGAATTACATCGAATCCAGCCAAAGTTCTTTTAAAACTTCCAAAACACGCATTCGATCAAAAACCCAACCAAACCACGTCCGAATGACCTGAAATTTTGCACACACATCACAAATGACATAACGAAGCTACATCAACTCTCGAAATTCTATTCCGACCCTCAGAGCAAAATCTCACCTATCAACCGGAATTCGCCAAAATACTAACTTCGCCAATTCAAGCCGAATTCTACACCGGACCTCCAAAATTACTTCTGATCACACTCCTAAGTCACAAATCATACCCCGAAGCATCGGGATTCAAATCCGAGCCCTCTAACACATAAGTCAACGTCCGGTTGACTTTTCCAAAATAAACCTTCCTTAAAGAGACTAAGTGTCTCATTTCCTACTAAAACCAATCCAAATAAACTCGTTCACACCCAACACTGATAATGAAGCATAAAGAAATAAAAAATGGGGAAAACTAGACGGTAACTCACGAGACGACGGGTCGGGTCATCACATGTAAGGATAAGCGTGGATTGTCGTATAGTAATTGTTAGTCCTCTTCAATAATACCATGGCTGATTTATATGGTTCCTCAATTACGTCGCATCAATATCTTCAAGTTCATGTACGTTTTGAATAATTAAACTTCTTCATGTTCTCGCTTTTCTTATCAATATTTGACAAAAAAAGTGAATTATTAATATTTACTCTCTTGTAGCAGTGGCAAGACGAATACGGTGGCTCATTTTTAACCTATAATATAAATCCTATACACAAACATTAAATTCAAGTATAATGCTAAATATGATTCTTTCCTTCATAATATACGTGATGCACTTTAACTGGGCACGAAATTTAAAAAAGAAAGATTTATTTTTGTAATATTATTTCTATATATAAAATGTGCATCGCATAAATTAGGACAAAAGGTGGAATAGATTGTGCTTCTCTCTCAAGAGACACCAAATTCACAAAAATGTCATCAATTTTAGAATAATATAAAAGTATAAATATTATTTAATCTCATGATCCCAAAATAATAAATCAAGTTTCAAGTATAGATATGATTCTTCCGAAAAAAATATTTATCATCCCTCAATTTGAAATAATCATGATCCTTTTAACATAGTTATGATAGCTTTTTGATTTTTTTTATTTCGGCTGCGAGCTAAGCATACTATAAATGTCATCCCTATATGTAGCATGAATCTCAAGATCAATATCGCACATTGGATTAGCACCATAAATCATCCCTCTCACAAGCTATGAGAAGTTATAGCCGTTTTCTTCTTCTTTTTATTCAATAGTACTATTATACTTTTGCACGCTATGAAATGAATTATTGAAAAAATTATTTAGACAGCTATATTCTTCATTTTTGCGAAAACATTTCATGACACAGAGATTGACACCATATTTTATCTCTGTTTATAAGATCGAATTCATTTAATTTTCAAGCCAGGCCAATGGCAACATTCTAGCCATTGGAATTGTCATAGGTATTTCAAAGCACCGACAACATCACACAACACCATGACCACACAACTTTATCTTTATACCTTTAGAATGAGTATGCGATCAATGACGTACAATATATCCTCAGTAGATCGAAGACAACATATATGAGATATCTACTATCCTAACATGTATTTCATTTCTTTAAAATTACAAATAATGGAGGATGATTAAAAATAAGTAAAAAAGAGAAGAAATAGAACCCGATTTTGTCGCATTCTTCTTGTTCACTTTAAATTTAAGATGTCATCTCTTTGACTATACAATAATCCATATGTTGAGGTCCATAAGGGCTTTGCGTCCTATTCCTATTTGAACTTTTTTTTATGGCAGAAATTAGATTCTCCAACTTCCTTGGTCAATATCTCACTTTTGTATAGATTTAGACATTCATCTAAATATCCAATAGTACTTATGAAAGTTTTGGAACCTCTATATAGAATCACCACCTTTCTGTGCAAGATATTATGGAGAATGCCAATCAAATTCTCATTGAAAAAGAAAAGATATTTGAACGATTAACTCCAGGATACGGCGAGTCCATTCACGAGTTAACTGAAATAAACGAATATCTTTGTCACTGTAATAACATATATGTAGTGAGGAAGTTCAATTTAATGGTAAGTCATGTGAGTTAGCAACATCAAACTCGACGAAGAGGACCTTATTCATACAAGTGAAGCAACGGTTCCACCAAACAATGTTCTTGTCAAATATATAATCCTTACTTTGCTACACCAATGTATGGTCAAGAAGTGCCTCTTCAATTCATTTGTACAGCGAAGAGTGAAACTATGTTTCTAGCCAATGAAATAGAGAGAATTATTGGTTCATAACATTTCATATTGCTTCTTCCACACTGAAATAGTTTCTTCAAAACCAAAAGTTGCCACCGTTTCTTACGTGCTTTATAGGTTTTTTTCGTTTTTCTTTTTGGTAATTAAATAGGGTCTGAAGATAAAAAGGGTAAAAAAGTAATTTGACTTTTAACTTAAGGACTTCCCACTTTTAATATAGTACTAGTTTCTCGAAACGTGCGTTGCACGTGTACGCTGAGTTGCATAGTACATGTTTTATAAAATAATATTAATATTATTAAAATAAAGTTTTGAGTAAATAATTATACATGAAATAATAAAGTGCAAGTTTTAGAGAATGATCAATGTGGATCGTCTGTGATTTATTTATTTATTTTAAGATGATAGGATATCCTCTAAACTTCCAAAGATGAACTATTATAGTTTAATTAGAAACTTTTAATTTTTTTTCCATTTTATGAGGTACAAATATGTAATGAAGTGTATCTAATCTAATGGTGTATATTGTTTTTATCAATTATATTTACTCTATCATGATGTCTTGTTGTGGATATTGGCTCCCTCTAGAAAGAGCAACATAAAGTTGGCCATATGATAAAACAAGTTGTGATAGATACAGTTCAATATCAAGGATTATTTGACCATGTGATTTATCTATCATCATGCAAAAACATAATGTACTTTTGGACGAATTTGAAAGGATATGCTTCATTTCAGATGAAGAAATTATATGTTGATATTATTATCAAATCCTTTACAGATCGTTACATATGCCATTTCTACACACACACACACACACACACATATATATATATATATATATATATATATATATATATATATATATAAAGATACACTTTGGTTTTCTATGGTATATCACAAGATTAGTTGAATCTAATTGCGAATAGTCTTATAAGTCAGAGAAGCAATAGCAACAACAACAACAACAACAACCCAGTAAAATCCCACAAGTGGGGTCTGGGGAGGGTAATATGTACGCAGACCTTACCCCTACCCCGAAGGGTAGAGAGGCTGTTTCCAGGAGACCATCGGCTCAAAAAAGCAACAGGAGCCGATATATTAGTACCATAAAAATGCATAATAAAATAACAGCAATATAAGATATATGAAATACACTATACGAAATAGATGGCTGGTATAGTAAAACTAGCAGGTAAAGCCCTGCATCAATAGACAACCAATGACATTCTTAGTCTAACTCCTAATTGGCTAGTCTCACTCTATTGTGCTGTAGAAATATTCACAACTTTCCCCTAATCTACAACCTTAATGCTTGACCTCCATACTTCCCTGTTAAGGGCAGTGTCCTCAGTAATCCTAAGTCGCGTCATGTCCTGTCTGATCACCTCTCCCCAATACTTCTTAGATCGCCCTCTACCTCTCCGCGTGCCCACTACAGCCAGTCGCTCACACCTCCTCACCGGTGCATCAGTGCTCCTCCTCTGAATGTGCCCGAACCATCTGAGTCTTACTTCCCGCATCTTGTCCTCCATGGGGGCCACACCCACCTTCTCTCGAATATCTTCATTCCTAATCTTATCCATCCTTGTATGCCCGCACATCCACCTCAACATCCTCATCTCTGCTACTTTCATCTTCTGGATGTGTGAGTTCTTTACCGGCCAACATTCAGTTCCATATAACATGGCAGGCCTAACCACTGCTCTATAAAACTTACCTTTTAGTAACGGTGGCACTTTCTTGTCACACAAGACTCCCGACGCTAACCTCCACTTCATCCACCCCACCCCTATACGGTGTGTGACATCCTCGTCAATCTCCCCGATCCCCTGAATAACCGATCCAAGGTACTTGAAACTACCCCTCTTGGGAATGACTTGAGAGTCAAGCCTCACTTCAACTCCCGCTTCCGTCGGCTCAACTCCAAATTTGCACTCGAGGTATTCCGTCTTCGTCCTGCTCAACTTGAAACAATGCAATGCAATGCAAATCAGGTATTTCAAACGTATATATTATTGTCGTTAACCTTTTAGCATGTTATCTCATTCATCTAACTAAATATCAAATCACAGATAAATCTTTCCTCAAATGGATCTTATTATAAGAACCATAACCTTATCATAAATGAATGAATCATGTAAATATGTAAATTTTATATTCATTGATACCTGTAATACTTTATTAAGAAAGCATGTCAATAAATATAAAACTAATAATTAATATTTAAGAATAGTAGATATATCACCATTATCAAATTTTACATGCTACTATTTTGGAGATTGAATAAATTCATAGAATGATATTCTTCTCTATATTTTATTTGATCAATTAATATCTTTCTTCTCATTTCTGGGATGCATAATTAATCCTTGAAGCTATTTCTTCACTAAATGACTTATGAGTCCTCATCTAGATTCAAGAAAATAAATATTTTAATTAGTAAGTATCTCTTCTCCACTTCCGTCAACCAAGAAAATTATTGCTAGAGAACAGCAAAATTAAGTATCTAGGTTCTTCTTCTTTTTAACTTATCTTTGACTCCTCGTAGACTCAATAGGAGATTTTATATTCTTTTATTGAAAGAATAACTACGATTTATACTACATATTGTCCAGAGTTATTATACTCTTGTTCAATTAATATATTAAAATATGTCTACATTTAGCATATTTTAATCTTGAATTATTATATTATTAACTCTCAGTATAGGATTATTTTGGAGTACTTTTATTTTCTGTTCAAAATTTCCTTTTCTTTATGCATCTTTTATCCTTCGTCGAAAAGTATTCAACTCCTCTATCACTTTGTAGGATTTGATAATTTTCTTTTCCAATAATTTTTCAACTAATCCTTTGTAATCAGAAACATATTAAAATTCAATTGCTTATTCTGATTAAACGAATGACCGTACATTTTTATTGACTTAGAATAATATACATACTTAATATATCATTTTCATGATCTCAAATAATAGTGTAAATTTGTAACTCGTGTCTTACAACTTTGAAAATAACTTTCACACATTTGATACATGCAACCAAATTGTATACCAACAAACAATGTCATTTGGTAAAATGTTTAGCGAAACAAACCTTAAACATATATTACTCCCAATCACCACAGGATGTAATTTTGTTTTTGATATCAACACATAATTAGTATCTACTTTAATTTTTGTAAAAACTGAATTATATAAATCACATAGGATAGAAATTAAATTTAAAATAAGTACAGTGATAAAAGAATATAAAACCAGAATTTGTCGTTATTTCTGTCTTTATTCATCCCATTGGCATAGTTTCCCGTATAGAAAATAATTTTTGAGTCATAAATCATGCTCTAAATGATATGTGATTGGTCAATATATTCCTAAGTCCCTCATTTCAAGATGCAATTAGGTTTCTTAAATTCCGCGTAAGAATAGAAATAATGAATAGCATGTCCTTTGTTGATGATTAAACTTCCAATAAACCAAAAGTAATTTTTAAACTCTCTGTTCCAACACTCGTGTCGTATATGTGCTGCTAAGGTACGCGTCTATGCAATGACAGTCAAATGTGCTCAACCGTGTCAATTCTTCTAGTTGAGAATAAGCTAATCGGTGTTGTATTTTTATTAAAAAAAAATTAGTTAAGGTATATATATATATATATATATTTATAAGGGCATTTTTGTAATTCAACTTTTAACTTAAGATCTTCCCAGTTTTAATATAATATAGATATAATATAGATAGATAGATATAGATAGATAGATAAATAAGGCTAATACATTATTGAAAAAGGACATTAAATTATTTTCTTTTTCCATACCATATATCTACACTCTTTTTTTTTTTTTTTTTCATTTCTCTGCCTTGTGGAAATGAGGAAGTGTATTGATAATCGTGCCTTAAACTGAGTCATGATTAAGGACAAATTTTCCATTTCCATTATTGATGAACTGCTAGATGAGTTGCACGAAGCACAACTTTTTTCAAAGTTAAATCTTTGCTTAAGCAATGATCACCGGATAAGAGTTCAACCATCTGGCATCGAGAAGGCAGGACATTATGAATTCTTGGTGATGTTAGGCGGCATTACAAATGCTTCATCTACCTTCCACTCTCTTATCAACGAGGTATTCAAATATCATCACCGAAAATTTATTTTGGTTTCCTTTGACGAAAATCTAATTTATAGTAGATGTTCAGAAGATCATTTAAAGCATTTGGAAATTGTCTTCTCACTTATACGAACTCATAAGTTGTTTGTCAACCCAAAAAAAAGTTTTTTTAGCTTGAGGTCAGTTAAGTACCTTGGCCATATTATATCTAGCAATAGTGTTGCAGTGGATGCTGAAAAAATTAAAGCTATCACCAAATGGCCAAAACCAACAACTCCTAAAGCCATGAGTGAGTTTTTGGGACTTTGTGGCTATTACAGAAATTCATTCAACGCTATGGACACATAGTTGATCCTCTTACACAAATGCTCAAAAATGATAGATTTTTGCTGACTTCTACTACTGAAAAAGCTTTTACCAAATTGAGGAAAGCAATGAGACAAGCTCCTGTTCTTGCTTTGCCGGATTTTTCAAAAACATTTGTAATTGAATGTGATGCTTCAGGAAACAAGATCGACCATTTGCTTTCTTTAGTGAAGCTTTACATGGGCAAAATGTGTTGCTTTCCACTTATGACAAGGAAATCCTTGCCTTGGTTTTAGCTGTTTAAAGATCGAGGCCTAATCTTTTTGGTAAGCAATTCATTTTTCGGACGGATCATCAGAGTCTCCAGCAATTAAGGACTCAAAAAATTTCAACTGCAGCCAATCAACGTTGGTTATTTAAGCTCATGGGATTTGACTTTGTTGTAAAATGCAAGAATAAAGGGAAAAACAATATCGAGACTGATGCATTTTTTTCTAAGAAATTCGGAAGTTGATGGTAATTTGAAGGCAATTACTTTACTAGTTCCAGGGTGGCTAGAAACAAAAAAGAAAGAACATTCGACTAGCTCGAACGTTCAACATTTGTTTCGCTTAATACAAGATGGTGAAGCTATTGGTTCATGGAGTTTTCTAGATGGAGTGTTGTATTTCAAAGGGCGTATTTATCTTGACGAGGAATCTCCTTTATTAAAGGCGATTATTGAACAATTCCATAGTAGCACACATGAATGTCTTCATAAGACACTTCATCATATTCGGGTAAGCTTTTATTGTAAGGGATTGCGGAAAAAGTTTGAAAAATTTATTCGCGAGTGTGATGTTTGTCAAAAAACATGTTGGTGATGAATGCAACGCTGTTCAAACTCAGCTTCCAGTTCAGGTTGATGACTTCCTGGAAGTATAAACTTTATCAGTTTCTTAATTTTGAGTACTTGTTTGAAGTTTTAAGTTTGTTTCTTTTAGAGCAGCATGTTCTTACTCGAACAATGTTTTTTTTTGTTTAAATAAGACTAGTATTTGTTGAAGAAAGATAGTCTGGTGCACAAAGCATGTCACATTTATGCAAGGTTCAAGTAAGTGTAGCACTCCTAAAGGTAAAAATGATAATTATACAAATTTATGTTACAATCTATTGAATATTCACCATCTACATTTTAACCAACTAAAGTATATAGAAATGATTAAGAAATGCTAAAAGCTTCTTTGGCATTGCCTAAAAAGCATCAATATACACTTAAAAGCTGAAAATGGAAGCCAAAAAGATCCATTCTTTATTGTTCTTGATCATTAGCTACATTAATATCCAAACAGAAAAACACTACTAAAAGCTTCTTACTGAATAACAAAGATCATGCCCATTTTTTCACTATACTCTAGTAACATTGGTAAGAAAAGCAAAACGTAAAGACTTTAAGTTCTATGCACAAATAGTATAAAAAACATATTATACGATCGGTTCTTATAACTTAAAATCACAAATACCAAAATTATTTAAAGGATTCCTACCTATTAGCCAAAATTGTCATGATTTCTATTGTGTGAAACAAGGCTCCCAGCAAAAGCGAATTTTCTTACAGAGTAGTGAGATGAATATCTCTCTTCGTATCCACTATAAATAGAACCAGATCATCTTTAGGACATGTCAAAAATATAGTGATGGGCTTAAGGTCTCTTAGTTTTATGTTTTGATGATCTAACAAACTTTCTGTATAGAACCAGATAAAGGACTTGATGCATGCCTGGTACAATCATTCAGCAATGGACTCAAGATAATCTGGGCAGTGTGCCTTTGGATTCACAAGAACTAGTTTAGGGACCTGATCCCATGGTGTTTCCTTGACAGAAGTACAAGTCAACTCTACAGCTAGAAAGTAACTGCAGAAAGTGACTGCCTGCAACTGTGCATGCTATAGTGACGAAACAGTGCAGCAGTCACTCTCCATTGGGAAGAGGCGTGTACCAACCAAGAATAGACATCATCCTTGGGATGTCCTTTGAAGTATAATAACATGGTGTAAGGCAACAAGATATTCACTTGAGCATTTAGTGATATTCTCTCAAACATTGAAGATCTGATCCAGCATTAAAGTCACAAGTGCGTCAAGAACAAGAAGACAACTCCACTACGGACCAGTTTCACTATGAGTCTATGTGTGTCCTTAGTTGAGTTGTAATCTTGTTTTTTGTTCTTCATTGTAACCCCTATCTTGCTTTTTTAGAAGCTTTGTTTTAGGAAACTCAAAATCATAAACCATCTGAGTTTGTGTTGTGACTAGAGTTAGTCTTAGGTTGAAGTCTTTGTAACTAGTAAGTGACAAAGTGGCTTGTGATAAGTATATTACAAGTTAGAGTGATTGAAGTCTTTGTAATAGAGTCATTACAAAGTGGCTTGCAATAGTGCAGTTACAAGTTAGTGAAGTTAAAATCCTACCAGTGTAGGTCGTGGTTTTTGTTCCTTTGAGTTGGGATTTTCCACGTAAAAATCATGTGTCTTATTTACATACTATTTCTGTAGTTAGCACTGAGAGAACTGATATAGGACCAGGTCTTTATACAGTTGGTGGACTCATATAAACTATCAATTGGTATCAGAGCAGGTTCTTTCTAAAAGGTTAACACCTAGAAAGGATCTCAAAGGCTGCTCCACCTAACTTTGAGGAAGGACAATCAACCTACAGACCTCCTAGATTCAATGGTCAGTATTACGGCTGGTGGACGACTCGTATGCATAATTTTATAATAGTAGAAGACTCTGAGTTGTGGGACGTCATTTGTGATGGTCCACATGTTTCTCTGAAGAAGGTTGGAGAACCTGGAGTGATGGTGCCGAAAACCAGAAAAGAATACATCAATATTAACATAAAAGTTGTTAAGAAGAACTTTTGTGCCAAGAAGATCTTGGTATATAGTGTAGGACCTGATGAGTACAATAGAATCTCAACATGTCAATATGCCAAGGAAATATGGGAAGCATTGCAAACGGCACATGAAAGAACTACTCAGGTTAAACAGACCAAGATTGACATGCTCACCACCGAGTATGAGCTTTTCAGGATGAAAGATGATGAGTCTATACAAGATATGCACACTAGATTCACATCTATCATAAATCAGCTTCATTCACTTGGAGACATTATTCTTAGAAACAAGCTAGTAAGGAAGGTTCTCAGTGTTCTACCTAGCTCTTGGGAGAGAAGGTGAATGCCATAACTGAAGCTAAAAATTTACAAACTCTAACCATGGATGAGCTGATTGGAAATCTGAAGACATACGAGATGAAAAGAAAGAGAGACAATGAAAGAAGAGAGCCAAAGAAGGAGAAAAACCTGGCGCTCAAGGCTAAAAACAATGACTCAAGTGAAGAAGATAGTGGTATGGCCTATCTCACTAAAAGATTTCAAAAGATGGTTTGAAGAAATGGTGGTATACAAAATAGGGGTAGTTCAAGTAAACCAAGGAATTATGATCTCTGTCACAAGTGCGGAAAGCCAAGGCATTTCATCAAAGACTGCCCACTTCTGAAACAGGAGCATTACAAACACAACTCTGACAAAGCAGCAAAAAGGAACCCGGTTCCTGACAAACGATTCAGCCGAAAAAGTGTAGTTGACAATGTTGTGAAGCAAGCTCTTGCTGCATGGAGAAACTCCTCGAGTGAATCAGAAGGGGAAGCAGATGCAGGAAACAATTCTATGATGGCAGTGGAAAATAAAGCAAAGGAATATGATCATTGTTTGCATTGATGGCTCAGTCTGATGATGATGAAGAGAATGACAAGGAATCTTTCTGGGATATTCCTCTAAAAGAAAAGCCTACAAAATCTACAACAAAAGGACACAATGTATGGAACAAAGTGTTCATGTGATATTTAATGAGACACACTCTTCTAGCAAGGAAAGAAACAGTGATGATCAAGACAATGAACCACTTTTGGTTCCTGGGGAAATATCTGATGTTTTAAATGGCAAGGCTGATATGATGAGCCAGATGAAGGAGGTAGGTGAAGACAATGTAACATCCTCTTCCACTTCTCATGAGAAACCTGGTACTCCAATTACTACCACTGAAGCTGAAGAAAGAGTTGGAGATACAGTGCAAGGCACTCCACCGGTAGCAGGACGAGAAGTGTAGGGAAATCCATCCAATCTGCCACACTGCATTGTCTCCAGCAACGCCCACTCATTCTCTAACCAAATAAAGTTCTCATATCATTTCAAGTGATGCAATCAAGGTGTACCTACAATGAATTTATACAAAACATCACTTGAAGGTTTCAGTTTCTCATTCAAGCTTCCTGCCAAAACAGAGAAATCAATCCTCACAAGCTTGAAGAACAAAGTTGAACGCAACTACGGACCAGTTCCTAAAAGATAGCTTGTTGTTGTCCTAGTTGAGTTGTACTTTGTGATTGTACTTATTGTATCTCCTTTACTACTTACCTAGAAGCGTTTGATTCAGAATCCTCTTGTAAATCCGTAAACTCCTTGAGTTTATGTTGTGACTAGATTTAGTCATAAGCAAAAGTCTTTGTAATTGTAGAGTTACAAAGTGGCTTGTGGTGAGAGCATCACAAGTTAGTAAAAGACTTTGTAACTAGGAAATCACAAAGTAGCTTGTGGTAAGAGTATCACAAGTTAGTTGAGTAAATCTTTTGAAATAGAGTCATTGCAAAGTGGCTTGTAATAGGTTCTTTACAAGTTAGTGAAGTTAAAAGCCTACAGGTGTAGGTCGTGGTTTTTTGATCCCCCTGTAAGGGATTTTTCCACGTAAAAATCCTCTACCTTATTTACGTACTGTTTTATTAGCATTCTCAGAAGAATCTTGTAGAGGACCAGGTACTCTACTATTTAGTGGACTCATACAAACTAACAATTGGTATCAGAGAGAGTTCCTCCTATTAGGCTAACACCTAGGAAGGATCCTCATGTCTACTCCACCAAATTAGGAAGAAGGTCAATCTACATTCCGACCACCCAAGTTCAATGGAAAATACTATGGGTGGTAGAATACGAGAATGCATGATTTTATCATAGCTGAGGATTGTGAGTTATGGGATATAATATGTGATGGTCCTTATGTTCCAACCAAGGTACTAGAGGAACTTCCATTTTCAATGGCAAAAATCAGCTAAGAGTACACTGAAGTAGACAAGAAGCTGCGGAGAAGAATTTTCGTGCCAAGAAAATTCTAGTATGTGGAATAGGAACTGAAGAGTACAATAGAATCTCCACCTGTGACACTGCCAGGGAGATATGGGAAGCTTTGCAAGCAGCTCATGAGGGAACTACACAAGTAAAACAATCTAAGATTGATATGCTCACTACCGAGTATGAACTCTTCAAAATGAGGGACGATGAATCCATTCATGATATGCACACGATATTTACTTCCATCATAAATGAGTTACACTCTCTTGATGAAACTATTCCCAGAAACAAGCTAGTAAGGAAAATCCTCAGCTTTCTGCCTAGCTCTTGGGAAAGCAAAGTGAATGCTATTACTGAATCAAAGGACTTCGAGAGCTGACCATAGAAGAGCTGATCGGAAACTTGAAGACCTATGAGTTGAAGAGAAAGATAAACAGTGAAAGAGAGAACCAAAGAAGGAAAAGAACCTCGTACTTAAAGTTGATTACAATGATTCAAGTGAGGAAGACAGTGACATGGATTACCTAACCAAAAGATTTCAAAAGATGGTCAGAAGAAATGGAGAAATGCTAAAAAGGGACAACTCTAACAGACCAAGAAACTGTGATCTTTGTTACAAGTGTGGAAAGCCTGGACACGTCATGAAAGACTGTCCTCTCTTGAAGCAAGAATTCTCCAAGAACCATCATGCGAAAATAGATAAGATGAACCCGGTTCCTGTTAAGGACTTCAAAAGAAAAAGATTTGCTGACAATATGATGAGACATGCTCTTGCAGCATGGGGGGATTCATCTAGCGACTCTGAAGATGAACCTGATACTGGCGATAGTTTCATGATGGCAGTTGAAGGCGAAAAGACTAGATATGACTCAACTTTTGCTTTAATGGCTCAATCAGATGATGATGAAGACAATGACGATAAAGAGGTAAATTTCATGGATGTTCAGAGAAATCTGAAATCCTATTCTCCAAAAAAATCCATGTCTTTAGCTGATGTACTAATCACTGCTTTTCATAGTCTTGTGGAGGATATGGATCTTTGACCTTAGAATTAGGAGAATCTGAACAAACTAGAGATGACTTAGTGGCTGTAGTTACTGACCATAAGAAAACCATTGAAATCCTCAGAAAAGAAAAGTGTGATCTGTTGTCATAAATTGCAGACCTAAGGGAAACAATAGTGAAACCATGGACTAAGTCAAAACCTGAAAGTTCTGGAAAGGGAAAGAAGATAGCAAGTGAGGAACACATTAGGCTTGAAAATGAGGTGAAAGCTATGAGATTTAGGATGTGTGCTCAAAATTGAGAAAAACGAGCTTCTCCAAATAATCTGGAAAGAGTAAAGAATGATCTTGAAAAGTCCCTAAAGTGGATCTGGTCCTCAGAAGATACCACTGCCTTGCATACTAATGATTGTGTAAATAGGCAGGGAGCAGGGTTCCAAAGGGAAAAAACTCCTCACAACCCTAACTGTAAGTACGTCACTTTGAGCACGTGATTTTTTCCCAATGTGAATTATTCCCATAGATTCAACAAAATAATTTTTCTTCATTATTTGCAATTTCGTAGATTTTCGTAGGATTTTTTATTGTTTGCATTTGTCTCTGCACGTTCACTTTATTTAATTCATGAAAATACAAAAATACACTGCATTTACGTTTAGGATTTATTTTCATATTTTAAGGTTAATTATTAAATTATGTGTTTTATTAAAAAAGGAAAATCACAAAATTCGTTTAATTCTGCATTTCTAGTATTTTAATTATAAATCAATAATTTCCCTTTTAATTTAGAAGTAATTAATTCTTGTAAATATTACATTAGGTTTTTAGTTTAATTTGGTAAATTAATTATTTTTAGGAGTTTTTAATTTAAGTTTTAATTAATTAAAAAGGGGAAAAGAAAAACAATTAAATAAAAGAAAAGGAATGGAAATGAAGAAAAGGAATTTGGGCCAAAATTAATTGAACTATATCCAAGCCCAAACGTTTTGCCCTGGAACCCGCCCAATTTTTGGCCTAAACCCACCCCAATATTCGGTCCAGCCCCACCGCCTATCCTAACGACCCCATTTTCAAGCCTTTGATCTGGGCCATTGATTTTGTTTATCGGACGGTTGGGAAGTATGGGTTTGATAGTATATAGTTGTCTGAATCTCGCACCCCCCCATTTCACCTCTCTAATTTCTTCTCTTCAGAGACAACCCAAGCGAAACCCTAATCCGCCGCCCTAATTCCCACCTCCTTAGCCCGGCGGCGCCACCTCCGTTCGACACCAAAATCACACCCCTGAACCCTCTCATCCTCCTCCCTCCCAATCTCAACCCGGTTCCTCTCGAATCCTTCTCGATCTCTTCGAATCCCAAATCCGAGTTCAGAACCCTAGAATATCAAGTCACCTTATCTTTGACTTCATTGGCATGCATGACCATGGGACTTCGTTTATCCCAAGTTTGGAGCTCTGGTTCATCACAAATTGAGGTTGTTCATTTGTTCTTGACAAAGAACAAATGAATAACATTAGTTTTGTTGAATCAGTTCGGGTTCATAGTTTTAGTTGGTAAGTCTTCTTCATTTTTTTTTCTTCTTGTCTTTTCATTTTCGTGTTGTTTCACCTTCATACTTCTTTCTTCTGCTTTTGTTTCTTCTAATGCCTATTTCTCTTATGGAAAAGTGATAGAAGTCTCAAGTCTAGTTTTCCCTCTTGGTTAAAGCAGTGGTCGTATTTGTTCATGTGAATTCTTGGTTTCCCCCTTTTCAAATTTTTGAACGATGTTATCTTTCGGTTAATTATAACACTGTCCTTTTGATAATTAGCTTAAGTTAGACCTTTGATAATTTAGTTCGGATTTGGTATTTTAGCTTAAAAAGAAGATCAATTGTTAGTTTAGATTTTGGGCTTTTGGAGTGGTTCATTTGTTTCTCCTTTCTGCTTCTCATTAATCTAGCTAAATGGGATTCTAAATGACGTCCGGCCCATAAGTTCAAATTCTGGCGGGTTCACTTGGGGGTTTGGACTTGGGTCAGCATTGACCCATACCCATTGGGTTTAAAGGGTAAATGACAGGGCTGTTAAGGGTAAATTGGGGAATGTGGGTAGGGAATCTTTTGATAATTGTCTAGGAAGCTTCCTAGAAGTAGAAAAAAGGCCTTACTTGGTCAGCAAGTCAGAAGTTTAGGGATCAAGCAGCAAAAATGAGAATTGGAAAGGGATTAAGGGAGTGAATATTAAAATCTAAGGTCTGCCCTAGTCCCTTGCCTATAAAAGCACCCTAAACTTGCCTTTCAAGGCAGACCCAAGAGACTAGAAAGAGATAAAAATTCTGAAAAAACAAAAATGGCTGAGAATTCTGAAACAACACTGATTTCCAACATATTTCTTTGATAAAAACTGATCAGATTTTGTGTCAGCTGGGGATTTCTGATCTTCTTCATTAATTAAAATCTCTGAAAGTTTCACATCTTGCACCTGGGTTGGGAGATGGTTTGATTTTTGGTTTTTTCTAGGTTCAAGCTGCTGTGAGGTCACTGTTGCATCGCTACTGTTGTGCTCTTTGTTCTGCTGTTATCTACTGTTTCTTCACCTCTTTTTCCCTTTCAATTTCCAGGTATGCTCTTGAAACTTGGATGGAACTGAAACCTGATAGAGGTTTGTATAAAGATCTGTGATCCAGTTGGTTTTAAATGAAAATATTAGTCCCTGTTGTGTAAAATTATACCATGTTGTCATTTATGTTTTAGTTTAGCTTCTTATGTGCATTTCATTTTGTTTTAAGGCTTGGATATGTGTTTGTTTAAATTTAGTTGATTTAAAGCTATTTAGGTCTCTTAATGTGTATTAATTAAAGACTATGGTCAAATTTAATTAGCAACAATTGTCTGCTGTTGGATTGTGTTTTGTCACAGCCATGGCTTGAATGTAAGTCAATCTAGACTTTGTTCTAACAAATTTGGTACAGGTTGTGCTCTCTTTCAATCTTATTTAAGTTTGTTCTTGTAGAGTTTGAGGTCTGGATCCAGGATTGTATGACTTATCATGTAATCCTGCTTCTATTCATGTACTGAGTTCTGAGCATTCTAGAGGTACTTTCAAATGAATCTGAGTCCGATTTAGATTTGGAAGCCTCCAGATTGGAATCAGTTCGTCATGCATGATTTCTCATCTTATTTAGAAAGTTTCGAGTTGGTATAATCTTACTGAATGGGTCAGTTTGAAATGGATGCTGCATGAATTTGTAATCAGTAAGTTTTGACATTAAGTGATGAGCAATTCGTGCAAAAGGTTTATCATCACGACTAGAGATTGTATTTTTTCTGCTATAGAATACATGCATTGAGTTCTGAACATATTCTACATTTGGTTTAAGGATTGGTAGAACTCGTCCAAATCTAGGATTTCCATGAATGATAATTGGCTTCAAGTATATTTGTTGAATCATGTTTTGGGCCATCATCATTGGCCCAATTACAATTGCCTTTCGTTTCGTAACTAGGCTTCCCAGCTGGACTTCCCTTCGAGCCTGGTTACCTCTCACGCATAATCAGTAGTAAGGGGCAACTACACATGGGTTTTGGGACCGGGCCTGGCCACTCTGCGCTTTCCTTTGAAAAATCTCCAAATAACATTGGGACTATAGCTGGCCCGATCCGTTTCGCGTGATTAAAATGTTTGTTTCCATTACACTTGGGTTTATGATTAGCAAGATGAAAATTGAACCACAATTTAGATTAGACCTTGCTTAGTGCTGGCCCTGGGATTACTAATTTGAGTTTGAGCAGTAACTTAGGAGTAATTATAGTCTTTAAGCCTTGTTTAGTTAGTTTAGAAACCTTTTGGTTAGAATGAATCGAGGTGTACCGCGCCAAACAAAACTTCAAATGCATGGACATCAATCAAGTAATATTTTATCTTGAGAATTCGAGGCGTGCCATTTAGTGAACTTTCCATGGCCCTCGTAAAGTTGCGAATGCGTAGTTGCTTTAGGCGCGTTATTTTAATAACTTACCTTCCTAAACTCAGGTGTGCATTTCATGTGACCCAAATCCAAATCTCAACAACGTTAAATAAAATGTGTCTCAGACTGCGGGTGCATTTCATGTGACGTGGTCCAAAGACGTGTTTCAGATGACGTTGAAATCTTCCTTAAAATAATTTTAAGCGATTTCAAAATTAAAATGCACATAGGTTTAAAAGTGTTTTAAAGTCATATAATTAGGCCAATAATAACAGTTAAGCGACCGTGCTAGAACTACGGAACTCGTAAATGCCTAACACCTTCTCCCGAGTTAACAAAATTCCTTACTCGAATTTCTGTATTTGCGGACTGTAATATAGAGTCAATCTTTTCCTCGATTCCGCATTTAAACCGGTGACTTGGGGCACCATAAATTATCTCAAGTGGCGACTCTGAATCTTTAAATGAAAGAATCCCGTTTCGATTGTCCTTTAATTGGAAAAACTCCCTTTATACACCCTTTTCCGGGGTGTAAAGTAAAAAAGGAGGTGTGACAGTCACTGTCTCTTATAACTGGCCTTGTACCCAATGTGGAAACACTGGGCGCTTCAAGGAAGATGTCTAGGCCAAGAATCAATCAGTTCAGAAAAATAAAGTGTTTGCTGAAACGGTGACTACAAAAGAGGGACCAGGTTCCACTCACAAAAAATGCACATTACCTGTATGGACTAAGAAAACTCTTATTCATCCTCTTGCTTACTACAAGGGACCCAAACTTGTTTCGGTTCCTAAAACTAACTCCTAATCTCTTGTGCAGAGAACAATGAAAGGAAGTGGTCAACAATGGTTCATGGATAGTGGGTGTTCAAAACACATAACTAGGAACACCACAGACTTTCTTTCACTAAAATCTCTACAAGGAGGGAGTGTATCCTTTGGCAATGGTAAAAAGGGGTACATTCTTGGAGTTGGAAAAAGTCGGTAAGTTGCTCACTCATTCTATTAAAAATGTGTACTATGTAAATGGCCTTAAGTATAGTCTCTTGAGTGTCTCTCAAATTTGTGATAAAGGAAACAAGGTGGAATTTTTGTCCAAAATATGAACAGTCACTGATCTTATGACCGGTGAAATAGTACTTGTGGCCAAAAGATACAAGAACATCTATGTCACTGATTTCGAGTCCTTACAGAATGGTGATTTGAGTTGTCTGAAAGCTATTGATGATGAAGCTGAACTATGGCATAGAAGTCTAGGCCATGCAAGTTTTTCTCTTCTGAACAAACTAATCAAAAGGAACTGGTCCATGGTCTGCCTATGTCACAATTCAAGATGCAAAAAGTCTATGATGCCTGTGCTAGAGGAAAACATGTGAAGTCCTCTTTTAAGTCTAAAAGAGATGTGAGCACCTCAAAGCCACTAGAGCTTCTGCATATGGATCTGTGTGGACCTATGAGAGTGCAAAGCAAAGGAGGAAAAATATACATTTTTATGATAGTAGAAGACTACTCTAGATTTACATGGAATCTGTTTCTCAAAACTAAAGATGAAACTGTTGAGGTATTTGTGGCCTTTGTGAAGAAAATTCAAGGTGAAGATGGAGTCTAGAGTCGCATTCATTAGATCAGATCATGGGACAGAATTTGACACTGTCAAATTTGATGAATTCTGCAATGAAAATGGCATCACACACAACTTCTCAGCTCCCAGAACTCCTTAGGAAAATGGAGTAGTAGAAAGGAAGAACAGAACTCTGGAGGAAATGGCAAGAACAATGTTGATCGATAGTGGAATTGCAAAGAACTTTTGGGCTGAAGCTGTCAATACTGCCTGCTACTTGGTGAACAGGTGCATGATCAGATCACTTCTGAACAAAACCCTTTATGAACTGTTAAATGGAAGGAAACTTAAGCTGACTCACCTAAGAACATTTGGGTGCAAATGCTATGTTCTCAACAACGGAAAGGATCAACTTGGTAAATTTGATGCCAAGAGTGATGAATGAATATTTCTGGGCTACTCTTCTCAAAGCAAGGCTTACAAGATATATAATAAGCGGACTCAATGTGTTGAGGAAAGTGTCCATATTATTTTTAATGAATCGCATCCATCATTTGATAAGAGTTCTGAGGAAGATCAAGATAGAGAACCCTCACTAGTCCCTGGTGAAGTCACTAACATGACAAACAGAAAGGCAGATATGATGAGTCAAGTAAAGGAGCCAAATGACGACAACGCTGCCTCATCTTCAACAGAACCAAGCACTTCAATTACAACCACTGTAGTTGAAGAAAGAGTGGTTGATGCAGTTCAGGGAACTCCACTAGCACCTGAGAGAAGGACAGAGGAAAATCAGCCAAACATACCTTCTTCTCAGAATGAACCTCAGGTGTCTAACTGGAGACACCAAAGCTCTCATCCAATAGACAACATTATCACTCCTATAGATTCAGGAGTACAAACCAGGTCAATTGCCAGAAATTCATTTGCCTTCTCAGCCTTTCTCTCCTAGATAGAACCCAAAAATATCATGGAAGCCTTGAAAGATGCAGATTTGATTACAACCATGCAAGACGAGCTATGTCAGTTTGAGAGAAACAATGTGTGGCACCTGGTACCTAAACCCCCAGATCGAACCATTATAGGAACCAGGTGGGTATTCAGAAACAAGCTCGATGAACATAGAATTACCACAAGGAACAAGGCCAGGCTAGTGGTCCAAGGCTACAATCAGGAGGAAGGGATTGACTATGATAAAACGTTTGCTCCAGATTGGCTACTCAACAGATCACAATAAGAAACGAATCACTTAACAGTTCATCTACTATCCAGTAGGCTTCTTCGCCACTACCAAGTCGTACAAATACACCTTGCAACACTAACATACTCATAACGTGGATATCCAACCGCCATTCCAGCTAACAAGGACAATAATGAACATATGAGTTCAAAATACTTGCTCACAAAATCAGCACCTCGGTGCTCAAGCCATTGGCAAAGATTTGGCCTCAAGTCCTCCAGACTGGTCTAACTTCAAACTCACAGAGATTACACCTCGCCCCTCGATCGGGGAATCAAAATCCATCGAGACACATCTGATACTGAGCGCCCGTTGGTGCATATGATCACGCGGAAGGAATTTCAAAAGTTTCTTTTCAAGCTGAATCAAGGACGCACAATAAGAATTCAAAAATGTGAAGTTTTCCTAAAGGTTCGGCAGCCTCTCGAGGATAAGTACAGATGTCTCCATACCGATCTGCGAGACTCTACTAAACTAGCTCATAACTCCGGAGACCAAGTAACCTAGGCTCTGATACCAACTTGTCGCGACTCAAATTCCGGTCGTGATGGCGCCCAGCACACTACTAGGCAAGCCCGACCATTATTCAACACTTAACCCAATTTATCAAAAATAGCGGAAAGAAATATCAATTAAGCAAGATTAAAATACTGAAGATTTTAACAAAATACACAATATAATCTCACTAGGACCCGATGTCACGAATCTGAGCCTCTAGAATACAGAATATCATCCTAATACACGGTATATCCAAAGTCCGATAATGCGGAAATAAAGAGATAGGATAGGAGGGAGAAGATCAATGGCTGCGAACGCCGTGCAGCTACCTCGATACTCCCAGAGGCTGGATCTGCTGATCAACTGGATCTACTGAGCCTGAGACTGCCCTGGATCTGCACACAAGGTGCAGGGAGTAAAGTGAGTACTCCGACCCAGTGAGTAATAAAAGTAACTACAGTCCGAAGATAAGAAAATCCAGTAAATACACAAAGTAAGCTACAATCCGAATATACAGCAACATATGGAACTGAGCAGCTAAACACCAGTATAAATACAAATACATGAATGCAATGCAATGCATATGATGGTACATTCCAGTACCCACTGCGGCGTGCAGCCCGAGCCATCCATATTTATTTATCGTCGACGGCGCTCACTGGGGGTGTGTACAGACTCCGGAGGGGCTCCTACAGCCCAAGCGCAATATCTTGGTCAGTCATTGTTACCTGACCGGTCAGCCATTGTTACCTGACCAATTTATATCATACAGTGCCATTGTTACCACTATTCAAGTATATCATCCAGTGTCATTGTTACCACTATTTCAAGTATATCACACAGTGTCATTGTTACCACTGTTTCAAGTATATCACACAGTGTCATTGTTACCACTGTTTCAAGTATATCACACAGTGTCATTGTTACCACTGTTTCAAGTCACTTTATAATCAGTCCAGAAAATAAAATAATAAGCCCCTTGGGCATTTACAAAACAGAAGTTCCCAGCCCGTAATACATTTAAAAATATCATTTAAGTTCTCAACACTTAGAATTATGGCTGAGTTTGTAAAACAACATTTAAAACCTTGGACTGAAATTAAATGATATGCAAATCATGCTAAGCAGTAATATCAATCCTCGAAGGATTTTACAAATCGGCACAAGGCCCCAAACATGGCATCAAACCCAGTAATATCAATGAAGTATGTGTATCAATCACCAGTATAGTATAAACATCACACGGGATGGACCAAGTCACAATTCCCAATAGTATCCAACCCCGCACTCGCCATGGAGCGCGTGTCACGCCTCAATATAGCGTTATGATATGAAAGTCCGGGGTTTCAAACCCTCAGAACAGTATTTACATCTATTACTCACCTCAAGACGGCCAAAAGTCTACTCCGCGATGCCCTTTCCTTTCGAATCGACCTCCTCGCGTGTCGAATCTTGCCAAAACCACAAGGAATATATTACAATAGGCTAAGGGAATATAACCCAATCGAAAAGACTCGAAAAATATCGAAAATCACGAAATTTGCAAAACCCGACTTCTCGAAAAATTACGAAAGTCACATCACCGGATTTCTCGTCTCGCCACGAGTCCGTACATATAAAATTTACCAAAATCGGAGTTCATTTGACCCCTCAAATCACCAAATCTTATTTTCAAATCCCTAAACCTAAATCCTCAATTTTTCTACAATTTTCATGCTCAAATCCATACATAATTGATGTACTTAACTCAAAATAGGTGGGGATAACTTACCTTCACATTGATGATGAAAATCCCCTCTTGAAGCTCCCCAAAAATCGTCCATACTTTGAAGAAATGAAGAAAAGTGAGCTAAATCCGTGTATAAAAGAATCTGCCTGTGCTTCGTCGAGTTGTACCTTGCACTTGTGCTATACAAGTTGTACATCCTATTAAAATTGTTCCTTGTCGGACACCTTCTGTTTAAACACTCATAACGTCTTGTATAAATATCAAAATGACAAAAAGTTTGATGATTTAGAAACTAGACTCAAAGATCTTTACTTTGATAGGTTGTACACCATATAACTCTTTATATATCCCGAGATATGAGCTTCTAAAGTGCATCGTAAATTCTGCCGAAATTGCTCCAGCAGCCCTTTTCGATCCATCGTAACTTTCTGAGATGATATCCAAATCGCGAATGGTTTATTTTTCCGAAAAATAGAATGTATGAGCTACAACTTTCGTGTTTTGCACTTTTTCTGATTTCTTATAGATTACAAGATATCAGCTTCCAAACTGGACTATTCGCACCTAAAATTTTCTGGGCACAGCGCAATTTTCTGCAATTTTTCCTATGTCCGAAATCACTCCGAGACACCTCTGAAACACTCCCGAGCCCTCGGGGCTCCAAACCAAATATGAACACTGACTCTAAAACATCACACGAACTTACTCGAGCGATCAAATCGCCAAAATAACATCAAAATCAATGATTTGAGCCTTAAATCCAAGAATTCTTTCAAATTTCATAAACTTTCAAATTTTCCAATTAAGGCCGAAACCCGTCAAACAACGTCCGTTTGTAACCAAACTTTACAGGAAGCGCTTAACCAACATATATGACATGTACCAGGCGTCGGAACCAAAATACGAGCCCGATACCATTACTTTCTGATTAAATTTCATTTTCATTTTCCTTAAACATTTTCAGAAAACAATTTCACGAAAAAATTCATTTCTCGGGCCTGGGACCTCAGAATTCGATTCCGGAAAAAGGTTCAACTCCCATATTTTTCTATGGACCTTTCGAGACTGAAAAATTACGGGTCCGGGTCCGTTTACCAAAAATGTTGACCAAAGTCAACTTTAACAATATTAAATATCAAAATTTTTCAAATTTTTCTCATAATTCATACATTTCAACACAAAGATATTCCGGACACACTCCTAAGTCCCAAATAACCTAACGAATCTATCCAAACCATAAAATTGGCATTTCGAATCCGATATCAAAATTTTCACTTCCGGCCAAATTTTCTCAAAAACCTTCAATTTTCCATCTTTAGCCGAACGACTCCAAAATGACCTACGGACCTCCGAATTCACTTCCGATCGCGCTCCCAAATCTAGAATCACCATACGGAGCTACTCCCAGTCTTGGAGTCCCAAACGGACATCAATAACACTGAAATGCATTTTAAACCAAACTGATGCAATTTCTTCTAAAATGCTATCTTCCACAATAAACGCCAAAACGCTCCCGAGTTATCCAAAACCCGATCCGGGTATACGCCCAAGTCCGAAAACATTATACGAACCTGCTGGAACCTTCGGATCCCAATTCCAAGGTCGGTTACTCAAAATTTCAATCCTAGTTCATTTCTTCAATTTTAAGCTTTCAAAATGAGAATTTCCATTTAGATTTGACTCCAAACTTCCTGAATTTTAATTCTGACCATACACACAAGTCAATATACCTGAGATGAAGCCGCTCATGGCCTCAAACTGTTGAATGACGCGCCGAAGCTCAAAACGACCGGTCGGGGCGTTACAAAAAGTCTACCAAACCACGTCTGAATGACCTAAAATATTGCGCACACATCCCAAACGACACAATGGACCTACTGCAACTCCAGAAATTCCATTCCGACCACTATATCAAAATCTCCCCTATCAACCGGAAATCATCAAAATTCCAATTTCGCCAATTCAAGCCTAAACCTTCCACGGACCTCCAAAACACATCCTGATCACGCTCCTACCTCCCAAATCACCTAACGTAGCTAACCAAATCATAAAATTTCCGATCCGAGATCATATACCAACAAGTCAAATCTTGGTCAAACCTATCAAATTTTAAGTTTCAAAGTGAGGACTGTACTTCCGAATTCATTCTGATTATCCTGGAAACCAACTCTGACGATTTACATAAGTCATAATAGATCACACGGGGTTAGTCATGCCCGAGAACTGGCAAGCGAAGTGCAAAAGCTCAAAACGACTGGTCGAGTCGTTACATGCAATAACTTTGCAATTATAGCCCATGCATACATTATTATATTATCTTGCCATAAAATGGCTCATTGTATTTTTAAAATGTTGAATAATTATTTTAAAACATTTTTACGCATGAAAATTATTTTTAAAATCTACTAATTATTTTATAAAATATTTTCATAAATTATTTTGGGTATTTAATAAACAACCCTTTTATTCCCAAACCTAACCCCTCTCTGACCAGCCTAAACCCATTAAATTTGGCCCAATTCCCTTAGGCCCAAGTTTGTACGCCGACCCCCCAAACCCTCTCATTCTCTCTCTCACCCACCGTCATCTTCTCCTTCTTCTCTCAAACTCTCTCGACCTAACCCTAATTCTAAGCGTCGTCACCGGCATAAACCTCCACCTTATGAGGCTTCCATGGCTTCTTCGACCAGCCATGGTCTTCTACACGCCATGGCTATTTGATTTCTTCTATCCTTGAGAAGATCTCAAATAACCTAGCTGGTTCTGGTTTGAAATTTTGTTTATTAGCCTGTCTCAGGCCATTTTTTGACCGTGAGTAAGAACTTCTCTTTATTTTGTTACGAATCTATGGGTTCTAGACCTATTCTCTTATCTCTACTACTTTTCGGAAAAAACCCTAGTCCGTTACTATCGTTCCTTCTCAAATCTATATAGATCTGGGGTGATTCGAGCGCTATTATGTGTTTTCCTTTAAACAATTTTGGGTTAATTAATTACTCTGACTTTTATCGCTCTTCCTAAACTAGGGTTCATCCCAAATTGGTTTTTCAAAGATCTTTTCTGACTTCTAAGTGTTTAATCAATTATTCTTTCACCTTCTTGACTGATTTTTGCAAGAGTATTCAAACCCTAATTGATTCTATGTAATATACTGATTTTACCAATCTTTGCTTCGATTTTGGGTACCTTCTGTGTTACCTTGCTCTATTTCTTGGACTTAAACATTTTTCATTGTCGAATGCATTATTCTATGGTTTTTGCCCTAATAAATCTCTATTAGGGCTAGAATATGTGTTTCCGACTAATTTCTATGTTTCTGTGATGTTTTACTTAGTCTATTTTTCTATTTATGGAAGTTGATATCTCTTTCCATAAATTAGTATTATTTTTGAAAGTTTGTTTGATTGATTTGTTGTGGTAGAGATTCGTGTGCATAATTCTTGTTGTTTCCTTATTTACGACCTTAATTGGTCATTCGTGCCTTATTTGATTGGCAGTATAATTGGAGATTCTTACTGATTCCTTTATATGGTATAATTGGGATTCTTTCCCTTAATTAGTCCCCTGTTATTACCGTTTGATCAATTACCCTTGATTAAAGGAGTCTATTTTGAGCTCCTTTATGTGATTGGATTCTGTGTCTTCCTTAATTGACTGAATGATGATTCCTTTACCTTGTTTGTTCCACTCCTATATTGCTATATAAACACTCTTATTCTACCTCTCAATAGACGAACTAAGTTCAAAATACACACACACACACAAACTATCTCTTCTTTCTCTATTACTTGTGCTAACTGTTGGTCTATAGGCTGAAAGCCAAGGCTAGACAGTGGAATTACACTTGCGTTACATTCTGCACTTTACTTCTCTAACTGGTATGTTTCTAGTTCAATTCTGAAACTCAAACTCTATGTGTTCCATGTTTTGCACTAGTTCGATTTGCTATGTATTTACTTTATCTTCCTATTTACTGCTTTACTCAGCATGTCTAAATTCTACCCTCCTTTGTTCAAATGTGCAATCAGTATATCTGGGTCTCACTTGTATGTTTGATACTTGACCAACATGTTTATTTAGTCTTTGCTTACTCTCTTTAATTGATGTGATCATGTTGATAACTTAGTTGTCTAATGTACTTGGTTGATCCTAATTAGTATGCACTTTGTCTTCAACATGACTATTTCACTACATTCTATGCCTATGTCTTAATTGCTTCTTATCATGACTAACTTGTTAAGTCTTAGAACTAGTAGATTCTTGTTTGTTCTGTACAGTTGTTGCTCCACATGCTCCACATGCTCCACTAGACTCTGTTTATGTGTTTGAACTCTCTATGTTCCCAACCCCCTTGACCCCTGTTTGTAAAGCTGATTGTTGAGTGATTGTGAGTCTGAGCACTCTAAGTTTGTGTGACTGTATGTCTGTTCTTTTCAGAATTGATTTCAAGATTAATTTCACCCCTAGCATCTTCCTAAAAACTGTTTCTATTCCTGAAAATCTTTTCACTTCTAAAATTGTCTCTATACTATTTTACTAAGTCTTTCAAAACTATGTCAAGCACTCTTACTTTACTCTTAGACTATTAGGTTCTGCCCCTCCTGTGTGTACTGCTTAGTGTTAGTTTGTATGAGTCTACCAAATAGTAGAGTACCTGGTCCTCTACAAGATTCTTCTGAGAATGCTAATAAAACAGTACGTAAATAAGGTAGAGGATTTTTACGTGAAAAAATTCCTCACAGGGGGATCAAAAAACCACGACCCACACCTGTAGGCTTTTAACTTCACTAACTTGTAAAGAACCTATTACAAGCCACTTTGAATGACTCCATTACAAAGGATTTACTCAACTAACTTGTGGTACTCTCACCACAAGCCACTTTGTGACTTCCTAGTTACAAAGGTTTTTACTAACTTGTGATGCTCTCACCACAAGCCACTTTGTAACTCTACAATTACAAAGACTTTTGCTTATGACTAAATCTAGTCATAACATAAACTCAAGAAGTTTATGGATTTACAAGAGGATTCCTAATCAAACGTTTCTAGCTAAGCAGTTTAGGAGATACAATATGTACAATCACAAAGTTACAACTCAACTAGGACAACAACAAGCTATCTTTTAGGAACTGGTGCGTAGTTCGTTCAACTTTGTTCTCCAAGCCTGTGAGGATTGATTTCTCTGTTTTGACAGAAAGCTTGAATGAGAAACTGAAACCTTCAAGTGATGTTTTGTATAAATTCATTGTAGGTACACCTTGATCACATCACTTGAAATGATGTGAGCACTTTATTTGGTTAGAGAATGAGTGGGCGCTGCTAGAGATGGTATAGTGCGGCAGAAACAGTACAGTCAGTCACTTCATTTCCAGCTGTGACCAATTGACTTGTACTGTGATGAGGGAACCACAAGGGTATCTGATCCTTGTTTGGGTTCCTACCTCCTGAAACTGTAGCAGTTAACCTTTAGCTTGGAATTCGTTAAGCTTGCAGTATAGTCCAAGTAGGTCAGGTTCCCTATCTGGTTCTTAACAGTAAGTTTGTTAGATCATCAAAATATAAGGCAAGAATATTTAAAACCTATCAATTTCCCCTTTTTATTATGAAAAACTTAACATTTATAGAGTGGATTTAGACCAGTAAGAACTAGTTTAAGTAACAGAGGAACACAGGTTCCCCCTGAGACTATGCCTTTTTCGTAACAGTGAGCTCCCCCATGTGTTCCCCCTGAGTATTTTTCCCCTTTTGGCATCATTAAAAAAACATACAGAATAACAACACAAAGAAGTCCAGCTAAGCCAACTCATGCCACATTTGTGCACACAATCATGATAGAGAATAGAACACAAAAGGAGAGTACTAACATAATAAAATAAGGATTGATATTAATAAAACTTTAATATTCCTTTGCTTTGAAAAAGCGAAAGGAAAGGCAACATTGGACTTGTTAACGGGAGCAGTAGTGTTTCATCCAAACCACATAAAAAAAGGAAAAAAAAAACCTTAACAAATATTTCCAGAAACTAGTCACTGAAGGGGTACTTAGGGGGCACTAGGAGTGAAAGGCTTGGTAGCTGCAACAAGTGTTTGGAGAACGAGGTGTATTCGAGCATTTGCCGACTTTTGCTCATTGAGTAGTTCTGCTTTCAGGTTCTCTACTTACGCCCTAAGATCATCATTCTCCTTTGTCAAATGAGCCACTTCATCATTTGACATCGGAACCCCTTGGGCTTGCTGACCTTCCAGGATAGCATTCTTGGCCTTCAACCGACGAATTTCTTCAGCAGCATTTATAAGCTGTGAGATGGTTGATGTACTTCCTACCCCCCCTCCCATTCTTTTCCAAGCACTCGCACTCTTCCAAAGTCTTCTATGAGAAGTTATGCTTTCGAGTCCTCACTTTGCCCGTCCCCAGTGGGACTTTAAAGAATTTAAGCACTAGAGTAAGCAGGAACCCATAGGGAAGGCCATGATTACCATCTTTGAATGTGGCAACCTTTTGCATGTGTTCAATCATAATAGCAGGCAGACTCACAGGAGTAAAACTGTCCAGTTGCTCCATCAAGAATAGGTCAAACTTAAAAGTCACTGACGTCCTCTCAGCGCGAGGCAATAGAACTTTGTTAACCAATTCAAAAAGTAGCTGATAGACAGGGAATAGAGCTTTCTTATGGATCTGGTTCCTTTTCTGGTTTGCATTGTCTTTTAACACGGCATTTCTGAAGTTATACTGACACACATCTCTTACACTGGACACACCAGCTGTAGGAACTTTTAAAATCTCTCCAAGAAACTTTACATCAAAGACGATGTCCACCCCATTGAACAAAGCACAAATGTGGTCAGTCTCAACTAGAAAGAGGCTAGCAAAGAAACTTTGTACCTCATCCTCATATACCTTAGGTGCATCATTTTAAAATAGATACGCCCAACGTTGAAACTAGACCATTTCTAGAATTTGGCGCATTCCAGCCATCTTAGAGATTGCTAGGTCAAACGTATGACCCAGTAGAACTTTTTGATGCCTCAGGCACTCAGAGCCAAGGCTGACCTCACTTCTCATTCTCTTCATAGAATCAGGTTCTCCAAAAGATTCAGACTTGCATTTGTCGGACTTCTCTCCACTCAATTTTCCTTTTCGCTTGGATTTGACTAAGACATCCTCATCATACATTGAAAATTCACTCACCACCTCCTTCATCTTAGACCTAGATGTTGACCCCTTCTCTATTGAAGCAAGTTTCGTTTTGTTTAAGATCGTCTAACAAGTGAACCAGGTTCATCTGGGGTTTCCTATTCCACCTCGTTTACAGGGATCGCCTCATCACTTATAGGTACACCGTCTTTCATCAACTTTCTTCTTTTCTTCTTACTACTCTTATTTATTTTGAAGGGCAGAATCGTAGGCCACTTTAACTTGAAGCCTAGTAGTAGGTCATTTGATTTTAGACTCAGGGGTGGACACAACCATCCGCTTACTTATGAATGCATCGAGAGCCACATTATCTAGGTCTTCTTCATCACTGGATCTCATTTTAGGTGCTTGAATTTCTAGGGGCACAACATCGAATGCAGGAACAACATTGTCCTGGGAATGAGAGCCCTGACCTGGGTTCTTTGGAGAGGGATCAGGTTCCTCATGTGATGCCCCAGTAGTATTTGCTACTGCATCCCCTCCAACAGTTACAATGGCCTCTTCTTCCTCCACACTTTGTGCCTCATTTTTATGAGATGTAATCTCATGCAGTACACCATCAACAGATACCACAAACACGAATAAGCATTTTTCTCTTCCTCAAATATTGCTACCACCACCATGGAATCGGTAGCAACGATGGCAGAACTCTTTGTGACCTCAGGATTTTGACCTTATTCTCCACTTAGTTTTTGATTGGTGGGAGCCTCAGACGATGGGGAGAATGGAGCAGTAGTTTTAAGGGTTTCTGAATTAGGAAGAGACTGGGAAATTGGGTGAGGTATGATTGTAGTGGCAGGAGTAATAGAGGGTGAGGAAGGCTCAGTGAGAGCGGACGGCTCCATAGATTGATCAGTGGTAGTTACAACTGAGGCAGGGAGATTGAAAGTTGTCTCAGCCATTAAAAGAAGTGGTGTGACGATCCTTTTGGGAACTTCTAGCATAAGACTTATGGTTAGGAAGAGCAGAAAAGAGGGTTTTTAAAAGGAAAGGATAATTATGAAGAGAGAGGAATAGGTACCGGTTCTAAAACGGCGGTTGGGCGTGGAGAATTGCAATGTTTCAGAGGGAGATGTAACGATTTGAAATGAAGAGACATGACAGTAAGATCTGAAAAGTTGATGACATGGCAGTTGTGTTTTGTACCCTTTTTTAAGACGTGTATTAAAGGATGCACAGAACTACTAAACTTTGGTACAAAAACTAGGTTCTTGACCTTTTATTTGAAAGAATCAATCCTCTTTTGTCATTCATGCATTGCATATACCGCTTCTATACTCATCATGTGTGTTTACCTGCAATGGTATTGAAGTGAGTTAGACATGGACAAAAAACACTTTGAGCCAATTATTTCTTATAGGTGAAAGCCAGCTAAAGAGGAATCTGGTTCTCAATTGGGCTTTAAAAGCCCCAGCTTCACTCTGTTTCTTTCAAACTGTTCCTACTTAGCACCTTGGTGAAAATGAATGCAATTTGATCTTCTGTGCTATAGAACTTCACACATATCAGCCTTTTCTCCACATTGTCTCTCAGAAAATGATGCCTCATATCGATATGTTTTGTCCTTTTGTGTTGAACTGGATTCTTTGCCATGTTGAGCGCACTAGTATTGTCACATAGAAGGGGCACACTCTCAGTGAGTACCCCAAAGTCCTCCAGTTGCTGCTTGATCCATAAAAGTTGAGCACAGCAGGATGCTGCGGCTACATATTCAGCTTCAGCATTTGAAAGAGCCACTGAATTTTGCTTCCTTGTACCCTAAGAGATAGGACATGAACCTAAGAAGTGAGCCATTCTAGAAGTGTTTTTCATGTCCACAAGATAACCTGCATAATCTGCATTAGCAAACCCAATCAGATTAAAACTGTCACCTGATGGATAATACAACACCAGGTCTTGTGTTCCTTTGAGATATCTTAGTATTCTTTTGGCAGCCTTCAAGTGAGATTCCATGGGATTTGATTGAAACCTTGCACATAGCCCCACACTAAAAATAATATAAGTTCTACTGGCAGCGAGATAGAGGAGAGACTCAATAATGCCTCTATACATGGTTTGATTCATAGGAGATGCATTTTCATCCATGTCCAGTCGAGTGGCAGTAGAAATGGGAGTGTCTATCACATTTGATGTTTCCATGTCAAACCTCTTCAAGAGCTCCCTGATATATTTTTGCTGACAAATGGATATACCCTTTGGGGACTGTTTTACTTGAAGACCCAAGAAGAAGTTTAGTTCCTCCATCATGCTCATTTCAAATTCACTTCCCATGAGTTTTGTAAATTTTTCACATAGAAAATCAGTTGTTGCTCCAAAAATGATATCACCAACATAGACCTGAACACTAAGCAGGTTCCTTTCTCGTTTCATTAAGAAAAAAGTGTTGTCAATTTTCCCTCTTTTAAAGCCATTTTCTAAGAGGAACTTTGACAACCTTTCATACCAAGCTCGAGGAGCCTGCTTTGGCCCATACAGAGCTTTGTCCAGTTTAAACACATATTCAGGGTGCTCATGACATTCAAACCCTGGGGGTTGCTTCACATAGACTTCTTCCTTAAGGAGTCCATTCAAAAATGCACTCTTGACATCCATTTGGAACAAGGTGAATTCCATATGAGATGCAAAAGCGATTAGAATTCTAATAGCTTCCATGCGAGCCACTGGAGCAAACGTTTTATCATAGTCAATCCCTTCCTCCTGATTGTAGCCTTGGACCACTAGCCTCGCCTTGTTCCTTGTGGCAATTCTATGTTCATCGAGCTTGTTTCTGAATACCCACCTGGTTCCTATAATGGTTCGATCTGGGGGTTTAGGTACCAGGTGCCACACATTGTTTCTCTCAAACTGATGTAGCTCGTCTTGCATGGTTGTAATCAAATCTGCATCTTTCAAGGCTTCCATGATATTTTTGGGTTCTATCTAGGAGAGATGATATTTCCGCATTATCGGACTTTGGATATACCGTGTATTAGGATGATATTCTGTATTCTAGAGGCTCAGATTCGTGACATCGGGTCCTAGTGAGATTATATTGTGTATTTTGTTAAAATCTTCAGTACTTTAATCTTGCTTAATTGATATTTCTTTCCGCTATTTTTGATAAATTGGGTTAAGTGTTGAATAATGGTCGGGCTTGCCTAGTAGTGTGTTGGGCGCCATCACGACCGGGATTTGAGTCGGGACAAGTTGGTATCAGAGCCTAGGTTACTTGGTCTCGGGAGTTATGAGCCAGTTTAGTAGAGTCTCGCAGATCGGTATGGAGACGTCTGTACTTATCCTCGAGAGGCTGCCGAACCTTTAGGAAAACTTCACATTTTTGAATTCTTAGTGTGCGTCCTTGATTCATCTTGAAAAGAAATTTTTGAAATTCCTTCCGCGTGATCATATGCACCAACGGGCGCTCGGTATCAGATGTGTCTCGATGGCTTTTGATTCCCCGATCGAGGGGCGAGGTGTAATCTCTGTGAGTTTGAAGTTAGACCAGTCTGGAGGACTTGAGGCCAAATCTTTGCCAATGGCTTGAGCACCGAGGTGCTGATTTTGTGAGCAAGTGTTTTGAACTCATATGTTCATTATTGTCCTTGTTAGCCGGAATGGCGGTTGGATATCCACGTGATGAGTATGTTAGTGTTGCGAGGTGTATTTGTACGACTTGGTAGTGGCGAAGAAGCCTACTGGATAGTAGATGAACTGTTAAGTGATTCGTTTCTTATTGTGATTTGTTGAGTAGCCCGAGTTATGGGCGCGTGAAGAATATTTTTCGTGTCTCCTAGTTAGATAAGTCTGGGAGCTGAGATCGCTTCCGTAAATGTATTATGACGAAATCGTTGAGTCAAGGAGACCACCTTGAAGGTCGAAAATATTAAAGGAAGAATATGTTCCTACTTGGTTGAATAGCCCAATAATGGAGGGTTGAAGGGTATTTTCTATGTGTTATGATTCAAATAGGTGCAACGCATATCCATGTATCAATTTAGATTTATGTAATTGATATGTATTGTGATGCTTTGTCAAGTTGTGGATGTATTGTTAGGATGGTTTTGGTGATTCTCTGGAAGGTGGATAGGACCAATTACAAAGGAGGCTCTGCCGAAATTTTTGAAAAATTTAGGACTTAGTAAAAAAAAAAATTGGTCGCCTAGAGAGTGGGCTTAACTGTTGTGTGAGTAAATGCAAGAATTGCAGAAGAGTTAAAATTCCATGTGATTTGTGTTTCCACGAGCTTATGATGGAGTGAGTTTAATCTCACCATGATATTACGACAGCAATAGAGTATATGTATTGTGATCTATGGCTTCGAGCCAAGTTGGGGAGCTTGTTGTTGATTAGCTGATTGCACGGTTTATTACCTACGTGAATTCTGTTTATTGGCGCATTGGTGGGTTATTGCAGCTACAGAAAAGGACCATGAGTGGTAATTTGAGTAAATGAATTGTTGGATGCATGCTATGGTTAGCCTTATTGGCTCATATTCAGACTTAAGGGAAGATTCATGATTTATGCCTCGTATAGGTGCAGGCTTCGAGGGAAGTGATTCTGTTGGGTGCTTTATCGAGATGGTATTCATATGTTATAAAATTCAGTAGAGTTGGTTGCATTCGGGGCCAAGTCAGAGCTGGGTGGCTCTCAATAGCGGTCCTAGTTAATTCAAGAGGTAAAGTGTGGTGCCTAATGATTTTGAGTCTATAAGTACGGTTAAGAGTCAAGCTTTTGAAGCAGCTTATGAAGAAAGGCACAGAATGTTCTATGATGTTTTGACTTGCGGTGTAGCATTTGAGAGACATGAAATGGTCATGGTATTTGAGACACCATGGTCTCGTGATTTAAGGTCACTCAGGGTGAGTTTGGTTGAAATAAGTTAGGTGTTAAAGGGAGATATTATTATTTCTAAGGCAATTAAGGATAATTGGAAGGAAGTAGATTGATTAGCCATAGTTGAGTTGGTATACTGGTGTCAGTGATCGGTTCGTTTAGCGTGATCGAGTTATGCATGTGAGGCTTGTCGGCCACAGTGATTGATGTTATTCTGAAGCATTCTTTTGTTAGTGCCTATTATGAGTAGGCGGATCCTAGAAAGTGTTATGGTGGCTTGGACAACTACTTAGAGATTGGCATATTCGACGATTATGAGGATTCGCCTGTATGCTGCTATAGTTCTCCTAAAGTGAGTTAAATGGAAAGTCTTATGTGATGAAGTATTAGCCTATCGACAGTTCTAGAGTTGTGATGGAAATCGCGTCTATCGTATATTGGCACGTGAGATGCAGTGAGTGGTATGGAATTTGAAGTAAGGACCAAGGTTGCAGTTTGGTCAATGACTGTGATGTCCCGATCTCGGATGAGCAGTATATGAGTTTCAGTGTTTTGAGTAAGATGGGTATTGACGTTAGTATCACCTGAGGTCGGTGTTCTGTGAGAAAGGCTTTGCATCCTGGTTAGGGATTATTGATCACTTTTCAGCGTTAGTGCAGCCGGTGGTTTGGATGTGCAGACCCGTTAATTATTTCGGAAGATGGTGGGAGCTTATCCCACAGGAATATTGTATAAGTGTGACATGTAGTCACTTGATTAATTAGAAATTTAAACCAAGTATGAGGATTTTGGTAATATCATCCATTTGAGAATTTATGCTTGGAGGGCACTTTGTTTATTGGGTTATGGACCTGTGAAAGATTATTGGCCTAGCTTGGCACGATCAGGATCGACTTGAGGTCGGTGGATAGATTTAAATGTGGAAGTGAGCCTTACGCCAGGCCAGTTGTGTTTATTTCAGCAATGCGCTCTTTATGAAAGGATAGTCATGGTCTTATTTCGTGGTCAGCTAATTTATGTAAAGATATATTGCACCGTATGAGTTGTGAGACGGCTTGGTAAATTCCTTTTGTGTTGAGGTTCCGCTTAGCGGTGATATTATATGAGCAGGATGGCTCTTGAGACTTAGATCATGTATCGCACCTCAGTTGTGCTTGAGTTTGTAGCCTATAGAGCTATATGTTTCCTTGGGAATGGTATTATGCACCTTAGTGTGTTTATGACCGATATCCGGTGTTTTGATGTGATGAGCTTTTCAGATCAACGTATATCTCCTTATGTGAGTTCTATATGTGGATCGGGTGGCATGCCGCCATGGGTATGTTGTTTGGATCGGGTTGCACGCCGCAACAGTGTGATGTTCAGTTCAGTGCCCATATTTGCTTTTGTGTGTTCTGTTTCCCTGTTTTCTGAGGAAGTCTATGTTAGTGTGCGAGTTGAGTAGTTCCTTCTAGAGTTCGCCTTCCTTTTGTATCGCGTTCGAATTGATAGCATACTGGCACATTGTGGCGTCTTGTGGGATTTTTGATTATGTCTGAGGTGGCTTATTGCCTGAGCAGTTCGTACTGGGTGAGACGAGGTTACTAGATTTGGGGTCAGTGCAAACTGATTATATGAAGTATATTATAGAGCAAAGATCATTCTTTGGTTTGGGACAAGGTAATGGAACTTGTCAGGAGTGTAGATCCAATGAATTGTTGATTCAGCAGTTGGTTGTGAATTTCGGCACATCTCTTCAGTGGTATCGGTGTTAAAAAAAACCTATGTAGCAAGACCTGTGTAGATCATGAGATGCAATGGGAGCATCAGATTCGTGGAATTTCGACTATTATGTTTAAAGAATGTTATTGTGGTTCTATGAGTAAAGTGATGCAAAGTGTGAATTCAGCAAAGTTATGCAGTCATGTTTGGGTACAGCGTGTGGAGATTGATATGGTGGTCGTATGATGGAAACAGGCTTGGCAGGGAAATTCAGGATGTTGGAATTGGGCCTAATGGCTTATTTGCTTGAATAAATAAGTATATCTACAGAATTATCGAGCTAATGTGCTCAACGGAGTAGTGGTAGCATGGGAAGGTGCATGATGTGTTAAACAAGTGATTTCAGACTACTTCAGTGTAGTTCTCAGCACGTTCGAGGACAAACGCATGTTTAAGTGGGGGAGATTGTAACGACCCGACCAGTCGTTTTGAGCTCCGGCGCGTCATTCAGTAGTTTGATGCCATGAGCGACTTCATCTCAGGTATATTGACTTGTATGTATGGTCAGAATTAAAATTCAGGAAGTTTGGAGTCAAATCTAAATGGAAATTCTCATTTTGAAAGCTTAAAATTGAAGAAATGAACTAGGATTGGAATTTTGAGTAAACGACCACAGAATTGGGATCTGAAGGTTCTAGAAGGTTCGTATGATGATTTTGGACTTGGGAATATGCCCGGATCGGGTTTTGGATAACCCGAGAGCGTTTTGGCGCCTATTGTGGAAGATAACATTTTAGAAGAAATTGCATCAGTTTGGTTTAAAATGCATTTCAGTGTTATTGATGTCCGTTTGGGATTTCGAGACTGGGAGTAGCTCCGTATGGTGATTCTGGATTTGGGAGCGCGATCGGAAGTGAATTCGGAGGTCCGTAGGTCATTTTGGAGCCGTTCGGCTAAAGATGGAAAATTGAAGGTTTTTGAGAAAATTTGGCCGGAAGTGGAAATTTTGATATCGGATTCGAAATGCGAATTTTATGGTTTGGATAGCTTCGTTAGGTTATTTGGGACTTAGGAGTGTGACCGGAATATCTTTGTGTTGAAATATATGAATTATGGGAAAAATTTGAAAACATTTGATATTTAATATTGTTAAAGTTGACTTTGGTCACCATTTTTGGTAAACGGACCCGGACCCGTGATTTTTTGGTCTAGAAAGGTCCATAGAAAAATATGGGAGTTGAACGTGTTTCCGGAATCGAATTCCGAGTTCCCAGGCCCGAGAAATGAATTTTTTCGTGAAATTGTTTTCTGAAAATGAAAATGAAATTTGATCAGAAAGTAATGGTATCGGGCTCGTATTTTGGTTCCGACGCCTGGTACAGGTCATATATGTTGGTTAAGCGCTTCCTGTAAAGTTTGGTTACAAACGGACGTTGTTTGACGGGTTTCGGCCTTAAATTGGAAAATTTGAAAGTTTATGAAATTTGAAAGAATTCTTGGATTTAAGGCTCAAATCATTGATTTTGATGTTATTTTGGCGATTTGATCGCTCGAGTAAGTTCGTGTGATGTTATAGAGCCCAAACATTCTAGTTTTCGGAAAGTCAAACCATTCGCAATTTGGATATCATCTAAGAAAGTTAGGATGGATCAAAAAGGGCTGCTGGAGCAATTTCGGCAGAATTTACGATGCATTTTAGAAGCTCATATCTCGGGATAAATTAAAGAGTTATATGGTGTACAACCTATCAAATTAAAGATCTTTGAGTCTAGATTCTAAATCTTCAAACCGTTTGTTATTTGGATATTTATACAAGACGTTATGGGTGTTTAAACAGAAGGTGTCCGACAAGGAACAATTTTAATAGGATGTACAACTTGTATAGCACAAGTGCAAGGTACAACTCGACGAAGCACAGGCAGATTCTTTTATACACGGATTTAGCTCACTTTTCTTCATTTCTTCAAAGTATGGACGATTTTTGGGGAGCTTCAAGAGGGGATTTTCATCATCAATGTGAAGGTAAGTTATCCCCACCTATTTTGAGTTAAGTACATCAATTATGTATGGATTTGAGCATGAAAATTGTAGAAAAATTGAGGATTTAGGCCTAGGGATTTGAAAATAAGATTTGGTGATTTGAGGGGTCAAATGAACTCCGATTTTGGTAAATTTTATATGTACGGACTCGTGGCGAGACGAGGAATCCGGTGATGTGACTTTCGTAATTTTTCGAGAAGTGGGCCCGGGGCTCGGGTTTTGCAAATTTCGTGACAAGTTGGATCATGATCGGGTCCGGGTTTAGGGTCATGACAAGTTGGTATTAGAGCCTAGGTTACATAGGTCTCATGAGTCATGAACAAGTTTAGTAGAGTCTCGTAGATCGGTACGGAGACGTCTGTACTTATCCTAGGGAGGCTGCATAACCTTTAGGAAAAACTTCACATTCTTGAATTCTTGTTGTGCGTCCTTCATTCAGCTTGAAATGTAACTCTTTGAATTCCTTCCACGCGTTTGTATGCGTGCATGAGCGCTTAGTATTAGATGTGCATCGATGCCTTGTGATTCCCTGATCGAGGGGTGAGATGTGATTTTCTGTGCGTTGATGTTGGGCCAGTCTAGAGGACTTGAGGCCGGGTTTTTCCTGCAGCTTGAGCACCGAGGTGTTGATTATGTGAGCACGTGTTTTTGAACTTATATGTTCGGTAGTGTCCCCATTAGTAGAAGTGATGGCTGGATGGTTATGTGATGAGTATGTTATGACTGCGAGATGTATGCATATCATTGGAAAGCGACGAGAAGGGTTTGCTGGAGGATAGAAGAACTATTAGGTGCTTGATTTCCATCTTGATTTGAGGTATAGCCACGAGTTATGGGTGTGTGAAGAATCTTTTCATATTTTATAATTGGGGGAGTGAAGTGGATTTCACGTTGTGATATGAGTTCAGACTTAGGAAGATTAAGTGACTACGTAATGTCTATGATGGTGGAAGGGTATAAAGGGATGTTAGTAGGGGCGAAGCAGGTGGGTTATCTCCTGCGGGGTGTTTTGAATGTTGTGTGATCCATATGTGGTTTGTTGGAATGTCCCTTTTACCAACGACATATATGTGCTGCAATTTGAGTTTGGGTCGCTTAAGAGAGTGGGCTTGACTGTTACGAGGGCGAATGCGAGATTTGTAGAAGATTTGAGGTACTAGATGGTCTTTGTTGTACGAGCTTATGAAGGATTGAGTTTATTCTCACTATGGTAGTATGGCAGTGATAGAATATATGCATTATGAATTATTGTGTGTTTTGATCTATTACTTTGAGCCAAGTGGGGGAGTCTGTTATTGATTAGGTGATTGCACGGTTATGTGCTATGTTGGTTCCAATTTGAAGCGTATTGGTGAATCAGTTATGGCTTGTAGAGGTTGAAACCGAGGATGGCTCGAATAAAGGAAATTTCAATAAAGGTTATGCTACGCTTTATGGGTGTATGAGAGTCACGGAATGGCTTGAGTTGTTATTGGTAAATGTGCTTGGTGCTTAGGACAGGAAGTTGCTTGGTTGCGTTAAGGTGAGGTTACATTCTGCGGTGTCAGAGTGCTAATGAGGCACAGGTTGTTCGGTTCATTTGATCAGGCTAATTGCAGTTTGAGTAGAGTGGATGACACTCGAGGATGGCTCTACTGTGTTCAAGATTTTACATGTAATAATTGGAGATTTTCAAGTTGTATTTTTGGCTAGAAACTAAGGTTTGCATTGGAGGGTGTCAAGACTTGTGGCATTTCTATATCAATTATGGGATTCTATATATCAGTATCAGGGAGGTGAAGGTAATGGCTTTGGATTCACATGGAGTCACTTCAGGGTAGGTATTTTGAATATGGTGTGCTTGGTAATAGTTAAGAGAGTATCTAGTGGCTTAGGAGCCTTAGGCGGTGTGGTTTTTATGCTTGGGTCTCGTGTGGTGAGTCTGGGCTGAGGAATTGTGGTGTTATAGGAAGAAGAAGTACCAAGTTGGAGGTAAATCAGAAGGAACTTGGATATATGGGATAGCTTGGTAGTAGGACAGATCGACATCGTAAGGACATGATTAGTTCTTTGGATGCTTACGAGGTAATGAGCTTCTGCGGGTGTTTCGCAATTCTCTTGGTTTTTAGTGGCCTGCGTAGCTTGGTTGAGTTAGAAGGATTCAGTCCTGACGGTTTAGTTTTGTGCAAATAGAATTCAGAGATTTCTTGATGGTTTCTACCACGGTTAGAGGTGTACATTTTCTACGAGCGTGAGGAGCGTGGGATGTGTAGTGATTTTCTTCTGGATGGGATCAATGGAAAGTTCTTGGCTAGCTGAGTACATAGTTGCTTGTGGCTCGGAAAGGATATGAAGTTCTCATAGTTATCCTAGGATGGTATGGTTTATGTGTTATACTGTGTAGGATTGAGATTTGCATGTGTGAGGTCATGGTCCAGTTCTGAAAGGAAGGTCATCAAATTCTTAGGCAGCACGGGCAGCTTCAGATGATTAGGGAAATGATCTTCAGATGATTAGGGAAATGATATTACTAATTGGTATGGCTTGATGGGGGTATACATTTCAGAAAAAGGGCAAGAGTTTGAATTGAGGATACTTCAGTAGTATTGCGGCACTCTTTTGTTGGATCGACTGTTGGAAAGATTGGGTATTAGAGGTGTGGCATGTGTTCGGACGGCAGAATTGGGATCAGATATGGTGATTCATGTGCTATATGGAGTTCGAGACTGGGAGTTCTCATAAACAGGTTATGTTGTGGTTATGGGTCTCGTATATCGGCACTGTGTAGTAACTATCGGGATTTGGAAACCCGAGTGGATCTTTTGCTGCTTGGTAATTTAGAATTTGATGTGATATTAGGTATAGACTGGTTGTCTTAGTGTTGTGTTAATCTGGGTTGTTGCACTAAGGCAATGGCATTGGCTATGCTGGGGATGCCACGGATTGAGTGGCGAGGTTCATTGGATTATGTTCACAGCAAGGTGATTTTATTTTGAAGACCCAGCGGATAGTTCGGAAGGGTTATCTTTCTTATTTGATCTTCGTGATTGGTGTCAGGGCAGAGACTTCTTCTATGGATTCAGTTTCGGTGGTGAGGGATTTTTCGGGTGTGTTTCCTGCTGTCGGGCATATTGCCGGACAGGGTTGTTGACTTCGGTATTGATTTAGTGCTGGGCACCGTATCGTATGGCACCGGCGGAGTACAGGAGTTGAAGGAGCAGCTTCAGGAACTCCTTGGTAAGGGGTTCATTGGTAGACCAAATTGGATGTGTGTTCTACATCGAGTCGGCTTGGTTGACTCCGAGTTGTATTGTTGAGGGATGTGTTGATTCGATTGTAATTGAGATTATTAGTGATATGTGGAGATCTATGAGTTACATTTCCGTATTGCAAGGTGTTAGAATGTGTTGGATATAGGCACATGTGGTGCGGTTTTATCAGGGTCTCCAGTGGAATTTGAGCGGGGAGAGTATTGTGTATTGCTCGGTGGATGGCATATCGGTTGTGTCCTTTCAGAAGTGTAATGTTATGTCAATTGCTTCGCAGTGGTCATGATGACTTTCTTTGGTTCTAGACATCAAATTGCACGTGGTTGTCTATTTTGAGCAGAGTGACTTGAGGTGTTCCATGTGGACCAGTGTTTGGAAGGGTCGCACAGTGCAGTGAAGTTATGTGGAAGTATGACCCTTTGGGTTAGACTCGTGTGTTCTATTTCAACGATGTGTGACGGGTTCTCAGCATTGTGTTTTGGTGGCACTGGTGAGCTTACAATACAGCTCTTTCATTGAGTCATTTTTCATGATTTGAGTACATTCAGATTGTTGTTTATTGGTGCACTGATTGCACGAGTTGTGGCTGTAGATTGTATTGATGTGTCATGCCACCAGAGTAGTTGTGTTGGAATTAGATGTGATTGTTGGGATCTATAATGTACACAAACGGATTCGGTTTCAGCGTGTGGGAAGGATAATATCGAGGTTCTGCTCAGAAATTTGCTATGGTCCTTGCTGAATGAGAAGTGGCTTCACGAATGGTTGATCTGAGGAATGGTTACGACTTTCTACGTGTTTCTTTTATCATTGGCAGTATATGAAAGTGTTGGAATGAGACTTTAGTTGATAAGAGGTTTATTATCGGTATTCAGTTGTTGTGTGCAGCTGTTGTGATTAGAAATTATCGCTACAAGTGTTTGAGTTATGCGGTATATCATGTAATTGCACCTGAGGCTGCAGGTATGGGTTACTACAGCTGGTTCAGGCGTATTCAGAGTATAGATGTGGGATTCTTATCTTGTAGATGATTTCAGAAGTGGAAATAGGGTTCTAAGGTTCATGGGCTAGGTTGGATTGCGGAATCTCAGTTGCATTGTGTTATTGGACCTATATGAGATAGGGTGACGTGGGATCACCCCCGGGTATGTGCATTGTAAGGTTACACAGCGATTTGATGGCTTTCGGAACAACTCTAGGCACATTCGAGGACGAACGTATGTTTAAGTGGGGGAGGATGTAACGACTCGACCGATTGTTTTGAGATTTTGCAATTCACTCGCTAGTTCTTGGGCATGACTAGCCCCATGTGATGTATTATGACTTAATTTAGTTTGAAGCTTAAAATTTGAAAGGTTTGACTAAGATTTAACTTGTTGGTATATGATCTTGGATCGGAATTTTTATGATTTGGTTAGCTCCGTTAGGTGATTTGGCACTTAGGAGCGTGATTGGGATGCGTTTTGGAGGTCCGTGGAAGGTTTAGGCTTGAATTGGCGAAATTGGGATTTTGACGTTTTCCGGTTGATATGGAAGATTTTGATATAGTGGTCGGAATGGAATTCTGGGAGTTGCAGTAGGTCCGTTGTGTCATTTGGGATGTGCGTGCAAAATTTCAGGTCATTCGGGCATGGTTTGGTAGACCTTTTGATCAAAAGCGGAATTCGGAAGATTTTGGAACCTTAGGCTTGAATTCGATGTGATTTGATGGATTCGATGTTGTTTGAGGTGTTTCGAAGATTGGTATAAGTTTGGGTATTGGTATATGACTGGTTTGTGCTTTCGGTTGAGGTCCTAGGGGGCCTTGGGGTGATTTCGGATGGTTGGCGGAAGGTTTGAAGTTGAGTTGGGAAAGCTGAAGCATATTGTTGTTGTCATAACCGCACCTGCGGTTGGGAGGCCGTAGGTGCGATGCTCGCAGAAGCGGAAGGCAGTTGCAGATACAGCCAAGAAAAAGATCATCAGGAACCGCAAAAACGGTAAAGTGGGTGCACCTGCGGTAGCGCAGGTGCGAGGTTTTTAACCGCAGATGCGGAAATGGCCATTTAAATGAAAAACGCAGATGCGGTGGATTAGGCCGCAGAAGCGGGAAAAGGACCGCAGGTGCGAAAAGCCTAGGTCAGAAAGTATAAAAGGTTTCCTTCGCGATTTTAAGCTATTTCTTCACCATTTTTATTCGGGTTTGAGCTTGGGGAAGCCATTTTGAAGAGGATTTCAAGGGATAGCGTCTGGAGGTAAGATTTTTGAACCTAAAACACGTTTCTATGGTATTACTTCATGCATTAGAACTATAATTATGGAAAGTTAGGGTTAAAATTTGGAAAAATAGGGCTTGAGATTGGAGACCTTGACTTGAGAATTTGAGGGGCTGTTTGTAGTCGGATTTTGGTACTTTTGATATGAATGAACTCATGGGGAGATAAGGAATCTATTGATGTGAATTTTATCGAATTCCGAGATGTGGGCTCGGGGGTCAGGTATTGGTTAATTTCGGGATTGATGTTGTAAGTTGATTATTTTAGCATGGGCTTCGTTCCCTTAGCATATTTTGATGTCGTGATTTTGATTTTGGTTAGATTCGATGTGAGTTGAGGCCGATTCGAGGGGCAAAGACGTCGCGGGCTAGAGTTTGGACCGGAACGAGGTGAGTAATGATTTTAAATGTTGTCCTAAGGGTATAAAACCCTAAATTTCACATCGTTGTGATATGTTATGGTGATGCACACGCTAGATGACGAGCGTGGGGTCGTGCACCGTTGGGGATTGTGATTTAGTCCATCCCAAATGATTGTTTTACCACGCATTTGATTGAAAACTATTTGCTATCATTATGTTTTGGGTTGAATGCCATATATGGAGCTCGTGTCAACTATTTGGACCCTTAGGGGATTTTTGCTGCTATTTCCTCACTGTTTTGACTTTATACTTGTACTCAGTCATGTTATATTCTACTGTTTTAATAACTCAGCCATGTTTACTATGTTTTAACACATTAAATGATACTTTAAATGATATTTTGAGCTGAGCATCATGTTTTACTGTTGCCCGAGTGGCTTATGAGATTCTGACTGAGTAAGGCCAAGGGTCTGTGTTGTGAGGATACTTTTGGGATGGGTTGCACGCCGCAGCAATGATGTCACATATCCTTTTTCGTACCCCCGTAAGGGGTATAAGAGAGTTTTGTCCAATTTAAGTGACAATCGAAACAAGATTATTTATTTAAAATTCAGAGTCGCCACTTGGGATAATTTATGGTGTCCCAAGTCACCGGCTTAAATCAATCGAGGAAAGATTGACTCTGTTTTATAGTCCGCGAATACAGAAATCCGGGTAAGGAATTCTTTTAACCCGGGAGAAGGTGTTAGGCATTTCCGGATTCTGTGGTTCTAGCACGGTCGCTCAACTATTATTCTTGGCCTAATTATCTGATTTAATTATACATTTTAAACATATTGTGCATTTTAACTTTTGAAAACCACTTTTGCTTATTTAAAGAATTAATTCAAAGCTATTTAAAACATGTCGTAAGTCACGCTACATGAAATGCGCACGTGACTCACGACACATTCTATTTAACCTTGTTGGAAATTAGAATTGGGTCACATAAAATGCACCCCCGAATTTAGCAATTAAGCGCCATAACTACGTCACGGGAATCGTACCCGTAGCTATAACAATTATTTAACTAACGCGCCTAAAGCAAACTACGACATCTGATTATTTCCTAAACTACTTTAAGATTATTGTGAGGCAAAAGAGTAGTACATTCTTCTAACTTAACACCACTCATGGCCTACTTTATTCCTTGCCAAGAAAGAAACAACTCTAATTTTCATCTACCCGATTAAAAGCATTTATTTAAGAACCCAAGGCTACATGCATCACAATCAAAATAAAAACTAATTAAAACAATTTAAAGGAAAACTAAAACATGCTACTCAAACAACGTGGAATCACAAATCAACCAACACGCACACCAAGCTATTATAACACAAGAAAATGAGAATAAAAATTGAGAAATGGACTTTTTATTGCTGAACGAAGCTGAAAATTGCAAGTCAAGGACTAAACAAAGCAACAATCCTTGGTCTGAAACACCGAAATTACAAACCGGAACCTCGACTCTTGAGAGTGCTTTTATGGGTGCATTTAAAGCAAGATTTGTGATAACTAATCCCATCTTTGACCAATTCGTATATAGTTTTTACTCTTCCCAATATTTGAATTTCTCAAAAAGCCACACGTGAAAACCAACTTAAAAACCATTCACTTTCAGCAGCATCAGGGATGATTTATTACATCCAACAATAAGAAGATTATTGCAAGTTAAATGTTAGCACAAATCTCAATACTCATCCAACAATCTGATGACAATTCGTGTGTCCGATTTTTGAGAGGAGGAGTCAGAAATGACGGCTGAAAAATGGGGTTCTTTCTTGGTGAGGGTCAATTCTAGGTCTTAGAGTCTTTCTTGTGTCTCAATGAAGAAGACGATGGAATTCATATGGGGGATTCGAAAATGGTCAGAAATAGCGGATCAGTTTTCTTGTGTCTATAGGTCTTGTGTATTTTTAGCTCTTGTATTTTTAGGCGTTAGTCTATATATCATTGTAGAGTCTAGGTTTTTGTAGGGTTTTTAGGTTAGGGGGTATGGACTTAGGATTATGGGCTTGATAATTATGGCTAGGTATAAAAATTAGGCCTAAAAATGGGTTGCTCGAGCCCAAGTTTTATTCTTTCCCCACGAACGAGATTAAACATGCGATCTCATTTATTAATTAATTCTACTTAAGTAAAATAACTATTAAAATAAGATTGACCATTAAAACAAAATTATTTTTGGTATTTTTCAAAATTTAAAAATGACTACAAAACATTAATGAAACTATTTTTTTGTAATTTTTATTTTCTTGTAATAAAATAAAGTAAAAGAGTCAAAATTAATTGAAATAGCGATATTAGGCCTAAATTAAATATTTACATGCTAAAATATGAAAAATCTTGGGGAGGGTCAAAAATCACATGTCTACAGCTGCCTTTCTTTGATTAGAAATGCGAAGAGTTTTCAGATAAAGAACGACTAGACAGAGTTTTTGACCCGGCCCTTATTTAAGGAGACCAAAAACTAAGAGAAAGGGGGAATGTGATCGAGCCCTGGTATCTGAGCTGCCTACATATCCTTGGCTATAAAGGAATCAGGCCACGTGTAGTTCAGATGTGAGTGAAATGATGGAGTATACCGAGGTGGAGAGCCAATCGAAGTGTCATTCCGCCAAGGTTCTGGTCTGTGGTCCTGTTATTACATCAAAAATCAAAAAATGAAAAAGACTAGCTAAGTCTGTCAACTACGAGTTACAAGATTCCTATCTATAAGTATTCTGAAGCTTGATCTGGAGTCTTGAATGGTTCTTCATGTAGACTTTAGATTCAAACCTTGGCGCTTGTTAGCTGCAGGTGCTAGATCACTCTTCTTTAGATTTACGAATCAAGACAGGACATGTAGTGCTTGTGACTTCAACCATGACTTCAACAGTTCACATCTTTCATCTGTTTCTGCATTTGGATTCACTTCCCTTTTTTTCTTTTCTTTCTTTTTTTTATTCTAGATTGTGATTGACTTTCGTTGATTATCTCGGACTATTGACTCGCATTCTTACCGTGAGCTTCTTTTCTTGCTGACTTGAATTACATTCTGAAGTGAATTCCTTTATTCGCCAGGTAGGCGCCTGATTGCCAATACTCGAACTGTCTTCCTTTGAAACTTTGACTGCCTTCTCCTTGTTCTCCTGGTGGGCGCCTGATTACCAACATTTGAGTTGTATTTCTTCCCTTTGAAACTTGAATTGTTTTCCAGGTGGGTGCCTGATTGCTGAACTTGAACCGTCTTCTTTTGAACATTGCTGCTTTCCTTTTGTTCTCCAGGTGGACGCCTGATTACCAACCCTTGTACTGCTTTTCCCTAGAAACTTGACACGTTTTCCCTTTGTTCTCTAGGTGGGCTCCTGATTGCTGAACTTGAACCGTCTTACTTTGAACATTGCTGCTTTCCCTTTGTTCTCCAGGTGGGCTCCTGATTTCCAACACTTGTACTGCTTTTCCCTTGACTCGTTTTCCCTTTGTTCTCCAGGTGGGCTTCTGATTGCTGAGCTTGAACTGTCTTCCTTTGAACATTGCCTCTTCCCTTTGTTCTCCAGGTGTGCTCCTGATTTCCAACACTTGTACTGCTTTTCCCTTGACTCGTTTTCCCTTTGTTCTCCAGGTGGGCTCCTGATTACCAACATTTGCACTATTTTTCCTTGAGACTTGAACTGTTTCCCTTTGTTCTCCAGGTGGGCTCCTAATTTTCATCACTTGAACTGTTTCTCCTTGAAACTTGAATTGTTTCCTTTTGTTCTCCAGTTGGGCTCCTGATTTCCAACACTTGAACTGTTTCTCCCTTTGTTTTCCAGGCGGGCTCCTGATTTTCAATACTTGAATTGTTTTCCCTTTGTTCTCCAGGTGGGCTCCTGATTACCAACACTTGAATTGTTTCCCTTTATTCTCCAGGTGGGCTCCTGATTACTAACATTTGCACTGATTTTCCTCGAAACTTGAGCAGTTTCGCTTTGTTTTCCAGGTGGGTGCCTGATTTCAACAAAACAGACAAAACAAAAGAAATTTTTCTGCCCCAGTTTGATATTGGGAACATCTGTGAGTGTTAACCATTCTTGTTATCAAAATAAGTTCTAAGCGAAACTCCCTTATCCTGAAAAATTTCAAACCAAGTATCATCTCAAAAGTGAAAACCTTAAATGCTAAATTATACTTCCCAAAATTAAAACTCTTGTCAGACCTTGTCACTTGCGAGAGTCTCAAAACGTACTACATCCCGTTCCAGGAGGGTACTAGAAACTTACTGTCGAGCCTGTCTGGCACCTGCTTTCCTCATGGAGGGTTTCTCCGGAACAAACAAAATTTCCTGCCCCTATTTCAATCAAAGAAAAATTTTGAGTTTAAACATGGTGGTTGGTTTGTGGCCTTGACTTTGAGGGTGATTGCTCCTTTACTTCCCATGATAACTTCAATTTCAACTCGAAAGACCTTTTTTTATTGATTGACCACTTTCTCTGTCACCCTTATCACGGAAAATACCTTTGATCCATTCAAACCCAATACCATTCATCTGTTACATTGTGCTCATGCATTGACATATACTGAACCTTTGTGTTTCGCATGAATCCCAAAGCACGTCAATTGCCACCCACTCAGTGCGCCTGATGTTCTTTCCTGACTTAAACCACTGCCTTGGCCTTGAGGTCTATTGCTCCTTCACTTTCCATGATAACTTTGATTTCCACTTGGAAGACCTTGCTTGTTATTGGTTAACCACTTTCTCTGCCATGTCAACCTTATCACAAAAAGTACCTTTGATCTGTTCAAACCCAACACCCTCAATCTGTTGCATTGTTCATGAATTGACATATATCGAACCTTTTTATTTCACATGAACCCCAAAGTACATTGATTGTTACCAACTCAGTGTGCATGTTGTTCTATCCTAACTTATGCCATTTGATATGCTAGCCATATCACATTTTGTGCAATTGGAAAACTGGTGGCAGCTTTTAAAGTCATTTCTCACTTGTTCTGACCAAACAAACTCAGGAAGGGGAAGTAAACAAGACAAAAGGAACAGAGTAAGGACAATGGAAAGAAATGATTCCTAACAAGAAAACTACAAAGTATAAACTTATCAGATGTGGATACCAACTCTAATGACCATGACATGCACCTGTGGCCTAATCTATCAAGAAAGTCTGATGTTCAACTCTTGTTATACCCCAAAACCGGGAAACTGGGCTTCAATGCTCCGATTATCCAATCTGATTTGCCATACTTATTCGACTTGTAGTGCCCGAAGGGTTTTCACCATCAATCCTCTCTTATTTTGTTCTTTCTCTCAACTTACCGTCGCCTTATGGTGTCTGTGAAGGTTTTCACTGATAAGACTCTCTCATTTTTCTTTTCTTTCTATTTTCTCTGATTCCGTTGATGACAAGGCGTTGACCATAGTAAAAACATCATATGCTCCTTGCATGTCTCAACTCAACACTCTCAAAGATTATCCGAGAGGTCTTTTTTGGACTGCAATGTGGCTTTTGGACAGGGTTAGAAAGAAAAGATATCCTAAAGGCTCAAAATAACTAAGACAACCGGGTTAATTTATTTAAAAATTTTGGAATCTATTCTAAAACTTTGCTCCAATTTTTAAAACAAGGGAATTTAATTCTTTTTTTTCTTTTTTTATGGAATTTCCCACTCTCGATTTCGTGGGATTATGAAATATTTTATTTGGTATGACCGAACCATAAGGCTGCCTACGTATCTTGTGGTGACAAGAATCATGTCAAACATAGTTCACAAGACTCCTTTTGTTACTATTTTCCTTTTGCTTTTTTTTATTGCTTTTTTCTTTTTCCTTCTTTTTTTTTCTTTTTTCCCTTTTATTTCTTTATCTCAATTTTTCTCCTCTCTTTTTTGAATTTTCCTTTTGGAGTGAGCTTTCTAAAATAAACATATGGGGACATGAACTTTTTTTTTTTTAAATTACTCTAACTTGATTCCAAAAGAGGGGAGGTCGAAGAATTCAGCACAGGTTCAGAGGGGTACAAAATGGTATAAGTGTTTGGGTAGATGAAAGAGGGTCTCCCAATCTCTGAAAATGCCAAGTATAACACATGCAACTTGAAATGAAAATTGAAAATCATGCACAATATTTCTTTTGCGGGTTCGACATTGATATTACTGATATGCCTTCCATTTTTCTTTAGCGCCTTGTCAAGTACAGAACCCTCATTGTGTGATTCCCTTTTCACAATGGATATCCTCCGTCAATTCGGAGAAAACTTCCTTGACTTTATCTTGTTACTTGAGATGCACTTGAACTCAAAGTTGCTTGCTTCAAATCGTCCGGGATGCCCTCTCTTTTAATGAATTCTTGTCATCCTATTAACTTCCCAAATTATCTACCCTAGTTTCACATGGTTCGGGCTTCAAATGATCTCAAAATGTCCAAATCTGTACCTATTTCCCTCAAATGTCCCTATCATCTTCAAAACTTGTTTCATTGATTCATGATTAGACTAACTTTTAAGACCATGCCTAGAATTATACGTGCATGTCATGTCACTAGAGCCAACAAGAAAAGAACTATAAAAGGAAAAGAGAACTAAACAAAAATGACTAGAAATAATGGAAAACAGATAATTGCATTAGATAGACGGTGAAAGGATTTGAACAACAAGACAAGCAAAATAAACTGGGGTACAACCCTGGAACAAACCTAGATAACACTAAATGAGTTACTACGACTAAATAAACTAGGCAAAATAAAAGGATAGTAGGGTTTGAGTCACAAGACAATATCCGGATTGTAACCCTAAAATAATTCGAACAACAGAAATGACAACAAAATGAACCACCAAGACTCCTCCCTGGCTAGCCAAGAAAGAAGCGTCTTTCCAATTACCAAGCTCGGCATCTTAGCCATTGAGTTTCACATCAATATTACCAAGACCATTACCAACTTCAATCACATTATCTTCACCAAGTGGCTTATTGACTCCTTTGACCAACCCTTCGTCATTGCAAACCATCCCAACAATTTGTGCGTTGTCATATACCTGTAGAGGATTATGTGTGACACTTGGGGTATTACCGTCTTGGACCACAATTATTCCTTCTTGAATCATTCTTTCTATTTCCTTTTCAAAGCACGACAATCTTCAACATTGTGCCCCTAGGCGTTGGAATGGTATTCACACCTTTTAGCAGGGTCAAATCTTCTCGCACGTGGGTCTATATAATTTAGAGGAATCGGTGCAATCATGTCGTAATGCTTTAATCTCTCGAACAAGCTTGCATAGGACCCTCCTGTTGGTGTAAAATTATCTTTCAGCCTTTGTTCCCTTCTACACCCTTGGCTTGAATGTGGGTTATAGGGCGCTTGAAAATTTTGTGGAAGCTGGTGAAGCTTTTGCGGTGCTCGTGCTCGCCTGTTGGAGCGACCTAGTGGTTGGACAGATGGTCGGACGTTGTTCGAAGGATAATACTGGAGTGGATTATGTGGAGCTCGGGGATATTCATGGGGTCGGTATTGAGGTTGAAAGTGTTTAGCGGGAATGCCCACTGGATCGTTTCGTTGGCGGGACTCAGCCACATCTTTTCTATCAATGGGAGGACTATCCCGAGCAACTTGTTCGTTCCATCTGAACCAAAATTACCTAAAACTTTCCATAGGTTTCTTTTCCATCTGAGATAGGGAGGAGCGGTCTGGGATCTATATTGTACTGAAAGTGTCGCACAAAATCTTGAGCCATGTCATCCCATTTATGCCACTTACCAACATCTTGACGAGTATGTCATTCCAAAGCTGCCCCAGTCAGGCTCTCACTGAAATACGTTATCAACAACTCATCTTTCCCGCCAACACTTATCATTTCACTGGAATAACCCCTCAGATGGGCTACTGGATCTCCACGCCCATCATACAAATTAAACTTTGGCATCTTAAACCCTTTCAGCTTTCTGGATATCTCATCTTGCTCCACTGTCTTAGCAGGCTTTGCAGTTTCACCGGGAGGCTCAAAATGAGGAGTGTAGGAGTATGGACCCGAGACTTTGAAAGTTGGTTCTGGAGCATAGTGTGGGCATCAGGGATTTTGAACACAGTCTCGCTAGAGGATCGAGGAAAGGTAGCAGGTGGATGAGCTACAAAAATATAGGTGGTCAAAGGAGCGGGATATGAGATGGTTATGGGGGGTGGAGTGTGAAAAGGTTGTGGGGAGATACCCTGGACTGGTAACAGTGGCAAAATGGTGACAAGGCTTTCAGTGTAGTTAGTAGGAGCTAATAGTGGAGGACGCCCACTAATCTAGGCTTGATATATTTTTGCCATCTGTCCTTTCAACCTTAATACCTCTTCTTTCAACTCAGATTCTGATTCAACAATTCCCTTAGACGGATCAATAACCTCTGTGTCCAAGTCTTTGCTAGTTATGGCCACCTTGCTCTTTGACCTTGTGTTGTATGTATAAGTTACCTTAAGAACCACAAACCAACCACCCTTCTGCTCAATGGAGATAATAAAAAAGAACAAAATGAGGTCATCACGTTAGCGTTAGGGCATTTAACAGCTAAAAATATCACACTGCGTGCAATGCACCTAGCAACAATTAATGGTTCTAGAATGACTTCGAGGGTCACAAGGTCACTTGGCATCATCCCAATTTTGTTCATTTCAATCTTCTATTTTTTTTTTCTTTTCTAGCACTTGCTTGCTCATTTTCCTTCCTCTTTGTTTCTAATTATCACTCTTTTCTTTCCTCTCATTTCTCACATCCCATAATTTGATCTTTTTTTTTCTTTTCTTTTTTTCTTTTCTTTTTTTCTTTTTCTTTTAATAAAATTAAAAAAAATAATTCGATCGAACCCTATGTAGGTTGCCTACGTATCATGACGCCGCATGAATCAGATTTTTGCGTAGTTCGGGAAGAATGAAAATAAAATAAACAAACTAACGTTCCCCTTTTTTTACCTTAAAGACTATTCTGATGAGAAAAGAGAAATAAAAGAAGCAAAACACCCTTTTTTGAATTTTCTAGACTTAATGTTCTATGACATATTCTAAACTCAAGCTTAACGAGCATGTATTTCTTTTCTTTTTTTTTCTTTTTGAAACAAACACTCTATGGGAAATTATTAAGGGAAAAAAACCCTACAAGAGAAAAATATTTTTGATTCTTTTTTTTTGTAGGAAGGAAATCTAAAAAAATAAACCAAAGAAAAATATTTTGAATTTTCATTTGATATCCCTGAAGAAAGATTTCGAACCGAGAAATGAACAAGATAAAAAATATTTTTGGACTTAAGTTTTTGATTACCTAAGGAAGAAACTCTGAAAATACCAAAGAAAAAGTATGTTTTTTTTCTTCTATGTACAATGTCCTAAAGTTCTAATGAAAATAAGATTTATTTTTTATTTTTCATTAATTTCCCAAAGAAGAACCTCAAAAGAAAATCTTTTTGGATTTTGGAATTAATACATTAAAGAAAACTTTTTAAAGAGGTACTAAAAGAAAATTCTCTTTTTTTAGTCTTAATATATTAAAAGGAAGTATAAAAGCAAGTTTTATTTATTTCCAGATATTAACTCAATAAAGGAAAACCACCTCAAATGATTTTTTTTATTCTAAAGAAAACTTCTAACGGAAATATAAAATGCAACATCTCTTTTTTTGGATTTTTGATTTATAACACACTTTTTCAAATGCAAAACAGAAAGTACAATAATAATAAAAAAAAACTCGACATCACTATACAAAAAACTTGACATTACTATACAAAACTAGAAGGTAAACGACGCCATAAAAAAACAGACTCAAAACAAAAAAAAAGAAAATAAAATCTCCTTTTAATCTACTCCTGAATGAGCGATCCTGACTAGATGATCCTGGGGCTCTATCATGCTCAAATTCCGGTAAGTAAACCCACACATGTATAAGAAAATTAAGACCAAATAAAGTTAAATATTTAGACCACTACGTGAGACAATAACATTCGTGTTGGACACATGCAAGACATGATTGTGACTATTTTTCTAAAATTAACCTATGTGGCTAAAGGTGGCTAAAAATGCAAGATTTGGCTAAGACCCCGCAAAGCCAAGAACCTATGATTCACTAGGAAGATCGGACCATATGTGGGTTGCCTACGTATCACACCCCGAAAGACGAGAATCAGGTATGCGTAGTTCGGGCAGATTGGGTACGGGCAAGAATTAAAAAAAAACAACTAATTTAGAGAATATATATATTTTTTCTTTTCCTTGAAAATGATGAAACATGTAAACTCTTTTGGATTTTCTTTTTCCTCTTTTTTTTTTGATTTTTTGAAAAAATAAAGGAAAAGTGCAAAATCTTTTTGGATTTTTTTTATGTTTAATTTTTTGTCTTTTTCTTAAAGAAATGTAAGAGAAAACATAACTAGACCCTACTTGCTTTATTTTCACACTTCTCCCACTTTTTTTGTTCTTTTTTTCTTTTTCATTTGCCCTCGGCTATCATTGGTCCGCCAAATGACCCTTTTACCCTTGAAAAAATGCAAAATGTAGCACGTAGGATGCATCAAGATGGTCTGTTATTTTGGGTACACCTGTCTTAGACGGACCCAACCTCTATATTGAGTCCCCAAAGTCAAATGCACATGATGCAAGAAACGTTCCTACTAGGGATCCGGCATGGGGCTATGTTATTCTAGGTTTAAAAATCTGGGATTATTTGTTCTAGACCTGGCTTATCCGAGCGGACAGCTCGAGCCGGGGTGGGGGGGGGGGCAGCGTACCGGGAATACAGAAGCTTCACCGGCTTTGCAACTTGTCCGAACCTCGTTCTAAAATGGGAATATGACTCTAAAAGAAAAGAAGTTACACGAAGTGCACACTTCCCAGATGATTTAGAAGACTCGCAGAGAGGAGGGTTTCGCAACAATTTATATACAGTTCAACAATATCAAAGCGGTAAAAAGCAACATTTACCACATTAGGCCCAAGCATGTAAATAAAACCAGATAATAAATAAATCCAAATATAACAATTATTCTAAGCTCGAATTCTTGAATCCTAAACCAGAGATTCTGGGTTCTTATCTCCAGCAGAGTCACCAGAGCTGTCACACCTCCTTTTTCCTACCCCCATAAGGGGTATAAGAGAATTTTTTCCAATATAAGTGACAATCGAAACAGGATTATTTATTTAAAATTTAGAGTCACCACTTGGGATAATTTGCGGTGTTCCAAGTCACCGGTTTAAATCCCGAATTGAGGAAAGATTAACTCTGTTTTATAGTCCGCGAACACAGAAATCCGGGTAAAGAATTCTGTTAACCCGGGAGAAGGTGTTAGGTATTTCCGGGTTCCGTGGTTCTAGCACGATCGCTCAACTATTATTCTTGGCCTAATTATCTAATTTAATTACACATTTTAAACCTATTGTGCATTTTAACTTTTGAAAACTGCTTTTACTTATGTAAAGAATTAATTCAAAGCTATTTAAAACACGTCGCAAGCCACACTACATTAAATGCGCCCGTGACTCATGACACATACTTTTTAATTGTAGGAAATTAGAATCGGGTCACATGAAATGCACCCCCGAATTTTAGCAATTAAGCGTCACAACTACGTCACGGGAACCGTACCCGTAGCTATAACAATTATATAATTAACGCGCCTAAAGCAAATTACAGCATCTGATTATTTCCTAAACTACTTTGAGATTATTGTGAGGCCAAAGAGTTATACATTCTTCTAACTTAACACCACTTATGGTCTACTTTATTCCTTGCCAAGAAAGAAACAACTCTATTTTTTCATCTACCCGATTAAAAGTATTTATTCAAGAAACCAAGGCTACATGCATCACAATCGAAATAAAAACTAATTAACACAATTTAAAGGAAAACTAAGACATGCTACTCAAACAACGTGGAATCACAAATCAACCAACACGCGCACCAAGCTATTATAACACAAGAAAATGAGAATGAAAATTGAGAAATGGACCTTTTATTGATGAACAAAACTGAAAATTGCAAGTCAATCAGACTAAACAAAGCAACAATCTTTGGTCTGAAACACCGAATTACAAACCGGAACCTCGACTCTTGAGAGTGCTTTTATGGGCGCATTTAAAGCAAGATTTGTGATAACTAATCCCATCTTTGACCAATTCATATATAGTTTTTACTCTTCCCAATATTTGAATTTCTCAAAAAGCCACACATGAAAACCAACTTAAAAACCATTCACTTTCAGCAGAATCAGGGATGATTTATTACATCCAACAATAAGAAGATTATTGCAAGTTAAATGTTAGCACAAATCTCAATACTCATCCAACAATCTGATGACAATTCGTGTGTCCGATTTTTGAGAGGAAGAGTCAAAAATGACGGCGGAAATATGGGATTATTTCTTGGTGAGGGTCACTGCTAGGTCTTAGAGTCTTTCTTGTGTCTCAATGAAGAAGAAGATGTAATTCAGATGGGGGATTCGAAAATGGTCAAAAACGGCGGATCAGTTTTTTTGTGTCTATAGGTCTTGTATATTTTCAGCTCTTGTATTTTTAGGCGATAGTCTATATATCATTGTAGAGTCTAGGTGTAGGTTTTAGTAGGGTTTTTAGGTTAGGGATATGAGCTTAGAAATTATGGGCTTGGTAATTATGGGCCAAAAAATGGGTTTCTCGATCCCAAGTTTTATTCTTTCCTCGCGAACGAGATTAAAAATGCGATCTCATTTATTAAGTAATCTTACTTAAGTAAAATAACTATTAAAATAAGACTGACCGTTAAAACGAAACTATTTTTGGTATTTTTCATGATTTAAAAATGACTACAAAACATTAATGAAACTATTTTTTGTAATTTTTATTTTCTTGTAATAAAATAAAGTAAAAGAGTCAAAATTAATTGAAATAGTGATATTAGGCCTAAATTAAATATTTACATGCTAAAATAAGAAAAATCTTGGGGAGGGTCAAAAATCACATGCCTACAAGTGATACGCTGATTATGATTATGAGGCCGAGGGCCTGAGTTGTACGCCACGAGGTGGCTTGATATAAGGCCGAGAGCCTATTGATTATGCCATGAGATGACTTGATATTGCGCTTGGGCCATAAGGGGCCCCTCCTGGAGTTTGTACACCCCCAATGAGCCTGGGTACCCATTGTGATATGAGATATAGCATGAGAGACTGGTGTTGTTCCATGTTGTTTCCCGAGGGGCTATTCTGTTGGTATTGTGCCCGAGGGGTGGTTTTTATGTATTTATCTTTTCTAGTTGCATGTCATTTACTTGTTTAACTGTTAAAAAGGTATTTTAAAAAGCTTATTCTGAATCAAGGTGTTTTATAAGATTTCACCGTGTTATTGCATTTATTTGGTTTTACTCTGCTTCTGTATAGCATATTGTTGTGTTCTTTACGTGATTTATTATCACTCAGTCTTCATTTATTATTATTACTTGCTGAGTTGGAGTACTCACTTTACTCCTTGCACCCTGTGTGTAGATTCAGGAGTTTCAGGACCCGCCAGTGAGGGTTGATTGCTCAGCAGGCTAATTCGGAGTCCACTAGGTAGCTGCTCGACATTCGCAGCCCAGTGTCTCTCCCTCTTATCATTATTTCTTTCCCTTGTATGGATTTTGTAATAGACTATGTAGTCCCTTTTCCATATTCCTAGACTTATGATAGATGCTCATGACTGGTGACACCCCGATGTCGGGCTGTGTTGGTTTTTTTGCAAATTGTACTATTTCACTATTCTATTGAGATTTAATCATGTTAATGACTTCATTGTACTATATTAATTGTTTACAAATGAATTGAGAATTGTTTCGGCTGGAATTGTCTTCACGAGAGGCGTCATCACGACCGAGTCCGATTTTAGGGTCGTGACATTACAATTGTAACAAAAAAGTGTAAATTTGCCCATTTGTAAAATAATTTGAACTTAGTATGATTATAAATAGCAATATTAATTCATGAAATTCTATAAAGTCATTTGTGATGTAATTTTGTAATTATTTATATAAATAAAATACTAGGATAAATTAATTTTAAAATGTAGAAATTATGGAAAAATATCAATCGATGTTAATGCATAGTTTGAAGGTATATATGCACTTAAAAAGTATTATAGGGAAAAATTGGGTATCAACAGCTGCCCCTCTTTACCCAGGAAGGATGAAACAATTTTCGGGTAAAGAAATAACGGCCAATTTTGACCGAATGGAATGTTTTAGAAAAAAGAAAAAAAATAGAGGCTGAAATCTAGTCTTTGAGCTGCCTTTATATCCCTGGTTTTATAGGAATCAAGCCATGTGTAGTTCTGGATATAACGGCGAGCGGAAGCCGATGGAGTTGTATATGAATGGCGGCCCATTCCCGCAAAGGTTCTTTTATAAAGGGTAATGTCTGATGGAGTTATGATTGCGAATCCAGAATGTATCGGATGTATTATAGGGCAGATAGCTGGATACATATCCTTGGTTTTACAGAAATTGGGCCATATGTAGTTCTGGATCTAACGGCGAGCGGAAGCCGGTTGAGTTGTTATAAGAATGGCGGCCCGTTTCTGCAAAGGTTCTAATGTTAAGGGTAATGTCTGATGGAGTTATGATTCGAATCCAGAATGTATCAGATGTATTATAGGGCAGATAGCTAGATATCACGGGGTAGGATGGGTAATTGATGAGAATCGGTTATGAATGGCAAGTGAAAAATGGTATGAGCGGAAATCGGAGTGAAGGCTGCTCCTATTTGAAAAATGGTTACCTCCGGGATCACCTTCAATCTCAAAATACGATGCATGAAAGTACGTAGATTACTACAAAAATTTAAATGTGATGCAAATTCCCTTTGGACTATTAAAGATTGCCTTTGGACGGTGCGGATGATGTCCTTACACTATGGTGTCCTGGGCCATGAATTGTGAGATAGGAGATTCGCAGGCCATGAAATGATGTTCTTGGGCAATGAGAATGGTGCCTCTGTACCATGACACCTTTGAATAATGATATGGAAATTTGAGAGATCTTCAGGCCATGGCATGGTGTCTTCTATCTATGAGGATGATGCCTTTAGACAATGACGCCCTTGGACAAATTGGCGATATTTCAGCCCATGAGATGTAATAATATGATGCTAAAATCAACAAGACAAGGCTTAGTCTTTTGAGGTTGAGGGCAGAGCTTAGCCCAAAAGAGGGGCAAATAGATAGTTTCGGAATAGAGCAACATTTATGCAAGGAGGGACAATGCTTAGTCCCATGAGAAGGCAATGCTTAGCCATATGCAAAATTGGAGACAGAACTTAGTCTCATGCAAGATGCGGGACAGGGATTAGTCCCATGCAGATGGAAGGCAGGGCTTAGCCTTATGCAAATATGGAGGCAGGGCTAAGCCTCATGCGAGATGGAGATAGAGCTTAGTCTCATGCAAAGAGAAGGTAGTGCTTAGCCTTATGCAGATATAGAGGTAGGGTTTAGCCTCGTGCAATATGGGAGATAAATCTTAGTCTTATGTAGGATGTGGGACAGGGCTTAGTCCCATGCAAAGAGAAGGCAGTGCATAGCCTTATGCAAATATGGAGGCAGGGCTTAGCCTCATGCAAGATTGGAGACAGAGCTTAGTCTCATGCAGGATGCGGGACAGGGCTTAGTCCTATGCAGATGGAAGGCAGAGCTTAGCCTTATGCATATATGGAGGCAGGGCTTAGCCTCATGCAAGATGGAGATAGGTCTTAGTCTCATGCAAAGAGAAGGCAGTGCTTAGCCTTATGCAAATATGGTGGCAGGGCTTAGCCTCATGCAAGATTGAAGACAGAGCTTAGTCTCATGTAGGATGCAGGACAGGGCTTAGTCACATGCAGATGGAAGGCAAAGCTTAGCCTTACGCAGTTATAGAGGCAGAGCTTACCCTCATACAAGATGGATACATGGCTTAGTCTAATGCAGAATGCGGGACAGGGCTTAGGCCCATGCAAATGGAAGGCAGAGCTTAGCCTTATGCAGATATGGAGGTAGAGCTTAGCCTCATGCAAGGTTCGGGACAAGGCTTGGTTCCATGCAAATGGAAGGCAATGCTTAGCCTTATGCAGTGAACAATTGGCAAATATGAGTAGATCATTTCTTAGCTGGAGATATATTGTCACGATGCAAACAGATGGTCCGCGATGGGCGCTCGGTACCTTACTCAACCGAGTACCAATGTAACATATCTATCTTATTATACCATTATATACACGTGACATATAGACCTAATAGTCCAACATGATCATTTATAAACTCAAAACATAGGCCGACAAGGCCGTACAATCTTTCACGTACACGACATATGTCTACAAGCCTCTAAGAGTAGATAAATGTCATAAAGGTCAGGACAGAATCCCGCCATACCAAACAATACACGTCTAAATCATACTAACCAAACAAGTAACTTCGAAGAAAATGGAGCAGACCAACATCTTCCGCCAAGCTAATAGCCTACTTGGAGGGCTCTCGACCTGTCTATCGGGACCTGCGGGCAAGAAATGCAGTATCCCCAGACAAAAGGGACATCAGTACGAAAAATCTACAGAGTATGTAAGGAACATAAATAAGTACATAACAGACATGGAAGAAATATAGAGTAAATCAACCTGTAAGTCTGGATAACTTTGTAAATCATGAAATACGTTTAGTGGCATGCTTATGCGTATGAATGTCATGTCGTGCATAGGTACACGTTTCATAACATCGTCAGCCTTTGAGGGCATCCCATCATATCATATCGGCCATTGTGGGCAAAATCATCAACGTATACCAGCTGATCAGGTGGTGGTGCGTATATAATGCCATAAACTTTTCCATATCCCATATACATATATATACATACATATATATGCGTATATAACGCCATCTGGTCACAGGTCAATGTACATGAATGCAATGCATGAAAAGTACGTTAATAAAATCTTTCGGAATGTCATAAACCATTTTGCCTTTGAGTAATATCATAAAGTAAACTCTATTCAACTTTCATATTTTTTTGAGACCCATGAACATATGATAAAATATTATGACACATGAAAATTCAAGAACATAGATATCTCTAATACTTCTATCAATAGAGTCATTTATGGAATTTGTGCATTCGCATGTTTTGTTCGTATCATATGGATTACGCCAAAGAAAGAAGGGATAGCCTTAACATACCTGGAGTAGGGAAAAATCCATATAATATTCTTGTAGGAGAATTCTATTGGAAGAAATCCCGTTGTTAATGAAGAGTTTAGACCAGAACTTTGTTCAAGATTTCATAAGAATTGCACGTTTTTTGTAGACTTCTTAACTATTCATTCCTAAGTTCTAATTTGTAGGAAAAGGCTAATGTTATGATCTGTGTCTTTTTATTCAAGACATAGGAAGTGAGGCTTTGTTAAAAGCTTTTGAAAATGGCTAATATTTCCTGATATTAAAAATGCTAGTACTTTGATTCTATACAAAGTATAAGAAAGTGGGGTATCTTTATTATGGCATGTTGCCACCTAAGCAAATTGGACTCTTAGTCACTTTGTTTGGTTAGCCTAATGGCTGCCACGTTTTTGTGGGGAGGGGGGATTAATCTTATCCAAATATATCTCCAATTAATTAGGTAATATCCCGTTACCCGGTAATTAATCAATTACCCGCAAAATTAAGAATTATTCCCCCTTACTTAAAATATTACTCACTATTCACATACCTTATGTACCTTATTATTATGGTCATATGGTACCTTGTATGGTACTAGTCCATAAATATCGAGTATTTTAGCTCGAGCCGTATTTTATCCCAACATGCCAAACTTGAACGAAAATTCATTTTCTTTGACTTGCTTCCTCTTTTACCTTTACGAATTTACTTATTACTTGTTTGAAATAACATAATCCTTATAATATCCAAATAACCTTTTCCTTGGACTAATGTCATTTACTATTGGCCAAGTAAAGGTGAAGTTTTGAAGACTGACAAAAGAACTCAAACATGGACCAGGTCCATCTTGTGAAGCACAGTCATGATCAACCCAAACATGTGAGATGCACGTGAAGGAGATAAATCTAACTTATCAGAACTAATATCTCCTGATTTGATCAAAAAGGTTGCATATTGGATAAGGAGAGAAAGACTCCTCACACGAAGAGAACATAGTTTAGGAAGAGGATAGTGTTAGAGTATGAGATCAACTAGAACTCTTCTACGATAGAAGAGTAGCATGTGTATCCCAATGAATCTCTAATTACTAACCCATTAAATATAAGTGTTGTTCTCTTTTACAGGTAATGCACACAAGCAGAAGTTAAACGTAAATTGAGAGCAAAAGAGCAAGGCGATCTTGCAAGCAATTTATGTGTGATTCAAGCATGCAATCCTGAGGCTACTTGAATAAGATAGAAGAACCAGTTCCAAGTGTTTGTCTTTTATTCTAGTTCAACTACAGTAGGTAATTTTACATTGTACCTTTCAGCTTTTATAGAAGCAATTGTATAGGTACCTAGAGTATTCAAGTTAGAGTTAACTTGAAGTTGTCGCAACAGTTGAGGCTGTATGCCCCAACAGGATTAGAGGTAATCCTAGGTTTACAAAAGAATTTTTGTAAATGCAGTTTTTGGCTTAGTGATTTTAGTGGAAGTTTGGAAAAATCCTACTGAGTAGTAGGTCGTGGTTTTTTCACCTTTTGAGCCTGGTGTTTTCCACATAAAAATCTATCTGTTCTTTATTTTCTTTACTTATTATTCCTCAAACAGTAGTAGTTGGAACACATAGAAGAACCATGTCCTTCTATAATCTAGTTAAACGAAAATTGAGTACCACACAAATCACCCCCTTGTATGGTATTGAAGTATAAAACATCAATTGGTATCAAAGCAGGTTAACCTTGAAGAGGTTAACACCTTCGGAAAAGATCAAGATGAGTGCACCACCTGGAAACTTGGAAGTGTAATCCACTGCTAGGCCCCCACTCTTTAATAGTCAATACTATTCTTGGTGGAAGAACATGATGAGAGATCACATCATAGGAGAAGACTATGAACTCTGGGACATAGTCACTGATGGTCCCCTGGCTACTACAATGAAGAATGCTGAAGGAGTGGACGTGCCAAAGACAAGAGTTGACTGCACTGCTGGAGACTTGAAGAAATGGGAAAAAATGCCAAGGCCAAGAAATGGCTTGTGTGTGGACTGGGTCCAGACGAGTACAGCAGGATTCAAAGTTGTACCACTGCTAAGGAGATATGGGACACTTTACAAGTAGCTCATGAAGGAACTCCTCAAGTAAAGTGATCAAGAGGAACACTGCTATATTCTCTATATGAGAATTTCACTATGAAGGAAGGAGAAACTATCCATGAGATGTACGCAAGGTTCACAACACTAACAAATGAACTTAAATCTCTTGGGAGAATTATCCTTGAAGAAGACAAGGTTGAGAAAATATTGACAAGGGTCTTACCAGTAACTTGGGAAAGAAAAATCACTTCTATTCAGGAATCAAAGAACATTGCTACTCTCAAGTTGGATGAACTGATTGGAAATCTCACTGCCTATGAACTAAGAAGGCAAACCATGAAAATGGATGCACCCATAAAGGAAAGGAGCCTGGCTCTCAAAATAGCTGAAGGTGCAGATCTAGAGGATGATGAAATGGCCATGATCACAAGGGATTTGAAAAATTACCTGATGAGAGGAAGGGGTTATTCAAGAGGTACAACCTTCAACAAACCAAGGGCTCCTAAGAAACAGGCCAACTAGGGTTTCTACAAATGTGGCATGACTGATCACATGATGAAAAACTGTCCTCAGTGGGAAATTGAATGGAAGAAAGAAAGGGTTGAATGAAGGAACATGAAGAAGGAACAAAGGATCAATCCAAAAGGAACAAAGGATCAACAAAGGCTATGGTTACTGCTTGGGGAGAAACATCAGATGAGGATTCAGAAGATGAAGCTGGAGATGAAAAAGCACTTATGGCCATCGGAGAACCAGATTATGAAAAAGAGGTAAGTGTGATTCATCTCAAAGATAAGATTAAATTTTTGTCTAAAGAAAGGTTATATGAACTATTTCTAGACTTCATCGATGAGTCTGAGGTAATTAGCAATGAGAAGAAACAGTTGTCTAGGGAGTGTGTGATCTTAAAAGCCATGTGCCAAAATCTAGAACCTAGGGCTAATGAGAGTGACAGTAAAAATGCTGAGTTGAAGAACCAGGTTCTTGAACTTGACACCAGTGTCTTAGAACATAGGTCTGAAAATTTAAAACTGAAATTAGGAAAAGGTAAGAAGAAAGCTTATCACACACATCTCACCTTAGAAGAAAATCTAGAAACGATGAAGGATGAGTTGTACAAGAAAGATGAGCAGATAAGAGTCTTAAAAGAAGACCTAGGGAAGGTAAAGCACGAACTAGACGGAACTTGCAAATGGAATAAGGCTTCTGATACACTATCCTGGTTACAAGAACACCACAGTAGCAACAAGAGAGGACTTGGCTATGGGACCCAAGCACCTAAGTGGGACCCTAAAAGCAAGTACATCACTCTTTTTTAAAACAAAATCTGCACACATTGTGACAAGACTGGTCATTACAAAAATGAATGTAATGCAAAAGAAAAGGCCAGTCAAATGAACAAAACCTTTGTTCAAAAGAAAAATAGGCTGGCTGGGTGGGCCAAAAGGAATTTAATTTACCCCTTTGCCTATAGAAAGGGACCCAAACTAGTTTGGGTTCCTAAGACTAATCCATGATTTCTTTTTGCAGGTCCAAGTGAAGGGAAATAGCCAAATATGGTACATGGATAGTGGCTGCTCAAAACATATGACTGGAAGTAAGAACTAGTTCCTTTCACTTAAGGACTTAAAATGAGGTAATGTCTCCTTTGGAAATGGGAAGAAAGGTGAGATTATTGGGGTTGGAAAAGTATGTAAGACAGACTCACATTCCATTGAGAATGTCTACTTGATAGATGGCTTGAAATATAGCCTAATCAGTGTATCACAACTGTGTGACAGAGGTAACCTTGTAGCATTTACCTCTACCAAATACTTTATGATTAATCTTACCACTGACAAGATTGTTTTGCAGGGAAAAAGAGTTAATAATATTAATATTGTAGATTTGTCCACTTTTTCAGAAAATAAACTCACTTGCTTGAGTGTGTTGGACAATGATCCCCTCCTGTGGCACAAAAGACTTGGTCATGCAAGTCTCAATCAGCTCAATAAATTAGTCTCCAAGGACCTGGTGATAGGGTTACCTAACATCAAGTTCAAGGAAGATAAAGTTTGTGAGGCCTGTGCAAGAGGGAAATAGGTAAGATCATCATTTAAAAGCAAGAAAATGGTAAGCACAACAAGGACGATGGAACTGGTTCATATGGATCTCTTTGGTCCAATGAGAACATTGAGCAGAGGTGGTAAGAAATATGTGATGATACTTGTTGATGATTATTCTAGGTTTACCTAGGTACTATTTTTAACATCTAAGGATGAAGCATTTGACATTTTTACTACCTTTGATAGAAAAACTCAGAAACAACTAGGTAATCTTCCATCAATCAGGTCTGATCATGGAACTGAATTTGAAAATGCTAAGTTTGCTGAATTTTGTGATGAGCATGGTATATATCATAATTTTTCTGCCCCTAGGACTCCTCAACAAAATGGAGTAGTTGAAATAAAGAATAGGACTCTTGGAGATATGGTTAGGACTATGCTTCTTTCTAGTAACTGCCCCATAGCTTCTGGGCAAAGGCTATAAATACTGCATGCTACATCATTAATAGATGCATGACTAGACCTCTTATAGAGAAGACTCCCTATGAGTTACTTAAAGGGAGAAAACCAAATATATCCCATCTTAGGGCATTTGGATGCAAGTGCTTTATGCACAATAATGGAAAGGACTCCCTAGGTAAGTTTGATCCCAAAAGTGATGAGGGAGTATTCTGGGATATTCTTCACATAGCAAAGCTTATAAAGTGTTCAATAAAAGAACTTTGTGTGTAGAATAAAGTGTACATGTAGTTTTTGATAAACTAACATTCTTTCTGAGAGATAGGAACATGAAGATGAAGTTATTGGGCTGGTAAAAGATTTGAGTGAAGTCTCAGCTCAAGTTAAAGTTGCACCAAAAGAAGGAACGGGTAAATAGAATAGGTTCTTCCATCCAGGGCAACCTGACAGGGGAACTGAACAAAGAGGAACTGAAACCAATCCACTAAAAGAACATGTTCATGACCTTATTCCTCAGCAACAGAACATAGGAGAAACATCAAGCAGAAATCAGTTGGTTGTGAAACCTCACAAATACCAAAGTTCTCATCCCATTGAGAATATAATCATTGATCCAACCTCTGGAGTTAAAACTAGACCACAATTAAAGAATCTGTGTGCTTTTTATGCTTTCATATCTCTTATTGAACCTAAAAATGTTGCTGAGGCTTTGCAGGATGCAGATTGGGTAAATGCAATGCAAGATGAACTCAATCAGTTTGAGAGAAGTCAAGTTTGACATCTAGTTCCAAGACCCAAGGACAGATCAGTAATTGGCACTAAATGGGTCTTCAGAAACAAGCTTGATGAAGATGTAATAGTTATAAGGAACAAGGCAAGACTGGTGGTGCAAGGTTATAGACAAGAGGAGGGTATAGATTATGATGAGACATTTGCTCCAGTTGCAAGACTAGAGCCAATAAGACTCCTCAAAGCCTTTACAGCACACATGGAATTCACTCTTCATCAGATGGATGTCAAAAGTGCCTTCCTGAATGGCTACCTAAAAGAAAAAGTGTTTGTCAAACAACCTCCAGGGTTTGAGAGCAAAGAGTGTCCAGAAGATGTGTACAAATTAGACAAGGCTCTCTATGGACTCAAGTAGGCTCCTAGAGCATGGTATGAATGACTGTCCAAATTCCTGCTTGAACATGGCTACAAAAGAGGTAAAATTGAGAGTACTCTATTCTTGAGGGAAAAAGGTAAGGATCTTCTTGTGGTACAAATATATGTTCATGACATAATTTTTGGGGCAACCACTGACAAACTAATTTAGGATTTTGCCAAATTAATGGGGAGTGAGTTTGAAATGAGTATGATGGGTGAACTTAACTTTTTCTTAGGCTTACAGATTAAACAAAACCCAAATAACCATGATCCCTCAACAGAAATATGTAGAAGAGTTGATTAAAAAGTTCAAAATGGATGAATCAAAGGAAATAGACACACCTATTGCAACAGCTACTAAATTAGACATATATGAACATGGTTCATCTGTTGATCAGAAGTTGTATAGGGGTATGATTGGTTCACTTTTGTATCTTACTGCTAGCAGACCTGACATAGTTTTCAGTGTAGGGTTTTGTGCTCATTTTCAGGCAAATCCTAAGGAATCTCACTTGACTGCTGACAAGAGGATACTGAGATATTTGAAAGGCACTACTGATCTGTGTTTTTGGTACCCTAAAGGTAGTAATTTCAACCTGGTAGGGTATGCTGATGCTGACTATGCAGGTTTCCTTGTGGATAGGAAGAGCACCTCGGGTATGACTCATTTTCTTGGTTCATGTCTTGTATCATGGGCCACTAAAAAGCAGAATTCAATGGTCTTATCCACTGCTAATGCTGAATATGTTGTTGTTGCCTCTTGTTGTGCTCAACTGTTGTGGATCAAACAACAACTGATAGATTTTGGCATTGAAGTTGGCTGCATTCTTATCTTTTGTGATAACACTAGTGCTATAAGTATGACAAAGAACCATGTTCATCATAAGAGGACTATGCACATGGATGCTAGACATCACTTCTTAAGAGATAACTATGAGAAAGGATTGATTACTATAGAATTCTGTGCTACCGATAAACAAATTGATGACATCTTTACTAAAGGACCGAGTAGAGAAAACTTTGAAAGGAACAGGTTGGAATTAGGGATGATTAATATCACCTAATATGACCAGCTCGGAATGCACAATGAAAAAAATGAAAGAAAAAAAATTTGGCTAGGAAATCTGAATTTGTGTAAATATCTAGATTAATTTTTACCCAGCTTTATACTGTAAGTAGTATATTCCTGTGACATGTGTTAATATGACTCACTGGTCTCTTACAAAAAAAATTTTATTGTGGTAAATTGAGGCACTGTCAAGAGAATTCTAAATGAAGAGCCTGGTTCATCAGTATTGTTTCATCTGAATGCCAATGTATGTTTTCTATACTCTGCACAATTGAAATATAAATATTTAAATCATGAGCAGAGTCCTACAATTGTTCAACTCCTTAGAAAATCCTATCCGTTTGTTTTTGAAGCACAAAAATTGCCTAAAATCTAGGAAAGCCTAACTGTTCGTTTACCCTACAATTTCAAGTTGACTAGACCTCTAATTGACCGCTAAAGCTACCGTTATCCATTAAATGAGTGTTTCTGTTTAAATACTCATTATTACTTCCTGCCACCCTCATAATTCAAAACAATCAAAAACCTTCTTCACTCTCAACTGCTTTCTTCTCCAAAGGTTTAACTCGCAAATTCTCACAAGAAATCGGCTATAATGACAAACCCACAAGACAATCCTGGAACTACTCCACATCCCACTCCCTCTTATTCATCTACCCCTCATCCACCTAGTATGTCTCCCAAACTCAGGCTAAGAAGAGTAAAAATGCTTGCTCGCAAAACGGTGGCATCTGGTGCTCTCTTAAAGATATTGAATGAGCAATTAAAGGCAAGCCAGACTCAAGATTTTTATTCTAACTTTGATTCTAAGTCATACAAATCTGCTACTAAGGGGGAAGGACCTGGGTCTTCTGACTTTGAGAATGCTCAAAAATACCCTTCTAAGGTAAGTTTTTCGTTGATTGAGAATTTAGAAAATAGGTTTGTTTTGGTTGGGCCTATCAGGGATGTGGAATTACCTGAGTTAAGAAGGAGTGGAGGTAAAAAGAAATTTGAAAAATAAAAGGAGAGAGAGGGTGAATGTGGTGATGTGAGGGGAAAGGGGAAAGGAGTGGTTGATTACTCACCCACTGCTGTATTGCCTGTACCTGCTATTTGTGGGGTTGCATAGGAAACTGTTGAAGAAAGTGGCAAGAAGTTAGGGGGGAGTGGTTCTGGTGAAGCTGCTGAAGGGTTAGTTAATCTAAGTTCACAAGGAGATGAACCTGGTACATCAGTTGAAGAGACCCTAGCAGACCTTTTGAAAAAGGTAGGTGCAAGTTATGATCCAAAGAAAAGGAGAACTCCCTCACCAAAAGCCCCTAGTGCTCCTAAACCTTCAAATAAACGAAAGGCTTCGTCCCCAACACCTACTGAAACTTTCTTGCCAAAGGGAAGAGCCACAAGAAGCAGGGTGAAATAGAATGAGAGTGATCTTCAAAAGGCTTTAGCTGAAAGTAAGAAGAAATGGATGGATGAGGAAAATGTAAGGTTGCAGAGTCCTCAGAAGCTGTTGATGTTGAGGAGATGGAACAGGTCCATCAGGAGAAAGTTAAAACAGTGGAGGTTCAGACCCCCAAGCCCAAAAAGACTAAGACTTCTTCCAAGAAGTCTTCCTCTGTGTCTGAGGCTCCTGAACCTTCATTGGCCAAGAGGACTAGGTCTGCAGTAAAAAGCAAACAAGTTAGAGTTTCTGAAGATGAGGAATGGAGTGGTGATAAAGAAAGTGAGTCTGATGGTGAACAAGACAAGCTGGCTATGTTTGGCAAAAGAAAATTTTTGAAGGGAAGCTTGCTGAAAGATTTGGTGGAACCAGGGATGGTTCGTTTGGTTGACACACTAGCTGCTCAAGGATGGAAGGACATGGTCCTTTAGATGGATGGGAGATTGGCCAGAAATGAAATAATTGAATTCATGGCAAATGTTGAATTCAAAGATGGCAGAATTACAACCAAAGTCAAAAGAGTTAAAGTGACATTTGATGCAGAGAAACTTGGAGAGATTCTAGACATCCCTGCTGAGAGATATGATGATTACACCAGATAGAGATGGCCAAGTCTAGATTCCCTTCCAACTGCCCTGTCAATCACTAGGAGATTTAGTGACGTTGCAGAGGTGAATGAGGCCAAGTTTGTGCACAAGAGTGAAATGAAGACACAACACAAAGTCATTTTTGAGTTTGTCAACAAGTGCTTACTGCCCAGGTAAGAGAGAAGGCATATTGCAAATTCTATGGACTTAGTTCTGATGGAGTGCCTTGAAAGTGGAAGGTAAATTAATTGGTCTGCATTTATCATCAAGCTACTGGATAGGGTTATCAATGGCTCCAAAGCTCATGCTACCCCCAATGGCTTTATTCTGACTATAGTTCTGGATAGGTGCAATGTGCCTCTGAAGAAATGGGAAATGGCTGCAAGCAAGGGTTACTTTGGTATTAATACTTGCTTGTAACTACTTAGTCAATGCCATCCCAAATGATCGCGGTTCATCCAAGAAGACTCCTATTAACAGTAAAGTCAGGGCTCTTGTTCAGGAAAGTGAAGCCAAGGATGCTGAGATAGCTAGGCTAAAGGCTCGTGTGGCAGAGGTGGAATCTGAGAGGGATGCTTTCAAAACTGAGTTCACTAAGGAAAAGGAGAAGAATAATGAAATTCTTGACAATATGCTGAATCTTCTCCAAGCCCAAAACCAACCTTCTAGCTCTCCCAAGCCTTAGGAATTCTAGTCTTTATCTCCAGAACCTATCTAGTACCTTCAGTGACCCGGGTTAGAGATTTTTCTTTCTTTTTGCTCATGTTTTGAATATTCTTTCTTTCTGGTTGTGGATTGTGGTAGCAACATATCTTCTATCAATTATATCTACTGTTTTTGCACTTGTTAAATGTTAATATTTCCTTGATATGTTAAATATTTGCTCGATTACTGATGATTAATCCATGATTGCATTTGCAGTTGCCCTAATGGCCATGAGTACTTATTAAAATTTGGGACTCACACTTTGTATGGAACTGATGCCAAAAGGGGGAAGAGATATTGTGCTTTATATATTCTGAATAAGTGATATTTATAACCTAATGAACCTGGTCCTTGATGATAAGTAAATTTTCTAAACTTTGTATTGATGGTTAAGCTGAGTTCTTACAGGATCCAAATAAGTAAAAAGCACAGAGTTTGTCATCACCAAAAAGGGAGAATTTGTTGGCCAAGTAAAGGTGAAGTTTTGAAGACTGACAAAAGAACTCAGACATGGACCATATCCATCTTGTGAAGGCCAGTCATGATCAATCCAAACATGTGAGATGCACGTAAAGGGCATTAATCTAACTTATCAGAAGTAATATCTCCTGATCTGATTAAAAAGGTTGCATATTAGATAAGGAGAGAAAGACTCCTTACAAGAAGAGAACACAGTTTAGGAAGAGGATAGTGTTAGAGTATGAGATCAACTAGAACTCTTCTACGATAGATGAGTAGAATCTGTATCCCATTAAATCTCTAATTACTAACCCATTAAATATCTGTGTCGTTCTCTTTTACAGGTAATGCACATAAGGAGAAGTTAAACGTAAATTGAGAGCAAAAGAGCAAGGCGATTTTGTAAGCAATTTATGTGTGATTCAAGCGTGCAATCCTGAGGCTACTTGAACTAGATAGAAGAACCAGTTCCAAGTGTCTATCTTTTATTCTTGTTCAATTGTAGTAGGTGATTTGACATTGCACCTTTCAGCTTTTATAGAAGCAATTATATTAGGTACCTAGAGTGTTCAAGTTAGAGTTAACTTGAAGTTGTCGCAACAGTTGAGGCTGTGTGCCACAACGGGATTAGAGTTAATCCTAGGTTTACAAAAGAGTTTTTGTAAATGCAGTTTTTGGCTAAGTGATTTTAGTGGAAGTTTGGGAAAATCCTACTAAGTAGTAGGTCATGGTTTTTTCAACTTTTGATCCAGGTGTTTTCCACATAAAAATATTTGTGTTCTTTATTTTCGTTACTTATTATTCCGCAAATAGTACAAGTTGGAACACATAGAATAACCATGTCCTTCTATAATCTAGTTAAGCGAAAATTGGGTAACACACAAATCACCCCCCCCTCTTGTATGGTATTAAAGTATAAAACATCAGTTACCTCATGACAAATTCAACGTACAATATTACAGGGTGCAACATCATCGTAATGTAGTACTACGAGACGTGACATCTAACTTCTGGGATCTTATTAATTTATTTATGGCGTATTTTCATGTACGAAAATATGGGGTGTAACATCATTCCCCCCTTTGGAACATTCGTCCTCGAATGTTGACTGATACGCTTATCGTCCTCATATCCCATAGCTCTTGCGAATACTTTAGTAGCCCTTTTGCCATCTAGGCAACTGTTTTGTGAATAAATCCAAAGTTCATGGCATTCCCTACTTTATGCCTCTTTCCCACGCTATGACTTGTGATCGAATTCCTTCCAATCTCGTAACTGTTGCTACATTTTATCATGCAGCCTCTACGACTGACTTTGTAAGTGTGCTTATGCGACTTTTCTCCCCTTTTTCCTCCTGCTTTTAGCCAATCTCTAGTTCTTACTTTGTAAACATATAAGGCTTAATAGAATGCCTCTTTGGGCATCTATGGGTGTACTGATGTTCTTTACTCAGCACTTTGTAGAACTTGCGAATATGGCTATATCTGATTTCATAGATCTGGTTATCCATTCGTATGGCTTTACTGCATCTACATGGGTCATACTATACCATAATTTTTACTTCAATTTATCATTATTGAGGTATGTTTTCCATAGTCCGAGTTACCTTTGTTGCCTATCCTTTAGGTATAAATCTTAGTCCTTTAATGTTCCTTCATTACCGTTCGTCTTAAGAAGGATGGCGTAATCTCTTGTCATACTTTGTAACTTGTATATGTCCATTGTTGATTCACCTCAACATTGATCTACAATCCTGCACTTGAAGACTTGAAATTTCTTATGTAATACATTGTCGCTAGCGCTTACGTAGCATTGAGGAATATTTGAAGTGATTTCCATAATCGTATTTTATAGTGTCTCAATTTGATTCACCTTATGGGGGGTATCCTAATCTCGTGCCATCAGTGAAATCTTTTCTCCTTCTCTTCTTCATTTTTTTCAAATCATTATTCAAACGAAGGCCCAAACATCATCCTTTATCTATCACAATTACACCCTCATTTTATTACCAGGTCAGCATTTCATTCTTTCTAAATGCTATTAATTTTAGGCTCCTTTAAGTTCATTCAGGCTATGCTAAACTCTCAATAACTTAGAGAAGCCACTATCTCTCTTATTTTCATAGGCTTAATCCCGAGGACTTATCCATTCTCGTCACCTTTTCACTTGCCTTTCCTTATCCTTATTCATGTTTTCTTAAAACTTTGTCGCTCTACCATACTTTAGCTTACGACCTATACATATCCATTTATACCACTTGCAACTTTCCTTCAACTTGCTTTCACCATAGATTTTCTTATGTTATTCAGGAATGTCAAGCGAGACATCATATCGTCTCTAACCTTTCTCTACTCTCTTAGCTAGAGTTCTCAGTACTTAGAAACAATAGGCTGGAAGACATGCCGTTGATGATGTTGCTATCATTCCCAGTTATTGGATCCCTGCGCTTCTAGCCTTTTACCCAAAGTATGGACTATTCACAACTTTCTACATTTGAGTATCTTGTACGTTATTCACCTTTACCTTATTTACTTAAAATTGCGCATCATATCTTCTATCTCTTTCATAATCTCCCTTCCACATAGGTATGATTCACACCACAACTTGAAGCTCTACGATAATACAACAATCCGGTGGGAGCTTCATACTGACTCCTTATAAGGCTGTTATTTTTTTAACTGGCTTTATCGTAGAGCCGTTATAGACTATGATTGTTGTACTATCTCTCTCGTACCGCTGATTTTAAGGGAGATCCTACAATGTTCTCGATCACAATGTTTCTAATTTCCTGGGTCCAATAATCAGACTCTTGATTACTTAGTTGATGTAACTCTTCAGTTTCCTCTTCCCTCTGATAAACCATTATATAGGCTTAAGCTATCTTCCGAGACACTGAGGAACATGCATGATACAATCCTTTAATAATTTAATCTTTCGTTTATGACCTGGGCTCAATTCTTTCTTTTAACGTATACCATCATCTTCTATGGTTGAATATGCTGCATGTATAAAACTCTGAACCCTTAAGTGTGTTCATAATATAACCAACTCTGGATCATTGATCGAATAATTTCTTTCGTTCCTTTTTAGCTTTCTTTCAACGTAAGCTATTACTTTTCCTGGTCCTCCTGCCCCTTGTTGCGTCCATACTTAGCTCATCTTAGTGCCCATACATGCCAAAGTTTTCGTCCAACTCATATGATCTCTAATATTACTTTTAATTTTTACTTCCCGTTCATTAACCACAGTAGGTGCCACTTTCCTTTGGAGTACTTACAATGTTGTTGTGAGACTGTTGTTACACGACCATTTCCTCTTTAGGTCGTTGTGCCTAGGTCGAAGCCTCCTTCCTTATTTCCTCAGCTAGTCTTTCATTGTAATATTTAGGGAGAACCTTTTACTCTCGTAAAACTGTGAGCTTATTACGGACCCTTTTGATTTCCTTCCTAGCCTATAATCATCCATAGTTGCCTACCTCCATGCCCTTGTGTTTGTAGGGTTGCTTCTGAACTAATATTTTGACTGCCTTCCTAGTGGTACTTTCTTTTATCCCCGTAACACTCCTACGATATCTTTAACTACCCCAATTCCTATTTGAATATATCTCAAGTATTATAATAACATTACTACGAGGATGAAATCTCCATGTTGGGGTTTACTACATTTATCTTGCATGATCTGCTGATTTATCTGTAACTTCTTGTCTAGCCATGACTAGGCTCTTCTTAAATCAACTACTAACTACTCATCGACCCATTCTCATGTCCATATTCTGCGTAATCCCTCTTAGGTTATTTCCTTTGTCTAACTTACCTCTCGTATTGGCTCCTTATTTATCAATAACCTTCCGGGCAAGAAACCTTACTTCCTTTTTCTGACATCGTGCTTACGTAACATTATGGAATCATAGCAAAACTGTAGGATTCGGATAAGTGCAATCTCATCCCTTTCTAATTTTTATTGCATTTTTCCTTTATCATTCCATATTCCCCCTTTAGGGGAGTACTAAGACTTATAGCTACAACGACATGCCTATAGATGTTTTTCCTCTCCATCTTTGGCATCCTTTTGCATCATCAATAACCCTTACTCGCCTTGCGGTAATCCTTATGTACCAAGGATAACAAAATTCCTGAATCACAATGGTGGCATTTAGTGTAAGTGGCACATATAGTCCTTTAAGCTTAACTTTGCTCACATTGCTTGCTTTAGGGAAGCTTTTTCCCGAATGACCATCCTCTGAATTTGTCATGGATCTTCTTCTGTTGTCTATTCTATTATTGCCGGAACGCAATCTGAAATTCTCATGATGCTGACTATTATCAAATCACTCAGTCCCTAATTCATGTTTAGTTTATCTTATTCACCAGTCCATATTGACTGCTATTAATCTTGGGTCTGACTTTTCTTTCTGTTAATCACGTTAGAGTTGCGAGCTTATTTCTCTTAATGAGGATATGACTTTATGGCCTATATTTTTTTTGTCTCAAGGCCTGTCATTTTCATCTTTTTCTTCGCTTGACTGTAGATCCTGTAATACTGTCGTCATTTTTTTTGACCTACCTTTGTCATCCATGTATCACATATTACTCATAATGCTTCATTAACTCTCTTCTTATTTCCTGCTAATTATCTAGCTCTATTTCTTTAATTTGAAAACTTAAACAAAACATTCTTTTGCTTTTGGCTCCCCTTGATCCATCTCTTGGCTATTCGAATTGCCTAACATTCTTTTTGTACTGGGCACGAGAGCCGCACTAAGGTAATAGTTATTCCTTCAAGGCTTCCAGTGCTCATATCTAGCTGTACTATTTTAGGGTGCACCATCTAGGTGTCTCACAAGGAGATCTATTAGCACATTTGCAACATCCTTCAGAAATATCAACTAAAGTAAACAATCCATTCACTATTTTGGGTCACTCTGACCCCAGCAGGATCGTGATATTATGTCCTTCTCTTGAACCATATTTATTAGCTCTCATAGAGCATAACTTAGATCGGTGTGGCCTATTATACATACCTCTATTACTGTTGAAGGTAACTCAAAATGCTTATATCTCTCTTCCTGAATGGTAAATAAGGATAACCTTCATTAATTGGGTACATCGTACCCTCTTTCACCTTTCTTCTTTTACTTGTTGAAACTTGTATTTATCTTTTGAATCTCTCATTGTCTTTCACCATAAAGGTGGATAGATATTGCTGCCTTAAGGCTCCTTATCAAGAGGCTTGCACGTCTTAGTACACACATGATATGCTAATGCCTCACATTTACTTATCGTATACATCATAAAAAAATCGAATTCCACTGACTCAACTCTTCCACAACTATCTCTTTTTCCAACCATCTTTTCGGATGTAGGTTTCGTTGTATTACGAATAAGATAGAGTTTAGGAATTTGAATTCTTACAACTGAGCTCTACCACACGATCTAGAGTAGGAAGAAAGCACTACAATCCTAAATGTCCTGTAGCCTCCTACTTATAAGTGTGGTGCACGACACACACATAAACAAGACTCTACTAGACACGGCTTGTAGACTCCCTAGGACAGAACTGCTCTGATACCACTTTTGTCACGACCCAAACCGATGGGCCGCGACGGGCACTCGGTGCCTTACAAAACCTAGTATCAACGTAACGTATCTTTTTATTACATCATCATATACACGTGACATATAGACCTAATAGGCCAACATGATCATTTATAAACTCAAAACATAGGCCGACAAGGCCGTACAATATTTCACGTGTACGACATATGTTTACAAGCCTCTAAGATTACATAAATGTCATAAAGGTAGGGACAGAGTCCCGCCATACCAAACAATACACGTCTAAATTATACTAACCAAACAAGTAACTCCGAAGCAAATGGAGTGTGCCAACATCTTCCACTAAGCTGATAGCCTACTTGGAGGGCTCTCGACCTATCTATCGGGACTTGCAGGAACAAAACACAACATCCCCAGGCAAAAGGGACGTCAGTACGAAAAATGTACCGAGTATGTAAGGCACATAAATAAGTACATAATAGACATGGAAGAAATATAGAGTAATTGACTCAACCTTTAAGTTTGGATAACTCTGTAAATCATTAAATACTTTTAGCGTCATGCATATGCGTATAAATGTCATGTCATCCATAGGTACATGTTTCATAACATCATCATCCTTTGAGGGCATCCCATCATATTATATCGGCCACTGTGAGCAAAATTATCAACGTATACCAGCTAATCAGGTGGTGGTGCATATATAACGCCATAACCTTTCCCATATCCCATATATATACATACATATATACACGTATATAACTCCATCTGGTCATGGGTCAATGTACATGAATGCAATGCATGAAAATTACGTTAATAAAATCTTTCAGAATGTCATAAACCATTTTGCCTTTGAGTAATATCATAAAGTAACTCTTTTTAACTTTCATATTTTTCTGAGACCCATGAACAGATGATAAAATATTATGACACATGGAAATTCAAGAACATAGATATCTCTAATACTTCTATGAATAGAGTCATTTATGGAATTTATGCATTTGCACGTTTCGTTCGTATCTTATGGATCACGCCAAAAGAAATAAGGGATAGCCTTAACATACCTGGAGTAGGGAAAATTCCGTATAATATTCTTGTAGGAGAATTCAATTGCAAGAAATCCCATTAATGGCTGCCACGTTTTTGTGGGGGGGGGGAGGGTTAATCTTATCCAAATATATCTCCAATTAATTAGGTAATGTCCTGTTACCTGGTAATTAATCAATTACCCGCAAAATTGAGAATTATTCCCACTTGCTTAAAATGTTACTCACTTTTCACATACCTTATACACCTTACTATTATGGTCATGCGGTACCTTGTATGGTACTAGTCTATAAACACCGAGTATTTTAGCTCGAGCCGTATTTTATCCCAACATGCCAAACTTGGACGAAAATTCTTTTTCTTTGACTTGCTTCCCCTTTCACCTTTACGAATTTACTTATTACTTGTTTGAAATAGTATAATCCTTATAATCTCCAAATAATATTTTCCTTGGACTGATGTCAATTACTGTTGGCCAAGTAAAGGTGATGTTTTGAAGACTGACAAAAGAACTCAGACATAGACCAGGTCCATCTTGTAAAGCACAGTCATGATCAACCCAAACATGTGAGATGCACATGAAGGAGATAAATCTAACTTATTAGAAGTAATATATCCTAATCGAATCGAAAAGGTTGCATATTGGATAAGGAGAGAAAGACTCCTTACACGTAGAGAACATAGTTTAGGAAGAGGATAGTGTTAGAGTATGAGATCAACTAAAACTCTTCTAAGATAGAAGAGTAGCATCTGTATCCCAGTCAATCTCTAGTTAATAACCCATTAAATATCAGTGTTGTTCTCTTTTTAGGTAATGCACATAAGCAGAAGTTAAACGTAAATTGAGAGCTAAAGAGAAAGGCGATTTTGCAACCAATTTATGTGTGATTCAAGCATGCAATCTTGAGTCTACTTGAACAAGATAGAAGAACCAGTTCCAAGTAGCTATCTTTTATTCTAATTCAATTGTAGTAGGTGATTTTACATTGTACCTTTCAGCTTTTACAGAATCAATTGTATTAGGTACCTAGAGTGTTCAAGTTAGAGTTAACTTGAAGTTGTCACAATAGTTGAGGTTGTGTGCCACAACAGGATAAGAGTTAATCCTAGATTTACAAAAGAGTTTTTGTAAATGCAGTTTTTCGCTCAGTGATTTTATTGGAAGTTTGGGAAAATCCTACTGAGTAGTAGGTCGTAGTTTTTTCACCTTTTGTTCCAGATGTTTTCCATGTAAAAATATCTATGTTCTTTATTTTCTTTACTTATTATTCCTCAAACAGTAGTAGTTGGAACACATAGAAGAACCATATCCTTCTATAATCTAGTTAAGCAAAAATTAGGTAGCACACAAATCACACCCCCCCTCTTGTATGGTATTGAAGTATAAAACATCAATTGGTATCAAAGCAGGTTATCCTTGAAGAGGTTAAAACTTTAGAAAAAGATCAATATGAGTGCACCACTTGGAAACTAGGAAGGGCAATCCACTGCTAGGTCCCCACTCTTTAATGGTCAGTACTATTCTTGGTGGAAGAACAGGATGAGAGATCACATCATAGGAGAAGACTATGAACTCTGGGACATAGTCACTGATGGTCCCCTAGCTACTACAAAGAAGAATGCTGAAGGAGTGGACGTGCCAAAGACAAGAGCTAACTGCAGTGCTGAAGACTTGAAGAAATGGGAAAAGAATGCCAAGGACAAGAAATAGCTTGTCTGTGGACTGGGTCCAGACGAGTACAACATGATTCAAAGATATACCACTGCCAAGGATATATGGGACACTTTACAAGTGGCTCATGAAGGAACTCCTCAAGTAAAGAGATCAAGAGGAATACTGCTATATTCTCAATATGAGAATTTCACTATGAAGGAACGAAAAACTATTCAGGAGATGTACACAAAGTTCACAACACTAACAAATGAACTTAAATCTCTTGGGAGAATTATCCTTGAAGAAGACAAGGGTCTTACCAGTAACTTGGGAAAGAAAAATCACTGCTATTCAGGAATCAAAGAACATTGCTACTCTCAAGTTGGATGAACTGATTTGAAATCTCACTGCCTATGAACTGAGAAGGCAAACCATGAAAATTGATGCACCCATGAAGGAAAGGAGCCTGGCTGTCAGAATAGCTGAAGGTGCAGATCTAGAGGATGATGAAATGGCCATGATCACAAGGGATTTCAAAAATTACCTGATGAGAGGAAAGGGTTCTTTAAGAGGTATAACCTTCAACAAACCAAGGGCTCTTGAGAAACAGACCAACTAGGGTTTCTACAAATGTGGCAAGACTGATCACATGATGAAAATATGACCTCAGTGGGAAATTGAATGGAAGAAGGAAAGGGCTGAACGAAGGAACAGGAAGAAGGAATAGGTTCAACCCAAAAGGAACAAAGGATCAACAAAGGCTATGGTTGCTGCTTGGGGAGAAAAATCAGATGAGGATTCAGAAGATGAAGCTGGAGATGAACAAGCACTTATGTCCATCGAAGAATTAGATGATGAACAAGAGGTATGTGTGATTCATCTCAAAAACAAGATTAAATTTTTATCTAAACAAAGGTTATCTGAACTATTGCTAGACTTCATCGATGAGTCTGAGGTAATTAACAATGAGAAAGAACAACTGTCTATGGAGTGTGTGATCTTAAAAGCCAAGTGCAAAAATCTAGAATCTAGGGCTAATGAGAGTGACAGTAAAAAATGCTGAGTTGAAGAACCAGGTTCTTGAACTTGACACTAGTGTCTTAGACTTGCTTCCCCTTTCACCTTTAAGAATTTACTTATTACTTGTTTGAAATATCATAATCCTTATAATATCCAAATAATCTTTTCCTTGGACTGATGTCAGTTACCTTATGACAAATTCAACGTACAATATTACAGGGTGCAACATCGTCGTAATGTAGCACTACGGGACGTGACATCTCACTTCCGGGCTCTCATTAATTTATTTATGGCGTATTTTCATGTACGAAAATATGGGGTGTAACACATATTTGGTGATTGGTGGCCCAATTGATAGTTATTTATGCTGCATGTATATATGTGCGAATGCTACTATTATGTCCGATGAGCCTGCGCTTAAAGAAAAATTGTAAGTTTTGTAAGGGGAGGTTGGTTTGTGCCTTCGTCTGCTGGCTTTGCTCCTCCATTTTGGAGGCCTTGTTTAAGTTTCCCTAGGTAACACCTGGCTGTTACAAAAGTAGAGTTTTCGAAAATATGTAATTATTGATGAAAATAGAGTTATTTTAGAAAAATAGTGAAATATCAAGTAATTTTAGGTGAACTAGTAACTATAACATATTTCAGAGACATTGTAGCTTTCTTGTGTTCTCCTCAAAATTCTGTCCCAGTTTGGTAGATGATACTTCGGCCGTTTGTGAGTGACGAAACTTGTTGAACCTTCTTCGAAATTTTGAGAATTCTTCTCAAAATTCTGCCCCAGTTTCTTAACCAATTTCTGACTTTCTGGTATGCAATGGCGTCGGCTGGACTTGCTTCGAAATTTTGAGGGTCCTCAAAATCCTACCCCAGCTTTGGGTTCTGGGGGGAAATGAAAATTTTATTATGATATGACCAAACCCATAGGGCTGCCTACGTATCCCCTCTTAAACGAGAATCAGGTCAAGCATAGTTCAATTACATCATGTGAGTGCGAAACATCTAAGCATAGTATCTTTTGACTGCGTCTGAATTGATTGGTTTTGGCCAGACTTCTCCGTCCATTTCTGCAATTATGAGTGCTCCTTCGGTTAGCACCCTGTGAACCATGTAGGGACCTTGCTAGTTGGGAGAGAATTTCCCTTTGGCTTCATCTTGATGTGGGACTTCAGCACTAGCTATCCTGGTGTAAACTATCTCGGTTTGACCCTTTTGTTGAAAACTCTATACATTCTGTTCTGATAAAGCTGACAGTGACATACTGCATTCATTCTTTTCCCATATATAAGGGCCAATTGCTCATAGCGGCTCCTTATCCATTCTGCATCGCTGAGTTCGGCTTCCTGTATAATCCTTAAAGAAGGAATTTCTACCTCGGCGGGAATGACAACCTCGGTACCATAAACCAGTAAGTAAGGAGTTGCCCCAGTTGATGTGCAGATTGTAGTGTGGTACCCCAACAAGGCAAAGGGTAACTTCTCGTGCCATTGTTTGTGGTTTTCTACCATCTTCCTTAGTATTTTGTTAATGTTCTTGTTGGCGGCTTCTACGGCCCCATTCATCTGAGGTATGTATGTTGTGGAGTTCTTGTGCTAGATTTTGAAAGTCATCCACATGGTCTTCATCAGATCACTGTTAAGATTGGAGGCATTGTCAGTGATGATTGATTCTAGAACTCCAAACCGGCAAACAATCCGATCGCGGACAAAATCCGCCATGACTTTCTTAGTTACTGCCTTGTAAGATACTGCTTCGACCCATTTGGTGAAGTAATCAATAGCTACCAAGATAAGCCTGTGCCCGTTTGAAGTAGTGCGCTTGATCGGACCGATGATATCCATTTCCCAGGCGGCAAATGGACAAGGTGAGTTTGTTGCATTGAGCTCATTTGGCGGCACCTTTATCATATCGACATGTACTTGACATTGGTAGCATTTTTGGACATACTGGACGCAATTTGTATCAATGGTCATCCAAAAATAACCGGCCCTAGGTTAAAACCATTCATATGCGGGTCGCAGGTCCTAGAATGTATCTCCTTAAGTAGCTTAGAAGCTTCGTTTGCGTCGACATACCTTAGCAGTCCCAAATCAAGGGTTCTTCTATATAGGTTTCCTTCGCTATGGAAGAAGTGATTGGACAACCTCAGAAGTGTGCATTTCTGAGTATGGTTTGCATGCTCTGGATATTCTCCTTTTGCCAAATATTCTTTGATATCGTGAAACCAAGGCCTCTCGTCTATTTCTTCTTCAACATGGGCATAATACGCCGACTGATTATGAATTATCACTAGGATGGAGTCAATGAAATTCTTGTCTGGATGTTGTATCATTGATGACAAAGTGGCCAGTGCATCTGCGAACTCATTTTGAATCCTGGGTACATGTTTGAACTCTATTTTTGTGAGTCTTTTCATCAATTCATATACGTGGTGCAAGTATGGTAGTATTTTGGTGTTCTTCGTAGCCCATTCTCCTTGAACTTGATGTACCAAAAGATCTGAATCTCCAATCACCAGTAACTCTTGTATATTCATATTGATGGCCATTGAGCCCCATGATGCAAGCCTCATATTCTGCCATATTGTTGGTGCATGGAAACGTGAGCTTTGCAGATACAGGGTAGTGTTGACCTGGTTCTGATACCAAAACTGCTCCAATTCCCACTCCTTTGAAATTTGTAGCTCCATCAAAGAACATCCTCCAACCGCCGTATGCTTCAGTAATGTCCTCTCCTACGAATGACACTTCTTCATCAGGAAAATACATTTTCAAGGGTTCATATTCTCCCCCCATAGGATTTTCAGCAAGATGGTTTGCCAATGTTTGTCCTTTAACCGCCTTCTGAGTTACATAGATGATATTGAACTCACTTAACAGTATCTGCCATTTGGCTAATTTTCCTGTCGGTATGGGCTTTTGAAAGATGTACTTTAGAGGGTCCATCCTTGATATGAGATATGTGGTATAGGCGCAGAAGTAATGCCTCAATTTTTGAGCCGTCCAAGTCAAAGCACAGCAAATGCATTCCAACAGAGAATATCGTGCTTCGTAAGGTATGATCTTCTTACGCACGTAGTATATGGCTTGCTCCTTTCTCCCTGTCTTGTCATGTTGTCCCAAAACACATCCGAAAGCTCTATCTAATGCAAATAGATAGAGTAGCAAAGGGCTCCCTGGTTCTGGAGGGACTAGGACTGGTGGTGTGGACAAGTACTTCTTGATTTTGTCGAAAGCCCTCTAACAATCTTCGGTCCAACTTGTTTCAGCATCTTTCCTCAATATCTTGAAGATGGGTTCACATATGACTGTGGACTGCGCTATGAAGCGGCTGATATAGTTGAGACGTCCTAGGAAGCTCATCACGTCCTTCTTGCTTCTTGGTGGCGGTAATTGTTGAATAGCCTTAACTTTGGACGGGTCCAACTCGATTCCCCGACGACTGATAATGAATCCCAATAACTTTCCTGCGGGAACCACAACACATTTTGTGGGGTTCAATTTTAAGTTGTACCTCCTTAACTTGTCAAAGAACTTTCTCAAATCTGCTAGTGATCTGCGGCCCTCTTGGATTTGATAATGATATTGTCAACATACACCTCTATTTCTTTGTGTATCATATCATGGAAGATGGTTGTCATGGCTCTCATGGAAGTAGCCCCAAAAATTTTTAGATCAAATGGCATCATCTTATAGCAGTATACCCCTAATGGTGTAATAAAAGTAGTTTTCTCTACATCTTCTTCATCTATCCATATTTGATGATAACCCGCGAAGCAATCTACAAAGGATTGGGGCTCATTCTTGGTGCAACTGTCGATCAGGATATGTATATTTGGCAGTGGAAAGTCGTCCTTGAGACTTGCTCTCTTTAAGTCTCGATAGTCAACACATACTCTGACTTTCCCATCTTTCTTAGGAACTGGTACAATGTTGGCTAACCAGGTTGGGTACTCAACTACCCTGAGGACTTTGGCTTTAATCTTCTTAGTGACTTCCTCCTTGATTTTTAGGCTAATACCTGGTTTGAACTTTCTGAGTTTCTACTTCATTGGCAGACATATTATATTGGTAGGCAACTTGTGAGCCACTATGGATGTGCTCAAACTGGTCCATGTCATCATATGACCATGAAACGATATCCTCATACTTCTTCAAGAAATGAATGTACTCCATCTCTGTCGGTGATAGTGAATGCTTATGCGAGTCTCTTTGACAGTTTCATTGTCTCCCAAATTTACTGCTTCGGTTTCGTCCAGGTTGGGCTTCGGCTTATTCTCAAAGTTCTCAACCTCTCTGACAACTTCCTCAGGTATTTCATCCTCCTCTTCCGAGTCACTATCCTTATGTTGCGTTGTCTCATTACATACAATCATTGGTTTATCATGAAAAGTAATGATAATGTTGTAGAAAGAAAGATATGAAAGATAATAATGAATAATAAATAGTAATGCATTGATTAAATTCAAAAATATCTAAAACAAATAAGGCTCTATGAATCGAGCAATTATTTTGAAACAAAATGTGTCTTTAAAACAATATTACTGAAACAACTGAAATGCCTAGCATGGCTATAGAAGTAAATTATGCTAAATGCCAAGCTACCCAAGGACTCAGCGGGCCCAGGATTGCGTGGCAATCTAATTTCTTAGAACAGCTCCCTTCTCCATGGTCTGAATGGTGAGGCCTTCTTCCTCATCCTCCTCAATTATTGCACTACAATCCATATCCTCGTCCTCTAGGAACGAATTCCTCAGCCCAGCTAAAGCTTCTTCCTCTGTCGTTCCCCATGTTGTATCAGCCTGGTGAAAAGTTTAACCACATGTGGCACTGGTTGCTCGAGAGGGTAATAAGGTCCACGCTATGGAGGCGACCAATCATCATACTCCTGTCATGTATACTGGTATCCGAGCCCGAAGGTAGTACCATGACGTTTTAGTTGTATAGGTTTAGTAATGCCCTCGAGATTCTTCCCAAGCCCTTTGCCGAGTTCATACCCAGACCATGCATGCTAGTATGCTTTCTATTTTGTTACTCCACCATTTGTCTTTCTCAATGGCATTGACATGTTCGATGTGGTGATAAGTTTCCCTTCCCAGCCTTCTTTTGTTATCGATAACCGGGATGGTTTGACTGGTGTAGATAGGATTGCTCCTATCTCCGTGAATGATCACCTCCTGATGGTTCCATTCAAACTTCACGGCCTGGTGTAGTGTGGAAGCCACAGCCCTAGCGGCATGTATCCAAGGTCGACAAAATAAAGCATTATATGAAGCTGATATGTCAAGCACTTGGAATTCAACGTCGAACCAAGTTGGCCACATCTGTAGACAAAGATTAATCTCCCCAATTGTGGCCCTTTGAGACCCAGCAAAGGCTTTCATGTTCATACTTCCTGCCTGTATCTCATGGAAACCTTTGTCCAACCTTTTTAGAGTATCAACGGACAAATGTTGAGGCTTGAACCTCCATCGATCAAGACTCTAGCAATGAATTTGTCTTCAAATTGTACTGTGACATGAAATGCTCAGTTATGATTCAACCTTTCAGGCGGTAATTCATCCTCGTGGAAAGTGATCTTATGACTTTCCAGCACCTGCCCTACCATGTTGGCCATTTCTCCGTAGGTGATGTTGTTAGGAACATAAGCTTTATTCAACATCTTCATCAAAGCATTCTTGTGCGCCTCTGAATTTTGCTATAGTTACAGGATGGAGATCTAGGCGATGGTTTTGTTCAAATGATCGATGACGAAATATTCCTTTGCCTGTACTTTCCTCTAAAGGTCATCTGGTCCAGTTTCAATGACAGGTTGCTTGGTAGTGGCTTCCTTACTTGATCCTCCTAAGTGTTCGGGTGTATAGATCCTTCCCGTTCTGGTCATTCCTTGTACGGCATCAGATTCTTCCATATTTGCCTTTCCTTTTTGCCTAGCTTCGGCAACGTAATCCCAATGTATGGATTTGGAATCAAAAGTAGGTGTGGTTGATACTGTCACCGTGAAAGGTGTGGCCACTTCGACTCAAATGGAAAAGGTGCGGCTGCAGGTGGAGCTACCTTTACCTCAAATGGAACCGATGTAGCTACCTCAACCTCGACTGGAGACTGCATCTGTACTATAATAGGAGTGAGTGTGACTGCAGGTTTAAAGTGATCGCTTTCCCGAATAAACCCGATTGACCCCTCAGGATCCTATTCTTCATCTGCCTCTATCACATGCACCCACCGTCACCCTTGTGATCTGGGAGGGGGTTGTTGCGGATATTGGGTGTAGCCTCCTTTTCCTAGATGATCTTGTTGTCAATCAAAGTCTGGATTTTGTCCTTCAATGTGCAGCATTCGTAAATGGTGTGCACTTTCATGCCTGAATGGTATGCGCAAGTCTTATTTGGGTTAACCCATTAGGATAAGTTCTCTGTTGCCATAGCAGGGATGAGAGTGATATAACCAGCAGCCGTAAACCTTTCATATAGTTGGTCGATGGGTTCAGCAATGGCAGTGTATTGTCGAGGTAGTTTGCGATCAAAGTTAGGTCGGGGTCTTGGGTAGTTTTGGCGAGTCAGAAGTAACTGAAAATGAGATGGTTGGGAGTTATAGGTGTGATAGGCAGTTGCTGGTTGGGAATATATAAGAGATGAGAGTTGATATATAGGTGGAGGTGACGGTTGATATGTGGGTGGAGGTGCTTGATATGTGGGTGGAGGTGCTTGATATGCAAGTGGGGAGGTTCGGTATATGGATGGAGTTTTGGGCCCTTGGGCGACCATTACTACTCCCACGTCCTTCTTCTTAGATATTCCCCCTGACTGCAATGCTTTATTAGCGGCCTACAATGCCTCAAAGTTTGTTATCATCCCGCTCTTGATGCCTTCTTCGATCCTTTCACCAAGTTTAATGATGATAGAGAACTTATGGTTTTCAATAACTATCAACCTTTCATAGTATTGCATCCTATGCTCTGACGAAGAACTTGTTCATTTATTCCTCGTCCAATAGTGGCATGACTTTGGCCGCTTCTAACCTCCAACGAGTAGTATACTCGGGGAAAGTCTCGGTGGGCTTCTTCTTGAGGTTTTGAATGTAGAAGACATCTGGTGAATTCTCTGTGTTGAACCTGAATCGGTTCATGAAATCAAACGCCATACTCACCCATTTGGACCATTTCTTAGTATCCTAGCTGATGTACCAGGACAAGGTATTTCCCGTGAGACTCCTCATAAAAAGCTTCATTCGGATCTTTTCATCCTTTCCGACCCCAACTAGTTTGTCACGATACATCCTTAGATGAACCCTGGGATCACCCGTACCATTAAAAAACTCGAACTTGGGAGGTTTGTAACCCTGTGGCAGTTCTACATCCGACTGTATGCATAAGTCTTCATAATTCAAACCTTCTATCCATTTACCTCCTTCGACACCCTGAACTCAACCTGTCAATTTCTTGAGTTCTTCAGCCATGTTCTAGATGAGCAGGTCTTTCTCGACGGATTCTAATGTATAGGAGATTGGTTGGGTAGAGTGAAAGTATGGTTTCCACATATATAGGTTTGTTTTGGTGAGTTCTAGGGACTTGGGTGTAGTGGTGGTCGTTGGTTGAGTTTTGAGGATCGGGAATGAGTTGTGGTGTGTTCTGGGGAGTGTGATAGATAGTGGTTGGTGGGTACAAGATTGGTTGATGATGGTGTTGAGGTGGAGTTGTTATTTTTAAGGTATTGGGATTTTGAGGTGGAGTTGCATATTTATGTGGTACGGGAGGTGTATTTTATGGATGATGGTTTGGTGTAATTTGTGGATGTTGGTTTGGTGTATTTTAGGGAGGTGCTGGGTTTTTGGTATTTTGTTGGTTGATATCGGGGATGTTCAGGGTGAGGGATAGGTTTGCTAAGTTGCGGACCTGCTCAATTTCTCCCCGTAACTCTAGTATCTTTTGTTCCAACCATAAAACCAAACCATTTGGTGCCGAAGTATTCCGACCGTTTGAAGTTTATGCATTGTCCGCATTTTCCTTTCGAATACCACTTAAGTCATTAATTTTAGCTTTCCCTCTGCTCTTTGTATTACTTGAAGGAGGAGGAGGTGGAGGCACTCTAGATCTGGTATGATATGTTGATAATGCCAGTATGTGCGAACCAACCTTAGGGGATGGGAATAATAAAGGAAAATAAAGGAAAACAAAAGGTAAACAAGTTAGCAAGGGTTCTAAAATGTTTGCAGTATTTAAACACATATTGCAGGAATGTAAATTCGTGTCCTAATTTGGGAGCCTTGTTGTGCCCGAGGTAGGCCTAGCAACAAATAGATTTGGAGAACTTTAGATGCCAGTAAATGCCTCATTTCATTAATATAAAAATAGACGAATCCCAAAATGACACTAAGATAATAATAAAAAGTAAGTCACTATTGGCACTTGGCCTTATTATATTTAGGAAAGCGAATAAATCTATCCTACTTGGTCCCAGAAAGACCTTCTCCAGATGTCACAACCCCAACCCCAGTCGTGATGGCGACCAACACACTACTAGGCAAGCCTGACCAACTAACAACCTCAACCCGTGTTCTTATAAAGTTCATTATTAGCTAACACAGTTAAATTACCAAATCGCCATATTAAAAGTATGAAACAAGAGTTAAATATGTAGAATTTCAAATGATAATACTACTACATAGCCCATATAGATCCGGTGTCACAAGTCTGAGCCTCTAATACCAGTTTATCAACCTAATACATATCACTCTAGGGAATGCGGATAAAAACAAAGGGTATAAAGGATAGATCAGGGCTACAGACGCCATGCAGCTACCTCGATGCTCCCGGATATGCACTGCTCAACTGAAAATCCTCACTCAGCCTCAAATGCACCTGGATCTGCACGCAAGGTGCAGGGAGTAATGTAAGTACTCCGACCCAGTGAGTAATAAGCATAAATAATGATTGAGAATAAGAAATCACAGAAAAACACAGAGTAATCTATAATGCGACAGTTTAAACAGGTAATATGAATGCAATAAACCAATGGAAACGAAATATGGTAGTGCTACAACAAATATGCAGTTAAGTGACAGACATATAAAGAAAATCAACACATAGAACGGTACCCAATAGTACCCGCTGCGACGTACAACCCGATCCATATATTTATCATCGACGGCGCTCACTAGGGGTAAGCAAACTCCGGGAGGGGCCCCTTACGGCCCAAGCGCAATATCAAGTCATCTCGTGGCATCAAATCTAGGCCCTCGACCTCATATCAATATCAGTATAACACTACTACGGTGCGCAGCCCGATCCCATAGTATCCTCACATCTGGCCCTTGGCCAAACTCAGTCTAGAAATCATATAAGCCCCTCGGGCAATAGTAAAACAGTAGTTCTCGGCCCAAAACATCATTTAATATATCTTTTAGTTTCAAAAATCGAGTAAAAGTGGCTGAGTTATAAAACAGAAGAAAACGGTACAACTGAGTTCAAATAGTAAATCAAAACAGTAAGGAAATAGTGATGAAAACTCCCCGAAGGGGTTCAAATAGTTGGCACGAAGCCCAAGTACGGCAATTAGTCCAAACAATGATGATAACAAATAAGCTTCAATCAAAATACACGGTAAAAGCATTACTCGGGACGGACCAAGTCACAATCCCCAATAGTACACGACCCCACGCTCATCATCAAGCGCATGTCTCACCTCAATATAGCACTACAATGTTCGAATCCGTGATTTCAAACCCTCAGGACATCATTTACATTCATTACTCACCTCGAACCGGCGAAACTCTGGCTCGTGATGCCTTTGCCTCTCAAATCGGTCTCCTCGCGCGTCGAATCTGACCAAAACCAGAACGAATACGTCTCAATATGCTACGGGAACATAGCCCAAGCGAAAACAATCGAAAATATCCAAAAATCCCGAAATTAGCAAAACCCGAGCCCCCGACCCACTTCTCGAATCTCAGAAATTTTCACATCAATGGATTCCTTATCCTTCCACGAGTTCATACATATCAAAATCACAAGAATCGGAGTTCAATTGACCCCTCAAATCCCCAATTTAAGTTCTCTTAAACTCAAGCCCTAAACCACCATTTTTAGTCTATAAGTTCCTTAAATTTCAATCCTAATTCATGAAATATCACCATAGAATTATGTATAAAGTCCAAAATCCTTACCTTATCAAAGTCCCCTTGAAAGCTCTCTTCAAATCGCCCAAAAATCTCTAAGTCAGAAGATAAAAATGAATAAACCCTTCAAAAATCGCGAAGAAGAACCATATATACCTTCTTCCCATACATAACCGCATCTGCGGTCAAATACCCGCTTCTGCGGTACCCCTTCTGCGGTCAAAGCTCTGCATCTGCGGAAATCACTTAAGTCCTGCCTAACCGTATCTGCGGCTCCGTAGGCGCGGCCCCTTTTCCGCATCTGCGGTTCCAGGCCTCCTTCAGCCTTTCCGCTTCTTCGACCCAAATCAATGCATCTGCGAAACCGCACCTGCGGTCCCTAAGCCGCAGGTGCGAAAATACTAGAAATAGCAGAAAAATCTGCAATTACCCAAGTTCAAACTTCCCGTTAGCCATCCGAAATCTCCCCGAGGCCCCCGGGACCTCAACCAAAAGTACCAACACATCCTAATACCTCATTCAAACTTGTTCCAATCATCAAAATACCTCAAACCACACCAAAACCATCAATAAACATCGAATTCAAGCCTAAGTTTCTAAAAACTTCCGAAATACATTTTCGATCAAAAACCCAACCAAAACACCTCCGAATGTCCTGAAATTTTACCCACACACCCCAAATCACATAACGAAGCTACAGCAACTCTCGGAATTCCATTCCGACCCTCGGATAAAAATCTCACCTATCAACCGGAAATCGCCAAAATACCAACTTCGCCAATTCAAGCCTAATTCTACACCGGACCTCCAAAACCACTTTCGATCACACTCCTAAGTAACAAATCACCTCCCAAAACTAACCGAACCATCGGAACTCATATCTGAGCCCTCTAACTCATAAGTCAACATCCGGTTGACTTTTCCAACTTAATCCTTCGTAAAAGAGACTAAGTGTCTCATTTCTTACCAAATTCCACTCCAACTCAAACCAAATCAACTGGACCACATAAGACACAGATAACGAAGCATCAAGAAGCAGAAATGGGGGAAATGGAATGGTAACTCATGAGACGACTGGTCGGGTCGTCACATCCTGCCCAACTTAAACAAACGTTCGTCCTAGAACGAGTCAAGAAACATACCTGAAGCCTCAAACAGGTGAGGATATCTGCTCTTCATCTCCCGCTCGGTCTCCTAGGTAGCCTCCTCCACGGGCCGACCTCTCCACTGCACCTTCACTGAAGCTATATTCTTTGATCTCATCTTCCGAACCTGACAACCCAAAATAGCCACTGTCTCCACATCAAAGATCAAATCATCATCCAACTGAACTGTGCTGAAGTCCAAAACATGAGACGGATCTCCGATATACTTCCGGAGAATAGAAACATGAAATATCGGATGCACACTTGACAAGCTAGGTGGCAATGCCAGCTCATAAGCCACCTCCCCAATCCTCTGAAGCACCTCAAAAGGCCCAATGAACTGCGGACTCAACTTCCCTTTCTTCCCAAATCTCATAACACCCTTCATGGGCAAAACCTTCAGCAAGACCTTCTCACCGACCATATAGGACACATCTCGGACCTTCCGGTCCGCATAATTCTTCTGACGCGACTGCAATGTATGAAGCCTCTCCTAAATCACCTTCACCTTCTCTAAGGCATCTTGGACCAAATCTGTCCCCAATAGTCTAGCCTCGCCAGGCTCGAACCAACCAACTGGAGATCTACACCGCCTCCCATACAAAGCCTCATACGGAGCCATCTGAATACTCGACTGGCAGCTGTTGTTGTAGGCAAACTCTGCATGCGGTAGAAATGCATCCCATGAACCTCCAGAAATTAATAACACAAGAATGCAACATGTCATCCAATATCTGAAAAGTATGCTCGGACTGTCTGTCCATCTGAGCATGAAATATTGTGCTCAACTACACCTGAGTACCCAACTCTCTCTACACAGCTCTCTAAAACTGCAAAGTAAACTGAGTACCTCTATCTGAGATGATGGAAACTGGAACACCATGCAACTGAACAATCTCCCGGATATAAATCCCTGCCAACCACTCTGAAGAATAGGTAGTACACACAGGAATGAAGTGCACGGACTTGGTCAGCCGATCCACAATCACCCAAATAGCATCAAACTTCTTCAAAGTTCGAGGAAGTCCAACCACAAAGTCCATAGTAATCCTCTCCCACTTCCACTCGGGAATAACCATCTGCTGAAGCAAGCCACCCGGTCTTTGATGCTCATATTTTACCTGCTGACAGTTGAGACACCGAGCTACAAATCCCACAATATCTTCCTTCATTCTTCTCCACCAATAGTGCTGCCTCAAATCCTGATACATCCTCGCAGCACCCGGATGAATAGAATACTGCGAGCTTTGGGCCTCCTCCACAATCAACTCTCTAAGCCCATCCACATTGGGCACACAAATCCGGCCATGCATCCTCAACACACTATCATCAACGATGGTCACATCTCTGGCATCATCATGTTGAACTCTGTCCTTAAGGACAAGCAAATACGGATCATTATACTGGCGCTCTCTGATGTGATCAGATAAAGAAGACTGAGAAACCACACAAGCTAACACCCGACTGGGCTCCGAAATATCTAGTCTCACAAACCAATTAGCCAAGGCCTGAACATCAACTACAAGAGGCCTCTCCCCAACTGGAATATATGCCAAACCCCCCATACTCACTGCCTTTCGACTCAAAGCATCGGCCATTACATTGGCCTTTCCCGGATGATACAGAATAGTACTATCATAATCTTTAAGCAACTCTAGCCATCTCCGTTGCCTCAAATTAAGATCCTTTTTCTTGAACAAATGCTAAAGACTGCGATGATCGGTGAATACCTCACAAGATACGCCATACAAGTAATGCCTCCAAATCTTTAATGCATGAACTATGGCAGCCAACTCCAAATCATGAGCAGGGTAGTTCTTCTCATGGGACTTCAACTGACGAGAAGCATAAGCAATAACTCTACCCTCCTGCATCAATACACAATTAATCTCGACTCTCGAAGAATCACAATATACGATATATGAACCTGAAGCTGATGGCAAAACCAATATTGGAGCTGTGGTCAAAACTGTCTTGAGCTTCCGAAAGCTCTCCTCACACTTGTCCGACTATACAAATGGAGAACCCTTTTGAGTCAACTTGGTCATGGGCAATGCAATGGATGAGAATCCCTGAACAAACCGGCGATAATAGCCTGCCAACCCAAGAAAGCTACGAATCTTTGTGGCTGAGGATGGTCTAGGCCAACTCTGAACCGCCTCTATTGTTGCGGCCAAACACACACGCAAGTATATGCGGTCGTCAAGTAATAAAGTGACTAAAAGTTGGATGTCGATCCCACGAGGACTTGTGATTAACTATTAACTAAATTAGACTATCCTAATTATCTATACAAGAATTAAACCTAGAAGTATTTGATTTTAAACTAATTAAAATAAAAAGAAAATAAATAATGAACTCTGTACCAAAGGATAGCAGATTTTTATGATATCAATGTAATGAAAACGATCTAGGGTTATGGGCTATCTAACAATCCTATTGTATTCTTCTATTGAATTGACTAACTAATTTATCTAGTTTATTGGTTGACAGGGTTAATATTGCTCATAAGAATCTGTCGAGTTCTTACTCGCCTATTCAAGCTAGCCTAACGCCTATATGTCTATGGAGTTAGAATCAACAAGAACGCATTTATAATTCCTGTAAATCAACCAAACAAGGCAATTAGGTATATGTCTAACCGTGAATCCGTTCCCCGATGCCCAGGTTCAAGAACTTGCTCTATTCAATCCTATATGCAATCTAGAATTTCCACTTTCGAGTTCAATTCAAGATTCATAGATAGTATTCAATTGGTGATCAATCAATCAAATAATTAAGTGCATGATTGAATAAATAAACCAATATTATAAACTAAGAAATCAAACTCAATATCCGAATAACAATAGTCATGAAAGAACCACAACCCTAGAACGTGAAGTTTAGCTCCACATAGACATGGTAGCAAAACAACAACTCATACAAAGAAACATAAAAATTACTAAGATTAGAGGAAGAAAGATGAAACCCGATGAATTCCAACCTCCACGGAGGCTCTATGCTTGTATTTTCCTCTCAAAAACGTCCTCCCCCTCTTGCCTCTCTATTTATTACACTAAACTATGAAAACCTCTTTTTCTTTTAACCTTGGACGAGCTTGACTTTATATAGGTTAAGTGGGTTTCCCTCTAGATTTCCAATTTTACCCCCAAGCAACGTTTCTCCAGATCGGACACGCGCGAACTACTGCGCTAAGTATGGAGTTCGCGCGTTACTTCGCGTGTTTCTCTTGGATTCCAGGCAGAAAAGCTCGCGAACTATTGCGCGAAGTTTGGAGTTAGCGCGTTACTTAGCGTGCTTCTGAAGCTCGATTCCGTCCATTTTTCCATCTCGTCCTTGCGCACACTCGACTCCTAGGGGTTGTTCTTGCTCATAAATCATTCCAATATCCTCTTGAAAGCATTATTTAGGCTCCTCATCCTGCAATGTATACATATCACAATTAGACCCTATTTTTCATCAATTGACCATAATATGACATCGGAATATAATCAAGCGGAAGCATAAACAATAGCTAAATCACCTAGATTTTGCCTATTATCAACACCCCACACTTAATTCATTGCTAGTCCTCGAGCAATCAACTATATTCTCTAGAGAATCCTTCGCTCAACCATTTCCTTTAACGCATTACACCTAGAACAATGTACATGTATTACGCCTAGCAATGAACAATCCTAGCCTCAAAGTCGACTCTCAAGTGCCATGCAATATTCACACTTCCTCAAAATACTCTGCACAAAAGTCAAGACTTGCTTTTCCGTCACGAATCATATGCCCTCACAATTACATCAACAAAACTGAGTTCAATCCACCACATTCAATTCATATACTCACATATATCAAGGAAATCACTCACTCTCACAAAAGAGGTCACATGCATGCAATTGGTACCATAAGCTTGCCCTTAATGTAAATCTCTACTAAGGTAGGCTAGCTCGATTCAAAATCAATTAGGACTTTTTCATGGTTGTAATGTGGGCTAAGGGACGGGTAGGATGTATTTAGGAATAGTGACTCAACCCCTAAGCACTTTAACACATCACACGAGCATTTTTCAGCGCAAATTCTTCAACCCACTTCTCATTCATACACAATATCATCCCACAAATACGCCCTTCTTCTTTAAGCACTCTATTAATTCATTCTCACTAGCTAGAGCATGACACAATGTAATCATCTCTTCTTTTTTTCAGTTTATTTTTCTTGTCACTCAATTTCTACTAGTGGTGTATTCGTTTACAACATAAGTGCACCTTTCATCCTTTTATTGGTTCCACTCAAAAGCCACCCCACACTTATTTCCTTCTTACTTCTTTTAGCGCTCCTCTCATAATTAAAGTACTTTAAGAGGTAAAAGGATCAAAACAATGTCAATTAAGGAAAAAAGGGTATAGGCTTGTAATGCGGGTGCCAAACAAAAGTCTAAAGGCTCAAAAGGGTTAACTAGGGACAAATTTTATTTGTGATAAGCAATTAAGCTCAAAATGGTCAAAGAAAGCCTAATATCATTTTTCAAACCGAGCATCACCTCAAATTTTGCTTCAACTCACATACCGGGCAAGTTCTAGACACAAGTACAATACATGGACTACACTAATATTCACCACACATGGCATATGACTCATTCAGATCAGCTCATCAAGACACTTCATTACGAGCATTTAATTCAGTACAAATATACTATTTAAGGCGCTTTCAGTGAGATTCAACAATTAGGACTAAGCGTTACAACATAGGGTCTATTGTGTTCAGGTGTGTCAACGCTATGAGTTCTCTTTCAATTTTATAGCTCGTATCCCATTACCCTAATCTACAAATCAAAAAGAAAACAAAAATAAAAACTACATATGCCCGGTTCAAGCTAAACCCTTGGAAAAGAACCGCGACTTAAAGAAAAACCAAGGGGGAATTGCTACACTACCTAAGAAAAAAAAATCTTTTTGTTGTTTTCTCTAGACTCACTTCCCTCAAGAAAATCGTCTAAAAGATCCGCATCAGGAAGAGCCTACAATTTTTTTCAGTTTTTTTTTTCAACTCAGTCCCTCAAGAAAACTGTCTAAGAGATCCATCGTCGGGAAAAGTCTAATTTTTCTACCTTTTTCAATTTATTTTTTTTGATTTTTCTTGTTTTCCACATAAAAAATTAATCTACTAAAATACTACACAACTACGAAGAAAAGAAATAAGAAGCTAAGCTACTAAAAAGCTAAGTATCCAAAGGAATTCTCCCACCCCACACTTAAAAGAGTGCAATGTCCCCAATGCACAAATAAAGCAAAAATAACAAGGGTGGACAAGAAACTCCCTGAAAGACCAAAGGCCGAAGCACTAGCAGCTCACGGGTACTCAGACTTCTCTCAAGGGTGGTCCTTTGTGCGGGTACCTCACACTAGTTCCAACCAGCTGGCTCACATTTGCACACTTTCAGTGGCTTTTCTTCTATGCTCATAATCCTACAAAAAATGCTACAAATATAGAAAACAAAAATAAATAAAAATAAAAGAAAGCAGTAAAGCTGGGTTGCCTCCCAACAAGCGCCTAATTTAACATCGCGGCACGACGTGAACCACTTTTTGCCTCCATCTCGAACTTATAAATTGAGCCCCCAATTTGGCTTCAAGCTTTTTGCTATGCTCAAGGGGTGGTGAGACAAATTTAACAGGGCCAAGCAACCAATATCGTATTCTACACTTTTTGGCTTTCAAATGAGGTATGTAATCATGTCTCTCTGGCATGATACATTCCAGGATATAAGCACCCAGGTCCTCGTACATTGGCTCCCCCAAAGGCTCAGATGACTCGATTTTCATGTCATCATCCAAACACAATGTTGAAAAATGTATGGAATGAGGAGCAGTACGCCCCAACTCTAGAATTGTATCACTAGTTACATCCTCATATGTACACACACTAGAGTCTTCAAATATAACATTATATACTTCCTCACATGACTCTAGAGTGCTTTCCTCAACATGGACATCATTAATAAAAGTACGCTCGAATGATTGACTCTCCAATTTTAGCTCCTCGAATTGGCGTATAAGCTCCTTTTCAGTTTCACACAACTCAGAACTATTTTGTTGGGCATTAGACGCATCAACCTTTGCAATCAATTGAGCTCCCAAATCATGAATAGCAGTGCCAAATTTTTTGATCTCTTGTCCTATTTTAGCTCTTCCTTCTATTAGGTCTTGTATCCCATCTGTAATTTTCTCACGTTGAGTCTCATATATCTCCAATCTTTCAGCTTGTTCCACCAGCCAAGTTTGACTCAAAATCTCCTCTTTTTCAAAATTTTCCTCTTGCTGGTACTCACTATCTTCATTCAATTCTTCTATATTAGCCTTCATTCTTGTGATTGTTGCCCTCATTCTTTTCATATCTTTTTTGAGTTCATCCTGTTGCTCTGCTACTTGCTTTAAAATATCCCTAATATATGCATCAGGTTCCATATCTTGTACTTCATTGCCCCTATCAAACTCACAAATATTGTTAGAATGATCATAATAAGGGCTCAGAGAAGGATGAAAAGAATTAGGACAACCATCCCAGTGGCCATCTTGACCACCACACATATTATAAATATTCCACTCAAAGGATTGAGATTGTGCGCACAACTCGTTTCCGGGAACATTCTGACAATTTTTCCACCAGTGCGGTCCTCTACAATATGGACAAGGATCATCAAAATAAGAATAACCATCATTCAAATAACTTTCATTCCAAGATTCCATGTTAAAATAAATAAAAATTATTAACTAAACTAAAACAAAAAAAATGAATCAATAAAAAAAATCAATGTCTAATCTAGAAGAATAGTTAATTTCTAAGTCCCCGGCAACGGCGCCAAAAATTTGTTGCATCCAAACACACACGCAAGTATACGCGGTCGTCAAGTAATAAAGTGACTAAAAGTCGGATGTCGATCCCACGAGGACTTGTGATTTACTATTAACTAAATTAGACTATCCTAATTATCTATACAAGAATTAAACCTAGAAGTATTTGATTCTAAACTAATTAAAATAAAAAGAAAATAAATAATGAACTTTGAGCCAAAGGATAGCAGATTTTTATGATATCAATGTAATGAAAACAATCTAGGGTTATGGGCTATCTAACAATCCTATTGTATTCTTCTATTAAATTGACTAACTAATTTATCTAGTTTATTGGTTGACAGGGTTAATATTGCTCATAAGAATCTGTCGAGTTCACCTATTCAAGCTAACCTAACGCCTATATGTCTATGGAGTTAGAATCAACAAGAACGCATTTATAATTCCTGTAAATCAACCAAGCAAGACAATTAGGTATATGTCTATCCTAACAGCGAATCCGTTCCCCGATGCCCAGGTTCAAGAACTTGCTCTATTCAATCCTATATGCAATCTAGAATTCCCACTTTCGAGTTCAATTCAAGATTCGTAGATAGTATTCAATTGGTGATCAATCAATCAAATAATTAAGTGCATGATTGAATAAATAAACCAATATTATAAACTAAGAAATCAAACTCAATATCCGAATAACAATAGTCATGAAAGAACCACAACCCTAGAACGTGAAGTTTAGCTCCACATAGACATGGTAGCAAAACAACAACTCATACAAAGAAACATAAAAATTACTAAGTTTGGAGGAAGAAAGATGAAACCCGATGAATTCCGGCCTCCACGACGGCTCTATGCTTGTATTTTCCTCTCAAAAACGTCCTCCCCCTCTTGCCTCTCTATTTCTTACACTAAACTATGAAAACCTCTTTTTCTTTTAACCTTGGGCGAGCTTGACTTTATATAGGTTAAGTGGGTTTCCCTCTAGATTTCCAATTTTACCCCCAAGCAACGTTTCTCCGGATCGGACACGCGCGAACTACTGCGCTAAGTATGGAGTTCGCGCGTTACTTCGCGCGTTTCTCTTGGATTCCAGGCAGAAAAGCTCGCGAACTATTGCGCGAAGTTTGGAGTTAGCCCATTACTTAGCGCGCTTCTGAAGCTCGGTTCTGTCCGTTTTTCTGTCTCGTCCTTGCGCACACTCGACTCCTAGGGGTTGTTCTTGCTCATAAATTATTCCAATATCCTCTTGAAAGCATTATTTAGGCTCCTCATCCTGCAATGTATACATATCATAATTAGAGACTATTTTTCATCAATTGACCATAATATGACATCGGAATATAATCAAGCGGAAGCATAAACAATAGCTAAATCACCTAGATTTTGCCTATTATCATCTATCTTCTTTGGATCAACCCGAATACCCTCGTTGGACACCACGTGTCCCAAGAAAGACACTGAATTGAGCCAAAACTCATACTTGGAGAATTTTGCATAAAGCTTCTCCTACCTCAATCTCTACAATACAACTCTCAAATGCTCCACGTGCTCTTCCTGACTACGCGAGTACACCAGAATATCATCAATGAATACAATAACGAACGAATCCAGATAAGGTCAAAATACATTGTTTATCAAATGCATGAACGCGGCTGAGGCATTGGTCAGCCCGAAAGACATGACAAGAAACTCATAGTGACCATATCTAGTCCTGAAGGCAGTCTTAAAAATATTTGAATCCTTGATCTTTAACTGGTGATAGCCCGAACGGAGATCAATCTTAGAGAACACCCTCGCTCCCTGAAGTTGGTCGAATATATCATCAATCCAAGGCAAAGGATACTTGTTCTTAATTGTTACCTTGTTCAATTGCCTATAATCAATGCACATTCTCATTGTGTCACCCTTCTTCTTCACAAACAGAACTGGCGCACCCCACGGTGACACACTAGGCCGAATGAACCCCTTATCTAGGAGTTCCTAAAGCTGCTCTTTCAATTCTATCAACTCTGCTGGTGCCATACGATACGGAGGGATAGAAATGGGCAGAGTGCCCGGCACCAGTTCAATACCAAAATCCATATCCCTGTCGGCATGTCTGCAGGAAACACATCGGGAAAATCCCTCACAACTGGAACAGAATCAATACTAGGAGTCTCGGCTCCAACATCCCTCACAAATGCTAGATATGACAGACAACCCTTCCCAACCATACGTTGGGCCTTCAAGAAAGAGATCACTCTACTAGGAACATAATCAGTCACGCCACTCAATCATTGGTACACCCGCATAGCCAAAGTGACTGTCTTAGCATGACAGTCTAGAATAGCATGACACGGAGATAACCAATCCATCCCAAAATAACATCGAAGTCCACTATGCTCTATAGCAATAGATCAACTCGGGTATCCATACCCCCAATAGTCACAACACATGATCGGTACACACGGTCCACAACAACAGTATCGCCTACCGGGGTAGACACATGAACAGGTAAAGTAAGAAACTCCCGGGGCGTACCCAAATAATGAGCAAAATATGAGGACACATAAGAATAGTTGGAACCGGGATCAAATAATACAGAGGCATCTCTATGGCAGACTGAAACAATACATGTAATGACAACATCTGAAGCAATAGCATCTGTCCTACCTGGAATAGCATAGAAACGAGCATGGCCATCGCCTGATTGACCTCCCCCTCTGGGGTGACCCCTGGCTGCCTGACCTCCACCCCTAGCTAGCTGGGCGAGTGGTGAAGTAACTGGAGCAGAAGTAGAGGGCTAACCCCTCTGCTGAAACTGACCATCACGAAGTCAAGGGCACTACCTCCTCACATGTCCAAACTGTCCGCACTCAAAACAACTACCTGGTGTTGGAGATGGGGACTAAAGGGAACCCCTCGCACCAGAGTGACTAGCAGATGCACTCGGTGCAGAAGAACCCTGAGCTGATGGGGCATGAGATGAACTCTGAGCTGGGAGGGCTCTGAATGAAGGATGGCCCTACTGAGACCCATGATGACCACAACTTGAAGATGCCCTACGATACTCTGGATGGGCCGACTGAGCAGGCCTGACAGAACGACCTCTACCATGCTGGAACTGGCCCCACGAAGGAGCACCACTATAACTGCCCGATCCTCGAGGCCTCTTGGCCTCCCTCTCCTCTCGCTCCCTACGGCGAACCATCTCAATATCACGAGTGATATCAACCACCTCCTCGAAAGTAGCACCCAATACTCTCTCTCTGGTCATCAGAATACAGAGATGGTAGTTAAGGCCATCCACAAATCTCCTTATCCTCTCACAATCTGACAGAATAATCCAAATGGCATGACGAGCCAACTCAGAAAACCTCATCTCATACTGGGTCACGGTCATATCCCCTTGCGTCAACCACTCAAACTACCTACGCAGCTCCTCTCTGCAGGACTACGATACATACTTCTCCAAGAATAGATCGGAGAACTGCTGCTAAGAAAGGGGTGCTGCACCAACAGGCCTACGCCTCTCAAAATCCTCCCACCAAGTAAAGGTAGCCCCCGAGAACTGAAAGGTGGTAAATGCCACACCACTAGCCTCAAGAATCCCTGCTTTACGGAGCATCCGCTGATACTTGTCAAGAAAACCCTATGTATCCTCTCACTCAACACCACTGAACGACGGAGGTTAGAGCCTACCAAACCTCTCAAGAGGACGCTGCTCATCATCCGGCATGGTTGGTACTACGAACTCCTGAACTGGTGCAACCGGCTGAGCTGGAGGTGCCCCCGGCATCTGTAGTCCCTGCACTACCTGCTCAGGTGTGCGAGCAGTGGGGGTCTAATTGCCTCCCCTGGCCTACGAAATAGCTGCTGCGGTAGTGGCTAAAACTGCCTGAGCCAGGCCAGTGCAAACTAATGCTGCTTGAGCCAGGCCTTTCTCACGTGTTTCTTGTCACTTGAGGAAAGGTCTTCCCACAAATCTAGTAGTAATGGTGGGATGTTGCTGACCATGCCGAATCTAGGGACCTCGTGCCTCAATTTTTACAAAACAAAAAGGTTAGGCCCTTTTCCCCACCAGATTCGACTATTTGTACATTCATGATTAGCATATTGGCATTTATTTCTCCAAATTAATGCACAGAACGTGGTTATGTCCATTGGGATTATGGAAACCCCGATGGACTTTGGATAAGGCTCGTCTTAAAGGATTATTATATGGACAACATATTAATCCGGCTAGGTTTGACCATGATGCATGCACAATTACGATAAGAGTAAGGTTACTATGAGGGTCTAGATCGGTACCCTCAAACGGATAACTTGAGGGGGAAAGGCACGAAACCTTGGACTGAACCATTGATCGACTAGTTTTACCGCAAATAAGCCTTTCTGAATTTAAGGGTAATAAATTGGAGGAGCGCAACCACTCATCAAGCGTTGCTATAGGATTTATTACGCACGAGTGGAATATAATGTGGAGCATGATTTATGCACCAATAAACAACATGTTGTCACGTATGCACATTAGAAAAGTGATAAATACAACATTTATAATTGAAAGACACTTACAGAAAGAAAATAAAGAAACCAGTCAGTTTTGTATTGAGGAAATAAATACTTGAAAATAAACAGTTAAATTTACACAGAGGGAAAGGGAAAGGATACAAGCATTAACAAAGCAAGGCATGTTTAGACTAATTCACAAAGCAATTTGTTATGGTAAAAGCCTAGAAATCCCCAGCAGAGTCGCCATGTTGTCGCGCCCCCTTTTCCTTCACGGAAGTTCGGGTTTCGACATTCATTGGGACAACTCGTTTCCTTTTGGTAATTGGGTAGAAGAAGTTGAAGAGTCGCCACCTAACAGATTAAGATGCATTAAGGCACCTACTGCAAGTAACTCATGAAACTGGTTTGCATTACCAAAGATTAGGTAAGGGCTTGAAATTACCTTAAGGGGAAATTGTTTGTCACGACCCAAACCGATGGGCTACGACAGGTGCCTGAGTCCTACCTGTCAAACACCCCTAAGCATGCGTCTAAGATATGAACCTGAATAACATCTGCTGCATTACGAAAATAACATATGTGAAGGAAACCTGCCATCAGGGCATATGTACGTATACATGCAGAATACAGTGTGCGAGCCAGAAAGGCTGCTATAGACAACTATACATCCAAAACTAAAAGTCGACAAGGCCACATACAACCCAACTAGACATACTGTCCACAGATCTCTAACAAAAACAAACTATATAAATACGGGACTGAGCCACGTCATACCCATATACATATACATATATATACAAATGTATCGTACCAAAATCAAAAGCAACTCCGGATCAAATGAAGCACTTCAACTCTCGCTGATTAGGGATCCTAAGAAGGGGAATCGTCAGCTTGCCTACCTGCACCTACGGGCATGAAACGCAGGCCCCGTGAAATAGGGCGTCAGTACAAAAAATGTACTGAGTATGTAAGGCATGAAAATTAGTACGTAAAAGACATAGTTGAAACATTGAATAAGAAAACATATCTTTAAATCTAAATAACTTTGTAAATTCTGAAATGTTTATAATGTCATGCGCGTGTGTATAAATATCATGCCATGCATAGGTATGGGTGTACATAATATCATCAAGCCACTGAGGGCATCCCATCATATCATCTCGGTCACTGTGGGCAACATCATCAACATATACAAGCTGATCAGGTGGTGGTGTATATAACGCCGTAACCTTTTCTCATATCCCATATACATATATTTACATATATACGCCTATATAACACCATTTGTTCATGGTTAAATGCACATGTATGAAATGCATGAAAAATACGTAATAATCTAAATATTCCTTCCGGATAAACTTTTCCAACTACGTATTGTTCTGAGACCCATGAACAGAAAATAATAATACTTTTCATGGGGAATCAAGAATATAGACACCGCTAATAATTCTATGAATAGAGTAATTTATAAAGACTGTGTGTTTGCTCGTTTCTTCAGTACAATGTGGACCATGCCAAAAGAAAGAAGGGAGGGTCTTAACATACTTGTTTCTGGAATTATTTGAATGAATCTGCTTCTGCAAAATTCTTGAACGAAATTTGAAATGCTGAACGAATTTTTCTTAAGTTCTATTTTCCAACTTTTCAAACCAAGAAAGATGGATATTACTTTTCAAACCAAGAAATATGGAAATTCTTGAACGAATTTAAAATGCTGAACGAAATTTGAAATGCATGCTGAACGAAGTTCTGTTTTGAAAGAATAACATTTGGATTCCTTTTTGTTTCATATTGGATTTTGTAATCAGACAACTTAGATAGTTGTCCATTCTTGTTTATGCCTAGTTAGCAATAAGTGACTACTTAGTCACTCCTTATCTTGGTGGCTTCTTGCCACGTGTGTTTTGGGGGATAATTATTAAGTTTTTATCTGCTTATTAGTTAATCGGGTAATATCACGTTACCCGGTAATTAATCAATTGCATAATTTAAAAATTTCCCCAAATTATTTAAAATTCAACTTATTTTTAATATACTTTATATATACTTTATACATTATACTACCGTGGTAATATGGTACCTTGCATGGTACTAGTTCATAAATATCTAGTATTATTGCTCGACCCGTATTTTATTCCAAATTGGCCACTTTCAATGAAACTCGTTTTCTTTAATTCGTGTACCCCTTTATCCTCCATATCACTTATTTATCGCTTATTATAAATAGCGTAAGTACGTTAACGTCAAGATGATCTCGTCCACGAGTCCACGTCGGTTAACTGGAAACGAAATTTTAACATGTGAAAATGCGAGATGTAACAGTGTTAGGCACCCCTCGAGGTCCATAATGGTGGGTTCCGGCCAAACTTACTCTATGAATTAGTCAATTAACAGATAAGCAGTCTAAGCACACATATGTAAAAGGAACAAAGAACTATTAACGGATAAACAGTCTAAGCACACATATGTAAATAAAATGAGAGAAGTCCTAGGTTGGTTAGCCTATAGGATCACATCTGTACAATGCCCGGTAATCCTTTCTCAACTAGAGGGGCTACACGTGGCATTAGCGCAAAGGTCATCATATCCTTTTTACTGGCCATTACCCTCCCCTTAGCGGTTATATAAGTGAGTCTAATTAACGAACTCTAAGCATGTTTTACCCGTCCCTTCGTTATGGTCCTAGAGGTGTTTAGGACCTTTAAATTTAGGCAGTACTAGACCCTCCTAAGGTGTTTAAAAGGTAAAATCTAAGCGACAACATATAACATATAGGACTGTCAAATAGGGAAGAAATTAAGGGGCTCATGTTTACCTCCACACATAAACAAATAAGTAGCACATCTTAAACATCAGATTTTAAAGAATTTCAGAAGGTTCTAGAACAAGATATCTAGGTGAGCATCACAAACATAGAATATGCAGCATTGTTTTAAAGCGAAGTGATATAACCTAATCAGTTTGCCTACTGATATTAGAACCTGTTAAACCTAGACAATTTTACAAACACAACACCATTTCGCAGTTTTTATGAAACTCTTAATTACCTAAGGCTTTCCTAGGTGTGGATCTGTTGTGCCCCTATAAACATGCTGTCTAAAATAAAATTCTAGAAATTAGTCAAATAAGTTGAGTTTTATTAAATCCTATAGGCATGCTAGTCTAGGTGCTGAATATTATAAAAAGCTGATTTCATGCATATTTATACTAGAACATGATATCTATGTGTTGGGGCTGCTTTTAAACATCTTTATAGATAATTATTCATTTAGGCGACATAGATACGATTTAAAGCAAATGCAAACAGAGTCCTAAGGCAGGATTTCTAATGCACATAGAGAGAGATGGTCATTTTATTATTCATGATTACAGCAGTGACTTTAACAATAGATTTCCCGGTGATTATGACTTGTGCAGAAATAGAGTTTTTGTGATAATAGAATGATAAGCCTATAACATGTTTTCTAATAGGCAAAATCAGTAAACATAATTATCCTAAGGAAGGATATCTAATGCACAGATTTATGGCATGGTTTTTAATACAAATAGACATAGCAAACCTAGAGGCATGATATCTATTGTCTAATATATACCTAAAGCATGATTTCTTTTGCAAATCAATATAATATAAACTTAAAGCATGATTTCTACTGCAAATCAACATATATAAACCTAAAGCATGATTTCCACCCGGTTTCCCCACAAAATCATATAGAAACCCTCCCCTTTTACCAATTACCCCGATATCTATTTACAAAGAATATTATTACAGACCAGGATCGAATGAATTACATAAATATATGTAAACTATACTATAGGGAGCCTTAATTAGGCCCAAAGTAAACCTGGGGATGCCAGGCCTTCAAAAACAATCTCAGATGCCAAGAATCTCACAGCCAATAGTGTGTCCTAGTGTGTCTGTAACGACCCGACCGGTCGTTTTAAGCTCTAGCGCGTCGTTCAGCAGTTGGAAGTCATGAACAGCTTCATTTTAGGTATATTGACTTATACGTATGGTTAGAATTGAATTTCAAGAAATTCGGAGTCAAATTGGAAAGAAACTTTTCATTGCGGCAACCTTAAGTTGAAGAAAATGACTAAGATTGGAATTTTGAGTAAACGACCTCGGAATTGGGATCTGAATGTTCCAGCATGTTCGAATGATGATTTCGGACTTGGGCGTATGTCCAGATTTGGTTTTGGATAACCCGTGAGCATTTCGGCGTATATTGTGAAAGTTAGTATTTTAGAAGAATTTCATAAATTTGGGTTGGAAGGCATTTTAGAGTTATAGATGTCCGTTTGGGATTCCGAGTCTGGGAATAGCTCTGTATGGTGATTCTGGAGTTGGGAGCGCAATCGGAAGTGAATTCGGATGTCCGGAGGTCATTTTGAAGTCATTTGGCTAAATATAGGAATTTGAAGGTTTTTGAGAAAATTCGACCGGAAGTGAAAATTTTGATATCGGGGTCGGAATGCGATTCTGAAAGTTGGTGCAAGTCCGTAATATCGAATGTGACTTGTGTGCAAAATTTGAAGTCATTCGGACTAGTTTTGGTAAGGTTTGAGACACTTAGTCTCTCTCTAGGAAGCATAAGTTGGAAAAGTCAATCGGATATTGACTTAGGTGTTAGAGGGATCGAAATGCAAATTTTATGGTTTAGATAGCTTCGTTAGGTGATTTGGGACTTAGGAGTGTGTCCGGAATATTTTTGTGATGACCGGGGTAGAATTAAGCTTGAATTGGCAAAGTTAGTATTTTGGCAAATTCAGGTTGATAGGTGAGATTTTGATCCGGGAGTCGGAATGGAATTCCAAGAGTTGTTGTAGCTTTGTTATGTCATTTGTGATGTGTGTACAAAATTTCAGGTTATTCGGACATCGTTTGGTCGGGTTTTTGATCGAAAGTGTATGTTCGAAATTTTTGGAAACTTAGGCTTGAATTCGATGAGTTTTGGATAATTTGATATTATTTGAGGTGTTTAAATGATTGGAGCAGGTCTTAATTATGTTATGAATTATGTGGACATGATGGTTGAGGTCCCACTGTCCTCGGGTGTGTTTCGGATGCCCAACGGGTCATTTTTGGAAGATTTTTGCCGTTTTGAGCATAAATGTAATGATCTAAAGGTTCATTTTTAGTTCTAGAGATCCAAATTTGATTTCGAGACTTCCAGAATTTAAATCATGAATTATAGGACTGATCTGAAAATTTTGGTTTAATTTCATCAAGTCGCGATTGGGTTTTTGACGTGAAATGTGAGTTAATTGTTTAACGAGCGAAATGGGTATTGAACTGGGCAAACAAGATCCGAATTGAGTTTAGATTGAAGAGTTGTGTTCGTATTATTATTTGTGACTCATAGGAACAAGAATCGTCTAATTCTGAGTTCGTATGATGGAGTTAGAGTCATTTTAGTAAAAAATGGTTGTGCTGCAAATTTCATAAAAAGCTGCTGTATTTTCTGCAGCAGTGAACAGTAACCGCGCGGGTGAACAGTGAACAGTGAACAGTGTAGCCAATAGTGACCCGTGAACAGTGACGGTGTGAATAGTGACCCGTGAACAGTGTCGTGAATAGTGACCCGTGAACAGTACTTCCGAAATATTAACATTTCATCCGCGAACCCAACCCATTTTTCCACCATTTTTTTAGCAACCTTGAGAGCTTTTGGATGGGGATTGAAGGGGTTTTGACAGAAAGTGATTGGAGATTCGACGCACGTGGAGGCCAATTCGAGGGGCAAAGGCGTCGCGAGCTAAAGAAGTAGCCGGTTCGAGGTGAGTAATTGATGCAACTGTTGTTCTGAGGGTTTGAAACCCCGGACTTTCACATCGTAACACTATATTGAGGTGTGACACGCATCCCATGGCAGGTGTGGGGTCGTATATGATTGGGGATTGTGACTTGGTCCATCCCGAGTGATAATTATAGTATATTGGCGACTGATTCGCACATTGTATTGATACTTATAATATGTTGGTGATTGATACGCACATGTATTGATGATATTTGGGCTTAATGCCACATTTGGGGGCCTTGTGCCTACTTGTAGAATCCTTCGGGGATTAATATCATTTAATTTCAGTCCAAGGTTTTAATTACTGTTTTTCAAACTTAGCCGTAATTCTAAGTGTTGAAAACTCAAATGACATTTTAAATGTATTTCGGGTTGGAAACTTCTATTTTTTAAATGCCCAAGGGGCTTATTATATTATTTTCTGGACTGATTATAAAGTGACTTGAAACAGTGGTAACAATGACACTGTATGATATACTCGAAACAGTGGTAACAATGACACTGTATGATATACTTGAAATAGTGATAACAATGACACTGTATGATATACTTGAAACAGTGGTAACAATGGCACTATATTATGTAAATTGGTCAGGTAACAATGGGCTGACCGGTCAGGTAACAATGACTGACCAAGATATTGCGCTTGGGCTGTAGGAGCCCCTCCGGAGTCCAATGACACTGTATGATATACTTGAAACAGTGGTAACAATAACGTTGTATGATATACTTGAAATAGTGGTAACGATGACACTGTATGATATACTTGAAACAGTGGTAACAATGGCACTGTATGATATACTTGAAACAGTGGTAACAATGGCATTGTATGATGTAAATTGGTCAGGTAACAATGGGCTGACCGGTCAGGTAACAATGACTGACCAAGATATTGCGCTTGGGCTGTAGGAGCCCCTCCGGAGTCTGTACACACCCCCAGTGAGCGCCGTCGACGATAAATAAATATGGATGGCTCGGGCTGCACGCCGCAGTGGGTACTGGAATGTACCATCATATGCATTGCATTGCATTCATGTATTTGTATTTATACTGTTGTTTAGCTGCTCAGTTCCATATGTTGCTGTATATTTGGATTTTAGCTTACTTTGTGTATTTACTGGATTTTCTTATCTTCGGACTGTAGTTACTTTTATTACTCACTGGGTCGGAGTACTCACTTTACTCCCTGCACCTCGCGTGCAGCTGCAGGTATTGATCACCCAGTAGCGGGATATTAGCTCATTGAAGGTATTACTATTGTAGCTGAGCAAGGTTACCGCCAGCGTTCGCGGCACCGGACATTGTCTTTAGAATTTCAGAATTTAATTTTGTATATTATTGGCCCTGTAGTTGTGTTCAGGATTTCTTTAGATGCTCGTGACTTGTGACACCACGGTCGGGTTATGTTGGGCTTTAAACACTGGTTATTATTGTCGTGAAGCTGTATTTATTTATTCATTTATATTTAATAATTGTTAAAGATACGATTTGGGTTAGTTGGCTGGCCTTGTCTTCACGAGAGGCGCCATCACGACCGGGTTAGAAAATTGGGTCGTGACAAGATGGTATCAGAGCCTAGGTTACATAGGTCTCACGAGTCATGAGCAGGTTTAGTAGAGTCTCGCGGATCGGTATGGAGACGTCTTTATTTATCCTCGAGAGGCTGCAGAACCTTTAGGAAAACTTCACATTCTTGAATTCTTATCGTGAATTCTTGATTCATCTTGAAAAGTAACTCTTGAAATTCCTTCCACGCGTTCGCATGCGCGCATGAGCGCTCAGTAATTGATGTGCCTTGATGGCTTGTGATTCCCTGATTGAGGGGCGAGACGTGATCTCTATGAGTTGATGTTGGGCTAGTCTGAAGGACTTGAGGCCAGATCTTTGCCTATGGCTGGAGTGCCGAGGTATTGATTGTGTGAACAAGTGTTTTTGAACTTATATGTTGTTCGGTAGTGTCCCTATTAGTGGAAATGACGGCTGTGGCTATGTGAGGAGTATATTAGTACTACGAGGCATATCCATATGAATTGGAATCGATGAGAAGGGGTATGTTGAATGATGGAAGAATTAGTAGATGCTTGAAGTCTATCTTGATTCAAGTTATAGCCCGAGTTAAGGGCGTGTGAAGAATCTTTTCAGGACTCCTTGTTGGGAGTGAAGTAAATTTCATGTTGCTGTATGAGTAAAGACTCAGGAAGATCAAATGACTGCGTAATGCTTATGGTGGTGGAAGGTATACGGAAATATTATATTGAGGCGAAGCAGGTGGGTTATCTCCCGCGAAGTTTGTTGAGGTGGTGTGATCCTCATGTGAATGACAGAAGATCTTATATGCAAATGAAAGGTACGTGTTAAAATTTAAAATTTAGGATCGCTTAAGAGAGTGGGCTTAACTGTTGCGGGGATGAATGCGAGATTTGCAGAAGATTTACAGTACTAGATGATCCGAGTTTTCACAAGCTTACAAATGATTTGAATTTAATCTCACTATGGTATTGTGGCATCAATAGAGTAAAAGTGTTATGAGCTATTGAGGGTATCTTGATCTATGGCTTCGAGCCAAGTAGAGGTAGTGGAAAGATAATGTATTTACTAGACCAGTTGTGGTTCCGACGGAAGATGCAGACGTATCATGAGATCACCTAATGAATCAGGTAAAGGTCAGGATGTTAGAGGTGGAGGTGAGACTTTAGAGGTGGAGACACAGTCCGATGATATATTTTCTATGGTATGGCTGAGGTTGCTACACCAGACGACATCGTTATAAGTACGGTCTCGAATTATTATAAAGTTAAAATTTCCTTAACTTGATTCGGTTTTGAGTATCGAGGAAAGTTCTCCTATTGTGCTCCACTTATGAGTGAGCTTCGTAATTCTTAAATCTACATATGTGAATACTTTTGTTGGGGAGATTATATGGAGATAGTTATGTCTATCATTATGTGTTGGTCACTAAAAATAGTTGTGAGGCTAAAAGTGACATTTGTTAATCAATTCGATGAGTTTGATGTAATTTCTAAATAATTGATTTTAGTTGAAAATTATATGCCCTACCGGTAAGAGGGATCATTGTATGTTGTGATTTTGTTTAACCGAAATTATTTGAAAGAAGGAAGAAAGGAAATGAAAAATTTTAGTTGGCACAGTGTGCAAAATACTTGTGATTCAGAGTTGAGGATGAGATCCTCACATTTTTATATGATATGAAATATTTAAACCGGGCTACAAGTTGCGGAGGATGTTATATAAGGAAGAGGTCCTTGTGGTGAAAAAAAAGGTTATGTGTTTAAAATTCTCCCTTGTGAAAATTAAAAATTTGTACTATAGTACTTATAGGGAGTCATGCCTATGAGGCTTATTTGAAAATTCTTGTACGAATATTTCTGTACATAATTTGCCAAATTGTATTGTAATTATTGAGTTTTAGCTTATGAGATGAGTTCCCAGGTGACGTTAAATGTGACTCATTAATCTGAGTAAGTAACAATGAGGTCTTCATGCCTCACATTCTGTTGTCAGTATTGTGAAAAAAATTGAAATGAGGTGGTGGTTAATATGAGATTTATTGATAATGATGGAATTATTTATGAACAACTATTAAGACCAGAAATGTGGTTATGATCATACAAATGATGCGTTTCATGTCAAAATATCATTGTGATAATGTCGGGCTTGTAATGCGGAGATTAGTGTTATTGATATACTTGTGGTACTTGTTGGGTTGTGGACATGCTGTTAGGAGTTGTTTTGGTGTTACTCTAACAGGTGCATAGGCCCAATTACAAGGTAGACTCTGCCGAAATATTTGAAAAATCTGGGAGTTAGTCAAATTTGGGGACTTAAGAAAGTTG